>NC_044039.1:154968656-157525776 GCF_901765095.1 Microcaecilia unicolor | reverse complement strand
CCGTAGCTCTGGCACTATGAGCCATGACACGACCCTCTAGTGTCAGCCCAGCCTGGGCAGAAATGAAGGAAATGCAGTTTGCTAGCCAACTGGAAAATGTGCATTTGTTGATGACAGCCTCCAACATGTTTGGGTCAAAAGCAACAAAAAGCTGGGTGGACTTTCTATGGGTTTAAGATCCACATAAATGGCACCAGAAGAGGTCCAGATCTTCACTGGTAAGAATTTGCTGGGAAATTGTTTTTAAACTTGGGGAAAATAGTTTTAGAATTAAATAGGTAACTTCATGGACTTTATTTTAAGTTACTCTGCTCACTTAGCAAAGGAGTTTAATTTACAGTTCAATAGGCTAGCATTTAAGGAGGCTATTTTATAGTTATTATAGTATCAGTACATAGCTAATAGGCACAGGAAGCCTCAGTTTAGAACCATGAGCTTCTGAGTGACTGTTGGCCTTCCTCCAGTTTCAAGTTTAAGAGCTGCACTATCTCCTTTTTAAATGTTGATGCCAGCAGCCTGGTTCCACCTTAGTTAAGGTGGAGCCCATCTTCCCGGAATAGGCTCCCTCTTCCCCAGAATGTTGCCCAGTTTTTAACAAATATAAAACCCTCCTCCCTGCACCATCACCTCATCCCTCATTGAGACTCTGGAGCTCTGCATGACTCTTGGGTCCTGCGCATGGAACGGGGAGCAGTTCTGAAAATGCTAGCCTGGAGGTTCTAGATTTCAGCTTTCTATCCAACAGCCTAAATTTGGCTTCCAGAACCTCCCTCCCACATTTTCCTATGTCATTGGTACTCACATTTACCAAGACAGCTGGCTCCTTTCACAGCATTGTCTACAATCGTATCTAGGTGCCGCATGAGGTCTGCCACCTTCGTATCAGCCAGGCAAGGGACCAAGCAATCCTTGTATCCTCCAGTCACCCAGATATATACATGCCTAATCGAATCACAAATCACAGCTAAAACAGCTGTCCTAACCCTTTCCTCCTGGGCAGAAGCCCCTGGAGACACATCCTTGGTGTCTGAGAGAATACTGCATCATCCCTGGAGGGAAAGGGAAATGGGACTTGATATACCACCTTTCTGTGGTTTTTGCAACTACATTCAAAGCGGTTTATATAGTATATACAGGTACTTATTTGTACCTGGGGCAATGGAGAGTTAAGTGACTTGCAAGGAGCTACAGTGGGACTCAAACCCAATTCGCCAGGATCAAAGTCCACTGCACTAACCAGTAGGTTACATCGCCACTCCAGGAAGGCAGATCCTAGCTTCATCAGGGTGATTTCTCCTTTTGGGTGACCTCCCTCCTCCATGGCAGCAGGCTGTCAGATTGAAGGCAGGACTTCACTACTATGTCCCTGTAGGACTCCTCTATATGTGCCTCTGTCTGCCTCAGCTTCTCGAAGTCTGCTATTACAGACTGGACTTATTCTTTGAGAGCTAGGAGTTCTTCGCACTGAGCGAACACATAAATCTTTAGTTAATTGGGAGATAATGATACATGACACTCAATGCAAGACTAGATAGCACACCATCTTGCTAGTGGACTGATATCTGCACCTTAGTATTGGTGATTTTTTAAATTATTTAAAGCTGAAAGTTTGGTAGGATACTAGAATAATATAAAGGCCCCTAAGATGATATGGCATATTTTATGCTTTTATTTAATGTCTGCTTTTCAGCAAAGTGCAAATAAATTGTAATAAGAAACCTCCCTTTTAGTTGGGATAATTGACTTTAAACTAAGAGATGTGCCTATGAGAGGTCTCATAAGTAGCAAGACCCCCATAAAGCGAACTCAAGGCTGTATTGAGATGGCTTTACCCTCTACCTAATAAGCTTCAATTGTACTAAGGTGAGCCCTCACTGAATTGGTCTACAGACCTGCTTCTAACAGATGTAAAAGGTATTCAAGCAGTTTATCTATAGGTCGAGTGAAGGGATTTATGACCTTGCCTTCATACTAGATGTTTTTTGGTTGATTACATCTGTCTCTAAGGAGTCCTTTTTTTTAAGGTGCGGTAGGCACTACCACAGGATGCACTAAGGTGTTCCGCGGTAGTTTGGCTTACAGCGCGTGCTACTCCCTCGGTAAAAATTAATATATATTTTTTGCTGAGGGAGGCATGTCTAGGGGCGGAGAGTAGGTTTGCCTGCGCTAATCATGTAGTGTGGGCATATTATTGTGCACTACCCGATTAGTGCAGGAATAGCACAGGAGCCCTTATCGCCTCCTAAATAGGTGGCGGTAAGGGCTCCTGGCAGTAATGGCCATGCGTTAATGGGGAAATTAGCGAATAGCCATAAAAAAATATACCGATTGTGGTCATTTTTTCAGCCAACTGCATGGCAAACTTATGTGCTAATTGCAGCATCAGCCACTTTCTAGTGCACCTTAGTAAAATGACCCTAAGTATGTATGTATGTGTGGTTTCTTGAGTTTATTTATTTATATTTTTAATTTAACAATTTACAAGCATCTACATCTTGTAAAAGAAAAACAGAGGTAGAAAAACAGAAATAAAGGGTTTTTTCAAAACCAAAAATTGTACAACACATTGTTCTACTCTTCCTTAGACCACTACTCGTTCCTTGAGTTTTTGAATTTTTCCTTTCTTGTTTCCTTCCTCTGTCCTTTAATATTATGTAGCTCCTTTCCTATTCATGTATTTTTTTGGAATTGTAAACCACTTTGATTTTTTTTGAAAGGCAGTATATCTAATGTTTAATTAACTAAACTAAAATCTAAAATAGCCACAGCGAAAACAAATGACTCGGACTCGATGGTGACAAAAATATCCTGAGTGTTGAAAGTTACAGTGAGCTAATATTTGAAAAAGAAATAAAAACTTACAAACTAGTGAAAAATCTGAGTAAAAATAGGCAAATCTAAAACACCACATGACACTAACAAGGCAGGTCTTAGGAGCCCTTTTACTAAGCTGCGTAGGTGCCGAATGCATGCCAAATTGGAGTTACCGTGTGGCCCTGGCGGTAATTTCAATTTTGGAGCACATCCGCTACACGCATCTGAAAAATATTGTGCCTTACGGCACTATGTAAGCCATATTGAGCCTGCAAATAGGTGGGAAAATGTGGGATACAAATGTAACAAATAAATAAATAAATTTACGTGCCTTCACCAATATGCAAATTAGGCAGTCAACAAATGCAAATTCAATTTATTAGTACTTGGCTTCAGTCTTGTGGGAACAACTTCTTTACAAGTATTACTCTCTTACAAGTTGCCTCTTTACTGAGCCCACTCCCTTGGGGAGACCTGGGTCTCAGTTTAAACAGCCTCCTCCCCTGGACAGGACTTTCTTCATTCACTACAACTTTACAGTCCTGTCCTCCACCCCACTGCTGTTAGTTACTTTCTCCTAATACACAGTTCCTTCAGGAGGGTTCAACCCTTTAGGGACTTCTCTTACTCAAGGATTTCAGCCTGCTTCTGTTTCTCTCTATCTAGGACATCTCCTCTCCTCTAACTCCTCAGGAGGTACTCTTTATATAGGGCAGCTAATAGCCCACCACACCCTTTCTGGGTCCCTCCTCCTAGTTCTGGAAGAGTCCAGAGCCTTCTGGGTGCCTTTTCCTTAAAGGGGGAATCTCTGCTACCGACACTCCTTGGTCCCTATGTTCAGGCCATAGCTGGAGCTCCCTCTGCTGGCCCTTCAAGTCATTAAACTGATGTCCCATTTGGAGCTCCCTCCAGGGACCATATCATGGCATTTCCCTATTTCCAGGCAGAGAGCGCCCTCTGGCGGCCTCCTCAGGGTAGGGCAATCACTGTGTTTATCACAAGTTACTAGGAGATATTTATTTACCGTTTGAAAAAGTTACATTTTGGTCTTACCAGGTGGGTCAAGAAGTTTGATTCTAAACTCATTAAGGCTTTGAAGACTTACAGGCAGGGATAGCTTTAAAGAGGGCATGCAGGACCTTTTTTTTTTTTTTTTAAATGTCATCGAGGTAGAATTTCAGTATATTTGGCACAAGCTGAGTCCATTTCTTAGTTTTTGTGCTGGACCCCACTGCCTAGCACAGAAACAGTCCTGAATAAAGGTATGTTTGGACTTCCACGTACAGTTGTGGTCCTTCAGTATAGTTGGCGGTGGTAGTTTAGATTGGTTTATAGGGTGGGGTTTAATGAGTAAAACAAAGTGTGTTTGATAGCGAATGCTACATACCTGTAGAAGGTATTCTCCGAGGACAGCAGGCTGATTGTTCTCACTGATGGGTGACGTCCACGGCAGCCCCCTCCAATCGGAAACTTCACTAGCAAAGGCCTTTGCTAGCCCTCGTGCGCCGATGCACACCGCGCATGCGCGGCCGTCTTCCCGCCCGAACCGGCTCGTGTTTGTCAGTCCCGTATGTAGCAAGACAAAGACAAGGGAAGACACAACTCCAAAGGGGAGGCGGGCGGGTTTGTGAGAACAATCAGTCTGCTGTCCTCGGAGAATACCTTCTATAGGTATGTAGCATTCGCTTTCTCCGAGGACAAGCAGGCTGCTTGTTCTCACTGATGGGGTATCCCTAGCCCCTAGGCTCACTCAAAACAACAAACATGGTCAATTGGGCCTCGCAACGGCGAGGACATAACTGAGATTGACCTAACAACTTATCCAACTAACTGAGAGTGTAGCCTGGAACAGAATAAAAAATGGGCCTAGGGGGGGTGGAGTTGGATTCTAAACCCCGAACAGATTCTGAAGCACTGACTGCCCGAACCGACTGTCGCGTCGGGTATCCTGCTGCAGGCAGTAATGAGATGTGAATGTGTGGACAGATGACCACGTCGCAGCTTTGCAAATCTCTTCAATAGTGGCTGACTTCAAGTGGGCCACTGACGCTGCCATGGCTCTAACACTATGAGCCGTGACATGACCCTCAAGAGCCAGCCCAGCCTGGGCGTAAGAGAAGGAAATGCAATCTGCTAGCCAATTTGAAATGGTGCGTTTCCCCAGCCACTCCCCTCCTGTTGAGATCAAAAGAAAGAAACAATTGGGCGGACTGTCTGTTGGGCTGTGTCCGCTCCAGATAGAAGGCCAATGCTCTTTTGCAGTCCAATGTGTGCAGCTGACGTTCAGCAGGGCAGGAATGTGGATGGGGAAAGAATGTTGGCAAGACAATTGACTGGTTCAGACGGAACTCCGACACTACCTTCGGCAAGAACTTAGGTTGAGTGCGGAGGACTACTCTATTGTGATGAAATCTGGTGTAAGGGGCCTGGGCTACCAGGGCCTGAAGCTCACTGACTCCACGAGCTGAAGTAACTGCCACCAAGAAAATGACCTTCCAGGTCAAGTACTTCAGATGGCAGGAGTTCAGTGGCTCAAAAGGAGGTTTCATCAGCTGGGTGAGAACGACATTGAGATCCCATGACACTGTAGGAGGTTTGATGGGGGCTTTGACAAAAGCAAACCTCTCATGAAGCGAACAACTAAAGGCTGTCCTGAGATCGGCTTACCTTCCACACGGTAATGGTATGCACTGATAGCGCTAAGGTGAACCCTTACAGAGTTGGTCTTGAGACCAGACTCAGACAGGTGCAGAAGGTAATCAAGCAGGGGCTGTGAAGGACCGGAGCGAGGATCTAAGGCCTTGCTGTCACACCAGACGGCAAACCTCCTCCATAAAAAGAAGTAACTCCTCTTAGTGGAATCTTTTCTGGAAGCAAGCAAGACACGGGAGACACCCTCCGACAGACCCAAAGAGCAAAGTCTACGCTCTCCAGGCCGTGAGAGCCAGAGACTGGAAGTTGGGATGCAGAAGCGCCCCTTCGTTCTGGGTGATGAGGGTCGGAAAACATTCCAATCTCCACGGAGGACAACTCCAGAAGGAGAGGGAACCAGATCTGACGCGGCCAAAAAGGAGCAATCAGAATCATGGTGCCTCGGTCTTGCTTGAGTTTCAACAAAGTCTTCCCCCCAGAGGTATGGGAGGATAAGCATACAGCAGGCCTTCCCCCCAATCCAGGAGGAAGGCATCCGATGCCAGTCTGCCGTGGGCCTGAAGTCTGGAACAGAATTGAGGGACTTTGTGGTTGGCTCGAGATGCAAAGAGATCTACCAAGGGGGTGCCCCACACCTGGAAGATCCGGCGCACTACTCTGGAGTTGAGCGACCACTCATGAGGTTGCATAATCCTGCTCAACCTGTCGGCCAGACTGTTGTTTACGCCTGCCAGATATGTGGCCTGGAGCAACATGCCTCGACGGCGAGCCCACAGCCACACGCTGACGGCTTCCTGACACAGGGGGCGAGATCCGGGGCCCCCCTGCTTGTTGATATAATACATGGCAACCTGGTTGTCTGTCTGAATTTGGATAATTTGATGGGACAGCCGATCTCTGAAAGCCTTCAGAGCGTTCCAGACCGCTCTGGAGGGACCAGCTTCCCTGGGTGTGAAGCCCATCGACATGAGCTCCCCACCCCAGGAGAGACGCATCCGTAGTCAGCACTTTTTGTGGCTGAGGAATTTGGAAAGGGCGTCCCAGAGTCAAATTGGACCGAATCGTCCACCAGCACAGGGATTTGAGAAAACTCGTGGACAGGTGGATCACGTCCACTAGATCCCCAGCAGCCTGAAACCACTGGGAAGCTAGGGTCCATTTAGCAGATCGCATGTGAAGACGAGCCATGGGAATCACATGAACTGTGGAGGCCATGTGGCCAAGCAATCTCAACATCTGCCGAGCTGTGATCTGCTGGGACGCTCATACCCGGGAGACGAGGGACAGCAGATTGTTGGCCCTTGTCTCCGGAAGATAGGCACGAGCCGTCCGAGAATCCAGCAGAGCTCCTATGAATTCGAGTCTCTGCACTGGGAGAAGATGGGACTTTGGGTAATTTATCACAAACCCCAGTAGCTCCAGGAGGCGAATAGTCATCTGCATGGACTGTAGAGCTCCTGCCTCGGATGTGTTCTTTACCAGCCAATTGTCGAGATAAGGGAACACGCGCACTCCCAGCCTGCGAAGCGCTGCTGCTACTACAGCCAAGCACTTCGTGAACACTCTGGGCGCAGAGGTGAGCCCAAAGGGTAGCACACAGTACTGGAAGTGACGTGTGCCCAGCTGAAATCGCAGATACTGCCTGTGAGCTGACAATATCGGGATGTGCATGTAGGCGTCCTTCAAGTCCAGAGCATAGCCAATCGTTTTCCTGAATCATGGGAAGAAGGGTGCCCAGGGAAAGCATCCTGAACTTTTCCTTGACCAGATATTTGTTCAGGGCCCTTAGGTCTAGGATGGGACGCATCCCCCCTGTTTTCTTTTCCACAAGGAAGTACCTGGAATACAATTCCAGCCCTTCTTGCCCGGATGGCACGGGCTCGACCGCATTGGCGCTGAGAAGGGCGGAGTTCCTCTGCAAGTACCTGCTTGTGCTGGAAGCTGTAGGACTGAGCTCCCCGTGGGCAATTTGGAGGCTTTGAGGCCAAATTGAGGGTGTATCCTTGCCGGACTATTTGAAGAACCCAACGGTCGGAGGTTACAAGAGACCACCTCTGGTGAAAAACTTTCAACCTCCCCCCGACCGGCAGATCGCCCGGCACGGACACATTGATGTCGGCTATGCTCTGCTGGAGCCAGTCAAAAGCTCGCCCCCTGCTTTTGCTGGGGAGCCGTGGGGCCTTGCTGAGGCGCACGCTGCTGACGAGAGCAAGCGCGCTGGGGCTTAGCCTGGGCCGCAGGCTGGCGAGAGGGAGGATTGTACCTACGCTTACCAGAAGAGTAGGGAACAGCCCCCTTCCCCCATAAAAACGTCTACCTGAGGTAGATGCTGAAGGCTGCCGGCGGAGAATTTGTCGAAAGCGTTATCCCGCTGGTGGAGCTGTTCTACCACCTGTTCGACTTTTTCTCCAAAAATGTTGTCCTCGGCAAGGGGAGTCCGCAATCCGCTGCTGGATCCTATTCTCCAGGTCGGAGGCACGCAGCCATGAGAGTCTGCGCATCACCACACCTTGAGCAGCGGCCCTGGACGCAACATCAAAGGTATCATATACCCTTCTGGCCAGGAATTTTCTGCACGCCTTCAGCTGCCTGACCACCTCCTGAAACGGCTTGGCTTGCTCAGGAGGGAGCTTGTCCACCAAGCCCGCCAACTGCCGCACATTGTTCCGCATATGGATGCTCGTGTAGAGCTGGTAGGACTGAATCTTGGCCACGAGCATAGTGGAATGATAGGCCTTCCTCCCAAAGGAGTCTAAGGTTCTGGAGTCTTTGCGCGGGGGCGCCGAAGCATGCTCTCTAGAACTCTTAGCCTTCTTTAGGGCCAGATCCACCACACCAGAATCGTGAGGCAACTGAGTGCGCATCAGCTCTGGGTCCCCATGGATCCGATACTGGGATTCGATCTTCTTGGGAATGTGGGCATTAGTTAGTGGCTTGGTCCAGTTCGCCAGCAATGTCTTTTTTAGGACATGATGCATAGGTACTGTGGACGCTTCCTTAGGTGGAGAAGGATAGTCCAAGAGCTCAAACATTTCAGCCCTGGGCTCATCCTCCACAACCACCGGGAAGGGGATGGCCGTAGACATCTCCCGGACAAAGGCCGCGAAAGGCAGTCTCTCGGGAGGAGAAAGCTGCCTTTCAGGGGAGGGAGTGGGATCAGAAGGAAGGCCATCAGACTCCTCGTCAGAGAAATATCTGATGTCCTCCTCCTCCTCTCACGAGGCCTCACCATCGTATCAGACACAAGTTCACGAACCTGTGTCTGAAGCCGTGCCCGACTCGACTCCGTGGAAACACGGCCATGGTAGGAGCGTCGAGAGTGGACTCCCTCGCCAGCACCGCGAAGCTCCCTCCGTCGACGTCGGGGAGTCTTGCCTGGGAGGCAGCCGTACTGGTACCGCAAGCGGTACCGATACCGGGGACCTCACCTTGGGCAAGGGGCCAGCCATCGCCTCACTCGACGGTACCAGTGGCGCAAGCACCCCCGGTACCGGAGGAGAAGGGAGCAACAGCTCTCCCAGAATCTCTGGAAGAACGGCCCGGAGACTCTCGTGCAGAGCGGCTGTGGAGAAAGACTGGGAAGCCGATGCAGGTGTCGATGTCAGAGTCTGTTCCGGGCATGGAGGCGGTTCCGGGCTGTCCAAGGGGGAGCGCATCGACACCTCCTGAACAGAGGGTGAGCGGTCCTCCCGGTGCCGATGCCTACTGGGTGCCGAGTGCCTCGGCGACCCAGAGCTCTCGTACCGAGACGGGAAGGAGACCGGTGACGATGCTTCTTTGACTTCTTCTAGCGAAGCATGTCACCGGAGCTTCCCGGTACCGACGAGGAGGACGTAGAATCCAACCGTCGCTTCCTCGAGGCCGAAGAGGGTCGATCTTGGGGGGGGGGGGGGGGGGGGGGGGGGCTGTACTGCAGGAGCCCTCAGGGCAGGGGAGACCCACTCGAAGGCTCACCGCCACCAGCAGGGGAATGGACAGCCCTCACCTGCACTCCAGACGAAGCACCACCGTCCGACGACATCAGCAATAGCGGAGGTCCCGGTACCACCGACGTCGACGCAGCCTTCCGATGCCTCGGTACCGACGACGCAGGAGGTAGAAGCCTCGATGCAGTCGATGCTGATGTCGAAGACTTCGATGCTGTCGACGTCGATGCACTCGATGCGTCCCGTGCTGTTGTTGTCGAAGAGCCTGAGAACAACACGTTCCACTGGGCCAATCTCGCTACCTGAGTCCTCTTTTCAAAAGAGCACAAAGACTGCAGGCCTGCGGGTGGTGCCCAGCCCCCAGACACTGAAGACACGAAGCGTGCCTATCAGTGAGCGAGATTACCGGGCGCACTGGGTGCACTTCTTGAAGCCGCTGGAAGACTTCGATGACATGGGCGAAAAAATCACGCTGCGAAATCAAAATTCGTGATGACGACGAAAGGCTCCAAAAAGAAGGAGATAAAATCCGTATCGAGGCCAAATAGGCCGGTCCCAAAAGCGAAAGGAAACTTACGCGGGGAAAAAGCTGGAAACACGGGAAAGGGGTAAAGACCGGAAAGGTCTCCTTTTTTTTTTAGCGAAAATCGCGAAGATGCGCGAGGTCAACTTGAGGGGCACGAAACGGCGGCAAAAACACGACCGTCCCGAGCGCGGACAAAAGAAGACTGACGAACACGAGCCGGTTCGGGCGGGAAGACGGCCGTGCATGCGCGGTGCGCATCGGCGCGTGAGGGCTAGCAAAGGCCTTTGCTAGTGAAGTTTCCGATTGGAGGGGGCTGCCGTGGACGTCACCCATCAGTGAGAACAAGCAGCCTGCTTGTCCTCGGAGAATCTGAACATTACAATTCTGCATTTTTATACTACGGAGAAACCTGTTATTTACGTCCTTTCTACATTTTAATTTGACATGAATAATAATGATTTAAGCTAAATATAATAGTTACATTAAAACAGTTCACTAAAGTTGATCATGTTAAAATATACTCTTGCAGGTTAATACTGCAGTTTTAGTTCACAGCCCTCCACTGTACAAATGTGGCACTAGACATTCAAATATTAAAGTCAACTCACTAGTTTAACAGCTTGATGTATGCAAAGTAGAATCAAATCCTTCCAGTACTTTAGTAACTATCGGGCTAATTTTCATTAAAATATCTTGGAAATAATTGGAAACATTTTATCAATGTTTCAAATTATTCCTATATTTAGGGGCAATACAACTGAGTACCTCTATTTAGGTGCCCCAAGGATGCATGGTAGGACCCTATTCTATAACAGAACGATACTCATGTTCTGTTATAGATTATTATCCTAACCCGGTATCTGCACACCTAACACTTATGAGCTAATAGTTACCTCAGCCATAGATCTGGAGTAAACACTGGTGCCTAAATGTTACAGGGACACATGTGGCAGGAAGGTGCATAAATGGCAATATTCTAGTAATTTACACACATAAATGAACTCTTATAGAATACAAACTAGTGGAAAATATACAACATGATTTAATGGTGTATACTTTGCTGGTGAGCGTATACATAGGCAGAGTTCAGGCAGAGTGCACAGGTCCTCATATAAATTATAGCATGCTATCATTTACACACGTATGTGCTAAAATCTAAGCATGAGCATTTTCATCAGCTTTTAGTTTCTTGATACACTGCCTTTTATTGGTGTAAGTAATAACACCTTAATGTATCAACGTTTTCTGCCATTTGTGCTAGTGTTCTATAAAGAAAAGTAGGTGCCTACTTTCCTTTAAAGAATAGGCTTAAAATAGGCACCATAACCAGTGCTTATAGTGGGTACCTGTTATAGAATTACCCTCTATACGTAAAATGCCCCCAAATGTGTAAAAAGGGCAGTTATATGTTTAGCATGGTGCAAAATGTATAACTACTGTTTGAATATTATCTCGATATACCTAAATGTTCAGTTAAGGCTTGAATAACATTTGTGGCCGCAGCATATATCCCTGGAGTCTTGGAGTTGAGGTTGTTGTCAACTATAGCAGGGATCAACATGTTGATAACAGCAGATAAATTATCCTTGAGCAAAGGGATTATCTTCTGCATTGCTTCCAAAGCCACCAGGTTAACCTTGCTGTTGGGGTCATGCAAACGAGACTTGAAAGCATCAAATATCTGAAAAATGTAAATTTAGGTTGGGTGTTACAAAGCTGTGATACAAGATTCTAATCAGTGTTACAATAAATTAGCAGCTTAGTTATCTATCCTGATACTAACAGCTGTGGTATTGTTGTTATCATTCTTTGTACTGTGGATCCTATATGCATTTCTCCTTTAAAATGCAGAATGGTTATGTTTAAAACATTTTTTTTTTGTTACAACAGCATTCAAATTTGATTCTTCCCATATCCCTTGATGGAGGCAGAGTTGCCAAAATAGTGCCACTGTGGGGTTGTTTTGACACTGGGTTACATTTTAATATTACATCTTAAAAACAGTAGGCTTATGCCATATACAGTGCAATCCACTTAAGTGTAAAGGGTCTGGGACCAAAGAAATACATGCAGTTAACCGGAGCATGCACTTAACCGTTGTGACCCAAAGAAGCTTGATATCTGATAAACATATGTACAGCACTGTTTATTATACATACAGTATATAGTCTCCGTTAACTGATGCTATACAGTCTCCATTAACTGACGTTAGGCTTACTTGACGTAATTAGTCATAGTCCTCTGTACACTCTTATGTCTGTGAGTTCCATAGACTACATCTGCCAGACGGTAAAAAATGTCACAGCACTGACATCCAGTGGCCACCAGATAGGCCCGCACGGTGTTGAGACTCTCCAGCGCTCTTGCAAAAGTGACAGGAGGTTGTTGAATTTCGTCAGCATGTGCCTCGCTGCTCATTTCATCATCTGTTTCATCATCAGCCGTTGTCTGCATGTAGGTGCATATCTCGACATCAGTGCTGTCGTCAGCTGTTTGTAGATCGTAATCAACAGCTATGTAGTGATGGAACTCCTCTTCAGTAACACGGGCTGGGATGTCAATAGCCTGTTCATCTGATGCGTTTGCAACAGCTGCATCTGTTTCGTCCCTCTCCACATCCTTAACAAAGCTTGCTCGCTTGTAGCAGCTCACAATGGTTGCCTGTGTAACCTGATTCCAGGCTTCTTTCTGCATATGTAGGGAATCAACAACAACAACAATCATTTCTAAAGCGCTACTAGGGTTACGCAGCGCTGTACAATTCAAACATAGAAGGACAGTCCCTGCTCAAAGAGCTTACAATCTAAAAGACAAGAGAACAAACTAAGGACAAGTGAACAATCTAGAGGACGAGTGAACAGTTAATCTGATAGGTGGTTAGATTGGGGTATTTTATATTTCTCGAGCGGTTAGGCGCCGAAGGCAGCATTGAAGAGGTGAGTTTTAAGCAGAGATTTGAAGATGGGTAGGGAGGGGCCTGGCGTATGGGTAAAGGAAGATTATTCCAGGCAAAGGGTGAGGCAAGGCAGAATGAGCGGAGCCTGGAGTTGGCAAACAGTGAGAGATTACGAGCCAGTTCAACAGCACGTTTATCCTTGCCAGTCCGGTCATCCATAACGCTCATCAGACGACGCAGCACACAAGAGCCCGATAATGTTGTTTGAAATTGGCTATTATGCCCTGATCCACAGGTTGGATCAGAGAGGTAGTGTTTGGTGGCAGGAAGACCACCTTGACGTTAGACAGCCTGACATCATCACTGTGTGCAGCACAATTATCACAAAGCAACAAAATCTGACACTTTTGTGCCCCCGTTCTAGTGTCTAACTTTTTTAGCCACTGCTTCCAAATCTCCCCATTCATCCATGAATTTGCATTAGCCTTGTATGACACAGGAAGTTGCTTAACATTCTTGAAGCAACGAGACTGTTTGCTCTTTCCAATGATGAGTGGTTCCAACTTCTCACTCCCATCCATATTACAGCAAAGGAGGATTGTCAGTCGGTCCTTCGACGTTTTAGTTCCTGTAGTTTCAGCTTGTTTGAATGCAAGTGTTCCATCAGGAATCGCTCGCCAGTAGAGACCATTTTCGTCAGCATTGAAAATGTCACGAGGTGCAAACTTGTTTAAGATGGTAGGAAGAACTGAAACAATTCAATTTCCAGCACCAAAGTCATCAGCGTCTTGTTTTTCACCATGCTGTTTCTTGAATTTTATGTTGTTCCTCTCCTTCCATCTTTCCAACCATCCAATAGTGGCTTTGAATTCAGTTAGTCCAAGACTTTCAGCTAGCTGATTAGCTTTCTCCATAAGCAGTGGACCACTGACAGGAAACTGTCTGCTCCTGACTTGAGAAAACCACTGAAGAAGAGCATCTTCTACATCCTCAGCTTTCCCCGCCGGTTACATTTCCGGTGTGGATTTGCATTGTTTTGCCAGTCTTCTAGAAGCTGGTCTTTCTGCTTCAAGATACGTGAAATTTGACTGGGATTGACACCATATTCTTTAGCAATAGATGCTTGACTTTGTTTGTTTTCTAATTTAAGAACTTCTATTTGTTCAGCCAGTGGTACAGTTGTGCAACGATGACGACTCCTCCAGTGTACACTCTAACAACATTCTTTTGCTTCTTCTGCCTGTGGCAGTTAACCAACGAGATTTCAAATTTACCGCCCCTTTGTCACGCGCCAATCGGCTTCCATATTCCGTGTGTGCGCTTATGCAGAGTCTTTCCTCCAGAGGAGCGGTCGTAAACCATGCATATAACGAATCTTGCACTTATCAGTGGTGTGCTAAACCGAAGTTTGTCCCCATAGAACTGATGGCGCCAAAAACGGGACCGAAGTACGGCATGCAGTTAAACAGAGCATTCACTTATCCGACATCCACTTAAATGGAGTGCACTGTATATCATTGGTTTACTGTGCATACATTTTTGAATAAAACATACAGTATGTAGGGTAATTTTATAAAAACTGAAGAAAAATATGTGTGAGTTAAACATAAGATAAAGTGAATGGGAAAGGTATCTGAACTTATAAACATGGAGAAAGACTTCAGTGGCTTCACCGGCCTCAACAAATTGCCAGACAACCTTACAAAAGGCACATCATCAGTCAAGAAAACCTCCTTTATATCAAAACGCAAAAGCATAAATTTCCAGTTAATGTCCATATAATTGTAGCATATTTATAAGGAGTCACACTCTCTTATACTCTACATGTACATACTTATCTTTTGATATAAAAGCTTGTACTCATTCTCTTTGAGTACAGGATGATTTAATAAACTGTTAAACTGAAAAATATCAATTCGCCAAAACCAGATAGCATTTAGCAAAGCCTTATGAAAGAACTTATATCTGTAACTGTAGAATTAGCCACTATACAGTAACATACCACTAAACACTGTCTATATGAAAGAGAACTGGAGAGCTGGCAATGCAATATTGGCTTTTTAAAGGGATTCTGAATAATTTAAGGCAGCAAATCTAATTTAACTTCTGTTTTTGTCAAACTGTTATAATCAAAAATATAATCAGTTAACACAGGTAAATATGATATGTTTGGGAAAGCCAATTTGATTTCTTTAAACAGAAATGATGTCTTGTTAATCTGCAATTATTTTTTGAGAAACATATGGACATGGGGGATCAGGTGATAATAATACATCTAGGGGCCTATTTATCAAATTTTGATAAGATTTTTCACCAAATGTGCACTAAGAGCCAAAGTTAAGTGGTTTTGTTGCTTTCAAACTGCGGGTTTACTCCTGAAGTTACTGTCTGCAGTAGCTTTTATTTGACTTTGGTGCACAGAGCGCATCAACCTGTTGCATCATTACACTGACGATGACAAACATCCTTAGTGGATGGTATTAGTGAACACAAGAGACTCCTGATGCAGGCCTAGTCAGCTGAAACACAGCTGTGTCGAGTCCCTAATAACCATTTTTTTTATTGTGGAGCGTTGTTCATTATCATTTTTTGAGTCATCTTCGCTGTTTTGCTCTACATGTTAAGTGCAAAACCACTTTTTTTTACTGTTGAGAGTGTACTCAAACTCTTGGGAAAGGAAGTCATGCAGCTAATGTGAAACAACGGTCATTGCTCATTATGGCACAGCCACTAATATGGAATGCAGTTAACTATGATGCTTATTTTTGAAGCATATGGATGTCTTAAAAAGCAAAAATGGATGTCCACGTGCTTGAAATGTTCAAATCCCAATTTTGCAAAGGCAGAATAGGGACGTCCAACACTACAGTACATTCAAATAGCAATGGGGCGTGTTTTGGGCGAGACTAGAGAGGGCTGAAATCTGGATGTCCAACAACAATTACCAAAGGTAGAAGCATCCGTGTCTAAGAAGAAGGATGTTTTTATTTAGACTAGGTTACAGAAAGGTGCTCTTATTGAATAGCTGTCCACTGGAGGGATTAAGGCATGCTACCTCCTTAATCCCTCCAGTAGCTGCTGTCCCCCTCTATCTCTCTTGAAAGTGGAAAGGGATATCAGGCTCTATGACAACTTCAGGTACTATGGGCATTCTTAACACAGCACGAAGATGGTCTGAGGAGTAGCCTAGCAGTTAGTGCAGTGGGCTGTAAACCAAGGGACCCAGGTTCAAATCCCACTTCAACTCTTAAATTGTGAGTCCTCCAGAATCAGAAAAAACACCTACTGTACCTAAATATAAGACACCTACAAGCCTGAAGGCTATTGAAGTGGTGTACATTCAGTTACAGTAGACATTTTTCTGTATACAACAAGATGGCCGACAAGTAAAGACCTCAGCAGTTGAGCTCCAGAGGTCCCGAGTGAAAGGATCCACCTGGGCCATCCCTACCTGGACCGGAACGGACCAGGAAGGTACGGTACTAGAGCCAGAGCCTGCTGGGTTGGCTGAGAGCCAACCGGGTCCAGGGATCCAAGAGCAAGCGGTGAGTCTTGGACGGGATTGTCCGCACCACGCGGCCCGTCTGTCCGCTGTTGGTCGCTACCGACGGAGGCCTGGAGAGAGCAGACTCACCTGAGTGATCCGGGTTCGGCGGACATCACTGACCAGAGCGGATCGGTCGAGAGTGGGATCGGAGCCGGATTGCTGCTGTGCCGACCGGTCCGGGACAAGCCCAGTGGTCTGGGAGACGAGTCTGCGGGTCTTTGCCGAGACGCGGGCCATTTGTCACTGATGGTCTGGGTCCCTAGAGGAGGCAGAGCCTGAGGCTGAGCGGCCTCCTGGTCCGAGCGTGCCACGTGGAGCTGATCCAGGAGTGTTGGATCACGCGCATGGTCCTGGTCCGGGCTTGCCGCGTGGAGCTGGTCCTGGAGTGTTGGATCACGCGCATGGGCAGGAGACAGGAGGGACATCTGCCACTGAGACGAGGAAGATCGGAGCGCCTGTCACGCACTGGCACGGAGAAGGCGGAGCGACGACCCACCGAGGAGACAGAGTCAGCGAACTGACCCAACGGAGGACAAGCGGATTGGACCGCTAGATCTTGCTTGAACCATGCGTTGGGCCCGAGCACCGACGGAGTGTCCCCGAGGCCGCGTGGGACCGAGAGCCCGGATCGACGATCGTCGGCGAACTGTGAGCGACGTCAGAGTGAACGACGACTTGTAGCTGGTGAAAAAAAGGGGGAGAAGAAAAAAAACCTTTTTGGGTGCTTTACTGCCCTGATGCTTTGAATGCGCCGGGGCAACAGGGTGAGAGACTCCTCTAATGTGTGTTTTTTTTTTTTTTAAGTAAGATAAATCTGATCAGCATATTATTTCATTTGCACTGTTACTCTCAAATGCTTTCAAGATCTTTTATATGCTTTGCTTCTAACCGCCTGCTTCTAATGCTTAAATTACCTCATTATAAATGATTGCTACACTTACTATTTAAATGTTTACTTAAATGTTCTAATTGCCTTGCTACTTAAACACATGCTAAAGCCTTTTAAATTGCTTTGCTCTAAATGTTCTTAAATGCCTACCTCATAAACGTCTTATAAATGACTTGTTAGACCTCCATAACAATTGCAAGAGGGCCGCAGATAAGAAGACCACGGAGCTACTGCTGCTACAGTGACCTGAGTAGGTACTAGCCCACTGCACCACTCGCTACCTAGCCCGCACACGAAGGTAACGCTAAACTTGGGACACCTCCAGGGCTCAAAACAAGATACCGGGACGAACGCACCTGGAATTGGGGCTCGATCACAACCCAGCCCCTAATGTTATGGACCAATTGTTAAGACTGTTGATGCATTACTGATATCACCAACACCGCCCAACCCCCCACAACACTACCCACAAAACTACTGACTCACCAACAATACCCAACACACCCATGAACATCCAACATGAACACTAAAGCTACTGATAATCATCTACCTCATTCCCATAATCTATTACATGGACCACCCCCAACATCAACAACAACCCAACCACAATCCACCAACTCTATGTATCAACAACTCACCAGACCAAAAATACAATAACCAACCAAAAGGAAAAATCTCCACATATGAACACCACCAACAGAAAAGAAAAAAAAAACCAACGACGACAATTCAACCACCGAGGAAACAACAACTAAAAAAATAACACATAACCGCTTAATCCGAATAGGATACATCAATGCTAGATCAGCAGTAAGCAACTCAGTAGACATATAGACTGGATTACCACTGAGAATCTAGACCTTCTGTTCATCACGGAAACATGTTCCACAGCCTAGACCCCGCCATCGTACAGACATGCCCACCAGAATACAAATGACCACTGGACAAGAAATGAAAAAGAGGTGGCGGAATAGCCATAATTTACAAATCCGAGTTCACCATCACAACCACTGGTGAATCACCTCACCACAACTCGAAATTGCCTCGACAAGAATCACACATCCGAACCTACAAGGACACCTCAATGCAATCCTATTCTACAGGCCACCAGGAAAATGGAAAGACTCCCAAACTCAACTCATGGACTTCATCTCAACACATGTGTCTCTGCCTCAAACATCCTCATAACAGGAGATATCAACCTACACCTCGAAACGACACCTCAACAGGCACACAAGAATGCAAAGAATTCTTAAAACTCTGGGACTTACAGCACCTAATACTCAACCAACACACGCAAAAGGACACACACTAGACATCACACAACAATTCGACCCAGACTCAACTCTCCTACTGACAGACACAAGATGGACACCCACACATGGACAGACCACCATAAAGCTATGTCTCCCTCCACTGGCAAAAATACACAAAACACAGTCAACAACATGAACGAACAACATACACCACGAAGGAAAAATACCCACAACATGCTGGCAACAGGTCTAACAAAACGAATGGTCAACAAATACAGACACCATTCAATTCCTCCAAGAATGGATGACATTTGTAAGACAACATTAGACACAATCGCCCCAATCCAAACCAGAACATCACACAGGAAAAATCTAATCCATGGTTCACCGAAGAGCTGAAAGAACTCAAAACACAAGTCAGAAAACTAGAAGCGCATGGAACAAAAAGAAAGATGAACATACACTGAATGCCTGGAAATCACTTCGAGGAAATACAAATATACCATCAAACAGACTAAAAGACCACACTACAAAACAATGATGGACCAAACTACAAAGACACACACAAACTCTTCTACCTAGTAAATAAATTGCTAGACACCACACCAGTTCCAAATAACAGCAAAGATACACCAGGGTCGACGACCTGAAATACTTCAAGGAAAATCATACAATTACGACTTAAAATACCCACCAGCCCTATTGAATACGCAACACTCCTAAACTGTCTAGACCCAGAAGACGAATATATCCAGCAGACAGGATCTGGACCGAATTCGAATTACTGTCAGAGGACCTCATCTCTAAAACGCTCAAATGATTCGCCAAATCCCATGCAAACTAGATATCTGCCCAAATAACCTTATGAAATCAGCTCCTCAACAATTCATAACGAACATAACGAACCACGTGAACTTCATGCTACAAAACGGGCTTTTCCCAAAGGAAAACTAAATTTACTCACCCCAATACCCAAAGACACAAAGAAAAATGCAAGCGAAATAACTAACTAGACCAGTAGCATCTATACCACTAATAACCAAAATAACCGAAGGGTGGTAACCAAACAACTCACAAACTATCTCAACAAGTTCTCCATACTGCATGAGCCCAATCAGGATTCCGGTCAAATCACAGCACAGAAACAGTATTAATTACCCTAATGACCAAATTTAAACAAATGATTGCAACCGCACCAATATAGTCCTCTTACAATTTGACATGTCAAGTGCCTTTGATATGGTTGACCACGGAATCCTATTACACATTCTTGAATACTTTGGCATCGGAGGCAATGTCCTAAACTGGTTCAAGGGGTTCTTAACCTTAGCTCATATCAGGTCACATCAAATCAACTACGTCTGCTGCATGGACACCTGAGTGTGGAGTACTGCAGGGATCCCCCCTCTCGCCAACTATTTCAACCTAATGATGATCCCCTTGGCAAAACTGCTATCAAACCATAATCTTAACCCATACATATATGTCCAATGATGTAACGATATATATTCCTTTCAAACAAGACATCAATGAAATCTCCAACGAAATCAACCAAAGTTACACATCATGAACACCTGGGCAATGCATTCCGATTGAAACTGAACGCAGAAAAAACTCAATGCCTCATACTTACCTCCCAATACAACACAATAAATTCACCGCATTAACACACCTAAACTAAATCTGCCAATCTCAGAAACTTTAAAAATCCTTGGAGTCACCATCGACCGCCACTAACACTTGAGACTCACGCGAACAACACAACCAAAAAGATGTTCTACTCCATGTGGAAACTGAAAAGAATAAGACCATTCTTTCCAATCTGTCTTCCGCGACCTAGTGCAATCACTCGTACTCTGTCACTTGGACTACTGCAACTCACTATACACAGGCTGCAAAGAACAAATACTGAGGAAACTTCAAACAGCCCAGAATACAGCAGCCAGACTCATCTTCGGAAAACCAAAATACGAAAGTGCAAAACCCTTTGAGAAACTACACTGGCTCCCACTCAAGGAACGCATCACTTTTAAAGTATGCACCTTAGTCCACAAAATCATTCACGGTGAAGCCCCTGCATACATGTCTGATTTAATAGACCTACCACCCAGAAACGCTAAAAGATCATCCGAACTTTCCTCAATCTCCACTTCCCTAAGCAAAGGCATAAAATACAAAGTACTGCACGCATCAATCCTCTCTTATATGAGCACGCAATTCTGGAATACACTTCCATGCAACCTGAAAACGATCTACGAACTAACCGACTTCCGCAAACTATTGAAGACTCATCTCTTTGAGAAAATCTACGCAAGGATCAAAACACATGAAGTCCATACACACTAATAGAAACGCATCAATACACTTTCTTCTGAGTTCTCTTCCCCCGTATTTTCACCACACTTAAAACTCCACCCACAGATAAAATTGTTATACCCTAATGTTCTCTTGCTATTGTTTTATCGTCTTATCAATTCCCTATTGTTACATTCCATTGTTCTATTCCCCATATGATATTTGACTTTGTCTTCCCATAACTCCTCACAATGTAACCCATAATCACTGCAACAAATTGTATTTCCATCATTTACATTGTATTGTAAGCCACACTGAGCCCGCAAATAGGTGGGAAAATGGGGATACAAATGCAACAATAAATAAATTTGAACCTGTGTCCCTTGGTTTACAGTCCACTGCACTAACCACTAGACTGATCTTCTGCCCTGCATGGATGTCTGTGTGGCCATTTTCAAAAAATGCTGCTATAAAGACATATATGTCCCTTGTTTTCCCTTGTTCAAAATTTGGACATTTAGTTTTCAAAATGAATGTTCATGCTGGACGGTTCCAGCACATAGATGTGCATCTCATGTATGTTCAAACAGGCTGTATCCTATTTGAAAATATGTGAGATGTACATCCATTTAGGATATTCTGACTTGGACATCAATATTCTGATTTGGATGTCCTTTCGAAAATGCCCCTTCACCTCAGAAGAGATATCTGACTGTTCTGCATTACTTGCCATGACAGCAGTTAATGTACAGTAATGATCCTGGTGTTAACTGCATGGTACAGCCCCACCTATTCTCCACCCACTACACACCCCCTAATAAGAATTTTGGCATTGCACGTTTAACACAGCAGTTCACATGCTAAGGGTAAGCATGATATGTTAACTTAACACAAGTTAAAAGTTAAATTAAACACCTAAATGGGTAAGTTATGGAGCTATTATTGGGCTTTAAGTCATGTTATTCCCCTTAATGTAACTTAAAGGGCACTAACGCAGCTTGTATTCCCTAATACAGTGATCTTTAAGTCACTGGGGTGGGTGGGTGTTACATAGTAAATAAATCCAAAACATGCAAATGTACGTAAAGTAGCTCATTACTATGCACACTGTAACTTGTGTTACTTTCCTAAAATTAGGGTAAAAAAACCTCAGCTTTTAACCGAGGTTATTTTACTGCTCAGAAACATGGAGCCACCAAGCTTCCAGGCTGTCTTTTAAAGAGGCAGCAGCTATAGAAATAGTCCTGTGTGCGGCCCCTCATCAAGTTGCTCCCCACCCCGAAGAGTCACTCTCACAGTTCAGAAGGTCCCACACCACCCCCATGATTCTCCCTCAGCCATATTTTCGAATATCCATAGTGGCCAAGGGAGCAGGCAGGAGGTTTCTTAGCCCTTTTATGGAAAGATTAATCCTAGTGGTACAACTACAAGACGTCTGCTAGGGGCTGCTGGCACCATTTTGGATTCTGGTGCAGGCAGGGCAGGAGCAACAGGGGATCGCTCCTGCCTGCCTGCAGACCACCATGGATATTTGAAGGTGTGGGTGAGGTGGAGTCATAGGAGGGTGCAGGGGGACCTTCTGAACTTGAGGGGAGACATGACCCTTTGGTGTGGAGGGCACATGTGGGGTGGTATTGCGGGGCATTATTGGGCGGGGGGGGGGGGGGGGAGATTGTATGGAAGACTATTTCTATAAGGGCTGCTCCTTTAAGAGACCGCCCAGAAGCATTGGGCTGTGGCTTGGTGGCCCTATGTCTTGGGCCAATGGACTAACGCTGTTTGTGAGGTGGCTTGCAAGCAGTGTTAATCATTTACCGTGGGAGTCAGCAACCTGTAGTATAGAGATACCACAGGTTGGTGATTCCTGTGGTAAATCAGGTGCAGCAAAAGTTCCCCTTTTTCTGCACCTTGATAGCTTCCCCCTAAATGAAACAAATTGGGATTAGAAGAAAACCCCTCTTACACGTCAAAACTGCTTTAAAAGAAGGAAACAAGAGAAGACTAAATTACCAGTTTTTATATGAGTAGGTAGATAAATAGTGTTACTCACCCCCCTCAAAAATAAAATAAAAAGAAGATTAAAAAGAGTATCAATGTGAAAGCTTGCCAGCAATACAAAATTATTTCCAACTAATAAACCAAAGCCGAAGCCGTAAAGGTGCAAAGGTTCACAAAAGTGAATGGGTGGGTGAAAATGTGGCAGTTTGTATTGTTCAGGTCCTTGTTGAAACTAATTTTTAATTTCTCATACAAAATAATGGTCATTATTATTAGTCAAAAAAGAGATTTTGGAGTCACAGTGGATTGGACTTTAAAACATCAGCACAATGTGCAGCAGCAGTAAACAGACTACTTTTAATATTAGGAATTACTGAGAAATTATTTCAATACAAATCTCTCTATATAAAGGCAACCCCAACGTTCTGAAGCCTCCATGGAAGTTGAGGCGCCCGAGATATCTGGTATGCCCTGGAGTGTCTGCACCGCCCTTGCGTCAAAACGTCATGACATTGAGGGCAAAGCTATGACACTCGAGGGCCGAAACGGAAATGCCACAGCGAACAAGGCAGTAGCTCGGAGGGACTGAGGGAGGGGGCCCCTGCTAGCGCCCGTTTCATTGCGCTCAGAAACGGGCATTTTTTCCTAGTAGAAATAATTACACTAGTAGAGACATTCATGGGGTAATTTCATAACAGGATGCCTATTAGGGCTCACTTCCCTTGAATTGTGACAGATTGCGAAGGCCATGAGCCCCGACGAGTCCTCTATGTTGGGAATTCGAGAAGGCCGTGGATCTCCTATTGGGAGGGAGGCTTCTTCTGATTAGGACTTGTTTACTTTCTGCATCTGAGATCCAGGCTTTGGCTGGGAATCTACCTAAGAAACGTCTACAAGTTCGATGTCTTGTACTGTGCTCGAAGAACTGGACCATGGGTACGTGGTCTAGGACACCATGGATTCTGGAAGGGCTTACGGTTTCTAGGATTACTTATAGAAGTCTGTTAGTCGTGTTCCTGAGTTCTGGAGAAGGTTCTATCTTCTGACTCCTGAGACTTTCTACCCTGTACTGAGGAGGAGGCCCTTTGAGGACAAGGTACTGTTATGGCCATGACCTGTACCCTGGCTCACTTCCTGGTGGTCCTTTTTTGGCCTTAGGGGTCTTGTCCGCTGTTTGGTGGGTCACCTGTGCCATTGCTTTGGGTGCGCTGGGATGCCCACCAGGCTTCCTCTCCAGTCTCCTACACCAGATGACACCAGGAGAGCCTAGGTGCGCAAATGCACCAGAAGCCATTTTGAAGATCCAGTGGTGGTAAACTTTGGGGGGGACGCCTTCCTATGATGTCTGAAGCAAAGCCCTCTTTTAGGGTGTTTGGGACTCTGCTTCAGGGCCTTTGCAACAGATCTCCAGGTCTCCTCACGTGCGTTCCTGCCTTGCCTTGCTTGTGTCTTCAGGCTCCTGCTCGCCTCGTCTTCAAGTTCTAGTCCAGCCTTGTCTTCAAGTTCCTGTCTTGCCAAGTTTCAGCCGTGCCTTGCCTTGATTCCTAGCTCCTGCCTTGCCATTATTCCAGCCTAAGTCTTGTCTCTGTGTTCCAGCCTTGTCTTGCCTCTGTGATCCACCTTGCCTTGCCTACATGTTCCAGCCTTGTCTTGCTGTGTCTCATCTTCTAGCTCCAGCCTCGTTCCTAGCTCCAGCCATGCCTTGCCTTGTTTCCTAGTATCTGTCTTGCTGTGTCTCCTGTTTTTGCCTTGTTCAACTAGTTGTGTCTGGATTCAGTTCTTGACCTAGCTCTTGCCTTGTTTTGAGTCCAGTTCTAGCCCCATTTTGCCTTGCCTGGACCTAGTTCTTGCCATGTTTGTCTGGATCTAGTTCTAGCCCTGCTTGCCTTGCTCTGTCTGGACTCAATTCTAGCTTTGTCTGCCTTGTCCTTCCTAGCCCTGTCTTCAATCAGTCCTGCTTGCCTTGTCTCCAGTTCAAGTGCTGCCTGCCTTGTTTATTGCCAAGCCTTGCTAGTACTTTGCCCAGTGCTGTGCCTAGCTCAAGTGGCTCGCCTGGCCATAGTTGGTCCCTGGCTACAGCCTAAGGGCTCACTTCCCCTGATCTATGACATAGTTAAAATTATTTTGACCATCTGAAGAGAGAAGAACTAGCATATTCTTATTTCACAGCACAAAGCGTACCATGCTCTCAAAATTTCATCCATCAATCTTAATCTCCTTCAATATGCTAATGTAGTTTAATTTCTCATATATATCAATAAAATTGTTTATTAAAAAAAAAAAAAAAAGAGAGAAAAAAATGACATAGCTTAGTATACTACAGGCAATCCGCCAACTGTTGAGGGAATCACTGATACCCATGACTCACATTGATGATCATTTATCATGTCCCTGGTGACGGCTTTTGATGGGGATCGAGACGCTTAGCTAAATTATACAGAACATTTTTGGATAAATACTCTGCAGTCAGTCCCTCCAGGTGGTTTAAATGAAGAGCTGACTAGATGACACTGATATAGTTTTGATTGACAACTAATGATCACATGATGTATTTATAAGAATGCACTGACACCATCTTTTTTTGGTGTTAATTGCAGTCAAGAGTCATAATTGTGTGGAATAAGCATAAGTATTGTCATACTGGGACAGACCAAAAGTCCATCAAGCCCAACATCCTGTTTCCAACAGTGGCCAATCCAGGTCACAAATACCTGGCAAGGATCCTCAAAAAAGTACAAAACATTTTATGCTGCTTATCCCAGAAATATTTTCCCCAAGTCCAATTAATAATGGTCTATGGACTTTTCCTTTAGGAAGCTGTCCAAACCTTTTTTAAATTCTGCTAAGCTAACCACCTTTACCACATTTTCTGGCAATGAATTCCAGAGTTGAATTACACATTGAGTGAAAAAACGTTCTCTGATTTGTTTTAAATTTACTACTTTGAAGCTTCATCGCATGCCCCCTAGTCCTAGTATTTTGGGGAAGCATAAACAGACGCTTCACGTCTACCCATTCCACTCCACTCATTATTTTATAGACTGCTATCATATCTCCCCTTAGCCGTCTTTTCTCCAAGCTGAAGAGCCCCAGCGCTTTAGCCTTTCCTCATAGGGAAGTCGTCCCATTCCCTTTATCATTTTCGTTGCCCTTCTCTGCACCTTTTCTAATTCCACCATATCTATTTGAGATGCGGCGACCACAATTGAACACAATATTCAAGGTGCGGTCACACATGGAACAATACAAAGGCATTATAACACCCTCATTTTTGTTTTCCATTCACTTTCCTAATAATACCTAAACATTCTATTTGCTTTCTTAGCACACCGCCGCAGCACACTGAGCAGAAGGTTTCAACGTATCATCAACGGACAACACCTAGATCCCTTTCTTGGTCCATAATCCTAACGTGGAACCTTGCATGATGTAGCTATAATTCATGTTCCTCTTTCCCACATGCATCACTTTTGCACTTTCTCACATTAAACGTCATTTAGACGCCCAGTCTAGTAAGGTCCTCTTGTAATGTTTCACAATCCTCCCCCAATTTAACTACAGTCTGTGTTCAACTTAATGAATGGCTAAAAAAGAGTAACTGGCTAGATCTATGTCCATCTGGATTCAGACCTGGTATGGAACAGAAACGGTCCTCGTATCCCTGCTAGATGATCTTCACAGAAACCGAGACAAGGTATTTGCCTCAATGTTAGTACTGCTAGATTTCTCAGCAGCATTGACACTGTGGATCATGATATCTTGCTAGCATGACTGACAGAAACAGGTATCAATGGAACAGTACTTGCCTGGTTCAGATCCTATCTATCAGACAGGCAACAATCCATAATGATTGGCAACAACTCATCACCACCATGGACACTGACCTGCGGGGTACCACAAGGATCGATACTGTCACCTATTCTGTTCAATACCTACCTCAAGGCCACTAGCTGAGCTGATTCGGTCAATGGACACTCAGTTCTACATCTATGCGGATGATGTGCAGCTACTCATACCCATTGAACCTGACTTACCTACAGCCTTGAATAAACTGATTACCTGTCTAACATCAATTCAAGAATGGGCTAAACACAACAACTTTGCCTGAACCCAAGTAAAACCGAGCTTCTCTGGGTCCCTAACATAAGTGGATAACATACCTGACATCAAAATCCCTTTTGGGAAGTATGAACTTCCCCCTCAAATCACAAGTCAGGAACCTTGGAATATAGTTAGATTCAACACTTACTCTGATTCCCCAAATCCAAGCAAACTTCAAGAGCTGCTTCTACTATTGCGACAGCTACGCTACCTTTCTCCTTACATCAAGAAGGTAAATCTTATCCCAGTTGTGCATACCATGGTAACATCAAGACTGGATTACTGCAATGCACTATACAATGGTCTGACTACAAAGGGCCTGCACCAGCTCCAGTTGATTCAGAATGCAGCAGCAAGACCCATAGAAGGTTGCGAGCAACGTGACATCACACCATTTTTGCAAAAACTTCATTGGCTACCGTACAACACAGGGCTAAATTTAAAACTTTTATGTCTGATCTTCAAGGCCCTGAAAGGAATGGCCTTGAGTATCTGAAGAATAGGATGATCCTCCACACACCGCCAAGAACACTAAGGTCCTCCCAAGGACTTTCACTAACTACATCCTCTCCAAAAGACATTACATGATGTGATACCCGCAAGTGAGCCTTCTCCGGAGTAGCCCCCACACTCTGGAATGCATTGCCTGAAAGACTCCGCTTAACACAAGACTACCTCTACTTCAGGAAGCAGGTGAAAGCTTGGCTCTTCAGCCAAGCCTTTAACGGAAGATGTAACTAACTTGTTAGTCTCACTCACACACACAAAGATTGACTCAGGCTGCAAATACTGCAGCAGGACATGTTTATCCACTCCTACCCTAGCTCTCTGACCTCACGTGCAATTTTCTTCAAATCAATCACCTACTTTCTAATTCTTCTACTTTCTTACTCATTTCATGTTACAACTTTGCCTTACCCTTCACTACCAATTA
This sequence comes from Microcaecilia unicolor, assembly GCF_901765095.1. Classification (NCBI taxonomy): domain Eukaryota; kingdom Metazoa; phylum Chordata; class Amphibia; order Gymnophiona; family Siphonopidae; genus Microcaecilia; species Microcaecilia unicolor. The sequence goes on along the minus strand of NC_044039.1, from coordinate 157,497,942 downwards.
TAATGTTCTAGTACATACTGTGTTGTCATTGCAAGTAGTATACCATGCCATACTTTGTATTGTTGTTCGAATATTTTTACTGCTCTAATTGCATCCTGCTCATGTTTGATCTATTCTTACTGTAACCGGCCTGACTGAATTCCTTCAAAAAGGCGGTAAATAAATCCTAATAAATAAATAATACTTTGAATAACTTTGTGTCGTTAGCAAATTTAATTACCTCACTAGTTACTCCCATCTCTAGGTCATTTATAAATATGTTAAAAGCAGCGGTCCCAGCACAGACCCCTGGGGAACACCATTAACTACCCTTCTCCATTGAGAATACTGACCATTTAACCCGACTCTCCGTTTTCTATCTTTTAACCAGTTTTTAATCCACAATAGGACACTACCTCCTATTTATTTTTTGTTACATTTGTACCCCGCACTTTCCCACTCATGGCAGGCTCAATGTGGCTTACATGGGCAATGGAGGGTTAAGTGACTTGCCCAGAGTCACAAGGCGCTGCCTGTGCCTGAAGTGGAAATCGACTCAGTTCCTCAGGACCAAAGTCCACCACCCTAACCACTAGGCCACTCCTTCACTCACTATCCCATGACTCTCCAATTTCCTCTGGAGTCATGATGGTACTGTGCCAAATGCCTTCTGAAAATCCAGATACACAATATCAACTGGCTCACCTTTATCTACATGTTTGTTCTCCCCTTCAAAGAAATGTAATAGATTGGCGAGGCAAAATTTCCCTTCACTAAATCCATGTTGGCTCTCTCATTAATCCATGCTTTGAATATGGTCCTGTAATTTGTTCTTATAATAGTCTCTACCCATTTGCCCGGCACCGATGTAAGACTCACCGGTCTATAATTTCTTGGATCTCCTCCTTTTTAAAAAATCAACGTTACATTGGCCACCCTCCAATCTTCTGGTACTATGCTCGATTTTAAGGATAAATGACATATTATCCTTAATTTTTCAGTTGTATCAGTACTCTGGAATCAATATCATCTGGTCCAGGAGATTTGCTACTCTTCAATTTGTCAAATTGCCCCATTACATCCTCTAGATCTATAGAGATTTCATTACGTTTCTCCGAATCGTCAGCTTTGAATACCATTTCTGGCACTGGTATCTCTCCCAAATCCTCCTCAGTGAAGACCGAAGCAAAGAATTAATTTAATCTCTCCGCTAAGGCTTTGTCTTCCCTGATCGCCCCTTTTACCCCTCGGTCATCTAGCGGTCCAACTGATTCTTTTGCTGGCTTCTTGCTTTTAATATACCTAAAAAATGTTCTACTATGTGTTTTGCCTCCAACGCAATCTTTTTTTTCAAAGTCCCTCTTTGCCTTCCTTATTAGCGCTTTGCATTTGACTTGACATTCTTTATGCTGTTTCTTATTATTTTCAGTCGGTTCCTTCTTCCATGTTCTGAAGGATTTTCTTTTAGCTCTAATAGCTTTCTTCACCTCACTTTTTAACCATGCTTGCTGTCGTTTCGTCTTCCATCCTCCTTTTTTAATACGTGGAATATATTTGGCCTGGGCTTCCAGGATGGTGTTTTTGAACAGCATCCATGCCTGATGTAAAGTTTTGACCCTCGCAGCCGCTCCTCTAAGTTTTTTTTCACCGTTCTTCTCATTTTATCATAGTCTCCTTTTTTAAAGTTAAACGCTAACGTATTGGATTTCCTGTGTATACTTTGCAATTTTTTGTCTGATTTTTATTTAAGGACACCTGATCTACTATGGTCTCTTTTGCAACCTCACTATCAGGATATCCTATCTTCCCTGTTTTGGTGATATCGTTGAAAGATGCCTTACCCGAACCATGCACTTTTGAGCGATTGTCGGCCTTCCTCCAGTTTCTAGTTTAAAAGCTGCTCCTATCTCCTTTTAAAATGCCGATGCCAGCAGCCTAGTCCCACCCTGGTTAAGATGAAGGCCATCCTTTCGGAATAGGCTCCCCCTTCACCAGAATGTTGCCCAGTTCCTAACAAATCTAAAACCCTCCTCCCTGCACCATCGTCTCATCCATGCATTGAGACTCCGGAGCTCTGCCTGTCTTTTGGGCCCTGCGCGTGAAACGGGTAGCACTTCAGAAATGCTACCCTAGAGGTTCTGGATTTGAGCTTTCTACCTAAGAGCCTAAATTTGGCTTCCAGAACCTCTCTCTCACATTTTCCTATGTCATTGGTACCCACATGTACCAAGACAGCCGTCTCTTCCCCAGCACTATCTAAAATCCCATCTAGGTGACGCGTGAGGTCCGCCACCTTCGCATCAGGCAGGCAGGTCACCAGGCAATCCTCACGTTCACCAGCCACCCAGCTATCTATATGCCTAACGATTGAATCACCAAGTACAACAGCTGTCCTAACCTTTCCCTCCTGGGCAGCACTTGGAGACATATCCTCGGTGCGAGAGGATAGTACATCCCCTGGTGGGCAGGTCCTGGCGACAGGAGTACTTCCTACTTCACCAGGGTGATGCTCTCCTTCTAGGAGACCTCCCTCCTCCAAAGTAGCACAGGGGCTACCAGACTGGAGGTGGGAATTCTCTACAACATCCCTGGAGGTCTCCTCTATGTACCTCTCTGTCTCCCTCAGCTCCACCAAGTTTGCTACTTTAGCCTCAAGAGAACGGACACGTTCTCTGAGGGCTAAGAGCTCTTTGCATCGGGCACACACATATGACATCTCACCAACTGGGAGATAATCATACATGTGACACTCAATGCAAATGACTTGATAGCACCCCTCTCGCTGCTGGACTGCTGACTCCATCTTAGTATTTTTGAGTTTTTCAATAATTTAGTATTAAGGATATTAGCCTAATATAAAAACGTCTTAGGTTATATAGTATATTGTGTGATTTATTTAGTGTTTCCTTCTTAGATGGTAATGAAATGTATTTAAAACTCTGTAAGAGCACTCCTTGCTTGTTACCCTAATTACAATAACTGACTATAAATGAAAAGTTGTCCTAGGGGTGGGCGAGAAGACTAAACTAGATCCTGCAGTGCCTGCTAGAGGCTGTTAATACTGTGGTACAAATTTCAAGTTTTAAAACTAAGTGGAAAAGACTATGGAGATTAGTTGATAAAATTTGCTTTTTTATATTTTTATTCTGCCTATCACTAACCTACAATTCCTCCTTTAAACCCCAATCTTTAAGTTCCCAAAGCACAAAGCAAAATAGTGTTCTCTTACCAGAGAAATGTCCTCTTCTCTCAGAACTTCTCAGAAAGAAGTTCAGTGGGACCGTTCCTCTTTATATAGTTTTGAATCTAAGTGGACCTTTCATGCATTAGAACATTCAACAAACATAAATATGATGCTGAAGGATTTCTACAATATGGCTTTACCAAATAGCCGAGGGACCAAGAGCAAATATAGATATATATTTACCAATTTTTCCTTATTGATATGTGTGGGATTATTTAGTTTGTAATGACTTTTTTGTAGCTTGTTAGCCACATTAAACTCGAAATTGTATGGGAAAATGTGGAGTATAAATGTCATATATAAATAAATATATATGTATAAAATTCAACTTTATTAGCATAATGAAGGATGTTTAAGATTGGACTGAAGAATTAATTTTAAGAGATACCACAGAACTCTTTGTTCCTTGAAATAAGGATATTCTAGTTTCTTCTGATTTTCCAAAAATAATTTTAAGTAATTTGTTTTGCTGTATTTTTGATGAAGATTTGTTTTTTCTTGCATTGGACTGGAGCAGGTGTAAATGTATGCATGTACTTTACACGTGTACATGTATGTGTATTTTATAAATACTTGGATACATTACAACTGAGCTCCAGCTCTACCAAAACAAAGTCCTCAGGAACACCTACATGCAAATTGCATTAATGTAGGCATAATCTTGCAACATACATAATTATTATGGGTGCATAACCACACACAATTTATAAGAGCCATATAAGAGAAGGGCAACAAAGATAGGGGCCCTTTTACTAAGCTGTAGCAAAATGTGACCTGCAGTAGTGTGAGCGCATCTTTTGGGCGTGTGCCAGGCCAGTTTTTGCCGCGTCCTGGAAAAAGGGCCTTTTTTTAAAAGGGGCTGGAAAATGGATGTGCGTGAAAATAAAAATCAGTGTGTGCCCATTTTCGGCCTGAGACCTTACCGCCACCCAGTGACTTAGTGGTAAGGTCTCATGTGCTACCCGGACGGTAGGCATGCAGTGTGTGTTTTCAGAACGCATCAAATTCAGAATTACTACCCAAAAGCATGCTGTAGCCGGGTGGTAATGCTGATCTGGCATGTGCTGGATGTGCATAGGCCCTTACGCACCTTTGTAAAAGGGCCCTATAAGGAATAAAAAAGCTCACAGAACTTGCACACTTCAGCTTGGAAAGAGACCATGGGCTTGATGCATAGAATTCCAGTGCTGTACAGAACAGCGCCAGAAAAACACAGACTGATCACTGAGTCGGAATTACCGACCAGTGCTCAACACTAACAGCATGCAAATTATATACATGCTGTTAGTGCTGAGCACTGGTCGATAAAGGGGTCTGAGTGTTCCTGGTGCATGCCCAGAAGAGCTGTGCTCTTGTGCATTTGTGCAGTGACTGGATCCCTCCCTCCCCCCCCCCCCCCCCCCAGTAACCAAAGCAAGCCCTGGAGGTCCAGTGGTCCTCCTCCTGACCCCCCCCCCCCCACAACCAAAAAATAGTGGCCATGGTGATCTAGAGAGCCCCACCTCCGACCCATACCTTTTGTTGGAGGAAGGAGGGACGCCTACTCTTCCTGCCTCTGGGCACACCCTGCTCAAAATAGCGGTGCCCAGCCCCTGCCCGTTGCATCCTGGAATGCACTGGGAAGAGGCCTAAGTACCATATAAGAAGTTTTCCTTATCTCCCTATTTTCTTGGTCACAAGGAAATACCTGGAATAGAAACCCTGCCCTTCTTCCCCTGGTGGCATGGGTTTGACCACTTGGGCCTGCAGAAGGGCGGAAATTTCCTCTACAAGTGCTTGCTTGTGTAGAGAGCTAAGATTCTCTCAGTGGGCAATTTGGAGGTTGTTGATGCTAATTCAGGGTGTATGCATTATGAACTATTTGAAGAACCCACTGGTCACAGGTTATAAGGGGCTATCTGTGGTGGTAAAAAGTGAGCCTCCTTCGATTGGTAGGTTAGCCGGAACAGATCCTCTTTTGAGTTAGTCAAAAGCCCATGCCCTGCTTTGATTGGGGAGCCAGCTGGGACTTCTGAGGGTGAGATTGTTAAGGCCTGGGACGCTGGCTTTGACTAAATGGACCGGGCTGAGGGCTGGTATCTACACCTTTGAGAGTAGTAGGACCTGTGCCTCTGCCCAGTCAACAATCTTGTTGAAGAAGATGAAGTCAGCGACCTCTTCCACTTTCTTTCCAAATAAGTTGTCCCCTTGGCAATTTTTTCAGAGGGGTCTTTTCTAGAAACTTTTTCTTTTTTTGTTTTTTTGCTCCATTGTTCTACCTCTGTGCAATGCAGGGTTTTATCCGCAATGTAGCTGTATTCTCTGTTGGCATCATATTAAAGGTATTTATTGTATCTACTTCCTGGGTGAATGTGTGTGAGTCTGTAGTTTTATGCACATTTGTCATCTGAAAATACAAAAGAACCCACAAGGTAACAGCAGAAGCCCCTGTTGTTCTAAATCAGCACCTACTAAAAATTCCCTATTAAAACTAACAGGGAAAAATAAATACACCTGAAAAATCAGGAAAAATTTGCGAAAAAATGAAAACTAATCAAATTTTTCTTGCCTGTGCTCATTTCTCTTATGTACCATTAGCTAGAATTGCTTCTCTTACATTAATGTATTGGGTCATTTCTGGAGGGGCAGGAGGTGAATTTTATCTATCTGGAACCTCCAGTCTGATCTAACCCAATATTGAATGTGATGTGTTGGTCTTTCCCCCACACCAAATTGGTTCCCTTCTGTTATTTTTGAAGTGTTATTTTGCCTCCCGACAGATATTCTCAACTCTTTATTGGATGTTATTTTATACAGCTAACTCTGTGAATAGGCAACTGAAAGGTAAGCTCTATGGAACATGAAGCTCTTTTACATGCAAGGTTTAAATTTCCCAGTATTGCACATTGCAAAACAGACCCCTAACAACTCTATTTATGTGGCTTTACTTAGGGAGCAGGGAGGGTGGGGAAGGGAGTAGAAGAGAACTGAATGTAGACTGGGGGAGAAAGAACTTGAGAAGACAGGGGGAGATACCAGATTGGGGGGGGGGGGGGGGGGGAAAGGAGTAGAGGGAGAGATGCCTCCTCCCAACCTGACCATGATCTGGCATCTGTCTCTCACCTCCCTTACTAGAAGTTACATTTTTTTTATTATAATGCTCAGTAGGAAACAAACATTAGAGGGAATATTACCTGCAGAATACAGACAGAGCCAATAAGCAACCACTAACTAGAAATAGGAGCTCTAAGAAGTCTGAATGCAGTGCAACACTGGAGAAACAGAAATGTATTTCCTTCTGTATTGCATTAAAAAAACAGCAGCAGAGATGAGCTGCCTCTGGCCAATCCCTAGTCCTTCCCTCTGCTGTGTCCCACTCACAGTAAGCTGTATAAGAGGAAATGGGATGCAACAGAGAGACGGCCCTGGGGCCAACTAGAAGCAGCCTGTCTTCATTGTTGTCACTGTCGGTGATCCACAAGACGTTTGTATGATTGGAGGGGAGGGGAAAGGAGAGAGGACAGGGAGAGATGCCATACCCACCACAGGAGGGGGTAAGAGAAGAGAGAGAGTTGCTGGACTGCGGGGCCAGACAGCAGAGTCAATGCATGAAAGGAGGGCACTTTGGTTCAACAGAAGGTGGCCTACACCATTTGATGGCCCTGGGCATTTGCCAAGCTTGCTCAATGCTACTACATCACTGAATAGCAGCCTAGTGGTAACAAGTGTGGGTTCAAATTTCAGAGACACTCTTTATGACGTTGGGGAAGTCATTTAACCTTCCACTGCCCCAGATACAAACACTGGATTGAAAGCAGAAAAATACCTGCTGTACGTGACTATAACTCACCTTGAACTACTACTGAAAAGGTAGAAACAAAATTCAAATGAATAATAACATTACCTTTACAATATTCATAACAACAAGGTCTTGATTGGTCTCACAATCTGATAACAGTTGTTTAATTCCATCTATTCGATCACGAAAATCCTTTGCATTGAGTGAGCTAGTTACGGTCTTTACATACTCTGCAGATTCAAAAGAATTTCGGGGCATCATTTTTCTTGCAATTTCTTGAACTTCTCCAGTATCTCTACTAAGACAAATTGAACAAAACATATTACATGCATATATTAGTAAGAGGCCAAACTGAGTTTTACTGATAATAGTAGTGATGTGACATTTTCGCTATTTGGATACTGTAACTTCCAATAAAATTCAGTATTAGTGTGCTAGAAATTATAAGCTGAGCTTGATGTATATATATATATATATATATATATAAAACAGACATGTGAACTTAAATAGATTAATTCACTATAGTCTTTCGTTTGTATAATGCCTATATTGATTCAACTGCATTCCTATAAACCACTTTTATTTTTTTCTAAACCTGTGTTCAACACTGAAATTTATAATGCAAAGATAAAAGCTTTAGGCAGGTGGGCCAACCTAGCATATTGAAGTAGCCATACACTACTAGTAGATAGGCTCTTTTGGAATTTAACACTTACTACAGACAAATAAAAGCCTGCTTCAGACTGACTGATAGAGAAACTTCATTAAGGATCTACAACAGGTGAACACAATTCCAGTCTTGCATGCCAGTGAGGTTTATAAGATATCCACAATGAATATGCATGAAATGCATCTGCTACTCTTGGGGGAGTTATGCACCACTACACAATGAAGAATTTAAACATAATTCTCCTTCTGTGCAGAATTCTTCAAAGGAACCAAAAAAAGATGCACCTATTCTATTTTAGCTCCTCTTTCTCTAACCTCCCTCCTCCCCCCCCCCCCCGGTGGAATCAAACAATTTCAAATATTTTGCCTTGGCCTAATCTTTTAACAGCAGAGAAGGAGGAAAGATGCAGACAGAGATAATGGGATCTGCAGGAGGAAGAAGAAAGGGAGTTTTAGACAATGGGGTGGGGCGTGGGAGCCGCGATTGTGAGAGACACAGGGTCCCCCCCAGCCCGGAAGACTGGCATTTGTGGTAACACTTATCCAGTCTACAGTATCAAGAAACATCCCTTGCTCCAGATGACTCCTGACTAGCCACCAAGCCAGACTCAGTTGTGCCAAAGAACTGAGGGACAACTGGTGGTACAAGTCGTCCATCTGAGCAGACGAAATCAACAACAACGATTTCTGAAGGAGGCATATGTAAGATCTTGCCTAAGGAACTTCTTCAACAGAGGCCGCCATCGAGCCAAGGACTTGCAACACCTCCCATGCCGAGGGTCTGTGGGAGTTGCGGAGAGCCCGGATCTAAGAAATTAGCTTCTGAATCCTGCCTTCCAAACTATGCGCTACACTTTTTTATTCATTATACCTGTATTACCATATTATAACTCTGCAAACATCATTACACATTCCCTATGTATCCCTCCTTTCCCTCCCTCACAACCCCCCACACCCTCCCTCCCTCTCCTCTTCCCTCCCTTCTTCATTACCAGCTGTGGTTTCTGATACCAGTGTCTCTATATTCGTCTTTGTTATATACCACTGTCTTTTTATATGAGGCCCCTAGCTAGGGGTGTGGGTGTGGATTGAGCTTGAACAGAATTTGCAAGAATTCATTTCAATTATAAATTACCTTAATCACTGAGTATATTAAACTTTACGCCTCAACATTTACACCTGCATTCAAGACAATTTCTGTCATGTATGCTAGTATTTCACAAAGATACAGAGGCACCTGTATCAAGTATTTGAGAAGAAATGTAATAAAAATAATTATGATAAAAAGCACTTAAGTAGGCACCTTAATTGGTCACTTAATCTAGGCACTCTGTTAAACATTACCCTCTATGGGGGTAATCTTATAAAGTCATTTAGCATGTATGTGGCATTATATGCACATAAAATAGCTTTTATATAATTAGGTCATATGTAAAAGTGTATGTGTTGGTATGAACATATGTTCTTTTATTGGAAGAACTGCTGGGGGCACAGTCTGGGTGGAATGCAGGCAGTGTTGCAAAGTACATGCATTGATTACAAAAATAAGCTAATCTATGTGTGCATTTGCATACTCTATGGGCAGCTATTATGTCTACTTGAGAGCAGGTGTAAATGTTTGTGACTTCAACATAGGTGCAATTGCTGCTGGATTTGCGCTAGTATTTTATAAAGACACACAGGTGCCTGCATGTCTTACAACAGGACTAAAATGAGTTCCTTCTTGCCTGCTAAACTTAGGCATCCTGGCATAAAATTACCCTCTATATGGTATTTATACAATTACTGCACAGAGGAATACAGTACTGTATGACAGTTTTTAAATAAACTATGATTTCTCTGCTTCTACTACCTTTCTGTAACATCTCTGGAAGTGGATGAAGATCTTGTGCTACCACTGTTGCTAGGTTGAGAACGTCTTCCTTTTGCTGATGGAGTGTCTAATGGCATCTCTCCCAACCCCTGCAAGAGGAGGAGAAATAAAAATCATATCCAGTCATTAAACTGTAGAAGAAGCTTTCAAAAGGCCAAATTGCTTGGTTTGTTAACCAGCCAAATTGTCTGCTCCCAACTGCCCTAGAACCGAGAAAATGATGCCAGAGCGTTGAGAAGGGGGGCATGGCAGACAGAAAAATATGCTGGTTGGGGAGGAGACTCAGACCAATGCCAGAGAACACAGGGCGGTAGGAGAGAAAATGTTGCTGGAGTGTGCAGGACGGGGGTGTACAGAGAGAAAAAATGCTGCAGAAGCACCTGGGAGGGAGGCAGCTTCATGCTTTAAAATTATTAACATAAGTTAAACTATTAACGTACTGATTGTGCTAAAAACACAATAAAATAATCTAATTTTACAAAGAACGTTGTCTATATAACGATGGTGAAATTAGGTCTTACCTGCTAATTTTCTTTCCTCTAGACCCTCCAGACCGGTCAAGACGCTTGAGTTATGCACGCCCACCAGCAGAGGGAGACTGAGAACACTAAAACTTAAACCAGTATAAGCTAGCAGCCAACCCCCAAGCAGCCAGTAAATCCTTAAAGCAGAAAACAAATGAAACCAATAAACAATTACAACCCCTAAAGGTCAAAGAACCCTGTACTCAGAAACAAAAAACATGAAACACGTGCTTCAACTGACCGAATGCCACAGCGCTACGGTCCCTCTCTGAAATGCAGAGGAAATATATGTATAGCAAGACTTGAAATTTAGATACCTTTCAGCCATAGCAACATAGACCATAGGAACACCAGAACTCTGCCAATCATACTCACCACAAAGAAACATGTACACAGCGGGAGGGTTCTTAACTGGTCTGGAGGGTCTAGAGGAAAGAAAATTAGCAGGTAAGACCTAATTTCACCTTCCTCAGCGATCCTCCAGACTGGTCAAGATGCTTGGGAAGTACCAAAGCAGTACAACTCCTAAGGGCAGGAACCTTTCATCCCAGAAGTCAACACTGCCGCACCAAAACTGGCATCCTCCCTAGCCTGCACATCCAGTCTATAATGTTTCATAAACGAATGCAATGAGGACCAGACCGCCGCCCTACAAATATCTTGAGGCGGAACCAGACCACTCTCCGCCCAGGAGGAAGCTACTCCCCTGGTCGAATGCGCCTTCAGTTGGTCAGGCACTCTACGTCCCTTGATCAAATATGCCGAGGAAACCGCCTCCTTCAACCATCTGGAAATAGTTGCCTTAGAAGCTGCAGCTCCCTTCTTTGGACCGCCGTACAACACAAACAACCTATCTGAAGACCGAAACTCCCGAGTCCTGGATAAATAAGCCCTCAAGACTCGCCGAACATCCAGCTTGGCTAAACGGCGCTGAGACGCATCTCCTAACTTATCTCCCAGCACTGGCAAAGAAATGTCTTGATTTACGTGGAAAGACAACACTACCTTGGGTAAAAACGATGGAACAGGCTTCAAAGAGACCTTTTCCTTCGAAAAAGCCAGGAAAGGCATGCGACAAGACAAAGCTTGCAACTCCGAAACTCACCGCGCCGAAGTAATAGCCACCAAAAACACAGACTTCAAAGTAAGATCTTTAAGAGTACTCGACCCCAAAGGCTCAAAGGGAGGCCCTACCAAGACTTCCAACACCAAGTTCAAATCCCACGACGGTACAACTGGCCGCCGAGGAGGACGAATCTGCTTTAAAGCACGTAAAAACCGAACCACATCCGGGGAAGACGCCAAGGAGACTCCCCGTATCCTTCCCCGAAAACAGGACAGAGCCGCAATCTGCACCTTCAAAGAAGAAAGAGCAAGACCTCTGTCTACACCATCCTGTAAAAACTCTAACACCTCCGGAATGGAAGCTGTCCAAGGCGAACAAGAACGATCGTTACACCAACCTTCAAAGATCCGCCACACCCTAACATAAGCAAAGGACGTGGAACGTTTACTGGATTGCAACATAGTATCAATCACCTTAGTTGAAAAACCTTTCTTCTTCAGCTTGTCCCTTTCAAGAGCCAGGCCATAAGCGAGAACGGAGACGGGTCTGGCATCACGATCGGACCTTGCACCAACACCACCGACTCCGCCAGCACGAGCGGCCCGGCTATCGCCAGACATACTAGATCGGCAAACCAAGGCCGACGAGGCCAATTTGGAGCCACAAGAATTAGTGTCCCGGCGTACCGCTCTATTCTTTGAACTATCCGTCCTATCAAGGGCCAAGGAGGAAACACGTACAACAGCTGGTGAGGGGGCCACGCAAGCACCAGAGCATCGATCTCCTCGGACCTCACTGCCGGCTGAAAAACCTGGGTACTTGAGCATTGTCTGACGAGGCCATGAGATCTATCAATGGCAGACCCCACTCCTTCACTAGGCGATGGAACAATGGACGATGTAGAGACCACTCTCCTGGATCCAACGTGTGCCTGCTCAGAAAATTCGCACTGACGTTGTCTACTCCGGCTACATGACTTGCCGAGAGACTCTGAAGATGAAGTTCTGCCCAACGCATTAACTCCGCCGTCTCCTCTGACACCTCTCGACTCTTGGTACCCCCCTGATATACGTACGCCACCGCCGTGGCATTGTTGGACAGTACTCGAACTGCCTTGCCTTCGAGAAGATACTGAAGGGACTGCAGTGCCAACCTTATCGCCCGAGTTTCCAACCGATTTATGGACCACAAGGTCTCCTCCTCCGACCAGCAACCCTAAGCTACCTCTCCGAGACAATGCGCCCCCCCCAACCTGCTAGACTGGCATCCGTCGTTAGCACCGTCCACTCCGGAGGATCCAAGGGCATGCCTTTTTCCAGATTTGGCGTGTGAATCCACCATCGCAGGCTGAGATGAACCGGATCCGGCAAGTGCAGTCTTTTCTCCAAGCTCTGAGTCTGAGGAGACCACCGCTCCAACAGTGCCGCCTGCAACCGCCTCATGTGAGCCCTGGCCCAGGGCACTACCTCTATCGATGCCGCCATGAGTCCCAAAATCTGAAGGTAAGAGTGAGCAGACGGGAACCGTTTGGCACAAAACTGGCGAATCAATAACTGCATCTTGGCAATTCGAACTGCTGGTAAAAACACCCGGCCCTTCGCCGTATCAAAGCGAACCCCCATATATTCCAGGGACTGAGTCGGTACTAGGTGACTCTTGACCAAGTTCACCACCCAGCCAAGCGACTCCAAGAAAGCTACCACCTTCGCCATCGCATCCACACTCTCCTGAAGGGACTTGGTGTGAATGAGCCAATCGTCGAGATACAGGTGTTCCAACACTCCTTGTTTCCTCAAAGCCGCAGCCACGACCACCATAACCTTGGAAAAGGTACGAGGTGCCGTAGCCAGACCGAACGGCAGCGCACAGAATTGAAAATGCTGTCCCAGAACCGCAAAACAGAGAAACCGATGATGCGCCGCCCGAATGGGAATTTGAAGATAGGCTTCTGTCAGATCCAAAGATGTGAGAAACTTCCCCTTCTGCACCGCTACTATGACCGAGCGCAACGTTTCCATGCGAAAGGAGGGAACTTTCAAAGCATCGTTGACCCTTTTAAGATCTAGAATAGGCCGACAGGAACCTTCCTTTTTTGGAGACCACAAAATAAATCGAACAACCACCTGTCCCCCTTTCTGAAACCGGCACGGGAACGACCGCCCCCAGATCTATCAGCCGACGAAGCGTCTGCCGAATCGCCCTGGCCTTGACCCGAGAGCGGCACGGAGAGGCGAGGAAAAAATCTGGAAGGAAAGTCTCGAATTCCAGCGCGTACCCGTCTCGCACCACTTCGAGTACCGACTGATCTGACGTGATATGGGTCCACCTCTGATAGAATTGACGCAAACGAGCCCCTACCCTTACCAGAGGCTGGACCCGCACACCTTCATTGTGAAGCACGCCCGGAGGACAGACCTCCCCCCGGCACGTCTCGGCCTCCTCGCCAACCTCCGCGAAAGGGCTGAGTACGCTGAAAAAATCGACCTCTAGGCGCAACACTGAACCTACCCGGCCTATAACGCCGAGTATCTTTGAAACGCGCATGCCTTGCCATACCTCGACCCTCTGCTTTGGGGCGCAACTCCGGCAAACGCGGCATTTTGGTCTCTCCAAGGCCACGAACCAACTTATCCAACTCTTCTCCAAACAGCAAGGTCCCCTTGAAGGGCAGAGAACATAACTTGGACTTAGACGCCGCATCCGCTGTCCAACCACGAAGCCAAAGAGCCCGACGAGCTCCAACCGCCAATGCCAATATTCTTAGCAGAAGCTCTCAGCAGATCATAGCTAGAATCTGCCAAAAAGGAAGAGCCCATCTCTAACTTGGCTAGCTCTTGCACCAAGGAAGCTCTATCTAAGGCCGGGCCATCCAAAAGTCTTTCAGCCCAACGGAAACACGCCCTGGCTACTAGGCCCCCGCACAGAGACTCTAATCTCCTATCCTGCGGATCTCTGAGAGCAGCCCCCCCCCCCCCATCAACCGGAATAGCCGTAGCCTTGGTAACCGCGGTCACCACCGCATCCACTGTCGGCGACTTAAAGGAGTCCTTATCCCCTTGCGGAATAGGGTACAGTCTCGCCATAGCTCTGCTCACCCTACAAGGAGAATCTGGGGAGGACCACTCCTGGAAGATCATATCTCTGAGATCCGAATTCATGGGAAAAGTAAGCGCTGCCCGCCGAATTCCCTTAACTAAGGGGTCAAGCTGCTTAGCGTCCGCTACCACCGGCTCAGGCGAATCAAACCTAAGCGTGGACACTACCTGCTCACTCAGCTCAGGAAGCTCATCCCTAGGGAAAATGCGCACCACCGAGGGGTCTTCATCTGGCAAAGGCCCCTCCTCCTCAGAAATCCTGTCCCCTAGGAAATCATCCCCCAGCAGACTACCCTCGTCGTCTGAGGGAGGCAAGGAAAACAAATCTGGCTCTTCAGACCAATCTAAACGCTGTCGCTTAGCAACCAGAGGCCCTGCTCCCTTCAGAGGCTCTAACCGATTAGGGCCTGACTGCCATGCCTGAAACATGGCCCAAATAAAACCCGGAGGAAACCCCATGGCCCCCGCACCTTCCGGAGGCCTGGAAGCACTCTGCTCCGGACCTTCCAACAGCGGGCAAGCAGCCACCCCCGTAGCGCCAGAATCCAAGATGGCGGCGGTTCCCGCCAAAATCGGAACCACCGCTACGGGCCCAGAGGACAAGTCAGAACCAGGCAAACCTTTACCGCTACCTGAACCTTCCGCAGCTAGTACCGGAGGCGAAGAATCAGGCTGTTTAGGCTCCCCACAAAACCTGCATTGAGCTCCTGGTGCATCTATCCCCCTTCGCGCACAAGTATGGCTTTCCCGCCGACATCGGGAATTTAAAGCGGTACACCCTAACGTCCCAGCTCTCTCAAAGTTGCTCAAAATCCCCAGACCTCTCTGTCAGCTTCCCAAACAACACAGTCAAGCACTGCCAAGCAGCCAAACACTGTTTCTTTTTCTTTCTTTTTTTTTTTTTTAACACACTCACAACAAAAGCCCAGTTGCTAAGAGCTGACAGGGGCTAAGCACTTAAGGTTCCTGCCATAGCAGGAGCCGAGGCAACAGGCAGAAAGTTCAGAAAGAGGATTTCAAAGCTACAAACTGCCAGAAGTTATGGCTCTCAAGGTTTCTGTCACAACAGGAGCCGAGGCACATGGCTGCCTAACCAAAGGCCAGCCGGGGAATAAGCCACACACCGGCTAAATTCCACAGAGAAAAGTGAATCCCACTGGACCCGCTTTTCTTGAAGCACTCAACCAAAAATAATTCCAAGTACAGGGTATTAGTTAAGAAAATCTAATCCTACCAGACCAGACTGACTGCTCAGGCTGCATGTCTACCCTCTGCTGGAGACTGAGATTTACTGGCTGCTTGGGGGTTGGCTGCTACTTTATACTGGTTTAAGTTTTAGTGTTCTCAGTCTCCCTCTGCTGGTGGGCGTGCATAACCCAAGCGTCTTGACCGGTCTGGAGGGTCACTGAGGAAGCCAGAGTTTAATCTTCTAATAAGGTGATGGTTTGTTAAATGGATATCTTCAAATAGGTCTACATAGAGATTGGCCAGGTCTGGGGCCATTGAGGCACCCATGGCAGTGCCTTTTAATCTGTTGAAAAAGTGGTTCTGAAAACAGAAGTAGTTTTTAATTTAAATTGATTGCACTTGTTTAAATATTTTTCACATATGTAATATTCTATATACATGTATGTTTTCTGTTCCCTGAGGCAGGTGGCCAAGTTGCAGTTCTGGGATGGGGATGATCCTGGAGGAGGTAGGATCGTAGGGGTGTAAGAAGTAGCTATTCAGCCTGCCATCTAATTAGTTGATCCGGTAGCGGGCTGAATATCGCACCAGGCTGGTTATATTCTGGATTTGGCCAGAGCCCACACAAAGCCTGGATATTCAGTACTACCACTGAATATTGAGGCCTAATTCAGACCGTGGTGGTCAGTGTTTTAAAAAGCCACTGGACACTGCTGGCTGAATACTGACCAATAAGATTATTATTACTAATTCTCTTTACACTGATGTGTGTGCTCCAAATGTCAGCATATATCTCCCTAATTCTATAAACTTGCATGCTCAATTTTACCCTTAGAGTGCTAAGTTGCACGCACAAGTTATAGGAGTCAGTGGTGTGAACAATTTAATAATTAGCTGCTAGTTGGCATTACCAATTATTTGCTATAAATGCAGTTAATTGGCAGTAATTAGCAGTTATACATGCAACTTCCCTTAATATTCTACAAATTTTGTATGCAAAACCCATCATGCGTAACTGCAAGGAGTCATGGACCTGGGAGAGGCATGGGCGGATCAGGGGAATGCCTAGCACTTATGTACGCAGGTTATAGAACATTAAAATCCCACTGAGCTAGTGTAGGTTCTTGTGCCTAAAGTTAGGCTCGTAACTGTGGACTTACACTAGCATTCTGTAATGGCAATTGCACATGCAATTCATGTTTAACCTGCATCATCTCTGTGCCTAACTTTAGGCTATCAATAGAGAATTACCTCTATATGTACTCCTACAACTTACAGGAGGTAGTGGTTTTGACTGCATAAAGTAGAAAGCAACTGCGCTTACCTCAGACTAAACTAGTTGAAGCTTCAATTAAAATTATTTTTAAATTACAGGAACTTTTGCTTTCATTAAACTCAGAATTATAACTGAGTGCCATAAATTCTCCCTTTCTAGTCCTTTATGCTACATAATGCCGCAGCTAGACTTGCTTCAAAGCATTGCACTTTGATAGAGCCACTCCTTTACTATATAAGCTGCATTGGTTACCTATCAAAGCCAGTTATTTTCAAATCCTGTGTTTTTGTCTTTCAAATATTATATGACATGACACCAGATTACATGCAGTATTTAATAAATATTCCCTTTCATAATGTAGCTTTTGGGTCCCGGGACGGAACTATCTTAGAGGGTCTTTTATTAAAGGTTAGCTCAAGTTATCTGCAGCAGGGCCCATAGGAATAAAAATGGGCCCTGCTGCAGATAACTAGAGCTAATCCTAAGACCCCCTTAGACTTCATCTCCCAAACTGCAAGAACGTATAAGTTTGTAACTAGCTAACAATGGACTATTATTTAGTTCTTATCTGTATCTTATTTTTCATTTGTGGTTTACTTTGCTTGTTGTTTTATTTATTATAAACCACATTGAACTCGAGTATGCTTGGGATACTGTAAGGTATAAATGTAAAAAAATAAATAATAATGCTTCAAATATAGTTCACATGTTAATTATATAAAAATTCACGGTACCTTTTGTCGTAGATTGCTCACAGTTTCTTTAATATAAGGTAAATCCTTAGTCTGCACATATTTTTCAAGCATTTTGTTAAAGTCTGGATGGTACATCAGAAGGAACAGCATTTTTCGACCATAGTACCTAAAATTCAGCAAAATATATATATATATATATATCTTACCAAGAGACAAATATGCAAACCTAAATTGGAAATAAAAAGAACATCTTATGCTATATGGAATCACCATCTCTCAAAATTATTGTTGAATTGGTTTTGAACAATATTTTGACTTGACAATTATTTCACAATGACTCCCTTGTGACATGATCAATTTATCATTAAGGAGAGTATTCACCAGCACTGCCTGGTGAGTAGCCTAATAGTTACTGCAGTGGCCTGAGAACCTAGGAAACCGGGTTCAATCCCTGCCTCAGCTCCTTGCGACTCTGGGCAAGTCATTTAACCCTCCATTGCTCCAAGTACAAAATAAGTACCTGTATAAAACATGTAAACTGCTTTGATTGTAAACACAGAAAGGCAGTATATCAAGTCCCATCCCCATCCCATTCTTTCCATTTACAACAGACTGCGCAGAGGATCTTTTGATAAGGTCATATTCTTTTTCTTAAGCAGCTACAACCTTGCTGGAAACCATTCAGAGATAATTTATATGCAAATTATTCAGAACCTGTGCACTTAGTTCCTAACACACTGATCAAATTGCTTATCAGGTTTAAGTGCTATGGCAGTATGTTTTGAAGGTTTTATACTGGCTTTCAATTAGACTATATACCCATTTGAAAGTTTTAATGTTAGCTTTTAATACCCATAAAAGAATCTAGTTATTTATCAAACAGATAGTATTATGGTAGATTAAAAGGCTGCCCGACATGGTCATGTTTCGCCTGCATGAGCTGCTTCGGGGGCTTAAATTGTACTGTAAAATACAACAAAATATATCTCACTGATGGATCACAAACCTTAACGAATCATAATTGGGGCACAACTGTGGACCTCTCTTTGTACTGGCACAATTCCTCACTAAGGGAAGCCCAATTTGCTGACAATTACTTTTCCTTCTTAAAGATGGCCAAGACTTTAGGGATCTTTTAAGGTTAGCTTGTGTTATCTGCCACAGGACCCATTTTATTCCTATGGGCCCTGTTGTAGATAACATGCTAACCCTTACTAAAAGACCCCCTCTGTTAATTAACAGTGCCTTTTAAACTTTGATCTGCTGATCCCTATTAACTTAAATCCAAAGGAATAAGACAGCACAGTTTTAATTCCATTTGAATTATTTATTGAATCTGATTGCACATAGGTCTGCCAAAGTGCTTCTCTCTCAAAAAGTGTAACCAAACTGGATATATTTCAGGTTGGTTTTGATGTCTGATTTTACTCATGTGGTAAAGCAATTGAATTTGACTAATTGTGAGTCAGATCCTTGTTCAATGGGATAACTTAGGCAGGTTGTGGAGGTGGCTAGGCCCTGTGCTTTAGGTAAAACTGAGTGCATCCATTACCTCTAGTTTCTATCCACCACACTTTGAAAAAGGTGGTTGAACACCCCTTGTTGAAATCTGGGGCTATGGACAGCAACCTGAGGGCTTGTTAATTTGTCTATATTGAGTAAAATAGTTGATAAATATATTTTTCATTAGCCAGAGGAGTTTCATTCTGATTAGTCAGTTCTTGATTTCTATTAGGGTGACTTTCATCATGGTCATAGAACAGAGTCCTTGTTAGTCTCGGTGCTGGATATTCTTCAACACAGTACTGATAGTGGAAATACTGTACTGTTGGTATCTGAGTGGACGAGCAGCCTAGTGGTTAGTGCCGCAGACTTTGATCCTGGGGAACTGGATTCGATTCCCACTGCAGCTCCTTGTGAATCTGGGCAAATCACTTAACCCTCCATTGCCCCAGGTACAAATAAACACCTGTATGTAAACTGCTTTGAATGTAATTGTAAAAAAACACAGAAAGGCAGTATATCAAGTCCCATTCCCTTACATAGAGCTTATTTTATGCAATATTAGCTCTTCAAAGCAGGAAGGGTGCATTCACCTAAATGTATTAAATGTGGGGTTGCTGATAGTACTTTTGTCCACTCTTTTTGGGTCTGTATGAGGCTACAGAGTTTTTGGTCTTCCATTGTGCACTTTATGGAGACTATATTTAAGTATAAAATTACTGGATCAGTGAACAGTTGATTCTGGACCAGTCAGGGGCCTTTCAGAGTAGTTCTATGAAGAGTACTTTATTGTTTCGTAAGCTGTTCTTGCTTGCCCAGATGTGTATTTTGCAAGCCTAGACTTTGCCAGATCCACCCCCCTCCACTGGCTGGCATTGCTGGAATCAAGTGCATCTGCTAGCCACCTGGGAGGCGAACGAGGCGAGGGGTTCTTTTAAGAGGAAAGTCCGTTTTTTGAAGGTGTGGGAAGCTTATTTTGATATTTTGTCTCCTTGGGAATGTAGTCTTTTGTTTAGTAATGTGTAAAACCATTTTGTTTAAACCAGCGATATAGATGGAGATTTAGGCTGGGTGTGGTGGGTGTGGGGGTAAGGTTCATTTGGTATTGTGGACTGTAGAGGAGTTTGGGAGTCATCAGAGTCCAGGCTCTTGCATTCTCTAGCTACATTCTAAGCTTGGG
The DNA here is from genome assembly GCF_901765095.1 of Microcaecilia unicolor. NCBI lineage: Eukaryota > Metazoa > Chordata > Amphibia > Gymnophiona > Siphonopidae > Microcaecilia > Microcaecilia unicolor. The sequence continues at coordinate 157,477,872 of NC_044039.1, read as the reverse complement.
CTTGGGGGGGGGGGGGGGGGGGGGAAGGGCAGTTTGGGTCTACGGGGATAGGCTGTTCTCTTGTTGTGGAGCGCAAGGGGGGGTTGTTGGTGATTGGGAGAGGGGGGAAATTCCAGTTTCAAAATTTGATGACAGATTGGGTCATTTGGTACTTACCTTGGCTATTTGCTCTGTTATACATGCATATAGTTAGTTGGGTTTCTTTGGCCTTGTCATCAATAAAGTTGTTGGAAAATAAATTTTTGTTTATATTATTGTTTTATACTATTGTATCCTGCTTTCAGCTTTTCCAAGACAGACTGGTAAGAAAATAAAAGTGGTTGAGTGATCAATTACAATGAGATCATATAGAAATTTATGAGCTGACTATAGAGTACATTTAAGCATAAGCAGATAAAATGTTTATCTGAGATTACAAAGAGCCAATGATAGAGCCAGAAATTCAACAGGTGCATAACTTCTTGCAAGTTCTTTCCCAAGAGGTTGTGATCAGTCACTGAGTCCAATTTAAACATGACAGACAGTATAGGGAGAGGTGTAACCAGCAGAAGAAAGGAGGTGTTGATGCCCCCTACAAGTCATTGCTGAAGCCCCACCTGGAGTACTGTGTTCAGTTTTGAAGGCCGTATCTTACTAAAGATATAAGAAGACTTGAAGTGGTCCAGAGGAATGCAATAAAAATGATATCGGGCTTGCGCCAAAGGAAGAGGAGGCTGGAAGACCTGAATATATATACTCTAGAGGAGAGGAGGAACAGGGAAGATATGATACAGACGTTTAAATACTTGCAAGGAATTAATATAGAAACAAATATTTTCTAGAGAAGGGAAAATGGTAAAACTAGAGGACATGAATTGGTTGCAGGGTGGTAGACCCAGAAGTAATGTCAAAAAATTCTTTTTCACAGAGAGGGTGGTTGATGGTTGGAATGCCCTCCCAAGCGAGGTGGTGGAGAAAAAAAAATGTGGTGGGTTTCAAAATACATGGGATGAACACACAGGATCTCTAATTAGAAAATGAATGGTATAAAAAACAAAACTTAGGATTGCATATGTGCTTGCATGTCAAGTGGTGCTTAGATGGCAACTGGCTCTATCAGCTGAGGCCAGTGTTGGACTGGCTTGTACGGTATGAGTCCCACATATAGCAATCTGGTTGTAGGATGGGCTGGAGAGAGCTTCGATGGAAACTCCAGTAATCTGAAACACGAGGACAGTGCCAGACAGATTTTTATGGTCTGTGTCCTGCAAATGGCAAGATGGATTCTGATAGGCTGGAGTGGACTTTGACGGCAACTCCATAGTTGGAAAACAAGGACAGAACTGGGTGAACTTCTACGGTCTATATCCCAGAAACACCACAGAAAGACCATGATCAAGTATATATCACCACGTTCATTGTTGATTTAATCTTGACTTGATAATGAATATGACTGTTGGGCAGACTGGATGGACCATTCAGGTCTTTACCTGCCATCACTTACTATGCATCTTTCTTTTTGATTAGTGCAAGATAAAAATGCAAGGAAAACATTTTTATTAGTGAATTTATGTAACACAAACACACTCATGTTTTCTCCTGCCAGCTGCTTCAGCCTACAACAGTTGACTATCTAGACAATAGGGTACAAATACAAAGAGTACGCTAGTGCATCATGAGGCCAGAAACTATCACAATTATTTAGCTAAGTAATCTAATAACTACTAAACCTTGTTTCCTGTGAGCCATCCATTGCAAACTTGACTACAGCAGGTAAAGCTCGATCAGTTACATCTTTAATTTCAGACAATATACGGCCTGGTCCCATTCGCTCCACTACATCTGATAAGTGTTGGGCTGTGCATTTTCTTACTGCCGTGTGTAAATGACTGTAAAAGAAACAAAACAGAAAAGGCAATATTAATATACCATTCTGGTACTTCCAGGTAGCATTTCCAGCACTTTGTTTTGTTGCTAAAGGCTGGTAAAAATGGTATCTCAGATAGTATAATGGGTTCTAGCAAAGCCAACTGGCCCACCGTGGTGTCAAAACTCAACAGTGAGCTGATCCAGAACAACTTTCACCATTAAGCAAAACCATTTCTGCAACATTCAGTGAGGCATTTTCTACAAACATTTTAATACATTATTTGAAAAACGTTCTTCAAATGCATCACAGATGGAGCTGGCAGTTTTGAGGTCAACATTCCAAAGCTGTCGTGCTATCTTTTGGAGCTAGAAAGATCTTCAAAATTTAAATTCTGTCTTACTGAGCAGGTGAATTTTGTTTGGGCAAATGGGTACCTACACAAAATATTCCTGAGCAGTACCATTCCCAAAGGCATGGCTAAACTTCATCCAGTCAGTGAATGTACTCAGTACTAGCCAAATAACATTAGGTAAATAAGTCTAAGTGGTGGAATCTCACAGAATATCTGGATAATTTACCTACTTCTCAACCTCACTGAATGTTGGGGATCTCTGTGTTCTAAAAGCTAAACAACAAAACTGACTAAATTAAAAATAAAAACCTTATTTTGGATGCAGGTTTACAGTTGGAATAAAGCAAATGTTTCAATGAACACTAATATATACTACCTCGTTAGTGTGCACTAATACTGTTAACAAGTGTTAATAGTAACTAGGTTCCATTATATAAAATGGGGTTTGTGGTAAAGTAATGTGTGTTACATGGGTTAACACTTGTGTTAGTAACTCTGTTTTATTTTAAATGTAAAACATTTAAAATAATACCCAAGATCTAGTTAGACTACCAAATGTGTGAGATGACAACGCAAAATGTTAATCTGCTTTACCTGCCCCTCAAATGATGTGCCTGGAATCTGTTCAATATTTAAAACCAACTTTAATTTTGAACTGCAAAACAGAAAATTCAAAATTCCCATAGTAATAAAGACACTGACTATTTTTGGAGGAGAAGAGGCTCAACTTATGTCCATATCTGAATTTATATAGAAGTTAGAAGCTATTTGTGAATCTTTGTTGTTCACATCTTGAAATTGCAGCTTAACGTATATTTTCAGACTGTTGTAGTTGTTTTCCTTTTAATTGCAACTGAATCTATGCTATTTACATTCTGAAGTTTAATTTACTGTAGTTTAATGTATATTCCTGAATGGTCCCAGTCTTCTTAATTTGTTATCCGCAATGAGCTGAAAAGGTACTTTGCGGTCTATAAGAGCTGAGATGTAATATCTACTCCAGCCCTGTTTACTGCCATTTGTGATTGAGAGAGAAGTACGAAGTTGAGGCATTACGGACCATCATTCATGACTACAAGGCATTTTTCTACACTTAAGCCACACCTTCCTCATCCTATAATTTAACGCTCAATGTGGCAGTCCTCAGAATTCCTTTTGAACCCAATAAGGGGATAATTTTCAAAAGTCAGTTTTTTACAAATATGTGATAACTTAGGCACATAAAATGGCTTTCATAAATTAACACCAGGAATAAACATGTGCAGGTATGAACAAATGTACTTTTACTCTAAGTACTCTCGGGGAAGCAGTTTGGATGGAACATGGGTGGAGTCTGCAAGCACCGATTATAAAATACACTAATCTACACACATACTGTCAACTTCTATGTGTAAACATTTACACCTGCTCTCAAGAAGATGAAAATATCTACAACTGCATTAAATAAATAATTTCTGCCACTAACACTAGTATTTTATAAAGACACATAGGCCCCAACTTATCTCTATAGCAACTAAGTAGGTGTCTACTTAATCACAAAACTTTGGCAGTCTGTTATAAAATTACCCTCTAAATGTGCACCCTGAATCCCATCTCAAGGGTGTTGTAATTGTGTTATCTTTGGCTTCACTTCCCCCAGAGACCACTAACACTTCTGCATTATCTCAAACCTCTGGCTACAGTGAGTGATAAAATCCCCCCACTCCTGATTTCCCCTATTATTGCATATTTATCACAATGAATAATTTCTGATCTTTAAACAAAATGTAATATTAAGACAAAGGGAACCTCAGTAAACACATAACACAGTGTTTAAATTATTAGTTCATTTATCTAACACCCATATTACCTATATGAAAAAGCAAATGCCCCCTAAACTTAACATCTGGTTGCATCACCTTAGTAGCAATAATTGCAACCAAATGCTTCCCATAATTTGATACGTCTTTCACATCAACGCTGAGGAATCTTAACCCACTCTTCTTTGCAGGACTGCATTAATTCAGTCCTGCAAAGGAGAGTGGGCTAGGATTCCTCAACATTTCATATATGAACTGCTCATTTCAGGTTCTGCCACAGCACTTCTATTGGGTTCAAGTCAGAACTTTAAGTAGGCCAATCTAAAACTAATCTTGTTTCTCTTCAGTTATTCAAATGTTGACTTGCTTTTGTGTTCTGGATCACTGTCTTGCTGAATATCCCAATTATGCTTCAGCTTCAGCCTAGTGGTTAGGTGCAGCAGACTTTGATCCTGGGGAACTGGGTTCGATTCCCACTGCAGCTCCTTGTAACTCTGGGCAAGTCACTTAAACCTCCATTGCCACAGGTACAAATAAGTACCTGTATATACTACGTAAACCGCTTTGAATGTAGTTGCAAAAACCACAGAAAGGCGGTATACCAAGTCCCCTTCCCTTTCCCTCATGGACTGAACATTCTCCTTCAGAATTTTCTGGTACAGTGCAGAATTCATGGCTCCTTCAATAATGGCAAACTTTTCATATCCTGAGGAAGCAAAGCATTCCTATACCATCACACTACCACCACCATGTTTAACCACTGATATGATGTTCTTACTGTGGAATGCTGTATCTGCTTTATGCCATACGTAATGGGATCTGTGGTGTCCAAAGAGTTCCACTTTTGACTCGTCTATCCATAGAACGTTATCCCAAAAGGCTTGGGGATCATCCAGGTGTGCTTTTGCAAATCTGAGATGAACACTGATGTTACTCTTGCGTAGCAGAAATTTTCTCCTTGTCTCCCATTTTTGTTCTTATTGTGGAGTCATGAACACTGACATTAGCTAAGGCTAGAGGGGCCTGCAGTTCTTTGGATGATGTTCTGGGATGTTTTGTGACTTCTCTGAGGAGTTCTTGCTATGCCCTTGGAGCAATTTTGGCAGGCTGGCCATGCCTGAGAAAATTCACCACTGTTCCAAGTCTTCTACATTTAGAGATAATGGTTCTCAACTTCTCACTATGGGTTTGGTAGAGTCCCAGAGTTTTAGAAATATCTTTGTAACCCTTTCCAGACTGATATATTTCAACAACTTTTTTTCTCTTCCGGAATACCATTCTTGTAGAAAATTTGTGATTAATATTTCACTCTCATGGTAACGTTCAATATATAGTGAGGTCTAAGATTCAACAAGATTGGCTGCAATCAAGCCTGGCTGTGTTCAATTAGGTTAATCTAATTACAATTAAATTTGGTCAGTTGGTTGACTGAGTAACTAAGGGGGCAATTAATTCTTTTCATGGGTGAGATGAGTGTTTGTTCCTTAAATAAATGAAGTAATAATTTAAAAACTATGCTGTGTATTTACCCTTTGTCTAATATTACATTTTGTTTGAAGATCAGAAAATATTAAGGAGAAATCGTGGGGGGGGGGGGGGGGGGGGGGGGCCTTTTCACTTCACTGTATATGAAATAGGTGAGTGAAATGTTTTGTTTTTCTCACTGAGAGAATGGTAAAAACAATTCAAAATATACAGCTATAAATACTATGTTATGACACTGCATGCTAATGCCATTAACACACGTTATTAGTGAATAAGTTCCACTGCATATGAAATTTGAAGTAAAATAACACGTTAATAATGTTAGCAGCTCTTAAGCAGTAGTGCTTGTTAGTAACTCTATTAAGTTGAACTAATTTGTTCTGCCCTGTTTGATCTTTTCTTACTTCTCCTATCTAGTTTAACTTTCCTAGTCGTCACCTGAGTCCTCCGTTTATAAGAGCACAAAGTGTACGTCCTGGAGTGACGTTCTGAACCATCGCATTCAAAGTCTTGTCCACATCTTCTCTGATGAATGTGTTGGATTCGCTAGCTTTATGCAAAAGAACTTTTACGGTATTATCTAGTTCCTGATCCATGTTTTTTTTCAGATGCATAAACATGTCGCCTAGACAGACCACTGCAGCTCGTGAAACACCAGACCGCAAGTTCTTCACCTGAAAGGGGGAAAAAGAACTTTTATTCAAACTAGAATGCTATTTCTCACAAATGAAAAATTAGGAGGGCAATTCTATAACTGGACACTTCGAGGTAGGCATGCCAATACCAAGTACCAATTCTATAATGGTATCTGTGTGCCAAGATGCTGTTATAGAGTATCAACATTAAGTCAGCATTGATGCACCCAAAGTTAGGAGTAACTAGTTAAACCAGGTCAATGGCAGGTGTGAATGTTTGCCCCGAATGTTCCATAATATGTATGTAACTTCTAGTATTTTATGTTACGTGTGTAAGGTAGAAATACACCCATGTTTTGCCAATGTGTATGCTACCCTTGCAGTTGCATGCTAATGCACGTATGCGCTATTTTATTGAGTAGCATGTAATGCACATATGTACATCTGCATGCCTTGGCACTTTAGTGCGTATGGCATGCGTAAATACATGCGTACAGTTTTAGAATTGCCCTTAGCTGTTTTGGCATTTCAACACAACAAAACTTGAGATCTCTCAAAACTTGAGATCTCTCAAGTTTTCAGATAACTATCACAGATGAATTTGAAGTTCAAAATGTGAATGAACTGTTTTGTGTGTAAAATGTGTTTGCATGCAGATATACAAGCATAAATAGTAGATATATTAAAAGATTGCATCTACTTTTAAGCAATCTGTGTATAGGCATTCCTGGGGATGTAGTCTGAGTGAAGTGTTGGCAGAGTTGTGATGTACGTAAGTACTGCAGAAAACATGAATGTACATACATAGAGACTAATTTTATAGCAGGACACAGATGTAAAAAGTCCAAAAGGATACCTGTTTCATAAAGGGAATGCGGAGGGGCAAAATTGAAAGGGGCGCCCAAGTTTTCCTGAGGATGTCCTCGCAGGATGTCCCGGCGAAGGGGCGGGGAAACCCGTATTATAGAAACAAGATGGGCGTCCATCTTTCGTTTCGATAATACGGTCAGGGACGCCCAAATCTTGACATTTAGGTCGTCCCTAGAGATGGTCGTCCTTAGACTTGGTCGTTTCTGATTTTCGGCGATAATGGAAACTAAGGACACCCATCTCAGAAATGACCAAATGCAAGCCCTTTGGTCGTGGGAGGAGCCAGCATTCGTAGTGCACTGATCCCCCTGACATACCAGGACACCAACCGGGCACCCTAGGAGGCACTGCAGTAGACTTCAGAAAAAGCTCCCAGGTACATAGCTCCCTTACCTTGTGTTCTGAGCCCCTCAATCCCCCTTCCCCCAAAACCCACTACCCACAACTGTACACCACAACCATAGCCCTTACGGATGAAGGGGGGGGCACCTAGATGTGGGTACAGTGGGTTTGTGGTGGGTTTTGGAGGGCTCACATTTAACACCACAGGTTTAATAGGTAGGGGGGGATGGCCTGGGTCCGCCAGTCTGAAGTGCATGCTGCGATGGACCTGAGTACGACATTTGAGGCTGGCACAAAATTTTTTTAAAGTTCTTTTTTGAGGGTGGGAGGCGGTTAGTGACCACTGGGGGAGTAAGGGGAGGTCATCCCCGATTCCTTCCGGTGGTCATCTGGTCAGTTCAGGCACCTTTTTGTGCCTTGGTCGTAAGAAAAATTGGACCAGGTAAAGTCGTTCAAATGCTCATCAGGGACGCCCTTTTTTTTTCCATTATGGGTCGAGGATGCCCATGTGTTAGGCACGCTCAAGTCCCGCCTTTGCTACGCCTCTGACATGCCCCCCGGGAACTTTGGTCGTCCCAGCAACGGAAAGCAGTTGAGGACGCCCAAAATCGGCTTTCGATTATGCCGATTTGGGCGACCCTTTGAGAAGGACGCCCATCTTCCAATTTGTGTCGAAAGATGGGCGTCCTTCTCTTTCGAAAATAAGCCTGATAGACTGTAACCGGGTACCTCTAGGTGCAGCCAAGGATAGAACAATCTTCTCCAGCCACAGGCTCCCGGTACAGTCAAGAAATAAATGTCCACCAGCAACTTCAATTTTAAGGAGTTTATTCCATGCGGGTTTCTAGTAGACCTGATACACAGTTCCAACAACAGCATTCACCTTCAATCTTAAGCACATATAAGCCACCTGAAAGTGTGTGGCAAATAGTCCCCTTTAAGCAGTAGACTATCAGCAAATACCAGGATTCAATACAGGCTCCCAGTCAGCTCCAAAACAGCAGTTTCTACCTTCTACTCTCTTTACCTTCAGGAGGGGTTCCATACTTTAGGGATTTCTCCTACCCCAAGGGATTCCCCTTTTACCCAAGGGTTTTCAGCCTGCAAATACTTTTGGGACTCACACCCAAGGGATTTCACCCTGCATCTGCTTCACTCTACCCTCTTCTCTCCTTCTGCTTCTCTCTTCCCTGGGACCCCTTCCCACCTGCCTAATCAATCCCTGGCTTCTGCTACCACAACCAATCATTCTCCTTCCATTAGCTTCCCCCACACCAGCTGAGTTGAGCATTAGAATAATGATGAGCTCCTGCACACAGGGTTTCCTATCTCTCTTTTCCCCTAGTGGCAGCCAATCTACACGTCCTGCCAGCTTACACCCATGTCTTCCCCTATTGCAGCTAGGAGTCTAGTCCGGGTTCTTCATCTCACCCCCTGGCTCCTTGCCTGCAATGCCTTCTGGGACTTGTATTTCAGACTGAAACTGCCTTAACCCAACTATCCTGGATGAGTCATCATAAGACACTTATGTGCTTTTATGAAATAGGCTCATGGAATTATCCCCCTCCCCAACTCCCCGATGCTACACAAATGTTCTCACACAAATTTACATGTTTTCTGAAGATGTAAATGTGTGTGTTTACGTCTATAAAATAAGCACTAATATTTATGTGCGTTATTACACACATAAATGCTTAGAATACTAGCATATATACATATATGTGCACAAATATGTGCATACATGCCAATATTCCATTTAAGTGCTATTCTGTAAATATGCGTCTTGGGTTGCATAGCGTGTATTTGCAAGGGCGGCGTTACACATTGGTGGAGCATAGGCAGGGCTATTATCTACATGTGTAACTTGTACAACATTTTAAGTTATGCGTGTCATAGATGCACTTACACCTACTCTATGGCTGTCATAAGTGTGTGAGCCTAAATGCTAGGTATGTCAATAATGGGTTATGCTAGTATTCTATAATGAAACCTAGGTGCCTATTTTCTGTTATAGTAGAGGTTTTCAATCTGTGTGAGGAGGTGTGTCAGGGGGTTGAAACACACAGGACAGTGTCTCCAAAGGGAGAGTAGCAGCCAGAAGAACAGCCTGACAGCAGGAGACACAGCTATACCAATCTAACATTCTTCCTTAATTTACTGTGAACTGTGCTCTCTCTCTGCGTTGCTGGTGACAAACTGAGCTTACCAGGCTTTCACTTCCAGTGGCTCTGCTGGACCATAAGGGTGAAGCTTAGGGGAGAGGTAATAGGAAGATGCTAGACCTTAGTGGCAGAAGGGGAGGGAGAGAGGACAGGCTGTTTCTGGACCATAGGTTGAGAGAAGACAGCGAGGGGGGGGGGTGACAAGGTGATGCTGGATCACAGGGTTGGAGATGACAGGAGGAATAGGGAGTTGCTGGGCTACAAAGTATGAAAGGAGTGGGGGCTGGGCAATAGAGATACTGGGCTACAAGTGTAGGGGGGTGGGGAGAGAGAAAGAGGGTGTGACCGGAAGATGCTAGGCTACAAATGCAGGAGGAGAGACAGAGAAGAGATGCTGGGCTACAAGGTTGGAAGGACAGGGAGGGGAGATGCTGGGCATGATGGAACCATGTGGAAGAGGTCAAAGTGGATATCAAGGAGATAAGTGATAGGAATGGGGAGAGGGTAAAAGACAGAAGGGAATATGAGCTGGGATAGGAGCAAAAGAGAGGTAGCAGAAGACAGACAGGAAAGAGAAACGGGGACTAATGCTTGGAAAACAAACTGTGCAGATAAACAATAGTAGAAAAATTATTTTACTTGAATTAACTGGAATATGTTAGCTTTGTCATGTCTATGTATTTTGCTCTGTAGAAGAGGAAATACATTTCTGTTTTTATTTCTCCCATGTTGTGGTACATGCTGAGTTTGAATTCTTGGGGCTCCCAGTTCAATTTTTACCTTCGTATTTCTATTCCTAATTTGTGATCCCTTGTTCTGTATTTGGTGAGAGCCTGTGTCTGTATTTGGCATGTGAATGAGATGGGGTATTCTGCTTGCATATAGTTTCTGTGTAGAACTCTGTAGCAGTCTCATTTGTTCTGCTTTACTAGTAATAAATACATTGGTGTTTTAGGGTCCAGTGTAATATTTAGAAAGAGCTGCCTATTCATAGGTAGGGTTTTTGCAGTTTGAATCAAATGAATTAGTGCTATTGTTGTATGGTACGTTTGCTATATGTGTGTTGATAGAATTTTTCAGGCTCTGTACTATTTTACAATGCTATTACTCAGATTTATTTTATTTATTTATTTACGTCAATTTATATACCGTATCTTATTGCTACTGCAAGACAGAACGGTTTACAATTTATAAAAAGAAGCAATACAATATGTACAGGTTGAACAAACATTAGAACTCCAGTCATTACAGGAAAGCACAGCAAACCCACAAACTAGCTACATAAGATGAAAAACAGTATAACTCATGATTTAGTATACAGGAGAACACCGCAAATACAAAATTAAATACATAATATAATCTACACAGACAAACAATACAGTTTTGATTTAATATATATTACAGATGCCCACTTATAACCTTTCTTCCATTATTCTAAATTCTGTTCTACATAATCGATAAAGTAGAAGGTTTTCAAAAGTTTCCAAAAATGAAAGTAAGATTTCTCAAGTCTGATCTCTTTTGGAAGGCCATTCCAAAGAGAGGGAGACAAATAGAAAAAAGCCGAATTCCATGTAGATTCCCATCTAGCCCTAGCGAGAGGAGGAATCACTAACCTGTTGTCTGTCAGGGATCTAAGGGTTCGTGTGGCAGTGTAAGGAATACTTAGATTTGACAGATAGTCAGGATTTAGTGTATAAAAAGCCTTATGGGTCAAAACTAAGGCTTTAAACTTAACTCTTGCTTCAACCGGAAGCCAATGCAGTTGATGTAGTAAAGGTGTTACTCTGCCATCCCTCCGGGCCCTACAAATCATATGTGCTGCAGTATTCTGTATTCTTTGTAGTCGTTTCAAGCTAGCTTGAGTGATCCCTGAATATATGATATTACAATAATCTAAGCGTGAGGTAATATAGGCAGATGTCAACGTTTTAAGGGAATCCTTACTAATTGAATTCCTAACTGACCGAAGTCTCCTAAGATGGAAAAAAGATTTTTTCACTATGTCGGATATTTGTTCCTCAAAAGTCAGAGCAGAATCGATTATAACCCCAAGGTATCTAAAGGATTTAACTGTAGGGATGTTCTGGCCAAATAGCATAGGTACCACTGCTGGACATGTGCCCTGTCCTACTATCCAAGATGTTATAGTCTTATCTGGATTTAATACTAATTGATATGTTGTGAGCCAATCTGCCACTTTATCCAGACAGATTTGTAGCGGTGTAAGATCCATATTAGATGGTTTAACATAATGAATAAGAAGAAAATCGTCTGCATAAGAATAAAAACTAATACCCATTGTTTGAATGAGAAGTGCCAAGGGACTGACATATAGATTAAACAGTAATGACATGAGAAGCAGAATATTTTTTGATACGCTAACTTCTGCATCTGTTGTTGGGGGGGAGATAGGATATTTGTGAATGCAGAGCATGTTTACATTTTATTTATAAGAACTCAAAAATATATATTGTTGCTCTAGATATTTAGATATTCAGTTAAGCACCTGAACCACATCTCTTATATATTTACTAATAACTAGCCTCATAAGCCCAGGGTACCCTTATATTAGGACACCACTGAAGTGGCTTTCATCAAAGGCTCCACCGCCAGCCAAACAACGCAGAGAAAAACTCTCAAATTAATGCTTTTACTGAGAGAAAAGTCTGCAATACTTAGGCTGGCAGGGTAAGAATATATAGTTATAATGTATAACTATGGATCAAGTGCTTACAGAAAATCACCAATGAAACTCTAAACTTGGTCAATAAAGATGAGAAGTCAAAAAATATGTAACAAACTATCCAAACTTGACAGTTATAGGACTCCCACTGTTTCGCCGCTTCATCAGGAGAAAAAACAAGAAAGAAAGTTAACACATTTTTCTTCTTATCAATACGAACAAATGACTGCAAAATGGCGACTGCTTATATAGGACGCCTTGGAGGAAGACTCCTCCCTCTGATGTCATCACCTCATCTCTCCATTCACCAATAGCAAGAAACTAGTTAATAGAATGCTACCCATTCCATTTGTACATTCAATCCTTTAGGATTTACTGTTTGTAAACGGTATATCCACCTCTGTTCTTTTTGATGTAAGACTCTTGAAATGTCTCCTCGCCTCCCGTTATTAACCAGCTGTTCAATAACCATACATTTTAAGTGCTCAAATGTAAGTTTCATATAATCACAGTGTTTGGCTAGAGGCATGTGAAGCTTTGATTGCTCACTTGAACATGTTTTTAGCATGCGTTTTGTTTGCCCTATATATCAAAGGCCACAAGGGCATGTAATCATATAAATTACATGCCCTTGTGGCCTTAGATATATAGGGCAAATAAAACGCATGCTAAAAACACGTTTGAGTGAGCATAAACATGGAATACAATCAGAGAAGCTTCACATACTTTTACAGTATGTATTTGTTTTAGCATCACCATTCTTTTATTGTATTGTATGTATCTTTCAATGATCATACTCAGGGGTCCTGAGTAAGCGTCTACGGATGCCCAAAGGCAAGCCAAAATGGAGTTACCACCCGACTGCCATGTGGCTCTTGTGGTAATTTCATTTTTTATTTTCGGGCGCGTGTAATGGACTTGCGCCAAGTGGCATTTGGCATGGGTAGGTCATTACTCCCCGGTTACCGCGTGAGTCTTTATCACTAGGTCAATGACTGGCGGTAAGGTCTCAGACCCAAAATGGATACGCGGCAATTTTCATTTTGCCGCACGTCCATTTTTGGCAAAAATTTTAAACAGGCCTTATTTTACATGTGCGCTAAAAAATGGATTGCTGCGCGCCCAAAACCCGCACCTACACTACCGCAAGCCATTTTTCAGCGTGCCTTTGTAAAAGGACCCCCTCAGTTGGATATTAATGTATTTTTCTTTATAGAATTGCATGACTCCCGACACAGAAATTGTTTGCTGAAACGCAGCCGTGTCGAGTTCTTTTTCCTGTGCCACGAACAATGGTTGATGAATCGAATATTAAAGGCTTATTGACATTTTGGACTGCTTCTAATTGTTTCTTTTTCTATTGCCTCACTGCTTGACCCCAAGGCTGTAGAAGATAAATAGAGTTGGAGACCCAACTGGTAACTTTCTTGGAGGGAGGAAAGAAGCGAAGAATATCTGTCATTTAGAGGTCTGCCCCAGGGCCACCGAGAGACTGAGCCGGGCCTGGGGCAGGGCTGCTACCAATGAGCCTGGGGCAGGGCTGCTGCCCTGCCCAGGATTCATAGCCGCCGAGAGGGGAGGCAGGGGGGAAAAAATTCCCGGGCCCAGGCCTCCAAGGGGGGCCTGGCACCGCAGTCCCACCCGCCCTCGGTCGTCGACCGCCTGCTCCCTGCATTGAAATCACAGTCCCACCTCCATGAAAGCAGCGCCGCAGGCCGCAGAACGCCTCCCCTCGGCCCCCCTCCCTCCCCGCGTCCCGCCCTTGTCTGAAGTAACTTCCGCGAGGGCGGGACACAAGGAGGGAAGGAGGGCCGAAGGAAGGCGCTCCTCCACCTGCAGCGCTGCCCCCACGGAGGTGAGACTGCGACTTCAACGCAGGGGGCCCGGCCCAGTGGCGGATGGAGGGGGGGGGAGCAGCGGTGGCGACCTCAGGGGGGTGGAGGGGGGGAGCAGTGACGGCGGCGATCTCAGGGGAAGCGGCGGCGATCTCGGGGGGGGGGGGGGGGCGGGGTGGCCAGGGTGGCAGGGGTGGGGCCCCGGGGGCGGCCTTGCTTGGCCCAGTCTATCGGCAGCCCTGCCAGGATCATCGCAGCTGCTTCCCCCCCCCCCCAGGATCACCACCGCTGCTGCCTCCCCCCTCCCACCGCAATTCCATTGCTGGCAGGGATCCCAAGGCCCAGCCAGCGGAATAAGGCCTCCTCCAGCGCTGCTCCCAGTCCGCTGCATTGCCTACTCTGCCCATGCCTTTTCTCTCATGTCACGCATATTTTGGTTTCAAAACCGAGCATGCGTGGCCTGAGCGGAAAAGCAGCCGCTTGGCAGGCAATGCGGCAGAGTGAAGAGCAGAGCCGGAGGAAGACCCCTTCCGCCGGTGGGACCCAGAGGAACCCCCACCAGCCAAACTAGAGGCCCTGGTCCAAAGCCCTGCTGTGTCTGCTCCTCCCCAGCCTCCAAGAGGGACCCGGCAGAATCATTGCTTGCATAATCACATGAAAGTCCTTTAATTCCATAAAGTGTTTCAACCTATATAATAAATAAATCTAACAATCTTCTTTACTGAAGTTGCACAGATAACTGAGTTCAAAAGCACAACAAGCTAATTGAACTAAGAATCCAACATAATAGTGTGGATGTCCATCTTAATAGCAGTGAAGCTCAAACCTTTCAAAGAGATACAGCAAGCTATAACTTGTTTTCTCAAAAATCAACGTCAAACCATTCTGAAGGTACCATGTCTTAAAGAAGACGTTTGTAAAAATACAACAGAACTATTATCATCAAAAGAAAATGGTGCAAAAACTAAAATATTCTGAACTAGCAAGCTAGATTATGCAATAACTTCCATAAAGAGATAAATATATATCAAATTGAAGAGGTGAACCGGTGTAAAAAAGAATTATCGATGTACCTCAATTTGCTTAATAAAACTGAGTTCACAACAATGTCAAATACAGACGAAATATCAAGAAACATGAAGAGATATGTTGTCTAGCATTTCTCAACACCCCATAAGACAGAATCAAACAATAGTCACAATAGTCCCCCTTTTACTGATTTTTGTAATCCTCGCTAAACCTTGGAAAAGTGCGTACTATGAGTACCATACTGTACTGTATTGAAATAAAGATTCTGTTCTTCAACCAGGTTGAAATCAATACTGGTATTCATTCCAAACTGGATGACTATCCCAAAAGGTCCTGACATTGTAAGTGTACTGATTGTTCAAGTGTTTTGGCCAAAATAGGTGAACTAGAGACTGGATGCAAATTCATACAACTGGTGGAATCCAGTCACACACACAGAACACAAATGCCAAATACAGAATAAGTGACCACAAACCATAAACAAATTAAATCAAAATCTCAAGAGGCCAGACCTTGCATTTAGCACAGAGCAATACAAAGAGATGCATTTTCTCCTATACTGTGGAAAATAGGCCCGTTTCCGAAAAAAAATGAAACGGGCGCTAGCAAGGTTCCATGCCCCCCACCTCCCTCCTTCCCTCTCTCTCTCTCCTCCGAGTTCCAGCCCCCCTCCCCTCTGAGTTCCATGCCCCCCTGGGTCCCTCCTTCCCTCCCTGTCCTCCGAGTTCCAGGCATCCCTCCTCTTCTAGTTCAAGGACCCCCTACCCCCCTCCCCTTTGAGTTCCAGGACGACCCACACAGTCGTAGTATCACTTTAAGAAATGCAAGGTGGGCGAGCCCCCTCTTTGACGCACGCCTGGTATGCAAACTTATACATTTAAAGCAACAACATGTCTCGGGCGCTGGATCGGGCAATTAATGCGGACGGCTGAAAACATGCTCCCTCCTAAAGGCATCCTTTCCACGAAGCGCAGCTAACACTTCACCTCTTCTCCAGGCGGCTCATGTGTCCAGTTAAGCAAGCAGCTCGCTACTCTGCAATACTGATGCAAGGGACTATTCGGCCTTGCCTTCTATCGGGGAAGGTAGGAAAGGAGATTTTCCCTTTAATTTCCGTGGCTACAGTAACCATGGCTGATTATCATCTTCATCCTCCCTTCTTCCACCCCACCCCACCCTCACATCAGCACCCAAACAACTTAAGACCACCAGAGTTATGCACTCAATCATGGTTTTCTTCAATGAAGTCCTCACAGCACAAAACCTCTTTCCATATACACCTGGCTGCGCTGCAACTGCAACATTCTCGTTGAAACTGCACACAACCGGGTCTGCAATATCTCTGTTATCCATGCTTGTGTTCACAAGAGTTGGACGCTCCAGTCTGCCACCACCGAAACCTCTTCAGGTGAGTATCCCAAAGATACTTTGCTCCATCCGAAACGCAACACCAGCTATCCCGCCAGGAAGAGGTCCTCGCTTTCACCGCCTCAGATATGAAGTCGCCAGTTACCACTGTGTCCGAGCTGGATCGCGTGCTCGTATTTCCACAGTTGATGTCTCGTGCCTCAGTCGGCTCGTAGCGACCATCAGCAATCCTCCCTGTCTCCCGAAGCCCCCTCCTACATTTCCGACAGCTGAACTGCAGGCTCTACTGAAATCCCGCAAGAGCTGATCCTGGGAGTATTGCCGGGCTCCTCCTCTCCCCTTCTCTCATTAGCTTTCTGTTTCCTCTCTTTCTGGCCGGTCTCGCTGGATTCTTTTGGTTTTTTTTTTTTCCTTTTCAGTGAAGTTTAGGGGATGGAGATGGTGGTGCGAACTCGTCACGCCCATGCTTGAGACGCGTCGTGGTTTCCCAGGCAACACGGTGACGTCACCGGAAGGCTTCAGACATTATGAACCTGGCTTTAACTTCCTGGCAGTCAGCTTCAGAATGTTGGATTGCAAATTATTATAGTAGACATGCAAGAGACAGTATTAGGGGAAGTACAATTAGGGCAACTGTGTTTGGCCCCCTAGCCAGAGAGAACCCCAGGCCAGCTGGAAACTGAAGAAAGTGCAGCCTGTTAGTAAGCTTTGGGGTCCCCTCCTAAATATCTGCCTTGGGCCCCAGCCATATTCTAACACCAGCTCTGGCAGGATGTACATTTCAAATCTGACATATTCTAGTCACAAAATAGAAAAATAAAATTCTTTTTTCTACCTTTTGTTGTCTGCTCATTTTATTTTTCCAAGTCATGTTGGTCCCAGGCTCTGGTTTCTACATCCTTCTATCTTCTCTTAACTCACTCACCAAGGTCTCATGTCCATTTGATATTTCTACTCTTTCTCCATCTTTGTACCTCTATCTTCCTCCATGTTTAGTATCCCCCTTTCTCTGTGTCCCTATATTTCTCTGTCCAGCTTCTCCCCTCTCTTTGTCCCCTGTGCCATTATATCTCTACCCTCTCTGACCCTACCCCATCCAGCTTCTCTCCCTCTCCCTCCCTCCCCTTTCCAGCATCTGGTTTGGTTGCTTGATTCCCTGTCTGCCCGCCCACCCACCCCGCCCTCCCTTCCTCCCTCAAGCTGTAGGTTTAGTATTTGTTCCCTTTTCCTTCATCTCCTTGGTCTGGTACCTCTGTTTCCCTTCCCGCCCTCCTTGTGCTGTACCAGCAGTTCTCTCCCTTCCCTCCAGTTCTCCTCCCCCTCTTCCTCCCACACCCAGATCCCCTCCTCCTCTTCCTCCCACATCCAGCAGCTCTTTCTCTCCAGCCCCCTCCTCCTCCTACATCCAGCAGCTCTCTCTCTTCCATCCAGTCCCCTCCTCCTCTTCCTCCCATGTCCAGCAGCTGTCTCCCTTCCCTCCAGTCCCTTCTTCCTCTTCCTCCCTTGTCCAGCAGCTATCCAGTCCCTTCCTCCTCTCCCTCCCATGTCCAGCAGCTATCCAGTCCCTTCCTCCTCTCCCTCCCATGTCCAGCAGCTCTCTCCCTTCCATCCAGTACCCTCCTCCTCTTCCTCCCATGTCCAGCAGCTCTCTCTCCCTTCCCCCAAGTCCCTTCTTCCTCTTCTCCCCTTATCCAGCAGCTCTCCAGCCCCTTCCTCCTCTCCCTCCCATGTCCAGCAGCTCTCTCCCTTCCCTCCAGTCCCCTCCTCCTCTTTCCCCCTATGTCCAGCAGCTATCTCTCTTCACTCCAGTCCCTTCTTCCTCTTCCACCCATGTCCAGCAGCTCTCTCCCTTCCTTCCAATCCCCTTCCTCCCATAAGTCTGACTCCAGCAAAACTATTCCTTTCCTCCAGCCCCCCCCCCCCCCGGTCCTCTCCCAAAGGTCCAGCACTTACTTTAGTTCTGCCCTCGAGGCCCGCCCATCCAACATCCTTCGCTCGTTGTCGCTGCCTTTTCTTCCACGGCTCCGGGTACGGCCGTCCGGGAGGCAGCATTTAGCGTTGCCTACATGCCTGTCTGCCCTGAAATAATTCTTCTCCCCAGGCTCCGCTGCAACAGTCCCTGCATTCTCTTTTTTGCTCGTCGCGCAGCGCTGCCATTCACACAGGCAGCTCCGCTCCCCCCTGCTGCGTCCATCTGGCCCTACGTAAACAGGAAGTGCATCAGAGAGGGCCGGACAGCGAGCAAAGGATGTTGGATGGACGGGCCTGTAGGGAAAGTGGCTGGGACCGGGCCCGTCCAGGCCCACTCGTGGCTATGCCCCTGGGGAGGGGGGCTCTCCTTCCTCGCCACCTTCAGCCTGCTGCTGGGGTTGCTGTCCCTTTTCTGGCAGGGCCTGTCTTCTGAGAGCCAGATTGTAAGCTCTTTGAGCAGGGACTGTCTTTCTTCTATGTTTGTGCAGCGCTGCGTATGCTTTGTAGCGCTATAAAAATGCTAAATAGTAGTAGTAGTAGTTGTGCAGCATGCAGCAGGCCATGAAGGTCTTGGCTACCTTTCCTGGGCTGTAGAGGAGTTCTCCTCCAGACCAGTCAAGACACTGTAACCGATTCTTCAGCTGTCCAAAGGCCCGCTCAATTATGCTGCGTGTGGTCTGATGTCAGACTACTTTGAAATTAAGGTCTATCAAATTAGAGCTGAGTTAGCCAAATATAACCCAAATGAAAATAATTTAAAAGACTATGCCTCAGAAGCCAACTCCACCCTAGACTCAAGTCAAGGAATTAAGGCAAACCAACTTCCAACCACTATCAACTGAAGACGTTAAATCACAACTAGTAAAATGCTTACGCTCGCATTGTATCCTAGACCACTTTCCTGAATTCCTGTTCCAAACCACCCCAACAGAGGTGATCATATAGCTAACAGACTGCCTTAACAGACTACTAGATTCTGGCTCTCTCCCCTCAGATATGAGCAAAATCATTCTTACTCCGCTACTAAAGGGTTCAGGGCTAGACACAACCTCTGCAGTTTAAAGTTGCCTGCTTACTCTTTCAGATTCTTCATGGTACTACCTCTGCACTCCTAATTTGCATCTCATCTATTTGCATAATGCACCCCAACAGACTAAAAGAACAACTGATCCTAGCCACACCATTTCACAAGAGAATCTGATCTCAGAAGATCTTTTAACATGCTCTTCTCAGTAGCAGGGATCACTTTATGAAACTCACTCCCCCTGGTTATCAGAGTAGAATATAAATACCTCAGCTTCCTGAAGAAGCTAAAAACCTATTTCTTCCCAAAGACTGCTACATAACACTCACCGATTAGCAGTATATAAGACCTAAATTGAAATGAATTAAATGTCTATTGTTGTAGTCCTCCTCCGCCGAAGTTTGGGGGTGGACAATGGGGGTCATGAGTCAGGTTCTTTGGGGGTACCCTCTGTCACCTGAGGGAGGAAGCAGAATGGGAGACAGGGGTGAGTATTGGCAGGTCTGGTGACCTTGTGGCGGTAGGGTGGTGAATGTGAGGGCACCTAGAGGAAGGGAGTGTGTAGATGGTTTTGAGGGGGGGGGGGGGGGGGGGAAATGTGGGATAGCTGTAGCACTTACCTAGGAGCCAGCCACCAGTGATCTTCCCTTGGTCGAACCTCTGGCAGATTCCAGAATGCTGGAGAATGCAGGAGTTGTGGGTTGAACCTGGGTACAATGCACACATGTCCACAATCTCCCCCTGGGCATCACACACAATGTGTGTAGTCGATGAGGCCTATGACTGAGGGGAAGCAGTCTATGGCATAAAACTCTGACATGTTGTTCTGGAGGTCCTGGGAGGTAGTGGGTAAGGTGATGTAGTCTGAGGTGTGGGTAAGGAAAGCATCAAGGAACTGGGTGAGGCAACTGGAAATGGCGGGCTGGGTCAGGCCCGCATTCATAGCTAGGACAGACTAGAAGCTACCAGTGGCCAGAAAAGCAAGGGAGGTGGTGACTTTGAGATGGACAGGGATGGGACTGTTCCTACAGGTCCTGGGCTGCAGGAGGGGTTGAAACTGGTCACACAGGTGCTGGATGGTAGCCCTGTCAAAACGGCACCTATTGAGACATTGCTGGTCAGTAAGGTCCAGGAAACGGGTATGGGGCCGGAAAACTCTCAGATTTGGGTATCTCCTGCAAAGCCTCCCCTCCAAACTATCCTCATCTTCCACCATGGCGTAAGCCACTGCTGCATACAGTTATCCATATTCCACCACCCCAGGTGCAACCCATTAACCCCAGATACACCACTGTGCACACCTCTACCTACCTACTTAGTGAGACCCACCACCATCAAACACCACTCGGCACACACTCTCCCATCACCAGCACACAGACCTTACACAGACAGCAGCAGCAATCACTCACTCTCCTACCACTGACAAACAATGCAGTCACACACAGCAGCAGCACAGAGCAGTCACTCTCTCAGCAACGGCAAACAGTTGTGCCACACCCACTAAGCAGTCAAACTCTCCCAGCTCCAACCAACAGTCCTCACATACATAGCAGCAGCATACAGGGCAAACAGCAACAAGGATAGACAGAAGCCAAACAGATAAGGGGATTTAAAGGAAGGTGTGTGGGCTTGGGGACAGTGAGTGTTTGGAGGAAGGGGTAGTTATGGCTGGGGGTCTAGCGGAAGTGGTCAAGGAGCTGAGGAGGTGAGACACAGAGGAGGTAAGTCAGGAAATGTAAGGGTGACAAGGTTCAGACTTGGGCAAACAGACAAAGGTAACACAGTACTCGCCAACTCTCAATTTTCCCTCAAACTATTACACCCTCCACTCTCCTACTCCACAAATTTGCAAATGGGTCTAAAGACAACTTTGCTCTTATCCTAGACACTTTTATATCAGGTCTAATTCCATACGTTTTTCTTCCCACCACTGGGAAAAACTTTTGCTATCTGTTATGGGCTGGAGACATTCAATTCATAAAATCGCCCACGTCACACCACCAAAATACCCCCTCTGGAGATGTCCTGATCTAAATGTACTAGCGATTTGGTTCATTTTTTTCTTTTGTTTGATTATACGCTTTGGATGTTTTTCGGCGAGAAATACATCCATTTGCCTTTTGTACCATTTTTTGAATGTTTTTCTGTTTCGAAGATGAGCCCCAGAGTCTCTGTTACAATTCCATAGGCTAGCATTTAAGGGGGCTATTTTACAGTTATTTTAGTATCAGTATAAAGCACAGTTAATAGACACAGGAAGCCTCAGTTTAGTTTTTAATTCCCTCCCAACCACCCCTGGCCAAATCTTTGATTTATAGGCCCTTGAACCAATTAGGAGGCTACAAGTTTAATTAGGGCACCTCAGGGGCGTAGTCAGACCTCGGTGGGAGGGGGTCCAGAGCCCAAAGTGTGTGTGGGGGCACATTTTAGCCCGCCTCCCCCACCGCTTACCACCACTTGTGCTTTAATGAAACTTGAGCATGTGTGAGCATGCTCAATTTCATTAAAAGGAGAGCATGCATGGCGCGACTGGAAACAGGAGAGGAGGCAAGTGTGAGACCAGTGCGGGACAGATAAACACTTCAGCTGGCGGAGGTTGGGGACCCCTGCCATCCAAACTAGGGGCCCAGAGCCAATTTGGGGGGGGCCCAGGCCCCCATGGCCCCCCATAACTATGCCACTGGGGCATCTCTATCAGCCAGTAATTAGCTTTTAGAAATACGGTCTTCTTAGATCCATAGAGGGTAACCTACCAACAACATTCACACAAAAATTATAATAAAAACTAAATATTAGTATAACCTAGCACAGTGATGGCGAACCTTTCAGAGACCAAATGCCCAAACAGCAACCCAAAATCTAATTATTTATCGCAGGTGCCGGTACTCATTATGGGCAGGGTCACCACATATGACTCCACCCCTATGATAGCCACACCCCTTACACCAGCCATGGCGCATATAAACAGACATCATTGAAACTATTATACTAGTACAGGAGAAAAAAATAACATGATTTTCTTTCATTATAAATCATTTCTGTAAGCTGTTACAGCTCCAGTATATCCAGTGCAAAATAAGACAGCAGATGTAAATTCTCAAATTGGACATATTCCAAACACTAAAATGAAAATAAAATGATTTTTTTCTACCTTTGTTGTCTGGTGATTTTGTTTTTCTATCCATATTGGTCCTAGTCTCTGATTCTGCTGCTCTCTATCTGTTCTCTTAACTCCGTTTCCAGGGCTTCCTTTCCATTTATTTCTTTACTTTCCTCCTTTCTTGCCCTCCATCCATGTCCAGCAACCCTCCTCTTCCCTCCAGCCACCCTCCTCTCCCCTCCAGCCACCCATGTCCAGCCACCCTCCTCTCCTCCCTGCCCTCCCAGCACCAGGCAGGCCTGCCTCCCTCCCTCCCTCCCTCCCACCAAGCACCAGACCTGCCTCCCTCCCTCCCACCAAACACCCAGCACCAGGCCTCCCTCCCTCCCACCCAGCTTCCCACCCTCCCACCAGGCCGGCCTCCCTCCCTCCCTCCCACCCAGCACCAGGCCTACCTCCCTCCGAGCACCAGGCCCCCGTCCTCCGAAATTTAAAAGGCATACCTGGGTCGGGGTTAAGGCGGCAGTGGCAGCAAAAAGTGTGTTGTTTGCTCGGCGCGCATTCGGCCTTCCCTTCTGTCTCTCCAGCTCTGTATGTGTGTACTCGGTGGAAAGAGCTCCTAGCACTCAGGGAACAGGTCCGATCTTTGGAGGCCAGAATAACAGACTTGAAGGAGATTGGGCAGACAGAGAGGTTTATAGAGGGATGTAGTACAGAAGTCCCACCTCCAGTCTGCTAGCCTCTAGGCTGCCATGGAGAAGAAATGTCTCTTGAAGGGACAGCATCACTGTGGAGAGGCAGGAAGTGATCCTGTAGCCAGGACTTGCACTCCTGGAGAGGCAATATCCTCTCGCACCGAGGATGTCTCTCAAGGGGCTTCTGCCCAGGAAGGAAGGGTTAAAATGGTCATTGTAGTTGGAGATTCGATCATTAGGCATGTAGATATCTGGGTGGCTAGTGGACGTGAAGATTACCTGGTCACTTGCTTGCCTGGTGCAAAGGTGGAAGACCTCATGCGTCACCCACTTAAGATTTTAGACAGTGCTGGGAAACAGCCTGCTGTCTTGGTACATGTGGGTACCAATGACATAGGAAAATGTGGGAGGGAGGTTCTAGAAGCCAAATTTATGCTCTAAGATAGAAAGCTGAAATCCAGAACATCCAGGGTAGCATTTTCAGGAGTGCTCCCCGTTCCATGCGAAACAAGAGACAAGCAGAGATCTGGAGTCTCAATGTGTGAATGAGGAGACGGTGCAGGGAGGAGGGTTTTATATTTGTTAGGAACTGGGCAACTGGGGAAAGGGGAACTTATTCTGGAAAGATGCATCAACATTTAAAAAAGAGATAGAACAACTTTTAAACTAGAAACTGGGGAAAGGCTGACAGTCACTCAACAACGCATGGTTCGGAACAAGGTATCTTTAAAAGATATCACCAAAACAAGGAAGATAGGGCATCTCAATAGTGAGGTTGCAATACCATAGCAGGTTCATTTTCAAAGCACATAGACTTTCAAAGTTACATAGTTTACTGTATAACTCTGCAAGTCTATGTGCTTTGTAAATGAGCACCCAGGTGTCTGAATAAAGAGAAGACAGATTTTAAAGACTGCAAATTATCACTGTCAACTACTGAGCAAGTTGCAAATAGAAACAACAAACATTGTTTGAAATGTCTGTATACAAATGCCAGAAGCCTTGGAAATAAGATGGGAAAGTTAGAATATATTGCACTAAATGAAAAATAGACATAATAGGCATTTCTGAGATCTGGAGGAAGGAGATACCGTCATACAAGGGTATAAATTATACTGCAGTGATAGGGTCGATTGAATTGGTGAAAAGGTAGCATTATATGCTAAGGAGGACCTTGAATAGAATAGACTAAAAGTTCTGTAAGACACAAAACACATCTTGGAATCCCTATGGATAGAAATTCCATGTGTATGTGTAAAAGGGAAAAGAATAGTGATAGGAGAGCCTACCATCCACCTGGCCAGGATGAACAGACAGATACAGAAATATCATTGGAAATTAAGGGGCTAACAAAATATTAATGGGTCATTTCAATTACCCCCATATTGACTGGGTAAATGTTAACACCAGGGCATGCTAGAGGGGTAAAATTCCTTGACGAAATCAAAGACTGCTTTATGGAGCAGCTGGTTCAGGAATCAACAAGAGGGGGAACAATTCTAGACCTAGTCCTTAGTGGAGCGTATGATCTGGTGCAGAAGGGAATGTTGCTGGGGCCACTTGATAACAGTGATCATAACATGATCAGACTTGATATAATCTCTGGAATAAGTACACACAGGAAATCCAATATGTTAGCATTTAACTTTCAAAAAGGAGACTATGATAAAATGAGGAGAATGGTTAAAAAAAAAAGAAAAAGCTTAAGAGGAGCAGCTGAAAAGGTCAAAAGTATACATCAGGCAAGGATGCTATTCAAAAATACCATCCTGGAAGGTCAGACCAAATATATTCCATGTTATTAAAAAGGGAGGAAGGAAGACCAAATGATAGCTGGCATGGTTAAAAAGTGAGGCGAAGGAAGCTATTAGAGCTGAAAGAAAATCCTTCAGAAAATAAAAGGATCTGACTGAAAATAATAGGCAAACACCCACAGAAGGTGAACTCTCCACAGGAAAACCAATGAAAGGCAAAACACACAGTGGATCCAAAAAAGTCCTCTCACAATGAGTGTCTTCCTGAACAAGGTCTTTATTGACAGTAGCAGAAATGACCCGACACGTGACGTGTTTCGGCCGTGAGGCCTGCGTCAGGGGTCTATAAAATAATATAATATACAAAGACATGCATAAAAATACAATTATAATTAAAAACATGAATAAAAACTTGAACATCCTTATACAATTTCTTGTACAAATTTAGACAAATAAAACATCAGAATGAAAGATGTAAAGTATATATAATAAAAAATATATGATAAAATATGAAATTATACCACATAGAGATAATGAGGACAAGGCATGGAATAAAATACACAACATAATAAAGTATAAATATAGAGGACATACCTAGTATTATCTGTAGAAAAAAGTACCTTGTAGATCAGATGAAAAAAAGCACTAAAGCTGCTAACAACGATATCTATAATAAATATGTAAGCGAAGGCATAAATCACTACATACTCTCCATACATACATATACAACAAAATGAAATGATACTGAAAAAAGTGAAACATAGAATATATGGACAGGGATCCCAAAAAATTGTTTTGATGATGGAGAATAATGAAGAAGACCACATGGGTATGAAAATAAAAATAAAAAAATGAAAATGAAAACAAGGCACGGCTGCCAAATGAATCAGCAAATGTCAACGGTGATGAACCATAAAATGATAAGGATGGGAGAAACAGAAAAAAGAATTGCCTGATATTACTGTGAAAAATAGCATATATTAAAAAAGAAGACCATAAACTACTAAGAAAAATGGACCATAACATAGGGGAACCACCTAACTGAAAAATAATATTACCTTTGCAAAAGTGCATAAAGAACCACGTAACATGCTGGCAGAGTACACCTGAAGGCCATGTTTAGACGATACTGTCACCATAAAAAATATATATATAAAATAAGAGTCAGCAAAAGTATATTGGCATGTAAAGATAAATAAAGCTGTGCCCACAGGAATGATGACATAAATATCCTCAGTGTAAATCAAAAAGGGGGCAAAATTACAAATAAAAGGTAAATGCCAATCGAAATGAGAAAAAATAAATAAGAAAAAATAATGGGTGTGGGGCATGCTATAAGCTATTACAGCAGCCAGCATAGCTATCAGCGATACAACGCGATCGAGCCATGAAAACGCCAAAGTTAATACTGAGTACTGAAAAGTACGCTAGTTTATGTAAGGCACCATGCTAAACTCAATAACTGCACTAAATCAGCACTAATTTAAGTGAAGACTTAATGAAAGTTGGAAAGGCAGCATAAGGAATGGCAACTGAAATGCAAAGTACTGATAAAGAAAAAAAAAGACTTTGAAAAGACTGCATTGGAGGCAAAAACACATAGTAAAATCTTTTTAGGTACAATTAGAAGCAAGAATCCGGTAAAAGAATCAGCTGAACTGCAAGATGACCGAGGGGTAAAAGGGGCATTCCGGGAAGACAAGGCCATAGTGGAAAGATTAAATGAATTCTTTGCTTCGGTCTTCACCGAGGAAGACGTGGGAGAGATACCAGTGACAGAAATGGTATTCAAAGCTGATGCGCCAGAGAAATTGAAACAAATCTGTATAAACCTAGAATATGTAACGGGGCAATTTGACAAATTGAAAAGTAGCAAATCGCCTAGACTGGAGTACTGACAGAATTGAAAAATGAACTTGCAGAGCTATTGTTAGTAATATGTATTTTATCTTTAAAATCAAGCTTGGTACTGTAAGATTGGAGGGTAGCCAACGTAATGCCAATTTTTAAAAAGAGTTCCAGAAGCAATCCAGGAAATTATAGACCGTCGGTGCTGGGCAAAATGGTAGAGACTATTATAAAGAACAAAATTACAGAACATATACATAAGAATGGATTAATGAGACAAAGCCAACAAGAATTTAGTCAAGGGAAATCTTGCCTCACCAATCTACTACATTTCTTTGATGGGGTGAATAAACATGTGGATAAAGGTGAGCTGGTCGATATTGCATGTTGAATTTGAAGAATAAACTTTTTAATTGATCATCTTGGAGTTTGTGATTAGCATCTTCCACTCGTGTTGTTTCCTTGACTTTCTGTGGAAGTTTGTGGTTACCTGTTTGGTTTGTGGCTGAATATCTACTCCATACCCTTTTAAAAACACACATTTACTAAATCAATTAAAAAGGACTCAATATTACCCAATCAGCTGTACATCTGTAAAAGAGTAGGTATCTGCATGTAGAACATGCTTTTTACATGCTAAATTAACCCCATAGAATACATGCACACATTTACACCTTCATCAGAGCAGATGTAAATTTGTGCCAAGTGTATCTGTATTGTAGAAACCTTTTTTTTTTTTTTATAAAAGCACCTGTATTGCCTATTTAATTAAATAAAAGGCATAAAATAACCGCTTTTTTGGAAATTTTACATTGGAGCCCTTTTACTATAGGGTGCTAAAATTTGCTGCTGATGTAGATTAACATTCAAAACTAACAACACAATTAGTGCACCAGTGTTTGGGAGTGTTCCCAGCCAAGTTGGCCATTCAGTCACATATTAACATTGTAATTAGTGTGCAACCATTAGCACCCAGTTAGCACGGAGGCACTAAATGTCTCTGCATTAACATCAAATTTGGCAGTTAGTGTGTAGTATTTCCTGTGCACTAACACAAATATTGGGTATGCCTTTTCTCCACCCATACCCCACCCACTTGAATGATATACCATTGGTGCCTGTTTAGCATACAGAGTGAAAAATTAGCAGAAAACCCATTACTGTGGTTTTGCACTAGCCACTTTCCATAAGCTAACCACGTGCTAACCACTTAACACAGTTTAGTATAAGGGCCCCATAGTCTGTGGAGAGTCATTTAATAACAGGATACCAATAAGCTGCCTGAAATGACCTTATTTAACCAGCACTAGGGTCTATTTGTTAGCAGGATCGATTTTGTAAACCACTCCGATTGATTTTAACTTAAAAGGGCAGCATATCAAATGACAAATAATAAATAATATACATTATTAACACAAAGAGTGGGAGCCATGGTAAGTGATGTGCACTGCTATGTATTGTGATTATCACCACAAAGGGATGCTGGATGAAAAATACAAAATATCATGATTCTGAGGTAATCAATATTTTGCACTAGAAATGGGCTGAAAAAACACAATCAGAAGCTGAAAACCAATCGTATCATATTAGAAAGTGAGAAAGTAAAAAAAAGTTACCTCTTGAATGACTGCAAGATTTGTTTCATGGAGTTTTGCAGTTATTACGTCAGAATGGTAAGCAGACAGACATCTAATGAAATTCAGTCCTTCGATTTTTCTCTCCCTACACAATAGAAAAAAAATATTAAACTATACACACAGTATAATACAATGTCTTATAATTCTATTTAACACTAATATTAAACAAAAGTTTGAATGTAAACAACACTGGCGCCTATGTGTCTTTCTAGAATAGGCTCTTAACAATGATCACCAGTAACACACAACAGCTTCTACACAAATTTACATGAGGGCGAAAATGGATGTGTGTACTGTATATGTATACATACGTATTTTAAGAAAATAAATGTATACTTTACAACTCGACCACTGCTACATCAAAACTATGCCCCTAGAAATACCTAGGCATAGCACATATATAAGTATCCATCATCATGTTGATATGCATAAAGCCATTTTACATGTGTAAAACACACTTTATACAAGGAAAATGCATTATACAATTATCGTATAAAGTAGTAAGTTCAGGAGTTTGCAAAGCCATGTACTGAATGAAATATGCCTGTTGATGGCTCAATATCAGCTTTTAGATCATCACAGAGAACACTGCGCTCAGGTAGTATCTTTGTACCACTTTCTCTTGGCCAAGGTCCAACACTGTAGTGCAGGTATAAAAGACAAATAGATGCCATGACCTGCATTTCCTCATGTGTCTATGCCACTGATAGCACATTTTTGGAAGAATTACGAATGTTGCTGTTGCTCTGGTTCCAGTGCTTGGTCTGAGTTCTGCTGACATTTGCTGGTAGAGCTGTCAGGCATGATCTAGAGATGGGAGTAACTAGTGAGGTAATTAAATTTACTGATGACACAAAGTTATTCAAAGTTGTTAAAAATCGCAAGAGGATTGTGAAAAATTACAAGAAGACCTTACAAGACCGGGAGACTGGGCGTCTAAATGGCAGATGATATTTAATATGAGCAAATGCAAAGTGATGCATGTGGGAAAGAGGAACCTGAATTATAGCTACATAATGCAAGGTTCCACATTAGGAGTCACCGACCAAGAAAGGGATCTAGGCGTCGTCGTTGATGATATGTTGAAACCCTCTGCTTAGTGTGCTGCGGCGGCTAAGAAAGCAACTAGAATATTAGGTATTATTAGGAAAGGAATGGAAAATAAAAATGAGGACGTTATAATGCCTTTGTATCAGTCTATGGTGCGACTACACCTCGAATATTGTGTTCAATTCTGGTCGCCACATTTCAAAAAAGATATAGTGGAATTAGAAAAGGTACAGAGAAGGGCGACAAAAATGATAAAGGGGATAAAGGGGATGGGAAGACTTCCCTATGAGGAAAGGCTGAAGCGGCTAGGGCTCTTCAGCTTGGAAAAAAGACGGCTGAGGGGAGATATGATAGAAGTCTATAAAATAATGAAGTTACTATTGAGGAAACTACACTTCTCCTTTCTTCCTCAAAATGTTCCACCTGTTCCTCTGATCCCATTCCCACCCACCTTCTTAATGCCATCTCTCCTGCTCTTATTCCTTTTATCTGTCACATTCTCAACCTCTCACTTTCCACTGCAACTGTCCCTGCTGCCTTTAAACATGCTGTGGTCACACCTCTCCTTAAGAAGCCTTCACTCGACCCTACTTGTCCCTCTAATTACCGACCCATCTCCCTCCTTCCTTTTCTCTCCAAATTACTTGAGAGTGCTGTTCACCACCGCTGCCTTGATTTTCTCTCCTCACATGCTATTCTTGACCCACTACAATCTGGTTTTCGCCCTCTCCACTCAACCGAAACTGTGCTTACTAAAGTCTCTAATGACCTATTACTGGCTAAATCCAGAGGTCAATATTCCATCCTCATTCTTCTTGATCTTTCCGCTGCTTTTGACACTGTCGATCACAGCATACTTCTCGATACCCTGTCCTCACTTGGATTCCAGGGCTCTGTCCTTTCCTGGTTCTCTTCCTACCTCTCCCTCCGCACCTTTAGTGTTCACTCTGGTGGATCCTCTTCTACTTCTATTCCTCTGCCTGTCGGCGTACCTCAGGGTTTTGTTCTTGGTCCCCTCCTCTTTTCTATCTACACTTCTTCCCTTGGTTCATTAATCTCATCCCATGGCTTTTCCTACCATCTCTATGCTGATGACTCCCAAATCTACCTTTCTACCCCTGATATCTCACCTTGCATCCAAACCAAAGTTTCAGCGTGCTTGTCTGACATTGCTGTCTGGATGTCTCAACGCCACCTGAAATTAAATATGACCAAAACCGAGCTTCTCATTTTCCCCCCCAAACCCACCTCCCCGCTCCCCCCGTTTTCTATTTCTGTTGATGGCTCTCTCATTCTCCCTGTCTCCTCAGCTTGAAACCTTGGGGTCATCTTTGACTCTTCTCTCTCCTTCTCTGCTTATATCCAGCAGATTGCCGAGACCTGTCGTTTCTTTCTTTACAACATCCATAAAATCTGCCCCTTTCTTTCCGAGCACTCTACCAAAACCCTCATCCACACCCTTGTCACCTCTCGTTTAGACTACTGCAATCTGCTTCTTGCTGGCCTCCCACTTAGTCACCTCTCCCCTCTCCAGTCGGTTCAAAACTCTGCTGCCCGTCTCATCTTCCGCCAGGGTCGCTTTACTCATACTATCCCTCTCCTCAAGACCCTTCACTGGCTCCCTATCCGTTTTCGCATCCTGTTCAAACTTCTTCTACTAACCTATAAATGTACTCATTCTGTTGCTCCCCAGTATCTCTCCACACTCGTCCTTCCCTACACCCCTTCCCGTGCACTCCGCTCCATGGATAAATCCTTCTTATCTGTTCCCTTCTCCACTACTGCCAACTCCAGACTTCGCGCCTTCTGTCTCGCTGCACCCTACGCCTGGAATAAACTTCCTGAGCCCCTACGTCTTGCCCCATCCTTGGCCACCTTTAAATCTAGACTGAATGCCCACCTCTTTAACATTGCTTTTGACTCATAACCACTTGTAACCACTCGCCTCCACCTACCCTCCTCTCTTCCTTCCCGTTCACATTAATTGATTTGATTTGCTTACTTTATTTATTTTTTGTCTATTAGATTGTAAGCTCTTTGAGCAGGGACTGTCTTTCTTCTATGTTTGTGCAGCGCTGCGTATGCCTTGTAGCGCTATAGAAATGCTAAATAGTAGTAGTAGTCGATGTGAATTGTTTGTTTACTCTTTCCAAAAATACTAGGACTGAAGCATGCACTGAAGCTACAAAGTAGTAAATTTAAAACAAATCGGAGAAAACTTTTCTGCACTCAACGTGTAATTAAACTCTGGAATTCGTTGCCAGAGAATTTGGTAAACACGGTTCGCTTAGCGGGGTTTAAAAAGGGTTTGTACGGCTTCCTAAAGGAAAAGTCTATAGACCATTATTAAAATGACTTGGGGAAAATCCACTGCTTATTTCTGGGATAATCAGCATAAAATGTATTGAACCTTTTTGGGATCTTGTCAGATATTTGTGACCTGAATTGGCCACTGTTGGAAACAGGACACTGGGCTTGATGGACCTTTGGTCTGTCCCAGTGTGGCAATACTTAGGTGCTTATGTACCTCTAGAAGGTCATATTGTTCCTTGGCTGGATCATCATAAGTTGAGTTTTCTTTTTAACATTTATCTCTCTAGGGCCCAGATGTCTAAATGTACCAAAATAATTAATATTAGGGATAAAATTAATGTTTCCACTTATTGGTCTAATGTTAGTAGCAATTAAAATTTTGAAGAAGTAGACCCTAGAAAAATGTTTTCTAATTAGCATACCACTTTGAGTTGTACCTTAGAAAACTGTGCTCCATTGAAAGTTAATATGTCTTAGGAAATCTGCTCTATGGTATAATAATGATCTATTAGACTTGAAGAGAGAATGTAGACATTTAGAGACAGCATAGCTTAAATCTGGCAATCAGATTTAAAGTGTTCTTGGAATTCACAGGTTTCTAAATATAAATTTGAAATTGTTCAAGCAAAGAAGGCTTACTATGCTGCTCAGATTTTGAATTCACTATTGTGCTCTAAGGCTCTCTTTCAACTGTTGCCTAAATCTAGGCACAGATTATAGAATACGCTTAGTCAGCACTGATTTCAGCGCCAATTTTTTAGGCGTGATATATAGAATCTCCCCTTTATTTATTTGTTTGGATTTTAACTGCTTTTATGAAGAGATTCACCGATTTTATTCATAAGGCAATTTATAGTTTTACCTCTGGTTTTTTGCTTTACCAATTAAATTTTACTTCCTTTTCTAGGGTTATTGTATGCCAATCTAGGAATCATCGTATACTTTCTTTTCCTTCTCTGTTAGGTTTAAAATATAGCAGACACTGGAAACCTTTTTTTTCTGGGGTTTTTTTTTTTTTCGTTTTACTTTCAAATTGTCTTCCTCTGGCGATTAGACTAGAGTCGTCTTTATATCTTTGCTTTAGGAAAAGATGGAAGACTTACTTTTTTGAAAAAAGCTCTCTCATAATGTTAATTGTTATTGAATTTTATTATATTTTGTCATATGTTTATTTTGTTCTAAAACAAACCAAAAATCAAAAAAAGACCTCCAGGAACAGGACAAAGGGAGTCTCTTTATTGCAAAGTCAGGGGATAAGACAAACACTGCAAGTCTTTTGGTCCTGTTTGCATAAAGTGTTGTCAGAAAAAAAACACCAAAACTGAAAGAGCGGTCTTATCCCATCTTTTAGTGGGACAGTTAATGTATGTGATTTTCAAGGCAGCACTACATAATAGTGAAAGGAGAGTGTGGGATTAAATTTGTACCATTCACTGTGGTGGTGATGTGATATTCATCAATACAGGACCATTCTGCGACCCCCTGACGTAGGTGCTTGGTCACCGAAACACAGCCCGTATTGGGTATTTGCAATAACGAGTCTCCCTTTGTCCTGTTCTTGGAGGTCTTTTTGTGCTTTTTGGTTGTTTTGGTTTACTTGGAACCCACTCTTTTCTACTTTTTAATTTTGTTCTAAACCTTATTTTAATATCGCAAACCACTGACCACCTGCTTGGATTCAGTGGTATATAAATAACTGGATTAGAATACTGTTATTTATTTTATTTTTGTTACATTTGTACCCTGCGCTTTCCACTCATGGCAGGCTCAATGTGGCTTACATATTGTATACAGGTACTTATTTGCACCTGGGCAATGGAGGGTTAAGTGACTTGCCCAGAGTCACAAGGAGCTGCCTGTGCCTGAAGTGGGAATCGAACTCCGTTCCTCAGTTCCCCAGGACCAAAGTCCACCACCCTAACCACTAGGCCACTCCTCCACAGTGTCACTTAAAAGAAACATGATCACAACTACCAAATCACACCAACCATTGGCTTACCAGTCATCATCTGCTAGAAGTCTTAGCGCCTCAGCTACAGCCATGTCTGGTTTGGAAAAGGGTCTCAGTTCTGATGGATCCATAACTTCTGGGCTATATGTAATAGATAATGTCTGATCCTTGTACTGCCCTCGGGTGCCTAGAGAAATTTCACCTAGGAAGACATACATAGCAATAATATCCAACAATTCTAAATGTGATTAATGCCATAACAGATTGTAGACTACTTTAGGTATAATGAACATCTCTATTACTAGACACATAAGCAATAACTAATTCTACGCCTGCATTCATACTTGATTATTGCCAGAAAACATGGTCCCATTACAAAACAATCAATTAATTCCTATGAAACTGATGCCAAAGAACCTGCAATAACAAAAATACCCATATACCAACTGTAGTTCCAAGGCTATAAAAATGCCAAATTGCTCAGGTGCCAAAAAAAGTCTGCACTTGGCCATTGCCAATGGATGGTAACAAAACAAGACAGTAAGGCTAGAGCCTAGTCTAGGCTGTTTGTGTGGAGAATATTTTCTCCCCCCCTCCCCCAAATAGCCTATGGCTCAGGAAAAAGTGAGGAGTATTGTGGACTGACTGAGGTGAAAAGAAGATATCACCTTTGGTACAAACGTTGGGCAAGGTTGTAGAATAATCTTATTGTGGTAAAATTGCATGTAAGGGTGATGTGATACTAGTGCTTGCAGCTCATGACCTCTGAGCAGAAATAACGGCTATCATGAACAATGCTTTCAGGGCAGATATCTGAAATCAGAAGACACTACTTGTTGAAAGGGTGGGCTCATGATCTGGGCGAGGACTTTATTCAGGTGCCAGGGAATCACTGGTTTGCTAACAGGAGGGTTTGTATGCAATATCCTTTTCATGAATCTAGACACCAAGGGTTTGTGTTTGGTTTGTTTTCTAGTAGCTGACAGGCTGTGATGATGCTCAGATGCATTTTCATAGATGCCCATCCATATCATCTACAAATCTCTATTACCCCTTCATCTACCAGATGATAAAAGATGAGGTAAGTAATGTGAGATGTGCAAGAGAACATGTATAGAATCAAACTCCTGCTTTTAACACCATATTGCAAAACTTTTCATTTAAATTTAAAATATTTTTGATAAGATTCTTTTCGGCAGATATCAAGAGAGCCTTAATATGCTGAGAAAGCTGTATTGATTGTGTTAGCAGATGCTCAGCATCCAAGCAGTTCAGGTTAAGAAGTAGAGGTTGAGATGTAGCATCATCACATGACCTTGTGTTATGAGGGAGAGTACTTGATTCAGTAAGATTAGACTCCTGACTGGAAGATCCTAGAATAGAGGAAAACAAAGCTGTTACAGCCAAGCTGGTGTGATAAAGATCACTGCAGCATTATCCTGTCTCACTCTGGGCAACATCCTGGCAATTCAGTGAGATGGGAAGACAAACTTATAGCGATTTTGACATCTAGTTGGTGTGGAATGCCTCTAATGTCAGTCTGTTTAACGTTTGGTCCAATATTTAAACACTGAGGTCAGAGTTTTTAAAATACTGACTGCAGCATTTATTTATTTTTTAAAAATTTTTATTACATTTGTACCCCACGCTTTCCCACTCATGGCAGGCTCAATGCGGTGGGCAATGGAGGGTTAAGTGACTTGCCCAGAGTCACGAGGAGCTGCCTGTGCCGGGAATCAAACTCAGTTCCTCAGTTCCCCAGGACCAAAGTCCACCACCCTAACCACTAGGCCACTCCTAGTGCAAGTCATGCAAGTAAATTCAGCGCCAGTACTGAATCTACTACGCAACACAGGACAGTTGGGGATATTCAGCTGCTACATGTGAAGTTGAGTGGTTTAAGTTAGGACAGCAACAGAGCTGGAATGCTTATGCTGCACCCTCACCCTGTTCTGGTACTATCTTGGATAGTAGTGGAGAAGGTTAATAAGAATTTTCAGCAGCACTATTCATGCAGTGCTGCTGAAAATTTACAGATAAAGGCCAATTGTGTGTGTAAATGAAGAGGAATACTA
This sequence comes from Microcaecilia unicolor, assembly GCF_901765095.1. Taxonomy (NCBI): domain Eukaryota; kingdom Metazoa; phylum Chordata; class Amphibia; order Gymnophiona; family Siphonopidae; genus Microcaecilia; species Microcaecilia unicolor. The sequence continues at coordinate 157,442,042 of NC_044039.1, read as the reverse complement.
GCTCTTATGCAAGGGGGCATTTACATGGGTAGGGCTTTCGTGCACATAACTTACCAAACACTATCAGATAGGCACAACATCACTGCCGCATTTACATGACTACAGTTATGCCAGGTCTACAACTAGTATAATTATGGGTGCATAAATTTAAGGTGTGGTGATACTGGGTTATGCTAGTATTCTGTAACATAATCTGGTTGTCCAGATGCCATTCTAGAATGGGCTCTTACTGTGAAGCATCAGGGCACCTAATGGGGATTCCTACTTATTTGCCTGCTGGATGTATAAACCCCCAGCCACAAATGTATACAGTGGTGGAAATAAGTATTTGATCCCTTGCTGATTTTGTAAGTTTGCCCACTGACAAAGACATGAGCAGCCCATAATTGAAGGGTAGGTTATTGGTAACAGTGAGAGATAAGCACATCACAAATTAAATCCGGAAAATCACATTGTGGAAAGTATATGAATTTATTTGCATTCTGCAGAGGGAAATAAGTATTTGATCCCCCACCAACCAGTAAGAGATCTGGCCCCTACAGACCAGGTAGATGCTCCAAATCAACTCGTTACCTGCATGACAGACAGCTGTCGGCAATGGTCACCTGTATGAAAGACACCTGTCCACAGACTCAGTGAATCAGTCAGACTCTAACCTCTACAAAATGGCCAAGAGCAAGGAGCTGTCTAAGGATGTCAGGGACAAGATCATACACCTGCACAAGGCTGGAATGGGCTACAAAACCATCAGTAAGACGCTGGGCGAGAAGGAGACAACTGTTGGTGCCATAGTAAGAAAATGGAAGAAGTACAAAATGACTGTCAATCGACAAAGATCTGGGGCTCCACGCAAAATCTCACCTCGTGGGGTATCCTTGATCATGAGGAAGGTTAGAAATCAGCCTACAACTACAAGGGGGGAACTTGTCAATCATCTCAAGGCAGCTGGGACCACTGTCACCACGAAAACCATTGGTAACACATTACGACATAACGGATTGCAATCCTGCAGTGCCCGCAAGGTCCCCCTGCTCCGGAAGGCACATGTGACGGCCCGTCTGAAGTACATTTGAAATACTTAAATCACATCCAACACACCCTGGCTTATGAATGTTCATTCCTGCCATAGTATGAATGAATGAATATAAACCATGTGGAGACAATGCCCACGTGAAATGCCACACCTTTAACTCACAGCATCCCTTTCTCTGGGTCTCTTTCTGGCTAACAGCCAAGTGCAGAGTTTTTCAGCTATGAACTGAGGATGGTCCCTTCTGGCCTTTCAGCCAAGATCAAGACATCAAGAAGCTGCATAGTATCATAGTGGTGCACGGAATGGATGTGGTTAATGCCCTGCCACTCAACCTCACTGGGGATATGATCTTACAAATATTGCTAGAACTAAGATCAAACCTCCTACTTAAAATAAAAATATGCAAAAGAATTAAAAAAAACAAACCCTTACAACTGCTTACCTGAATTTGGCAAGACAGAAGGTTTAGTCTTCTTTATACTGGAATTTCTTTTTAATAGGGTATAGCTGGAATTAACATTTTCTGTAGGTATGGATTCAGTTTTTGATTTTATTACTACATCTCCACCAACATTTAATCCTGAAAAATGGAGAACAATGATTGTAAAGTTGGTCTTTTCATGTTATTTTTCATGAACTTGTTTGTTTTTTTTAACATATAATAGATTAATCAAGTATTCCAGTGCCATACAATCCTGAATAATTAATTTAATTTTGGCTCCAATAATCTCTGCATGTACCAAAACCTCTCAGGAAAGGTCTGATTGTAAAATCTCAACATCATATGAGGTCAAGGAAGACTGGGTGGTCTACAAAATAAAATATTTAAAAAAATCTAATCAGATGCCACCATAATCTCCAATTTCCATGAAAAGTTTAAATCATATCCATTCACTTAGAATGCTCAGGGTAAACTGAAAGCACAGTTTTAAAGAGTAAAGGCAGAGTAAAACCGTGAATCTCAAACTTTCAGCTTCACTACAGTTTTGAGAATTTTTCACATTTTCTTCTATTTTTTCCCTTGTTTCCTTTCCTGCTTCAGTTCTGTGTCTATCAGCTTTAACTTATGCACAATAGTGAAAAAAGATCTTACCTGCTAATTTTCTTTCCTTGAGTCCTTCCAGACTTTTCTAGATGTGTGGGTTTACCTCTTTCTGCCAGCAAATGGAGACTGAGAACTACTGGATGAAAGCTTTCTCCTATAAAGGGACATGTGCAGTCTAGCCCTAGCCAGTATTCCTTAACAATGCAGAAACTAACTAAGCAACCAACCAACCAGGCTCCTTCAGAAACCAATGACAAGAAGCAGCCAAAAGGGATTGTCAATAATTGAGACATGTGCAGCCAGAAGTACTCGGAATTAAAGCACTCCAAGTAGTTTACTCTTCTCAACCTTCCAAGCTGACGCATGGACAGATTCTGGACTGGTCTAGAGGGACTCAAGGAAAGAAAATTTGCACCTAAGTTCTAATTTCACCTTCCTCATGAACCTGTGGGCGCAACAGGTGAGTGTGTGACTGTCCAGGGGCCCATACATACCTGCTTCCTACCTCCTAGGCTCTTTATTTTATCAGCTGGTAATAAGAACTAACTCTCAGAGATTCTGTAAAAATAACGGTTTATTTAGCATGGTAACATAAATAATAAATCCTAAAGCAAGTTCCTAGAAATAGTTATATTGCAAATGTTATCATTAATAATTATGCCACAGACAATGTCAAAGTACCTGTGAGGGTATGAGTGGTATAGTGGCAGGTGTCCTTGATAACACTCCCTCACTGATGTTGCAGTTAAGCTACCTTACGGCAGATGGCACTAGCCTGCCATATCAGAGGCTAAGTCAGAGGGGCAGGGTCCCAGTCGGGAGGTGGTTAAATGCCCAGGAGCAGAGTAGATCAGAGAGGCCTTGAGGGAAGAGGTCTCCAGGACTGAGACCCGAGTACAGAGGAATCCTACCACGGTGTTGGTTGGGCTGCAGTACCTGTGGGGGAGTCCCAGGGAAGTAAGGAGTGGTCTTATTTCCAAGGTTTGCATCTGGGGGTAAAGAGTAACCGCCCAAGGTTTACAAGAGAATGAACAGAAGACTATAACAGGTAAAGAGTGTATTTCTTTATTTGTACCCCCCTGCCCTCCCACCCCCAAACCAGGAAAATTCTCCACTCCTACCTCTCCATTACATAGAATCCCTTCCCAGTCATCCTCACCATCCACAACCCCACATCACAGTACACAAGCAACCTCTGCTCCTGCAAAGGGGAAGCCCCAGGTACAGAGGCCTGACAAGCTTCAGTCTGTGAGCCTCAGCTCACACCAGGGCTGGGGCCAGTGCCAGCCCAAGGGGACTCTCCTGCTGCTGTTGTCCAGAGCGTCCCTCCACTCATTGCCACCTAAAGCCTGCCGGCTGCTACCAGATTTCCTGCTGTCATCGTTCAGGCTCAGGTTTCTAGATGCCGTATTTATCCAGTGCCTCCCAGGCGCCAGACACCGTGGTGAACTTTGTAGAGACCCATTAAGGGTCACCAACAGACCAAATGGAAATGTCCACCGGTAGCGGAGTTGCGCCTGAAACAATGCTTGGGTAACCTCCTTGAAAGATCTTCGAGAAGGGTAGCTGCAGCAAGGTCTTGAAAAAGTTCCACCTCAGAGCCATTCCACTTGAGGACCCCCTTCTCCCACAGCATAGCTTCCTTCTCAGGGAAGAGCTGAAAACAGACCACCACATCCCATGGACAACCATTGAGCTGAGGGCCCAAGGCCCAGTGTACGCTCCAATAATGGGGGATCCACCTGCTGCTCCCATTCATCTTCCAGGAGCCAGCAATAGAGTTGCTGTACAGTACGGATGAGGCCTCCATATTGAGCCACTTCAGGGATACTCCAAATCCACACATTGTTATGTATTGTGCAGTTCTCCAAGTCCTCCAGTTTAGACAGCAATTCCTGGTGCTCCTCTTGTAGATCCACCACCATGCGCTGGGCACCTGCCACCAGCACCTCTCCATGCATTCCTCCACATGCTCATTGCAGGATCCCATACTGGCAAGGTCTGACTATCTCCTATACTGCATCTTTAATCTAGGACTAAACAGATGCAATTTCAGTTTTAATTTCCCCCAGCCAGGAGGGCAAGTCTGCTGCAGATATCCCCACCGGCACCAAGTCAGTCACCAGCACTGTTTCCTGATTTGATTCTGGACCACATGGGCTGTGGGTCACCAACTTCTCTGCTGGTTTCGCTGGGGTTTTACTCTCGCCCGACGGCACCTTAAATGACATTCTGCAGCAGAAGACATCACACGTTGAAGTGGTGAGAATCTGGCCCGATTCAGAGCGTAAGCTAGCACTGCGGAAGAGCTTTGCTTCGACTCAAGCAGAGCTCCCCATTCAGGCATCCATCTTAAAAAGATGATATCACTTCCTCTCCAGTTAGAAAAAAAAATTGCTTTTAATGAATTTAATGGATGCAGACACGATTTGAAAAATCCAAATTTTTTCAGCAGGTTGTGTCTCGCCCCGCCCCTTTCTGTCATGGGGCCCAGAAGGAAGTGGGCTTGATTTTGCATCCTCTGAGGATCTGGCACAGGATGGCTAAATCTTTGAATCCCTTTAGGATCTGGTCAAAGATGACCATGTCCTCAACACATTCTTGGGTCCTGCGGGGCAGGGGGCTGTAGCAGGCTGGGGAGAGGGGAAGAAGCAAAGAAGAGTAAGAATGAGGTGGGTGGGAAGTAGGGGGGTAAAAAGAAGAATGAGAGTGTGAGAGAATGATGGGGAAGCAGAGTATGACAATTGGGGAGGGAGAAAAGTGAGAAGATAGGCAGGAGAAAAAGAGTGAGCGTACATAGACTGGAGAAGAAAAAGACTGCATTTATTTACTTAAAAATGTCTAGCCCATTTACAACTAGGTGGGTAACAAAATCAACATACACAATCAAAATAAAACCAATACAGTTAGACAAAATAATACAGTATTCCAGCTGATCAGCAAATAATATCAATTCCATGCATGTTCAAATAGGTAAGTCTTCAATAGTTTAACAAATTGAACCCTACTGCTACACAGTCTCAAGTAACCTGGTAATCTATTCCAAATTTGACGTCCTGGTATTGAAAAAGCTGATTTTCATGCACTGACATAGAGCCAAGAGTGTTCCATAACACATGCCAAAAACTTCGCGTTCTCAGACCGCAAAGATCTGACTGGCTGATACTCCCAAATCACATCTTTTAAATAATGAGGAAAACAGCTTGAATACAAGGCCTGATGAACTATACATATAACCTTGTACTGCACTCAGGTAACAATGAAGAAGCAAGGGCTGTATTGGGGCTAAGGTAAGGGAAGGTATGCATTCACTATGTAGTTGTCTCGCCACCTTCCCTCATCACAAATTCTTTGAGTGGGAAGGGAGTACCATTGGAGTAGATGGCGAGTGTATTTCTTACCTCAGGTCTACAGCCTGGAGGAATATTTCAAACCCTGTTCATGAGACAGCTAAATTTCCAGCACTGAAGTCAAACATAAGAACAAAAGAGTAGCCATACTGGGTCAGAACAATGGTCCATCGAGCCCAGTATCCTGTTTCCAACAGTGGCCAAGCCAGGTCACAAGTACCTGGCAGAAACCCAAATCATGACAACATTCCATGCTACCAATCCCAGGGCAAGCAGTGGATTCCCTATGTCTGTCTCAATAGCAGACTATGGACCTTTCCTCCAGGAACTTGTCGAAACCTTTTTTAAACCCAGATACACTAAACCGCTGTTACTACATCCTCCAGCAAAGATTTCCAAAGCTTAACTATTCATTGAGTGAAAAAATATTTCCTCCTATTTGTTTTAAAAGTATTTCCATGTAACTTCCTTGAGTGTCCCCTAGTCTTTGTACTTTTGGAACGAGTAAAAAAAAATCGATTCACTTCTACTCATTCTACACCACTCAGGATTTTGTAGACCTCAATCATATCTCCCCTCAGCTGTCTCTTTTCCAAGCTGAAGAGTCCTAAACTCTTTAGCCTTTCCTCATATGACAGGAGTTCCACCCCCTTTATCATTTTGGTCGCTATTCCTTGAACCCTTTCTAATTCCATTATATCTTTTTTTGAGATACAGTGAACAGAACTGAGTGCCATACTCAAGGTGAGGTCACACCAATGAGCGATAGAGAAGCATTATAGTAATTTCGGTCTTATTCACCATCCCTTTCCTAATAATTCCTAGCACCTTGTTTGCTTTTTTGGCGCCGCTGAACATTGAGAAGAAGATTTCAGTGCATTATCTACAAAGACACCCACAAGGTGAACCCTATCATCAGATAACTATGATTTGGATTATTCTTTCCAATGTGTATCACCTTGCATTTGTCAAAAATACAGAAGAAACCTGTCCTCGCGAAAAGCAATGGCAGTCAAAAACAGCGAAGATGACACAAAAAAAAGGGAGAGGAAAAAAGGAAAAAAGGAAAAAAGGAGAAAAGAAAAAAAATTATATATTTAAAAAATATATATATATGTGAAAATCAAAAACAGACAACAACAAAAAATATAAAAAATTATGTAAATATGAAAATATAAAAAAGGAGACGACACAAGAAAAAATGAAAAAATATGGTAGATTTATTGAGGTGATATGATATTATTCATGTAACTGTGAGATGCAGCCCGTTATTAAAGTATAGTCTTTTATTTTTCCATGTATTGCCTCATTCTCCTATGTACCTAAAACCTTCTTGATGGCACCAGGCTTTGAGCCACCTATTGAAGTTCTCTGTTTTTCACAACCTTTCATCTCCTTTTCCATACGTAGGTAGTATTTCAGAAAAAGCTAGTCTGTACCAATGGCTTCAAAACCCTCCCCTGGCTCCAGAAAATTCTCTGCGCTACAAGTGTAGTCAGGTCATTTGTTCCCAAGTGGATAACAACATCAATGTTAGGATTTTTAGTCTCTTCTCTGATTATAGCCAGCATTTGCCTGATACTCTTGGTAGCTCAGGATCCTGGAAATCATTTCACTTTATTGGGTCCCTTGACCTGTATTCCAAAGTCAATGCCTCTGATAACAGAATCACCTAGCAGCAACAATTTTCTGTTTTGAGCTTCTTTATCAGTGCTTTGGGGCTGTTCTTTCCCTTGAGCTACCTTCAATGTTTCTGGTTCTACCTCAGTTGTTTTCTTGAGCATCACAATGCTCTAATACAGCAAAAGAATTATGTAGAGGCAACAAATGTGAGGGCTGATGCTTCTGTGCCCCCTAAGTCTACTATGATCCATCTATTCCTGGGTTGTTTTATTCTTTGAGGCTGAGCTCCTCTTTTATACTAGCAAGCTGAAGACAGATGAGGCAAGCCCTAAAGCCTCCAAATGATGTGCCTTGGAACTAATGCACAACTGGTACAAATACGGGTGCCTAAATGTTAATCCTGGGTCAGGGCCGCAGAGAGACTGAGCCGGGCCAGAGGCAAGGCCGCTGCTGGCCCCCCCCCCCAAGGATCGTCGCCACCGCCTCCCCCCCAGTATCATCGCTGCCGCTGCCCCCGATCGCTGCTGCCACTGCCCCCTATCACTACTGCTGTCGCCACCCCCCTGATTGCCGCTGCCTCCACCCTACCCTCTCCGATCGCTGCTGCTGCCCACCTGCCGCAATTGTTAAGTACCTTGGCTGGCAGGGATCCCAAGGCCCCACCAGCAGAAGAGATCGTCCTCCAGCGCTGATCTTCTTCGTTCTGCCGCGTGGCCTTCTCCAGCGGCTGCTTTTCTCCTCAGGCCGTCTGCCTTCTCTCTCCCATCTAGCATCTGCTACCTCTGCTCCTTCCATCCAACATCTGCCCGTCTGCCCTCTCTCTCTCCCCTTTCCAACCACTCCCTCACTGTGTCCTGCCCTTGCAGAAATAGTGAATGATACATACCTGTAGCAGGTGTTCTCCGAGGACAGCAGGCTGATTGTTCTCACGACTGGGTGACATCCGCGGCAGCCCCCACCAACCGGAAGAAGCTTCGCGGGCGGTCTGCACGCAGGGCACGCCCACCGCGCATGCGCGGCCGTCTTCCCGCCCGTGCGCGACCGTTTCCGCCAGTTGAATGACAAGCAAAAATGATGAAAACACAACTCCAAAGGGGAGGAGGGAGGGTAGGTGAGAACAATCAGCCTGCTGTCCTCGGAGAACACCTGCTACAGGTATGTATCATTCACTTTCTCCGAGGACAAGCAGGCTGCTTGTTCTCACGACTGGGGTATCCCTAGCTCTCAGGCTCACTCCAAACAAGAACCCAGGTCAATTGAACCTCGCAACGGCGAGGATACAACAGAAAATTGACCTACGAAGAACAACTAACTGAGAGTGCAGCCTGACCAGAATAAATGAGGGTCCTGGAGGGTGGAGTTGGATTTACACCCCAAACAGATTCTGCAGCACCGACTGCCCGAACCGACTGTCGCGTCGGGTATCCTGCTGGAGGCAGTAATGTGATGTGAATGTGTGGACAGATGACCACGTCGCAGCCTTGCAAATCTCTTCAATAGTGGCTGACTTCAAGTGGGCCACTGACGCTGCCATGGCTCTAACACTATGAGCCGTGACATGACCCTCAAGAGCCAGCCCAGCCTGGGCGTAAGTGAAGGAAATGCAATCTGCTAGCCAATTGGAGATGGTGTGTTTCCCGACAGCGACCCCTAGCCTGTTAGGGTCGAAAGAAACAAACAATTAGGCGGACTGTCTGTGGGGCTGTGTCCGCTCCAAGTAGAAGGCCAATGCTCTCTTGCAGTCCAATGTGTGCAACTGACGTTCAGCAGGGCGGGTATGAGGCCTGGGGAAGAATGTTGGCAAGACAATTGACTGGTTAAGATGGAACTCCGACACCACCTTCGGCAGGAACTTTGGGTGGGTGTGGAGCACTACTCTGTTGTGATGAAATTTGGTATATGGAGCATGAGCTACCAGGGCTTGAAGCTCACTGACCCTACGAGCTGAAGTAACTGCCACCAAGAAAATGACCTTCCAGGTCAAGTACTTCAGATGGCAGGTATTCAGTGGCTCAAAAGGAGGTTTCATCAGCTGGGTGAGGACGACGTTGAGATCCCATGACACTGTAGGAGGCTTGATAGGGGGCTTTGACAAAAGCAAGCCTCTCATGAATCGAACGACTAAAGGCTCTCCAGAGATGGCTTTACCTTCCACACGATAAAGGTAAGCACTAATCGCACTAAGGTGATTCCTTACTGAGTTGGTCTTGAGGCCAGACTCTGATAAGTGCAGAAGGTATTCAAGCAGGTTCTGTGCAGGGCAAGAACGAGGTTCTAGGGCCTTGCTCTCACACCAAACGACAAACCTCCTCCACTTGAAAAAGTAACTCTTTTTAGTGGAATCCTTCCTAGAGGCAAGCAAGACACGGGAGACACCCTCAGACAGACCCAACGCAGTGAAGTCTACGCCCTTAACATCCAGGCCGTGAGAGCCAGGGACTGAAGGTTGGGGTGCAGCAACGCTCCGTCGTTCTGCGAAATGAGAGTCGGAAAACACTCCAATCTCCATGGTTCTTCGGAGGACAACTCCAGAAGAAGAGGGAACCAGATCTGACGAGGCCAAAAGGGCGCTATCAGAATCATGGTGCCGTGGTCTTGCTTGAGCTTCAGTAAGGTCTTCCCCACCAAAGGTATGGGAGGATAGGCATACAGGAGGCCGGTCCCCCAATGAAGGAGAAAGGCGTCCAACACTAGCCTGCCGTGTGCCTGAAGTCTGGAACAGAACAGAGGCAGCTTGTGGTTGGTCTGAGAGGCGAAAAGGTCCACCGAGGGGTGCCCCACTCTCGGAAGATCTTGCGTACCACTCTGGAATGAAGCGACCACTCGTGCGGTTGCATGACTCTGCTCAGCCTGTCAGCCAGACTGTTGTTTACACCTGCCAGGTATGTGGCTTGGAGGAGCATGCCGAACTGGCAAGCCCAACGCCACATCCCGACGGCTTCCTGACACAAGGGGCGAGATCCGGTGCCCCCCTGCTTGTTGGTGTAATACATTGCAACCTGATTGTCTGTCCGAATTTGGATAATTTGGCAGGACAGCCGATCTCTGAAAGCCTTCAGTGCGTTCCAGATCGCTCGGAGCTCCAGGAGGTTGATCTGCAGATCCTTTTCCTGGAGGGACCACAGACCCTGGGTGTGGAGCCCACCGACATGAGCTCCCCACCCCAGGCGAGATGCATCCGTCGTCAGCACTTTCGTGGGCTGTGGAATTTGGAATGGACGTCCCAGGGTCAAATTGGTCCGAATGGTCCACCAGAGCAGTGAAGTGCGGCAACTGGTGGAGAGGCGGATGACATCCTCTAGATTCCCGGTGGCTTGGAACCACTGGGAAGCTAGGGTCCATTGAGCAGATCTCATGTGAAGACGAGCCATGGGAGTCACATGGACTGTGGAGGCCATATGACCCAGAAGTCTCAACATCTGCCGAGCTGTGACCTGCTGAGACGCTCTGGTCTGCGAAGCCAGGGACAGGAGGTTGTTGGCCCTTGCTTCGGGAAGGAAGGCCTGAGCCGTCTGGGTATTCAGCAGAGCTCCTATGAATTCCAAAGACTGGGTTGGCTGGAGATGGGACTTTGGGTAATTTATCACAAACCCCAGCAGCTCCAGGAGTTGAATAGTGCACTGCATGGACCGGAGGGCTCCTGCCTCCGAGGTGTTCTTGACCAGCCAATCGTCGAGATATGGGAACACGTGCACTCCCAGCTTGCGTAGATACGCCGCCACCACCACGAGGCACTTTGTAAACACCCGTGGGGCAGAGGCGAGCCCAAAGGGCAGCACACAATACTGAAAGTGCTGTGCGCCCAGGCGGAATCTGAGATACTGTCTGTGAGCTGGCAGTATCGGGATGTGAGTGTATGCGTCCTTTAAATCCAGGGAACATAGCCAATCGTTTTTCTGAATCATTGGCAGAAGGGTGCCCAAGGAAAGCATTCTGAACTTTTCTTTGACCAGGAATTTGTTCAGGCCTCTCAGGTCTAGGATGGGGCGCATCCCCCCTGTTTTCTTTTCCACAAGGAAGTACCTGGAATAGAATCCCTCCCCTTCCTGCACGGGTGGTACGGGCTCGACCGCATTGGCGCTGAGAAGGGCGGAGAGTTCCTCTGCAAGTACCTGCTTGTGATGGGAGCTGAAGGATTGAGCTCCCGGAGGACAATTTGGTGGAAGGGAGGCCAAATTTAGGGCGTATCCGCACCGCACTATTTGGAGAACCCACTGGTCGGAGGTTATGAGAGGCCACCTTTGGTGAAAAAATTTTAACCTCCCTCCGACCGGCAGATCGTCCGGTACGGACACTTTGAGGGCGGCTATGTTCCCGTGGATCCAGTCAAAAGCCCGTCCCCGGCTTTTGCTGTGGAGGCGCAGGGGGCTGCTTAGGCGCACGCTGTTGACGAGAACGAGCGCGCTGGGGCTGTCCCTGTCGAGGTCTTCGGGCCGGCTGGGTGTACCTACGCTTGGCAAAATCATAGGGCGCAGCCTGCCGGGCCCGGGAAAAACGTCCACCTGCTGAGGTGGATGCTGAAGGCGCCTGGTGGGAGAGCTTGTCGAGGGCAGTTTCCCGCTGATGCAGTTGGTCCACCAGCTGCTCGACCTTCTCGCCAAAAATATTATCCCCCCGGCAAGGGACGTCGGCCAGTCTCTGCTGGGTGCGGTTGTCCAGGTCAGAGGCACGCAGCCATGAGAGCCTGCGCATCACTATACCTTGGGCCGCAGCACGAGATGCCACGTCACAGGTGTCATAGATACCCCTGGACAGGAACTTTCTGCACGCCTTCAGCTGCCTGACCACCTCCTGATAAGGCCTGGACTGCTCCGGCGGGAGCTTATCAACCAGGTCCGCCAGTTGCTTCACAGTGTTCCGCATGTGGATGCTCGTGTAGAGCTGGTAAGATTGGATGCGGGTCACGAGCATGGAAGATTGGTAGGCCTTCCTCCCAAACGAGTCCAGAGTGCGAGACTCCCGCCCCGGGGGCGCCGAGGCGGTATCCCTCGAACTCCGTGCCCTCTTGAGAGCAGAATCCACGACCGCCGAGTCATGGGGCAATTGGGGCCGCATTAACTCTGGGTCCGAGTGGATTCTGTACTGGGACTCTGCTTTCTTGGGAATGGTGGGATTAGATAATGGTCTCATCCAGTTCCGAAGCAGTGTCTCTTTGAGGACATTGTGCAACGGCACCGTGGAGGACTCTCTAGGTGGTGATGGATAGTCGAGAACCTCGAGCATCTCAGCCCTCGGCTCATCCACAGAGACCACGGGGAAGGGAATGCAAATGGACATGTCCCTTACAAAGGAGGCAAAGGAGAGGCTCTCAGGAAGTGAGAGCTTCCTCTCTGGTGAAGGCGTGGGGTCAGAGGGAAGGCCCACAGACTCCTCTGAGGAGAAATATCTGGGGTCCTCCTCTTCCCCCCATGAGGCCTCTTCCTCGGTATCGGACATAAGCTCATGTAGCTGAGTCCTTAACCGGGCCCGGCTCGACGTCGAGGCACCGAGGCCTCAGTGCCGTCGAGCGGTGGACTCTCGCGCCGGCGGGGACGAAGCTCCCTCCATCGACGTCGACTCCACCTGCGTGGCAGTCGAGACCGGCGCCGCAAGCGGCGGCGGTGTCGAAGGCCTCGGCACCGGGCTAGAGCTCGCCGGCGCCACAGTCAACGGCGCTGAGGGCGCAAGCACCCCCGGCGCCGGCACAGCCTGGCGCATCAGCCCTTCCAGGATCCCCGGAAGGATGGCTCGGAGGCACTCGTCCAGGCCCGCTGTCGGGAAAGACGGGGGGGCCGGTAGAGGTGTCGGAAGCTGCTCGGGTCCAGGAGACTGCACCGAAGTGCTGGGACCCTGACGCGTCGGTACCTCCACTACCGAAGGGGACCTCTCCTCTCGACGCTGACGCTTTGGCGTCGACTCCTCGCCGGCACCGAGAGCCGGATGTATCGAAGGCGACCGATGACGGTGCTTCTTTGATTTTTTGCGGTGCCCGTCATCGGCGCCAGGTGGAATGGAGGAGGAGGAGGTCGATCCCCCTCGGTCTCGAGGGACCGGGTCAGAGAGGGTTCGGTCCCGAGGGCCATGGGCAGAGGGAGTGACCGGGGCCGATTGCCCACGCGGCCTCTCACCCCTACCCTCACCGGAGGACTGGCGGGCCGATGGGACCTGTGCTCCTGGGGTCGATGCCATCGGTGCCGATTTCGCGGACATCGATACCGGTACCGAAGAACCGGCCGTCGATACCGATGCCAACGAGGTTGAGGGGCCGGCGCAAGTTCCAAAAAGACGGTCCCGAAGAACTTGCCTCGCAACCTGAGTCCGTTTCCGGAGACCAAGACACAAAGAACACGACTTGATATCATGCTCCGGCCCGAGGCACTGGAGGCACCAAGCGTGGGTGTCGGTCTGCGAGATAGGCCGGCCGCACCGACCACACTTCTTAAATCCACTCGGGACCTTCGAGGACATCGACGGAAAAATCGCGTCGGCGAAATTAAAGTCGTCGATGGTGGCGGTAAATCACACCTCGAAAAATAAATCGACCGCGCGGCCACAAGGCCGCAACGCGACGCCCCCGCTAGAAAACGAGGGAAAAACAAGCGCGTTCACTCTTTTTTTTTTTTTTTTTTTTTTAACAAGAAAAAGAAAAGGGTCCGGAACGCGCGGGAACCAGAAACAAAAAAATAAGAAATTCGCAAAAACGCGACGGTTTTCCGGGGCTGACAAGAGAGAGCGGCGACGCACGACTCTCTCCAGCGCGGAAAAAACAAGACTGGCGGGAACGGTCGCGCACGGGCGGGAAGACGGCCGCGCATGCGCGGTGGGCGTGCCCTGCGTGCGGACCGCCCGTGAAGCTTCTTCCGGTTGGTGGGGGCTGCTGCGGACGTCACCCAGTCGTGAGAACAAGCAGCCTGCTTGTCCTCGGAGAAAGGAAGTTACATCACAGGAGGGCGGGACACAGTGACGGAAAGCTGGGCCCGAGGCGATCTGCTTCTTTCACGCAGACGCGAGGTGCTGCACGCTGGCACTGCGCTGCCGATTGAGAGATTTTTTTTTTTTAATGCAGGGGCGCATCGTCCCCACCGCGCTGTTGCTCTGAGCAGAAGAGGGAGAGAGGCCCGGGGAATTTTGCACCCCCCCTCGGCGGCCCTGTACTGGGTTATGCTAGTATTCTATAATGGAAAATGGGTGCTCAGATGCAGTTGTAGAATAGATTCTCAGTATGTGTCATTGGGAGGTACCAACTTATAGAATTGCTCCCAATGACAGCATTTGACTAACTTATATTAGATGAAAACAGGCCGTTTTTTGGAAAAAAGCACAAAACTCAGAAACTCTCCTATGGTTCAATTTATGTGCAGGACAACAGCTATTTTGCTTTTCTAGTCATTTTATAAAAATGACTCAGGCAAGCAAGACGACCCATTTTACAGGTCATTTTTACATTAACATGCTTTATAAATAAGAAAGGGCAGCAGCTAGCAAGAAAATTAGCTCATTATAAAGCATGGTGTTTTCCAAATGCTAATCAGATACACAGCTGCTTTCTTTTATCTTCACAGAAGTCAAGAATTATTATTATTTTTTTTACACACATCCTTCCCATTCTTCAAACTTGAGTCTCAACTCAGAATGAATCTATTTGTCTTTTTTCTTTTGAGATACATTGCTCTATACATAGAGATTCAATTCTAACAGTTGATTTTAGAATTTAAGAAAAATATACAGAATACACTGGAAAGCTGAAAGTACATAAGCAGCTGGAAATTTAACTACCTTTTCCAACAATCACTACAGATTCATCGTATAGGGTACATGCTGAAATGGAGTCCAGGTTGTTAACTTGCTGTAAATTTGATGTGGATCCTGTAAAACCTAAAAACAATAAGAGAAAATGCATTATTCCTTAATTACTAGGCAAGCGCTACACAAAGATTAGAAGAATATGGAGAAACCTAGGTTGTAGAACTACTAATCTGAGAATACTTGAAAATGTAAAATATTTTTAGTAACATAATAAATGGCTGCAGATAAAGGCCATATTAGCCCATCCAATCTCTGAAAGATGGTCAGGTTTTTAACTGCTGTATCATGAAGGTTATCCGCCATGTCTTCTGTCTAAGATTGTGTCTGTGCACTTTAAGCCGATGCTGAAAATTTTACAATTAGCGTCACTTATTAGCAGAAAATACCTGTGATTACCTTTATAGTTGAAACAAAATGTGCTGTGCAATTCTTGCAAGATCTTAATATTGCAGGCACACTTCAGCGGGAGTTTCACCATTTTTAAAAGCTTCTTGTAACAATATTATTGAATACACACTAAGTTTCACAATATGTTTGAATTTTACACTACAAAATGTGTGCAAAAATCAAAATATACAGTTAGCACATATACAAGTCTAAGGAGAGTGGACATAGGGTAGGAGGAAGGAATAAATATAAATTGAAAAATGAAGTAAAGATGTGGAGAAAGACTTATTAATACTTTAGGGACATTAGAGGAGCCTAAAGTCATAAACCTGTATCATTGTTTTTACTCAAAGTCTTACTTGTTTTTTGTCTGTGTGTTTTGTATGTTTGTCATGACCAGATTGTAAACTCCACAGAGAAGAGATTGCCTTTTGTGTGTCTCTGTACAACAGGAGTTTCCAAACCAGTCCTGGGCAAACCCCAACCAGTCAGGTTTTCAGGATATCCACAACTGAATATGCATGAGATAGATTTGCATGCCAAGGAGGAGATGTATGTAAATAAATTTCACGAATATTCATTTTGGATATCCTGAAAACCTGACTGGCTGGGGTTCCCTCAGGACAGGTTTGGGAATCACTGATGTACAACATTATCTACATCTAGTACAGTGCTATACAAATGACAAATAATAATTATTAAACCAACCTTTTGTATGCTTAGGGTATTTTTGATGCTCCTTGACCTGACATTTGACAACACTTGATACAACTTCTTCTTCAAAATCAGCTGTTCCATTACCATAGGCCATGCGTTGACCGATTATGCTTACATCTGATGTTACTTTATCCTGAAAAGTTGCTCCTGCTGGACAGTATCAATAAAACAAGATCTTAACAGGTAACATCAAATGCTGTAAAATCTGAGTATAGAATGAATCTGGCAGTATCAATTTCTGCTTAGAACTTGCAGCAATGAGTTCTGGAGGTTTTTGCTTCAATCTGGCCTCTGCACCTTTTATTGTGCAACTGTATTGTGCAAATTCTGAACAGGAAAGAAGGTCATTTTTGAAAAAAATAGACGTCTATCTTTTGTTTTCGAAAATACGTCCAGTGCAAAACATCCAATATCAAGCCATTGGGACATTGGAGGAGCCAGCATTTTTAGTAGACTTGTCCCTCTGACATCCCAGGACAGCAATAGGGCACCCTAGGTGGCATTGCAGCGGACGTCATAAACTGCTCCCAGGTATGCTCCCAGGTACACATCCAACCATTGCTCCCTTACCTAGTGTGCTGAGTCCCCCAAAACCCACCCCAAACCCATTACTCCCAACTGTACACCACTATCATAGACCTTACAGGTGAAGGGGGCACCTATATGTGGGTACAGTGGGTTTCTGGTGAGTTTTGGAGGGCTTGGAGTTTCCTCCACAAATAACAGGTAGGGGGAGGTAGGAGCCTGAGTCCAACTGTCTGAAGTGCACTGCACCCGCTACTCGACTACTCCAGGAACCTGCATACTGCTGTAACGGACCTGTGTATGACATTTGACGCTGGCATCACAATTTTGGGGGGTGGGAGGGGGTTAGTGACCACTGGGGGAATAAGGGAAGGTCATCCCTGATTCTCTCCAGTGGTCATCTGGGGCATCTTTTTGTGCCTTATTCGTAATAAAAACAGGTCTAGCTCAAAACGTCTAAGTGTTAGTCTTGGACGTTTTTGTTTTGTTCCATTATGGCTGAAAGACGTGTTAAGTCTTAGGAACACCCAAGTCCCACCTTGAACATGCCCCTGGCATGCCCCCTTGAGATTTAGACGTCCTTCTGATGGACTTCAAAGAAAAATGTCTAAAAAGAGGTTTCGAAAATACTGATTTGGACGTTTTTGTGAGATAAACGTCCAAATGCAGACTTATGTCAGTTTTTGGACGTTTTTCTCTTTTGAAAATGAGCCCCATGGTCAGGTAAAAGATCAAATAAAATTTGATAAACAAGTACACATAGTTTAAAAGGTAACTCTTGCATTTATTGGAAGACAATGCACTTTGATTAAAAGAGGAGCTGACTTGATGAATTGAGGGGCTTTACATATGAGACGAGCTGCAGTATTCTGAGTTGTCTGAAGTTTTTTGATAAGAGAGACTTTTAGGCCTGAGTAAACATCTTTACAGTAATCAAATTTGGATAACACTAAAGATTGAACTAGTTCATTGCGGTTTACAGTAAAGCTTACCTGCACTGGGGCTCTGCTCCCTTATATGACTTCCTTTAATCCGACCAGATGGTGCTCTTGCTGGACGCAATTTAGATTCAGATAGAGGAATGACATCTGGCCTGTCACAGTACAAACAATTGCTAGAAAAAGGATTATTAATAAAACCCACCAATGCATTTTCATTGTCTCTGCTTAGGGCAGTAAAGAATTTTTTAAAAAAAGCTGGAGATGAAAGAAAAAGTCATTTACTGGTTTGCAAGTAGAGTACCTCCAATAGTTGAGACATAAGCTATCACAATAGAAGTCCAAAAATCTGGATGCCAGAAATCCAGACCATCCGAGCCTGCACCTCAAAACTTTGCAGTTTCTGGACCACCTGAGAATCCAGACTGTACATTCTCCCCCCCCCACACACACACGCCAGTGTCTCTCTCTCCATTCCCAGCTCTGCTGCTTGCTCTCTCTCACCTGTTCTGAAGTCTTCGGTGCTGCAGCACCAGTGGCAGCCTTACTCGCAGGCTGCCTCCAGCATGCATCATGCCTTTCTGACACGTCCCACCCTTCTGACAACAGGAAGTTGAAACAGAAGAGGTGGGATGGGTCAGAGGGGAAAGGCTGGTGTATGCCGGTGGCAGCCTGTGAGTAAAGCTGTTGCTGGTGCTGCAGCACCGAAGACTTCAGAAGAGGTAAGAGTGAGATGCCGCAGGCAGTGCTGGGTGTAGGGAGGAAGATGGGGTTGAGGGAGGGAAGGAAGAGAGAAGGCATAGCCAAGGTGGGGGGGGGGGGGGGGGGGCTTGAAGTCTTGGGCCCCTCCTTTGGAAACTGGAGATGCTGCATGGGGAGGGAAGACACAGACACTGGAAGGAGAAGAGGGACGCTGCTTGGGAGAAGAGACACAGAAAGACGCTGGAAGGGGAAGAGAGACACTGGCATGGGGAAGAGAAATGCTGGCATGAGGAAGAGAGATGCTGCATGAATAAATCAACAAAAGTTGCCTGCTCAGCTCTTTATTCTTCCTTAAATTTAGTGTGAAAAGTACTGCCTGAGAATCCAGAAAAATCCAAAAATCTGGACTGACCCGATCCCCAAGCAGTCCAGGTTTTTTAACTTGTACTGAAACAAAGCCCTGCAATCATATAGCTACTGGAAAGTTAAATAGCATTTCTGTAGTTAAATATTTTTTGAGAGTTTATTTAGGCCCTAATTCACTCATGCTACGAAAAGTTTACCTTCATTCTTACAAAATATTTATTTAAAAAGTCTAGCGCAGGAATATGGAATTACTATATCCTATATTTGAACTGGTGACCAAAGAGACTTTTAATAGCCATTAATGGTTGAACACAATTAGAATATTAAAACTAATGAAAAAGGTGCGAGCAAAATGTAAATAAATAAAATAAATAAATAATGGCAGAATACTAGCACTGGTGCTACACTAACTTCTCCTGGCATCCACCTTCTTCTGAAATAAATCGCCAAGCTAACAAGTAAAATGAAAGGAAGCTTTGTCTAATGTATCTTCAGCCAGTTCTTAAAGCTGTGTGCCACTGCTAGCCTTGGCCTCTTATAATCTCCAGTACACCCCCAAACTATCACACAATTTTTCTTTTAATTTAAAGCCAGAACTTCCCTAAAAACATCTAAAATGCTCAGCTAAAATTAGACTAAAAGAATGACAGACTGGGACAGAACTTTACACTCACGTAATCCTCTTTCCCTGAGGAGGAGGAGGAGACATTGGTGAAGTTAGGGATTCTTGGCTGTAAACTCCACTCTCACTGTAAGAGCAAGTGTTTGGAGAGGAGGCCCGGGAAGAAGAATCGGGTGTCAGATCCAGTTTAAGTCCAGAGTCTGGGCTCTTAAGGTCAGAGGCACTACCACTCAGCCTTGCTCGCCTCTTAGCTGCACTATTATGTAGAGACCTAAGAGAGCTCATCATCTAAAAAAAAAAACAAAACATGTAAGCAAAACTGCTTTTACTATTTAATAAGGTAAACTGATAATGGTTTTGACAAAGCTAATACAAGCAAACTTCTTTCAAAATCATTACTTTAATCCACACATATATATAACTTAGCATTATTTGTTGTTTCAAGGTATGTTATGATAAATGCAGAAATGGTCAACTTTATTACTTAAAGTTGATAAATACGTCTAGCCTTCCTTTTTCCCATCTATTCTCTAAATTTCTACTTTTCTTCCCCTTGACCCTTTCCTTTGATTTTAAATATAATTATTCACTTTCTCCAAATCTATCAAGGCACGTTGCAGTTCAGGTACTATAGTTATTTTCCTACCCAGGTGGGCTTACAATCTAAGTTGTACCTGAAGCAACAAAGGATGAAGTGATTAGAACACAGTGACAAGAAGCATCAGTGGGAGAAAAAGGATTCAAATACTAGCATCCCAGGTTCTCAGCCTACTACTTTAACCACTAGGATACTTCTCCACTCCCAGAAACCTCTCAAGTCTCTGTAGATCAGAAGTGCCAGAAGGGGAAATTTGGACTTACCTGTTAATTATTTTCCCTTGAGTCCTGCCAGACCAATGCAGACAAGTGGGTTATGTCCTTCCAACATATAGAGTCAGAGAAAACAGCTCAGAGCTGACTTTACTTCTATTATATGGGGCTGGTACTGCCTTCAGCTCCTCAATATCCTATATCAAAGCTAAAACTACTGAAGGCAATTCTTATATTTTGGATTTCCAGTTCACCCTAAAGCTAAATGTAGTGGTCAAAATCATCAGTTTATAGTCACTATCCCTGGAATAAGAATACCATATACCAAAGAAGCAACTATGTTCACAGTGGGCTACAACATATTCTTTGTTAACTTGCTGAATTTGTCAAACTGACAACCCTTGACTACTATGGCTTGTATGGGTGGGTTGTGTACTCGTCTGGCAGGATTCAAGGAAAGAAAATTAACACGTAAGTCCAAATTTCCCCTTCTTTATCAGTCCAGACCAGTCCAATCGAATGGGATGTATCCAAGCTCTAGGTAGACTGGACAGGATGAAGCTACTATAGCTCTCAGGACTTCTACACCTAAGGCGTTGAACCTCTTGACCTGTAAACCAAGGCTGAGGTACTTAAGAGATGGGGTGCAACAGAGGCAAGGGCACTGTCCTACCAGTATCCTTTGGAAGACAGAACCTAACTCTGCTTATGAGGACTCTTGTGCTCTGATTAAGTGGGCTAGCTGGCTCTCTGGGACTTGCCAACTCTTGCTGGTGTGGACCAAGGTGATCACCATCTTTACTTCTCCTGGAATTGATACCTTAAAGACCACTGCACCTTATTAGGACACGTTAATAATAAAAAGAGACCTCTTCCAAAATTTAGAAGAACCTATTAATTCAGTAGAGAACTGGAGCTGTGCAGGCTCTGCCCTGCCTAAGGGTGGATATGTAGCTTTCCTGAACTTTCCCATTTCTCTTTTAGGGAGATAAAGGGCCCACCATGCTTTACTTCTGTATTTTTAACACTAAGCAACAATAAAAACGCTGGTGATCCTATCAAAATAGGAGCCTTGACCAGGTCTTACTCCATGCACATCACACAAGCCTCAGCTCAATCTGGAGAACTTCTCCAGTTTCACTTTTGGCTGGGTGCTAAACCTCCATAGAATGCACCCGACTACATGCTGCCTGCCTGCCTACTCCCCAGTCTAGATGAAATGCACCAAACATGCTGAACTGCCATGACTTACTTGCAGCGTGTCAACCTCTTTAATTCCAGACATACTGGAAAAAAGTGGAGGGAAAGAGAGGGGCAATTTGATCACTTCAGACTCTCTGACAATCTCAATCTGATACAGCACCACAGTAGACAAGGAGGTAGGTCGGGAAGAAGCTGCACCAAAGGCTTGTCTTATTTTTTCTCTCTCTTCCAAAATCTGCAGTCACAACCTCCACAAGAATCAGGAGAGACCCAGCACTGCCGGGTTTAGCAATCCTAGGTTCTGTGGGCCAAACTCTGCCAACACATTCTGTAGTCTGTTGCCAAGGGGGTTGGGGGGGAAGGAAATCACCTCCAAAAGATTGCTGCCTGCATCATTCCCCAGAGTCTCTCTGTGCTCCACCAGGAATCTGGGCCTACAGTCTTCCCATGAGCGGCCTAATCATAGTTGCTGCACCAAGCCACATGTCTGTACCATCTGCTGGAGCCAGAGAAATACTGAGGAGCTAAAAACAGCACCAGTCCCCTGTGAGGGAGTAAGTGGCACAGCTGCAGGTGTCCTTAGGAAGACTCTCTCACTGAAGTTGCAGGTTAGCCACTTTACGGCAGGTGGCACTAAACCGGCCATATCCGAAGCTGAGTCAGAAGGGCAGGGCTCAGGCTAGGAGATAGTTACATGCCCTGGAGCAGCGTGAATCAGAGAAGCACCGAGGCAAGAGGTCTCTGGGAACAAAGCCTGATACAGAGGTCTTCAGGAGAAAGAGAGATACTGAGGGCAGAGATCTCCTGGAGGGACCCTCCCTAAAGAGTTTGCTGGCTGCAGTAGCTTTTGGGGAGTCCCAAGGAAGTAAGGAGTGGCCCTAGCTCAAAGGCTTGCATCCTGTAGATGCCCAGGGATTGCATAAGAAGGAACAGGAGACTGCAAAGTTAAGAGAGTGCCTTTATTTATCTATGAAGACCCAGGTCCTGAGCGTCCTAGCTGGAGCCAGGCCTGGATTTATGAGTAACTGGAACTGTACTGAAGAAGCTAGAAGTGTTAAGAGAGAAGTAAGTAATGGCGATTGTTGCCAAGGAGAAAGTGAACCCATGAGAAGAACAGACTGTCTTGCTTTAATTATTTTCCACTGATAAAGTTTTCTTTTGACTTTATACTGAACTCTGCCTGTCGATCATGTTATCATATCCCCTATAACAGGAGCGAAGTCAGCTCTGACCTGTTTTTCTCTGGCTCAAACTGCTGGTAGGGGGACAAAACCCCCTTGTCTGAACTGGACTGGGCTGACATGGCTGATAAGAAATGAATTTAAGAGATGGACAAAGAACATACTGCACTTCCCGTGTTAATTCTGCAGACTGTATTACAGGATTAGGCTTTCTAGTAAAGCTGGTTGAAATTTAAAAAAAAATGAAAGACTGAGAAAATGGTGATGTGACATTGGAGACACCAGTAAGTTTCTGTATTCAGTTCTGGAAAATATGGACTACTAAATATTAATTGCTTGGACTAATAAGACTGAATTGAACTTGCAAATCAATTGGTCGAGAATGTCATATGACTTTTATAGATTTCTGCCTTTACCCTTACACAAATTTATACTACATACAGATACAAATATGTATGGGCCATTATTATATAAATATACAGATGCAAGAAAAAGCACAGCTGAGTCTTCAGGATTGAGATAAGTAAGAGTCCTTGAAGTTTGAGAAAAGACCCGACAAGGGCCGTGTTTCAGCATACAAATGCCTGTCTCAGGGGTCCAGACTGTTCTTATAGATAAAATTATACAAGATTGGAAAACCCAACCAGTCAGGGTATATCACCCAAGGCGAAATGAATATTCACGCTATCATGGGTTTTTCAATCTTGTGTAATTTTATCTATAAGAACAATCTGGACCCTTGAGACAGGCTTTTGTACGCTGGAACACGGCCCGTGTCGGGTCTTTTCTCAGAATTAAAGGACTCTACTTATCTAAATCCTGAAGGCCCAGCTGTGCTTTTTCTATCGTTTGTATGCTGTTTTATCCTCTCTTTTGTTATCTCATAAAATTACAGAAAGCATGACAAGAGAGGATATAGTGAAATGTCCTTTGTAGCTGTTACCTCTTCATGGTCTGCCTCCTCATCTCTGGTGCTTAATTCTGAAAGATCAATTGCAAGCTTCTTGTTTCTTTCATACTCCAAAGTACCATCAACTTCTTCCTTCTTCTGCCTGATTATATCAATATCAACTTTATCTGGCAATGGACTTGTTCCCCTTGGGATTGGAGGCACAGGCTTCTTCCCATTCAGGCCTCTTCGAGTTGATGGAGATTTTACCAAAGCAGGTTTCAGAGGTACTGGAGAATGTTTCTCCTGTGAATGGTCACCTGTGCCAAAATAAAAATGTCAGTGAGAGAGGACTCCCCTGAATATGACTTTGGGATTCTACTCTTACTCAATCATGGATGCTACATTAGTGGATGACAATTTTGTATTTCTTTAAAGAATTAGATTATTCTGGTGGTAGTTATCAATCTGAAATTAGGACACTAACCTGTTTATTTGTTCGTTAATACGTGTTAAAGGACTCTAAAGCACCGTTAGGTCACCCCATGTTACATACTAATGAGATTTAAAGGTACATAAAGCAGCTCATTACTACATAAATATTATAACATCGCTTACGGTGAGCATCGGATGCACACTTCAAGGTGTAGGAGCTGCAGCAAGAGTACTTCTTCAGGGCAGGAAAGGACCCCACTCTTTCCTGCCCCCTTGCTGGTGCCATGCTTTTTCAAAATGGCCACCGAAACTTCAAGCAATAGTCTCACGAGATTACCGCTTGAAGTCTTGGTGGCCATTTTGAAAAAAATACGTCACCTGCAAGAGAATGGTGACAGCGGAGGCAGAAAAGAGTGGGGTTCTTTCCTTTCCCCGAAGAGGCAACTAGACTACCAGGACGTGTTCAGGTAGGCTGGGCGGAGAGTTGGGCAAGGGGGTCAGCTGAGCGGGTGGAGAGTCAGATGAGCAGGCAGGGGGGTCCTTCCATTAACGTAGGCCCGCATATTCTATGCTTACACTATTACAATACTCTGCATATGAGATTGGCTAAATCAAGGTTTCTCAACCCAGTCCCAGGGACAGTGGTGTATAGAGGGCGGCTGCCCCCCCCCCCCCCCCCCCGTGTGCACGCCGCTGGGGGGGTGTCGGTTCCGCTGGTTCCCTGCTCCCTCTGCCCCGGAACAGAAAGTAACCTGTTCCGGGGCAGAGGGAGCAGGGAACCAGCGGAGCCGACATCCCCCAGCAGTGTGCACCCAGGGCGGACCGCTCCCACCGCCCCGCCCTTGCTACGCCACTGCCCAGGGGAACCCCCAAAGTCAGTCAGGTGATACATTTTCATACAATGCATGCAAATGTATCTCATGCATATTCACTGCGGATATCTTGAAAACCAGACTGGCTTGGGGTTCCCCGAGGACTGGGTTGAGAAAACCTGGTCCTAAACATGACAAAGAACTTCACATTGTTAAAAATGCTGCAACTTGGCTGCTACTGGGGGTAGTAGATGGGACAGTATTCACATTCTACTGCATTGCCTGCATTGGCTCCCAGTTTGAGAAAGGTGTTTATTTAAGACTAATTCTGATCTTTAAAGTGTGTCATACTCAAACTGGTGTATGAGAGGAAAATATTCCTCTCTTATACCCCAGTTGACCATTCTGATCACTACAAGGAAACTTGCTTGCAGTCTTGGGATATGGTAAGCTTAGGAAAGTATCTTGAAAATCAAAGGCTATTAAGTGCTGTAGAACCAGCAAAATGAATGAGCTACCACTGAGACTGAAAAATGAAGATAATAGTGTCCTTTCATAGAAATCTTAAAATACTTCTCTTTCCAGCTGCTAGTTGATGTCTGGAGGGAGAAGGCTTGGTTTATATATGTGTCAGGTCCCCTACCTCAACGCAAGTGGCGTCCTCGGGCTGTGCGGGGTCCCGTCGACACGCACACTTGACTGGCACAGCCCTGAGCCATGTATGTGTAAGTTCTTCTCTGGCTGCAGGCTCCTTCATTGCTTTGTTTCCATGCACCTAGGTCTGCTCTCTCTCTGCCTGGCTTCCCTTGCTTCTCTCCTATTGGTCTTCTGGTTCCTTCTTACCCTGCTCTTGTCCTATGGCTGTGGTCCTTCTCCCTGCTGGCCCCTGCTGATGTCAGACGCCAGCACTATTAGCTGAGCTCTTCCTGGACTCCATGCTTCGGCTTCTACTTTGGTAGGTGTTACTTGCTCAGTAGTTTGCTTCTTCTCTACTTTGTCCCTAGTTGCTGAATTTGCCTGTACCTGGATTACTCTCTTGCCTGCTGCCTACCTACTGACTTTGCCTGTACCTGGATTACTCTCTTGACCTGCTGCCTGCCTATTGACTTTACCTGTGCCGGATTACTCTCTTGCCTGCTGCCTGCCTACTGACTTTGCCTGTACCTGGATTACTCTCTTGATCTGCTGCCTGCCTATTGACTTTACCTGTGCCTGGATTACTCTTTTGCCTGCTGCCTGCCTACTGACTTTGCCTGTACCTGGATTACTCTCTTGACCTGTTGCCTGCCTGCCTATTGACTTTGCCTGTACCTGGATTACTCTCTTGACCTGCTGCCTGCCTGGCCACCCCGCTTCTAGCTCCGTCTCGTAAGTCCTGCAGGCCGCCCGCACCTAGGGGCTCAACCTCTGGGAAACGGCGGTCAGCGCAGGTGAAACCCGGGATTGTCCGGCTGCCAAGCAGAACCTGGTCTGAGTACCGGGCTCAGCAGCACTCTACTAGGTACAAGAACTCACAAGTCCGACAATATGCTGAGTTTTGGGAGAACTGAGCTATGGATTTTTAATATATGATTTCATGCTGATGATGTTTATTATGGTTTTGTAAACCACTTTGAATGAATGTTATTCAGTAAGATGGTATATAAAACTTACTAAATAAATAAATAACTGAATGTTAAGATGAATGACACAGTGGTGTTTAGGATTCCCTAGCCTTGATCCCAATTAATAGGGAAGCCCAAAGGAGCATAAAGAAATTGCTGAGTGAAGATTTCACATTAGTGTTTTAAAGATTTTGAATAAACATAATTAGCTGCTACCACTATTTAAAAATTAAATGAGTCTTCTACTGGACTAATCTTCAATCGAACCCATACAAAATTAACACTATGCATGAAGAATTAACATTATGTATGAACAATTTGAGTGAACTCATGAAAGATTTCAAATACAGAGGTGCAGCCATTATAAAAGGTAAACATCTTGTACTACAAAAAATGCATGAAAGCATAAAAAATAAAATACACAACTAGAAAAAAAAGAAAGACACAAAGAGAAAGCAAGAGTGCCAAAAAAAAGAATGCTTCCATTCTGAGGAAGCCAGCTGTTACTGCCGTTTTATAGCGACATACGATGGAGAGGGTCACAGCACAAGCAATTCAGAAAAAATACAAAGGGCTCTCAAGAATGGAACAAGTGTGCTTTATTGATCATCCAACACGGGCCGTGTTTCAGCGTCACTGACATCTGCTTCAGGGGTCTATTCAAGCAATAGGTGCGCATGAGGTTGCTAAAAAAAACAACAACAAAAAAACGGACATTGTAGCTCAATGTAAAAGTCCGCTCTGGGGAAAAAAAAACAAAAAACAAGTGAAATTCCTTCACTGTGTAACAATCCCTCTTAGCGTTTTGATATGCTCCAGTCACTCACTTGGTTTTTTTTTTTCCTCCACAGTGGACAACTTTTCTATTGAACTACAACATACGTTTTTTGAGCAACCTCTCAATTACCTAGTGTTGCTTAAATAGACCCCTGAAACAGGTGTGTCTGATGCTGAAACATGGCTCGTGCCAGGTGATCAATAAAGCACACTTGTTCCGTTCTTGAGAGCCCTTTGTGCTTTTTTTCTGCACTGCTGTTTTATACAAATTTTACATAATGCAATGATCCAAGCATACAGAATTGTACTACCCTGACCATTTCTGAAAAGCATTTTCCTAGTTTTGAAAAATATTTCACCCATTTTGGCTTTTGAGTAATTCTTCAAAACACCATTCAGTGACTCTACTTTTCTTCACTACCTGTAGCATCCACTGACTTTTGACTGGAAAGTCTCTTCTGTGTACTTGACTTTGATTGTCCTTCAGCGTTAAGGGGCCATGAATGTGAGAAGTGAAGAGACTGCTCCTGACTCTTCTTGGGTGAGCCAGCAGAAAGGGAGCTGTGCTTTGGGCTGCTGCTTGCTGATGACAGTGGGTATGATGGAAGAATGAAGGCACCCTGATTGGTGTTTGAACCCGAAAAGGAAATGGTGCGTTCTGCCGAGCTACAATCTACTCGATGGGTCTTGCTAGAAGGATTCAAACTAGTAAAAACTGAAGCTAGAAGAAAAGAGAAAGGAAAATGATAATATAAGTTTACTGCAGCAAACCAGTTCTATCATGTAAGTTGTTCAATTTGTACCAAATGCATACAATTTTATTATTTTAATAAAAAGGAACAACTTGCAACTTGTTTCCTGACTTTCATTTTATAAAAATCATCAGAAACAAGTTTAAAGTTACTGTATTAAGCTTCCAATCGCACTTAGGCAGTTTCACATATTTATAATTCAGCATAAGGAGTAATGGTATGTTTACTAAGGCGCGTTAGCATTTTTAATGCGCCAATACATTCCTATGTTACTACCAAAACAAGGGTTAAATCGATCTTTCAATCAGTCATTTACTAATACACATCCAAAATATATATGACCTATTCAAACAAGCAATATCTCTTATACATAAAATATATATCACACTTCATGAGCTAAATATATTTCTCTTCATTTATTACTGCTTCAATAACATGAACAGATTAGATCTTACATACAAATCAAACCGTCTTAATCAGATCAGATCATGCCACCAATATATCTTCTCAACAAAAAAAGTTAAACAAGTGTACTCGGTGCTAGACCATGGCTGGTAGGTGGTTTCACAACTTATTCGTATTCAAGAATTGTTGTATGTATATTATGTTGATTTGTTGATGCATATATACAGTGGTGGAAATAAGTATTTGATCCCTTGCTGATTTTGTAAGTTTGCCCACTGACAAAGACATGAGCAGCCCATAATTGAAGGGTAGGTTATTGGTAACAGTGAGAGATAGCACATCACAAATTAAATCCGGAAAATCACATTGTGGAAAGTATATGAATTTATTTGCATTCTGCAGAGGGAAATAAGTATTTGATCCCCCACCAACCAGTAAGAGATCTGGCCCCTACAGACCAGGTAGATGCTCCAAATCAACTCGTTACCTGCATGACAGACAGCTGTCGGCAATGGTCACCTGTATGAAAGACACCTGTCCACAGACTCAGTGAATCAGTCAGACTCTAACCTCTACAAAATGGCCAAGAGCAAGGAGCTGTCTAAGGATGTCAGGGACAAGATCATACACCTGCACAAGGCTGGAATGGGCTACAAAACCATCAGTAAGACGCTGGGCGAGAAGGAGACAACTGTTGGTGCCATAGTAAGAAAATGGAAGAAGTACAAAATGACTGTCAATCGACAAAGATCTGGGGCTCCACGCAAAATCTCACCTCGTGGGGTATCCTTGATCATGAGGAAGGTTAGAAATCAGCCTACAACTACAAGGGGGGAACTTGTCAATGATCTCAAGGCAGCTGGGACCACTGTCACCACGAAAACCATTGGTAACACATTACGACATAACGGATTGCAATCCTGCAGTGCCCGCAAGGTCCCCCTGCTCCGGAAGGCACATGTGACGGCCCGTCTGAAGTTTGCCAGTGAACACCTGGATGATGCCGAGAGTGATTGGGAGAAGGTGCTGTGGTCAGATGAGACAAAAATTGAGCTCTTTGGCATGAACTCAACTCGCCGTGTTTGGAGGAAGAGAAATGCTGCCTATGACCCAAAGAACACCGTCCCCACTGTCAAGCATGGAGGTGGAAATGTTATGTTTTGGGGGTGTTTCTCTGCTAAGGGCACAGGACTACTTCACCGCATCAATGGGAGAATGGATGGGGCCATGTACCGTACAATTCTGAGTGACAACCTCCTTCCCTCCGCCAGGGCCTTAAAAATGGGTCGTGGCTGGGTCTTCCAGCACGACAATGACCCAAAACATACAGCCAAGGCAACAAAGGAGTGGCTCAGGAAGAAGCACATTAGGGTCATGGAGTGGCCTAGCCAGTCACCAGACCTTAATCCCATTGAAAACTTATGGAGGGAGCTGAAGCTGCGAGTTGCCAAGCGACAGCCCAGAACTCTTAATGATTTAGAGATGATCTGCAAAGAGGAGTGGACCAAAATTCCTCCTGACATGTGTGCAAACCTCATCATCAACTACAGAAGACGTCTGACCGCTGTGCTTGCCAACAAGGGTTTTGCCACCAAGTATTAGGTCTTGTTTGCCAGAGGGATTAAATACTTATTTCCCTCTGCAGAATGCAAATAAATTCATATACTTTCCACAATGTGATTTTCCGGATTTAATTTGTGATGTGCTATCTCTCACGGTTACCAATAACCTACCCTTCAATTATGGGCTGCTCATGTCTTTGTCAGTGGGCAAACTTACAAAATCAGCAAGGGATCAAATACTTATTTCCACCACTGTACTTTATTTTATAAAGGATCTCCTGAGGAAGTTACATAAGTACATAAGTAATGCCATACTGGGAAAAGACCAAGGGTCCATCGAGCCCAGCATCCTGTCCACGACAGCGGCCAATCCAGGCCAAGGGCACCTGGCAAGCTTCCCAAACGTACAAACATTCTATACATGTTATTCCTGGAATTTTGGAGTTTTCCAAGTCCATTTAGTAGCGGTTTATGGACTTGTCCTTTAGGAAACCGTCTAACCCCTTTTTAAACTCTGCCAAGCTAACCGCCTTCACCACTTTCTCCGGCAACAAATTCCAGAGTTTAATTATACGTTGGGTGAAGAAAAAATTTTCTCCGATTTGTTTTAAATTTACTACACTGTAGTTTCATCACATGCCCCCTAGTCCTAGTATTTTTGGAAAGCGTGAACAGACGCTTCACATCCACCTGTTCCACTCCACTCATTATTTTATATACCTCTATCATGTCTCCCCTCAGCCGTCTCTTCTCCAAGCTGTATAGCCCTAGCCTCCTTAGTCTTTCTTCATAGGGAAGTTGTCCCATCCCCGCTATCATTTTAGTCGCCCTTCGCTGCACCTTTTCCAATTCTACTATATCTTTCTTGAGATGCGGCGACCAGAATTGAACACAATACTCAAGGTGCGGTCGCACCATGGAGCGATACAACGGCATTATAACATCCTCACACCTGTTTTCCATACCTTTCCTGATAATACCCAACATTCTATTCGCTTTCTTAGCCGCAGCAGCACACTGAGCAGAAGGTTTCAGTGTGTTATCGACGACGACACCCAGATCCCTTTCTTGGTCCGTAACTCCTAACGTGGAACCTTGCATGATGTAGCTATAATTCGGGTTCTTTTTTCCCACATGCATCACCTTGCACTTGCTCACATTAAACATCATCTGCCATTTAGCCGCCCAGTCTCCCAGTCTCGTAAGGTCCTCTTGTAATTTTTCACAATCCTGTCGCGATTTAACGACTTTGAATAACTTTGTGTCATCAGCAAATTTAATTACCTCGCTAGTTACTCCCATCTCTAAATCATTTATAAATATATTAAAAAGCAGCGGTCCTAGCACGGACCCCTGAGGAACCCCACTAACTACCCTTCTCCATTGTGAATACTGCCCATTTAACCCCACTCTCTGTTTCCTATCCTTCAACCAGTTTTAATCCACAATAGGTCATTTCCTCCTATCCCATGACCCTCCAATTTCCTCTGTAGCCTTTCATGAGGTACCTTGTCAAACGCCTTTTGAAAATCCAGATACACAATATCAACCGACTCCCCTTTGTCCACATGTTTGTTCACTCCTTCAAAGAATTGAAGTAAATTGGTCAGGCAAGATTTCCCCACACAAAAGCCATGCTGACTTGGTCTCAGTAATCCATGTCCTCGGATGTGCTCTGTAATTTTGTTTTTGATAATAGCCTCTACCATTTTCCCCGGCACCGACGTCAGACTCACCGGTCTATAATTTCCCGGATCTCCCCTGGAGCCTTTTTTAAAAATGGGCGTTACATTGGCCACCCTCCAATCTTCTGGTACCACGCTCGATTTTAAGGATAAGTTGCATATCACTAGCAGTAGCTCCGCAAGCTCGTTTTTCAGTTCTATCAGTACTCTAGGATGAATACCATCCGGTCCAGGAGATTTGCTACTCTTCAGTTTGCCGAACTGCCCCATTACATCCTCCAGGTTTACCGTGAAGTCAGTAAGTTTCTCCGACTCGTCCGCTTGAAATACCATTTCCGACACCGGTATCCCACCCAAATCTTCCTCGGTGAAGACCGAAGCAAAGAATTCATTCAGTCTCTCCGCTACGTCTTTGTCTTCCTTGATTGCCCCTTTTACCCCTCGGTCATCCAGCGGCCCAACCGATTCTTTTGCCGGCTTCCTGCTTTTAATATACCGAAAAAATTTTTTACTATGTTTTTTTGCCTCTAATGCTATCTTTTTTTCATACTCCCTCTTGGCCTTCTTAATCTGCGCCTTGCATTTGCTTTGACACTCCTTATGCTGTTTCTTGTTATTTTCAGATGGTTCCTTCTTCCATTTTCTGAAGGCGTTTCTTTTAGCCCTAATAGCTTCCTTCACCTCACTTTTCAACCAGGCCAGGTGTCTTTTGGACTTCCGTCTTTCTTTTCTAATTCGCGGAATATGTATGGCCTGGGCCTCCAGGATGGTATTTTTGAACAGCGTCCACGCCTGTTGTACAGTTTTTACTCTCTCAGTTGCCCCCCTAAGTTTTTTTTTTACCGTTCTTCTCATTTTATCATAGTCTCCTTTTTTAAAGTTAAACGCTAACGTATTTGACTTTCTGTGTACAGTTACTTCAAGGTTGATGTCAAAACTGATCATATTATGGTCACTATTATCAAGCGGCCCCAGTACCATAACGTCCCTCACCGGATCATGCGCTCCACTAAGGACCAAGTCTAGAATTTTTCCTTCTCTCGTCGGCTCCTGCACCAGTTGCTCCATAAAGCTGTCCTTGATTTTCCTGGGTTTATATATGAAACACGGCCTGTGTTGGGATCCATGGATTGTTTGAAAGAATTTGGACATGATACAGATATCTGAAGCGGAATAATTGGATTTGCTGACCATATGTGAATGAACAGATATCTGAAGCGGAATAATTGGATTTGCCGACCATATGTAAATGAACAGATATCTGAAGCGAAATAATTGGATTTGCCGACTATATGTAAATGAAATCTGACCTTTTTCAATGATATTTGGACATTTGAGCTTATTGACAGTGAACCACGAATGTGGTTAGTACAATTGCTGTACCGCTTGAAGATCTGGCAGCAAAAAACTTTTTGCATAGCGGTCAGTAAGTGTTTTTCTATACATCTGAAGAACATTTAAATATTGAGTGACTGTTTAACTTTTTGTTGAGAAGATATATTGGTGGCATGATTTGATCTGATTAAGACTGATTTTTATGTAAGATCTAATCTGTTCATGTTATTGAAGCAGTAATAAATGGAGAAATATATTTAGCTCATGAAGTGTGATATATATTTTATGTATAAGAGATATTGCTTGTTTGAATAGGTCATATATATTTTGGATGAATACATTCCTATGGACATATTAGCATCAACCATTAACGTGCATTAAAAATGCTAATGCGCCTATAGCGCGCCTTAGTAAACATACCCCTAAGTATGTTATACGACTTTTTAAAAATTTTTGCCTACACTTCCTGAGCCATCAGCCTTGCTTTCAGCTTAATTTCCTTTAAGTACTGAACCCACTACTAAAAGTATTTCCTGTAGATCTAAAAGTATCACATTCTAGATTTGAAAAAATGGTAAGACTATCATAGAAGCAGTATTGTATAGACTTCAAAAGATGTATTTTGCATTCTCTTGCAAATCTATAAATAAGTGCTCTATTTTTAAAGTAGCTCTGCAGTCTATCAGCAAGAATAATTCTACAGTAAGTAGAAAACTAAAAGGGGGAAAGGAGAAGTAATGACAACAGTTCCCCAGACTTCTATTTGTCTGAGATTACAGCAGCATGGTTGGTGGCAGTATTTGGTTGGCTGGGGC
This sequence comes from Microcaecilia unicolor, assembly GCF_901765095.1. Lineage (NCBI taxonomy): Eukaryota > Metazoa > Chordata > Amphibia > Gymnophiona > Siphonopidae > Microcaecilia > Microcaecilia unicolor. Next base: position 157,408,684 of record NC_044039.1, on the reverse strand, counting down.
ACAGGATGCTGTGAATGTTGTGTTCATAGCCCCTGTAGGAGAAGGAATCATAATCATTGCTCAAAGGTAATATCTAAGGGTCAGAATTAGGGCCCATGATTGCAGACCTCTAGAAGCAGCACTGGTGCATTGTCACTGGCTGAAGGTTGTCACAATAACTGGACTAAGTAAGTTGGGAAGGGATATCAAACCCAGGAAAATGCCAAATGAAGGCCAGTTCCCAGTTCTGGTTCATCAACCGGAAGCCAAAGGAAGAAAAAGAAACTGCTGGGTCAATAAAGGGCAATCAAGGGAAAATCTAAGCTCCAGTCAAGCAATACAGTGAGCTCTGAGAAAATGCCAGTAGCATGTTTTGTACCCTTCCTAATAATGGAGTGGAATAACCTAACGAATAGAGCAGCAGGCTGACAATAAGGGAAAGTAGGGTTCAAAACCCACTGTTGCTCCTTGTAATCTTGGGCAACTCACTTGCTCCTTCATTGCCTCAGGCACAAAATTAGGGGTCCTTTTTCTAAGGTGCGCTAACAGATTTAGCGCGTGCTAAATAAGATGCCGATAGGAATATAATGGGTGTCATCCATTAGCACACCTTAGTAAAAGGACCTCAGACTTTAAGCCCTCCAGGAACAAGAAAATACATAGTGTACCTGAATGTAACTTGCTTTGAGCTACTACTGAAAACACATGTGCCACATCCAATATTCACTGAAATATTTATAAAAATATTAATTTAAATTGAAAACAATGAGAACCTTTTAAAATGAGAAATTTAGAGACAAATTATTAGCAGCAAAATATATGTAGCTTGGAAGCAGGTCATTTACAAAATTTATTTCAAGCATTTATAGCCTGCTTATATCCTAAGTGGGTTGCAAATACAACATACATATAAATTAAAACAGGCCTGGTATGAAAGGACAGCAGACACAATGGACTGTATACACCAAATCAACAGTTAAAACATTTTTTTAAGAGTATTGCCTGTGTAAAGAACATCATCTTTAGCTGTCAATGAAAAGCAACAGTATCAGCAAGCATCCTCACACCAACTGGAGCTTGTTCCATTTGGAAGGATTAGTAATAGAGAAATGGTAGATCAGGGCTTGGCATACAGAAATTTCAATGAAAGGGAACTCTGCTTTCACACCTTGACCTAACAGGTCATAAGCAAATCATCATTAATCTTACAACAGTGGTTCTTAACCTAGTATGTTGTGACGCACTGGGACCTGGGAAGTGTGTTGCAGGGCCGGAGCAAACAGGGCAACAGTTTTGAGGACAGAAGAGGATGCTAGAACACACCCCGGCAACAGGAGACACAGCTACACAAATCCTAATGTTCTGTTACTGTGCTCCACATTCTTTCCCCAGGTTGTTGGTAGCAACCTGCTCTTAACCAGGTTTCACTTCCTGTGGCTCTCCCCTAGAAGTCACTGTCCTGCTGCACATTACATTGTAACATAGTAAATGTATGGTCCATCCTAAAAATGTGATAAGATTCGTTTAGAACCCACAATGTGTGGATAGAGGATAATTTCATTGGATATATCAGACTTTAGAGAGTTTTTGTCTCACTTGGGGTGTCACAGTTGATTTAATAGTATGGTGTGTAAGTGAAATAATCTTGTTGTATGATCTGCTATTACAATAAATATGTGCACTATATCACTATATGTTGTACTAGCCGTTAAGCCCGTAAAAACGGGCGGGATTTCCAGCAACCCTCCTCGCCGCCGCTCCCTCCCCCCTCCGTGCTGGGCCCCCTGCACTGACCTGACAGTGCCTCTCACCTCCATGTGAAAGCTCTCACGGAGGTGAGAGGCGCTGTCAGGTCAGTGCAGGGGGCCCAATAAGGAGGGGGGCGGGAGCGGCAGCGGGGATGGGGGGAGGGTGGTGCGCGTGATGTTCTTTTCCAGGCGGCAGCGTCCGACAGTCCGACTCAGTTTCCCTCTCTGTTCCGCCCTCTGACGTCATCACGTCTTGACGCGAGGGCGGGACAGAGAGGGAAGTCTCTACTGCGCATTTGCAGGTGAGTCGGTCACTTGCCATTTATATGTTTGATTGAATGTTATCCTTTCTAAGGAATATACTATTTTGTAACACTGTACTTATTAGATATATAACTCATTTTATATAAATTTGTGATCCTGTGATATGGAAGTTTAAAATTAGTTTAGGCACAGGTGATTTATTCTGTTAGACTCTCCAGTATAGAATTATTGTATATTAAATTTTAACTGCCAGACCCTTGACCATTCTTCTAACGTTTGGAGATCCCTCCTCATTGTTTCTACTCCATCCAGGGTATCCACTCTATTGGCTATCTTCATGTCATCCACAAAAAGGCAAACCTTTCCTTCCAACCCTTCAGCAATATCTCTCACAAATATATTAAACAGAATCAGCCCCAGCACTGACCCCCGAGGAACTCTACTGCTCACCTTCCTTTCCTCCGAGTGGATTTTTTTGTTACATTTGTACCCTGCGCTTTCCCACTCATGGCAGGCTCAATGCGGCTTACATGGATTCCATTTACCACCACCCTCTGCAATCTGTTGGTCAACCAGTTTCCTATCCAGTTCACCACTTTTGGTCCTAAGTTAAGCCCTCTCAAATTATTCACGAGTCTTCTGTGGGGGACCATACCAAAGGCTTTGCTGAAATCCAAGTAGATTACATCTAGTGCACGTCCTTCATCCAGTTCTTTGGTCACCCAGTCAAAGAAGTTAATACGATTTGTTTGGTAGGATTTTCCTTTGGTAAAGCCATGTTGCCTCAGATCCTGAAACCCATTGGCTTCTAGAAAATAACTATCCTTTCTTTCAGCAGTGACTCCATTATTTTTCCTACCACCAACGTGAGACTTACCGGTCTGTAGTTTCCCATTTCTTCCCTCGTCTCCAATCCTGCAGAACCTCTCCCATCTGTAAAGATCTGTTAAAAAAGTCTTTAAGAGGTCCCACCAGGACTTCTCTGAGCTCCCTCAGTATCCTGGGATGTATCCCATGCGGCCCCATAGCTTTGTTCACCTTCCGATTTCAAGCTGTTCATAAACTCATTCTTCCGTAAACAGCACAATATCTACTCCATTCCCAGATATTCCCTTGGCAGCCAACCGTGGTCCTTCTCCAGAAGTTTCCTCCATGAACACCGAAGAGAATTGTTTAGCACATTTGCTTTATTCTCATCACTCTCCACATAGCCATTCTCATTATTTTTCAGTCTTGCAATTCCATTCCTATCTTTTCTCCTTTCTCCAATATATCTGAAAAAGGTTGTCACCTCTCTTTACATCTTTAGCCATTTTTCTTCCGCTTGTGCTTTCACTATCCCTATTTCCCTCTTTGCTTCTTTGAATTTAATCCGTTAAACTTTTCTGTGATCCTCTCGTTGCGTTCTTTTGTATTTCTTGAAGAAAGCCTCTTTTGCTCTTATTTTTTCAGCTACTTGTTTGGAGAACCATATAGAGGCATATTTTCAAAGCACTTTGGGAGGCTAAGTTCCATAGGTTTCTATGGAACTTTGGGAGGCTAAGTGCTTTGAAAATGAGCCCCATAGGCTTCCTGTTTCTCTTGTTTTTGTTTACTTTCCTTGCATAAAGATCAGCTGCCACATTTGTAAGCAGCCTTTAGCTTTGACCACTGATTTTCCACTTCTCCTATGCCTTCACATGCCAACAGCTCCTTCTTCAGGTATACCCCATTTTACCAAAATCAGTATGTCTGAAATCCAATACTTTGAGTTTTGTGCGTCCGCACTTTGCCTATGCCCTTATACCAAACCATATCATGTGATGATCACTATTACTTAGGTGGGTACACACCTGGATATTGGAAACACTTCCTCCATTCGTGAGCACTAGATCCAACATCGACCCTTCCCTCGTGGGTTCCGTCAACATTTGTCTGAGCAAAAAGAACTTTGACAGGCGTCCACAATCTCCTTACTTTTCCGATTCTGCAGATGAGATGTTCCAATCCACATCAGACAAGTTGAAATCTCCCAACAGTAGCACCTCCCCTTTCATAACAACCTTTTGAATATCTTCTATCAGATCCTTGTCTAGCTTCTCCATTTGTGCAGGAGGTCTGTAGATAACCCCCGCATGGATACAGATTCCATCTTCTCTTTCCAGGACGATCCATAAAGCTTCTTCCTTTCCCCAAGTTCCCCACATTTCAGCTGCTCTGATATTGTCTCTCACATACAGTGCCATTCCTCCACCTCTTCGGCCCTCTCTATCCTTTCTAAAAAGATTATAGCCCGGTATGGTCACATCCCATTCATGGGAATTGTTGAGCCATGTCTCTGTAATAGCAACAATATCCAAGTTTTCTTCAAACATCAGGGCTTGCAAGTCTTGAACCTTTTTACTTAGACTACGAGCATTTGTGCTCATTGCTTTCCATGCTCTTAATGAGTTTAGGTGGTTTTCTATATTTAGATGACCTTTCCCTCTGCCATCATGTTTATTCTGGGGGTGACTTTCTGAATTCCCTTGTTTCCTTTTGTCACCCCCATCCTCTAATTTAAATGTCTAGAAACATATCCTATTAATTTGTCCCCAAGGATCCTTTATCCCGTCACAGAAAGATGTAGCCCATCATTACAGTACAGCCTGCTATTTCTTCTTTACACCAAGACTCAAGCCACTTATTCAATTCCATTGTTTTGTGAAGTCTTTCCTGTCCCTTTCCCCATGTAGGAATTACTTCAGAAAAAGCCACAGTCTGAACCAAAGATTTCAGTCCCTCCCCAAGCTTCTGGAACACTCTCTGTGCTGTAAACTTGCTATTGTTGGCCAGGTTATTTGTCCCGAGGTGAATTACAACATCAGTATTTGAAACCTTGCTTTCTTCTCGGATCACTTTATTTGTTCGGTACGTCTGGTACTTGAGGATCCTGGAAGGCATTTCACTAAGTTGGAACCCTTGAACTGTGTTAAGTTATTGCCTCTGATAAAGGAGTCTCCAAGCAGTAAGAATTTTCTGTTTTTCACCAATCTGTCATTGTTTTGGGGATGTTTCTTGGGATGTGCTACTTTCATTGCCTCTGGTTCCACTGCAGTACTTCTTTTTTCAGCATCATAATGATGCAATGCAGCAAAAGAATTAGACAGGTGCAAAGGCTGGGAGGGTGAGTGCTTCTGTGTAACAGGTCTGTCTACCAGAGCCTACTGTGACCCATCTATTCCTCTGTTGTTTCATTCTCTGTGGCAGTGGTGGTGGTAAATTGGCTGGGAATTGAGTAATCCTGGATGCTTCTTTAATTGTAGCTAATTCCTTCTTGAATTTGTTGATCTCATCTTTCAAAGCTGATATTTGGAGACAGACAGGACAAACTGTAAGGTTCCAGATAGTTTGCCTTAGGATTAAAGCAGAACATGTATTGCACTGAATGAAGGTTATATTGATGTGATTCAGAAGTGTGAAAAGGTGAACTATGATAGGAGATAACAACCTTGATTGTCCTATATAAAGGGAGTTCTCCTAGGGGTGGGTGGGACTATAGAGTCAGACCCTCTGCAAGTGAAAAGACAGGTCTTTTTTTTTGTTTTGTTTTAATAGAATAGAGTAGAAGGAGGTAAAGTCAGCAGTTTATCAGGTAGATATTAAGAGCAGGACACAGGTAACATCAGTTTACAATCAAACCAAGTCTGAAAACGCCCAGCTTAACTCAGAAGAGTTCTGGTTTTTTTTATTTTACCACAGAGCTGTATACAACTGCCCTTCCTCCAGAGGCACACAGTCTATGAGTCACCAGATGCTATGTAACCAAATTGACTGGATTAAGTCTCTGGCACAGAAGGTTCAAAACACAATTCTAATAAATGCACCTTTAAGACACCAGATTCTACGTAACATTAGTGAGGAGGGGGGCGGGGGGGGGGGGGGGGGGGGGGGGGACAGAGATGCTGGACAATTAGGGTGGAGGAGAACTGAGATTGGATAGGGAAATACTGGACCATAGGGGTGGAGGGGAGAGGACAGGGAAAGGGCTGGACCATAATGGTGGAAGAGAAAGGAGAGGGGATAGGAAAACGCTGAACCATAAGGGTGGAGGAGAAAGGAGAGGGGACAGGGAAACCCCGGACCAAAAAAGACAGAGAAGAAGGGACAGGGAAACCCTGGACCGTAAGGGTGCAAGAGAAACGAGAAGGGACAGGGAAACGCTGGACCATAATGGTGGAGAAAGGATAGGGGACAGGGAAACACTGACCCATAAGGGTGGAGGAAAAAGGAGAAGGGACAGGGAAACGCTGGTCCATAAGGGTGGAGGAGAAAGAAGAAGGGACAGGGAAACCCTGGACCATAAGGGTGCAAGAGAAACGAGAAGGGGCAGGGAAACGCTAGACCATAAGGATGCCAAAGGAACAAGAAGGGGCAGGAAAACGCTGGACCATAATGGTGGAGGAAAAAGGATAGGGGACAGGGAAACACTGATCCATAAGGGTGGAGGAGAAAGGAGAGGGGACAGTAAAATGCTGGTCCATAAGGGTGGAGCAAAAAGGAGAGGGGACAGAAAAACGCTGGTCCATAAGGGTGGAGGAGAAAGGAGAGGGGACAGAAAAACGCTGGTCCATAATGGTGGAGGAAAAAGGATAGGGGACAGGGAAACACTGATCCATAAGGGTGGAGGAGAAAGGAGAGGGGACAGAAAAACGCTGGTCCATAATGGTGGAGGAAAAAGGATAGGGGACAGGGAAACACTGATCCATAAGGGTGGAGGAGAAAGGAGAGGGGACAGTAAAATGCTGGTCCATAAGGGTGGAGCAAAAAGGAGAGGGGACAGAAAAACGCTGGTCCATAAGGGTGGAGGAGAAAGGAGAGGGGACAGAAAAACGCTGGTCCATAATGGTGGAGGAAAAAGGATAGGGGACAGGGAAACACTGATCCATAAGGGTGGAGGAGAAAGAAGAGGGGACAGTAAAACGCTGGTTCATAAGGTTGGAGCAAAAAGGAGATGGGACAGAAAAACGCTGGTCCATGATGGTGGAGGAAAAAGGATAGGGGACAGGGAAACACTGATCCATAAGGGTGGAGGAGAAAGGAGAGGGGACAGTAAAACGCTGGTTCATAAGGTTGGAGCAAAAAGGAGATGGGACAGAAAAACGCTGGTCCATAAGGGTGGAGCAAAAAGGAGAGGGGACAGAAAAACGCTGGTCCATAAGGATGGAGGAGAAAGGAGAGGGGACAGAAAAACGCTGGTCCATAATGGTGGAGGAAAAAGGATAGGGGACAGGGAAACACTGATCCATAAGGGTGGAGGAGAAAGGAGAGGGGACAGAAAAACGCTGGTCCATAAGGGTGGAGGAGAAAGGAGAGGGGACAGAAAAATGCTGGTCCATAAGGGTGGAGGAGAAAGGAGAGGGGACAGAAAAACGCTGGTCCATAATGGTGGAGGAAAAAGGATAGGGGACAGGGAAACACTGATCCATAAGGGTGGAGGAGAAAGGAGAGGGGACAGAAAAACGCTGGTCCATAAGGGTGGAGGAGAAAGGAGAGGGAACAGAAAAATGCTGGTCCATAAGGGTGGAGCAGAAAGAGAAGGGGACACGGAAACGCTGGTCTATAAGGGAGGAGGAGAAAGGAGAGTGGACAGGGAAACGCTGGTCCATAAAGGTGGAGAAGAAAGGAGAGGGAAATGCTGGACTGTAAGGGTGGAAGAGAAAGGAGAGGTAAATGCTGGACCATAAGGATGGAGAAGAGAGAGGGAACAGGGAAATACTGGACCACATGGGTAGAAGGGAGGGAAGAGAGGACAGGGAGTTGCTGGACCACAGGAATGAAGGGGAAGGGAGGGAAGAGGGGACAGAGCAATACTGGAACATAAACTTTGGAATTTTCTACCTCAGTATTTACGACAGCAATCACCATTAGCTCAGTTCAAGCCCGATCTTAAAAGCTTCTTGGCCCAGGATACTTACTCCTAAATCTTTTTGCTTCCTGGTGACTGCATGGAGCCGCAGGAATGAAGGAGGGAAGAGGGGACAGAACAATACTGGAACACAAACTTTGGAATTTTCTACCTCAGCATTTAAGACAGCAATTACCTTTAGCTCAGTTCAAGGCTGATCTTAAAAGCTTCTTGGACCAGGATAATTACTCCTAAATCTTTTTGCTTCCTGGTGACTGCATGGAGCCCGTTGCAGGGCTCCACAATACACAAATACTAGCCTTCTGTGCTCCCCCCTCCTGTCCTATTAACAATTGAAGTTTCACCTCTTATTCCCATTGTCTTTTGTGTGTTTTGATTGTTATGTCTTCTCTAACTTATACATTCTAAGCCACCCAGATGGCACATTCTGTTGGATGGGATAATAAATCTTAATAAAATCTGAAGCATAAGGTTAGAGGGGAGGGTGAGGGGACAGGGAATTGCTGAACCAAAGGGGTGGAGGAGTGAGTGAGCGGGAGACAGAGAGAAGAGACAGGATGATGCTAGATCATAGGGGTACAGGAGGGGGCAGGGAGATATTACCACTACTACTTATTTCTATAGCGCTACTAGACGTACACAGGGCTGTACACTTTTACATGGACAGTCCCTGCATGATAAAGCTTACAATCTAATTAGGACAAACAGGACAAATAAGGGATAAGGGAATTACTAAGGTGGGAATGATAAAACATGGGTACTGAATATGTGAGTAAGAGTTAGGAGTTAAAAGCAGCATCAAAACAGTGGGCTTTTAATCTAGATTTGAAGATGTCCAGAGATGGAGCTTGACGTACTGGCTCAGGAAGTCTATTCCAGGCATATGGTGCAGCAAGATAAAAGGAAAGGAGTCTGGAGATAGCAGTGGAGGAGAAGGGTGCAGATAAGAGAGATTTACTCAGTGAACTGAGTTCCCGGGGAGGAGTGCAGGGAAAGATAAGAGTGGAGAGGTACTGAGGAGCAGTAGAATGAATGCGCTTGTAAGTCAATAAGAGGAGTTTGAACTGTATGCGGAAATGGATAGGGATGAAGTGACTTGAGAAGAGGGCTAATATGAGCACAGCGACACTGGCAGAATATAAGTTGTGCAGCAGAATTTTGCAATCAGAAGATTGAAGGGTAGAGAGATGGCTTAGTGAGAGACCTGTGAGAAGCAAGTTGCAATAGTCTAAGTGAGCGGTGATAATGTGGATAAGGGTTCTGGTAGTGTGCTCATATAGGAAAGGACGAAGTTTGGTGACATTATAGAGAAAGAAATGACAGGTTTTAGTAGTCTGTTGAACATATGCAGAGAAGGAGAGAGAGGAGTTGAAGATGACCTCAAGGTTATGAGCTGATGAGACAGGAAGGATGAAAGTGTTATCCACAGAGATAGAGAATGGACGAAGAGGAGAGGTTGGTTTAAAGGGAAGATAAGCAGCTCAGTTTTGGCCATGTTTAGTTTCAGATGGCAGTGAGACATCCAGGCAGCACTGTAAGACAGGAATGCTGATACTTTGGCCTGGATTCCCACTGAAATTTCTGGTGTGGAGAGGTAGATCTGGGAGCCATCATCATAAAGGTGATACTGAAAACCATGGGATGAGATCAGAGTACCAAGGGAGGAAGTAAAGATGGAGAAAAGAAGAGGTCCCAGGACTGATCCCTGAGGTACACCAACTGACAGTGGGATAGAAGTGGAGGAGGCTCCACCAGAGTATACAGTAAAAGTAAAATGGGAGAGATAATAAGAAAATCAGGAAAGAACAGAGCCTTGGAATCCAAGCAAGGACAGCGTATCAAGGAGTAGGGGGTGATCAACAGTGTAAAAAGCAGCAGATAGATTGAGAAGGATGAGGATAGAATAGAGACCTTTGGATCTGGCCAGGAACAGGTCATTGGAGACTTTAGGAAGTGCTATTTCATTTGAATGAAGAGGGTGAAAGCCAGATTGAAGTGGATCAAGAATAGCTTGAGATGAAAGAAAGTCAAGACGGCGGTGAACAGCACGTTCGAGTATCTTGGATACAAAAGGAAGAAGGGAGATGGGGCGATAGTTGGAAGGACAGGTGGGGTCCAATGAAAGTATTTTGAGGAGTGTTGTGACTATGGCATGTTTGAAGGCATCAGGAACAATCACAGTGGAAAGTGAAAGATTAAGGATATGACAGATAAAAAAGGATGACAGTAGGAGAGAGAGAGTGTTAAGTAGATGAGTGGGAATAGGATCAGAGAAAAAGGTAGTTCATTTCAAGGAGGATAGAAAATGTGCAGTTTCCTCTACAGTGATTTCAGAAAAGGAAGCAGGGGGTGAAGGAGGGTTGAGAAAACGGACTAAGAGAAGGAGAGGTGGAGGTGACTTTGTTGAGAATTCAAGTTTAACCTTGTGAACTTTATCATGAAAGTATTCAGTCAGAGTCTGGGGAGAAAGTGAAAGGGGAGGTGAAGGCACTTTGAGGAGAGAGTTCAGTAAGGAAGAGACGTTGAGGGTTTGAGGAAGAGAATTTGACAACTGGATGTAGTACTGCTGTTTGGCAAGTGAAAGAGGAGACTAGAAGGAGGTCAGCAAGAATTTGAAATGTATGAAGTCAGCAGGGGCATGGGATTTCAGGCAGAGCGGGTGTAGGAACGTAAATAGCGGATTCTAGAGGTCAGCCAAGGCCCGGTACACCTTACAGAACAGAGAATGGGAGGAACAAGAGTATCCAGAGGAGAGAGTAGTATTATAGGAAGAGACAGACTCATTGACAGACTTGGATAACATAGTGGTTGAGAAGAGATTTGAAACATGGAGGACAGAGTAGAAGGGTCAATAGCCTGAAGATTCCTAAATGTATTGGTTAAGATTGGACGGGATTGGGGAGGAGGGTGTTTAAGTGTGAAAGTTATCAGATGATGGTCAGAGAGAGGAAGCGCTGAGGCACAGAAACTGGAGAGTGAGCAGCTGGAGAAGAAGATAAGATCAAGACAGTGGCCATCCTGGTGAGTGGGGGTAGTAGAGAACAGTTGAAGATTGAAAGAGGATGTTAAAGTGAAAAACTGAGAAGCATAAGAGTCAGAGGGATCATTAGCATGAATGTTAAAATTCCCAAGAATGATGGTAGGAGATGAAGGTTCAAGAAAGAAGGAAAGCCAGGAGTCAAAGTCAGTGAGAAAGGGACTTATCGGGGGGGGGGGGGGGGGGGGGGGTCAATAAATGACTGCTACTCGGAAAGGCAGAGGCGTGAATAGACGGATGGAGTGGACTTCAAAGGAAGAAAAGCAGTGAGACTGATGTGGAAGAAGAGGTCCAAATCTACAGGAGGGTGAGAGTAGTAGCAAAACATCACCTCCGAGGCCAACCAGGTAAGGAGCATAGGAGAAAAGCTAGCCTTCATGAACAGAGTCGTGGTTGAAGTACAGTCTTCAGGGCAAAGGCAAGTCTCAGTTAGGGCAAGCAGATGGAGAGTACGAGAGATAAAGAGGTCATGGATATAGAAAAGTTTGTTGCAGACACAGTGGGCATGCTACAGAGCACATGAGAAAGGCAGGGAAGAAGTGGGGAGAGGAACAGAAATGAGATTGGAGACATCATGGTGTGACCTGCATGAATAGGATGAGAGCTGATGTGGAGGACTAGGATTGGGATTGATATCCCCAGCAGAGAGCAGGAGAAGGAGCAAGAGAGTACGGGGAAGAGTAGGAGAGGCATGATGACAGTGACAAAGGCGAGATGTACTCATATGGTAGAATGGAAGGAAACGTTGAAGGTTGAGAGCTAAGAAGAAAGGAGAAGACAAGAGATGGTGAGATGATGAAAGCAGAAAGTGGGCAATGTGTTCCTGCAGTATACAGTGGTTTCAGAAGGAGAAAGAGATTGGGAAGGGACAGTACCCAGTACCAAGAAGAGAAAGTGTACTGGAGCTATAAGAAGTAACTGGGAGAAAATACAAAGTGTATGGAAAAAATGCTTTGGCGCACGGCACCTGTAGCAAAGGCCCTGGGAGGATCAGGGTGGACCTGGGAGTCACCCCGGGGAAGGCTGTGAGGATATGCAGATGGGCTGCAAGTCCTCCACAGCACCTGGAAGGCAGCTGGTGGGAGTGCTGGGCACCTCCACCATGCACCTCCCAGCCAAGAAAAGGCTTACCAGGAGTTAGGCCAAAGCCAGTATTCCTCCCCCTGAGGGTCACCTGATATTGGGCTGCAAGTGTCTGAGAAGAGATAAAGATGGAGACAGGAAATGCTGGGCTACAACTATGGCTAGAGAAAAGAGAGAGAGGATAAGATGGGCTACAAGGGTACAGAGAGTGAGAGGGAGAGGAAATGCTGGGTTTGGTGGAATCAAGTGGAAGAGGCCATGGAGTTCATCAAGGAGATGAATGGTCAACTACAAAGGGTAGAAGTGTGATAATGAGGAGTGAGTAAAAGACAAAAGGGAATAGGAGGCTGTGAAACGAGTGAGACAGGAGAAATGGGAGAGCTAGGGAGTGAGAAGAGTTGGAAAGTTGATGGAAGACTGATGAATGAGAGGTGAAATTTGAGTGGCCAGACAGAAAAGAAAGAAGAGAAATATGTCAGAGACAGAAGTATTGAGGGAATAGAAGAAGACAGGAGGAAAGTGGGGAAATGACAAATGGGTAGCAGCCACTGGAAACAGAATTAGCAGAAGACAGACACTGGGACCAACATTTAGAAAAACAAAATGTCCAGACAAGAAAAGTAGGATAAAGGTGTTTTAATTTGAATTTATTAACTGGAACATGTTAGATTTGACAAATGTGTATTGCAGATGTTTTGGTATTTTGTTCAGTAAAAGAGGAAATGCAGTTCTGTTTTTATTTCTCCCATGCTGCGGTGCATGCTGTTTGACTTTTTATTTTAATTTCTCAATTTCTAATTTGTGATCTCTTGTTCTGTATTTGTGAGGGCCAGTATGTTTTTTTGTGCAACACTGAGGTTTGGTATTCTGTTTGCATGTAATTTTTATGCAGAATTCTGTAACAGTAATAGGTGTACTGGTGATCTAGGGTCCAGTGTAATATTTTTAGTGCTGCCAATTCATTGGTTGGGTTTATTGTGTTTGAATCATACAAATTAGTGCTACGTTAGGTTTGCTACATGTATAATGAGTGAGAAATTTTTTTAGCTTTGTATAATTTTACAATGTGCCTGGTGGCTATGGAGAGATTCTCAGATGACATGAGAATCACAATTTTTTTTTTCGGTATGGTAACTTCCAAGGTTCAAGGTACTTGAGATACCGCATATTAAAAAAAAAAAAATCTAAGTGGTTTACAATGCATGGAGAAATGTGCTAATTCTGATTTACACTTGGTATTGAGAAGAGATACGGTTTTTGTGGGTTGGGTTTTTGTTTACATTTAATTTATAAAAACTGCCATACTGTGTCATAACAAAAGGTCTGTAAGGATCATGTATCCCATGTGTCATATATGAAAGCATTGTCTGTCAGAGAACCACTGCCTTATATAGAGTTGAGGAAAGGGATTTTCTCACCAAGAATTCCATTACAGTGCTGTATACACATGAAAGCTGTTGATCTTTTTACCTTTATCTTGTCGATGATTTGTTCCTAAAAATTGTAAATCTGAATCCACACTGCCACTCCTTCCATATAGCTGGGAAAATCCCAGCTGTCCCCACTTTCCTGAAATACATGGTTGATGAGACTCTGCAAAACCTTTGAAATGGAGGGGAAAAAAATCCATTTATTAGGTCAAAGCAAAATGATGTTGATGGATACAAAAAGTACATGACAAGGGATGGAGATATAAAAGAAGAAAATGTGTGGTCTATTTATAAGTAAGAATTTTAATGTAAAAAACAGAGAACATCATCACATCAGCAAACCTGAATTAGTACAATAGCTCCCATAAAATCTTTTCAAGTAGCTCTTAGTCATGAAATTTTAGTATCACGAGGGCTTAAAATATTCTGAATGTCTTTCAAGTTCCTAATCAACCCCTGTAAATGCTTGTGAACTAAAATAATATTTGGTACGTCAGTATATAAGTCTGAAGCTTTAGTGCTCATGTTTTGGGTTAGAGAGAAACCTCTGAAAAATGGAAGGTGCAAAGGAATAGAGAACGGTGAAACATATGAATGTAGAAAAGAAGGGTTTCTATTAGTAGTTACACCATCCACAGAAAGCAATCTGCCTGCTGTAGGAGATGTCAAACTTACCCTCACTACTTTCAATGAAATAAAAGTTGCTTACCTGTAATGGTAGTTCTCCTTGGACAGATGATCTTGCAGCCACACAAGTAAAGTGACTTCCTGGTGACGTCACTGACCCAGACCAGTATCCAAACTTAAAAGTTTATACATACAAAATTTACAGTACGCATGCACGTATATTTCCACCTTATACAGTAGTATAACGTCAGTCACTGCCCCCTTTCAGTTTCTTGTAATAGCTGGCAACAACTAAGGGAAGGGTGGGAGGGACTGTGTGGCTGCAAGATCATCTGTCCAAGGAGAACTACTATTACAGGTAAGCAACTTTTATTTCTCCCTGGACAAAATTATTTTGCAGCCACACAAGTGAAGACTCCCTAGCTGCACAGGTAGAAGATCACTATAAAACTGTAACCATTCTCATGACTAATAGCATTTTTTGGCCGATGAATCGTGCTTGTTCCAGCCTGATCTGGATGCGTTAGAAAAGTTTCAGATGGATACTAGCCATTGCTATGTGGTGGTGATTTGAACAGCTCCTGAAGACATCTAGTGGTGAAACATAGTCCTGTGTAGAGTTGTCTCCAAGTTTTTTCTCTCCATCTGTGATTGAATTTCAACATTTTGAAGAAGGACGCTTATATTAATAACTACATTATGGACTACAACTGCCTTGTGGATTTACATCATTAAAGATCTGTGGTGAATATGACAGTCCGTGAAGATTTATAAACTCATCATCAATACAGGAGGACTGTGAAGTTTCTCAGAGATGTGTTGCCTGTTTAGGAGGGTTTGATATCTTCCTTTTCCTTTTGAAATATTGATGGACATTTTTATGCAAGCATTTGTGTTATATATATATAAAAGTTGAGGAAGTGTATGTATATTGAAAGGATTTATGACATCTGTGGAGAAAACTGATTTTATTTGTATTTTTAATTTAGGATAGTATAATTTAGAAACATGACGGCAGATAAAGGCCATATGACCCATCCAGTCTGCCCATCCTCTGTAACCCCTAATTCTTCCTGTTCTTAAGCGATCCCACATGCTTATCCCATGCCTTTTTAAATTCTGGAACAGTCCTCGACTCCACCACCTCCACCGGGAGCCCATTCCACGCCTCCACCACCCTTTCTGTGAAATAATACTTCCTTAGGTTACTCTTAAGCCTATTCCCTCTTAACTTTGTCATATGCCCCCTCATTCCAGAGCTCTCCTTCATTTGAAAAAGGCTCTCTTCCTGTACATAAATGCCCTTGAGATATTTAAACATTTCTATCATGTCTCCTCTCTCCCCCCTCTGTTTCAGCGTATACATGTTGAGGTTCATAAGCCTGTCCCTATAATTTTTGTATTCAAGACCGCTTACTAATTTCGTAGCCGCCCTCTGGACCGACTCCATCCTGTCTTTCCGGCAGGGCCGACTTGTTACGTTTAATGCAGAATTTGTAACAAAAGGTTTGTAATAATCTATTCTTTTATACTGTAGCCACCATTCTCATGACTATCTGTATATTGAGAAGAAAAATACAGTGTATGTATAGCAAGAGACAGTAAGCAAAATAAAAGGCTGGTACTTGTGAAAGGAGGAGGTGGTACGTTGACGCCTCAATGAATGGATGATAGGATTGCTTGACCAAAAGCAGAATTTGCCAGTGATGCGTTATCAATGCAATAATGCTTTGTAAAAGTGTAAGGTGTAGACCAAGTGGCTGCTCTGCAAATGTCCGGCGATGGAGTTCTCTGTAAATGAGCTCCTGTGGCTGCCATAGACCTAAGGCAATGAGCTGCAACATGTGGAATTTCTGTAGAAGCATTCGCTGTCTTGTACAATAAATGATGCAAGCTGCAATCCATTGACAGAGTATCCCTTTAGTAACTGGTTGCGGTTATGAATCTGGACAAATTGGCAAAAACAATTGTGATGGTCTAGATGGTGAAACTGTTCTGGTGAGGTAAATAGACAATGCGCGCCGACCATCTAAAGTGTGAAGTTGTCGTTGACTGTTATCCTCATGTGGAGGAGGATAAAAAAAACCTGGAAGAGTAATCACCTGATTAAGATGTGATGGAGAAATTACCTTTGGTAGAAACTTCAGATGGGTCTGAAGCAAGACTTTATCATGGAGTAGCTGCGTGAAAGGTGGATAGTGAACTAGAGCTTGTATTTCACCAATACGCTGAGCAGAAGTTAGTGTGATAAGAAATAATGTTTTCCATAAGATACTTAATTTCTGCTGTTTCAAGTGGTTCTAAAGGTGAAGAAATAAGAGTACTGAGTACTAAGTTAAGGTCCCAAGCAGGCGTCGGAGGATGAACTGGGGGATGGAGATGTAGCAATCCTTTGAGGAACATTTTGGAGATTGTATGTTGCATAAGAGTTACGTTTTAATGGGATCACGAAAAACTGTTAAAGCTGCCAAGTGAAGTTGTACTGACGAGTACTAGAGTCCTGATTGAGACAAATGGAGAAGATATTCTAAAATGTGGCTTATCGGAACAGTCTGAGGATTGTAACGGTGAGAGAAATGTTTCCATTTAGCAGCATATGATTTTCGTGTGGATTCCTTTCTGGAAGCTAGAAGAACCTGCAGAACTCCTGGGGTGAACATCATGTCTGATGTGGAGAGATGAACCAAGCTGCTAGAGACTCCAGATTTGGATGTAGTAATGCTCCCTCTTGTTGAGTGATCAGGTCTAGTTCCAGTGGAAGTGGAACTGGGCGTTGGGAGGAGAAGTTCAGGAGAATGGGAAACCAAGCTTGACATGGCCAGAATGGTGCTATTAGCAGAAAAGTTGCCTTCTCCAACTTTGCTTTTTGGATTGTCTTTGAAATAAGTGGGAACGGAGGAAAAGAGTAAAGGAGACCCTTGATCCAAGTGATTTGAAATGCGTCTTCCGCCTGCCTTTGCGGACTAGGATGACTAGGCAGACTGGATGGACCATGCAGGTCTTTTTCTGCCGTCATCTACTAGGATACTTTGCGCAACATCTGCTGCATTTGGTGTTTTGTGGGGAAGCAAACAGATCAATGACTGGATGTCTCCATTGATTGAAAAGGGAGTACATAACAGTGGTCTTGCATGACCATTCGTGGGGTTGCAACTGTCTGCTGCGTGAATCTGCTAAAATATTCTGCTTTCCTGGTAGGTATGATGCTGATATTGTGGACTGAAGGTGAAGTACAAACTGCCAGATGTTGAGAGCCTTTCTGCATAGACTGCAAGATCCTGTTCCGCCCTATGCCACTCGACTGCCTGTGCGTATATATATGGTTTGATTGATTAGATGATCTTGAAATGCCTGAAGGGCTAGTTAGATCGCTTGCAGTTCTAGCAGGTTAATACTGTAGGTGGTCTCCAGAGTAGACCAGAGTCCTTCAGTCTTGCATTGATACATATGAGCTTTCCACCCTTGTTTTGATGTGTCTGTTACGTAGATGGATGGCTAAGGAGGATGAAATGGCATGCCCTGAAGGAGATGACATATATGGTCCACCATTCGAGAGATTGCTTCAGTGCTTGAGTGAGGCCTATTTTCTCCAATAGTGGATGGTAAGCTTGAAGCCATCTGTCTCTCTCCCCGGTCCCCCCCCTCTGCGCCCCCCCCCCAAATTGCAGAGCTGGCTATAGCTGAGGAGAGAGCCTGGGGGGGTGGGTGGCAATGCATTACTCCAGGAAAAAAAAATTAAATGATCCCAGGTTCCAATCTAATTCATGTTTAATGTGGGATAAAATGCCATAATTAAGTAAATAAATATAAACTTTTAATGTTGAGCAACTGATTCGCAAAGTGAACATATTCTAAACACTATAATGAAAATAAAATGATTTTTTTTCTACCTTTGTTGTCTGGTGACTGTTTTTCTGATCATGCTGGCCCAGTATCCGATTCTGCTGCTATCTGTCCTCTTAACTCCGTTTTCAGGGCTTCCTTTCCATTTATTTCTTTCCTTTCCTCCTTTCTTCTTCATTTCTGGTCCTCAGCTTCTGCCTATTTTCTTCATCCATGTGCAGTTTTTCTCTTCCTTTTCCCTCATCTCATCTCCTTCCTCACTCTTCCCTCCCCTCCATCCATGTCCAGCATTTCTTCTCTCTCCCCTCCTCTCCCCCGCCCGCCATCCACCCATGTCCAGTGACCCTTCTCTCCCCCTGCCCTCCATCCACCTGTCCAGTGACCCTCCTCTCCCCTGCAAGCACCCATACCCAGCGACCCTCCTCGCACCTGCATGCACCCATACCGTGACCCTCCTTTCCCCTGCCCTCCATCCACCCATGTCCAGCAGTGACCCTCCTCTCCCATGCTGCCCTGCATGCACCCATACCCAGCAACCCTTCTCTCCCCTGCCCTGCATGCACCCATACCCAGTGACCCTCCTTTCCCCTGCCCTCCATCCACCTATGTCCAGCAGTGACCCTCCCCTGCCCTGCATGCACCCATACCCAGCGACCCTTCTCTCCCCTGCCTTGCATGCACCCATACCCAGTGACCCTCCTTTCTCCTGCCCTCCATCCACCCATGTCCAGCAGTGACCCTCCTCTACTCTGCCCTGCATGCACCCATATCCAGCGACCCTTCTCTCCCCTGCCCTGCATGCACCCATACCCAGTGACCCGCCTTTCCCCTGCCCTCCATCCACCCATGTCCAGCAGTGATCCTCCTCTCCCCTGCCCTGCATGCACCCATACCCAGCGACCCTTCTCTCCCCTCCATCCACAAATGCCCAGCGACTCCCTTCTCTCCCCTGCCACCCCCTCCCGAATTGTTCGGTGAATTCACCTCCCTCCCTCCGGATATGGTCCCTCACTTCACCGATCTATTTGAATTCTTCAGGGCAGGCAGTCTTGCCTGCCCGCTGCCAACGCTGACTCTCCCCCGCTGGTGCTACCGGTTCGCACTTCAAAATGGCCACCGAGACTTACAAGGGCGGCCTCCAAGACTTCAGCAGAAGTCTCGGCAGCCATTTTTAAAGTGCGATCCAGCAGCGCCAGCGGGGTAGAGTCAGCGCTGGCAGCGGGCAGGCAAGACTGCCTGCCCTGAAGAATTCGAAGAGTCAAGTCAGTGACGTGAGGGACCGGATCAGGAGGGAGGGAGGGAGGGAGGAAAGCCGGCTCGCAAGTCGGAAGCAAAGTTAACAACCGGCTTTTGCGAGCCGGCTCCAGCACACCACTGCCAACCAGGAACACAAAAAGGTCAGCACGCACATTCCTGAATCTCCACTACCCCAGCTGCAAAGGACTAAAATATAAAATCAACATATGCATCCAGCTTCTCCTACATAAGCACGCAACTTTGGAATGCACTACCAAATGCCATAAAACCAATGCATGACTACTACTACTTAACATTTCTAAAGCGCTGCCAGGGTTACGCAGCGCTGTACAATTTTAACACAGAAGGACAATCCCTGCTCAAAGAGCTTACAATCTAATGGACAAGTGTAGAGTCAGTTAAGTAGGGGTAGTCAATTTGGGGCATGCACGATTACATGAAAGGTACAGAGGTATAAAGGTTAGGTGCCGAAAGCAATATTGAAGAGGTGGGCTTTGAGCAATGATTTGAAGATGGGTAAGGAGAGGGCTTGACGTAGGGGTTCAGGAAGTTTATTCCATGCGTAAGGTGATGCGAGGCAGAATGGGCGGAGCCTGGAATTGGCGGTGATGGAGAAGGGTGTTGAGAGGAGGGATTTGTCCTGTGAGCGGAGGTTACGGGCGGGAATATAAGGGGAGATGAGGCTAGAGAGGTAATGAGGTGCTGCAGACTGAGTGCATTTGTAGGTAAGAAGGAGAAGCTTGAACTGTATGCGGTATCTGATCGGAAGCCAGTGAAGTGACTTGAGGAGAGGGGTGATATAAGTATATCGGTTCAAGCGGAATATAAGGCGTGCAGCGGAGTTCTGAACTGATTGAAGGGGGGATAGATGGTTAAGAGGGAGGCCAGTGAGGAGTAGGTTGCAATAGTCAAGGCGAGAGGTGATGAGAGCGTGGATGAGAGTTCGGGTGGTGTGCTCAGAGAGGAAAGGGTTAATCTTGCTGATATTAAAGAGGAAGAAGCGACAGGTCTTGGCTGTTTGTTGGATATGTGCAGAGAAGGAGAGGGAAGACTCGAAGATGACTCCGAGGTTGCGGGCAGATGAGACGGGGAGGATGAGGGTGTTGTCAACTGAGATCGAGAACGGGGGAAGAGGAGAAGTGGGTTTTGGTGGAAAGACGATAAGCTCGGTCTTGGCCATGTTCAGTTTCAGGTGGCGGATGGACATCCAAGCAGCAATTTTGGATAAGCAGGCTGAGACCTTGGCCTGGGTCTCCACGGTGATGTCTGGTGTGGAGAGATACAGCTGGGTGTCATCAGCATAAAGATGATACTGGAATCCATGGGATGAGATCAGTGAGCCCAGGGAAGAGGTGTAGAATGAGAAAAGAAGGGGTCCAAGGACAGATCCCTGGGGAACTCCAACAGAGAGCGGGATGGGGGTGGAGGAGGATCCATGAGAGTGTACTTTGAAGGTGCGGTGGGAGAGATAGGATGAGAACCAGGAGAGGACAGAGCCCTGGAATCCAAATGAGGTCAGTGTGGCAAGAAGAAAGTCATGATTGACAGTGTCGAAGGCGGCGGATAGATCGAGGAGGATAAGGATGGAGTAGTGGCCTCTGGATTTGGCAAGGAACAGGTCATTACAGACTTTAGAGAGTGCTGTTTCTGTCGAGTGTAGAGGGCGAAAACCAGATTGAAGTGGATCGAGGATGGCCTGAGAGGAGAGGAAATCGAGGCAGCGGCTGTGAACGGCACGCTCAAGTATTTTGGAGGAAGGGTAGGAGGGAGATGGGGCGGTAGTTGGAGGGACAGGCCGGGTCAAGTGAAGGTTTTTTTGAGGAGAGGTGTGACTACGGCGTGCTTGAAGGTGTCAGGGACAGTTGCAGTGGAGAGAGAGAGGTTGAGGATATGACAGATGGAGGGGGTGACAGTATGAGAGATGGTGTTCAGTAAGTTGGTGGGGATGGGATCGGAGGAACAGGTTGTGCATTTCGAGGAGGAAAGGAGGCGGGCAGTTTCCTCCTCGGTGATAACAGGAAAGGAGGAGAAAGAGTTAGTTGGTTGGTTGAGGGAGGGGGGCTGAAGAGAGAAGAGAAGGTGGCTTGGTAGTGAATTCAAGGTTGATCTTTTGCACTTTGTCAGAGATTGAGGAGAGAGGGAGGGGGGTGGGTGGGAGAGGAAGGCATACCATATTGATCCATCCTAATTACCAGACAACGAAACATACCAGAATTGCTAAATAGTAGTAGTAACTGGACAAAACCGAACTCTCTATACTTGACTGCTTCATTTACTTTGTCACTAATGAACTTTAACGCAATACCACTTTATTTCTCATTCCGGAAATGAATTCTCTATACTTAACTGCTTAATTTACTATGGTCACTTATGAACTTTAATGCAATACCACTTTGCATTTCTCATTCCGGAAATGGTGATTGCCATTACGGAATAATGTAAGCCACATTGAGCCTGCAAATAGGTGGGAAAATGTGGGATAAAAACGCAACAAATAAATAAATAAATGATGGTGCTGTGACTCTTGGTGCCGATGTTGTTGACCAGAAAGCAGAGATATGTTGGTGCCGAGAAGTCTTTGACGAATAGATGCAGTGTCTGCTTTGCAGGACAGTGCATCGGCTCCAAGATTGGAGCTTGCAGAATGATGTCAGCAGTCGGTGTGTTGGTGTCGACAGTGACTGTTCTGAAGGCAGCGGAGACTGAGGATCCTGAAACCAAGTTGAATATTTGAGGTTAAAGTATTTTCCAATTGTGCTGCCGTATCAAGATGTTTCCTCTTTGATAAACCCTTTTTACCCACTGACTTGGAAGTCGGTGGAGGTTCAGTTGTGATTGATCTCATTTTAAGATCTCTCCTCAAGAGTAACTTGGAACACAAAGGACAATTTGAATCTAGGCATCAGATACATACACCTCTCATGGGGTTCAGTGTCTGAGATTTTATTCTTCCAGTTAGAGAAGCGTTTACAGTCCTACTTTTTAGATGACATATTTTGAAATAAAACCGAAGCTAAATCAAATTCTGCTAAAGAAAAATGTTAAGTAATGATGAGAATGAAATAAAAAAATAACTAAAAACACAAAAAAATAACTAACGGGAAAATAGTCTGAGGGGCTCATTTTAAAAGCACTTAGACTCATAGGTTACTATGGAACTTTGTAAGTCTAAGTGCTTTGAAAATATGCCTCAGAGTCGCAAAAAGGTCTGACTGTTACCACGGAAAGAATAAAACTGAAAGGGGGCGGTTACTGACTGATATTATACTACTGTATAAGGTGGGAATATACACGCATGTGTACTGTAAATTTTGTATGCAAAAGATTTTAAGCTTGGATACTAGTCCAGGTCAGTGACGTCACCAAGGAGTCACGTCACTTGTGTGGTTGAAAGATAATTCTGTCCAAGGAGAACTGAAAAGAAACATATTAAGTCTGCTCTTGCCCAGCATTGCCAAAACCCAATGCACTGTTTAATCCTGGGGGAATTCTGCACATGAAATGCAGAATTCAGCACAGACCATGGGTGTAGTTTGACTGTTTCATTTGGGGGGGGGGGGGGGCAAAGGATGGGGCATATTCATTTGTGTGTATATTATATATATATATATATATATATATATATATATATATATATATATATATATATATATATATATATATATATATGCTAATATGGAGGAATGAAGGGAGAAAGAACTGGCTTTTTTGGGAATAACCACAATGAATATGCATGAGATATCTCATACATATATATTATAGTTATTCCAAAAAAAGCCAGCTCTTTCTCCCTTCCTTCTTTCCTCCTTACCCAGCACTCCCTCTTCCTCTCCAGTAGTATTTCCCTTTCCCATACCATGCCAGTGTAGACCTTAGAAATGCATAAGCTCTATATGAAGATCCTTCAAGAGGTAGTGTGTCATGATTTAGGCTCTATACCCTTTCTGATGTTTTGGTGCCATCTCAGTAAGGCCAACACACAATCTCTCCAGTGCAAAACACTATACACAAACTTGTGCAAAAACCCACTCATAACCTTACCAAACCATAACAGAACCAATTCCAAGGACACACGATAAGCTACAACCTTATGCGTGGAAAGGCAGCACTATAATTACACTGGGCTCTAAAACATCAGTACACTACCTAATGAAAAAAAAAAACCCAAAAGGGCTGCAAATACTACACACTAGCAGAATACTGCACCTTTATCACACATGAAAAATACATGACAACAGATATGACACAAGGAACTAAAAATAAAATATATGAAGGCAAAATACTGAACTGGAAAGTTACCTCAAGAAGTTAGACTCAGCATGCAGCAATACTAGAAAAATTGAAACTTACATGCAAAATATCACAGATGCAAATTTCCAAAAGCTGACATTCCAATTAATACATTCTGAATAAAATATTTTTTCTACCTTTGTTGTCTGAGCATTTGGTTTTTCTATTTGCTTTGGTCCCAGTGTCTTCTGTTGTATGCAGTGTCTTTCCATTTGATATTTTTTCACTCACCATGTCCACCATCCTCTTGTGTCCTTATGCGTCCTGTCTACCATCTGTAGCCCTGTCCTTATCCTTCCTCGAGTTTCAGTATCTGCCATCAAAGTGTTCCGACCCAGCCCTTAAATTCAGCAGTTTCCCCTCCATCCACATCTAGCATTTCTCCTCACTCCCCTCCATCCATGTGCATCTGCTTCCTCTGTCTTCCTTCCCCTCCATCCATGTCCAGCATTTCTCCTCTCTCCCTTTCCCTCCATCCGTGTGCATCTCCTTCCTTTGTCTTTCCTTCCCTCCATCCTTGTCCAACATTTCTCCTCTCTTAACTGCCCTCCACTCCATCCATGTCCAGCATTTCTCCTCTCTTCCCTCCCCTCCATCCATGTGCATCTCCTTCCTGACTTCCTTCCCCTGCATCCATCCATGTTCAGCAACTCTCCATTCTCCCCTGCCCTCTCCGCCATCCAGCCATATCCAGTAAATTTCCTCTCCCCTGCCCCTCCATTCATCCATCCATCCATGTCCAGCAATTCTCCTCTCTCCCCTGCCCTCTCCTCCATCCACCCATATTCAACAAAATTCCTCACTCCCCTGCCCCAATTCATCCATCCATGTCCAGCAATTCTCCTCTCCCCTCCATCCATGTCCAGCAACTCTCCATTCTCCCCTGCCCTCTCCTCCATCCACCCATATCCAGCAAAATTCCTCTCTCCCCTGCCCCCATTCATCCATCCATCCATGTCCAGCAACTTTCCATTCTCCCCTGCCCCCATTCATCCATCCATGTCCAGCAATTCTCCTCTCTCCCTTGCCCTCCTCTCCTCTCCATGTCCAGCGATCTCTTCTCTCCCCCTGCCCTCCCCTCCTCGTCCAGCGATCTCCTCTCTCCCTTGCCCTCCTCTCCATGCCCAGCGATCTTTTCTCTCCCTCTGCCCTCCCCTCCTAGCGATCTCTTCTCTCTCTCTGCCCTCCTCTCCTCGTCCAGCGATTTCTCTCCCTCTGCCCTCCCCTCCTCGTCCAGCGATCTCTTCTCTCCCCCTGCCCTCCTCTCCCCCTGCCCTCCCCTCCATGTCCAGCGATCTCTTCTCCCCCTGCCCTCCTCTCCATGTCCAGCAATCTGTTCTCTCCCCCTGCCCCCCCCTCCATGTCCAGCAATCTCTTCTCTCCCCCTACCCTACCCTTCTCTCCATGCCCAGCAATCTTCTCTCCCCCTGCCCTCCCCTCCCATCCATGTCCAGCGATTTTCCCTGCCCTCCCTCAGCTTCCTGCCAGCCCTCCTCTCCGTTCCTCCCCCCCCCGGCGTGTTTAACCTTTTATTTTCAGTGGCAGCAACGGCAGTAAAGAAGAAAGCACTGCGAGCTCACCTCCAGCTTCTTCCTTCCCTCACACAGTGCCCCACCCTCGCGGAAACAGGAAATGCATCATCGTAGAAGGCGGGACACTGTGTGAGGGAAAGGAGAAGCTGGAGGCAAGCCCGCAGTGCTTTCTTCTTTAGTGCCGTCGCGGTCACTGAAAATATAAAGTTAAACACGCCGGGGGGGGGAAGGAACAGAGAGGAGGGCTGACGGTCGCTAAGCTGAGAGCGGGATGGACGGAGAGCTGCCTTCAGCGCTGTGCTGGCCCTGTGTTTGGGGGGGGCAATGCCCCCCCTCGTCCCCCCCCCCCCCAAAACTACGCCCATGGCACAGACACAGGCAGCAGTAGCTTTACTCATTCCCTCTTCCTGTCCCCTGTTGATCTCGCACTGCAAGAAGAGGAGGAAGTGAACTGCTGCATAAAGAGGTTTGATTGAGTAGAGGAGACAGACAACATGACATCAAAAAGTTGAAGCCAGTTAGGTAAGTCTGTGTTTCCCCTTCCATGTGCAGCCGTCGTTCTGTGTAAGCTTAAAATAATGCAAACAAACCTATGAGCTGCTGCATCCATATTGTCGTTCTTTATTGGTAGCATTTTTATTTAATCTTGCTTATATTTTCAAACATGCCAGCTTGTACAGCATACGGATGTACACAGAGGAAATATAATAATGGAATAACTCTTCATAGGTAGAGTAGTAATTTGTTATAAATTGTAATCAGTATGTCATTTGGAGGGGCTGGTTATAGGACACTCTAGCATGTTAAATTCATGCAGAGATCTTTTTTTCTCCTGGTAAAGGGTCACTAAAACAGACATCATGTTATGAGAAGCAGGTGTTCAACAATCAGGGTTTCTATTTATTTAATTATGACATTTATAGCCCTCATTAAACCATGAATTAGGCTGAAACCTGGCCGCATTTAAAATCAAAAGAGAAAGATGGTTTGTGGAAATTTGCTCCTTTTGTTTTGTGGAATGTAGTGATGTATTATAAAAATGCACTGAATATTGTTTATTACTACTATTTAAAAGAGAGATATTCAATAATGAGGGTAGAGATACCTTCATGCAGAAGTGGAGAGACAGTCTAAATGTACCAACATTTTCCAGTTCTGTGATATATATTTCTTCAAGTCATTTTTCAACAGCATTTTCTCAGTTATTACTCAAATGTGAACACAATTATAATGTTAATAAGTTTTGGATGTTACTGAATTCTATTATTGTCTCACTGTATTTCCAGTTTTGGCACAGTATAAGCAAGGACAAAATATAAGAAACCCAATGGACTGTACTACTGCTTATAAATGAAAGGCAGCGTCTCATCTAAGACGTTAAAGATGTTTTCTTTTTTTGTACCTATTCTTTATGTTTGTGGAGTGAGATATTTGTATTTTTCTTCTCAGTAACTGTTAGTTGATAGTTGAAGTACACCAATACGGCGGCAGCCTGGGGGAGACGGCTTCAGCTTTTTGACGCCAGGCTGTCTCTTGACGTTAAACCTCCTTGCTTATACCCAACTGTTTATGTGAACCGTGTAGGGAGGCTCACATAAATCGTTAGGTCTAAGCTGTCATAGATGGAGGAAGTGATCCAATGTGAAGTGGTTCACTTCTTACTCTTCTTGCTGTGCAAGCTCAGTGAGGGACATGAAGAAAGAGTGAATAGAGCTGCTGCTGTTGCCCTTGGCAGAGGATGAGAAAAGGCCAAAGCAAGGTTAGTGTGCCACAGAGGTTGGGGGGGGGGGGGGGGAAGAGGAAGGTGAACGTACCATATGGATTGAGGGAGGGGAATAAAGCAAGGTGAATGCACCATAGGGATTGAGAGAGGGGTGCAGAACAAGATGAGTGTGCCATGGAGATTGGAGGGAGGTAGAGCAAGATAAGTATGCAATAGGGATGGCTACTGCTTGGGCTGGCTCTGGATTCAAAATTGTGGCTGCAATCTCTAGACTACTACTAAAGGTCATAGCCATCATTTTGAATCCAGAGCTGGTATGGGCAGCAGAAAGTGGGAATCGCTGCTGCCCACCCTAGACCACTAGGGCATTTGTCTGGTGGACCTGAGGTGCTATAGGAAGGTGGGCGGGCTCACTTGGAGGGCATAGGGAGAACAACTGGAAATGCTGAGCAAGCAGGTGAGGGAATGGACAGGGTGCAAGTTTGGTGCTCCCACCTCCCTTGTGCCCTGGGCGACCACAGTGGCAGCACATACCTTGATATAGTCCTCAATAAGAGATGGGGGGGGGGGGGGGGGGTGTATACAGGAGAATAATTTGGGGGCAGACAGAATTAGGGGTCATGCTGGGAGTTACAGGGAGAGAGAACGGCAATTGGAGTGAGAGAGAAATAAGAAAGCTTGAGAAGGAAAAAGGCAGAAAGAGATGGGGGAATGCTACAAAAACACTATAAATACTTATGCTGAATTTTTCAGAATTATAAAAATGTTTGTGCATTCTCTAGGAGTAACTGTTTAAATTCTAGGATGTGGATATTCAAAATATTTACTTAGTTAAAACCAGGTTTACCAAATTTAAAATTCCTCCCCTTTATCCCGATAAAATTCTACTAGCTGAGTTAAAAAAAATAGAACAGGGCACACCCAGTGTGTGCAGACAGACCAACATTCAGCTTTTCCCAGCTAAGAGGATCTTTTACTAAGCTATCCACACTAATATCTACTGCACATTAAAACAGCCAATGCAGTAAAAATCCTGTGGAAAAAAAAGGTTAAGCTGCACACATTCATCCATGGCTGTAGGGGGCAGTGTTGGGGGCATTTGAAGTTACTTCCCATCACGTGACCCCTATCCAAGATGGCAGCTAGTAGTGGAAACAGGAAGTGACATGATGTGTCCAGTAGTAGCTGCCAGCTTGGAAAACGGGGCACAGCTATGAAGGCACTTTCCATGACATTAGCAAAAGGGGTGGGGTTTGGGGGGCAGGTCAATAAAAGGGTGTGGGTATTGGGCAGGGCTATGCAAATAAGGTGGGGCAAGAGGCATTGTTACGCAAAAGCATTAGGGCTTGTAATGGCTATGATGTCACATCCAATGACATCAAAAGAGGCAGGGAAGTGGGTATGGCTTGGGCATATCCTCACTTCTGATTGGCTGAGAACCCTCAAGTGGGTGTGTCACCTGTCAAAATTAATTAGTTTGACAAATGCCAGTGAGATACACTAGTATTAGGAAAGGCATGGAGAACACAACTGAGATATTAGAATGCCTTTGTATCACCCCATGCTGTGATCGCACCTCAAATATTGTGTGCAATTCTGCTCTCTGCATCTCAAAAAAACATATAGCAGAATTAGAAAATATAAGAGAAAGGCGATGAAAATAGTAAAGGTAATGGGATGAATCCTCAGTGAGAGAAGGCTAAAGAGTCTACAGTGCTTCAGCTTGGAGAAGAGATGCTCAAGGAAGATATGAAAGAGGTCTATAAACTACCGAGAGGAGTGGAACAGGTAGATGTGAATCACTTGTTTACTCTTCCCAAAAATACAAGGACTACTAGGGGGCAAGCAATGAAGCTACTATGTAGTAAAACAAAAACAGAGAAAATATTTCTTCACTCAACAGTTAATTAAACTTGTGGTAGCTTTGTATCCTGAAATGATTTCTAGGTGGAACCCCAAATGTACATTTTTCTCTAACTTCAACATTTCTAATGGTTGCTAGAGTCCTGACCTCTGAATGCTAATACAAAACAGCTTTTCAGTGGCGAAACAAACAGCATGTGCAGACAGATTTTGTGCTCACATAATTGAGTCAGAAGCAATTTTGGGTGGTGTTGTAGTCAGTAAAAATTTACTGACCAGCTCCAAATAAAAAAATTTATTATATGATAAATTTATCATTTTATACTTATATATACATATCTTTGTCCTGGATCTAAAGTACTGGTAAACAATAAGTTACATTTACCTGTACAATAGATCAAAAACAAACTTTAAAACCTATTATCAGTAGGAGTCGAAGGTCTGGTGTACTGACTCCACAGCCCTCTTATAAGTGCCCAATTTCCCTAACACAGTGGTGATGACACTATGAAACTTTGGCCACCATCAGATTACATACAGGGCTTGCACAGAGCGGCGTACCAAGGACGGGGCGGTCCGCCCCAGGTGCACACCGCTGGAGGGGTGCATAGAGCAGCCGCGCGCCTGTCGGCTCTGCTGGTTCCCTGCTCCCTCTGCCCCGGAACAGGTTACTTCCTGTTCCGGGGCAGAGGGAGCCAGAGGAGCCGAGAGCCGAACGGCTGCTCCCAGCAGCTAAGAATGCACCGGGGGAGGGGGGGGGGGGGGTTGATGCGCATCGGCGAGCCACCCCGGGTGGTAGCCGACCTAGGATCGTTACTGCTTGCACACTATTGTTCTGAACACAAAAGTTAAGTTTCACTTTTCATTTTGTGCATCCAGATTTGACAGTGCAAGACCTTTGCGAGAGAAACTGCACTGGCTTCCCGTCAAGGACCGTATCACTTTTAAAATTTGCGCTCTAGTACATAAAATCATCTACGGCGAAGCCCCAGCATACATGGACACCCTGATCAACTTGCCACCACGGAACTCTCATAGGTCTGCACGATCGTATTTAAACCTCCATTACCCAGTATATTCTGGACTTAAATACAAAAGAACCTACGCATCAACTTTCTCCTACACTAGTGCTTATCTCTGGAACGATTTGCCTAAGTTAGTGAAATTTACCGCTGATCATCCTACCTTCAAAAAGCGCCTCAAGACCTTTCTATTTGGCAAAGCATATGCATCGCTCCCGTCTGGCATCTCTAACTTCTGACTTGTCTTCCCCGCTGTCATATTACCACCTCTGCTTCTCTCTTTTTCACCACCTCGCTTCTGTCCTTTCCCATTATACTTCTAGGACATTAACTGTTTGACCTTGCCTGCTGTTTGTTTTATGTAGATTATTGTAAGCCACATTGGGCCTACCCTTGGGTGGGAAATTGTGGGATATAAGCGCTGTAAATAAATAAATAGTTTTTGAAGAATGTTTTGAATATAGCTTTAAAAAAAGAACACAAAAGGTTTTTATGCCGGTGATTGAAAGCAGCATGAGAACTATTTTTTAGTGCTGTTTGAGCTTTTGAGGCTTTTCCTTCTGTTTTTATTAGGCCTGGCCATTTAGTGCATTTCTAATGCAATTAACACACAAATTTTAATTCGCGTTAATAATTTAACACATTAATCACATTACCCAGGTCCACTCCGATCCACTCAGGGCCTCCGCTCTAGGTGCCCAGCGCTCCCACCAGGTGCTGTGGAGGACTTGCAGCCCTTCTGCATTTCCTCACAGCTGTATCCGGGGTGACTCCAGTTCCACCCCGATCTTCCCAGGGCCCTCGCTCCAAGTGCACAGAGTTTCCAGGTGCTTTTTGGCTAGAATCAGGCGACCCTCAGGGGGAGGAATGCTGGCTTCGGCCTAACCCCTGGTAAGCCTTTCCTCAGCTAAGAGGTGCCCAGCTCTACCACCGGCTGCCTTTCAGATGCTGTGGAGGACTTGCAGCTCATCTGCACATCCTTACAGCCTTCTCCGGGGTGACACCCAGGTCCACTCCGATCCACTCAGGGCCTCAGGGGCATTTTTCTCTTTACATCTAATCTTCTTCCCAGTTGCTAAAATACCTCAGTCATTTATGGCCCCTATTCACATTCTCTTCCTAGCCCTGTCCCTTCCTAATCTTTTCCCTCACCCCCTACCTCTCTCCGCTACAGGAACTCACTGCCCATCCATCGACTTCATCACCTCACCTTCTCTCCTACCCTCTTCCTCCCTCTTGGCTTTTAATCTCCGCCTCTTTCTTCCATTTTGCCTTCCCCATTCCACCTAAATACCTCTCGCCGTCGACGCCTTCGTGGCCACACCTCTCCTACTCTCCTCCGCTCTCTTTTACTCTCTCTCTTACTCTCAGCCGGTGACATCAATCCCAATCCTGGCCCCCCTCACCAACTATTATCCCAACTCTACAGATCTCACCGCGACCTCTCTAACCTCATCTCTATTTCTCTACTCCCCTCCTTTTCTCTGCCCTTCTCTTGCGCCCTATGGAATGCCCGCTCTATCTGTAACAAACTCGCCTATATCCAGGACCTCTTTATCTCGCATCACCTCCATCTGCTCGCCATAACAGAAACCTGGCTCTGCCCTGATGACTCTGCTTCAGTCGCAGCCCTGTGCCATGGCGGTTATCTATTTTCACATACTCCTCGCCCTGCTAGCCTTGGGGGCGGTGTTGGACTACTTCTCTCTCCCTCCTCCAGATTTCAACCCCTTCTTCCACCTCAATCTCACTGTTTTTCCTCCTTTGAAGTCCACTCTATCCGCCTTTTCTCTCCTCTGCCTCTTCGAATAGCGGTCATTTATCGTCCCCCTGATAAGTCCCTTTCATCCTCTCTCAGTGACTTTGACGCCTGGCTTGCCTTCTTCCATGATCCTTCCTCCCCCTCTCTCATCCTTGGTGACTTTAATATTCCTGCTAATGATCCTTCCAACTCTTATATTTCCAAGTTACTCGCTTTAACGTCCTCCTTTAATCTCCAACTATGCTCCACCACCCCCACTCATCAAAATGGTCACGGTCTTGATCTTATCTTCTCCTCCAACTGTTCACCCTCTAGTTTCCTTGCCTCTGATCTTCCCTCCTCTGATCACCATCTTATAACTTTCACACTTAAATCTCCTCCCTCCCAGTCCCGTCCTATCTTATCTAATTTATCTAGGAATCTTCACGATATTGACCCTTCATCTCTATCCTCCCATGTTTCAAACCTCCTCTCTACTGTGGCACCATCCACGTCTGTCAATGAGGCTGTTTCTTCTTACAATACTCTATCCTCTGCCTTAGACACTCTTGCACCTTTGATGACCTGCCCTGTAAGGCGTACAAAACCCCAACCTTGGCTGACTTCTAATATCCGCTACCTACGTTCCTGTACCCACTTCACCGAACGCCTCTGGCGGAAATCTCGGGCCCTTGCTGATTTCTTACACTTTAAGTTCATGCTGACCTCCTTCCAATCTGCTCTTTTACGTGCCAAACAGGATTATTATATCCAACTGACCAACTCTCTTGGCTCTAATTCTCGACTTCTCTTCACCACATTGAACTCTCTCTTCAAGGTGCCCCCACCCCCAACTCCCCCTTCATTATCTCCTCAGACCCTTGCTGAATTCTTTCACAAGGTTCAAAAGATAAACCTTGCTTTCTCTACCTCACCACCTCTCCCCTCCACTAGTCCGTTCCCCTCTCTCTCCTTCCCTCCTTTCCTGAAGTTACTATTGAGGAAACTACACTTCTCCTTTCTTCCTCAAAATGTACCACCTGTTCCTCTGATCCCATTCCCACCCACCTTCTTAATGCTATCTCTCCTGCTCTTATTCCTTTTATCTGTCACATTCTCAACCTCTCACTTTCCACTGCGACTGTCCCTGCTGCCTTTAAACATGCTGTGGTCACACCTCTCCTTAAGAAGCCTTCACTCGACCCTACTTGTCCCTCTAATTACCGACCCATCTCCCTCCCTCCAAATTACTTGAGCGTGCTGTTCACCGCCGCTGCCTTGATTTTCTCTCCTCACATGCTATTCTTGACCCACTACAATCTGGTTTTCGCCCTCTCCACTCAACTGAAACTGCGCTTACTAAAGTCTCCAATGACCTATTACTGGCTAAATCCAGAGGTCAATATTCCATCCTCATTCTTCTTGATCTTTCCGCTGCTTTTGACACTGTCGATCACAGCATACTTCTCGATACCCTGTCCTCACTTGGATTCCAGGGCTCTGTTCTTTCCTGGTTCTCTTCCTACCTCTCCCTCCGCACCTTTAGTGTTCACTCTGGTGGATCCTCTTCTACTTCTATCCCTCTGCCTGTCGGCGTACCTCAGGGTTCTGTTCTTGGTCCCCTCCTCTTTTCTATCTACACTTCTTCCCTTGGTTCATTAATCTCATCCCATGGCTTTTCCTACCATCACTATGCTGATGACTCCCAAATCTACCTTTCTACCCCTGATATCTCACCTTGCATCCAAACCAAAGTTTCAGCGTGCTTATCTGACATTGCTGTCTGGATGTCTCAACGCCACCTGAAATTAAATATGACCAAAACCGAGCTTCTCATTTTCCCCCCCAAACCCACCTCCCCGCTCCCCCCATTTTCTATTTCTGTTGATGGCTCTCTCATTCTCCCTGTCTCCTCAGCTCGAAACCTTGGGGTCATCTTTGACTCTTCTCTGCTCATATCCAGCAGATTGCCAAGACCTGTCGTTTCTTTCTTTACAACATCCGTAAAATCCGCCCCTTTCTTTCCGAGCACTCTACCAAAACCCTCATCCACACCCTTGTCACCTCTCGTTTAGACTACTGCAATCTGCTTCTTGCTGGTCTCCCACTTAGTCACCTCTCCCCTCTCCAGTCGGTTCAAAACTCTGCTGCCCGTCTCATCTTCCGCCAGGGTCGCTTTACTCATACTACCCCCTCTCCTCAAGACCCTTCACTGGCTCCCTATCCGTTTTCGCATCCTGTTCAAACTTCTTCTACTAACCTATAAATGTACTCACTCTGCTGCTCCCCAATCTCTCTCCACACTTGTCCTTCCCTACACCCCTTCCCGTGCACTCCGCTCCATGGATAAATCCTTCTTATCTGTTCCCTTCTCCACTACTGCCAACTCCAGACTTCGCGCCTTCTGTCTCGCTGCACCCTACGCCTGGAATAAACTTCCTGAGCCCCTACGTCTTGCCCCATCCTTGGCCACCTTTAAATCTAGACAAAGCCCACCTCTTTAACATTGCTTTTGACTCGTAACCACTTGTAACCACTCGCCTCCACCTACCCTCCTCTCTTCCTTCCCGTTCACATTAACTGATTTGATTTGCTTACTTTATTTATTTTTTGTCTATTAGACTGTAAGCTCTTTGAGCAGGGACTGTCTTTCTTCTATGTTTGTGCAGCGCTGCGTATGCCTTGTAGCACTATAGAAATGCTAAATAGTAGTAGTAGTAGTAATTACATTCCCTGCTTCTTGCCCCACTACCTGTCTCTCCCTCTGTCCTCTTCTTTCAGCTTTCTCATGCTTCTGCCTCGCCTCCTCCCAGACGGTTTGGCATCTCCCTTTCTTCCCCTCCCAGCTTGCCTTTACTGTCTGAAGAACAAAGGAGGTGTGCAGCACTAGATGCAGGCTGCTTCTTTTGAGCTGGGAGACCTCCCTCTGTAACTTCTGCCTCTTCTGACAGAACTTCCTGTTTCCTGTTGGCGGGATGCTATTCGCTACAAAGGGATGGCTCCTGGCTAGAGAAAAAAGACAGTAAAGGCAAGCAGGGAGAGTTGGTGAGAGTCAAACACAGGGGATGGAGGTCTGTAGGACCACCAGACCCCAAACAACATG
Organism: Microcaecilia unicolor; assembly: GCF_901765095.1. NCBI lineage: Eukaryota > Metazoa > Chordata > Amphibia > Gymnophiona > Siphonopidae > Microcaecilia > Microcaecilia unicolor. The sequence goes on along the minus strand of NC_044039.1, from coordinate 157,374,255 downwards.
GCCCTGGTGGCCTAGTACCCCCGTACCCCCACCCTGAGCCAGAAACACGGGGGCTGGAGGTTCGGTGGACCTCCAGTCCCCCAAGTTCAGGGGAGGGGGCTGGAGGTCTGGTGGGAGGTGAGATCCGGTGAGTCTCCAGCCCCCCTAACATCCCCATAAGAAAAGCCCTGGTGGGCCAGTAGGCTGCAAATCAAGCCCCCCTCCCCAAACCCTGTGGCCTAGCAGATCTCTTTCCGCCCCCCCCCCCCCATACCTTTGTTGGAGGAGGGAGGAAGACTACCTCCTCTTCCAGCAGCAGCGCCTCAAAAATGGTGGTGCCCAGCCCTGCCCAGTGCATCCTGTCAAACAAGTGCAGGAGGCGCTCAGGCACAATCCTCCCACACTTTATGATCAGAGATAATAGCACCCATAAATTTGCATGCTATTATCTCTGATCCTAAGTGTGGTAAAGCCTCACGCTGTTTAGAACAGTATGGGGATTTCTGGGCATAAGTGAATTGACAAGTTCACAAGGAGCATATGGATTTGACCTGGGCACCCTTGAATCTCAAGCTACTAGGCTATTCCTCTACCATCAGAAGCTTGTTGAGATGTAGATCCCATCTTATTATGGGGTCAGGAGACACTGGCTATCCGCCAGACCTCCAGCCCCTAAATTGCCGGCTCAGGGTGGGGGCTGCATTGGGGGGAATGGGGGAGCTGCCAGAATGCAAATCCATGTTGGACAGGGCTCCCCCAATGGTTGTAAACCCTAACGTCAGGGAGCTGGCGTAAGGTTTGGCACACTGCTCGTTGATTATTCGGGAGGAATACATTTAGCATGCATGTGCATGCTACTTGCGCTAAGAGCCCTGTTTTGCATGCTAGTTGCGTTCAGAGCCCGTGAGAATGTTGTTTTATGCTCTCGAGGGCCCTGATCATGGGGCGGTAACAAACGCAGGCACTAGTATGGTGCTAATAGTCTCTAGCGCCTGTGTTTGCTTCTGATCATTGGCAAATTAACCCTCTATTGCCTCAGGTACAAAATGAGATTGTGAACCCTCCAGGGACAGAGAAACACCTTCATGTACCTGAATGTAACTCACCTTGAGCTACCACTGAAAAAGGTGTGAGCAAAACACAGATAAACAAGCATGTTATAAACGAGGCTTCCTCCAAACTGTCCAGTTAGATACTTTTCCTGTTATGTCAGCCATTATAGAACAGAAAACAGTTACTTTAGCACATAAAAAATGTGTCTTAGGAGAGAACATTTCCTGTACTATCACCTGTGATCAAGTACAGAATGAGCTTATTATTATTATCTTAAAAGAAATTCTTATCACAGCTAAATTAGGTCACTATCACTTGTGCAGATGGCTAGTGTCAAGTTGCCTAAATTTGCTAGTGTTCACTTTGGTTGACTGAATATTCCAAATCTGTTCCCCACAAGTGTGCTCTTTCTGTACTTTAATTCCATTGTCAGGAAAATTCACTGCGATTTGCTCTGCTGTCTGGTGTGTAGTTTGAAAATTTGCTACTGTATCCTCTAGACATCTCACATTTGTGTAACTACTGGATGAAAACTGGGCTTCATTCAAACCTATTGATCCCAGTTTGAGTGAGCAGACACCTATTCATTTAAAGCATGAACCTAATCAGTTTCAAGAAGCCAACACCTGGTACAATTCTTCCCCTTAATCTCTAACAGCAAAGCTTTAATCCTCACACACTGCCTCACATAGAGGCTGATGCAAAAAACTACCCTGGGAAGCAGTGGGCATTTACAAAGACGTTTACGCAGGCCTATGATACAGGAGACCCATCAGCTCACTAGCTGTTCCTTCCTGATATAGAGAAGATTTGAAAGGAGCACAACACCAGCATAATGTGACAAACTTACTGGCAAGTCTGAGGTGGCATATAAGGGTTGACTCCCCGTGTATTGGGGCACAAAGCTAATGATATTGACACCCTGACCTCTCCCCCATCCCAAAATAAAACCTAGTAGTTTTGCAGCCCTTTCCTCCCCTCCCCCGCCAGTGATACAAAACAACCCCATACCTCTGCCCCTAATATGTTAAAAAAAAAACCCAAAACAAAACCCTTTCTGTCTAGTGCTACTCACTCCTCCCCACTAGACACCAGGGGCATTTTGTTTTATAATTTGGGGGAGGGGGGACGGTCAGAACACCAGGTAGGCCAATGTAGAATCCCCATGGCTTGATTTTTTTAAATGTCACCCTGCCAGTGTGTGAGACAAACAGTGTGTGCTGGCAGGATGGGTGACATTTTGCAATTGTTGCAAATTACTGCCGTGATTTTAATGCACAAATAATTTGCATGTGCATTTCTTACAGCATGTCATGGTATTTTTGCAGAACAAACTGCACACTGAGCTGGGCTCCTCAGCAAGATTTGCTACATTGGCCCATTTTGTATTACTTTAGAGCAGGACACTTATGGTCATTTTTTTTCCAGACTGTTTCTTTTTCTATTGCTCAGAGTGTATGACATCTACCTTCCTCAGGACATTTTGCCGTACAGTGCGAACTATTTACTGGATCATACCTGGTGCAGTCATACACCACTAGTCTCAATCACCATTAATGGCACAACATATTCTACGACTCTGTTTATCAATAACTCTATGGACATTCCAAATTATTTCATACACTGTGCACCTTCCACCTCTTGGTATGGGAGAAGAGACATTACAAAAACCTGCTAAACTTTAAAGAACTCCATGTCTATATTGATCACCTTGAGAAAACCTCCAAAGAAGTGAATCATACCATACCATCATTTATGAAGTAGTAACACAGTAAATGATGGCCTATCTGGTCTGCCCAATAAGGTGGTTAGAGTTGTACCTGCCTCTCTTTGCAAGCTGCACTCCTCTATGCCTTGTTTAAGTGTGAATGTCATTTAAGCTTTGTTTCGATTCCCTTCTCTTTCTATATAGGGATACTCTGTTTATCCTCATGCATTCTTTTAATTCCACCACTTCCACTGGGAAAGTATTCCAGGTATCTACGACCTGTCTGTAAAAAAGCATTTCCTGATGTTACTCCTAAGTCTACCTACCTGTAACCTCAATTCATGTCCTCTAGTTCTACCACTTCTCCGTCTCTGAAAAAGATTTGTTTGGATATTAATACCTGGCAAGAATAGAAGAGTTCTACAAGCTTTTGAAAACTTGGCACAAGGTGTTCTTGTTTCTGCATGGGAAAGTTTATTTGACTATTCACCTATTACTGAGCATGTTTTCAATTTTCTTATTCACCCTATCATTATTTTACCTTTAATACAAATTTTGTTATGCATTGTCACAATTTTCTTGTGCTCTAAAAGAAATGTACAGCTCCTTGCAGTGAATGTCCTACAGAATATCTTTGGCTTTTTGAAGTACTTACATTTATTTCCCCCTCCTCCCTCGTTTGGCTTTTCCTACTCTACTGCATACCAGGGTCAGCTCTAGTATAGTGCTGATTCCCATATCACCCTACCCTCACTCACAGCATCCTGATACCTTGAGGCCTTAACTTCCTCAGAAATTCCTACAACCCTTATCACTGTTTGTTCTCTCTATGATGGGCACTGTAATAGCCAGTAGTGAGTGCCCTATCTGAGGCACAAGGTCTAGACTCAAAACAGCAGGACATATATTATTGGAGGTATTAGATGCAAAACACAATGTAAGTTTACCACTGTTGTATATAAAACAGTTGAAGCTTTGAATACTTTGTTTATAGGTACCACACAAGTTGCTTCCACCTTCTCCCATGCATACTCAAGAAATGTATAAAAAAAAAATAAAATAAAAACTAAAAAACTGTGGGAAATGTCAGCATTGCACAGTGCTACCTACAATTCAGTTAAATAAGGCTTCTGGGATATATTACAATTCTGACTGACTCCTGGTTTCACCTTTAAGGTGATGTCAGTGAAGACAGAGTTGGTCTTGCCAAGATTTTGCTTATCATTTAGATAAAGACTATACAATCAGGCAGGCTCCTGAAGCCTCAGTCTTCAATGGATACCTGCTTTAAGGATACTATACAGAAAAATCCTGGAGGTTCAGTCTTCAAGAAAAAAATCACAATTTCTACAGAGGACAAATACAGTAGGAATTAAGCACATACTAAAAGTCATGCAATTCTTTCATTTATAAAAATTCTGCTGCAGAGTCAGGGGCTCCCACACAAGTACTCATACAGGAGACATATGTTCATACAGAAACAAACATACATAATTCCCTTATTTGGCAGGCAGGCCGGCCCTGTTGCTATTTTTCAAGATGGAAGTGCTGGAGGTAGGAATGAGAGGCCATCACTACTGATTTGGTGGGAAGGGGGGGGGGGGTTAACCACTAGACAGAATTTTAAAAAAAATTTGTTTTAAGTTGGGGAAGAGAAGGAAGATGTCAATAGTCACCAGGGTTTTTTTTCCAAGTAATAGGGAACGGGTTGATGCACTAACCAGAAGATTTTTTTTAAAATTAAGTCCGGGGGGGGGGGGGGGGGGGGGGCTGATGCAAATGCTGGCAGTTTGCTGCTGCTTTATGGTCACCTTTCCTATCTCAGCCAATAACCATCATGCACTGACAGGACGACTGACTTGCCACAATGAGCTGCGGATTAAATACGGCAGAAATTTGTATGCTCATTGATTATTTGAACCATGTTTCATTTTTTGCAGAAACCTCACAATAGAAGCCATACAGTCAAAGGCTCTAACTCACAGCTTTCTGTATCGGTCCCAATATGCGATAGTGTGGCTAGCATGAGTAAGGACCTAGCGAAGCTTGAAAAATGATCCAGAATAATGCTAAAAATGCAGGGTCATGTATTTGGGCTGCAAAACTCTGAGGAAATGGTACAGTTTAGGGGCTGAAGTACTTCTGTGTATTAAAGAGGAGCGAGGCTTGAGTGTGATTAAACTCTGGAATTCGTTGCCAGAGAATGTGGTAAAGGCAGTTAGCTTAGCGGGGTTTAAAAAAAGATTTGGCCGGCTTCCTAAAGGAAAAGTCCATAGACCATTATTAAAATGACTTGGGGAAAATCCACTGCTTATTTCTGGGATAAGCAGCATAAAATGTATTGAACTTTTTTGAGATCTTGCCAGGTATTTGTGACCTGGATTGGCTCTGTAGGAAACAGGATGCTGGGCTTGATGGACCTTCTGTCTGTCCCAGTGTGGCAATACTTATGTACTTATGATCATACGTGTTGATCTTAAGGTGGCCAAACAGGGAAAAAAAGGTGAAAGTGAAAGCTAGAAGGATGCTTAGGTGCATAGGGAAAGGAATGGCCTATAAGAAAAAGGAGGTGGTAATGCCTCTGTATAAGTCTCTGGTGAGAACTCATTTAGAGTACCGTGTACAATTCTGGAGAACACACCTTCAAAAAGATATAAACAGGAAGAAGTCAGTCCAGAGGGTGGCTACTAAAATGGTCAGTGGTCTTCATCAGAAAGCATATGGACAGACTTAAAGATCGCAATATGTACACTTTGGAAGAAAGGCAGATAGAGGAGATATGACAGAGGCATTTAAACACCTCCATAGCATAAATGCACAGGAGACGAGTCTCTTTCAATTTAAAGGAAGATCTGCAATGAGGGAGAACAGAATGCAGCTGCTCTTGGGTGCTGTTTTTAATGTTATTTTGATATCAATATACATTTTTAATCTCAATTTTCATTAATGTAAGATAAAAACAAAAACTGTTAATGTTTTATAACTATCAAATCTGTAATAAGGATTTCTGGCTTTATTAAATCAGAAATGCTGAACTAAGTTTCACTATGTAGTTCACGTTATATAATACTTAAAGGTCATTTTTAAACAGCAATGCTATCTCTGCAGAAATAGTTTAAAAAAAAATGTGTGTCTGCATGTAAACTCGTATGTGTAAGTTTGAACAGGTGTAAATGTACCCAGACCAACTGGAGATTTTCTAGGGTTCATGGTGGGGAAGCTTTTGCATGTACATGCCTATTTTTTGAAAATTCAACTGCATGCAGGTAAATTAACTCAAAAGTGCATTACTCCCCTTGGGTATTTTCAAAGTAGAAGTGATATATACTTTAGAAAATTTCACAGTGCCTATATGGGGAAAAAAAATATGTGCATACTTTTTATGCCTGTGCACAGTTCAAAAATGTCTAGTGTGAATTACCTGCTACCAATTTTCTGTTGTGATTTTTTACAGGAAACAGTCTGTGAATCATTAAATTATACTTAAATTAAACCTACAAAAGTCATTAAGAAAAGGAAACAAGCTGAAACTACATTATACAAATTGTACATAAGATTTGCATTACTGTTCACTGCTTTGGATAGAACAGGGTTCCATAAAGTGGTAAATAATGAGGAAGAATGTGGGTGGAGGTTGTGATAACTATCATATTATGATATGCTGCTATACTGTAAAGTCACTTGGGTGAGTAGTAGGACAGTCTCGATTATCTGACCTTCGGTAATCCGTCCATCTGGCATATTCGACAGACCCTTCAGTGACATCACTGCTCTGTTATTTGTGCTCAAATCCAGGCTCGGACCCCCGGAATCCTGCTACTTTCAGCGATGGCAGTTACTACTGGTCCTGCCTCCTGATCCAGACCCGATCCTGTTGACCAGGTATTTTTATTTAAAAACATATTCTAACCTACAGAGTTACATTAGCAAACATTTTAAAAGTAAACATCGCTTTCCATATTATCCAACTTTTCTGTTATATGACAATGGGGCAGTTGGATAATCGAGACTCTACTGTAGAAGATTTGTATAAATACATTATAAATAAATCAGCATGTTACACTGAAGCACTGAATTAAGAGTAACGTCAGGAAGTACTTTTTCAAGGAGAGAGTGGTAGATGTTTGGAATGCCCTCCCACAGGAGGTGGTGGAGACGAAAACAGCATTCAAACATGTGGGATAAGCACAAAGGATTCCTATACAGAAAAAGAACGGAAACAAAACAAACTGTGGTGCTTAGAAGGCATTTCCAGTAACTGGGGGAATAAGGCCAGACTTCTATGGTCTGTACCCCAGTTATAGCTATACAAGATCTAGACGGACTGGAGTGGAACTTCAATGGCAACTCTAGTAGCTGAGGAATAAGACCAGTATCAGGCAGACTTATACAGTCTGTGCCTCAAAAATGGCAAGGACAGATCAAGACCAAGTATGCATGTTATACTGCATCATACTGATATTGACACCCTGACCTCTCCCCCATCCCAAAATAAAACCTAGTAGTTTCACAGCCCTTCCCCCCCCCCCCCCGGCCTGTGATACAAAACAACCCTGTACCTCTGCCCCTAATATGTTTAAAAAACAAAACCCAAAACAAAACCCTTTGTGTCTAGTGCTACCCACTCCTCCCACTAGACACCAGGGACATTTTTTTAATATAATTTGGGGAGGAGGGACGGTCAGAACACCAGGTAGGCCAATGTAGAATCCCCATGGCTTGATTTTTTTTAAATGTCACCCTGTCAGTGTGTGAGAAAAACAGTGTGTGCTGACAGTATGGGTGACATTTTGCAATCGCTGCAAATTACTGCTGTGATTTTAATGCACAAATAATTTGCATGTGCATTGCTTACAGCATATCTGTTGGAATGTAATTGTATTTTACATGCATTGCCTGTCACCTATTATTTCTCTGTGATTACTCTGTGACCTCTGATGTGAATTACTTAGAGAGGTCACACAGCTATGCAACTTCCTGTGGGGGATAGACACAGCAGATGCTGCACATGGAGCACATGGAGCTCATGATCTCTCCTAACCTGAGAGGATCTATGGTGGTGTGAGCATCCATTACCATCTAAGCACATGGAAGGAGCTGATAATACAAATGTATAATAATATGTATATATAAGCCTGTCTGATTATAATCTAACTACAAACTGTGAGTAAACAGATGTTTTGTTACTTCAACTTTAAAGTGACTCAGCAGTGAATTATTCAGGGGTGAATGAGAGAGAGATGAAGAAAGAAATTAACATTTCTAAAGCTGAAGCTGTGTGTACTAAAATCTGCTAATTATTTACTACAAATAATCCAACAAAAGGGTTACGGGCCCAGGGCCAGGAATTGAAAAAGAAGAGAAATATTACCAGGCAGAAAAAAAGGCCACATTTTTCTCTTAAGTTTTAAAGGAAAGATTCAGTCTGTCTCTCTCTCCCCCCACACAGCAGACAGAAGGCTAAGAAAATGGCTGAGGGAAGAAATTCACCATTGTTCTATTCTCTCAAGGTGCCTAAATTAACTGAGTTTAATTATCGGCAGTGGGAATTAAGATTCATATGTCTCCTTCGAGCAAAAAGATTAGATATATGCTTAGACCAAGACAGAACAGCTGAAAATATGGCTGAATGGGACAATGCAAACTATTATGTGAAGTGCATGCTTTTGGAAGCTCTCTCAGAGAAACAAGCCATATTAGTGGAGGGAAAAGATACACCAAAGGACATTTTATGTAAGCTGAGAACTATGTATGCAACTACATATGCAAAGCAGCAACCAATTTGGTTAGCAGAGTTGAATGAAACCAAATTAAGGGATAAAAGTAAATGTAATGATCACATTATGTATCTTATGTCTTCATTTCAAAAGCTAGAACTTTCTGGAATTCCCATGTGTGATGCATTGAAAAGAGCATTTCTTTTTACCTCACTATCAAAGAAGTTTGATGTTTTTAGGTCTGTAAATGAGGCCATTGAAGGGCAATCTTTTGAACAGGCAACATCAAAACTAAGGCAGGAATGCATAATAAATGATTCTGAGGAGATGTGTTCTCAAAGTCAGTCAGAGAGAAATGAAACAAATTTCTTGGCAAAGAACAGAGGAAGGCGGAGCTATGGAAAAACTCCACCCAAGGGCAAGCTGATTTGCTACTCATGTGGAAAGGAGGGACATGTATCTAAATGGTGTAAGGAAACACAAAACACTCCCTCTAGCTCACCTAAGCCAATGGAACTAAAGAATTTTCAAACCAGGAAATGTATGAAGGACAAAGATAAACACAAGGGCTTTCTAATGGCAGAAAAATCTTTGACTATGGTAAATAATAATTCAAATGAAAGTACTTGGATTTTGGATTCAGGGAGCACATGCCATTTAACCAATTGTAAGGATTTCTTTCAGGAAATGTGTCCAGAGGAAGGTATTCTTAAAACTGCAAACGCAGGGACTGCTAAGATCCAAGCAAGAGGTATTGGATTCTTAAAATGCAAAGTGTCTAATGAAGTTAAAGAAATTCCTGTAAGTGATGTCTTGTATATTCCCCAAGCAGTTTGTAATATGCTTAGTGTATCTACATTAGATAAGAAGGGATTTGTGATTCATTTTGAAAACAGTAAGTGCACAATCTCTAAAAATGATGAAGTGTATGCTGAAGTTTTTATGCATAATGATGTTTATAAACTGAGCATTTCAGGTGAAGCCTCACATATGGCGCAAGTAAGGAAGAATGATGATAAATGTAGTCTGGAAATCTGGCATCGCCGCCTGGGACATCGTGATTGTAAGGTGATCCAGGATCTTTACAGTAAGCAACTGGCCACCGGCATTCAGATAAGTGCAGATGCTGGTAAAATGGAGAAATGCATAGACTGTGTTACTCAAAAAGGTGTAAGACCCTCATTTCCTGCATACACAGGAAATAGGAGTAATAAAGTGCTGGACTTAATACACAGTGACTTATGTGGACCGTTTAATATCCCATCATTGGGAAATAACAGATTTGTGCTAATATTCTTGGATGATTTCTCTAGATACTGTGTGGTCTATTTGCTGAAAGAGAAAAGTCAAGTCACAGACATGCTGAAGAAATACGTAGCCATGGTGAGCAATAAATTTGAAAGAAAACCAAAGGTTCTTCAGACCGACAATGGTGGTGAGTTCACTTCACAAAGCATGCGCACATTTCTAGAACAAGAAGGCATTCAACATATCACAACAGTAGCTTATACACCAGAGCAAAATTCTGTTGCAGAGAGAAAATTTAGGTCAATTGTGGAAATGACCAGATGTATGCTGTCAGATAGCAATCTCCCTAAAAGACTATGGGGGGAAGCCATTCTCACAGCAGTGTACCTACAAAACAGAATGCCAACTAAAGGCGCTGAGCGCACACCACATGAGACATGGCATGGTAGGAAGCCAAACCTGTCACACATAAGAACATTTGGAAGTACAGCATATGCTCATATACCAAAGCAAAGAAGGCATAAGCTGGATTCCACAACAGAAAGGGGCATTTTAGTTGGCTATACTCCAGGACACAAAGGATATAGAATTTTGAATCTGAAAACTGGCATTGTTGGCATAAGACATGTTACATATTTTGATGAAAACAAAAGGGTTGATAAAGGCTGGATTATCCCAGATGAGCCTTATCATCCAGAATATGAAACTAGAACCATAATAGACATGCCAGTGTATATAAATGCCATACCAAGGCAGATGTCTGAAAGCAACTCATCTGTATCTACGAGGAACAGGCAGAGGAAGCAGACACAGAAAGGATCATTGAAGAAGACAGTACAGTTGGAGAAGGGGAATCAATTGGAGAAGAACTCTCAGATTTAGAGGATGCGGAAAGGTCAGACCAACCTGTTGTCAGACGCTCATCCAGGGAAAACAAAGGTGTTCCACCCCCAAGACTGTCTTACCTAACAAAGTCAGCAGAAGCTCAAGAGCCCTTAACATGGGATGAGATTGAGAAAATGCCAGCAGAAGAAGCTGCTGAATGGCGTAAAGCTGCACAAGAAGAAATTGATGCATTGGATAAAAATAATACTTGGATTCTTACAAAATTACCTCCTGGCAAGAAAGCTATAGGATGCAAATGGGTATTCAAGTTAAAAAGGAATGCACAAGGAAAAGTGGAAAGGTATAAAGCCAGATTAGTCGCAAAGGGATATCTTCAAAAATATGGAGAAGATTTTGATGAAGTGTTTGCACCTGTAGTGAAACACACGACAATCAGAACACTTCTGAGCATTGCAGTCTCAAAAGGCATGCAAGTCAACCACATTGATGTGAAAACAGCGTTTCTTCACGGAGATATAACTGAAGACTTGTACATGGAACAGCCAACAGGTTTCATAAATACAAAACAAAGACAGCTAGTGTGTAAATTAAACAAAGGTCTTTATGGATTAAAGCAAAGTGGCAAAATGTTGGAATGATAAATTGCATGAAATATTGACAAATTTAGGATTTAAGCAAGGTGAAGCAGATAAATGCTTGTACACTAGGTGCACAAATGGACAATATGCATACATTTTAGCTTTTGTTGATGATCTGCTCATTGCAAGCAAAAGTGAGCAAGAGTACAAGGACATTGTAAAGTGTTTAAACCACAATGTTGAGATAAAAGAACTTGGAAATGTGTCATACTATCTTGGTATAGAAATTGAGAAACAAAATGATGGTTCTTATCTTCTAAGCCAGAAGCAGAAAATAAATGAGCTTATTGAAAGTTTAGGTATGCAAGATGCCCAAGTTGTAAGCACTCCCATGATCACTGATTTTCTGAAGGATGAAACAGTAAGAGAACCTTTACCAGATAACATCCAATATAGATCAGCCATAGGTAAGCTTTTATATCTAGCTACCACATACAGGGCTGATATAGCAAATGCAGTAGGAATTTTGAGCAGAAGGGTCAGCTCACCTACCAAATCAGATTGGACTGCAGTTAAAAGGATGGTAAGGTATTTAAAGGGTACCATTGATTGTAAATTAAAGATTTCAGCCAATAGTAATCCAAAACTAATATGTTACTGTGATTCAGATTGGGCAGGGGATCATTCTGATTATAAATCCACAAGTGGATATGTGTTTATGTATGGAAATGTACAAATTTCATGGGCCAGTCATAAACAAAGTATTGTGAGTCTGTCTTCTACAGAAGCTGAATACGTGGCCGTATCGGAAGCGTGCAGAGAACTGATGTGGATTGAAAAACTTTTGCTGGATTTTGGAATAGCTGAAAAGAGACCAATCCAGATAATGGAAGATAATCAGAGCTGCATCCGACTGTCACAGAATGACAAGGTTCAGTCACGCACCAAGCACATCGCAACGAAATACCACAACGTGCGAGAGTTGGCGAAAGAAGGGGTCATCAGTCTACACTATTGTCACACCAGTGAGATGACAGCTGACATCATGACCAAACCGTTACCCAGAGAACATTTTGTGAATCTGCGTATAAAGCTTGGACTTTGTATGAATAAATAATTGCATGACAGTTATGCATGAGAAGGGGTTTGTTGGAATGTAATTGTATTTTACATGCATTGCCTGTCACCTATTATTTCTCTGTGATTACTCTGTGACCTCTGATGTGAATTACTTAGAGAGGTCACACAGCTATGCAACTTCCTGTGGGGGATAGACACAGCAGATGCTGCACATGGAGCACATGGAGCTCATGATCTCTCCTAACCTGAGAGGATCTATGGTGGTGTGAGCATCCATTACCATCTAAGCACATGGAAGGAGCTGATAATACAAATGTATAATAATATGTATATATAAGCCTGTCTGATTATAATCTAACTACAAACTGTGAGTAAACAGATGTTTTGTTACTTCAACTTTAAAGTGACTCAGCAGTGAATTATTCAGGGGTGAATGAGAGAGAGATGAAGAAAGAAATTAACATTTCTAAAGCTGAAGCTGTGTGTACTAAAATCTGCTAATTATTTACTACAAATAATCCAACAATATCATGGTATTTTTGCAGAACAAACTGCACACTGAGCTGGCTCCAAAGCAAGATTTGCTACATTGGCCCATTCTGAATTACGTTAGAGCTGGACACTTATGGTCATTTTTTTCCAGACTGTTTCTTTTTCTATTGCTCAGAATGTATGACATCTACCTTCCTCAGGACATTTTACCGTACAGTGCGAACTATTTACTGGATAATACCTGGTGCAGTCATACACCACTAGTCTCAATCACCATTAATGGTACAACATATTCTACGACTCTGTTTATCAATAACTCTATGGACATTCCAAAGTATTTCATACACTGTGCACCTTCCACCTGAGTTTCTCTTATTGGGCAGACTCGGTAGGTCTTTATCTGCCGTCATCAACTGTGAACCTTAGCATCAAGATCACAACACAGAAACCACTGACAGAAAATATAAATCCCAATAAATAAAAACCTGCCTCACTGAAATTTTGCATGATTTTCAGCAGGGTTTCAATATTCATGACTACTTTTATACGTCAAACAAATTGATGTTTGTTGTTCTGGTGTTATGCACTAGAACTATTTGAACTGAGCTGTTGCACAGTAAAACTAAAAAGCTCCATAACACAATATAGCTCTTGCCTTCCTTATTTGTCTAGAAGCAAATATTTACTGCTTCAACCTCCAGGTACTTCGCTGTAGATAAAAGAATTGCTCAAAACGTTCTGAGTGTATATTCATGTCTATTCAACCATTAAAACTAATAAAGCCAATACATTATATATATTTTATTTAAAAAAAAATTAAGAGCACCATTAACTCTGAAGTGACTGAATTTTATTTCACTATAATTTCAAACTGGTAAAACATAACAGAAAGATGTGTATATAAAACACTACCATACCAGTATGCTGGACTACAGCTAGTTTAGTTGACAGTACTTTAAGCTGCCATTTTTCTGGCATTGGTGCTCTTCTTCAGACACTGAAGCAGCCCCACTCTACATGCAAAATGAAATGCCATCAATTGAAGCTGTGGTTCAAAATACACATATAACTACATTATAGCAGGAAAGAAAGGCCACTTTTTAAGAAAACTTAAATATACAGCAGGACTCCCCCAAACTTCCTTTATTTTTCCAACAGGGAAGTTTTTGGAGTCACTGCTCTTAGGTGTATACACATTTATTTATTTGTTGCATTTGTAGCCCACATTTTCCCACCTATTTGCAGGCTCAATGTGGCTTACATTATGCCGTACTGGCGATCGCCATTATCAGAATGAGAAATACAGAGTGGTATTGCATTAAAGTTCAATGGTGACAGAGTAAATTAAGCAATCACATGTAAGGTGATATAATGAAGGTTGGGCTAAAAGACCCATTACTATCAGTGGGTGTTTCCATTATGGGGCACAGATGAGTTCTGGCATGGGTGTCCCTTGTCACTGCAGGAATTGGGCTGTCTGAGCCCAAGGGACTCAGAACAGTGGAGGAACTCGTATTCTTTTACGAGCTAGTACATTTGACCAAATCACTCGTCTCATTGAACTACACCTCTAGTACTCAATTTAAGGTGTTGACCTTCACATATACAATAGTGCCTTTATACAAGGCCTTATATCTCACTAAGCTGATTACCCCCCTATGCTTCTTCAAAGGTTCTTCGTTCACTAAACAATCATCATTTGTGTATCCTAATGTTTGTTTCATGAAATATATTATCAAAGTACTGAAGAGAATGTGTTTCTCTGTCTTGTGCCTATTCTTTGGAACTCGTTTCCTATTAAGATACATCTAGAATCTTCTTATCCAAGATTCAGAGCTCTTTTAAAAAATGTATTTATTTTCACGGGCTCATGATGTATCACAGCAGCTGACAGTTCTGCCACCAGGATACACTGAGACTTGAGTCTTCTTCTGATTGATGGATGGCTCCTATATGTGTGAATCTTAATGACTGACCGTATGTTTACCTATTTATACTTACTATTAAACTAACATGTGCTCCATTTCTATTTGAACTGGTTGTTCCTTTCAATATTTTCCTATTAAGGAAAGGCAGTATATTAAATTCAATAAATCATAAACCAAAAAGAAGCTGTCTCTCTGTATGGCTGACTAGGCCTTGAGAAAAGGAGAGGAGGTTTTTAAGGCTGGCTGGGTCTACCAGACAGAAAGAGACTGGAGTACAGACCTATAGAGGGTTTGGGGTGGAGTACCAGCTGTAAGCCACTTGGGAGAGGCAGCAAAAGTCAGAAGGGATTAAGCAAAGTTTTTCCTGAAAGAATCTAGCTGCAGGGCTTCCCTGTCGGGATTTGATGGACTTTAAGAGTACAATGTACATGAGACTGGATTTGACTATGATTTTTGAAGATATCATCGATTGAGTTAAGTACTCTTTCCAAGCTTTGAGAAATGTGAATTTTGAGTCTCCTTTACAAGTGTTTGTTGTGGCACATGGCAGTGCTTATGTGAAAGTTTATATAGTGGAGTTTTTTTTGAAGACGTATGATTGTAACGGTTCCATCATTATACCAAAGGCGTGTCCTTTAAAAAAACGAGGAGTTTCCAAATTTTCTGAAGTCTTTTTTTCTCCACTTTTTTTTTCATTTTTTGCTTGCCATAGTTGCCTCCAAACAGGTTGTATATAAGGTAGGATTTTTGAATTTTGCTGATTTTAATTACCCCCATATAGACTGGGTTAATGTAACATCTGGGCACGCTAGGGAGGTAAACTTCCTCAGTGAAATAAAGGACAGCTTTATGGAGCTGCTGGTACAGGAGCCGACGAGAGAAGGAAAAATTCTAGACGTAGTCATTTGTGGAGCGCATGATCTGGTATGGGAGGTAGCGGTCCGGGGGCCATTCGACAACAGAGATCATAACATGATCGCCATTGAAATTTGCTTTCAAAAAGTTAAACATAGGAAGTCAAATATGTTAGCATTTAACTTTAAAAAACGAAGCTATGATAAAATGAGAAAAACGGTTAAAAAACAAAAACAAAAAAACTTAAAGGAGTGACTGAGAGGGTAAGAAACCTACAACAGGCGTGGATACTGTTCAAAAACACCGTCCTGGAGGCCCAGGCCAAACATATTCCACGTGACGGAAAACCAAACAACAGCTGGCGTGGTTAAAAAGTGAGGTAAAGGAGGCTATTGGAGCTAAAAAGGAATCCTTCAGAAAATGGAAGGAGGAACCGAATGAGGAAAATAAGAAGCGGCATAAGGAATGTCAAGTCAGATGCAAAGCACTGATAAGAAAGGCAAAGAGGGATTTTGAAAGAACGATAGCGTTAGAGGTGAAAACCGATAGTAAATTTTTTTTTTAGATACATTAAAAGCAGGAAACCGGCAAAAGAATCGGTTGGCCAGCTGGATGACCGGGGTGCAAAAGGGGCGATCAAGGAAGACAAAGGAATAGCAGAAAAACTAAATGAGTTATTTGCTTCGGTCTTCACCATGGAAGATTTGGGTGGGATACCGGTGCCGGACAGGGTATTCGTAGCTGAAGAGTTGGAAAAACGTATTGAAATATCTGTAAATCTGGAAGACGTAATGGAGCAGTTCTGCAAACAGAAGAGTAGCAAATCTCCTGGACCGGATGGTATTCACCCTAGGGTACTAATAGAACTAAAAAATGAGCTGGCGGAGCTACTGTTATTGATTTGTAATTTATCCTTAAAATCGAGCGTGGTACTGGAAGATTGGAGGGTGGCCAATGTAACGCCAATATTTAAAAAAGGTTTCAGAGGAGACCCGGGAAATTATAGACCGGTGAGTCTGACTTCGGTGCCAAGCAAAATGGTAGAGACTATAACCAAGAACAAAATTACAGAGCACGTTCAAAAGCATGGACTAATGGAACAAAGTCAACATGGACTTAGTGAAGGGAAGTCTTGCCTCACCAATCTGCTGCATTTCTTTGAAGGGGTAAACAAACATGTGGACAAAGGTGAGCCGGTTGATATTGTGTATCTAGATTTTCAGAAGGCATTTGATAAGGTCCCTCATGAAAGACTACAGAGGAAATTAGAGGGACATGGGATCGGAGGTAGTGTCTTACTGTGGATTAAAAACTGGTTGAAAGATAGGAAACAGAGTAGGACTAAAAGGTCAATATTCGCAATGGAGAAGGGTAGTTAGCGGGGTCCCTCAGGGATCAGTGCTGGGACCGTTGTTTTTTAACATATTCATAAATGACCTAGAAATGGGGGTAACTAGAGAGGTAATCAAATTTGCCGATGACACAAAGTAGTCAAATCGCGGGAAGATTGTGAAAAGCTACAAGAGGACCGTACGAGACTAGGAGACTGGGCGTCTAAATGGCAGATGATGTTTAATGTGAACAAGTGCAAAGTGATGCATGTGGGAAAGAGGAACCCAAACTATAATTACGTCATGCAAGGTTCAGCGTTGGGAGTCACGGACCGAGAAAGGGATGTAGGTGTCATCGTAGATGATACTTTGAAAACTTCTGCTCAATGTGCTGCTGCGGCTAGGAAAGCAAATAGAATGTGGGATATCATTAGGAAAGGGATGGAAAACAAAAATAAGGATATTATTCTGCTGTTGTAGCGCTCCATGGTGCGACCACATCTTGAGCATTGTGTTCAATTCTGGTCGCCGTACCTCAAAAAAGACATAGTGGAATTGGAAAAGGTGCAGAGAAGGGCGACAAAGATGATAGAGAGGATGGGATGGCTTCCCTATCAGGATAGGCTGAAGAGGCTAGGGCTCTTCAGCTTGGAGAAAAGGCGGCTGAGGGGAAATATGATAGAGGTCTATAAGATGAGTGGAATGGAACGGGTCGATGTGGAGCATCTGTTTACGCTTTCCAAAAATACTAGGACAAGGGAGCATGCGATGACGCTGCAGTATGGTAAATTTAAAACGAATCCGAGGAAATGTTTCTTCACTCAACGCGTAGTTAAACTCTGGAATTCGCTGCCAGAAAATGTGGTTAAGGCGGTTAACTTAGCAGACTTCAAAAAAAGGGTTGGACAACTTCCTGGAGGAAAAAGCCATAGAATGTTATTGAATGGACAAGGGAATACAGTATTTCTAGGATGGGCGGGACAAATTGCTTGTTCTTTTGGCCACTGTTGGTGACAGGGTGCTGGGCTCGATGGACCCTTGGTCTGTCACAGCATGGCGATGCTTATGTCTTACCTCAAAGTTATCTACCGACAGCTGTTATTGACAGAGCTGGGGAAAAGTCTTTGGTCCAGAAAGATGTAGTCCATCATTACAGTAAAGCCAGTTATTTTTTTACGTGTACTGCCCCATCCTCCTATGTATCTAAAACCGTCTTCTTTACACTAAGCGTCAAGCCATTTGGTGTAAAGAAGACACTGTAGCAAACAGAGGTGTGCAAAGTGGCATGGCTCAAAGTACATTGCCTCTCTCAGGATGTTCACAGTGGACTGATCAGTGCAGCATATTTGGGTGAAAATCCATCTAGAGAAAAAGCCAGACAGTGCAAAATGAAAACAACCACTTTCCAGAAGTCAGCTGCACATTCTACTGACCGCTCCTCTAAGTTTCATATGTACTAATCTAAGCGTTTTAGGTGGCTTTAGTCATTTTGTGTTCCAAAGGATGCCCAGTGGCACATTATGAAAAAGCTGTGACAAGAGAACTAAACACCCCGATCTGAATTCTCCCTTCCTTCCCTGTCTACCTTACATCCTGTTCTTGTTGACAGGGGAATGTCGCCGTGGCAGCAATTCTGATATGCTGCCTGTGACTGCCCTGGTACTGTTCCTCTGCCGTCACCATGAAGGGGGTGGTACGCGGCAGAACAGTGGCGGGGCAGTCACAGGCAGCATATCATAATCGCTGTCGCAAAGATGTTCCCATTCAGTATTACCCACATCTCTCACTCACCCCATCCAGCATTACCCTGTCTCTCACTCTGTGTCCCTTCTCTCCCATCAAGCATTATCCCATCTCTCTTTGTCTCTTCTCCTCCATCCAGCATTACTTCCTCTCCCTCTGTCTCACTTCTCCCCCTTCAGCATTATTCCCTCTCTTTGTCTCATCACCCCATCCAGCATTACTCCTGTCTTTCACTCACTCTCTGTATCCCTTCTCTCCATCTCCCCCATCAAGTATTATTCTCTCTCTCTCGTTCTCTAATCGTGTCTTTTCCTTCATCCTGATCCAGCATGGTCCCATTTCTCTCTCCCTCTCTTCCCTCAATCCCATCTCCTTTCTCACTCTTCTCCCCTTCCTCCTACTCACCCTGTTGCTGTTTTCTGGGTTGGTTCGGGCCATATCATTTCAACAAGACGTGCAAGATCATTTTCCTGTGCGTGCCATCGTAATCTCAGCTGCTCCCGTCCCTCTCATGTAAACTTCCTGTGTCAGGGGGATGGGAGCAGCTGAGCTTGTGGCAGAATGCGCAGAAAATGGTCCCCATGTCTCCGCTTGTAGAAATGATATTGGCATACTGCAGAATCTGAGAAACCAGCAACAAGGTGAGGGGGGGGGGGGGGGGTGAAGAAAGAGAAAGGAGAGGTGCTGGAATTGGAGGAAGAGCGAGAGGCACACAGCTGACCTGGGAAGATAGCAGGAGAGAGGGGGAGGAAACAATGGGGATGACATTTCATACCTGCTTTGAGGTTTGGGGAGGAAGTTAAAGGGAGGGTCAGGATTTGGCACAACCGCCCTAGACAGATGTTGTCAGAGCAGTGCAGGCTTCCTGGCAGCTACATTAACTATGGAGACTGGAGGGGAGAAAAAAACAGCTTTTTAAATGCCAGTTTGAGGGGTCTGCCAGCCTGGCCTTTCAAAAACCGGACATTTGGCAACCCTAGGTACAGATTATATTTCTCTGTTTCAATTCTTCTTGCTCTTCCTTGTTTTGCAATAATTTGCTTAAGAGATTTTTTTTTTTTAATTGCAGACCACTAAGGAGAACTGACTTATTTGTGGTATCTAAAAATGCTAAATAAATTCCATATCATTGAGTAAACAAGATTTTTAATTTTAGTATTCAGTTTTATGTTTTATCAAAAGTACATAAGTAATGCCACACTGGGAAAAGACCAAGGGCCTATCGAGCCCAGCACCCTGTCCACAACAGCAGCCAATCCAGGCCAAGGGCACCTGGCGAGCTTCCCAAACGTACAAATATTCTATACATGTTATTCCTGCAAGGTGCTTCAGTTTCTTACCCCACTGCCCACTGTAATGCACTCCACACTGGTCTGACTACAATTGATTCAGAAAGCTGCAGCAATACTGATAGAAGGTTGTAGGTGAAATGACCACATCACACTATTTCTGGCTACCAGTACAATACAGAACTAAATTTAAAACTGTCCTATTTTCAAGGCCCTTAAAGGAATGGGCCAGAGTACTTGAACATGATCTTCCTCTACACACCTTCAGAATCACTAAGGTCTTCCCAAGGAATATCCCTAACTACACCCTTTCCAAATGACAACACTTGATGTGATGCCCGCCAGCAAACCTTCTCTGGAGTAGCCCCCACACTCAGGAATACACTCCCTGAAAGGCTTCACTTAACACAAGACTATCTCTCAGGAAGCAGGTGAAAGCTTGGCTGTTCACTCAGACTTTTAATGGAAGAAGAAACTAACTTGCATACCCAAGGGGTAACACTGACTGCCCATACTGTAGCAGTACTTGCTTATCTACTCTTATTCTCACTGAAATTATATCCATGCCAGTCAGTGGGTCCCACAGCAGGAAAACTGCTTAACTGCCTCCATGGGAGTTGCTATTCACCCCGATTGGCACAAGCACAGCACAACACAGTCCCAAGCGGTGAGTCAGGATCCCTCCCCTGCACCAAGTAGAACTTGCAGCCCTCCAAGCGGTTCTGAGTCAAACTTTAGTTGGACTTACCACTGTTGGCTGCTACCTCCAAGTTCACAGTCTATACTGTAGATGAGAAAGTATCAGGACTGATACTCTGTCCCACATTCTCCAGTAAACCTCTTTCCTTCTCCTTTCTTTTTTTTTAAGGTTGTAGTGCTGGAAAAAGAGAGCTCCACAGGAAATAGGGGAGGGGTGAAGAGAAGGAAGAAGTAAATTCGTGGGGCACCAGAGACAGGGATCTGAAGATCTCCAGATATGACTCTGCAGACTGAAGCCACCCGTAAAGCTCAACTGGGGACCAGTAGACCAACTGGACCAGGAGCAAATCACTCAGAACCAGAGGCTGAAAAGTGTGTCCATCCACCTGCTGGAGATACAAAATATGGTGGAGCTGGACTGGATGCCAAGAGATATGTCTCAGGTCAGTTTTCTATCCCTGTCTGCTGGTTGATGGATACAACTATCCCACATGCTCTGGAATGGGGGTGGGGTAGGGAAACTATGTAATGGAAGATTTAAAAAAAACAAAAAAGCGTGTGTGTGGGAAGGAGGTGCTGCCCTACCATGCCTCAGCACTGCCTGCAATACCCATTCAGAATTAAACCTTTGGACACTGAGGGTTGCTCTAAGCTCCTCTCAGACTCCACCTCTACCCAACCCACCAAATGGGTTCCTATCTGCCTCTGGGCAAGCACCTTTCCCTGTAAACTATTCCCTGGCGGTTGCTAGGGTCACTGAGATCCCACAAATCCCAACAGCCTAGAAACATACCTACAGACTAAACATAAAAACAAATAATGGGATCACTGACCAGACACAGGGCTAAAACAGGATATTAGTAACAATATTTCAGTGAACTGTAAAAGTTAGAACCATCAACTAACAGTAAAAACAAAAACATTACCTACTTAAGATTTATTTCAACTAGTTAGTGGACAGGAAAGCTCTCATTATGAAGCTTGGTTAGGGTACTGACACAAGCTTCTAGTGCATTTTGGGCTAGTTCTCTTTACTGCTGGTACAGTATAACCAATGACAGTCCAAAACACTAGCTTTCCAACCTATCCCAATACAGAATATTGCAACCTTATAACCACTGGAGATGTAACTAGGAGATGCACTGTTCAAGCCTTAACCTGAACTAGTACTGCAAGAGTAAGAGCAACTCCCTTAGGTTAACCTGTAGGTAAAGAATTGGCTGCCTCCAACCTGTCATTAAAAAGAATGCAAGGAAGAAGTAGTTTTAGTGAGGAAATAAAATACTTCAATGCACGTAACTCAAATCTGGGAGCAACTGTAAAATGTTCTTCTTCCTCAAGTCTCCTACTTCGCCCTAGCTATTTAGGAAGAACTTGAGTCACTGTGGGTCATGGGTACAATTAAGAAAAGACAATACTGCAAAAGGTGTATGTTTATTTTATGGATGTAAAAGTAAGGACAAGAAAGGTCCATTTAATGAGGGGGGGGGGACAGCACTGCAACATGCACACAATTAAGCTACCTCTCTTTAATTAGGTGCTGTGTGGATGGTCCTTCTATATGCAAACATGAGTTTAGGCATCGTGGGAATTTGTCATAAGCATCAGCTCTTCTGGGGATGGTAATTCAAGATATGATATCATCATTTACTCAGAAGTCCTGCCATCATTCCTCGAATATGAAACTTTTAGGAGACTACTTAGAAATGGAAAAGCAACTGAAAATTTTGTGCCCTGAGGTTTGAAATGACACACACATTGTATTCTGATAAACTAATTCTTGGTGTCAATCCAGGATGTTTCCCAACATTCAAAAAGGGCAGAGTATCATGAAAAGACAGTTCTACTACAAGTTTTTGCTCTATTTTTGAGCTTTTTATAATACATTTCCACATATATTCAAGAAAACACAAAGAGAAAACAGGCCAGATATACAAATGACCCTCTTACAAAAATGCATTAGAAAACGGGCTTAGAACTTTATAACACAGGACTTTCACGCGCATTAACCCCACTGGGGCTTTTTTTTTTCATGCTAAATTTTTTCCATTAGCATGCGAAATCTGCAAAAAAATTAACACAGGAGTATTTACTGTCTCCTATTTAGGAAGCATTAAATGCGCTTATGTTACTCTGTGTTAACCAGTTAGATCACTAATCGGAATGCACTAGTTGGTTAACGGAGACATGCCCATTCCCTGCCCCCTCCCCAAATATATATATTTTAAAACTCATTAATACTTGCCTAGTGTGTAGAAAAGGCAGAACGCATTTTCCCATTCACTATACACGTGTTAGGGCTTAACGCCCTTTAGCGAATGGCATGAAACCAATTGTTGATTTCTCCAAGTCCTCAAATAAATTTGGAAATCAGAGTCGCAACCTATTTATCGATAATCTTTGTGCTGAAATGCTTTAAAGTCACATTTGCTTGAAATACACTACATTTTAGGGATTTCTCCTCCACCCTTCAAAATCACTACATGTGCAGATCATCCCTTGGGGAAATGTTCCCTCTAAGTGGCACGCATGAGCTATTGCTCATACATTTTATGTTTAAATCTTTTTTATTGAGAACAACAACAGTTGTACATGTTATACAATGAAAGGTATCCAATCAAAGATCAATGTATTACTTCAAATCAGCTTGTTAACATTTTACTTTTTGTTCCCCCCCCCCCCCCCCCTCCTCTTCCCATCCCCTCTCCCCCCCCCCCTTCCTCCCCTCAAGCTATGAACAAAACCAACTTCAATCAGTGCTACCCTCCGTAGGATATATCGCTCAAGGTATTGAGATTAAGAAAAACTCTTCCTCATGAGGCAGTAGATTAAAAGCACAACCGGCTGCCTAGGGCCTTGTTTCTTATAGCCCTACGTCTAGCATCTCCACCTTTTACATGAGTCATACAGCTTTATTGTTCACATCAACACCCTTAAAGGCTAAACCAGTCCCCATATGAACAGTTGTCGACGATGTATGTCTCAGCATCGTCCCCCCTCCTCTTCCTTCCCACCCCTTCCTCTCCCTCCCCCCAGTACTTCTCCCTACTTCACCATTCGCTCTTATCTCCACAGTCATACCCATTCACTCCAACTCATTCAATACCTGACTTCTAACTCTGGGCGCCACTACGTTCAGATATGCTGTCCAAATTTTTATGAAATGTTTCCTTCTTTTGGGAGTAAATCGCGCACCTCTGGCCTCCCACATCATAAGCGCATGCAGTTTATTCCTCCAATACCAGTAGGAGGGCGGTATGTCCATTAACCAATGATTCAGTATGCATTTCTTCCCCAAAATGCAAGACTTACTCAGAAATAGCTTCTCCTCTTTTGTTCCCCGTGCCCACACTCTTGGTGAGCTAAACATGATTCGTTCAAAAGTGAACTGTATTCTACACCCCATAATCCTTGATACAAACCGGGCAAGAGCTGTCCAGAAACCCCGAATTCGCTGACACTGCCACAATCCATGTGCCAAAGAAGGCATGGCCCCTCCACACTTCCTGCATCTATCGGCCTCCACTATCCCTGCATGCCATGCTTGCTTACCCGAGAAGTATGCTCTATGTATTGTTCTAAAATGACATTCTTGTAGTTCTGCACTATGCACTACTCCTGTCGTCCCTTTTAGTGCTGTTATCACCTTCTCCATAGCAAGTGAACTTCCCAGCTCTTGCTCCCATCTCCCCACTACCTCCTTGACATCTTTGGGGGGTTTTAATTCCCTCAGCGCCTTGTGGAACCAGGAGATTGATGTTTGCTCTATTGCATCCCCTTTCAGGAAATCCCTAACCTTCTTCCCAAAATCCAATGTGAGTGCAGATCTGGGCAAGCTTCTGAAATAATGTTCCAGTTGTAAATAGGCCAATCTCGCCAATGAGCCTCCTGCGCACCTCCTTTCAAACTCCCCATAGGGCAGCAGCGACCCATCCACCTGAAGAAAACTCTCCAGTAATGTCACTCCCTCTCGCTCCATGTCTTTAAAGACTCGGCTTTCCCTGCCCGCCGGGAAATCTACATTCCCCACTATCGTTAACAGCACACTGGCCTCTGGGTCTTGCCCCCAGAGACCCAACAGCATCCTCCAGGCGTATCGCAGAGGTTGTAGAAGCACACTATCCTGGAAAGGAATTGGTATCTTCACTTTCCTGGTGTGTAATAAGCAATTTAAAGACCATGGTCGAAACAAAGCTTGTTCCCAACCTATGTCAGTATATGTTGTCGAGTGCAAGACCCAATCTCGCAAGTGTCTAGCCATGCAAGCCCAGTTATAATCTTTTAAATCAGGCATTCCTAATCCACCTTCTCGTTGAGGCCCATATACATACTTCCACTTCATTTTCGATTTTTTCCCTGCCCAGCAAAACCATGCTATGTGCCTCTGCAGAATTTTCAGATCCCTGACCAGCAGCTTGATAGGCAAGATCTGCAACATGTACAGCCATTTCGGGAATATGACCATGCGATATAAATGTATTCTCCCTAGAAAAGACAGCGGCAAGGAGACCCAAGCTGCTAATTGTGCTTTAGTTTCCCCAATTAATCGTGGGACATTGATTTTATATAAATGTGCCGGGTCCATCGACAGTTGTACTCCCAAATACTTAAATTCCATGTGCGCCTGGCGAATCTTTGACCTACTCCAAATCTCTGGATCTACCCCCGCACTGACTAGGGCTTCTGATTTCTCTAGATTCAGTTTGAAGCCCGCAAAATCCCCGTATTCCCCTATACTTTCCAACAACCGGGTCAATGATGTCTTCGGCTCCGTTATCAACGCCAGTAAATCATCTGCAAATGCTGCGGTTTTAAATTCCTGATCCAGGATCCGAACACCTTTAATTTCTACATTGCTGTTAATTTCCCGCAATAGCGGGTCCAGGGTCAATACAAACAGCAGCGGCGAAAGCGGGCATCCCTGCCTGGTGCCCCGCCTTATATCAAACCAGTCTGAGAATAAGCCATTAACACTAACTCGCGCCTTAGGATCCGTATATAACGTCTTTACAGCTTTTTCGAAAAAACCTTTTATGCCATAGGCCGTTAAGATCTCAAACAGAAAGCCCCAATCCACTCTGTGAAAGGCCTTTTCGGCATCAAAGCTTATTAACATGGCTTGCAAACCTTCATCCCTCGCTCTCTCCAGTGCCCCAAGTATTCGTCTCAGATTCCTAACCACTTTTCGGTCTTTCACGAAACCCACCTGTGATTCTTCCAGCAATGTCGGCAAAAACCGGGCTAGTCTATTCGCCAGAATCTTAGCTAAAAATTTCGTCTCCGAGTTCAGCAAAGAAATAGGTCGGTACGATTCCGGTAAGTGTGCCTGCTTATGTGGCTTCAGTATTACCGTAATATTAGCCTTATTCATATGTTCAGGCATCTGCCCCCTTCTAACCACTTCATTGAATACTTCTGCCAGACTTCGTCCAATTCCTGGTCTAAGTAATTTATAAAATTCATTACTAAGGCCATCCGGCCCAGGTGTCTTCCCCAGGGAGCTCTGCTGCACTACCCAATCTACTTCATCTTCTGATATTTCTGCATTTAAAATCTTTAGGTCTGCAGTTTCCAATTTTGGTATCTCCACACTGCCCAGATATGTTGCACTCGGGGTCACCACTTCTGCTTGCCGTTTATACAACTGCTCGTAAAAGTGCCTAAAGATCTCCGCTATCGCACTATCCGTGTGTTTCAACTCTTTTTGGCCATTAACTAGTGATAGCACTTTTCTGGACCCAACCTGTCTTTTCAATAGTCTAGCCAGAAAACTCCCCCCTTTGTTAGCAAATTTATATAATTGATATTTGTAGTACATTGCAGACTTTTGCGCTGTCTGCTGCAGCAGTTCATTTAAGGTTTGCTGCGCCTCTAATAACCGGGCTCTCGCTTCTGGTGTCTGAGTGTGGCCATATTCTCTCCTTAAGGTTGTTACCCTCTTCTCCCATCTCAATACTTCTTGCTTTCGTACCTTCTTTTGGAAACTATTATAGGCTATTGTCTCCCCTCTGAGAACCGCCTTTGCAGCTTCCCAAAAAAGCACCGGATCATTCCTATGGGCCTCATTTTCCCCTTGATACTGTTCCCATCTAGCCTTTAATTGTAACTGAAACTGCCTATCTCGATAGAGGTATGTCGGGAAACGCCAAGAGAAATTTCTCTGCGCGCTGTTATCCAGCCGCATCTCCATCAGTACCCAGGCATGGTCAGAAACAACTATTGGTCCTATCTCAGCCCTATGCACTTGTGTTAACAGTTCCCTTGCAATCAATATATAATCAATACGGGACAGTGTGGAGTGGGCTCTGGACAGGTGCGTGTAATCTTTTTCCAAAGGGTGCAAGGTTCTCCAGACATCTATCACATCCAGCGCCTCCTCTAGCAACCCCAACCCCCTCTGGCCCCTGGACAGCTCCCTCCCCGTCGGCCTCGATCTGTCCAGTAGCGGATCTCTGACCTCATTGAAATCACCACCCACCACTACACGGCTTTCTCCCATGTCCTGCATTCTGCGCAAGAGCGTCTTATAAAACACCTTCTCAAAAGTATTGGGTGCATATATATTGCATATCAACATTGGTTGCCTCTCTATCTCCAGAGCCACCAGAACATACCGCCCTCTAGTGTCTTTTACAGTTTTCCGTATTTTCACATGCAGCCCCTTACGAATCAAAATTATCACTCCTCCTTTCCCTCCTACTGCCGGGGAATCTATGACCTCACCCACCCACCATCTCTTTAGCTTCTCATGCTCTATATGTGTCAAGTGCGTTTCTTGTAGGAGGGCTATTGTCGTTTTCTGGCCATTAAGGACCTTCAAGATTTTTTGTCTCTTTATTGGTGAGTGAATGCCCCCCACATTCCAAGTCACAATCTTTACACATGTCATCCCTGTATATTAATGTGTGACTCCAATTCTGCTTTCCACTTTTTATACATCCCGGAGGTGTCCCAGCCTCCACCTCCCGGGTTCAATTCTTTGTCTACATTTCGCCCACCATTATTCGCAATCAGCCATATCTTTCTTACATACATCTCATTCACCCACATTCGCCCATTCTTTTTCCCTCCCTTCTTCCCCTTGAACCCTTCCCCCCCTCTCCCCCCCCAGTATACTTTACCCCCAACATGCCCAAGTGAGCTTCCGTGTCCCCAGGATTAGGACACTCTCTTATTGTTCTGAGGGCTACAACCCTCTGATGTCCTTGACCAGTGAACAGTCTGCGCACAACTGCAACCAGAAATCCTTTTGGCTCGCAACGGCAAGTCACCATCAACGTGTGTGTTAATCAACGCAAAGTCTCCGCCATGTTTCTGCTGTCTTTAACCCCCATCTCTCTGTCGGCCTTTCATCGTGACCTGCTATTCGGTGTTCACTTCAGCCCATGTTTTCTCCAGGTGCTCCTCCTTCTGCTCCTTTCAGTTTGTTCACAAAATCTTTAGCCTCCCTCACTGATTCAAAGAAGACTGCTTGGCCATTATGAATCACCTTCAATCTTGCTGGGTATAGGAGGCTAAACTTATACTTAAGATCAAACAAAGCTGAGCAAATGGGGGCAAAGTCCCTTCTGGCTGTAGATACTTTTTGCGAGTAGTCTTGGAAACATAAAATTTTTTTTCCCTGGTATTCCAATTTCTGCCCTGCTCTCAGGCTCTGCAGAATCTCCATCTTGTGAGCATAGTTCAGGATCTTTAAGATGGTCACCCGTGGTCTCTCTGCATTGTCCCGTCTGGGTCCCAGCCGGTGTGCCCGCTCTATTCTCAGCTTGCCTTCCAGATCTGGCTGTTCCAGCGCTCCCGGCAGCCATTTTTCCAGAAAAGCACTCAGATTTTTTTCCCCCAAACTCTCTGGGAGTCCCACTAGTCTCAAATTGTTCCTCCTAGAGTGGTTCTCAAGATCTTCCAGCTTCGCTTCTAGCTCTCCCAACCTACGGGTCATTTTCGGGTGCTCCTCTGCTACTTTCCGGATCTCCTCCTCCGCCTGCCCCACTCGCTGTTGTACCTCATGCAACTCAGTCATCAGCGTGGTTTGCCTCTCTTCCATGCCGTCCAGCTTATCTATAATCAGTTGCATTTTATGATCGATCGTCTGCTCCACTGCCGCCTTCACTTCCTCAGTGATCTCCGCGGCCCAAAGCGAACTAGGCGAGGGCGAGTCAGGCGCTCCTCTATCCGCCATTTTGTTTTCTCCGGGGCGTGCTCGATCTTTGGGCTCTTTCTGCCCTATTTTCGCCGCCATGGCTCGCGGTTTTCAACTGTTTGGTTCTCGCCTGTGCAGGGCACCTTCCCGCTTTCAGATAAGTGTTTTATTTTCGTTTAGGACGCTGTTTACAAGTGCGGATCACTTCGTGTCCCGGAGTAGCTTCACCTTCCGCCTCTCTACTCCATTCCCCAACCGGAAGTCTTGCTCATACATTTTAAGAACGTTGCTCACAGATTTTACATGCTTGCTCACAAAAATTGTTTTTTTTTTTAGCTAAATACAGAAAGGCATTGCTAATACTGGTACTCAAAAATTGTTGGTTTTTAAAACTTGTTGTTCACAAGAAAAAAATAATTGCACATACCAGGCCGCTCCTTAGAGGAAAGGTTACTTGAGGGACTTATTACCCACCTAATCCCTTACTTAATAAGGTTCAAAGTGGGGTAACAAAGAAATTACTGGTACAGTAGCCAAGAATTAGAATCTAACAATCATTGCTATAATGATTAGCGAAAATAGGAAGCTGCATCAGAAGGTGGGATCCAGCAGACAGAAGGCCCCGGAGTAGGATTGTGGAGATTGCTGTCGGCTCAGCTGGCTGCTGAATAGAAGAGCTATAGCAATGGGAATGGAGGAGGAAGACAAAAGTGCCGGACCCATGGAGAGGGGGGGGGGGGGCAGTGGAAGTGTGGGAGGGGAGCTGCTGGACCCGCCAAGAGAGATAGGGGCACTGGAAGTATGGGAGGGGAGCTGCTGGACCCGCAGAGAGAGAGAGAGAGAGAGAGAGAGAGAGAGAGAGAGAGAAGGGTGGTGAAAATGCGGGAGGGGGCCTGTTGGATAGAAAGGAAACAGGTGCTGGACCCTTGGCAGGCCGCTGGAGGAAAGAGATAGAGGTGCTAGGTCTGCGGGGAGGGGACGGAAGAGGCTAGACATGGGAGGAGACTAGGAACGCAGAAGGGAGATGATGCTGGACTTGTGGGGGGGGGGGGGGGGGCATAGGGACCTAGAGTGATGGTGATGAATATGGAGAGATGGACACAGAGAAGATGCTGGACAGGGAAGTAGAGGGGACACATTAAGCCACATTGAGCCTGCAAAGAGGTGGGAAAATGTTGGATACAAATGCAGCAAATAAATAAAATAAATAAGAGACATGCTGAACATGGGAAAAGATAGGCACACAGAGATGGACGATGAAAGGTGAGCATGGAGAAAGAAGAAATGTCAAATGGGCAGGAGACCCTGGTGAGTGAGTGAGTTGAGAAGACAGAGGGAAACAGAAACCAGAGCCTGGGCCCAAAGTGATTTGAAAAATGACCAAACAAAAGGTAGAAAAAAAAATGATGTTCTATTTTGTGATTAGAATGTGTCAGATTTGAAATGTGTATCCTGCCAGAGCTGGTGATAGCTGTGGCTAGGGCCAAGGGCAGAAATTAGAACCCAAAGCCCACTACTAGGCCATGCCTTCTTCAGCTTCCAGCAGGCTTAGGGCTCTCTGGCCAGGAGGCAGTTGCCCTAGTTGTACCTCCCTAACACCATCTCTGGCATTTGTGATCGTTATATTTTGCATGGTACAGGAGAAAATGCATATCTTTCTATTTCTGTGGTGTGGCTTCTTGTGGTTTTAGGTTAATATACGTTTATCATTTTTGGTCAGCAATTATGTATTTGGTATTTGTGTTCTGTGTGTCTGACTACGGTATTCTGTTAGCATGAATTTTCTATGTAGCATTCTGTGATAATTTGGATTATCCAGTTTTCCCAATAGTGAAGGGGATATTTCTGAGGGGAGACAGGGATTTTGTTGATCCTTGTTCTGTATTGTTTGTACGGATGGGATCCAACAGAGCTTGTGGGGATGGGGACAAACTTTGTCCCTGCGTCGTTCTCTACTTATATATAGATTATACAAAAGCGAAGAAATGGGGGATCCTTGTAGGACACCACAAGGCAGTTCCAGGGAAACGAAATAAAAGTTATCCTTAAGCACTCAATATTGCCTGTTTTTCAGAAAGGAGGTGAACCGGTTTAACACAGAACCAGAAAAAACTACTTGAGACAAATTTACTAAGTAAAGGGTCATGACTGTCTATGTCAAAAGCTGTAGAGATGTCAAACTGCAAAAGAACCATCTCACCGCCTCTACACAATACTTTCCTCACTTCAGATGTTAAAACCAATAAAGTTTTGGTGCTGTGGAAACTGTGAAAATCATGCTTCTTGGGAGAACCATCCTAACTTTCGCATTGTACTGATTAAAAAAAAAGGCTAGCCAATCTAGTAATTCTAAAGGAAGATTTTTCAACAAAAAGGAGGGTACATTATTTAAAGGGCAGCTAATATTTAATACCTTATTTATTAGAAGTATCAAAGTCTCAGGAGAAATAGTTGTAAAGGCAGACCATACCCTATCTACTGGAATATTTAACACTTCATCAGAGACATACAGATTGTAATCTTCAGGACTAGCTGTAAATTCAAAACACTCATGAATAGTGGCAACCTTAGAAGCAAAAAAATGTAGCCATCGTGGGAACCTTAGAAGCAAAAAAATGTAGCCATCTCTGCAGAAGGCTGAGTTTCAGCACTTAAAGATGAAGGATTGAATTTGACCCCCACCTTATAGCAGCGGTTCCCAAACTGTGTGCTGCGGTGAAGCCGCAGGGGTGCAATGGCATATTTTCTTTACCTCCCTCCCACAGACCTGCCAAGTCTCCCACATTCAGCAGGAGAGTTCTGCTTTGGCGGGACATTTCCCACACTTCTGCCAAAGCAGGAAATTCTCCCACGGAGACACAATGCCACCATCACTGCTGCTTCTCCCAATGAGCAGCAGGGGCAGCAAAACATCAGAAAGCAAGTGCGGAGACGCAGTCTTCAGGCATGTGCTGTTGGCTCTGCAGGTTTTCTGCCCCCACTGACAACTTCCTGTTCTGGGGGAGAGGACCAGCAGAGCTGACAGCGTGTGCCTGAAAAGGCTGCGGACCCACTAGAAA
This sequence comes from Microcaecilia unicolor, assembly GCF_901765095.1. Lineage (NCBI taxonomy): Eukaryota > Metazoa > Chordata > Amphibia > Gymnophiona > Siphonopidae > Microcaecilia > Microcaecilia unicolor. The sequence goes on along the minus strand of NC_044039.1, from coordinate 157,342,510 downwards.
ATGGCATGGCGACGGGGACCCACAGTAACCGCGGGGACGGAGACAGAGCCCGTGGGAATGGGGACAAACTTTGTCCCTGTGTCATTTTCTACTTTGAAGCCTGTTAATGAACTGGACTGTTATTTATGTTTGAGTGACGCAGACGATGATATTTTGATTTTTTGGAAAAACAAGCAGACATACTGGCCACAACTACCAAAAATGCATGAAGGATGCTGTACATTCCTGCTACCAGCACATCTTCTAAGAAGGCATCTTCTATCACAGGAAGGACTGTGGAAGACAGGAGAGCTAAACTGAATCCTGAGATTGTTGATGATTTATTATTCATCCACAGATTTAAAAAAATCATACCTATGTTTCATAGGGCATATTTCTCCCCAGCTAGGGCATACAGCGCGGGTTGTATTTTGTACCCCTGGACATTTTAACAGGCTGGATTAGGATTCCTTGGGGTAGTAGAAGTCAGCTATTGTTGGGGTTGCAAGGGTAGAGGGTGGGGGTGGGGGGATTATTATAGTTGCTTGTTATTGTTTTCTACTTGTGATTTATAACAATTGCACAGCGTAGTGTTCCTTTTTATACTTTAAATATAAAATTATAAGTGTTTGAGGCTTCTGAGGATAGAGCCCACAGGGATGAGACGGGGCCAGAACCTGTGGGGGCGGGGACAAACTTTGTCCCCATGCCATTCTCTAGGCCCCACGCTTGCTATCTGTTGTTTCGCTGGGGCTACTGCTGCTCATCGGGAGAAGTGGCCAGAAAACAGAAGATACCAGGTGGAAGGGGAAAAAAGGGGGGAGGGGCGTGGAGAGACAGGCAGGAGATGCTGAATGGCGAGAGGGGAGCAAAAATGATACAAGAGTTGGGACGCTGGATAGAAGAGGATGAGAGAGAGAGATAGAGAAATGAGTGGAAAGATGGGGGGACAGAAAGAGGGAAGATGCTGGATGGATAGGTAGGAAGAGAGGAGAGAGAGAAGGTAGTCAGACGCTGAAGGGAGAGAGAAGGTGGTCAGAAGCTGGATGGAGAAGGGAAAGAAAATTGGGTAGAAGCTGGATGGAAAGGGAAGAGAGGTGGACAGAAGCTGCATAGAAGAGGGAGAAGAATGTGGTCAGAAGCTGGATGGAAGGTAAGGCTCAATACCAACGGTAGCAGTGGCGGTAAAAGGAGGGGGGAGACTTGAGAGGAAACGTATAGCCTAGGGGTGCTGTGACCCAAGAAAGTTTGGGAACCACTGCCTTATAGGAATTTGCAATACACCAAAATATACAATGAACATAGCATTATATATGCAAAACATTTTACTTTCTTCCAATCCACTGAAATTTGATTAAGGAAAGAAAGATAATGCAAAGATAGCACAAGGAGGGCAACATTTAAATTCTGAAATCTTAGTATCAAGACAAATTTCAAGTACCCATATATAATAGAAACTGAGATTTAAATCTTGGCTTACACTCGACTCTGCTGGAACTCCTCCATGGTGTCAGGTACTACTTCTCCCTCCCCCATACTGTCCCTCCTCCACCGATGCCGCCTCTCCTCCCAAACACAGAGAGCCCCCATCCCAAAACATCCGTAGGCCAGTCATGTGAGAATAACTCCTGCTCCAACTCTTTACTGGCTTACCAGTTCACCTGGTAGTCTAGTGGAGAGTTGGAGCAGGAGTTATTCTCACATGCTCCTGCCCCTACTGTCTTCCTCATTGACAATGGCTTCCAAACCAGGCAGACCAGATTAAAATTATATTGCCTGAGAGCTGCAGGGGAGCACGGGGGGAAAACCCCCCACCCAAATATGGTGTACGGCCAATGAGGGGAGGAGGATGGGGGACCCACACCCCTTTGGCAGGGCCCCAAAGCCATGTGTCATGCTCTACCAGATCCAGTACAGGAACCGAGCACCAGCCTGAACAACATACCATCTGCCAGAAGAAAAATACTGCAACTTTCCACTGAGCACTAGTAAGTTAAACTGGTGAATTCACTGGAAAAGATAGATACGTGTTCTCTATCTCCTACTTGTAGGAGGGGAAAATACCCACTCATTCAGAATAGTCCGGTCCCAGATGACAATGTTATTTACACGTAAATTTCTGCTCTTAAAAAAAAACCAATCAGATCAGTGATGTCTTCTCATAAGCCCCAATTTCTTTGCCCATTTCACAACTTCCCATCCTAGCCAATTCATTAATAAAGACATGTTAAATCAATATTTAAATGGACCACTTACCAGTACCAACAGTGGAACTGTCTGTGCTACAATCCAGGGGATTCTGAAATACACTCCTTGAGGCTCTTTTTCTGGTAAAACTCCATTCATCACTAACTAATGACCCCTGGTTGTTCTGCAGTTTGGATGACTGAAGAAAATCTGTGTATGGCGAAAACTGTAGGCAAAGTAAAAAAGAAAAAAAAAGGAACAACATTCACAAAAAATCCACATGAATTTTCAGACTGTATTCTGTAGAACCTTTGGGACTGAATGCTCATATTGATTGGGGTTCTTTTCTTTAAAATGTTTCAGTTTTGCGTTTTTTCAGACATTACCAGTTTACTAACCTTGATCAGTAAATTTACATGGATATTCCTTCATGGACAGATTATGCATGTTGGAGAATAATTCATTAAATATGAATATTGTATATATGGAGGATACAGATTTGACTATGAGTGGATTCTCCTATTAGATGAAGTGGAGTAACCTTTTAAAGAGGATGTGAGTTTTGATATCTGAATGTGGCACTGAGAGTTGATAACAACTAAAAGTTATGATTGGTTGAGTTTAAATGAGATGAATTTCCATTTTGAACCATGACAGGGACGCTGAAACATGGAGCCGAGAGGTAAGTTTGTTTAATTGAAGCATGTGAAGTAAATAGTTCTTTATAAGTGCAATATAATGGGATTCTGACAGAGTAATCTGGTTTGGGGAATGCATAATATTATTAGCAGTAAATACAGTGTTATTTTGAAAAGGTAATTTATAAAGGATTGGTGATGCGCTCATTCATTGGCTATTCTATCAATTGATTCATTTTATGGAAACGAGAAAGTGTTTTTTCCGATTGCACGACCAGAAAGAAAAACTTACCTTACCTAATAATTTTCTTTCCTTCAGTCCTGCCAGACCAGTCCAGATGAATGGGTAGTTGTGCTCATCTACTAGTGGATGGAGACAGAAATAGAAAGTAGATATCCATGTGATTCGCCCATTAGGGCCCTGTACAGCTCTAACTGCTCAGTATACTGTCTAGCCAAGCCATGGTGCGCAAATCCATACCCTTGGGTACCCGAGGACAGTAGAATGTGAATGCATTCTCAGTCAGAAGCTGGATGAAAACTGCAGGCAATTCTCCAATAGCTTACTGATCCGTCACTGAACCAGGAGAGAAGCAATAAGCCAGTATGAATCCAAAGCAGGCAGGCGTACCCTCTACTAACAGGCAGGTATCTCCTCAAGTCAAAAGGTGCGCACTCAGCCAAATGTGACTGAAGAAATTAGGTAAACCCTCTACCGACAGATATTTTACAGCGTCAGGAGGCCGCACTCCATTATATGCAACTGAAGAAAGCAGGCAGGCAGTTGTTCAGAGTTGGGAGGCACTTACTCCAGTACTAACTGAAAGTCAGGGACATGGCTGACTAACACACCACCACCTCAAGAAGAGCTGTGGCACTCGTGAAAATAAGTATGAAAATGAAGACTCCCCAGAAGGGAAACATTCCTAAAAAGAAAACAAACACAATGGGAGGGTTCTAGACTGGTCTGACAGGACTAAAGGAAAGAAAATTATCAGGTAAGACATACACTTTTCCTTCCTTTACGTCCTTGCCAGACCAGCCCAAATGAATGGAATGTAACAAAACAGTTTCCCAAATAGGGTGGGACTACCATGCTGATAGAACAAAAGCATCAGGCAACACCTGGCCTAGTAGAAAATGGAATGAGGAAAGACAACATACCCTCAAGAAGAATGCAACATCCTGTGAAACCCTGCGCAGGCCTGCACCTACAGTCCAGGAGCAGAATGCTGGGAAAGAGAGATCCATGAAAGAAGAAAACACCAGACCATTCTCGAAAAAGGTAGTCTATTCCAAACCATCACCGACCAACATACTTAGTCCAGTGAATAGGAAGGCTATGAACCACTCTCAGAAGTCTGGAAGGACAGCTGAACCTAGTCTGGAACGAAGAAACAGCCAACTAGGCTGCTAGCCCAGGAAACCCAGAAATAAGCAAGCTGTAAACCAATAAGCCGATAAACTGCAGCTACCTTAATGCAAGATGGATACCTCCACAACATCCTCAGCTGGCAACCTATACGTCAGCCTGACTGAGATACCACCAGAGGGGGTCAATCTGAATGGCATTTGGTGAATAATCACAAGCGAAAGAGGGATGAGGGAGCCCAACCATCAAACCACGTTAGCAGATAGATGCCATGAGTGGCAGGCACAGGAGTACCACATCCCTCGGTGACAGCTACACACTCCCCTCTGTCAACAGCAGAGAATTATGCTCCAGACAGTGGCAATGTGCCTCATCAAAGTGGGAGGCGCACTACAGAGGCAGCAGAAAGAGTTTAGACACTCCAAAGAATGCTGCTGACTCGACAGATTGTATATGTATCAACCTCCCCAGAGGAGCAAAGAGCTGAACTGCTAACAATAAATTGAAGGGACATTTGGATCTTTTTTTTTTCTTCAATCAGGAAGCAAGTGTTAAAAGAAGAGCTAGAGCACACATGAGTATGTGTCAATCCCAACCCAACAGAGTTGCTCAGTACAGCAAGACAGCCGATACCCCTAAAGGGAGGAGTCTGAGCTATACAAGAACCCAAGACGGCTAATCTGGAACTCTGAAAGAAAGACCACCTTATCCAGCCAACTCAACTGTAGCCAGAATAGCTGAACCCTTGGGCAGAAAAACACACACATAACATGGATGCAGCCAAGAACCGAGAGCTGACTATATGTGAACTATAACTGGGCAAAGAAATGTCCTCAGATGTACCAAGCCCAGGCAATAGCCCAAGTATGTCTCTCGCAAAAGAGTGGACTGAGCCATATGGTCTGATCTGAACAGAGACAGATGTGTTGAGGTCAGCCCCCAGGGAGAGAAGGCTGGCCTCGCAGAGACCAGGTTGAACAAAGCCCCTTAGTAGGGCAGCCCTGCTAACCTGAAGCAGGCTGCCCTGTAAAAACAGAACAGCTCTTGCAGGTTTGAAGGGGTAAAGTGCTGCAGGCACCAACCTAGCATGCACGGGTCCAATGCAGGCCAGAGCAGCCCTTCTCAGAACTAATGGTGGTGGACCACCTCTCCAAAGAGAACAATACTGGACAGCCAGATCGCAACCATCTGCAACCCAGAGAGAGGGGTCTGACCCATATGAGAAGCTGGCAGCGGAGAAATATAAGCCTACCACTGGTGCAGCAGTCTTCTCTCCTGCAGAGATGTCCGCAACTCCAAAGAGAGAGAAGGTTGCAGCAGTGAAATACCAGAGATGTTCGCAACTGACTGCAAGCCATATTGAACTCAAGATTGTTTAGGCCAATGCAGGATATAACTACCATAAATAAATACTGGAGAGGTCTGCAACTCAGAAAAGAGGAAACTGGAGTAGTGGTGGAATACCAGAGATGTCTACAACTGGTGCAGCTGCAAAATACAGAAGATGCCTACAACTCGGAAGAGAGGAAACTGGTGCAGCTGTGAAATACTGGACATGCCTGCAATTCAGCAGAGGAGACTGAAGCAGCTGTGAAATACCAGAGAAGTCTGCAACTCAGAAGAGAGGAGACTGGTGCACCTGAAAGCACCGGAGATGCCAGCAATGCCAAAGAGAAGATGCCACAGCCATAGCAGTACAGGCAGAATCTGCAAATCAGAAAAGAGGAGACCACTGTAGCCATGAAATACAGGCAATATCTGCGACTCCAAAGAGAGGAGACTGCTAAAACAGTGATTTATAGGAAAGTTCTGCAACTCCACTGAGGAGACCGCTGTAGCTCCCAAATACAGGAGACGTCTGCAATCCGGGTGAGAGACTGCGGAGGTTCTGAAATACTGGACATGCCTGTGACACGTATGAGAGCAGATCACTGTAGTTCAAACACTGGAGACATCTGCAACTCAGAAGAGAGGAGACTGCTGCCGCTACAAAATACAGGACACCTCTACAACCCAGAAGAGAGGAGACTACTGAAGTTCTGAAAACAGGAGACCTGTGCAACTCACAAGAGAAACGACCACTGTCGCTCCAAAATGTAGCAGTCAGTAACTGGAAAGAAACCATTGCAGTTGCAACAACAAATAGGAGATGCCAGTATATTTGAAGAAGAGAGACCCCAGGAGCTGAATACAAACAGGAGAAGTCTAGAACTGGGAAAGAAATGAGACCCTCCTAACCTGGAAACAGGAAAAAAAAACTGCAGTTGTGAAGGGCCTGCCCAAATACTGAACAGAAGATATCTAAACATTAGGGCGCCTGCCAAAGTTGTCGCATCATGCTGCTGAGACCCAGGGAACCTCGGAGGACCCAGACCTAGCCTGTTGCCCTGAAAGCCGAAATTGAAAGGAAGAAAATGCTCACATCCTGAACAGCCTGAAGACGTAAGCGGTCCAAAAGGGCCCGCATAATTAAGGACAGCGATGCAGCCACCGCCCATGGGCAACTGAAAAACCTTTCACGAGAAATCACCCCAACTGGAGCCAAATCCAAAAGAAAAAACAAAGGAGAACTAGTGCTCCACCTGGCAGATGAAATTTAATGTGGACACATGCAAGGTGATGATGCACATTGGAAAGAATAATCCGAATCATAGCTACCCGATGCTAGGGTCCATCTTGGGAGTCAGCACTCAAGAAAAAGATCTGGGTGTCATTGAAGGTAATACGCTGAAATCTTCTGCTCAGTGTGCGGCGGCGGACAGAAAAGCAAACAAGATGCTAGGAATTATTAGGAAAGGGATGGTGAATAAGACCAAAAGTACTATAATGCCTTTGTATCGTTTCATGGTCGCTGTATCTCAAAAATAGATAGCAGAATTAAAAAAGGTTCAAAGAACAGCAACCAAAATGATAAAAGGGATGGAACTCCTCTTGCATGAGGAAAGGCTAAAGACATTAGGGCTTTTCAGCTTGGAAAAGATATAAGTACATAAGTAATGCCATACTGGGAAAAGACCAAGGGTACATCGAGCCCAGCATCCTGTCCATGACAGCGGCCAATCCAGGCCAAGGGCACCTGGCAAGCTTCCCAAACGTACAAACATTCTATACATGTTATTCCTGAGATTTTGGATTTTTCCAAGTCCGTTTAGTAGCGGTTTATGGACTTGTCCTTTAGGAAACCATCCAACCCCTTTTTAAACTCTGCTAAGCTAACCGCCTTCACCACATTTTCCGGCAATGAATTCCAGAGTTTAATTACACGTTGGGTGAAGAAAAATTTTCTCCGATTTGTTTTAAATTTACTGCACTGTAGTTTAATCGCATGCCCCCTAGTCCTAGTATTTTTGGAAAGCGTGGACGCTTCACATCCACCTGTTCCACTCCACTCATTATTTTATATACCTCTATCATGTCTCCCCTCAGCCATCTCTTCTCCAAGCTGAATAGCCCTAGCCTCCTTAGTCTTTCTTCATAGGGAAGTTGTCCCATCCCCGCTATCATTTTAGTCGCCCTTCGCTGCACCTTTTCCAATTCTACTATATCTTTCTTGAGATGCGGCGACCAGAATTGAACACAATACTCAAGGTGCGGTCGCACCATGGAGCGATACAACGGCATTATAACATCCTCACACCTGTTTTCCATACCTTTCCTAATAATACCCAACATTCTATTCGCTTTCCTAGCCGCAGCAGCACACTGAGCAGAAGGTTTCAGTGTGTTATCAACGATGGATGAAAGGAGATATGATTGAGGTCTACAAAATCCTGAGTGGTGTAGAATGAGAAGTAAATCGATTTTTTACTCGTTCCAAAAGTACAAAGACTAGGGGACACTTGAGGAAGTTACATGAAAATACTTTAAAAACAAATAGGAGGAAATATTTTTTTCACTCAACGAATAGTTAAGCTCTGGAACTCTTTGCTGGAGGATGTGGTAACAGCAGTTAGTGTATCTGGGTTTAAAAAAATGTTTGGACCAATCCCTGGAAGAAAAGTCCATAGTCTGCACTTGAGACAGACATGGAAAACAACTGCTTGTATGTGATGGAATGTTGCCACGATTTGGGTTTCTGCCAGCTACTTGTAACCTGGCGCCACTGTTTGGAAAACAGAATACTGGGCTAAATGGACCATTGGTCTGACCCAGTATGGCTACTTGTGTTCTTATGGGTGAGCAAATTCATACTGAACTTATAATTAAACAAGAAAATCTTTAGGCGTGCTTTGTTCAGCTGTTAATTTTAGTGTAAAGGTGTGTCCTTTTCACATCCAAGAATATTGTCAGGTGTGTCACAACAGAAGAAAGGCTGAGAACCACTGCTTTAGAACAATGCTTTACCAAGGATTTTCCAATGCCAATATTAAACTGACTTGAGGATATCAGCAGGAAAACGTGCAATAAAACCACTACACTGAAGGGTAGCACATTGGCATACAATTTGCATGCAAACAGAATACACATTGTTTCCAGTATAAGAAAACACACTAAATTTTGCTGCATGTAGTTTTATTCCCCCCCCCCCCCCCTCAACTGCTGAATTTTTACTATGGTCCTGAACTGTAGTAAACATTCTATCACAGGTGTTAGCTCTGTCCAGCAGAACAAAAAAAAAAAGTCCCTGGTGACCTAGGAAGCCTCTTCCTTAAAAAATAATTTATGGTGGCTTCTGGCCCTTGAAGTCCCCTCCTCCTCCAATCCCAATTCTCTCCCTAATTAGGAGGCAGGAGCAATTCCCACTTGGCTCCCACTTTCACTACCATCTTGGAAAACGGCAGTGCATGACCCCTATTGGGTACATTCAAACATACCCCATGGATCAGGTGCCACCATTTTCCAAGATGGTGACAGAAGAGGACACTGTAGGACAATTCTTGGGACCAAGTATCACAGCTCAGCTGGGATTACAGTAGAAGTCCAAAAATCCAGACTGCTCGGGCAGCGGGTCAGTCTGGATTTGGGGATTTACTGGATTCTCAGACAGTACTTCAAAAATTAAAATTTTACAGAGGAATAAAGCGCTGAACTGTCTCACTTCCCTTTCTCCTTACCCTTTGAGCATCCTTGGTGTCCAAAGGGGGCCCATGCCCTCAAAGCCCCCCTGTTGCTATTCCTCCCCCTTCACTCCCTGCATGGTCAGGTGTTTTTTCACTACACACAGCCATTGTTGTCTGCTTGCTCTCCAAGGCCCCCCATGATGATGCCTCCCACCTCCCCGCATGGTTACGGTTACCAAAGGACAGATTGAGCCAGTCTGGGTTTCACTTCCATTGCTTTCAATGGAAGCAAACCCCGGACTGGATCAATGCGTCCTTTTTCGGGAGCCATATAGCAATCCTACATATGGTCAGTGTTTTTTCCCACACACCCGGAACTGTCTGCTTGCTCTCTGAAGTACCTCCCCCCTCCCCCTCGTGATGCCTCCCTCCTTTCTTTCCCTCCCCCACATGATCAAGCACCGCAGGCTGCAGGGAAGGAAGCACAGCCATGGAGGAGAGCAAGCGGGCAGGGCCATGTGTAGGGAACAAGATGCTGACCATGCATGGAGGGAGGCTGTCATCTAGGAGAGTAAGCAGGCAGGGCAGGAGGGAGTCCAGATTCTCAGGTGGTCTGGAACTCACAATTTCAAGAGTTCCAGATTCTCAGGTGGTCAGGAATACCAGAACCTGGATTTTGGACTTTTACTGTACTACAGCTTTGGTGGAGGACCTCTCTGTGCCAGGTGCCCTCTACCTGACAACTTCTTTTAAGAGGTGAGAGAGAAGTTGTCTTTTTCCTTTCAATACAAGAGCCAATCACCATTCAAGACACGAGTGGAGAAGGAAAAACAAAGACTCCTGGTGTAGTAAACCAATGGCAGGCAAATTACAGCCATTTAAAAAACATGCATGCAGTTTTCTGCATCCAGGAGTTCTTTAAGCATATGCATTAGGAAACCGTACACTGAAGCTCAGTGTGCAGTTCTAATTCACAGCTTATTATACCTGCCCCTAAATGAGAGAAGGCAGCCCTCAGGGCTAGTTAGGGAATTTGGCTCTCAGACTCAAGTTAATCAGTCCTTGAATAAACTTTTAATGCATACCGGTTCTATGTCTTTTGTAACAGGCGTCTGGTTTCCTTGAAATGCATCCAGAGATTGCTCGTTTTCCCACGGGAATTTATTTTTGCCTTTGCCTGCACTTAACACCCTTCTGGAGCTAACTGTTTGGTCTGAGAGCGGATCAGTATGTGATCTGTAACTACGCAGGATACAGTTATCCAGGTTACTCTGTGCACTCTGAGTCCTGTTACCAGCTAAGAGCCAGTCTGTGTCTGCTCCCACCAGCACGGCTGCCCCCCGTGCCTGTGCAGATGATGGTGAAGGAATAGCATATTCCACTAGACCCTGTCGGGTAAGCTTTGGGAGAGTTTTTCTAGCTAACCTGGCCTGTACAGCATTCATTACACCATCACCATCATCTTGAAGTTCAACAGAATCCACAGCCTTCAGAAGGCTAGTCTTATTAGCTCCCATCCTAGATGCCAAAACAGCAAATGCCTCCAACGCCGCATGACGCACTTTTCGCTTGCTATCAATCAGAGCAGGGGCGATATCAAAAGACAGCTTGGGCAAGTCAAATTCTTCATTTGGATAGATCAATAAGGAGACGATGCTAATGTTAACAACTTCTTCTCTCACCCTGGAAGTTTTGTGTTTTAAGTTTTCTAGCAGCAAGGAGAGCACTCTTTGAGGGCCAACCATCTTCATCAAGTTCTGGAAAATATCCATATAGTCCAATTTAATGACTTCCTTATTGTCCCCAAGTACTTTTACTGTAGCAGAAATAATGTGTCCGAGGTACTGTTCCACGCTTTGACCTAGCTGGACTACTAGCAGGTTGAGAACTTCTAAAGTACCATGAACCACGTTGAAATTAATGTCATCCAACAAATTATATAAAAAACTAATAAACCCCACCACACTAGAAGACGGCACAGCGCCAAAGGCAAACTCTTTAGTTACAGTTTTTAGCTCGTCAATGGCATAGGTCCTTATCTTATAGTCCTCATGATCAAGCAACCTGGAGTAGAGCTCTTGAGAAATGACTCCAAATTTCAGATTGCTGTGGCTCTTGGAAAACTGGCTGATATAAGAGTGCTCAGGTAACCCTTTCCTGCTCCCTGCGGCACCGCCGTTCTTCCTCATGTCAGCGATCTCGAGCCCATTCAAAGCCTCCTTCTGTTCCAGCTGCACCTCCGCGAAGCCACTTAGGTTTCTCCGGACCGAAGAGGGGAAGCGCTCGGTGTAGGCATTGAACTTGTCCTGCCCCACGCACTGCCGAACGTGCCCCAAGGCGGATAAGATCACCAGCGGCTCCTCTGCCGCCTCCCCGGCTCTCAGTTTCTTGGCTAAGCAGAGGGCAACCTCGTAGAGATCCAGGCTCTGCACGTCCTGCTGGGTGAGCAGGACCGGGATAGCGAGCGCCGTGGCCGTTCTGAGCCCAGGATCGGAGCTTTCCAACCCGTGTTCCACCAGCGCCCGCAGAACGTCCTGGGGCCGCTCGCTGTGCCGAAGACACTCGCGGAGGATCTGCAGCAGCTCCTGGCGCAGGGCCGGGTTCTCCTCCTCCCGTAAGTTCCACACTAGCTCGGGCAACACGTCGAAGCGGAACGAGTCGAGGTCTCGCTCCGAGCCACGTAGGATCTCGGCCAGCAGCTGCACGCAGACCGTCTTCACCTCGCGGCCGCCGTCGGCCAGCAGGCGCACCAGGGCGGTGGAGAGAGCGGCGCGGTTCTGGAACACCAGCTTGCCCCCGTTGTGCAGGACGCGAGCCCTTAGCGCTTGGATGAGCTCGCTGTGCTCGCCCACCAGGTTCTGCGCGTCGCTCAGGTGCTGCAGGACAGCGTCTTCGTCCATTGGTGGGCTGCGACTCGCCTCGAACCAGCCGGGGAGAGCCGGCGGCAGCGGCGCGGCTGGGAGCAGGGAGGCAGCGGGACTCCGTCTGTTCTCAGACATCAAGACATAGCCGCGCCGTTCTCTCATACTTCCACGCCAGCTCTCATGCTCCCGGCGCGCATAACCGTGGTCTGTGAGCGGACACCGGAGCTGACGGGAGAGCGGGCCACCTCCAGTGCCGCGCCGCCGCTGTTCTTGCCATGAACGGGGGGCTCAGGCAGCGCAAAGAAAACACAGCCGTCTCCAGGGGTTCAGACCTTCTATTCTGACGTCAGCCCCACATTCTTCCACAGCATTGACGCGTCCGCTCCGGTAACCGAAGCCATTATGGGTCTTGCGGGAGGGGCTTCTCTGCCTGTCCTCCGCCTCCCTCTCTGACTACCGTAGTGGCCACTAATTAACGGGGACTCTGGTAGCAGAACTCTCCGCTTCCAATCACCTCACTTGCATCAAAATGGCCCCAGTACCCACGTGATCAAAACCCAACACTTCCATGGTGACGTGCGGGCGGGCTCAGCTCCCGGAACTGAATTCTCCCAGAGCATGCAGGGAATTGTAGTCACCGGAGCTGATTGTTATCCCTAGCAACGACGATCTACGGCGTAAGTCTCAGAGATAGCCCATTGTAAAGCTGAGGGGAGAAAATACCCTAGATCAGGGATTCCTCAGTATAAGAAGACCAGCCAGTTCTGTAAAAATGTCTGGGACAAGGCAAGCGTGTCCGGGGTTGAGCGAAACCCCTCCCCCAGGATCCAGGGAGGGCATTGAATCAGGGCGAGTCTCTGGGGGCGGAAATGACGCAAACCCCACCTGTTTGTATTTGTTTTTGACAGGCGAAGGGGCTCTGACTGGTTTTTCTCTGTTATCTAACATTGGCAAAATACTGATGACTCAGGTGAGTTTTGGGCTTTCAGCTGTTCATTTACTTTGGCTATTTTTTAAGATATGGAGGGCATAGTAGCTATTGCTACTCAAATAGTATTTTACGTTGTAAGCAGACATTTTGAGCTGCAAGGCCCAGTGTGCTTTTTTTTTCTGAAATTTGATTGAAAGTAGGTTTCGAAGTTGTTGCATACTTTGTAAAGAAGTAGATCTTTCTTGCCTTCTTGTAGTTCTGTTCTTGTACCCTTTTACATTCTGTCATCAAAGTGTAAGATGTACCATATAGAAATTTTTAATTTCTATTGATTGCAAGTTAAACTGCTGCAATGCATGCTTTCTTTTCATTGTTTATGATGGTCTACCATACAGAAATTTGTAATTTCTATTCATTGCAAATTAAACTGCTGCAGTGCATGCTTGCTCTTGATTGTTTATGATGGTAGGTATTATCATATCAGAAAAAGATGAATCAGAGTGGGTATATTTAGATAAGTCAGAAAATGTATAGGTTTTTTTCACTGTAGCTCAGCTGATTGTAAGTGCATGAACCCTGTGCCCCATGCTGCAATCAGAGAGAGAAACTCTCTGATAATGGATTCCTTTTCCCTCAATAAACAGATTATTATGTGGGAAAGTATATAGTATCGGGGAAAGTAGTTTTCTACAGCTTATGTTTTTTAACAAGTTCAAAAAGAAATTAGGAGTATGGACCCATTTACAGCCTCCAGTTTTCCTGTATCTCTAATTTTTTCATGCAGATCTTTTTCCTGCATGACCTTCTTTCACAATGGATGAAAACTTATAAATAGATAAGAGGGTAGTTTTATTTTGGTTTAGGTCACATCTTTTCAGTAATAATTCAAGTTAAGTATATAAAAGAGTGTAAGCTGAAGCAGCATTTATATATATAATTGTGTCCATTCACACAGCATGACCCCATGTCTTATTTATGTGCAGTACTGGTGTTCTACTACTACTACTACTTAACATTTCTAGAGCGCTACTAGGGTTAGGTAGCCCTATACAGTTTAACAAAGAAGGACAGTCCTTGCTCGAAGGAGCTTACAATCTAAAGGACGAAATGTCAAGTTGGGGCAGTCAAGATTTCCTGAATAGAGGTGTAGTGGTTAGGTGCCGAAGGCGACATTGAAGAGGTGGGCTTTGAGCAAGGATTTGAAGATGGGCAGGGAGGAGGCCTGGCGTATGGTATGGCAATACTGGTGTTCTGTTTTCTTCATTATTGTTAAGTGTCTTGCCAGGGACTTAGGGGCCCCTTTACAAAGCTGTGGTAAAACGTGGCCTGCAGTTGAGTGGATGCATGAAAATTGCCATGTGCAAAGGCCACTTTTACTGCAGCAGGAATTTCTATTATTTTAATTGGAAATTGTAAATGGCCATGCGCTGATAAAAATATTGGCGTGCTGCAATTTTTTTCTTGAGTCCTTACTGCCTCCTATTTAGGAGGCAGTAAGGGCTCATGTGCTATCCTGGCAGTAATTGGACAGCATGTACCAATGGCTGATTACCACTGGGCATGCCTACTCCCCGCCCCCATGCTAGAAAATAGAAGAATATTTTCTGGTGCAGGAAATACAGCATGGCAAACACAGAACTACCGCAGGGCGCCATGCGGTAATACTGTTTTGCTGCATGCTACCCACGCAGTAGCCCTACTATACCTTTGTAAAAGGGCTCCTTAATGAGGGATTTTGGAGCATAGGACAAGGTGTCGGTTTGTTATTTTCTTATGTAGTACATCTACCACACCGTAGTAACATGAAGTCCTAGGACTCAAATAGCAACAACTCTACCTCTGCCAGTACATCCCCACTTTGGAAAACAAGATACTCCAGACTGCTACAGAAACTACATACTCCCTGAAATAGGAGAGACGGGCAAGATCTGAGCAGGAACGATATATATATATATATATATATATATATATATATATATATATATATATATATATATATATATATATATATACATATACTGGCATCATGTATATAGTAACTTGTAATATCAAGAACAATCTGATATAAACAAAGCATATTATTTTTCTACTTTTGTGTTTTTATATCATACTGTTTTCAGTCTCTTCTCTGTTCTCACTTTCCCCCCTTTTTACAAAGCTGCGCGGCAATGCTGACACAGCCCATTCAAAGTGAATGGGTTGTGTTGGCATTACCACACTGGCAGCAACTAGTGCAACTTTTATGTGCGTTCTCATTTTGGGGAAAATGGACTCTACCTTAGCAGGGTTGAACCAGGCTGCTGGTATTATTGTTTAAAAAGGAAAGTGCCAATTAAAAAGGCACCAATTTTATTAGCAGGGGTAATTGCAGTAAGCTATTCTCAACCAACCCAGTGTTGTAATACCTCACAAACACTAGGAACAACTTTATTTTAAATTTAAAAAAAATTTAAGAACTTTTGCTTTAAAATAAAAGCTCTTTAAAACAAGTCGCCACTGAGGTCTGAAAGTAGAAAGATTGTGCATTTGTGGATGGCTTTGTTCCTAGTGTTTATGAGATATTACTGCACTGAGAATAAAAAGGAAAGAGAGCAGCTTTTAAACTAGATCTCAGGGAAAAACTGACAGTCAGAAGTTGGTTCAAATTAAGTCATGTTCTAAAGATACTGGCAAAATGCTGATGTTAGAATACTCCTATAGAAAGGTTTTGGTAAAGGCTTGAGTGAAAGGAAGGTATTTTGGATTTAGCTCACACCTTTTTCAATTGTTACTTAAGGTGGTTTACATTCAGGTACAGCAGAGGACTTACAATCTAATTTTGTACTGGAGGCAATGGAGGGTCAAATAACTTGCTCAAAATCACAAGTAGCTGAGTAGCCCAGGTGCATTTAAAGAAAAACTGGCAGGATAAATGATTCCAAATTTTCCCGATCAGCTGCACAGGTTATGAATAGAAATAATGTTAAATTGTTCATATGCAAATGCAAAATAAGGTGCTCTTTTACTAAAGGTTAGCACATGCTAATGGAATTAGTACATACTAAGAGCCCTGTTTACTAAGCCATACTGTAGGCACGCTAATGTTTTTAGACTGCGCTAACACTAGAGATACCCATAGAAATATATGGGTGTCTCTAGTGTTAGCACGTGCTAAATTTTAGCATGCACTAAAAACGCTAGCGCACCTTAGTAAACCAGACCCTATATGCTATGAAGCCCATTTTATACCTATGAATTTCTTAGCATTTCGGGCCAGATTCAATATAAGTTGCCTAAAAAATCTGTGCAGTAAACATTTCTGGCTAAGCATATTCTATAAGTGGCACCTAGATTTAGGCACAATATATAGAATATGCTTAGTTGATATCCCAGCGCCTAAAGCTATGCACTTCCATTTACACCAATGAAAATATGGTGTAAATTCCTGCACATAGATTTACTCGTACTGGGCTATATTCTATATGCATGTAAATTTTGGAATCCCCAAGAAATGCCCTTTTGAACCATGCACATTAGAGTTTAGGCGCAGTTCATTACAGAATGCACTTAGCGAGTTGTATTTGTAAATTCTAATTATTGCCAATTAGTGCTCATTATTGCATGTTAGGTGCTGTTATCAATGCTGATTAGCTTATTAAGCCATTTAAGTTATGCGTGTTGTTATGGAATATGCTTAGATTTCAGCTTGGAACGCTAGGCCCGCTATATAGAATCCGGCAGTTAGTGTGTGTTAATTCAGTTAGCTTGTGCACTAAGCTTTAGTGAAAGTCCTTAAGGCTAGAGAGTTAAAATGTATGGCACTAACCCCTTAATTCTATATTGTTGCTCATGCAAATTTGTCTGCCAAGTTATAGAATGGTGTCAGTTATGCACACAGATTAACTGTTTAACAGCTAATTGGCTTTAACAACCAATTAGCTATAATTGGGGTTGATTGGCACTAATTAGCATTTATGTGTGTAACTGTCATTAGTCGATATTCCATAAATTGTGTGTGCAAAATCTATCGTGTGCAAATGAAATGGGGGAGTTGACCTGAGTAGGTCATGGGTGGGTCAGGAGAGTGCCTAGCAGTAGCATGAACAGTTTATAGCAGTGGTTCCCAAACCTGATCCTGAAGGCACCCCAGGCCAGTCAGGTTTTCAGAATATCCACAATAAATATTCATCTTTTCCCACGTGAGAAACTTCTTCAAATAGTTACAAAGATTAATCACATTCCCCAGTAACTTGTCCTTTACTCTTTCACCAATTTAACGACATCTTTATTCATTTATTTCTTTTATAGACCATAAATTTAAATTTTTTAAAATGAAACTCACTTATCCTCACACCTTCATTCCCATTACACTCGTACAGCACACTATACTCATACATCAATCATATATTATGACCAGTGCTTTTTTTGTAGAAAAAAAGGTGCCGGTACTCATGGGCGGGGTCACCACATATGGCTCCACACCTTTTATAGCCACACCCACATTAGCCATACCCCGTATATCAGCCATGGCGCATATAAATAGACATCCTTTAAAATATTAAACTAGTACAGGGGAAAAAAAATAACGTGATTTTTTTTCATTATAAATAATTTCTGTAAGCTGTTACAGCTCCAGTATACCCAGTGAAAAATAAGACAGCAGATGTAAATTCTCAAATTGGACATATTCCAAATACTAAAATGAAAATAAAATGATTTTTTCTACCTTTGTTGTCTGGTGACTTTGTTTTTCTATCCATATTTGTCCCGGTCTCTGATTCTGCTGCTCTCTATCTGTTCTCTTAACTCTGTTTCCAGGGCTTCCTTTCCATTTATTTCTTTACTTTCCTCCTTTCTTCTTCATTTCTTGCCCTACATCCATAAGTAAAAGCTGGGTCCCCCTCTGTGGAATTGACTGGAGGAGGTATAACGTGGATCCAGCTTTTGCCTGTTTTTTCCATCCATGTGCAGTTTTTCTCCTCTCTTCCCTTTCCCTCATCTCCATCCATGTGCATCTTCTTCTTTTTTTCTTTCCTCCCCTCCATCCATGTCCCTCACTTCTCCTCTCTCCTCCCCTCCATCCATGTCCAGCATTTGTCCTCTCTCTTCCCTCCCCTGTATCCATATAAAGCAATAATTCTCTCTCCCCTCTCCTCCATCCAAGACCAGCATTTCTCCTCTCTTCCTGCCAACTCCTCCATCCATCCATGTCCAGCAATTCTCCTCTATGTCCTGCTCTCCTCTCCCCTCTCCATCCATTTCCAGCATTTCTCCTCTCTCCCCTGCACTCCCCTCCCATCCATGTCCATCTCCTTCCTGTCTTCCCTCCCCTCCATCCATGTCCAGCATGTCTCTTCTCTCCCCTGCCCTCCCCTCCCATGTCCAGTGATTCTCCTCTCTCCCCTGCCCTCCCCTGTTCATGTCCAGCAATTCTCTCTTCCCTGCCCTCCCCTCTCATCCATGCCCAGCGATTCTCCTCTCTCCCCTGCTCATGTCCAGCAATTCTTTCTTCCCTGCCCTCCTCTCCCCTCCCCTCCATGACCAGCATGTCTCCTCTCTCCCCTGCCCTCCCCTCTCATCCATGTCCAGAAATTCTCCTCTCTCTCTTGCCCTTCCCTGTCCATGTCCAGCAATTCTGTCTTCCCTGCCCTCCCCTTTCATCCATGCCCAGCGATTCTCCTCTCTCCCCTGCCCATGTCCAGCAATTCTCTCTTCCCTGCCCTCCTTTCCCCTCCCCTCCATGACCAGCATGTCTCCTCTCTCCCCTGCCCTCCCCTCTCATCCATGTCCAGCAATTCTCCTCTCTCTCCTGCCCTTCCCTGTCCATGTCCAGCAGTTCTGTCTTCCCTGGCCTCCTCTTTCATCCATGCCCAGCGATTCTCCTCTTGCCCCTGCCCATGTCCAGCAATTCTCTCTTCCCTGCCCTGCACTCCTCTCCCCTCCCCTCCATGTCCAGCATGTTTCCTCTCTCCCCTGCCCTCCCCTGTCCATGTCCAGCAATTCTCTTCCCTGCCCTCCTCTCCCCTCCATGTCCAGCATGTCTCCTCTCCCCCCTGCCCTCCCCTCCATGTTCAGCAATTCTCTCTCCCCTGCCCTTCGCCCTCCATGTCCAGCATGTCTCCTCTCTCCCCTGCCCTCCCCTGTTCATGTCCAGCATGTCTCCTCTCTCTCTCCTGCCCTCCCCTCCATGTCCAGCAATTCTCCCTGCCCTCCATGTCCAGCATGTCGCCTCTCTCTCCTGCCCTCCCCTCTCATCCAAGTCGCGGCGAACCGGCAGTGAAGGCAGCAGTGCTCACTGAGGCAGGCACGCAGGCAGGTTCATCTCCTCTCGCATCGCTTCCCTCTCAGTGCGTCCCGCCCTTGATGGCGGGAAGCGCTTAGAGGGAAGCAATGCAAGAGGACACAAACCTGCCTGCGTGCCTGTCTCAGTGAGCACTGCTGCCTTCACTTCCAGTTCGCCGCGACTTGGAGAGGGGAGGGCAGGGGAGAGAGGCGACATGCTGGACATGGAGGGCAGGGGAGGGGAGAGAGAATTGCTGGACATGGAGGGGAGGGCAGGGGAGAGAGGAGAATCGTGACTTCGGGTAATGAAAAGATTTTGGAGCACGGGAGCAGGAACGGAAGGGAGCGGGTAAGTGAGGGACCTCAGGAAAAAGGTGCCGGTACGCTGTACCGGCACAAAAAAAAGCACTGATTGTGACTGATGTATGAGTGTAGTGTGGTGTACGAGTGTAATGCAAATGAAGGTGTGAGGATAAGTAAGTGTCATTTTTAAAAATTTAAAAAATTTGTATTTATGGTCTATAAAAGAAATAAATGAATAAAGATTTTGTTAAATTGGTGAAAGAGTAAAGGACAAGTTACTGGGGAATGCAATAAATATTCATGAGATAGATTTGCATGGAGGCAGTGCATGCAGATATCTCTCATGAATATTCATTGGGGATATCCTGAAAACCTGACTGACTGGGGTGTCTCCAGGACCAGGTTTGGGAACAATTGGTTTATAGAATACTTGCATTTATACGCTTAACTACTTACAGTCAAGCATGACCATTTACACCAGCCATTGAGATAGGGTAAGAGCTCACGCCTAAAGTTAGGTGCATAAATGCAGACTTATGCTAGTATTCTATAATGGCAGTTGTTCATTCTTTGCACATTTTATCCCGGCACCTAACTTTAGGTGTCCTTCTGAAAATTACCCCCATAGAGGAGATTCTATATATGGCGCCTACGAAAGCGGCGCTGAAATAAGTGCCGTCTAAGCGTATTCTATAATCGGCACCTAGATTTAGGTGCCGATTATAGAATATGCTTAGTTGATATTTCAGTGGTGATATCTGCACGCTATCCATTTATGCCAACGAAAACCGGGTGTAAATCTTGGCATGTAGATTTAGGCACACTGGGCCGTATTCTATAACTAGGCACCTAAATTTTAGAATGTCTAAGAAACTCCCATTTCCCCGCCATAACCACACCCCTTTTTGCCTCCATGCATTAGTTCGCCACATTGTTGCAGAATATGCTTAGCGAATTGTGCATCTAAATTCTAATCAGTGCCAATTAGTGCTCGTTAAGTGCTGTTATCAGCACTCATTAGCTTATTAAGCCAATTAAGTTATGCACAGTATTATAGAATCCGCGCCAATTTCGGCACCTAAATCTAAGCACACTATTTAGAACCCAGGGTAAGTTGAGTGAAAGTGGTCTAGTGGTTAGAGAAATAGGATAGAACCAGGAAAGCCATGGTTTCATTCCTGCTTCTGTCACTGACACTTTTTATGACCTTGTTGGGCAAATCACTTTATCTCTCATGTCTCTGGTACCCTTAGATTGTAAGCTCTTCTGGGAGGAACGTACATACCTGCCAAGTGTCCCGCATTCAGCAGGAGATTCTCACTTTGGTGGGCCATCTCCCATACTCCCACCAAAGCAGGAAAGTCTCCCTCTGTGATGAGGAATCGCTGTTTTTCTCACCGCCGCTGTTGCATCTCCGAATGCAGCGTCGGCGGCAAACAACAACACTGCAACAAAAAAAGTAAGCGCGGAACCTCAACAGCTTTCAGGCATACGCTATCAGTTTCTGCGGTCTTCTTCCCCGGAACTCGAAGTTGACTTCAGCGGGGTCACAGGACCAGCAAGCCGACAGCGCATGCTTGAAGGCTGCTGTGGCCCTGCGCTTGCTTTTTTTTTTTCTTGTCACGGCTGCTGCAGAGGTTGCATCATGAAAACAGGAGGGAGATGGGATGAGATCAAAGCAAGCAGACCTATGAGCTGCTGCATCCACGTTGTCATTCTTTATTGTTGGTAGCATTTTTTTCATTTAATCTCACTTATATTTTCAAACATGCTGGCTTCTGCAGTATACAGATGTACACAGAGGAAGTATAATAAGGGAATAACTTTTCATAGGTAAAGTAGTAATTTGTTAGAAATTGTAATCAGTGTGTCATTTGGAGGGGCTGGTTATAGGGGCACCCTAGCACTGTTATATTTGTGCAGAGATTTTTTTTCTCAAGGTAAAGGACCTCTAAAACAGACATCATGTTATGAGAATCAAGTGTTCAACATTCAGAGTTTCTGTCTATTTATTTACTTACTTATTTATATCATTTATGTCCCACATTAAACATGAATTGTGTTGAAACTTGGGAGCATTTAAAATCTTTTTTTTTCTCCTATGCCTACATCAAAAGAAAAGATGACGTGATGCAGTATGGGCGGAGCCAAGGCAGTGTGGGTGTGGCTGGGGCATGAACTAAAATCTCCCTCTCAAAAATCTGGACCCCTTGGCAGCTCTGAACATATTGTACATGAACACTTATGAGTGTGCAGCCCTTTGTTAATCTGGTAGATCTATAAAAATAAAAAGCATTGTTATTATTTTTATTAAAATGTAGACGGTGGTAAAAGTTCAACCAATGGGACACTGTGATACCAATGTATATATTATACTGAAAGGGTGGATCAAATTGGTAGCACAGTGGTGCTATATAGCATAGAGTCAACCAGGATAAAAAGTCTTCAGGCAACAAAATAGAGTGTAGCATTTTTATGGATATAAACTCTATATGGGATGAGGAAAAATAGAAGGTAGTTCCCCCCCACCACTGTATCTGCACAGGACAAAGAGACAGACAGTATAAGGCTTGCAAATCAATAATGGGAGATTTTATTTTCCCTGTATTGATTGGGTAGATATCTCATTAGGACATGCTAGGGAGGAGCTAAAGTTTCTAGATGCTTGAAATGACTGCCTCCTGGAACTGACAAGAGAGGAAACTAATTTAGATCTAGTCTTTACTGATACACAGAACCTAGTGTGAGGGGTAAGGGTGGTGGGGCAATAGTGACGACAATACATTCAAATTTTATATTATCACTGGAAGGAGGACACTAAAACAAAATACTATAGTAGCTTTTAATTTTGAAAAGGGAACTTATGATAAAATAAGGAAATTAGTTTTTTTCCTATGTTGTTACGGTCAAAAGTTTGAATGAGGTGTGGACATTATTTAAAAATAGAATTAGCTGCACTTGCAAGAAAATATATTTCTTGTATTCAAAAAGGTCAAAGGAGTAAAAAAAAAACTGCCAGTATGGTTTAATGGTGAGGTGAAAGAGGCAGTGAGAGCCAAAAAGATGTCTTTCAGATCATGGACAGCAGCCCCTAATAAGGAAAATAGGGATGAGCACAAGCACTGGCAAGTCAGATGTGAAACAGTAATAAGGGAGGCAAAGAGTTTTTGAAATGAAGTTTGCCATAGTGGTGAAAATTAATACTAAAAACTTTAAGTACATCTGAAGCAAAAAGCCCATGAGGCAGTCAGTCGCACTGCTAGATGACCAAGGGTTAAGGTAGTGCTCACAGAGGATAAGGTAATAGTAGAAAAATTAAATTAATTTTTCACTTTGGCCTTTAACTAAGCTATGGGGCTCATTTTCAAAGCACACAGACTTACAAAGTTCCATAGGTTACTATCGGACTCATTTTCAAATGAGATGGACGTCTATCTTCTGACATAAATTGGAACATGGACGTCCATCTCCCAGAGACGTCCAAATCGGTATAATCAAAACCCAATTTTGGACGTCTCTAACTGAAGTCCATCGCAAGGACGTCCAAATTTCAAGGGGGCGTGTCGGAGGCGTGGTGAAGGCGGGACTCGGGTGTGCCTAACACTTGGACGTCTTTGAGCCATAATCGAAAAAAGCAGAGACGTCCTAAAGTAAAACTTGGACGTTTTCACCCAGACATGTTTTTTTTACGAATAAGGCACAAAAAGGTGCCCAAAATGACCAGATGACCACCGGAGGGAATCAGGGATGACCTCCCATTACTCCCCCAGTGGTCACTTACGGAATTTAAAGGGGGTTTGGACAGATTCCTGAGGGAAAAGTGCATTGAACCTTATTTTTTTTTTTTTTTTTTGGGGGGGGGGGGGGGGGTTGCCGGGTTCTTGAAGCCTGGATTGGCTGCTGTCGGAGACAGGATGCTGGGCTTGATGGACCCTTGGTCTTTTCCCAGTATGGCTGGTACTTATGCACTAACCCCCTCCCACCCTCATAAAACATCTTTAAACATATCATGCCAACCTCTATGCCAGTCTCAGATGTCATACTCAGGTCCATGGCAGTGCATACAGGTCCCTGGAGCAGTTTTAGTGGGTGCAGTGCACTTCAGACAGTCGGACCCAGGCCCATACCCCCCTACCTGTTACGTTATGTGGAGGAAAGGAGACAGTGGATCCAAAAAAGGCCTCTCACAAGTGGTGTCTCCTTAAACAAGTCGTTGTTTTATTGATTTGAAATAAAGAACTTGTTTAAGGAGACACCACTTGTGAGAGGCCTTTTTTGGATCCACTGTTTCCTTTGCTTCATTGTTTTTCTGTGGAGAGAACACCTTCTGTGTGTGTTGGCATGTTTGTGGAGGAAACAGCGAGCCCTCAAAAACCCACCACAAACCCACTGTACCCACATCTAGGTGCCCCCTTCACCCGTAAGGGCTATGGTAGTGGTGTACAGTTGGGGGTAGTAGGTTTTGGGGAGGGTTTGGGGGGCTCAGCACACACGGTAAGGGAGCTGTGTATCTGGGAGCAATTTCTGAGATCCACTGCAGTGCCCCTTAGGGTGCCCGGTTGGTGTCCTAGCATGTCGGGGACCAGTGCACTACAAATGTTGGCTCCTCCCACGTCCAAATAGCTTGCATTTGGACGTTTTACACATGGACGTCTTTGGTTTCGAAAATCGCCGATAGTCTATGTCTAAGGACAACCAAAACCAAGGACGTCCTTGGTATTTTCGAAACGAAAGATGGACGTCTATCTTTTTTTCGAAAATACTGTTTTCCCCGCCCCCTGATTTGGACGTTTCTTTCAAAAATGCCCCTCCACGTAACTTTGTAAGTCTAAGTGCTTTGGAAAATACGCCTCCAAGTCACTGTAAACCTAGAAGATATAGGGGCTCATTTTTGAAACAGAAAAACATAAAAAAAATGGCATAACAGGCAGATAAGCATATTTCTCGCAGAAATATGTCTACTAAAGCGTGTAATCAAACCAACACCAAAAAAACACCCAAGTCTGCTAGCAGCCGAAAAGAAGATGTTGAAAGAGGGAGTGTGTTAAGTGATGAGTGTTTATTGCCAATAATGGATAGTAAAATGACTTCCTGGGAGTGGAAAGAAAAACGCCCAGAGGAGTCTACAAGATAATGAGCGGAATAGAGCAGACAGATGTGAAGCGTTTGTTTACACTTTCAAACAACAACAAAACCAGGGGACACAAAATGAAGCTACAATATGGTAGATTTAAAACAAATAGGAGAAAGTTTTTCTTTACTCAGTGTGTAGTTAGACTTTGGAACTCATTGCCGGAAAATGTAGTGACAGCAGCTGGCCTTAAGGAATTTAAAGGGGGTTTGGACAGATTCCTGAGGGAAAAGTCCATAGAACATTATTAAGAATTAAGTTTGGGGTTTTTTTCGGGTTTTTGCCGGGTTCTTGAAGCCTGGATTGGCCACTGTCGGAGACAGGATGCTGGGCTTGATGGACCCTTGGTCTTTTCCCGGTATGGCGGTACTTATGTACTTATGTTTAGACTCATTTGTGATTTTGCTGAGTTAGCGAGTGGAGAGATGGAAGTGGTCATTTGTGAGAAATAGTGGAGAGTTGTCGAGTGCTTTGTTACCTTTGTGTGTTTGCCCTAGTCTGAACCTTTTGACCCTTACATTTCCTGACTTGCCTCCTCTGGGTTTCACCTCCTCAAGTCCTTGCCCATACCTGCTAGCTTTCCCCCCCCCCCCAGCCACACCCATCCCTTTTTCCTGTATCTTGACACCTTTTCCCCCTTCCCCCACCAGACACTGTCCCTAAACCCCTACTCCTTCCATTCTACATCCCCACCTTCTGTCTCTCATTGTTCCTCTGTTTGTTCACTCTCAGTTTGTCACTGTTCTCGCTGCTGCTGCTGTTTGTGTGAGGGCTGTGTACTATTTCTGGGAGTGTGAGTGTTTTGTGGTGCTGCTGTGTGTGTGAGGACTGTTTGCTGGTGCTGGGAGAGTGACTAGTGCTGCAGCTCAAAGTTTCCAATTCCGCGGTTCGCTTGCGGAATTGGGTGGGTTTTCTGCAACAGCTGCGATTTTCTTTGAAAGTCGCGAGTTAGTGGGCGGCTTTTTGCTGCTGCGGCAGTGGGTTGGCTGTTTTTTCCTGCGGGCTTCTATTGGTCCAATTGGACCAATAGCCCTGTGGAGGCGGGCTGCAAACGTCTTTTAAATGCCTGCAGCGCGTTAATGCGTCCCTCACAGATCTGTAGTAAACAAAGCAAGTACAATTAACTAGATAGCAGAAGACAACCAGGCCTGGTGGTCATTTCAGAAACCTGGCTACAACTTTCTGATGATCCTGCAAATGGATATAAGATGATTCACCAACCCATGGAATTAAGGAAGGGAGGGGGCATAGCATTAATCTATAGTTATTCCTTAATATTCAGAGGAAGCTTGCTTTTATATCATCTTCATTAGAGATGTTATCCTGTACTATTCAGGTTGACTGTTCAAAAGATTCACTGTGCTGTATCCTATTTTATTGTCTTCCAGGAAAATAGAAAATTGCTCATGAGAACTTTATGGATTTTTATATCAACAGTTAGATCTGTGTTCAGCTAATATGAAAAAAAGTTATTCTTAAATTAGTTGTTTCCCTATTAATTATATTCTTGTATTAATATTAATTGTCTTATAGTGCTTCTTAATTTGTTATGTAAGCTGCATTGAACCTGAGTTTTCTTGGGAAAATGCGGGGTAGAAATGTTAGCCAGTCAATGCTGAAAATTATTGTTGGTTGACTAACAGGCTCATTTTCGAAAGAGATGGACGTCCATCAAACATATAAACGGCGAGTGACCGAACTCACTCGCAGATGCGCAGTAGAGACTTCCCTCTCTGTCCCGCCCCCGCATCAATACGTGATGACGGGGGCGGGACAGAGAGGGAAACTGCGCTCCCCCCCCCTGAGGTCGCCGCCACCGGTAACCCCCAAAGTTGCCGCCGCCACCCCTCCACCTGGCCCGGGCCCTCTGATCGCAATTAATTCATCTTACATCGCCGCAGCACGCAGATCAGCTGAGCTCCGGTCGGCCTTCCTTCCCTGCCTGTGTCCGGCCCTCGCTGACGGTACGTCACACGAGGGCGGGACACAGGCAGAGAAGGAAGGCCAGGCCGACGGGAGCTCAGCTGATCTGCGTGCTGCGGCGATGTAAGTTGAATAGCGAACAGAGGGCCCGGGGCGGGTGGAGGGGTAGCGGCAGCGGCAACTCCGGGGGGGGGGGGGGGGGTACCGGTAGGGGCGACCTTGGGGGGGGAAAGCCTTGGAAAACCCCCATTCCAATAGTAGCCCGTTTTAACGGGCTCAACGGCTAGTCTTTCGACATAAATCGGAACATGGACGTCTGTCTACCAGGAACATCCAAATCGGTATAATCTAAACTCTATTTTGGACGTCTCCATAGTCCATCAGAAGGACATCCAAATCTCAAGGGGGCGTGCCAGGGGTGTATTCAAGGCGGGACTTGGGCATTCCTAAGACATGGACGTCTTTTAGCGATAATGGAACAAAACAAAGACGTCCAAGACTAAAACTTAGATGTTTTAGCTAGACCTGTTTTTATAACGAATAGCTGCAGTGGGAATTCAACCCACTTCCCCAGGATCAAAGTCTGCTGCACTAACCACTAGGCTACTCCTCTACTCCACACAAGAGGTGTCCCAAATGACCAGATCACCACTGGAGGGACTCAGGGATCACCTCCCCTTATGTCCCCAAATCACAAAACATTTTTTTTTTTTGTAGAAAATGACCTTTCCTGTTCTGATTTTGGACATTTTACAAAAAACGTCCAAATTCAGACTTAGATGTCATATCCAGGAACGCCCTTTCTGTATTTGACTTGTCCAAAGTCTCAAGGGGCAGCAGTGGGAATTGAACCCATGTTGCCAGGATCAAAGCCCATTGCACTAACCATTAAGCCACTCCTCCTCTATTTTGCATGTCTTGCATTTGGATGTTTTTTGTTCGAAAATGGACCAAAACAAGGACGTCCAAATCACAGGACGTCCTTGGTATTTTCGAAAGAAAAGATGGGCGTCCATCTTTTTTCGAAAATGACCTCCCCGCCTCCGAATTTGGACGTCTTTGTAAAAGGTCCAAATTCCGACTTAAACGTTTCTTTCAAAAATGCCCCTCAAAGTGACTGTTCAAATACACAAGGATTGCTGGTTTAACCTAGCTATGTTTAGGCAAGATTCTAGGCACAGTGTAGCTGAATGCCGCAGTTTGGCTAAAACATGGCTAGCTAGTTTGGGCATTCAGGCCATTTTGATTATAGACCATTAAAATGTTATATTAGAAATACTATATTAATAAGCTTACTTTTTGCTGTTTCTTATAAATTAACAGACTCTCTTGTGCTTTCCAGATGGACCAGTCCTCTCCAACCTACATGCTTGCCAACTTGACCCATTTGCACTCCGAACAGCTTTTACAGGGCTTGAACCTCCTCCGCCAGCACCGCGAGCTCTGTGACGTTGTCCTTCGAGTTGGTGATGTTAAGATCCATGCCCACAAAGTGGTGCTTGCAAGTATCAGCCCTTATTTCAAAGCCATGTTCACAGGGAACCTTTCAGAGAAAGAAAACTCTGAAGTGGAGTTTCAGTGTGTTGATGAGACTGCGTTGCAGGCCATTGTGGAGTACGCTTATACAGGAACTGTTTTTATCTCACAGGACACAGTGGAATCTCTTCTTCCAGCTGCAAATTTGCTCCAAATCAAACTTGTGCTAAAGGAGTGTTGCACATTTCTTGAAAGTCAGCTTGACCCTGGCAACTGTATTGGGATTTCCCGATTTGCAGAGACTTATGGTTGCCATGATTTATACTTGGCTGCAAACAAATATATTTGCCAGAATTTTGAAGATGTCTGTCAGACCGAAGAGTTTTTTGAGTTGACACATTCTGAATTAGATGAAATAGTTTCCAGTGACTGTTTGAATGTTGTTACAGAAGAAAATGTTTTCTATGCACTGGAATCTTGGATCAAGTATGATGTGCAGGAGCGACAGAAGTACCTGGCACAGTTACTGCACTGTGTCCGGTTGCCACTGCTGAGTGTTAAGTTTCTTACTAGGTTATATGAAGCCAATCATCTTATTCGAGATGATCACAGTTGTAAACATTTGCTTAATGAAGCCCTAAAATACCACTTTATGCCTGAACATAGACTTTCCATCAGACTGTATTAATGGACACGACCTCGTTGTGCCCCGAAGGTACTTTGTGCTGTGGGAGGAAAAGCTGGACTCTTGCTTGTTTGGAAAGGTAAGATGGAAGAAAAAGACTTCTGACAATTTAACTTTTATTTTATTTTATTTGTTTTTGCTTCCAAACTTTTTATACTTTTAAAGAGGCTGTTATACACAGGCCCAAAATATTCTGGCTATGTTCATTTTTGCCACTGTGAGCGTGTAGTGGTTTAAGCAGGAGAAAAATAATACAATTCTTTTTACCATTTTTTTTGTTTTGCATTCATTTTGGTTTCAAATGGTCTATCTGCTAATATCCTAACAGAGTAAATGTCATCCAGTTTTTTTACCTGGAGCCCTTATATCTCTTGGAAATTGCTTGCAGCAGCACAAATTATTATATCATAACTAAGACCATCACCCTCTTTTTTGTCTTTTGGTAAATAGCCTTTTAGTACACAGATTTTAAGGATTCCTCAAAGTAGCACAAAAATAGTGAGGCATATACTTTACATTTAGAATTTGTGTTTAGTAACACATGGAAATGTACCTTATTGTTTAATTTATGTTTATGATTTGGCCTTCTATTTTTTTAATTTTCCTTCTTTTTAGCAGCTGTTTTAGAATCATTGGTACACTGTTCTCCCCAGGTCTTCCCAGTGGGAGAAGTACTGGTAATCCAATAGTTAATACAGAGCTAGAAGCCAAAACTCCAAGGGCTGAGTCAGTAGTCTGTTGCTGACTCTCTGGGAGTTTGTGTAAGTTGCTTTATGTCTCTGTGTGTTAGTTTACCTCTCTTTAATTAAACCATAATAATATTATTCACCTACCATTTGTCCCTTTGCATCCTGCAGTGAGCCATCATTATAAGCCATCCTCCATAGAAAAAGTTCTGTGCATGTCTCTGAAGTGTTAGGTCTAGCAAAGCATATTAGACTCTCCGCATCCATTTCTTTGTCCAGCAGTAAGATTTTCAGACGTTTTCTCCAGTAACTCCTGCATGAAAATCTCAAACAAAAATAACTGACAGGTTAACCGCTGTGTGCCTTGCATTTTTTATCTACTTACACTCAGTGCCGTAGCGAGGGCGGCTGACACCCGGGGCGGGTCGCCACTGCGCACCCGTCCCCCGGGGTGCAGCAAGGCGCACCCCCCCCCCCCCGGAGCGCATTCTTACTGCCATACGAAAGCGGGGGGCAGGCAGGAACGCCGATCCGCCCCGAGTGCATGTCGCTGGGAGCTGCGTCGGCTCCGCTGGTTCCCTGCTCTCTCTGCCCCGGAACAGGAAGTAACCTGTTCCGGGGCAGAATGAGCAGGGAACCAGTGGAGCCGACACCCCCCCCCCCCCCAGCGGCGTGCACCCGGGGCGGACCGCCCCACCGCCCCCCCCTTCCTACGCCGCTGCTTACACTATCAACATTTATGAGCCCTTTTACTAAAGATTAGCATGTGCTACAGAATTAGTGTGTGCTAAATGCTAAGAAGCCCATATACATAAAATGGGCTTCTTAGCAAGTGCGTGTTAAGCTTTAGTAAAAGGGCCCTTTAGGCAGGAAATTTCTCCTTCATTGTACTACTACAGTATGTTGTAATTTGTGTTTTGCATCCTTGCACTGATAGCTCATCAAAACCAATGTAAGTTTTTTGTGTACAATCAAGGCTAAATAAAAATATAATTTTTGTTACAGAATTATATTTTTTCCTCGAAGTGCCGGAAATCACTGTGTTTTAATGTGATCTCCATCATTGTACTTTTTCAGCTTAGGCATGAATTTTCCATTGTCAAGAAGAAACTGCACTTCTGTCAGCTATATTGCACATAGCAAGATCGTGTCTCTTCCCACATTCAGTTTCTCTTAAGAGTGTATTTATTCTGTATGACAGAACTTACACATGCGAACTGAAAAAGCACATAGCCAGAATTTAGTAAGGGTGTATATATAAACAGACACACGCACACTCCATTTATCAAATTCATGCTGGCTTTTTTTTTGTAATAAAAGTAAGAGAAAAAGAAGTCGCTTTGGTTCTCAAAAGCTGTAGCTGAAAAGGTAAGGAAAAAGAAGTTAACTTTCTTAAACTACAAGAGATCGCAGAAAGAGGAATACAGCTAAGAGATGCTGGTAAAGTAGCCAGGAAAGCAGAGATGCAAATGGAAATAAAAATAACCGATACAGTAAAGTGGAGGAATATTTTTTTAGATATGTTAGCAACAGGGGAAAGTGCAAAAGTGGCATTGTGAGGGGAGATATGATAGAGGTCTATAAAGTAATGAATGGAGTGGAACGGGTAGATATGAATCGCTTGTTTACTTTTTCCAAAAATACTAGGACTAGGGGGCATGCAATGAAGCTACAAAGTAGTCAATTTAAAGCAAATTGAAGAAAATATTTTTTCACTCAATGTGTAATTAAACTCTTGAATTCGTTGCCAGAGAATGTGGCAGGGTTTAAAAAAAAGGTTTGGCTAGCTTCCTAAAAGAAAAGTCCATAAGCCAATATTTAGATGGACTTGGAGAAAAATCCACTGTTTTATTTCTAGGATAAGCAGCATAAAATGTATTGTACCTTTTTGGGATCTTGCCAGGTACTTGTAATCTGGATTTGCCACTATTGGAAACAGGAAACAGGATGCTGGGCTTGATGGCCCTTTGGTCTGTCCCAGTATGGCAATGCTTATGTTCTTATGTAATTAATAGTGAAGGGGAGGAATATATTGAAGCTGAGGATAAAACAGAATTGCTTAACAAATATCTCTGTTCTGTTTTCACAGCAGAAGGGCCAGAAGTAGGACCGTAGAAGACAAACACAAATAAGAATGGAAGGGTGGTAGATCTTGAACAATTTTTAGAAGACTGTGTTTTTGAGCAGCTAGCTAAACTAAAGGTGGACAAAGCGACGGGGCCGGATGGCATACATCCAAGGGTACTGATGGAACTTAAGGAAGTTGTTGTGGTCCGCTGTCTGAACTTTTCAGTGTTTCTTTAGAGTTGGAAGTGGTCCCAGAGGGCTGGAGAAGGGCAGATGCCCTCTCCACAAAAGCAGAAAAGGAGAAGGTCTAGTTAGTCTGACCTCTGTGATAAGTAAATTAATGGAAGCGTTTCTAAAACAGAAAATAGTGAGGTTTCTGGAATCCAGTGGATTACAGGACCCAAGGTAGCATGGTCTTACAAGAGGCAGGTCTTGTTGAACAGAGCTGATTAATTTATTTGACTGGTTGACCTGAGAGTTGGATAGAGGGAGAGTGCTAGATGTTTTGTACTTAAATATTAGCAAAACCCTTGACACAGTTCTAGATAGGTGACTTTTAAATAAACTGAGTGCCCTTAATATGGGTCCTAAAGTGACTGACTTGGTAGGAACTGGTTGAATGGATGGTAACAAAAAGTAGTGGTAAATGGAACTCACTCTGAGGAAATGGATGCAACAAGTGGTGTACTGCAAGGATCGGTTCTTGGTCCAGTCCTTTTTAACATTTTTGTAAACGATGTTGCAGAAGGGCGGTCTGGTAAGGATTGCCTATTTGCGGATGATACTAAAATCTGCAATAGGGTAGCCAATTTTGATGTGTGGATACCTTAGGAGAGACCTAGCAAAGCTTGAAGAATGGTTCAGAATTTGGCAACTAGGATTAATGTTAAAAATGCAGGGTCATGCATTTGGCCTACAAAACAGAAGGGATTGGTATAGTGTAGGGGGTGAAGTACTTCTGTGGACGAAAGAGGAGCAGTACTTGGGAGTGATCATATGTGATGATCTTAAGGTGGGCAAACAGATTTAAAAGGCAACAGCAAAATCCAGAAGGATTCTTGGGTGCATAGTAAGAGGAATGGCCAGCAGGAAAAAGAAGGTGATAATGCTGTAAGGGTCCTTTTACAAAGGTGCGCTGAAAAATGGCTTGCAGTAGTGCAGGCGCGGGTTTTGGGGTGCACGCCGATCCATTTTTTAGCGCATCTGTAAAAAAGGCCCTTTTAAAATTTTTGCCGAAATTGGACGTGAGACAAAATGAAAACTGTTGAGTGTCCATTTTGGGTCTGAGACCTTACCTCCAGCCATTGACCTAGCGGTAAAGACTCGCGCAGTAACTGGGTGGTAATGATCTACGTGTGCCAAATGCCACTTGGCGCACGTCTGTTACGTGCACCCGAAAAAAGAAATTCATACGCGCATATTGGATGCACGCCAAAAATGAAATTACCGCAAGAGCCACACGGTAGTTGGGCGATAACTCCGTTTTGGTGCACGTTGGGCGTGCGTTGACGCTTAAGCGGCTTAGTAAAAGGACCACTAAGTCTTTGGCAAGACCTCATTTAGTGTACCATGTACAATTTTGGAGATCACACCTTCAAAAAGATAGTAACAGGATGAAGTTGGTCAACAGGGTGACTATTAAAATGGTCAGCAGTCTTCATCATAAAGCATATAGTGACAGACTTAAAGATTTCAATATGTATACTTTCAAAGAAAGGCAGGAAGGGGAGATATGATAGAGACTTTTAAATACCTCTGTGGCATAAATGCACAGGAAACAAGTCTCTTTCAATTGAAAGGAAGCTCTAGAATGAGGGGACATAGAATGAAGGTGAAAGGGGGCAGGCTTGGGGTGGCAAATTTGTAGAATGGTCTCCTGGTGGAGGTGGTGGAGATGAAGATTGTATCTGAATTCAAGAAAGCGTGGGACAAGAACATAGGATCTCTTTTTTTTGTTTTCTCCATCCTCCATGTAGAAAATGCCACCTCCACAATACTCCCAGAAGAGGAAGAAATACCTTGGGTGGTTGTTACAGATTTCATACAGACCCCCTGCTCCTCATTATCCATACTGCTCTCTGAGCTTGCAATTCTGGAGAAAGAACTGAGCATCATGAAAGACCAGCCTGTAGAAGCAGTTGTGGTAATGCCTTTTGTACCTGTAGCGTCCTGCTGACTTTTTGATGCAACTACAGTTCCAGATCTGATAGGGGTTTAGTGTTGTTCGCAGCTAAGCAAGACATCGAGCATGTTTTCCTCCTCTAAGCCCCAGCTACCAAAAATTCCAACCAGTAACGGAGGCTGAAACTGCAAATTTCACAATCCATGGTTGAACCTATGCCAGCACAGAACACACTACTCTGCCCCCTCATTTCCTGATGCCATCTTGCTTTTCATATGAGAAGTTTTAAACACATCTGTTCATTAACATGGAAGGTGAAACTGTATATTCTGATCAGCAACATTAGTGTGTCTGTGGAAAGTAACTTGTAGAATCTCTCAGTTGCAGAGCTGGAGTGTGTAGCTGGCCTAGGATACTTTACAATTCATGTTCCTTTAGCAGATATGCGAGGCTGGGAGGGGTACACACAATGCAGTGTCTTGGGTGAACCTGTGGTACAAGCTGTAAAGCTGCCTGCTACAGCACAGCAGAATTGTGTTTGAATCTGCTGTCTGTCAGGTGCACCACAGGACTGGCATGGTTAATCCTGGGGAGAGAAGGTAACTGCTTCTACTGTTAGTCATGAGGAGCAATGTTGAATTGTTGTGGAGGAGATGGCCTTCCAACTGCAGTGCTGGCTAGAGTTGCTAATACAGAGTGACATGGTTTTATTTATTGAACAATTTGTTATACCATCTTTTGATAAAATCAAATACCAAGGTGGTCTACAAATAAAAAGGCTGACACTTTTATACTATGAATATTTTACATGTCCATATACCGCTTACAGATTAACAAAAAATTTTGTGATAGCTAGTAAAAGAAAATAGGCTAGGAAAGGAGGGGGAAGAAGGTGTGCAACTAAAACAGGTGAGGCTAAAACAAATATGGTAGATAAATATTGCAGTCATAACCAGATCATAGATCCAGCATCAGTAGAATAAATGAGAAAAGGCCTGAACAAATTAAAATTAGCAAGGCCAGACTTAAATTTAGTCAAGGAGGGTTCATTACTCGGGTAATGGTGGGGTGTATTCCACAAGGAAGAGTTCAATAAGAAAAGCAGATTGATGTGTAACTTCAAAATTGATGATGGTTGGGGAAGGCAAAAGCAGAAAATTGAAACATAGCTCTACGCTATTCCCTTTACATGCTTAGGACTAGATTTTATATATGTCACAGTGGTGACTGTTCCCTTGTCTGTGCTCACCTCGCCCTCTCGTGGCCTGAACCGGTGTCTGCTATGAACTGTCACACATTCTAGACTTTAGCCCAGTCCGATCTGGATCTTCCAGGCTGCCAGACTTGCTTTTCTTGTTTGTGCCTGAACAGCACCCGTAGCTGCCTTATGATTCCTGCAGCTGAATTTCAGCTGCTGATGGGCTTTATTAGCCACCTGGAAACTTCTGTGTTGGCCTTTGCATCGTCTAAGATCCCTGGTATGTTGGTGCTTGTTGCACTTCTGCCTAGTCTGGTTTCTTGTCTAGTTCTAGTTAGTCTGTGTGTAGTTTAGGTTAGGTTTATTGCTTATTTCCTTGTCTTGTTTCTGGTCTGTATCCCTTGTCTAGTTCCTGTTGTCTGTGTTTCTTGTTAGTGGCTGCCTGGTAGCTTTCAGTCCTGATTCTTTTCTGTCTTTGTTTCTTGCTAGTGGCTGCCTGGCAGCTTTCAGTCCTGATGCTTATACCTGTCCATTTCCTGCCCTGTCCTGTAAGTCCTGCCGGCTGCCTGCACCCAGGGGCTCAACTCCTGGGGAAGGGCGGTCAAGTGCAGGTGAAGTCTAGTTGCTCCTGCCTTACCTGTTCCAGCTTGTTGCCTCAGCTGCAACTCCAATCCGGGGTTCCAGTCTTGTCCTGCCTTGTCTCAGGTTTGGGGGTGGTTTTGCCTGCCACTGCCGCTCCTCGGCAGCAGCCCAAGGGCTCACAAACCTAGTTGCTGCTTTGAAAACCTGACAGAATGCAAAGGCCATGAGCTCGGTAAGATCATCCTTCCAGCTGGGTTTTCTGTCCATGACTTTTTTCTGTGTTGACAATCCGGGGCTCAGCCCGGGTTCCGCTCCTAGTTCCAGTGTGGATTCCGTTCCCAACCCAGTTTTCTGATCTTGATTGTTGGATGACACTCCAGAATTACCACTATAAACTATGTTCTGATCTGGCCTTGAGGAATACTCCTGAAGCTGCAGCTGAGAGAAAGCGTCTCTGGAGGCTTGGGTTCTTTATAAACCCAGTTTCTGCTCTTGATCCTTCTATCACACTCTTCGAGTATCGCTGCAAACTTTCCTTGAATCCAACCAACCCTTTGGGATACTCCTGAAGCGGGCGCTGAAAGAAGGCATTGTGGAAGTCCCGGGTTCAGGGCTCGTATGCAAGTTTTGTGGAGCCTTCCGGGTCCCAGTCCAGCTCCGGTTCAGAGTTCCGCTTCTAGCCAAGCCTCTGATTCCAGCCCGAGTGGCGCTGCCAGCCAAGCTTCTGACTCCAGGCCTGATTCCAATCCGAGGCCCAGTCCGAGTTCCAGTTCCAGCCGAGATGCTGAGTCCAAGCCGAGTTCCAGCTCCAGCCAAGCTGCTGAGTCCACGCCGAGTTCTGGTTCCAGCCGAGATGCTGGGTCCAGGCCGAGTTCCAGTTCCAGCCAAGCTGAGTCCACGCCGAGTTCCAGTTCCAGCTGAGATGCTGAGTCCACGCCGAGTTCCAGTTCCAGCCGAGATGCTGAGTCCAGGCCGAGTTCCAGTTCCAGCCAAGATGCTGAGTCCACGTCGAGTTCTGGTTCCAGCCGAGATGCTGGGTCCAGGCCGAGTTCCAGTTCCAGCCAAGCTGAGTCCACGCCGAGTTCCAGTTTCAGCCAAGCTGAGTCCAGACTTTAGCCCAGTCCGGTCCAGATCTTCCAGGCTGCCAGACTTGCTTTTCTTGTTTGTGCCTGTACAGCACCCGTAGCTGCCTTATGATTCCTGCAGCTAAACTTCAGCTGCTGATGGGCTTTATTAGCCACCTGGAAACTTCTGTGTTGGTCTTTGCATCGTCTAAGGTCCCTGGTATGTTGGTGCTTGTTGCACATCTGCCTAGTCTGGTTTCTTGTCTGGTTCTAGTTAGTCTGTATGTAGTTTAGCTTAGGTTTATTGCTTATTTCCTTGTCTTGTTTCTGGTCTGTATCCTTTGTCTAGTTCCTGTTGTCTGTGTTTCTTGTTAGTGGCTTTCAGTCTTGATTCTTTTCTGTCTGGGTTTCTTGCTAGTGGCTGCCCGGCAGCTTTCAGTCCTGACGCTTATACCTGTCCATTTCCTGCCCTGTCCTGTAAGTCCTGCCGGCTGCCTTCACCCAGGGGCTCAACTCCTGGGGAAGGGCGGTCAAGTGCAGGTGAAGGCTAGTTGCTCCTGCCTTACCTGTTCCAGCTTGTTGCCTCAGCTGCAACTCCAGTCCGGGATTCCAGTCTTGTCCTGCCTTGTCTCTTTGGGGGTGGTTTTGCCTGCCACTGTCGCTCCTCGGCAGCGGCCCAAGGGCTCACAAACCTAGTTGCTGCTTTGAAAACCTGTTCAGTTAGTGCATCAGTTAGTCCACTGCAGTACCCCCTAGGGTGCCTGGTTGGTGTCCTGGCATGTCAGGGGGACCAGTGCACTACGAATGCTGGCTCCTCCCACGACCAAATGAGTTGGATTTGGTCGTTTTTGAAATGGGCGTCCTCGGTTTCCATTATGGCCGAAAACCAGGGACGACTGTCTCTAAGGTTGACCATCTCAACATTTATGTCGACCATCTCTAAGGTCGACCTAAATGTTGAGATTTGGGCGTCCCTGACCGTATTATCGAAATGAAAGATGGACGCCCATCTTGTTTGGATAATACGGGTTTCCCCGCCCCTTCGCAGGGACGTCCTGTGAGGATGGCCTCAGGAAAACTTGGGCGCCTGTTCGATTATGCCCCTCCACGTGACTTATAATTTACTTGTACCACGTTACAGAATACACTTAGTGAGTTCTGCGCATAAATCTTAATGCCAATTAGTACTGATAATTGCTTGTTAATATCCAATTGACAGCGCTGATTAGTTAACCAATTAAGTTATGTGCGTTGTTATAGCAGTTAGCTTCAATTTCTGAATCTGAATAGGCTTTGATTTCTGTGCAATGTATAGAATTTGGCAGTTTTCACACAAAATTGTGCACGCAGGTTATAGAATGTTGCCAGTTAACACATATATATTTATTAGTATCTTGCTATATTGCCCTTCAGTGTATATTAGCAGAGCCGTTTACACATGTAATTGTTAATGCCAATTAGTACCTAATTTAACAATCAATTGGTTATACTAGGAGTTAATCAGTGCTAATTGAAACTAATTGGCAGTTTCACACATAACTGTACTTAGTAGTTTTTAACTTAAATGCATAATTTTTTTTAGCATGGAACTGCTAAGGAGGGTGGGTATGGACAGTTCAGGGGCATTCCTAACACTTACGTGCACAGGTTATAGAATGTTGTCAGTTATGCACCTAACTAACAGCAGTTAGGCACAAGCATTTATGCTGGCCATTGAGCTAGCATAAGTGCTTCTGTCCAAGGGTAGGTGCATAACTGCACACTTACACTGGTTATGTGAGTAATCGTCATTATAGAATTTGCACTTAGCACACACACTTTAGGCATCTAACTTTAGATGACTTTTAGAGAATTACCCCCTGTATGGGTTGGGGAGGGGTTAAATATGGCAAAATGAGGCGGTTTTGTTTTATTCTTTGGCATTCAAGAAATATTCATATATCCTGATTTGGACGTACTGGATTGTGAGGTTGTGGAAATCTAAGAAATGATTCCACTATTAAAAAATATATATTTTACAGTTTAGTTGCTATATGTGGCTATGTGGAATTGTTGATTATGGTACACCACTTTGAACTGAGATATATCTTATATTAGTGGTATATAAGAATTGAAATCTTTGTATTTTTGAAGTTTAGGTCCTTTCATTTATACGCATTTCATATTAACATATGTCTTGAAGTATATTTATAAAGATCGTAACTTTGAATGTAAAACTCAGTGTGAACAGACAACTTTCTAACTTTTTATTTCTGTTTATTTCCCAGTGTTGAAATGTATTTTCCTCAGAATGATTCCTGGATAGGTCTGGCACCACTCAGCATTCCTCGGTATGAGTTTGGAATATGTGTCGTAGACCAGAAGGTATATATTGTAGGAGGGATTGCAACCCATATGCGGCAAGGCATTAACTATAGAAAACATGAAAATTCTGTAGAAAGCTGGGATCCGGACACAAATACCTGGACACCTGTTGAAAGGATGAATGAAAGCCGAAGCACACTTGGAGTGGTTGTTCTAGCAGGAGAACTGTATGCTCTGGGAGGATATGATGGGCAATCTTACTTGCAATCTGTAGAAAAGTATATACCAAAAGTTAAGGAATGGCAGCCTGTGGCACCAATGATAAAAACAAGAAGCTGTTTTGCTGCTGCAGTGTTGGATGGAATGATATATGCCATTGGTGGTTATGGTCCTGCTCATATGAACAGGTAAGAATTGTTTGGTTACAGCTGTTGAGATCAAATTGTTTGAGATGTTGCGTAATTCCAGTGTTAACAGAGAGACGTATTGTGATAATCAGCCACCTATAAAACTTTTGAGCTACATCATTAATGATCCCTTGGGACCTTATTAGGCTTCACTGTATAGCATCAACACAAGAGTTATTCCTAAGGGGATACATGTAACCTGTATGAATTATTTAGGTTAAAAGCTCTAATGGTGGGCTGTAATAAAATTTAGACTCACCTGATACTAGGAGTGGAGAGATGTTAGTGTAGTATAGAAAGGGCACTTGAAATCCCAAGTTCCAAGCTACTGGCAAGATCGGGATTATTAAAATGTAGCTCATGTGTTATTTCTCTAGCCCCTGCGTTATTTCTCTAGGAAACATATTACTGCAGTCATAGGATGATTTGGGAATCCTCAACAATTATTTTCTCAATACCTGTAAAACTGAGCTGTCAAACTATCAGAGTGGAATTACGTGGCATATCTGAGGATGAAGTGCATTTAGACTAATATCTACTATGTGATAGTTTGTTCCGTGTGTTGAGGTAGTGTAGTGCAGTAGTATATTATTCACAACACTTTTACAATTTTATTTTTTTTGGGGGGGAGGGATAATCAAATACACATTAAAAGTTGGTTGGTTGAGTATGTGCAGACCAGCGGAGGTCTGCCATTGCAGGGGGGTGGGTGTGGCCCTTGACACTGGTCCAACGCGATGAGTCTCCAGGGTGTGTGTGGGGCCTTGGGTGTCATTTGGGGAGCTGCACGACGACTTTCTTTTTTCTACGGTGCTTCATTTAGCAAAAATAAACAACAAATGGGAGAATCTTTACAGCGGCTCCAGCGCGCTTGGTCTCTCAATAGCGAGCGGTGCAACATGTGTTTTTTCCGAAGCACACTTGCTGGCATGGCAGCCCCGGCGGAAGGGGTGAAGCTCCTCCGTGGGCCACTGCACGGTGTGCAGGCTGGTAAACCCAAGTGGAGGTGGTGATTCAGGCTTCGCACCTGTGGGGCGGTTACCATCGTAGCAGCTGGAGGCCTGTGCCGGCTCTCCAGTCCAGCGTCTTGGGACCTTGCCTCTGGGAGGCAGGAATGTCGCCTATTTCATTTACGACTGACCATGAGGCTCCCAGCTGTAGTGGGGCTCCCTTC
Organism: Microcaecilia unicolor; assembly: GCF_901765095.1. Taxonomy (NCBI): domain Eukaryota; kingdom Metazoa; phylum Chordata; class Amphibia; order Gymnophiona; family Siphonopidae; genus Microcaecilia; species Microcaecilia unicolor. The sequence continues at coordinate 157,302,156 of NC_044039.1, read as the reverse complement.
GGGGGGGGGGGGGGGGGAGGCACAGCAGGGTCTGTTTTTCTCTCCAGAATTTGTGCTTCTGCTCCACCAGGCCTACCTGGTGAAGCAGGGGGCTTCTTCCCAGGCAATCTCGGCACCTCTGCGGGGTGCGGAGGTGGGGATGTCCCCTCCTCCTAAAAGATCATGGTCGATCTTGGTCTCAGGTCTCTCTTCAGACAGAGGCAGTGTCTGTTTGCTCGGAGGGTCCCTCGCTAGCTGAGCCCTTGGAAGAGGGGGAACTACCTTGATGGTCGAAGGCAGTATAGCCTTGAAGGACCTGCAGGATAGGATGGAACAGGCTCTGAAGCAGGCCTTTGAGGTGGCCGCCCTGGGACTGCAGGCATCCATTTGCAGTTCCTTTGTTGCAAATGCCTGCTTGCAGTGGCACCAAGGGTCCGGCCTCCGGGGTGGTACTAAGGTGTCCCGGCGGAGGCAGGGCTGCCCTATTTCGTGGATGCAGTGTATGATATGCTGCGGACTTCGGCCAAGGGTATGCCATTGGCAGTCACCACCAGCGATAGCTTTGGCTGTGAGCTTGTGCGATGGATGCCATCTCTAAGGTCCATTTGGTCAAGTTGCCCTTTCGAGGGAAATTGCTGTTTGGTGAGGACCTCAACAATCTAGTCAAAGAGCTGCGAGACACTAAGCCTCAGCGGTTCCCAGAAGATAAGCTTGTTCCTTGGGTCATTCGATGGGCCTGGCACATGCCCATTTTTGAGACAGCAAGAAGTACAGGTCGGGTCGTCCGGCCTTTGGCCAGAGGCCGCAATTTCAGTCTCGGCAGTCTTCCTTTCTGGGTGAGCAGTTGCTGCCTTCTGGCAGTGACGATGCCAGGCTGGCTCACCTGTCTGGGCTGATAGGGGGACACCTTCAGACGTCCCAGGATGTGTGGGCCACTGTCACCATGGACCAGTGGGTTCTGGATATTCTGCGTGAGGGCTACAAGCTGGAGTTTTTCCACGTGGTCGTGCCTCTCTTCTTATGGTCCCCTTGTTGGGGGGCTGCCCAGGCGGCACATATCTGATCCACGGTAGATGCCTTGGTGACTCTTCATGCCGTTGTGCCAGTCCCTCCCGTCAAGCAGAGGTTGGTGCCGTACTCCACCTATTTCATGGTTCCCAAAAATGCGACCCATCCTGGACCTCAAAGGGGTCAAGTGTCCGCAAGTGATGCATTTTTGGATAGAAACCATCAGGTCCGTGATTGTGTCTGTGTGACAGGGGGAGTTTCTCACCATTCTCGACCTGAAGGAGGCATACCTCCACTTCCTTATCTGGGGTCTGCATCAGCAATTCCTTCATTTTGCAGTTTTGGGCCCTCATTTCCAGTTCTGGGCCCTCCCATTTGGTCTGGATACGGCCCTGAGGACCTTCTCCAAGGCCATGGTTGTGGTAACGGCCTTTCTGCAGAAGCAAGGGATTTGTGTTCACCCATACCTGGATGACTGGTTGATTCAGGCATTGTCTTACCAGGACAGCATAGAGGACATTTCCACAGTGGTCTGCCTGTTGCAGTCCTTGGGGTGGGTGATCAATTTGGAGAAGAGCAGGCTGGTTGTGTTGGTTGTGGGTGTCCTCTTTGATACTTAGTGAGCTCAGGTGTTCCTGACAAAGGAGAGGCGTTTGAAGCTGGTGCACCAGGTTCATTCGCTTCTGTTGCTTCCATGGCTGCAGGCCTGGGATTATGTTCAGGTCCACTGTTCCATGATAGCAGCCATGGAAGTGATGCTTTGGGTGAGGGTGCACATGCGTCAGCTGCAGCAGTCTCTGCTCAGTAAATTGTCTTTGGTTTCGGAGGATTACAGCATGAGGTGTTGGCTGTTTTCTCGGTCATTGAGTCTGTACATGCCCTTCCTGAGCCTGCATTGGAAGTTGGTGACCACAGATGCCAGCTTGTCAGGCTGAGGAGCCCATTGCAGGGGTCACCTGGCTCAGGACTCTTGGTCTCCAGTAGAGGCATGGTGGCCCATCAGTTGTCTGGAACTTTGAGCAGTGCAGAGGGCTGTGGAGGCCTTTGCTCCGCTGTTGGAGAGGGCCCCGGTTTAGGTCTTCTTGGGAAATGCAACGGCGGTGGGGGACTCGCAGCAGTCAGCTGGTGGTGGAGTCCAGCTTGTTAATAGCATGGGCGAAGAAACATCTGCTGTGCCTTTTGGCTGCTCACATTGCAGGGACGCTCAATATGGAGGCTGATTTTCTCAGTTAGTATACTCTGGATCCTGGAGAATGGGAATTGTCGGCTGGGGCGTTTGAGCTGGTGGTGAATCGTTGGGGTGTCCCGTGCTTGGATCTCATGGCCACAAAGGCCAATGCTAAGGTTCCATGGTTCTGCTGTTGAAGGAAAGGGACCCTTTGAATCTAGATGCCCTGCTGCAACTGTGGCCAAGGGGGGGGGGGGGGTTCTGTATGCTTTTTCCCTGTGGCCGGCAATATGCTGGTTGTTGAGGAGAGTGGCGGCTCATTGGGGCAGGGTGATCCTAGTAGCCCTGGATTGCCCGAGGCACCTGTGGTATGTCAATCTCATGCTGCTCCTGGACAGGGAGCCACTGCAATTCTGTTGGGATCGAGGTCTCCTCAGTCAGGGCCTGGTGCCATGGATGATCCGTTCCCCTTTGGTCTTGAGGTCTGGCCCTTGAGTGGACTCGACTGAGAAAGAAGGGCTATTTGAATTCGGTCATTGAGGTCTTGCTCCGGGCTAGGAAGTGCTCTGCTTAGCTTATGCCCCAGTCTGGCATGTGTTTGAGAGCTGGTTCGTGGAGAGGGGTTTGGACCCTTTTGCTTTTTCTGTAGGGCACATCCTGGCATTCTTGCAGGAGGGAGTGTGCAAGGGCCTAGCACCGGGTTCCTTGAAGGTTCAGGTGGCCACTGTTTTGCAGAACTCTTCTTTGGCGGTGCATCCTGATGTAGTGTGTTTTCTGAAAAGGGTGGGTCACCTTTGGCCGCCCTTCTGGGCACCCTTTCTGGAATGTGACCTTAATCTTGTTCTGTGGGCGCTTCATAATCCCCCACATTTGAATCTCTTCGCAAGACTACCCTGAAAGATCTCACGCTGCAGATTGTGTTCTTGGTGGCAATTTTGTTGGCCTGTTGTGTCTCGGAGCTTCAGGCGCTATCTTGTAGGGACCCTTTTCTCCATTTTTGGAGGCAGGGGTTTTGCTTCAGACAGTACCTTCCTTCTTGCCGAAGATGGTTTTGGCCTTCCATAGTAATCCGTGGATCTTCCTTTCTTTCGTTGGGAGGATGTAGGAGATCGGTTCTCCTTGTTGGGGCTTCTGGACATTCTGAGGGCTCTCATGCGTTACCTGGAGGCTACCAGTAACCTCTGTTGTTCGGATAGATCTTTGTGCTTTTTTGGTAAGCAGAAGCTGGGCCTAATGGTGTCCAAGGCATCCATTGCCCGCTGGTTGAAGGAGGCAGTGGCCTTGGCCTGTATCTTGGCAGGGAAGTCTCCGCTACAGGTTTTGAAAGCTCACTCTACCAGATGTACAGTTGCGTCTTTGGCGGAGGCCTCCCTGTCTTCTCCGGTGGATATTTGTAAGGCAGCGACTTGGGCTTCGCTGCATACTTTCAGTAAGCTTTACAGATTGGATATAGCCGTGCAGTCAGAGGCTGTGTTTGGGGCGTCAATGTTGCATGCGGTGGGGTCAGCTGCCCACCCACCTTCTTAGGGATTGCTTTTGAACCTCACACATGTCCTGGAATAGTGGAAAGTAATGGAAGGAGAAAGTAGGTCTTACCTGATAATTTTCTTTCCATTTGTTCTTCAACTTGGCGGCTGTGTGTTCTGTCTTTGGGTACTGCGTTCCAGGGGCTTAGCCTTTGGTGCATTCTGGTGGTTGACTTGGCTGGTTTGGCTGGTTGCTGACCATGCACCTGATGGTGTGTTCTTTCTTTATTGCTTGAGGACCGATACTGAGGAACTGGGCTGCTAGCACGAGGCTATGTAGTGGTGCTCAGTTCTGTATTCTCTATCTCTACCTGCTGGTCAATCGACATGACTACCCGCACGTCCTGGAATAGTGTGATGAATTAATGGAAAGAAAATTATCAGGTAAAGCTATTGTAGTGGTGACTCATCAAAGCAACTGATACTGGGGCTAAATATGTCTATCAGTGGGCATTCAAAGAATGCAGAAATCTTGTAGAAACATATGGAATGGTTAGAGACACCAAATTTGGTGTCAGCATTTTGAATTTGATCCTGTAATCAATAGGTAACCAATGTAGGCATACTAGTAAGGGTGTAACATGATCTCTACGTTTTGCCCTATATAAGACTCCTGCTGCAGTATTTTAAAGCGTTTGCAAATGCTTAAAATTGGCTTTAGAGATGCCAGCGTAAGTTACATTACAGTAATCATATTAGGAATTTATAAATGCATAAAAAATTGTATTTAATGCTTTGCTGTTAACTCCTTATTGATCCTAGTTGCCAAAGTTAAAAAAAAAAACCTTACTTTGGTACATAGGAAATTTGTTGAGAGAAGGTAAGATGGAACTCTAAGATTTCACCTTGGTACTTAAAGGATGAAACAGTTGGAACGGCAAGGCCAAAGAGAGTAGGAGTGAATGATGGAGGTGATGTATGACCTGTAACCCAACAAGCAACAGTTTTGTCTGGGTTAATGACCAGCTGCCATCTATACAGTGTAGACGTCTAGTCCAATAACCTGAGGGATCAGATACTTGGGGGCTCTATAGTAATACATATCGAAAAGGAGAGAAAAAGGTGGTCAGACCTTGAGATTAGGGAGAAGCAGAAATTGGATAGACTGAATAATGAGGAAGAATGAAACAACAAGGTCAAGTGTGACCTATAGAATATGTAAGGACCTGCATATGCTGTGTGAGGTGGAGATCATTCAAAGCTGATAGAAAATAACTGGCTCTAGGATGATGTATGTTGTCTAAATTTATATTGTTAGCACTCAGTGATTCAGTCTGTGTTTCTCTTGATCAGCGTCTCGCTGTCATTGTTGTCTTCTTAGACCTCTCTTCTTCTTTTGACGTTGTAGATCATTCTCTTCTCATCTCCCGTCTTCAATTTCTGGGTATTCATGTTGCTATCCTTTCTTGTTTTTTCAACTATCTCTCTGATGGTACATTTCAGGTCATTCATGAAAATTCTCGTTCTCCTGTCTATTGACTGTCTTCTGGAGTACCACAGGGTTCTATCCTTGTCCCTACCTTATTTAACCTTTTTCTCTCCCCTCTTTTCACGCTCATTCAAGAGCAGGGCGGCACACCTTTTAATTACACAGATGATATTCAGATTCTTTATCATACCTCTAATCTCTCCTTAGCTCCTTCTGTCCTTGATACCTCTCTGTCTAAGATTTCATCATTGCTTAAGGGAAATCACCTTTTTCTCAATACCTTTAAGTGTGAAGCTATCATTTTCACGTGGCCCTAATTCCTAATTATCACTCTATCCCATCTTGGATGGTACTTCTATTCCTTTCCGTGAGACTATCAAGATTCTTGGTGTTACATTTGACTCTCACTTAACTTTTATACCACATATTAACTCTGTACTTCGTTCTTCTTGTTTTGCTTTCTAGGAAGGTGTGTTCCTTTCTAGACCCCTCTTTGGTCCATACACTTCTTTCCTTGGACATCTCTCATATAGATTATTGTAATTCTTTGTTTGACGGTCTTCCTTCTTCATCCATCAAACGTCTCCAGCTTTTTCAGTCTGCCACTGTTAAGTTACTTCACCCTGCATGACATTTCGATCATGTCACCCCCCTTCTGAGCACTGGCTTCTGGTCCTTGCCCATATTAAGTTTTAAACTTCTTTGTCTTGTTTTCAAATCCTGTCTTCTTTCCGCTCTGGCTTATCTTTCCTGTCTTCTAACCCCTTATATTCCTTCTCGTTCTTCCAGTCTGCTTCTGTTAACTTACATTTCCTTCCCTTCCTTCTTTCAGCCTTTCAATCTCTTGTGAGACTAGTTTAGTTTCAGTTTTTTAGGACCCTCTCTCTGGAACTCTTTCCTATCCTGTATTGGCTCTGAATCCTCTTGCCCCAAATTTAAGGTTTTTCTCAAGACACACCTGTTTAAAGAATCATTTTGTTCCTCTGCATAGTTGTCCCCCCTTCCCTTATGTATCTGCACCCTAATTGTTTTTATGTTGTAAACTGCATAGTTGCTGTATGGACAATTTGCGGTATATCAAGTGCTGGCAATAAATAAAGTTTCCCATGATAATAAGGTTGGGAATTTAACTGTTGTGTCAGCTACAGTTTGGTACATCTGCTCCCATTCTTCCTGTCTTAATGATGGGGGACAGTAAAAAAGCATTACACGAAGCATAGATCAAGAAAGTATTTTGATCAGTAGAAGCTTAGGATAAGGGAAATTAATGAGCTGAGAACTGTCTAACTGCCAGGGAGTTTGTGTAGATAATTGCAAAACCATCCTTGTGCTTGCTTAACCTGGAGGAGAAAACAGCAGAATAATTTGGAAGTAGGCTTTGAAAAAAAAAAATATGATTCCTCCCCCTGATACTGCCAGGTCTCTGTGAGATAGAAAAGATCAATGTGAGTAGCAGAAGTCAAATCCTGAGCTAGATGCATTTTATTGCTAAGGGAATGACTGTTCAGTCAATCCCATGGGAAACTCGAGTCCCGTTGTGATCTAGAAGAATAATTTAAACAGGAGATAATGTTACTAACCTCTCTTTGCCACAATCCTCACATCAGATGAGATAGGCGGTGGCCCTAGAATGATGGAATCGGGAGTAGTCCATAATGGTATCTGGGGAACTAAGTGCTAAGTAAAAGCAGAATGAAAAATAAAAACCCAAAATGGCAAATCAGTCATGAGAGGAAAGAATATACAAGCAAGAGAAACGTTCAACCTGAGTTGCTTGCCCCAAGGAGCTTGCCTAAGGAGCAGGACCTGTTCCTTATGTTCGTTCCTTTGGCACTTGCCCATGGCTCAAAACTGCACAGGTAGCGATGTTAAATATTCTTTTCATTATGGGTCCAAAAGTGACGTGTGTGTCACATTACCATGGCTCCAGCAGCCTATTGGTTATCAGTAGCTTCCCATTCAGTGATGGATTCAGCACCTTCAGTAAGAGAACATAAAAACTGTAATCAGACAAAAATCCCGTGTCACTATCATACATAAAAGATAGAAATTAGCGTAAAACACCGCAGGTAGCGAGGTTAAATATTCACTTCAATACGGGTCCAAAAGTGACACGTGTGTCACCTGACTATGGCTTGAACAGGCTATTGGCTATCAGTAGTTTCTCATTCATTAATGGATTCAGTGTTCAGTCTTATGGAATTAAGGCTTTTTTTGGGTAGATCCTATTCAATATTGTATTTCCTTTCTATTCCTGTATATTTTATTGATTATTGTGAACCACTTTGCTGTTATTTAATGACAGGCTGTATATTAAAACCAATAAACCATAAATGAGCATACATTAGTGCAGGTTGAATAGTAATTTTAAGACAGCATAATGTGAAAAATGGACCACGGTGCGAAGACTTTTACAAGGCATTGTATTAATGATAAATATGTACTATGGCTATATTTTGTTCTGCACTAAAATACTGAAGGAACCTCTTTGTGTTTTTATCATTCTAGACCTGCCACGTTACATTGATGTTCTCCCTACAATTGAATAACTGTTTTCTTCTTTGGCTTGTTTTTAGATTCCTGTGCATTTGCCAAAAGAAATTGTTTGATAGACTAATCTTAATGATCCTTTAAGTACAGTATTATTATTGGATTGCCAGGCATTGGCCACAGCAAGACATTTGAACTTTAATGTCATGATTTGATCATTCTACCATTTTGGGCCAGGAATCTATGGCCCAAAATGGAAGGGATGAAGTTAAGGGTTTATGGCTTCTTCTGAGGGTTGCACATAGAAGGGGTGTCTCCTGCTGATAGACAAGATGCATTGAAGGTTCCTGTTCTGAAGGAGACACCCTTTCAGCTTTCAGTCAGCCGGTGGTCTTGGAAAACCAAATGCAACTCTCAGAAAGATAAGCAAAGATGCAAAGAAACCTGCACACTTAGCAAAAATGAATAGTTAGTTACTCCATTCAATCTATGTATTTTGTGCTGCCTGATTCTAATTTATTTATTTCTTTATTAGGATTTATTTACCACCTTTTTGAAGGAATTCACTCAATTATGTGTACAGTAAGAATAGATCAAACATGAGCAATAGGCAATTACAGCAATAAAAATATTCAAATAACAATGCAAAGTATAGTATGGTATACTACTTCCAATGTCAACACAATAAGTAATAGAACATTTTAATTGATAGTGAAGGGTAAAGCAAAGATGTAACATAGATAGGTAAGAGAGTAAGAAGAGTTAGAAAGTAAGTTGACTGATTTAAGGAAAGCTGCACATGAGCCTCTGTTTAGAATGTTTTTGATTGATTTTTTCCTGTTGGTATTTAGGATGTTGGTTGATTTTGTGTACGTCAAGTAACCCTTACATACCACAATGTTTTCTCCAAAATATTCTTTTTTTTTCTGTACATAGTGTGGAACGCTATGATCCAAGTAAAGACTCTTGGGAGATGGTTGCTTCAATGGCTGATAAAAGAATTAACTTTGGAGTTAGTGTCATGCTGGGCTTCATTTTTGTAGTAGGTGGGCACAATGGAGTGTCTCATTTGTCGAGCATTGAGAGATATGACCCGCATCAAAATCAGTGGACTGTTTGTAGACCCATGAAGGAGCCAAGAACAGGTAGGAATATTCTGAATTTCATATCTTTTTTTTTTTTTTTTTAACACACTGCGGTTTTGAGTGCAACAGGTTTTTGTCCTCCAATCAGTAAAAGTTCTGCATATCAAGGTGATATCGAGATTCCATCAGTAAGAGAGGAAACTGACAATACTTTGAAAAAGCTGCTAGATAACTGTCACAGTGACCTGTTAGTGATGTTGCATGAAAATGTCTTTCATGGTATATGATAGGGTTGACATGGTTTGGGAGGGAATGCAGGAGGAGACAAATGGATAAATACTTCATTTTGTTACTTTGTACTTGTTTTGTACATTAATATTCCCTCAAAGCAGCTTTAAGCTATGTGGGAATCCTTTGCCAGAGTTTCTGCTGGTGGGGGCAGGTGCGATGCTATTGTGCTTTCAGTCCTAAGGTCCAGGCAGATCCTGGCACCAGCACTGAATACCCGAGGGTCGTCAGTGGACCCGAACGTTATGCAAGTGCTGGCGAATATTCAGTGCCAGAATCTACACTAACCGGGCAAAGATAGGACTGCAACAGCCGTGTGACTGCTCAGCACACCCCCTTGCTCGGAGGTGAGAGGGCAAGGGGGACACCTGGAGGGGTGCTCTGCTTCAGGTGACAATCAACGTAGGTATGCCACTGGATTCAGGTGCAATGCCAGAAGATATGGGGTAGACAATCTGCTCACATTCTGAATTAGACCAGATTCACATTCTGAATCTCTGCCCAGTTAGATATAAGGGTAAAGGTACTTCTTGTGATATACTGCCTTTCTGTGGTACAATCAAAGTGGTTTACATATTATGTGCAGGCATTTTCTGCAGAGAACCACAGCAGATCAATACCATAAACCACAGAAAAGAGAGATAAAAGTTTAAAAGTTTATTATATGTGCTTCAGCATTTGGAAGCACATTAAAAATCACAACTGGAATTATCCCTCAAGAGAAATGTGTCAACATCTCCTCCATGATGGACATGGCATAGAAACCACAAATAAAACCCCCTTCATTTCCCCAACTGTAAAGGGCTAAAATACAAACTAATGCACGCGTCAACCTTTTCCTACTTGAGCACACAATTCTGGAACGCACTACCACGCAACTTAAATCGATCCATGAACTAACCAACTTCCACAAACTATTGAAGACCCATCTCTTTAACAAGACATACCACAAAGACCAACAAATATGAACTCCTTCACACATACCCAGAATTGTCTTTACTATTTGCTTGTTATATTAATATCATGCTTTATCATTATCATGTTATCCAAGATCCTTCTATAATACTAAATATTTACTTCTTACATATCTCCATTATTCATGATGTATTGTAAGCCACATTGAGCCTGCAAAGAGGTGGGAAAATGTGGGATATAAATGTAATAAATAAATAAATAAGAAATCAACAAAGCTATGTTTTTAGGGGTATCACAGGAAGGCCTTGAAAAGCCTATGGCAAGAGATGGGCAACCTCAGTCCTTGAGGGCCACAACCCAGCCGGGTTTTCTATCCATGAACTGCCTTGGCACTAAGCAGTCAGTGCAGGGAGGATTGTGCAGATATTCCAGTCCAAGCAGAAAAAAACGGAAGGGGTCCTCACAACTTCCAAGCAGAAACAACAAGGGTGAAAGTGAGGGAAGTTCCAAATGACCAAGGCAAACAAGGAGTAAGAGCATCCAAGAGTTTATTTGGTAAAATAAGCTGACCCAAAAGACCCTACACAGGCTGTGTTTTGGCACAAAGTCTTTCTCAGGGGTCCAAAACCATAAAAATTCTAAAAACACAGCATAAATATTTGACAAACTGAGTTCTCAGTATGAGCTAAGTTAAGAGGCAAAGTTGAGTGAGCGGTTCGGCTTCCTTGAAGTAATGTGGCAGCTATACTAGAAGAAACAATGGCAATAGCAAATTTGCCTTTTTTTTTTTTATTTCTCATTTCTATTTTAAACAAGGCATTACAACACTTCTACAGAAAAGATTGGTTACTTTAAGGATATACATTTAAGTAATAAAGAAGGAAAAAAAAATTAAAGAAGAAAGGATTTTCTATTGTTAACCATTCTCAAGTCCACAGTTTGAGTCCAAGATTCCTCAACAATGGAGATCAAGGAAATTTTTAAATATATTTATAATCAAACGTGAGCTGATTCCTTTTTCATTACAAGAGCTATTGATGATTGAGTAGATCAACTTGAGTTTCTTTTAGATGTTATTAAAAGTGCAAGCTGAGATGGTTCATAATAAACATATTTGACTGATTGGTGTTTGATCACACATTTACAGGGGTATCTTAGGAAAAAAGTAGCTCCTATCTGAAGCACTTCAGCTTTCATTTGAAGGAATTGTTGCCGTCTTTTCTGGGTATCTCTTTATACATCCAGAAATATCTGTATTTTTAGACCTTTGAAAGTCTTTTCTCTGTTTTTGAAAAACAGCTTCAATATCCAATTTTTATCCAGAGCCAACACCACTGTAGCCAACAAATTGGTTGCTGTGACTTGTTCTGTATCAGAAGATTCAAGAAGCGCTGACACATCTAATGACTGTTTTTCTAACATTTGGTGATTACTTTCCTTTTTAACAGGCAATCAGGGACATAGCCACGGGCGGGCCTGGACAGGCACAGCCACTTTCCCTCCAGGCCCGCCCGCCCGCCCACCCAACATCCCCTCGCCCGGGGTTTAAATCTTTTTTACCTCCGTCAAAGCGGCCGTATCATTGAAAGCCCTGCCCATCAAGCCTTCCCTTTGTGAGTTTGTTCCCTCAAGTGTCCTGCCTTCTGACGTCCTCTTTCCGCGAGGGCGGGAATCTCCCCCCCCTCCCCACTGGATGGGTCCAGCATCTGTCCAGCTTCCGTAAGGGCCCAGCATCTCTCTATCATCCCCCACAACATACACAGTCCTCAAAATGCATGATGGGGTGCTGGCAGAGGCAGCAGTGTAAATAGGTTGTCTCCATCTGGCCCCTCTGAGGCCTTTCCTGTGCCATGCCCCACCTCTCTGATGCAACTTTCTGTGGGTGGGATGTGGCCAAGGAAAGGCCCTGTTTACATTGTTGCCTCTGCCGGCCAACCACCACGAGTTTTGAGGACCACGAGGGGTGGGGTGGGGAAAATGATAGAGAGACACTGGATCCATGTGGGGGAGGGAGTAGAGGAAGGGAGGGATGCTGGACTTGCAAGAGGCTCCTACCATTGGGTGGCCCTTGGCCTTTTGCCAGGCTGACTCCATGGTAGCTATGCCCCTGAACTTACAGTATTCTGTATGTTACGCACATGAGAGCCCGCCCATGCTCCAACCCTGTGCCTGCCCCCTTGCAGATATGTGCTATGTAAGTTAAGTGGTTATTTGCAGAATAGCATTTAAACAGAATATTGGCATGTACACCTGTTTATGTCATTATTCTAAGTATGTGCTTAATGTCTATGTAGATGTGAGCATATAGTTTATAGAATTGCCCTTCAAATGTGTTTGTACACACGTGTGTATGTGTGTGTGAAATGGAGCCTGTGTTATATGTGAATGCATGCATGACTGCTGCTTAGTGTACACTGCTCAGGCTGCTATCACAGTTAGTGTGTCTTATATGTACCTATGTGGCAGGCTGTGTGTAGGTTTTATGAAGGTGCCAGTCTTTTGCAGTAAGTACACATCTCCTGTCACAATCTGTAAACTATGCTCACATTCATCTAATCTCTAAGTCATAATCTTCTGTGCTTTCTTTATTTTCTCCTACCCTATAGGAGTTGGTGCAGCCATCATTGATAACTACCTCTATGTGGTTGGAGGTCACTCAGGGTCATCATATCTGAACACTGTACAGAAATATGACCCTATCTCTGATACATGGCTGGACTCAGCTGGTATGATGTACTGTCGATGTAATTTTGGGTTGACTGCTCTTTGATGAAACATTTGAACTCATGGACCTAAGTATGATGGTGGCATTATATTGAAGACATGCCCTACATGCTGAGACTCAGAAACTGCATTTTTGGAGTGTGAAAGAATGGGTAAAGACTAATTTAAATACAGATGGATCTTGTTACTTAAAATTGATCATCTTGCCGATTATCCTGGAAAAAAAAAAAAGGAAGACCCTTGTTGCTAACTGTAACATGACCATTATCCTCAAGCTAATCTCAATTTAAGAAAAAGGGTCCAAAAGCCTATAGTACATCTAATCCGTATATTTATTAGAACTTTTACCTTTGTCCTTCCTCCTTGATACAAAACCTGCAGTTTACAGTGCTAATAGTGAGAAACATGCTTGGGTGAGTGATTGTTGGATTTTCCTTCATATTAAAGAAACAGTGCTTCACAATTTTTTTACGAAACACTAAAGGGCTGCCTTTTTCTGTAACTCAAGGTTTGTAAATAATAAATGCCATAGTATGTTACCTGTATACTCTTTGTAAATTGAAAGGATTTAGGGCTGGGGATAGTAATCTATATTTATTGTAAAAGTAAACATTTGTAAGGCAAATTTAATGCAATTATTATCAGTGGACTTTAATTACAGAGAAAATATAGTAGATCCTATTCTACATTTCCTTTCAACATTAATGGGGTAATTTATGAACACTGATGCTGTTATCATATATTATCTGCTGCAGGTCCCATAGGAATAAAATGGGCCCTCTGGGAGATAAGGTGCAATAACAGCATTAGTGTGCGCTAATCATTAGTAAACTACCCCTTTTAAGTAAATAAATGCTAATTTTAGCAGCATGCATCTGCTGTGAAGTTTTCTTTTATTGCAGAGATGAAAAGAAATTAGATCAATTAAATCCCAAAACATTTTCTTACTTGTACAGCAGACTTAATTCATTAATGTAAATAAGCAAGACAATGTGCTGTTTCATTCCCAGCCCTTGTAGATTTATTTGCTGTTTTCTTGAACTATTTTTATTTTTTTAAGAACGTGTTGTGAGGATATTTTCAAAGTATGAGTTATTAAAAAATGGTGCTAACTGTAGGATTTAAGACAAGGCTGTTACCAATGTTCTTACGGTTGTGTAGTGTCCGTAAAGCATGAGAAAGATTTTGCTTGTAGTGAAATTTTTGTTTAGTTTTTCATGTTGATTCATTTTATTAGTACCTGTGAATAGCTAAACTGTTTTTGTTTAGTAATACTGCTTAATGTGCAGCATTCTTTTTTGGCTAATTGAATCTGAACAAAATATTTTTGGTTCCTGTTTGTACGAGAGTATGTTTATAAGGGGAGCAGCACTGTTTTCTTTTTTTGGTATGCCTTATCCTTTATTTAAAATTTATGTATAAACTAGCAGACACCCACAAAACATTGGTGAAGGCCCCAGTACTCACTTCCATGGCCACTATATATTACTCCAGTTCCACCCCCGCCCCAACACACACACACTTGCTTCTTATTATTCTATTCGTTTTCTTATAGTCCACACACTTTCCCACGGATTCCTGGGCAGATTACACTTAAAGAAGCCTTGACAAAAAGGGAATAACATGTCATAATAAACTACTGTAACTAAATAGTATATAAGTAAATCTTCAAATCTTTCCAAATAAAAAATAAGAAGAAATCTGTCTTATCCCATTGATCCCTCTCTTCACCCTGCAACTGACTCCCTTATCAAGCTAGAATTAGCATGTAGGCTTAGGGTGATGGTTTTTGTGTGTGCGTGGTGGTGGTTGGGGAAATCTGTTCTGTCCAGCATCCATACTTCTGTACCCATGTTCTTTCCCTTCCTTTGCTCCTAGCTTCCTTTTCCCTCCACCTATTATCATCCTTCTTCATTCCCTCTTCCATTCCTAGGTATTTTCCTCCTGCTACCCAAAAATGAACTTGGCCTTCTCTTTGTCCTTTTCCCTGTGCCTGGAAATCACATATTCTTTAAATCTCACTCTACTTGATGTCATAATCTTAACCTGTACCCCAGTACATCTGCTATCCAAGTTTAAATCTTAACAAGAAAATAAACCATCAGAGGTGTTCTACCTCACTCTTGAGAGGAGAATCAGTTTGTTCCACCTTAAATCTTCATCAATCCAGTTAGCTCTTAAATCATTTTCATGTGACTTAAACACCCAGCATAGATTTGTTTTTATAACACACTTGTATCATTATCATAGTAAATTGTACTTAGCTTTATATATTTTTTTAGGGGAATCGGTGCTGACGTGTTTTGCCTGCTGCTCATTCTTACAATAGTTCAATTCTATAATGTTATATTTCTCTGCTGATCCATTTACCTTAAATAGTCCCACAAACTGCACTCTATATTTCTCCTGTATAAAACATGACTGTGGCGTCTTTGAATATTTATTAAAAAACACCCCAGTCACATGCTGTTGCGCATCCAATCCCAGAACCTGGTTAGACTAGTGTCATCCACTCTCTCTCTTTGTTCAGTCTGTTTGGTTCAACTGTGTTAAGCTTAAATATCCAATTCTGTTCTTTCTAATTCAAATGATACTCAAAATTCCCATCCTCCCCCCCCCCCCCCCCCACACTGCTCACTGAGTCAGTAACTCTCCATATCATTGATTGCATGGCCTTTGCTCCACCAGTGTTATACCAAAGGTGTCTCTTTGTTCCTGGTGGTAATTTTAGATTTATGTTCATTTAACCTAATTTTCACAGGTCTGCTACTTCTACCCACATAAACTTTTCCACAAGTACATTGAATAATATATAAAATATTTTTGATGCACATGTAATATTGGCTATTGAATATATTTTTAATGCATTTATGGATCCATCCACTCAGAACCTTGGATAGTACGATCACACCATTGGCAAGACATACAGCATTTATGTGAAACATTGTTTGGTCTATCATCCACCATTCCTCTATACTTCACCCTTTCCCCTATCATGCGTCCTTTTTGCAGTGCCAAGATCGGGTGATTCTGAAAACCAATTCTTATGATTGGATTGTGTTATACAGCCAGATATATGAGAAAAAGGTAAAACACATGTTAATTTATCATCCATAGGAGTAAGTTGGTATTGAAGCAATAAAGAGCTTTGTCCATACCGTGCCCTCAAATAGGCTTCCCTGATTACTTCTTCGGGATAACCCCTGCTTAAAAATCTAAGCTTCAGTTGTTGAGCTTGCCATTTGCAATCTTCCTCACTCGAACAAATTTGGCATGATCTCAGAAAGTGACTTATTGGAAGACTGGTCTTCAACCTATAGGGATGAGAATTATGAAATTTTAGAAAATTATTTCGATCAACCTCCTTCCAATAAATTGTAGTAATGAAATGGCCATTTCTCTTGACAATTAAAAAAAAATTTCCTGATGATAACGCACCTCAAACTTAAGATTAGAACCAGATGATTAAGCCATTCCACAAAATCCAGTAGTTGTTGTTCTGTACCATCCCATTGAAAAAATATCCAGGATATCTCTTCCACATGTGAATCTGTTGAAACTGTACAGCCATATATATTGTGCTTCAAATCTGGCCATGTATAATGTGGCAATTGAGGGGGCCAATGTTGCCCTCATGGCTACTCCATAGACTTGTTCTGAGTAATCGCCTTCAAACCAAAAATAATACTTATGAATAACCACCAATTCAGCTAATTCCAGTGTGTAGTCTGGATGGACCTACTAGAGCATTCAATGTTATTTCTATGATGTCAAGTGCGGACTGTTGAGGAATGTTTGTATATAGAGCGACCACAGAAGAGTACAGAGTGTAGTCTGGGACCATTTAAGGTAAATGGATCAGCAGAAAAATGTAACTTTATAGAATTGAACTATTATAATTGCACAGTGGAGGCCTTGGAAGCTGCTTGACATTTCCAATGGCCATGGAAAAGGACAAAGAGGTGATCATAGAAGAAAATTGTTTATCGTTGTCAAATAGAATAGATGAACCACCTTGGGGATAAAAAGAAGGAACCATGCAAATCAACATGAGCCCTCTGAAAATGAGAGGAATAGGTTCCTACACTATAGGATCTGCAAGACTTTTTGAGCTGAAGTAATTGCAACAAGGAAGACTGCCTTGATTGCGAGGTCCTTAATAGTGGCTGATCTCAGTGGCTCAAAGGGAGCCCCAGAGATCACTGACAGAACTAAGTTTAGGTCCCATGATGGAAAGGAAGGTTAAATTGGAGGACGCAAAGGTGCAGTCCCTCTTCAAAAACTGGGCTATCCCTACTGTGTACAGCTAGGGAAGTGCCCAAGATCCTTCCCTGAAAACTGGAGAGGGCAGCCCCCTGCACCTTCCATGAACTTGGCACTAAGCTCTGTTCCAGGCCCTGCTGCAGAAAAGCAAGAATGTTGGGGATCTATGCCTTTCATGGAAACATCACCTGCCCAGCACACCAATCTTCGAACACCTTCCAAACCCCCACCTAAGCCAGGGACTTGGAAGACGTTCAAGACTTAAACATAGTAGAGAAAACTGTGGGTGAGAAATCACAACTCACTATGCGCCTCCTTTCAAGTGCCAAGCCGTAAACCAGAAGGAATCTTGATCTTCTATTTCTACTAGCCCTTGCTGGCGAACACCATGTTCCCAGGGCAGCAGGAGTGGCTCTGCCACCAACAGATACATCAGGTCTGCATATGACAGCTGACAAGGACAATCTGTAGTTGCAAGCAGGAGGAAATGATGCAACACAATCCTGTGCAAGATCCAACCTATCAGAAGCCACAGAGGGAGACATAAAGGGGCTTCTCTGCCGGTCATGACTGGATGAAGGCATCCATCCCCTGAGGGCCACCTCCCTTCTGCGGCTGAAGAAACACACTTTCTTGATACTGGAATGTGTTGCCATCCAATCAAACACAGGTGGATGAGGTGGAAGGCTGCTACCCCCATCCTGGATCCTGGAGAGACTGGCTGAGAGGGAATGCCTGAATATTGTTCTCGCCCAAATGTGGACATAAATACACAAGTACATAAATATTGCCATACTGGGAAAGACCAAAGGTCCATCAAGCCCAGCATCTTGTTTCCAACAGTGGCCAATCCAGGTCACAAATACCTGGCAAGATCCCAAAAAAGTACAAAACATTCTATACTGCTTATCCCCGAAGTAGTGGATTTCCACCAAGTCCATTTAATAATGGTCTATGGACTTTTTCTTTAGGAAGCCGTCCTAATCTTTTTAAAACTCCGCTAAGCTAACCACCAAGAGAGCCTGCAGATGCTTCTCTGCCTACCCTGCAGTGGAGCTTTGCCTCCAGCACCACCACCTGGCTCCTGGTGCCACCTTGCTTGCTAATGTAGGCTACCAACATGATCTTATCTGCCATCACTTGGACTGCCTTCCTCCAAACCATGGGAAGGAACTTTCAGAGCTAGGCAAACTGCTTGAGTCTCCAAGTGGTTGATGGCCATGAGGCTTCCAGCTTGGACTAAGTTTCTTAGGTCACCTCTCCCCTTCAATGGGCTCCCCATCCAAGGAAACGTGTCAGTGATCACTACGACTTATTCAGGAGAATCCAATGGGACCCCCCCCCCCCCCCAAAGATTGTGAACAGGATTGACCCACCAGCACAGACCGGCTGGTGCTCGAAGTACTGAGAGCTCAGGGCCCAGTGGGATAGAAGACCTGACTGTAGAGGCTGTAAGTGTGCTCATTCTCAATGCACTACCTCCAGTATCACTGCCCTAGAGCCGTATATAGTCCCAAACCCTGGGAGTTGACAGCCCACCCAGTCTGCGCTTCTGGGCCCAAAGTGGTGCCCAAGCACACAAAAGCAGAGGTACTGCTAGTGATGGTCCACTATGGCAATGTGAAAATAGGGTTCTGTGAGGTCCAAGGAAAGTAAGAATTCGCCTAGATGTACCAAGATGATCACAGAATGGAAAAACTTCATACAGAAATGTTGCACCAGAAGGCAGGCATTGATCCCTAGTAAATGAAATGAAACATTGTAACATAGTAAATGACAGCAGATAAAGACCTGTATGGTCCATCCAGTCTGCCCAATAAGATAACCTCATTTTACATTGTATGTGATACTTTATATGTATACCCGAGTTTGATTTGTCCTTGCCATTCTCGGGGCACAGACCGTAGAAGTCTGCCCAGCACTGTTCTTGTACTAAAAGTTCTGAAGCTAACGTTGAAGCCCCTTAAAATTTACACTCCAGCCCATCCATATCTATTCAGTCACGATCAGGGCACAGACCATAGAAGTCTGCCCAACACTGGTTTTGCTTCCCAATTACCGGTGTTGCCACCCAATCTCTGCTAAGATTCCGTGGATCCATTCCTTCTAAA
Organism: Microcaecilia unicolor; assembly: GCF_901765095.1. Taxonomy (NCBI): domain Eukaryota; kingdom Metazoa; phylum Chordata; class Amphibia; order Gymnophiona; family Siphonopidae; genus Microcaecilia; species Microcaecilia unicolor. The sequence continues at coordinate 157,283,170 of NC_044039.1, read as the reverse complement.
CAGGATTCCTTTGTGTTTATCCCACGCATGTTTGAATTCTATTACCGTTTTCATCTCCACCACTTTTGAGGTTCAGAACAGGACAAAAAGAACCTGTCTTCTTTGGGACCACGACATAAAAGGAAAATGTCCCAGCCTCATTCTGCTTCTGAAACAGGCTCCACTGCCCCCAGCATGAGGAGATGCTTTAAGGAAGAACAACAGCCTGCCATTATAGCACCAAACCACAGGGAAACACCCCGAAGGCATTGGGAATGGGGCAGGCCAGCTTCAGGGAGAAGCCTTTTTCTGATTTGAGGTGATGTGGGCCCATTCATGGTGGAAGAGAGACAATCTGTCCCCTAACTGAACCACCAAGGGGCCTGGCACTCCCTCATTGGGCAGGCTGAGCAGCTCTGGTCTCGCTACAAGAACTGGAGTTTCTGGATCTTTGGGACTATGAAAGAAACTCAGCTAAAAGGGTCTACCTGTGCCAGAGGCCAGGGCCGCCAAACACCTTGAAACTGGCCCACCCCCTTGGGGCATCCTGTAGCCACCGAGGATCACTGAGAACCTTTCACTTGAGCTTAGGGAGTTAGAGTGTCCTTCACAAAGTTCTCCAGGTCCTCCCCAAACAGCAACCGCCTTCGAAAGGGTAGTTGGCCGAGGAACTTCTTGGAAGCTGTATCAGTGGCCCAATGGTGCAACCACAAACAACAGCAGTCCACCACCGAGACGGCCACTGACCAGGAGCTGTACCAAACCATAAAGGACATCAGCCAAAAAGGTTGTGCCTGACTCCAGGTGAGAGACGTATAGGGACACTGGCAGCTAGTGTAACCAATGTAGAAGAGCCCTAGCTATGTAACCTCCACTAATGACTGCTTGGACACTGGATGCTCCAGCAGAGAAACCCTGCCTAAGCTGCTGCTCCATTCACTTCACATGTAGCCCCTAAGGGCTGAACTGGTACAGTGGTCTTTCTCATGTCCACTGTGACGATTGCATGTACCCTGGGGTACTTCTAGAACTGTTCAACTTCCTCATGAACAAGAGTGAATAAGCACTTAAGGGCCTTAGCTCCCCTGAAATCCCCATCTGTGGACTCCCACTCTGCCAACATCATGCAGGAAGGAGCCTTATGAATTGGAAAATGCTTCAGAGGCCACATAAGCCCTGCCAACAGGGGGCCCTTGTCTGAGGGCCAGTTGTGGGGCTCCGGGGAGCCTGAGAGCCTCTCAGACCGCATCAAGACAAGATAGCTTCCTTGCTTAAAGAGTCTGAACACATGAGCGTTCCTCTGGCTCTTCTCGCTGAGGAGGGCCCTGATCTGAATTAGAATCTGAGGGGAGGAGGGTCTGAAAGACTCTCTGGATCTCCCAGAGGACCACCCAGCACCACTCGGAGTCTCTGAACCCTTGTGGTCCCCCTACTGATGCTTGGCCTCATCATGGGGGCCAAGCCACTCGGGGCCCCTTCTGGTCAATGAGCCAGCTTCAACTTTCAGGGCTCACTTGACCATCTGGGTCAGCTCTGCAGCCAAAAGGCAGGAACATTGCAGCAGAATAAAACACAAAATACAAGATGGCTGCTTTTCCTGCCAAAAACAGCGGGACTGTGGGTCCTAATGACTCTGTGCAGGGAACATGAGAAGTGGGGTCGAGCTAATGCCTCACCTAGTGGATGTTAAGGAGTGCGACATGGGCAGTGGAACCAAGCTCTACATTGGACCAGTTCCAATCTGGCACCAAGAACCTGGGAGCAGTCATTAGGCTCAACCTCGCTGTGTGGCTGTGACTGGTAGAGCAGGGAGCTAGGCCAGGGACCATGAACACCAGCCTGAGAGACCTACTGTCAGCTAGAGGTAGAGAAATACTGGCATTTTCCATCAAGCACCAGTGAGATCATTGAAGAGAATTTTTTTTCTCTGCTTCCATCTCCTGGTAGGAGGGGATGACCCCAGCTACTCCAGAATGGTATGGCCAGACACTATGGAAGATTGTATTGAAACACCCTCTTCCCACACTTGGCATGCCTCCTTCCCATGACTCCTCTTCACATTAAGCCTCTCCCAATTTTCACTCTTCCCCCTAGCCTGAACCCACTATACCTCCGTTCCCATCACCATCTCTCTGTCTCCTATCCTGCTTCTGAAGCTCTGCTGAGTCCCTCCTCTAGTCTGCATTGCTAACTCGGTCAACTGTATAACTTACTGGAGTCTGCACCCCGTGCCTCTGCTCTTGCTTGGTATGTTTATTGCAGGCCTTTGGGGCTATATGACTCTCTGTGCTTTTGGGTCATTCAAAGGCTCTACTACCTTGTCAACCCCTGCTTCTGGCCATACGAAGATAAGACTACCATCTTACTACTATCCCTGTGGCTCATTCCGGGTTAACTGGGCAGCAGGATTACTGATGTTGGAGGGCGTACCCATTTGAGCATACCTTTAAACTGGCAGTCGATAGTGCCCAAAGAATCAGTGGTGTTTAGCAGATCAGAGCCTGTGTGGTGGGATGATGTGTATGCACATCCAAATCATCCTACTTTGTGTGCCAAGGTTGTATGGGAAAGAAGCAATAGCAGAGCAGGGTGTGCATGTGCACGCCACACTTTGTACACAGAGCTACACTCTTACTGCTTATATATACATGAAGAAAAAAAAAAGCACCAGGCATAGTTTTGTCTGCTGTGAATCTTGGGTAGGTTCATCTGGGGAAACTACAATTTCAGAGCACATCAACTAGAATTTTAGATGTGGTTGAGTAAGAGCAACATACCAAGATGTAAATTGGGCCATTAGGTTGAAAGTATTGACCTCCATCCAAGTATTTTTCTGGGGTGACGGTTTGAATCAGGATCTCACTTTTATGGCCTAAAAATATGTGACTATGGAGTGCGACCTAAAATAGAATAAAACCCTACAGAATGTATTCAGATGGAGTTTTTGCCTTAAAACCAGCACCTTCCTAATTCTGCAGAGTAAGAAAATGCAAGCTACCAACATCTAAGTGAGGGTACATTGCTTTAGTACATTACAATCTCTTTTACTGTTTATTTGCTAGTTAAAGCAAGACATTGTTTTAACTTGCTGTGTTGCATTGATGCTGGTACTATGGTCCTTGTAAGCTGATATCTGTAGTAAACATTTTTTATTTGATTAATAGTATAATGGCCAGTGTACTTTCCTCTTCATAATACTCCAAAAATCTGCTATATTATCAAAGGTGCAATAATCTGTACTGTCATTTAAAAAGCCATTTATTTATAAGTATATTGTGTGCTGTTAAGAAAGTACTTAATTTATTCTTTTTTTACGTGTGCTCCTTTCTATATAAACTGCAGTCTAGGAACCTGCCAGTTTTTCCTTGTTCTTCCATTAGCTGGCAGATTTACACGGAGAAGATTCCTGGCACTGTCTATACCATAGAAATGTCAATCATGTTTAACAGATGTTTACATAAAACATGTAGTCCTGCCTATATTCTTCAAGGTAAAATTAAGTTAGCAGAATTTAGCAGGGCCAGTAAGCAAATAAATTTTAAGATGAGCATTTTTTTGATATTGCTTGTTTAAATGTATGTGTAGATACATAGCAATAATAGCATTAATTTATTAACAGAATGTATTAGCAGAATATTTCCAGTGATATTTCTACTAGCGGCACTTTTGAAAGTGTTGTGGATGCTTGGAGAAAAACAGATTTTAAGACCGAGACATAAATGCTTGTGAACAACCCAATTCATTGGAGTCTGTGGATTGCCTTTCTGTTTGTAATCTGTCCAAGGTTAATGTTTACATGTGCTGTTTTGCTCTCCAGTTGCGATTGCACAGTGTAGAGGTAGCACGGTTTTATTGTCCGAACTGGAGAATGTTGTTCCTTCATCCCTGTTTATGGTAAGAGATTAGGATACTCAAGGGACCATTCTGCAAAATGTTTATTTATACATGGTAAACAAGCTTGTGCCTGGTGAATTTTGCAGCCCTTCTGTAATCCTACTTAAAAATAGACTTTGGTCTTAAGACTTTGCGGCTAGATCTAATGTAATTTACTTGTGTTAATCATCAGTGGGAGTCGTGTTTTTGAAAACATTGGTAAATTATCAACATTCACAACAAATAAGAATTGGTACTGTTTGGTTTCTGAGTCACAACATGAATAATCGACTTTGGCTTCTCTATATGTAGATACAAGGGCAACAAATTGAAATGCACTGTGCTAGGCATTTAGACTAGAGGAGGTGGTTAGAGCCTCTTTGCTGAACTGAAAGTGGTAACCAGCTTTAATACAGTTTTGTTGACAGAATAATGGAAAATGTCCTGCACTGGTTAACAGGAGGATGCTTGTCCTTCTAGGTTATAAAACTGTTTGGCTAAATAAAAATTGGCTTTTTTTCTTCTCCAAGAGACACGAACTTGTAGGGTGCAGAAGACTTTGAGGATATCCTCAAGTTGAGTCCTATTTTATAGAAGCTATTAGAAATGTTTGTATGAAACATACCATTTCTGTTTTGAGCACTCATTAATCATCTTTTTCATCTAAGTGCTCATTTGAGGAAGACTGGACTAAACAATCAATGTAATATTTAAATATAATAAACATCTCCAAGGCTGCTTCTTTCTTGCAGTCTCTAAAATGTAACTGATTCATACAAGATGTCACTTTTCCAATTATCATCCAGTTCTAGTTTTTCACTCAAATTGTTTTCTTGTGCAAGCACTTTAAGCAGGTGTAATTTAGTTTGTGGACAAACACAAGTCAAAGTTTCAAATAATTGTTTCTAAGTAAGTAATTGCACAGTAAAAATGAATACATTCCAGTTTTGACAGGCATGTTTCTTAGTAGAAATTAACTCTGGGAAATATCCATTTGGCTCTCGTGTTTTCCAACATGTTATTTTTTATATTATGAATAGGTACGATTAATTATAGTGGGAGGTACCACGCTTAGCTCTGTGGCATTACCATGTGTAAGTCCCATTCTTTGTTTGAAATACAATGCAAAAAGATCCCAGTTTGCCTTAAATTCACAAAGACGTTTTAATTGAAAGAACTGGATGATAATTCCTATATTTTGCCTTATGCGCTGTGTTGTACTTTAAATCCAAGATGATATTTAATTTTTAACAGGATTTTGTAGATAGAGTACTACATTTGTACTCCAGTGTGTGACGCTGAGTGATCTGGTTGTGAACATTCTGTAATATGTTTAAATGTAATTGTGTCTGTACAGTGTTGTGTACATCTAGCAGCAAACGGTTTTGTTTTTTTTTTACTTAAGTAGTATGTATGTGTGTGTGTGTGTGTATATATATATATATATATATACACACACACACACATTATTATTAGTTTTTTTTTTTTTACAAAAACTGCTGAGTAACTTTTTCCCTTCTTTTTATAGTTGCACTCAGGATGTGTGTGCTATTGTTGTAATGCTATGTACAAATTATTGTTGCAACAGTATTTCATTTAGTGTGAAAAGTTTACTAAATAAACCTGAGAAAACTTCACCTTTGACTGGTGTTTGTTCTAATGAAGAATGTTCTCCTGAAAGGCAGATGGACAGGTATAGTTAGGCCTTTTCCCATCCTCCAACTGCTTAGACTTTTAGCCCAAGGCAAACTTGCCCCAAACTCCTTTACAATCAATGTAAGTGAGATATCCCCATATTTGTAACCAGAAAGTAGTTCAAATTACTCCCTTTCTTCTTTCTAGTGTGGCTGCAGTCCTCGACTGAGGAGCATGCACTGTAACACCTTTCTACATCTGGTACAATTATAAACAGATGTCACTGCTGTGATGGGTGTCATTTTTCAAAACATTTGCAGTATCTGCTCTCCCTATGAACTGATGTTGTGTATGAGACTCTTAACTCAATGCATAGTGCTGCTCTTCAGCTATTTAGCGGTCCTTAATATTTAAATCAACAGTGTCAGGTCCACTGGAACCAAAATAATTGGGAAAGAATGGCATGCAAAGGAAAACACAGGATTTCTTTTTTAAAAAGCAACGGGCAGGAGAAAATGCCTTACAAATCTTTCTGAAACATACAATAATTCCTGTAATAATATACATAGTTAAGATGAAGTGGAAATGTTAGCTTTGAATCTGCTACCTTCAATCAAGTTTCCTGTTCCTCTCCCCTGCCATTTATATTCTTACAATATTAGTCACACATGTGGCAGGTTAGACATGAGGCCCCATAGAAGCTGTCAGCACAATATTTAAAGTCTGAGAAGGTAGTGACCTCAGCTCTCACAACCAATGTCTTTATTTGCTATTTCACATGCCAAGCAGTATATCTCAAGAATTTTGCTGTGGCTCTAACAAATAAGGATGGCCATAAGTTAGCTACAGCCACCCAGGGTTACAAGACAACTAAAAAAGCTGCAGTAGTTTTAAAATTTATATTCAGAGTTTCATTATAAACCCCTGATTTTTTTTTCTACAGAGCTAAACTCTGCACTGCAGCTCTATTATTCAGATGAATATATGTAATCTCATAATGTTACCCACCGTAGAGTTACTTAATCGATTACCATCCTTGCTAGTTTTAGAGATGCCAAGCTACCCCATTCCAGGCTGAAGATTTTGGGAGTGTCCTGGATTTCCAACTGTCCCATCGGTGCAACATGGGACTTGCAGCACAGATTTCAATGGACAGGATCAGGCACTACAAATCCCACACTGCTTTATGATGTAAGTTTTTAAAACAAAGACTGGCCAAAAAGTCTCCAGCCTGGAACTGCGTAACTTGGCTTCTCTGGTACACAAGCACATCGAATTCTAATTACACCATATAGTTACTGCTAATAAAATGGAAGTAAATAGCCAGAGCAAACTAGGGGCCCTGTTTACTAAGCTGTGCTAGAGGTACGCTAAACCCTAGAGACATCCATATGGGTGGTTCTAGCGTTTAGCTGGTGTGAACACATACCTTTCACTTAAGCACTAGTGTTGCATGTGAGACAGTTGAATTATCTACGAGTATGTTTTTCACACTTTGACTTTTTTTTATTTTAGGTTTTAACTAATAAACCCTGAAACAGCTATTTTATTTATTTGCAGCAGGGGTGTTTTAATAGATAAATACTGGAACAAACCACATCCTCTAGTACTGTAACACCCCTCCCCACCTCTAATTTTGTGTCGTTTCCATACTTTTCAACTAGCAAAAATGTACCAACCAGCAGTACCAGTGCCACAAGAAGATTTAAACACCAATTTTTAACTCCCTCATGAATTCCTAATTAAGATTATATGTTTATAAACATTTATAAATAGAAACTCCATTTTTATCTAGCGATTCAATTTCCACTGAAGCTATCAGAAATATTTGTTTTAAAGATGGTGATGGGAGAAATGTATTCATTAGGCTGTCAGTTTTATTTTAGTATGGAATCAAGAGCAATTTAACCAAAACTCAATGAGGGAGCATGTCCAAGCGCACTGCACAGCAGTCAAGCTATAATACTACCCAATAAGCTGCTGAACAACTGCACAAATCTTAAAAAACTACTTTTGAAACTCAAACGCCAGAAGATACAAGGAAACTACGTAAAGAATTCAAGTCATTTGGTGCTTGATAGAAAAATATTTAATAAAATGTACAAAACATTTTGCATAGTATTCCCCTCCCCCCCCCATCTGAAACAGTTATATAAGCAAATCTATTTCAGAATGAACTGAACTACTGTAGTCCAAATTCTTCTTGGATGCCAAGTATATACGTATTTTAGCCCTTAATAACTTGAGGAAAAGATCAGAAAGTAACTTTGCATTATTAGTCTCTAATTCAATCGAATGGATCATTTCTCTGCTGCTCGAATGTAAACTAAGGATGATAACAGAAGAAATTCTGGAGGTTTATTTAATAAAATTAAGTTGAGGTGTCTGAGTCCATCATAATGCATCCAACAACCATCAATTTGGAAAGCTGCTGAATAATGGTGTTCTTCTTTACTAAAGAATGTGGCACCTTCCAACAAATATCTAAGATTAAAAAATAAAACATTTAAAACATCAAAAGAAACATTCTGTCCTTTCCCCCCACCCCCACTTAATAGCCAAATTAGTCTGATAGCATATACAAATTTCAGTTCTGTTTAAAAGAAAACTGGCCATTGATGTCCAAATACTATACCTACAAATAATAATTTTTACATTCAGATCAATTAAAAACACTACTACTATTTTCATAACATTAATTTCAGTTGTTGCTAAGAGGTAGATTGCTAAAATAATAAAAAATATTGCATGATGAAGCCGATTTATCAATACAACCATGACATCATACAAATTACATGAAACAAACAGTGCTATGTAAATTGAGGGTCTTCTGGGCAAACAAAGCAAAAGTAACACAGCAGCACAAACACAAAGAAGGGGGTAGACCAAATGTGGGTCCAACAACATGTGTTGGAACCACAATTGAGACTCTTCTACACATTGCAAAACAGCAACTTAAAAGTAACATTCAAATTTCACCTTTACACTTAATACTGCAAAGTGTTGCAACATATCACAGGTACAACATAGAGGGTATGCTTTCCTGTGAAGAAAGTTACCTAGTTGTTGAATTTTCTACTGTGAAACAAGTATCTGTGATTAAATCTTAAAATGAAAAATAAAAGTACAAAGGTCCAACATTAAGGCTAAAGGCCATTTTCTTTACTTGGTTTGCCACGGAAAACAACCCCCAATGATCTGAACATTCCTGAACATCTGAATTAGTTAATACAGGTTAGTTAACAACTCAGTCCTGAAGGCAATGTTCCATTTTAGATAAATGCCCACAAGAAACACAGTCCAAACAAATTATAGGAGTAAAAGGTAAAATATGTTGTGTGTATTATAAAGCACTTTACTTACTTGTGATCTGATAAACCTAAGTAATAAGGTACATATGCCAGCTCTTCTGATTTCCACTGCTGCATATTTAAAATAACAAAAGGAGGAGGACCATGACAGAAAATCCTCTGGGAGAATTCTCTTAACCCATCACAGCTACAGAAACAGAAAAGTGCAATTATTTCATTTATATCACTTATATAGTACATAGAGAAACTATTTACATATATTATGATTGATGTTTCCCATTATCCTTATTGTTATCCCATATCTATTCTTCTCCATCTTCCTACGCCTACCTCCTAACGCTCGTTTCCTTCTGCACCTAATTCCTCCTTTGTTCAATTTACAAATCCATTAACCCCATTAATATTACGTTGACCACAAATTGTATATTCTTATGACTTGTAATTTTTTTATATTGTTACTATGTAAGCCGCATTGAACCTGCCATGTGTGGGAAAGCGCGGGGTACAAATGTAATAAATAAATTGTGTCTGATTTCACTGTATGCTGTAGCCCAGTGGTTTTGAAACCTGGCCTGAGGAGACCACCAGCCAGTCGAGTTTTCAGGATATCTGTAACAAATATGCATGAGAAATTTGCATATAATGTAGGTGACAGGCATGCAAATTTGTCTCATGTATATTTATTACAAATCACTAGACTGGGTAAAAATATATATGAATAGCTGTACTCTGTGTGTCTAATTTTCAACCAAATATCAACAATTTTTTTAATTGCACTTTATTATATATCACAAATATCAAAACTTTGTAAAATCATCTATCACAAATAAACACACACACACAAATTCATCCACGCCTTGCACCGAACCTTACTAATACATCATGTAACTGCCTACTATATTAAACCCTGACAGTTAACTCTTGTTACAATTAACAGTTCCTTCAAAACCTTCATTTAAATGGTTTGCATGCTTGTCCATATTGTCAGCCCACGCTGTCATCACTGTTCTTAATTAACAGTTTCTCCAACAACTTTCCTTTAAATAGTTTGCTGATTGTCCATATTATTAGCCCACGCTGTTATCACTGTACTCGTTACCGCTTCCAGAACACTCTCCTCCACTCCACTTCCCATTTGGCTTTCCTCAACCAGCAGGCTTCACTGTAGTTTAGCAGATTTCAATACAACGTCTGGATCCTCAAAGTCAATCTTCACAAAACAACCCTTCATCGCACACAGTTTCCCGTTCCCTACACAGCCTGTGTTTCGCTACATGAGCGTCATCAGGGGTCAGATTCCTAAAACACATTAACCATCATAATGCATATGTATCTGCTAATGGAAGTGCTATGAGTTCCTGTCCGCCTGATATCCACGAATTGGATGGAATCAATAACTGTAAGTTGGGAAATGTTATTTACATAAAACGTTTGAGTGTCAGATTACCAGATACATAGTCACTAGTTTTCACAGTAGAATCTACAACAAGTAAAATACACACTTGAAACACCAAAAGCCAGCCCAGCAGCAATGTGGGAGTGAGAGTTGTGTGTGGACAGTAGAGGAAACAGAGAAATTGCATCTTTCAAATTGCCTAACTGCTGGGCTTCAGTACATCAAAGTTACTATTTTATTTTTATTTTATTTTTGTTACATTTGTACCCCGCACTTTTCCACTCATGGCAGGCTCAATGCAGCTTACATGGGGCAATGGAGGGTTAAGTGACTTGCCCAGAGTCACAAGGAGCTGCCTGTGCCTGAAGTGGGAATCAAACTCAGTTCCTCAGGACCAAAGTCTGCAGAAGCTGGAACTTCTCCCATAGAAATGCACTAGTCTTTTTTTTTTTTTTTTTTTAAGAGCCTATTTCTCTGGAATGCATCAGTGTCATATAGCCCATTTTCAAGTTAATGCATTTTTCACTATATTTTTCCTTTGCCAAATTTCATTCTGTTATATCCAATTTTCAGAGCTATTTTCAGGCTTTTTTGAGGGGGTACTTGGGAGTACTGAGTACCGGCACCTTTTCCATTATCTGCTAAAATTGACCCATGGACCCCAAGTTTTAATGAAAGAACTTAGGCTCTACACACCAATTCTGTCTTGTCATAGATTCTATGACTGGTTGCAGGGGGCCTGGCAATTGTGGGGTGGTTCCCTCAGTGATCACCCCACCGTTGAAGGGTGGCATAGCATTTGAGTACCAGCAACATTTTTGCTAGAAAAAACGCACTGGCTATTTTGCCCCTAGCTCAGGCTATTTTGTGCTTTTCTTGACTCCTTATCTATAATTTCTTTACAATATTCCATGGGTTTGGAAAGAATAAAATTGAAAAACACACAAATGAAATTAACACATATGCCCTAAAAAAAAAGGTCCATTATAAATGCCAAACTCCCCAAAACTTAGGCTGGTGCCAACATTTCTGAAATACTCTTTAGCCCAATTTCTAGTGTGCCATTGGCCTTATGGTTTCATGTATTGACTGCTATTCCATTAACTTGCTCACATCTAAGGATTTGGCATTTTTTTGCTTTGAGAAAGGACTACAAATAACCTTTTTATCAAACAATTGTTTTGGAAGATTTAAGAGGATTCATTTTCTCATCTTGGGCATCCCTATCAACCAGCTACAAGGAAAAGGATCAGCTGTCCCCGTTAGCACCAAAAACACATCTCAGTACCAAGCACCTAATCTTGTAAGGGGGGTGATGGTTAGATAACTCCTTTCATTCATAGCTCATCTCCTTTTAACACCATGCTAGCCTCTTCTTATTTATTTACATCTGTTTTTACCATTGTCAAAGAATACCGAAGTTTATCATTTTTAACTGGAACAGGTGCTACATTCAGTTATCAGAAAAGGGACCCATTTACTTAGCTGTATACTAACTGCATCAAGTTATCTGCCATTCAGTTAACACATGGTAAAGAATGTTTCTCTGCAGTAACTGAATAGCAACATGTTGGGAACTATCACAACAGTTAATATGGAAGCTTTGCAGTCATCAAATGTTAATTTTAGCTGCAAGCCCATTCTAAGTGCAAATTCTTACTGCACTTTAGTAAATAGGCCTCTACGTTTTTTCCAGAAGGATGCAATATTGTACTATCAACTCCATGATTTGTGAGATTTGACAATCTTATCTAATATTCCTGATTCTTTATGCAATCAAAGTGTACTAACAATGGTTTCACTCAAGGAATACCGTATATACTTGAATATAAACCCATCCAAATATAAACTGAGATAACATTTTTCCTCTAAAAAACAGAGGAACTTATATATAAACCGAAGTTTATATGCCAGCATTTCTCCCCTTCCCTCCCTCTCCTGCGTTGCTGACATTGACATAGAAAGCTTTGCAGTCATTCAGTGGGGGGCCTTGAGCAATATGCATGTTCAAGGCCTGCCAGCTCCCATCCTTTAATAAAACCTCCTGATTCAGAGGGGTGAGACCCAGCAGGCTGTGTCCAAAGTTCCCATCAATCTGTTCCCATATGGCTTATTACGGGAACATTGGACACTAAAGGGTTAAACGTGCAGATGCTCAAGGCCCTGCACTGGCCGACCACAATGCTTTGAGTCAGCATCAGCTGACCTAGGAGAGGGAGATAAAGGGAGAAATGCAAGACACCACAGAAGAGAGATGAAAGGAGAGAAATGCGAGACACCATGGGAGAGGGGGAAGACTCAAATATAAACTGAGACGCAATTTTTGATGTTTTTTTGGGAAAAAAATTTCTTAGTTTATATTTGAGTATATACAGTAATTAAGCTGAGGAATTTGTTGTCAGGGATGGTGGTGATGGCATTGAGCATAGCTAGGTTGAATGCCTTTCATAGTCTTTTAGTAATGGAGGCTCAGGATGTACATCTCACATTCAAATGGAACCCCCCCCCCCCCCCCCCCCCCCCCGTTTTGGTCCATTTGGGAACCGTATATACAATCTTTGCCCTCTTGTGCACATAGTTTAATAATAAATAACCTTGTGCTGCAATTTGGTTCTTGTAGTTTAGAAGGGTGGGATGGCTGTGTGTGTGTGTGTGTGGGTGGGTAGGTGGGGTAGAAATGATGCTTTTGCTGGTTTGATGGCATGTTTATGTATTGTATCTATTTGCAAATATTGTGGGGGAGCTATAAGAGCCCAAGCTCACCCGGGATTTTGTCAACTGCTTTCTGCTTTTTCACTGGATTCAGACTGTAGTGTTGGTGTTTACAATCTCAATAAACAGATTTCAATTAAAAAAAGGATTTGTTCAAATTCTTAGATGAGAAGTCCATAAACCAGGGGTTCTTAACCAGTGGTGCCCGAATCAAGAGGAAGTCAAACAGGGTACAGAGAAGTGTCCTGAAATCTGAGGCAATTTATTGAAGCTTTCTAAACAGAATGCAGGCAGTTAGTGGTAGTGTAACTGTGTACTATTGCAACTTTAGCAACAAAGCAGTTAGCACTATTAGCGGCTAACAGCACCAGATATAGCTGTCTGTAGTCACTAGTGGATATGTGGCTTAGGAAGGGGTGCATGGACTTCATTAATCAGTTAGGGCTCCTTTTCCTAAGCAGCGGTAAGCCCAATGCAGGCTTACTGCTCACTATAACGGAATTACCGCCAGGCTACCACAGCAGCCCGGTGGTACTTCCCACCCCTACCGTGCCTTCATTTTCAGCGCTACAAAAATGTATTTATTTTTGTAGTGCCGGACTGTACCTGGCGGTAAACAGGCAGTACCATGCGCTGCCCGGTTAGCATGGGAGCCCTTACTGCCACCTCAATGGGTGGCAGTAAGGGCTCCCCCCTTAAAATGGCCGCCTGGGCCTTGCCATTTCCTGCAGAAAAGCGAGACCTTCCCTTTTACCAGCTACACTGACGCCAGCCCCCTTTTTGCCGCAGCTTGGTAAAAGGGGCTTGTGGGAACCAAAAGAGGTTAAGAACCCCTGCCATAAACAATGATTAGTCAAATCTCAAAAAGCTACTGCTCATCCCTGGAAGGCAGCTGCAAGAAACAGATCTAATCATTAGGATCTGCTGGACACATCCTACTAACCTGGATGAGGCACTTTCTGGGACAAGGTGCTGGCTTTCATTGCCCTTTAGTCTGATCATCTCTTATGTTCTCTGGTTCAAGGACAAGGCAATATATTCAGCGCCCTCCCCAAGGAATCTTAATGTGAACTCCAGTTTCCACCCAATAAAAAAACTGCACACAGCACTGCAAATTTAAATGGCAGCCTCAGTTTACTACAGCCAGTCGGAAAAATATGTCATTGATTGGTCAGTGCCACAGACAGTGAATTCATGACTTTAATTACAGTGAAACAGTACTCTCTCATTCAATGATAATCCATACATCCATGTTATATCCCTTCGTCAGATATCTTTGGTGATGGGTAAAGACAGCCGACCGGGTAAAGACAGCCGACCAAAAAGGATATAGTACAGATATACTGAAAGAGTATTGTTTCACTACAATTAGCTAAAGCCACGTATTCAGTGTTGGTCGTAATGACCAGTATTTCTCTGATTTGGTTCAATAAGTTAAGGCTGCCATTTTAACTTCAGTGTGTGCTTCACTTGTTATTTAAACAGAACTTTACAGTAGAACAGGCTGAGGATGTTATTCCATTATTCTTGAAACAGAGAAACTGAAACACAACTGGTCCAACAGGGGAAAGATGGACAGTGTGCCCCTTACACTAAGTAATGGAGATTTTTAACTGCAAATATATATATATATATATATATATATATATACACACACACACACACACCCCCACTAGGGCTGGACATTGAGGAGTCAGTTCTGTAAATGGCTCCCAAATTTGGGCGCCAAAAAGAAATGCACACTAAGCAGTATTCTATAAACGGCAATTGGGCACAGTTTACAGAATAATGCTTAGCTCTGGGATCTGTGCCCAATTTTGGGTGTGAGGATTTACACCAACTGAACTTGGATTTACACCATGCCTAAATTAGGTGTAGATCCCGCAAATTCTATAACACTACGTGCAAATTCTAGGAACGCCCCTGACCCTCCCATGGCCATGCCCCATTTTCATAAAAGTTTATGTGCACATCTTTAAAGAATAGCAACTATAAAGATGCATGTGTAAATTTTAATTATTGCCAATTAGTGCCCAATTATTGGCACTACTTGGCTCATTCAATTAAATTATATGCGCAAACTGGGCACAATTTTAAGCGCCATATATAGAATTAGGGGGTTAAAGTGTTAGTGATTAACATGTACAATTTTTAACATGAATTAACAATTTTAATACGATTAATAACAGGTCTGTCTCCTCCACCCTCAACCATCCAGCATTGCCCTATCTGTCTCCATTTCCTCTCCCCCTCCTGCTGGCTTATCATGTAACTTCTTGTTTCTGGGGCCAGTGGAGCAATATGTAAGATATGGGGAGACAAGGCACTAGATGGTTGTGGTTGGGGGAAAAAGACAGAGATATGGAGCAATGTGGGAAGATGGTTTTGTTTTGGTGGTGGTGATGGGGAGAGATGGAGTGATGCTGGATGGTTGGGGGTAGGGCAGCGACAGTGTGATTCTGGATAGTAGTGGTGTGTGTGAGAGAGAAGAGATGGGGCGATACTGGATGGTGGGGGAGAGAGAGGGATGGGTTGATGATGGAAAGAGAGGAGCCATGCTAGATGGTTGAGAGAGAGAAAAAAAGAGGTGATGCTAGATGGCAGAAGAAGAGGGAGAGATGCTGGAATTGGGAGATGCAAGAAAGAAGATGCTGGACATCAACACAGGAGAAGAAAAGAGAGTGGAGGAGTGGCCTAGTGGTTAGGGTGGTGGACTTTGGTCCTGGGGAACTGTGGAACTGAGTTCGATTCCCGGCACAGGCAGCTCCTTGTGACTCTGGGCAAGTCACTTAACCCTCCATTGCCTGCCGCATTGAGCCTGCCATGAGTGGGAAAGCACGGGGTACAAACGTAACAAAAAAAAAAAGAGAGAGGGGAAGTTCACATGGTTGGCTGGGAAAGGAAGGGAAGAGCTTAGAGAGGAGATGGCACTCGTGGATGGAGAGGAATGGAAGAGATGGAAACTAGATAGATTTGAGAAGAAGGCAGAAAATGAAGAAATTTGAATGTGAAATACGGATATAGAGCAGGAAGTCAAGAAGAAAGGAAAGAAATGCATGAACAGGAGACCCTGGAAACAGAGTCTAGAGCAAAGGTGGCAAGAAGCAGAACAAGATGATTAGAAAAATAAAATCACCAGACAACAAAGATAAGAAAAATTATTTTATTTTCAGTTTAGTAATTAAAATGTCAGTTTTGAGAATTTACATCTGCTGTCTATATTTTGCACTGCACAGGAGGAAATGCAAGGAGGAAGCTTTATGTGATTAATCATGCGGTTTAAAATTTGTAATCACAATCGTGCAAATAAAATTTTTAATCGAAATGCAGCCCTAAAAACATAAACATGTTAAATGGTCTGGGCCTATGACTTTAAGAGTAAGAAGCAAGTAATGGATAACAAGTATGGTAAGATTCTCTGAGGGGAGGCTAAAGGCAGTTTAGAGGAAAGCAATCAAAATGGTACGAGATCTGCATCACAAGACATGAGAAAGATTAGTGGTCCTAAGTAAGTATACCCTAAAGCAGTGCTTCTAAAACCTATCCTGGGAGACCACTAGCTAGTCAGTTTTTCAGGCTATCAGTAATGAATATGCATAAAAGAGATTAGCATACCTATCATTTCTATTATATGCAAATTTCTTGCATGCATATTCATTACGGATATCTTGAAAACCCAACTGGCTGGTGGTCCCCCAGGACAGGTTTGAGAACCACTGCCTTAGCGGACATATACATACCTTCAACTACATGAAAGGTATTAGTAAACAAACAAGCTTTTTCCAAAGGAGGGGAAGCTGAAACTAGAGAACATATGACGCTTCAACGAGACAAAATCAAAACGAATAGTGGAAATATCTTCTTACAGAAAGGGAGGTGGATACCTGGAATGCCATCCTGGAAGAGATGGTGGAAGCAAAAACAGGTTGGAATTCAAAAAGGAGTGGGATTAACACACTAGATCCCTAAAAGGCAAGAGAATGGAAACCAAGCAGAGTACCTCGACTCAAAACATCTGTCAAATGACTTTTGCACTATCTAAGAAAGAAGGAGGGAGGTAACCTGCACAGTGCGACAGTTTCAACTCTAAAACTAAAAGCAGAGGAGAGGTAACATGCACAGTACTGCCATGCATCAGACTTGGGATACAATTCCCAGGCTAGGTTTCTGCTTGGTCTAGCTGGTGTTTGGGATGTAGAAAAGGCAGCATTCACAGCACATCTCAGCCATAACATAACAGATTAAGTATGAATGTGTCGAGTTCTGGATGAAACCAAACTGTGACCCCCCCTGGTTAAGGACTATTTACATTATGTTTTGTCTACATGGAGGGAAGTGATGTGTGTGTGGAGGGGGACCTACTACTACTATTTATCATTTCTATATCGCTACAAGGCATACGCAGCGCTGTACAACACACAAAAAGACAGTCCCTGCTCAAAGAGCTTACAATCTAGATAAGACAGGTAAACAGAGAGAACAATTAAGGGTAAGGGAATAATAGGTGAGGTTAAGGACAGGGCAAGTGAGAAGTGGTTAGGAGTTAAAAGCAGCAGTAAAGAGGTGGGCTTTAAGTTTGGACTTGAAAACGGCCAAAGACGGGGCCAGATGCACAGGCTCGGGAAGTCTATTCCAGGCGTGGGGTGCAGCAAGACAACCTGGGTAACTGTGAATGAAAACGCATAGTATCATAGATTCCACATGGTCTAATATCAGTCCAAAAGGAACAGGAAGAAACTGCTGAACCAAAATAAAACTGCAGGTGCATATTAATATAATCCAACCTTAGTGACTCATTTAAAAATAAAAATAGAAGAAATAAAGAGATGAAAAAGTATATGATTGCTGGTGAGAGACGGTCAAGTGTGGCTGTTGAAGACCATAGTGGTAAGGCAGTTGCATTATTTGTGGTTGAGATCAAAAAGAGATGCTGCAGGTGAATCTGATGTGCATTATAAAGATCCATATAAGACAAGATGCAAAGTGACAGAAAATTCACTAACACTTGATACTTCTAATGAAAACTGGTGACCAATACTTAATGGTTGCCAGCAGCAAAATGGCCATTAGATTTCTACCATATCGTACATACTTATATATGGACTGTACATTGAATATAGGGACAGGCTAGAGTCAGGTACCCATCCTGTCAATCATCCTTTAAAACTACTAATGTTTGCACTCTGCACCAGGTAAATAAATGTTCACTGGGCATGAATTACTGTCCTCACAAAGTAGGCCATATTCTCTTTTAGTTATTATTTTTATTTTGAGTAGGTTGGATTTTTATCATGCTAGACCTGTAATTATGAACCATTTTATTTGATATTTTTCAAGAGATGGTAAATCAAATGCCATAAAATTAATAAATAAATCGGAGTCCAAGGATCAGCAAACTTTGAGGGGGACCAGTCTTAAAAGACGATGGATAAAAGATATAGTTAAGATTCTTATTGTTCTCTCTTGAATTATATGTACACTGTGCAGAACTGCATGGTAATACTGAATAACTTATGTACTTGTGCCTGGACTTTGACTAATACTGTGTATTTTGAAAGCCATATACTGTGTGCACCTACCCATATTCTTTACACAGTTCTATCCTGGAACAGAACAGCTCATCCACTGCCAGCTGAATCAGATCTCCATGTGGCATTTCATGAAGAGGACTGAAACACACAATTATGTGCAGTTCAGAAGACCAGTTCCATGCTCACACCTCAAAGTTCATTTCACCACACTGCTCTGCCACTAATTTCTGTTTTACAGATCAAACCTGTGGTTTGAAAAGCTTCATAAGCATACATATATGAATGGCACAAAGGAACATAAGAATTACCATACTAGGTCGGAACAAAGGTCTATGTAACCCAGCAGCCTGTTTCCAAAAGTGGGCAAGCCAAGTCACAAGTACCTGGCAGGAACCAAAATGTAGCAGAGTCCATGCTACTTAAGCCACTGCTTATCTCTCTGGGGGTATCTGTGTACACACACACACGCGTATTTTGCAAGGACACGCAACTCTGATCTTTTGGATGTCTATTCATACATTTCCAACTATTTTGCAAATAGGAAGTCACACTCAATTACAAAAACAGAAATCGAAAAGGTAGGGTACTTGGATTACTTACAAGGGCAAGGCAGAAAAAAGCCCATTAAAACCCCTCATCCATGAACTAATATTTATACTTGCACACATTTATTTACTCAGGGCCAGCTCGGTGGCTCAGCAGGCATGTGCTATGCATTGCCATGAAAAAAGTCCCAGGTTCTTTCCTCTTTCTCGGCCTTCCAATCATGTCAGCTGGAGCTGCTGCAGAAGCAGCATTCACAGGCACCCTCCAGTGGCAGGGAGGAGGAGAGAAAGTTACTTAAGGATGACACATAGTGGCTGGTTTCAGGGCCTACAATTGCAGGGTTCTAGATGCATCCATGATGCATGTCCCCCACTGGTGGGCTCAACAGACATAAGCAGGCTAGGTGTGAGGGAGAGGACTATGGAGGTGTAAAATAGGAGAGAAAATCCTCACATAGATGCAAATGAAAGCATATGGTGTCCACTTGCAGTGTTACTTCTGAATGAAAGTTTAAAGGAGCAGGAGAAACTGCTGAGTATGCATATATGTATACAGTAATGTGAAAAAGTCCCCCTCTCCTGATTGCCCCTATAGTCCAAATTCCATATGTATCACACTGAATGGTTTCTGGTCTTTATATTGTATGAGACAAAGGGAACTTGAGCAAACATATAACACAGTTTTTAAGGAACAAAGTTATCCAACACCCATATCACACATATGAAAAAGTGACTATCCCCTAAACTTAAATAACTGGTTGTACCACTTTTGGCAGCAATAATTGCAACCAAATACTAACTATAATTTGATATCAGTCCTTCACAGCACTGTTGAATCTTAATCCATTCTTCTTTGCATAATTGCTTTAAATTCAGACACATTTGTATGTTTTCATGCATGAACAGTTAATGTCATGTCCTGCCACAGCAGCTCCACTGGGTTCTAGTCAGGACTTTGACTAGGCCAATCCAAAACTTGAATCTTGTTTCTCTTCAACCATTCAAACATTGACTTTCTTTTGTGTTTTGGATCATTGTCTTGCTGCATAATCCCAATTACAGATAGACGACTGGGCATTCTCCTTAAGGTCTGGTAGTTTTAAAGTCTTGAGAAAGCAGAACATCACTACACCATCACACTACCACCACCATGTTGGTATGATGTTCTTACTGTGGAATGATGTATTTACTTTAAGTCATAAGACATAGTGAAACCTTTGTTGTCCAGAGAGTTCCACTTTTGACTCATCTGTCCATAGAGTATTCTTCCCAAAAGGCTTGGGATCATTTGCAAATATGAGATGAGCACTGATACTAGTCTTGAGAAAGCAGTAAGGCAGAAACTACTGCTATCTATGAATCCCATTCCCAATCTTTATACTGGATTTATAAACACCGACCTTAGCTGAGGCTAGAGAGGTCTGCAGTTCTTTGGATATTCTTCTGGGATGCTTTTGGGCTCATTTTCGAAAGAGAAGGACGCCCATCTTTCGATATAAATCAGAAGATGGGTGTCCTCATAGGGTCATCCAAATTGGTATAATCGAAAGCCGATTTTGGTCGTCCCCAACTGCTTTCTGTCACAGGGACGGTCAAAGTTCAAGGGGGTGTATCGGAGGCATAGTGAAGGCGGGACTTGGGCGTGCCTAACACTTGGACGTCCTCGACCCATAATTGAAAGAAACAAGCACGTCCATGACAAACACTTGGACAACTTTACCTGGTTGTGTTTTTCTTATGACCAAGGCATAAAAAGGTGCCCGAAATTACCAGATGACCACCGGAGAGAATCGTGAATGTCCTTCCCTTACTCCCCCAGTAGTTACTAACCTCCTCCCACTGTCAAAAAACGTCTTTAAAAATATTGATTGCCAGCCTCTATGCTGGCCTCAGATGTCATACTTAGGTCCATTACAGCAGTATGCAAGTACCTAGAGCAGTTTTAGTGGGTGCAGTGCACTTCAGGCAGGCGGACCCAGGCCCATCCCCCCTACCTGTTACATTTGTGGAGGAAACAGCGAGCCCTCCAAAACTCACCAGAAACCCACTGTACCCACATCTAGGTGCTCTCCTTCATCCGTAAGGGATATGGTAGTGGTGTACAGTTGTGGGTAGTGGGTTTTGGGGGAGGTTTGGGGGGCTCAGCACACAAGGTAAGGGAGCTATGTACCTGGGAGCAATTTCAGAAGTCCACTGCAGTGCCCCCTAGGGTGTCCGGTTGGTGTCCTGGCTTGGCAGGGGAACCAGTGAACTACAAATGCTAGCTCCTCCCATGACCAAATGGCTTGCATTTGGTCGTTTCTGAGATGGACGTCCTTGGTTTCCATTATCACCGAAAATTGGAAACGACCAAGTCTAGGGACGACCATCTCTAAGGACGACCAAATTTCAGGATTTGGGCGTCCCTGACCGTATTATTGAAACAAAAGATGGACGTCCATCTTGTTTCAAAAATACTGGATGGGGACGTTTTGCGAGGACGTCCAAATCGAAACAAGGACGTCCTTTTCAATTATGCCCCTCCAAGTGACCTCCCAGGTGAATTGTCACTTTGCTCTTAATTTTGGCAGGCTGGCCAAGCCTGAGAAGATTCAACACTGTTCCAAGTCTCCTCCATTTGGAGATAATGGCTTTCATTGTGGTTTAGTTGGGTCCCATAGCTTTAGAAATGACTTTTTAACCCTTTCCAGCCTAATAATATTTCAACAACTTTTTTTCTTATCTGTTCTGGAATTTCCTTTGACCACAGCATAGCGTTTTTGTAGAAACTTTGTGGTGACTACTTCACTTTCATGGTAAGGTTCAATATATAGTGAGGATTAGATTCAACAGGGCTGTCTGCAATCAAGCCTGGCTGTGTTAGAGGGGCAGCCTTCTATACCAGTTTTTCTTGAGAAATCCACCTTTTTTACAGATTAACTGGCTGTGCTACAGCTCTGTCTGTACATTTTAGACTTAGATCCCTCCCACCCACCCCTCTACCCACCCACCCCTAGGGTGATAGTTCTTATATACCCTCCCAAGCAACCTAATCTGCCTGCAGATAACTGCTCTGTCTCTGTGTTCAGGCTCTTCACCTCCTTTCCTCCCACATTTTTCAAACATAGTGGGTGTGACTTGTTCTTACTGGGCAGTGCCTACCTGCCTGCTGCCTACCATTCCAGTTTTAAGCCTCTAATCCAGCTCTGCCGTTCTATCTATCGCTTAACACCTCAGTCACTACATATATACCTGTAACACCTCAGTTACTACTTATGGCCCCTTTACACATTCTCTTCCTTGCCCTGTCCCTTCCTAATCTTTTTCCCCTCCCCCTACCACTGTCTACCACTGGAACTCACTGCCCACCCATGTCCTCTCCTATCTTGCTCACTACTGCAATACCCTACTCACTCCCGTCCCTCACCACCTCACCATCTCTCCTGTCCCCCTCCTCCTTCCTAGCTCTCAACCTTCAACACTTCCTTCCTGCCATTAACCCATCCCCATTCCTCCTAAGCGCATCCCGTCTTCGTCGCCCTACCTCCCCCACCCTCCTCCGCACTCTCTTACTCCTCCTCCTGCTATCCGCAGGAGACATCAATCCCAATCCAGGTCCCCCACACCTGTCCTCGTCCTATCCATGCAAACGTTTCCGGGATGTCTCCAAACTCATATCTATTCCCCTCCTCCCCCACTCTTCCCTCCCCTTCTCATGTGCACTGTGGAATGCCCACTCGGTCTGCAACAAACTTCCCTTCACCCACGATCTCTTCATCTCTCATTCCCTTCACCTGCTTGCCCTAACTGAAACCTGGCTCTCCCCTGACGACTCTGCCTCAGTTGCGGCTCTATGCCATGGAGGCTATCTCTTCTCCCATACTCCCCGCCTAGTTGGCCGTGGAGGAGGCGTCGGGTTACTACTCTCGCCCTCCTGTAGCTTCCAACCCCTCCTCCTACCACAGTCTCACTGCTTCTCATCCTTTGAAGTCCACTCCATCCGTCTATTCTACCCGTTGCCACTCAGAGTGGCAGTCATTTACCGCCCCCCTGATAAATCCCTCCCTTCCTTCCTCACCGACTTCGATGCCTGGCTTTCTGTTTTTATTGAACCCTCATCTCCATCCCTCATTCTCGGAGACTTCAACATACACGTTGATGACCTGTCCAACTCTCACGCTTCTCAGTTCCTCACTCTAACATCCTCCTTCAACCTCCAGCTATGTTCCACCACCCCTACTCACCGTGATGGCCATTGCCTTGACCTCGTCCTCTCCTCTTCCGGCTCACCCTCCAATTTCCACACCTCAGCTCTTCCTGTCTCTGATCATCACCTGATCACCTTCACACTTCTTCACCCTCCCCCTCAGCCCCGCCCAACATTAACCACTACTTCCAGGAATCTCCAGATTATTGACCCTCCCACCTTATCATCTAGTATTTCTAATCTCCTCCCCTCCATCATGTCCTCCGAGTCTGTTGACGAGGCTGTCTCCGCTTACAATGCCACTCTCTCCTCTGCTCTGGACATCCTTGCACCATCCACCTCCCGTCCCACAAGGCGTACTAATCCCCAGCCCTGGCTGACCCCTTGCATCCGTTACCTTCGCTCCTGCGCCCGATCTGCTGAACGCCTCTGGAGGAAATCTCGCACCCATTCAGATTTCCTTCACTACAAATTCATGCTATCCTCCTTCCAGTCCTCACTATTCCTTGCCAAACAGGACTATTACACCCAATTGACTAATTCTCTCAGCTCTAACCCTCGTCGTCTCTTCGCCACCCTTAACTCCCTCCTCAAAGTGCCCTCCGCTCCCACCCCCCCGTCACTCTCTCCTCAATCACTGGCTGACTACTTCCGCGACAAGGTGCAAAAGATCAACCTTGAGTTCACTACCAAGCCACCTCCTCCTCTTCACCCTTCAACCCTCTCCCTCAACCAACCAACCCAGACCTCCTTCTCCTCCTTTCCTGATATCTCCGAGGAGGAAACCGCCCGCCTTCTTTCCTCCTCAAAATGCACCACTTGTTCCTCTGATCCCATCCCCACCAACTTACTTAACACCATCTCTCCTACTATCACCCCCTCCATCTGTCATATCCTCAACCTCTCTCTCTCCACTGCAACTGTCCCCAACACCTTCAAGCATGCTGTAGTCACGCCACTCCTCAAAAAACCATCACTAGACCCTACCTGTCCCTCCAACTACCGCCCCATCTCCCTCCTACCCTTCCTCTCCAAGACACTTGAGCGCGCAGTCCACAGCCGCTGCCTTGATTTTCTCTCCTCTCATGCCATCCTTGATCCGCATCAATCCGGTTTTCGCCCTCTTCACTCGACAGAAACAGCACTTTCTAAAGTCTGTAATGACCTGTTCCTTGCCAAATCCAGAGGCCACTACTCCATCCTCATCCTCCTGGATCTATCCGCCGCTTTTGACACTGTCAATCATGACTTACTTCTTGCCACACTGTCCTCAATTGGGTTCCAGGGCTCTGTCCTCTCCTGGTTCTCCTCCTATCTCTCCCACCGCACCTTCAAAGTTCACTCTCATGGATCCTCCTCCACCCCCATCCCCTTATCTGTTGGTGTTCCCCAGGGATCGGTCCTTGGACCCCTTCTCTTCTCAATCTACACCTCTTCCCTGGGCTCCCTGATCTCATCTCATGGTTTCCAGTATCATCTCTATGCTGATGACACCCAACTGTATCTCTCCACACCAGACATCACCGCGGAGACCCAGGCAAAGGTATCGGCCTGCTTATCCGACATTGCTGCCTGGATGTCCAACCGCCACCTGAAACTGAACATGTCCAAGACCGAGCTTATCGTCTTTCCACCAAAACCCACTTCTCCTCTTCCTCCACTTTCTATCTCAGTTGATAACACCCTCATCCTCCCCGTCTCATCTGCCTGCAACCTCGGAGTCATCTTTGACTCCTCTCTCTCCTTCTCTGCGCATATCCAGCAGATAGCCAAGACCTGTCGCTTCTTCCTCTTTAACATCAGCAAAATTCGCCCTTTCCTCTCTGAACACACCACCCGAACTCTCGTCCACGCTCTCATTACCTCTCGCCTGGACTACTGCAACTTACTCCTCACCGGCCTCCCACTTAGCCATCTATCCCCCCTTCAGTCTGTTCAGAACTCTGCTGCACGTCTCATATTCCGCCAGAACCGATATACTCATATCACCCCTCTCCTCAGGTCACTTCACTGGCTTCCGATCAGATACCGCATTCAATTCAAGCTTCTCCTTCTTATCTACAAATGCACTCAGTCTGCTGCCCCTCACTACCTCTCTACCCTCATCTCCCCTTACGTTCCCGCCCGTAACCTCCGTTCACAGGATAAATCCCTCCTCTCAGTACCCTTCTCCACCACCGCCAACTCCAGGCTCCGCTCATTCTGCCTCGCCTCACCCTATGCTTGGAACAACCTTCCTGAACCCTTACGCCAAGCCCCCTCCCTGCCCGTCTTCAAGTCTTTGCTTAAAGCCCACCTCTTCAATGCTGCGTTCGGCACCTAACCCTTACCGTTCAGTGAATCCAGAATGCCCCAATTTGACTGCCCCTATCGGACCGACCGTTCACTTGTCTATTAGATTGTAAGCTCTTTGAGCAGGGACTGTCTCTCTTTGTTAAATTGTACAGCGCTGCGTAACCCTAGTAGCGCTCTAGAAATGTTAAGTAGTAGTAGTAGTAGTAGTAATATAACAGAAGTAGACCAAAATTCGGTTTTGGTGCCAAAACCGGCATAAAATCCTTTTTCAGCCTGCTTTCAGCTGAAAGAACATTTGAATTTGCAGACAGGTTTTCGGTTTTGGCTGAAAGTGAGCATGTGTTTTTAGTACAAGCCAAAAATGTTTGGTTTGTCCCATTGTTTCCCTTGCTCACGCCCCCCCCCCCCCCCCCCCAGAGCAGGAGCTGTTCTTCCTCCCTGACCCTCTCCCCCAAGTGGTTACTCCCCACCCATCCTTAGGCCCTCTCAGCTGCATTCCATTTATGTGGAGGCTAGTATGCTTGGAGGTAAAACTTGGTCTTTCATTATTTAAATTATTATATTAAGCTTGGCTTGGTTGCTATTTGGAAGATTCTAAAGAATTTCCAGGCTCTACTGGGTATGATGAAGATGCAGCACTTTAATCAAACTTGTAGCATGAAGAAGCTAGATTCTATGAGACCCAAACCTGTGATGATTGTTTTCAAGCACAAGTACTGCTCAGCTTATAGCGGTAGTAGGGAAATAATATTACGATGAAATGAAGTTTATATATTAGAAAATAAATTGAGAACTGTAGCTTTTGCTTGTAATTTTTCAGAGCACACAGTCCTCGCATCTAGCTATCAATCTGCTTTTTAATTCTGCATTGGGCATCAAGCAGAATATAAAGATATGATTCAACACACTAGCTCCATTGTACACTTAAGTTTTGTTGCATATATTATACTTGTATAAAACATCTTTGAATGAAAACATCTTTTTAGGAAGTATATGAGCATAAACAGGACCAAGCACATTAGAGAGTGTACTAAATTATCTTTTACCTTTTGAGAGCATTTTATACATTACTAGCCGTTGAGCCCGTAAAAACGGGCTGGTATTGGGGTTTTCCTTCCTTCCTTCCTTCTTCCCCCCCCCCCCCCCCCCCCGGAGTCGCCGCCGCCGCCATCCCTCCACCGGGCCCTCTCTCTCTCTGCTACTAAACTTACACATCCATTCGCCGGAACGCAGCACGCACATCAGCTGAGCTGCCGTCGGCCCTTCCTTCTCTGCCTGTGTCCCGCCCTCCTGTGACGTAACGTCAGCGAGGGCGGGACACAGGCAGGGAAGGAAGGCCGACGGCAGCTCAGCTGATGTGCGTGCTGCGTTCCGGCAAATGGATGTGTAAGTTTAGTAGCGGAGAGAGGGCCCGGGCTGGGTGTGGGTGTGGGGGGGGGGGGGGGGTAACGGTAGCAGCGACCTCGGGTGGACAGGTGGGGGGGGGGGAGCGGTATCAACCTCGGCGGCGCAGTTTCCCTCTCTGTCCCGCCCTCGTCATCACGTATTGACGCGGGGGCGGGACAGAGAGGGAAGTCACTACTGCGCATTTGTGAGTGAGTCGGTCACTCGCCGTTTATATGTTTGATAGTAGGGATAAGTATATGTAAATGCTATGGCATAACAAACTTATAGGAATGTGCTTTTGAAGTACATTTTCAGAGCTAGTGGTATGAGTGATGAGAATAAAAAAAAAGTTTGAGTTTATACATAGTTTTGTAAGAATTGGTAAGAGTGTGTTTTCATGGAGAATATGGGTAGATAGACCTTTTCTATTAGTTGTGATTATTGGTCACGTTTTAGATTGGGAGCACAGGTTTTGCTCAGTTCTCATTGGGAGACTTTCAATGATTGAGAAACTCATTCATCCTTAGGAGTAGGCTTTCCCTTCGGGAACTACTCCGTCTTTTGGGCGCGTTAACACTCTAGAATTTTTTTCATAACAGAATTTCCTTTTTTATGTACAGTATTAGTTGTAGAGTGTCTTAGGTCTTACTACTCATATTCTCCCTGAATATTTATATTACTCTGGTTTGTGTTTTGGATCTGCAGTTTTTATATCAGAGACAGTGTTGGGAATTGCATTTATAGTACTTAATTTATTTTGTTCAGCAGCATGGTTATTGTATGCACAAGAATTCAGCAAATCAGAACCTGCAACACACATATAAAAAAAAAAAGTAAATCATCAAGCAGTTAATAGTTGCATAAGCTCTGGTTGGCCACCACAACAGTGGCTAGCCCTAGCTTGAAGTATTATGTACTAGCTACTGACAATGCAGCACCAAATGAAGCAAGAGCAGACCTGCAAGGCTTGAAGGCAAGGAGGGCTGCAGCGGGAAAAGATCTATGGTCAGGCCCTGGAAATCTTTTAACTGCCAAGTGCCAGCCTTCCAAAAAGCGGAGGAGTGGCCTAGTGGTTAGGGTGGTGGACTTTGGTCCTGGGGAACTGAGGAACTGAGTTCGATTCCCGGCACAGGCAGCTCCTTGTGACTCTGGGCACGTCACTTAACCCTCCATTGCCTGCCGCATTGAGCCTGCCATGAGTGGGGAAGTGCGGGGTACAAATGTAACAAAACAAAAATCATCCTGCATCCGATAATGGCTGCTCAGTCACAATTTACAAAGAGCCTTCAAGAACTGTATTTGTCAAAGGGGTTCTGCATGACTAATAGGCTCATTTTCGAAAGAGAAGGATGCCCATCTTTCGACATAAATCGGAAGATGGATGTCCTTCTCACAGAAACGTCCAAATCGGTATACTCAAAAGCCGATTTTGGACGTCCCCAACTGCACTCCGTCGCAGGGATGGCCAAAGTTCAAGGGGGCGTGGCGGAGGCGTAGCGAAGGCGGGACTTGGGCGTGCCTAACACTTGGACATCCTTGACCCATAATCGAGAAAAAAAGGACGTCCCTGACGAGCACTTGGACGTTTTCACCCGGATCTGTTTTTCTTACAACTAAGATACAAAAAGGTGCCCAAAATGACCACATGACCACCGGAGAGAATCAGGAATGACCTCCCGTTACTCCCCCAGTGGTCACTAACCCCCTCCCACCCTCAAAAAATATCTGTAAAAATATGTTGTGCCAGCCTCAGATGTCATACTCAGGTCCATGACAGCAGTATGCAGGTCCCTGGAGCAGTTTTAGTGGATGAGTGCACTTCAGACAGGCAGACCCAGTGTGCAGACTGGGGCGTGCTTAACACATGGGCGTCCTCGGCTGATATTAGAAAAAAGAAGGGCGTCCCTGCCGAACACTTGGCCGACTTTACTTGATCCTTTTTTTTTTAACGACCAAGCCACAAAAATGTGCCCTAAATGACCAGATGACCATCGGAGGGAATCGGGGATGACCTCCCCCTACTCCCCCAGTGGTCACTAACCCCCTCCCACCCTAAAAAAAAACTTTAAAAATATTTTTTCTAGCCTCAGATATCATACCCAGCTCCATGACAGCAGTATGCAGGTCTCTACAGCAGTTTCAGTGGGTACTGCAGTGCACTTCAGGCAGGCGGACCCAGGCCCATCCCCCCCTACCTGTTAAACTTGTGGTGGTAAATGTGAGCCCTCCAAACCCACCCGAAACCCACTGTACCCACATCTAGGTGCCCCCTTCATCCCTAAGGGCTATGGTAGTGGTGTACAGTTGTGGGTAGTGGGTTTTGGGGGGGTTAGGGGGGGCTTTAGAAATGTCAAGTAGTAGTAGTAGTAGTAGCACACAAGGTAAGGGAGCTATGCACCTGGAAGCTTTTTCTGAAGTCCACTGCAGTGCCCCCTAGGGTGCCCGGTTGGTGTCCTGGCATGTGAGGGGGACCAGTGCACTATGAATGCTGGCTCCTTCCACGACCAAAGGGCTTGGATTTGGTCGTTTCTGAGCTAGGCATCCTCGGTTTCCATTATCGCCGAAAATCGGGGACGACCATCTCTAAGGTCGACCTAAATGTGGAGATTTGAACGTCCCTGACCCCTTTAGATTGTAAGCTCTCTTGAGCATGGACTGTCCTTCCCCATGTTTTAACTTGTACAGCGCTGCGTAACCCTAGTAGCGCTATAGAAATGCTAAGTAGTAGTAGTAAGTAGCATATTATCGAAACGAAAGATGGCCGCCCATCTTGTTTCGATAATACGGGTTTCCCCGCCCCTTTACGAGGACGCCCTCAGGAAAACTTGGGTGCCCCGTTCGATTATGCCCCTCCACGGCTTCCTGTACATGCATGAAGTGAGGCATGGAGATCAGGGTCAGAGACTTAACTGCCAATGGGCATATCCACAACTAGCAAGGGAGAAGCCACCTTACACTGAGATAAGGTGAAGAGTGGTAGCTGGAGGGAGACACTGAAAAGGGAAGGCAATTATAGAAAGAGATTTCCTCACCTTATTAGTCAAAAATCTTTCTTGAAAGAGTTGGGAAAAAAAACAGAAGATCAGATACCTGCAGCTAGAGAAACAGAAATGGAAAAGCCACGTAGGAAACAAGCAAAGAGCACAACAACCAATAGGAAAGCTGAGTGCAGAACATAAGACTTCACAGACTTCCCCAAGGAAAACAACCAAACAGCAACACTATTACAACAGTGAACACACATTATGTACAGAGATGTCTATTTGCTTGAAATATGCCTCGTTAAAAAAGAATGCCATTGGTGCTCCTGGGCATACACATATCCACCCTGTTTGAGGACAGCAGTGGACAGAAAAAGAGCATATGGTATGCTCCCAGCTTGTTTTATTTTTTTTCACACAAGACTAGAACCTCTCCTGAATGTACTCTCTCATGTAGCTGCAGGGCTTCAGGAAGCACCCTCAGCAAGACTACTACATTATTCCAAGTACTAATGTACAAGTTAGTTTTTTGGTTTTACTATTGCCTCTTTAATGCAAAGTTTCCTTTCTTTAAGCCCAATTTTCACAATGTTTGAAAGAAGACATGCACCTTTCAAAATGGCCACAACCAGCTTTTAACAATGTAATTCAAATCCACCCTTTAGCTGATAATTTTATATTTGCAGGTTTCTATGCAGCACAGGGATTTCAATCATATGCTGAGGAGCACCTGAATATTTACACCGGAAGCAGCTTAGCAGGAGGAATTTTCAGCAATTGTCAATGTTAGCAGCCCCAAAGCATTTTCATACATTCTTTCATTTATTAGTCTCATTTTTTAAAGCTAATTGAGTAAAACATGTTTGTTTCTAACTGTGCTATTTTAACGATTATGCTTCAACTGTCAGATAGCTTTCTTTAAAAAATGGTTGTTGCTTTAAAGTCTGGTACTACTACTACTACTTAACATTTCTAGAGCGCTACTAGGGTTACGCAGCGCTGTTGCTTTAAAGTCTGGTACTACTACTACTACTTAACATTTCTAGAACGCTACTAGGGTTACGCAGCGCTGTACAGTTTAACAAAGAAGGACAGTCCCTGCTCGAAGGAGCTTACAATCTAAAGGACGAAATGTCAAGTTGGGGCAGTCAAGATTTCCTGAATAGAGGTGTAGTAGTTAGGTGCTGAAGGCGACATTGAAGAGGTGGGCTTTGAGCAAGGATTTGAAGATGGGCAGGGAGGGGGCCTGGCGTATGGGCTCAGGGAGTTTATTCCAAGTATGGGGTGAGGCGAGGCAGAAAGGGCGGAGCCTGGAGTTGGCGGTTGTGGAGAAGGGTACTGAGAGGAGGGATTTGTCTTGAGAGCGGAGGTTACGGGTAGGAACGTAAGGGGAGATGAGGGTAGAGAGGTAAGGTATGAACTCAAATACACTAAACCAATACACAACACTTATGAAAAGATATCTTTATGTTTTATTTTCTTGACTTTTCAGGTTCAATCCCGCCTAAAAATAGATATGTATCACTCTATTACAGAACTTCAGAAGTAAGTACAATAGAAAACTGG
This sequence comes from Microcaecilia unicolor, assembly GCF_901765095.1. Taxonomy (NCBI): domain Eukaryota; kingdom Metazoa; phylum Chordata; class Amphibia; order Gymnophiona; family Siphonopidae; genus Microcaecilia; species Microcaecilia unicolor. The sequence goes on along the minus strand of NC_044039.1, from coordinate 157,251,774 downwards.
AGGGATATGTGATCACTTTCTCACCTAAAATAAATTTCACTCTGTGTCCTTATGGACAACAGAAGCCTGCCTACTTCATTAAATCTCTGTGGTTGCAGTCCTACATTTCTTAACAGAACCAAAGTACCTAAGGGCATGGAACCCCGGAGTGGGGGGAGTGTGAGAGAAAGAGAAGCTAGTGGTCACAAAACAAAAAGTTTCATAACTCAAGGAATATGGGACAAAAGGCAGAGATCTTCTCTTCACTTGTATCAACTGCTCAGCCATGCATCCTTCATGGCAGATCCACTGCAAAGCATAGCAATGGAGGAGTTAATACACTAGAAAGGGCTCTGTTTACTAAGGTATGCTAGCGTTTTTAGCATGCGCTAAACACTAGAGTCGCCCAAGTTTCTATGGGTGACTTTAGCGTTTAGCGTGTGCTAATCATTAGTGTGCATTAAAAACGCTAGTGCGCCCTTATCTCTGTGTAGTAAACAGAGCCCTAGATCTCACTGCTCCCCCCTCTGTCCGTTACTTTTTTCATTTGTTTCATGCATAAATGCAGATTTTAGGCCCATAAAAAATTTGCAAGCTAAAGGCAGAAATCAATGCATATCCCTACCTCAGTGGTGAGGGAACAAAGTTTAAGAGGCTCATTTTCAAAGCACATAGACTTACAAAGTGTATTTTCAAAGCACTTAGACTTACAAAGGTGCACAGTAACCTATGTAACTTTGTAAGTCTACGTGCTTTGAAAATGAGCACCTACGTTTTTTACAGGCAAGAGCAAATTTTGACCAGCTATATGAGATCAGACAGCAATTTACATATATCCTGAATAAATTATAAAGAATTCTAATCTAATGTTTAATGAAAGCTCCATGGGTTCTTTAGCCCTGAACAGACACACACTATTGAAATTGTATCTACTGTTATAAGAGAGTTTTTACACATGTTCTATGCTGCAAGATCCTCTTGGATAAAATATAATTTTTTTTAAAGATCAATAAAATATCAATTTTGATATGACTGAATATTTACACAGTGTTTGATTTTCTTGGTTTTGTAAAAACCGTTAAAAATTAAAAGATCAATAAAATATTATGTACAATTCATATTTAATAGTACTAAAAAACTGATTGTGTGTGAACTTACTTTATACTGATAGTACTTTGCTGTTCTTCCTGAAGCCGAGTTGGACATCTCCAGTTTGAACAGTAACTTTCTTGAATGGTGCACATAAGATTCTCTAGGTTCTTTGTAAAATTCTCATGCTCATTTCCAGACAAGTCAATCACTAACGATGTTTTGTGAACTTCAGATTTGTACTGCCGTTTTCTCATCTTGTCCCAGATCCATAGCAACTTGACCAGTGTAAAACTGTATGAATCCATTAAATGAAGAAAGCATTCTACAAACTCTCTCCCTAAGTAATGGGAGACCTCCCTGGGAAAGCTTTCATTTTCTCGAAGAACAACATATAGCAACATTAAAAAGCCATCAACTGTACAGGTATTTTTCAGCATTATCTCTACATAAAGCGGTGTGCAAGATACTGCTTTTCGGCCAGCTTTGATTGTAAAAACCCCTCCCCAGGGTAGCACAGGCCGCCAAAATGAACGGTCCTGGTCATAGTTATTCTTAACTGATACTTTGATGTCTTCAAACAATGTCTTCATCCTGTAACTTTCAAAAACAAATAGTGAACTGCATGCATGTGTAGTTACAAGCACAATAAATTAATGAAAACATAACATATAAAATTTGGTTCTGTTCATATGCAACTGTAAAGTCTTGCCCAAAACAACTTCTAATAGGAAGCTATATCAGTGGTTGTTGCCTCCACCAGGGGCTGAGGGTCCTTGAATCTCTAGTGGAGGATCTCTGCCACAAACCCTGCTGCTTGAAAGAAAAACTCAAAGAATCAGAGAGGGGGGGGGGGGGGGGGGGCAAGCAAAGAAAAGAATCCAGCTGAGTGGCTTTTCCTTGCTCTCCCAATATTTCTTTTTCCCCAATCAATGCCAAAAGCCAAAGGATTTACCTGTGCATCCATTGATGCACTATACACAAATGCCCTGACACATTATGAGATGTCAGATGAAGACTGCCATTGCATGTTTCCAAGCTGGCCCTGGAATTTTTTCCCTGTAAATAGCTTTCTTGTTTTTGCTTTAAATTGTTTCGGGCTTGATTTTCAGATATGTACATTGGAAACAGCTTAGCGGGAGAAATTTTCAGCAACTTTAAATGCAGATATCTCCATTCACTTGACTCTCGTCTGGTTTTATCTTCACCAAAAACGTCTCGCTATGAATCTACTTGTCACTCTGCATTCTACTTTCTGGCACCAAAATTAGAGAATGACCTCCCCCCTGTCCTTCGCTTTGTAACATTGGGGCACGCTAGGAAGGTAAAATTCCTTGATGAAATCAAGGACAGCTTTATGGAGCAGCTGGTACAGGAGCCGATGAGAGAAGGAAAAGTTCTAGACTTAGTCCTTAGTGTAGCGCATGATCTGCTGCGGGAGGTAATGGTGCTGGGGCCGCTTGATAACAGTGAGTTTAAAAAAGGTTTGGACGGCTTCCTAAAGGAAAAGTCCATAGACCATTATTAAATGGACTTGGGGAAAATCCACTATTTCTGCGATAAGCAGTATAAAATGTTTTGTACTTTTTTGGGATCTTGCCAGGTATTTGTGACCTGGATTGAACTGTTGGAAACAGGATGCTGGGCTTGATGGACCTTTGGTCTTTCCCAGTATGGCAATACTTATGTACTTACTAGTAAAAAAGGCCCGTTTCTTAACGCAATGAAATGGGCGCTAGCAATGTAATGAGTTCCTGCCATTAATATTTCCACGGTTGTATTCTTAATATAATTGTTGTTTACATGTGTAAGATTTCTTTATATACAATAGTTTTTGTGTAAACTGTGTTACAATGTGGTAAAAGTTTTCCTTGTTCAGGCCCTTCAATCAGTTTAACAATCACATCAGAAGAGCTCCTTACTCGTAAGAATGCAACATACAGTTGCCCATGTGAGAGACTGAGTGACAGTGTGTTTTACAGACAGTGTAAGAGAGAGATACACAGAGTGATTGAGTGTGTGTGTGATGTCTGTATGTGAGTGACAAAGTGATTAAATGTTTGTCTTCCCTTCCGTACACTTGCCTCCACTGATGTTTGTACCTCCCTGTATATGATTGTTTGTTAGAGATTCAATCCACTCCACTTCCCTCCTCCAAGTTCCGTTCTGTCTGATTGGTTGTTCGTTCCTGTGACGTCACGCTTGTTTGCTTGGCAACTATGCAGCATTCCATTTCCTCGACGTGAGGGTGGGGACAGTGAGAGCCAATGAAACGCTGAACTACAGACTTACGAACCCTACACTGCCAGCTTCAGAATGTTGGAGGTGCTTTTTATTATTTAGGATAACTGTCTTTTTCACGATTTAAAGACCTTTTGAAAACTCATTTTTTTACTCTTGCATTTGGTTTTTCACCTCCAGCACGTTAGACCTGGGTTACCTGCTCAGTTGGACTGTCGAATTTGTATATCTGAATGAATCTGTCCTATCAAATTATGGAGTTCCTTTCTGTTTTAATATTTGTGAACCGCTGCAATCTGTTTCTAGCAGTGGTATATTAAAAAATGTAATAAACAATGTCAGTGTTAGATCACTGTATACCAGGGGCGTAGCTAGACAGCAGATTTTGGGTGGGCCTAGATAAGAAGTGAGTGGGCAGTGTTCTACACCCTTCCCCACCAACTTAAAAATATGTCTCAGCTGGCGGAAAAACACTGCTCTCCACCTTGGCAGCCTGCAGCAGGCATGCGCCAAAAACTGAGCATGTGCAGGTGCCAGCTTAGGAAGCTCAGACTGCTGAAGTGGAGATCAATGTTTTCAGCACCATCAGGGGGAAGTCTTCAACTGGCAGAGCTTGGGATCCCCACCAGCTACCACTAAATGAGTGCTGCTGTTAGTTGGGCCTGAGTCCTAAGTGGGTGGGTCCTGGCCCACCTGTGGCTATGCCACTGCTGTATTCTTAACCCAGTCTTTGTGCCACACCTAGCTAGTCAGGTTTTTGGGATATATATAATGAACTTGCATGAGATTCCAGGAGGGAGACTTTTTGGCCAGGCCTGGTTTTAAACTTACATCCCAAAGCAGTGTAGTATTTGTACGCCATTATTTTATCCATTGAAATCAGTGCTGCAGGCCCCATAATGCAACAGAATGAGATTGGCAGAAATCCAGGACTGGCCAAAAAGTCTCCCTCCTGCAATGGGTAACTTGGCAGCTCTATTTTGGCCCTCTAGAACCGTGGTTGCCAACCCTTCCTCGTGAACTCTGTTGATCAAGCAAATCGCGCTTATCTGTGCCCTTCCACTTTTCTGTGCTATATATCTGAAACAGACAGCTTGAGTCAGTGCGTCACGGTCCATTTACCAATATACAAAACTCACTTTTTGGACGCTACTTTTTAAACACTTTGAAAAGATTGTAAGTTTTTATTGCATTTCAGAAGTAACAAGTAGTAGTATATGGTGATCACGCTAAACTAGCGCTTACCAAACTTTCAAACTTAATTACGCAGCTGACCGAAAGCAAGCAACCCACCCTCCCCTACCTGCAGAGGCGTGGAACATGAGGATGACGCCTCTATGTAGTGGCCGTTCAGTGAGGTCAAGACCTACAGTTTGGCAACCCTGCACTAAATAAACGGTAATACTTCATACTACATTGGGAGTGAAATGTATTTTCTAGTGAAGATTATAAAAAGATGGGCTTGTAAAGGCCAATACTAAATGTTGCTACCTTGGAACTTAACATATCAAAGATATCTGTGGCGTGGGCTTTTTTTTGTTGATACTTCACTGTAATAAACATCAATCCTGATGTCATTTTAAAGTAAAATTCCAGAGAACTAATTCCTCTACAAAGAAAGATATTAGCGCAGAAAATACCAGATTTGACTGCCATGAGGACCCCTCCACACCGGGGCTACCGTCTCTCCCTCTCTCTTTCGCCCTCCTCTAATCAGCATGTCTGCCCTCTCCTTCTCCTCCCTATCCACAATCCTAGGATTCACCCCCATTCTAAAACTCCCTATCCCCGCTTCTACCTTCAAACTTATCTTTCAGATCGCCCGTGACGATCCCACCACCTGTGACGCAACGTCTTCTCTCGGCTGGGCCGCGGGTCACCCTGCCGCCGGAAACGGGAAGTGTATCAGAGGGGCGAGAGTGAGAGAGACGCGGCTGAGTGGAAGAGCTGCAGCTGTTGCGTCAGAGGGAGTGGGGGACGCCGGAGAAGGAACTGCGGGGTTGGCCACGGCTGTGACCAGGCCTGAAAGATAAGTTTGAAGGTAGGACGTGAGAGTAGGAAGTTTTAGAACGAGGGGGGAGAGGCGCTCGACCGGAGTTAGGTTTGAGACAGATACCAGACTGGGAAGGGATCCGTCATCCGTGTGTGGTTTGTTGAGTGTCTGCTACTGCTTGTTCCACTTTGCCTCTCACTCACCCCAACTTGATACTACGGCGGGCAGCATCACCACCACCACAAAGATTTTTAAGGCCGTGTGGTTTAGATCCGCGGGTCCACAGGATCTACGTTTTACCAGAATCTATGGCTTCGACCTTGTTGACGTCCCTGTGTTGTGATTGGGGACGGTGTAAAAGACGGATCTCCTGGGAACTCGTCCACAGCGTTACCAACGTCTTATGGACTAATAAAAACAACATTATAAAAACATTTTGAAACTCCCAAAATCTACTACGGAAGCAGAAAAAAAAGTCAGTTTTAAGATTTTATAACAGGATCCGGGAGAAGCAGTCCTTTACCGTTGGGGTTGTCTGGGAGCTAGGTAGGGTGCACTAACCGACCCTGAAAATCTCAAAGTGTTCCCAAACTTTTTCTGTTCAGGGCCATAAGTCATACACTTCCTCTCAGGCCACCCTCCCTCTGAAAGCCCACTATATAAAAAAGGTCTGCTGCATATGCTCCATGCTATCTGAGCAGCGAGCAGATCGGAGGCGTGCTTTGAGGCTGGCACAAGTGCCAGATTCAGTGGCTGAAGCATGCCAGCAACTTCCTTGCTACTCTGGTAGTGTGGAACTTGTGCCTTAGCCTGTGGACCTCTTCAGCTGCTGGGGCTTGGGCAGCCCTTCCAGCCATAATTTTGGTGGGGGTCGTAAATATGCTGCAGCACCACATTTGGGAATAGCAGCCCAAACATTATCATGTTGCCCAAGATCCTTCTGTAACACTAAATGTCTATTTTCTAATATATTTCCACCATCCATGATGTCTTGTAAGCCACATTGAGCCTGCAAAGAGGTGGGAAAATGTGGGATATAAATAAGTGGAGAACTCCCTTGTAGTCCAGAGCTATAGTTTGAGACTGGCCTTGTATGTGTCCAGTAAAGGTCATCACGAACCTGGGAAGCGCCTCTTACAGTCCTATATGGTATTCAGATTTATTCACACATGCGTGGACTTGCACATGCACTGTACCTTCCCACATTAACTGCCTTTGAATCTGTACATGCAAAGCCTTTCTATGCCCAGTGGTGTTATTTTACTACTGTTGCACTTTGAAAAGGATTTTCCCTTTTAACCACTATAAATATAATTTCCTACAGATTTTCTGTGTAAGGTATGTTGTGCATGTGAGAATGGCTTTTATAAAATCACTAGTAAAAAAGGCCCATTTCTGTTTTAAAGGAAACGGGCGCTAGCAAGGTTTTCCTTGGAGTGTGTATGTTTGAGAGAGTGTGTGTGAGTGACTGTGTGATAGAGAGTGAATGTGTGTGTGTGTGTGACAGAGAGAGAGTGAGACTGGGTGTGCGTGTGTGTGTGAGAATGAGAGTATGTGCCAGGGTCCCCCTCCCATTTGCAGGGTCACCCCTCCCTTTTTCCCAGTTGCAGGGTCACAGCCCCCTCCCTTTTTCCCAGTTGCAGGGTCACACCCCCTCCCTCCCTCCCAGTTGCAGGGTTTGTGTGTCTCCGCCCCCGTCCTTTTGTCCTCGACGGTTAACGGCACAGTGTATCCAGTGGAAACAGCTTTAAAAACGACAAAGAGAAACAGCAGCTCCTAGGTTTCCGTTTTTTTGAGTGTATGCGAATGACGGCTGCGTAGGGGAGTGGAATCAGAGATTAACCAATGGGCTTCCTTGTTTACCATACACTTGCTTTGTTCACTTCCATTCCTGTGTATTGAAGGTGCTGCAGCATGTCAGAGGTTTGCTTGTTTTGTTTCGAGTCAACGGGGATGACGGCCGCGCTGGAATGGGAACTGCTGCTCTTTCCCTCCCCCTCCTCCGAATTGCCACTACTGGACCCTGACCCCTGCCCTCAGCCGTCACCCGCCTCCTCTACATTGGACAGTCGCTGGAGGCACTCGCTGGCCGTCTCGCCGCCCTCCCTGTTCGTCGTTGCCGACAGTCCGAATCCGGACTTGGAGAGGGAGGGTGGCGACTGCGCGCGAGTGGTTCTGGAGGTTGGAAGCTGGTGTCCAGCGATTCCTAGGCAGGGGGAGGAGTAGGGAAACACGCCTCCCCCTGCCTGGGTCGCTGTTTCCTGCTGACGTCAGTGATCTACTCCATGAAGCAGACCACCTCCAGCGGAAGCCACGGTCCCAGGCAGCCTCAGAACGTTCGAGGTGAGAATTATTATATAGGATGTGAATGTATGTGTTGTACATGTGTCAACAGGAGTGTGTATACTTTTAAGAGGTCTGCCTGTAGGTGTTCTTGATGTCCGCATTTGGGTAGAGCTGTTGTATACCAGTGCCTTTTATTTTATAAAATAGGGGAGTTCAATAATTGAACACAGAGGTGAATTTAAAAAACCTGGCATTTTTGTTTTGTAAAAGATTATTTCTTGTTGTTCCATTAGACTAATCAACACCAATGGATTGTGTTCCTTCCAGCCAGCAGATGGAGGTACAGAATATGAACTTTGCTAGTGACATCACCAGTGTGGTGGCTGGTGCCTACTAGAATCCTTTAGTATTTCTGTCTCAGCAGATGGTAAGGTTTGGTTAGTGCTATAGGTAGATGAGGTAGGCTTGATCCTCTGAGAAGCAGCTCATGGTCTGTGTCTCTGGGGATAGTTTGTGGGCCATTTTGCTCCTGGAAGTTCAGACCAAGGACCTTACCCCTGCAGAACCAGGAGTACTGCTTACTCTCCTGCCCCTCGCTTCAGCCCATGGACTGTAGCCTGCTGGGCTAGCCAATGTGGAGCCTTAATGTGGGAAGGGGGTTCATCAGGTCGGTTGCATTGGTGCAGCTCAGTACATTGCCCTTTTGGGATGCCTTCTCTTTTAGGAAGACCTGAAGAAACTAGTGAAGGATCTGGGCAAGATGAAACTTCAATAGCTTCCAGAGAACAGGCTGAAGGCATCAGCTCGTCCTGGGTCTGGCTCATCATGGCCTTGAGATTAGGGAAGATTTCATCAGGGTAGGAGCCTGGGTGGTGACTCCTGGGGCAGTCCTTTTCCAGGTGAGAAGACCCAAGGGCACTAGGGGTTGGGAAGCAGGCTGTGCCTCTTCAAACACGAGTGGGCACTTAACACCTCAGACCAGTAGGTTCTAGAGGTATCAAGTCAGGGTTATGCTTTAGAGTTACAAAACTTCTTCCCATTGCCTTCATGGTTTCCCCTTGCAACTCCCATACAAAGAGGGGATGTGGTCCATTCTACACTTTCATGCTCGGTGGACCATGGGGCTGTGGAGCTGGTTCCCCTCCTGGGGAAGGTGCTGGGCTGGTACTCCATGGTCCCAAATAAGGGGAAGGGGCTGCTCCTGCCCCATTCTAGACCTTGAGAGTCAACATGGCTCTACAGGTCCCTCATTTTTGCATGGAAACTAGAGAGCTGCACGGGAACGGGGTTTCCGCGGGGACAGAACCAGTTCTGTGGGGTTCCCGCGGGGACAGAAGCAATTCCTGTGGGGTTCCCGCGGGGATGGAAGCAGTTCTGCGGGGTTCCCGTGGAAGTGTAAGCTACACCTGCACCAGCCTCTCATCTACCGAGTATCAAGTTCTTTGAGTGCTGTCTCCTCCTCCTCCTTTTCCTCCTTGCTTTAACAGCACAAATGTGGAAAATTTTCCATTGAGGTGGTAGAGACACAAATGATGATGGAATTCAAAAAGGCGTGGGATGAACACAGCGGATCTCTAATTAGAAAATGGAAGTTATAAAAAACCTAACCTTAAATGGCTGCATGTGTGTGTGGATGTGTGAAGTAATGCTTAGATGGTGACTGGCTGTGATTAACTAGGGCCGATACCGGGCAGACTTGTATGGTCTGTGTCTAATATATGGAAGTCTGGTTTAGGATGGGCTAGAAAGGGCTTAAACAGCAACTTCAGTGGCTGGAACATAAGGACAGTTCTGGACAGGTTTTTACGATCTGTGTCCCACAAATGAGAAGATGCATATGTAGCATGATATAAGTTTAATTGTGAGAGTTATTAAGTTTGCTGCATCAGATCTAAATCATATAAAATATACAGCTTCAAAGACACTACCCCCCCCCCCTTTCCTCTGGAAAACTACTAGCTGGGTGGTTACCTAAGACCATCAACACCTATCCAAAGAATCAATCACAGAACAAAAGACAGTGAAACTCCACCTATTACTCAAGACTCAGAAAAGCCCATCAGACAAAAGAAGCTCAATCACCCTCAGACAATGGACCAGCAGATGGTCCTTTCAAAGACAGCTATCTCAGAGACTGCAGTAACAAAAGACTACACCTCCACCTATTTTCAGACAAAGACTAAGCCCATCTAAGCTCAATCACTTTCAGACAATGGACTAGCAGATGTCCAGGCAGGAAGTCTTGTGATGTCATTGAGCATGTGACCTGTTGCCATGCTCCATCTCAAAGCCAGATGCACAGGATTCAGCTATCCAGGAGCTTTCCAATTGGACCAAGGGCAACCACCTGACATGAGTCTAATGCCCAGTTCAGACACTTTAAAAAGCAGGGACTCTTTCTTTAGAAAGAGAGTTCTTCCTGGCTGTTCCTGAGTTCCTGATGCTCCTGTCCTAGTCGCCGCTGTCCTGAATTGATTAAATCTAAAAGCAAGCTAGAATCCTGACTTCTCAAGCTGGACATCACATCCACCTTAAAAGAAACTGCTTCAAGCTCCATCAGACAGCAAATCTACAAAGAAACCTTTTGTTCCAGCAAGATTCTCATGCATGACTCTCCATAGCAGCCTCCATCAATGTGAGTTATCCAGCTTAATTTACAATCAAACCTGTTATTTTGTAGCATACTTCTATTGGTAAAAGATCCTTTCTAAAACTACCTCTCTATTGTAAACTTATTACCTTGCCTGTACTAGAAATAAACATTTTCTTTTAAAGTTAACTATCTGGCCTTTATATTGGGAAAAGCACATGTTCTCACATGTGCAAGCTCCAAATGCTCTGAGCACATGTTACCTTTTAAAGTTACACTGATACCACATGGTCGCTTTTTAAACTTAGTGCCATGCTTTGAGCACATGTTCCAAAACGTACAGTGCAGGTTAATGTAATTAATTCGAATTTAGTATATAAAATTCCCCTCTATTCTTACATGATTATTATCTTTAATTGGAATAGAATAGAATGGAATGGAATAGAATAAGACTAGAGAAATATTATATTATAAATTTATTCGTTTCACATAGACTGGAGTGGGCTTCAACGACAACTCCAGCAGTTGGAACATAAGGATAGGGCCAGATAGACTTCTATGGTCTATGTTCCAGAAACACAAAAGAAAGACCATAATCAAGTATATAATATTACACTCGATTTAATCATGAATTGATAATGAGTGTGACTATTGGGCAGACTGGATGGACCATTCCGGTCTTTATTTGCTGTTACTTACTATGTTACAATTAATCCTCTTTGCTCCCGGGCTGATGCGCAGACCTCAGCTCTGACACAGGCATGAGCATCAGATGTCACCTGACCTACTGGCGCGTGCATGTGGTGACCTCTCAGCACACAGTGCCAGTAAATCAGAGACAAATCTTACATGTGCACACCAGAGTGTTCCAAGTTTCAGCTTCCATTCCTTCCTTACTTACAGTGCTGTGGCTCAAATCCAGAGGGAGACTGAGGGAGCTGACTGGAATTTTCTTTTATGTACCATTAAATTCTTACAGTGATGGGTGGGGATGGGTTAAATTCTTACGGGGACGGGTTGGGATGGGTTACATTTATGCGGGGATGGATGAGGATGGGTAAGATTCCGGTGGTGACGGGTAAGATTCCAGCAGGGACGGGCGGGGATGGGTAAGATTTCTGTCCCCGTGCAACTCTCTATTGGAAACCCTGCAGTCTGTTGTCACGGCAGTGAAACCAGGAAGATTCCTCACCTCCTTGGAACTCATGGAGGGTTTCCTGTATATTCCTATTCCGGAATCGCACAAGAACGTCCTCTGGTTCTGTGTGTTGGGTAGCCATTTTCAATTCAGAGCAATGCACTTTGGGCTGCCACAGCATTCAGATCTCCAAGATCATAGTGGTGGTGGTGGCCTTTCTTCACAGACAGTGGGTATGGATCCACTCCTATCTGGACAACTGTATCATAAGAACAAGTTCAGAACAGAAGTCCAAGGAGTCGGTGACTTTGGGTATTACACTGCTGGAACATCTCAGATGGGTAATGAATTATTGTGGGAGCCAGTTGAACCCCTCCGATGTCATGGAATATTGGGGATTCACATCAACCCATGCAAAGGCATAGCCTTCCAGAGAGGATCTGCAAGCTTCTGGCACATAACATGAATTTCTGTGAACAACTGGTTGCCAGAGCATGGAAACTTGCTGCTGATTCCAAGTTTATTCAACATTTGCTACCCCAAGAACATGCTGAATTTGGAGAGCATTTTCAGTGCCCATTTGACATCAATAGCAGGGACTACTGTGGATAGACTCTGGAGGACCTCTGTGACATCAGTAGCAGTTCCGGCTGCTATATCTGCAACTACCTTCTGTGGAATTGTGGGTGTGTGCCCAAAGCGGCATGCCGGGCCACTTGGGAGCCCTTTAGGAGCAGCAGGAATAGGGGGTTATTAACTTTTTTTTATACACATGAAGAAAAGAAAAGCTAAGAGAACCCTAGCAGTTCAATCTACCAAATTTGTGGACCATCATGTGATACCTCAGTCAGTTTCATCGCAGAATTCTATGAGTACGTGATCTCCTGCTAATACTTCCTCGAGTTCGGGAGTAAGAATCCCCTCTCCCTCAAACTTCTGGTATATTGACTTCCGATGTGGCCCCCTAATTGATAATTCATCACAGCGAGCCAGGCTACCCATAAATTGAGAATCTCTCATTAATGCTTATGCTGGGGATAGGTCAGATCAGTTAGTAGTAATGCCTACAACTGCATTTTCCAACTGATTTGGGTAAGACTATGCATTCTTCTGTCTTTCACCGGATTCTGAAATAACTATTAAAGATGTTACAGGTCAGAGTCACTATTGAAGGAGACTTCGAAACAGCTGTATAGGTTCTCAGAAGAAACAGTTTAATGATCAGAATTGAACTGAATCCCAGATTAACACTTCAGAGTGTTATTTCATCAGCTGTAAATAATCTGTAATGCATAATAGATTGGAATGGATAGAAAATTGAATGCAAATTAGAAATCTTTGTTTTTTTAATTTTCCTGAAACACATTATCAGCTCCCTTGGAATTATTGAAAATCCAAAATCACCGATGCTAAGACATAACGGCCCAAAGGGTCCGCTATCACCCTCTGTGTGACCAGGGGTATACCCTTTCTTATTAAAATAATGATTTCTGCCTTCTTCCCTGCTGCTGGAGAGTCAAAGAAATGACCAACCCACCAACATAATTTAGCATGCTGAGTAGCACTAAGATGGTTCTCTTGCAGAAAGGCAGTCGAGACCCCTCTGTATCAGGTTTTCAGAATCATTTGGCAGTGGCGTTCCTAGGGGGGGGGGGGTGGGTGCGGTCCGCCCTGAGTGCACGCCGCTGGGGGGGGTGCTGTGCGCCTGTTGGCGCCGCTTGTTCCGTGCTCCCTCTGCCCCGGAACAGGTTACTTCCTGTTCCGGGGCAGAGGGAGCACGGAACGAGTGGCGCCAACAGGCGCGCGGCACCCCCCAGCAGGTAAAATGCACCCCGGGGGGGGGGGTGTCGCTTTGCTGGGGGGGGGGGGGAGAAGGTATCGTTTCGCCGGGGGGGGGGGGGGGGGGGGGGGGCACATTGCCGATCCGCCCCGGGTGTCAGCAGCCCTAGGAACGCCACTGTCATTTGGCACTTGATAAGTGAATGGATAACCTACATGCCATGTGATCCATTTAAGAGATATGAGCACTCCTGAATTGCCTACACAAATCTATGTGCTTATTAACATCAAAAAGACCCAGGGGGCATTTCCCATATTTGGCCTCAACTCAGATACTTTTAGTCATTCTTTGATTTTTTTCGAGTGCTAAATTTAATTCAAGAAGTAGGCAACGATTAATATTAGATTTTCCATCTTTGAAAAAAGTAAGTTGTAAATTTATTAGAGAACGATCTATAGATTTTCAAAGTATTAGATTGGAATAGTATTCCTGTTAATGTTCATCAACTTAGCTCATATCTCTTATTTAGGAAAGTGTTGAAAACCTGTTTGTTTTTAGAGCAGAATCTTTAGTTTTCAAAGCAGTATTATGTATGCTGTAGTTTTGTATTGTATAGATTATATAATCAAACTTTGAGGCTGAATAGGTCAGGGAGGCCCCAGAAGGAGGGAAGCTACCCTGTAGCGTAGGGGCTCCCTAGCTGACGTGTAAGCTACCAAAACTTGGCTGAGGTAGGCTACTTTTGCTATTGGACTAAGACTTGTAAGCCCTGTTTGAGGACTGGCTGGAGCCAGATCTGGGACTAAGAAAAGAACTGAGAACTTACGGCTGTGTTTGGGGTGTTGCAGCTCACCAGCCACAGACAGTTTGGGCTTGTCGCCAGATGCCTGCTTAAGACTGTGTTTACTGAACCACAGAGATTTTTCCTTATGTTCTTGGCCTGTGAAGTAACAAGTGTCAAGGCTCAGTTAATAAACCAGTTATTTTCTCATTTACATACTGTGTCTGGCTTGGTTAATTTGTAGGGCCACCCACAGCCCTCGGCCAGGGTGCCACAGACCCATTATAATATTTCATCTGCAATGATGGCTGAAGTAAATGCAAACTAACAAAAAGAGGAAAAGGCAATTCCCTTTCAAGTACAAAACCATAAACACCAAAAAAGGGAAGCAGATGCAATGGAAGTGCGTGGTAACAAAATAATCTCAGTAAAAATTACAAAAATATGGAGGGTTGATATCATAAATATGAGTGTTATCATAAATATGAATGTTCGAGGCTTTAAGACAAGGTTATAATCATTTATCAGACCTGCACCACCCTAATAAAACTGACTTTTAATTACATTTCAAAAACTCTTTTTGCAAAACTGCACCAGAACCAGTAAATCCTCAATTCAAAATAAAAATAGTTACACTTATATAGAAAATCAGTGCTGAGGCATGTGGAAACACCCGATATTGACAGAAAATCAAAAGCATTTCGGCATCAAACCTGCTTCCAGGGTTGACAACAAGTAGAGGCATTCACCAGCAGCTTTAATTAACCCGGGAAATACCCATTAGCCTTTTTCATTATGGCTTCAAGAAGGTCAGTTGGTATTTCCCGGGTTAATTGAAGCTATTGGTGAATACTTCTGCTTGTTAATGCAATTTGCCATGCAGCTTTACTGACTTGAAGGAAGTTTTTGTAGTTAGTTTTAGTTTGCTGTAGCTGGTATAAGCTAAGCAGGTTAGTTGTAGCCGGTTGGAATGGACAGAGCACCTGCCTTCCTAAAAGGACAGGGTATTTTACATATGTAAATTTCTGACTTTTTTGTTCAGAACTTCTTAAATAAAGTTGTGAATGAGGTAGATGTTTTCTGATATTGACAGCTTTCTATTAAAGGTCTATAACAGCGGTGGAGGAGTGGCCTAGTGGTTTGAGACATCCAGAGGTGACTGGTTCAAATCCCACTGCTCCTCCTTTTGATTTTGGGCAAGTCACTTAACTGTCTATTTCTCAGGTACAAACTTAGATTGTGAGCCCTCCAGGGACAGGAAAATACCCAGTGTACCTGAATGTAACTCACCTTGAGCAGGAGTGGGGATCTTTCCAGCCCCAAAGCAAGCCACTAGACCACCAGGGTGACGAGGTATGAGTGTAGAGGGCACCCAGGGCTAGAGGGGAGATGAATACAGTCGTGTATGTGGGTAGGAGAGAGGGGGTTGTAAAAAGGGTGGGAGTGTGCAGGGAAGAGGGGAAAAATTTGTAAGGGACAAGGAGGTTAGATTGAGAACAGGAGATGGTATGAGGCTGTCTAGCCCATGGGGTTGAAGCCAGTAGGCAGAAATTACCGCCACCCTGGTTCACCCAAAGCATTAGCAAATGCTATTGAAAACAATAGTAAAAAAATATTAGAAATTAGGGACTATCTTTACGTGGCCCATCTGTAAAAAGTCAAAAGCTGTTCCAGTTAGATAGGCAGAGCCTACTAAGGTGGAGGACAAAAGATATATATTTTTAAACTTGACAGCTTTTTAATTTATTTGAAAGCTTCTCATATGTAGATATAAATATCATGACATCAAAACTCAATATCACTAAAACAGCTTCAAAAATTATTGTAGCTGGTAGAAACAGCACTGATAAAGGCTGTATGTTGTGCTCATTTTTTTACACTCTTCTATACAATACAGTAATACATGGCCAAATTTCAGTGAGGGTATCCTGTTTACTGATGGGTTCATATTACTACTACTACTACTACTACTATTTAGCATTTTTATAGCCCTACAAAGCATACGCAGCGCTGCACAAACATAGAAGAAAGACAGTCCCTGCTCAAAGAGCTTACAATCTAATAGACAAAAAATAAATAAAGTAAGCAAATCAATTAATGTGAACGGGAAGGAAGAGAGGACGGTAGGTGGAGGCGAGTGGTTATAAGTGGTTACGATGTCAAAAGCCAGTGTTAAAGAGGTGGGCTTTCAGTCTAGATTTAAAGGTGGCCAAGGATGGGGCAAGACGTAGGGGCTCAGGAAGTTTATTCCAGGCGTAGGGTGCAGCGAGACAAAAGGCGCGAAGTCTGGAGTTGGCAGTAGTGGAGAAGGGAACAGATAAGAGGATTTATCCATGGAGCGGAGTGCACGGGAAGGGGGTGTAGGGATGGACGAGTGTGGAGAGATACTGGGGAGCAGCAGAGTGAGTACATTTATAGGTTAGTAGAAGAAGTTTGAACAGGATGCGAAAACGGATAGGGAGCCAGTGAAGGGTCTTGAGGAGAAGGGTAGTATGAGTAAAGCGACCCTGGCGGAAGATGAGACGGGCAGCAGAGTTTTGAACCGACTGGAGAGGGGAGAGGTGACTAAGTGGGAGGCCAGCAAGAAGCAGATTGCAGTAGTCTAAACGAGAGGTGACAAGGGTGTGGAGAGGGTTTTGGTAGAGTGCTCGGAAAGAAAGGGGCGGATTTTATGGATGTTGTAAAGAAAGAAACGACAGGTCTTGGCAATCTGCTGGATATGAGCAGAGAAGGAGAGAGAAGAGTCAAAGATGACCCCAAGGTTTCGAGCTGAGGAGACAGGGAGAATGAGAGAGCCATCAACAGAAATAGAAAACGGGGGGAGCGGGGAGGTGGGTTTGGGGGGGAAAATGAGAAGCTCGGTTTTGGTCATATTTAATTTCAGGTGGGCGTTGAGACATCCAGACAGCAATGTCAGACAAGCACGCTGAAACTTTGGTTTGGATGCAAGGTGAGATATCAGGGGTAGAAAGGTAGATTTGGGAGTCATCAGCATAGAGATGGTAGGAAAAGCCATGAGATGAGATTAATGAACCAAGGGAAGAAGTATAGATAGAAAAGAGGAGGGGACCAAGAACAGAACCCTGAGGTACGCCGACAGGCAGAGGGATAGAAGTAGAAGAGGATCCACCAGAGTGAACACTAAAGGTGCGGAGGGAGAGGTAGGAAGAGAACCAGGAAAGGACAGAGCCCTGGAATCCAAGTGAGGACAGGGTATCGAGAAGTATGCTGTGATCGACAGTGTCAAAAGCAGCGGAAAGATCAAGAAGAATGAGGATGGAATATTGACCTCTGGATTTAGCCAGTAATAGGTCATTGGAGACTTTAGTAAGCGCAGTTTCGGTTGAGTGGAGAGGGCGAAAACCAGATTGTAGTGGGTCAAGAATAGCATGTGAGGAGAGAAAATCAAGGCAGCGGCGGTGAACAGCACGTGCTGCTCAAGTAATTTGGAGAGAAAAGGAAGGAGGGAGATGGGTCGGTAATTAGAGGGACAAGTAGGGTCGAGTGAAGGCTTCTTGAGAGGTGTGACCACAGCATGTTTAAAGGCTGTTGTAATCTGCCTTGGAAGCCTGGTGTTATTGGAAGTAAAATTAATCTCTCCTTTCATTGAGGCACATGGAATCACATCTTCACCTCATCTCTTTTGTACAAATGGATTATTCTGTTTTGAGCATGTTTCAGGGATGAGTGGTTTTCATAAGTCAAAATAATAAAAATATTTCATGCAGATCTCTTTCTTGGTGCAGCGTGCATGGCAGGGGTTGGGGTAGAAGAGATTACTTGGAACGGGTTAGATTCCTGACGGTTTAAATTCCGGCAGAGATGGGTTAGATTTCTGTCCCCGTGCAACTCTCTGTTTACAATGCAACAGCAACAATTACAATATATCTTTAAAAAAAAATGACAGTGTTACTTCAATACATATTATGAATGTTCTGCTGAAGAGTTAATAACACATCCAAGAATGACTAAACACATTTTCACAATTACTCAAAAGAGCTTATATAAGCCAAGTTTTCAAGGATTTGTGAGACTGCAGATAACTATTTGTACTTCTTGTTTCTTCTGGCAACTGATTTTACAGATAAGGGTCAGAATAACAAAAGGCCTATTCATAACTACGGACAAAGGCAGAAGTTCCAACAGGGTTTGCTATGAGGATGGAAGTTGCCTTTTAGGAACATAACTTTTGATCACTTCAGAAATATAGCCAGGCACCCCCCTTCCTCCCCATTCGAAAAGCTTTAAATAGACAAAAAAATTTAAAAGTCATTCATACAGTTACTGGTAGCCAATGTAGCTCAGTCAGGACCGGTGTTTATATGATCAGTTTTCTTTTTTCCTGTAACGGGCTGCAGTATTCTGTACCAGTTGTAGCCTTTTCAAGCAAGTCTGGGACATACCCTGGAAAAGCAAATTGCAGTAATCCAATCTGCTGGTCACCAAAGCATGTGTAATTTTCACCAAATTAGCTTTGGTTAATAAAGGCCTTAATTGTATCATCCTTAATCGAAAATGACAAGACTTAACCACATTCACTGTCATGAAAATTAAATTTCATTTAATTTTCACAGTGAAAACCTGAAGTAACAAGATCATGGACAATAGTAAACTGTTTTCCTTGTAACAACGGCCTAGACTCTACGGATTGGACTTACAAGAAATCTACATGACTGCTGATTTGTCCATATTTAGAAACAGTTCTTACTACTTAACCAGTCCCCTAGAACTTCGTTTCTTATTGAAGTTAACAATGAATCATGCTTGTCATTCTTCATAAAGTCAACCAGCTGGATGTCTTTGCAAAAAAATGAAAATTTAAATTTTCCAACAATTTTGCCAAAGGGGCAAGATACAGATTAAACAAAAGTGGTGATAAAAATGATTCCTGAGGAACACCCCTAACCAATTTCTTAGGCACTGAAATTTCTTGATTCAAATTACCACCTGTGAACTATTGGGCAAGTAAGAAATAAAAAAACATTTCAATACTGTTGAACTGAGCTCAAGGCCTCAGTAAATCAAGTAACTTAGGGTAGGACACAGTATTGAAGGCAGCACTTTTATCTAATTGAAAAGGCATCAAAGCCCTGATCTGCTTTTATTAGCACCTTGTTAACTATAGATAACAGAAGAGATTATAACATGATTGACGTTCATGCAAAACCTGATTTCTCTCTACAGAGTCTGCTAACTGATCTACTTCTTAGAAGAGACATGTTGGAAATTGGATGATAACCCGAATAACCTTCTGCTTCCCCCCCTCCCCTTTTTCAAGACTGAAGTAATTTCTGCCCTCTTTAACTTATCAGGAACCACCCCCTCACTCAAGGAAAGATTAAGTAGATTGGTAATGAATGGCAAAAATACTTTGCTAGCCTGATTTACAAGCAGATGATCAAAACCCTGCGCTGTTCCAAACAGTGCTCCAAAAATAGTGCTGGAACAGCGCGGGGCGTTATTAGACCTATGATCAGAGATAATTGCATGCAAATTTAAGCATGTAATT
The DNA here is from genome assembly GCF_901765095.1 of Microcaecilia unicolor. Lineage (NCBI taxonomy): Eukaryota > Metazoa > Chordata > Amphibia > Gymnophiona > Siphonopidae > Microcaecilia > Microcaecilia unicolor. Next base: position 157,232,388 of record NC_044039.1, on the reverse strand, counting down.
ATCTCTGATCATGGGGTAGAAGTGCGGGAGAATTGTGCCTGAGCATGCGCTCAGCACAATCCTCCCGCACTTGTTTGAACCCGTCAAACACAGGGACTGGAGGTCCATGGGATCACTAGGCCCCAACTACCCCTGCCCCGAGCAACGGAGGGCTAGAGGTCCGGTGGACCTCCTGCCACCCCCCCTCCCAGGTTCAGGGAGGGCTGGAGATCCGGTGGGTCTCCAGCCCCCCCAACTCCCCTCAACATTTCCAAAAGAGTCCCTGGAGGCCCAGTGGGCGACCCCCCCCCCCCCCCCCCGAGTGACAGGGGGGCTGGAGGTCTGCTGGACCTCCCTACCTTGTGGATTGGAGGAGGGAGGTAGCCTGCCTCCCTCCTCTTCCTTTGACACCGCAAAATGGCGGCGCCCAGCCCTGCCCAGTGTATCCTGGGGTGCACAGGGCAGGGCTACCCATTATATAAGGGTCCCACAAGGTAGGGGGTGGGTAGGGAGGGGGGGGCTGTCGCTGGGGGGGGGGGGGGGGTTCTTCAGGTTTGCTTTGTTGGGGGGAATGGGGGCCAGCTAGCAAGCAAATCATGCTGGACAGGGCTCACCATTCTTCCCCAATGATCTGCAAACCCTAATCTTTGGTGCGCTGGTCGCAGATCATTGGGGATGAATATATTTAGCCCTGTTTTTGCATGCATTTGCATGCTAGTTGTGTTCAGAGGCCTCGAGCGCGGGGACTCTGATCATTGGGCGGTAGCAAATGCCGGCGCTAGTATGGCGCTAACAGCCTCTAGCGCCGGCGTTAGCTTTTGATCATCCCCGTGTTAGAATTTAAAAGGAACATTATCCATTACAATTGATGAGGAATTGATACCCTGAATTAATTTGGATACTGTTTTTTTCTTTGTTCTTGAAAAATCTTTCCAAAGGACCCTTCAAAGAATAGTCAACCACCCCTAAATCATTTAATTAATCACTAACCAAAGGCATATCAATTGTTTTCTTTTCAAAAAAGTGAGAAAAGCCAGCACTAGTCAAAAATCATTAAATGCTACAACGCGAGATGATAGTATAAGATCAATTACTACTTTAAAGAGTACATAAGTACTGATGATTGTTACCAACCTCCTCTTAATTTCTTGTTAATAGATTATTTTTTGCTTTTTAGAATTTCTGAATGGCAGTGCCTAGTAATTTCTTGACATTTAGAGGCAGATGCACTAAAGCTAAATGAGCCTTTAATGACCCTCCAACGAGGAAAATTTGATCCGTTGCATGCATCAAAGGGCTTTTACCGAGGAAGCCAGCAGCTAACGAAAACGGAATGGAGATGAGCAATTAGTGTGAAAACCCCATTGAAACGACATGCACTAACCTTTTCTGATTGCCTTTACGCAGGAAAAAGGCAGGAAATCTAACGAGAGGTCTGGACCTCTCGTTAGGACAGCTCTGTGCCAGGAAAAATCATTAAGTGAAAAAATAAACAAACTTTGAGCCAATCCCAGCGCATTAGCAGAGCTAAAAGCGCTGTGATTGGTCCAAAGGACGTCAGAAAACACATCAAATAAAAAAAATTAAAAAAGGATCGGGAGGGGGCAAGGGCGCTCATCAGGAGCGTCCTGTATGGACGGCCTTGCCCCCCCCCCGCTGCTCCCCACTTTCCGCCGCTTCCCCCCCCCCCCCCGAAAAAGCAAAATGCTAGCTGCCCCGGTCCCCCTCCCTTCCTGTTCCTGTGTTCTGCAGAGCTAACTCCGCCTCCCGTCATTCTTTCGCCCCGTGCCCCGTCGCCCCCCCTGAGGTCGACTACGCCGCTCCCCCCCTCCACCGAGACCCCCCTCCCTATTAACGACCCGAGCAGCGCCTCTCACCTCTTTCTGAAGCGCTGCACGGGCAGGAAGATCTATTGTGTTGGTTGTAGAGTCTCCATGACGTCTCTTCTTCCCTGGCCCAGGCCCCGCCTCCTCCTGACGTAAGTAACCTACGTCAGAAGGAGGCGGGGCTGGGCCAGGGAAGAAGAGACGTCATGGAGACTCTACAACCAACACAATAGATCTTCCTGCCCGTGCAGCGCTTCTGAAAGAGGTGAGAGGCGCTGCTCGGGTCGTTAATAGGGAGGGGGGTCTCGGTGGAGGGGGGGAGCGGCGTAGTCGACCTCAGGGGGGGCAGCGGGGGCGGAGAACGGTGCGAAAGAATGACGGGAGGCGGAGTTAGCTCTGCAGAACACAGGAACAGGAAGGGAGGGGGACCGGGGCAGCCAGCTAGCATTTTGCTTTTTCGGGGGGGGGGGGGGCAAGGCCGTCCATAAAGGACGCTCCTGATGAGCGCCCTTGCCCCCTCCCGATCCTTTGTTTTTGGATTTTGCTGACCGGGTAGCCACGTGTATGTGTTGTGGCTTTTTTTTTTTTGTTGTTTTTACGTTTGCAGCATGCGCAGAGCAGCCAGCAAAACGCTTGGCTGCTCTGCGCATGATTTAGGGGCCGATTACCGATGTGTATTGTGATTCTTTGATACATTGTACGTTTGAATACCGATCTGAGCATGTGTGACTTTTTTTTTTGGTGCATTCTTCGTTTTTTAAAAATCGTTAGGGACTTTAACGATTTTGATTTTTTTACGTTTGGTTGCTGCATCTGCCTCTTAGTCTTTGATTCAACAGATGGATTTTTCCTCCATTTCCGCTTATCTGGTAGCCCCTGCACCGATGGATGTCAGTGGAGCAGGGGTTTAATGCTGGCTGAATTTGCTCATTTATCCTCATCCCCCAGCTGGGGTGACACAGGATGGTGCTGGGTCCCTCCCCTCCCCCCTGTTACTCTCCTTCCCTGGGGTTTCCCCTTAAGGAATGATATGAGGCGAGAACAGGAAAGGAAAATAGAAAATTTCTACAACTTTGTATAACCCCCCTTCAACTAGCAAGTGTATAGTTTTAATTAGCTTTCCCTTTCTCCTACTACTTTCTTTGGAGTTCAGATGAGTGCCCTTTTATTTAATGCCTGTGATCTTTTATGTATTTATTTTTTAAGGAAAAGGGCAACTTTTATTTTTGTACCTAGCGCCTAACCATCGCGGCAGCTTCTGAGGTGCGGTCAGCAGGAAACACCTACAAGTGAAGCTCGATCTGAGGGCTTCTTTGCGCCATGTGGTTGAGTCATTTGGTTGCTATTGTATTAAAATCTTAGGGGGTCTTTTACTAAAACTTAGCTTGAGTTATGTGCAGCAGGGCCCGCTTTATTCCAATGAACCCTGCTGTAGATAACTCGAGCTAAGCTTTAGTAAAAGACCCCCTTAATTATCTTCTCCTTCTGCCACTTAATTTTTATGCGGTCTGGGTTTTTATTTTCCTACCACTTTGTTCCGTGAGGAGCCTAATGGCTCTGGTATTCTTCAACAAAGGAACTTCCTGTAGCAGCAAGCCAGGATTGAATCAGTGGGCATTCTCTGCTGCTCAGTATGGGCATATTTTACTTTTCCCTTTGTCAGCAGTTTTTTTCCAGGTAGGGAAGCAACCATACATTCTTCTGTGCTGTATGCCATTTGTGCAGTGCACTGGCTGTTCCATTTCAGCAACTGCTTACTCACCTTTGTGTTCCCATAATTCTTGCAAGGCGTTATTGTCTCATTTGCAATTTAATGTGTGGGGGTGAGATCTGGTATGGGTTTTGTACCAGGTTAGGTCCCGGGTGAGGTTCAGGGGCTGTGTCTTCTCCTTTTCCTCTTTGCTACTTGTTTTGTACTTAGGCAGCATACTCTAATTCAAGTATGCTACAGCAGTATTTTCTTGAATGCACAGTGATAATGTTCCCATGTCTGGCAGCGTCATTATCTCATGTGTGGCGCAATAGCATGGATGCAGGGAACAAGCTAAAAAACGAATTACCAGGATTTCACAGATGTCTATTGAAATCTTATGTATTAAGGCCTAATTTTTCCTGATTTCATGGATTCCAGACTACCTTAAGTTTGGGATCCCCTGTGCTGAGCCCTCTTCTGTTTTGATTGCAGCTGCATGGGGTCCTGTCAGTAGTTTCCTGCCAGGTCCCACCCTCACAGGAAAAGAATGGCGCTTCATAGTGGGCGGGACCCTGCAGAGAAGGACTGAACACATCAGCTCTGGGGGCTCTCAGCCAAGGAGGTTCATGACAGGAGCCGGCATGATTCTATATGGCCCATTAGCTGGGCTGAAGGCGGTGGGAGGAGCTTGCTTTTATATTGTTTTACTAGCCGTTAAGCCCGTTAAAACGGGCAAGTATTGGTATGCTCTATTTTGATGTATAACTCCCTCCCTCCCTCCCCTCGGCTCCCCGCCCTTCCTCCTTCCCTTCTTCCCAGCTCCAAGGCCCGATTCCCTCCCAGCTCCAAGGGCCCCCCCTCCGTCCCTCCCAGCCAGCTGCAAGGCCCCCCTCTGTACATCCCTCCCAGCTCCAAGGCCCCCCTACTTCTGACCCTCCCATGTCCAGCATCCTCCCTCCTTCCCTGCCAGCTTCAAGGCCCCCAGTCTCTCCCTCCCTCCTAGCTCCAAGGCCCCATTCCCTCCCCTCCCAGCTCCAAGGCCCCCGTCTAAGCCAGCTCCAAGGCCTCCCTCCGTCCCTCCCCTCCCTCGCCAGCTCTCCAAGGCCCCCCCTCCTGAGCATTTCTCCTGCCTTCCCCTCCCCCCCGAGGTCGCTGCTATCGCCCCTCCCCCCCCCCGGGGTCGCCGCTCCCGCCCCCCCCCCCCCGAGGTCGCCACCGGCCCCCTCCACCCGGGCCCTCTGTTCTACATTTAACTTACAGCACCGAAACCGCAGGCAGATCAGCTCCGTCGGCCTTCCTTCTCTGCCTGTGTCCCACCCTCGTGTGACGTAACGTCAGCGAGGGCGGGGGGCACAGGCTGGGAAGGAAGGCCGATGGGAGCTGATCTGCCTGCGGTTTCGGCGCTGTAAGTTAAATGTAGAAGAGAGGGGGGTGGGCGGCAGTGGCGACCTGCAGGGGGGGAGCGGTAGCATTAGCGGCAGCGGCGACGTCCGTGTGGCAGTGACTGCACTCCTCCTCAGCGCAGAGTTTCCCTCTCTGTTCCGTCATCACGTCTTGACGTGGGGGCGGGACAGAGAGGGAAGTCTCTACTGCGCATTTGCAGGTGAGTCGGTCGCTTGCCATTTATATGTTTGATTAAACCCCCTAGGTTTTGCATTCTGCCTGCTAAAAGGGGATGGGGAAATATTGAAAGGGGATTTTGAGGGGTTTGTGAAGGGTGGGGGAGGGTTATATTCCAAATGTTTTTGTCAGTGCTCCAGAGTTTGCTTTATTTGTAATGCTGTATTGTGGATTTGAGTGCTGCGCTATATGCATGTATTGTTGCTTATGATGACAATAAAGATATTTCTATATAAAAACAATAGTAAATGCTTATGACGGCCTATGTATGTATTTTTTTTTATTTGAGAGCTTTTTTTATTTAATTAAAAGCTTCCCATATGTAAATATGTGTCATGAAATAAAATTGGAATCACTAAAACAGCGTTTAAAAAATTATTGTAGCTGGTAGAAATAGCAGTAATTCTCTCCTTTTTTTCCTCATTTTTCTATCCTGTTCTCAACAATGTAGTAATACATGGCTAGATCTCAGTGAGGATATCCTGATTACAACAACAATTAAGATGAGCCCATCAGGAATCTGCCTTGGGAAGCCTGGTATTATAAAGATGGAATGTATTGAAATGAAATGGAAGTAAAATTAAACTCTCCTTCCACTGGGGCACATAGAATCACATCTTCATATCTCTTTTGTATAAGTTTACATTTTTTAGATACACAAATGGATTAATCTGTTTTGAGAATGTTTCAGGGACAAGTGGTTTTATAAGTCAAAACAAAAATAAATATGTGGTTTCATGCCGATATCTCATTTGTTGAAACATAACTAAAAGGTCTATAATTCAGTCCATTGGTTTTCTGATATTTTATAACTGTGATGACTTATATTGTGCTGAGTACTCTTATCTCTCCTTTCTGGTTGATAATAAAAGGAGTTCATTTTGAACACTGTCCATCCAACTGGGCATGTAAAAGTCTGTCCTTTAATGATGCTGCATTTTCAGAAATCATACCAACATCACATGTACATACTGGAACAGGCATCCATACACACCACCAAAATCAACAGCTTTTACAGAGTACATCCTAAACTGTTGGGCAAGCTGATATCTTGAGATATCACACAGCCCTGTTATAAGTCAGTGATACCTTTGCATTTTTTTTTTTTTTTGCTGGCTGAGTAGAGAAACCAGAAATAGATAAGTTGTGTATAAAATTATAGTACATTTTTATAATGTACCACTGCATTCCACAAAACCAAAGGAACATATCCCCCTATACCATTTTTCTCTTTGAGCTAAGCACAGGAACTATTTTTTTTTTAATATTTCCATGTTTCAACCTAATAAAGGTTTTAAAAACCTTTTGTAGTTTAAAATAAAAAGTCTCGTAACAAGATCGCTGTTGTGGTGGCCCTTTTACTAGGTGAAAAACTCTCAGCACCAATCCAACATGTGCTGTGGTGTCCCTATAACCAGCCCCTGGAAATAACACAGTTAGAAATAACACAGTTATGATTTAGAACAAATTACTACTCTAACTGATGCAAGGTTATTCCTTTCTGACAGTTCCTCTGTGTACATCCATATGCTGCACAAGCCAGCACGTTTCTATAACCGATATGAAATAAAATTGCTTTCAACAAGCATGTAGTTGTGGATGGTTTGTTTTGGTGTCACCAATATGAAGGCTGTGGGTGGAGACAGCTTCAGATTTTTGTCATCATGCTGTCTCCTGTCTCCATTAAACTTCCTTGAGAATGACATCAGCTGTTATTTCAGGGAATCCTAGGAAGAAGGAAAGTTTAAAAGCCTGTGGCAACGTGGGGAAGGGAAGAGGGGCATCTGTTGCCCTGGGTTGGGGGGGGGGGGGAAATAAGAAGGATAGTGGAGTTATTAACTAGTAATGGGGAAAAAGACACGGACAATGGGGGGGGGGTGGGGGCAGAGGGAGAAGAGAGATGCTGTGGATAATGTGAGGAAGGGCGGTCAGATATTTATGAGATTAAGGTGCAGTGCAGGAAGAAAAGACATTCTGCACATCAAGGGATCATTGAAGAAACAGGCAGTAAATTGAGGGGGGAATGGAGGAGAGAGATGCTGGAAATCATGGGAGGGGAGGGGAAGAAGAAAGATGCAGAAGGCAGAGAGAGAGAGGAAGAAGACAATGCTGGGCATCATGAGGGAAGGACAGAAATAGTGGGCATCACAGGTGAAGCTTGAGAGATAAGGAGCAAGAGGGATCCTGGATGGATCTGGGTGAATCCAGCCCTTCTGTGGGAATGGGTGTGGATCTACCTGCATCCAGTAGTCATTACCACTTGTATCCACATGAATTCAGCACCCATTCTTACCAGAAAGTCTTATATGGATACAGCCCTTCTGGTCATGACAGCTAGATTCAGCTAGATCCACACTCTGTCCTTTTCAAAAGGTCTGATCACCTAGATCCAGCAGACTTTAGCACCAGAATGGTTGTATCCATATGGATTCACCCATTTCCATCAGTAGGGCTGGATTTACCCAGATCTAGTACTCATACCCCAACTGAAGGCCAGGAAAAACCTAGATCTACTCGGATCCAGCAGTCGTTACAACCAGAAGGGCTGTATCCACATGGATTTGGGGGCATTGAGGCTTTCAGGTGGGAAAGGGTGTTGAATCCATGTAAGTACAGCCCTTCTGGTGGTAATGACTGCTGAATCCAGGCATACATGGGTCGATACAGGAAGATCCTGGGTTTTTGGTATGGAACGAGAGCTAAATCAAGTGCTTTGAGCTGTCATGGTGGGGAAGGGTGCTGGATACAGCCCATCTTGAGGTGAGGAGAGATGGATCCGGGAAGATTCTGGGCTTAAAGTGAGGAATGGGTGCTAGATCAAGGGTGCTGAATCCTGGTGGATACAAACCTTGAGGTGAGGAGACCTGGATCCTGGAAGGTCCTGGGCTTTAGGTGGGGAATGAGTGCTAGATCTGGATGGTTCCAGCCTTGCTGGTGTGATGAGTGCCGAGTCCAGGTGAATACAGCCCTTCCTGGGGTGAAAATAGCTGGATCCTGGCAGATCTGGGAGGATCCTTGGCTTTAGGTGGGAAAGATCAGGGTGGTTCCAGCCTTGTGGGTGGGATGGGTACTGAATCTAGGTGAATACAGCCCTTCCTGGGGTGAGGACAGCTGGATCCTGGCATATCTAGTAGAATCCTGAAAGGTCCTGGGCTTAAAGTGAGGAATGACTGCTAGATCAAGATGGTTGCAAGGATGCCGAATACAAGAGGGGAGAAGATGTGATATTGAAATGGTCTCTTTTTTTTAGGTGTGTTATCTTATGTAGTTGCAGGCCACATGTCTGTCTGAAACATCACATTCAGAACATTTAAATGGTTTGTCTGCAGTGTGAATTATTATATACTAATCCAAACTTTCTTTGTGAAACACATCACATTGAAGACACTTCAGTAGATCCTCTCCCATATGGTTTTAATGCAATTCTTTTAAAATTTCAAATAATTGTTATTTTTATTAGAAATATGACAAAGAAATGAACAATGCAGCAGAAGATAAGTACAGCAATCAAATAGTATTGTAAAATATTTACATAAGCCAAGCAATAAGGCTGCAATATAAAAGCAGAAATGTATCATATGTAAAGGAACCAACAATAAGAATAACAGGAAAAGGTGAGCCAGAGAAAATAAACAAATCCCAGAGAGAGATTTGTGTATCTGGATTTTCATGAAAGACTCCAGAGGAAATTGGAGAGTCATGGGATAGGAGGTAGTGTCCTATTGTGGATTTAAATGAAAACAGAGAGTAGGGTTAAATGGTCAGTATTCTCAATGGAGTAGGGTAGATAGGTTCCCCAGGTGTCTGTGATGGGACTGCTGCTTTTTAACATATTTATAAATGATCTGATCTAGGGATGGGAGTAACTAGTGAGGTAATTAAATTTGCTGACAACACAAAGTTATTCAAAGATGTTAAATCGTGAGAGGATTGTGAAAAATTACAAGAGTACCATACGAGACTGGGCATCTAAATGGCAGATGACATTTAATGTGAGCAAGTGCAAAATGATGCATGTGGGAAAGAGGAACCCGAATTATAGCTACAGTGGTGGAAATAAGTATTTGATCCCTTGCTGATTTTGTAAGTTTGCCCACTGACAAAGACATGAGCAGCCCATAATTGAAGGGTAGGTTATTGGTAACAGTGAGAGATAGCACATCACAAATTAAATCCGGAAAATCACATTGTGGAAAGTATGCAAATAAATTCATATACTTTCCACAATGTGATTTTCCGGATTTAATTTGTGATGTGCTATCTCTCACTGTTACCAATAACCTACCCTTCAATTATGGGCTGCTCATGTCTTTGTCAGTGGGCAAACTTACAAAATCAGCAAGGGATCAAATACTTATTTCCACCACTGTACATAACGTAAGGTTCCACGTTAGGAGTCACCGACCAAGTTGTTAAATCGCGAGAGGATTGTGAAAAATTACAAGAGGACTTTACGAGACTGGGAGACTGGGCATCTAAATGGCAGATGACGTTTAATGTGAGAAAGTGCAAAGTGATGCATGTGGGAAAGAGGAACACGAATTATACCTACGTCATGCAAGGTTCCACATTAGGAGTCAACGACCAGGAAAGGGATCTAGGCATCATCGTTGATTTGTTGAAACCCTGTGCTCAGTGTGGAGCAGTGGCTAAGAAAGCAAATAGAACATTAGGTATTATTAGGAAAGGAATGGAAAACAAAACTGAGAATGTTATAATGCCTTTGTATCATATGGTGCGAGCACACCTCCAATGTTGTGTTCAATTCTGGTTGCGGCATCTTAAAAAAGATATAGCGGAATTAGAAAGGGTACAGAGAAGGGTGACAAATGATAAAGGGGATGGGATGACTTCCCTATGAGGAAAGGCTAAAATGGCTAGGGCTGTTCAGCTTGGAGAAAAGACAGCTGAGGGGAGATATGATAGAGGTCTATAAAATAATGAGTGGAGTGGAATGGGTAGACATGAATCGTTTGTTTACTCTTTCCAAAAATACTAGGACTAGGGGGCACGCAATGAAGCTACAAAGTAGTCAGTTTAAAATGAATCGGATAAAATTTTTCTTCATTTAATGTGTAATTAAATTCTGGAATTCATTGCCAGAGAGTGTAGTAAAAGCATTTAGCTTAGTGGGGTTTAAAAAAGGCTTGGATGGCTTCCTAAAGGGAAACTCCATAGACCATTATTAAAATGGACTTGGGGAAAATCCACTGCTTATTTCTAGGATAAGCAGCATAAAATGTATTGTACTTTTTTGGGATCTTGCCAGGTACTTGTGACCTGGATTGGCACTGTTGGAAACAGGATGCTGGGCTTGATGGACCTTTGGTCTGACCCAGTATGGCAATACTTACATTTTTAAAATTATTCAAATATTTACAATATCAAAAGCTAGAACACAACAAAGAATAAAGGACTATTTGTAGATTTAACTTTGCCATTGGATTCTAAAATGATACAAATTGAAAAAAGTGAATGGTAATTAATTTAGGCCTATAGATAGACACAGGATGGAAAAAAAATTATTAATCAGGCCCTTCATTGGAATTTATTTAATGGTCCTAGTAGATGTGGCTTGTAGTCAAGCACTGTATGAGTAGCATCCTGTTATATTCTGGAAAGCCACTGGATGCCACTGTTGATCCAATATTACTCAAACAATTGATGTTGAAGATCTGCCTAAAAAAAAAAGTAAGATCAAAATTCATCTAAACCCTGAACATAGTGCTGTCAGAATGCAGGAAGCATAGATTCCCCCCACACCCGCCACACACACACAGCCATTGCATAAGCTATTTTGAGTACTATTTTAGTCCTTTAAATGTGTGACAATTCATAGTGCTATTCATACTTCCTTTGGTTAATTTGTATTAATCATGTGAAAGTCTGTTCTATAAATAACATGACAAATATCATACAGAAATATTTTCAAGCCTGTAAGAAAACAGTAGTTCTTGGTTTTCTATCAAGAGATTGTATCCTTCTGCCACTTGATCATTAAGCACAGGGATAGACATGTAATTAAACTAGCCAGTTACTAGTCTAGGGGGCCCTTTTACTAAACAGCACTAAAAAGTGACCTGTGGTAGCTGAGGCCATTTTTAGCATTGCCGGTAAAAGGCAGGTGTATAATGGCCATGCATTAACTTCCCCATTAGTGCATGAGCCCTTACCCCTATTTTGTAGATGGTAGGGGCTCACTAATCCTGCGCTAATCACTTAGGGGGTCTTTTACTAAGGCGCACTAGAGTTTTTAGAGCACGCTAAAAATGCTAGTGCGCCTTAGTAAAAGAGGCTCTTAGCGCACAGCAATGCCCACATTTGAGCATTCAGATTCAGACATGGAGATAGGGAATTCCTAATGACATAAGCAAAAATTCAGGGCCTGTGTGCGTCCGTGTCCTCTCCCCTCCCACAACAATGAGTGCAGAGCAGAAATATTTACCTTCATTACTCACCATATAAGAATAATATTTAAATTTGGCATCACCTAAGTACAAACTCTCTGCTGTTGGGTACATTCTGAGGTAAAACAAAACTTTGTGAAAATTACATTCAGAACATTTCTCACTACAACACACTGCCAGCAACAATTCTACCCATGAAAAGGCAACACTGCAATCATAGCAGTCCTTAAAACCCAATATACCTCCTATGAAATGACTGCTATTAAGATCAGGATCAAGGCCGGAGGGAGCTTCGGTGACAACTCCAATAGTTGGGAAGTAGGACTGGTGCCAGGCACACTGCTATGGTCTGTGCCCCAGAATTGGCAGGGAGAAATAAGAGATAAAGTATAACAGTGTTTAATCATGAGGAGGTGGAACCTATGCAGGAGGAGAGGGGGGGTGGGGTGGGAGGCACCAGGCTGAAGGTTCACCCAGGGCATCAGATACCCTTGGGCCAGTCCTGATGAAACCAAAATCTGCAACAGGGTAGTCAGCCTGGATGGATAGCGTGAAGAAAGATCTAGTGAAGCAAGAATGGGCTAGTCCTCAAGGGCCATCGATGGGTCAGGTTTTTGGAATGTCCCAAATGAATGTGTATAAAAGAGATTTGCATGCCTAATACCTCAACTGTATGCATGTAGGCTTTTCATGTACATTCATTTGAGGATATTCTGAAAGCCTGCCTCTTTGACAGCCCTCAAGGGCTGGGAGTGAAGACCAATGGTCTAGAATTTGGCAGCTAAGATTTTATGCAAAAAAAAGCAGACTCAGTGCTGCAAAAAGCCAACGGAGTAGTACAGTATAGACAAACATGGTTTAATGGGACAGAGTCAACATGGATTCAGCCAAGGGAAGTCTTGCTTCATTTCTTTGAATGTGTGAATAAACATGTGGATATGTGAAACCTTCTGCTCAGTTGGTGATACATTGAAACATTCTGCTTAGTGTGCTGCTGTGGCTAAGAAAGCAAATAGAATGTTAGGTATTATTAGGAAAGGAATGGAAAACAAAAATGAGGATGTTACCTTTGTACCGCACATCGAATATTGTGTTCAATTCTGGTCACCGTATCTCAAAAAAGATATAGTGGAATTAGAAAAGGTGCAGAGAAGGGCGATGAAAATGATAAAGGGGATGGGATGATTTCCCTATGAGGAAAGGCTTAAGCGGCTAGGGCTCTTCAGCTTGGAGAAAAGGCGGCTGAGGGGAGATATGATAGAGGTCTATAAAATAATGAGTGGAGTGGAATAGGTAGACATAAATTGTTTGTTTACTAGGACTGGGGGCACACAATGAAGCTGCAAAGTAGCCAATTTAAAATGAATCGGAGAAAGTTTTTCTTCATGCAATGTGTAATTAAACTCTGGAATTCGTGGTAAAGGCAGTTAGCTTAGCAGAGTTTTAAAAAGGTTTGTACGGCTTCCTAAAGAAAAAGTCCATAGACCATTATTAAATGGACTTGGGGAGAATCCACTATTTCTGGGATTAGCAGTATAGAATGTTTTTGCTCGTTTTGTGATCTTGCCAGGTATTTGTGACCTGGACTGGCCACTGTTGGAAACAGGATGCTGGGCTTGATGGACCTTTGGTCATTCCCAGTATGGCAATACTTACGTAAAAGTATGCCGGTTGATGTAGATTTTCAGAAATCATTTAACATAGTTCCTTATGAGAGACTCATGAGAAAACGAAAAACCTGTGGGTTAGGAGGCAATGTTCTGTTGTGGATTAGGAATTGGTTGATAGAAAATACAGAGGGTAGGCTTAAATGGCCAATTGTCTTAGTGGAGGAGGGTGAATAGTGAAGTGCCTCAGAGATCTGCACTGTGACTGGTGATATTTAACATATTTATTAATAAACTAGAAATGAGAATGAGGAGTCAGGTGATAAAATTTGCAGATGACACAAAGCTGTCAAAGTTGTTTAAATGCCTGCAGATTGTGAAACATTGCTGAAAGACCTTAGGAAGTTGGAAGATTGGGTATCCAAATGGCAGATGAGATTTAATGTGGACAAGTGCAAAGTGATGCACATTGGGAAGAATATTCCAAATCATAGTCATTTGATGCTAGGTTGCACCCTAGGAGTCTGCACCCAAGAAAAAGATCTAGGTGTCATCATGGACAATACACTGAAATCTTTTGTCCAGTGTGTGGTGGCAGCCAAAAAGCAAACAATGCTAGGAATTATTAGGAAAGGGATTGAAAACAAGACAAAAATTTTATAATGCCTCTGTATCTCTCTATGGTGCAACCACACCTTGAGTATTGTGTGCAGTTCTGATCACCATATCGTAAATAAGATATAGCAGAATTAGAAAAGGTTCAAAGAAGGGTGACCAAAATGATTAAGGGGCTGGAACTCCTCATATATGAGGGAAGACTTAAGAGGTTAGGACTATTTAGCTTGGAAAAGATGTGACTGAGGGGGAATATGAAAGCGGTCTACATAATATTGAGTGATGTAGAATGGGTAAATGTAAATCCATGTTTTACTCTTTCAAAAAGTAAAAAGACTAAGGGACACTAAAAAAAAGTTACATGGTACTATTAAAATGAATAGGAGGAAATATTTGTTCATGTAATGAATAGTTGCCAGAGGATGCAGTATCAGTGATTAGTGTATCTAAAAAAGGTTTGGACAATCTCCTGGAGGAAAAGTCCATAGTCTGCTATTAAGATAGACATGGGGAAAGCCACTGCTTGACCTTGGGAACAGTGGCATGAATCTTTCTACTAATTGGGATTCTGTCAGGTACCTGTGACCTGAATTGGTCACTGTTGGAAGCAGAATACTTGGCTAGATGGACCATTGATCTGACCCAGTGTGGCTATTCTTACTGTGTTATGTTAACTTGATCCAGATTTACTCAACAGGGTTGATCCAGGCCTAGATTTACCCCATTTGCCTGCAGGGAGGGACTTGTAATTCTGATTTCCCCATTGCTGTTCCCTTAGGAAAGCAAGTTCCTACATGCAATGGGGTAAACAGGGCTGGATCAATCCTGTTGGGCAAATCTAGATCCAGTTGTTAACCATAACTGCTATAGATTCTTACACAGAAATTGCACACCGTGAGAATACCTCATTTCAGTCACACACACAGAACATAGGCAGACATTCAACAATGAATACCTGACTACAAATGGAAAACCTGAGAAAAGAGCTTCATATGTACAGTAGTGCAGCACTGGAGAAAGTGAAACATATGTGTTTCCTCTTATACTGAGCAAAGTACAAAGATATGAGATATTCAATAGCTGATACACTTCAATTACTACATTGAAAAATAAAATACATTTTTTTACTATTTTGTCTTGAGTATTTTATTTTTCTAATTGTTTCTCTTTTCCATTTGTTTGTCTTCTCCTAACTCTCTATCCAGGGTATCCTTTTTATATTTTTTTCCTTCTCTATATTATTATTATTATTATATCATTCAAATGACTATAACCTTTGACCCATCTCTTCCACTAACTAAGGGGCACTCTGGGAGCTTCAGGACCATTTCTAATTCTCAAGGACTCTAGCCACTTGTCAACAATAGGGAAATTAATTTTCTATGGTGCTTAGGCTTGAACCCTTCTTCAGAATATAAATGAACAAACCGTACAGCAACAACAGACTGAGATTGTTCCAATAAAAAATATTAGGTAGCAAAAAACCTGAGATAATGTTTATAGTTTCTTTCAGTGGTATCCACATAAAATCAAGATTGTCTAAAATCTTTAGTCAGTTATCACACCCCTAACAGCATTAATTAGAGATATTTTCCCTGTATTGTTACCTGGGTGCAGTGACTGAATCACTCCCCAAAGAAGAATCTGATTCTCCTCTTGACTGGAATCCACTTTCTTAGGGTTTTCCTTCTTAAAGAACCCTTTTCTGTTCTCATGAAATCATGATACCCCACTCTAGTATAGCAGCTCCATGAAGTAGTTTTCTACACTTGTCTGCCTTCTTGTGCTCCAGTCTGAAAATTCATGTCTTAAAAAAGAAATAGGTAACCTCCAAGCAAAAAATTCAGTGTTTACTCCTTCGAATTCTCTCCGATGAGAATCCCAAACTTATTCCTTTTCTTTGAAGGTTTAGGGCCTCTACTCTTGAGTTCCAGTTATCTTCCCTAGAGGAAAGGTAAAGAAGAAAAAGAAAAAAACAGAACCTTTTGTATTTAGAACATGTGGAGAAGCATTTTTGATATGACATGTAAATCTGATTTTGGACGTTTTATGAAAAATGTCCAAAACTCCAGTTGTGAACATGGCCATTTTCAAACCAGAAAATGTCCAACTTTTTCTTTTGAAAATGGCCATTTGCAAGACATTTTAGTGCTCAGTGTGTCTATCTTTTGGGACCATTTTCGCAAAAAAAAAAAGGAAAAGTGCACAAAAATAAGCATTGAGATGTATGGAGAGGCCAGCATTCTTAGTAGACTGGCCACACAGACATCCAGGCAGAGCAGTTGGGCACCCTAGGGGACACTGCAGTGGAGTTCACATAAAAGGTCCCAGGTACACATCTCACTGTTACCCCCTTATATTGTATGGTGAGCCCTCCAAAACCCACCAAAAACCTACTGTACAAAACTGTACACCACTACAATAGCCCATATGCCTGCAGGTGTCATCTAAATGTAGGTACAGAGCTGAAGATACGCTTTCAATACACATCTTCAGTGCTACTTATGAGCCAGTGGGGGCTGCCCTCTAATGACAGCAGTCATCTTTTTCACCTTGAGCCTGAATGTGCCGCTTTTACAATATACCCAAGCCAATGCAATGTAGAAACAGCTGTCCCTGCACCTACCATTGAACAGTGCTGTTTAATCACTGTGGGGGTCTTTTACTAAGGTGCACTCATGTTTTTGGCATGCGCTAAAATTGTAGGCACACTAAAAGTTAGAGACACCAATGGGCGTCTCTAACATTTGGCGCGCCCACAATTTTAATGCACACTAAAAACATGAACGCGCCTTAGTAAAAGACACCCTAAGCTCTCTTCATTGCATCACCTGTAAGTATCTGTGGAGACACTTAGATAAATAGTAAAAGTAGGGTTACCATATGGCTCCAGAAAAAGGAGGAGGACAGATTGTGCCAGTCTGGGTTTTACTTCCATTGCTTTCAGTAGAAGCAAAACCCGGATTGGATCAATGTGTCCTCCTTTTTCTGGAGCCATATGGTAACCTTAAGTAAAAGACAAAAGATTTTGAGGATTCCCTTACATGGCTTTGACATGTGTAGTTCAAGCAGCTGACTATATTATGAACGCTGGCCAGCAAGGAAGGAGAGATATGGGGGAAAAAGGAAACAAAAAACACATAAGATTATATCATAGCTCATAGTTGGGATGCCTTCTCTATCAGGCCCCCTTCTTGCCTGGTGCACCCTCTCCACATTGCAGGGGTTGCTTGGGTAGAATTTACATTACTGTGAATCCCTCGCCTAGACATAACTGAATAAGAGGACGGTCTAGCTGAAAATACAGTAAATTTATAATGCCAAGGTTCTTTTGTTTTGAGCAGAATGGTCAACAATTTTCTTCCTCCTGTTTCAAACACAGTAGTTTTGGCATAGCAAGAGTTAAATCAGCACAGATAAAGAATTGGGCACATCAGGGAAGGTTTGTATAGTGCTTAGCATTGCAGAAAGAAAGAGAGAGGGAGTGAGAGAGAGAGAGAGAGAGAGAGAGAGAGAGAGAGAGGATATCTGGTAAACATAATACAGCTTACAGTGCTTTCCTCTATGGATATAGATTGCTTGTAGCTAGTGATTCTTTAAATGAGGTTAAATATTAAAAAATAATGAGGCAAAGTAAAATAAACTAAAAGTCAATCCTGACATTTCCCTTTGATAAATGTTCTGTCATGAGCAGTTCTTCTCCCTCCCCTTCACATTTTCATATGTGCTTCGTACTATTTTTTAAACAAGGAGTTGATAAAGAAAAATTGTGTTCTCAAAAAAATTAGTGAAAAAAAATTAAACCCTAACACAATAGAGGTCAGTAAGTGATGGTAGTAAAGCAATTAGTAATGATTAATGGAGAATGCTTATAGTAGAAAGATGTCCCAGTGGGATCAATTTTGGAGTTGCTGCTGCGGTTTAGTGTGTATAACATTAGCACAAAACAGCTTGCCTGAGAAACATCTCAGGACAACTATTCTCTGTTTGACTTGTAATGTATAAATATATACACACTGCCATGGCTCTTACCTAATAAAGAATATTGCTTTAATGGTTCTTAAAGACACAGTCCCCTCCACCCAGTTCCCACAAAAATATTGAGTTGTTATTCTGGTTAGCCAAAAAGAATGCACAGGGAGGCGTATCCGTTGATACTGCTGAGCCTTACAGGGGAATCCAGGAGCGCCGAGCTTGAATGGTATTTTGTCATCAGAACCCTGCTAGGGCTATTTTGATTGGTTGTGCATACACTTATGCATCATCCGATTAGCAATTTTGCTGGGGCTTTAGCAATTTTTAGATGGCTATTTTATATTACAATTTTTGGTACTTTCTATGTTCAAACAAGCATTAATGCTTGTTTGAACAATATATGAGTGCATATGAGCCACAGGCAGGGGAGCAAAGAAGAACCACATGAGATTAAACCCATCATTACATTTTTTCCCCTATAACGAGGATCCGATTCCTTCCTCTTAACAAATTTTTATAAATAGAAAAAAAGTGTTTATATTTTTGGTCTGTCATAAGCAGGGACTATCAGGTAGGCAAATTAATGGAGAACACAAGTGCAGTGGTGACCAGAGTGGTGGGACTAATTGTGTTATCCAGCCTTGGCAGCTGAAGATATGGGGGATTCAGAATTGGGGGCAGTAGAGTTAGGGGCTCTTCTCAGGCCCCACTCATCAGAAACACAGGATTGAATGCTATGAATGTCCAATAAAAAAGGTATCATCTTATTTTCTTTTCCATGTTTTATTTTGTTTGACTTCTATTGATAACCTTTAAGAGTGGACTAACACGGCTACCAACCTCTCCACTTGAAATAAAATAGGAATTTTCAACCACATGTCCTATTTTGTTTCATTACATAAATGAAAGAAAAATGTTTTTTTTTCTTCATTTAGAAAACCTCAACTTCCATTAACTGATTGCACTACAATAGTAAAAAGCAAACATCCATTCCAGAGTTCCTTTCCCCAACCCCTTAACTTACTCTGCGAGGTCCCACAGGGCAATCCCCAGTTACTCCTGCCCTGCTGGTGCTGTACTTCAAGGGGGTAATAGGACAGGAAAATGCTTATTTTTTGCTTATGTGTCTTTATAAGATACTAGCACAAATCCTACAGAAAACAAGCCTAGATTGAAGGTGAGGACATTCTGCCTACTCATAAGCAGAAACAAATGAGACGGCTGAGGGGGAGATGTGATAGAAATCCGTAAAATACTGAGTGGAGTGGAACAGGTAGACATGAATCACTTGTTTACCCTTTTCAAAAATAATAGGACTAGGGGGCATGTAATGAAGCTACTAAATAGCAAATTTAAAACAAACTGGAGAAAATATTTCTTCACTCAGCGTGTAATAGAACTCTAGAATTCGTTGCCAGAAAATGTTGTAAAAGCAGTTAGCTTAGCAGGTTTAAAAAAGGTTTGGATAATTTCCTAAAAGAAAAGTCCATAAACTATTATTAAGATGGACTTGGGAAAATCCACTGCTTATTTCTAGGATAAGCAGCGTAACATTTGTTTTACTCTTTTGGGATCTTGCCAGGTACTTGTGACCTGCATTGGCCACTGTTAGAGAACAGGATATTGGGTTTGATGGACCTTTGGTCTGTCCCAGTATGGCAACACTTATGTTCTTAAGCAGCACAACTACATGTGTATTTTATAAAATATGCACAAATTGTGACTCTGCCTATACTTTGCCCAGACTCTACCCATGAGCATGCCTACTGAACAACTACATGCTAGCTTGTATCACACATACTTTTAGGTATTACCTAATTTTGTAAGAGCACATTTACATGTATAAATCAGTGTTTTAATCATGAAAATGGTTTATATAGTTAATTTCAACTTTTAAAGTTATCATATGTATGCATTTAAAAAAAACTATTATTCTCTTTTTTTCAAATCTTCCCCTTTCAATTACTTAGCTGTGTCTGAACCCCATCCCTGAGCACATTGACTGAATGGCACTAGTAACTTTAACAGTCTCCAAGACTGGAGGACTCCTTCCAGTGTGTACCTTCAATGCTGGTGGTAATCTAGTTAGGGCCTTCACTATTGAGGCAGCCCTTTCCTGCACTCTCTGGGCTTGTGAACCCAGGCAGTGGCATAGCCAGGCATTTTCAACAGAGGGTGCATCTGAAACCCGGCCTGCAAAGCTCTTGTAATTCCTTTCCCCCCACCCCCTCCATATACATTCTGCTATCTCTCCCTTCCATTCCAGGCCCACAAAGCTGTACAATTTCCTCCCTCCCACTCCTCTCCCCCATTTACAGTCTGGTATCTCAACTCTCCCTTCCCTTCCTGTCCTGCAAAGCTCTCGCAATTCCCTCCCTCCCTTCCCCCTCCCCATCTCCAGTCTGTTATCTCTTCCTTCCCTTCCAGGTCCACAAAGCTCTCCCAATTTCCTCCCTCCCACCCCTCTCCCCCGTTTACAGTCTAGTATCTCAACTCTCCCTTCCCTTCCTGGCCCGCAAAGCTCTCGTAATTCTCTCCCTCTCTCCGCACCTTACAATCACCTCTAGTCTTTGCTCGGGTAGCACCAGCAGCACTCATAGGCTGCCTGTGGCCTGCACTGGGGCTTTCTCTCTGAACTGTTTTGCCTTTCAGAAAACAGGATGTTGCATCAGAAGGGGCAGGACGGTTCACAGAGAAAGCCCTGGTGCAGGCCACAAGTAGCCTACGAGTTCCGTTGCTGCTGCCCAGGTCAAAACTGGAGGTGATTTTAAGGCGTGGGGGGGGGGGGGGGCAGAGAATTGTGAGCAGTTTGCAGGGCCTGGAAGGGAAGAGAAGGGAGAGATACCAGACCATGCAGAGAGGACGGGAAGAGGAAGGGAGGGAAATGAAGTATGGCACTACTAATACTGAACTGACAGGGGTGTGTACGCAATGAATGCACCTTGAACCACTGTACTCAGATGCTCTCAGCCTTGAACCTGGATCCCTTGCACAGTAGCATAGAATGGTGCATACTAAAATCACCATATACAATATGAAAAATTTGCCCAGAAATTACTGCTATAAGAGAAAATACTATACTGTGCAGTACAAAGTCATAATCTAAAAACTTCTCATAGCAAGGAGGAAAATGACCTTGGTGATAGTTTATCACTCTGTAGTGGAGATTGATTTTTGTGAGGTAGATTCTATCATTGGTCAAAAACCTCCATATATAATACAAAATTTTACTGTATCATATTTTCCCCGATATTCATTTGTACATTAATAAACTCAAAGATTGGCACAAAAAAAATCTGCGATCAACGCTGTTCTATAAAGATGAGTGCCCATTATTGAACAGCATCGAGTACTGATTACATTACCCAAATTTAAGTGCCAAACCTTACACCTGCTGAAACCAGGTGTAATTTCTGGCACCCAATATGGGTGCATATCTCCGGTATTCTATAACACTACGTGCAAATTTTAGGAAAACCCCTAATCAGCACATTTAGAGTTGCGCACTATGGGATCTGGATACACATTGTTATAGAATACCATGTAGCAAGATGTGCATGCAAATCCAAATTGGTACCAATTAGTACCGAATTATTGACACTAATTGGTTTGTGAGCCAATGTAGTTGTATGTACAACTTTGGGCGTCATACATAGAATCCAGGGGATGATATGCAATTTAAAGGTCTTAGCTCATTGAGATGGCACTAGAGAGATCCTCACTGGAGACTGAACCACTAGGAAATGAGAATTTCTTCTCCTGCCAGTTCAGCAAGGGGAAAAAATTTAGAGCAGTCATTCAAGAAAGGGAGGACTTTCTGGGGTTGGAGTACCTGGGATTTGGGGGAATGGCTTCTGCACCATGAGGAGGGATTCCACATAGCTAAATGTTTCTGAACCAGAAAAGGATTGCCTGCCTGTCTGACATTGCTGCCTGGATGTCTCAGCGCCATCTGAAACTAAACATGACCAAGACTGAGCTTCTTATCTTTCCCTCTAAACCAACCTCTCCTCCTCCCCCATTCTCTATTTCTGTGGATAACACTCTCATCCTTCCTGTCTCATCAGCTCATAACCTTGGGGTCATCTTTGACTCCTCCCTCTCCTTCTCTGCACATATTCAGCAGACTGCTAAAACCTGTCATTTCTTTCTCTATAATATCACCAAAATTCGCCCTTTCCTTTCTGAGCACACTACCAGAACCCTCATCCACACCCTTATCACCTCTAGCTTAGACTATTGCAACTTGCTTCTCACAGGTCTCCCACTTAGCCATCTCTCTCCTCTTCAATCTGTTCAAAATTCTGCTGCACGACTAATATTCCGCCAGTGTCGTTATGCTCATATTAGCCCTCTCCTCAAGTCACTTCACTGGCTTCCTATCCGTTTCCGCATACAGTTCAAACTCCTCTTATTGACCTATAAGTGCATTCACTCTGCAGCTCCTCAGTACTTCTCCACTCTCATCTTTCCCTACATTCCTCCCTGGGAACTCCGTTCACTGGGTAAATCTCTCTTATCTGCACCCCTCTCCTCCACTGCTAACTCCAGACTCCGTTCCTTTTATCTTGCTGCACCATATGCCTGGAATAGACTTCCTGAGCCGGTTCGTCAAGGTCCATCTCTGGCCATCTTCAAATCTAAGCTAAATGCCCACCTTTTTGATGCTGCTTTTAACTTCTAACCCTTATTCACTTGTTCAGAACCCTTATTTTATCATCCTCACTTTAATATTCCTTTATCTCTTGTTTGTCCTGTTTGTCTGTCCTAATTAGATTGTAAGCTCTGTCGAGCAGGGACTGTCTCTTCATTTTTAAGTGTACAGTGCTACGTAAGTCTAGTAGCGCTTTAGAAATGATAAGTAGTAGTAGTAGAAGTAAAATTACCAGTTTAACCCCTTCTACCTTTTCCCGTTTGAATGCAATTTCCCATCAAGTAAGATACTCACCAGTGGAGCTTTCTTCCCCTCAGCAGGTTCTCTCTCAGCACCTCCTGAGGACTAAGAGCAACTGAGCTCCAGTTTACTTATGTAGCTGTGCTTCTGAGACAAGGGGGCTCAATGCCTGTTATTTATGAGCATGATATTTACTATTGCAGGACGTACGCATCGCGGTCGTACTGTTTTAGATTTTATTGCAAGCTGTACACATCGCAGCTAGATGTAATATACCAGGGGCGTAGCCACGGGTGGGCCTGGGTGGGCCCAGGCCCACCCATTTTCCCTCCAGGCCCGCCCATCCACATTGCTGTCTCCCTTTTGTCCCACGGAGGCAGCGCTTCCTTCCTGCCCTGTCTTCTCCCGAAGCTCGGCTGCATCGGTCCTTCCCTGCAAGTAGAATCCTCCTTTGCCGGTCGCGCAGCTACGCTCCTCCCCCTGCCGCATCTATCTGGCCCTCTGTGATGCACTTCCTGTTTAGGGCCGGATGAACGCGGCAGGGGGAGGAGCAAAGCTCCATGTGCATGGCAGCGCAGCGCAACCGGCGAAGGAGGATTCTACTTGCAGGGAGGGACCGATGCAGCGGAGCTTCGGGAGAAGACAGGGCAGGAAGGAAGCGCTGCCTCCATGGGACAAAAGGGATAGAGACAGCGCGAAGGATGCGGATGGGCGGACCTGGAGGAAAAATGGCTGAGCTGCTGGGACATGGGAGGGAGAGGAGGAAGGGGCTGGAGGGAAGGGAGAGAGTTGCTGGGACATGGGAGGGAGAGGAAGAAGGGACTGGAAGGAAGGGAGAGAGCTACTGGATATGGGAGGGAGAGGAAGAAGGGACTGGAAGGAAGGGAGAGAGTTGCTGGGACATGGGAGGGAGAGGAAGAAGGGACTGGAGGGAAGGGAGAGAGCTACTGAATATGGGAGGGAGAGGAAGAAGGGACTGGAAGGAAGGGAGAGAGCTGCTGGGACATGGGAGGGAGAGGAAGAAGGGACTGGAGGGAAGGGAGAGAGCTTCTGGGACATGGGAGGGAGAGGAAGAAGGGACTGGAGGGAAGGGAGAGAGCTTCTGGGACATGGGAGGGAGAGGAAGAAGGGACTGGAGGGAAGGGAGAGAGCCGCTGGGACATGGGAGGGAGAGGAAGAAGGGACAGGAGGGAAGGGAGAGAGCCGCTGGACATGGGAGGATAGGGAGAGAAAGAGGGGAGATGGATGGAAGGATGCAGAAAGGGGAGAGACTGGAAGGATGTGGAGAGAGAGAGAGAGAGAGAGGGGAGACTGAACAGAAAAGGGTAGAGAGATAGAGACACTAGATGGAAGGATCAGGAGAGAGGGTAGATGGGTGGAAGGATGAGGAGAGAAAGAGGGAAGACACTGGATGGAAGGGTAGGGAGAAAAAGGAGACGCTGGATGCAAAAGAAAGAGTACATAAGTACATAAGTAGTGCCATACTGGGAAAGACCAAAGGTCCATCTAGCCCAGCATCCTGTCACCGACAGTGGCCAATCCAGGTCAAGGGCACCTGGCACGCTCCCCAAACGTAAAAACATTCCAGACAAGTTATACCTAAAAATGAGGAATTTTTCCAGTCCATTTAATAGCGGTCTATGGACTTGTCCTTTAGGAATCTATCTAACCCCTTTTAAACTCCGTCAAGCTAACCGCCCGTACCACGTTCTCCGGCAATGAATTCCAGAGTCTAATTACACGTTGGGTGAAGAAAAATTTTCTCCGATTCGTTTTAAATTTACCACACTGTAGCTTCAACTCATGCCCTCTAGTCCTAGTATTTTTGGATAGCGTGAACAGTCGCTTCACATCCACCCGATCCATTCCACTCATTATTTTATACACTTCTATCATATCTCCCCTCAGCCGTCTCTTCTCCAAGCTGAAAAGCCCTAGCCTTCTCAGCCTCTCTTCATAGGAAAGTCGTCCCATCCCCACTATCATTTTCGTCGCCCTTCGCTGTACCTTTTCCAATTCTACTATATCTTTTTTGAGATACGGAGACCAGTACTGAACACAATACTCCAGGTGCGGTCGCACCATGGAGCGATACAACGGCATTATAACATCCGCACACCTGGACTCCATACCCTTCTTAATAACACCCAACATTCTATTCGCTTTCCTAGCCGCAGCAGCACACTGAGCAGAAGGTTTCAGCGTATCATCGACGACGACACCCAGATCCCTTTCTTGATCCGTAACTCCTAACGCGGAACCTTGCAAGACGTAGCTATAATTCGGGTTCCTCTTACCCACATGCATCACTTTGCACTTGTCAACATTGAACTTCATCTGCCACTTGCACGCCCATTCTCCCAGTCTCGCAAGGTCCTCCTGTAATCGTTCACATTCCTCCTGCGACTTGACGACCCTGAATAATTTTGTGTCATCGGCGAGGGGCGCTGATGGATGGAAAGAGGGAGAGGACAGAGTAGGGAAAGACTAGAGAATAAGAGGAAGGGGCATGTGGAGAACAATGGTGAGGAAAAGATGAAAAGCCATAGGTGGTGAATGGACAGGAAACCCTGGCAAGAGAAAGACGAAGGAAAGCAGAATCTAGAGACTGGGAGCAACACAATGAGAAAAAGTAAATGGCCATACAACAAAGGTAAAGAAAATAATTTTATTTTAATTTAGGATAAAGTAATATGGTACCTGTGTTAATAAAGTTTCAGAGACCAATACTTCCTTCCTTAGGTCAGGAGAGGATACCATAACAGCGTTATGCTGACCTGAGGCAGGAGGTTTTGGCCTCTGAAAGCTCATTGAAAAGGGAGTTAGGCTTTTAAATAAATTTTCTGAAACCTGATGCACTGAAAAGCAGCACTTTACCCCTATGTGACAAATGCATCTGATTAGTGTGACTAAATTTTGCTGGGGAAGGGGGAATAGAGAGAAAATTTTGTGCCCACCCACTTTAGGTTCAGGCCCATCCAAAATTGGCAGTCTGGCTACGCCACTGTAATATACTCCTGCTTTTAGCGATATGTTTTGCCGATTAATTCATCAACACCTGCCGCATTGAGAAGTATCTCTACTAACATGACATTTATCTTTATAAGGAATATATACTGTAGACATATCTGACAACTATCAGCTGTTTCGAGTTACTCTACAAATATTTTCCCCATCATTATAGTGGTGAGTCTCTTTTAAGTTTGTTAAATGTTTTACAATATACTGTTCACACTAATTGACTACACAATCTGTGTTTCACATCTCAAGGCATCCTATTTTTGATGAACCAATATATTTTTTGTTTGATATGGTTTTGAAAATACTATATGAAATGTTACCCACATTTTAAACCTTATTTAGACAATGTTAGGATTCTTTTATGTAACTCTCACATCTTACTATGTAGATTTCCTGAGCTAGTTTCCTAAATACTCATCCCTTGCATTATTTTCTATATTTTACATACCATCATGTAGATTTTTTGAATAGATATATACTATTATGTAATTCTTTATATATCATCATATGTTTTTTTATATACCAATGTGAAATTTTTTTGAAATGATATTAATTGTTTTGATGAGTGCATCTTTATCATTATTTTACATTATTTATTACAGGTTCCTATTTGAATATAATTTGTATTCATGTTTGACTGTAGTGTATATTTTATTTTATTATATTATGTTATGTTATGTTATTTTCTCAATGTTCATTGTTTTGTATTTTATGTAGACCCCTGACTCAGGTGCAGAGCACTGAAACACAGCCCCTGTTGGGTCTTTCTCCAATGACTGTTTTTATCAAAGTTTATAATTAAAGAACTGTGTCCCTCTTTTTAAGGCCCTTGGTGCTGTTTTCTTTGTTTGGACTTTTGCTTGTACTTTGTTCCCTCTCTTTGCTATACTTAAGTTTATAGAACACATTTTTTTCACTTGGCCTATGAAGATCCCCTCCCGCCTCCTTTCTCTGTTCTTGACAATTGCGTATCCTTCTTTTGGTATGAATGTACAGCTATCACATACAGTATGATAATGGAGTTCTTATCCTTTTGGCAAATATTTGTATTGTAAACTGCTTTGATCTGTCTGCCAGTATAAATAAATAGATAAATAAATAAATAAATAAAAAATAAGAGCTCTAAAACCATGTCATAATCATGTTTCAGCAAATGTCCCTGTATCAAGGCTGGCAAATTAAGAACATTAACCAGTGCAAAACATAGATGGCAATTCTATAGAAGGCATGCCTGCATTTAGGTGTACCTAACGCATATAAATTATATTGCATTATATTTTAATCTTATATCCCACAATAACCAATAAGTTCAATGCATGTAACATCCAAGAATCTGAAGAATTCTCCTGAGAATTTATGATTCAACAAATAACCTCAAAACCACAGCAGCTCATCAATAACAAACAACAAATATTTTCTAAAAAGAAGAGTCTTCAACAGCTTTCTGAAGTGACAGTAATTCTCAATTTGTCTAAGGGAAGGAGGTAAAAGGTTCCAGCAAGAAGCTGCTTGGTATGGTAGGTGCCATTTACATGCGTGCTTGTTCAAAATGCTGTTCAGTAAGCTTGCATGTAAGTGGCATAACATGCAATTGAAAAGGTGGCATACATATGGGAGGAGTATAGGAGGGACATGGGAGTGTCAGCCATCAACATGTACATCTTATAAAATACTATCAGATGTAAGCAAAACAAACTTAGTGGTGCTTAGAAGCAGTGGCGTAGCTACGTGGGGCCTGAGGGGGCCGGGGCCCCCGCAGATTCACCCCTGGACCCCCCTCCCGGCGAACCCGCCCCCGCCGCCACCTACCTTTACTTTTGCTGGCGGGGGATCCCACTCCCCACCAGCCGACATCTTCTCAGTCCTTCCTGCTCTTCAATTTGTTTGCTGACGTCCTGAACGTGCAGGACGTCAGACTCAGAGAACAGTTCTGTTCTCTGAGTCTGACGTCCTGCACATACAACGTGCAGGACGTCAGCAAACAAATTGAAGAGCAGGAAGCGACTGAGAAGAAGACGTCGGCTGGCGGGGAGTGGGATCCCCCACCAGCAAAAGTAAAGGTAGGCTGCAGTGGCGGCGGATTTGCGGCGGGAGGGGGGGCCGGCAATGTCGGCGGGGGGGGGGGGGGGGGTGCCGCCGGGGGGAGGGCTAAAATGTGCCCCCTCCCCTGGGCTCTGGACCCCTCCCCCACGGAAGGCTGGCTACGCCCCTGCTTAGAAGGCAACTGTAGTAATTGGGAATTAAGGCAGATTTCTAAGGTCTGTGCCACGGTTATGGCTAGACAGATCTGGATGAGCTGGAGTGTTCTTCGATGGCAACTCCAGTAGCTGGGGAATAAGACCAGTGCCAGGCAGACTTCTATGGTCTATGCACCAAAAATGGCAAGGACAGATCAAGTATGCATATGTCATATCAGGGGCGTAGCCAGACAACAGATTTTGGGTGGGCCTAGGCAAGAATTGGGTGGGCACCAAGTGTTCTATCCCCCCCCCCCCCAAAAATAAAAAAATTTATCTCAGCTGGTGGGAAAATGCTTCTTTCCACCTCGGCAGCAGGCATGCACTGAAAACTGAGCATGCGCAGGTGCCGGTGTCATGGAGAGTAGCGTTTTCGTTACAATCAGGGGAAAATCTTCAGCTGGCGGAGCTTGGGATTCCCTCCAGTTACCACTAAACATGTGCTACTGTTGGGTGGGCCTGAGCCATAAATGGTTGGGCCCTGGCCCACCCAAGCCCACCTGTGGCTACGCCACTGTGTCATATCACATCATACCACATGCTATGTGCTGGGCAGAGCGGTATATCAAGTATTCACTAAACTAAACTAAACTAAACTAAACAGACTGGATGGACCATACAAGTTTTTATCTTGCCATCAGCTACAATTTTGCTATGTTACTATGGGTTGATTACGCATGCCCTCCTACACCTGCCATTGGTAAGCCGGTGGGCACACCTTCTTTATGGCACATCAATGTGGGTTTGTCCTAGTATTCTGTAATGGTACCAGGGCATTGTATTGGGGTGCCAAAAATGAGGTGCCAATTTACAGAATTGCTGCTATAAAACAGAAATTAAATAGTGCCAAAAATATATAAAATAATCATTATTTATTTATTTATGACATTTATACCCCACATTTTCCCAAACAATTTCGAGGTCAATGTGGCTAACATGCTGACAAGAAAAGCAAAGAATATAGGGGCCCTTTTACTAAGGTGCGCTGAAAAGTGGCCTGCAGTGGTGTAGACGTGTATTGGATGCATACAGGTTCATTTCTCAGCACACCTGCAAAAAAGGCCTTTTTGGGGGGGCTGAAAATGGACATGCGGCAAAATGAAAATTGGTGCGTGCCCATTTTGGGCCTGACACCTTATCGCCACCCATTGACCAGGGGCGTAGCTGGTGGGGCCATGGGGGCATGGGCCCCTGCAGATTTAGCCCTGGCCCCCCTGCTTTCACCCCTCCAGCCGCCACCCCCCCCTGCCGCCAACCCTCCCCCGCTGCCGCTGTCAGGTACCTTCGCTGGTGGGGGTCCCCAACCCCTGCCAGCTCAAGTCCTCTTCAGCGCCGGTCTTCGGTGCATTGCTGACCTGGATTCTGTTTCTGTGAGTCCTGACGTCAGCAAACGTGCCGGACTCGGAGACCGGCACTGAAAGGGACTTCGGCTGGTGGAAGTTGGGGACCCCCGCCAACGAAGGTACCTGTTGGCGGCGGCGGGGGGGGGGGGGGGGGGTCGAAAGGAATGGTGCTAGGGGGTCAAAAGTGGCAGGGGTGTTGGCGGCACCAGGGGGGCTAAAATGTGCCCCCTCACCTCTGGCTCTGGACCCCCCTCCCGCCGAAGTCTGGCTATGCCCCTGCCATTGACTTAGTGATAAGGTCTTACGCATTAACTGGGCGGTAATCCTCAGCGCATGTACAGTGCCAGAAAATTTCCACTGTGCCTACTGGACGCACGTACAAAATGAAATTACCGCCCAAGCCACGCGGTAGCCGAGCGGTAGTTCCAAATTGGCCGTAGGCACCTATGTGGCTTAGTAAAAGGGCCCCCTAATCAAATAAAGGAGTGTGAAGGAATATTCCAAACTTGGACCATGGGAGCTAACCACCAGAGGTCTCACTTCTAACTCAGAGGGTTTGTCCTCCCAGAAAGGGCAAGTATATAGGATGGATCAAGAAGGAAAGTGGCACAATGATGCTAGAAGGAAGAAATCTATGAAGGAAGCTGAAAGGTCTTTATTCTTTATTGCATTATTTGTTTTACCACCATTCAATAACAGCATCAAGGTGGTGTACTATATATATATATTTATGGCAAAATAGATTTTATGGCCGAGCTTGAATTTCCTATTTGAAACCTTCTGTCTAAGTTCTGATGGCAATGAATTTCACAAGAAAGGAGTGACACAACTAAAAGCAGCTTGAGACGAATATAAGATTTGAGTCGGTTGATAAGCAAGTAATGGTGCATGTTAAATTGTGCTGTTTCTTGAGAAGATTTAAAACCAGAGCAATGTTCTTCTGTTTTTGGAGCTATCACTGAAGTCTAGATTTACTAACAGTGTTTCCCAAGTCGGTCCTGGAGTACCCCCGTGCCAGTCAGGTTTTCAGGATATCCACAATGAATATGCATGAAAGAG
This sequence comes from Microcaecilia unicolor, assembly GCF_901765095.1. Taxonomy (NCBI): domain Eukaryota; kingdom Metazoa; phylum Chordata; class Amphibia; order Gymnophiona; family Siphonopidae; genus Microcaecilia; species Microcaecilia unicolor. The sequence continues at coordinate 157,202,112 of NC_044039.1, read as the reverse complement.
ATTTGCATACAGTGGAGACAATCTATGCAAATAATTTTATGCATATTCATTGTGGATCTCTTGAAAACCTGTCTGGCAAGGTGGTACTCCAGGACTGACTTGGGAAACACTGTACTAATGTGTCCTACATTATTAGCTCACGCTAACACACATTAACATATGGTATTTACTGCAGGCCCCTTTTTGTGCAGTGGAACCTATTTAATAATGCAGATTAATAGTATTAGCATGTGCTAATGTTACAGATTAATAGTATTAGCATATGCTAATACGGTTGTACACTTTAATAAAACCAGCCCTTAGTTTGCTTTTTTGCAGAGAGGAAACTGTTAACATGTAAATAGCCAGTGCTCATATAGAGCTAGATTTTCTGTTCCTGTTTTGTTTGCTGTATTGTACATATCTTTTTTTCCTTCAGAGCTTCTTTGCTGTTTTCCGGTTTTAGGAATAAAATCCACTTAGATAATCATAAAATCTGTAATGTTTTGTGTTTGCCTCAGATCTCCAGGGATCCTGAAAAGCCTCAGGTGCTTGGCCATCAGTTGGCTAGTTACATGGAGATATAAAAAATCATTCCAGTGAATGCATCCTTTAAATTGTTTATATATGTATTTATTTAAGCATTTGCATTTTGCCTAAGCCACTAAGAGGGGCATAATTGATCGGGGCGCCCAAGTTTTCATGAGGGCGTCCTCGCAAGACGGCCCCACGAAGGGGCGGGGAAACCCGTATTATCGAAACAAGATGGGCGTCCATCTTTCGTTTCGATAATACGGTCAGGGATGCCCAAATCTCAACATTTAGGTCGACCTTAGAGATGGCCATCCCCAGTTTTCGGCCATAATGGAAACTGAGGATGCCCATCTCAAAAACGACCAAATCCAAGTCCTTTGGTCGTGGGAGGAGCCAGAATGCGTAGTGCACTGGTCCCCCTGACATGCCAGGACACCAACCGGGCATCCTAGGGGGCACAGCAGTGGACTTCAGAAATTGCTCTCAGGTGCATAACTCCCTTACCTTGGGTGCTGAGCCCCCTCCAAAACCCACTCCCCACAACTGTACACCACTACCATAGCCCTAAGGGGTGAAGGGGGGCACCTACATGTGGGTACAGTGGGTTTCGGGTGGGTCTTGGAGGGCTCACATTTACCACCACAAGTGTAATAGGTAGGGGGGGATGGACCTGGGTCCGCCTGGCTGAAGTGCACTGCAGTACCCATTAAAACTGCTCCAGGGATCTGCATACTGCTGTCAGAGAGCTGGGTATGACATTTGAGGCTGGCATAGAGGCTGTCAAAAATTTTTTTCAAACTGTTTTTTTAGAGTGGGGGGGTTGGTGACCACTGGGGGAGTAAGGAGAGGTCATCCACGATTCCCTCTGGTGGTCATCTGGTCAGTTCAGGCACCTTTTCATGGCTTGGTCGTAAGAAAAACGGACCAAGTAAAGTCGGCCAAGTGCTCGTCACGGACGCCCTTCTATTTTCCATTATCGGCCGAGGACGCCCATCTCTTAATCACTACTACTACTACTACTATTAAACATTTCTATAGCGCTACTAGACTTACGCAGCGCTGTACAAATTAGCATGAAAAGACAGTTGACGATGCCCAAAATCGGCTTTCGATTATGCCGATTTGGGCGACCCTGAGAGAAGGACGCCCATCTCCCGATTTGTATTGGAAGATGGGTGCCCTTCTCTTTCGAAAATAAGCCTGTAAGTGGATCATTTCATAAATGTACACAGTAATCAAAGTAAACAATTAACAAACTCAAATAAAAACAATATGGACCAAATTCTATAAATGGCACTCAAATTTGGGCAGAAAAAAAATGAGCGCTATGCACTATTCTATAAACAACACTTAATGTTGGGCACTGTTTATAGAATAGTGCTTAGCGGCAGGATCCGTACCTAATTTTAGGCATGGGGATTTACACCAACATGCGCCAAAGCCCCGTTTTACTGCAGCTGGTAAAAGGGAAGTCTCGCTTTCCTACAGGAAATGGCCAGGCGGCAAGTAAAGCATTTGCCGCATGGCCATTTTTTTTTGGGGGGGGGAGCCCTTACTGCCACCCATTGAGGTGGCAGTAAGGGATCCTGCATTAACCCGGTGGTAACCCGGCAGCATGCGGCACTGCCCGATTACCACCGGGTACAATCTGGTGCTACAAAAATAAATACATTTTTGTAGCACTGGAAATGACAACATGCTAGGGGTGGGAAGTACCACTGGGCTGCTGCGGTAGCCTGGCGGTACTTCTGGTATAGCGAACAGTAAGCCCACATTGGGCTTACCGCCACTTAGTAAAAGGAGCCCTAAATTAGGCACGGATCTCCCTTATTCTGTAGCACTGTGCGCAACTTCAAGGAACGCCCCAGATCCGCCCTTGCACCTCCCATGGCCTTGCCCCTTTTCAGATCTGCATGTAAAATTTACACGTGGATTTCAGTGCCTAAAAATGCATGTATAAATTTAAATTGATGCCAATTAGTGCTGATAATTAATTATTAGCACCCAATTATCAGTGCTAATTAGCTTTTTTGTTAATTACATTGCATGCACAAATTGAGACAGCACCCAACAAACAGGAAGCCAAAGTGAAGTACTTGTCAAACCTATGCCCCGAAAAGTGAGCCCTTGTGCCAAACAACGCCTGGCAGCCAGACAGTTCTGATCTTACCTGGGGAGTCAGGGCAGAGACCTCCCACGAAGGGCAGGATGGAGCAGACAAATGCCCAAAAGACAAGGTCCCGGTCCGATCAGCGGTTCCAGGCCGGCGGTAGACAAAAGCAAAGTCCAGATCCAACCTGTGGTAAAAGCAGGCGGCAGGCAAAGGCAAAGTCCAGGCCCAAGCTGTGGTTCAAAGGCAGGCGGCAAGCGAAAGCAAAGTCCAGGTCCAAACTGTGGTTCAAAGGCAGGCGGCAGGCAAAAGCAAAGTCCAGGTCCAAACTGTGGTTCAAAGGCAGGCGGTAGGCAAAAGCAAAGTCCAGGTCCAAACTGTGGTTCAAAGGCAGGCGGCAGGCAAAAGCAAAGTCCAGGTCCAAACTGGGGTTCAAAGGCAGGCGGCAGGCAAAAGCAAAGTCCAGGTCCAAACTGTGGTTCAAAGGCAGGCGGCAGGCAAAAGCAAAGTCCAGGTCCAAACTGGGGTTCAAAGGCAGGCGGCAGGCAAAAGCAAAGTCCAGGTCCAAACTGGGGTTCAAAGGCAGGCGGCAGGCAAAAGCAAAGTCCAGGTCCAAACTGGGGTTCAAAGGCAGGCGGCAGGCAAAAGCAAAGTCCAGGTCCAAACTGGGGTTCAAAGGCAGGCGGCAGGCAAAAGCAAAGTCCAGGTCCAAACTGTGGTTCAAAGGCAGGCGGCAGGCAAAAGCAAAGTCCAGGTCCAAACTGTGGTTCAAAGGCAGGCGGCAGGCAAAAGCAAAGTCCAGGTCCAAACTGTGGTTCAAAGGCAGGCGGCAGGCAAAAGCAAAGTCCAGGTCCAAACTGTGGTTCAAAGGCAGGCAATCCAAAACACAAAACTCAGGGATCCGCAAGCAGAAGCCGAAGCAAAGAACTCCACCAGCGTCTGCACTTAAATAGCCCCCTCCAACAGGAGGGAACTCATCAGCTGTCAGAAGGGTGGAGCCACCAGCCAGCCCCAGGGCTCCGGATAGGCTGGTCCCAGAGAGAAGGCGGAGTCCAGCCGCGACCAGCCAATCCGGGCCCAGAAGGGGCGTTCTCTCAGCTCCCAGGTCCCGCACCCGGAAGAAGCTTTCTAGTTTGAGAGCGCCGGCCATTTTGGCAGTGCCGGTGCTCTCCGGCCGCCACCGCGCTATAGCGGCGAACCGGCCTTGTCCAGGAGGCGGGCACAACTCCACGCCGCCCATAACCCGCGATACCCCGCTCTCTCCTGCTCGCGGAGCGAGGCATCCCCGCGGGCAGGGCGGTGCAGGTAAGGGACGTGACAGTACCCCCCCCGTAAGCCCCCCCTCTCCGTCTAGGTCCAGGTTTAGTAGGGTAGCGAGCGTGGAACTCGTGCAACAAATCAGGAGCAAGGATATTAGCAACTGGCTCCCAGGAGTTATCCTCAGGACCAAAGTTCTTCCACGAGATCAAGTAAAACAATCGACCTCGCTGGAGTTTAGAGTCAAGAATCTCTTTTACCTCGAACTCCGGATCAGGGTCAGAGTCTGGAACCAGAATCTTCTTGGGAGCAGGATGCCAGTGGGAAGTCCTAAAAGGTTTAAGCAGAGACACATGAAAAGCATTGTGAATGCGAAGATTACCTGGTAGGTGAAGGCGATAGACCATCGTCCCCACTCTAGATCTCACAGAAAATGGCCCAATGAAGCGAGGAGCAAACTTAAGAGAGGGAAGACGCAGTTTGAGGTACTTGGTGCTGAGCCATACTCGCTGTCCCGGCTGAAATACGGGAGCGGCACAGCGACGTCGATCAGCAAATTGCTTGTACCGAGCAGCCGCCCTCCCCAACTGCTGACGAACTGTCCTCCAGGTTGCATGAATGGTGGTGAGAGTAGACTGGATCAGTGGCGGAGCCGCAGTCAAAGGAATCGGAGGCGGAAGACGAGGGTGACGTCCAAAAACAGTGAAGAAGGGGGATGTCCGTGAAGCCGAATGGAAACTATTGTTGTAGGCGAATTCAGCCCAGGCCAGAAGATCCGTCCAATCATCTTGACGAGCATTAGTGAAGGCCCGAAGAAAGGCTTTAAGGGTCTGGTTAGTACGCTCTGCCATGCCGTTGGTCTGAGGATGGTAAGCTGAAGAGAAATGTGTGGTAACCCCAAAGGCTGAGCATAACGATCTCCAAAATTTAGAGGTGAATTGTGATCCTCTATCACTGATGATACGATGCGGCAGTCCATGCAACCGAAAAATGTGCTGGATAAAATGGGATGCAAGAGCCTTCGCAGATGGCAGGGACCGCATGGGTACGAAGTGGGCCATGCGAGAAAAACGATCCACCACCACCCAGATGATCGTGTTGCCCCTGGAACAAGGAAGATCAGTTATAAAGTCCATGGAGACCTCCTGCCACGGTAGGTGGGGTACTGGCAATGGTTGAAGAAGCCCCCACGGCTTGCCTGGCAAGGACTTGGTACGGGCACAGGTAGGACAGGTAGAGACAAACTGCCGAATCTCCTGGGCCATGTGGGGCCACCAAAAATAACGGGAAATAAGATGGTAGGTCTTACGGAACCCAAAATGTCCCGAAAATGCAGCAGAATGACCCCACTGAAGGACCTTGCGACGAGATCGAGCCGGAACAGGAGTCTTGAGACAGGCGGATGCCCCCACCGTAGGAGAGAGGCAAGCAGGATTGAGCATAGGATAGAGCTCCTCAGGCTCCTCAGGTACGTCAAAAGCTCGGGAGAGGGCATCTGCCTGTATATTCTTCTCTGCGGGCCGAAACACCAAGTGAAAGGTAAAACGTGCAAAAAATAGTGACCAACGGGCCTGCCGGGGATTCAAGCGTTTGGCATCTTGCAAATAAAGCAGATTTTTGTGATCTGTAATGACTGTAATAGGGTGGGCAGCCCCCTCCAGTAGGTATCGCCACTCCTGAAAGGCGAGTTTCAGAGCCAGCAGCTCCCTGTCCCCGATGGTATAATTGCGTTCAGCTGGCGAAAACTTCTTAGAAAAAAAAAAACAAGGATGTTTCTTACCAGAAGCAGTTGTCTGGGATAGCACCGCCCCCACTCCCAAAGCAGAGGCATCGACCTCCACGATGAAAGGCTTCGTGACATCAGGACTACGGAGCACAGATGCAGACAAGAAAGCCGCCTTCAATGCAGAAAAGGCCTCCAGGGCAGCAGGAGACCAATGCCGAACATCCGCCCCCTTCCGAGTAAGGGCTGTCAAAGGAGCCGTGAGGAGCGAATAATGGGGAATGAATTGTCTGTAGTAGTTAGCAAAGCCAAGAAAACGCTGTAAGGCTCGGAGACCTTGGGGGAGAGGCCAGTCCCGGATAGCCTGCAGTTTAGCAGGATCCATTTGTAATCCAACAGCAGAGATAATATGTCCCAAAAAAGGAATAGTGGATTGATGAAACGCACATTTTTCCAACTTGGCAAACAGTCGATGATCCCGGAGTCGTTGAAGCACTGTGCGGACATGCCCGGGATGGTCCAGGGGAGAAGCAGAGAAGATCAGAATATCGTCCAAGTAAACAATGACTGAAGAATACAGAAGGTCCCGGAAAATGAAATTGATGAAATCTTGAAATACAGCCGGAGCATTACAAAGTCCAAAAGGCATGACCCGATACTCAAAATGACCGTCGTGAATATTAAATGCAGTTTTCCACTCGTCCCCCTGACGGATACGAATCAAGTTGTAGGCCCCTCGCAGATCCAACTTAGTAAAAATAACTGCCCCCTGGAGTCGATCAAAAAGCTCCGGGATAAGCGGGAGGGGATACCGGTTCTTGACTGTGATGTTGTTAAGTCCTCGATAGTCAATGCAGGGCCGCAAGGACCCATCCTTTTTGGAAACAAAAAAGAACCCTGCCCCGGCAGGAGAAGAAGATGGTCGGATGAATCCTTTACGAAGATTGTCCTGAATGTAGTCCCGCATGGCAGCAGATTCATCCCGGGACAAGGCATATAATCTTCCTCGAGGGGGCATCGTACCGGGTAACAAATCAATGGGACAATCAAACGGGCGATGGGGTGGGAGGGAATCTGCCTCCCGGGCATCAAAGACATCAGAAAACTCCTCGTATTCCTTCGGAAGATAAGCTTCACAGGGGTGGAGGACTCCAGGTAGCGCTGGCACATTAATAGAAGGAGGGCGCACTGGTGTCAGACAAGTTTCAAAACAACGACCACTCCATCGGCTGATTTCTCCCGAAGGCCAGTCTATGCAAGGCGCGTGCAGCCGCAACCAGGGTATACCTAGAATTACAGGATGGATGGCTTGAGGTAAAATAAGAAATTGTATCTCCTCATGATGAAGAAGGCCCACCTGCATTCGCAGCGGAAGAGTGAGATGGGTAATAGGCTGTGGCAGAGTAGAGCCATGAATAGACGTTACTTGAAGAGCTGGTTTACAGGGAGTAACCGGCCTGCCTAGGCCCTGAAGTAGTCTAGCATCAATAAAGTTGCCTCCTGCTCCTGAATCCAGCAAGGCTAGGGTGTTTATCCTGTATTCTTGCCACAGTAAGATAATAGGTACTGTCATTAAGTTATCCGGAAGGGTTCCTGAACGACCCACAACCACCCCCTTCACCAGGCTAGGGTCTAAGCATTTCCCGGCTTGTTGGGACACCCTTTCACAAAATGCCCAGGTTTCCCACAGTACATACATAGTTTATTCTCCCTCCGGTGGGTCCGTTCAACAGCTGTTAGTCGATGCCTGCCAATCACCATAGGCACCTCCGATCCCTCCGCCGTCGGAACCGCACCCTCCTGAGGAGAGACCGTTCGTGGTCTTTGAGGAGAAAACCTGCGAGACGGACGAGAGGCAACTTGTTCTCGTGCTCGTTCCTGGAAGCGGACATCAATCCGAGTACTTAAGGCAATAAGAGCGTCCAGAGTACCAGGGATTTCTCGGCCGGCTAATTCGTCCTTAATGCGTCCACTCAAGCCTTGCCAGAAAATGGCCGTAAGAGCCTCTTGATTCCATTTAAGTTCCGCCGCCAGGGTACGGAATCGAATAGCATAGGTACCAACCGTACTGCTTCCTTGCTGAATCCGTAGTAGCTCTCCTGCGGCAGAAGAAGGGCGTCCTGGAACATCGAAGACCATGCGGAACTGACGCAGGAATTCTCCTAGTTCCGAAAGGAGAGGATCCTGTTGTTCCCAGAGAGGTGAAGCCCATGCCAGAGCCGAACCGGAGAGTAATGAAATAATGTAGGTAATCTTTTGTTTGTCCGTAGGAAAAGAAGCAGGTTGCATGTCAAAGAGCATCTGACATTGATTCAAGAATCCGCGGCATGCCGAGGGTGTGCCATCAAACCGAGGAGGTTCAGGCAAACGAAAAGCAGGCAGAGGTGGAGATGTCCTACTTGCTCCGGAAGCCGGTGCTCGCTGCGCGGACATCTGAGAACACACATCTTGCAGTACTCCAGATAATCTGTTGAGCTGAGCCTGTTGCTGTTGAAGAGCCTGAGCCAAGTCGGTCAGATCAGGCTTATCTGGCGAGCTCATGGCTTCGGCTTTCTGTCAAACCTATGCCCCGAAAAGTGAGCCCTTGTGCCAAACAACGCCTGGCAGCCAGACAGTTCTGATCTTACCTGGGGAGTCAGGGCAGAGACCTCCCACGAAGGGCAGGATGGAGCAGACAAATGCCCAAAAGACAAGGTCCCGGTCCGATCAGCGGTTCCAGGCCGGCGGTAGACAAAAGCAAAGTCCAGATCCAACCTGTGGTAAAAGCAGGCGGCAGGCAAAGGCAAAGTCCAGGCCCAAGCTGTGGTTCAAAGGCAGGCGGCAAGCGAAAGCAAAGTCCAGGTCCAAACTGTGGTTCAAAGGCAGGCGGCAGGCAAAAGCAAAGTCCAGGTCCAAACTGTGGTTCAAAGGCAGGCGGTAGGCAAAAGCAAAGTCCAGGTCCAAACTGTGGTTCAAAGGCAGGCGGCAGGCAAAAGCAAAGTCCTGGTCCAAACTGGGGTTCAAAGGCAGGCGGCAGGCAAAAGCAAAGTCCAGGTCCAAACTGGGGTTCAAAGGCAGGCGGCAGGCAAAAGCAAAGTCCAGGTCCAAACTGGGGTTCAAAGGCAGGCGGCAGGCAAAAGCAAAGTCCAGGTCCAAACTGTGGTTCAAAGGCAGGCGGCAGGCAAAAGCAAAGTCCAGGTCCAAACTGTGGTTCAAAGGCAGGCGGCAGGCAAAAGCAAAGTCCAGGTCCAAACTGTGGTTCAAAGGCAGGCGGCAGGCAAAAGCAAAGTCCAGGTCCAAACTGTGGTTCAAAGGCAGGCAATCCAAAACACAAAACTCAGGGATCCGCAAGCAGAAGCCGAAGCAAAGAACTCCACCAGCGTCTGCACTTAAATAGCCCCCTCCAACAGGAGGGAACTCATCAGCTGTCAGAAGGGTGGAGCCACCAGCCAGCCCCAGGGCTCCGGATAGGCTGGTCCCAGAGAGAAGGCGGAGTCCAGCCGCGACCAGCCAATCCGGGCCCAGAAGGGGCGTTCTCTCAGCTCCCAGGTCCCGCACCCGGAAGAAGCTTTCTAGTTTGAGAGCGCCGGCCATTTTGGCAGCGCCGGTGCTCTCCGGCCGCCACCGCGCTATAGCGGCGAACCGGCCTTGTCCAGGAGGCGGGCACAACTCCACGCCGCCCATAACCCGCGATACCCCGCTCTCTCCTGCTCGCGGAGCGAGGCATCCCCGCGGGCAGGGCGGTGCAGGTAAGGGACGTGACAGTACTGTGTCAACAAATATTCTAATAAACCGCTAAATATTATAACTTTTAGGAGGAAAAGCCTCAGAACACCCAGGCATAAGCCAGTACTAGTGCTAAGTAATCATAGGCATAAAATCCTTCAGAAACAACATTTTTTATAGTAATAAATATCCATAAATATAATTGGTGAATTCTTAACTTGAATTTGCAGCGTTTTCTATCAGCATTTCCTAAACTGTACCATTTTCTCAAGTTTTTACAGTCCAAATGCATGGCCTTGCACTTTTTAGCATTAAATCTTAGCTGCCAAATTCTGGATCATTCTTCAAGCTTTGCTAGATCCTTCTTCATATTATCCACACTATTCACACCATAAGGGGTCTAATCTATTGCAGATTTTGGTATCATCCACAAAGAGGCAAACCTTACCAGATAGCTCATCAGCAATATAGCTTACAAAAACGTTAAAAAGAACCGGTCCATTACTTGAACCTTGCAGCACACCACTGGTAACATCCCTTTCCTCAGAGTGAGCTCCATTTATCACTACCCTCTGTCACGTTCCACTCAACCAGTTCCCAACTTAGTCATTTTAGAGGCTATACCGAGGGCACTGAGAGGGGTATTTTCATATGACATGGAAGTCGGACTTTGGACATTTTGTGCTAAACATCCCAAATCCGAATAACAAATACAACCATTTTCAAAAAAAGAAAAACGTGTATCTTTATAATTTTTTTTAAATGCCATTTTGAGCAAGGTTTTGTGCTTTGTGCATTTATCTTTTAGGCCATTTTTGGGGAAAACCCCCCCAGACAAATTAAGAATGCATTGGGATGTAGGAGGGGCTAGCATTTTTAGCAGACTGGTCCCCCAGACATCCCAGGAGAGCAATGGGCACCCTAGGGGGCACTGCTATGGACTTCATATAAATGCTCCCAGGTACACATTTCACCTTTGCTCCTTTATCTTGTCTGAAACCTCAAAACTCACCCAAAACCCACTGCCCCCAACTGTACACAACTATAATAGCCACATATAGGTGGCATCTATATGTGGGTACAGTGGATTTTTAGTCAGTTTTCGAGGGCTCACAGTTTCCACCACAAGTGTAACAGGTAGGAGGAGGTATGGGCCTGGGTCCACTGTCTACAGTGCACTGCACCCACCACTAGACTTCTCCATGGACCTGCATGCTGCTCTAATGGACCTGTAAATAACATCTGAGGCTGTCATAGAGGCTGGTGAGTACTATTTTTATTCACATTTTTGGGGGGTGGGAGGGGGGGTCAGTGACCAGATCATCTGGTCATTTAGGGCATCTTTGTGTCTTATTCATTAGAAAAACAGGTCTAGACCAAAATGTTGAAGTTTTTGCTCTAGACGTTTTTGTTTTGTTCTGCTATGGCTGTAAAACATCCAAGTGTCAGGCACACACTAATCCCACCTTTGAAACACCCTCAACATGTCCCTTTCTGATTTGGACACATTGCATTTGAATTGCATAGATAAGCGTCTGCAAAATAGGTTTCAAAAATATTGGTTTGGACATTTTGAGAATAAACTCATCCAAATGCTGCTTTATGTCACTTTTTGTACGTTTTTCTTTTTTGAAAATGAGCCCCTTGGTTTTATTGATAGTTATCTATGCAGAATCATGTCAAAGGCTTTGCTAAAATCTAAAAGCACTCTTTCTTGATCCAACTCATAAGAACATAAGAATAGCCATACTGGGTCATACCAATGGTCCATCTAGCCAAGTATCTTGCTTCCAACAGTGGCCAATTCAGGTCACAAGTACCTGACAGAATCCCAAATGGTAGCAATATTCATGCTACTGATCCCAGGGACAAGCAGTGGCTTTCCCCATATCTATCTCCATAGCAGACTGTGGACTTTTCCTCCAGGAACTTGTCTAAACCTTTTTTAAACCCAGATTCACTAACTGTTGATACCACATCCCCTGGCAACGAATTCCAGAGCTCAACTGTTCTTTGAGTGAAAAAATATTTCCTCCTGTTTGTTTTAAAAGTAGTACCATGTAACTTCCTTGCATGCTCACTAGTCTTTGTACTTTTTGAAAGAGTAAAAAAATCAATTCACGTTTACTCGCTCTACACCACTCAATGTTTTGTAGACCTCAATCATATCTCCCCTCAGCAGTCTCTTTTCCAGGCAGAAGAGTCCTAACCTCTTAAGCCTTTCTTCATAAGAGAGGAGTTCCAACTCCTTAATCATTTTGGTCACCCTTCTTTGAATCTTTTCTGTGCTATATTTTTTTAACATACAACAACCAGAATTTCACACAATACTCAAGGTGTGGTCGTACCATGGAGCGCTACATAAGCATCACTTTGCACTTGTCCAGATTAAGTTTCATCTGCCATTTGGATGCCCAGTTTAGCCAGCTTCCTAAGGTCTTCCTGCAATTTTTCAGTTTTGTGTTGCCTGCAAATGTAATCACTTCACTCATTGTTCCCATTTCCAGATCATTCATAAATATATTAAATAGCACCAGTCCTAGTACAGATCCACTATTTACCCTCATTCACTGAGAGAATTGGCCATTTAACCATACCCTTTGTTTTCTATCCATCAACTAATTCCTAATCCACAACAGGTACAGCTAAATCTTTCATATCTTCTTCAGTAAAGGCCTAGGCAAAGAATTCGTTCAGCCTCTCTGATATGGCCCTGTCCTTCCTGAGTGCCCCTATTACTCTGATTATCTAACAATCCCATGGATTCCCTCACAGGCTTTCTACTTCTTATATACCTGAAAAGTTATTACCATGACTTTTTGCCACCGAGATAAGTTTCTCTTCGTATTCATTTTTGGCCTTCTTTATGAATGCTTTGCATTTAACTTGCCAGTGCTTATGTTTCTTCTTGTTTACTTCATTCAAATCTTTTTTCCATGTTCTAAAGGGTGTTATTTTGGTTCTAATAGCCTCTTTCACTTCTACCCTTAACCATGTTGGCTGTCATTTGCTCTTCTTTCCACCTTTATTAATATGTGAAATACATCTTGTCTGGGCTTCCAAAATGGTATTTTTAATCAATGCCCATGCCTGATTCAAAGTCCTAATCTTTGCAGCAGAGCCATTCAGCTTAAAAAAAACAATTTTCCTCATTTTATCATAGCTACCCTTTTGAAAATTAAATGCTGCTGTTATATCAAATTTTATCATGTTATGATCACAGTTTCCCAGCAGATCCAACACCATTACCTCTTTTACTAAGTCCTGCATTCCACAAGGACTAGATCTGAAATAGCTCTCCCTCTTGTCAGTTCTAGGACCAGTTGCTCCAAGAAGCAGTCATTTATTACTTCTAGGAAATTTACTTCCATAGCACTCCCTGATGTGGCATTTAACCAGTTAATATTGGGGTAATTGGAATCACCTATTATTATACTGTTGCCAAATTTGTTACCTTTTCTAATTTCTGTTAACATATTTTCATCAGTCTGATTGTTCTGGCCTGGCAGACAGTAGTATAGACCTGCACATATATTCTTTCCCTTCACGCATGGAATTTCTACCAATAGGGGTTCCACGTTGCTGTCTGTTTCATGCAGAATTTTAATTTTGTTTGACCCAATTCCCTCTTTAACATACAGAGCAACAATACTCCCAAGTTTCTACCCCTACGATATGTAAACCTCGGCTTTTCTCTTAAAGAAATATGGCAATATTTAAAGATAAAAAAATGAATAGCGTGAGCCACTGAATAAAAAGGCAACACACAAGCCAGCAGGTTTTGTTTATCCTTTTGTGGCGGTTGCATTAACCACCATCTGTCAGTATAAAGAGCTCTTTTATAAGCCTTTTCAGGGTACAAATGGGGTAACCCCGCTGTAAAAATATTTGAAACATACAAGCTGCTTGCTTCTTAAACTGATCCAAAGTAGAGCATAAATGCTTCAAACGAAGGAATTGTCCTATGGGAATGTTGTTGTGCAACATTCCCAAAGGACATGACATGAGATGAAAGCTAGAATAATGAAGCAACATATTTTGATCAGTCTGATTATGATATGTAGAAGTATTGAACAAGCCCAAATCAGTCACAGATACCGATATGTCTGGAAAAATGAATTTGCCTGGTATCCCAATACACTGTGAATTGAATATTACTATCCACATTATTGATATAAAGAACAAATTCCTTAAGTTAATCTTCTGTGCCATGCCAAATCAAAATAATGTCATCAATAAACTGTTTCTAATATGAGATTCAAATTTGCATCCATATACAAATCTATTTTCAAAAACTGTCATATATAAGCAAGCTAGGGATGGAGCCACTGTGGCTCCCATAGCCACTCCTTTAATTTGAAGAAAAGACTTGTCTTTGAATACAAAATAATTATGTTTCACAACTAGCTCGCTCATATTGTGTTAATAAGGACAATTTATTCCCCGAAATGGATGCTTGAGAAAGATAAATATCAATGACCTCTAAAGTGGCATCCTACTGGATGTTAATGTAGAGCGCACTAACATCCAACATGACTAAAAAAAGAGAATCCACGGAAGATAGTTGAGAAGATTCCCCACACTATTAGTTAGATCTGCTTAATAAAAAAATATGCTCAGGCATATTCTATAAAGTTTGCCTAAATTTTAGACGTACTTTTGTAGAATATGCCTAAATTTCCACATGGTTTATAGAATATGCTGAGTGCCCATCTATGTGACTAAATTTAGTTGTGGGCAGTTATGCAAAATAAAACTTGGTGTAAATGCCAATGCCTAAATTAAAAAGCAAAAACAAATGGCTTAACCGTGTCTGTAATCAATATTGTAAAAATACACAAATTCAATCAGACCACGAATGCTTATTATGGTATAAAATTAATAGGCTGATAGAGGCTGATAGGTTTTTTGATACTCGCTGAGGATCAGCAATGTTTAGGCACTGATTGGTTGGCTGGAGGTGGTCAATGATTATAATTTCCCATTGGCTTGATAGCCGCTCAGGGAGCATACATTTAATGCCTAAATTAGGCATGGACCAGGTGTATTCTATAACAACACACATAGATTTTAGAAGTGGCCATGACCCACCCATTCCATGACCATGGCCACATCCCCTTTTCAATTATGCAACATAGAATTTACGCGCATCATGTTACAGAATATGCTTTGATAGTTGTGCTCAAAAATTCAAATTAATGCCAATTAATGTCAATAATAGCTTGTTAATTGGCAATTATCAGTGCTGATTGGCTTGTTAACTAATTAAGTTGCATGCAAAAATCCAGAATAGGACCGGATTTGCCCACGCAACTTAAGTCATACTAAATAGAATCCGGGTATATATGGGTAAGTGCTTTTGAATATCCAGCCCTAAATGTTTAAGTGAGATTGTCACCCAATACTTTCTTGTCCTATCACTGCAATTTTGAATTGCTTTTGCTGTGTTTTCTGTGGGTGGCAAGAAATTAAATGGAAAGGTGACTAGTAAATTTACAAGATGACTGGCCAGGATAATATTACAAATGTAATGAAGACTGACAAAACACCATAAACTGAATATGAAGACAGTTTTTCACTAAAATTGAATCTCTATCAATATTTAACACATGGAGAAAAAAAGAAGGTGTAAGGGAGGAATGCAAATGTGTGGATTTTGTTCATTTCCCAGCAGGACCAAGAGAAGGGGCAGACAATGCATCAAAAATAGGTATTTTATGTGAATGGATCCACTTTACTATTGTTCAATGATTCTGTGGCCTTTTTGTGCACTTAAGCACATTGCTCT
The DNA here is from genome assembly GCF_901765095.1 of Microcaecilia unicolor. Taxonomy (NCBI): domain Eukaryota; kingdom Metazoa; phylum Chordata; class Amphibia; order Gymnophiona; family Siphonopidae; genus Microcaecilia; species Microcaecilia unicolor. The sequence continues at coordinate 157,187,016 of NC_044039.1, read as the reverse complement.
ATGGAAGTTGGGCTCTGATAACAGGCTATCAAGATAACGATTTCTACTTTGCTACAGTTTACAAACCTCAAGCTGCTCTTTCTGACCTCTTGGAATATGAGTCTTTTAAAAGAAATACTTTTTTTTTCAGAACTGCTTACAAATTGAGCCAGCTGCCTAATTTTTATTACCAAAGCAGTACTGTTCTAAAAAAAAAAAAAAAGGCTTATTCCTAAAGAAAATTTCTTCTAGTTTTGAGGCCAATGAGCGCTCAACATGAGTGAAACCTAATGCTTTCAAGCATAAGACCTTAATAGCATCAAATCTGGGAGCTGTATGCCTTCTCCAACTTGGCCAGTGTTTTCAGTATATACAATAGGTAACATTCAGTTGAATTACCACTTTGCCTTTTCCATTTCTGCACTTGCTACAGTGGTCAATCTCAGTATGAATGCTACCTGAAAAATAAAAATAAACCAAATTAAAGTTTTTCAATTTGTTTCTAAATAGGGCAGTATGATTGAGAACTGTGCACCAATAAAATTTTGTATTCATAGAAAGATGCAGGAGTGCAGAAGCATATCAATGGGGACCAGACCCCCCACAGTAATGCACTGGAGAGCACCAGGGCTGTGACGGAAGCATTAACATGGCACAGCAAGGGTTCAACTCCAGTGGCATGGAAGAGGAGTGCCAGGGTTGACTAGAGGTGTGTGGGGAAGAAAAACAAGGAAAGGAGTAGGGAGAATAAGATCAGCAGATTGAGCTTTGGACAGGGCTAAGGTGGGAATAGACTGCAGTGCACAGCAGCAAACACATGTGGGACTGAACTACCTGGGGAAAACAGCTGGAATGATGATGCAGTGTCTCAAGATTTCTTTTTGGTTGCTTGTGGTCTTTGTATGCAAGGTGAGCCAAAGAGAGAGATGAGCACATTACATTATATTCTGGGTTACTGCCCTAGGAGAGGTGCAAAATTTCCCCTTTGCTCACCTTGCTGCATGCTTGTTAACAAAATGAAACCCAACTAAATGAAGTAAAACAAAATGGCTCTTTTTTATCATACATATTCAAAGAATTGGGGGAAGGTTATTTTAATTTTATTTGCACCACATGTTTTTGTCTAATTTAGGCATTTTTAATGTCAGTCCACCAGGGATGACACAATTGGCTGCTGGCTAGCAGAGATGCTAGGGCTCTTACTTTATAAGCAGTATTTGAGTTTAATACATGTATAAACTGGCACTTAAATGGAGAAGATCAATATTATTTATTTAGATTTTGTTTGCACTTTTTTTCAGTAGTAGCTCAAGGTGAGCTACATTCAGGTATAATGTTACTGTTCTTGGAGGGCTCCCAATCTAACCCCCTGTTTATGAAACATTAGTGCATGACAGCTGCTAATATGGCTTAATGAACAGGGGGGTAAGTTTGTACCTGAGGCAATGGAGGATTAAGTGACTTGCCCAAGATCACAATGAGCAGCAGTGGGAGTTGAACCAGGCATTTCTGGATGTCAAGACAAGTGCCCTAACCACTAGGCCACTCCTCCACTCAATGCTAGTTTTAATAATTTTATTTTGATGTGGGAGCATCATGCATCTCCTTTATGTTTTGCAGAATATGTATTTACATTTAGCATAACATTGGTCCAGTGTGCAGCATATAGTATGTTTTTTTTTATCAGGGCCAAAGCTACATAATTAAATTGCTACAATTTTTGCTCCATATAAATAGCATAGCAGAGTTAATTTTTTAAAGTTTTATTTATATAACTTGGAAATATTTTGCTTTCTTTTTTTCTTGGAGTAACATCTGACTGGTGTTCTGAATGAAGGGATCCCCTGCTCCCTGACTGGAGTTCTGAGGAGGCCATCCCATTTTGGGTGCCTGAGGAAGGGGTGGGGGGGATTGTGTCAGTTCATCCCTTGCCTCAGGCAGCAGGTTGCATTGAGCCACCTCCGAACATGTCAACTTACATCCATGTCACATCATACTTTCTTTAATGAGTTCATCTTCTCAGACAGACTGGAAGGGCTGTACAGGTCTTTATCTGCCTTTATCTACTATGTTACTATATGTTACATAATTTTGAGGTTGAAATTGGCCTTTTAGAGGACACTTTTGTGACCATGGATAGGCAAACGGGGGGTGGGAAAAGCAAATCGATTTGTGCTATTTCTATAAAGATGCAAGCTATTCCTAAGAGCATTTGAAAATTCCAAATCATTCAGAATCTGCAGAATTTCTGCCAGTATTTTATAAAGACACAGCCTATGGGGCTCATTTTCAAACATCCAAATTGGTATTTTCAAAACCAATTTTTAGATGTTTTCCTATGAAATCCGTCAGAAGTGTGTTCAAATCGCAAGGGGACGTGTTAGGGGTGTGTTAAGGGTGGGATATGGGTGTTTCTAACATTTGGACATTTTTCTGCCATAATGGAACAAAACAAAAATGTCCAGGGCTGTAAGTTGGATGTTTTGGTCTAGACCTATTTTCTTAATGAATAACCCACAAAAAAAGTTCCCTAAATGACCAGATGACCACTGCAGGAATAAAGTAATTACACCTCCTTACTCCTTCAGTGGTCACTGACCCCCTCCCACCCCACAAAGATGTAAATGAAACAGTACATACCAGCCTCTATGACAGCTTCAGATGTTATGGCCAGTCCTATTAGAGCATCAAGCAAGGCCCTCAAATAGCCTAGTGGTTGGTGCAGTGCACTGTAGAGAAGGTGACCCAGGCCCATAATCCACTCTGTTACACTGATGGTGGAAAGTGTCAGCCCCCCTCCCCCCCAAACCTACTGTACTTACAGATCGGTGACACCAGCAGCCATAAGGGCTATTGTAGTGATGTATAGGGTACATAGGTTTTTGGTGGGTTTTGAAGGGCTCACCATACAATATCAGGGGGTAATGGCGAGATGTGTACCTGGGACATTTTAGGTGAAGTCCACTGCAGTACCTCCTAGGGTGCCCCACTACTCTGCTGGAATGCCTGTGTGGCCAGTCAACTAGGATATATGCCAGTCAACTGGTTCTTCCTATATCCCAATGGCTTGTTTTTGGCTACTGTTGGAAACAGGTTACTGGGTTTGATGGGCCTTTGGTCTGTCCCAGTATGGCAAGGCTTATGTTCTTATTTTTCAGTAGCTGGTCTCTTATGTGGAACCATTTGCCTGGTTTGTTACAGTTATATGCAATGTAAAGCAGTTTAGAATGTTTTTGAAGACACTTTTTGTGTGGAGGCCTTTTCTGGTGTTTGAAGATGTCTTGAACTGGTAACTCAGGCAAACATAGGGTTATTGATGATATTGTGTAGCAGTGTGTAAGTGATATATATATGTTTTAAAAAAATATTTTTATGAATGTCTTTTAACTGTACCCTACTTAGTTATGGGCAAGCTATTGGTGTGGGAAATAAATAAAGTGGGAGAGGGAGGATTTGATATGGAGAAGGATGTTCTGGGATTGGTAGAAGTAAGGATGGAGAAGAGAGAAAAATCTAGAACTGGGGAAAGACAAATTAAATAAAGGGGAGGGAGATAGGAGATGGGGGAGTGAATTTAGAATTAGGGGCAGAAGGAACCAGATTAGGAAGAGGGAAGCGAACCTCTTCCAAAAAAACAAAAAAACTTTGTCCTGCTCTGAATCTGTGCACTACATTTTAAAAACTGTTAAATTTCTGATATTTGATTTGTTTACCACTGGTCTTAGTAGAAATTAGATATTTATCTGTGGTACTGCTCTGAACCTGTGCAGAAACCGAAGTTAGCTGAACACAAGTGTTCCACGTAAAAAATGCAAGAACAACAATGAAATGGAAAATGGAAGAAGGCTAAACAAACAAGGGTGTTTATAGAAAAAAGTGTTAAACTTTAATACATCTATAGTATAAAAATGACTTGACACAACGCCGTGTTTCGGCACAGAGTGCCTGCCTCAGGAGTCTGGCATGGAATATAATCCAATACTGAAAAAAATCTAATATAATAAAACGCACCGTGAACGTTCTGAAGACAACGTTCTGTGAAGCCGGAAGCTTGAAGCCGGAAGTCTGAAGCCTGAAGCCTTGAAGCCTTGAAGCCATCTGACGTCACTCCCAGGCTGAGGCTGAAGGGTTCGGGGATTCGTGGTGTGAAGCCTTCAAGCCAGCCAGCCGTCTCTGCCCCGCCCTCGCGACAAAACAAACAAATCCGGAAGCGAAACGTCAGGGAAGGAGGCGGCGCTCCCGACGTCTAGCTTTCCCTTCGCTGTGTTCCGCCTTGAGGCGGAACACAGCGAAGGGAAGGCTAGACGTCGGGAGCGCCGCCTCCTTCCCTGACGCTTCGCTGCACGAACCGCCACGGAGGTAAAGTTAAAAAGAATTAAAAAAAAAAAAAAGGGATGCATGGATGCGAAGGGGTGGGGGGGCATGGATGCGAGGCATGGATGCGAAGGGGGGGGCATGGATGCGAAGGGGGGGGGGGGGAAGAAGAGGGCGGGCCAGGCTGGGACATGGGAGAGAGCGTAGCATGGATGCGAGGGGGGGGTCATGGAAGGGCGAGAGGGGACTTGCTGGAAAAGGATGAATGGAGGCGGCAGGGGACAGAGGAGCATGGATGGGTATGGATTAGGAGGGCAGGGCACAGGGAGAGAGGGGAATTACTGGAAATGGATGAATGGAGGGGGCAGGGGACAGAGGAGCATGGATTACAGAGCAGGCCTCAGGCAGAGAGGGGAAATGCTGGATAGGGAAAAATGGAGGGGCCAGGTGACAGATGAGCATGGATGGGCATGGATTGGAAGGGCAGGACTCAGGGAGAGGGGAATTGCTGGATAGGGATGAATGGAGGGGACAGATGGGCATGGATGGATATGGATTGCAGAGCAGGCCTCAGGCAGAGAGGGGAAATGCTGGATAGGGAAAAATGGAGGGGCCAGTTGACAGAGGAGCATGGATGGGCATGGATTGGAAGGGCAGGACTCAGGGAGAGGGGAATTGCTGCATAGGGATGAATGGAGGGGACAGATGGGCATGGATGGATATGGATTGCAGGGCAGGCCTCAGGCAGAGAGGGGAAATGCTGGATAGGGAAAAATGGAGGGGCCAGGTGACAGAGGAGCATGGATGGGCATGGATTGGAAGGGCAGGACTCAGGGAGAGGGGAATTGCTGCATAGGGATGAATGGAGGGGACAGATGGGCATGGATGGATATGGATTGCAGGGCAGGCCTCAAGCAGAGAGGGGAAATGCTGGATAGGGATGAATGGAGGGGGCAGGTGACAGACAAACATGGATGGCCATGGATTGGGAGGGCAGGGCTCACGGACAGAGGGGAATTGCTGGAAAAGGATGAATGGAGGGGGCAGGGGACAGATGGCCATGGATTGGGAGGGCACGGCTCACACTCTCTCTCTCATATACAATGTCTTTCTCACTCTCACACACTCTGTCTCACATTCACTCTCTATGTGCCACACAGTCACTCACACACTCGCTTGGTCTCATACACTCACTCAAACAGAGAATCTGTGTCTCACACACACTCTCTCTCTCGCCCACACACACACACACACTCTCACTCACACTGTGTCTCACATACACACTTGCACACACTCTCATTCTCACACACACACTCTCTCACAAACACACTCACACCCAGACTCACGCTCTCTCTCACACAATCACACTTTCACTCCGACTCTCAAACAGTCACTCTCACATACACTCTCCCAAACATACACACTCCGAGGAAAACCTTGCTAGCGCCCGTTTCATTTGTGTCAGAAACGGGCCTTTTTTACTAGTGTTTTATAAATAAGTGGATATCAGATGGTCTTTAAAAAGACAGTGCACATGAAAGATGCACTGAATAGCAATGCGTCCACAAATCTTCTATTAAAGTTTAACACTTTTTTTTTACAAACACCCTTGTTTGTTTAGCCTTCTTCTGTTCTACACTTCATTATTGTTCTTCTGAACCTGTGCAGTGCATTTTAAAAACTGTTAAATTTTTGATATTTTGTCTTCCCGAACCCATATGTCTAGCTCCATCTCTACCTGTTTTTAAATCTATGCTGAAAGCTCACCTTTTCACTACTGCCTTTGGCTCCTAACCGCTACTCATTTGCCCTCCTCCTCCCCTGTTCCTCTTTACTCTGTATTTCCCTTGCCCGTAATGTCTTGTCTGTCTGTTTTATCTAGATTGTAAGCTCTATGAGTAGGGACTGTCTCTCTATGTCAGGTGTTCAGCGCTGCGTGTGTCTGGTAGCGCTATATAAATGCTATTATTATTATTATTAGTAGTAGTAGTAGTTTACCACTGGTCTTGGTAAAAATTAGATAGCTGCCTGTAGTTTTCCTTCTTACTTTTATTTCCTTAAAATATTTTGCACTAGCCTCCTGCTGCCCCTCCCCCCATCCTTTCTCTACCCATAGCTAAAAGTCACCTGGTCTTTAGGGCAGGCTTTGTTAAATAGCAGAGGTGTAGTGAGGTGTTTAGTTCAGCATTGGAGATTAGTTTCAGCTAGCACAGTCCACAGATCTTTTTATCAGGTGCTGCTACTGATTTTAGTTTATATATATAAATCTATCTGTTAATCTGTTTATAAAACTAGGTTAGCTGTTTCTTTCTTTTTATACATATAAGAGAAGGATATTAGTTTACTTTCTCTTCTCCTTTAAAAAACTTGTTGATCAGTTTACTCTAGGCTTTTCCTTTTACCCTCACTTTAAAAAGAACTGCCCTACTGAAATTTTTAGCAGCATTAATATTGTATGGAAGGATAATCAAAGAAATCACTATCAGGCTTATTTTCGAAAGAGAACGGTGCCCATCTTTAGACACAAATCGGGAGATAGGCGTCCTTCTCCCAGGGTCGCCCAAATCGGCATAATCGAAAGCCGATTTTGGGCATCCTCAACTGCTTTCTGTCTCAGGGATGACCAAAGTTCACGGGGGCGTGTCAGAAGCATAGCGAAGGCGGAACTGGGGCCTGCTTAACACATGGGTGTCCTCGGCCGATAATGGAAAAAAGAAGGGCGTCCCTGACGAGCACTTGGACGACTTTACTTGGTCCATTTTTTCTTGCGACCAAGCCTCAAAAAGGTGCCCGAACTGACCAGATGACCACTGGAGGGAATCGGGGATGACCTCCCCTTACTCCCCCAGTGGTCACTAACCCCCTCCCACCCAAAACAAAACTTTAAAAATATTTTTTGCCAGCCTCTGTGCCAGTCTCAAATGTCATACCCAGCTCCCTGACAGCAGTATGCAGGTCCCTGGAGCAGTTTTAGTGGGTACTGCAGTGCAGCCAGGTGGACCCAGGCCCTTCCCCCCCTACCTGTTACACTTGTAGTGGTAAATGTGAGCCCTCCAAAACCCACCAGAAACCCACTGTACCCACATGTAGGTGCCCCCCTTCACCCCTTAGGGCTATGGTAGTGTTGTACAGTTGTGGGGAGTGGGTTTTGGGGGACTATGCACATGGGAGCAAATTGTGAAGTTCACTGCAGTGCCCCCTAGGGTGCCCGGTTGGTGTCCTGGCATGTTAGGGGGACCAGTACACTACAAATGCTGGCTCCTCCCACGACCAAATGGCTTGCATTTGGTCGTTTCTGAGATGGGCGTCCTCGGTTTCCATTATCGCTGAAAACCGGGGACAACCATCTCTAAAGTCGACCTAAATGTTGAGATTTGGGCATCCCTGACCGTATTATCAAAACAAAAGATGGACGCCAATCTTGTTTCGATAATACGGGTTTCCCCGCCCCTTCGTGGGGATGTCCTGCGAGGACGTCCTCAGGAAAACTTGGGCGCCCCGTTCGATTATGCCCCTCCAAGTCACATTTGTAAACTATTAGTGTGATCAGATTTCAATTCTGGTCCTCTAATCAGCAAGATTAGTCCCTTGAATTAAGACTGCAAAGCAAACACGCTACACATCAGATTCATAAAATAGAATTCTAAAACCTGAAATGATAGGCTAATTCACTGTAAGTCCCGATAATAGGTAAGGAAGTACACAGAAGTACATCCACAGAGGAAATTTGAACAGGTACTTAGATCTCACATTAATATAACTGCTTCTTGTAACTTATGGAACAGGTGAAGGATGAAATAGGACTGGGACTTTAGGACTTTTCCTTTCTGGTACAAAAAAGCATCTATAGTTGAAGCATGGCTAAGAAACATCGGGCCCCTGAAAGCTGTTGCTCACCTTACAGCTTCCGCTTCTGTCCAGACCGAATGCTGGATCCAAGGGGAGGGTCTGGTTTCATGTGTTAAATGTATGCACATTGAATCTTTCATGAAAGAAGTACAAGAACTAAGAGAGGAGGTGGAAACACTAAGAAGCACCTGTGACAACCAGAAATGCATCCCAAGACATTGGGGATCTCCGACAAAGGGATAGAAGATGTTGTACAAAAAGAGGTCAGCTGGATGCAGATCACCAGATCCTGCAAAATCAACCCCCCAACTCTATCGTCTGTTGAATGGAAGAACCGGTTTGCAGCTCTGGAGATAGAAGAGCTGAAAATATCTCAAGAACAGGAGGAAACTAAACTCAAGAATCCCAAAGCTGCTGAATAGGTGGCAAATAAGAAGCGAAAGTAGTTGTAGTTGGTGAGTCTCTTCTGAAGGGTACTGAGGTGCCATCTTCCTCCCAAACATTATGTCCAGGGAAATGTGCTGTCTGCCTGGTGCCAAGATTCAGGATGTAGCAGAAAGTTTACTGAGACTCATTAAACCTACTGACCACTATCCTATGCTGCTCATCTGTGTTGGCACAAATGATACTGCTAGGTATCTGAACATATCAAACGTCACTTCATTGCTCTGGGACAGAGGGTGAAGCAGTTAGGTGCACAGATGGTGTTCTCATCAACCCTTCCTGTTGAGTGTAAAGGCCAAATAAGGGAAGCTCGTATCCTGGAGCTGAATGTGTGGCTGTGTGGATGGCGCCAGCATGAGTGCTTCGGTTTCCTTGACCATGAGATGCTTTTCCAAGACCTATTAAGCAGAGATAGCATCCATCTATCAAAGAAGGGATGAAGTGTGTTCCGTAACAGACTGGCTAATGTACTAAAGAGGGCTTTCAACTAGATGCACTGGGGATGCATGAGACAAGCCCTAAAGTCATTAACAACTCTCAGAAATGTAAGATATCTAATACTTTTATAGAAATGGGAAAAAGAGCAATATCTGGAGAGCTTTGTATACCAAAGCCCATAGTATGGTGGTAATTGTAGAAGTCAACTTGGATTTAGTAGCGGTCATGGAGACTGGTTCATGGAGAACCATGTGTCAGGTTCTCAGGTTCAGAGCCCGCGGGGCCGGGCTCTGGAGCAAACGTGAGCCCTTGGGCTGCTGACGAGGAGCGACAGCAGCAGGCAAAACCCACCAACCAACACTGGGTAAGCACACCGGCAGGGACTGCAGGCACTGCCCAGCGAACCGGAACACCTGGACTGGAATCCCCCGGACTGGAGGACACAGGACTGGAACACTGGACTGCAATCCCTCGTACTGGAACACACACCGGACCGGAACACACTGGACTGGAGCACACCAGACTGGAACACACACCGGACCGGAACACACTGGACTGGAGCACACTGGACTGGTCCCCCGGACTGGAGGACACAGGACTGGAACACGGGACTGGAGCACACTGGACTGGTCCACACAGCTTCACCTGCACTTAGCTACTAAGCCCCCCAGAAGTTGAGCTCCTGGGTTCGAGTAGCCGACAGGACTTACTGGATACCGGATGACATAGGGACCAGGACTGGAAACAGAAGTACTCCTAAACCTAAACTGATCTACTTGCTCCCAAGCCCTAAACCAGCAGGAGTGTTCCTAACAGTAAACTGACAAAAGGACTTCCTAAGCCCTATACTAAACAGGAGCTCCTAATCCCTGCTCAAGAAAGGGACTTCCTAAGCCCTAAACTAACAGAGCAGGGAACTAAACACAAAGCTAACACAGGTGCTACTAAGCACCAAGCTACAAGCAGAGCTTTACACTAATAAGCTAAACACAGAACTAACCAGCTACCTAAGCACTGCTCTAGCAAGCTAGAAACAACTAACAAGGTGCTTCCTAAGCACTACTCTGGCAAGCAACCAGAAGGGCTCCTAGCACTAAAAGGGAAGACAGGGGAGCCACAAGGAAAAAGCAGTGAAGCTAACACATAAGCCAAAAGTGCTTCTAAAGCACCAAACACCAACAGCAAAGACTGCAATGCTCCCACTAGCACAAACCCAGAAGTACTTCTAACAGCGAACTCTGCAGTGTTCCTAACAACTCCAAACCCTGAAGTACTTCTATCAGCAACAGAGCTTCCAAAGCCCTACACATAGCAATGCTTCCAACACCAAGAGGGAAAAGCAGGGGAACCATAAGGGAAAAGCAGGAAAGCTAAACACACAGTCACCAGTGCACACTGCACTAACACTAACCTGGACCTTAGCAAAAGCAAGCAGGGAAACTAGACACAACGTCAGAAGTGCACACTGCACCACCCTACCTAAAGCAAACACCACTGTTGCAAAGGCTCTGAAGGAAACAACACCACTTCCTTATCAAGGCCCTCCCTGATGATGTCACACTCCCTAGACCTAGGCAAAAGCACACTGACCCAGAGAGGCCCAACCCACACCAATGCAAAACCGTGAAACACTTGAAGCCAGTACACCCAAAGAGAGTTAGAACAACTCATACCCACACGGGTGCAGTATAGTGAAACAATTAGAGCCCTGCTGCTGGAAGCTGCCAGCACAGAGAGACAGAGCCAGCTCAGAAAGGAAAGACAAAGAAACAGAAGCCAGCTAAGAAGCTGACCCCCAGGAAAGAGGTAAGTTTGAGAGGGGTTCAGACCCCAATCATAACACCATGACTGGGATATAGTTATACCTGGCTATAATATATTCAGGAAAGGCAGGGTAGGAAAAAAGGGTGGAAGAGTGGTAGTAAGGAGGAGGTTGAGAATTGCAGACCTGTTAGTCTGACCTCAGTGATGAGCAAAACTAATGGAAACATTTCTAAAGCGGAGGATTGTGAGGTTTCTAGAATCTAATGAACTGCAGGACCTGAGACAGCATGGCTTCACTAGAGGCAGGTCTTGTCAGACATATCTGGTTGATTTCTTTGACTGGGTAAACAAACAGTTGAATATGGGAGGGGCACTAGATGTAGTGTACTTGGATTTTATCAAAGCCTTTGACACAGTTCTGCACAAGCGACTGATAAATAAACTGAGTGCCCTTGGTATGGCACCTAAAGTGACTGACTGGGTTAAAAACTGGTTAAGTAGAAGGAGAGAGAGGGTAATGGTAAATGGAGTTTACTTTGAGGAAAAGGATGTTAGCAGTGATGTACCGCAATGATCAGTACTTGAGCTGGCTCTTTTTAACATCTTTGTGAGTGGTATTTGTTGGATTATTTGTAGTAAATAATTAGCAGATCTTAGTACACACAGCTTCAGCTTTAGAAATGTTAATTTCTTTCTTCATCTCTCTCTCATTCACCCCAGAATAATTCACTGCTGAGTCACTTTAAAGTTGAAGTAACAAAACATCTGTTTACTCACAGTTTGTAGTTAGATTATAATCAGACAGGCTTATATATACATATTACTATACATTTGTATTATCAGCTCCTTCCATGTGCTTAGATGGTAATGGATGCTCACACCATAGATCCTCTCAGGTTAGGAGAGATCATGAGCTCCATGTGCTGCATGTGCTGTGTCTGCTGCATCTAACCCCCACAGGAAGTTACATAGCTGTGTGACCTCTCTAAGTAATTCACATCAGAGGTCACAGAGTAATCACAGAGAAATAATAGGTGACAGGCAATGCATGTAAAATACAATTACATTCCAACAAACCCCTTCTCATGCATAACTGTCATGCAATTATTTATTCATACAAAGTCCAAGCTTTATACGCAGATTCACAAAATGTTCTCTGGGTAACGGTTTGGTCATGATGTCAGCTGTCATCTCACTGGTGTGACAATAGTGTAGACTGATGACCCCTTCTTTCGCCAACTCTCGCACGTTGTGGTATTTCGTTGCGATGTGCTTGGTGCGTGACTGAACCTTGTCATTCTGTGACAGTCGGATGCAGCTCTGATTATCTTCCATTATCTGGATTGGTCTCTGTTCAGCTATTCCGAAATCCAGCATAAGTTTTTCAATCCACATCAGTTCTCTGCACGCTTCCGATACGGCCACGTATTCAGCTTCTGTAGAAGACAAACTCACAATACTTTGTTTATGACTGGCCCATGAAATTTGTACATTTCCATACATAAACACATATCCACTTGTGGATTTATAATTAGAATGATCCCCTGCCCAATCTGAATCACAGTAACATATTAGTTTTGGATTACTATTGGCTGAAATCTTTAATTTACAATCAATGGTACCCTTTAAATACCTTACCATCCTTTTAACTGCAGTCCAATCTGATTTGGTAGGTGAGCTGACCCTTCTGCTCAAAATTCCTACTGCATTTGCTATATCAGCCCTGTATGTGGTAGCTAGATATAAAAGCTTACCTATGGCTGATCTATATTGGATGTTATCTGGTAAAGGTTCTCTTACTGTTTCATCCTTCAGAAAATCAGTGATCATGGGAGTGCTTACAACTTGGGCATCTTGCATACTTAAACTTTCAATAAGCTCATTTATTTTCTGCTTCTGGCTTAGAAGATAAGAACCATCATTTTGTTTCTCAATTTCTATACCAAGATAGTATGACACATTACCAAGTTCTTTTATCTCAACATTCTGGTTTAAACACTTTACAATGTCCTTGTACTCTTGCTCACTTTTGCTTGCAATGAGCAGATCATCAACAAAAGCTAAAATGTATGCATATTGTCCATTTGTGCACCTAGTGTACAAGCATTTATCTGCTTCACCTTGTTTAAATCCTAAATTTGTCAATATTTCATGCAATTTTTCATTCCAACATTCTGCACTTTGCTTTAATCCATAAAGACCTTTGTTTAATTTACACACTAGCTGTCTTTGTTTTGTATTTATGAAACCTGTTGGTTGTTCCATGTACAAGTCTTCAGTTATATCTCCATGAAGAAACGCTGTTTTCACATCAATGTGGTTGACTTGCATGCCTTTTGAGACTGCAATGCTCAGAAGTGTTCTTATTGTCGTGTGTTTCACTACAGGTGCAAACACTTCATCAAAATCTTCTCCATATTTTTGAAGATATCCCTTTGCGACTAATCTGGCTTTATACCTTTCCACTTTTCCTTGTGCATTCCTTTTTAACTTGAATACCCATTTGCATCCTATAGCTTTCTTGCCAGGAGGTAATTTTGTAAGAATCCAAGTATTATTTTTATCCAATGCATCAATTTCTTCTTGTGCAGCTTTATGCCATTCAGCAGCTTCTTCTGCTGGCATTTTCTCAATCTCATCCCATGTTAAGGGCTCTTGAGCTTCTGCTGACTTTGTTAGGTAAGACAGTCTTGGGGGTGGAACACCTTTGTTTTCCCTGGATGAGAGTCTGACAACAGGTTGGTCTGACCTTTCCGCATCCTCTAAATCTGAGAGTCCTTCTCCAATTGATTCCCCTTCTCCAACTGTACTGTCTTCTTCAATGATCCTTTCTGTGTCTGCTTCCTCTGCCTGTTCCTCATTAGATACAGGTGAGTTGCTTTCAGACATCTGCCTTGGTATGGCATTTATATACACTGGCATGTCTATTATGGTTCTAGTTTCATATTCTGGATGATAAGGCTCATCTGGGATAATCCAGCCTTTATCAACCCTTTTGTTTTCATCAAAATATGTAACATGTCTTATGCCAACAATGCCAGTTTTCAGATTCAAAATTCTATATCCTTTGTGTCCTGGAGCATAGCCAACTAAAATGCCCCTTTCTGTTGTGGAATCCAGCTTATGCCTTCTTTGCTTTGGTACATGAGCATATGCTGTACTTCCAAATGTTCTTATGTGTGACAGGTTTGGCTTCCTACCATGCCATGTCTCATGTGGTGTGCGCTCAGCGCCTTTAGTTGGCATTCTGTTTTGTAGGTACACTGCTGTGAGAATGGTTTCCCCCCATAGTCTTTTAGGGAGATTGCTATCTGACAGCATACATCTGGTCATTTCCACAAGTGACCTAAATTTTCTCTCTGCAACAGAATTTTGCTCTGGTGTATAAGCTACTGTTGTGATATGCTGAATGCCTTCTTGTTCTAGAAATGTGCGCATGCTTTGTGAAGTGAACTCACCACCATTGTCGGTCTGAAGAACCTTTGGTTTTCTTTCAAATTTATTGCTCACCATGGCTACGTATTTCTTCAGCATGTCTGTGACTTGACTTTTCTCTTTCAGCAAATAGGCCACACAATATCTAGAGAAATCATCCAAGAATATTAGCACAAATCTGTTATTTCCCAATGATGGGATATTAAACGGTCCACATAAGTCACTGTGTATTAAGTCCAGCACTTTATTACTCCTATTTCCTGTGTATGCAGGAAATGAGGGTCTCACACCTTTTTGAGTAACACAGTCTATGCATTTCTCCATTTTACCAGCATCTGCACTTATCTGAATGCCGGTGGCCAGTTGCTTACTGTAAAGATCCTGGATCACCTTAGAATCACGATGTCCCAGGCGGCGATGCCAGATTTCCAGACTACATTTACCATCATTCTTCCTTACTTGCGCCATATGTGAGGCTTCACCTGAAATGTTCAGCTTATAAACATCATTATGCATAAAAGCTTCAGCATACACTTCATCATTTTTAGAGATTGTGCACTTACTATTTTCAAAATGAATCACAAATCCCTTCTTATCTAATGTAGATACACTAAGCATATTGCAAACTGCTTGGGGAATATACAAGACATCACTTACAGGAATTTCTTTAACTTCATTAGACACTTTGCATTTTAAGAATCCAATACCTTTTGCTTGGATCTTAGCAGTCCCTGCGTTTGCAGTTTTAAGAATACCTTCCTCTGGACACATTTCCTGAAAGAAATTCTTACAATTGGTTAAATGGCATGTGCTCCCTGAATCCAAAATCCAAGTACTTTCATTTGAATTATTATTTACCATAGTCAAAGATTTTTCTGCCATTAGAAAGCCCTTGTGTTTATCTTTGTCCTTCATACATTTCCTGGTTTGAAAATTCTTTAGTTCCATTGGCTTAGGTGAGCTAGAGGGAGTGTTTTGTGTTTCCTTACACCATTTAGATACATGTCCCTCCTTTCCACATGAGTAGCAAATCAGCTTGCCCTTGGGTGGAGTTTTCCCATAGCTCCGCCTTCCTCTGTTCTTTGCCAAGAAATTTGTTTCATTTCTCTCTGACTTGCTTTGAGAACACATCTCCTCAGAATCATTTATTATGCATTCCTGCCTTAGTTTTGATGTTGTCTGTTCAAAAGATTGCCCTTCAATGGCCTCATTTACAGACCTAAAAACATCAAACTTCTTTGATAGTGAGGTAAAAAGAAATGCTCTTTTCAATGCATCACACATGGGAATTCCAGAAAGTTCTAGCTTTTGAAATGAAGACATAAGATGCATAATGTGATCATTACATTTACTTTTATCCCTTAATTTGGTTTCATTCAACTCTGCCAGCCAAATTGGTTGCTGCTTTGCATATATAGTTCTCAGTTTATATAAAATGTCCTTTGGTGTATCTTTTCCCTCCACTAATATGGCTTGTTTCTCTGAGAGAGCTTCCAAAAGCATGCACTTCACATAATAGTTTGCATTGTCCCATTCAGCCATATTTTCAGCTGTTCTGTCTTGGTCTAAGCATATATTTAATCCTTTTGCTCGAAGGAGACATATGAATCTTAGTTCCCACTGCTGATAATTAAACTCAGTTAATTTAGGCACCTTGAGAGAATAGAAAAATGGTGAATTTCTTCCCTCAGCCATTTTCTTAGCCTTCTGTCTGCTGTGTGGGGGGAGAGAGAGACAGACTGAATCTTTCCTTTAAAACTTAAGAGAAAAAAATGTGGCCTTTTTTTCTGCCTGGTAATATTTCTCTTCTTTTTCAATTCCTGGCCCCTGGGCCCATAACCCTTTTGTTGGATTATTTGTAGTAAATAATTAGCAGATCTTAGTACACACAGCTTCAGCTTTAGAAATGTTAATTTCTTTCTTCATCTCTCTCTCATTCACCCCAGAATAATTCACTGCTGAGTCACTTTAAAGTTGAAGTAACAAAACATCTGTTTACTCACAGTTTGTAGTTAGATTATAATCAGACAGGCTTATATATACATATTACTATACATTTGTATTATCAGCTCCTTCCATGTGCTTAGATGGTAATGGATGCTCACACCATAGATCCTCTCAGGTTAGGAGAGATCATGAGCTCCATGTGCTGCATGTGCTGTGTCTGCTGCATCTAACCCCCACAGGAAGTTACATAGCTGTGTGACCTCTCTAAGTAATTCACATCAGAGGTCACAGAGTAATCACAGAGAAATAATAGGTGACAGGCAATGCATGTAAAATACAATTACATTCCAACAGTATTGCAGAGGGACTGTCTGGTAAGGTTTGTCTGTTTGCAATGAAAACAAACTTTGTAATAGGGTAGACACCCCAGAGGGTGTGGATAGTATGTGAAGGGGTCTGGTGAAGCTTGAAGAATGGTCCAGCAATTGGCAACTCAGATTTAATACTAAAAATACAGGGTCATATACTTAGGTTGCAAAACTCCAAGGGAAAGGTATAATATAGGGGGTGAAGTACTTCTGTGTATGAAAGATGAGTGAGACTTGGGGGGATTGTGTCTGATGATCTCAAGGTGGCCAAACAGGTAGGAAAGGTGACAGTCAAAGCCAGAAGGATGCTCAGGTGCTTAGGGAGAGGGATGACCAGCAGGAAGAAATAGATGACAGTGCCCTTGTTTAAGTCTCTGGTGAGGCCCCATTTAGAATACTGTGTGCAGTTCTGGAGACCACACCTACAAAAAGATATGAACAGGATGTAGTTGGTCCAGAGGAGAAGTACAAAATTGGTCAGTGGTCTCTTTCATAAAGCGTATGAGGACAAACTTAAGGCTCTCAATATGTATACTTTGGAAGAAA
Organism: Microcaecilia unicolor; assembly: GCF_901765095.1. Taxonomy (NCBI): domain Eukaryota; kingdom Metazoa; phylum Chordata; class Amphibia; order Gymnophiona; family Siphonopidae; genus Microcaecilia; species Microcaecilia unicolor. Next base: position 157,169,932 of record NC_044039.1, on the reverse strand, counting down.
GGTGGGACAGAGGGGATATGATAGAGATGTTTAAATACCTCTATGGCATTAATGTACAGGAGGTGAACCTCTTTCAAATGAAGGAAAACTCTGGAATGAGAGAGCATAGGATGAAGTTAAGAGGTTATAGGCCCAGGAGTAATCTAAGGACATACTTTTTCACGGAAAGGGTGATGGACACATGGAATCGCCTCCCAGTAGAGGGAGCGAAGACGAGGACTGTGTCTGAATTTAAGAAAGTATGGGACAGGCACGTGGGATCTCTTAGGGAAAGGAGGAGATAATTGTTGCTGTGGATGGGCAGATTGGATGGACCATTTGACTCTTATCTGCCATCATGTGTGTATGTTTCTATGTTTCCAGTTCTAGTTCTGCTCCATAAATAGGTGCCAGCTTTGTGGGTACCAATGAGTTCTGAACCCCCCAAATATTGAGGAATCTCCTTCATTGTGTCGAGGGAGGGATAATTTGAATTATGTTTAAAACCCCCACTCACTTTGAAATCTAGGTGCCTTTGGAGCTCATTTTCAAAAGAGAAAAACATCCAAAAAGTGGCATAAATCTATATTTGGATGTTTTTCTCACAAAAACGTCCAAATTGGTATTTTCAAAACCAATTTTTAGATGTTTTTCTATGTAGTCCATCAGAAATGTGTTCAAATCACAAGGGGGCATGTCAGGGGCGTGTTAAGGGCGAGATCTGGGTGTTCCTTACCCTTGGACATTTTTCAGCCATAATGGAACAAAACAAAATCGTCCAGGACTAAAACTAAGAAGTTTTGAGCTAGACCTGTTTTTATAATGAATAAGGCACAAAAAGGTGCCCCAGATGACCACTGGAAGGAATCAAGGACGACCTCCCCTTACTCCCCCAGTAGTCACTAACTCCCTCCCACTCCCCAAATATGTGATTAAAAACATTACTTGCCAGTCTCTATGCCAGTCCCTTATGTTATACTCAGGTCCAGAAGAATAGCATGTAGGTTCTTGGAGTAGTCTAGTGGTGGATGCAGTGGACCCAGGCCTATACCTCCCCCTACCCGTTACACTTGTGGAGGAAACTGTGAGCCCTCTTAAACACACCAGAAACCCACTGCTCATACCAAGGTTTCCTAGACTCTGTGGGTAAAACCTCAGTTTTATACCTTAGAATCCCAGGGCAACTATTTTCACCCTAGGTCAGACCTGCATGTTAGGCCTGATGAACATTTGAATTATATTTATTAATGGAAAGGCAGCATGGCTATAAAAAGCTCTCCCAGGAAAAGGCATTTAAAAAAGATTAGCAGATCTTTATGCTGGAGACAGAGCTCTGTGAGAGTACTTTTACAAGGAAACTGGCAAAAACCTTTGTGTTTTTAACTTGTTACCCTATATGGAAGGCTACCTTATTTTTGTTTGCTATGCTTGATTTACTGGTTACAAACTGTTTTATTCTGCTGAAGATAGGATCTTTGCTTTCATTTGCTGAACTGTATGATAAAGCAGCCTGTAGATTGAAGCCGGGGTCCTTTAAGAACACCTCATCTATCCCAGGGTTCAGTACATGTATTTTTATACAAATCTGCCACTAGTACTCTGATACTACAAGGTGATGGGAAACAGAATTTTTATACACTATATGTCAACTTGTCACACTATGATTACAGACGTTTGGCAGGTAAGGCATTTACACTGTAGTGCCCTTTATTTTATTTTTTTAAATAAACAAAAGGATGCATATCTTGTTGGAGAAGCTGGTTGTGCTCGGCAATGGAGATGTAGAATTTCCATACCAGTTTCTGGGTCACTTATGTATCTTTTATCTATATCTAAAACTCTTTGCCACAGGAGATAATAAAGCAAAAGTTATAGTTCACAAGAGGAGCCAGGGATGTTTGGTACTTTGATCCACTGTTTGGCCATTTTGGTTTAATAAAGGACCTTTTTTGTGTCTATTTTTTGATTGCTGCTCTGTGATAATTGTCTGGCATGCCTAAGCAACTCTCTATTTACATTGCTAATGAGGATGAGGACTGGGAGACTTTTCTGGCTGCATATTAACATGCTGTAGTAGTTTTTGTAAATATCTCAGCACAGGGTATTAATGGCCATCTTCATCAGATGCTTTTTCAAACACATGGAGGATAGTTTTAGAACTTGGTGCCTAGAATGTCAAGCTGTGCCTATTTTCATGGCTAGTGTTAGAAATTTTGCGGTCCAGAGCAGCAATTTGGGATGGAGTCCTAAGGCCAGCTATCAGGCTTCACTTTCTTTTAGTTTGGGGCCCCTATGGCATGGGGGCCATGGCAATTATCCTGTTTGGGCCCCCTAATGCCAGTCCTGTCTATTTTATAAATGTAATATATGTCCCTATAAGCTTTCTAAAATTATAATAAGGAAAGCAGGTGTTCCCATTTATCCCTGCACCAAGGAGGTGAAATTATGTGCATGTATATGCCAGTAAGAACAATGCATATGTACAACTGTTTAGTTTAGTTTATTGTATTCTTGCTAAACTGTCTTTCAGTCATAAAACCAAAGCAGTGTACAATCCAAAATAGAAAAGGAGAGGATCTCCAAAATATCAAAGTAAAGCAAAAGAAAAAAGAGAGGAAAGGAAAAAAAACCTCAAGAACAACAACAAATCATGCTGCTGGTCTTCTACTGACCTAGTGAAATCAGAAAATGCCAAAGCAAATAAGTAAGTTCTCAATGCTACTTTAAAGTTAGGGACAGAACATTCCGAGTGAAGGTAAGGTGGGGAGAGAGTTCCAAAGAGAAGGGGCAGTACAGAAAAAGGCAGAGTGATGAGTAGACTGAAAACGAGAACAGTGCACAGGGGGTAGAGTGAGACAATTTTCATAAGCTGAGCGAGGGGCGCGAGGTTGGTAAGGAGCAATCAGAGAGGAGAGATAGACAGGAAGACTAGTATGAAGAACTCTGTGAGTTAAGACCACAATTTTATATTGCAAATGAAAAGGAATAGGGATCCAATGGAGCTGAAAAAGGAGAGGGGTAACATGATCAAAATGAGAAGCACAAGTGAGGAGACAAATAGCAGTGTGCTGAACTAATTGTAATCTCTTTATTGCAGCAAAGGAAGACCAGTATAGATAACATTACTGTAGTCTAACTTAGACAAAACTAAAGCATGCAAGAGTGGCATAAGCAGTGAATCATCAAGGTAATATTTCAAAGAATGGATGTAACGAAGTGAACAAAAAGAGGAGTTAATAACAGAGGAAATGTGGGGACGCAGGGACAGTTGACAATCTAAAATAACACCAAGATACTTTATAGTATCCACCAAAGTTATGGGGGAAGACCAGAGACAAGGAACAACTGTGGGGACAAATGTTATTAAATACACTCATAAGTACCAGACTCACCTTTCTCTGCCTAGTTACCTGTTATTATGTGCTGTTTTGTTCCATCTGTTTTTATAGTTCAATGTTCAATATTTTTTCATGACAATAAACATTTTTAGTTTATTGCCTCTGCTTGTCTGGACTGACTAAGAATCCTGGTGGTTTGTGTGTTGGGTCTGTGAGTGCTTTCTGGGAACTGTGGGATCACTGGGGAACCCCTTGATAGCAGGAGACTTGCCCAGAGGCAGTTGGGACCCAGTCGGTGTGAGGAGGGTGCTAGTGTAGAGCACAAGCGGTAGGTGCAGGCGGACCTTAGCTGTGCTGGGTATAGACCCTCTAAGTGGCCACGGGGGTAGCCCACACATTTCATGACAGGCTTAATTCTAAACCTTTATCAAAAACAGCAAGTGGAAAATAAGGATCTTACTGGCTGATGAAATGGAAATAAGAATAACTGTCAAAATATCTGACCTATTACAGCACTTGCCCTGTACCCTTTCCCCGCCTCTTTAATTCCCTTACCTCTTAGTTGTTCTGTCTGTGTGCCTGTCCTATTTAGATTGTGAGCTCTTTGAACAGGGACTGTCTTTTCATGTTTGGTGTACAGCGCTGCGTATGCCTTGTAGCGCTATAGAACTGAAGTAGTAGTAGTAATGAATCCTTCTTGGAATTCTTCAGCTGAATTCAGTTTATAAAGCAATGCTTTCTGTAGTTTCTGTGAAGTAGGGATATGAGATTGGTGCTGTAGGCTTATTGGAACTGCTGACATGAAATGAAGAATCCTCACACAATAAAGAAAATATTCCAGAGCAAATTCTTGATTGCCCAATCAGAAATATAGTAAGTTACATATTTATATGTTAAGAAAGATATAAGCAAATATTAACATACTTTTTTACATTTACTGAGTAGCAGTATAACATAAACATAGTCTAATCATGCAGAACACCGAGTCACGAAACTGAAACGTCACATGAAATTACTGTGAAGACAGAATGCTACTCTTAAGATAATTAAAAGAGCTGAATAGAACTTTAGCATATGCCCGTTTAAAGTAAATGGGTCCCATGTAAATATGACAAATTAAATTCCATATATAACAAGTAAAAAAAAAGAAGAAATGGCAAACTGGAGTTTTAAAGCGTCTGTATTTATTTATGATGTTTATACCCCACATTTTCCCATACAATTTTGAGTTCAGTGTGGCTAACAAGCTAAGAAGAAGTCTTTATAAAATATGAAACAAAATACATAAACCCATATATATCAACAAGGAAAGAATTGTAAATATGTAAAGAATTCAATAATAAAGCATAATGAGGAGAATGGAAGGGGGAGATTAGGCACCAGGATCAACTGACAGAAATTTGTTGAAAAGGAAAGATTTCAAAAACTTATGAAAAAACAAATTATGTTGGAATCTTATATTTTTAGGCAAGAAATTCTACCATTTAGTACCTTGGCATGAAAAAGTAACTGAATATATAGATTTATAAACTACTTTCTTTTAGGTAGGAAAATGAAGACACAGGTAGTCTCTAGCACCAAAGATCGAATTGCTAGAAGGTAAAGTAACAAGGGCAACATATAGTCAGGAGCAAAACCATGGAAAATCTGAAATAAGAGAGCATAGCGTTTGAATACAATCCTAGCCCTAATGGGAAGCCAATGCAAATGTATAAGCAAAGGATTAGCCCTCTTAAAACGTGGTACATGCATGACAAGTCTAGCCACAGTATTTTGGGCAGTTTACTGTTTCCTTTAGATACATTCTTTATACCCTGCATAGATAGAATCACAGTAATCAAATTGGATCAAAACAAGGGATTGGACTAGTAATTTGAAAAGTTCAGTTGAGAAAAGGGCCTAATGCACTTCAGCTTCCAAAGTAATTAAAAAGATTAGTAACCACCAAGGGCACCTTGGTTTAAATATACTACAACCCCCAAAAAAGGACAATTCTGTTTAGAACTCCATTAGGTTTGGTTTGTTCAACAAATTAATTATAGAATGGAATAATACATTTCTTGCAATCCTTACAAATCCATTTAATTCAAACAAGCACACATAATTGTACTTTGTGAAGTTATACAGTTCATTAAGGTTTAGAATGGAGATTTTTTTTACATTTGTATTATGTATTATAGAATCAATTACATATTTTATTTGACTAAGAAGGTGGTTTATTTCTGCTGATACATCTTTAAGCATGCAGGCATCTGAAAGATAATAAAGACCATTACACAAAAGTTTAAATTCTCTTCCCTTGTATGAAATATTAACTCAGATTAAAGAAACAAAGGAGATCATATAAAAATGCCTCTGGCGGGTTTATGACTTCCATGCCAATAAATCCATGTTTTGTACTGTTTATTTTTCAATAAATGACACCATAACATTTATCACTTCTCATGGAGTTTTACCTGCTGAGATGCAAATCTCCCTTTGAAGAGGTTGCTTAGCGGTATTTAAGGCGATGTGGATTGATGCTTCAGGACATTGTTTCTAACGACAGATGGTTGGTGGGGGAGGTAAAAATGATTGCTTGCACTGCAATTGCAGTAAAAATCTTGGTCTAAAACTATTTTGGAAAATGACCAGATTGGGAAATCACTTCTGCATATTTTTATTTTCTTGTGACAGTAGAAATCAAACAAAATAAAACATGGAAAAGAAAATAAGATGATACCTTTTTTATTGGACATAACTTAATACATTTCTTGATTAGCTTTCGAAGGTTGCCCTTCTTCGTCAGCTTCGAAAGCTAATCAAGAAATGTATTAAGTTATGTCCAATAAAAAAGGTATCATCTTATTTTCTTTTCCATGTTTTATTTTGTTTGATTTCTATTGATAACCTTAAGAGTGGACTAACACGGCTACCACACTCCTCTACTTGTGACAGTAGGGAATCTTCTTCTGCAATTATTCTCTGACTGGCTTTCTTTCTTTTTCTTGGGCTTCCAGTCCATTTGAATATGGCCCTACCCTGCTCAATGTCATTCATGACAATGCAGTCCATGGCTGAGGGCCCACAGTTTTCCCATTTGTGGCTGCCCAGGATTTTTACCTCATTTTAATCCCTCACTCTTCTTGTTCAGCCATTCCAGTGACATTCATCAGCTGAAGACAGTGGGACTGCCATCCTCTGAAGAACATGGCACAAGGATACCCTTATGCCAATCAGAACTGGAATTTCTTTTCTCCAAGGAAGCTATCTATGAACAGTCTCCACAGTTAGACTGATACCTTCTAGAATTTCAGCTAATTGCATGCAAGTCTCTGTCATCACAGATGTGTACATTTGACATGCTATCTTTACTTTTCGTACAGAAATCATAGACCCTTGTGTACCCACTCTTGCATTGTCTGATTCATAGCAGAATGTTTTATTTTCACAACAGTTAAATCCTGATATAACTTTAGTTTGTTTTTGGTATAATATTGCTTAAAAATGATACTCAGTGCTAAAATGACAAAGAAGTTAATGGATTCTTATAAATTCTTGGTCCTCATATCCAATCCTTGAGGGTCATGAACAAATCAGGTTTCCAGGATACCTCTAATAAATATAGATGAAAGATTTGCATACAATGAAAGTAACAAGCATGTATATTCATTAGGAATATCCTGAAAACCTGACTTGGTGGTGGCCCTTGAGGACTAGGAAGGAAGACCACTGTACTAACCAATTTATTGAGGCATGAGCTTCTGAGTATTTTATTAGATAAGCAGGGCCTTAAATCCCTTCCAGCTGTACATAGACGAATGTCATAAAGAAGCACTCATTCCCACAACTTGTTGATTTTTTCAAATATATTACCTGGAATACTAAGCAGTTTTCTCAGTTCATATCTCCTCTTTAGTTGAAAAGGAATTGCTCTTTATGTTCCTGGATCTCTTGCTGACTCAGGGGCGCTTTTACTAAGCTTACCGTGCACCAATCTGGAGCTACCGCCAGCCCAACACAGGCGCTGGTGGTAGTTCTACTCCGAGCACTTGGCATTTCCAGCGCTAGCAGGTTAGCATGGGAGCCCTTACCGTCACCTCAATGGGTGGCGGTAAGTGTTCTCCCTAGCATGGCCACCTTGTAAGAGAAATCTTATTGCATGTCATTTCTTTTTTTGGCCTTTTTACCTGCTACAGTAAAAAGGGCCTCAGCGCGTAGCAAAAATGGCCCCCGCCGCTAGCATAGGGTCGTTTTTACCGCAGCTTAGTAAAAGGGCCCCTCAATGAATAGAGAATGGCTATGGTTTTAGTAAATGCCTTGATTATTTTTTAAGCTAAATTATATAAAACAGAACAAATGGAAGAAAACTCTAAGGATAAATCATCTACAGTACCATCCTTATGAAATATGCTATTTAAGAACTATGGGCATCAATAGTTTTAAAAGTTAGATGCAAATTTCATATGAGGTTTTGGGGTATTCAGATTAAATTGCTTTCTTCCAGTGCTTTCTTTAACAAGCCTGTCATGAATAAAGAGATAAGAAATAAATGAAATGGAAAATATAACCTTAAATCAAAACCACTTTTCCTTTGTAATATATTTATCTCTTCAGGGAAAAATCTAATTCCCTTCATCTTTGTTAACTTATAAATATAAATGGGAATATTGCTTATTCAGAAATGGTTTGTGTTTTTATTCTGTTCTCATCACATATCATGCTACACAACTGAACAAAAACAGCAAACGTCTTGGTCAAGTTCAAGTACAAAGGCAGACTAATTATTAAACTCCTTAAAACACTGAATGAAAATACAAACCAGAAAATATTAATCTTACCAAAGAATGAAAAAAAAATATAGGAATAAACTGGGAAAAGTCTCTGAACTATGTCATAGAAGGATTGAGTTTTTATTGAAATACAAAACTGAACTGGGTAAAAAAGCAATACTTTCTGTGGGGTTTCAGAGCAACACAAACGACAGAAGCTGAGAGCTAATAAAAAAAACCCAGGGTTCTTATTCATAGTGACGTTAGAAAATCCAACATCCTGTCTTGGACTTTATCTTTTGGGACATATGGGGCAGTGGACTATCTTTTGGCTGGGAGGGGGGAGAGACAATCTCCCCCCCCCCCCCCCCCAAGCTCCTAAGCTCACTGGTTGTTCATTAAATATTTGTATTGATTTATTAATCACCTTTATGAAGAGATTCACTGTTAGGGGTCACCAGTGTCATTTGTGCATCTACAGGCCTAAAAGCAGGAGCAACCGGGGGTTGCTCCTGCTTCCACTAGACACCAAGGATCCTTAGTAAGGCTAAGTATGTGGATTAGGAGTGGGGGTCTGGTGTCATCTATGGGTATTGAGGTCAGGGACAATAGGGCAGTGTCCGAGGGCCCACAGCAGTAGGGGGCCTATTCTCTCTAGCTTCCATCTAATTTAAACACTTTTGATAGGTGGTTAGGGGCCCATGGCCCTTATTGCCCAAGGGTCCAGAACATTGTCAGTCCACCCTTGATTGAGGGGATTGAGGTTGTGGGGATGAATATGGTAACAAGGTTGGGGGTAATTAGAGGGTAGCAAACCTCAGCCATGGGACAGCTGTAAATGCTGATATCTATACTTTTCCCTAGAGATGTGGATTCCCCATTTTTCAAGGGGAATCCATTTCTATCTTGTGGGCTTGCCTAAGCCTCTTCTTCTTCACATCTACATGTATTAAGCACCCCCACACATAGATGTTTTTCTAAAATGGCATTTCCACATGAATACCAACCTACATGTATAAATGCTGCTATTTATACAAGGAGAAACTCCTAAAATAACCCCCACAGACTGTAATATAGGTGAAACTTGGCTCATAATACTGAAAACTTACATTAGTATTTGCCAGTTCTATCCTGAAGGCACAAGTAGGCAATCTATGGCCACACTGAATATACATAAGATAGAATTGCGTTAATTCTGGCATTTGGAGATCCAGTGAATATGCATATTTATTGTGCAAATACAGAAAACCCAACAGGCTAGGGCAAAGCTAAGTCCAGTCCATCCTTCCTATTTTGGTCAACAATATGTTTCTCTTTAGACCAGTGATTCTCACCCAGTCTTTGAGTCACTCCCAGTCAGTCAGGGTTTCAAGATCCTCCACAATGAATATGCATGCAAATCCAACAGAGGCAATGCATGCAAATCTCTGTCATACATATTCATTGTGGATGTCTTGAAAACCTGACTGACTGGGTATGTCCCATAGACCAGCATGAGAATCCTTGACTTGTCCAAGTGTCTGTTATGTCTGTCAAAGACTTTCACTTATAATACTGAGTAAGAGTTCTACATCTTTGTATCACAACATTTTTATAACTCATAGGTCTTCATTTTGATCCCACACATCTTCAGCCCCTGAGCCTTCTAATTGCTGGGAATGCCTTCATAGCATCTCACCACCCATTTAGAAACTCTAAGGATCAATCAGGCTGGAGTGACAGTCTTGTAGGCAAAGCTATGTGAACCGATGTGTAGTCACTGCCAACTCATAGATCTCTTAACATAGGCACTTGTAAACAATACCTTCCAATCCTATGTTACTAATAAACCAGTCAACACATCAATTGGCAGCAACCAGTCACAGCTTTATTTATAATCATTGATATCCATCTGCTACAAATTTGTATTCATCAAACCGATAAATAAATATACAACTCATAACTCCACACTTTACAGTTAGTCAGTAGCGAACTAACAATGAACATTTCATTATTTGATCAATGCTGTTTGTCCCCCCCCCCCATCAGGATCTGTGGTGACACAAGACTCCAACTGGTGTTCCTCCTCAACACTCAGTCCATGACGGTGTTGCACATGAACCATTTATTTAACCCCATTCCATTGCCATCCCTACAGTTACTACTGCAATAATCATTGTGTACTGACCTTTGCAGCTGTGACAATTAGCCCCCTTCCACTCTGCATGTATTCCTTCCCCTTTTCCCCACTGTACTACTAACCCCCCTCTTCCCCACCACACCACAGTGGGGCAGGTGGGTGGGTGGGTGACACCATCATCTCGCTTCAGCTCCCACTGAAGAAAAACTGCTTCCTGCCTAAATCCCTCTTCTTTCCACAGCTATCCCCCTTTTTCTGATTGGAACTAGCTACTAACCCTAGCTCCAATCAACTGTCAACCTCTTAATTCTCTCTCCTGCAACCCCCTCCCCCCTCCCTACTGTACCTCTCCCTTAAGTGCACTAATTTAGATGTAAGTAAAACTTTAAATACCCAGCACTAAGTATATTTCTGAAAGATTCAATAGTGCAACAGGTACAATCATATTTCTTTGCTTATATATACGACCTCAGCAGTGACTTGTTTCACGAGAGCTAACTTGCACTTGACTCGCCTGCCTTTTTATCAGTCAGCACACTCTTTAATTAATGTGCAAATTTTTTAATGTATTTTATAGAAAACTTAAAATGGAACCACTTGCTTAAATGTACTGAAATGTACTTAACTTCATAAATGTAGATCACTCATAGGACCGCTTGCCGACACATGTTTTGCATTGTTGCTGTGTCAGGGTTCGGTCCACTAGAAAAAGCCAAAGAATAAAAATTAGATTTTAAAACTAAAAGTATAGTGATTATTACACTGCCCATTCTCAAGAACTCACTCGTCCACGTCTCATAATTAAAGTCAGCTTCCCAAAGTAGTGCTGTGGCAAGTACTTATTGAAAAAAATTAGTCATGTGACCCAACCCATTCCAAGAACCAATTAAAAAGTTCAAAAGGGCTCAGAAGCTCCCATTGATAGAATGACATGCAATTTGGAAGTACTGAACTGTTTAACAAAAAATCTCACATCAGGGACGCACAGTCCAGTTCATTATTCAAGCCCCCTGATGATAACGAGTTCAATACATAAATTCAACATTGTTCTTTGTAGTTTAATAGTTTGACTAGATTGCCGCACTCCCTCGCCAGTTCAATTTGATCAATCATGTGCCATCGTAAATCTGACAGGGCATGTTTGTAATTAAGCTAATGTTGAACAATAGGAGTTGTTACAACACCACTTTTAATAAGTGATTTTTGCTCATTTAGACGGATCTTGATAGGTCTAATAGACCGCCTTATGTAAATTTTTCACAGGGACAAACTAGGACATTGCTGACATTTGCACTGTCACAACTGGTGTTGGCCCGAGCTTGTATCTTTTTACGAATACCAGGATTAGTCCAGGTTATACCAGTAATAGATATTGCATATCATTGGCATTGAGAACAGGTCACATATCCATTGAAAAAATCAGGAGGCTTGTCATAATTCAAGCATTTATATGATAGGATTTCCACTATAGTTTTGCCTCTCCGGTATGCAACAATAGGGTGACCTTGAAAACACTGATGGACAGAAAGAACTTTCCAATATTTGTGGATTAACTCAGTCACTACTGTACTGTCCATAGTATATGGCAAAACTGCAACTATTCTGTCTTCCAGCTCCTTATGGTTATATTGTAAAAGAAGTTCATGGTTAACAAATGTTGCTATTAAATAGGCTTTTTTTCACCACCTTCTGTGGATAACCCCCGACAGCTAAACGTTCTGATAACTGATGTGCATGAAACTCACATTCTGATATAGTGGAACAAATACATTTAATACATAAAAATTGACTGATGGGTAACCCAATTTTTAGACTATGTGGATGGAAACTAGTATAGTAAAGAAAGGTAATCCGTGAAACTGCTATACGAAATAATGTGGTTTGTATAGAATCAACCTGTCTGTATATTCTTACATCCAAAAATTCAATAGTAGTTGTATTAAAAGTCATTGTAAATTGCAAAGCTATAGTCAAAGAATTTAACCAATTTAAAAAATCTTGTAACTTTTCCACAGAATCTTCCTATAGGAAAAATATATCATCTAGAAAGCGTTGCCAAACTCTTATATTGGAAAAGTAATCCTTAAGCTTGAGGCAGGCTTGGGGCTCCTTGGGTATGGAGGTCCAGGGCAAGTGTAATTTCCATGTTTGCCTCCCCCTAATGGTAGCCCTGGTCAGTACACTGTTCAGCAAACACTGTCAAGGATGCCTAGAAAAACAGCAGTTTTTATACAGCAAAATCTCCTTTGTTTTACTATTGCCCTCCCATATCAAGTTCATATATGTCCATGAAGTTATTATCACTTTACTTCTCCTTTTTCACATGGTCACGTAAAATGCACTCTCAGGTCTCTGGTTTTGCTATTCCCCTTCCAACCCAAGTTCATATTTGTCCTTGAAGCTGTCATCACTTTACTTCTCCTTTTTCACATGGTGGAACAAAACACGCTCTCAGGTCTCTGCACAGGTCAGCTTGGGCACTTGATGATTCTTGCATGTGCAATAGACCTTGAAATGTCAAAATGTCACTAGAATACTCTCAGACACTTGAACTTCTCTTTTCCACTTCAGTCACCATCCCAGACCAGTTTCACTGCAAGTTGAGTAACAGCAAACAGTCCCTTTTGCCATTCCTTGGGGGTCAGCACTCAAGAAAAAGATCTAGGTATCATTGTAGATAATACAATGAAATATTCTACTCAGTGTGCGGCAGCGGCTGAAAAAGCAAATAGGATGTTAGGAATTATTAGGAAAGGGATGGTGAATAAGACCGAAAATGATATAAAATATAAAACAGAGGATTCTCATTGGTCCATACATCAACTAAAAAAATAAGATGTGCTTTCAGAGTTGCTCTAGTGGCTTTTGAATTGCCATGTGAAGGACCTGGATTTCATTCTAGGGCAAAGCTTCAGCTTCCTGGGTTGGCTGGGGTAAGGGCTGCTTTGGCAGCTGCATTCATAGCCTTTGGACCTCTCAAATATTGTGCAATGGCATCTAGTGACCAGACTTAAGGTCCCGAACTGCAGAATTCTGCATGGTCCCTAGCCAGTTAGGAAGATGATATAATAATGGAAGATATTGGCAGTTGTGAATTAAGGGTTATAGCACTGTTACCTATCAAAAGTGGGTTGAGTTTGCTGGAAGCCTAAGGGAACAGGAGGACATTGCTGGGTCAAAGAAAAAATATTTCTATCCAATTTTGTAGAGATAGCCATTTATGCTTATAAAATATTTGACTTAGAACATGGCAAATAAAATACTAAAACATATCCATAATTACCATATTTACTTTTCCCCAGTTCACATCTCATAATTTTAGCTACTAAGTTGTGTTTTGCATTTCTGTATTAATAGAAAAAATGGAGCTTTACAATGATTTCTGTGATTAGCATGAATCACTGTGGCATATAGAATCCTACTGCTACCTTCAATAAGATGGAAAATAAAATATGCACTGGTAGAATATTAACATTCAAGAAACATAGCTCAGATATGAGTGTTCAGGCTATGGGAATAATGTGAAAGACAGTATGTTCTCACAGCTGTGAGAAACACAGACAATATTAATGGCAGCAATTAGATGGAGCAAGAGAATGACAATGTACAGGTGCATTTTCCCAAGAGAGCAAAATTCCTTTTCAACGCTCATGATCAGTCTTAAATATGCAAGCCCTTTTGTATATGACCTGCTCAACAGTTAAAACGTATTAGCTCTGCATGTGCTTTCCCTTCCAAAAATAGAGCCTTATGGAACAGTTTACTTAAAAAAACAAAGTTCAAAGAGGTAGAAAAGACATTTACTAAGGGAGGGAGAATTACAAGATTGGTTCCTGGTGTAATATTCTGCAGACATAGTATTGTTCATGCTGTAATGGAATTATAAAATATATCTGCTTTACAGAGTAGAAGCTACTGCTACTGCAATAGAGGAGTAATGAGAATTTTGCTATGCATTTCTGAGACAGAATTATGAAGGCAGATGTTATTGTACATGGAGTGAAAATTACAGGGAGCACAAAGTGCTGGCTTTATTTTATTTTGTGTGTTGAAGAGATAGAGCTACTGAGAGGACATGGAGATTTGCAGATTTTAGGTTAGGCAAATACATCTGTTGTCATGTTAGTGGCCACGTAATTCAAAGTAATCTGGATACATTCAAAATTAGAGGAAGTCATTTTTTGGAGGTGGGCAAAATGCAAGCTTCATTATGCTAGGATGTTACTTTAATAACAGTGTAATGAAGCGTTTTTCAAGTTTATTAAAAATGTGATATATTTATTTATTTAAAATTTTCTAATCTGCACCATCTACAATTATGGGTGCAGTAAAAAAAAACATCCATAAGCAAATACCACAAAATAACAAAAATTAAAAAATGTACGTAACTCACAAAAGTAGCACAACAATCTATATTAATAGAAATAGACAAAATATGATCTAAGAACAACAGTTAACATCAGAGAGTTCTTTACTGAGGAAGTATTAAACACTCACTGAAACAATACAGTCTTTAAAACCTTTTTAAAATCATTCAAAATTCGCATAGATCTTATTTATTGAGGCAAAGAATTCCATAGATTAGGCCCAATAATATAGAAGATCGAATTTCTATATTCATCAAGACATCTAATAAATCTAATAAATTGAGGGAAGCAGATCTCATTGATGTTGATTGTTGAAGCACATGCAAACTGGAATCAATCACAGGAGAAATTTTGGGGTTCTTTTACAAAGCCGTGCTAGTGATTCTCCAATGGCAAATGAGAGGAAGCCCATAGGAATTCAGTGGGCTTCCTCTCATTTACAAACACAGGAATTGCTAACGCGGCTTTGTAAAAGAAACCCTTTGTTTGTCAAAACTTTAAAAAACAGTAACAGGATTTTATACTGTGTTCTATATGCAAATGGAAGCCAGTGTAAATGGATAAGCGCAGGAGTAAGAACATAAGAATAGCCACACTGGGTCAAACCAATGGTCCATCTAGCCCAGTAATCTGTTTCCAACAATGACCAAGCCAGGTCACAAGCACGCCGCAGAAACCCAAACAGTGGCAACACTCCATGCCACCAATCTCAGGTTTCTTGAAAATAGCAGGTCTGTGTGAAGAGATTACAAAATACTGCGCTTCAAAAACTCTCCACTCCAATATGTATTACTCTAAAGAACACAGAACACAATATACACTAAGGGGGCCTTTTACTAAGCCACGGTAAAAAGTGGCCTGCGGTAGTGCAGGCGTATGTATCAGGCATGCGCTGGGCCAGTTTTTACTGCGTCTGCAAAAAAGGGCTTTTTTAAATGGGATGGGAAAAGGGCCTGTGTAAAACTGAAACCAGCATGTGCCCAAAACCAGCCTAAGCCCTTAATGCCACCCATTGATCTAGCAGTAAGGACTCACGCGCTACAAGTGCAGTGACTGGTCAGTGCGGGCCAAGTGCCGATTACCGCCGGAAATGACGCACGTGGGAGGAAATAAATAAATAAATCATCCAGGTGGTATGGGCACATGCCAAATCTGAAATTACCACCAGGGGGGCATGGTAGCCTGGCAATAGTCTCATTTTGGCACACGCTGCCCATGCTTAGCGCCTAACGCACCTTTGTAACAGGGCCCCTTTATACACTATAGGATCCTTTTATGAAGGTGCGCTGAAAAATGACCTGCGGTAGTGTAGACATGTGTTTGGGGCGTGCGCAGAATCATTTTTTTACCACACCAGTAAAAAATGCCTTTTTTAAATTTTTGCCAAAAATGGACTTGCGGCAAAATGAAAATTGACGCACGTCCATTTTGAGTCTGAGACCTTACCGCCAGCCATTGACCTAGCGGTAAAGTCTCATGCGGTAACTGGGCGGTAATGACCTATACACATCAAATGCCACTTGATGCGCGTAGCTGACACGCACCAGAAAATAAAAAATATTTTTTGGACGCACGTAGCGGATGTGACACACATGCCAAAAATGAAATTACCACAAGGGCCACGCGGTAGCCGGGTGGTAACTCAGAATTGGCGCATTGGGCGCGCGTAGGTGCTTACGCAGCTTAGTAAAAGGGTCCCTAATTTTCCATCTCCTGTTACTCTATCGGTTCAACACGTTCAACCTTCACTTACATCCTATGCTGTCTATTAAGATGTTTTATTGTGTTGACATTGTAAGTAGCATACTGTGCAATACTGTTATGTGATTATGTTTACTGCTGTCATTTTATATTGCCTATGTTCAACTTCGTCTTGCTATATATCACCTTGGGTGAATTTTTCAAAAATGCTGTAAAATCTAACTAACTAACTAACGAACTAACTAACTAACTAACTAACTAACTAACTAACTAGCTAGACAGATAAGAAAAAAGTACAGAAAGCTGCCAAAATGATAAAGGGGATGGGATGACTTCTCTATGAGGAAAGGCTAAAGTGGCTAGGGCTCTTCAGCTTGGAGGAGAGACGGCTAAGGGGAGATATGATAGAAATCTATAAAATCCTGAGAGGCATGGAACGAATAGACATAAATCACTTGTTTAGTTTTTCCAAAAGTACAAGAACTAAGGGACATGCAGTGATGCTACTAAGTAGTACCTTTAATTTGGAGAAAAATATATCTTCATTCAAAATGTAATTAAGTTCTGTAATTCATTGCCAGAGAATAGGGTAAAAGCAATTAGCATAGCTGGGTTTAAAAAAGTTTGGACAAGTTCCTAAAAGAAAAGTCCAAAAAACATTATTATTAAGGTGTACTTGATAAAATCCACTGTTTATTCTTGGGATAAGCAGCATAAAATCTGCATTACTCTTTTGGGATCATGCATTGCCACTGTTGGAAACGGGATTTTGGGCTTGATGTAGCTTTGGTCTGTGCCGGGGGCAATTTCTCCAAATTGGTTTGTTTTGCACATATCATGATAGGAGTGAACCTCAATCCTAAACCAGGGTTTGTGGAGTATGATCTCAGTCTCTCAAATTTACTGCTTTGTCTTTTTATTACATATGCTGCAGTATTGTACTGTGGTAACCACACTCTCACGGTGGGTGGAAAGACACTCAAGCATGCGCAGTGGAGTGTGTCTCACACTCCATATTGCTTTTACAGCTTGTCATAAGTTCTGGACTGGGCAATGCGGGATCGTGTTACCGTATATGAGAATACAAGGTCTACTGTCCTCGGAGAATATCCAGGGCTGTGCCAACATGGTAAGCGAGGTAAGCATGGCAGGGGGGCGCTTCCCTCTGGGGGGCGCCGCCGCACCATGCTCACCTCGCTCGCCCTCCCCCCAACATCCCTTTTCTTTTTTTTTCCTTTTTAACTGTACCTCCGTAGCGGTTCCGGCAGCGCAGCGTCAGTGAAGGAGGCGGCGCTCCCGACGTCGCTAGCCTTCCCTTCGCTGTGTTCTGCCTTCTTCTGACGTCATTTCCTTGACGTCAGAAGAAGGCGGAACACAGCAAAGGGAAGGCTAGCGACATCGGGAGCGCCGCCTCCTTCACTGATGCTGCGCTGCCGGAACCGCCACGGAGGTACATTTAAAAGGAAAAAAAAAGAAAAGGGATGTTGGGGGGGAGAGAAGAGGGCGGGCAGTTGAACAATGGGAGCGGAAGGGCAGGGGAGAGACGAGAGCATGGATGCGAGGGGGGGTCATGGAAGGGAGAGAGGGGAATTGCTGGAAAAGGATGAATGGAGGGGGCAGGGGACAGAGGAGCATGGATGGGCATGGATTGGGAGGGCAGGGCTCAGGGAGAGAGGGGAATTGCTGGAAAAGGATGAATGGAGGGGGCAGGGGACAGAGAAGCATGGATGGGCATGGATTGGGAGGGCAGGGCTCAGGGAGAGAGAGGAATTGCTGGAAAAGGATGAATGGAGGGGGCAGGGGACAGAGGAGCATGGATGGGAGGGCAGGGCTCAGGGAGAGAGGAGAAATTGCTGGACATAGAGGGGAGGGAAGAAAGATGAAGGAGATGAAATGAGGGAAAAGGAAGAGAGGAGAAAAACTGCACATGGATGAAGAAAATAGGCAGAAGCTGAGGACCAGAAATGAAGAAGAAAGGAGGAAAGGAAAGAAATAAATGGAAAGGAAGCCCTGGAAATGGAGTTAAGAGGACAGATAGCAGCAGAATCAGATACCGGGCCAGCATGATCAGAAAAAGAAAGTCACCAGACAACAAAGGTAGAAAAAAATCATTTTATTTTCATTTTAGTGTTTGGAATATGTCCACTTTGAGAATTTACATCTGCTATCTTATTTTGCAATGTATAGCAATTTGTTTCTAAGAATATTGCTGACAATTCCTGTCAGTGTGGCAAGTGGTGAGTGATCATTTTCATGGGGGGGGGGGGGGGGCACCGCCAACTGATAGTCTGCAGGGGGGGGGCGCCAACTGATAGTCTGCAGGGGGGCGCCAGAGACCCTAGGCACGGCCCTGAGAATATCTACTACAGGTAAGTATCTTTGCTTTACTGTATTGTATTTTTGTATTGATGAGGAAAGAGCCGGTGGTGGGAGGCAGGGATAATACTGGGCAGACTTATACGGTCTGTGCCAGAGCCGGTGGTGGGAGGCAGGACTGGAGGTTGGGAGGCAGGGATAGTGCTGGGCAGACTTATACGGTCTGTGCCAGAGCCGGTGGTGGGAGGCGAGACTGGAGGTTGGGAGGCAGGGATAGTGCTGGGCAGACTTATACGGTATGTGCCAGAGCTGGTCGTTGGGAGGCGGGGCTGGTGGTTGGGAGGTGGGGATAGTGCTGGGCATACTTATACGGTCTGTGCCCTGAAGAGCACAGGTACAAATCAAAGTAGGGTATACACAAAAAGTAGCACACATGAGTTGTCTTGTTGGGCAGACTGGATGGACCGTGCAGGTCTTTTTTCTGCCGTCATCTACTATGTTACTATGATAGCGCAGAAATTATTTGGTGCACAGTTTGGCCTGCTTTAAAACTGCAGGGACCTGCAATAATCAATTTATTTTACCATTGCTTCCCATGGGAATCCCACAGTGACTGCACCGAGACCTGTGGATTTCCACAGAAATAGTTTAGCTCTCTGCAGCCAATCTACAGATTCCCATGGCTCACTTTAACTTTCCAGAAGTGCTTTGCTTCATATTTAGAGGGTCCTGTTGATTGCTCTTATGTAGTGCATGCTACTTCTGTTTCTGTCTCCTTTTCTTATCTCTTTGACAGATTTTCTTTTCTTTTCTTTTTTTTAATTCCAATCTACCTCTGTGCAGATCTAATTTGCTCTTCAGAACTAACTCCTGGTGTAGCTTACAGCAAGACATTTTTGCTGTGCATAATTCATCTTGCAGTAGCATGCCTTTTGGTCAGCAAAAGAGGTCAGTTTAAGAAAGCCCTTAATTGGTCCCAGGTGACCCCTTGTAGGTTGAAAATGTATTACACTGCAGTTGATTTAGTCAGCAAGTCATATTGTTTCACACAGAGAATTTCTATGGCTCTTACTGAAAATCTATTAGTTATTCAGGCTCAGGAGATGATAATCTATGTAATCTGTTGAGAGATTCACTTCTTTCAAGAAATAATCCTTTTTACACAAAATAAAAGAAGCCTCATATGCTAGGATACTGATTTGTAAAAAGGGCCCTGACAGAAAGCTAAGGTGGGAGTAGAGCCTCAGAGGGCCAGCTCAAGGCAATCTGCTACCTGAGCTAAGTGATGAGATAGTGCCTTCCCCCAGAGCCCTACCCCCAATGCCTCCCTGAAGGCACTAGGAATGGGGGGGGGGGGGGGGGGGGGGCCTCAGAACTATAGTCAGGGAGTGAGGGGGGTTGAGAGATATAGAAATAGCAAACTGACAGGAACCATGCTAATAATTTCCGGCGTGGCAAATGAGAGGAAGCTCATTCAGTTACTATGGGTTTCCTCTTATTTGCCGTGTGGGAATCACTGTTGCGACTTTGTAAAAAAGGGCCTAAGTTTGTTACAAACTACATATAACTATATCTATCTATATGTATATTAGATTTGTGGTTACTGTACCTTACTTTACTGTGTTAAGCTGTGGTAATTGTTTATTAAGGGACAGTTACAAAAGCCCTACAGGTGTGCAGGATTCATAAAACCTTGAAAAATGTGAATGGGGGGAGAGAATCCCCCAAACTAAAATTTGTTAAATATGTGTATGCAATTATTATGTGTATGCAATTATTATTATTTTCTCAATTTGTTGCTACTTTCTCAAAGTAAACATTCAATAACTTGTCCAGTCAACCAGAACATGATAAATAATCTGCTAATGAGACCAGTAATTCTCTTTTGAGCACCTTAGATTTAAAAAAAAAATTATTTTCATTCTAGCATGGTGACTAAGATTCTGAATCCATAAGATACAGAAAACATATATATAAACAACTAGGTATAAAAGACTCACCAAAACACATCGGTCTGAAAAATCAAAGCAAAACAAACAAACAAACAAACCTCATTAGAAAACTAATAAGACCAGTGGACTGTACAATAAAAACTTAATAATGCACTAACAGTAAATGCATTTCAAAAACAGACATTTTTATAAATGACAAAAGCATTTCTTGAAAACATATGTGACAAGAACTGAATCATACCTCTATAGACAAGAGAGGTGTATTGAATGCTGATGCAAAAAGCCTGTAAAATGCAGGAAAGCTGAGGACAGCCAAAAAAAAACAAAAACATGTGCAATAGTTAAAACCACCCAAAACATTGTAAAAGAATACTAGATCTATACAAAACAAAGTAAACATACAGAGACCATAAAAAAGTGCTTAACAAGGCTATAACACATTATGAATGGACAATATCTAGAACTGAGTAAAATAACATTATAAGGGATGGGGGAGTCATGTTGGGAGGGGAGAATGGTGCCAATAGACACCATGGAATTTAGTTTAATATCTGGTAGGGCAGGGGGAGACACTGAATATCCAGGTACAAGGCAGCTACTGAGAGTTACCCAGATACTACGGATATTCAATGGCAGTACCCAGATAGTTTTTAGTTATAGGTTGTTAAAACTTGCTATACCGCTCATGCTGACTCATAGAACTAGGTAGTTTACAATCAATAAAATCATTTAAAAAAAAGAAAGCTACTTGGTTATCTTGGGACAGTCTTTTTGTTGTTCTGAGTTAACTGTATAGTTATCTAGACATCACTGCTGAATATTGGCAGTGCTTGGGTGACTCCCAGATGCACCCAGATTCCACCCCAGACCACCCTGGCACTAACCAGATAGTGCTACGATGGTCTACCCAAATTTTCAGTGACTTTACCCAGTTACGTGGTGATGAAAATCCAGGTATGACCTGGTTAGTACTACTTAACCGGGTAGGAGTCTTTCCTACTTGGTTAAGTTCCACTATGTATCTGGCCCTGTATGTTTTAGTCTGTTTTATGGTTGAGACGAGGCACCATTTCCCAAGTATGAGAAGACAGATATAGAGTGGGAAAAGGTGACTCATTGACTGATGGAGGACTGCAAAGGCCCTGAGTATTAGCTGTAGCTGATGGAGATGACTTCACCTGATGAGTATTTCCTTGTGTATATTTGTTGTTGTCTGTCATGTGTCTAGGGTGTTTGTGCCTGCAAGTGCCTGTCACTATTTGGCATTCTAGCATGGGATGAGTGGTATTCTTGTCTCTTATTTATGTGTGTATTCCCTTTCTGGGTTGTACTGTTTTCTTTCTGTGCTTTGAGTGTATTGCATATGCCTATCACTTCCTCAGGTCTTTAGTGTGTAATGGTGCATACCTTTGGGTACTGCTGAGGACTGCAAACTCACTACAATCCTAGTGATTCTGCAGATAGGGGTAGATCAATTGCTTCTAGGCTTAACAGGATCAGATGACTTATTCAAATAATGCTGCACACAACTTGTTAAAAATCAATAAAAAAATTTAATTTTTTTATATTAGAATTATCAATATAATACATCAAGAAAAAACTTGAAAATGAAAGCACATCCACTAACATAAGAAAAAAAAAAGAAAATACAAAAGTATCATCAATATTAAATTGTAATCCGTTGGGTTGATCGTGAGCTCTTGGGCCCTGGCCGAGGCCAGTGGGCGCCAACTCAGGCCAAGGGGAGACTGACCCACCACCACACACCCCAGCTACACAATACCCCTAAGCTACCCCTCCCCGCAGTCCCTCAGGACGAAGGGAAATAGGCAAACAGGCGGGCCTTGCGGCCGAACCAGAACCCATGCACACAGAGCCACTTGTGCAGGCCTCAAGGCTGAACAGGAGTCCAGATACACACGGGGGGGGGGGGGGGGGTGAAAGAACCCAGAGGGCCCCCCGGGACCCCAAAATGTCAGATATGCACTGAACACCAGCGATAGGGCAGAGGGAGAAACAAAAGAACCAGAGCGGGCCACGCCCACCCCGGGGACTAGCGCAGGGCAGGGGATGTAACACAGCAACCCCTAAAAGGGTTAGGAAGCCCCAGGCAGAAGCCAGAGGAACCAGACACAAAAGGAAGGCAAAAAGCCTTTGCCCCAAACCCACAGCAGACAGAGGCAACCAGAACACAAAGGGTTAAGCTTGTAGAGCCAGCAGGCACACCAGAGAGAGGGAGAGAGCTCCCTAAATCAACAAACAAACAGAGAGAGCCCTTTGGAAGCAGGGCCCATAGAACAAACACACTGTCAGAGGCAGGGACACAAAACACACTGTACACAAAGGGTTAAACTCACTGAGCCAGCAGGCCAGGACACTGGGAAGAGAAATCCTTAGAGTAAACAAACAACCACCTCTCAGACAAGCAGCATAGCTGAGAGGAAAGCTGAACAAAGCCCAGCCCCCACTGAGGAACAAGCAGCTGGCTTCCAACAGAGAGCAGCAGCCAGTGAAGGGAAGCCCAGCTGGAGGCAAGAGAACTAATTAAACACACACAAGCTGCCCTCAGCTAACATAAACAAAGGGAAAGGAAAGAAATCCCTGAACAGGGAACTCAGATCAAAGTCAGAGCACAGAGCACGTTCTGACCAAGAGCTACGGCTTTCAAGTCACCACAAGAGTGTGAGTAACGCCAAAGCAAGGCTGGGAGTAACACGCAGGCTTAAGTAGACTCACAGATGTCAGCACAAACCCTGGCAGCCAATCAGAAGAGACGTCCCCCTCTCTCCCTGCCAAGCCGGCAGAAACATAACATAAATAACTCCACAGTATACAACATAGTTAGTATAATGAAGAAAAAAATAAGGAAATTTGTTATATGTGGACTATCCAATGGATTCTTTACATATGCGAGACATGGAGGGGCTTTTTCGATATGACGTCTAAATCCAGCTTTGGACGTTTTGCTGAAAATGTCCAAAAATCAAGTGGTGAAGATGGCCATTTTTGAACCTGAAAAATGTCTATCTTTTCATTTCAAAAATAGCCATTTCCTTGATGTTTTGTGCTCAGTGCGTTTTTCTTTTGTGACCATTTTTGAAAAAAAAAAAAAAAGTCCAAGGGAAAAAAGCACAAAAACAAGCCATTGGGTAATCTGGGGAGCCAGCATTCTTAGTAGATTGGTACCACAGACATCCCAGCAGAGCAATGGGGTACTCCTAGTGAGCGCTGCAGTGGACTTCACATAAAAGGTCCCAGGTACATATCGCACTGTTACCCCCTTATATTGTATGGTGAGCCCTCCAAAACCTACCAAAAACCTAGTGTACCCAACTGTACACCACTACAATATCCCTTATGTCTGCATGTGTCACCTATATGTGGGTACAGTAGGTTTTTGGTGGGTTTTGGATGGCTCACACTTTCCACCACAAGTGTAACAGTGTGGGATATGGTCCTGGGTCTCCTTCTCTATAGTGTACTGTACCGACCACAAGGCTTGATGCTCTATTAGGACTGTCTAAACAACATACACAATAATGAAGGAGATAGGTACAGACTCAACTGGCATTTGATCTGACCAAACATTAAATTTATAGAGTAAAGAGGTGATGCCTCAAGAAGCCCCTGGCTATATAACTAAAGAGCTCAAGGGGGCTGGGCTGCTTCATCATCGGCAAACACCCCTCAAGGGGTGAAGCAGCCCAGCCCCCTTGAGCTCTTTAGTTATATAGCCGGGGGCTTCTTGAGGCATCACCTCTTTACTCTATAAATTTAATGTTTGGTCAGATCAAATGCCAGTTGAGTCTGTACCTATCTCCTTCATTATTGTGCATGGTTGTTTAGACAGAAGTGTTAGAAGGAGATTGCCTTCATAATTTGCTTTAATCGCTCTATTAGGACTGTCCATAATACCTGAAGCTGTCATAGAGGCTGGTATGTAATGTTTCATTTACATCTTTGGGGGTTTGGAGGAGGCAGTGACCACTGGGGGAATAAAGGGGGAGGTCATATCTTAATCCCTCCAATTGTCATCTGGTCATTTAGGGTACTTTTTATAACTTAGTCGTTATTGAAACGGGTCTAGACCAAAACATCCAACTTTTAACCCAGAACATTTTTGCTTTGTTCCATTATGGCAGAAAAACATCCAACTTGTGGGAATGCTCAAATCCCACCCTGACACATCCCCTTGTGATATGGATGCATTTTGGACGAACTGCATAGAAATACGTCTTTAAACTGTGTTTTGAAATTAGCGATTTGGATGTTTTTGCAAGAAAAACATCCATCTGTCACTATGTGCCTTTTTTGGGATGCTTTTCTATTTAAAAAATGAGCCTCATAATAAATTCTTAAGATCCCTGTACCACCTTTGGGGAAGAGACAGCTATTGGAACAATAAAGGACCTAGCATCCCAAAAATTTTTGAAATGTATTGGGTCAGAAAAAAAAAATAAAAAAAACTTACCCTCAAACGTAACATGACATATAGATGGAAATTACAGGAAAAATGTTCCTTCCAGAGTTCCTAAACTTCCCAAAATAGAAGGTATCTATGTGCAAGGAAGAAGGTTTGGGGGCAAGGGAGTTCAGTGAGAAACCTGGATATTTACTGTCTATTTTCTTATGTTTTTGTGCTGGATTGGACTGTTTTTCTGATTGAACTGTTACTTGAAAGAAATAATATTTGTCACGCCATTACTTTAATATTCTGCTTCAGTAAACTTGATTTACTGGCAGGGGGGGGAGGGGGGACAAGATGGCTCCATTTGAACTCTCTATGCAAGTGTTTTGCAGGGACAAAAAATGGTGACATACAAAGGGAAAGTGTGTACCTATCTGTCCTTAGGTGCTCCTACCTCGACATTGGTTCAGCAGATAATTATAGGCTATGTAACTTCTGCAAGTTACATAGCCTGTAATAATTACATGACTCTGGGCAAGTCACTTAAGGCTAGATTCTATATATGGAGCCTGAAAAATCCACGCGGTAAAAAAAATGCCTACGCATATTCTTTAAAGTGTGCCCAAATTTTATAGAATAGGTATAAATTTCCATGCGGTATATAGAATACACCGAGCGCCTCTCCATGTGACCAAATTTGATTGCATCCATTTAGGCCATGTTTTACTTGGTATAAATCCCGACGCCTAAATTAGGTGCAGAGCAGGTGTATTCTATAATAATATGCATAGATTTTAGAAATGCCCATGACCTGCCCAATCCATGCCCATAATCATGCCCTCTCTTCAACTATGCGACTTGGAATTTACAAACACCATGTTACAGAATACACTTAGCAAGTTGTGTGTGTAAATATTAATCAATGCCAATTAGTGCTGATGCTTGTTAACTTCAGTACTGATTAGCTAGTTAACCAATTAAGTTACGCACTTTCTTGTAGAATACACTTCGATTTCCACAAGGAAATTAAGGTGCAATTTATAGAATTTGGGGGTAAACCCTCCATCACCTCAGGTACAAAATAAGTACCTGTAAATAATGTGTATACTGCTTTGATTGTAAGTACAGAAAGGCGGTATATCAAATCCCATTCCCTGTCCCTTATTATTGCACTCAAATATCTTCCTCCAAAAAGTAGAATGCAGCCAGCAAATTAGAAAGTTCTAGAATATTGCTAGAAATTCTTTGTGATATAAAAAGATCTTACAGAGTTCTTTCTTCTCTAGGAGACAGATCTCTTCTCTTTGGGAAGAAGAAGGTCTGCCACTCCCAAAAATATAAAGTAAATGAATAGGTCCACTATGTCTGTGTGAAAAGACAAATGGCCTTTCTAATCAAAGAACTGTGAAAAGTGGGAAACAATTCTAGAGAGTAGGTCCATTTATAAACTGTGGAAACCAACTCCCATTGAGATGGATAGGCAAATGGATCATATGAAGGATTATGGGGATCCTTACATGCCTACTTTTTTACTTCTTTTTCTCTTGACTACATTATACATTTAATCTCTTCAGTGCATCTTGCTTTCCTATTCTCTGATCATGCTTCTTAGTGTACCTGTTACATCTTTGCATTTGACTTTCTTCCCATGTGTTCACATTTTCCTCAATTACACACAGCAAACAGCCTCTCCAAAGGACTGGTGTCTTGCAGAAAGGACATGAAATCCCCAGAGTTAACCTTGGAGATGAAGAGACGCCCATAGTGGTTAGTGCAGTGGAGTTTGATCCTGGGGAACTGAGTTCGATTCCCACTGCAGCTCCTTGTGACTCTGGGCAAGTCACTTAACCCTCCATTGCCCCTGGTACAAATAAGTACCTGAATATACTATGTAAACCGCTTTGAATGTAGTTGCAAAAACCACAGAAAGGCGGTATATCAAGTCCCATATCCCCTTCCCTTTCCCCACTATGGGAAGGACAGTTATATGTGCTTTTTCCTGATTTATACCTGTTTTCTGAATTACATGTGTGGCATGGAAAAAAAAAGCAGTAGATATCAACACCACTGGGGTATGTATTGTTTAAGATATATTTATATATGGCACAGCACACATATGGATGATTAACAGTTGTGTTTTTACATATGGTCTGTATTCTAATTTTTTATCTTTTGATTTTGTCATTTAAACTAATATGTTTTGTATGTTTATTGATAGCTCTGTTTCAAGCCCCTGATGCAGCCCTTTGAGAGGGCAAAACATGGCCATGTCAGGCTTTTAATTATTTATGAAGTTATTTTAGTGGTGAATAAATTGAACATTTTGTAGTTTTTTTAGAGAGTTTTTTTTTTTTTTTTTTTTAGATCTAGTGCTTCTTTTTTCCGTGCTGGATATTGTAGATTGATTGCCTATTTGTTTTCTTGGACCTTACATGTGTGAAATCCTGAGGCCATGATGCTCAAAACTCCAATGCTGTACAGAACAGCACCAGAAAATACTGCCACAACAGCGCCCAAAAATAACTTCCTCATGCTTGACGCTAATAGTATAATAGCTTTGAGCATGAGTAAGTAAAGTGGGATCATGCCAGAGGCATGGGCACAAGAGCTGTGCTTAAGCAAAGCTCTTGTGTTCATGCCCAGTCTGACAGGGGGGGGGGGGGGGGACATGAGCTTCTGAAGTGTGCCATACTGGTTTACCACACGGAGGTCACTGGTTTGATGCTCCAGTCTGATCAGTACCCACTGCCGGCGACATGGAGAGACTCCAAGGCTCCTGAGCTGCAAGTGAACACGTCGCTTATATTTCAGTCCGCTAGCTGCAACCAATTTACAGGTAGCCTGTACACCCCCACTATGATGGGGTTCTAAAGAGAAGGAAGGTAAGGAGGTGAAAAGACCCTGGAAAAGAAGAAGATCTCCATCCCGTCCCTTGCTGGACAATACCCGAGCCTAACTGGAGCACAAATCCTCTCTTCAAACCCTAATACCCGCTCTGAGCTGGCGTTAAGTTCTCTGCGGTAAGGATGCCCTTCTTTAGGGTGCTGTTCTCTAAGCATAAAAGGAAATAGAAAAATACCTAATTTAAATACCGAATTTAAATCTTTTTGACTACATTTGCATCCTATTCGTGCAGATCTGGGGTCAACTAGGTATTTGCCACGATAGGGGCTGCTGAAAATTGTGTGCCGTCAATCACAGGTGCTAATGGCCTCCAGTGCCTGTGTTTGTTTCTGAGCAATGGGGCATGAGTGATTTTCTTGGGTTTTCTGTCTTTCATTCTCTTTCAGATGTACTCATACTCCACCTCTGGAAGGAGTGTAGGAGGATCTTTAATCCTACTCCACCCAAAGTTAGCATCTTTCTTCCTTTCCAACCCCCCTATAAGGGGAAAATGATTTTAAAAAAATTATTTGCAATTAAAACTATGTTTTTGGATGATATTTTGTGTTATTTTCCTGAGTGTTAGTGGAATATGTGATGAATCTAACTACAGGAATGAGTGCATTAGTCCATTCATGATAATGTATCCTTTTGAACGCAATGGCGAGAATGGTATTAATAAGAGTCAAATTAGATACAGTAGTGTGTTGAGATGTCTGGGCAGTAGGCAGGGACAGTCAATGTCACATTTCAACAGAGAAGTATCATGATATGCTGTGGCCCTTGTGGTACACCTTTAAAACAGCAATGAAACTGCTTTACATGAGACTAACTTTCTGGAGATTTGTTTTTCCAATAAATTCAGTTAATATGAAAGGAAATAGTGTAGGATGGGCTGACTCTCTTGATGAATCATGGGAAAGAGGAAAAATACATTTTACCTCCCTTAGGAAATGATATTTCCTGTAAAGGCAAAGGGAAAACTGGCCAAATTTATGTCAAGTCTGAGCTGAAGTAAATCTGTGAGATCTATATGGGGTAGAGGCATTGATGAGCAGGTATCTGGGAGGATGTATACTTAAGTGTGGATGAATGCAGAGGTGAAACAGAGACTGATAATCAAGACTAAAGGCATGTGACCTCTCTTTGTGATTTGAATATCTTTTTTGTGTATCTCTATATAACTTTTGGAGTGTTTGAAAACACACCAGAGAGTGGCCAACTATTCCCTTTTATGACAGTAGGGTGTCCTTTTACAAAGCTACGGTAGAAAGTGGCCTTAGCAGTCCCTTATGTGGGTCTCCCCATGCACCAAGGCCATCAGGCTCATTTTCAAAAGACATGGACGTCCAAAAAGTGACATAAATCGGCACTTGAATGTCCTTCTTACAGAGACATCCAAATCAGTATTTGGACGTCTTTCTCAGAAGTCTGTCTCAAGGAAGTCCAAATCTCAAGGGGGCGCATTGGAGGCATGTTTGAAGCGGGACTTGGGTGTTCCTAAGACTTGGACATCTTTGAGCCATAATGGAACAAAGCAAAGTCGTCCAGCACTAAAACTTGGACATTTTCACCCAGACCTGTTTTTATCACAAATAAGGCACAAAAAGATGCCCAAAATGACCAGATGACCCCAGTGGTCACTAACTCCCTCCCATCCCCAAAAAAACATGATTAAAAAGATTACTTGCCAGCCTCTATGCCAGCCTCAGATGTCATACTCAGGTCCATGACAGCGCATGCAGGTCCCTGGAGTAGTTTAGTAGTAGGTGCAGTGCACTTCAGACAGGTGGACCCAGGCCCATACCCCCTCCTACCTGTTACATTTGTGGAGGAAACAGTGAGCCCTCCAAAACACACCAGAAACCCTCTGTACACACATATAGGTGCCCCCTTCACCCGTAAGGGCTATAGTAGTGGTGTACAGTTGGGGGTAGTGGGTTTTGAGGGGCTCAACACACAAGGTAAGGGAGCTGTGTACCTGGGAGCATTTTATGAAGTCCACTGCAATGCCGCCTAGGGTGCCTGATTGCTGTCCTGGCATGTCAGGGGGACCAGTGTACTACAAATGCTTGCTCCTCCCACGTTCAAATGGCTTGAATTTGGACGTTTTAGACTTGGACATTTTTGGTTTTGAAAATGGGTGAAAATCAAAGACGTCCAAATCCAAGGATGTCCATGGTATTTTCGAACACAAAAAAGGACATCCATCTTTTTTTAAAAATGACCTTTTCCCTGCCTCCGAATTTGGATGTTTTACAAAGATGTCCAAATTCCAACTTAGGTGTTTCTTTCGAAAATGCCCCTCCATGTCTACTGCAGCCAGAAAATGGGCGATTTTCCATTTTCCAAATTAATGGCCACACACTAATGTTGCCATTAGTGAATGACCATTATTAAAAATTACTACATGAGCCCTTACCAACACCTATTTTTGTAGGCGGTAAGGGCTCACGTGCTAATCCAGCGCTAATCAGTTAGTGTATGGTAATGTAGCTGAGCGAAATGATTAGCACAGAAATGCCCACTCTGCCTTCAGACACATACCCTCTGTGGTAAAATAAAATGTATTTTATAGCTTGCGGTTTGCATGCGTAGATTATTAAGTTACTGTGGGCCGCCATAGCGTATGTCATAGTAAGCCCTTTTCAGCTGTTGTAAGCACGCATTAGCGCTTACTGCAGCTTTGTAAAAGGAACCCTAAGTATTCAGTAAAAACAAATATATGTTGCTGTTTATCATCTGGGGGCCAAAAAATTCCAGGGTTGACTTGGCCTCAATGTGATTATGAAAATAGGAGAGTGTTATTATTCATCTGGCACCAAGAGGGATATTGTTAACCTATATTTGACCTATATTTGACCCTATACCATTTGAAATGAATCAAACTAAAGCTTTTATATTTGAGATCTGCAACAACATTCATGGGTGTTATGCATTGGAACAGGCAGAACTGGCTTACTTGATTAGTGTATGTCAACTTTCCTGTTGAGCCAAGTACCCCCCCCCCCCCCCAATGTTGTCAATGCATGTTAGAAGATCCTAAACACTTGGGCGGGGGGGGGGGGGGGGGGAAGTGGAAGTAAAATAGTGAAGAAATAGTGAAACAGAATTAGAAAGAACAGAAAGGAAATGCATGGCTCACTATTACACGTCAGAAAAATGCTAGCACATCAAGCAAGGAAATCCCTCAGGCAGTAATGCACAGATCTCACCTCATAAAAAATTTACCTCTCTGTGAAAGATTCATGCATTCTTCTTAGATGCTCACTGACAGCACACACCATCTACTCTCATTTGCCTTTTATGAAAACCATTCATTCCTTTGGCACACTCTTTCCTTTTCATGTTGGCAAACCTTAAGATGGGACATGACGTAAGCTGAAACCGGATCTTCCCAAGCACAGCACCATGCTGCTAATACACCTTCAAGCACCTTGAAAGTCAGAGAAGCCTTATTGTACATGTCATTTCTACTTACATTGCTCTCACTTCTTATTTTATACAGATAGTTCTTATTCATTGCTAACAATCTAATGTCTCAAATACAAGATTCAAACAGAAAATGATGATTCTCTTATAAATATTACAATCAAAGAAATTAACTATGCATACCTTCTGATCTAGATATTTGCTTGTGTATCCATGCCATTTTTGATGTCTTTCTTCTTTCCCCTTTGTTCATTCTCCTTTAAGCGCAGAGATTGACATTCATCCAGCTGTACCTAGATAAAGTGCCTGCATCAGGTGTCTTCATTTTTCAATGTGACTAAACACAATGTGTTCACAAACCTTAGCCTTTCATATAATCAGTCAATCCAACAAAATACTGCTACACAGTTCATAATCGTTCACGGTGAAGCCCTGATCTATATGTCAGATCTCATAGACCTGCCAACCCGGAACACAAAAAGGTCAGCACGCACATTCTTGAATCTACATTACCCCAGTTGCAAAGGACTTAAATACAAATCAACATATGCATCCAGCTTCTCCTACATAAGCACGCAACTATGGAACGCACTACCAAATGTTATAAAAACAATGCATGACCTAACAATCTTCCGAAAACTACTGAAAACCAACCTGTTCAAAAAAGCATACCACAATGATCCATCCTAAATACTAGAAACAAAACTTCACCAAAACTAGACAAAACGGAACTCTCTACACTTGACTGCTTCATTTATGCAGCCACTAATGAACGTTACGCATTTACTCACTATCATTCTACTTCTTATGCAGGATATGAACTTTCTATATTTGATTGTCTAACTTACTCTATAATCCACTCTATAATTTATGAACTTTAATGCAAAGCTACTTTGTAATTTACCTTATCATTTATGAACTCTAATGCAATATCACTTTGTATTTCTCAACCCGGAAATGGCAATCGCCACTCCGGCACAATGTAAGCCACATTGAGCCTGCAGATAGGTGGGAAAGGGAAAATTAGGTTCTTACCTTGGTAATTTTCTTTCCTTTAGTCATAGCAGATGAAGCCATTACGTTTGGGTTGTGTCCATCAACCAGCAGGGGGAGATAGAGAGCACTTAACTTTTCACAGTGCCTCATGGCCAGCCAGCTCCACTGCCTCTTCAGTATTTGAAGCTTCCAAAGCAGTATGGCAAACCGCAATGGGAATAACATGAACTTTCCTCACAGCGAACGATGGCCCCTTAACAAGGGCATGAACTCAAAAGGAGGGAATGAACACATCCTCCTGGAGGGAATAAACTCATCCTCCTTATTGTATAACTGGAGGGGATACACGCAACCTTCTGGAGGGAATAAACTCATCCTCCAAAACATAAACTGGAGGGAATGGACTCATCCTCCTATAAGTGAACATGAATCCTGAAGACTGTTTTCCAACTTTATCCCAAGGAAGGAACTTCAGGAAACAAGGACAGAACCTGAAACAGATTCACAGCATACAGACAATCATACAGGGAGGGCTCATGGCTTCATCTGCTATGACTAAAGGAAAGAAAATTACCAAGGTAAGAACCTAATTTTCCCTTCCTTGTCATCAAGCAGATGAAGCCATTAAGTATGGGATGTAACAAAGCAATCTCTATATAGGGTGGGAGCAGGTCACACCACGCGCTAGCACTTGTGCTCCAAAATGTGCATCCCTCCTAGCAGCCACATCCAGCCTGTAATGTCGGGCAAAAGAGAGCTTAGAAGCCCAT
Source organism: Microcaecilia unicolor (assembly GCF_901765095.1). Classification (NCBI taxonomy): domain Eukaryota; kingdom Metazoa; phylum Chordata; class Amphibia; order Gymnophiona; family Siphonopidae; genus Microcaecilia; species Microcaecilia unicolor. The sequence continues at coordinate 157,136,920 of NC_044039.1, read as the reverse complement.
GTTGCTGCACTGTATATCTCTTGACGAGAGAGTGCTTCAGTTTCAGCCCAAGAGGAAGAAATCGCTCTGGTAGAATGCGCCTTAAAGGCTACAGGCGGAGACCAGCCGGCAAGCAGATAAGCTGAAAAGATAGTTTCTCTGAGCCAACGGGCAATAGTGGCTTTAGACGCTGTAGACCCTCTGCGAGGACCTGATAGCAAAACAAACAGATGATCATAGATCCTGAAAGAGATAGTAACTCGCAGATACTGCAGCAGAGTCCTGTGCACATCCAACAGGTGCAACTGCCCAAAATATTCTGGAAACTCCTCCTTATCAAAGGAGGGCAAGAAAATAGGCTGGTTTAGGTGAAACGCTGAAACCACCTTAGGCATGACCCCGGACTCTGAGAATTGCAGAAATGGGTCTCTACAGGACAGTGCCTGGAGCTCTGACACCCGTCTCGCCGAAGTAATGGCCACAAGAAAAACGGCCTTTAGTGTCAAATCTTTCTCCGATGCTCGCCGAAGCGGCTCAAAAGGAGAAGCCTGCAGGGCCTTCAAAACTAGCCCCAGGTTCCAAGCTGGACAGGGTGCTCACACGGAAGGCCGGAGCCGAAGCACCCCACTAAGAAACCGTGCCACATCTGAATGAGGAGCTAAAGACACGCGTTCAACCTTACCACGAAGGGAGGCCAACACTGCCACTTGCACCCACAGGGAATTATAGGCCAAGCCTATTTGTACACCATCCTGCAAAAAGTCCAGAATCGGCGAGACAGGAGCCCGCATGGGTGTGATCGCTTTTGAAGCACACCAAGACTCAAACTGGCGCCAAATCCTGGCATAAGCCACGGAAGTGGAACGCTTGCAGGCCTGCAGGAGAGTGGAAATGACTGTGTTTGAATAGCCTTTGTCCCTCAATTGCGCCCTCTCAATCGCTATGCCATAAGACCAGTGTGGCAGGCGTCCTCCATGGCTACCGGGCCCTGTGACAACAGGTTTGGTACAAGAGGTAAAGGAAGGGGAGCCTCCACTAGCATCTGTCGGAGGTCCGCATACCAAGGCCTCCTGGGCCAATCCAGGGCGATGAGGACCACTTCTCCTGGGTGCAGACGAATCCGCAGGAGCACGTACCCAATCAAGGGCCACGGAGGGAACACATATAGTAGGCCCGGAGGCCAGGGCTGAGTCAAGGCATCCAACCCTGCCGAGCGAGGATCTCTCCGTCTGCTGAAGAAGCACGGGACTTTGGCATTTGAACTTGTCGCCATAAGATCCATCTCGGGCTTGCCCCATTTGGCACATATCTGCAGGAATACTTCGTCTGCTAGTTCCTATTCTGCTGGATCGATCTGATGCCTGCTTAGATAATCGGCTTGCACGTTGCTCTGATCTGCAATGTGAGCTGCCGACAGAAACTGAAGATGCAGCTCGGCCCAGTGGCAAATCTGTTCGGCCTGCGCGGCCAGTGCTCTGCACTGAGTGCCGCCTTGTCGATTTATGTAGGCCACTGCTGTCATGTTGTCCGACATCACTCTGACAGCCAATCCTTCCAGGGTCACTTGAAAGGCCAGAAGCGCCTGAAACACCGCTTTCAACTCCAGGCGGTTGATGGACCACTCCGACTCCTCGGGTGTCCATAGACCCTGGGCATGCTTCCCCTTGCAATGTGCGCCCCAGCCCTTCAGGCTGGCACCTGTCACTACTAGACACCAATCGGGGAGCGCCAGCGGCATTCCTCGCCGCAGCATGCTGTCTGAGAGGCACCACTCCATGCTGAGTCGGGCCGCAGGGAGCCAAGAAAGTCTGCATTGATAATCCTGAGAAACTAGAGACCATCTTTGAAGTAGGGAATACTATAGAGGTCTCAGGTGCACTCTCGCCCAGGGCACCACTTCCAATGTGGCTGTCATTGATCCCAGCAGCTGGACAATGTCCCAAGCTCGTGGGCGGGGCATCCTCAGGAGCAGACGGACCTGATTCTGAAGCTTGCACCGCCTTAGCTCGGGTAGGTATACATAGTCCGAGTCTGTGTCGAACCTGGCCCCCAAATATTCTAGAGATTGCGAGGGGGTCAGGTGACTTTTGGCCATATTGACGACCCAGCCTAGAGATTGAAGTAGTGAGACCACTCTGGCTGTAGCTTGATAGCTCTCTGTTACAGAGTCTGCTCTGATGAGCCAGTCGTCTAGGTACGGGTGAACCCTGATACCTTCTCGCCTGAGCAAAGCAGCTACTACCACCATTACCTTCGAAAAGGTTCGGGGAGCTGTGGCGAGGCCAAAAGGCAAGGCCCGGAACTGGAAATGTTTTCCCAACACCGCAAACCTCAGAAACTTCTAGTGCGGGGGTCAAATTGGTATGTGCAAGTAAGCTTCTTTCAGGTCTAGAGACGTGAGAAACTCTCCTGGCTGTACCGCAGCAATTCTTAATGATACTTCGATGGTTTCACATAACTTGTACAATGTAACCCATAACCAAGTTGTAACAAATGTATTTCCATTATTCATATCTTATTGTAAGCCACACTGAGCCCGCAAAGAGGTGGGAAAATGTGGGATACAAATGCAATAAATAAATAAATAAATAAATAAATAAAATGACGGAGCGCAGGGTTTCCATGTGGAAATGCCGCAATCTCAGAGACTTGTTTAATTCTTTTAAGTCCAGAATAGGGCGAAAAGACCCACCTTTTCGCGGCACCACAAAGTAGACGGAGTATCGGCCGTAGCCGTGTTCGGCGGGAGGTACCGGGGACACGGCCCCTAACTGAATCAGACCTTGCAAAGTCTCCTCTACCGCCGCCCGTTTGGCGGCAGAACTGCATCAGGACTCCACAAACACGTCTTTTACTGGGGCGTTGAATTCTATTCTGTAGCCATCTCTGATCAGGTCCAGAACCCACTGATCTGAGGAAATATTGGCCCACTCCTCGGCAAAGAGGGAAAGACGTCCTCCGATGACAGGAAGTGAGGAGGGGGCCGGCGCACCATCATTGAGAGGGTCGCCCCTGAACTCCAGGCCTAGAGCCGGTGGCTGCGGAACGCTTGTCCGAGCGAAAGGAGTTCCTCTGCTGAAAAACGGGCACGAGAAGTGAACCCAGCAGAACGCCCCGGGCGGTACCTTCTAGCTTCACAGAAGCGAGGTCTATAAGAGGAGTGGACCGCCTGGCCCTTGGAGGAAGGCCTCGGCCTATCTTCGGGCAAGCGCTGGGGTTTAGGATCTCCCAGGCCTTTAACAATTTTTTTTTCCAACTCCTCACCAAATAGGAGAAGGCCTTGAAAGGGCAACTTCACCAACCTTTGCTTAGAGGCCATGTCCGCTGCCCAATGTCATAGCCAAATAAGACGGTGAGCCGCCACTGCTACTGCCATTTGTTTAGCTGAAGCTCTGACAATATCATAAAAGGCATCAGCCAAAAAGGACAAGGCCGACTCCAGCCGCGGAGCCACATCCGAGAAGGGCTCCGCTCCACCTCCGGGCTGTTCCACTGCCTGTTGCAACCACGCCAGGCAGGCTCTAGCAGCATAACAACTGCATGCAGACGCCCGAACAGTAAGACCTGCAATTTCAAAGGACCGTTTAAGTGCTGCTTCCAGCCTACGGTCTTGTATATCCTTCAGGGAAACTCCTCCTTCCACAGGGAAGGTAGTTCTCTTTGTCACCGCAGTGACTAGGGCATCTACTTTAGGCATTGCAAAGCGAGCCAAATGCTCCTCACGCAGATGATATAATTGCCCCATAGCTCTGGAAACTTTCAAAGGTCCCTCGGGGTCAGCCCACTCTTGGATGGAGTCATGCAAAGGAAAGGCTCGAGCAGGCTTTTTGGTACTAGCCATCCTAGGATTCACAGAGGAGGCCGTGCCACTGTCAGGCTCTTCAATAGAAAGGACCTATAGGGCATCTGAAATAAGCGCTGGCAGCTCATCACGGTGGAAAATCCTCACTGCGGAGGGATCATCCAGATCCTGTGGTAATTCTGCACCTGACTCTGGCTCCTCAGACCACGAAGGCCTGCCAGAACTCTCCGAATCCTCACAGCCCGACCATGGGGGGGAAAAAGGAGGTGCACCACAATCTGAAGGGGAATTAGCCCTTCTACGCTTTTCTTTATGCCAATTATCAGGGAAAATAGCCTCAGCGGGCAGTCCCAGGCCAGAATCCATCGGGGGGACAATAGAAGGGGCCTCAGACGACCCTTGAGGGAGAGCTCTTGTCAGCATGTGTGCTTTATGCAATAATAACACAAAATCAGGGGAGAAAAACTCGCCCTGGGCACCCAGATCCCGTCCGGGGCTAGCCGCTCCCTGAATAGCCTCAATTCGAAGTCCCCACCCCCCCGGGCTCAGGACTCTCCGTCTCTACGGAGGCCGCGCCATGCGAAGAATTCAAAATGGCGTCCGCTGCCAGCTCTGAGCGGGAAGAATCATCGCTCGCCATGCTCGGGCCGGCTCTTACGCCTGTACAGCACGATTTACAGAGCCCCGCTGCTGATTTGCGCTTGCTACACCGGGAACAGCGCTTTACATTCTCTGCAGCCATCGCCGAAAACGGCGGGAAAATTCAAAATGGCGGTTTCGCGCCAAAAACGCCCCAATCGCGGGCCCACCCAGGAGGAGTTAGAAAACACTCTTACCTCACCGGACCGAGTATCACAGCTCCGGTCCCATAGAAGAATCAAAGGAAAACCTCTGTTCCATTTTTTTTTTTTTTTAACGCTGTGAGGAAAGCAGAGGTAATAAGAACTCCGGAGGCTCAGATTTGTGGGAAAGGCAGGGAAAGGCGAACCAATGTGCCTGCATCCACTGAGTAGGAAAGGACAGGGAAAAGCAAGCTAATATGTCCACATTCACAGGGGCATGGGTAAGGCAGGGAAAGGGCTAACCTATGTGCCTTCAAAGTGAAGCTGCTATAGCCTCTAACACCCCGGCTAACAACTGGCAAGCCAGGAGCCACCCCCAGGCAGATTTTTGATGGAGCTCGAAGAAGCTGCAGCAACCCTGCTTGGGGAGATAGAGAATACTGAAGAGGCAGTGGAGCTGGCTGGCCATGAGGCACTGTGAAAAGTTGAGTGCTCTCTATCTCCCCATGCTGGTTGATGGACACAACCCATACGTAATGGCTTCATCTGCTTGATGACAAGGAAATGTGGGATACAAATGCAACAAATAAATAAATAAATAATGGCATTCAGACAGAAAATCTTCACAAACACACTCCTTTGTGGTCTGTTTTACTCTGGTTTAGCAGACCACGAAGGAATGCGAGTGAGCAAGTACTTTTGCTTTGAAAATCTAGCAAAATCTACATGGAATAAAAAAATATACATGTGCTTTTTACTTGTGAGTGCAGTTCTGAAATTACTAAAAGTTTGCTTTCATTGTGAGCTTGATTTTGAGCCAGCCTAGTCACTGTTAATCTAAGTACTGGCACTGGAGCTTACATTAGACGTATATTCAGTGTTGCTCTCTCTATATAGGTTATGGTGCTATATATTGCCCCATATATATATATATATATATATATATATATATATATATGGGGCAATTCCATTTAGGCACCTTGAGGGTGGGCGGTAGGAGCCTATTCTATAACAAAACCTACTTGCCTAAGTTCCATTATAGAACACTAGTGTAACCCAGTATTGATGCACTAACATTTAGGTACTCATCCTTACATCAGCCATAGAGGAATGTGCGTAACTTATATGTCTCATATACGCTCTGATTATGCATATGTTCCCACAGTCAGCATGGGTTCAGCTGAGGGAAGTCTTGCCTCACCAATTTGCTTCATTTCTTTGAAGGCGTGAATAAACATCATGGATAAAGGTGAGCCGGTTGATGTAGTGTATCTAGATTTTCAGAAAGCTTTTGATAAAGTTCCTCATGAGAGACTCCTGAGAAAATTAAAGAGTCATGGGATAGGAGGCAAGGTTCTGGTGTGGATTAGGAATTGGTTATTGGACAGAAAACGGAGGGTAGGGTTAAATGTTCATTTCTCTCAATGGAGGAAGGTGAACAGTAGAGTGCCACGGGGATCTGTACTGGGACCGGTGCTACTTAACATATTTATAAATGATATGGAAGTTGGAACGATGAGTGAGGTGATCAAATTTGCAGATTATACAAAACTATTCAAGGTTGTTAAAACACGTGTAGACTGTGAAATATTACAGGAAGACCTTAGGAAATAGGAAGACTGGGCATCCAAATGGCAGATAAAATTTAATGTGGACAAATGCAAGGGGATGATGCACATTGGACAGAATAATCCGAATCATAGTTACCTGATGCTAGGGTTCACCTTGGGGGTCAGCACACAAGAAAAAGACCTGAGTGTCATTGTAGATCATCATTATTATTAGCATTTGTATAGCGCTACCAGATGCACGCAGCGCTGAACATCTGACACAAAGAGACAGTCCCTGCTCAAAAGAGCTTACAATCTAAATAATACAGACAGACAAGACAGATACAGGGGATAAAAAGTAATGGGTAATGACGTAATAGGTGATGAAGAGTAATGGGTGAGAAGGAAGGAAGGGACAAGGGGAGAGCAATTGAGTAGTAGCTAGGAGTTCTTCTGCTCAGTGTGGGGCGGCGACCAACATAGCAAACAGGATGCTAAGAATTATTAGGAAAGGGATGGTGAATAAGATCGAAAGTACTATAATGCCTATGCATCACTCCATGGTGTGTCTGCACCTTGAGTATTGCATTCAGTTCTGGTCACCATATCTCAAAAGAGATATAGCAGAATTAGATAAGATTCAACGAAGAGCGATCAAAACAATAAAGGGGATGAAATTCCTCTTGTATGAGGAAAGGCTAAAGATGTTAGGTCTCTTCAGCTTGGAAAAGATACGGATGAGGGGAGATATGATTAAGGTGTACAAAATCCTGAGTGATGTAGTACGAGTAGAAGTAAATCGATTTTTTACTCATTCCAAAAATACAAAGACTAGGGGACACTTGAAGTTACATGGAAATACTTTTAAAACAAATAGGAGGAAATATTTTTTCACTCAACAAATAGTTAAGCTCTGGAACTCTTTGCTGGAGGATGTGGTGACAGCGGTTGGAGTATGCAGTAGGGAGGCAGGAGATCAGAAGGATCCAAATCCCACATAGCTCACCTGCTATTCATCAGCGCTATTGGATCCCTATTTCAATGCCTACAGAAGTGGGAGTTCTTACTGCATCAAAGCCTATTGTGTGAAATCTATAGCGGGTGTTTATGGCATCAAAAACACTAAAAAGGAGCGAGAGAAAGGCCGACCAGGTGATTCCAACCTGGCCAAAAAGAGCGCGCCTTCATTGCTGTCCCCAAGCTGTGAGTGGGCAGCAGAAACCACCGCGGATGTTAGTGCCACCATGGAGCAAATGGTTGGTAAGAAGTTGTAATTAATTATAGATAAGCTAGACATGATGGAACAGCGGATCAATACCTTAACTAGAGGTCTTCAGAAAGTGCAGCACAGAGTTGGGGATGTGGAGGATATGGTGCATGTGTTAGAAACTGATAAGCCACAGGTTATGAACAAGCTGTGGAGCATAGAAAATAAGTTAGATGAGCTGGCGAAGAGATCCCGGAGGAATAACCTGTATTTAGTGGGCTTACCAGAATCTCTGCAAGACCAAGACTTGTGTTGTTTTTGGAGAAATGACTGGTAGAATTACTGCATCCCCCACTGCAAGTCGGCGATTTGAAAATTGAGCGTATTCATCACCTTGGTCCCCAGAGAGACAATGCAAAACAGCCCAGGGTGGTCATTTTCAAGTTGTTGAACTATGCTCACAAACAGAACATTTTACATGCTATTAGGCAAGGGAATAAGCTCACTTATGAAGGAACACTCAGCAAGAAAAGATTTTTCTCCGATTTGTACAAAGCTGGTGCAGCATCAGATCTGCTTTACTTTAGCCTACCCAACAAAGCTCAGAATCGTGCATACTGACACCACTAAAGTTTTTGATTCTATTTCAGAGGCTGCTAAATTTGTGAGCCAGCTGATTATTCAGACTCTGGAGTGAACTTTACTCATGGTGGGTCTGTAGTTGTTAGGATATGTTTCACTATTGTCCTCTAAGGGTGCACTCTGGGCCTGGACGGAACATTTTTGATAGCAGTATTGATGCTTCTTACAAAGACTTCATCTTCTGAGTTATGGTTATTTAACAGATAAATTAGTTTTGGTTTTGGATCCTTTTTCTGAGGGCATGGGATAGTTGGCAGCTGCATACATCTTGCCCTATGAAGAATCCAGCTTGGAGTCTGTAGCTGGTACTGGAGCTTTTTAGTATGTAATCTTCATGCATTACTAAGTTTGGGGCTTTATTTTTGTTCACTAAGACTGCATTGCAGAACTGTAAATCCTGTGACTTTCTATGGCATGGACAAAAGGACTGTTTTTTTTTTTGTTTTCCTTTTAGCATGACATGTGGAGTTTAGATGCTTGCACAACTAGACTTTCAATATAATCGGAGAAAATCAGACTGTAGGAGAATTATTAGCTTTCAATTCTCCAGGAGGGGATTACATGGCTATTTCATTCTATGGGGGAAATGGACCTTTGCCAGTTGAACTCCATAAAGGTGGTTCACTTGTATATAGGGGTGGGGGGTTTGGAAGGCTTGGGGAAGGGAAGGGCTTAGGTATTTCTTAGTAAGGGAAGGGAGAGGGCAGAAGTTTGGGGAGGTTTGGGTCAAGGGAAGTATAGCTATGGAGGTTTCTATGATTGGCTGCGGGGTATTCATTGGTTGTATACTGATGCAATGTAAGAGGTTTCTGGATTATTTTATTTACTTACTTATTTGGATTTTGCTCACACCTTTTTCAGTAGTGGTTCAAGGTGAGTTACATTCAGGTACACTGGATATTTCTCTGTCCCTGGAGGGCTCACAATCTAAGTTTGTACCTGAGGAAATGGAGGGTTAAGTAACTTGCCCACGATCACAAGGAGCAGCAGTGGGATTTGAACCAGCCACCTCTGGATGTCAAGATTGGTGCTCTAACCATTAGGCCACTCCTCCATTCATGGTCATTTTTCTCACTAGCTGGGGGGTGGTGGCTATGCCGCCCCTCAGGTTTTCATGATATGTCCTGCCATGTTTTTCTTAAGTCAACTAGTTTAGATGGTTTTAAAAATATGTACTTGGAGTGTGGGGGGTATACATTACCCAATTAAACACCAGAAAATTCTTCAGACTTTGCATAAATGGGGAGTGTCTATAGCCATTTTACAGGAAACACATTTGACTGAATTAGAACATGGGAAGCTTTGTAAGTGGTGGGTTGGAGAATATTTTCAGGCCCCTGCTGTGAGAAAAAAGGTGGGAGCGATTATTCTTATTTGAACAGGAATCCATGTGCTCACACAAAGTTTATGCAGATCCTGGTGACATTAGTTCATGTAAAATGTTTCTTATGTACAGTTTATGCACCAAATACTTATAATAAGAATATTTATACATTTTTTGTTGAATGAATTACACCATTATGATGAGCTTCCTATTATTATGGTTGGGGGAGGGGGGAGAATTTCAATGAAGTGTTTCAATGAAGTGCATGATCCCAGTGTGGATCAGTCGCATGGGAGGGGTAAGGTTTCTTTGTGTATACAAGGGGGGATTTCTAGGATTTGTGGAACCCTGAACATGGTGAATGTGTTGCAGTAACTTCACTCCACTAAGTGAGATTATACTCATATATCACTGGCACATTCCACCATGTCCAGAATAGATAACCATTTGATTTCCAGAGACCTTTTTGTGATGGTGGAGTTGTCTGTCATACGGCCCATTGAGATTTCAGATCATGCTTGGGTGGAGTTGGGGATTGAACTCTTGGTGAGCCCTGGGAGGGTGTCCTAGTGGCAATTTTCTACAAAATTGTATAGAGATCCTTTCTTCCCGGAGTATATATTTGAAAGATGGAAACTCTATGAACAAGCTAATCAGGTTCATGTTAATAATCCCATATTTTTTACTGGGAGGAAGCAAAGGCTAAGATATAACAGCATATTCGAGTTTTCAAAAAAAGGCCTGAAATAAAGAATTGTTGCATTTGGAGGGAAGAGCCACTCATTTCCGTAAATTATATGGGCAACATCGCATGGCATCCTTCACACCCTCTGCTACCAACTGTTTCTGGGAATGCTCTGGGCCCTGGAAGTATCATTTCCTAGCTCTTTCCTATGGCTGATAACTACTCATTACACTGGCAATTAGTTTATCCAAAGCCTTCTTACCTACTAAACTTATTCTAGAGATGTCCGATATGATTCATTTAATTCATTATCTGCCAAAAACTGTTCCTCTATACTTCTCAGTCCTGACTGTACCTGCTGGCCTCCAGCAACCTTCCCCCAACTACTGCTGTCATCATCCTCCACTGCTTTTGCCTTCTTTTGCCCCATGTAGAGATGAGAATAGATAATTGCTATTTCAAAAGTTTTTGGGAATCTGCGTCTCTAGTTTGTTCGCTCCTTTAAAAAAAAAAAAATCTTCATTTATGTTGGTTGATGAACTACAGAGGTTTCAAGATCCAAGTTTCTGATCATCACAACTAATGCTTGTGTTGGTACTTGGTCTCTCTGGAGGATCAATTACTTTTCTTCCCCTATTCCTTGCAAACATTGATATGGCTAAATTATTATTTTAAATTTAATTATTTATATACCATCTGCAAGCTCAGAAACTATCAAAACAGTATTCATTCAGGTATAGTAGGTACTTTTTGTTCCTGGGGAGCTCAAAATCTGAGTTTGTATTTGAGGCAATGGAAGGTTAAGTGACTTGCCCAAGGTCAGAAAGAGCTACAGTGAGACTTGAACAGTGCGCCCTTGTTCTTGGCTCACTGTTCTAACCGTTAGACTACTTTTAGTTTTAATGATTATTGTATATCTATATTCTATAATATGCTAATATACATACCACACCCAGTACTAAAAAGAGACAGTAGACACTGCAGAGTCCGTTGTGTTTCATTCTATATGTACCCATAGAGCCTGACAGAGTTTTACAGGTGAAGTAACTTTTCTCAGACAAACTAACTCAATTAGTGTTTGCCAGTCCCTCTGCCTGACCCCTTTCTGTATTCTTTAGCATTCCTTTTCCAACAATGAAATCTCTCACTCAGGGTCAGCCCAACCATTACGCCAGACCAGGCAGCCACCTAGGGCAGCAGCTCATGTGGAGGCAGGAAACAGCAGCTGCAATCAAAGTAAAACAGTGGTCAAACCAAAACAAAACAAAAGGTATATTTACCAGTAGGAGGGGGATGGGCAGTTTTCAAGTAGTCAATTTATCCAGATTATTCTGGGAGAGGTGGTATTGGGTTCATCATGATTGTTGGGGATGACAGGCTTAAAGGATACCTTGGAGGAGGGGGCGCAAGGCTGAAGGTTTCCTTAGGTCACCTAATATCCTTGCACAGGCCCTTTTTTCACCATGTAGTCTGACTGAATTCACAGAGAATATCAGAGGCTGGCAAATTAAATGACTTTTCTCAGATACACAATCTCAGTGTCTGCTTGTCTCGGTACTTGAGCCCCGTGTGTGTTCTTCAATTTCTTTCTGTCTGATATTTTTTTCACCTCGTTTGACTCTGAAGCTAATACATTCCTAAAATATCATTCTTTCTCTCTAAAACCCGTAAGACAAATGATTGCAAAATGGAGATGATCTAAGGTTTATTGTTTTATGATCAACCAGAGGATATAGAAGTGGGTGTGGGATAGTCTTATTTCACTGACTATCAAAACTTTTCAAAATGATTGGTCAAGTGACTCCTGTTTCTTCCTTGTCCCTCTTCAATAAGGTTTTGTTTTGTCTGTACAAGCCAAAACAAAGTGCTATTTCCCTGTCCTCAGACACTAATGGTGTGAAAAACGAATGGAAACAAATGATGTTTGGGTCATTAGAGACCCATGTCCATTCAGTTCATTAAAGGAAAACAATCTGAAAATGGCCTCATTTGTCATGTTTTACCATCTATTTATAAACAAATACACATCCTTCTGTTTGCATATATGTAGGAATTGTGAGTAACTGAAGCAGCTATTTATCATGTAGTTAAAGTGTAACCCATCTTAAAAGTAAAATTGCCTTGCCTGAGGTTGGGGGGGGGGGGGGATCGTGGGTCATCTTTGGGTACTAGTTTCCATTGGTGGCCAGCTGGGGACCTTGAAAGGGTCTAGTTCTGTTCAAGGGGGCTGAAGGGCTGCCAACTGTGGCTGACATGACAGGCTATGATGGTCATCTGTCGCAAATGAGAGGGAAGCCAGGTGGGCAGGAAAATGGTCTGTCAGACCTGAGCTGCCAGAGCTCTGACATATGTGCAATTGTCCAAAGAGAATCCACGTACGTGGAGACTTCAAAAAGTCCCACGGAGAAACTCAAACAGAAAGGGAAGTGGGGGTGAGAACTAGGCTATCCAAAGACAGGACCACTGAAGTGGTGAAATGAAGCAAAATTTATTGAAAAACAAACTGACTCGACACAACGTTGTGTTTTGGCCAGATGGCCTACATCAGGAGTCTATGAATTAAAAACGATATATAAGAAAACAAAATTCAAACAACAAAACAGAAACCTTGTGTAGTGATAAAATGCAAACATAAACAGACAACTTAAGAACATATGAGATTTAACAATGATAATAATGATGTAAAAATATATAAAAATATGAAATATAAATATTTATTTATTACATTTGTATCCCACATTTTCCCACTGATTGCAGGCTCAAAGTGGCTTACAATAATACTGTAGTAAAGTTACAATGCAAGTAGTACAAATTGTTTTGCAAATTGAGAGCAGGATAGGAATAACAGTTGAACAGCAATAGGTATTGAAGTAAGATAAAATTAACAATTAATCAGTAGTAAATGAGAGGATAATAAGGTGTAATTAGAGTCCATTGGATCATATAATAGTAAGAGATAATTCTGATTATGTTGAACCTGAGGAATAAGCCTTTTTAAATAAATATATTCACTTTACTTGTATATGTTAATTGAATAAGTGTAACACAAATTTTAAGTCTTTGATGGATAAAATAAAAATAAACCATGATGAGATTTAAATTTAATATTGCAGAATTAGTGAACCATGATAATGCATGAATATGACACTCAAATATTAATTTTCCATGACCAATCTAAACCAGGCATGTCGGGAGTAATATATATACACATATAAAAAGATCAGTTTTAATATAATAAAATGAATCTTTATCATATAGATTGAAAGAATGAATAGAAATGAATGAAACAAAATGAATGGTTATGGTGTGAATTATATATATATATATATATATATATATATGTGTATATTTGTGTGTGATCCATATAATTAAAGTATACAAAGACTAGTGATGATGTGCTGAAAACTCCCCCAAAAGAAATGAGTGTGTATATTTTGCAACAAAATCTGATTAAAGAAGGACTAACCTATAAAACTGAATTAAAAAATGATAGTCTGGTTCCTTTACAACCAGAGTAAAGGAAGAGTGATTAAGTAATTATTGTTCATCAAAGTCAAATTAAATCAGGACTAACCTTAAAAACTTGGTTCAAAAATGAAAACCCAGAAGTAATAACATTGAATTGCAATGGTCTAAAAAAAATAAATAAAAACGAACATAAAAACACAAACACAGGAAAATCATAATGTGCTGGTGTATATCTAGATTATTTGAAAAGTAGACAGACAAATCTTCGCATGAAAAAATGAAGCCATTTGAAACCAGGTGCAGAGGAAATATCAAATAGTATTATAAGAAATATATGTGATAAAATCTATATAGAAAAACAAATCTGGTCATAATAAACCTGTGCGCAGATAGTGGCGATATAAACACAAGTAAGTGGTATCATGGGAGCGGGAGAAAGAACTGTGCTGCAAAAGGCGATGTGCTAAAGAACAAGGACGATCGATAGCACATACTATCTGTTAGAATAAAGTGAAAAACAAAAATGAAAAAGACTATATCTTACCTTCAAAAAGACCTTTGTTGTGAGGTATAGTTGGATCGTGAATTGTACTAAGCTGTTCAGCAATGTTGAAAACGGCTAAAGGATAGAGAGCGTCTTAAAAACTTACATCTTTACATAATCAAGACCGTGATTAAAGACATCGATATAAAAAGAGACACAAAGGAATTCAAAAATGGTAAATTTAGGAGAGATGAGGCTGACTACCGCAAGGGACCGATTTACTCATTCTCTAAAGCAAGACCATATTTCACTAGCAAAAAAACCTAGACAGATTCCCTCTAAAGAAATCATTGAGCATTTTCCTACCAAACAAAGACGTAAGAGGATTAGAAGTGACCCGGGAGATCTGTACACATCTCCCTTAGGTAGCCCATTTACACCCCCCAACTTTCCGGGTACCTCCAGACATTCGATGGAACGTGACACCTCTCCAGTGGCACAACCGACTCCACACACAGATCTTTTTTTAGAGGAACTTTGGAGGAAGGACACCAGAGAAGTAGCCCCACGACGACAGCCATTTCCCCATGGCAGATCATTTTTGAGGGGCAGAGGAAGGGGAAGAGGAAGGACAAGACCAGCACAGCATTTCTACAAAAGAGGCCAATATTACAAATAAAAAGGGGGGGGGGGGTGACTTCAGGGCAGGGTGATGTACTTAGGGAAGTCTTCAGGGTGAGGGGATATTATTGAGGAGGCTTCTGGAAAAAGGGATGTCATTTGGGGGAGTCTTCAGGGGGAAGAATGTACTGGGGGGATGTCATTGCATGGCGAAGGGGGAGGGGTTAGCTCTTGATCGCGAGCACCAATCCCTTTAGAAGCACCTGGGCACATTGGGCCAGGACAGTAAAATAATGCTGCTTGTGAGGTTCATTGCAAGCAACATTATTCTTGTACCATGGGAGTGAGTAACCTGTGGTACTGACCTAAATTTATGGTTTATGGTTTTTTAGGTTTAAATATACTGTTCTTAATGGATTCACAGCAGAACGGTTTACAAAAAAATAAAATGGAGATAAAGATAGGAACGCTATTAAATTTTAATAGGATAGAGGGGTAAAACAATAGTAGAAGGATTGGAGTCACAACCCACCTGCCTCCAAACTATGCAGCATTGGGCTGTCCCCCTTAGTGGCTGAGTAGTTTAAGTGTTAAGAATTTATAAGTACATAAATATTTTTCTAAAACGGGGCAAAGACAATTTTCATAGACTCCAACTCTTAAAGCTTTTGACAGTTATAGAATGAGTGGCTGAGTGGTTAGGGTGGGGGACTTTGGTCCTGAGGAACTGAGTTCAATTCCCACTTCAGGCACAGGCAGCTCCTTGTGACTCTGGGCAAGTCACTTAACCCTCCATTGCCCCATGTAAGCTGCATTGAGCCTGCCATGAGTGGGAAAGCGTGGTGTACAAATGTAGCAAAAAATAAAAAAAAGATAGTCTTTAATGAACCTGCTTAATTAAAACAAGAAAGCATACACACTAGTGAACTGTTGTATAATAAAGCTAATTGTGTACATGTTTAAGGTCAAACAGTTCAGAATTCTTGAAAACATTCAATTGCAATATATGGCTGGAATAGAAGGTCTTCTGTCTGAAATAAAGATACTGGGTCTACAAATACATTCCCCTTTTAAATAGTTTTATGTACTCATCTTTCTCAGCCTACACATAGCATTAACTTCTCCATCTCTCAATTTCCCTCATCAATCTATTTTCTTACTTTTCTTTCTCTTATTTTTCCCCCTTAGCTCTCACTCATTTCCATTTTCTGGAAAAATACATATTTTTCTATATACAACTTTGTACAATATCTCAAAGATCCTTCTTGTAACTCTGTGGATGCTGGCTAGGCTAATTTATGTAAGCAATTGCACTAGTAATTATGGGAACAGTTGTTTGGGGAGAGTTAGTCTGGTTTTATTATACTTTTGTTTGTGCCTTCAGATAATTACCTTGGCTATTTGTCTTGTCTTGATGTTTTGCAGCATTTCAATTACTGATGATTAATGCATTTTACTGTTCCCTTCGAATGTAAATGGTGTCAATATTGGTGAGCATATGGCTACTTGCAACCAAAAAGAAAGAATTTACATTTTTCTAAAAGAATTGATGGTTCTTTAGTAGATCAAGGAGTTTATTTTCAAAGCACAGACTTATAAAGTTCCATAGGGGCATTTTCAATATGGCGTCTAAGTCCAACTTTGGACATTTTAACTAAAACATCTAAAAATGAAAGATGTATAATCCAAAAACAAAATAAACATTTTCATATATTCGAAAATACAAAGAATAAAAGTATGGAAATAAAACATCTGCAAAGAGTAGATTAAAATGTTCTCAGAAATACGTATCATAGAAAGTCCATCACGTGCACAAGTAAAAAAAAAGTGCATCGTCATGGTAGGACGTCCCCTCCATGTGGAAACCGTCCATATAAGGTTCTGCACGTGGAAGCATGTTTATTCTAAAAGCAAAATGTCTCTAAGGAGAGAGCCCAATTATTCTGATGCAGAGACTCAGCTACTCATCAGGCTTTGCTTGAGGCACAGAAGATGCCTGTTCACATGGCAACACCATCTGCCTTCCAGCAATGTCTCCATAAGGGCCTGGACCCTAATAGAGACACTCTGGCAAGGTAAGTGTCCAGCAATGCCTGCCACCTCCCTCCCCCCATGACAATCCCAAGAATGTACAGGCACTGTAAATGGAAAGGGTACTGAAGTCTCCCTCCTGTAGCAGCACATGTAAGAGTTCCCTCACAGATCCAAGTTCTTACTGAATTCCTTCATTCAAGAGTAATCAGGGAAATATTCATGTGCACATCCATAATTGTAACTAATGTCCACATCCAATGACCAGAAACCACCAATGCAGAGCTGCCATGAGGGACTTCACATACCTGCACCCCTTCCTCCCCCTGCCCTATCCCCACTCACACGGTGATGGAAACATAGGCCACACAACAGCAGCTGTCACTGACTGCAATACTGTACATGCTGCACACAAAGGGCACTCTCTGTCCCCATGTCAACCTCACTTCACCTTTCACCTATGCCTGTGTAATGTTCTCCCTCCCCCACCAGTCATTTTTGTCACTGGTAATGTGAGGGGCATTGCACAATTTGCCCACCAAAAGAATGATGTCTGTGAAGGCAAGAAGGGTCATCCGCTGAATCCTAGCGTACAAACTTGTGTCTTGCAGACGATTTGGCATCTGGCATGAGCTGGAATCATTGAGGCGCCGGTACCGATGTGTCTGATGTGAGAACCCAGAGCTGCGCCTATATTTGCACAATGTAAGTATCACAGACAGAGAACCCCTATAACACCTCTGTCTGTGATCAAGGCCTGAAGTTGCAGCTCACATCCCTAGAGTGTGGCTGTGCACTCCATATGCATTGCCCCTAACTCCCTCCTATGAGATGACATCCATTGAGGTGGCGTTAAGGGCTTCTTGTGCTACCCTGGCAGCCAGGTACATTTTTGTATATTTTTGAAGCACCGGAAATGACGCGCATTGGGGGTGGTAACTACTGCCGGGCTGCTGCGGTAGCCTGGTGGTGCTTCCCTTTTAGTAAGCGGTAAACCCGTGTTGGGCTTACCGCTGCTTTGTAAAAGGGCCCCTTACTTTTTCACATGGGTGATATGGGTGTTGGATAACTTTGGGGTCCTTTTACTAGCTATGTTAGGCGTTAATGCGTGCCTAAGGCAGCAAAAATGACCTAACATGGGATGCACTGATGTGTCATGTGTTAGTTTTGGGATTATTTATTTTCCAATCAAATATGTACCCTGCATTATCCACACAATCTAAGCAGGTTACAAAATACATACACAAGTTAAAATGCAAAAGTAAAATACAAAAAAATATAACAAACTAAAACATAAGAAATATAAAATCATCTAAACGCCATAACAAAACCATCAGTCCAAATAAACAACCACAGCTCATATATTTAACCAACATGATCTAAATTACTCTTTCAGTAATATGCCTTTTGAAATACATATGTTTTTAGTTGGGTCCTAAACAGTAAAAGTGAAGTTATTTGCCATAACTCCAAACAGCCCAGAACACTGCTGTCAGATTGATCTTCAACAAAACGAGATATGTTAGTGTTACACCTCTTTGGCTGAAACTTCACTGGCTCCCAATTATGGACCGTATTACTTTCAAACTTTGTACACTAGTCCACAAAATAATCTATGGTGATGCCCCGGATTATATGATTGATTTAATTGATCTTCCGGCGAGGAATAGATTAAGGTCATCTCGTACTTATATGAATCTTCATTACCCAAGTTGTATTGGTCTTAAGTACAAAACCAGCTACGCGTCTAATTTCTCCTACTTAAGTACGCAGATGTGGAATGCATTACCGAACTGTGTGAAAACGCTACATGATCATCAAGACTTCAGGCAATCTTTAAAGACTTATCTGTTTTGTCGGGTCTATCCTACTGCTGCTACTCATTAGACTCTGCTTTGTATTGATTCAGAGGACAATTTTTATTACATATTAGTTTGTTTCTTATTTTACACATGTACACCTCCCTTACCTGACCCTATTTATTATTGTCTTCCAAGCCACATTGAGCCTGCTTGTGTGTGGGAAAATGCGGGATACAATCATTCCACATAGTTGGACCAGCTATAAAGTTCCTCCTCTAGTTGAACCTGGTAGATTGAGGAAACATCTAATAAATACTTTCCTTGAGATCTCAAATTCCTGGTGGGACGGCAGATTTTTAGACATCTTGAAATAGCAACTGGTGCATCATTTTGTAAAGCATTAAACACCAGCAAAATATCTTAAATTTAATTCGCCATGTGATTGTGAGTCGATGAACTTTAAGAAGTTGTAGGGTAATAAGATCCATCCTACTAATTCCCCCAATTACATGAGCAGTGGAATTTTGGGCTGCCTGCAAATTTCTTAGGGAATTTTGTGGAAGATGTATATATATGGCCGCCCTTGCTCTCAGTAAAATACAGGTCAATGGCTCAGGCTAAAGAGCTAGGCCTCTACAAGCAAATGGCTCATATTAAGAGCTAGGCTTCTCTTAAAAATCCAAAGTCATCTCTGATACCAAATACATTTTTCTGCAGCACAAGCTGAACTGAGTTCTCAGGGAACTGGCACGGGAGGGGGTCCTTTGCTCTTATAAACATGCCTGGAACTGGCATCGGTGAAGAGTCATGACAGATGTTTTGGCTTAATGAAAGTAGATAAAGGGGTAGATGTACGTAGTTAGAGAGGGGGAGCTGAGAATAGCTGAGTAGAGCAGAATGACCGATGAAGTAATCTCGCCACCTGTGCTTTGCACCTCTTTTGTGTATAGTTAGAACTTGGGACCTAATGAAGTCACCCTTATCGGTTCCTTATCAACTGATAAGTGATAGCAAGTTCTGCTGACAAAGCTGGATCCCATTGGAATCCATTGGGTTGAGACAGTATAAAGGAAGCACCCCGAGAAGTGTAAGACGCAGAAGGAGAGACAGAGAGAGAGAGACAGACGCAGATGCAGAGGCAGATGCAGATGCTGATGGAGGAGAGAGACAGAGTACCACCGAGAGCTGATGTGTCGTGTGATTCTGTTCCACTGTATGATTGACTGAATTGCTGGTATCCTCATTATTGGGTAATGTATCAATGCTAATTAATACTAATAAACTATATCTCTTTAACTAATTAAAACTGGGTTCCTCTTTAATTACAGACTTAGCTACGGCTGAGCCTGTACCGAACTGCCATGAGCAGATTCAAGGTTGGGAAAGCTAGATATTTGAAGGGCATATGTAACTTTGCCCAGAGAGATGAGACGGGCCACTGCTTCCGCTGCCTGATTAGCAAAGGCAGATTCTGAGAAAATAAACATATTGGTAGCAGAGGATGGTTGTGTGTGTGTTAAACTAGGTACTCAATGTTGTACCTTTATCCCCAACAACGCTGCTCCAGACGGATCAATCTCCAGAGCTCTGAAAGGCCTCACCTCACTTTCAGAGGAACTGGCTCATAACTCTGGTATTGACACCTCTTGGACAGGTTGGCTGGATAAAACTTTTGGAAAATGGAAGAATATTTTTGTTTCAGCTGCAATTGCTATTGCTGTTTGCATTGCTATTTTCATAGTTGTAGGATGTTGTATTATCCCATGCCTTAGAGAATTAGTACTACGTGTAGTTACCGCTGCTATAAGCAAGAGAGAACCTGCAGGTCATTATGTCCTGTATGAACGCTTTACCACTGATATTGAGCTTGTTGCTGGAATAGAAGAAGGATCATATGCTTCTATGTACTTTTCAAACCATTAGTGGTTAACATGGCCTTCATATATATTTTTGGCCTATTAGGGTTAAGTCATTTGCAATATTCATCATTATAAGACTCATGAATTTGCAATAGTCATTAATGCCAATAGATTTCTTTTATATAACAGATATTAACACTCCTAGTAATGTTAAATGAAATATAGCTGCCTTGTTATTTCCAATTTGAGCAATACTTAAACACTCAGAACATGACTACTGACTGACTTACTGTTGTAGTAATAATCTTAGCTTGTTGCAGTCATACACTCAACCTCATTGATTCCTTTGTATGATACCTAGGCTTACGTGACTTCTCATATTCCCAGGTTTTACCTGTTCCAAAAGAGTAGCTGTTGGATACATAGTTAGGTTTTTTTTGGGTGCGTTTACCTTAAGAGGGATACAGCATAGAAGTTTTACGTAGTATATATTTATGTACTGAAAGCTTGAATTTCACTACGGCCTCAGTCCCATGTCTTGACAGAGCGTCCCTCCCACTTCAGATATATGTCTTCCCCCCCACACAGAATATGAGCCCTCTGGAAAAGATGGCCACACCCATAGTCAGGTGTGCCGGCCCTTTTTAGATGTCCGGCAAGAGGGGAAATATAATAAGATTGTAATAAACTATCTTATTATATCTACTACATACTAGGTTCCTTTCTAATTACGAGGGTCCATACTGCCTGACGGTGTAAGCCTGTCATGAGCAGATACAGGGTTGGGGTAATTAAGTATCTAGAGGGGATTTGCAGTTCTCTCTAGGATAGTACAGCGAGCCCATGGCTTCTGCTGCACAAATGGGTGAGGCAGATCCTAATTATAAACATTTTTTGGTAAGCAGAGGATGGGGTCTCCTCTCCCTCTGAGATCTGCCTCTCTAACTTTTAATTAACAGTTAAGTCCCTTTTCTTAACATTGGGCACAGGACTATAAATTTCTCTATAATATTTTTTCCTTATACTTTTAATTTGATTCACTCTGATTTGGAGCACAGAACTGTACCTTACTTTAAAACATTTTTCTGACCACTGAACTGTATTTTCAAATCAAGCATTTTTTTCCTTCATTGTTTAAAGTTCTTCCTAACGAGCACTTTAACTCAATTTGTCAAGGCCACGAAAAAGCTGGGAGATGTGTCACGCTTAGCTGTCTTATCTCTCCAGCCCTGCACTTTTAAAAGTAACTTGGCTTTCTGGGTTTTTTTCCCTTTTGAAAAAAAAAAAAAGAAAGAAAGAAAGAAAGACAAAAACAGGGGAATAACAGCAGTAATTTTTCTTTTCTTTTGTTTTTATGTCCCATGCTGAAGTGGTACAAGTTAAACAGTCATTTACACAGTTATTCTTTTTAACCTCTCGCTGTCTATCCTCTGTCAACTGTATTGCTCCTAAATCCATCTAACTAACTCCCTCTCTTATCTTTTTCACACCTTTAAACTCCAGTTTCATATCTCGGAACTGGTACAACTTTTTTTTCAACATATTCTCGACGGTGGACTTATGCAAGGGTCCTTCCCTTAACGCCGATGAGATTTATGATTCCCTATCTCTAGATTTTCAGTCTGCCTCCTTCAGCAGCACTTTCTGATACACAAACAGCCTTTCCCCTGGCTGCGGTCCCTAATTACCACTTTAAGCTGGGTCACGCAGTAGCCAGTTTCCAATTACTGGAGACTGACCCCACCCTTTGTGCAGGTTCCGGACTTCTTACAGTCTGTGGGTTGCTGCGCTTTCCCCAGTACTAATAAAGGGAGTAAGAAGCACCTTCTAACCTCTACCAAGGTACTTTTGAGGGTTTTAGGCCTTGTGCAGGACAATTTTTTGAGACTGGCCATTGCACAGTACATTTTCTTTGTCTTGTTTCTGGGCAAGTGGCCAACCATACATCGTTACCGATTCAACCCTGCTTGTGCTGTCT
This sequence comes from Microcaecilia unicolor, assembly GCF_901765095.1. Classification (NCBI taxonomy): domain Eukaryota; kingdom Metazoa; phylum Chordata; class Amphibia; order Gymnophiona; family Siphonopidae; genus Microcaecilia; species Microcaecilia unicolor. The sequence goes on along the minus strand of NC_044039.1, from coordinate 157,114,706 downwards.
AAAGACACTCACTGAAGCAGGATAGACACGCTGATTTCAAACACACTATTTACTGTCTTCTTACAGAGCTGTGGGTTTCTCTTGAGGTCTCTCTTTATTACAGAGAGCTGTTTGGACCCTATGTCCCTTGGTGAATACCCATAGGTAGTTTTTTTTGGGGTTGCCCTCATTCAGGTACTATAATTTTAGCTGACCATTACGTTTTTTTTTTTTAATAGTTTTTTTTTTGTTCACCGGTCTACAGTTGGCCAAGAGGTTTTATATTGGTCAAGGTGACCAAGAGTTCCAGTTTAATACTGAGGGATATTTTTATATTCCAGTCTAAATTGACTGAGGGTTATTCCAGTTCTAGGTTTGGAACTGAGGGTTCTTCTTTTCCCCGGTCTAGCGTGACCGAGAGTTTGTCCAGTCCAGCGAGGCTGAGGGTCCAGTCCAGAGAGGCTGAGGGTCCAGTCCAGTGAAACTGAGGGTCAAGTCCAGTGAAACTGAGGGTCCAGTTCAGAGTAACTGAGGGTTTTTTTTTTGTCCGATCTCCTGACCGAGGTTGAGGGTTTTTTCTTCCGGTTCCAGGTGAACCGCGTTTTTTTTGTAATGCAGGTAACCTTTAGCCACCCTGTCTTAAGTGTCTTGTGACGGATCCTGACTGTACTCTCAATAAGTGGACGCACTAATTGATGGGCCGGGTTTAGACCGCGGGGTTTTGCTAAGTACCTTGACTATTACAAACACATATTGAGGATTTTTTGTTTGCGTGCACATTGCAATTTTCTTTTTTATTTTTGTCCGGTTCAGCTAAAATTGTACCTTTATGGAATTGCCCTAGGCAACCCTTTCTTCTTACTTGAACATATTCACAGGCCTCCTTGGGTGAATGTGGGGTATCTGAATAGCCCTCTTTTGTGAAGTCTCCTTGGAGAACTGACAGCTCTGAAGACAGGTAAGTATACCATTTTTCTTCCATTTGTATTGTGATTGATTGCTGAAACACATTCAGACATAGTGCCAGTTCTGTTGTATTATTTGTACTGTTGCCACACTATTATATAGCCCTACAAATAGTTGCATAACATAATTTGTGATACCCTTTGGGCCTCATACCTTTCTGCCATGTCCTCGCCCTTAGACACAGTCCTGAAGTTCTTTCCCAACGAAAAGAAACTCCTTACCCGCATTTGTGAGAAATGGTTTAAAGTGTGGAATGCCAATGATAAGACCCTTGATTGGCCTGCCACTGGTTCCTTTGAGCCTACTAAATTTCGTGCCTTAATGGCCTATAATGACTCCCGTAAAACAGGGAAGTCCAGAGATAAATATCTCAATGCCATAAATAAATTTATCCTTATTGGGGAACAAGAAGGCAAGACCAGCCCTCTGCTCACTGCCCAAACCCCAGCACATCCACCTGTGGATGCCACTGCACCCACAGCTCTCCCTTCATATGAGGGGACTCCGCCCCCATATGAGCCAGGCTTTTCTGAGAAAATAAACAAAGACCACAAGAAAGCATTACAGTAGTGGAAGTGGGGCAGATCAAAAGTTTGCATCACTAACTGAAAATTATGACAGGATAATAAACTCTTCAGTCTCACCATCAACCATACCTTGAAAAAGACAGTTTTGATGAGAGTAGAAATCTGTTCTCTAAATGAAAGGGATGAATCTAGAACCACTCCCAAACTTATAACTAAATTTAACACAGGAAGTGAATGAATCTAGAACCACTCCCAAACTTATATCTAAATTTAACACAGGAAGTGAAGCTTTCTCAAACTTAAAACTTTAAGTGATATTTGATTAGAATGAGGTAACCAAAGGATTTGCTTCTTTGCCACACTGAAATATAGATATACTAGGGGGTGAATTCTAAATATGGTGGCAACAAAAATAGGCACTGAAAAAAACTGAATGAAATCTCTGTAAACCTGGAGGATGTAATGGGGCAATTTGACAAATTGAAGAGTAGCAAATCTCCTGGACCAGATGGTATCCATCCCAGAGTACTGATAGAACTGAAAAATGAACTTGTGGAACTATTGTTAGTCCTATGTAATTTATGTTTAAAATTGAGCGTGGTACCGGAAGATTGGAGGGTGGCCAATGTAACACAGATTTTTTAAAAAGGTTCCAGAGGAGATCCAGGAAATTATAGACCGGTGAGCCTGACGTTGGTGCCGGGCAAAATGGTAGAGATTATCATAAAGAACAAAATTACAGAGCATATTCAAAAGCATGGATTAATGAGACAAAGCCAACACAGATTTAGTGAAGGGAAATCTGGCCTCATCAATCTAGTACATTTGTGTGAAGGGGTGAACAAACATGTGGATAAAGGTGAGCTGGTTGATATTGTGTATCTGGAGTTTCAAAAGGCATTTGAGAAAGTACCTCATGAAAGACTCCAGAGGAAATTGGAGAGTCATGGGATAGGAGGTACTATCCTATTGTGGATTAAAAACTGGTTAAAGGATAGAAAACAGAGAGTAGGGTTAAATGGTCAGTATTCTCAATGGAGAAGGGTATATAGTGGGGTTCCTCAGGGGTCTGTGCTGGGACCGCTGCTTTTTAACATATTTATAAATGACCTAGAGATGGGAGTAACTAGTGAGGTAATTAAATTTGCTGAAGACACAAAGTTATTCAAAGATGTTAAATCGCGAGAGGATTGTGAAAAATTACAAGAGTACCATACAAGACTGGGAGACTGGGCATCTAAATGGCAGATGACATTTAATGTGAGCAAGTGCAAAGTGATGCATGTGGGAAAGAGGAACCCGAATTATAGCTACATAACGCAAGGTTCCACGTTAGGAGTCACCGACCAAGAAAGGGATCTAGGTGGTGTTGTTGATGATACGTTGAAACCTTCTGCTCAGTGTGCTGCGGCAGCTAAGAAAGCAAATAGAATGTTAGGTATTATTAGGAAAGGAATGGAAAACAAAAATGAGGACATTATAATGCCTTTGTATCGCTCCATGGTGCAACCGCACCTCGAATATTGTGTTCAATTCTGGCCACTGCATCTGAAAAAAATATATAGTGGAATTAGAAAAGGTGCAGAGAAGGGTGACAAAAATGATAAAGGAGATGGGATGACTTCCCTATGAGGAAAGCTTAAAGCAGCTAGGGCTCTTCAGCTTGGAGAAAAGATGACTGAGGGGAGATATGATAGAGGTCTATAAAATAATGAGTGGAATGGAAAGGGTAGATGTGAAACATCTGTTTACTCTTTCCAAAATTAATAGGACTAGGGGGCATTCAATGAAGCTACAAAGTAGTAAATTTAAAACAAATCAGAGAAAATATTTCTTCACACAACGTGTAATTAAACTCTGGAATTCTTTGCCAGAGAATGTGGTAGAGGCAGTTAGCTTAGCGGGGTTTTAAAAAGGTTTGGATGGCATCCTAAAGGAAAAGTCCATAGACTATTATTAAAATGGACTTGGGGAAACTCCACTGCTTATTTCTGGGATACATAAATAGACAAAAAAGGAGAGCTAGTTGACACAACAGAATAAAGGGGCGTCTCATACGGTCACATAGACACTTGTGCGTGTCTGGCTTGTATTGGGCCAATATGTTCGTGACGAGATGTAATCATGGACTGCCCCCAACCACCTGTGATGCACAGAAATTGCGTTTTGTGAATTACCTTATAATCAATACTAAGTGAGTATACTTAAATATTTTGTTGTGATCATCACTCTTTTTTAGTGTGATTTTTTCTTCTGTGCATTCACGGGGTTTAAAGTCTTCTATTTAAAAAAACTTATAATACTGTTGTAGTCCAACAAGGCAATATAAGGACAAGTATATATTCAACTTATCTCTTTATCTTTGGAAGCTACGAGTTGCTGTGTTGCCTTCACTCAGGCGATTATTCTATCTCTCGCGCTTCACTTGTAGAAACTTGTAGAAACTTGATCAGATCTCCAAAAACAGTGCCCGCACTGGGCGGGCACTGTTTTTGGAGATCTGATCAAGTTTCTACAAGTTTCTACAAGTGAAGCGCGAGAGATAGAATAATCGCCTGAGTGAAGGCAACACAGCAACTCGTAGCTTCCAAAGATAAAGAGATAAGTTGAATATATACTTGTCCTTATATTGCCTTGTTGGACTACAACAGTATTATAAGTTTTTTTAAATAGAAGACTTTAAACCCCGTGAATGCACAGAAGAAAAAATCACACTAAAAAAGAGTGATGATCACAACAAAATATTTAAGTATACTCACTTAGTATTGATTATAAGGTAATTCACAAAACGCAATTTCTGTGCATCACAGGTGGTTGGGGGCAGTCCATGATTACATCTCGTCACGAACATATTGGCCCAATACAAGCCAGACACGCACAAGTGTCTATGTGACCGTATGAGACGCCCCTTTATTCTGTTGTGTCAACTAGCTCTCCTTTTTTGTCTATTTATGTATGCCACAACTATATGAAGGTAGAGCTTAGCCATTATACTTCTTTTTTGTATTTCTGGGATAAGCAGCATAAAATGTTTTGTACTTTTTTGGGATCTTGCCAGGTATTTGTGACCAGGATTGGCACTGTTGGAAACAGGATGCTGGGCTTGATGGACCTTTGGTCTGTCCCAGTATGGCAATACTTTTGTATTTACTAGTAAAAAAGGCCCGTTTCTGAAAGAAATGAAACGGGCGCTAGCAAGGTTGTCCTGTAATGACAATTATGTTTTTAAGGGACCTGTTAGGAGAGAGTATGTGTGAGAGAGAGTGAATGAGTATGTGTCAGAGAGTGAGTATGTGTGAGAGAGAAAGAGTGTGTGTCAGAGAGAGAGTGTGTGATTGAGAGAGAGACAGAATGTGTGTGTCTGCCTGTGTGAGTGAGAGAGTGTAGTGTGTGTCCCGTGTGCACCAATTATGCTCTGTCCCCTGCATTCATCAATATCAGCAAACGCCCTCGGTGCCTTGCCCTCTCCATCCATCCATGTGCAGCATCTCTCCCCTGCCCCCTCCATCCATCGTGGTGCAGCAATTCTCCTTTGCGGAAATGGGAAATGAGGGCGGGACCCAGTGGCGGTCCGCCCCGGGTGCACGCCGCTGGGGGGTGCCGCGGTGCGCGCCTGCTCCGAGTTCGCTAAACTTCTTTGCTCATTCGCTGCAGCTCCCTCTGCCCTGGAACAGGTTACTTCCTGTTCCGGGTTAGAGGGAGCTGTAGTGAACGAGCAAAGAAGTTTAGCGAACTCGGAGCAGGCGCACGCCGTGGCACCCCCTCCAGCGGCGTGCACCCGGGGAGGTGTTATTTTGCCCGAGGGGGGGAAGGTGTAATTTAGTGGGGGGGGGGGGCACATTGGCGCTCCGCCCCGGGTGCCATCCAGGCAAGGAACGCCACTGGTGGGACCAGAGCTGAGAGAGACTGAAGGGCCGAGCCTGCACGCGTTTTACCGCTGATGCCGGCCGCTGTAACCCCGACGTTGTAAGTGAAGATGAGTTTTAAAAATTGGAGGGAGGGGGGCCTGGAACTGGAAGGGAGGGACGATGACCGTGGAACTTGGAGGGAGGGGGGACCCTGGAACTGGGAGGGAGGGAGGGATGATGACCCTGCAACTGGGAGGGAGGGAGGGATGGAGAACGTTGGAGGAGAGTGACATCAGGAGATGGTTATGAACGCAGCCAGAGGCATTGTAACTTTGCAAGAGCAAATTATTAAATGAGATAGGTGCAACACATGTGCCTTTCTTGCCCAAGTGCCCTCTTAGGAAATTATGGGGTCCCTTTTACTAAGCTGAGGCAAAAGGGAGCCTGCGCTGGTGTTGGCATGTGTTTTTGACATAAACCTCCCTGTTACTACAGCAGATAAAAGGTAGGTCTTTCTTTTCTTGAGGAAATGGCAGTGCCCGTTTACCGCCGGGTACACACCGTCGCTACAAAATAAATGTATTTTTGTAGCACTGGATATGATGGCTCGCTGGGGGTGGGAACTACCGTCGGGCTACTGCGGTAGTCCGGCGGTACTTCCTTTTTAGAGAGCAGTAAGCCTGTGTAGGGCTTACCACCGCTTTGTAAAAGGGGCCCTATCTTCCTTGTGCCTGCATAAAACATTGATACATTGCCTCCTTTGTCCTTTTGTGGACGTGCTCCTTATATTCTCATATCATGGCATATTTTATCACAGATGTCTTATTATAGTGTAACAATTATACTTTCTGTTGTGGACTTTTCTTCCTTTTTTTTATTTTGGTGGATTTACACAAGATTTCTTTCTTGCCAGTGGTTAGAGTCCAGATTGTTTTCATTGCCCAAGTTAAGCCAGTATTCATTTGCTATTCATATACACTGTTTTTGTAGATGGATATATATTATTTGAGCATACTGTGCTACACTGACAGAAGACTGGAGTTAATCTGAATGACTGGGGCTGTATTTTTGATCTTTTTTCAAGCTTGATGAAGTCCTATTGACACATTTGCCATTTTATTTTTTCCAGGGAGCTCATATAGAGAAAACCTACTGGAGAGCACTGAAGAAAGTTGGAGTTCAGAGAGGAGTAAAGTGACAGTGGAGGGTAGAGATAACACTGAGGGGACTGGAAAGGTATTCACAGATTTGTATAAATAAATGATTAAAGCTAGCAGGGACCTCGTTACACTTAGAATTATTACTAGAGTAAAAAGTCATCTGTTAAGATTAAAAAGAAGATTAAAACCTCTTTAAAAGAAATAGCTTTTTGCCACATGTGGTTATGCTACAGAGTACAGTAGGCTGTCTGCTGAGACACTTCTAGCTGCTTCCATAAATATGTTTAAAATTAAACTGGATTAGCTCTCAGTGGTTGACAGGATTATTGAATATTTAGATAACCAAGTTTTCTAATTAATAGCTACAGGTAGAAAGATTTTTCCTGATCACTATATTGGTTTACAGGAAAGTATTTAATACCTGTGGTACATAATTGTCAGAACTTTTACAGGTTTCACTATATTTTCCTGTTTCATGTTCCTGGATTTTAGATTTCATTAATCACGCTTTCTAAATCTGAGTTCAAGCCAAGATACAATCAGGTACATAAGTTATTTCTTTAGCCAAATGGGCTCACAGTATAAAGTTATACTTGAGGCAATGGCAGGTGAAGTTATATGCCCAAGGAGTGTCCGTGGGACACATGAGATTTTTAACTCTCATTTCCCAGGTTCTTCACCTGTTTCTCTAAACCTTTTGCAGCTGCTCCACTCCCTGGACCATTGACAAATACTTGAGGAGCCCTGCATCATTTTCTTGGTATTTCAGAATCGACCGGAGGCCTGTACCTGCTGCGTATTGTCTAACTTAAAAAAAAAAAATTAGAATACAAATGAAATAAGAAATGCTGAGAAAAAAAGGATATCCAAAAACGCCTGGTACATTGAAAGCTGCTCGAACTAGAGAGAGGAAACTTTACACTGAGATTGTTTCTGCTATAAAGTGACAAACTGCCTGGAACTAAGTGGGCAGAACAGCTGCAAACAGTCCTGCCCTGAGTTTTTAGGTTCAGCACCTTCCTTAGCTGTCATGGTAGTTCTAACGTGCACGGTGTTCATTCAGAACATAAAAAGAAGTACTTAATATCTGAAACAGGGAAAGGTTAAGTACCTCTGTAGTGCAGGGAAAAACTTCATGTTTTAGACAAGAGTACACTCTTCTCTCTGATTCCCAGCAGTAACTAATAATTAAGGATTAGTGCTTTCAAAGCAAAGAGCATTAAGCCTTGGCAGTCTCATTTACTTGTTTTGTAGTAGGTTGTGATATTGTTATTGCATCAACATAAGAAAAAGGGATCTTTTACTGAAGATACTGTATGGTTATTATTAATGGCACCCCCTTTTCCCCTTAAACCCTAGAAAGTGACAGAAAGGTGAGGCTGAATTAGATAGCAGAATACTTCTTTTCTGCTCTGTTCTGTCTGCTCCAGTCTCACTCTTCTACTGATCTCTGCATGTTGATGCTTGAGGATAAGGGATAGAACAGGAAGCAGCGGGTTCTTTTTTACAGGTACTGACTGAGAGAGCTGGGACACCTGTATGCTATGACAATACTGAATAGCACCAAATCTGGTAATTATCCACATTGAATGATTCCCTTCTTGGTAAATTCAATTGCTGTTAATACTATTATGTTTTTTTTCCATTTAATATCTTTTAAGCACTTTGTAAGTAATTTTATAAAGGTTACGTTGGGTGTACACACCTTTGTTATGGGCTGTGCAATCAGACCACCTGCAAAGAGGGAGAGCAGCTACAGAAACAGAGAAAGCTTTTCACTCCCTCAGTATGTAGGTGGGCTGCAGTACTACGGGTCTCATAACTCATATGTTTCCAGGTTCCTGACTGGCACAGTCTGGCATGCGTAACCACTTTGAAGGTGATATAATCATAGGAAATTACTTCTAGGCAAGTAATCACCTTTATCACATAACTTTATATTTCTCTTTATAGAACTCTCTCTGATCTTTGCAAGCTCAACTGTGAAAGCATCAGAAATATCCAGCAGCCTCCTACACTATCACTACTCATTTTCTTATGTACTATGGGGGGAAATCTATATATGGCGCCTTAAAAATCAGCGCCGTAAACCATGTGATTCTATAAACCACCTAAAGTGATGCATACTTTATAGAATATGCTCACACGCTGCTCTTGCAACTAAAATTTAGGCGCACCCATTTAGGCCACCTAAAACCAGGCCTACGTACCTGCACCTAAGGCGCAGATCGGGTGTATTCTATAATAGTGTGTATAGTCTTTTGAAATGCCCACAATCTGCCTATTCCATGGCCATGGCCAAGCCCCCTTTGTGACTGTGACTGTGCGCATTAGAATTTACATGCACCAAGTTATAGAATACACCTAGAAAGTTGTGTGTGTTGATTCTAATTAAAGAAATTTAGTGCCACTAATTAGTTAAGTACCAATTATTGGTGCTGATTGGCTTGTTACTCAATTAAGTTGTGCATGCAATTTGACTATGCGGCCATATTAGCACACACAAATTAAGGGGCTATATATAAAATTTGGGAGTGTCTCCATAACAGTTGGCTCATGATCTCCATTGCTACTCCACAGAATGTACAACATAGCCCACAGGCAGACAAGGGCAGCCATCATGAGGACCTTTTGGCTTTTAAGAACATTCTTCTGGTACCTGGACAGATCTGTGGGAGTGTTCTTGTACTTCCCTACCAAGATCTGTGATATTTTCCTAGCTTGCTGCATTGCTCCATAGTTTGGACGTGACTAGAAGTGAAAGCTCCCAGGCAGGGAGGAGGAGGAGGAGGAGGAGGAAAAGGAGGCTGTCCAACAAATGGAACCTCAGTACCCTTTATGATATAAGCAGACAGTAATGGCAAGGAACAACTAGATTCTCAGACATTTTTAAATAGTAAATTCACTTTTATCTACAATGAATAATATAGGGGCCCTTTCACTAAGCTGTGTTAGGCCTTAACATGTGCCTAATACAGCAAAAAATAGAATACTGTGTGACACAGTCACACTAAAAGTTTTTTTCTTATTTTTTTTGAGGGGGCATGTCAGGGATAGGGAGTGGACAATCCCATGCTAACCAGTTAGCACATCTACATTACCACACACTAACTGGTTAGTGCACGGACAATGCAGAAGCCCTTACTGTCCACAAAATAAGTGGCAATAAGTGCTTCTGCAGAAATTGTTAAAAATGGCTGCATGCTAATGGCAGCATTAGTTCATGGCCATTAATGCAAAAAAAAAAAAAAAAAAGCTATGGTAAAAATGACCTTAGTGTGTGAGTAAGACCTACATAAGGGCGCACTGAGGCCTATTTTTACCACAACAGTAAAAGGACTCCATAGTGTCTATGTAAAAAAAAAAAAAAAAGGTGTTTCTTTAAATTTGGGGTCCTCAAGCTGCTAACAGGATGTGAAGGGTTGAAGAACAGAAAACATTAGGGATGGAAATAGAAAGAAAATGGAATAGAGCAAATTAACAATGTGAACAAAAAACTTGGTGACTGCTTAAGTTGGTGGTGCACCAGACAATTTATTGCTATGTAGCTCAAAAACAAATTAAGCAACTGCTAATTCATTGATGGGGGGAGGGGGGATACATTTCTAAGCTCATGTTCTACACACACAAGTTTGTAAACCTCACAGTCATTTAATTGTAAGAAAATCTATTTAATTATTGGATTTAGCTCAAGCTTTTCAGTAGTAATTCAAGGTGAGTTACATTTATGTACAATGCATAAGGGGTAGGGAGGTAGGGGTAGAGGAAAAGCTAGTGTGCCAATCTTGTCTCATAGCCTCAGAACACTAACTTCTTAACAGCTTTCACCCTCTCCTTCCTAACATAATAAGGCCACCCAAATGCTAACATGTTTCAAGTTTATTAATCGCTTGATATACCGCTCAGGAGATGATCCATCAGAGCGGTTTACATCTTGAGTCTATAAAAAATAATATGAGCAGAAAAGAACTCCATATAATATAGGAAACAGATAAGAATAGAATAAGAAGGAAAAGAGAAATACCAGTGAGTCTTCAGCAAAAGTGACAAGTAGCAGAGAGCATCATCATCTAGTGGTAACAGTGGAATCAGCAGTCAGCGAGTTGCAGCCAGGACTGAACACAGCCAAAACAAATAGACCTTAAACTGAACCTTAAAAATGAGCAAGAAAGTCTGCTGCCATAACAGTAGCATAGCTAGGTGGGGCCACGGGGGCCTGGGCCCCCCAGATTCCATCCGAACCCCTGGTTTTGCTGACGGGGGTCCCCAACCCCCACCAGCTGAAGACTTCTTCAGCACCAGTCTCCTCACCTCCCCCCACCGCACCCCACAGCACCAAATACCTTTGCTGGTGGGGGTCCCCAACCCCTGCCAGCCAAGCCTTCTTCAGTGTCCGTCTCCGGTGTGCAGCGTTCGCTGCCATGTTTTTTCTTCCTCCTGATGTCCTGCGCATTCCTTTAAGTGAAACTGAGCATGCTGTTTCACTTAAAGGAGTGTGCACAGGATGTCTTGTCCAGAACTCTCAAAATCATGCTGTCTAACCACTTGTAGGTTAGAGTGTAAAATGCATCATTTTGACAGTAGAGGGCAAGACATCAAGTGAAAAGCATCTTTTATCCTGCCAGGTTTTGGCCCTGGGGAGGTTGAGGGGTGTTGAGAATTTAGGGGTCCCGAGCCCCCCCAAGAAGGCTAGAGTGACCTTAATCTGACTCCATCTCTAAATAACACTAGTACTGGGGTAATCAAGGAGTTATTGCCTCTAAGGGAGACGTTAGGTCTAAGGAAAAGATACCAGCCTTATGACAAACTGGATTTGGATTACAAGTTATACAATGCATTTATACTTACAGCCTTTGATCATTAAGTGAAGCCCACAAATCATCATTTGGAATGAGGAGTTTATTTGCTAAGGTATAAGTCAAATCAGTGATTGACAACAGGCATGTACAATCAATTCATTATAGGAATATAATAAGCTGCAAACAGGTGTTAATTATTTGCTAATCTTTTATAATTTCTTTTACCAATTAGAGGTTTTACAAGGGAAAGCAATTAGGTAATTTGTTAATTCTGCTGGACACATTGGTTTCCCTTGGAGAGAGAGTGCCAACCCTTTTCTCTCTAGCTTAAACCAGGAAAAACCCTGATTTTTATAGGTGCCCTCAGGATATGGGTAATATGACAGTAGATATACCTGATTGGATCTATGCTAATGTCATGGTTGTCACTGATTGGCTCATGCTAATGAGTAGCTTCTATCTTGCTAACATGGTTTTGTCTTTAGCTCGCTTGATCACAAATCTTAAGCAAGACCCTGCTCACAGGAAAGTCTCCCTCCTCTCTTGGACAGCTAGTTCCCTCTTTTCTCTGCACCTGGCATGACTCACTCATTGCTCAACTTGTTTTTCTAACTTACATTAGAGAAAATTCCACTTTGTAACAGATACGGGCTTCCATTTTGTGTTGAAATCCTCCATTTTGTTTCCATATCTATTAACTTAACTTTTAGGCCTCAATCTGGGCTACAAACTAGGTCATACTTTTCCAGTAAGCTCCCAGTTATGTCAGCCATCAGATTTCTGACTCAGCCAAGGTCTGTAATGGCCTGAGCTCTATGACTAGGCCCACCACCATTCCAGTGGGGGGGTCTCTGGCTGTACCATAATTATACATTCCCCACTTGTCACCCCCTCTGGGGAGGGGTGACACAAAGCTCGTCAAGCTTGTCATCATCCATTCCAGAAGGTGGCAAGCTATCAAACGAGAGGGGGAGTTTTGGTCTTACAAATTGCTAGAAGGTATGGTGCAAGACAGGAAACTTCATTCTCAGGTTATATATTATTTGGGCATATGGAATTCCCTTTATATTACCTAATCCCTTGGGCCTTAATCCTGATGTCATCTCTCTTGAGACTTACTCAAACCTGTAGTGAGAAAGGTTTTATGAATGGGACAAATCCATGAGTTCATCTACAAAATCTCATGAAGTATAGGTATGTGGGTAATAGCAATTTCAGGTGGATCATGCTAATAAATACTTTCAGGTCTTTCTATGGCTTCTATTGTATCTGTTGCATAGTGCATGGGGAGATAATCTAATGTATCTATCTCAGTGGTCTTGAGAAGGAACAGTGGTTTCGATTAAGCATTGTTATGGGCTCAACAAATATATGGTTAGTACTCTGTTTGCAGGCTGTTTTAGGTTGTAGGTATTCAGAATCCTTAAACAGGTCGGAATTCCTGGACCTTACTATTACTCATCAGTAGCATCCAATCACGAGCACTAAAAAGTGGATAGCAAGTATGAGGTTGCCTCATACAGCAAAAAGGGTCAATCCTAGGAAAATTTATATTAACAAAGGTCATGCATGGAACTTGACATATGCATAATGATCTGGAAGTATGGGAAGCATTTTATATATCCGTTACCCCACTTGGAGCTTAGTCAAACCTACAGAAAGATATGCAGCTTAAGTAAGCCTACACCAAAGTTAAACAATTGCATAACTGGTTGATACTAACAGAGTTTACACCTACATTATGATATCATAGCCAGTATTAGGGTTTGATGTTACCCCTGTGTCTGAGCAATATCAACTTCAATTTAAATTACATAAGCAGAAATAACGGGGAAACTCTTAGAAAAACAATAAGAACAATACAGGAAATATTAGGAAAATAAAAATAAAACCTTTTCAATATATAGACAGGATTACTGCTAAACTGAAAATAAAACAAAATATGAATCTATAATGTCCATAAACAGCAACTGTAAATCTCAAATGAAGTATCAGTTCTGAATTCTCTGTCATCGATCATGGTTGAGGCGGTGGAAGTGCAGAAGAATCTGGACGATCTAACAGGGCTGGATTTTCACAGCAACTTGGGCAAGGAATCAGTAGAAGTGACAGTCTTAATACTAGGAATTGGGATTTGCAGAATGTATCCCCACTTCTGGCTTGCATAGTGTGCAAGACAGATTGGTAATTACTACGAAGAGATGATCAAATAACAATAGTTAAGTATATGGAACAAAAGAAAAGGGTACCAAAAAAACAATAAAAACTTAAATTTAGAGATGATATTGATTGTTCAAGTTATTGAGGTATGGAGGGTCAGGATTATGGTGCACAAAAATAGTCAAAAGGCACGGGCAATGCATTGAAATCTATCGCCAATAGGTATGGAATCTTCACCTGCGATGACTAACATTCACCAAGGGTTGGGCCCTCAGCTGCAGGAGGCCAGCAGGACTTACGAGTTAGATGCTTCAAAAAGAAGGTTAGCTTAGGAAATAGTCATAGTCAAAGCAGAAGACTAATGTGCAGAAATTGAAAACTCATAATTAGTCCAGGTGATGGAAGTATCTTCTGGAATCACGGTCGCTGTCTGTTGTAATAGAGAGCTCATACGTAAAGTGACATGTAGGTTCTGGAAAAGATGAGTCTGCAAAAATATTTAATACAGTAGAACATTTAAGAGCATAACCAAGAAGGTCTAAATTAATGACATCATTTGGACAAAAGAAAATTCTCATTGGAGGAGGTAGCGCCTTTTTTTCATGCCAGAGGTCAGTGGCAGAAGAAGTACCAAACTGGAATAGAGGCGGTAGATCAGGATTTGGATTAGCAGTCTTCATTCAACCTACAGAACTTAATAAATAGAGCTGATATAAGAAGTAATATCTAGTAGTCAAATCTCAGTACAGGACCATTAGAAAGAAAAGTCAAAGAATGCATTGTTAGTTCCTTGGGGCACCAGTAGGTGGAGCATAGTCTCAATATATAAAATTACAAATTACCAGTAGGAATAAAAAAATGTTCTCTGTAAATTAGATGTTGCTGGCACAGGAAGTCAGCAGAGTCTGAGGAAACATTGTGGTCAGAGTCTGCTCCAGGAAAATGCAGACTTTAACATGATATTTTAAAAGATAGAGAAAAGCCAATATCAGAAAAGAAAGATGTAAAAACTATATATTTCTATGAGGCCTCCTCACGTGACCTTTACAAGGTTTAAATAGGTCAAATGAAAAGGACAATAACCTATAGTCCTCTGTAATAGTTCACAGCCAATTTGGAAAATAAAAATTATATTAAATTTTAAACTGATCCTTTCTATGCTTTCACAATTTGGGCCCTAAATCATGACAGCATATCAAGATTCACATTCAGAGGGATAGCTAAAAATAAGCTTATATATTCCCAGGAATCAATTCACAATTTAGAGTATATTTTAAATACAGAGGAGGAGCCAATTTATAAGCAGGAGACAAGTAGGAGCATTTCTTAAAACATTTTAGTAGAATTCAAAAATCAAGGATATAATAACAATTTTTATTAATGCAATAAATGCATAAATTGACCAGTATGATATGTTCATATAGACCAGTATGATAAATGGAACAGCTTGTAAGCCTACATTCTAAATTGAATTCTAAACAAAGTAGCAAGGATAACACAGAATCACAGAAAAACCCATCTAGTTATTAAAAATCTGAAACACGTAATGAATTCCTGTATCATATACTGAGTCCAAAGCTTTTGTAAAAATGAACTTAAGAGAAAATAAGAACTACAAGGGTTAATCTCTGTTATTCGGTCCTAAGGAAATCACGAAATAACGGTGTTTCCTGTGTCTAATTTGAGTTTACTGCTCACTGCAAGCATTGGATATTATGGTGACTGAAAATATGACTATACATCAAACAAAAACTGTAAGTTTAAGTGTTCGTATTAAAACTTCATGCTGGTGTAATTAGTCTTCATAGAATTAATACTTCAGGAGAGGAAAAGGAGGAAAAGAAGGTTATTACTGTATCTGCTTCCAGAGGTACGGTTCTCAATTGTAGCTAGTCTTATCTGAACATAGCTCTGAAATAATAGCAACCTGAATTTCTTTAGTTCGGATTTACCAGTTAGTTATGTTATGCAAGGGTTAATCTTTAAACCCTATTGAGAACCAAAAATGCTGGAACTCTATACAATAATATATCTTAAAACTATAAATCTTTAAGAGGCAGGGAAGGAAGTTTGAAAGTAGTAGATAAAACGTGAAAAGAAAAATTAAAACAGTTAATTAATTCTTACGGAACACATCCCCAATAAAGAGCCAGGAAGTGAACATCAGCACTAGTTATTTTAAACAACGTCACAAATAAACAGTGTTTTAGATGGCACATAATATAGAACCTTTCATAGTAAGTATCTGGAATAATTATGCAATTTTCAAAGAACACATACATGGACGCACACCTAAAAAATTAAAACTAAAAAGTGCTTGCATTTCTGGTGAAAGCAATTTACCAGAAGTCAAAAACAATCAGGTATTTAACATCACGTCACAAATCAAACAAACATTGCTTAAATGAAATAATATACAATCCTGGAAAATAAACACTCCTTTGAGATTTACTACCACTGCAGTTGATAGGCAATCTCGCAGAGTAAAGCACTAATTTAAAACTAAAGAAATGATTCCTTAATAACTAGCTGGTTTAATATATGCCATTTATCACAGGACACACAGGAACATATAGACGTAAAATTAAAACTGTAACCTAATCCTGATACGTAGAAAACTTAAAGTTCAGAAGAGGAAGCAAGATATTTCTAAATGTAGTTCAAAACCAATCATTGGAATTGTGCACGGTTAAGGAGTTGTTTAGGGTTTCAAAACAAAAAACATAAAAATAAATATTCCAGTAGCCAATCACAAGTCGCAGCACACAAACAGAAAAGGAAAACCACACTCATACACAGACACAGTTATTGTCCCACATACAGAGGTGTCCTTGTGTATTGAGGACAAAATCTTAATCCTAAATTTGGTAAAATAAAACATTTAAATTAGAGCTAATCCAATAGGCCATGAAAGTATACAAAGTCAAGCTCAATAGCAACACATACAATAAATGAAAATATACTCACGATTCGTGCAATGTACTCTCCAGTGCAGAAAATCAATTGAGAAAGAGAACAGTTGGCGGGATCACTATGCCCTTCCGAACTCTCGGTGGCATAGGGAGGTCAACCGCAAAATAGAAAGGTTTGTTTCAGAAAGTCCTCACCAGAGAACTGTCAGATCACCAGTATCTGGTGTTGGGTGCGGAAAGGAAGATATGATATAATGGGTAGTGAACAACATCACCCAATATGTATAATAACGGGACCTAGTGAGCAAGTGGTCTACAAATAAGCTTCAGACCTGTAATTTGCTATAGAAAAAATGAACTAGATTAATAATAATATATATATTGACCAGATCTAGAACCTGGTACAAGGTCAGTGGTTCAAAAAGCAGCTTCAGAGATAGCAGGGAGACCTAGAAATGATAATGTGCTAACAGTTTACAAAAACATGCAATGATTATCCTGATAGTAAAACATGCAGAGACATAACACAATCATACTCACGAATCTGCTAATGTACTCCAACATAGGGACCCAAAATAAAAATTACCAATTGGCGGAAAGCTCAACGCTTTAACCGCAAGTGACATTAGGAGAAAGCAAGACAAAAACTGCAAACAGAAATTTACCTAGAGAGTCAGAGTATAAGTGAAGAAATACTTAGTGTCAGCTATTATATATTTATACTACTCTACCCCTAATTAATGAAAACTACTCCCCAGAGTGTGCTTCTAAAAACAGAAGTTAGCCCAGCTTCCCTGCCTGCCAAGAACTGTCCTGGTTACTTGGCCATGGGCTCCAACCCACGATAGAGCCCCCAAAAAGGGACATTGCAAACACTCCCAAAGAAAACTCAAAAAACCAGCGAACAAGGTCTCCTGAGTCGAGGAGCAGCGGTCCAATGGGTCCCGCTGATTAGCTACAACATAATCATCCCAATGGGCCTTAAGTGGTCTACAAACCATCTGTAGGGTCTACAAACCCTTAGCGCTACAACGCTGTAAAATGAAAATTTTATAGGTTAGGCTCTCCCGCGTATACAACTAACCATTTCTAAAATTTTGAATGCCCGAGTCAACCTGTACACAATCGCAACCAAAGTCTTAGACGTCTCTTTATTGTCCCCAGCGGTCATATGTACAAGCAACTCCTACATGGGCAATAATGCCGAATCCGCAGGCCACTCCGAAAATGGAATGGAAGTCTGCTCAAACTCTACTAATTGAGATACCGTCATCCATTGAAGGATTTGTGACCCTCCGATGGGTGTAAGCCCCAGGCATCGATATCAAAGCCAATAGTTATAGCGTAACACTGGTATATAAGAAAACAATAAAGGTATAGTATGTCCCAGGTAGAAGCCCCTAAAAATTATTATAGAGGTGGTAGAATACTAGAAAAAAAACGACATATTCCATAACTTTTAAGCAGAAAAGGAGAGGCATTTAATATATGTGTGTATTAGGGAAAAAGCAATAATCTGAACTGAAAACCTGGATTGCAAAATATTTGGAGAATAAAATACACTCAAAGTTAAGGAAGGACTAGGTTTTTATCAAACATATAAACGGCAAGTGATCGACTCACCTGCAAATGCGCAGTAGAGTCGGAACGCTGAGAGTATAGAAGTCCAAGCCCCGCCTCCACCAGCAGTACAGCCCAATAGGGAGGAGGGCTTGGACATGGGCGTGGAAATCGGAGGAGGAGGGAGCAGGGAGGGAAGGAGGGGGCGGAACTAAGGGAAACAGATGCTGGGGGGAGGGCAGGGGAGAGAGCAGGGTTGGTGGACGGCGGGAGGCCATAGGAAAACAAAAAACTAGCCCGTTGTTATGGGCTTAACGGCTAGTTCTATGTATGCAGAGCAGTTTATTTACAGATATTTACAAGCTAGGCATACATTACAACACTCATTTTTGTGATCTAATGCAAGGAGACTGTGCATCAAGAGGAATATTGATTGAAAGCCTAAATTATTAATTATATTGGATCAGTGTAAACTCACTGTGATGGGTAAGTGTGGTTGGGCTTTGAGTTCAAATGTCTTCTTTCTTCTCTCAGTTGTTGATCAGTGTGCTGTTTTTTCTCTCTGGAATTTCTGGCTCTGCAGTAATGCTCTTTTCTTGTAGAGGGGAAGTTGATGGTAATTCTAGATGCTGAAAGATAGCTATACCCTAGCTGGTAGTAGGAAAGGAATCTACACTTTCCCAAGTATCTTAGATGGAACCTGGGTGTACAATAAACATTTAAGATCTGGCCTGAGACAGATGTTAAAGTTTTAGAATTAATGAGCTCACAGTCAGTTGCAAGTGGACAGATCATATTGTGCTATCCAGTGTATGCTCCTTAAAGCCTCATTTGCATACGATGGTCTCTTATTTACATGGAGGCCAACACTAATTGTAGCACATCTCCATTAACGGCATCAGACCTGAGTTTAGCAAGCTTGTTAAGCCTTTATTGCCTAATCATGCTATTTTTAGTGTTCTGAAAAACCCTTAATTCACATGCTATCCTTTATACTAAGGGCCTGAAAAAGCTGAAATGAATGGTATCATAAATTGTAATTCAGACACCAAGGAGTTCACTCATTCATACTATTTCCTTGTTTCACAGCAGTATACTTATTATGCAGGGGTAAGCAAATAGCCATGGAATTGATAGCTAAAAGTGCTTCTGAACTCAAGTATAAAGAAGCAGATCATAATTACAGTACAAGATTAAAGAAGAAATATAAGCTGAAAGTATTTTCTACATACATACTGTTACTTAAAATCTAAATGTGGAGTACACTTATGAGAAAGATGAAAACCAAAAGGCATATAGAGCTCTGTGAATACTATAGGTCTAATATACTGACACTGTCATTGTGTGGATAATTCAATAAGAAGCCATCTAGTTGTTGGCAACAAGAATGTGCATAAATCATCCCTTATAGAATACCAATGACTTATAGAATACCAATTAGTGGAAAAGTACATACTATGTAAAATGAGTTTATCTTGTTGGGCAGACTGGATGGACCGTTCAGGTCTTTATCTGCCGTCATTTACTATGTTATAATTTGGTGACACTTATTTTACCAGTAGGCATGTGCATGGGTGGAGTGTGGATGGCATGCACAGGTATGCACATGAACTGTAGAATACTATAGAAGCACATGAACATTTAAGGCGTGAGCACTTACCCTAGCTCTATAGCTGGTATAAAAGGTTGCATCTGCATGTGTGCTAGAATGTATCTAAATTATAGTGTTCTATAAATTATGTGTATTCTAGAATACATAAATACCAAAAAACCACTGGAAGCCCACTGGCAAACAATAATAGCAATCCAAAAAAACAAGTGGGGAAAAAAAGTGGGAGAATAACATTAACAGTGTCTACCACTACAGATGTAAGAGTTGTCAACAAAAATTGGGAAAATACCTCAGGTGCCTGTGCTTCTTTAACACTGAAGTATAATACAGCAAATATAGCACAGTGCTGGCTTCAATCATAGGTCAAAAACCCAATAATGCAATTTTTTAAATTATGTAGTGATGTAAAAAACACTTTTCATTTCTTCCAAAGCATGAAAAAAAATCAATAAAGATCAACTTATCTTGTAGGTAGTGATCCGTGGCAGTAGCAAAACGTCCTTACGGGGACCCGTTTCACCAAAAGTCTTCCTCAGGGGATAATGCTGCCTCACTGTTCAAATGCTCAATGTCTGTGGCAGCATTGTCCCCTGAGGAAGACTTTTGGTGAAACGGGTCCCCGTAAGGACGTTTTGCTACTGCCACTCTTTACAAAAATAAGTTTAGAATAGGCTCCATGCGATGGAAATAACCTCAACGGAGCTATTCAGTAAGAAGCAGCCTTGATTTAAGCAGCAAGAACATATATAAATGCTGGTATTCTAGTCATGAATATGCATATTTTGACACATATGCATGTAAATGACCATTTTCTGGCTATGCACTATTGTGTCACTATGCAGTAATATTTGATGGTGTTTATGTTGTAAGTTGGCATTCACATGGGTAGGATTTGGATGGAGTGGGGGCAGGGCACACATTTATAGGATCATAAAATACTATAAATGACAGGGTGCTGGGCTCGATGGACCCTTGGTCTGTCCCAGCATGACGATGTTTATGTACTTATTATAATGTATGTGTGTTCTTTAACGATCTAGGCATGAGCATTTACATCAACTGTATGGCTGGTGTAAGTGATTGCATCTAAAATATAGATGCATTTTTACCTGTTATTTTAGTGTTCTATAAAGAAAAGTAGGCCCTTAAGTTGTCCTTATAGAATAGGTTCCAAATAGTCACACACTTGGTGCCTACACATAGGTGCCCCTTTACACATAAAATTACCTTCACAATGTGAATATATCCAATCATGTTTTGAAATATGATTTAGGATACTGTTGTTAGGGTACCCATGAGGTCATTAACCACATTATCATGGGTCTGATATTCAGATCACAGGAGGTAAGCCTGGTTGCCTCCTGCAGTCAATTCTGAGCCCGGATATTCAGTGCTGGGCCATTTCCGGTGGATGGTTCAAACTTAACTGACCAAGCCGATACTCCGCACTGGCTGGTTAAGTTTGAATTGGCCAAAAGATATTCCAGCTATTGACATGGCCAGATTTGGCCATCAAACTTAGCCAACGATGCGTTGAATATTTCCGGATAGCCGGCTACGTACCATTTAACCGGCCAGATGCCGTTCCTGACTGGTTAAATGGTTTTGAATATTGGGTGGCATATGTCTCGACAAGGGGATACATGTGACTCACTTCAGAAGTATAGTATATTACAGAAACAACTCCAGTAAGAGAAACTTGACAGAGAAGTAAATAATAGCAGACGTTCAGATAGTTATAAGGCTCTGGAGACAAAGGACAGGATGTTGGGAGAATAGACAGACCTCTATGGGCAGTGATGACTTTGGTTGCCCCCACTCCCAACTTCCTCTGTCACCTTACCAGGGCAAATGCCTGCCTTGGGAGCTATTAAATAGATATCTCTAAATTATCTGACACATAACATTTGAGGACATAAGAATAGTTGTGTTTATGCTTATTTGATTGGATATATCATCATTCCTGACAGATATAGCACAGCAGTTTACATGCTAAAAGATATAAGGAAAAGAATGCCAATGGCAGGAAAGAAAAAGTCCCGAAGGGAAAAAAAAGAGAAATCAAGAGATACCAATGAAACTGGAAAAGAGGGAGTAGAAACATAGAAAATGATGGCAGACAAATGCCATATGGCTTATCCACTCTGCCCATCCATATAATCTGCTATCTCTTCCTCCCCTTAAGAGATACCACATACCTGTCCTATGCTTTCTTGAATTCAGATACAGTCCTCTACCATTTCCACTGGGAAGTCGTTCCATGCATCTACCACCCTTTCCATAAAGAAGTATTTCCTTAGATTACTTTTGAGTCTATCTCCCTTCAACTTCATGCCCTCTTGTTCCGCAGCTTCTTTTCAGTTGAAAGATACCTGCCTCCTGTGCATTTATGCCACAGAGATAATCAAACATCTCAATCATATCTCCTCTCTCTCGTTTTTCTTCCAAAATATACATATTGAGGTCTATGAGTCTGCCTCTATATGCTTTATGTTGAAGACCACTGACCATTTTAGCAGCCACCCTATGGACCGACTCCATCTTGGGTATATCTTCTTGAAGGTGCAATCTCCAGAACTGTACACAGTACTCTAAATGGGACCTCACCAGAGACTTATACAGAGGCACTATTACTTCCTTTTTACTGCTGGCCATTCCTCTTCCTATGCACCCAAGCATCCTTCTGGCTTTGGCCATCACCTTTTCTACCTGTTTGGCCACCTTAATCATGAGAAAAGATCACCTCAAAGTCTTGCTCTTTTTTCGAGCACAGAAGTACTTGGTTATGGTTAAAATGTATTTGATACATCACCGTTTATAAAAATTGTAGCTTGGTGGTTCACAAAAGATAAAAAAAATAATTCAAGGAAAATAGGAAGGAACTCCAATAGGAAAGAGAAAAACCAACATCAACCATCCATACAGATGGGTATAGTTGCAATCACATAGGTACCTAAAAACAGAGCAAGAGCTGGAGTCGCCCAGTGCCAAGAATAATGCTCCTTTAAGTGGTACTGCTACCTTGGGTTTCCATAGCCCATGTGCATGACCCTGCATTTATTTTAGCATTAAATCTTAGTTGACAATTTATGGACCATTTTTCTAGCTTTGCTAGATCCCTCCTCATGTTATCCACACCATCAGAGGTGTCTACTCTATTATAGAATTTTGTATCATCTGCAAAGAGGCAAATCTTACCCACCAGGCCTTCTGCATGGACCAATACCTGCGTTATACCACTGGTACATCCTTTTCCTCTGAGTGAACTCCATTTACCACCTTCTTCTGTCTTCTTCCACTTAACCAGCTTCTAACCAAGTTGATGACTCTTTGATCTAGACCAAGGGTGCTCAGTTTATTTGTCAGTCACTTATGCGGAACCATGTCTAAAGCTTTACTGAAATCTAAGTACACCACATCTAGCACTTCCTGTAAATCTAACTGTTTGGTCACCAAGACAAAGAAGTTAATCAGATTAGTCTGACAAGCCACTTCACAAGCAGTGTTATTCCAGTGGCCTGGGAGCATCAGACCTCAAAGCCGTGGTCTGATGCTCCCAGGCTGAAGAAGCCACGGTGCTGTCCACCCATCCCTTGAAAACACTTCCCACCCCCAAACAAACATTCTACCCTCCAAAGCACATTTTTTGCCCTCCATTCACACTTCCCACCCCCATTCAACACCCCAATGACACTTCAGAACCCAAAAAGGACACTCCTTCATCCTCAGGGTCTACTCACCCCTTAGCTGGTGGTCTAGTGGTTCTAGGGCAGGAGCGATTTCCGGTCACTCCTGCCCTGCTGGTGCTGTTTTCCATGATGACACCCCTAGTGGTAGTTTCATACTACTATTCCTAGCAGTATTAATGTAAGATTACTGCTAGGGGGCACCATTTTGGAAGATGGTGCCAGAGGGTAGGTGTGACTGGAGATTGCTTCTGCCCTAGAACCCACTAGACCAGTGTTTCCCAAGTCCGGTTCTGGAGTACCCCTTGCCAGTCAGATTTTCAGGATATCCACAATGAATATGCATGAAAAAGAATTACATATCATGGAGGCAGTGTATGTAACTCAAGTTCATGCATATTCATTGTGATTATCCTGAAAACCTGACTGGCAAGGGGTACTCCAGGACTGGCCTTGGGCACAGTGCACTAGACCACCAGTACAGGGCCAGTAGACCTCGGGAATACAAGGAGTCCTTTTTAGATTTGGAAAATGTGCTCAGGAGGTGGGACGTGTGCATAGGTGGAGGGTAAGTGGATGGCACCACAGCCCCTTCAAGAAGTGGCTCAGGATCATCAGTCCCCGGCTTTGAGGCTTTATGCAAAAAAACTGGGGTTATTTTACTTTCATTTTAGGGCCATAATGTGACTTGCAGTGTGCACCTGGAGTTCACCGCAAGTAGTGTTATGGAATTTACATAGTAACAAGCTGCTTTACATGCATTTGCATGTTTTACAACTCATTATTATGTTCTGCAAGATAAGTTATTTAGTGGTGCATTAAGGCAAGGGTTAGAGACATTTTAGTCAAGTTAAGGGACTAATAATGCAGACAATTGCCTAACACAACTTGATAACTTCCCCGCTTAGATAGTATATAAAACTCATTTAACACCGACCAAATAGAGCATAGCTTTCAAAAAGTAGTCACAACCGGATTTAGTCTAATAAAAAGGTGCCACTTACAATGTGTATGTTTTATTCTTTTGTTTTGTGTGGAAAAAGTCTTTTGAAAATAGTGCCCTCTGCATACTTTCTGTACATTTTCAATATTAACACACAATAGTTTCTGATATGAGTTTTACACAATTGGCATACAATATTGTTCCTTTAATATTCTGAAGCAGTAGTGATAAAATTCTCCACTTGACATTTTTAAAAAATTGAAAGTTCAGAATGAAAAGATTTCTTTATTCCTTTTTGAGGAAAAGAAAAATAATGACATGATCTCTTTTACTAACTGTGTCGAGAAGTGCTCTTGTTTAGTAATTATCTATTGTAAACCTGCAGCAGCCTTTTACTATTTCATCTCGTTTATAAAAGCCTGGATCAATCATGCCAAGTTGTATTGTTCTCTGGCAAGCATTTCATTTACAGTATTCTTGGGATCGCATGACATCTTAAAGGCCATGTCTGCTGCCCAAGTTATGGCAGCACTGTAAATGCTTTGTAATCAAACTGCCTTTCCTGAAAAATTGAGGTGCTTTATTTTTCAGATGCCACAGTAAATTGATTTTTATAGCACCTAGTTCTGTTGCATACCATTCATTCAGGCTGTTCTCTATTTTCTCTTTCCTCAACCAATCTGTCTTTGAACAACTGCCTTTTTGCTTTGTCAGGCTCATGGAAGAACGATGTGGCAAGATAGCACTCTATTGCTCATCTTTGAGACTATGGAGGCGTTATTGCAGACAAGATAACATCTACCCAAAGAATAAGCTTTATATTGAGGTGAATCTATAAGGAGCCACTAAGTTTTTTAGGCTGCAGCAACAGATGTAAATGCTGGTATTCTAGTCGTGTATGCCTGTATGTGAACACATATTTGCTTACATGACCATATTCTAACAAGGTTGGATGGAGTACACAGTTACACATGTAGATTATAAAATAAGACTCGATAATTGAAATGATTTAACCAGGCAGAAGAGGCTCCTGCCTGGTTAGATCATGCTGAGAGGGTCAGGAGTGGATATTTAGTGGCACTTAACTGGACAGTGCTGCAGAATATTTCCTCTAACTGCCATGGAACTGTCCAGGCAATAGACTGGAATAGCAAAGAGGTGCTGAGTGTCTTGCAACAACAGAAGAAATGAACAGAAAGCAAACAAGGAAAGTCCAAACAGGTTCTTTATTCGTACAGACCGACGTGGCCACCATAGGCGTAGTTTGACTGTTTCATTTGGGGGGGGCAAAGAATGGGCGGAGCATATTAGCATATCATTTGCATATATAAATATGCAAATGAATATGCTAATATGGAGGAAGGAAATGAAATTTACAGGCAAAATATCACAGATGCACATTTCAAAAAGCTGACACATTTCAATTAATAAATTATGAATAAAATACTTTTATTTACCTTTGTTGTCTGATCATTTAGTTTTTCTATTTGCTTTGATCCCAGTGTCTTCTGTTTTATGCAGTGTCTTCTTTCCAGTAGGCTTCCCTCTGCTCCCCACCCTCCCAG
The DNA here is from genome assembly GCF_901765095.1 of Microcaecilia unicolor. Lineage (NCBI taxonomy): Eukaryota > Metazoa > Chordata > Amphibia > Gymnophiona > Siphonopidae > Microcaecilia > Microcaecilia unicolor. The sequence continues at coordinate 157,088,989 of NC_044039.1, read as the reverse complement.
TCCCATCCATCTCTTGCTCCTTCCCTCTGCTCCCCAACCCTCCCAGTTCCATCCATCTTCTGTTCCTTCCCTCTGCTCACCATCCCTCCGTCCCATCCATCTTCTGCTCCTTCCCTCTGCTGTGCCTGACCTCTCCCAATCCCATCCATCTCCTGGTCCATCCCTCTGCTCCCCACCCCTCGCAGTCCCATCCATCTCTTGCTCCTTCCCTCTGCTTCCCACCCCTCCCAGTCCCATTCATCTCCTGCTCCTTCCCTCCGCTTCCCACCCCTCCCAGTCCCATCCATCTCTTGCTCCTTCCCTCTGCTTCCCACCCCTCCCAGTCCCATTCATTTCCTGCTCCTTCCCTCTGCTTCCCACCCCTCCCAGTCCCATCCATCTCTTGCTCCCTCTGCTTCCCACCCCTCCCAGTCCCATTCATCTCCTGCTCCTTCCCTCTGCTTCCCACCCCTCCCAGTCCCATCCATCTCTTGCTCCTTCCCTCTGCTTCCCACCCCTCCCAGTCCCATTCATTTCTTGCTCCTTCCCTCTGCTTCCCACCCCTCCCAGTCCCATCCATCTCTTGCTCCTTCCCTCTGCTTCCCACCCCTCCCAGTCCCATTCATCTCCTGCTCCTTCCCTCTGCTTCCCACCCCTCCCAGTCCCATCCATCTCTTGCTCCTTCCCTCTGCTTCCCACCCCTCCCAGTCCCATTCATTTCCTGCTCCTTCCCTCTGCTTCCCACCCCACCCAGTCCCATCCATCTCCTGCTCCTTCCCTCTGCTTCCCACCCCTCCCAGTCCCATCCATCTTCCCTCTGCTCCCCCCCCCCGAGGTCCAAGATGGTGACTCCGTTTACCCCCTCTCTTCCTCCCTCCCTCCCTCCCTCCGGTGCAGGCAACAGTCTTCAGCTTTTCCAGCGTTCCTGGCAGCGGTAGCGATGTAAACGCTGCCTTCGGTCTGCCCCGGAAGCCTTCTCCGTTCCTGTTCCCACCTATGCGGGAACAGGAACTTGAAGAGAAGGCTTCGGGGCAGAGCCAAAGGCAGCGTGTACAACGCTACCGCTGCCAGGAACGCTGGAAGCCTGCGCCGGAGGGAGGGAGGAAGAGAGAGGGGTAGACGGACACGCTCCTCTCCGTCCGCTTGGCTTCCCTGCCCTCTCTGTCTGCGTCCCGCCCGAAAGGAAATGACGTCAGAGGAAGGCGGGACGCAGATAGAGAGGGCAGGGAAGCCAAGCGGACGGAGAGGAGCGCGTGCCTGCATGTTTTTTTTTTTTTTTTTTTAACTAATGGCGCGGCGGCGCCTCGCGTCGTTTGGGGGGCATTGCCCCCCCTCGCCCCCCCCAGTCTACGCCTATGGTGGCCACGCATCAGGGGTAGTGACATAAAACAGCTAACAAAGAGATAAAAGATACAGTACAAAATAATAAGTTTTTTTTACATACAAATTGATAACAAACCATATGTAAGATATACATAAAACATATAGAAAAAGTACATCAATATAAATCTTTAATTAATAAATTCTTAAAAACCACATACAAATCAAAAAGGATAAACAAGCTAATATACTGAGCTCATTGAGTATATAAAATTCAAAACCAACATACCTAACCAGGGACACGAAAGGCTTAGCCCGGATATCAAACGGAATTCAAACATGCGTGGGATAAACATAAAGGAATCCTGTGCAGAAGGAAGGGATCCTCAGGAGCTTAGCCTAGAATGGGTGGCAGAGCTGGTGGTTGGGAGGCGGGGCTAGTGTGGGCAGACATATACGGTCTGTGCTGGGGCTGGTGGTTGGGCGGCGGGGATAGTGCTGGGCAGACTTATATGGTCTGTGCCAGAGCTTTTGGTTGGGAGGCGGGGTTGGTGGTTGGGAGGCGGGGATAGGGCTGGCCAGACTTATACGGTCTGTGCACTGAAGAGGACAGTACAAATAAAAAAGTAGCACATATGAATTTATCTTCTTGGGCAGACTGGATGGACCGTGCAGGTCTTTTTCTGCCGTCATCTACTATGTTACTATGTTACTATATCAAAACTGATCATCCAAGATGACCTGAAGGAATAATGTAAAAGCATACTAGTAAAAATGAAAGGCATCTAACTTAGGCAAAGGGTAAACGCTTTTAATCTTTATCTGTGAAAAGGCTGAAGTGGTAAAATGAAGCATAGGTAAAACAAGAGTTGACTGTAGCAGTAAACCTCTTAAGCAGTGCAAAAGCAGTGCTGGAGTGAAAACCAAGGATTTAAAACTTGAAACATTAAAACACCAAAGGTGTAAAAGATAGAGGATCTAAAAAGCAATGTTAAAAAGATCAATTATACATAAAAAATAAATAGTAAAGGAGTAAAACTTACTTCAGCAGTAGTTTATTCACAGAGAGTGGAACAACGACTTCATACCTCTGTAGGGGGCCCGCCATCTTGGATCAGCCCAATATTTATAGTGCTGAAAGTTCTTCTTCTCAAAATTAAAAATTGGAACTACCTATGTAAAATCTGCTGAAAAGTAAAAATAAAAGTATAGAAAAAGGCTGCACTAATTAAAAAATGAAGGATTAAAAACATTTAAATTCGGCATTTTTGGTGAAAAAATGAAATTAAAACCTAAGCACAAAATCTAATTCCCTGAGTGATGCCCTTCATAAAAATGTAATTTTTCCTAAAAATTGCTGCTTAGAAATGGTAAAAAACGCTAAAAATATATGTGTTCCAGCAGCCATCTTGGAGGCGTTCAAGTGTTGTCATCTGGGGGTGCTTAAAAACATACATAAACTTTAAATCCAAAGCCATCTACAGTCAGAAAAACTACTAAAATCTTAAAAACTTGTCTAAAATGCATCAAACTCTTCCTGACTCATGCTGAAAACTGTCATTATGGGATTTACATATAAACTAAAGAAATGTATATAAAGAGATGATGTGTGACTTTAGACATATATAAATAATGAAATAAATGCACATACATAAAAACAGTTAGTATCTAAAATGGTATATATAAACTAAAAAAGTACATCTAAATGAAAATAAAAGCGTGTATATAAAAAAGTATAAATAAATAATGTAAACCTTAAAAGGCGGGAATGTGGACAAAATCCTTGTGAAAACAGAACAAAAGTTTATTATTGATTTCAACACTGTACATCCATATGGTTTGAATAAGGATTTGGATCTTCTAGCCTGTATTTGATAGTCTTGAAGTAATATGCTTCCTGTACATGTTTTTGGTTTTGTTTGCATGCTTTTATTTATTTATTTTGTATGGCTTACAAAGTAAGTTGTTTTAGAAAAATCTGTTTTCGAACATAACGTTTCATATTGTACATTTACTTTTAATAACATTTTAAGCATTTTTTACCATTTTTAAGCAGCAATTTTTAGTAAAAATTACATTTTTATGAAGGGCATCACTCAGGGAATTAGATTTTGTGCTTAGGTTTTAATTTCATTTTTGTTTACCAAAAACGCTGATTTTAAATGTTTTTAATCCTGTCCAGAAAGTCCTATTTTTTAATTCATGAGGAAGTCCACCTTTTACAATATCTAATGTGCGTTTTTTCACAGTTTGTTTTAAAGCATTTTATATCTTTATTTGAGTTTATGTGTCAGTCTTGTCTTTTTATTGTAATTTTTTATTGTAATTAATTGCAGCATGTTTGTATATGTCTCTTAGAATACTATTGTGACCCCTGAAGCAGGCATTTTGAGACGCAGAAACACTGACTGTGTCAGGTCCCTTGTGTCCAAGCAGTAAATAAAGTTTATTTTAAAGCATCGTCTTCTGTACTGGTTTGTCCTTCAGCCAGCCTCTACTCCTTCGTGCTTGTACTTTTCCTTAGAGGTTGTTCCTGTTTGTTGTGCCTGATATTGTAGGCATGATCACTTACACCAACTAAGGAGGCACTGCATGCAAATCTTCTCTCATTTACATTCATTCTGGATATCTTGAAAACCTCACTGACTAGGTGTGATATGAGGACTAGGTTGAGAAGCACTTTACTAAAGAACCTATATACATTATAGTAATTTGCAATGTATGTGTGTAATGCGCTCCCTGCCATGTGAATAACCTCCTGCAAAGTATGTGCCATCAAATACTGGCACATTGAAACTGTTGGATTATTTGTAGTAAATAATTAGCAGATTTTAGTACACACAGCTTCAGCTTTAGAAATGTTAATTTCTTTCTTCATCTCTCTCTCATTCACCCCTGAATAATTCACTGCTGAGTCACTTTAAAGTTGAAGTAACAAAACATCTGTTTACTCACAGTTTGCAGTTAGATTATAATCAGACAGGCTTATATATACATATTACTATACATTTGTCTTATCAGCTCCTTCCATGTGCTTAGATGGTAATGGATGCTCACACCACCATAGATCCTCTCAGGTTAGGAGAGAACATGAGCTCCATGTGCTCCATGTGCTCCATGTGCTGTGTCTGACCCCCACAGGAAGTTGCATAGCTGTGTGACCTCTCTAAGTAATTCACATCAGAGGTCACAGAGTAATCACAGAGAAATAATAGGTGACAGGCAATGCATGCAAAATACAATACATTCCAACAAACCCCTTCTCATGCATAACTGTCATGCAATTATTTATTCATACAAAGTCCAAGCTTTATACGCAGATTCACAAAATGTTCTCTGGGTAACGGTTTGGTCATGATGTCAGCTGTCATCTCACTGGTGTGACAATAGTGTAGACTGATGACCCCTTCTTTCGCCAACTCTCGCACGTTGTGGTATTTCGTTGCGATGTGCTTGGTGCGTGACTGAACCTTGTCATTCTGTGACAGTCGGATGCAGCTCTGATTATCTTCCATTAACTGGATTGGTCTCTTTTCAGCTATTCCGAAATCCAGCAAAAGTTTTTCAATCCACATCAGTTCTCTGCACGCTTCCGATACTGCCACATATTCAGCTTCTGTAGAAGACAGACTCACAATACTTTGTTTATGACTGGCCCATGAAATTTGTACATTTCCATACATAAACACATATCCACTTGTGGATTTATAATCAGAATGATCCCCTGCCCAATCTGAATCACAGTAACATATTAGTTTTGGATTACTATTGGCTGAAATCTTTAATTTACAATCAATGGTACCCTTTAAATACCTTACCATCCTTTTAACTGCAGTCCAATCTGATTTGGTAGGTGAGCTGACCCTTCTGCTCAAAATTCCTACTGCATTTGCTATATCAGCCCTGTATGTGGTAGCTAGATATAAAAGCTTACCTATGGCTGATCTATATTGGATGTTATCTGGTAAAGGTTCTCTTACTGTTTCATCCTTCAGAAAATCAGTGATCATGGGAGTGCTTACAACTTGGGCATCTTGCATACCTAAACTTTCAATAAGCTCATTTATTTTCTGCTTCTGGCTTAGAAGATAAGAACCATCATTTTGTTTCTCAATTTCTATACCAAGATAGTATGACACATTACCAAGTTCTTTTATCTCAACATTGAGGTTTAAACATTTTACAATGTCCTTGTACTCTTGCTCACTTTCGCTTGCAATGAGCAGATCATCAACAAAAGCTAAAATGTATGCATATTGTCCATTTGTGCACCTAGTGTACAAACATTTATCTGCTTCACCTTGCTTAAATCCTAAATTTGTCAATATTTCATGCAATTTATCATTCCAACATTTTGCACTTTGCTTTAATCCATAAAGACCTTTGTTTAATTTACACACTAGCTGTCTTTGTTTTGTATTTATGAAACCTGTTGGTTGTTCCATGTACAAATCTTCAGTTATATCTCCGTGAAGAAACGCTGTTTTCACATCAATGTGGTTGACTTGCATGCCTTTTGAGACTGCAATGCTCAGAAGTGTTCTAATTGTCGTGTGTTTCACTACAGGTGCAAACACTTCATCAAAATCTTCTCCATATTTTTGAAGATATCCCTTTGCCACTAATCTGGCTTTATACCTTTCCACTTTTCCTTGTGCATTCCTTTTTAACTTGAATACCCATTTGCATCCTATAGCTTTCTTGCCAGGAGGTAATTTTGTAAGAATCCAAGTATTATTTTTATCCAATGCATCAATTTCTTCTTGTGCAGCTTTATGCCATTCAGCAGCTTCTTCTGCTGGCATTTTCTCAATCTCATCCCATGTTAAGGGCTCTTGAGCTTCTGCTGACTTTGTTAGGTAAGACAGTCTTGGGGGTGGAACACCTTTGTTTTCCCTGGATGAGCGTCTGACAACAGGTTGGTCTGACCTTTCTGCATCCTCTATATCTGAGAGTCCTTCTCCAATTGATTCCCCTTCTCCAACTGTACTGTCTTCTTCAATGATCCTTTCTGTGTCTGTTTCCTCTGCCTGTTCCTCGTTAGATACAGATGAGTTGCTTTCAGACATCTGCCTTGGTATGGCATTTATATACACTGGCATGTCTATTATGGTTCTATTTTCATATTCTGGATGATAAGGCTCATCTGGGATAATCCAGCCTTTATCAACCCTTTTGTTTTCATCAAAATATGTAACATGTCTTATGCCAACAATGCCAGTTTTCAGATTCAAAATTCTATATCCTTTGTGTCCTGGAGCATAGCCAACTAAAATGCCCCTTTCTGTTGTGGAATCCAGCTTATGCCTTCTTTGCTTTGGTACATGAGCATATGCTGTACTTCCAAATGTTCTTATGTGTGACAGGTTTGGCTTCCTACCATGCCATGTCTCATGTGGTGTGCGCTCAGCGCCTTTAGTTGGCATTCTGTTTTGTAGGTACACTGCTGTGAGAATGGCTTCCCCCCATAGTCTTTTAGGGAGATTGCTATCTGACAGCATACATCTGGTCATTTCCACAATTGACCTAAATTTTCTCTCTGCAACAGAATTTTGCTCTGGTGTATAAGCTACTGTTGTGATATGTTGAATGCCTTCTTGTTCTAGAAATGTGCGCATGCTTTGTGAAATGAACTCACCACCATTGTCGGTCTGAAGAACCTTTGGTTTTCTTTCAAATTTATTGCTCACCATGGCTACGTATTTCTTCAGCATGTCTGTGACTTGACTTTTTTCTTTCAGCAAATAGGCCACACAGTATCTAGAGAAATCATCCAAGAATATTAGCACAAATCTGTTATTTCCCAATGATGGGATATTAAACGGTCCACATAAGTCACTGTGTATTAAGTCCAGCACTTTATTACTCCTATTTCCTGTGTATGCAGGAAATGAGGGTCTCACACCTTTTTGAGTAACACAGTCTATGCATTTCTCCATATTACCAGCATCTGCACTTATCTGAATGCCGGTGGCCAGTTGCTTACTGTAAAGATCCTGGATCACCTTAGAATCACGATGTCCCAGGCGGCGATGCCAGATTTCCAGACTACATTTACCATCATTCTTCCTTACTTGCGCCATATGTGAGGCTTCACCTGAAATGTTCAGCTTATAAACATCATTATGCATAAAAGCTTCAGCATACACTTCATCATTTTTAGAGATTGTGCACTTACTATTTTCAAAATGAATCACAAATCCCTTCTTATCTAATGTAGATACACTAAGCATATTGCAAACTGCTTGGGGAATATACAAGACATCACTTACAGGAATTTCTTTAACTTCATTAGACACTTTGCATTTTAAGAATCCAATACCTTTTGCTTGGATCTTAGCAGTCCCTGAGTTTGCAGTTTTAAGAATACCTTCCTCTGGACACATTTCCTGAAAGAAATCCTTACAATTGGTTAAATGGCATGTGCTCCCCGAATCCAAAATCCAAGTACTTTCATTTGAATTATTATTTACCATAGTCAAAGATTTTTCTGCCATTAGAAAACCCTTGTGTTTATCTTTGTCCTTCATACATTTCCTGGTTTGAAAATTCTTTAGTTCCATTGGCTTAGGTGAGCTAGAGGGAGTGTTTTGTGTTTCCTTACACCATTTAGATACATGTCCCTCCTTTCCACATGAGTAGCAAATCAGCTTGCCCTTGGGTGGAGTTTTCCCATAGCTCCGCCTTCCTCTGTTCTTTGCCAAGAAATTTGTTTCATTTCTCTCTGACTGACTTTGAGAACACATCTCCTCAGAATCATTTACTATGCATTCCTGCCTTAGTTTTGATGTTGCCTGTTCAAAAGATTGCCCTTCAATGGCCTCATTTACAGACCTAAAAACATCAAACTTCTTTGATAGTGAGGTAAAAAGAAATGCTCTTTTCAATGCATCACACATGGGAATTCCTGAAAGTTCTAGCTTTTGAAATGAAGACATAAGATGCATAATGTGATCATTACATTTACTTTTATCCCTTAATTTGGTTTCATTCAATTCTGCCAACCAAATTGGTTGCTGCTTTGCATATGTAGTTGCATACATAGTTCTCAGTTTATATAAAATGTCCTTTGGTGTATCTTTTCCCTCCACTAATATGGCTTGTTTTTCAGAGAGAGCTTCCAAAAGCATGCACTTCACATAATAGTTTGCATTGTCCCATTCAGCCATATTTTCAGCTGTTCTGTCTTGGTCTAAGCATATACCTAATCTTTTTGCTCGAAGGAAACATATGAATCTTAATTCCCACTGCTGATAATTAAACTCAGTTAATCTAGGCACCTTGAGAGAATAGAACAATGGTGAATTTCTTCCCTCAGCCATTTTCTTAGCCTTCTGTCTGCTGTGTGGGGGGAGAGAGAGAGACAGACTGAATCTTTCCTTTAAAACTTAAGAGAAAAATGTGGCCTTTTTTTCTGCCTGGTAATATTTCTCTTCTTTTTCAATTCCTGGACCCTGGGCCCATAACCCTTTTTGTTGGATTATTTGTAGTAAATAATTAGCAGATTTTAGTACACACAGCTTCAGCTTTAGAAATGTTAATTTCTTTCTTCATCTCTCTCTCATTCACCCCTGAATAATTCACTGCTGAGTCACTTTAAAGTTGAAGTAACAAAACATCTGTTTACTCACAGTTTGCAGTTAGATTATAATCAGACAGGCTTATATATACATATTACTATACATTTGTCTTATCAGCTCCTTCCATGTGCTTAGATGGTAATGGATGCTCACACCACCATAGATCCTCTCAGGTTAGGAGAGAACATGAGCTCCATGTGCTCCATGTGCTCCATGTGCTGTGTCTGACCCCCACAGGAAGTTGCATAGCTGTGTGACCTCTCTAAGTAATTCACATCAGAGGTCACAGAGTAATCACAGAGAAATAATAGGTGACAGGCAATGCATGCAAAATACAATACATTCCAACAGAAACAAAATAGCGCATAGTCAAAATATGGTCATTTACATGCGTATCAACCTTCCCATGTACATGACTTGACTGCATTCACATGTGTTCTTGTAGCCTATTATTCGCTAGTGTACTGGGATAAATAACAAGGGTTACTGTCCACGTCTCAGTGTCTTTCCTTTAATTTGGTATATTATGACCTCCAAAATTCAAGTAGCATGTGGATGGATCTTTTGAAATGAATGGTTTAAATTGAAATAAGGTCTGCCTGAAATGGGAGATATAGATTCTATAGATGATCTGAAGTCAAGTACATATTAGAGATATCTTTTTGTTTCCTTGTCTGATGTCCTGCATTCTCAATTAAATCCATCTCTTTCTGCACAGGCTATTATTAGATATCTCAGCACTATCTTACCCTCTCAAAGACTGCTTCTCCTTCAATTGCTCTGTAATCATTAGAGAGATCTGACATCTTATCATCACCTTTGCTCCCTCAGTGCTGAAACCAGGTTAATCTTTGAATCTCAATTTCTTTCAAATCATGTGTAACTAGAGTTAAAACCTATGGATAGCAAGTATTCAACATTACCCTTTTATGTTATGTTGCTGCTGAAGTTTCAATGCAGACCACTATTACTTACAGTATAGTTTTTGGATTCTTGTTGGCTTCTGTGCATCCTTTCCTTATTCTCTGGCTGCTCTGTTGCAACTAAACCTTTGCAGTTCACATCTCTTAGTACGTCACCATTCTATAAATCTCTTGAAGATCTCATTTACTTAAAATCTTTTCCCATTCTGTGTCCTTGGGTAAAATGCTTAGGGGTCCTTTTACTACGATGCGCCGAAAAGTGGCCTGCGCTGGTGTAGACACATGTATTGGACGCACACAGGTCCATTTTTCAGTGCACCTGCAAAAAAGGCCTTTTTTTGTCGAAAGTGGAGGTGCAGCAAAATGAAAATTGGCGCGTGTCCATTTTGGACCTGAGATCTTACCACCACCCATTCACTTTGCAGTAAGGTCTCACGTGTTAACTGGGCGGTAATCATCAGCGCACGTACAATGCCAATTACCACCCCGTTAGCGCTGCGTGCCAGAAAATAAAATATATTTTCTGACATATGTAGTAGACGTGCGTAAAAAATGAAATTACTGCCTGGGCCATGCGGCAGCCGGGCTGTAGTTCTGAACTGGCGTATGATGGGCAGGTATAGGTGCCTACGCGGCTTAGTAAAAGGGCGCCTTAGTAAATCAGACCCTCAACTAACTATTTATTTCATATAGAGTTCAAAATTCATTTCACATACCGTGCCCTCTGCTCTCTTCTCATATCTAATGCACATTTTCTATTATTACATATCCATATTTGTCCTTTCTGTACTCTCCCATCTCCGACTTTCATTATTATATCTTGTTAAAGTGCCCTTTCTCTGGAATCACTTGCATGTTCACATTCCGGTCAGAACTATAACCTTTTCTCTTTAAAAAGTTCTTAATATATCACCTTTGCTCCTCATCCATTTCTCAAACAGCTTAAACCAAACCTCTGTAGGTTTTCCCTTACCATGGTGCTAATTTGCTTGAAAGCAGCAGCCTTTTGCTTTAAATAAAGAATAATAGGAAACCTAGGGGCCCTTTCACTAAGCTGCGTAAGCGTCTACGCACACCCAATGTGCGCCAAAATAGAGTTACCACCTGACTACCATGTGGCTCTTGTGGCATTTTCATTTTTGGCACGCGTCCGATACATGCGTCTGAAAAATATTTTTTATTTTCGGGTGCGTGTAACGGATGCACGTCAAGTGGCATTTGGCACGTGTAGGTCATTACCGTCCAGTTACTGCATGAGTCTTTACTGCTAGGTCAATGGCTGGCGGTAAGGCCTCAGACCCAAAATGGACTCGCGGCAATTTTCATTTTGACGCATGTCCATTTTCGGCAAATATAAAAAAAAGTCCTTTTATACAGGTGCGCTAAAAGTGGATCAGCGCGCGCCCAAAACCTGTGCCTACACTACCGCAAGCCATTTTTCAGCGCACCTTTGTAAAAGGACCCTCTAGGGCCCTTTTACTAAGGCGCGTTAGCATTTTTAACATGCCTACAATTAGCGCGCACGCTAACCATGTAGTCGCCTATAGGGATATTGTAGGCGCGTATACAGTTAAGGCGCGTACATGGTTAACGTGCTTTAAAAATGCTAATGCGCCTATAACGCGACTTAGTAAACAGGGCCCCTAATAACAGAGAATGATGAGGAGCAAGAATGTTTGTCTGTGAGTCTATGCAACAAGAAAAAAATACTTGGAACTTTTATTTTCACCTGCATCTTTTCAGATTTTACAGCTTTCTGGTTAGATAATGCATACATTATATTTTAACTGAAGCAGTAAACTACTTATATACACTCTACCACTTTAGCAACACGCAGTCTTGCAGACCACCAGAATATATTGCAAAACCTTTTAAATTCAAGATATGATCACTTAGACATTTTTCTCAGGCTATTTCTTCCCAGGGAACATAGTCCCGTTGCTAAAGTACTGATTCTACTTGGTCTAATTTTAACTGACAGATCTTATCACATTGAGTTGATCTTATTTTTCAACAGCGAAAATAGAAATAAAGTGGGAAGATTGAAAAATCATTTTAATATTTCTCAAAGAAATTGCTGCATGAGCTACAGCACATGGATAGGCAATTTGTGACTTGTGCATCTGCGTGATGGTGGTACTGTGAACTCTATTTAAATGCAGCTGATATGATTGGTCAGGCTCATTATTCACTGGTGGTCAGGCTTGTTATTCCCTGCTGTTAGAGCTATCTTGTTTGAAGTAGGATTTTGGACTGAAAACAAATGCAGTATATTTGGCATCATTTATACCCCATCCTGTTCACTTCACTCAACTTCTGCTGTCCTTCTGGAACTCTCTCTCCCCCTTTTGTTATCTGTCTGGATTCCACTGGTGCTTGTGCCATCAGCTACGCTGGTCTAAAGCTTTGGAACGGTTTGTCGCTCATCTCTGGTCTGAACCCTCTTATGTTGAGTTTTTAAAGCTGCTTTAAACCCTCATTCTTCAGCCTTGCTTATCCTGTTCATCTCTAACTCCTCTCCTCTCCTTCCCTGGCAGCTAATTATTTTAGGTAAACTGCTTAGAAGCCAGTCCCTGGCATATGTGAACAAAATCCTTGTGAAAACAGAACAAAAGTTTATTACTGATTTCAACACTGTACATCCATATGGTTTGAATAAGGATTTGGATCTTCTAGCCTGTATTTGATAGTCGAAGTAATATGCTTCCTTAGTGCTGGGGTGGAGCGAGAGCATTTACGATTATCTAAATTTAGCCAATATCTTTATAGCTAAGCAGGCTAAGTTAGGACAGCAAATAAATACACTCCTATCTTTAACTGCTTAGCTATACATATACCCGCTAGTTCTATAAATTTGTACGCTCAACTTTATGCTTACCCCATATTCTATATATGGAGTCTAAATTTGCATGTGCAAATCAGCGTGCATTGACCATTTGCATGTGCAAATTAATGAGCCAGTGCCAATAATTGGATGCTAACAACCAGTTATTGCCATTAATTGACCTTTTTATATACATTTATATGTCTGTATTTTTACACAATTATTTTATACTTTTCCATGTGTGTATATATATATATATATATATATATATATATAGATATTTGCTTTGTCATTTTAATTTTCAATATTATATGTTTGTATTCTTCTTACTATATGTTTTGTAGACTCCTGAGGCAGGCACTCAGGCACTGAAACACATCTGCTGTGTTGAGTCGTTTTGATGTTTTGTAATAAAGACTATTAATCACATATACATCTCCCTCGTTCTTTTGGAAAGATCCAGCTCCCCTTATTCCTCTTCTGTTCTGATTGACTTGCGTAGGGATCAAGCGCACCTCCACGCTTGTATGGGTGTTCCCCTGCTCCAAGCAGTTGCTTCCCCATGTCTGTCTCAATAGCAGACTATGGACTTTTCCTCCAGGAACTTGTCCACACCTTTTTTGAACCCAGATATGCTAACCGTTGTTACCACATCCTCTGGCAAAGAGTTCCAGAACTTAACAATTCGTTGAGTGAAAAAATATTTCCTCCTATTTGTTTTAAAAGTATTTCCATGTAACTTCCTTGACTGTCCCCTAGTCTTTGTATTTTTGTAACAAGTAAAAAATCAATTTACTTCTATTCGTTCTACACCACTCGGGATTTTGTAGACCTCAATCATATCTCCCCTCATCCATCTCTTTTCTAAGCTGAAGAGCCCTAACCTCTTTAGGCTTTTCTCTTAAGAGAGGAGTTCCACTCCCTTTATCATTTTGAATCCACTATTTACACATATTTGCTCCTTAGAGAACTACCAACAGTAAGCAAAACAGCAACAATGGTGCTTAATACAGTGATTATGGCAACTAAAACAATGACCCTTTATGGATAGAAATTCCATGTGTGATGAGGAAGAGTATAAAAATGGGAATATCATCTACTTGGCCAGAAATGCTAACAGAAATTAGGAACATTCAAAAAAACTTGCCAATGAGTAGAGGAGTGGTTAAAGCACCAGTCTTGACATCCAGCAGTGGTGGGTTCAAATCCCACTGCTGCTCCTTGTGAACTTGGGCAAGTAACTTAACCCTCCATTGCCTCAGGTACAAAACAAAATTAGATTGTGAGCCCTCCAGGGACAGGGGAATACCCAGTGTATTTGAATGCAACTCACCTTGAGCTACTACTGAAAAAGGTGTGAGCAAAATCCAAATAAATAAAGATAATAATAATAATGGAACATGCCAATTATCCCAGTACTGAGTGAGTAAATATGATTTTAGGACATGCGCGGGATGTCAAAGATGAAATAAAAAAGACTTTCCTTCATAAAGCATCTGGTTTAGGAACTGAAGGGAGCTATTTTAGACCATCTCTAGTGGAATGCAGGATTGGTATGACAGGAAATATTATTGTGGCCATTTGGCAATAATTTGTCATAATGCAATCAAATTTAACTTAACCAGAGGAAATATAAGGACTTGCTGGATTAAAGGTTTATTAATCAAACCTTGTAGGTAGGTGTGCACAATTTATGAAGCTTGGGTGGAGCATGGGCAGAGTAAACAAGTATGTACATAAATTATAGAATGCTATCATTTATGTGCATATGTGCAAACAATTAGGCAAAAGCATTTACATCACCTTGGTGTAAGTGATTGCACCTTAATGTATGCATATTTTTGGTCATTTCCACCAGGGGCGTAGCCAGACCCTGACGGAAAGGGGGGGTGGGTGGGCCAGAGCCTAAATTGCTCAGTTTTACTAAAACGAGTGTGAACGGCGTAACTGAGAAGAGCGAGGTAGGCAATATGGCAAGACTAGAGTGGGACAAACACTTCAGCTGGTGGGGGTTGGGGACCCCTGCCATGCAAACTGACTGGGGGCCCCAGAGCCAATTTGGGTGGGCCCAGGCCCCCATGGCCCCTAGTAGCTTTGCCACTGATTTGCACTAGTATTCTATAAAGAGAAATAGGCTTATAACCAGGCCTTATAGTGTGTGTCCTATTATAGAATTACCATCATGGAGCATTTATATGACTAAATCTTCGATCAGTTAATCCTGAACAGGGCTTTGTACATTTTTACAGGAAAACACCTTGAGCTCTGTTTTAGAAATGAAACCAATCAAGGGCCATATTTGACATTAGGCCCGAGTTAAGTCTTGGTTGTTTACTTAAGCTTATGATTACTGATGACTACTTTTCCATTCCAGTATCTGATGTTCGGTGGGTTGGTAGTTATTCTTGCATTTGGATTAATATTATGTTGATATTCTACTATGTATTTTGTGTTTATGTGGTTGTTTCCTCGGACTCTTCTTGGCTGATTATTGTAATTATGCCGTGAAGTTTAAACTAAAGGTGGTGTATCAAGTGAGTAAACCATAGAGTTACCCCCACCCCCATGTGGGTATTTATATTGCCAATGATCATTAGCACTTTTCTAGTTAATACCTTTTATTGGATTTAAAAACTTTATATACCACTTAACCTTTTGAGACCAAAGCGGTTTATAATATAAAAATCTGATATTAAAAATAGTTAAGGAACTCCATAAAATAAAAGGACAGACCTACTACAATCATACCAGAGGCAGATATAAAATACTAAACGTCAGTCCCAGGAAGTCACCGCAGTCCCACTCATGCTGTTAGCTGAACATCAAAGGCTTGTTTGAAAACTAAGGGCCCTGTTTACTAAGCCGTGCTAAGGGCGTGCTAGCATTTTTAGTGTGTGCTAATGATTAGCGTACGCTAAACGTTGTCACCCATAAGAACATATGGGCAACTCTAGCGTTTAGCATGCGCTAAAAACGCTAGTGCACCTTAATAAAACGGCCCTAATTTTTTTAGCTGAATCTTAAATTTCATATAAATTAACTTCAGATCAAATTTCTTTACATAAATCATTACAAAGTGTAGGTATGAGCCAAAAAATAAAAAAGATAATGCTCGCTCCCTCATGACTTCCTAGTGGGCCCTAGAGAAATACAATAGTGACAGTCTATGATCCTGCAGGGATCTGAGACATCTAGTGGAAATGTAGGGAACTGTCAAACGACTCAGATAAAGTGGCTGTTCATAAAGGGGTCCTTTTACAAAGGCATGCTGAAAAATGGCCTGCGGTAGTGTAGGCGTAGGTTTTGGGCGTGCGCCAATCCATTTTCAGTGCGCCTGTAAAAAATGCCTTTTAAAAATATTTGCTGAAAAATGACATGCAACAAGATGAAAACTGTCGCACGTCCATTTTGGGTCTGAGACCTTATCGCCAGCCACTTGGCGGGTGTCCGTTCCGCACGTCTGAAAGTAAAAAATATTTTTCAGACGCACGCCAAAAATGAAATTACTGCAAGAGCCACGCAGTAGCTGTGCAGTAACTCCATTTTGGCGCATGTTGGGCACGTGTAGACACGCGGCTTAGTAAAAGGACCCCATAATGATCTGTGTGCAATGCCAAGAATTTTATATTTTATTCTGTAATGGGTACCTCAAGGTAGCTTGCTCAAATTTAGTTTAATATTTCAGTCCTTATGCGCAGGCCTTAGATCCTGAACAAACTCGTGTTGTTATCATGCCTTCTGCCTTTTCTCACTTACTTTACCAATACAACAATACTAGTCTTCTTTTTAAGATTCACCTTGGGTGAACCTCTTCATAAAGGTGGTTCATAAATCCTAATAAATAAAAGTGAAACAAGAGAGGCAGCTGTGTGTGGAAGCCTTTCTCATTCCTCAGTTTCAGACTTCTGCCTCTATCACTCTTTAGCTGTCACCCATTGAGATTACTGACATCAAAAAACATTTCTTAAAAATAAATCTATTTTTATTTTAAAATACTAACTCAAAGGATAATTTTAATTGTTTTTCTTCTTTATTAGTCTTTGCTTATTGTAGCCATTGGGAGAGAAAAATATGTCGCTATCAACTTTGCAGGCATTTCTAAACCAGCAAATTGTGTTTATTCATCTCAAGCTGTGTAGAGCTACATATTAAAATGTGAAAAGTGATTGGAAATGAGGTACTGTTGCATATTAATAGCACGGTTTGAAAAATAGGAGTAATGTCCTAGAACTGGCAACTTCCTCTGACCCAGTTTCTGCGAGTGACTCCCGTGGGATGAATGCTCTATTTTCATAATGCTGGCACTTCTGTTTTTCATTGTAGTCTAGTTTCTGAAGAGAATTGTAATAGTATATTCCCTGTCCCCCACAAGAAAATCCTGTTCAATTAGTTCACTTTGACCTTACTTGACAGACTTATAATCAAAGAGGGTGGTTTGCATTTTTCAATAATAAATACTAAAGATTTGGGGGTTGATATTCAAAGCAATGTAAAAGGCCTTGCTTTTTAAACCACTTGTGTAGGGCTATCCAGGGATATTTAGTGCAACTTAATCAGATAGAACTGCTGAAAATCCCCTCTAATCGCCTTTGCTGAAACCAGCTGTTTGTGGGTGGTCTGGGAGCAGAGTTAGTATGGAGTGGAAACTGTGGGGCCCTTTTACTAAGCCATGTAGGTGCCTATGCGCACCCAACACATGTCAATTTGGAGTTACTGCCCGGCTACCGCATGGCCCATGCAGTAATTGCACTTTTTATGCGTGTCCACTACGCGTGCCAGAAAATATATTTTATTTTCTGGCACGCAGCAAAAATCGAGTGGTAACTCCGACTTGACGTGCGTAAGTGATTACCGCATGGTTAATGAGAGAGACCTTACCGCTAAGTCAATGGCTGGCGGTAAGGTTTCAGACCCAAAATGGACGCGTGCCAATTTTTATTTTGCCGCATGTCCATTTTCGGAAAAAATTTAAAAAGGCATTTTTTTACAGGCACGCTGAAAAATGGATCTGCTTGTGCCCAAAACCTGCACCTACACTACCGCAGGTCATGTTTCAGCGCACCTTAGTAAAAGGACCCCTTAGCCGTTTACTGGTGATTTTCAGTTTGCTAACCAGCTAACCACATAAAGTTAGGGCAGTAAAACAGCTGTCCTAACTTTATGCAGTGAGTTAACTGTGCTGTGCAGTTAACTTCCAGGTCAGTGGTCATACCCGGATATTCGATGCTGGGAGCTCCATGCCCTGTCATTGATTGAATATCTGGAGTTAGTTTAGCCCGTGGCTGGAAGTGGTTTTCTAAATGACATAACTATATATATATTTTTAAACATAGAAGGACTAGATTATATAAATGGCACCGAAAAACTGGCACCAAAACAAATGTGCTTAGTGCTAATTCTAATGTTAGGTGTGGTTTATAGAATACACGTAGCACCAGAGCTTTTTTTGAGGGGGTACTTGGGGGTACTGAGTACTGGCACCTTTTCCATTGTCTGCTAAAATTGAGCCATGGACCCCAAGTTTTAATGAAAGAGCTCAGGCTCTACACACCAATTCTGCCTAGTCATAGATTCTGTGACTGGTTGCAGGGGGCCTGGCTATTGTGGGGTGGGTCCATCAGTGATCACCCCACCCCTGAAGGGTGGCCTGGAATTTGAGTACTGGCACCTTTTTTGCTAGAAAAAATGCACTGCGTAGCACCCAGAACCATGACTAAATTTAGGCACAAACGTTTATGCCAAGTGAAACCTGGTGTAGATGCCCACGCCTATCAGGCGCGGATCGGGTGTATTCTATAAAAGTGTGCATAATTTCTAGAAATGCCCATGACCTGCTGATGCCCCTCCCATAGCCATGCCCGCTTTTGAGATCCACGCAGTAGAAGTTACATGCGCAACTTTCTAAGCATATTCTGTAAAGTGGTGCGTGTGAATTCTAATTAGTACCAATTAGTGTTGATAATTGCTTGTCATTGGCCAATTATCAGTGCCAATTACCTTGTTAATTAAGTTGCGCGTGCAATTTGGCCACACTGCCAAATTTGCACACGCAACTTTAGTCGTCATACATCGAATCCAAGAGAAAGAATGTAACATGCTCCTATACTTTTTTTCACTCTGCCCAATAATTTTAATAGCTTACATGGGCACCATTCAGGATTGGAGAAATGATAATTTGCCAAATTCCTCATTATATTTTGAACTTCTATATTTTTTTTACTGGTCACAATTCAGCCAGCAGCAGTCAATGTTTTTTTTAAGCGCTGATTGCTGTCGGCTAAATTAGACCCGGATATTCAATGCAGGGCCATGGCATTGTCAGAGGATGTGGTAAATGCTGTTAGTATAGCTGTAAAAAAAAAAAAGAAGTAAAGTCTGTAAACCATTATTAAAGGTAGACCCGGGGAAAGCCACTACTTATCCATGGTGGTAAGTAGCATGGACTCTTACTATTTTTTGGGGATTCTGCCAGGTTTTTATGAGCTGGATTAGCCACTATTGGAAGCAGGATACTGGGCTAGATAGGCCTTTCATCTGATCCAGTATTACAATTTTTGTGTTCGTATGCATAAGAGGGGGAGGTATATAGGGTGGATGTGTCTATGGGATGTGTAAGTGTGGAGGCGACTCTGAAAGTATATGTGGAACTGAGTATGCCTGCAACAGGGTATGTGTGTGTGTGTGTGTGGGCGGTGATGTCTGTAGCAGCAGTGTGTTGAAGAGGGTATGGAGGTGGGGAAGGTGTCATTTCTGTAGTGGCAAGGCCTGTCCAACCACAGCTCCTCTAGCCCTCAAACTCTCAGTTGGCAGAGGGGTGTGAACTCTTGCGGTTGCACTACCACAGCTCACAGCAAGTCTTCAGCTGGTGGAATAGTAGAAACCTCTGCCAACTCTTCCACGATTGCAGCCAGTTGGCACTTGGCAGAGGAGTGGGAACTTCTGTTGGCTTCTTCAAAATTTTTACTCTATACACGTCTGTTTGTTTGCACATGCTTACAGAGAGATGGACAACTAAACAGATGAACTGACCCTCAGCAGTAGGCACTCATGCTTTTGTGTGAAACACACCTAAAAATGACTATTAATGAATGTGATAGCTGTGGTGCCTTAGTCCTAAAACAAACTATTTGGTGGATTATAGCATTCCCCAGGGGGAATCCCAGCCAGTCAGGTTTTCAGGATATCCACAATGAATATGCATGAGATAGATTTGCATACCAAGGAGGCAGTGTATGCAGATTGAGATCATGAATATTCCTTGTGGATATCCTGAAAACCTGACTGGCTGGGGTTTCCTTAAAACAGGTTTGAGAATCACTGGCTGGCTTACCCCATCTGTCAACTGCTCTGTGATATGAAAAGGGAGTGGACTGAAGAAGAATTAGCTACAGTTAAAAGGGCCTCTTCCTATATAAAACAGGAACTGAGTACATCCAAACTGTCACAAAAAATTATAACCCCTGAGTAAATAGTTTACAGTGAGCTCTGACACAGAGATGATATCCCTGCAAAATTCCTGCTTTGCTTTGGAAATAGGTGTGCTCCAAAAATAGAATCTGAAGTGTTAGAGATGAAGGGTAATACCCTATGCACTAGAAAACCCTCAGGAAAATGTCAAAAGATTTCAAATCAGAAAACTTTTACTGCATGGAGTCTCCATTATCAGAGGCATTAATTTGGGAACACAGTTCAAAGGATAGAAAAAGGTTCAATGGCTCCCCGGATCGTCTGCTAGCAAGAATATGAACCAAATACTAAGTGCAATCAGAGAACCTAAACATTCTAAAACTGATGTTATAATCCATCTGGGAATAAAACGATCTGGCTAGAAACTGCACCTCTGTTTATTCCAGATCTCCTCCCCGCTCCCCCGAGCCGCAGGGTGCCCTCCTGATACCTACCTGAAGCCGTCCTGGTGGTCTAACGAAGTCTTCGTGGCAGGAAAGATCCCCAGTCTTTCCTGCTTCCTGCCGGCGCTGACCCTTCTGTTGCTGCATCTTCTTTAAAATGGCTGCTGAGACTTCCACTGGTGGCCTCGCGAGACTTCAGCTGAAGTCTCACGAGGCCGCTGCTGGCAGGGAGCAGGAGAGAGCATCGCGGGGCCCCTGGAGGCGCGGGGTCCTGTGCGACCTCTCCTGTTACCCCTGCCTAAGACCGGCTCTGTGTGCACACATCTGCCTGAATGTGATTCTACAACAATGGGTGCCTAAATCCTATAACATGCAATCCAAAAGGGGGAATGGCCATGGGAGGGACAATGGGTGGGTAGGAGCATGCCAAAACTTTTGCTGCAGTGTTATAGACTGGCAGGATTGCATACCCAATAAAAGGGAGTTCAGCTTGAAGCATCCTTTATAGAATAGCATAGAGAGCTGTGTTCCCTCTAAGAAGTGACCTGCTGCGTGCAACATTTTTTTTCAAGTGAGCACTGAAAATAGCCCGATAGCTTTTTAAGTTATTTGAAAGCTTCCCATATGTATATATAAATATCATGAAATAAAAACTGAATATCACTAAAACAGCTTCAAATAGTAATACATGGCCAAATTTCAGTGAGGATATCCTGTTTAGCGCTGGGTTCATTTTAACTGTTGTTGTAATCTGCCTGGGAAGCCTGGTGTTATAAAGATTGGAAGTAAAATTAAACTCTCCTTTCATTGGGGCACATAGAATCACATCTTTACCTCATCTCTTTTATACAAATGGATTATTCTGTTTTGAGCATGTTTTAGGGACAAGTGGTTTTCATTAGTCAAAATAATAAAAATAAATATTTTCTATCATGCTACCAGCAATAAAGAATGACAACATGGATGTAGCAGCCCGTCTGCTGTTTTTATCCAACCAACCTCCTTGTGTTCAGAAAGACCTAATTTCAGATTGGTATTTATTCAAAATGTCTATAGAAATAGTTGTAAGATGAAAGTAAATTAAAAAAACCCTTCATATCAAGTGTTTATGATTTGTAAGAATTGATGATATTGCACAAAAAGTTAGGACTATTATAAAACTCTCTAATCCTCAGAAGACAGGACAGGGGTAGGCACACTAGTCCTTCTTACTTAGAAAAGTGACCCTTCTCCTCCCGAATGCAAATGAGATCAGGAAACTCTCTCCATCCTATTATCTTGTCAATTCCTAACATCAGTTTCTAACAAGAGGGTAGAAATGCAATTTAACTTTGGCTCCTAACAATAAATGAAAGTTCTTACAGTAGAACTGCCCACCATGCTAACACTGCTAGGATTGTACATCTGGTGTCATGAACAAATCCCCCTGTCTTTGCTGCACTTCCACGACAGTAAATGTTAGCTGAAATTTTGATGTAAAAACTGCAAATATGGGAGATGGAAGCCTGAACCAGGTAGGCACTTTGGTCTGTGCAAGGAAAGATCTTGTACTCAATTACACCATTTTATTGGTTGAATGATATGCATTTATTAATCACATTACTCATTCAATTTTGATTTATTGACTCAATATTTTGCTCATGTTAAAATTCATAAAACAAATATACAATGCAAGCATTAAAACATTAATATAAACAGATACTCTCCAACAATTTACCCTTCCCTTTATCATATACCTGAAGAAATAACCATAATTTCATTAATTTATGAGATAGCAAATATTTCAGCAGTTCTCTGATGTCCAGCAAAATTTATTCCAAATGGCCTGCATAACTAAATATAGTAGGACGCCGATTATCTGAACTCTGATTGTCCGGATGTCCAGTTATCTGGATTGCTTCTGTTCCTTAACTTCTCCATTTTTTATCATAATCTCTGTATCATAGTTATCACATTATGCCTGATATAATATAATTCACTATATAATTCACTAGAAGCTGTAGTCCCATCCCCCGAGACTTATCAGCCTCATTGGGATTACTTCTCTCTATATGCTACTATATATTCGTCCCAGAGTTGTATGCTCTTTTCCGGAACCTTATCAGCTTCCTTGCACCTACTGTTACTCTATTTTCCACTCTGTATATATATTCCCGGAGTTGATACTCTCCTCTCTGGAGCCTGTAAGCCACATTGAGCCTACTGCTAAGCGGGAAAATGTGGGATACAAATGTAATAAATAAATGTACAGTAAAAATTTTTTATAACATCACAAATAGCATGATATTTTCCCCCATTTATAATTGAAAACAACAAATAATGCTTAACATGTAACTCTCAAAGTATACTTTCTTTTCAAAAAGGAATGTCCAGTTTTCCGGATTTATGATTATCCAGACCACCCCCTGCAGAGGATCGTCCAGATGATTGGAGTTGGACTGTACCTGATATAAGGGCAGGTAAACTGTAGGCAGTAATTCCACTCATGTTGTACTCTCCATACAGCTAATAAGTTAGATTGCTTCAGGATTGGTGTTCTGAACCAAAAGATTTATTTAATGTATTTTCAGAATGTAAACTTGTGCAATAACAGTTGCCGGGGCAGTAACTATGGCAGAGGAAAAGCAAACAATATTTGTAAAGCCTTGTATTCTTCTCAACCCTTCTCCTTGTTAGAATGTGTAGATATTCCGGCTGATTTTCAAAGTGATTTAAGTGGGCAGGAGAAGCTCTGACCCACTTAAATCACCTGGGGCCGCCCAACCACTGATGTTCAGCGGCACTTAACCAGGAGTGGTGCTGAATATTGGCTCTGACTGGCTGTAAAAAAAGTAGACTGGTCATGGGTTGGCAGTCCAAAAAAGTAGAATACACATCTTCTCATATTAAAAGGCTTTTATTCCCACCACTTTAAAAACATACAGGAGCCCTTTTACTAAGCCATGTAGGTGCCTACGTGCGCCCAATGCGTGTCAATTTTGAGTTATCGATCGGCTACTGCATGGCCTTTGTAGTAATTTTATTTTTGAAGCACGTCTGATACACGCGCCGGAAAATATTTTTATTTTCTGGCATTTGGGCAGTAATCGGGTGGTAATCGGCATTTTACGTACGTAGACCATTACCACCTGGTTACTGTGTGAGATCTTACCACTAGGTCAATGGCTGGCAGTAAGGTATCAGACCCAAAATGGATGTGCGGCAATTTTCATTTTGCCACATACCCATTGTCAGCAAAAATTTTAAAAAGGCATTTTTTACAGGTGCACTGCAAAATAATTCTGTGTGTGCCCAAAACACGCATCTATACTACCGCAGGCCATTTTTTAGTGCACCTTAGTAAAAGGGCTCCACAATGCCCGACATGGCCATGTTTCACCTTCCTAGAGGCGGCATCAGGGACTACAACTGTATGGCAAAACATATAAAATCATAAGAAATAATACATAAACATGTATTCAACTGTCACAACTGTCAGGAATGGTGAGCCCTTGAACCAAAGCAGGAGCTTTGGCAGACAAATCACCTGGGCTGGCACAGGCCGGAATCAGAACAGACTCAACAAGGCAGGACAGAGGTAAACACAACGGACAACACAAGAACCGGATCTAGACGAGGCAAGGAAAAGAAGGCAAAGGGCCAGAACTGGAACCCAGACAGGACAAGGCAAGACTCGGAACTGGATTAAAACTGGGACTGAGACCCAGAAATGCAAAACAAGGCAAAACACAGAAGTAGATTAAAACTGGGTCTAGAAAAGGGCAAGACAAGGCAAGGACTGGATCCGGACAGGACTAGACTGAAAGAGACAAGACAAAGCACACCTAGACAGGCAAGACAGGATAGGAGCTAGGCAACAGGAATAACAGAAGCAAGACAATAAACAAGGCAGGAACAGGATTCTCAAACAGGCTTGGCTGGAAAAGGATTCAGGATTCTCAAACATGCTTGGCTGGAACAGGATTCTGGAACGGGCTTGGCTAAGGCTGTCAACTGGATCTAGATTCGCAGGCCAAGATTAATCCAGTCCTGGGTTTACCCCAGTGCATGCTGAGACTAGTAGTCTTGCTTTTCTTAGGTAATTCAATGGGGAAATCAGAACTACAAGTCCCTGTATGCAATAGGGTAAAACCAGGACTGGATCAATCCTGTCCTGTGAATCTGGATCCAGTTGGCAGCCTTAGCTTAAGTATACACCAACCCACAAAAGTGGAGCTTAAGCCTATTCTATAATGGCATGCCTAACTTACGTAGCACATGGTAGACTCATAACTTACAGAATACTGTAAATTATGCATATCCCTGCCACATTTATGCATCCGCAGTTACACCAGGTCTATGGCTGCTGTAACTCTGTTGCATAAATGTAAGGCACACCAGTACTAGGTTACATTAGTATTTTATAATGGAATCTAGGCACCCAGGTTCCATTTTAGAATAGACTCCTACTGTCCATCTTCTGAGTGCCTGGTTGTAGAATTGCCCCCTAGTCATTGGTTAAGCCCTTGACAAGTGTCCAATGTATCAGTATGACAGGGATATCATACCCTATCAATCCTATAAATAATCTCCCCTACAAATTTACCTGTTAAACATTCCATTAACCTCCTTTACAATCACATAAGATACCAATGTGCAGGACTATGTAAGATAAGGTATCTGTACTGCGTTATATTTTATTTATATCTTTCCTGAATAATCACTAATTAGGTCCATCTTGCCTCTTTTGTCACAGTGAACCCATTTCACAAGTCTCACGTGTACCTACAAGTCTTTATTAAATTATCTGGACCTGACTGTGGTATGGGAATATATTTTGCAATTCATCTCAGACTATGATGAGACTTCTATGGCTTTAATCAAAATTGGACAAAGGGATTTTAAATTACAGACGGATGCTACTTGTCTTAGTCTGACACTTGACACGCTAATCTTATGGAAATGGATTAATTACAAATTCTACTTCTATAGGATCAGCTATCATAAGGTCAAGGCTCAGGGATAAGGAATGGGGAGAGTGTGCAGAATAATAATACAAACTGCAGGTTTCCCCCTCTGTGATTGAGTGACTGACTCATCTGGCATTTAATTGCAGTGCACAAAAAATGAGGATCTTCAGGCTTCTTGCTCTCAGTTCTGTTGTGCTTTTCTAGTTATATACCTATTTGCTTAGAATGACTGAGGTAAATAAAAAAAACATCTTTCTTGAAAAGGGTCCTGCTTGGCTTTGAAAAGGAAGCGTTTAGGGGTCCTTTTACAAAGGTGCGCTAGCGTTTTTAGTGCGTACTAAAAATAAGCGTGCGCTATCCGCTAGAGACGCATTTGTAAAAGACCCCCTCGATTTGCTGGGTTTTCCATGTTTCACATGCCTCCACTTTCAGGTCTGTTTAATTTCTGCTGGTGGGGTTATGTCTCTTATGGCAGAATTGACCTCAATATTTCCTGCAACTATTCTGACACACACTGTAAATCATCCAAAACTAATTTAGATGGATTTTCTATGGGCTGGTGGAATTTCAGTGATCTTCATGGAGAAAGCAGGAGGAACTCTGAAAAAAATAAATCAGTCTGTTTGCTTTAAACTTATACCCATTAGTATTACACTTAGTTCAAGAGGGCTTTCATATCACTATTATTTCCACTATTCAGGGCTACACTAGGATTTTGGGTTGGAGTAGGGGTTACTCATGAAAGTAACAATGAAAACCTACATTTGTAAGAAGGATCCCAGGGAATCTTCTGGGTGACATCTCTCATTCTTTCCTGTTTTTCTAAATTCCTTCCTCAGGTGCAGATGATCAAAAGCCCCGCGCTGTTCCAAACAGTGCTCTAAAAATAGTGCTGAAACAGCACGGGGCTTTAGCGCCCTTATGATCAGAGATAATAGCATGCAAATTTAAGCATGCTATTATCTCTAATCATAGGGTAAAAGTGTGGGAAGATCGCACCTGAGCATGTGCTCAGGCACAATCCTCCCACACTTGTTTGACAGGTCTGAGCTGTCAAAAGCCCAGACCTGTCAAACACAGGGGTTGGAGATTCATGGGACCACCAGACTCCCTTACAATGCTAGGCCCTGGTGGCCTAGTGCCCCCCGAACCCCCACACCTCCACCCCAAGCCAGCGACATAGGCGTTGGAGGTCCGGTGAACCTCCAGTCCACCCAACCCCCCCCCCCCCCGACACAAGTTCACGGGAGGCTGGATGCAGTGGGCAGGGCTGGGTGCTGGCATTTTCAAGGTACGGGGAGGGCGGGGAACGGGGCCGCTATAGACCACCAAGCTGGGGGGGCTTGTGTTCACGGCCCACTGGGCCACCACGGCTTTTTTTTTTATTGGGGGTACAAGGGGGTTGGGGGGGGGGCTGGAGATCCACTCCAGCCTTCCTGTGAACTTGTTAGGGGGGGGGCGGTCAGGGGGACTGGAGGTCCATCATACCTTCATCTCCTGTGTCACTGGTTTGGGGTGGGAGTTGAGGTTCCTATGGGGGGGCTCGGGGGCTCCTGTGTGGGGGGGAGTGTTCCATTCTGGGGGAGTGGGGGGCCTGGTAGCATGAAAATGTTCTTCAAACCCTAACGCCAGTGTGCTGCCCGCTGATCATTGTGGAGGAATAATAAAATACTTGTTTAGCGTGCATTTGCATGCTACCTGTGGTAAGAGCCCATGAGCGCATTGTTTCATGCGCTCGGGGGCTCTGATCATGGGGTGGTAGCAAACACAGGTACTAGTATCGTGCTAATAGCTTCTAGCACCCGCGTTTGCTTCTGATTATCGGCCTGTCAGTTCTCAATCAATTCTTTACTTACTGTTACTACATTCCTCCTTCTCCTTCAATCCATACTCTCTGCTGATTTCTCTCCGTTCCTTCTATTCTCCTGCTAACACTCCCTTCCTTTTTCCTGTCCTTCCTTCTCTGACTTGCTCTTCTCTCCCATTCACACCTTATTCTTCATCCTTCTACTTGTGCCTCTTTTTTCCCCCATTTTATAGTCATCTTTCTGTTTCTCCTTAACGTCACTTTTCTTTCCCTCTTTTAGTTTGTTTTATGCTTCATTCTCCTATTAGAAGCTTCTGGGGGGGTAGTCAGATTTGTCTGCAGCGAGTAGCCTAACTGATTTATCAGAAGCAGTTTTATTTGCTATTTATAATTCTGCAGGGCTCCAGAGGAAGCTCCTTTTCCCTCTATAGACGTAATTGTAACCAAGTGGAAAACAGGAGCTAGGAGACATAGGAATTAGTACCCTGGCATGTAGAGGAGGCTGTCAGTGGGAAAGCACCAGGACACATAAATAATTTAGACTGGGTATGACACATCCAAAATAATTGGGAAGTATGGCTCCACAAAAAATGGGTCTGACTTTATCTCTGACACATTACTAGTGTATGAAGCATAAACCTCTGCATGAAACTGTACTGTATAAGTCTGCAAACAAATTAAAGGAAGGAAAAAGGCTATGGAAAGGATTTTTACTTTTTTCTTTGCTTAATGGGGTGGGATAAGTGTGGGGGTAGATAGGATTATATGTAGGGGAATGTATGTGCATTGGTGGGTAGTGAGGTGTGGCTATTTGGAAAAGGATTCTGTGGTAAAGATGTGTGTTTGGAGATGTAAACCACTTAGATGGTACCCTGATATGCAATATAATAAGAAATAGATCAACTTGAAACTTTGTTTGTACAATACTTTTCCCGATTCTCTTTGAGCTGATCCCTCACATAACAGATTAAGAGCCACTCTAAACACTATCCCCGGGATTCTATATATCACACCGAGAGTTCCATGCGGAAATTGAAGCATATTCCATAATAATAATGTGCATAACTTAATTAGTTGACAAGCTAATCAGTGCTGATAATTTGACGTTAACAAGCAATTTTCAGCACTAATTGGTATTAATTAGAATTTACATGCACTACTCGCTAAGGGGTCCTTTTACTAAGCACACTAGTGTTTTTAGCGTGTGCTAGAAATAAGTGTGTGCTAAATGCTAGAGGCATCCATATATTCCTATGGGCGTATCTAGCATTTAGTTCACAATAATCATTAGCGCACACTAAAAATGCTTCCACACCTTTGTAAAACACTCCATAAGTATATTCTGTAATATGGTGCGTGTAAATTCTTAGTCCCATAGTTGAAAAATGGGCATGGTTATGGGAGTGGAATGGGTGGGTTGTGGATGTTTCTAAAATCTATGCACATTGTTATAGAATACACCCATTCCACGCCTAATTCAGGCATTGGGATTTATACCAGGATATAGTTGACATAATTGATTGCAACTAAATTTAGTCAAATGGATCGGTGCACATATGTGTGGGGTGTGTATGGAATTGTATGTATGGCTATTTTGCTGTTCTAACTTGTTCAGATAATTATTTCAGGTACTGGTGCTTAGTATCAGTACCTACCTGGATAACTTACGGCTCTGCCTTGGCTCCACCCCTGGACTGTCCTAGTATATCCAGATAGTTCTGTGGTAGTCAGTAAAGATTTTCATAGCATTACTCAGATAATACTACTGCAAATCAGTGCTTGGCCTCGATGTACAGTGAGCCACTCCTACCCAGATAAGTGCTGCTAAATATTGACCCCAGTTTTGACGTGGAGGGGCATTTTTGAAAGGGACGTCCAAGTTGAGATTTGGACATCCTTGCAAAATGTCCAAATCCAGGGGAGGGGAAACCTGGATTTTCGAAACAAGATGGACGTCCATCTTTCGTTTTGAAAATACCGTCAGGGACTTCCAAATCCTTGAATTTTGCCGTCCCTAGATTTGGACGTCCCTAGACATGGACATTTCTGATTTTCGGCAATTTTCAAAACCAAAGATGTCCTTGTCAAAAACGACCAAATGCAAGCCATTTGGTCATGGAAGGAGCCAGCATTTGTAGTGCACTGATCCCCCTGACATGCCAGGACACCAACCTGGCACCCTAGAGGGCACTGCAGTGGACTTCAGAAATTGCTCCCAGGAACATAGCTCCCTAACCTTGTGTGTTGAGCCCCCAGAACCCCCCCCCCCGAGCCCACTACCCACAACTGTACACCATTACCATAGCCCTTACGGGTGAAGGGGGGGGGCACCTAGATGTGGGTACAGTGGGTTTGTGGTGGGTTTTGGAGTGTTTGCTGTTTCCTCCACAAATGTAACAGTTGGGGGGATGGGGCTGGATCCGCCTTTCTGAAGTACTGCACCCACTAAAACTGCTCCAGGGACCTGCATACTGCTGTCATGGACCTGAGTATGACATCTGAAGCTGGCACAGAGACTGGGACAAAATATTTTGAAAGATGTTTTTTGAGGGTGGGAGGGGGTTGGTGACCACTGGGGGGAGTAAGGGGAGGTCATCCCTGATTCCCTACGGTGGTCATCTGGTCATTTCAGGCACCTTTTTGTGCCTTAGTCATAAGAAAAACAGGTCCGGGTGAAAACGTCCAAGTGTTCGTCAGGGACGTCCTTGTTTTTTTTCGATTATGGGTCAAGGATGTCCAAGTGTTAGGCACGCCCAAGTCCCGCCTTCGCTATGCATCTGACATGCCCCCTTGAACTTTGGCTGTCCTTGCGATGGAGTGCAGTTGGGGATGGCCTAAATTGGGTTTATGTCGAAAGATGGACATCCTTCTCTTTCGAAAATGAGCCCAATAGCTTCCAGTAATTATGAATTATGTCTTATTCTGTTTTATTGACCCCCAGGAAACGGCAATGATGTCATAGAAGAATTTTCAGGTTTTGTATCCAACATCTGCATCAACTTTGACAATGTATTGTTAATAGGTGATATTAACCTTCATAGTAAAACATCTAAAATTTGGTTTCAAAAATACGAATTTGGATGTTTTTGTGAGAAAAACATCCAAATGCAGATTTATGCCACTTTTTGGATGTTTTTCTCATTTGAAAATGAGCCCCAAAGTGTATTGGACTTTAACCATTTTCTAATATGTTAGCCATTACATACTAGATTTTCCAAGCAACACCAGGTAACTCAGTAAGGGCCCTTTTTACCAAGCTGTGGCAAAAGGGGGCCTGCGCTGGCGTCAGCAAGTGTTTTTCGTGCGCACCGAGGCCCCTTTTTACCACAACAGGTAAAAGGAAGGTCTCTCTTTCCTGCAGAAAATGGTCATGCAGCAAGTAAAGAACTTGCCATGCACCTTTTCGGGGACAGCCCTTTCTGCCACCCATCTAACAAGCAAGCTAGACAATTATCTAGAAGAACCCAATATATTGTCCATTGCTGCAGATCGTGTATGGGCTGACTACTTACCTCTAACTTTTTATACAACCAAAACACTTCTACATAAATATTCTACCTCTCATTGCATCTTAGACCCTTGTCCAAGCTACCTCCTGAATTCAGCTCCTGACTCCTTCATTGAATGTCTAAGATCACATTTATTGTACTTATTCAAACATAACATCTTTCCAGAATCAAACGGTAACATTGTGTTAACTCCATAAAAATCCATCACAGTTAAAAATAATGTGACCAATTATAGACCAGTAGCATCAATTCCACTGATACTAAATTAATGGAAAATATGGTAGCACAATTCTTATCCTACAATTTGATACGTCCACTGCCTTTGACATGGTATATCATGATATATTAGTGAGAATACTTGACAACATGGGAGTATGTGGCAGATCCTTCAATGGTTCAAAGATTTCCTCAAGTTAAGAGCATATCAAGTGAAATTCACAGGTCATGGACTCCTGTATGTGATGCCACAAGATTCTCCATTATTTCCTATCCTCTTTAACATCATCACGGCCCCACTTGGGAGGAAACAAGAAGAATATGGCTTTAATACCTTTATTTATGCAGACGACGTGACCATATACCTTTCAAGAATGATTTAAGCGAAATTGTGAATATTGTTAAAGCAGGATTAGATCTAATGGAATCATGGGCATCCACCTTCAAACAAACTAAATAAGGAAAAAAAACATATTCCTAGTCCTTACTGACTCATACCTTGCTAAAGAATTTGTTATAGATCGATGTAAGTTCCCACTAGAACAGAACATGAAAATTCTAGGTATTACAATCAATCAACACCTTTCTTTTGATCTGCAAGTGTCTCTAGTTCTAAAGAAAGTCTTTATAACTTTATGAAGGTTGAAAAGAATTAGACCCCTTTTCTCAAAAGAAATTTTCAGAAACTTAGCCCAAACCATAGTACTGAATTAGGCGTGGAATGGGTGTATTCTATAACAATGTGCATAGATTTTAGAAACATCCACAACCCACCCATTCCACTCCCATAACCATGCCCATTTTTCAACTATGGGACTAAGAATTTACACGCACCATATTACAGAATATACTTATGGAGTGTTTTACAAAGGTGTGGAAGCATTTTTAGTGTGCGCTAATGATTATTGTGAACTAAATGCTAGATACGCCCATAGGAATATATGGGTGCCTCTAGCATTTAGCGCACACTTATTTCTAGCATAAGGGGGCATGTCAGGGGCATGTTAAGGGCAGGATAAGCGCATTCCTAACACTTGGACGTTTTTCTGCCATAATGGAACAAAATAAGAACATCCTGGGCTATAAGTTGGATGTTTTGTTTAGACCTGTTTTATTAACGAATAAGCCACAAAAAAGTGCCCTAAATGACCAGATGACCACTTGAGGGAATCAGGAATGACCTCCCCTTACTCCCCCATTGGTCACTGATCCCCCTCCCACCCCCTCAAAATGTGATTAAAAACATTACTTACCAGACTCTATGACAGCCTCAAATGTTATACCCAGGTCCATTAGAGCAGCATGCATTTCCACGGAGTAGTCCAGTAGTGGGTGCAGTGCACTGCAGACAGGTGGACCGAGGTCCATACCTCCCCCTAACTGTTACACTTGTGGTGGAAACTGTGAGCCCTCCAAAACTCACCAGAAACCCACTGTACCCACATATAGGTGCCTATTGTAGTGGTGTACAGTTGGGGGTAGTAGGTTTTGGGTGAGTTTTGGGGGACTCAGCAGACAACGTAAGGAAGCAACAGTGAGATGTGTACCTGTGAGCATTTATTTGAAGTCCACTGCAGTGCTCCCTAGGGTGCCCCATTGCCCTTTTGGGATGTCTGTGTGACCAGTCAGCTAAGACTGCTGGCTCCTCCTACATCCCAGTGGCTTGATTTTGTGCGTTTTTCACTTGAACTTTTTTTTCTTCAGAAATGGACCAAAAAGATAAATGCACAGAGCACAAAAACATCTAGCAAATATCCATTTTTGAAAAAAAGATAGGCATTTATCTGTTTTGAAAATGGCTATATTCCCCACTTGATTTTTGGATGTTTTTAGCAAAATGTCCACAGTTGGACTTAGACATCATATTGAAAATGCCCCTCTTTGTAAAATATATATTTTGCTTTTGCAAAGCATTGGGACATACGGAGGTAAGTCTATAAAGTAAGTGCTAACATTTACGCACCATTTGTGTATGTAAATGTTCAGAGTAATTACAAATATGACAAATTTCTGCCTCCAGCACTATTCTGTAAATACATATACATCTTACATAGTTTGTGTTTTGTTGGTATTTACATAGGTGGAGTCTGGCCAGAGCGTGAGGAGGACTCTCATGCACCTAACTTAAAGTTACACACGTATCAACAGAACTTTGGTAAATGTGGAGGGACATTTTCAAAAGGGACATCCATGTTTTGATATGGATGTCCTCGCAAAATGTCCCGCTCCAGGGGCGGGGAAACCCATATTTTCGAAACAAGATGGACGTCCATCTTTCATTTCGAAAATACCGTCAGGGACGTCCAAATCCTTAAATTTGGTTGTCCCTAGATTTGGTCGTTTCTGATTTTTGGCGATAATGGAAACCAAGGACATCCATCTCAGAAACGACCAAATGCAAGCCATTTGGTCATGGGAGGAGCCAGCATTTGTAGTGCACTGGTCACCCTAGCATGCCAGGACACCAAACGGGCACCCTAGGGGGCATTGTAGTGGACTTCATAAATTGCTCCCAAAAGGGGGGCACCTAGATGTGGGTACAGTGGGTTTGTAGTGGGTTTTGGAGGGCTTGCTATTTTGTCCATAAACGTAACAGGTAGGGGGGTATGGGCCTGGGTCCACCTGCCTGAAGTGCACTCCACCCACTAAACCTGCTCCAGGGACCTGCATACCGCTGTGATGGACCTGAATATGACATCTGAGGCTGGCAATCAATATTTTGAAAGATATGTTTTTGAGGGTGGGAGGGGGTTAGTGACCACTGGGGAAGTAAAGGGAGGTCATCCCCGATTCTCTCCGTTGGTCATCTGGTCATTTCAGGCACCTTTTTGTGCCATGGTCGTAAGAAAAACATGACCAGGTAAAGTTGTTCAACTGTTCGTCAGGGACGTCCTTGTTTTCTTTCTATTATGGGTCAAGGACGTCCAAGTGTTAGGCACGCCCAAGTCCCACCTTCGCTATGCCTCCAACACACCCCCTTGAACTTTGGCCATCCCTGCGACGGAAAGCAGTTGGGGACATCCAAAATTGGCTTTAGATTATACCGATTTGGATGACCCTGGATGAGGACGTCCATCTTCCGATTTTTGTCGAAAGATGGGCGTCCTTCTCTTTTGAAAATGAGCCCGATAGCTAACACAAGCTCTATGTCGGGCTTAAGTATATATACCTGGTTACTCTGTAAAGGAAAGTGCCACATACTGTAGGTGCCCTGTTACAGAATGACCCCCCCACAGTGCCTGTTGCTTTACAACTGGGACAAACACATACACGTTTATTGTAGTTCCAGTCAGTGGTGTGTTGGTAAATTTTTAACAACAGGCTCTTTCCCCGGTCCACCTCCTAGTGTAATATGTCATTTCGTTGACCTTGTATTTGGCTGTATAGCAAATATGCTCACAGTCAGCTCTTTAACCTTGCATTCCCATGATTAAAACCCGGAGCCCCCTAGACATATACCTCTCACTCTCTCTTTTTCAATGTGCAGGCTTACTTTAGCACATTCCACTTATAGAGCTATTGGAAGAAATCATAGTAAATGGACTCAGGATAAAGCACCATCATCAGTGAATAAAGCAAAAGACGGGTTCATCTGCCAGCTCTGTTCGGTTTGAAAGCTTGTGAGCTTGCTTTTCTGTTCTGTTTTGAAAGAATCCTTGTCTGCAGACATCCTGAGTTTTTGTTCTCTCAAGCACTTAAATGTAGCTTTTATAAACTTCAGCCTGCAATTGCCATTGAACATTTTGACATTGTGAGCCATTCTTCCGTATTTTACACTAGTTCCCTTACAAAAGCAGCAGGTTTCTCAAGATGAAAAAAAAAATCACCATTTTTTTCTACATTGTTTGCTGTACCTCCGTGCCTGCAGATTCAAATGCGTGTAGCTTCTGCAAAGACATTGTAAGACTGACTGGAATCTCAGTGCTTAAATATGGATTTTTAGTTTTATCTTGATGATCAAGTGAGGTTATTAACATAAATAGAGCTCTCATTTGCATTTGGGGCTTGCATCAGGATACATGTAAGCCCTCTGATCTCATCAGGGATTTGGATGGCTGATGAATTTGTTACTGGGGAGAACATTCACTAGGTGGCAGCAAAGATCTATGAAAAATGTATAGGATTATAAACATAAGAAACAAGGACATACATATGATGATGCACTTTGGACCTTATTCAAAAAGGACATTTCCAATTCATGCCTATGGAGAAATCCCCCCACTCTTTATTGAATAAGAACTTTTGTATCTTTCCCTGCTTTGTGTCTTAACCCAGTTAGTAATGGATTTTTTTTGCATATGCTTTAAAACAAGGAATTATGCAGAAGGAGTTACACAGGCAGTTGTGAGTTGTAATACATAAGACGTGTTTTTAGTTTTCAGGTTTACCTGAACTGGTATCCTCAGCCCTCAAACATTCCATGTGAGCTACATCAAAGAATCAGTGCGGTATCTGGGATTTCTGCTAGCCTGTTACTGTTAAACATATATCAAGGTAGGGAGATAATTGATTTTACCTACTCTGTGGTGTGAGTATAAACTAGTCGATATTCCAAGCAATTTAAGTGGACAGGAGAGGCTCCTGTCCACTTAAATCATTTGGATCTGGTTAACCACCGATATTTAGTGGCACTTAACCAGGCAGTGCCATTGAATATCTGCACAAAACAGCCATTTTGGAGCTGGCCTGCAGCACAGAGGTCTGGGATTGCTAATATTCAATGCTGACGCCTGCATAGCTAACTGGGCATGTAGGACCGCATAAAAAGCAGTCCTAAATTTGCCCGCTTAGCTATAGGGATGCCTACACTGAAAATTTGCCAACACCTGCATAACTTCTAGTACTGACTGGCATGCTTCCAGCATTCTCCCTCTCCCCTGTGAGGTCCAGACCTCTTCCCACCCCCCTGGCAAGGTCCAGACCCCCTCCTACTCCCCAGAAAGGTCCAGATCCCCTTCCCAGCAAGGCCTAGATCCTCTCTCCCCCAACAAAGCAAGAACCTTCTCCAAGCCCTCCTGCCCCCTACAGGTCCATATCCCCTCTCCCAACCTCTCCCCAGGCTCCCCAGGCTTACCTAAACTCACTGGTGATCCAGCAGGGAGATGGGATCACCTAGAAGCTGTCTCTTCAACATGGCTGCTGCAACCTCTTATGGTAGCTTCATAGTAAATACCTCTTCTTATGTATATAGGTTCCTGGAATAGCTCTGAAGGCTGAAGAATAAACTAATAAGTGCTTACAGCCATAGGCGCCAGCTCAATGGGTGCTATGGGTGCTTTTTATGATATATTTTATTAAATATGAAGCCAAAATCTCCCTTTGTAGCTTATTGCCTGGAATGTGTGACTAATGGGCTACTGGAGGAAGAGAGAGACCTATCTTGTAGATGATATGATTTGGGAGAGTTTGTATGTGTGTGTTTTTCTCTACATTTTTTGTTGATATTATATTTCTGTTTTTATTGATTTATGTACTACTACTACTTACTACTACTTAGCATTTCTATAGCGCTGCCAGGGTTACGCAGCGCTGTACAAGTTTAAACATGGGGAAGGACAGTCCCTGCTCAAGAGAGCTTACAATCTAAAGGTAACAAGCTATGTAGTCAGTATAGGTATCATGAATGGGGAAGGTGGTTAGGCGCCAAAAGCAAGGGAGAAGAGATGGACTTTGAGTAAGGACTTGAAAATGGGCAGGGAGGGCGCATGGCGTATGGGCTCGGGAAGTCTGTTCCAGGCATAAGGTGATGCGAGGCAGAAGGGGCGGAGTCTGGAGTTAGCGGTGGTGGAGAAGGGTACAGATAGGAGTGATTTGTTCTGAGAGCGGAGGTTACGGGTGGGAACATACGGGGAGAGGAGGGTAGAGAGGTAATGGGGGGGGGGGGCTGCAGATTGAGTGCACTTGAAGGTCAATAGGAGAAGCTTGAACTGTATATGGTAGCGGATTGGGAGCCAGTGAAGCGACTTGAGGAGAGGGGTGATATGAGAGTATCGGTTCACGCGGTAGATAAGACATGCGGCGGAATTTTGGACAGATTGAATGGGGGGATATGTAACTAATTTTTGAATTGTAAACTATATTGATATTTTATTTTGTATTGCAGTATAATAAATGTAATAATCTATAAACTGTTGGCTAGCTGTGTCTGACGGATGGGCTTCAGGGGGAGGAGGGAGGTGCTGTAACCAAGAATAAGGGCACTTCCTGCCTACAGCTGCCAATGGGGAGAGGAACAGCAACAGACAGACACTAAATGAAGACTGAGTCAGTTAACTTTATTGGCGTGACAATTTTACATGTGTTGCCACAACAATATGTTTAGCAATTAAGGTTAAAAGAATAGAGAAGTACTGGAAGAGGAACAGAGGGGTTAGGAAGGGGTAGGGTTTGAGGACATGTCCGGGGCGTCCGGCGGGTTTTGCCTGCCCACCTGTTTGTCCGGATTTCTGGATAGGCAGGTGGGCGGGTGGGCAGGCGAGTGGCGCCGTGGGTCCTCTCTCTTTCCTTCTCTCCATCCATGTCCAGCATTTCTCCTGCCCTCCCCTCCATCCATCCATGTCCAGCAACTCTCCTCTCTCCCCTGCCCTCCCCTCCCATCCATGTCCAGGGTAAACTTCTACAAAACAGATGAAGATGTCATTCCATGTGCCCCAATGAAAGTAGAGTTTAATTCTACTTCCATTTAATTTCAATATATTCCATCGTCTTTATAAACACCAGGCTTCCCAAGGCAGATTACAACCAGTTAAGATGAACCCATCCGGAAACAGAATATTATCACTGACATCTGGCCATCTGAATTGTACAGAAGCACAGAGAATAAAAATAAGCACAAACTACAGAATTTGAGTCATCTTTGACTCTTCTCTCTCCTTCTCTGCTCACATCCAGCAGACCGCCAAGACCTGTCGTTTCTTTCTTTACAACATCCGTAAAATCCGCCCCTTTCTTTCCGAGCACTCTACCAAAACCCTCATCCACACCCTTGTCACCTCTCGTTTAGACTACTGCAATCTGCTTCTTGCTGGCCTCTGTCACGTCTGTGGCCGTGCCCACCCTCATACTTATCCTGTTTCTGGGAGTCAGTGGCTGTGCTGGCTTCTGCTTGTCTCTGTGTCTGTCTCTGTCTTAGTTTCTCTCTGGCTCTGTGTGCTGATTGCCCTACTGAACCTCACCTATGTGGGCTATGCCTCTTCCAAGATGGCTACCGACTCCTCTTTGCCAGTATCCAAGATGGCTCCCGCTGTTCCTTCCTGTGGGCTGACTTCTCTGTGTGTCAAGCCTCTGTTTGGATGCAAGGTGATTGCTGCAGCTGTGCCTCTGGTGTTGAAGGGCTTTATTAATCACTTAGAGACTACAGCCCTTGCCTTTGCATTTCGTCTAAGAGCCCTGGTATCTAGAGTGCTCTGTACACTGCTACATTGTTTGCTCTGTGTATGTTTCTGGTGTTTGACTTGTTAGCTTGGGCACAGCTTTGTTTGTTAGCTTGTGTACAGCTTTACTAGTTCTCCTGACTTTGCTCTGTGTATGTTTCCAGTGTATGACTTTTTAGCTTGGGCACAGCTTTGCTTGTTAGCCTGTGTACAGCTTTACTAGTTCTCCTGAGTTTGCTCTGTGTATGTTTCCAGTGCATGACTTGTTAGCTTGGGCACAGCTTTGCTTGTTAGCCTGTGTACAGCTTTACTCGTTCTGCTGAGATTGCTCTGTGTATGTTCCTAGTGTATGACTTGTTAGCTTGGGCACAGCTTTGCATTGTCAGCCTGTGTACAGCTTTCCTGTGTTTGCTTAGTGTATGTTTCTTGTGTATGACTGGTTTGCTTGGGCATAGCTTTCCTACTAGCTTATGTACAGTTGACTAGTCTTCTTGTGTTTAGCCTGCTGGTTTTCCGTGTGTGTTTCTTTTGCTTCTGGAGCTTCAGCCCTTGTTCTATCTGTTGCCAGTACTCCTTGATACTGAGGCTCCAGCCGTAGTCTTGTTCCTTGACCTGACCATTGCTTTGAACCTGCCTGCTGCCGGAACCCGGACATTCTCTGCCTGTCTGCCTTGCTTTCGCCTAGGTGCCTGGGGACACTTCTGGATCCTGAGTCCTGCTGTTCCTGATTGCAAGTACCAGTTCCGGTCTTTCCTGTAAGTCCTGCCGGCTGCCCGAACCTGGGGGCTTAACCCTCGGGGAAAGGCGGCTAAGCGTAGGTGAAGCCTAGGTCCAGTGTGTTCCAGTCCAGTGGGTTCCGGTCCCGTGGGTTCCGCTCCAGTGTGTTCCAGTCCAGCGGGTTTCACTCCTGTATGTTCCAGTCCAGTGGGGCCACTCCAGTGTGTTCCAGTCCAGCGGGCTCCACTCCAGTGCGCACCTGTCCGGTGCGTTCCAGTTCCGTGTATTCCTGTGTAGAACTCCAGTCTGGGGTTCCAGTCCAGTCTTGTCTCATCTCTACCTTGAAGGTGATCTTGCCTGCCACTGCCGCTCCACGGTAGTGGCCCAAGGACTCACGAAACCAGTGCTCCCGGGGAAGAAGCCTGACAGTATGCCAAGGTCCTCGAGCACGCGACAGCCTCCCACTTAGT
Organism: Microcaecilia unicolor; assembly: GCF_901765095.1. Classification (NCBI taxonomy): domain Eukaryota; kingdom Metazoa; phylum Chordata; class Amphibia; order Gymnophiona; family Siphonopidae; genus Microcaecilia; species Microcaecilia unicolor. The sequence goes on along the minus strand of NC_044039.1, from coordinate 157,049,472 downwards.
CACCTCTCCCCTCTCCAATCGGTTCAAAACTCTGCTGCCCGTCTCATCTTCCGCCAGGGTCGCTTTACTCATACTACCCCTCTCCTCAAGTCGCTTCACTGGCTCCCTATCCATTTTCGCATCCTGTTCAAACTTCTTCTACTAACCTATAAATGTACTCACTCTGCTGCTCCCCAGTATCTCTCCACACTCGTACTTCCCTACACCCCTTCCCGTGCAATTTGCTCCATGGATAAATCCTTCTTATCTGTTCCCTTCTCCACTACTGCCAACTCCAGACTTCGCGCCTTCTGTCTCGCTGCACCCTACGCCTGGAATAAACTTCCTGAGCCCCTACGTCTTGCCCCTTCCTTGGCCACCTTTAAATCTAGACTGAAAGCCCACCTCTTTAACATTGCTTTTGACTCGTAACCACTTGTAACCACCTGCCTCCACCTACCCTCCTCCTTCCTGTACACAATAATTGATTTGATTTGCTTACTTTATTTTTTGTCTATTAGATTGTAAGCTCTTTGAGCAGGGACTGTCTTTCTTCTATGTTTGTGCAGCGCTGCGTATGCCTTGTAGCGCTATAGAAATGCTAAATAGTAGTAGTAGTAATTTATAATTGCTGTTTCTACTAGCTACAATAATTTTTGAAGTTGTTTTAGTGATATTCAATTACGTCTTTTCTCCTCCACCTTATAAGGCACTGCCTTTCCAACAAAAACAGTCTTAGACTTGTTAAAGATGGACCAACAATAAAGAAAGACAGCGTGGATGCAGCAGTTCACAGGTTTGCTTGCTGTGTTTTGAGTGAACAGCTGCGCGGGGGAGTAGAAACAGAGATTAATCAAATGTCTTCCTTACTTACAGTGGACTAGATAGAGAGTGGAGTGGAAGTAAGCCTATTTACCCGAAGTCACAATGGAGAACAGGCAGGCGGCGGCAGTGAAAGCAGCAAGCAGGCAGGCTCACCTCCGTTCTTCGCTTCCCTGCCCTCTCAGTGTCCCGCCTCGCGGAAAGGAAATTATATCAGAGGAAGGCGGGACACTGAGATGGCAGGGAAGCGAAGGACGGAGGTGAACCTGCCTGCTTGCAGCTTTCACTGCTGCCGGTTCACCACTGCGACTTCGGGTAAATAGATTTCTAGGGGGCAGAATGGAAAGTCGGAAAAAAGGTGCCGGTACGCTGTACCAGCGTGTACTGGCACAAAAAAAAAGCATTGGTCAAACCTCAAATTGAAAGAGAAATAGAGAGGAACATCATATTCCTTTTTCTCAAAAATAAAATAATCATCCTTCCTGAGTGAGGTGGTATGGATAGGCCAGGCTGGATTATAAGAGATATGACTGTGGTATAAATGGGCTGTGGGTTGGAGGGGGAGGGAGGAAATGTGAGGAAGAGTAAATTGGTGGAGATGAAGTGAGGTTGGGGAGGAAGAGAGACTGGTGGAATATTCAGTGCTTCTCTAGCATTTCTTTTAGCCATCAGTCCTTCCAATGTGTGCACTACCTGCTGTGCTCTACATCTAAATATGGCCTGGCCAGTTGTGCCCATGACCCCGCCATACTTTGTTTTCATTTTTGCAGACGTGGTAATGTATGTGGAGTTGAGCACCCCCAATCATTTTGAAAAGTTGGCTGCTATACTTAGAGCATCAAGTCTCCTGGAGACCATCACATATCCAACCAGGACCAAGCAACTTAAAGCACTGCCTTGGAGCCCCAGAATATGAATCTTCAGCATCTCTAACAACTAAGACTGTAAAAGACAATCTTCTCTTTTACTACCGGCTACACTCTGGCCAGTATTCAGCATGAGTTAACTAGCCAGGAACGGTTAACTTGCATCTCGGTGGATAACCAGTAATTTTCAGTAGCATTTAACCGGTTATCGCTGCTAAAACTGCCAATATTCGGAACTTAACCCCCCCCCCCCCCCAATATTCAGCACTATTTAACTGGACAGAATGACTGCTGACTGGTTAAATAGCACTTAACTGGCTATCTGCTGATAACTGGCTATATCTCGCTGAATATCCCCGGTTTACAGCTAGTAGATAGCCGGTTATATTGGCCGATATAACTGGCTATCTGCTGATTTTAAAAGCCGGTTTTTGACCGCATGAAAACATGGGATGTCTTTGGGCGGTTTAAAGATAACTGGCTAAGTCTGAATATTGACATAGCCAGTTATCTTTAAACAGGCCAAAAATAAACAGGATATTCAATGCCAGTCACCGAAAACAGCCTAGCATTGAATATATGGGCTCAGCATCGAATGTGGGAGTTAGCCAGTCTAACTCTGGCAGTCTGAATATTGGCCCCCTAACTGTCCAGGTTTAGCATCCAAATAAGACCGCATAAAAAGCAGGCCTATTTTTGCCCACTAAGCCATGGATGGTTAAGTCTGACTATCAACTTAACCAGTCATAAACTAGCCCCCATTGAAAAACCTGGTTATTCAATGCTGGTCAGAAACGGTCTGGCATTGAATTTTTGAGCTGAATGCTGGCAATGGGCAGTAAAAGTGCTGCCCACCGCCAGCTGAATATCAGGTTGACTATTATTAAGGAGAGTTACAGAGAAGATATTGATGTGGAGGGGCATAATCGAATGGAAACGCCTATCTCCATGGGCGTTTATCTCCGAGAACGGGTCCGTGAAGGGGCGGGCCGAACCGTATTTTCGAAAAAATGGACGTTTTTGAGCTGGGCGTTTCTTTTTTTTAGCGATAATGGGAACTAAAAACGCCCAGCTCAAAAATGTCCTAATCCGAGCCATTTGGTCGTGGGAGGGGCCACGATTCGTAGTACACTCACCCCCCTGATATGCCAGGACACCAACTGGGCACCCTAGGTCAGTGCGGTGGACTTCAGAAAAAGCTCCCACATGCATAGCTCCCTTACCATACACGCAGGCCTCTAGGACTTGTTACTGCTGTATAACATTGGCACACCAGTTTATACCTGAAGACTAATCTCTCCGAAAACGTCCTTTATTGGAATAAGCAACCTTACTCACAGTTAACTGCAGATCAGAGGTTGTGCCCCACCACTGGCAACGAGTCTCCCTGGTAGTGAGATTAGCAGGTCAGCGCTGGCAGAATGTTGTACAATGCCCTCTTTAAGCCACATTCAAGGTAAGAACTAAGTTCTCTAACGTGGCTAACACATGGAAGGGATCTAAAACTGGCTTACAAAAATGGCCACTACCTCATGGACTACCGGAAACACAACAGGGCACACTCTGACCCAGTAGGCAGGGGGAAAAGCACCATGGGAGAAGAGCCTACCAACTACCAACATCGTGAGACTGTAACAGAAGCTAATGAAATCACGGAGCCCAATACCCTACACCCACCACAATGCAATGCTGATGTGACCCTGTAGTGCACCCGAGAGCCACATCTGACCCAGGGAAAGGCTGTGACAGGATCGAACATATTCTGCTGTCATGGAGGTGGGTACGGCATTTGAGGCTGGCTTAGAGGCTGGAAAAAAAGTTTTTTAAGTGGGTTTTATTTTTGGTGGGAAGGGGTTAGTGACCACTGGGGGAGTCTGGGGAGGTCATCCTCGATTCCCTCCAGTGGTCATCTGGGCAGTTGGGGCACTTTTTTGGGACTTGTTCGTGAAAAAAAAGGGTCCAAAAAAAGTGACCCAAAATCGCGGTAAAAACACCTTTTTTTCGATTATCAGCTAAAGACACCCATCTCTCCTCGGCTGATAACCACACCCCAGTCCCACCTCCACCACGCCTTCGACATGCCCCCGTCAACTTTATTCGTTTCCGCAACGGAGTGCAGTTGGAAACGCCCAAAATTGGCTTTCGATTATACCGATTTGGGCACCTTTGCGAGAAGAACGCCCATCTCCCGATTTGGGTCGAAATATAGGCGTTTTTCTCTTTCAATTATAAGCTGGATAGTCTCACAAGGAGTAAAGGATACAGGGAGGATAAGGAGGCTTTGTCAACATCATTTCCTGCCTCTGTCAAAGTGACTGCCTCCACTATTGTTGTCCCAGTTATTTTCAAAAACAAACGTAGAAATTTCATTTATTTATTTATTTATTCATTCTTATATCCCACGATTATCCAAAAACAGGTTTTGGTTCAATGTGGCAATTAACAGTTATGAGAGATTACTATGATGCATTACAATTATAGAGTGGTATGGACTACCATTGTCACCTTTAGATAACAGTAGAATTTTTTGAAAAGACAGGTTTTTAGTTCTTTTCTGAACTGAAGATAGTCTGTGATTCTTCTTGTCACTTTGGGACTTGAGTTCCACCATTTAGAACACGCATAGCTAAATCTGGCTGTGTATATGGATTTGTAAGTTAAGTATTTGCAGTTGGGTAGGTGAAGGAGTTAGTAGCTTCCAGTTTCTGGGCTTGCATTTCTTGGTGACAGTTTGATCAGGTCTAGTATATAATTGGGAGGCATGCCAAATAATATTCTGCAGATGAGAGAACTTGTTATTGGAAGTCAGTATAGCATTTCGAGTTGAGGAGTTACTCTTTCATATTTAGATTTTCTGAATATTAGTCTTGCTGCTGTGTTTTGAATGGTCTGCACTGATTTTAGTATGTTCTCTTTGCATCCTACATATGCAGTGTTGCGGTAGTCTAATTGGGATAGTATCAGCAATTGTACTATAAGACGAAATGATTATCTGGGAAAGTAATCTCTGATCCTTCTCAATTTCCATAGGGTTTTGAAACTCATTGATGTGACTGAAGAGACCTGACTTTCAAGTGATAAATGTTTATAAAATATGATTCCTAATATTTTTAGTTCTGTTTCAATTGGGTACGTTTGTTGGTCGATTGTGAAGGTTTGGTAGGTAGTAGGATTGTGTGAGCTGGACAGACCTGCAATTTGGTGTTTTCTCTATTTAGTTTGAGTTTGAAGATTGTGGCCCATTTTTCCATAAGGTCCAGCCCTTTTTTAATCTTATCCAACATTTATGTGATGTTGTGAACAGGTGTATATATTGTGGCATCATCAGCATATTTTTTCCAATTTGTTCCAATTTAAGATATTGAATAATATTGGTGATATTGGGGATCCATAAATTGGTGCCTCAGTTTAGGCACCCCAATGCCTTGTGCCTAGTGTCAGTTCTATGATGGCATCTTAGTGCCAAGATTCCATTATAGTATACTAGTGTATGTCAGCATTGGCGTGCCCATATTTAGGTGCACCCTCTTACCCCATGTCAACAGCAGGCGTAAACTGGCATGCCTAAGTTCCCAAAGTGATGTGCATAATTTATCATATTCTATACACAATGCATGGGAGACGCACATGGGCAGGCCATGGAAGACACACCCATGGCCTGTCCATGCTTCATCCATGTGTATCCCCCACCTTGAAGTTAGGCCCTATGGTACTTAGGCATTACCATATAGAATAGTACCTAGAGCACATAGAGAGGCATTTTTGATATGATGTCTAAGTCTGAATTTGGATGTTTTACTAAAAGGTCCAAATTCAGAACAGGAAAGTAGGTCATTTTCAACAAAAAAACCCTTTCCCTTTTGAAAAAAACCCTTTCCCTTTTGAAAATAATGTTTGAAAAATTGTTTTGTGATTTGGACGTTTTATTTTTTGGTCCATTTTCAAACAAAAATGTTTGGTCCGTTTTTGTGAGAAAAAAGTCCAAATACATACTTATGTCACTTTTTGGACATTTTTCTCTTTTGAAAATGAGCCTGATAGACATCTAAGTACCCATTAGTAGGACCTTTGATGCTCCAATGTGGTATATACCTCTAGGCAACAGCTTGTAGAATTGACTTGAAAGGCCATTAAGTAAACTTATTGGTTCAGCATACACATTGTTGGCTCTGCTGATCAACTGAATAAGCAGTATCCTGTAGCACTATCATTATAACAATTTATTTGCTGAAGCATTGTTCACCGAAACATGGCTCCCTGTTGGCTCTTGGCTTTCTATTTGTCTTCAATAAATTTTGTGATTGTCACTGCCTGCCTGGACTTCCCTTTTTTGGATTGCCATTGTTATACCCCTACCTTTTGGTTTTGACAACAGTGTGTAGAATTGACCTGAATGACCTTTAAGTAAACTTAATGGTTCAGAACACCATTACCTGAGTGGGCTGAATTATTGGCTTTGTGGAGAGTGTACATTGTGTGAACTATTTGCTTATGGCCTTCCAGCTTTTGTCTGTCCCACCCTGACCCAAATCAAATAAATTTGTTATGTGAGGAGTCCCACTACACAGTATCTGTTCTTATGTCAGTTCCCCACCCCCCGTCTATAATGTTCAATGATTTTTATTGATGACAAAACAAATATTATGAAAATTCACTATGGAATATACAGAATGTCCAGTAGCAAAAACACATTAAGTATAAATGAAAGGCAAGATAACAACTGTCATCAATCAATTCCCAAATAGACCGCCCCCCAACTCCCAACCCCCACCCAATCAACCTACTTCATATCAAAATGTAACATAAAACAACATGAGATACAGCCATGAAATTGAACTACTTGGATTGTTAAGAATCCAAAGTGGGTACATCTCTAGGAATGTCTCCCTCTATCCTTATGCCTAATAATCAAGCCCAGGGAGAGGACTAATACAGCAGTATTCGGTAATGTGATCAAGGCCACCATCCTATAGCCCCCCCCCCCCCCAACCCCAAGTACTTAAACTCCAACTCCCTTTATTCCAACACCCCCGCTCCCTGTGTGCACCACCTGACCACCATCTACCTTAGCCGCCCTCAACGCCCCAGTGAAAACCTATTTAGGACCTGGTTGCGTGCCATTGGGGAGATCTTATTCAGATAGGCTTCCCACACAGCAAGGAACCTCTGCTGCCTCCCAGGGGATTGATATGCTCCTCAAGACTCCCAAAGCACGAGTTCATGGAGCTTGTTCCTCCAATACCAGAAGGAGGGTGGGCAATCCATTGCCCAATGGCTGAGAATGCACTTCTTCCCCAGGACACATGATTTGCTTAAAAATAGTTTTTCCCCCATAGTGCCAGCTCCCCACAAACTAGGGGAGCTGACCAGTGATCTTTCAAAGGTAAGGGCCACTCGACGTCCCCCCTCCCCCGTCTATAAATGAACAATCTTTAAATGAAAAATATAATTGTTTCTTTTTTAAGTATACTATTAAATAGTGGGAAAAAAAATCCAAGTATGGAACATGACAAAAAAATCTTTTCTTGTTGTTTGATTGAACAGATTGCTCCTTGCTGTTCTATGATATATAAAATACCCTGCACATAAGCCCATAGATAAAATGGATTTTATTATAATAAAATGAAAATATTGTGTAAAATATTCATTTTGTTATAATAAAGTCAGGTTTTATATTTGGGCTTAAATGCAGATGATTTTTTCCATTATAGACTTCCGAGGTTTTTTTTCACTTTCTGTTGGCATGCACCAGGTCTTCTCTAATGAGAATAATTTTTTGGACTCTTCTTTATCATGTACCAGAATGAATCTGATTCTAGGGGGAAAGACATACTGCACTGGATTGCATCTCATATTTCCAGTTCTGAACATTAACTTCATCATGCATGAGATTGTTTTCAACAGTGTTTTATGACTATGATGAGGCTTAACCACTGCTAGACAGTGACTTTTTTTGTGAAATTTTAGTGTCTGACATCTGTAAGCTACTACAGAGTCATAAGATATTATTTCATAACCATGATGGTTGCATTTATGATAAATATTTAAAGTCATGGAACTTATTGGTTATAAAAAGAATGACTAGTGCCCAGTACAACCACTGTGTCACTGCACATTCTAACTAGTGTCCAGGACTGCCGAGAGACTGAGCCAGGCCCGGGGCAAGGCCGCAGCTGCCAGGCCCCCCCAAGGATTGTCGTCGCCGGGCCCCCCTCAGGATCATCATCATCGTTGCTGCTGCCACCAGGCCCCCCCTATCGTTGCTGCTGCCACCGCCGGCCCCCCCAGGATCCACCACTCCCCCTCCCCAATCGCTGCTGCCACCCACCCTAGGTACCTTGGCTGGCAGGGATCCCAATGCCCCGCCAGCAGAAGAGTTCATCCCTCCAGCACTGCTCTTCTTCCTGCTGCCGCATGGCCTTCTCCTGCAGCTGCTTTTTCTCTCAGGTCACGCATGCGCGGCCTAAGGGGAAAAGCATCCACTTGGTAAGGCAATGCGGCAAATTGTGAAGAAAAGCAGCCTGCTGTGTCTTTTCCTCTAGGTCCTCCCCAGCCTCCAAGGGGGGCCTGGTTCCGGAATTTTCTCTCTTCTGCTTCTGTCGGGATATGATCACCCGAGTTCTGTCAGGAGCAGGAGAGAGAGAGAGAGATCCCAGCACCAGGCCCCCCTTGGAGGCCCGGGCCTGGGGAATTTTGCCCCCTGCCCCCTTCTCGGTAGCCTTGCTAGTGTCCAAAGATTTTGCACCTAACATGTTCTAATTGCAAAAGTTAAGCTATATTAGGAGCAAAAACTCTGTGGTAACTGTCGGGGTGCTCCCAGCACTTCTGGGAGAGCTGTGCATTAATATTATAGTAGATAACACTGAGATAAAGCAGATAAGTGGTAATTACCACATTAACTGTAAGGCAAGTCCACACTTTTTTTAAAACCTATTTCATATCCTGTAAAGGCAATTTTGGTGTCAGCTGTTTAATGTGCTAACACTTTATACAGCATCACATTACTAGGTTGCATTAATCACTGCATTAAACAATAACACAGTTTACCAAATAAACCCCTTTTACAAAGCCACACTAATGGCTGCCGGTACAGTAATGCCGACACAGCCCATTCAAAGTCAATGGTGTTGGCATTGCCATGCGGCTTTGTAAAAGGAGAAGGGGGTAAGCCTTTTACTGTGCCTTATAAGTAATGACAAATTGTGTTATACCTTTAATAAGTGCTATCTTGGTGGCCTATGTTAACATGTAAGTTAATAAAGGGTAATGAGCTAGTTATGTGTTCTGCCTTTACATACTAAAGGACAAAAAGTGGGTGTGACATTTGTTTCAGGTTGTTCAGGTCAATACTATACTTGCCACCTAGTGTTTTGTGTGAAGTGAAGATTGCAAAAGGGCACACTGCATAAGAAGACATCTTTTACTAATATAAAGCCTCACTAGTTCTCTAAGGGGCCCTTTTACTAAGCAGCAGTAAATCCATCAAGGGCTTAACACGTGCCAAGCAGGAACTACCACCGAGCTACCGCAGCAGCCCGGCGGTAGTTCCTACCCCCAGCACATGCCATTTCCGGTGCTACAAAAATATATTTTTGTGGTGCTGGTGTTTACCCGGTGGTAATCGGCCCAGTTACCGTCAGTTAGAGCAGGAGCCCTTACCTCCACCTCAATGGTTGGCGGTAAGTGCTCCCCCCTGAAATAGCCATGCAGTAAGTGGTTCACTTACTGCATGGCCATTTCTTAAAAAAAAAGAAGCAGTCTTTTACCCGCTGGGGTAAAAGGGAGCCTCAGCGTGCATTGAAGACACGTGCTGATGCTAGCACAGGCCCATTTTATTGCGGCTTAGTAAAAGGACCCCTAATTGCAGCAGCAGAGGCAAAGGGAGGATGCAGTTAAAGACAAGAAAGAGAGAAAAAGGGGGAAAATGAGAAAGGAAAGAGTGAGAAAGAAGTAAAAAGAGAGAGCAGGGAATGAGGGAGAGGACTCATGCATAGCATGCCAGATGGGAAGAGTGCTATCTGCAAAAAACAGAAGTCACACTGGCACTGCCAAATCAAGTTTCCTAATCCAAGGCAACTGGACTGTGATTTCAATAGATTACTGCTCCAGAACATCCTTCACTCTTTAACTTGTTGACTTGGCTCAGTATGTCTTCCAAGTTCACTGAGATTTCTTTCAGTTCCTCCGCATCATCATCCTTGAAAACCATTTCTGGCACACGTAGATCTCTTGCATCTTCTTTTGTAAAGACTGAAGCAAAGAATTCATTCAATCTCTCTGCTATGGCCTTGTCCTCTCCGAGTGCTCGTTTTGCTCCTTTTTGATCTAGCGGTCCACAGATTCCCTCGCAGGCTTCCTGCTTCTGGTATACCTGAAAAAAAGTGTTTCTATGAGTTTTCATCTCCATGGAAAGTTTTTCTTCATATTCTCTTTTAGCCTTCTTTATCAATGCTTTGCATCTGGCTTGAAAGTGCTTATGTTGCTTCTTATTTTCTTCATTCAGATCCTTTTTCCATTCTTTGAAGGATGTTCTTTTGGTTCTTATAGCCTCTTTCATGTCACCTTTTAACCATACTGACTATTGTTTGCTATTCTTTCCACCTTTTTTAATATGTAGAAATTAGAATACATCTGGTCTGGGCTTCCACAATGGTATTTTTAAACAACGTCCATGCCTGATTTAAAGACCTAACCTATGCGGCTATTCTTGTAGCTTTTTTTAAACCATTTTCCTCATTTTATCGTAGCCACCCTTTTGAAAATTAAATGCTGCTACAGTAGATTTTCTTAGTGACTTCACTCCAGATATCAGCTCAAATTTGATCATGCTATGATTACTGTTTCCCAGCAGACCCAACACTGTTACCTCTCATACTATGTCTTGTATTCTACTAAGGACTAGATCTAAAATAGCTTCCCTTCTTGTTGGTTCTTGGACCAGTTGATCGAAGAAGCAGTCATTTCTTTTGTCTAGAAATTTTACCTCTCTAGCTCTCCCTGATGAAACACTTATCCAGTCAATATTGGGGTAATTGAAATCACCTATTTTTATACTGTTGTCCAATTTGCTCTATCTCCTTTTTAAAAGCTATAGCCAGCAGCCTGGTTCCATCCTGATTAAGGTGGAGTCCATCCTTTCAGAACAAGCCCCCCCTTTCCCAGAATGTTGCCTAGTTCCTAACAAATCTAAATCCCTCATCCCTGCACCAAAGTCTTAACCATGCATTGAGACTTCAGAGCTCTTCCTGCATCTTGGGTCCTGTGTGTGGAATGGGGAGCATTTCTGAAAATGTTACTCTGGAGGATCTGGATTTCAGTTTTCTACCTAAGAGCCTAAATTTGGCTTCCAGATCCTTCCGCCCACATTTTCCTATGTCATTGGTACCCACATCTGCCGAGACATCTGGCTCTTCCCCAGCACTATCTAAAATCCTATCTAGGTGACACATCAGGTCCACCATCTTTGCACCAGACAGGCAAGTGATCAGGTGATCCTCATGACCATCAGCCACTCAGCTTTATTCATGCCTAATGATTGAATCACCAACTACAATAGCTGTCCTAACCCTTCCCTCTTGGGCAGAAGTTCTTTGAGACCCTCCCTCAGTGTCAGAAGGTATTGCATCCTCTGGGTGGGGGGGGGGCAGGTGCTGGCTACAGGATTTCTTCCTACTTCACCAGGGTGATACTCTCCTTTTTAGGAGATCTCCCTCCTCAAAGGCAGTGCAGGGGCTGCCAGACTGGAGGTGGGACTTCTCTTCAACATTCCTGTAGGTTTCCTCTATGTACTCCTCTGTCTCCCTCAGTTAAATAGCACTAAATTTTATTTGGGGGGGGGGGGGAGTTGTTTAGAGCCAGCTATAATAAACATGTTCCCGTAGACCCAGAGGGGCAATTCTATAAATAAATTGCTAACATTTGTGCACTGAACATGTGCAGAAATGATTAAAATACTGGCATCCACTTGTGTATGCATGCACACATGCATGTAAATGCCCCAAATCTTCTTAAGCGCTATTCTGTAAATACAGACCTATCTAATATAGTGATACTTTACAGATAAGCATACAAATGAGCCGAGTCTGGATGGATCATGGTTGGGACTGACAAACAGAAAACCATAAGTTACTTACATATGTTCTACTATAGAAAGCTAGTGTTACTAGCTGTCAATGCATTTCAAATGTGGGTGCTTGTACTTACTTCAGCCGTAAAGCTGGTGTACATGCACTTGTTGAAATGTAAGTTATGATATTCTGTAAGTTATGCATATAAGTTGGAGTCCCACCTATGTCCCATCCATGCTCTGCCTCTGTGTACACCTTCTTTGCAAATATGTGCTCTGTAAGTTAAGTGCAAATTTGCAGAACAGTGCTTGGGAAGTGCAAACATATGTGCTTAATTCCAATATTCTAAACATTTATGCATGTAATGCACATCTAAATGCGAGCGCTTAGACTACAGAATTTCTGATAGATGTATAGGCTTAGATTCAGTGAATGATGCTGAAGAAACAGCTCTGAAAAAAAATCAGCACAGAGTGCTATTCTATAAATGGTGCTCTGAGTTATAAAATACTGTTAGGGTTGATTTCCACACCTAACTTTGGGTGTGAGGATTTACACCAACTAAAACTTATGTAAATCCTGGCACATATATTAGGCATGGATCCCTGGTATTCAGTAATTAAGTACTCTTCAGTTGACCCATTACATCCTCTAGGTCTATAGAGATTTCATTCAGTTTCTCCGACTCATCTTTGAATACCATTTCTGGCACTGGTATCTCTCCCAAATCATCCTCAGTGAAGACCGAAGCAAAGAATTTATTTAATCTCTCTGTTACGGCTTTGTCTTCTCCGATCGCCCCTTTTACCCCTCAGTCACCTAGCAGTCCAACCGATTCTTTTGCCGGCTTCCTGCTTTTAACATACCTAAAAAAAGTTTTACTATGTGTTTTTGCCTTCAACACAATCTTTTTTTCAAAGTTCCTCTTTGTCTTCCTTATCAGCGCTTTCCATTTGACTTGACATTCCCTACACTGTTTCTTATTATTTTCAGTTGGTTCCTTCTTCCATTTTCTGAAGGATTTTCTTTTAGCTCTAATAGCTTCCTTCACCTCACTTTTTAACCGTGCCGGCTGCCGTTTGGTCTTCCATCCTCCTTTTTTAATACGCGGAATATATTTGGCCTGGGCTTCTAGGATGGTGTTTTTGAACAGCATCCACACCTGATGTAAATTTTTGACCATCAAAGCCACTCCTCTAAGTTTTTTTTCACTGCTCTTCTCATTTTATCATAGTTTCCTTTTTTAAAGTTAAACGCTAACATATTTGATTTCCTGTGTATATTTACTTCAAAGCTAATATCAAATTTGATCATATTATGATCACTGTTATCAAGCGGTCCCAGTACCATTACCTCCCGCACCAGATCATGCGCTCCACTAAGGACTAGGTCTAGAATTTTTCCTTTTCTCGTTGGCTCCTGTACCAGCTGCTCCATAAAGCAGTCCTTGATTCTTAAAGGTTAGCATGCAATTGCAGGACACAGCCATGACTCACCCCTGCCCATACCCCCTTGCAGTTACATGCTAAAGCACTTAGGGCCTCATTTACTAAGGCACGCTAGTGTTTTTAGTGTGTGCTAATATTTAGGGCATTCTAAACATCAGCGATGTCCATAAGAATATATGGATGTCGCTAATGTTTAGCGTGCTCTAAATAGCGCGTGCTAAAAATGCTAGTGCGCCTTAGTAAAAGACCTCTATAGGCATGAAGCTATAGAATAGTGTCTAAGTGCATTTAGTCATATAGTACTAGATTCTATATGTATCATGCCTAAAAAATTGGCACAGAAAAAATATGTCTAGGCGCTGAATTTTATGGGGGGAAGGCTACCCCTTAAGTCTCTTCTGGTAGGCTGGTTAAATGTCCACCCACCAGACTACTAATCCCAGTCATAACCATCTGACTCCTTCTGGGTGTAGGTGTACCTAAGCATTTTCTAATACCCAACTCTGTCCAGGGGCATAATTAAACTTTTACATACTGTATAAGAAAGAGAGAAGCTGGGTGGTAAAGATATATAGGTTTATTAGTTTACTCACCACAGTAATACAGCAGGCTCAAATACACGAGCAGGTGGGGAGGTCAGATGGACAGCATCTCAGCTTAGCATGTCTGGAGATCTCCAACCCCTCCCAAATGCAGTTATATATAGCCCTTTTCTCCCATCCATTTCAATAGGTTTACATATGCTTCAATGTTAAAGTTGTTTACACCAAACTTGTTTGACTGCAACCTGCTCATCGGAAAATGCCCCCACCTTCATCTCACTGTTACTTCCCTTTTTTTCCCCCTCTTGCATTTGGTAATATTTCAGAAAGACAATTTCTTCTAACTCAGATACAGAAAAAGTGCAACCATTTTATATTTAACAGGCTCCATTTTGATTTCAGATCCCTTGACCTAACTTTTCCAATTTAGATTATTTAGGCCTCAATCCGGGCTAAAAGCTGTGTCCTGCTTTTCCAGCAAGCTTCCAGCCATACTAGCCATTACATTGTTGACCTGGCCAGATTTTCTATATGGCCTGAGCTCTAAGGCTTGGCCTCCCACCATTCTGGTGGGGGGTCCTGGCTGTACCATATTTCTATAGCACATTCTATAAAGTACACCTAAATTTAGGCATCCTTTACAAAATATGCCTAAATTTCCACATGGTTTATAGAATACGCCGAGCGCCCGCTTACATGACTAAAATTAGTCGCAGGCAGTTACGCCAAGTAAAACTGGGTGTAAATGCCAACACCTAAATTAGGCGCATACCAGGTGTATTCTATAACAATGCGCATAGAGTTTAGAAATGCCCACAACCCTCCCATCCCATGCCCATGGCCATGCCCTCTTTTCAACGTATATGACTTAGAATTTATGTGCATCACATTACAGAATGCGTTTACAGTTATGCACGTAAATTCTAGTTAATGCCAGTTATTGTCAATAATTGCTTGTTAATTGCCAATTATCAGCACTGATTAGCTTGTTAACTTAGATTGCGCTATACAGAATCCTGCGGATAACTGCCAGCTTAGTGTGGAAGTTACAAGACTAATTGGTGTTTAAAGTCAGGAGCACTATATAGAATGAAGGGGTATCTGTATAGTGGTACTGAATAACCATGGGTCAAAATTGGCCAGCATTTTTATAAACGTTGACTGATGCCACCTAATTTAAACCCAGATATCCAGTGCAGGGCTATATTTAGGCACCAAGTCAGCAGTGGTACCTGGAAGTTATGTGGGTATGGCTGCACACGCTAACCACACAACAATTATTTTTGTGTATTGTTTTTGGGAGGGGGCGTGCCAGGGCAGAGAATGGACGTGGATGTGCTAATCAGCGTGCACGTGCACATTACCATATTATGTTTTTGTGACTCGCTTAGAATTGTAGATGATGCGGGCAAAATGTTTTAAAATAAATAAATAACAATTACCACCATGCTAACTAGTTAGTGTGTCTGTAACACGGGGGCCCATAACAACACCTCAATAGAAGGCAAGAAGTGCTTCCTCAGTAATATTTTTAATGGATGTGCGCTAAAGCAGTGGTGTTTCTTGGTTGGCTGCCACCTGAGGTGGATTGCTGTTGCACACCCCCTCCGGATGCAGCATCCCCCCCCCCGCCATGTGCAGCATTGTCCCCCATGGTGCATCACCTCCAAACACCCCCCCATCACCCGGGTGCATTGCTCTTACCTTCTGGATTGCTGGGAGAAGCCGCATGGCTGTTGGCTCTGCCGCTTCCCTGCTCCCTCTGCCCCGGAACAGGAAGTAACATCAGAGGGAGCAGGGAACCGGCAGAACCGACTGTCGCATAGCTGCTCCCTGCACCCTCCCTGCAGTGTGCACCTGGGATGGCTCGGTACACCGCTGCACTAAAGCTAACATTAGTGCACAGCCTTTAATAAATCAACTGGAAAAAAGTCACACTAGAAATGAGCTTAGCATGCAGAAAAGGCCCTTGTAAGAGCCTGCTAAACCCATTTCTTAGTACAGCTTAGTAAACAACTCCAAATTTATTTTTTGCATCAAGGGTATTTTATTAGTGTCTATTAGTAAAAACCTAAAATCAGAAGCCTTAATTATATTATTGACTTATACATTGCTTTGGGTACTTGCTAATAAAGGCAGTTTAACATGGAAATAAATAAATAATCAAGTATATATTGGTGTTACATATTTTGTTAAATTGACAATGTGAAATTTCAGAATGTAGCAGTTTCAAACATATGCCACCTCTAATCCTATTGCATTTTGAAAACAAGCATGCATAATGTTTACTTTGAATTAAGCACAGAAACACTTAAGCCTTGTTTTAATTGCCAAATGAATACCAATGCACAGGAGATGAGACACAACCATTTGTTCACCAGCCAAGGTTGCAATGGGATCAGCATCTGTAGCTAATTATTTTCTTTCTATGACAATAACAACTTGTTGATTTCTGAGTACCTTGATGGTATTCTTTTATTGGATGGTAATTATATGTACTGTTTTCCTAGATTAGGAAAGAAGAAATACGTTTTTCTCCCCAAGTGTTGCTGAATATCAAATCTCAACAAGGCGACACTACAGTAGAAAAATGGTGGGAAGGAAAAAGCAGGATACGTATGGCTTCACGTTGCCCAGGAAGAAAAGGTGCCTACCGCATTATTGGCTAAAAATTGTGGTAGTGGAGAAATAGCCTAATGGTTAGTGCAGCAGGCTTTGATCTGTACTCCACTGCAACTCCTTGTGAACTTGGGCAAGTCACTTAAACCTCCATTGCCCCAGGTACAAAAACTTAGATTGTGAGCCCTCTAGGGGTAGAAAAAATTACTTGCATATAATGTGTACAGCGTTGCATACATCTAGTAGCGCTATAGAAATGTTTAGTAGCACTAGTAGTGATAGTGCTAAACCTTCAGGAGAAGATAAGACCCTTGATGCAGCAATAGGCCATGTTGATGGACCCAGTGTACCAGGAGATAAGCCATAGAACCAAATGAAAAAGTTAGGAGGACTTAAAACTGTAAGATGGGCTCCTGAAGACAACAAGGAGATACACATACCACTACCATTATGCCACAGACTCTGTTTGATTATAGAAGATACACAAAGCGAATTCACCAAAAAATGGAAGAAGGACGCTCTCTTTGGCACCATACAAGTACTACAGTGAGTGTTAGCAGTACATTTGAGAGACTGAGATCATACTCCACAATGGCAAAGCCACGGGGACCTTGGGGGCCTGGGCCCCCAATTTGGGTTGGGGCCCCAAATTTTGCTGGTTTGGCTGGCAGGGGTCCTCAAGCCTCACCAGCAGAGACAGGCTTTTCTGCAGTGAGATTCACCACAGCTTTGCCTGCTTTGTTTCCCCCTTCCCTGTGTGTATTCTGGTTTTTACGGTCTGTGCCCTGAAAATGGCGGATACAGGTCAGGGTCGGGTATACACATAGGGTAGCACATATGGGTTTGTCTTGTGGGCAGACTGGATGGACCATATAGGTCTTTCTCTGCCGTCATCTACTATGTATGTATGCAATGAAATTGGGCATGGGTGAGATTTGTGCATGCTCAATTTTACTAAAACCCAGCAACACGTCAGAGCAGGAAATCTGGGCAGGCAGTGCGGCACCGAATATCACCACAGAAAGTCTGCTGGCAGGGCTTGGGGACTCCTGCAGGCCCAGGTATGTGGGTTTGCAGCAGGGGCAGAAAGCAGTGGGGAGATG
This sequence comes from Microcaecilia unicolor, assembly GCF_901765095.1. Classification (NCBI taxonomy): domain Eukaryota; kingdom Metazoa; phylum Chordata; class Amphibia; order Gymnophiona; family Siphonopidae; genus Microcaecilia; species Microcaecilia unicolor. Next base: position 157,032,026 of record NC_044039.1, on the reverse strand, counting down.
GGGCAAAATGCCCCCCCCCCCACTTTGGGCTATGCATCTGATACTCCATATACACTAGCTTGGGAGTGAGGCTCATTACTGTGATGGTACACATACAAAATGAACCCATATTTTTATTTATAAAAATTTGATTGACTTCCCCTGAAGCAAAAACATGAGGCACTGTACAAAGCCATAAATTAAAACAATAAAAATAACAGTACAACACGATAAACATAAAATATCAGTTCAACAGCTATTTTACAAGCTCTCCTACTCTATTTGAAAATCTGCTAAAGAAAACAGGTTTTCAAAGCTTTCTCGACGGGATTGCTGATGCAAATAAAGGCTGGGAGTTCCAAAATATTGGTGTAAATGGCAGAATGAAGAGTATCAGAAGATCTCCAGCTGTGTACGAGTTAAACAGGATATAGTAAGAACAAGAGCTTGTGAGGAATGCAAATTATGAGAAGGCATATAAGCAATTAGATGGTTGGAAAAATAAGCTGATTGGTCTGTATGGGGAAGCTGTTGGGCTAAAATAAGACTTTTAAACTTGATTCAAGCAGAAATCAACAATCAGTGCTGAGCAGTAAGAAGTGGAGATATGTGGTCATATTACAGCAGTAATTGATCTTTGTAATTACAAGTTCATAAAGAAGCATTATAATGCCCCTAGTGAAAGCCTAGCCTTAACAGCTGTATTTCTACTGAGTGAGGCAAAAGATGACTGGACTAGAAAGGGTAGAGTCCAGTTTATTTGGAGACACTGCCCATGGGAAAAACTGGTAGTGGATTGCTGACATTGGGGTCCTTTTACGAAGCTGTGGCAGTGTAGTCAACAGGACACTTCCAGAGAAAACACACAGGAGATGATGTTATATGGAACTCGAGTTTATTCTGTAAAAGAGTTCTCATAAAAGGACTTTTATGGAATAAACTTGAGTTTGATATAATGCCATCTCCCACGTGTTTTCCCTGGAAGTGTCCTATTGATTACACTACTCCTTCTGTTCTTGACTGCTAATCATAGTGCTCTACATTCCTTTACTTTGTGGTTGATTCCTGAGCATGCCTCAAGGTTATACATGCAAGTATTATTGATACAATTCTATAATTTACACCAGGGGCGTAGCCAGACCTTGCGGTGGGAGGGGGCCAGAGCCCAAGTTGGGGGGAAATTTTGGTCTGCCGCCTCGCCACCACCCCTCTGCCGACTTGCTGCTCTCTTCCCACCCACTGCTGCAGCAAATGCCTAGGCTGGTGGGGGTCCCCAACCCCTGCCAGCTGAAGCCTTCTCCAGCATCAGTCTCCAGTGCCGCCGCGTTGCCTGCCCTGCTTCCCCTCACGTCCTGTATGCTCCTTTTAGTGAAACTCTCAATTTTACTAAAAGGAGCGTGCAGGACGTGAAGGGAAAGAAAGAGCAGGGCAGGAAATGTGGAGCGCCGGAGACTGGATCTGGACAAGGCTTCAGGAGCCCAGAGGAAATTTGAGGGGACCCAGGTCTCTATGGACCCACGTAGCTACACCACTGATTTACACACATACCTGTGTACTCTGCCCATATGCACTTTCACCATGAAATCATGGTGCATACTTTTCTGCTAGGCAGTGTTCTACAAGAGGTAATTTATGTGCCTAGGTGACCACTGACATGTATCAATCACTAGAATACTACAATTTATGTGCCTTCCTGCCACCTAAAAGCAGGCAGTTCTATATAGAATTACTCCTGCAGAGTACATGCTCACATTTATGCCTGTCTCAGTGGAGGTGTAAATTTGTGTGCATTTGTATGTATTCTAACTATCCAAGAGGTGTAGCCAGGCCTTGATTTTTTTGGGGGGAAGGCCTGAATACAAAGTGGGGGGAGGGAGGGGAGCACGTTTTGCTCCACCTCCCCACTACTCTCCGCCCCCGCTGCAACCCCAACCCCTGCCAGCAGAAGCCTTCCTGTGGCGATACTCGACACCACACTGCCTGCCCTGCTTTCCTGCCCTGGTACACATGCTCAGTTTTAGTGAAAACCCCCAAGGCCCACCATGGCTATGCCATTGAACTGCCCGACATTTAAAACCATTTAACTGGCCATGAATGGCTCCTGGCCAGTTAAATGGCACTTAACCAGCTATCCAGCAATATTCAGCGGGAGAATATTGCCTGTTAGCACGTAGTGGATATCTGATTAAATTGCATGATATAACTGGCTATCCACTGATACTCAATGCACTTGCAGCTACGTTTGGCAGCCAAATTAGGCCCCCAAAATAGCTGAAATATCTTTGGCCAATTTAAATTTAATTAGCTAGAGCTGAATGTCGGCTTCAATGGTTAAATTTAACACCCAGATATTTAATGCCGATCACTGTAAATGGCTCGGCATTGAATATCCGGGTTCTGTGCTGACCATGGGAGGCAGCCCAGCTACCTCCCATGGTCTATATATTGGCCCCTATATGCTTATTTTATAAAGGCACATAGGTGCATATGTTGCCTTTATAAAATACAAAACAAAATCCTGTCAAACTTCGGGTGGTGCTTCTGTGAGTAAGCTATGCTATCTGTTCCAGTTGATCATAACCTGAATCTCTGGGATCAAGCTAAATTGAAGTTTTTTCAATGATTTTTCTACTGAGTTGGGACACTAACCTGCTTATAATCGAAAGACAAAAACGCCTATATTACGACCTAAATCGGGAGATAGACGTTAATCTCACAAAAACGAGTAAATCCATATAATGGAAACCAATGTTTCAGTGCGTCCATGTCGCTCGTACGTTCACGTAAAAACGTCCAAATAAGAGGCGTGTCGGGGCGTGTTAGGGGCGGTGATACGACGTGGACTGGTACAACGTATAATGAATAGCGAAATGGCTCTGGTTGAGCGGGAAGATGGGCGTAATATGATGGACCCGAAATAAAAGCGACCAGAGCAGGGGGGAAAGCGTCTTTAGACCCATTAGCGATTGTGCGTAGTTGGAGAGTGGCGACATTGTTGGTGGAAGAGCTGAAGTGGTGGTTGCAGAGAGAAAGCCGAGCGTGTTGAGTACCTGTGACGGTCGTCTGTGTGCCCTGCCTCTTTTTGTGTCATACCCTTTGACCGTTCCTTACTCCTACCCCTTTGCTCCATCGCCCCCTTCCCCTCCCCCTATCCCTCCCCATTCACTCCTCCCACGTGTATACTCTATTCCCTGACCTCCGTTTGTCTATGTGTGCCTGTACTGTTTGGCGAGTGAGTGGCCAGAGGGCGTGGTGGCTGGAAGTGACAGATCTGTGTGTGTTGCTGTTTGACTACTAGTCCTAATACTTGCACTGGTGGTGGGGATATGGATGCACTTAATGCACTTGTGGCATGCATGCTACACGAAGAGGCCACCCACCACAGGAGGTATTCACGGCCCCGAGTGTTTAGGCCCCGCACCACCTTCCTACAACTCACTGACCAGCAGTGTCTAACAAGGTTCAGGTTTGATAGGGCCACCATTCGTCAGCTGTGTGAGCAGCTGAAACCCCTCCTTCAGCCCCAGACACGTAGGAATAACCCCGTCCCTGCCCACCTCAAAATCACTTCCTCTCTCTCTGTCCTGGCCACTGGCAGTTTTCAATCCGTATTAGCTGCTAACACAGGCCTCACCCAGGCTTCTATTTCACACTGTCTCACCCAGTTCCTGGATGCCTTCATAACTCACACCTCACACTACATCACATTCCCCACCACCCCTCAGGCCCTGCATAACAACATGGCCGCCTTCTATGCTCTTGCTAGATTCCCCTCGGTCATCGGTGTGATAGACTGCACACACGTAGCCCTCAGACCCCCCCGGGCACACGAAGCCACCTACAGAAATAGGAAGGCATTTCATTCTATGAACATGCAAGTTGTATGTGATGCCCAGGGGGAGATATTAGACGTGTGTGCCAGGTACCCCGGCTCCAGCCACGATGCCCACATCCTACAGCACTCGGGCATCTTCCGCAGGTTCGAGCGAGGGGAGTTCATTGGTGGATGGCTACTAGGTAAGTGCAACATGCATGTACCACCCATACTAGACCTCCTCCACTGGGCAACCCTCCGCCCTGGCTTCCTCCACCACAACCCACTATCCAAATCCCCCCGCCCCCCCTGTACCTGCTCCAAGCGATACACACTCATCTATCTCATTCTGCTTTTCTGCAAAGGTGACCGAGGCTACCCGCAGAGGACATGGCTTATGACCCCCCTGATCCACCCACAACCAGGGCCAGAAGAAACCTACAACAGGAGACATCGCAGCACCCGGGGGATCATTGAGCGCACCTTTGGTTTATTGAAAAACCGCTTCCGCTGTCTGGACCGGTCTGGAGGAGAGCTGCTCTACAGTCCAGAAAAGGTGGCCAAGATCTTTGTGGCGTGCTGCATGTTACACAATTTGGCCCAGCGCAGAGGACAGCCTCTCCCAGAGGAGCCACAGCCACCACCAGAAGAGGCCCCAGATGAGCTGGAAGAGGAGCCCCCTCCACCCCCAGACCACAGAGCAGAGCTCAATGCCTACCAGCTTGGCGTAAGAGCAAGACAAAGACTCATTGAAACAAGTTTTAGGTGAATGTAAGTGAACATTTATTTTGTACATACAGTGCATATGTGTTTGGTCAACCCCACCACCACCACCACCACCACCCCCCTCCCACACCCACCCCCTCCCACCAACCCTCACCCTACAGCATGTCCCATCACTTTCCCCTTCCCTTCCCCCGTCCCCTCCTACACCTCCCACGCCCTTCCTTTGCAGCTGGTGCTGCACGGGAAGTCTCTTCACCCTCTTCTGAGCTGCTGCTCCCAGTGTCCTCCTCCCTATCCCCACGGCAGCCTGCGGCTTCGGCTGCACCGTGGAAATTGGGCCACCTTGTTGGTTCTAGTGGTCTGGCCACAGGACCCAGAATGGGAGCAGATTTGGTGGGTGCTGCAGGAGTGGGTGCGGAGGCTGCTGATCGCAATGCCCACCTCTTAGCTGGTGGTTGGTGGTGGTCAGTGGAGGAGGACGTAGATGGCAGGGGCTGCTCCAGCAGCAAGGGGGCTGGAGTAGGTGCTGTGCCCTGAGGGCGCAGGTGTTGGATGCTCTGCTCCAGCCATTTCAGTTGCTGGAGCACCTCCTGGTGGCCTTCACGTTGCGCCTGGAGGAGTTCCTGGTGAGCTCGCTGCTGTGCCTCCAGTGCTTGGCGCTGCAGCTCGAGTTTCTGGTGCCGGTACTCCTCCAAGCGCACGTTGTGGCGGAGTAGTTCCGTGGCCAGCCGCAGGAGTTGCCTCCTTTGGCCGGATGGCCTCTGGCGGGGAGCTGGGCCCTCCTCCTCCTCCTCACCAAAGTCCTCCGGTGCTGGAGGTGTGGCCTCTGCTGGTGGTGCATGTGCCTGTGCTGCAGGTGGTGGTGGTGGTGGCAGAGGCTGGACAGCTGGTGCAGGTGGTGGTGGTGGTGGCAGAGGCTGGACAGCTGGTGCAGGTGGTGGAGGCAGAGGCTGGACAGCTGGTGCAGGTGGTGGTGGACGCAGAGGCTGCACAGCTTGTGCAGGTGGTGGAGGCTGGACTGCTGGTGCTGCAGGGGGTGGAGGCAGAGGCTGGACTGCTGGTGCTGCAGGCTGTGGAGGTTGAGGCTGGACTGCTGGTGTAGGGCGTTGGCCTTGCAGGCCACTAGGGCCAGCCTCCTCTGAGTCATCACCTGTATAGCACAAGAGTGAGGAATAGTGTTGGTGCAAATAACCCACTTTTGTCTTTCAGCATTCATATACATTGGCATGTCCCCCAACCTGATGACCCAGCAAAGAGATGGTGAGGAGGAATGGAATTGACACTGGTGTGAAAGAGAGAGCCCCACAGGCAGCTGGGTAGAGGTGGTGGATGAGCAGCCAAGAGAAGGACACCACTCACAACGTTGTGGACAAGCTGTTAGCTGTATAATTGTTAAATTGAACAACATTGCAGCATGTGTTGTGTTACTACTGACTTGCTAGACTGCATAGAACTGCTTCATGACCCCCATTACAGGCTCCTTCAGTTGATTGCATGTGGCCCACACTCAGTAGAGCACAGAGGTCACAGGAGGACCTAGGCACAGTTTGTTAATGGGAAAATAGGAGGGAGTAGTAGGGAAGGACGGCCCCCAAAGTTCTGCCACAGTAGTAACCTACACACACCCATAGGAGCCAACTGGAAAGTAGTATTGGGGGTGCTAAGCCCAGTGACCAACACTCCTCCCTGCACAGCTACATGATCTTTCCTCAATATTGGGGGTGCTCACACACACACACACAGCACCCACCCTGTCTGCTTGCTCCTATAACACACATGACCACTACCACTACTCAAATAGAGCTTACAATTCAATAAATATGGGCACACAGGACAAGTAAGAGGAAACCCAATGACAACGGTAGGGATAGGGAGTAAGGGTAGAGAGCTAGTGAGTAGGGGTTACCAGGTCACAACAGCATCATAAAGGTGGCCTGTTAATATACAGTACATAAAGACAGCCAGAGACACTCCCCCCCCACCTCCCTCCTCCTGCCCCCCACTCCTCACCTCCCTCCCCCTGGCCCCAACTTCTATAACACAAGTGTACTGCAGCACAACAGATACCCCAACTGCATAATGAAACACCTACCTGAGTCCTCAGCCTGGCCCGAGGTGTCCAGGGAGCCAATCCCGTGGATGCCCTCCTGGAGTAGGAGGGAGTGCACCATCAGCTCCATGGGCGTGAGGTTGGCAGTGTCATTGCCTGGGGGATTGGCCCCCGCCTTCCTCCGAACATCCCTCCTCAGCTTCCGCCACTTCCTCTTGCAATCCTCCACGTCTCTCCCAGCATGGAAGACAGCATTCAGGCTGTCCCGTACTGCCTCCCATTCGCGCTGCTTTGTTGTTGCAGCCAGCCTCTGCCCTGTGGGAGCAAACAGACTCCGGTGCCGCTGTAGTATTTCTTGCACCAGGAGCTCCACCTCAGCTTCAACAAAATTACCCTTCCGGGTCGGCGGCATACGTGGTGGCATTGTACCAATGGGGTTATCGAAAATACGGAGTGGGCGTTTATATAGGCGCCAAGAACGCCCATTGAGACGGGGGAATAGGCGTTTCTGATATGGGCGTTTGTTGTTCAATTATACACACAATTCCTAAGCGTGCCCAGCTCAGTTAGCGATTAGGAACACATGGTTTCGATTATGAGTAGATAAGTATGGGCGTCTCCACCTGCCTTCCCTTTCTTCATTGCCATTTTACCTGCCATTTCCTGCACTGAAACCTTGCCGGTTGTTCGTAATAATCATTTACAGGGTTTTACCCTCACTTATATGAAGGTATGTGTTTAGCAATGTATGCTTGGGTACACCTGTGTATTTAGGGGGGGGGGGGGGAATTATTATTGGCCCTCAGCCACCACGCCTTCCGTTTCCTCTCTTCCACATCCCCTGATGCTCCCTTCCTTTCTCCCATTCTCTCTGCCTGGTTGTAGCAGGCAGTGTGTGGGGGCCAAGAATTTACTACAGTCGGCCCAAATCAAGCACCCCTCGGTAAGGGTCATTTCAATCAGGGAGATGTGCAGCTAATGTTCCAGAAGATAAAAGGCGCACTACACAGTCTTGAAACAGACGTTCATGGTAAGCTCTCATTTGTCTGACACCTCTTCTCTTTGTGCTCATAGTCAAGGAGTGTGCATTCACTGTATGTATGTAGTCTGGAGTCAGATGTTAGGTAGCTCTCTTTTCACCAGGTTCCTGTGCACTGTACTGTGGGGTTGGCAGGTCCTCAGTGGTGTGGGCCAGCTGTTGGAGGTGCTGTATTGGTTCCCGGTAGCTTCCATCTACCTTGTTTATGTGGTGTACCCCAGTCCCCATTTATGAAGTGGCCACCCATTCTCAAGGTCCATAGGCGGGGGAGGGGAGAATGATTAATGCAATGGATGTGTATAGCACATTATGGAACACCTTCCTAAATTGCTCCATAGGTAGTAGGGAACATGCACATTGTTTTTAATCGGTAGCCTGGACAAAATGCTCAAGGTGGCTACAGGTAGTGCCACTGAGGCCTATGACGTGGTGGTGAGGGAGAGGGGTGTGTGTACAGGTCCCAACCTAAAGTACCTGCTGATGGCTAAAGCCTGGTGGCTGCTGTGGCCTAGTGGTTAGAGCACCAGCCTTATAATCATAAGGTTGCTGGTTTAAATCCCACCTAAGGCAAGTCACTTCAGGGACAAAGTTTGACACAAACCCAGAATACCTGAATGTAACACACCTTGATCAACTACTGGAGAAAGTGTGATCACAGCTGCACATAATGAGCACCATTTTTATTTGTGCCCTTCTCTAACACAAGTATTACATTGCAACTGTGGTGATGAAGTAACCATCCATCTATTGGGTTTCCCATTGTTTCCCCTTTTCTCCTCAGCATTATATACCATAGCTGATGTATTCAATGTGAAAATATGAGCCAGCTGTTTGTAGGTCCTTCTTGGGCCCCCCCCCCCCACCAATGTGGCTTGTGGGTAAGGATATGTGTCCATCAGACAGCAAACACTGTGTATGTGGTACCTGGGGTTATGTGGAAGTGTCTACCTGGCAGATCACATGTGGTACACTATTAATCTCTTATTGATGGCACTCTGTATTGTGGGTCAGTATGGTGGAGGGGAAGGAGGGAGGGAGGGAGAGATGCTGGCTGGCCATTTTTATTCATGAACACAAATATCCATCCAGCCTCCCCGGCCCAACCCCCCTGCACATATGGCCATGCAGGTTGGAATGAACAGGTGGCGTTCTGTATGGCCAACATTCTCAGACATACATCACCTTCTCATTCACACAGCACATTTAATGCTAAGCATATTGCTGCCTCCTTCCTCTCAACTCAACAGCACCATTTGGTGATATGTAATGCACAAGGGAGACAAACACACACACACACCCTGATAGTTATAGTGTAAGAGAAACATTTATTTCCCCCCCCCCACCCCCACCCCTACAAAATAACCCCCAACAATGCCCTCCTCCCCCCCACAACTCCCCACAGAACCCCAACAATTCCCTCCCCCCCACAAAACCCCCAACATTTCCCTCCCCCCCCACACACAACCCCAACAATTCCCTCCCCCCCAAAGAACCCCCAACATTTCCCTCCCCCCACACAAACAACCCCAACAATTCCCTCCCCCCCCACAGAACCCCCAACATTTCCCTCCCCCCACACACACAACCCCAACAATTCCCTCCCCCCCACAGAACCCCCAACATTTCCCTCCCCCCACACACACAACCCCAACAATTCCCTCCCCCACCCACTCCCCACACCCCCAACAGGCCCCCCCCTATTTAAATTAAGGGCGGCCACGCCCTCTGACCAAGGCCCTCTGTAGCAGGGCAATGAGCAGGCCCAGCAGTACCCTTAGTGGGCCCTGGAGCTGCTCATTGCCCTGCCGTAGGGCTCTCACCTCCTGCAGCAGCTGGTGCTGGCCAACTACAAGCTGCTGCTGGCCATCTACCAGCTGCTGCAGGAGGCGCATCATGGCCCCTGCACCTAGGGCAGGTGGAGGTGGGGCACGGGCTGGAGCAGGCCCAGGGGACGGAGCAGACCCAGGGGACGGAGCAGACCCAGGGGAACACAGTGGGGCAGGTGATGGTGCTGCTGCTGCAGGGGATGTGGATGGCTGAGGGGAGGGAGAGGGCTCTGCTGCTGGTACAGGTGTGGAGGGGGCCTCCATATAGTCCTCATCTATGATGAGCACCCCCTTCTCCGAGCCCGATGACTCCTCCTGCGCATCCTCCTCCTCCTCCTCCTCTTGCCGTTCCTCCTCCTCCTCCTGCTCCTCCTCCTCCTGCTCCTCCTCCTCCTCCTGCTCCTGCTCCTCCTGCTCCTGCTCCTCCTCCTCCTCCTGGAGGTGGTGGCCCTCCTCGTCTTGGCGCTCGGCTTCCTGCTGGTGGAGCCCTGTGTATGTAAAAGGAGTGTGATTGAGATCAGCGCATACAACATGGCTTGCATAGTGCAGTAGCTGGGTGGCGTGAGGCAGGGGATGGGGCAGGGTGTGGTAAGGCGTTGCCTATGCCCATGGGGAATGAGCTGCATCAGATGACATGACACAGAACCCTGGACCCTCCTCTGACACACACCACACAGGACATGTTGCCATACCAAATTCATTGCTGACCAGCATGTTTGCATTGTGAGATGCAACCAGGGGTTGATGGGCAGTTGTTGTAGGAGTTATTGGGGGGGGGGGGGCAGTGGGAAGGGTGTTGAACACAATTCTTTTATGTGAGTTAGGCCATGACATGCAGTAAAGGTAGGGCCTCAGGCAGGTGTACCAGGACACACTAATCAGCCACCACAGTAAGGGGAATAGTAAAGTGAGGCATATCATCTCATTCAGCTCGGGGGGGATGGTCGGAAGTTGCAGGCACGCTCATGGGAGAACCCCTGCAACCTGCATCCTTGATCTGGGACAGATATGTTATTACTTACTAGGTGGCTATTAGGCACATGGGAATTGATATTGTACAACACATTTGCATTATTCATGAAATGTATGTACTAATCTGTACAGGTGTCCTGTTTTTGAATACTTACGGCGAGCCCTGAGGTGCCTTCGCACCGCCCGGATGAGGTCGGGCCTCTCCCGCCTCACACGGCGGAACCGCCTCCTGAGGGACTCCAGGTCCCGGTGGACTCCAAACCGTCTGTAAGATATAAGTTTGTAGAGCAGGGGTGAGGGGGGTTGGTCCTTTTTGTCCTCTGCACACATTCATTTGCTATTCACATACCAGAGAGAGAGGGTCTACAGTGTTGGGGGGGGGGGGCACCTCCATTGCTACTGAATCATAGGAGCCACCTTTTTAACATTTTGGGGGGTGGAACCCCCAGTGGAGATGACCCCTCCCTCCATACATACAAGGCATTTATTTGATATTGGGGGTGGGGTGGTCAAGCACCCACAGCAGCCACCGAGTTGGTTCCTATGCAGATGATGCCAGAGAGGTGGGCATGAGGCCAGACAGTACCGTTTGTATACATTATAATGTATGCTTGTTAAACTACTTTATATGTGTTATCATGACCATGTTATAAAGTATGGTATAGGTTTCATTGGTCTCATGTTTCCATTATTCGGATGCGTTGTAAGCCACTGGCTGCAAAGAGGGGTTGGAAAATGTGGCCTTCACATAACTAACGAAATTGTCACATAACACTAATAGAATAGTCACATACCTAACCTAACGAAATACATTCTTGTAGGGATATGGGAATGGTCGTCGTTTCAATAACATACAAATTATTAGTGATTGTGCATGTTCCTATATTACTCATGATCCTTGCATGGACACTCCAGTTACTGGTGCTAACATTGATGACGGAGCTGTTATATGTGTAGGTACAGGAGGGGAGGGGGGTTGGGCCATAACCTTACCTTTCTAGCCTGTCCCGGATGCGGGACCAGGCTCGCATGGCCTGCAGCCTGGGGGGCAGGTGGTGGTGTTCAACAAACAGGCGATGCTGGTGCCTTAGGCAGAGGCAGACGAGCAGCAGGCTCTCCTCCTGTCCAAAATTCGGTTCTCTGCGTTGTGCCATTTTTCCACGTGTTGGAAAAGAAGTGCCTTATATAGACGACCTTGCATGAGGGACGTCGTTTCATGCACAGCTCCATATATGGATGACCATTCCATATATGGCCCCTATCAGCACGTGGACACCCTCGTAAGCATAGACGTCTTTGACGTGCACATGCCTGCACATGTGTGGAACGTGCCTTATATAGATGAGTATGACGACCCTTTTCACATATACACAATATGCATATAGCTGCATGTTCAGTAGGTGTACAGTGCATGCAGATCCGGACATTCAGATGGGCACATATGATGAAAGTATGGGTGGAGCAGCATGATATGTCTGTAGTTGACACATATACGCGTTCCTCATATTTTCCCGTACCTGGATGGCCTGAACAACATGTACTGTACTTGCGATACACCTATGTACATTATTTTACACACCACGTGATTTGGACGTTTGCACCTGCAATAATCGACCGTGTTAGGGCGCCCAATTTAGTCACGCTTATGCGCTCGTCATTTGATTGTTTTCTTACAGGGATAATCGATTATCGAAAAACGCCCACACTATTTTCCCATTATACATGTCTATTTTTGGACGTTTTCGTAAGAACGTCCTAATTCGTACTTGGACGATCTTTCCATTATGCCCCTCCTAGTCTACCCAATAAGATAAGCTTGTATCATATGGTATGATTTGATATAACATATGCATACTTGATCTTGGTCTGTCCTTGCCATTTTTGGGGCACAGACTATAAAAATCTGTGTGACACTGGTCTTATTCTCCAACTTCTGGTGTTGCAGCTGAAGCCCACTCCAGCTTATCCACATCTGTCTAGCCATAATCAGGGGAGAGACCATAGAATTCTTCTCAGCATTGGCCTTATTCCCCAACTACTGGAGTTGCTGTTGAAGCCCCACTCCAGCCCATCCACATTTGTTTAGCCTTAATCAGACCACAGACTGTAGAAGTCTGCCTGACACTGGCCTTATTTCCCAATTACTGGAGTTGCCATCTATGTGCCACTAAGTTTGTTTTCATTCCATTATTTTTCCATATAGGAATCCTTTGTATTTATCTCATGCATTTTTGAATTCTGCTATCATTTTTGTCTCCACAACCTCCCACGGAAGGGGATTTCAAGCATCTACCATCTTCTCATTGAAAAAGTATTTCCTGATGTTACTTCTAAATCGACCCTCTGTAACCTCAATTCGCGTGCTCTAGTTCTACAGCTTCCCTGCATCTGGAAAAGGTTTGTGTGTATATTAATACCTTTCAAATATTTAAATGTCTTATATCATCCCTATACTTCTTTTCCTCTAGGGCAGTTGTTTTCAATCCAGTCCTCTGGGACCACCTGGCCAGTCGGGTTTTCAGGATATTCACAATGAATATGCATGAGAGGTTTGCATGCACTGCCTTCTCAGTATTCAAATCTCTCTTATGCATATTCATTATGGATACCCTGAAAACCTGACTGGCCAGGTGGTCCTTGAGGAATGGGATGAAAATCACTGCTCTAGGGTATACATGATCAGGTCATCAAATCTCTTCTCATTTGTCTTGTGGCACAGAACCCATACTAATTTGTCACTTTTCTCTGAACCACTTCAAGTCTTTTTACATTCTTAGCAAGATATGGCCTCCAAAATTGAACATGATATTCCACTGGGGCTTCACCATTGATTTGCACAGTGGCATCAACACTTCTTTTCTTCTGCTGGTTATATCTCATTTATGCAGCCTAGCATCCTTCTGGCTGTGGCCACCGCCTTGTCACATTGTTTCATTACCTTGAAATCTTCAGACATTATCACCCCAAGGTCCTTCTCCTGAAATGTGCTTATCAAGCTCTCTCTCCTCCTATCTCGTCCATCTCCTTTGGATTTCTATACCCCAAGTGCATCACTCTGAACTTTTTCACATTATATTTTAATTCCAGACCTTACATCATTCTTCTAATTTGTGGAGATCTCATATTTTCTACTCCCTCTAGGGTGCCCACTTTGTTGGTGATCTGTGCTTTATCAGCAAAAGTCTAACATTTCCTTCTCACTCTTCAGCAATGTCACTCACAAATTTATTAAATAGGATCAGCCCCAGTACCGAATCCTGAGGCTCTCCACTACTCATTTTCCTTTCACCTGAGCAGATTCCATTTGCCATCACCCTCTGTCATTTGTTGGTCAACCAGTTTCCAATCCAATTCACCACTTTGGGTCCTGAATTCAGCCTACTCAACTTATTCATGAGTCTTCTCGAGGAACTGTACGAAAGACTTTGCTTAAAATCCAAGTAGATTACACGTAATGCATGTCTTTTATCCAGTTCTATAAGATATAGTATTGGATATTTAGGTGGTTTTTGATTGATGCCTCTATAAAATAAGCATAAGGTGCTCTCTTATAAAATTCCTCTCACTAGTTGCAGACTAGTGCTTTATTCTAATTGGCTGAGACACATGGCAAGGAAAAAGATGACCACTCTATTCAATAAACCTTTAGTTGCGTTTCATCATGTTAAAGATATGGGTCCCTATTTACTAATGCTCAACATATACAATCAGCCTTTTTGCTATTTTATTTAAGGGATAATGAAAAAGCCAACACAGCATTAGTGTGAGTCCCTTTTTGTACTGAGACTTCTATTGTGATTCACTGCCTTATTGTGCTGCAGTTAAGAAAAAAGCTGTATTCTAGCGTGAACTACTACCTTCTTTGCCTGCAGCAGGACAGAATACATGCTTTGATCTGGGAAGTTCAGATTTCTTGACTGCAGTATTAACGGCATTTAATTTTCCAAATGATGTTGTGATGTGTATCATCAGACTTCCACTAGGGAACACCATCATCTTCTATCTCTCTTTTGAGTCTAATGATGTTAGTTGCTTTTGTCTGCACTTAGACTGAACTCAGTTCTCCTGCAAACAGAGGTTGTAAATTAACCAAACTGCAGCTTCTCCTCCTGTTCTACAGGCTCATAAACTTCATCCCTTTCTCTTTCATCAGGCATTAGATTGACTCTGCTACAAAACACACAGGCAATGTAGCTGGCACTGACTTCTGAATCAATATTTCCTTAAGACTTCTCCGTTTTTGACTTCTTTTTGTAATTACGAGCCCACAGAAAGACCTATCTCCTGGAAATACAAGAGCTAATTTGATAAGAAATATGATGATACTTGACACAGCCAGACAAATTTCAATCACTAGAGCATCCCAGGCCTTACTTTCACTCCCAGATGATTTTGCCTTTGGTTCTTTGCTAGAGCTGTATGTCATAATTTTCTGTCAAGGAAATCAGTTAATGATAAGGGTATGTTTTGAAGTAATGTAGTTTTATACTTTCAAAGAAAAGGAAAGTGACATTTTCAGCGAAGATGAGAAGAATGGAAACCAGCATAATATTCTCCTCCAGATCCATGTCACTGCTACAGTTCAAATACTCATAATGAGATCTATAAGTCCATTGGTGATAAAACAGTTGGTTTTCTGCAATTGGCAATGAAATGCATGCTGTAGGTAGCAAGGTGGTGATAGAAGTGTTGCAATAAAGAACTTAACTCACAAATAAACATAAAAATGGATGTAAAATAACATTATAGCATGAACAGTTTTTGGAAGTAATCTCTGTAGTACAGGCTTGATTCACTTCTAAAGGACTGGGCCTCAGTTAGTAGAAAACAGCTGAACACTGGTTTTCCTGAACATTAACTGTTGTAAAAAGGGAATATTTAGTTGCTATATATGTGTTTTTTAAATTATCTTTATTGGCATCAGTGCAATACATGCTTACATTCTACTGTCTTGTATACAAAGCATTAAGCCCCCAATTTATTAAAACGTGCTAAGGATTTTCATTTATCACGTGTTAATAGCCAAAATTAATATCTGATAACTGAGTTAACTGTTGGGTACATTCCTAGTATTTTTGGGAGGGCTGCAGTGCAGTTAATATGTGAGAGAGTTTGCTACTGTGCTTTAACTGATGGCAGATATGTGATGCAGTTAGCTATATCTTGAGGTTGGTTAACTGCTTTGCGTTATCAGCCACATTAGCACCCATATGTTGGCACCCAGAGGGCATCTGACTGGTACATATTCTATAAAGGAAAGTAGGCATCTGGTCTTCAAATAGCTACATGGTTTAGCTTCAGTTTTATATGTACTACTCTATTGTTGTAAAAAACAGATAGGCAAGTGGTCCACTAGTCCCTGTAAAATGGAAGATGAGGAAGCAGACATGGCGGAAGATGAACTTACAAGTCTTTATTGTGGAGAGCAGGTAAATGGATGCCCAACACAGCCATATTTCACTTAGCATAACATGCTTGTGAATGAGCAGAGACTTTCAGTTTGTATGATGCTCTGTATTACCTGGGCGGTAGTTACACCACACCCTAGTTCTCCTACCTTGGGGAAAGTGAGAGGATTACTCCTTGAGGTGTTATATTGCTCCTGAAGCAGCCCTGCTGGGGGAAACATGGCCGTGTTGGGCATCCTTTTACCTGCTCTTTACAATAAAGACTTATAAGTTCGTCTTCCACTATGTTTGCTTCTTCATCTTCCATACAACTCTATTGTTCTTCATACCAATTAACTTTAAGATTAATGAACAACAATATTTTTCTCTTTCCTCCAATTTATTGTCTTGTGTCTATAATAAACTATGAAAGATCTTATTCATGGTTACTTTTTATTGGAAATCTCTTCCAATTGATCTAAGACTTGAGAACTCTTATGTTTTGTTTTGTAAAAATCTTAAAACTGTTTTGTTTAATGATTACCTACTTGATAATTTAGTTTAAAGATTGCTTACTGCTGTTTACTGTTTATTTCTGTAAAGTCTTGGCTTTTACGCCAAACTTAAAATTTACTTTAGGTCTGTTTTGTTGTGGATTCAACTGGCTCCACCTGCCTTGTCTCTCTCCTCCTTATTTTCCTGCACTTATTTTTGTTTCCCCAGTCTGTTCTATGGTTTGATTGTGTGAATGTTTGGTTACACTTTCCTATTTTTATTGTAGTTCCTTTCACACTTTTAGAATTGTAATTTCCAGATTTGTAAACCACCTTGGTCTGCTAGTTAGTTAAGGTAGTATAGCAAGTTTGCATGTATAAATAAATAAATATGTTTTATTTTATTGTATACTTCTGTTTTATTGTAAACCACCTTTGTCTGATAGTTAAGTTGCTATATAGCATGTTTGTATGTATAAATATTTAAATAAATATGTTTTATATGATATACTGTGAGAAGGAAGAGGCTGTCCTACCCTGGTTAGGCCTCTAGAGGGCGCTGTTCCCCTAAAATGTCCAGGGAGAAGGGCTGGGTGAGTCAGTAAGGGGATGTATAGCAGGAGGTTGCTAGGACCGAGGAGAGTCCTGGAGGAGGAAACAGGTGCAGCAGGTTATGGGCTGGGTCCTGTTTAGCCATTAACCACTTAATACCCCACCTGAGTGGTGAGGGAGAGAGGAGAGCTAGCAGCTGAAGCAGAGAGCTGGGAGCTGATGCAGAAAGATCCCCATGGAAAGTACTGGTGGAGCCCTATGGACTGGTGGTGAACTGTGTGTATAAAGAAAGGAAACTGGCTGGGGTAAGAAGGCCCTTGAGCTTTAAGTATAAGAACTGTGTGTCCAAGTACAGAGAGAGGCAGGCTGCAAAGCCTGGGGTTGGAAGTCCCCAAAGTATTGCTGTACTGAGAGAAGCAGGCTGCAAAGCCTGGGGATAGAAGTCCCCAAAGTATTGTGGAGCTAAAGGAAGTGTGCCCTAGGGGCTGAAATAAAGTTTTGTATGAATAATATTCTGTTGGTGAGACCTGACTGTGTTTTTCTTTTGAGAAGCAGGTCACCCCGAGCTGAAAGGGGTATAAGACTAATTTGCATATAATCTGCATACTAAAATCCAGCTCACCCTGAGTGAAAGAGGGACCTGGAATCTAGAGGTTGGAGCCTCTCCTCACAAGAGGAGGTGGGGGATGTCACAATACTTCTGTCTTATTGTAAACCAACTTGGTCTGCTAGTTAATTAAGGTGGTATAGCACATTTGTATACATAACTAACTAACTATTTTATTTTATTGTACACTTGTGTCTTATTGTAAACTGCCTTGGTCTGCTAGTTAGTTAAGGTGGTATAGCAATTGTATGTATAACTAACTAACTAACTATGTTTTATTTTATTATATATTTCTGTCTTATAGTAAACAGCTTTGGTCTGCTAGTTAGTTAAGGTGGTATCAAGTTTGTATGTGTAAATAAGTAAATATGTTTTATTTTATTGTATACTTCTGTCTTATTGTAAACCCGCCTTGGTCTTAGCACGCATAAGTTAAGGCACCATATATAGAATTTGGGGGATAACACTATTGGAGATATACACCTAAGGCCCCTTTTACAAAGCAGTGGAAAGCCCAAAGTGGGCTTACTGCTCGCTAAAAAGGAAGTACCACCAAGCTACTGCAGCAGCCCGGCAGTACTTCCCACCTCCAGCCCGCCATCATATCCGGTGCTACAAAAATGTATTAATTTTTGTAGTGCCAGTGTATACCCGGCTGTAATTGGGCTCCCTCTGAAATGGCCGTGCCGCAAGTGCTTTACTTGCCGTACGGACATTTCCTACAGAAAAGAAAGACCTACCCTTTTACCCGCTGTGGTAAAAGGGGGCCTTGACGAGCATCAAAAACACACGCCAACACCAGCGCAGGCTCCCTTTTGCCACAGCTTGGTAAAAGGGGCCCATAATTACAGAACAGCATTTATGTACACTTTTGGCACAATGTACATATATACCATTATTCTAATTATTAAGGTGTGTAATTAGCAGACAAATGTTAGTGCCTACTTTATAGAATTACCCCCTTATGTACTGTAACAATCCCCTGCATTATTCCTTGGATTCTATATATGCCGCCCAAATTTGCACGTACAAATTAATTGAGTAACGAGCCCTTAACTACCAATAATTGGGTGCTAACAATCAATTATTGAAATTAATTGGCACCACTTATGATCTGAACGCACATCAGGCTGCAGGCTATTCTATAAGGCACAGCGCCTAACTCTACTAGCGTGTAACTCAAAAGGGGGAATGGCCATGGGATGGTCAGGGGCATTCTGAAAAGTTATGCACATAATTATAGAATACTGCCTCTATGTGCCTAACTCTGGTGTCATCACTTACACAGATGTCATCACGCATAAAGTCTGGCAACAACAGTTAGGCGCAAGAATCGGTGCTAAGCATTATTTTATAAAGTGCGTACACCCTTTACAGAATAGCACTTAGCACTGATTTTTTTTCAGTGCCCCCCCCCCCCCATTTTTGAGCAACATTTATAGAATTTCTCCCTAGGTGTAAAGCACAGTCTCCACCTATTCCCCACTTATTCCCTACTCCACACTAAAGGGGATAATTCTATACCATCATAATTGGGTACCTATGCATATATGCACTTATGCCAGCCATAGAGTTGCCTTAAATGTGTGCACCTAGGTGTTGATGACATATATTTAACTCACAGTACTCTATAAATTAACCCCTGGATTCTATATAGTGCGACTTGAGTTGAACACGCAAATCCAGTCATATTCTGGATTTCCATGTACAACTTAATTAGTTAACAAGCTAATCAGCACTGATCATTGCCAATTAACAAGCACTTATTGACACTAATTAGAATTAGAATTTATGCGCATAGCTGTCTAAGCTATTCTATAATGTGATGCACGTAACTTTTAAGTTACATAGTTGAAAAGGGGGCGTGGAATGGGCGGGTTGTGTTTTGTTGACTGCTGCCAGCATTTTGCCTGGAAATTCAATGCTGGGCTGTGTCCGGGCTCCGGCATTGAATTTCCAGGTTTACGAAACCAGCTAAACCATCCTGTTTAAGTGTGATATTCAGCACCTTGTGATAAATATAGGACATGCCTTCGACACGACCTAGCCACCAGAAGGAGCTCTTATAGTAGAAGACTGCTGTAATGACCTGAAGGGAGCCACTAGAGGGTACTCAGGACTAGAAGAAGCCTTCTTAGATGGGTAGTGACCACTAGAGGACATTCTAATGGCAGGGGCCTTTGAGTCATTTTATAGAGGCTACTCAGGACTCAACAATAGTCCAGGCACAGATAGCTGGGGAGGCGCGAAGGTTACCTTTATGCTAAGTTAAAAAGGGAAGGGCCCATGGCAGAAGAAAGGAATAGTTCCTTTCAGGAGGCAAACGCATTAGAGAAGGTTCTGTACCTTTTCCAGAATATAGGAGGAGGCCAGGAAGGGTGGGGTTTGTAGAAAACAGCTCTTTAAAAATGCCTTCCCAAGAAGAGAGTAGAAGGAGAAGGAGCCTTCCAAGAAGAATGAAGGATGCCAAGCAACTGATAATTGGACACCACTAGAAAGAATTCCTAAAGAAAGACATGTTATTTACCTGAAGTCCAGAATAATGGGAAAGATAAGGAACTTTGATTTGGCCACAGTGTGGAGGAAACACTGTGAACCTTGAAGTAAGACTCTGATGTCAACAGCCAGGAGTGGAGGACAGGATTGTAAAGTTGAGGTGAAGTAAAATCCTGTTCAAGGCGTGGTGACTGTTTTATCTGAGACCCTCATCTCCTAGTGGATGGCTCAAATGTACTGAATTGTTTGCTTAAGGAAAAGTAACCCCTACAGAGTGGTTAGCAGAAGCTAATTGGAGTGGATTTGCATTTAGAATGGTTAATTTGCATATCATGGGAAGCCGGCTGAGTATTGTGTAACTGACCCACACATTCTCCCAGTGGAGGGCTCAGTTCTAGAGTGCTTGCTAAGGCATTTGTTGCAAGAAGAACACCACTTCAGAGTAAAAGTATAGCCCATGAGAGAAGATTTGCCTTCTGAGTGGTTAATTAGCATATCCTGTGAAACCTGTTTAAGTGGTATTAACCAGATGGAGTGCCAGGCGGTGCAAGGAGGGTAACAGAGCTATGACGTGTTTCCAGGGAAAATTTAAGAGGAGGGGATATTGGATGAAATAACAGATGTCTTATGATTATTCATCCTGAGTTAAAGGGGAGCCTTGCAGATTGACTTTGAAAGGGAAATAAAGCATATAAAAGAAAACATTCCTATGGGTTCTCTTCCTTCTGGAAGTGATCTGGCTCCCTAGTGCGTTCTGTTGAGCAGAAGGGAATATGGCCACCTTAGGAGGTGGAGGAGTCTATTGGAGTTTACTCATACTTCTCTGGATGGGGGGAGTGTTGTCAGGAGGAACTCAAGATGTCACTTCCTGTTGAAAGGAGAGAGCGTGACAACTGGTTATGGTGAACTGCATATAGATAGGATTGACTTTTATACAGTCCTATTTATGTGGTTACCTTGGTCGGTTAACTGGCCAAGTGCTGACTCCACCCCTGGAGTGCCCCTAAAATAGCTGGATTTCAGTTAGGCGTTAACTGGACGTTTTCAGCAGCACTAACTGTTTATGTGCCACTGAAAATGAGCAGTTAGCCCAGAAGAAGCGATTTAACTGGCCAAGAACTGTTTCTGGCTAGTTAAATTGCTTTGAATATTGACTCCTTCATTTACAGTTTAATGGTGCAGGATTGATTACCACTTGCTCCTTCTCTGTTAACCTTACAATGTGCCAGTTGCCTTGATGTTCTGCTTTGCTCTGAACACTGATCTTGATGAGAGTCTGAGACAGTTGACCAGAGCCGCCGAGAGACACAGCCGGTCCTAGGGCAGGACTGCTGCCTCGCTGCGCTCCCCCACTCGGGCCACCCCTCCCCCACATTTGGGCCACCTTCCCTGCCTGCCTTCTTACTTCCCTGTGTATGACTGCTCCTCCCTCAGTCTGTCTGTCTGCTCCTGTGTGCCAGGAGGACTCGGATGGTTGCATTAATGAAATAACCTGGGTCACACAGATTATCGGTTAATACAATCAGCCGGGTCCTCCTGGCACAGACGAGCAGTGAGACAGATCTGGAAGCAGGCAGGCAGGAAGAATCTTGCCAATGCCAGCTCTCTCTTGAGGCTGGGCCCATAGAATTTTGCCCCCTCTGTCCTCCCCCTATCGGCAGCCCTGCAGCTGATTTAACGACCTTAAAAAAACATGTGATAGGCCAAATCAAGTTACATTCAGATACAATAGGACCTGGGGAGGGGGAAAGGTGAAGCAGGGAATATGTTTACAAGTGAGGAGACATGAGAAACGCTTCTGGGTATGGAGTATATGAAATACATGTTTCAGTGGTTCAAGCAGTTAAAGGATGCAACGGTTTGAATTTAGGGGGGATCTAAGAGAAGGACTGAGAAGGGTAAGGGAAAAGGGGAAAGAAAATGTTTAGGGTTAGCATACCTAGTTATTTAAAATTATTGTCCATTGTTCGTCCTTCATGCTTTTTTGGCACTTTCAGAAGGAAGTAAGAGGTGAAACAGGGTCTCATGTTATCCAATGAGACCCTGTGCTAAAATAGCATGACTTGTGGTAAAATAAGCAGTCTTAACAGTAGGCCGTATTGATAACTTCCCCCCTTTATCTACCCAGTAAGGTGATTTGGATTATAACTGCTTCTCAATTCATATGCCCATGCCTTCACTGAGGGTTGAAACTGTCATTCCATGTAGATTATCTGTATCAGTAGATATCTTATTACCGCACAGTAAAGGCGATTATTACTGGGGGTATGAGAACAGAACAAGATCACGCAGGGGGAATGAAAATGGTGTGCAAGATTGATAATATAGAAATATCAGCAAAACCATGATGATAAATTGCTTTTGTTTGGTATTAAATTGTAAAGTTGTACTTAAAAATGTTAAACTAATGCCTAGTATTAAGATTGTTCTTGATTAACTCATATAGCATGAATAGACTTGAGTTGTTAATATGGAGACGAATGAATAGACTTGAGTTGTTAATATGGAGACGACAAGTTTCAAAAGATTTCACCTGGGTGATTAAGCTGCTATCTCAGAAAAATAAAAGACGAACAAAAAGCACAAGGGGCCTCTGGAGCTGGGATAGCAAAAAGTTCTTTATTAGAAGACCGGACACAGGTCGTGCTTCGGCAACAGTGCCTGCTTCAGGGGTCTGATAGGAATTGCTATCCAAGTTAAAAGACCTTTCGTATGGTCCCGTTCTCACTTGTTCAAAACAACGCCGCAGAAGCACGTCTCTCCGGAGTCATTACCAAAAAGATGCCAAAATGAAAGGTAATATTTGCCCTCCCCCTATGTAAGTAGAAGTACTTCTGTTGTTTCATAGTGCTAACAATTTTATCCATGCTGAAAAGGGAAAGGATTAAGGTAGGGAGAGAGTAGACCTAGTAGTCAACGTGGAAGCATTTCATTCTGAAAACCTTGCATGTGAATCATGACATTGACAATGCATCTTCTGTAAAGCAGGTGCAAAATTTTCAGGTACTAAATTATCCCTAGCATTGGCCATTCAAGCATTTCCACATGGAAGTTCTGTGGGCAGATTCACTTTGTAAATATGCTTGCAGGCCTAGTTGTATGAAGCCCCCCCAAACATTTTAAAAATTGTCCCCCAAATAAAAAAGAAGCAGCATTGTAAAGGCTAACAATGACCAAATGCTCTGCCTGATTAAAGCTTTGATTCTAATGGGGAGTATGAGAAATAAACCTGCAATCCATACCAAGAGTGCTGCCTCTGAGTTAAGGAGACCTGTATCTACCTTGGCCTAGCTAAGTATTTATCTTGTTTCAGGGAGCATAAGTGAAATAATGGATGGATTCAACAACATACAATTATTGGAGTGCCTCTACCATTAATTAGTATTTAAATCTTAGTAATTAATGATAGAGACACTGAAAGGGTATGTCATGTCACAGCACTGCATTGATTTAAGACTATAAATCAAGTCAGCAGTACTATAGCTTTTGAGGGATCCAGTGAAAATGACCATAAGCAAAAGTGAAAAATGTACATGTTGCCCTTTTTGCACTTCTGCTGATCATGCTGAAATGTTTCTGCTGGATGTGAATTTATTTAAAGGTGCACAGTACCG
Source organism: Microcaecilia unicolor (assembly GCF_901765095.1). Lineage (NCBI taxonomy): Eukaryota > Metazoa > Chordata > Amphibia > Gymnophiona > Siphonopidae > Microcaecilia > Microcaecilia unicolor. The sequence goes on along the minus strand of NC_044039.1, from coordinate 157,008,470 downwards.
TTGCAATACTTTGGTAATATGTCAGGTTTTTCCCTGCCTGTTTCTCCCAGTGCAAGCAGGTTTAGCATGGAACAATATTGGCACTTAAAAAATCTGCACATATGGGTGTGTCAGGGGCATAGCCAGACTTCGGCGGGAGGGGGGGGGTCCAGAGCCCAGGTGAGGGGGCACATTTTAGCTCCCACCCTCAGCGCCACCGACCCCCCCCCCCCCGCCATTACCCCCCCCCCTGCTATTGCCGGCTGTTTGATATCTTCTTCCCAACATCTACATAGACCTAGACATGCATTGGAAGATTTACTTAAAAGGAAAGTATAGACATGCAATGTTATTTAAACTTCAAGAGGGATAACTCCAACCTAATATAGAGAGAAATACTATTCCAAAGAACAGTGGCAGAAACACTAAAGCAAGAGAGGTGTAAAGCTTCTCAACGGAGCTGGGTACAGAAGGGGATGACAGGAAGACATTGACAGGAAAATTGAAGAGTTCTCTGGGGATTATAGGGTATGAGAAGGCTAGTGAGAAATAGGAAGAGCCCTGAAGATTGAATATGATGGCTGAGGAATTTGAGCTCTGAGTAGCCTAGTAAGGTATGGTAAGGTAAGGAAGTGTGAAGTTCTTTGCTCTTCCTTACCTTACCATACCTTACTAGGCTACTCAGAGCTCAAATTCTTACAACTACCCACTTTCTTACAAAAACTATCAGAAGTTTCCACAGAAACATGGTAACGGATCTAGCTTTAATCTTTATGCAGAGTAACCTCTCTTCTGGAAAAGAGCTTTGAACCAACTAATGATTTCAGAAAGAGGTCTTTCCAAAAGGTAACAAAACATATGAATCCTAGCATTGTTGAACCAATGTCGCCTGAATAAAATTAATTTGATGATTGCTCTGCACCCCACAATCCCACATCATGGAGAAAGAGATAACAACAGTGTCACTTCAATCCAACCAATCAGAGTTATTCATTTTCTGTGCTGGTTCCCAGTACATTGCTCTTTCTTTCTGCAAACCTACAAAATTCTAATTCTAATAATTTAAATGGCCTATGTCTCATGTTGATAATAATACTAATACTAATAATCATAATAAATTCCTTATCACCATAAATATAGTCTCACATGCCCAATTTTCATACTTATTATACTTATGGCATTTCTGTGAATTAATTTAGTTAAATTATGGCTGAATGCTAACTTTTGCCCTGGAGCATTTTGATGATACCTATGTCCAATTTAAGTTTGTATTAATAAAAATGTAATAGAATGAAACTTTGCCTTGGCTAACTGTCTTTCCACCACTCCTAGTAAGAATAATGGACAGCTGTAAACTGGAGCTGATCCTTAAAATTTTCTCAGCTTACACAAGTAGGCTAAATTTAACTACAACCCAATTTTTACAAACCTTTTCTTTTTCTCAGGGGAGAATGCTCTTAGTGCCACTGTAGCACTCTGTTTATGGCCCTTTGCCAGGCTGCTTCTGTGGCCTCCCTGCTGCTGAATGTGTGATTCATCTTTCTTCCCCCAGGCATTCTGAAATCTGTCTCCCCCCTCCCCCCCATGATATTCAGCACTATTTAACTGGTCAGCAACAGCTACTTATTAGGATTGTGAGAGTTCAACCAAATAGTGAGCCTTTGGGCTGTGGAGCTCTGAACCAGGAAGAACTCCGAAAACAGGAGATGGTGTCACTGCTAGGGCAAATCGGATAGGGAACTCTGGAACAACAGAAGACTGGAACTTAGGCACAAGGCTTTAGGCAATTGGAACTCAGGAACAACGGAAGACTGGAACTCAGGAACAATGGAAGACTGGAACTCAGGAACAAGCCGAAGACTGGAACTCAGGAACAATGGAAGGCTGGAACTCAGGATAAAGGTGAGCCGGTTGATATTGTGTATCTGGATTTCAGAAGGCGTTTGACAAAGTACCTCATGAAAGACTCCAGAGGAAATTGGAGAGTCATGGGATAGGAGGTAGGGTTCTATTGTGGATTAAAAATTGGTTAACAGAAAGAAAACAGAGAGTAGGATTAAATGGTCAGTATTCTCAATGGAGAAGGGTAGTTAGTGAGGTTCCCCAGGGGTCTGTGCTGGGACCGCTGCTTTTTAACATATTTATAAATGACCTAGAGATGGGAGTAACTAGTAAGGTAATTAAATTTGCTGATGACACAAAGTTATTCAAAGTCGTTAAATCGCGGGAGGATTGTGAAAAATTACAAGAGGACCTTACGAGACTGGGATACTGGGCGTCTAGATGGCAGATGACGTTTAATGTGAGCAAGTGCAAAGTGATGCATGTGGGAAAGAGGAACCCAAACTATGTCGTGCAAGGTTCCGCGTTAGGAGTCATGGACTGAGAAAGGGATCTAGGTGTCATCATTGATGTTATATTGAAATATTCTGCTCAGTGTGCTGTTGCGGCTAGGAAAGCAAATAGAATGTTGGGTATTATTAGGAAAGGGATGGAAAACAAAAATGAGGATAACATGTATAGAATGTTTGTACATTTGGGAAGCTCGCCAGGTGCACTTGGCCTGGATTGGCTGCTGTTGTGGACAGAATGCTGGGCTCGATGGACCTTTGGTCTTTCCCCAGTGTGGCATTACTTAAGTACTTATTGTATCGCTCCATGGTGCGATCGCACCTCGAGTATTGTGTTCAATTCTGGTCACCGCACCTCAAAAAAAGATATAGTGAAATTGGAAAAGGTGCAGAGAAGGGCGACAAAGATGATTCAGGGGACGGGACGACTTCCCTATGAGGAAAGGCTAAAGAGACTGGGGCTCTTCAGCTTGGAGAAAAGGCGGCTGAGGGGAGATATGATAGAGGTCTATAAGATAATGAGTGGAATGAAACGGGTTGATGTGGAGCGTCTGTTTATGCTTTCCAAAAATACTAGGACAAGGGGGCATGCGATGAAGCTGCAGTGTAGAAAATGTAAAACGAATCGGAGGAAGTTTTTCTTCACTCAACGCTTGGTTAGACTCTGGAATTTGTTGCCAGATAAGGTGGTTGGGGCGGTTGGCTTAGTGGAGTTTAAAAAAAGGTTAGACGGCTTCCTGGAGGAAAAGGACATAGAATGTTATTGAATGGACGTAGGAATAATCCACTATTTCTGGGATGGGCGGGATGAAATGCTTGTTCTTTTGGCCGCTGTCGGAGACAGGGCGCTGGGCTCGATGGACCCTTGGTCTGTCCCAGCATGGCGATGTTTATGTCTTATGTCTTATGACTAGAATTCAGGAACAAGCCGAAGACTGGAACTCAGGAACAACGGAAGACTGGAACTCAGGATCAATGGAAGAATGGAACTCAAGAACAGGCTGGCAACCACAGGTAACAGAGGTGAACAAGTTGCAGAAGCATTGACTGTGGATGGGGAGCTCTGGGAAATACCTCCTGGACTGGAAGCAGAACTACAGCAGGCCCAGCAGGAGTTCCTTCTGTAGTCCATAAAGCTGCATCTTTGGTGCGCACCCATACCCCAGGGCCTTGCCCTCAATGCAGCAGTGCTGTCCTGATGCCAGCGATGAGGAGAACGCTATCAGACCACAACTCCCCCTTGCTGGTAAGGTGGAAGGGCTGGTCATGGCCGAGAGCCATGACAATGCTGACCATTTAAATAGAGTTAAACCAGCTAACCGCAAATATTCAGTGGGAGATCACTAGTTATCTCCACTGAATATTTGCGGTTAGCAAATATCGCACAATATAGCCAGTTAGCACCAATATTCAGCACTGGATTTAGCAGTTAATTAGGACCACATAAATAGCATTCCCTTCTTTAACTGCTAGGAACTTAACCGTTTATGTTCCGGCGGACAAAAATGAACCCAGAAATTCAATGCTGATCATCAGATATGGCAAGGCATTGAATTTTCAGATTCAGTGACGGCAGCGGGCTTTAACCGAGCTGCTCATGGCTGGCTGAATATCGGACCCTGTGTCTTTACCCTCAGCCAACTCCATGTCTCACTCTGGGGGATCTAGAGGTCTGTTCTAGCATGGTCCATCCTGAACCTGGTTCAAAATATGAGTGGTGGAGAAAATTATGGAACTAGTGGGTGCTTAAACTCTTACCAAGGGGTCCTTTTACTAAGCAGTGGTCAACACTAATGCATGCTTCCTTACTGCAGCAAAAAATGCCTTAATGCGAGGCACACTCTGGCATCCTATGGTAATTTTGGGATCAGTGCATGCTACACACACACACTAAAATATAAATTTTTATTTTTAGCACTAGGGAGGTCTAGAATATAGGTGGCGGTAGGTATTCATGCGCTAATGAATGTGTGCAAATGGGAAAATTAGCATATGGCCTTTAATACTGCAAATAGAACAATTGGCCCTTTTACCTCTGCAGTAAAATTGACCTGAGTGAGAATGACCCCTGTAAGGACATACTAAGGCCTCTTTTTACTGTAGTTTGGTAAAAGGGCCCCGAAGCCAGATAGGGTGGTACAATGGTGTACCTAACTTGATTGCCACCTGGGGCAGACAAACCCTCTCCTCCAGGCGCATCACCTCCCACCCTCTCCAAGCAGTAAGAGTGTGCATTGAGCAGTCACATATCTGCAGTCTACATGTGTGCATCTTTCAGCTCTGCAGGTCCCCTGTCCAAGAACAGGAAGTCGTCAGAGGGGGCAGGGGACTGTCAGAGCCAACAGCTGTGCACATGTAGATTTTGGCTACGCGACTGCTCGATGCATCCCCCTTGCCTGCACCTAGTGAGGACCACACCCACTGCTCCACCCTTAGTACACAACTAGGGTGGTACATTCTCTGAAGTCCAATCCTTAAGAATATTCATCAAATGCACTTTTGCCTACATCAGAGACTAGTATATAGCACTCAGTACAACACTACCATTGAAATGAGTATACCACAGGAACAAACAATTATTTTATTAGATATGAACTAAATTACTTGTGGGCTTATTTTCAAACAGAAAAACATCCAAAAAAGTGGCAGCTGGACTTCTTTTGCCAAAATGTCAAAATCGCAGTTTTTGAAACCCATTTTAAAGATGTTTTTCTATGCAGTTCATTTCCAGTGCATCCAAATCACAAGGGGCATGTCAGGGGTGTGTTGAGGGTAGGATTTGGATGTTCCCAGAACTTGGATGTTTTTCTGCCATAATGGAACAATGCAAAAATGTCCAGGGCTAAAATATAAGAAAATAATGTCACAAAACGCCTAGCCACCTGCCTGGGGTTACATTGTGGCCACTTAGAGGGTCTATCCCCAGCACAGCTCAGGTCCACCTGCCGCTTGTCTCTACACTAGCACCCTCCTCCCACCAACTGGGCTCCAACCGTCTCTGGGTGAGTCTCCTGCACTCAAATTATCCCCAGTGATTTCTAGGTTACTAGGGCCATACTCCCAGTGGTCCCACAGTTCCCAGAAAGAACTCACAGACCCAACACACAAACCACCTGGATTCTTCTTCAGTCCAGATAAAGAGACAATAAACTGAAAATTGTTTATTGTCTTAAAAATTGAACAGTGTAACATAAAAAGTGCAATCAGCATACAATAACAGGTGACTGAAATATGGATCAATTATAACACTAAACGTTTGTTTACTTTCTAAAAAGTCCCTGGGAAGATGAGGACATATAACTGTTCACAGATCCTCAGCAAAGAGATCCTACTCTCTTTTCTTCCTGGCTAAGGCTGGGGCAAATGAAAAGAGCTCCTGGGCCAATCAGAGTCCAGAACAACAATGTAGGCATTTTCTTTATCTGTGTGCTAACTAAAAGAAGGAATGGTTATTCCTCTGTAACAGTAACAATTCTAGTAAAAGTAACATAAATCATTTTCTTCTGAACTCTGCTAAGACAGCAGATGTACAGATTAGTAGGACCCAAAGCAGTCCAAAACAAGTAAAGTCAGAAACAACACAGTTTATACATACTTGGTAGCAGTAATGAAACAGTGATAGAATATTCACATAGCAAGCAGCCTGATGCAACAGATTTATTTTCCACTGAACATAATTAACTTTGTATAAACTTGGAGGCTAATAATATGCTGAACTGGACAATGTTGGCACATTAAGACTGACTCTGGACAGAATTTCTGTATGAAGGAAACCCTTACCTCATTATTCAATACCTCTCTGTGAAATAGTAGTAATAAAAAAGGTAAGTGTATTTTTAAAATATTCCACTGCAATCCACAAAACAAAAGGAGCAAATTCCCACATGCTATTTTTTTCTTTTAATGTAGGCACAGGGAAAAAAACCAAGATTTTAAATGCTCCCAGGTTTCAACCTAATTCATGTTTAATGTGGCATATAAATGCAATAAAAAAGTAAATAAATAGATAGGTAGAAACTTTGAATATTGAGCACCTGATTTTCATAACATGATGTCTGTTTTAGTGGCCCATTACCATGGGAAAAATCTCTGCACAAATATAACACTGCTAGGGTGTCCCTTTAACCAGCATCTCCAAATGACACACTAATTACAATTTATAAACAAATTACTACTCTACCTATAAAAAGTTATTCCGTCATTATACTTTCTCTGTGTACATCTGTATGCTACACAAGTCGGTATGTTTGAAAATATAAGTGAGATTAAATAAAAATGTTACCAATAATGAAGAACAACATGGATGCAGCAGCTCATAGGTTTGTTTGCTTTGTTTTGAGTGTATGGTGATGATGGCTGCATGAGGAAGGGGAAACAGAGACTACCCTAACTGGCTTCAACCTCCCTTCCTCCCTCCCACACACAACACCATCCATCCATCCACCTCTCCTCCAGCCCTGATGTCCTCCCTTCACATACCTCAGATTACCCTGGTGGTCTAGTGGCTTGCTTCAGGGCAGGAAATGTCCCCACGCTTTCCTGCCCACTGCCATTGATCCTCTCGCCGCCAACGCTTGTTTAAAATGGCCACCTAGACTTCAATGTACTGTACCCATATATAGGTGACACCTGAAGACATAAGGATATTGTAGTGGTGTACAGTTGGGTACAGTAGGTATTTGGTGGGTTTTGGAGTGCTCCCCATATATTATAAGGGGGTAATAGTGAGATATGTGCCTGGGACTTTTTATGCGGTCTACTGCAGTGTCCCCTAGGGTGCCCCACTGCCCTGCTGGAATGTGTATGTGACCAGTCTATTAAGAATGCTGGCTCCTCCTACGTCCCAACGGCTTGTTTTGGTGTGTTTTCCCTTCAGACATTTTTTTTCAAAAATGATCATAAAAAATTGCACTGAACACAAAGTATCTATAAAACATCTAGAAAATGGCCATTTAAAAAAAAAAAAAAAAGATGTTTTTCTGATTCAAAATTCACTAGGTTCCTACTTGAGGTTTGGCCATTTTTAGCAAAATGTTCAAAATCGGAATTAGACGTCATATCAAAAATGCCCCTTTTTATCTCTCATACTAGTTCTCAATAAAGGAAAGTAGGCACCTTCTTTTCTTTACAGAATAGATGCCTAAATATAGGTGCACAGTTTAGAATTCTTTAAAACAAGTGCTAACATTGACATGTAGATTATGCATAGAAATTATTAATTTTCAAAGCAGAAGCATGTGCATACTTTTGCTTTTAAAAGCTGATCAATCCCCGTTCATTTTCAAAATTAGACCAATCAGAATGCTGCATTAGAAAACCATCATTATATAGTACACATTTAAAACATTTTTTAATGCTCGTTAGTTGTGATCCAGCTTAGTAAATAGATCCTCTCACATTGGTGAAGTAGCTATAATACTTTTATAATTTTTTCTGATATTTGAACCTCTTCCTCCACAAAAGATTTTTTCTCCATGGTCTTCTAAATACAGATTCTTGTGATGGAAGAACTTCATTTTCTTATAAAGATACTTTCTTGCAGAAAAGACTAGTACAATGCTGATTATTTGTTGCAGCATTAATGTTTAAAGCTGGCATTATAAAATATTTATGTGCCAACATATTGATGTTAGCATTTTAGTACAGTTGTATTTCAAGTAAGATTATTAAGGCTTCATACTTGGAAATTCAATTAAATCTATAAACATTACAGTAGCGTTTATAAACAAAGCAAATGCTTGCACTTAAGCCTGTGTTTTAAATCAGCCAAAATATAATGTTCTTTGGTACCTTTTCTATGGATTTTGACAATCCTGTTAACTCTGTCTATGATCAGTATCACTTGTTATCTGGATCATGTTATGGAAACTATGAAGTTAATGAATGCAAACACTCCAGTTCATCATCTCTATATTCACACAAGCATTGCCACAGAAGAGACATACAACGGGATAGTATACTTTGAAACAAAGGTCACTGGATTCCCTCATTATAAAATATTAATATTCTTTCTAGTGTTGATATAACTGCATAATGCTTTTCCATACAAGCTTGAACTGCCCATCATTCAAAGATTGTTATCCGAGTGGCAGCACCTGCTACCTGGATAACTCGCACTCACTAGGCCCAGATGGTAATTTTCAGCAGCTACAATTTTAAACTATAGAGATAAAACCAAATTCCTGGTTATGTCCAGCTCGTAAAATCCCACAGCTTACCACTATTTCAAACTTGATCAACAAACATTTCCAACTGAAACACAACTAAAAATATTAGTATCATTTTTGATAGACATCTATCTTTTGAAGATCAAGTTTCAGCAGTCATATCAAAAAGTTTCAAAACTTTATGGAAAGAGAGAAGAATTAGAGATTATTTTCCCAGACAATCATTTCGGTCCCTGTTTACAAAGCCATGCTAGCAGCTGGCTGTGCAGTATTGCCGAACCAGCATTTGTCATTCTTTTAAATTAATTTTCTATTAACTTTCTTTAAAAGTGAAAAGTGCTTATCTCAAAGTTAAAGAGGAACATATGCCGACACGGTCATGTTTCACCTTCAGTGTTTCAAGGCTATGTCCCCTACATATAAAGATAAAACATAAATATTAAAATCATACAATTTAATTAGTAAGTATTACTTCACAAATTTAATCGGTAAGGTACCTTTTCTTGTGTCTCACACTGAATCTCTTTCCCCTAATTTCAAGATGGCTGTGACGTTTTACTCAATTTAAAATACCAGGATCAGCTGATGTATTCACAAATACCAGAGCGGATTAGACCAACGTCATCCATTCTATCTCTCTATTGAGCCCGCCTGGTTCTACTGACTTCAATATGTAAATCCATGTTTGTTCTTTATAATTTAGCTAGTATTCTAAACTATGGGGTCCTTTTACTAAGGTACACTGAAAAATGGCCTGCGGTAGTGTAGATGTGTGTTTTGGACGTGTGAAGAATTATTTTTCAGCACACCTACAAAAAATGCCTTTAAAAATTTTTGCCAAAAATGGACGTGCGGCAAAATGAAAATTGCCTCACATCCATTTTGGGTCTGAGACCTACCGCCAGCCATTAACTTAGCAGTAAAGTCTCACATGGTAACCGGGTGGTAATGACCTACACATGCCAAATGCCATTTGGCGTGCGTCTGATACGTGTGGCAGAAATTAAAAACTATTTTGCAGCTGCGCATATTGGCCGCACGCCAAAAATGAAATTACCGCAAGAGCCACTTGGTAGCCATGCGGTAACTACATTTTGGCATGCGCTGGGCATGCATAGACATGTACGTGGCTTAGTAAAAGGACGCCCCAACAGTGGATGCTAAACTGTTATGTATGAGTTTTGATGTGTTCATTATTTTGGATTGATTTTGCTCCATTGTCAATCTGAATATTAGGGGAAGCATTTTTCATACTTCATACACATTTCCAAGAAAACCTCAGGCAAAACAAAGCCCCAAGCTGTAGAACCTTAAGTCATAAAAGAAGAAACTCTTCTTTTCTACGTGAATGTGAAAACATTCAGATATAGCCAAACTTTCAGGCCAAAGAATGGGGAATTTTTATGATGTAAGAAATATCTGAGGAAAGACTCTGTCAATAAGGTTACAATAAGAGTAGTTGGAACTGGCTTCTCTTCTTTGGAATTTTCTAAGAGCTCAGTAAGATTCAAAAAATCTGTGAACTTTGGCATTTATGATATCTGTTCCTCCTCCACATCTTACTATTTAAAGGCTGAAAAATAATAAAATTTAACAAAAGCAGGAACTGTACTTTCAGGGATTTGGCAAACATCCAAAACATATTTCTATAATGTATCCCATGGAGAAATTGTTTTTATCTTATTAAAATGAATTAATCTCAGATTCTTCCTCTGAACCACATCTTCTGATGTGTCTAACTTGAATTGTTTTGTCCTTTAATCAAAACTGTAGTAATTTCCTGAGATTTTTCCATTCCCTGTTCCAAAACACCAGTTCTCTTTTTCAGATCTTCCATTTCTAACCCTTGGGTTTGCTGCTCTGAAAGCAGGGATATAGCCTCCCAAAATATTTCCAAATGAACTATTTTAGTCTTCATTCACAAAGCTTGCACAAGTGATAAAATAACAGGAATAGAAGTTATTCCATCCTCAGAGATCTTACAAATTGGGCTATCAAATTTGCCAAGACTCCCAATAGCTCTCCTCCTTCTCATTTCTATAGTGCTACTAGATGTACGCAACGCTGTACACTGGACATGAAGATACAGTCTCTGCTCGACAGAGTTTACAATCTAATTAGGACAAACAGGACAAATAAGGGATAAGGGAATTACTAAGGTGGGATGATAAAACATGAATACTGGATAAGTGAGTAAGGGTTAGGAGTTACAAGCAGCATCAAAAAGGTGGGCTTTTAGCCTAGATTTGAAGACGGCCAGAGATGGAGCTTGACGTACTGGCTCAGGAAGTCTATTCCACTGCAGCACTATTGGAGACTCAGGCGTTCCAGAGTATCAGGAAAGAAGAGGGCATGCTCGTCTGGGCTAAAAGAAACATCCATGTTTGGAGATTGCATCGGGAGACCTTCTTCCAATGTTAGGCTCGGTGGCTTACACTCTCTTAAATCTTCCACAGCATCACCGGCCAAGGATCTCACTACATGCACATCTATCAGGCCCTGCTGCAATGTTACAACCAAGTAGATCTTCTTTGCTTTATGCTTTTCCATTCAGAAACTTAAAGAGCGAGCAGCCTGTGGTACATCTTAGACTGCCATTTCTAGCGTCCACCACATTTTCAATGAAGAAATATTTTCTGAAGTTGTTCCTCCCAATCTTTTGATAACTTCTAGGGGTCACTCCCTTTCCCTTATTGTTTATCATGCCTGTTTAATTGTATATAATTTAATTTCAATATTTGTATTCCACACTTCACTATCAAAGTGCTAAGCAGATCACAAAATTAATTATAAACATCAATCCACAGTATAACACATTACTATAAATTCCAATGTATACATTCAATAATAAAATAAATCTTATATTAAATAATCCCTTCTAAAATCCCATCTCACAGAAACGTCCAAATCAGTATAATCAAAACTGCATTTTGGACGTCTTTCTCGGACATCCGTCGCAAGGACATCCAAATCTTAAGGGGGTGTATTGGAGGCATGTTCAAGGCGGGACTTGGGCGTTCCTAAGACTTAGGAACGCCCAAGTCCCGCCTTGAACATGCCTCCAATACACCCTTGGACGTCTTTGAGCCACAATGGAACAAAGCAAAAACATCCAGAACTAAGATGTTTTGAGCTGGACCTGTTTTTCTTATGAATAAGGCACAAAAAGGTGCCCAAATGACCACTGGAGGGAATCAGGGATGATCTGCCCTTACTCCCCAGTGGTCACTAACCCCCTCCTACCCACAAAACATGTGGTGTAGAACATAACTTGCCAGCTTCTATGCCAGCCTCAGATGTCATATTCAGGTCCATGACAGCAGTATGCAGGTCCCTGGAGTATTTTAGTGCACTTCAGACAGGTGGTCTCAGGCCCATCCCCCCACTACTTGTTACACTTGTGGAGGAAACTGTGAGCCCTCCAAAACCCACCAGAAACCCACTGTACCCATATATAGGTGCCCCCTTCACCCGTAAGGGCTATGGTAGTGGTGTACAGTTGGGGTAGTGGGTTTTGGGGGCTCAGCACACAAGGTAAAGGAGCTGTGTACATGGGAGCATTTTATGAAATCCACTGCAGCGCCCCCTAGGGTGCCCAATTGCTGTCCTGGCATGTCAGGGGGGACCAGTCTACTAAAAATGCTGGCTCCTCCTACTTGGACGTCTTTGTTTCAAAAATGGACAAAAATCAAAGACGTCCAAATCGCAAAATGTCCAAATCCAAGGATATCCATGGTATTTTCAAACACAAAAGATGGACATCTATCTTTTTTGAAAATGATCTTCTCCCCGCCTCGGAATTTGGACGTCTTTGTAAAATGTCCAAATTCTGGCTTAGATGTTTCTTTTGAAAATGTCCCTCCAAGTAACTTTGTTTGTATGTATTAGAACATTGTGTTTTCTGTTTTTTTTTAAAGCTGAGACACATTCTACTAACCCTTGATGCAGGTGTTTCATGTGGTAACACGGCCCGTGTTGGGTCTATGAATAATGGATCAAGTTCGTTCATGAATAAAGGACCAAGAGGCCAATATTACATTAGTTCCATGCATATCGGTAATTAGTTTTTCTTACATTACTATTCATAGGATTAGTGTGCCTGAATTACTAATAATACTATATGCCATCATGGCATTTTTTGGAAAGGTGGTCTAAATACTCAAACTATTATTGTTAAGACATGGTTAATGGTAACTGAGATATAACTCTTACTGTAATCCTATAGAACACTTCCACACACACATATATGGAATAGACTTGTATGCATTTGAAATGATATTGATGTGTGGAAGGGGCACTTTTGATATAACATCTAAATCTGACATTGGACGCTTTGTGGGAAACATCCAAAAATCTAGTAGAAACATGGCCATTTTCAAAACAGAAAACCAACTATCTTTTTGTTTCAAAAATGGCCATTTGCTAGATGTTGTTGTGCTTAGTGTGTCTATCTTTTTGAACCATTTTCGAAAAAAAGGTCCAAGTGAAAAACGCAGAAAATCAAGCCATTGGGATGTAGGAGGAGCCAGCATTCTTAGTAGACTGGCAACACAGACATCCAAGCAGAGCAGTGGGACACCCTAGGGCGCACTGCAGTGAACTTCACATAAAAGGTCCCAGGTAAACATCTCACTTTTACCCCCTTATATTGTATGGTGAGCCCTTTAAAACCCACCAAATACCTACTGTACCCAACTGTACACCACTACAACAGCCCTTATGGCTGTAGGTGTAACCTATATGAGGGTGAATTGCATTTTTGGTGGGATTTTAAGGGCTCACCCTTTCCACCACTAGTGTAACAGTTAGCGTGGGATATGGACCTAGGTCCTTTTCTCTAGAGTGCACTGCACTGACCACTAGGCTTCTGCAGGGATCCACTTGCTGCTCTAGTAAGACTGGCCATAATATCTGAAGCTGTCTTAGAGCTGGTATGTACTGTTTCTATCACATCTTTGGGAGGTGGGAGGGATTTAGTGACCACTGGGAAACTAAGGGGGTGTTATGCCTTAATCCCTCCAGTGGTCATCTGATCATTTATGGCATCTTTTTCTGACTTAGTCATAATAAAAACAGGTCTAGACCAAAACATCAAAATTGTGGCCTTGGATGTATTGTTTTGTTCCATTATGGCAGAAAAATGACCAAGTTTTGGGAACACCCAAATCCTTCCCCCACCATGCCACAGACATGGCCCCATGTGATTTGGATGCACTGCAGACGAACTGCATAGAAAAACATCTTTAAAATGTGTTTGAAAATAGCAACTTGGACGTTTTGGCAAATAACACGTCCAAGTTCCATTTTGTGCTGCTTTTTGGATGTTTTTCTGTTTCAAAAATGAGTTCTATAGTTTATTTCACTGCATTCAGTTAGAAGCATTAGGACATACATAAATTGTTGGATGATCAATCTGAACATTTCCTGCAGCATGATATTCTCTTATTCAGGTTTTCACAATAAGAGAAGTACAATTCAGCAGTCTTATTTAGTATGAGAAATGATCAATGTGTAGAGAGTTCAAAGGTGAAGTATGCTTGGTCTCTAAACACTGATCAGTGCTTATTCACAACTCTTTTAAGGATGAACAATGTCACATCTGCAATGTGAAAGAACACAGCACTGGAAACATTCATTGTATATTATCACAAACAATACTGTAAGTTAGGCTTCAGGGAACCATGATTTCAGAATGGAATAATGTACAAAAATGTTATAAGGCTTGTTTGAAAGATGATCTCATTGCAAAAACATTTTTAAATAGCTCAGCCGACTTATCTTTACTACAGATGTTTGTATGGCTGAAAAAAAAATAACAATAGAATGATAGTTATATTGGCATTGGAATTGGTAGCCATTTTTGGTTTCTGGGCCAAATTGGAAGTGCTCACATAAAAACAGAAAACAACAGCAGATAAAAACCATACAACCTATCTATTCTGCCCATCCATTCCAAGCACTAAACCTTCTCCCTTAGAGATCCTCTTCCATATCATATTCTTTCTTGAATTCTGATACAGTCCTCATCTCTACCACCTCTGCTGGGAGGCTGTTCCACACATCTATCTCCCCTTCCATAAAGAAATATTCCCTTAGATTACTCCTGAGCCTATCCCCTCTCACCTTCATCCTACGCCCCCCTCATTCCAGTGCTTCCTTTCACCTCTTCTGCATTAATACCGTGCAGATATTTAAATGTTTCTATATCTCCCCTATCCTGCTTTTCTTGTAATGTATTCATATTAAGGTCTTTCAGTCTGTCCCCATATGCTTTTGGATGAAGACCACTGACTATTTTAGCAGCTGCCCTTGAACCAACTCTATCTTCTTTTTATCCTTTTGAAGATGCAGTCTCCAGATTTGCACACATTGAGCCAGATTCTGTAAATGACATCTAAAAAATAGACGCATCCAAAAATAGTGCATAAGCTATTCTATAAATCATGCCTAAAGTTAGGCACGGTTTATAGAATAGCACATAGGGCCGAGGAATGCACCTACTCCTAGGCTTGGAGGAGTAGCCTAGGGGTTAGAGCACTGTTCTTGACATCCAGAGGTGTCTGGTTAAAATCCCACTGCTGCTCCTTGTGATCTTGGGCAAGTCACTTAACCCTCCATTGCCTCATGTACAAACTTAGATGGTGAGCCCTCCACGGACAGGGAAACTCTTAGTGTACTTGAATGTAGCTCATGTTGAGCTACTACTGAAAAAGGTGTGAGTAAAATCCAAATAAATTAAAAAAAAAACCTCACTGAAAACCTGGTGTAAATAGCTGCACCTAAATAAGGCACAATTCCTCTAAATTCTGTAACCATATGTATAAATTTGAGCGACACCCCCTTGTCTACAGATGTTCAAATTTACACACATCTCTTTTTAGCGAATCTGCATAAAAAGAAGCATGTGTGAACTCCAATTATTGCTAATTAATGCTGATAATGAGTTGTTATCAGCCAATTAGCAGCACTGATTGGCTCATCACTCAATTAAGGTGCATACATAAATTGGGCATGCACCTAATTTAATGTGCAGAATTCCGCACCCCTTATATAGAATCCAGGGGATTGAGGGCAATTCTATAAAGGGCGCTAAAAATTAGACTCCCAAAATCTGTGTGCTAGGATAATATATTCTCTGATGGCATCTGGGTGCCCAGATTCTGTTATAGAATAGAGCCTAAGTTGGTATTTGGGCACCAATATTTAGACAAATAACTTTAGGCACCTACACTTACACCACATAAAAGGCAGGTATAACTGCGGGCACCTAAATGTTGGTACCTAGGCACAAAACTTACAGTAGTCTCTAAGAAGCCCTTTTACAAAGGCATTCAAGGGCCTATGCGTGTCCAGTGCACGCCAAATTGGTATTACTGCCTGGCTACTGCAAGCCCTGGGCGGTAATTCTGAATTTGGTGCATGCCAAAAACATGCGGTAGAAAATATTTTCTACCGCGTGGTGCTTACCTGGCAGTAAATGGCAGTGGGCCCTCGCTGCATGCCTAACGCCTGGGTTGTGCATGAGACCTTACTGCTACTGGATGCACGCTGGTTTTTGTTTTGCCCCACGCCCATTTTCCGGCCCCTTAAAAAAGGCTCTTTTCCAGGATGTGGTAAAAACTGGCCCAGTGTGCGCCCAAAAGACGTGCTCGCTCTGCCGCAGGTTACTTTTTGCTGCAGCTTAGTAAAAGGGCCCCTTTAAGTGTGTGAACCGCCCATGCCCCACCCACATTCATGCCCCCTTTACAGTTATGCAATAAAGCACTTAGGCACTAACTTATAGAATAGTGCCTAGGATGCCGATGATCAAAAGTAAACGCAGGTGCTACAGGCCATTAATGCCATACTAGTACCCCCATTTACCAGCACAGAATAATCAGAGGGGTCTAGCGCAGCAAACAACGAGCGCACCAGGCCTTTGCACAGACAGCATGCAAATGTAGTCAAGCTCATTTAAATGAGGTCATTTTGTATTCCTCCCCAATGGTCAGAAAAGGGCGCCTGAAACAAAGGTGCCTTAGCGCTGTAAAAAATAGTGCCAGGTCCGAGCAGGCATTATGGTGTTGGTAGAGAGGATTTCCCTTGATTCTCATGCTTCTCTCATGCTTCTTTCTACAAATTCTACCCGTTTTGATTGCTTTTGGAAGGAGAAGGAAGCCTGTTCAAGCACTTGAGCGCTGGTTGTGAGAAACAGCAGACCAAAGCGAAAGCACATGTTGGCGTCTGTTTCCTAAATCTAAATGTAAAGAGGACATGCCCAGAAAAAAATGTAAAAATGCTTATATTTAGGCTGCAGAAAACAGACATCAATGTGCACTTCACGTTCGGGTTTTGCCAGGTGCATGCGCACAGGAGCCGAGCTTATCGCCAAACTCTTCTGCACATGCGCCAGGCACAATCCTCCCGCCGAAATCCTCAATGCTCAAAGCTACGAGTGAGCCTATATTTACATCTCATTAGCTTTAAGCATTAGGGCCTTGTTCTTCTGCACTGTTCTGGTGCTATTTTATAGTGCTATTCAGAATAGCGCTGCAGTTTTGATCATCAGCCCTTAAGTGCTATTTACCCCCATTTGGGGACCTAACTTCCATTTGATTGCCTAATTTCTGCTGCACTATATTGAAACAGGGAGATTCCGCCACATGAAGCCTCATTAGAGATTATACAGATGCTTTATCACCTATACACCCAAGCATCCTTCTGTCTTTTGCCGCTGCCTTTCCTCCTCTTTGGCCACCTTAAGATCATCAGCTATGATTTTCCCCAGTTCCCTTTCTCCTTTTGTGCAGCCCCTATACTGTATTGCCTCCATGGGATTTTGCTGCCTAAATGCATTACCCTTCATTTTTTTTTTAGTGTTAAATCTTAACTGCCAAATACTAGATCATTCTCCAAGCTTCACTAGATCTCACTGAGCCCGCAAATAGGTGGGAAAATGTGGGATACAAATGCAATCTCTACTCATGTTACCTGCTCTTTCAGGTTTTGAAAAATTTCTTATTCCAGAAATTTGTGTTAATTAAGTGAACCTGTTTGGAATATTGTATTCAATTGTTGTTCTGTTCCTGGGAATCCTTAGCTGCTTCTTATTGTGAGCTGCCTTGAACTTTGTGGTATTTGTGGTTGATAAATGCGACTTGTAATGTTATGTAACATTTGACAAGGTGGTCAAGATTTTTCATCCCACATTTACTAGCATTGCAATGTTCAATATCTATTTTTCTGCTTTCCCTATTTACAACAACATCATGACGCATATTAGAAAGAAGTTCAGCTTTACTTGTCTGGGGTAAGTATGAAACCATGACATATATTCTGTCAATTCAAAGATTGATAACAATGGTCCTCTGTATGAATGAGGCTGCTTTTCAATGGAGCAGGAAGCACGCGTGTGTGTATGGCTTATTGTGTCCAAGGGTACCAACGTAAACTAAGTATTCTATGCTTAGAATCTGACAGTGCAAAAAATTGTAGTTCCATGGTTCAAACAGTTTTATTACCACATTGCAACTCAGTTTGGTTTCCCATGGTGTTTTCACTGTCTGCCTCAAGTAATTGTCTCCCTTCAGACGATACAGTGTCATATCATTGTAGCACCATGGCATCTACTGCTTGAATAAGAACACAGGAACATAAGAATAGCCATACTGGGTCAGAACAATCGTCTGTCTAGCCCACTATCCTGTTTCCAACAGTGGCCAAACCAGTTCACAAGTACCTGGCAGAAAGCCAAGTAGTGGCAACATTCCATGCTGCCAATCCCAGGGCAAGTAGTAGCTTCCCCATGTCTGTCTCAATAGCAGACTATGGACTTTTCCTGCAGGAACTTGTCCAAAATCTTTTTTTTAAACCCAGGTGAGATAACCGCTGTTACTATAGCCTCTGGCAAAGAGTTCCAGAGCTTAACTATTCATTGAGAGAAAAAATCATTTCCTCCTACTTGTTTTAAAAATATTTCTATGTAACTTCCTTGAGTGTCCCCTAGTCTTTGTACTTTTGGAACAAGTACAAAAAATTGATTCACTATTTATTCTACACCACTCCGGATTTTGTAGACCTCAATCATATCTCCTCTCATCTGTCTCTTTTCCAAGCTGAAGAGTCCTAACCTCTTAGGCCTTTCCTCATATGAGAGGAGTTCTATCCCCTTTATCATTTTGATCACTCTTCTTTGAACCTTTTCTAATTCCACTATATCTTTTTTGAGATACGGCGACCAGAACTGAATGCAATATTCAAAGTGAGGTTGTACCATGGAGCGATACAGAGGCATTATGGTATTTTTGGTCTTATTTACATCACTTTCCTAATAATTCCTAGCATCTTGTTTGCTTTTTTTGGTTGCCATCACACACTGAGCAGAAGATTTCAGCCTATTATCTATAATGACACCTAGATCCTTTTGTTGGGTGCTGACCCTCAAGGTGGACCCTTTGCTAAAATAGCACAACTTGTGGTAAAATAACCTGTTTTAACGGTAGCCTATATTGATAACTTCTCCCCTTAATGCAAATTCAGGAGTCTCCAAGACTGAAGAAACATGTCAGTTGTAGAAATGCAGCATAAACAGCATATCACAGTATAACACAGACTGGCTTACGAACTAGTCCAATACTTTTCTCCTTCCATAGGCTATCTCAAAAACCTCCAGTCAAGTGATAGATTCATTATAAAACTCATGACCAATACTGATATAGTCCTTCAAGATAATACAGACGGGGAAATAAAAATGAAGGATTTGAGGAGAAGAACACAGGTAAACCAGAAGGATTTCTGTTGGTGAATTCCATAGTCTGAATTCCGGCCAACTCAAGGAATGTGTAAGTCACTTAGGCATAGGATAATTTGGTATAAGTATCACTCACTGAGGTACTGCTTTTCTTTGAGATCCAGAGAGAAAGTACATACTAATATAATAATGTACAAAGAGAAAGCACATGAGTTCTTCTCTTTACAAAGACAAAATCATTAATTGTACATTAATAATACATTATTAGGTGGAACTTTGGTATTTTTTATTTTATTTATTTATTTTGGTATATGATTATCTCTCTATATAAAAGGCAACACCAACGTTCTATGAAGCCTCCAGCCGGAAGTGTGAAGGGGGCGAGATATCCGGTTTCCCTATGAGTGTCTGCCCCGCCCTCTCTGTAACACAGTCAGTGAAGGAAAACAGCAGAGCACGAAATCAAATCGCTGGCTCTGTAACAGTGAAGGACTCAGAGGGGGGAGGGGAGAGAGGCCAGAGGGCAGGGACACACACACTCCCACATGCACACAGAAGAAAACATTGCTAGCCCCCGTTTCATTTGCATCAGAAATGGGGCTTTTTTACTAGTTGTTCATAATTTGTGATGTCATAACACTGTAATTTTTCAAAGTAGAAATCAATATTTAACCTTTATACACTGACCTTTAAATCCAAGTTATTATCTTGAATCCAAGTTGTTCTTCAGTGATTATGTCTATGCCTTATGTGTTCAGCTGAGGCTCTATGCATCTCTCTTCTTTCCTTATTGTCAAACCTAAAGTATCTAGGGTTCGTACAAAATCTGTGCAGGCTCACTGTTGCATTTAACAAGGATGCTGCTAGGCCAAAAAAGGTCTAGTTGTGTTTTATATAGGTAAACACTCATTTAAACACATAAAAAGCTTTGATCATTGCTGGTATTCAGCCAGCTATGTCTGGAGAAAGTCAACCGAACAATTTTGTGCCATTAATTTTATCTAGATGTTCACATAGATCCTCGCAGAGCTGAATGTCTGGACTACAATTAGCAGGATAAATTTGTCCAATTAACTTTTGGCCCACTATTTGACTGGCCTTTGAGAGCTATTTGGGTAACTTTGCCTGGCTAGTGTTGAATATCAGAATGGGCTAGCCAATGTTATACTATGCTTTAGAAATGCTCTTGCACAACCTCTTTTTATTCATCTAAATTTTGTGTGTTGTTACAAGTTGCCTACATCAAATTGAACTGGTCAGTGAGGAAGGGGTAAGAGAGAGAGAGAGAGAGAAGAGAAATTCTAACCACGAAGATTTGTCTAGCTAACTCCCAAACTTAACTGGACAAACCTTCAAATGTGAACCTTTTAATTCTATAGATATTGTCTGCAGTTTAAGAAGTTGAGTGGGGTACTATGACCTGTAAGGTTTTTGAAGTGTGAGTTTTTTTGAAGTGAGATGGTTCTCTCCAGGCAATAAGTCAGCTAGCTTGCTCTGTGGAAAGCTTTTCCCCACCAGTTTGAATATTTTGCTGAAGAACAGTAAAAGGAGTTTTATTGACTCATTCAGGCAGTTTAATGATTTCTATGTAACCTTTCCAACCCTTCTAAATAAGAAAAATATTTCTCTTTCAGCTATACAGATGGATTCAGAATTATTTCAGGAAACTTATTCCATCAAGAAGTCTGAAATCTATATAGCAAAAAAAAAAATTGTTAACTGTAGAAATACATATGAAGACATTTCTTTCTCTGTTAAAATCTGCTCAAAACCTTTAAAGGGTTTTGAAGTAAGTCATTGGGTAATAGCTTTATAGCTCTCATAATTAAGGCATTTCAAGATATGTATGAATGCTCTTTAGTTCCACTGAACTGTGTAAATGTGCTCAAAATTTATATGGGTAACATTTTCCTGGCATTGAATACAGTAGCATAAGTTCAAATTAGGGAGACCCTCTACCCAGAGCCAGGGAAAGGGGGGGGGGGGGGGGGGGGGGGGGGGGAAATTCACCTCAGATGTGGGATTTGCTGTAAGTGCTGTTAATAGACCACCTCCTTCCTCAGGTTTCCCTGAACTGCAGAGGCTGCTTAGAGGGAAAGTATGTTGTTTAAATCCCTTTCTTTCTTGTTCAAATACCACTGCAATGTATTTAAAAACATTTTTTTTGCAGTGCTACAAGTTCACATCTAAACTGGCATGAATTGGAACAATTTATTCTGAGTCCAGTTGAAACCTTTTGGTCTTCATATATGGAACCTTTGCTTCAATGCTAATTGTTGCAGTACAATTAGTACCACTGCAAAACCTTTCAAGAGAGTTATCATCCCCATTTGAACTGGTGAGCCTATAAAAGCATTGCCACAAATGAGAATGCAGCTTTGGTACATGTGGATATGTTCCCTCATGCATCTGCTGTATATATGCAAACACACTGCACACTGTTCATTTATTTATTTATTTGTGGTACATTTATACCCCCACATTTTCCCACTAGAGCGAGCACAATGTGGCTTACAATCAGTGGTGTGCTGGTAAATTTTTAACAACAGGCTCTCTCCCCGGTCCACCTCGGCGCCCCCCCCCGTCCACCACTGCGCCCCCCCTGTCCACCTCTACACCCCCCCATCCACCTCTGCGCCCCCCCCCAAATTGCAGAGCTGGCTATAGCCGGGGGGGGGGGCAATGCATTACTCTCTCTAGGAAAAAACTATTAAATGATCCCAGGTTCCAATCTAATTCATGTTTAATGTGGGATAAAATGCCATAAATAAGTAAATAAATATAAACTTTTAATGTTGAGCACCTGATTCTCAAGGTGAACATTTTCCAAACACTATAATGAAAATAAAATGAGTTTTTTTCTACCTTTGTTGTCTGGTGACTGTTTTTCTGCTCATGCTGGCCCAGTATCCGATTCTGCTGCTATCTGTCCTCTTAACTCCGTTTCCAGGGCTTCCTTTCCTCCTTTCTTCTTCATTTCTGGTCCTCAGCTTCTGCCTATTTTCTCCATCCATTTGCAGTTATTCTCCTCTCTTCCTTTTCCCTCTTCTCATCTCATTCCTCACTCTTCCCTCCCCTCCACCCATGTCCAGCATTTCTTCTCTCTCCCTTCCCTCTCCTCCACCCATGTCCAGCAACCCTCCTCTCCCCTGCCCTCCATCCACCCACCCATGTCCAGCAGCCCTGCTCTCCCCTACCCTCCATCCACCCACCCATGTCCAGCAACCCTGCTCTCCCCTGCCCTCCATCCACCCACCCATGTCCAGCAACCCTGCTCTCCCCTGCTCTCCATCCACCCACCCATGTCCAGCAACCCTCGTCTCCCCCCTGTCCTCCATCCACCCACCCATGTCCAGCAACCCTCCTGTCCCCTGTCCTCCATCCACCCACCCATGTCCAGCATCTCTCATCTCCCCCCTGTCCTCCATTCACCCACCCATGTCCAGCAACCCTCCTGTCCCCTGTCCTCCATCCACCCACCCATGTCCAGCAACCCTTGTCTCCCCCCTGCCCTCCTCTCCTCCATCTGCCTTCTTCCAGCCCTCCCCACTCCCCTGGTCGTCCATCTTCCGTCTGCAGCTCTGCTCCCTGATAGTAGCCCTGGTTTCCTTCTTGCCCTGCCGCCCTGCTTTTAAAATTTTTATTTCCCCTCGAGGCGCGCCAGCATTGAAGTGAAGGCAGCAGGCTCAGCTCGGTTCCAGCCTTCGTTCCGTTCCTTCGCATCATGGCTCCACCCTCGCGCAAACAGGAAATACGTCAGGCGAGGGCGGAGCCATGATGTGAAGGAACGGAACGAAGGCTGGAATCGAGCTGAGCCTGCTGCCTTCGCTTCAACTCTGGCGCGCCTCGAGGGGAAATAAAAATTTTAAAAGCAGGGCGGTGGGGCAAGAAGGAAACCAGGGCTACTATCGGTAGATCTGCAGAGGGCAGATGGAAGATGGACGAGCGGGGGAGCAGAGGTGAGCCGGCTCGCACGGGCCAACAACTGGCTCGCAAGATGCCAGTAAATTTAACAACCGGCTCTTGTGAGCCGGTGCGAGCCGGCTGCAGCACACCACTGCTTACAATGTTACAAAAGGTTACAATGCAATGAGGGTAATGACATGACAAGTCAGAAAGACGGGAAATTACAGGAGGAGTATACAAGGATGCTTGAATAGGTTGGAGTAGTTAATTGGTCATTGATAAAAATACTACTTATCTGAATCAAGTTTAAACCCTAGAGTATATCATGAAAGACCCACTCAGATTATTGCCTAATAGAAGGGTATATGACTAGTAATAAGGTAAGATAGACAACTGAGCAACTTGTGCCAATAACTTTATCTAGATATTCATACCAAAACCTCACAGAGCTGAATGTCTGGGTTGCAATTATCAGGATTAAGTTGTCTGATTAACTTTCAGTCCACTGTTTGTATAAGAGAGGTATCTTGGTAACTTTGCCTGTCTAGTGTTGAAACCCATTACTGACTAGCCAATGTTAAACTATGGCCTGGAAATACTCCTAATGCAGCCTCTTCTTTATAGTCAACTAAATTTTGTGCATGCTACAATTTGCCCACATAATATTTAACTGGTCAGTGGGGTTCCAAAGATATCAATGATGTGTTTTTTTGTATTCTTTTAAAAAATAAAGAAATACCTGTTCTGTACTTTGGTTGCTATTTGCTATTATTCTTGCAAGATCATTATTGTAAAAATGCCCCTGGCAACACAGTCATATTCACAAAATTATCTTTGTACCTACAATGCCGCCCAGAGATTTCCATGCAGATGGTATGATGCATTCTGTTCACAAGTAAATTTCTTAGGAGGTATATTGAGGCACGGGACTAATAATACTATCCAAAATGTACCAAAAATGTTTAAAAATATTGACTAATTTAATAGAAACAAAAATGTGATGGCATGTAAGGACTCTGAGATCCATCTGATGTATCCAGTTTGGTTCCTTTTCCAGTGCTATCGCCCACAATTAATATATAGCTTGTATTTTATTTCTTCTATGTTAATCCCATGTATTCATGAAGTCTATTCTGTTTTTTGACTTCACCACATCCTTTGGGAGTCATTCCATGTGTCTATCAGCCTTTCTCTGATGAAATAGGTTATCCCTGAGTTTATCTCCTTTGAACTTAACTTTTTTAACTTCTGTTTTAGAATTGCTTTTTAACTGAAAAAATATTTGCCTTCTGTACATACTTGAACCTATAATTATTTTAATATCTCTACCATCTCCCTACTCTCTCTAGTGTGTACATAATTAGATTTTCAATTCTCACGGGCTTAATTCTGTCTAGATCCCTTGAGAGAGGTGGAGGGCATTTTTGATATGAAGTTCAAATCCAATTTTGTACATTTTGCAAAAAAAAAAAAAAAAGTCCAAAACTCCAGTGCCAAATATGGTCATTTTCAAACCAGTAAAATGTCTATCTTTTTGGTTTAAAAATCTTTCTTTAAGGGATATTAAAAAAAAACATCCAAGGGAATAATGCACAAAAACAAGCCATTGAGATGTCTGGGGGCCAGCAGTCTTACTAGGCTGGTCACATAGACATCCCAGCAGAGCAGTGGGACAGCCTAGGGGACAATGCAATGAACTTCACATAAAAGGTCCCGGGTACACATCACATCATTACTACTACTTATCAAAAACTGGGTACAAAACTCTAGATAGGGTCATAAGTACATAAACACACAAGTATTGCCACACTGGGACAGAAAGAAGGTCCATCAAGCCCAGCATCCTGTTTACAACAGTAGCCAATCCAGGTCACAAATACCTGGCAAGATCCCCAAAAAGTTCAATATATTTTATGCTGCTTATCCTAGAAATAAGTAGTGGATTTTTCCCCAAGTCATTTTAATAATGGTCTATGGACTTTTCCTTAAGGAGCCAGCCAAACCTTTTTAAAATCCCGCTAAGCTAACCGCTTTTACCACATTCTCTGGCAACGAATTCCAGAGTTTAATTACACGTTGAATGAAGAAAACGTTTCTCTGATTTGTTTTAAATTTACTACTTTGTAGCTTCATTGCATGCCCCCTAGTCCTAGTATTTTTGGAAAGAATAAACAAACAATTCATGTCTACCCGTTCCACTCCACTCATTATTTTATAGACCTCTATCATATCTCCCTTCAGCCGTCTTTTCTCCAAGCTGAAGAGCCGTAGCCGCTTCAGCCTTTCTTCATAGGGAAGTCATCCCATACCCTTTATCATTTTTGTCATTCTTCACTGTACCTTTTCTTCTTCCACTATATCTTTTTTGAGTGGCGGCGACCAGAAGTGAACACAATATTCAAGGTACGGTCACACCATAGAC
This sequence comes from Microcaecilia unicolor, assembly GCF_901765095.1. Taxonomy (NCBI): domain Eukaryota; kingdom Metazoa; phylum Chordata; class Amphibia; order Gymnophiona; family Siphonopidae; genus Microcaecilia; species Microcaecilia unicolor. The sequence goes on along the minus strand of NC_044039.1, from coordinate 156,982,916 downwards.
TGATACAAAGGCATTATAACTTCCTCATTTTTGTTTTCCATTCCTTTCCTAATAATACCTAACATTCCATTTGCTTTCTTAGCCGCCGCAGCACTCCAACAGAGGCATTATCATCAACGTTCCCTGTAAGGATCGAGTTGATGTGAACAAAACATTTTCTTTGCGAGCTTAGAGGGAACACTGCTCCCTCTTCATGAGCATCACTCTTAATAAAAAAGGGGAGAGAGACAATAGGAGAACGTTTGAAAACAGCAAGGAAGGGCCCCTTCACTGTCTACCAGCTGCTTGCCCAAGTACCTCTGTTACTGATGGTTTTATGCATACTATACACACTCCAGGGAATTATGTAGCAAAAAAAAAAATAATAATGCATGCCAAAATAATACAAGACATTAAAACAGTATTCTGGAAATACATGCAGGTACTTTAACACTTGTTTTTCTTGGTCAGCCCTAGCTCCTCAGTCTGGATTCTTTCAGCTAGCCATTTGAACAGTGATGTGCAGCAGTACTATAACAAGTCCTGAGGTTACTGGCAGCCATAAAATGATTTAGCTATCAATGGGGCCCTTTTACAGCCTTCTTTCGGGACTACCGCCGGTCCAACATGGCCGCCGGTGGTAGTCCTGCCCCGAGTGCATGCCATTCCCGGGGGAAAAAGAAGCCCCCCAGAAATGGCATACACAGCGATAACCCAGTGGTAATCGGGCATTGCTGCATGCTGCCTGGTTACCGTTGGATTAATGTGTGAGCCCTTATCGCCACCTCAGTGGGTGGTGGTAAGGACTCCCTGTCGCATGGCTATGCGGTAAGAGTTCTCTTACTGAATGGCCATGTGTGCCTGGGGTATTTTTATCCATTGCGGTAAAAAGGGCCCTGGCACTTGGGAAAAACAGCCCCCGCCGCCAGCACGGGGCCCTTTTTCCCCGCAGCTTGGTAAAAGGACCCCAGTGTCTTTAATACATTGCCAAATGGCCATCAGGCTTGAGCTCTGCTAGCCTTTAGCTTGCTGTTAAGTTACCAACAATAGAAACAGCTAATACAGATAGCACATATTATCAGTAATAGCTGTACCCAATGGTTAGAGCAGCAGGCTGAGAACCAGGGAAACCAGGGTTCAAATCCCACTGCCACTCTGAGATCTTGGACAAATCACTTAAAACTCCATTGCCCCAGGTACAAAACTTAGGGCCCCTTTTACAAAGCTGCTATAAAAGGGGCCCTGCAGTAGCATGGGTGTGTGGCAAATCCACGCACCAAGACCCCCTTTTACTTCATTGGATAAAAGGACCAGCCAAATTTATGTATGCTGTGAATTGTGGAATACAAATTTAGCCAGTCAATAGAAGAAGTTTTTCAGTCAGAATTTTACCAGGCTAACTTCTGAAATTAACCTCTTAAACTTTTAGAAAACCATAGTATGCATTGGACCTGGTTGACCGTTGACTAAAGGGTTATTCCTATGTTGTGTCTATAGGAAAGATGATTTGTACATGTGGATCAAATCTGCTATAAAACTGTCGTTATGTTTTCACATGTATAATTTTTTTTGATAATACTTAGTATAAAACTATTCTGGAATGCAGCAACATCAGAAATAAATGCTGCACTGTCTGTGCAGAAGAGTGTTGTAGAAATCGATCCAATCATTTTATGCACTTAGTTTCTACAATTAGAGCACATCTTTTCTTTATGGATTTTTATATGCTTGGTTTACATTTGAACAAACAAGTCACCAATATGCAGTACATATTAACAGTATTATACGGGTATGGCAGTGTTCTAGATTCTTGATAAAGATTTATAGAAGTATTATAGAAACATGAACTTTATGACCACTAAATGCTTTGTTCGTGCTTTTTTTCTGTTTGTATGAATTAGCTACTGTAGGAATGATAACAAGATAATCATTTGCAAGCACTGGATGCCAGTTATGTGACAACAGCTCCTGTACCTCATTATCTGCCAATTAAAAAGCCTACAGTGCCTAATTTGAATTATTATCTGCCTCATCATTTTTGAAAATCTCTTTTATTGGAGATGCTTTGATACGAATCTGATCTGTCCAACTGGCAGGCTGTAGGAATTATGGATGAGCCAGATTCTAAATATGGGCCATCAGCTTCTGACCATGAAAAACACTGCCTAATATTTGCAAATAGTTGTTTTCTGTACACTTATTACTCATTTGATGCAAATTCAAGATCAAATATCCTGCACATGCTGTTTATGTTTTAAGTTCTTTTAAACAAATTGTAGCATTTTAAAAACATTCTTTACAGAATGTATACTATGGAAAGCCTTGTGCTTTGGATGACATCTCTGTGTCCTTTTTCATGCATTAGGTTCATATGACTCTACAGTGTACAAATTGGGATACCCATGAGGAGAAGGTGAAGCTTTCACTCCAGTCAGAGCTTGGGAAGAGGATGCGGATTGAGATGGTCCTGTGGAGTTCCTCTGGTTGGGTCCAAACCAGGAGAACTTTGCTGAGGTAACCCAGGGGATCCCATTTTGCTGAGCTAAAGAATGAAGCCTACCACCAAGATGGTCCTGTGCAGCTCAACCCATTAGGCTAAAGACTGATTAATCTGCTAGTAAACCATTCTGTTCATTGTTCAATCACCACTGATCTGGGCCACTAGGAAAAGCATAGCAGAAACAGCTTCCTTTTCTAGTACCCAGCCAGCGTGGTTAAAAGGTGAGGTGAAAGAGGCTATTAGAGCCAAAAGAACATCCTTCAAAAAAAAGATCCAAATAAAGAAAATAAGAAGCAACATAACCACTGTCAAGCCAGTGGGCAGATGATCCAAAGCCTTGCGCTGGTCCAAACAGCGCTCTAAAAACCTCTGGGTTTTGTTTTAATAAACTTGGTTTTATATTTTCTACTTACTATTGTAGTGGTGTATAGTTGGGTACAGTGGGTTTTTGGTGGAATTTGGAGGGCTCCCTATACAATTTAGGGGATGATGGTGAGATGTATACCTGGGACCTTTTATGTGACATCCACTGCAGTGCCTTCTAGGGTGCCCCACTGCTCTGCTGGAATTTCTGTGTGGCCAGTCTATTAAGAATGCTGCCCCCCTCCATTCGTCCCAATGGCTTGTTTTTGTGCGTTTTCCCCGTGGACATTCTTTTTTTTTTTAAATGGTTGAACTAAACACAAAATGTCTATAAATGTCTAGGAAATGGCCATTTTTGAAGCAAAAAGAGACATTTTTCTGTTTTGAAAATCACCATGTTCCTCACTCGATTTTTGGATGTTTTCAGCGAAATGTCCAAAATCGCTTTCAGATGTCATATCGAAAATACCTTTTGATATATGTTCTAAATATTATTTTAATGTATATGGCTTTTGTATAATTGTTGATTTATTTTATAGGGTGCCCCAATGCAGCTTTACTATTTTTGCATAACAACAAGTTGCTTTGCATACATTTGCATGCTTTGCACATCATTATTTTAATTCACACTGTGGTAAAAAAAAAGAAAAAAAATTTGCATTAAACTTTTATTGACAAATGGTTCATGGTATTTGTCATAATGGGCCTTGTTTACTAAGCAGCGTTATAGGTGCGTTAACATTTTTAACGTGCGTTAACCATGTACGTGCCTACAATATCCCTGTAGGCACGCTAAAAACACTGACGCACCTTAGTAAACAGGACCCAATGTATCTTAGTAAATAGGCCCTTTGGTTTACTGATGTAATGGTTAGTTTTGCGGTGGCTTTGGGCCTATATGCTATAGGGAAATTAGGTTAAATTAGGCTTTGCTTTCTAGCTGTCCAGACCAGGCCTGACTGATGCATTTGTTTTCTCATTATTATTGCTAGTATTGCTTTTGCAGTCTTGGTTTCCTTATGATGTTTTTTTATTATAAATCCTGATGAATGTTCAGTTGTCTTTTACATTTTTACCTTGCCTTGAATCTTGTATGAGTTGGTAGGTTATAAATACTTTGTAATGTAACATAATATAATGTTTTAAGAGAATTAAGCTGTCAGCATTATTGATCCAAGCTGATGTACCAAAGAACATTGCAACGTGGAGTGGACTGTTTAGGTGAGATCATGGGGTAGAAGAATTGTGATGCACTAAGTGATCAGGGTATAGCTGAGGACATGACAACCCAAGCCCAATTATGCCCGCCCATGAAGGTGGTCAGAGGGTGGGCCTGTGAAGACTCCTCTTTGATGGGTCTATGAGAGAATGGATTGTGTATGCTTAAGCTGACTGGGCCTTTGCATCATAGGACCAATCCTCATGATGTAATTCTCATTAAGTTGGATCAATCATGAATTGCCAAGCTCCATTACTTCCATGTTAGCCTCTTGTCAGTCAATGACAGGACATACCATTAATTGCTAGGAGACAAATCCTATATAACATGTGATTTCCTGGACATTAGCCAGTGTGAGCGTAAGATAGAGAATGTGAGAGTGAGCGAGGGAGTGAGAGAGTGTGGAGTGTAGACAGTAAGTAAGTTGGAGAATGTGAAAGAAGGTGGTCTCCAGCCCAACAGAAGGACTTGAAAGATGTGCCATGGAGAAAGATGTCTCACCAATGGGAGCAAAGATCTCTCCCTGGGCAGAGGTGAGAAACTTTTATTCAAATTGAGATAACATCAGAAATGTTGCAACTCTTTTTGGAGCAGTACTGGCCTGACATCAGCTTGTAATAAGTCCATTCAACAAAACTAGAGTAAGCTAGAGTAAATATGTGGTACTGACTCTGTGTGGAAACATTAAACATAACATCTACTGAGACATAGATATTGTAAGTTTCTACATATTTCTTTAATCAGAACTAAATTAAAATTGTTAATCAATCTGTGTAACCATTAATTTGAGTTAAATAAAAGGCATACATTAATTCCCATGCAAAGTTGTATTGACTGTGAGCACCTCTCGCTTATATAAGGCAAAGCTTTCAAGGGGTATAGGTACTGCCTAATAAGGTATAAACAGATCTTCGAACACTGAGAAAAATTTTTTAGATTGTCTGCTTTTCAGTGATCTATATTCTTATCACACCTGCAATCGAGTACTTGGAAGTGTGGGCATCTGTTTTTGGGTTATTGCGCCTTCTCCATGATGACTTTTTAAAAAAATGTGCTTTGCGATACCGTTCAATAAATATTAGAAAATGGTTAATGAAAGTTGAACATTTAAAGAGATTAATTATCAACTGTATCCCAAGGTCTTTTGTGAAAGACATTTGTATAGAAATTATGAACAGACATTGCCAGCCTGCCTGGTGAGGCATACTGACACCAACTGTTGGAGGTCAGAAATTCACCCCAATAAAACCTTCATAGGAGCTGAGAACCCTGAAGGCTGCTGGTGAAGCCTTACTTACAATTCAAAAAGATCTTTCTTCTTTGTGAACAGGAGGGATACAATTTTCCTCTTTCTGATACCACTGATGACACTATTCCGAATGATTTCCCTAGCAACAGGCGACTTGGTTCAGTATAGTGCCATTTGTACCATAAGAGAGTAGATTGTGTTCTTCCTGCTACTGAAAAGAAAGACCCTCTAGAAATATAAGTAGAAATTCTGGAAGGATAGTGGGTGAGGAGGGCACCAAATCTTCTAGGGAGAAGGCTGTATAAAATATTTATTATATCAATTGGTGGGAGGGATTATGGATCCAGGGTATAGGGTATCATGAATGCTGCGGGTTTTACGGCGTCGAGCGCAGGAGCGCTTGACACATGCTGGCTGACATCAGAACTTGCAAGCCTGCTGCAAAGTGGCATGCACGTCTTGCCGGCTGCTGTGCACACCTGCTGCAAAGTGGCGTGCACGACTTCCCTCAGGCGATGGGAGGATTCCCTGACGTCAGATGCTGTTCCATTCCATTTAAGGGCTGAGTAGCCAGCATTCCAGTGGTTCAGCTACTCGTCGCTGCAGCTTTCTGGTGCATCTCTGTGAATTGCCTGCCGTCTGACTGACCACAGCCTGCCTGAACCTGACTCTGACCTCTGCTAGCTGTCTGCCTGAACTTATATGCCTGAACCTGACTCTGAGCTCTGCTAGTCACTTGCCTGAACCTGCAGGCCTGCACCAGACTCTGAACCGACTCTAACCTCTGGTAACTCTCCGCCTTAGATCCATAGTCTTTCCCCACGCCAGCTCCATTCAGCCAGTTCTGGAAACTACTCTTTGGCGACCAACTATCCAGTCTTGTGCCTCTGCTGTTGACCTGCTTCTTGCTTTTGGTACCGTTCCCAGTAGTCTCTTCTGGCCCAATTTCCATTCTAAGTCCTGTCAGTCGCCAGCACCCAGGGGCTCAACTGCTGGGGAATGGCGGTTATCGCAGGTGAAGCATTGGGCTTCCCGACTGCTGTTTTTGGAACTAGAATTACTCCTTCTAGCTTGATACCTCTGGTCCTGGAACAGCACAAGGGCTCACAACTCCTGATAGTCACTATCGCAGTTGTGGGGGTTAGGTGCCCAGTTGCATCCAAGGCTGAACTCCCTAAATCTAAACTGACTAAATTTGATGGTTTATATTTAGGAAAATGTTCACCTGAACCTAGGTCCCTAGACTTTTAACTGAAAATTGTCCTAAATCTAGGTGGCTAAATTTTGACCATGTAGGTGAGGTACTTGGTCTTGGCTAAAAATTGGCCTTTTCTACCATTTCAAATATTCTTGATTTGGAGATTTGGGATAGTCAATAGGACTGATTTCATTTTTAAAATCAATTTCGAAAACAACCAAACTAACTTAGAATGCATGCTAGCACAATATTTGATGTTTTCTGATCATTATTCAGTTGGCAGCAGTCAGCAGTTTGTTAAAAATGCTGATCATAGTGGGCAGAATTAGACCCCGATATTCAATGCTGAGCTGTATCCAGGCACCAGCATCAAATATCAGTGGCTAACCAGAGTTTGTTAGGCCTTAGACCCTTATGTAGATCCTGGATGAATATCAGCTGGGACCCTCATAAGTCCTATGTCCATGTGCCCCCTCCCCAAAAAGTAAATGTCCTCTCCCACCCCCAACAACTAAAGACCCCTTCCCACTCCCTGACAAGTAAAGACTCCCCAGTCAAAGCAGGCCTCCCTGGGTCTACCTGAATTCCCTAGTGAGCCAGAGAGCTGATGGGCGCAGGAGGGAACCCCATTTGCTCCTGCCCCTAACAGCTCCATGTTAAAAATGGCTACTGCAAACTCTAGCTGTTGTCTCGCAGTACTAGTAGCACCTGCATACTGTAGCTAACTGGTCAAAGATAGGACTGCTTTTTATTCTATCATATGTGACCAGTTAGTAATGTGGGTGTCAGCACTGAATATTGCCAGCACCCGCGTTACTCCTGGTTCCTCCCTGACTCTACCTCTTGTAATGACCCTAAACTGGCCACTTAGACCCTGGCTAGTGAGTGCCAATATTCAGCTGTACTGGCTGGTTAAGTGCTGCTGAATATTGGCAGATGGGCAGGCACAAGTGATTTAAATGGACAGGAGTCTCTCTTACCATTTAAATCACTTTGAATATCAACCCCTTGGTTGTAATGCATCAGGAAGATGATAAGAGTTGTATGTATCTGGGTGTAGTCTAGGCATTCATACGTCCCCTTCCCATCATCCTCACTGTCTGTCTCACCACCAAAAACTATAACAAATAACTTGCATGTGGCAATAACTGGCCGCAGCTTTATTACAGAAATTAATACAGTTAAACATAGGTCAGTTAACCATTCCCCATATAACAAATCAAGATGTAATAACTTAATAACATAAAAACATCAGTTGTCAGTTCCTGATTAGTTAGTAACAAATTAACCAGTACTCTTAATAAATACCTTAAACAAAATCCCCACATGGCATGGCCCGTGCTAATGTTAGACCTTGCCTTTTCCCCTCCTTTTGCCCTTGATGGCATTACACATGGACCCCCTCTCACCTCTGTCTTTGACTCCTGTTAAATTCTTCATTTAGGATGCCCATCATGTACCATCCAAAATAGCTCAAAACCACACTGCTGTGATAAGACCCCAAAACCCCACTCCTAGCAAAATTTATTCATAAATGAGTCAATCCCCAACATACCTACTACATATCCTTCCTACTGCCTTTGTACCCCCTTTTTGGGAGGGTGGGTGGATCACAAAAACCTTACTCCACCTGGGCCTTCACAAAAGATTCTGCCCACCAAAACCTCAACATTCTGTTTGGGATGCTGCACTTAATGTTACTGTGATGAGTCACTCCCCCATGCTACTACTTTTGGAGGTAACATAGTAACATAGTAGATGACGGCAGAAAAAGACCTGCACGGTCCATCTAGTCTGCCCAAGATAAACTCATATGTGTATACCTTACCTTGATTTGTACCTGTCTTTTCCAGGGCACAGACCGTATAAGTCTGTCCAGCAGTATTTCCCGCCTCCCAACCACCAGTCCCACCTCCCATTACCGGCTCTGGCACAAACCCTGTATAAGTCTGCCCTCCCCTATCCTAGCCTCTCAACCACCAACCCCTCTTCCCCCCACCATCCAATTTCAGCTAAGCTTCTGTGGATCCATTCCTTCTGCACAGGATTCCTTTATGCCTATCCCACGCATGTTTGAATTCCGTTACCGTTTTAATCTCCACCACCTCCCGCGGGTGGTGGAGATGAAAACGGTAACGGAATTCAAACATGCGTTTCTAGAACACCTTTTCTTCTGATTGGTGCACAAATAACTTCATGAAACAATCAACCCTATGCCTCTCTCTCTTTAACCTAAGTCTCCGAGTCCACCTTTTCCACTCCCTTCATAATATTAGGAGTATGCAGAAGGGTCAGCATTTCATGACCAGTTATTCCATGAACTTTGAATAACTTTAAGATCTTATCGGTGCATATTGTCAGGATTCCAGTTAGTGCAAATCTTTGGAGGTTCAATCATACTTAAAAATTGTTTTGCCAATATTTTTTTCTTTCTTACACTCCTTATCCTTTTGGAATCTGGTGAAGCTGAAGGTACAGTTTGAAACTGAACCTTCTAGGGGAGCATATGTAAATTTGCTAGTGTTCATGAATGAGTTAAGCTTTCAAAAGTCACACTATTCATTTTTGAGGCCACAGGCCCAAGGATAATGACTGAATGGTTTAAAATGTATTAGCGCAGAGTAGAGCTGTACTGAATAGCATATTTTACTATTCGACTGAATATGAATAATGAAAAATATCATTTGGCCAAATACAAAAATTGAATACGAATAATGAACATTGAGCTTTAACAAAACAAAGTGTTTATTTCAGTAGGATTTAGCACAATAGAGCCCCAGATTATTCGTGTTCAAATTTAAAATACTATTCGGCCGAAAATGAATTATGCATTCGGGGCACTATTCAAATCGAATCCAAATATTTGGTACAGCCCTAGAGCAGAGATTCTTCAGTTCATCTGAGCTCCTTCTGCACTGATTTTTGCTTGTTATTTCTCTTATCTGTCTTCCTATTCCCAATAAAATAAGTGGCTTCCCTCAGAGAATCCCCAGGAAACAAGAGGTCTTTTAAATTCCTTCATTATAAACTGCTATAGTTTTTTCATCTTGTGAAAGTTAAAAGAGTATTTACAAAGCTCTTATACTGCAAATGCTACTTTATGTTCCATAGTTATTGTTATTTTCAAAAGATATGAAGTAGTCATCATAATATAATAATTCAAAAACTGTTACATTTCCAGATGGAACAGATTCATTATGCATAGCAACTTGTTCTTGTATGTTTTCTGAAATGTATTATGCTGGCACCATCTATTTAAAATGCTTGAAGGTGATAGGAATGCTGTTGAAGTTTCATTTACTTCATCATCACAACATATGGCAGTCCATGATTACAATAACATTGTGCATAAAGAATATTCAGATTAATATATAATGCTACCATAAAGTTCATATGTTTAGCTATAGCATAATGCATTTTATTACATCACACAATATTAGTATTGCCTTTGCTCAGGTATTACAGAGGTAATCTACGCTATGGCTTTCTCTTCCCTGATCGCCCCTTTTACTCCTCAGTCATCTAGCGGTCCAACCGATTCTTTTGCTGGCTTCCTGCTTTTAATATACCTAAAAAATTTTTTACTATGTGTTTTGGCCTCCAATGCAATCTTTTTTTCGAAGTCCCTCTTAGCTTTCCTTATCAGCGCTTTGCATTTGACTTGACATTCCTTATGCTGTTTCTTATTATTTTCAGTCAGTACCTTCTTCCATTTTCTGAAGGATTTTCTTTTGCTTCTAATAGCTCTAATAGGTTGTTTATCACTCATTGAATAAGACCTATAAATTGGAGTAAACTGTAGAAAATAATGCTAATGAAGCATAATTACAAACTATGTGGGACACATTCTAGATGTTCAGAGTGTATAATAGATGTACTTAATTACATTCTCTTTGTAGGTTTAACTATTTGCCTGTCTTGTTTTCTCCTGTGATGTGCTACTTACTCTTTGAATGTACATATGGAAGCGTTTGCTGTGGGTTAAAGTTGGTTTATGAACATTAGGGACACCTAGAAGAAATGTTTTAAAGATGAGATGTTCATATTTTAAGACACGAGTTGTGAAGATGTTCAGAAATAAATGAAATGAATAAGAAATACTCATTTTTTATCTTGAGCTACGTAGGGTTGCTAGGTGAAAGGAAATGGTTTTCTGAAATTAAAAATTTTTCAATATGTTAGATAAATATCATTAGTCTTGGAAAAGTAGTAAATCTGACATGAGAAACATTTTTATAAAACAATGGAAAACCTGATGAAATATTTATGTGTCAAAACTAACATTGCCTAATAATATATCTATTTTACACATTAATGCTGTGTTCATGGACTTTCAACATATTGTATTAGATTTTTGTTGAAACTCCTGAATGCTTCAGATATTTAAACTAAAGTATTGTACATTTCTGGCAGATGACTGTTTATTATGTATTAGGAGAATCACTTATGAAAAATTACTATAAAAATTGCCTGTCTGCACCCTTCATAATCTGACCCAGCTTACCCCATCATTCACTTTCTCCTCGGTCCCAGCTGTTTGTCTCACTTCTGTCCTCTCCCCCTCCTGTGATCCTAACACTTCCTTTTTAATCTCTGAATCTTGATTTCAGCACTCTGTTCTTCCTACCTCCCTAGTCTAACCACAGCATCTTTTACAGTGGAACCCTTTCACAGAGATAGGAGCCAAAACAATGCTCTCTTTCTCTCTCTCTCCTCTCTATACTGGAATCCTCCCCAGAGTTTAATTACACAATGAGTGAAGAAATCTTTTCTCTGATTTTGTTTTAAATTTACTACTTTGTAGCTTCATTGCATGCCCTCTAGTCCTAGTGTTTTTGGAAAGAGTAAACAAATAATTCACGACTACCCGTTCCACTCCACTCATTATTTTATAGACATCTATCATATCTTCCCTCAGCCATCTTTTCTCCAAGCTGAAGAGCCCTAACCATTTCAGCCTTTCCTCATAGGGAAGTTGTCTCTTTCCCTTTATCATTTTTGTCACTATTCTCTGTACCTTTTCTGATTCCACTATATCTTTTTTGAGATGCGGTGACCAGAACTGCACACAGTATTCGAGGTGCAGTCACACTATGGAGCAATATAAAGGCATTATAAGATCCTTATTTTTGTTTTCCAGTCCTTTCCTAATAATACCTAACATTCTATTTGCTTTCTTAGCCACGGCCAAACACTGAGCAGAGGGTTTCAATGTATCATCAACGATGACACCTAGATCCCTTTCCTGGTCAATGACTCCTAAAGTGGAACCTTGCATCATGTATCTATAGTTCGGGTTCTTCTTTCCCACATGCATCACTTTGCACTTGTTGACATTAAATGTCATCTGCCATTTGGATGCACAGCCTTCCAGTCTCATAAGGTCCTCTTGTAATTTTTCACAATCCTCTTATGATTTAACAACTTTGAATAACTTTGTGTCATCAGCAAATATAGTTACCTCACTAGTTACGCCCATCTCTAGATCATGTATAAATATGTTAAAAAGCAGCGGTCCCAGCACAGACCCCTGGAGAACCCCACTATCTACCCTTCTCAATTGAGAATACTGACCAATTAACTCTTCTCTCTGCTTTCTATCTTTTAACCAGTTTTTAATCCACAACGGAACACTATCTCCTATTCATTGACTCTCTAATTTTCCTCTGGAGGTTCAGGACAAATATATTCCACGTATTAGAAAAAAGGGAAAAAAGACTAAACGTCAGCCGGCGTGGCTAAACAGTAAGATAAAGGAAATCATTAGAGCCAAAAAACAATCCTTCAGAAAGTGGAGAAGAGAACCAACTGAAAGTAACAGGATAGATCATAAGGAATGCCAAGCCAAATGCAAAGCGGAGATAAGGAGGGCAAAAAAGGACTTTGAGAAGAAATTAGCGTTGGAAGCAAAAATACATAGTAAAATTTTTTTTAGATACATTAAAAGCAGGAAACCGGCCAAAGAGTCGGTTGGGCCGCTGGACGAAAATGGTGTTAAAGGGGCGATCAAGGAGGACAAAGCCGTAGCGGAGAAATTAAATGAATTCTTTGCTTCGGTCTTCACCGAGGAGGATTTGGGGGGGACACCGGTGCCGGAAAGAATATTTGAAGCGGGGGAGTCGGAGAAACTAAACAAATTCTCTGTAACCTTGGAGGATGTAATGGGTCAGTTCAGCAAGCTGAAGAGTAGTAAATCACCGGGACCTGATGGTATTCATCCCAGAGTATTAATAGAACTAAAAAATGAACTTGCGGAGCTACTGTTAGAAATATGCAATCTGTCCCTAAAATCGAGTGTAGTACCGGAAGACTGGAGGGTAGCCAATGTTACTCCGATTTTTAAGAAGGGTTCCAGAGGAGATCCGGGAAATTATAGACCGGTGAGTCTGACGTCGGTGCCGGGCAAGATGGTGGAGGCTATTATTAAGAATAAAATTGCAGAGCATATACAAAAACATGGACTGATGAGACAAAGTCAGCACGGATTTAGTGAAGGGAAGTCTTGCCTCACCAATCTAATGCATTTTTTTGAGGGGGTAAGCAAACATGTGGACAATGGGGAGCCGGTTGATATTGTATATCTGGATTTTCAGAAGGCGTTTGACAAAGTGCCGCATGAAAGACTCCTGAAGAAATTGCAGAGTCATGGAATCGGAGGTAGGGTATTATTATGGATTAAGAACTGGTTGAAAGATAGGAAGCAGAGAGTAGGATTGCGTGGCCAGTATTCTCAGTGGAGGAGGGTAGTTAGTGGGGTCCCGCAGGGGTCTGTGCTGGGTCCGTTGCTTTTTAATGTATTTATAAATGACCTAGAGATGGGAATAACTAGTGAGGTAATTAAATTCGCCGATGACACAAAATTATTCAGGGTCGTCAAGTCGCAGGAGGAATGTGAACGATTACAGGAGGACCTTGCGAGACTGGGAGAATGGGCGTGCAAGTGGCAGATGAAGTTCAATGTTGACAAGTGCAAAGTGATGCATGTGGGTAAGAGGAACCCGAATTATAGCTACGTCTTGCAAGGTTCCGCGTTAGGAGTTACGGATCAAGAAAGGGATCTGGGTGTCGTCGTCGATGATACGCTGAAACCTTCTGCTCAGTGTGCTGCTGCGGCTAGGAAAGCGAATAGAATGTTGGGTGTTATTAGGAAGGGTATGGAGTCCAGGTGTGCGGATGTTATAATGCCGTTGTATCGCTCCATGGTGCGACCGCACCTGGAGTATTGTGTTCAGTACTGGTCTCCGTATCTCAAAAAAGATATAGTAGAATTGGAAAAGGTACAGCGAAGGGCGACGAAAATGATAGTGGGGATGGGACGACTTTCCTATGAAGAGAGGCTGAGAAGGCTAGGGCTTTTCAGCTTGGAGAAGAGACGGCTGAGGGGAGATATGATAGAAGTGTATAAAATAATGAGTGGAATGGATCGGGTGGATGTGAAGCGACTGTTCACGCTATCCAAAAATACTAGGACTAGAGGGCATGAGTTGAAGCTACAGTGTGGTAAATTTAAAACGAATCGGAGAAAATTTTTCTTCACCCAACGTGTAATTAGACTCTGGAATTCGTTGCCGGAGAACGTGGTACGGGCGGTTAGCTTGACGGAGTTTAAAAAGGGGTTAGATAGATTCCTAAAGGACAAGTCCATAGACCGCTATTAAATGGACTTGGAAAAATTCCGCATTTTTAGGTATAACTTGTCTGGAATGTTTTTACGTTTGGGGAGCGTGCCAGGTGCCCTTGACCTGGATTGGCCACTGTCGGTGACAGGATGCTGGGCTAGATGGACCTTTGGTCTTTCCCAGTATGGCACTACTTATGTACTTATGTACTTATGTACTTATGAGGTACTTTGTCAAATGTCTTTTGAAAATCCAGATACACAATATCAACCGGCTCACCTTTATCCACATGTTTGTTTAGTGCAGTCCAGGAGGCGGCACAGGTAATGTACTAGAAGGAATTTGCATGCTAGGAAGTTGTGGTCTCTGGTTCCTTTTACTAAGCCTTGGCAAAAAGTGGCCTGTGGCAGTGTAGGCATGTGTTTTGGGCAAGCGCCGGGCCAGTTTTTACCATTTCTGCAAAAAGGGCTTTTTTTAATTGGACAGTAAAAGGGAATGTGGTAAAACTGAAACCAGTGTGCACCAAAACTGGCCTGAGCCCTTAACGCCACCCATTGATCTAGTGGTAAGGGCTCACGCACTACATACACAGTGACTGGTTGGAATGTACCAACTGCCAATTACCGCAGGAAAGGCCTCACGTGGGAGGAAATAAATAAATCATCCAGGTGTTATAGGCGCACAGCAATCTGAAATTACCACCAGGGGGCACAGTAGCCTGGCGATAGTCTCATTTTGGCATGTTCTGCATGTGCATAGAGCCTAACGCACCTTTGTAAAAAGGGACCTTCAGTGTGGTAAGAATGTTTACCATTACCAGGAGGAGTGAGATCCACTCTCTCCTCCCCTTTTTGGAGATACGTGTCAATTGAGTTGTGATGCCATGATAGCCATATGTGGCTGTGATCCTCTTAAGTTTGACCCTTCATGAACAGGACTGCTTAAAGTATTCCAAAGAAGTTATATGCTTACCAGAACTATAGTTACGTGAGGAAAGGGATCTAGGTATCATCGTTGATGATACGTTGACACCCTCTGCTCAGTGTGCGGTGGCGGCCAAGAAAGCAAATAGAATATTAGGTATAATTAGGAAAGGAATAGAAAACAAAAATGAGGACATTATAATGCCTTAGTATCGCTCCATGGTGCGACTGCACCTCAAATACTGTGTGCAATTCTGGTCACCACATCTAAAAAAAAGATAGTGGAATTAGAAAAGGCACAGAGAAGGGCGACAAAAATGATAAAGGGGATGGGATGACTTTCCTATGATGAAAGGCTGAAGCAGCTAGGGCATTTCAGCTTGAAGAAAAGATGGCTGAGGGGAGATATGATAGACTGAAGTGGAACGGGTAGATGTGAATTGCTTGTTCACTCTTTCCAAAAATACTAGGTGTAGAGGGCACACAATGAAGCTATAAATTAGTAAATTTAAAACAAATCAGAGAAAATATTTCTTCACTCAATGTGTAATTAAACTCTGGAATTCATTGCCAGAAAATGTGGTAAATACAGTTAGCTTAGCGGGGTTTTAAAAGGTTTGGCTAATTTCCTAGAAGAAAAGGCCATAGTCCATTATTAAGATGGACTTGGGGAAACTCCATTGCTTGCTTCTAGGATAAGGAGCATAAAATGTATTGTACTGTTTTGGGATCTTGCCAGGTACTTGTAACATGGATTGGCCTCTGTTGTAAACAGGATGCTGGGCTTGATGGACCTTTGGTCTCTCCCTGTATGGTAACTCTTATGTTCTTATGTGCTGAGTTCTAGTCTTGTGCATTGCAAGATAAAGTCAGGACATCATGGGGATAATTGTATAACAGGGTACATATTAGAAGGCAATTTTATAAAGAATATAGATGCCTATAATGTTTCTTTATAATACTAGTGTAACTGGCTATTTATGTGCTGGTGCAATCATTTATTCCAGCTATAGAGTCGGTGTAAGTGAAAACGTTTAGGTGCAACACCAACCCACTTAACTTACAGTATTCTGTAAGATACATACATAAGTGGGAGCCCTACCTATGACTGCCCATGTTCCGCACTCTGTAGATATTTGCCAAATAGCACTTAGGTGGCATGCAAGCATTTAAAGGTGTCATTGCACACTTATACATACATATACTACTATTCTAAACATTTATGCACATAATGCACACATAAATATTAATGCCTAGTTATAAAATTGCCCTCAAAATATGCTGGCATACCAGAATGAAAAATATTTGTGGTGGTGGCATTGGGCTACTGGTAGAACTCATTGTGCTACCTGCCAAAAAGTGTGAGAGTTCCTACTCCTTCTACGGTTACTGTTGGAACCCCTACTGGCAGCAGCTGGAGATTGCACAAGATTCTCAAGGGGTGAGGTTTGAGCAAGTGGGGGTGGGGGGGGGGGGGGGTGGGGGGTGGAAAAGAGTATGTGAAGAAGTAGTTGGAAAGAGAGAGAAGGTGCTGGATAATGTAATAACTAGGGTCTCTAAGTTGAAGAGCATAAGGGAACACTTAAGAAGTTAGAAGATGACATCAAAGGATTGAAAGACATGCAAGTGACGCTGTTTATGAATGCCATGGACTTCCAATTTACATTGGAGTGAGTAGAGAACTCCCTGCTTGCTTGCAATCTCAGATTCCTGAACTTTCCTAAAGCTCAGATGTCTTCAGCGAAAGAAATATGCAGGGGATTTTGAAGTTGCCAAGTGAATCTCTACCTCTAATAATAAGATCTATTATTTGCCCTTTGAAAAAAGGCAAACTGTGGAACCATCTGGATCAGATTTAAATACTGGCATTGAGACTGTGCCCCCTGATAGTTTAAATATAACTAAAATATTGGAGACTACTCAAGAGCTTATAGAGACCCATGCAACACTCCTAGGGGCCCTTTTACTAAAGGGTTAGTATACGGCAACTGCTGGAGCCCGGTGTTAGTTCCTACCCCCAGTGCTCGCTATTTCTGGCAGTACAAAAATTTTTCTATTTTTGTAGCACTGGTGCTTAGCTGGCAGTAATCGGGCAGTGTCATGCACTGCCCGGTTACTGCTGGGTTAGTGCGGGAGTCCTTACCGCCACCTCAATGGGTGGCAGTAAGTGCGCCCCCCAAAATGGCTGTGCGGTAAGTGGTTCACTTGCTGTATGGTCATTTATTTTCCAGCAAGAAAGACAGCCTTTTTACCTGCTGTGGTAAAAGGGAGCCTCAGCACATGTCAAAAACACACGCTGACAGTAGCGCTGGCCCCCTTTTACCGTAGCTTAGTAAAAGGACCCCCTAATGTCTTTTGTGTTTGAATCAGATAAGAACTTAATACTTCAACTAGTTCATTTTTGTTTAAAGGTCAAAAATTGTGGTGTTTTCCTGATGTGGGCAGACAGATTCAGCAAAGACGTAAGGCTTTTCTGGCTCTCTGCCCTCAAGTGTTACAAAATACTACTACTACTTATCATTTCTATACCACTACTAGACGTACGCAGTGCTGTACACTGGACATAAAAATATAGTGAATTGTTTTTGTGACTTCCTGTTAAATGTTTGATAAAAATTTCAAAATGTGAAGTATATATTCTATGACCTGATGCAGCTTAAAAATTTCATAGATAATAAACTTCCTTTACAGCTAGTTAATGGGCCTCCTGTTTAGATGCTGGTGTAGAATTCGGGTTATTAGTAATAGTCAACTAGGTTTGGGCTTTTCTTATATTTTCTTTTTCTGTTTATGGTATATAACTCTCTATAGTTTCTTTTAGATTCTGTAAATTGGGGACTGTAAGTGGATCTGTTTGATTTCTTTAATTTTTGACTTTTGTATTGCTGGAATATTCAGTTTCCTTATTTTGATCCTATTTTCTGTAAGCATTATGTTTTTTATTTGCTAATGATTGTGTGAACATCTAATAAAAAAGAAAGTTAAAAAAATGAAGAACCTCAAAAAACTGACTTTCTGAAAATTGAAAAACAACTTAAATGTCTAGGGAGCCCTTTTACTAAGGTGTGATAGGTTTTGTAATTACCGCATGTTTAATGCAAAAATTAATGCGCAGTAAATGCAGGGTCGTGGTCAGCATCTGCTCTGTATTTAGCGCATAGGGTAATCAATGTGTTACATTCAAATGATTCCCCCGCACCCCAGCACAATTCAGTGACTCCTGCATCCACAATACAATTCAATGAGTCCTCAGCACCCCTGACACTAGTCAATGACCCCTTGCACCCCCAACACAAATCCATGACCTCTCCCACACCCCTGCCACATATCAATGACCCCCACACCACTGATATAATCCAATGTCTCCTCTGCTGCTCTAGCACATTCAAATTACTCCCTACACCCACATCACAATCCAATGACCCCCACCACAAACCCTAATACAATACATTTTGACTCCCTTATACTCCAACATTTTCTAACGACTCCCCTGCACCCAGACACATTCAAATGATACTCCCATGCCCTCAACACAAGCCAATGACCATCTCTATCCCCCTGGGACTTCCTGGGAGTTAAAAAAATGATGGGTAGTGGTCCTAGGTGGCAGCGATTCTCCTTTGCTGCTGCCTGGGTTGGCGCCGAACTCCAGAATTTTGCTGATGATCCCTAGTGGTAGTCTCATGTACTATTAGGGATCATCCTCCCATATAAGGGTGGTGTGGGGGAGTCACTGGCTTGTGCTGGGGGTGCAGGGAGTAATTTGAGTGTGCCAGAGTATAGAACAGACATTTGAATGTGTTGGGGGGTATTTGAGGGAGTCTTTGCTGACTCTGGGTGAGTATTGGAGGGATGGGCGGAAGGTAGGCTATGGGGGATGGGGTTTGGCAGGAAAAGGGCAATAGTTTTCCTTGCAGGGGGCAAGGGTTGCTGAGTCAGAGGTGGGTTATTGAGGGGGAGCATGGGATATTGATAGAGGAGCTAATTAGATTGTGTCTGGGGGTCTGGGGAGTTATTGGATTATATTAAAGAGTACAGGGGAATCTATAATGACTACATTCAATGGCCAATAAACACAGGAGATTCCCATTGTGGGGTTTCTGGAGATGGGATTCTCAGTTTGGAGATTTACAGATCCATTGCCTCAAAAGCTCTCAGGTTCTAGGAAAATCCTGCTCTGGATACTGAAAAGCATGAAGACCCTGCCTCAGGACCTCTAAAGCATGGAGACCTTACCGCAGGAAGCCCAAAGTAGGGGACCCTGCCCTGGAAGCCCTGCACCAGGGAAAAACTGTCCTAGGATCTCAACCACCCACTCACTAATGAAATACCTACATACCTATCATCTATCCCTTACTCATCCAAGTATACCCTACCCACCTTCTTGCATACTACCTACCTATGTATCTAACTATCCACTCACTGATCAACTGCCACCTACCTAAGTACTCCTATTCATCTTCCTGCTAATCGACTTTCCTCTTGCTCCTTCATCTACAGAAAATCTTCCTCCTACCACCCTACACCCATTCACCCAGAGGCCATCTCCACTGGTCCTTCCATATATGTGTTAATCAAAGAGAACATCCTTTGTCTCCCCCTTCTTCTCCTTGTAGCATTCATTTACAAAATAGTGCCGCAAAAGGAAGTTTAGAAAAGGAGAAGGACACTGTCTTCTGCTAGGGTATTTATGGGGGAGACAAATGGGAGGAGGTTCCTAGAGGGAGTTGGGCAGTAGGTTGATGGGTGAATAAGTAGGTAATTGGGAGTACTTGAATGGGGGGTAGTTGGGCAGGTGGGGGATTAGTTAGGTTGGTAGGGGAGGGAGGGTGGAGATACTTGGGTAATTATGAGAATGGAGGGTTGATTAGTAAGTGGGAGGTAGGATTACGAGATCTGTGGTCTCAGGTAGCATCCCTCTGTCTTCGGGTCCTGAAGCAGGTGGTCCCTGGCGGAACTCAGGAGTCCTGGGGCAGGATCTCACTGACAGAGGTCCTGGTGTATGGTGTCCCTGCCTCTGGGAT
Organism: Microcaecilia unicolor; assembly: GCF_901765095.1. Taxonomy (NCBI): domain Eukaryota; kingdom Metazoa; phylum Chordata; class Amphibia; order Gymnophiona; family Siphonopidae; genus Microcaecilia; species Microcaecilia unicolor. The sequence continues at coordinate 156,962,842 of NC_044039.1, read as the reverse complement.
CCCAGGGCATTTTGGACTAGCTCAGAGAGCCTCCAATGTAATAGTTAGAGGTGTTGGTTATACTTAACTGCCACCTGTAATGCACTGAATTAACACAGAACTAAGTTCAGTTTTAACCTTTTTTTTTTTTTACTTTATTCCATTATAGCAAATAGTTTTACATATATTTTAACACATTTTTGCTTCAATGACTTTTGCATATCATCAATTTATTACATCAGAAATAAAGAAATTAAAATGGAAGTTTAAAATAAATCTGTTACTCTAATGCAGGTTTTTAATGCAGTCATTACAAAAGCCTGACAACAAGAGAAGTCTTATTCTTACATAAGATCATCAACTTGCAGAAAATTCTGGCTGTGGTTCCTAATTATAAAGTTAAATAGAGAGCTACTTTTGTTTTCAGTGCATAAATTTTACAGCTCCATAAGCTCTACTAGTTTTCTTCTTTCTCTGAGGATTCTTGACCACAGGATCCTAGATAATTTACATGGGAAATATATTTAGATTGTGGGTAAACTATTTTGTTTATCATGCAATTATTTAATATAAAATAGGCATAACATTTACCACATTACAGAAGAGAGAGAGAGAGAGAGAGAGAGAGAGAGAGAGAGAGAGAGAGAGAGAGAGAGCGAGAGAGAGAGCATGAATGATTTCTTATCTCTGCTAGAAAAAACTAAATTAATTATCTTGTCTGAGAATTTCATAGAAAAAGGCCTGTTTTACAGGTGGGCTGAAAAATGGATCTGCATGTGCCCAAAACACGCGCCTACACTACTGCAGCCCATTTTTGGCGCACCTTAGTAAACGGGCCCCTCAGTGCGCTATAACAGCTTTAATCATAAATATGCATCATCTGGTGGCCAAATTGGAGAACTACACTTCAGACATAATTAAAACAGGGAAATATCCAATACAGTTTACAGGTTTAAAACACACTGGGGCCCTTTTACAAAGGCACATAGGCGCCTACATGTGTCCAACATGTGCCAAATTTGTACTACCCCGGCTACCGCATTCCCTGGGCAGTAATTCCATTTTTGACAGACGCCCAAAACACAAGGTAGAAAATATTTTCTATTTTCTAGCACGTGGCACTTACTCGGTGGTAATCAGAAGTTTATACGCGCTGGCCGCTTACCACCCGGTTAGTGCGTGAGACCTTACCATAAAGTCAATGGGTGGTGGTAAGGTCTCAGCAATGGATGTGCGCTGGTTTTAATTTTGCTGCATGTCCATTTTCCGGCACAAAAAAATGCCTTTTTTCCAGGTGCGCTGAGTAAATGGACCTGCACGCATCCAAAACACACACCTACACCAGTGCAGGCCACTTTTAGGCACACCATAGTAAAAGGTTTGCACTGTTTCTTCACATGTTTATTTCTGTAACCCACCTAGAATTGTAAGATAGCACAGGCTATTAAAAAAAAAAAATAATAATAAAAAAAAAAAAATATATATATATATAATCCAAGTGCATGGTGACCCTGACAAGATTGAGCAGGAGCTTTGGCTGGATCAGCTGATGAAGGGTATTGCTACTTATACTTTTTGAAACAAGAAAATGTCAAACTCTAACTAAAATTATTTAAATAAAAATCAATGTTTAAATAATGTAACACTTAAAAAAAATTAATAGGAATACATATATAGGGCCTTCCAGAATCAAGATGGCAATGGAGTGAGAAATCACAGTGTAGGCTCCTGTTGCATTTTTAAAGTCTAAATATAAGTTTCTTTATTCACCATTAGCATAATGCCTAAACATAGTATTAGACATATTGCGTCATGCCTAAAATATTATTGGTCTCCAATTGTAATTGATGTAATGCAGCCATTTGTTTTGTTTTCATACCATCCTCTTTCTAATTAGGGATCCTCTGTGTTCTTCCCACACTTTTTAAAATTCCATTACCATTTTTGTCTCCACCACTTCCCATGGGAGGACATTCCAGATATCGACCACCCTCTTCTAGACACTAGAAATTTTAACAGCATAAAATTCAAATGTCTACTGTTCCTCCTTCTCCTTCACTGACTTCATTGCTGCATTGAACCAAAATAACAGCACTTGCTCTTCCCTTATCTTTTGGGGTTGCTGCTGCTGGAGTTTGGAAGGACTCCAGCTTGGACGGTGATATTTCAGTGAGCACTCTGGGGCCAACCTCTCCTGCTGTCTTGAGGATGATTGCACAGCAGTTTGCTCAGTCTGGGGAATAACTTGGGTTGTATCCATATTAACTGTGCAGTCAATTGATGCCTAATGGGTCTGTTCCACCTCCAGCTTTGTTGTCCAGTTCAGCACTGAGTCAGGAAGGTGAGGCTATTCCGCAAGCAAGAACAAAGAAAGGAAATGATGCTGAAGAAACATCCATAGGAGTAGGTTGTACCCAGTTTGGTGGCATACCTGTTTCCCTGGCCCTCTTCAACCTCTCATGAAACCAACAGTTGTGAATTTAGGTTCTTTGTGGTGTGCCCTAGAAAGCCTCCTTCAGGTTCGCTCTTCCTTTTTTAAATATCTTTAAACTCCTCCAGTAAATTGCAAGACCTGGAGATGCCTTTGACTCAACAAGATACCAGGATTGATATTATGGGTAATTCTATTGCTGAATTGAAAACTTTATCTGCACAGCATGCTCAGGATAGAAACATGTTGGTGAGACTATTATATAATTGAGGCATTATGCTTGTTTCATGTGGTAGTCTCTGAATTGAAGTTATAAGATTAGTTAATTTTATTATTTTGCGTTTTCCATTTTGGTTTGCAGAGTTAATAAAGTTTTCATTTTTGCAGTGACGTCACTATGGGAGGTTCCAGCATGTAGCCAGAGATCAGGCACCTTTAAAAGCCCCGGGAGTGGAATTTTAAAAGGACTGCAGTTGGTGCCTTGCTATAATGAGGAGCAGGAGGCCGCCTTAACCCTAGTCCCTGAAGAAAGCAGAGTGAAACTCGTGGCGTCGTAGGGGAAGGCGAAGGATTTAATGTGATTTCCAGTTACATGAAGGAAGTCATGACTACAGATGCACATCTCAGATAAGTGATAGTTTATGTTTAAATAATAGCTGCCTTTCGTAATTATGTACAATGAGACAATGGTGAGGCAGAGATTAAGATTTTAGGACTGGTTGGGTATAGGAAAATCATATATATATATATATATATATATATATATATATATATATATATATATAAAACAATTGCACCAGTCTGATAGCACTTTTTGGTGTTTGTAAAATAAAAAATAGAGCAACTCGATGAATGAGGTGCTACATCACTGAGCCACAGAGATATACTGTGAGTTAATTAACAGTGGGATTATCTGAGGGTGCTCTTTAACAAAGAAATCTATGAAGAACATTAATATTTGAAGGTGGATATTTTCCTGGTTTTGATGAGAGTCAGTTTGGATATAATTACCAGTGATAAATGGATACATAGCATATATAATATCTAAGTAAAGCCTGCCAGGCAGTCCACATAGATTTAAGTAGAACATTATTCCACAAGTTCGAAGGCAGGGCTATCCCTGGCGCATGTAGAAGATAATGAGGATGTAGAGGGTTAAAAAACACCCTTTCCATAAGCCATGGAGTATAATCATTGGATTCCAATACCCAATCTCTGAGGTGTCTAAGGAGAAAACACTGGGTGGAATACTTTATCGGCGTCATTTTTTTTCTACATGATCAAAAAACAAACAGTCTTGAGATTTTATTATTTATTTATTTTATTTATTAGGATTTATTTACCACTTTTTTGAAGGATTTCACTCAAGGTGGTATACAGTAAGAATAGATCAAACATGAGCAATAGGCAATTACAGCAGTTCAAATATTGAAATAATACAAAGTATGGCATAGTATACTGCTTACAATGTCAACACAATATGTAATAGAACATTTTAATTGATAATGAAGGGTAAAGCAAAGATGGAACATATAGATAGGTAAGAGAGTAAGATGAGTTAGAAAGTAAAGTAACTGATTTAAAGAAAGTTGTACATGAGGTCAGAGAGATGGTTTAACATTATCTCAGCTAGGGTAGGAGTGGAAAATTATGTCCTGCTGCAGTATGTGCAGCCCAAGTCACTCCTTGTGTGTGTGAGTGAGACTAACAAGTTAGTTACTTGTTCCATTATTATAGATCTTTGGATACTACTTTTCTGGAGGCAAAGGTGTCTGATTTTTTCCAGATGTATCCAGATGGATGCACTTAGAAGGAATAAATGTTTGTCTATGCATCAAGCTGTAGTTTCTATTGGGGCAACCTTTCAACTGAGATTTCCTTGCAAATGCTTTGTTTCCTATCAAAATAATTGATATGTAGTCTTTAAGCTTTCTCACTTTTCCTTGAGGGTAAAGCAAACTAGGGAAGGGTCCACTATTACTTAGGGGAAGATGCACTAAAGTCCTCGGAAGAGCTGTTCCCTTACTGATTCCATAGCGAATCGGTAGGGAACGGCCATGCATCAAGGAAATGGAATGCAAATGAGCTGCTTGTTGTAGCTCACTTGCAGTCTCTATTCCCTGGGAAACCAGTCGGCCAGTCGAGCATGCGCAGAGCAGCCAAGTGTTATGGTGGCTGCTCTGCGCATGCCAAAGACGTCCAAGAAGGACGTCCCTGACAAGCACTTCTCAGAGCCATGGGCTGGAGCGCAAGCTGCAGCTGCCAGTACAGCCGGTGATCCCTGCCACCCCACTCTCGGAAGAAGGGGGTGGATTGCGGCTGACCGTGCAGACCCTCCGCCCCGGGAACACGTGGCTCTCGGGGCGATGGGGGGTGAAAATTGCACCAAATTACCACCACCAGCATCGGGACATGCGAGGACGTAAAAAAAAACTATTTGGACATCTCTTTCGATTATGCCCCCCTCCAGGTCTCTCTCCGCAAAACACAGCGCATTTAGCTGACACTGGTGACAGCTAAATGCGCTGTGATTGGCTGAGAGAGACCAGGAGAGGGCATAATCGAAAGGGACGTCCAAATAGTTTTTTTATTTGGATGTCCTCGCAGAACAACACCCATCACAAAAAAAATCTGGGGAAAAATGTCCAATTGCTCATCAGGGCTGTCCTTTTAAAAAAATGTTTCAGTGAAGGATGTCCATGTTAGGCGCTTTAGAAGGATGGCCCTGATGAGCACTTGGACATGGCTAGGCAGTGAAGGACGTCCATAAAGGACATCCCTAACGAGCACTTGGATGTTTTTTTTCCCCGATTTTTTTTGGGTTATATTTATAGAAGTTTTTAGAGGCTGCGCAGCCCCAATGAGAGGTACAGACCTCCCATTAGATTTTCCACGGTTAGGCAATCGGAAAACGGTAGTGCATCTCATTACAATACAATTTCTACACATTATAATACTAATTTGCTCATCTGCATTCTGTTTTCGTTAGCTGCTACCGTGATCGGATAATGCCCTTTTGTGCATATCCTGGTTTACTACTTGCATGTTAAACTGGCTAGAACCAGTTTAAAACCCATGTTAATGGCTCGTTAAGTTTAGTGCATCTGGCCCTTACTCTCTAAATTTTAGCTGTTAGTTTAAAAGGAAAAATCCTTCCTATTTTTTTTTTTCCTGGTATTTGTTTTTATTTCTATCTTCCTAAAAGGCTTTCTTACTTGGTTCCTCTCCTGGAATTTGTGAACTATATGAATATGGGTTCCTATTTATATAATTATACATAACATAACATAGTAGATGACATGTTTATTTCTCCTGTATATATTTCTGAATTTTTTTAAGTTGATACATTGACTATCCACCTTATAATTGAAAGAGAAAAACGCCTAGATTTCGACCCAAATCGGGAGATAGACGTTTATCTCACAAAAACGAATAAATTGGTATAATGGAAAGCCAATTTTGGACGTTTTCAACTGCACTCCATCGCGGAAGCATACAAAGATGACGGGGGCGTGTCGGAGGCGGGGCGAAGGTGGAACTGGGGCGTAGTTATCGGCCGAGAAGAGATGGGCGCCTTTCGCCGATAATGGAAAAAAAGTATGCGTTTGTAGCTAGAATTTAGGGCACTTTTCCTGGACCCTGTTTTTTCATGAATAAGGCCCCAAAATGTGCCCTAAATGACCAGATTACCCCCAGAGGGAATCGGGGATGACCTCCCCTGACTCCCCCAGTGGTCACTAACCCCCTCCCACCACAAAAAATGATGTTTCACAACTTATTATTTTCACCCTCAAATGTCATACCCACCTCCCTGGCAGCAGTATGCAGGTCTCTGGAGCAGTTGTTAGGGGGTGCAGTGGACTTCAGGCAGGTGGACCCAGGCCCATCCCCCTCCTACCTGTTACAATTGTGCTGCTTAATGCTTAGTCGTCCAACCCCCCCAAACCCACTGTACCCACATGTAGGTGCCCCCCTTCACCCCTTAGGGCTATAGTAATGGTGTAGACTTGTGGGCAGTGGGTTTTGAGGGGGATTTGGGGGGCTCAACACACAAGGGAAGGGTGCTATGCACCTGGGAGCTCTTTTACCTTTTTTTTGTTTTTGTAAAAGTGCCCCCTAGGGTGCCCAGTTGGTGTCCTGGCATGTGAGGGGGACCAGTGCACTACGAATCCTGGCCCCTCCCACGAACAAATGCCTTGGATTTATTCGTTTTTGAGCTGGGCGCTTTCATTTTCCATTATCACTGAAAAACAAAAACGCCCAGCTTACAAATTGTCGAATAAAACATGGACGTCTATTTTTTCGAAAATACGGTTCGGTCCGCCCCTTCACGGACCCGTTCTCGGAGATAAACGTCCATGGAGATAGACGTTTTCGTTCAATTATGCCCCTCTATGTATTCTAAATGCAAATAAAAAAAATTAGGAATATATTTTCAGAATTCAAAATTTCTTTGGACGGCATTATTTCTGTACCCTTGTCTTTGAGGGCGCTATCGGTACTATTGTATTCATTTACAGTACTGAAGAATGATGTTATTAATTTAGGAGTTTCCAATATAAAGAATCTTTGATCAACAACTGTATCACATTTTACTCATAAAACTATAACAAGGCAAATTCCATATAGGAGCTCCGAGTGGTTGGGGAGCTTTTCCATATGAATGCTACTTTAGCATTAATGTCAGTAAAGTCTCCCTTTAAAGAGAAAAATATTTTCTTCCTAATTGGTGTAACTTTTGTGAGGTCTTGAACATCTGAATTTTCTTTTTTTGTTTTTTTGTTTTGTGATCCTGAGAATATCTTTATCTGCTTCTGAGTAAAAATTGCTCATTAGGGGGTCTATTTATGGAAATGCATTAAAAGCACTTCTAATGCATGAATTAAAGGACATAAAGGCTTTAGTGCATTAAAAGTAGCACTTTAAGTTAACTAGTACATCTGCATTAAGATCTTTTCTCTCTGCTGCAGAATTAAAAACTCTCATACATGTCCTGGAGCTCAAAAGATTGGATTACTGTACATCTGTTTACTATGGCTTAAAGTCGGAAATTTAAATAGATTAAAAACCATCCAAAACTCTGCAGTAAGTCTTAGCTAATGCTTAGAAATATAATCATGTTACACCCTTCAGTCTTCATTTCAATGACTTCCCATTACCTATAGAATTTGGTTCAAAATTGTTTTGCTGATGTTTTACGCTCTCCACTCTGTGTCCCTTCCATATCTGTCCAGAGTTTTGTCACTGTATTATCTCTCATATGCCCTGAGGTCTTATCAGGACAATGCTTGACCATACCTCCTCCCACATATAATCTGTTGAGAGAGATTTCTAATCGAGCTTGGTATTTGCAGTTATTTCACAATACTAACCAAAGAGTAGGATGAAGAGATTGCACTTCTAAAAAGCATAAGGGAGATGTGGCAGTCCTTATCAACGATATTTATAGTACATCAAAAGACTTGACATAGCAGTTGTGTTTTGGCACTCAGGTGCCTGTCTCAGGAGTTTATAAAATACATAAAAATAATAACTAATACAAATGACAAATGATAATAATATAATAAAAAAATAAAAAGATATCAATGTCTAAAAATTGCACATGAGCAAATTAATTACATCTAAGAGAATATATTAAGAAAAAAATGGATTCTAAAGTACTAAAAATATATATAATGTGATGACATCAACATATATAGGAGCAAGTTAAACGGTATGTGTAAAAAATATTAAGAAAAACAGACCATAAACTATTGTGATCAGTGATAATAATAATAATAATAATAATAATAAGATATTACCTTGGCTAAAAACAGAATCAAGAGCTTACAAAATCATAGATCGTGACACAGCCTTTATGCAGTAGTGAGTAGATGTATAAATGAAAAGCATAAAGTAATCAAGGGGAAAGATGCACAAAAATAAATAAATATGACACTATTATGAATAGTTATAAAGCATAAATGTTATGGTTTTGCTAAATTTATCATTAAAATACACATCACAAAATGTGTGGTCTCTTTTTCAGACGGAAATGAGGAAGTAAACTGACCTGAAGAATGATATGTTAGAATATTGGTTCTACACAAACAGGGTCCTTAAGCTTTCCAAAGTACACTATGTTGAAAAAATAAATGAGCTGAAGCCAATGAAAAAGGGGAACAGTTTAACCAAAAACTTTTAAAAAGCACAACGAGCTATAGATTAAATCATATCTAAGCATAGAAAATGTCAGTGCACAAGTATTACCAAAAAACGATATGGGTGAAAAACACACATTATCTGATGGAGGATATCCCAGGAGATAAAAGTGATCGAAAAGACAAGCAGAGGAAGAAGTGAAAATCAATGCGATGCATTATGTCAGAGCATATAGTGGTATCGCTATAACGTAGTAGAGACTGATATTTAAATCACAGAAAAAGAAGTAACTACCGTGACGCTAATACCGTCCATGGAGTGGTGAACAGAAAAAGTTATGAACCAAGAGATACATTACAAAAAATGCTATAATTGAGTGCGAAAAATTATTAACGTACCTGTATTATCCATTCTAATTCTGCTTCTGCCATTGTATAAACACTTTAGTCTATGGATCTATGCCACAGAAATATATACTGGAAACGTTTTAAATATTTGGACTGATAATGGATCTTGAATCTGAAACTTTTTTTCTCCCAGGGGATCTTTTCCTGATGTAGTAATTGAAACATGATAGGGTTTCTGTAGTATCTTCTTGAGTTAAGTATGCATTAAGATTTTTTATGTATGTGAAAAACTTTTGAAAATTTGTAAATAAATAAATACAGACGGATGAATACTAATAGGTATCTCTACATATGATTTTTGAGATCTGTACCTGCTGGTTGTCCGACACTTCATAGTTTATTATTGTGGTAAGATTGCTTGTTGGATGATTGAAGTTATTTACCTCTTCACCACTTTGATTTGCCTTTATAAATTCCTTTTTTGGCCTTTTTTTTACATAAAATAGTTTTTTCTGGAAATTTTCATAGGTGCTCTGTGTATGAGGTTAGTTTCCACATTCATAGCTCTCTCTTCTTTTTCGCTCTCTTTCATTCCATTGTTTGGCATTTTCTAATTATATTTTAACTCTTTACATCTATTCTTGAGTTCAGATTTTGCACTTTCCTTGCTTTCTTGCCAACCTCTAACATTTTCCATCTCATAATTCAGTCCCACCACATACAATGGGTACTTAATCTGACCATCCATGCAGAAGGATGTTGTAAAATGGTGGAAAAGATTAGTTTTAGGCATAATTGCAACTGCTGAGAGCTGGAACTGCTGTACAGAAATAAACAATAGAGGGTATTTCAGTTTGACCCATAAATGATCCAATCCATGCTTGCCCTTTCTAGATCACATTTCTGACAATCAACCCAGTTCCAGTCTATTTTTAGACCAAAATCCTCAAATTGAAAAAGGATGGTATAGAAAAAAGTTTAAAAAATGGACTAAGTTTACAGTTTTTTTTCTCATTCCCCAGTTGCATATTGAGGTTAGTACAAGCTAAGGGTGTCTTTTACTAAGGTGCGCTGGCATTTTTAACTCACACTAAAAATCATAAGTACATACAGTGGGGGAAATAAGTATTTGATCCCTTGCTGATTTTGTAAGTTTGCCCACTGACAAAGACATGAGCAGCCCATAATTGAAGGGTAGGTTATTGGTAACAGTGAGAGATAGCACATCACAAATTAAATCCGGAAAATCACATTGTGGAAAGTATATGAATTTATTTGCATTCTGTAGAGGGAAATAAGTATTTAATCCCTCTGGCAAACAAGACCTAATACTTGGTGGCAAAACCCTTGTTGGCAAGCACAGCGGTCAGACGTCTTCTGTAGTTGATGATGAGGTTTGCACACATGTCAGGAGGAATTTTGGTCCACTCCTCTTTGCAGATCATCTCTAAATCATTAAGAGTTCTGGGCTGTCGCTTGGCAACTCGCAGCTTCAGCTCCCTCCATAAGTTTTCAATGGGATTAAGGTCTGGTGACTGGCTAGGCCACTCCATGACCCTAATGTGCTTCTTCCTGAGCCACTCCTTTGTTGCCTTGGCTGTATGTTTTGGGTCATTGTCGTGCTGGAAGACCCAGCCACGACCCATTTTTAAGGCCCTGGCGGAGGGAAGGAGGTTGTCACTCAGAATTGTACGGTACATGGCCCCATCCATTCTCCCATTGATGCGGTGAAGTAGTCCTGTGCCCTTAGCAGAGAAACACCCCCAAAACATAACATTTCCACCTCCATGCTTGACAGTGGGGACGGTGTTCTTTGGGTCATAGGCAGCATTTCTCTTCCTCCAAACACGGCGAGTTGAGTTCATGCCAAAGAGCTCAATTTTTGTCTCATCTGACCACAGCACCTTCTCCCAATCACTCTCGGCATCATCCAGGTGTTCACTGGCAAACTTCAGACGGGCCGTCACATGTGCCTTCCGGAGCAGGGGGACCTTGCGGGCACTGCAGGATTGCAATCCGTTATGTCGTAATGTGTTACCAATGGTTTTTGTGGTGACAGTGGTCCCAGCTGCCTTGAGATCATTGACAAGTTCCCCCCTTGTAGTTGTAGGCTGATTTCTAACCTTCCTCATGATCAAGGATACCCCACGAGGTGAGATTTTGCGTGGAGCCCCAGATCTTTGTCGATTGACAGTCATTTTGTACTTCTTCCATTTTCTTACTATGGCACCAACAGTTGTCTCCTTCTCGCCCAGCGTCTTACTGATGGTTTTGTAGCCCATTCCAGCCTTGTGCAGGTGTATGATCTTGTCCCTGACATCCTTAGACAGCTCCTTGCTCTTGGCCATTTTGTAGAGGTTAGAGTCTGACTGATTCACTGAGTCTGTGGACAGGTGTCTTTCATACAGGTGACCATTGCCGACAGCTGTCTGTCATGCAGGTAACGAGTTGATTTGGAGCATCTACCTGGTCTGTAGGGGCCAGATCTCTTACTGGTTGGTGGGGGATCAAATACTTATTTCCCTCTGCAGAATGCAAATAAATTCATATACTTTCCACAATGTGATTTTCCGGATTTAATTTGTGATGTTCTATCTCTCACTGTTACCAATAACCTACCCTTCAATTATGGGCTGCTCATGTCTTTGTCAGTGGGCAAACTTACAAAATCAGCAAGGGATCAAATACTTATTTCCCCCACTGTAAGTATTGCCATACTGGGTCAGACCGAAGATCCATCAAACCCAGCATCCTGTTTCCAACAGTGGCCAATCCAGGTTACAAGTACCTGGCAAGACCCCAAAACAGTACAATACATTTTATGCTGCATATCCTAGAAATGAGCAGTGGATTTTCCCCAAGTCCATTTTAATAATGGCTAGGAAGCTATCCAACCTTTTTTTAAACACCGCTAAGCTAACTGCTTTTATGGCATTCTCTGGCAATGAATTCCAACGTTTAATTACACTGCCTCCATTATATGCCAATCTCTTTCATGCATATTGTGGATATCCTGAAAACCTGACTAGCAAGGGGTATTCCAGGACTGGACTTGGGAAACACTGTTCTACAACATCAGGTCTAATTTCTGGGAACGCCCCTGACCTGCCCCTCCCATGGCCACACCTCTTTGGGGTTGCGCACTGTCACGGTTGTGGCCGTGCCCTGGGTTCTACACTCACCTCTCCTTACAGTGACCAGGCCCTGTGGCTGCTGTGGACTGCCTTTTCCCTGTTTCCCAATCGTGTTCCAGAGATCAGTCCAGTCCTATTCTGATGTTCCAGCATTCTAGCCTTGCTTTGGTGTTCTTGCAGCCAAGCCTCGCTCTGGTGTTCCTGCTGCCAAGCCTCATTCTTACTTGTGACATCATCAGTAAATGCCTTTATAAAGCGCTTTGAAACCTTCCTGCTTTGCCTTTGCAACAGAGGTCTTCAGTTGAGCTCTTGTCTGTGTGTGTTTCTTGCACTTCCAGCCTGCTACTGCTTTGTTTCCGGTCTGTATACTTGCTTCTGCTAAAGCCCTGCTTGTCTTTGGCTCCAGTTCCTTCTCTCTTTGTATTCTATCCTGCCTGCCTTCTGCTTCAGTTCTGGTCCTGCTTGCTTCAGCCCTGCCTGTTCCAGCCTTGCTCGCCTTCAGCTTCAGTTCCAGTCCTGCTTATTCCAGCCCTGCCTTCAACTTCAGTTCCAGTCCTGCTTGTTCCAGCTCTGCCTGCCTTCAGGTTCAGTTCCAGACCTACTTGTTTCGGTCCTGCTTGTCTTCAGCTTCTGTTCCGGTTCTTCTTGTCCTAGTCCTGTCTGTTTTCTGCCTAGATCCTTATTTGGGTGGTTCGCCTGCTGCTGCCGGTCGCCACTACTCCTGACTTTGTGACACGTACTGTGAAATTTTGGCATGTATGTTATAGAATAGGGCGGAAGGCAGATTCATGCATAACTCATAATTATTGTCAATTATGTCCTTATTAACTCCAATAACTGTTAGTACTTGAAAAATTAGTTTACGTATGGCCTGGGCTGTGTGCCCAAATTTGGGTGACCTATACAGAATCTGAGGGATTATTATTATTTATTTGGATTTTGCTCACACCTTTTTCAGTAGTAGCTCAAGGTGAATTACATTCAGGTACACTGGATATTTCTCTGTCCCAGGAGGGCTCACAATCTAAGTTTGTACCTGAGGCAATGGAGGGTTAAGTGACTTGCCCAAGATCACAAGGAGCAGCAGTGGGATTTGAACCGGCCACCTCTGGATGTCAAGACTGGTGCTCTAACCACTAGGCTACTCCTCCACTCTAATGTGCATCCATGTATACTGTGTGAGCTAAAAGCCATGGTGCACCCCTTTCTGCATCACGTGTCAGTAATGTGCACAGAGAATGCTTGTGTCACAGTGATCTGCCTCCCGGCAGCCTTATGCTAGTTTTTTATAATGTAGCCCTAAAATATGTTTAATGCCCATATTATTATTACTTCTAATGATTTTTACTGCTGCAGTCACTATTTGCAAAGATATATGAGCAATGCATTGTGTGTAATGTAGTCTCACATATACTGCAGCCATCCCTGCTTGTTTGTATAAAGTTCATTATTAGTGATCTCTTCTCTTGCAAAGGCCTCCTCCATTTCTCAGTCAAGCTTGAGTCCTTGTCTATCTGCTGTCATTTCCTGATTATTTCTAATACTTTACCCTATCTCTCCAATCAAGGACTGCCATCTATGACAACCTCTGCCACCTGGTCTCAAGTTCTGTCCCTATAGGTTCTTCTATCTCATCCCTCCTGGGCTTGAGGGCGTTCTTCTTGACCTCTCTGTCCCCATGAGCTCAGACATGCTCTATCTATCTATCTATCTATCTATCTATCTATCTATCTATCTATCTATCTATCTATCTATCTATCTATCCATAGGCGGTCAGTGGCCCAACTGTTTGGGGAGGCTAAAGGGGGTGGGGTTAGGGGGTGGAGCCAGGGGCGGAGCTTATATACATAATTGTCTGATAACACACAGAAAAAAAAAAAATAAAAGTCACAATTAATACCTTTTATTAAATTTAGATATTAGATATGTATCATATGTCAAAGAATAAAGTGGTTGCTCAAAGCATATTCTAAGCACAATCGCTCAACTGCAAAACACTATGCACAACTTTGTGCAAAAACACACTCAGAACCTTACTGTACCATAAATATTACACTGGGCAGAACCTAATACACCAATATACCACCCATACGGAAAATGCAGACCGTCAACAATATGAAACAAGGGATCATATCATCACAATTCTCATGTAGAGCCACAAAACACCCTAATTCATGTTTAATGTGGGATAAAATGCCATAAATAAGTAAATAAGTATAAACTTTTAATGTTGAGCACCTGATTCTCAAAGTGGACATATTCCAAACACTATAATGAAAATAAAATGAATTTTTCTACCTTTGTTGTCTGGTGAGTTTTTCTGATCATGCTGGCCCAGTATGATCCTGCTGCTATCTGTCCTCAGTGGAAGTCAGGAAGTCATCCTCCTTAAATATCTCCCTGGCAACCCAGGACACCTCCAGCCATCCCCCCTCCCCCGCTCTCCCAGCAGTAAGGTAAACAAACCATAAACCAATTTCTACAACTGGACAAGGCTAGAGGGCTTTCACTGCAGCTCCTGCTGTGAGGATGGAGGTAAATCAACAATTTAAACCCCTCAGAGCACAGCAGGGGAGGCTTAGCCTGTCCAAGCCTCTTATACCGGGCGCCTATCTATCTATCTATCTATCTATCTATCTATCTATCTATCTATCTATCTATCTATCTATCTATCTATCTATCTATCTAATTTACTGCCTTTTTGAAGGATTTCACTCAAGGCAGCATACAGCAAGAATAAGTGAAAACATAAGCTATAGACAATTATAGCAGTAAAAATATTCAAACAACAATACAAATTATGGCAAAGTATGCTACATTACAAAGTCACCACAATATACAATAAAACGTTTTAATAGCATAGGTTGTAAGCAATGACGGAACAAATAGATAAAAAAGAGTAATAGGAGTAAGAAAATAAGGTACTAGTTTAAAGAAAGTTGCAAATGAGGTCAGAAAGGTGCTTGAATATTATCTTAGCTAGGGTAGGAGTGGATAAACATGTCCTGCTGTAGTATGTGCAGCTGGTGTAATTTACTTCTTCCATTAAAGGCCGGGTTAAGGAGCCAAGCTTTCACCTGCTTCGTGAAGTACAGATAGTCTTGTGCTAAGCAAAGCCTTTCAGGAAGTGCATTCCAGAGTGAGGAGGCTACTCCGGAGAAGTCTCTCTTGCGGATGTCACATTGTGTGAACACTGCAATGTCCTTTGGAGAGGGTGTGCTTAGGGATACTCCTTGGGAGGACCTTAGTGACCTTGAATGTGTGTAGAGGGAGATCCTGTTCTTTAAGTACTCCGGGCTATTTCCTTTAAGCGCCTTGATGGTCAAACACAGAGTTTTAAATTTGGCTCTGTATTGTACTGATGGCCAGTGAAGCTTATGCTAAAATGGTGTGATGTGAGCGTGTCGCTTATAACCTTCTATAAGTCTTGCTTTAGCATTCTGAATTAATTGGAGCTGGTGCAAACCCTTTGTTCTGCATTACAATAATCCAGTCTTGATGTTATCATGGCATGCACAACTTAGACAAGGCTTGCCTTCTCAATGGAAGGAGTCAGGCAGCACAGTTGTCAAAAGTGATAGAAGCTACTCTTAAAGGTTGCTTGGATTTGGGGGATTAGAGTAAGTGTTGAATCGAGCTGTATTCCAAGGATCCTGACTTGCAATTTGAGGGGGGCGTTCATATTTCCCAAAAGAGATCTTGATGTTAGGTATGTGCCCTTTTACCCTTCGCTCTCTCACTGTCTCTCACACAGTATTGCATGAATCAACAGCACATCTCTGAACCACCTTCATCTACCTGACAACTTCCTCATCTCGGCCATCAAACTTCCTTTTCTTCAAATTTCCACCTCCACTCACTGATACAGCTTTCAGAACTATGAAGTCCTTTGCCTTGGGGCAGTAACTTCTGAGAATCTACTAACTGTGAGTAAATCAGCTACATTTATTCAATAAAGTAAATGTCAGAAAAGAAAGAGACTTCAGGTATGTGCTAGTGTGTGGAGGTTTAAAAGCTTTAGGAGGATTTGACACATGGCTCGAAGAAAGTGAGGTTGGCTCTACCTGTGTAATGTAAGCACAGCATAGGTCCTCGCTGACGACTGCTAACACAGATGTTGATAAAGTCCAGGATCCAGCAGCAACACCAAGCTGGGGTTGATGAAGGCCGGGACTGACCACAGACATAGGCGCCGACTCTGTGGGTGCTATGAGTGCTTGAGCACTCCCAATATTTTCACCCGCCGGAAGTCGGAACCGGAAGTTCCCTTCCCAGCCAGTCCAACCTGCCCAGTGTTCACCCTCTTCTTCCTCAACAGTCCTCCTCCGGTCCGCCCTCGCCTTCCTGCGTGCCGCCCAGAATTTTAAAAGTCATCTTACCTCGGGGTCCTGGCAGCAGCAGTGAAAGGCGAGCAGGCTCGGCACTTCAGCCTTCCCTTCTGTCTCAGCTCTGGTCTCGCTCTTGCAGAAACAGGAAATGAGGGCGGGACCAGAGCTTAGAGAGAAGGGAAGGCTGAAGCGCCGAGTCTACTCGCCTTTCATTGCTGCCGCAGAGACCCCGATGTAAGATGACTTTTAAAATTCTGGGCAGCACGCAGGAAGGTGAGGGCGGACCGGTGGGGGACTGTTGTGGGAGAAGAGGTTGGGCTGGGGTTGGGACTGGCACTCGGAGGGAGGGGGGCCTGGAACTTGGAGGGAGTGAGGGGGGCCTGGAACTCGGAGGAGAGGGAGGAGGAGGGGGGGAATGCACCACCTGTAAAAAAAAAAATTCAGCAGCCCCAATCATTTTGAAAAGTTGGATCCTATGGCCACAGAGAGATAAGGTTGGAGCAGACCCAAAGTTTAGGCAGTTAACAGGTAAGGTCAGGAACAAACAAGGATATGAACAAACAGGCAGGAATGCTGGAACAAGTCAATGCACACTGAAGTCTGCAGGATATCAGGAAGCCTGTTGTCGAGGAACTGGTTAAGTGGATGGAACCTCCTTATATACTTGGGCAGGATTGATGTTATTAGTCAACACCCTCTTACAGGGCTATAAAAGGAAGTGCAGAGTTCCAGAAGGTAGAACAGATTCTTTAGACACGGAAGGCTGCTGGAGACCATGTGTAGAGTGGAAACAGTGGAAACAGATGAGGGGCGTGACAGCTTGTTAACTCATAGGCGTACTTTGGTCATTTCATTTGGGGGGACAAAGGGTGTGGCTTGGCTTATTAGCATACTCATTTGCATATTTACATATTCGTTATGGTTCTTCAAAAAACATACACCCCAGATTAAAACACTGAATATGAAGCCAGTATATCAAAGCAATGAAGCTTTTTTTTTTTTAACTGAAATGAGTCAGCACCAAGGGAAATTTCTCTCCTTATGCCCCTCACATTCATACAAATTAGCAAGAGGAGAGTTCACTTTACCTAGACCCGACACAGCACCATCTCTGTTCGCTTTCTCCAAATTGCAGCAACTCTCCATACCATGCCACATAAATAGAAAAAATCCTTCACCTAAGTTGCACATGCAGAACACGAACAGACCCTACTACTACTATTTAGCATTTCTATAGCGCTATACCTACCCTCCTCTCCTCCTTCCTGTATACATTAATTGATTTGATTTGCTTACTTTATTTTTGTCTATTAGATTGTAAGCTCTTTGAGCAGGGACTGTCTTTCTTCTATGTTTGTGCAGCACTGCGTACGCTTTGTAGTGCTATAGAAATGCTAAATAGTAGTAGTAGTAACAGACCCCTCACATGATACAAAATAGGAAAAAGAGGGAGAGTACTGGAAGGATCTTCTAACATAGGACATTATTATGCAGGTAATTGCCAATAAAGCCCTATCTTTCCCTATCTTTCACCAACTTCCTTAGCCCCCATTCCCATTCTCTTAGCCCTCATCTACCCTCCACTGAATCTCATCACTCTATCAGTCCCCAGCTCCATCCTTGTCTCTTTCATTTCCTTGCTTCCAAGGCCATTCTTATATCTCTTACCCTATACCCCATGCCCTTCCTTCCTCTCCCCCCCTTGCAAGGTCCAGTGTCGCTCCCCCTCCCTCCCTCCAAGGTATGGGCTCCTCCTCCCTCCCTTTCCCCTCCACAAAGTCTGGTGTTGCTTTCCCTCCTTACCCCCCTGCCCCACCCCCACAAGGTCTGGTTTCGCTTTCCCTCCCTCCCCCCTCCCCACAAGGTCCTGTGTCACTTTCCCTCCCTCCCCCTCCCAAGTTTGGTGTCACTCTCCCAATCTTCCTTCATCCCCCCCATAGGGTTGTTGACACTCTTCCTCCTTTCTCACCAAGTCCGGTGTCACTCGCTCTTTCTCCCTCCCTACAAGTCCGGTGACGCTCGATCTCCCTCCCCCCCACTGCCACCACCAATGGGTCCTGTGTTGCACTCTCCCTCCCCCCTGTAAGCTTCAGTGTCACTCCTCCACCTCTCCGCTTTACTCCCTGCAGCCTTTCCAGCGTCCGGGCTGCTGGCAGCGTTAGCAATGTAAGCACGCTGCCTTTGCATGGCCCAGAAGACTTCTCTCTGCAGCGAGCGACATGCCTAAGAGGAAACAGGAAGTTGCAATACAAAGAAGGCTTCTGGGCTGCGCAAAGGCAGCGTGCTTACATTACTAACGCTGCCGGCAGCCCAGAAGATAGAAAGGCTGCAGCAGGAGAAGAGTGGAGAGGAGGAGGAGTGACACCAGAGCCTGCAGGAAGGAGAGAGAGTTGCTGTCATGCAAGCCGTTTGGGGGGCAATGCCCCCCTCACCCACCAAAACTACGACCATGTGTTAACTATGTGCTTCTGACTGTGGTAGCTTTCTGCATCACCTTCTCTGTGTCAGTATATACTGAGAGAGAGAGACAGAGGAAATTCTCTTTCTGTTAAATGTTTTCCTACTTTCTTTCTGTATGAGATCAAGCTTTGAAACTTTAAAGGATACAGTACCAATATATATTTTTACTCATTTTTGTCTAGTGGACCTATAGCCCTAAACAAGACAGCACATATTCAGAGAAAACCATTTACACAACAAATTTTAGTCACCTTATAAATAAAAAGAATAAAAGGACAGAGTTTAAGTCATCATGTAAAACAACTGACACCTCTGTTATATCAAGGGAAAGAGGACAGAAAAAGCAAGAAGGACTAAGCATGAGCTTTTCTGGTTGCCATAGCAACTGGACTTAATGAATGTCATTGAAAAATTGATGTTCAAGATCACTGAGATATACTTCTGCAAACACAAAAGCAATCCTTCTCTCTATTCCTGAAATGAAAAAAGTCAGTGTCTTTTCATTTCCACAATTCACAGCTTAAAATATTCATGGTAGCAAATAATTTCTACACATATGCGTTGATAACATGCCTCCCACAGAAATTAGTACCTGCAATGCATAGCAATGTTTCTGAATCAAATGACAAAATTCCAAGAGGTAGATATTCATTGGGATGGGCATTGTTATTCATCTAAAGTTATGCATATTCCCCCGGATTCTATATATAACCCTGAGATAACGCTGAGATTTCCATGCAGAAATCAAAGAGTATTTCATAACAATGCGCATAATCTAATTGGTTAACAAGCTAATCAGAGCCAATAATTGGATATTAAAACCAAGTATCAGCACTAATTGGAAGTAATTAGAATTTACACGCACTTGCTAAGAGTACTCTGTAAAGTGATGCGTGTAAATTCTAATGCAGGCTGCCAAAAAGTGGGCATGGCCATGGGCATGGAATGTGTGATTCATAGTGTTACCCCTCCCCCACGCCTGAGCTAGTTGTATGGTGATCACTAGGTTCTGGTTCGCCTGATGTCAATAGTCGTGGCGGTGCTTCCAGAAACCCAGTGCTCAAGAGTGGAGAGGGGACAAAAGAACACTAACCCCGTCTCTTGCCCTCAAGAAAGCAAGAGAGGAAAATAAGCTAAATTTAGGAATTTTTCCAGTTTTTGGTAAAAAGCACCCTCTCACTTCTCAGTCAAATAAAGAACTTTTAATAATGAAATACTTTATTGCATGTATTCCATGCCAAAACAACAACACTTTAACATTTGTGGCTGAACAGTGAATAAATAACAATGTGAAATTTGGAATGTAACAATTCTCATCTAATCTTCAGTTCCCCTTCACTTCTTAAAGAGAACCATCTTCATGTCAGGTAGGTATTTTATTAACTCTCTCCTGTTCTTATGCAAATTCAAATTAATAAAGTTTTCCTTGAGAATTGGCACTTATCTGTAACTGATCAGTTTATAGCAAATTTGAGTAGATTCTTTCTTGTGTGTGGGCCCTTGGATGAACTGAGTTGCCGGTGTTCTCTCGCAGTTGTTGTCTTCTTCCTAACTTCTCTAATAACAAAACAAGTTGGGAGGCAAAACCCTGACTTCCTTTTTTCTCTCTCCAGGAATTCCTCTAAAGGGACTTTAAATGTATTTCATAATACTGTGGCCATCTCGCTAATTTAAATAAAATTAATTAAAGTATTACTTATTATTCAACCTATGCTTTACTGGGTAATCCCTATTCTAAACTGCTGGAGTAGCTTCTGCATGGCTGCTGAGCTTCACCAACAGTGTAGCATTCCATTCTCAATCTGACACCAACATTCTATCATTCACTAAACATATAGGATAATGATTCTCTCAGACCCTCAAACTCACCAACACTCAGACCTGGTACCACAGTAGTATTCCCCTTTCCATTTTACACATTCACTCTCACAGTTTTCCCTGTTCCACTCAGAAACCTTTCCTCTTTTCTCACCACTCAGTCATATCTCACCCCCCAGTCAATTTCAACTATTTCTCACCCAGAGTACTTGCAGACTTGAAACACAATCAAACTTCCTTCCAAGTCACTCTCAGTTTAATCCTCAATTATTCCCTCCTCTATACCAATCTATTCCCAAATCACTTAACCACTTTTTCCTGTTTCTCTCTCAGACCCTTCAGAAACACATCCACTCCCACTTAGTACTCAGCTTCCTCTCTCAACTGCCAGCTGCTGTTGCCAAGCCAACAGAAGCTCAGCCCTCAGCAAATTCCAAGGACCTGCGCTGCTGGCCACAATGGAACTCCGGGACAACTTGGGCAATTTTATGTATTTTATTAACCCCTCGGGTTACAATAGGCATTCCAAAGGTTTACACCCAGGACTATAGAATGCATTTGCTTCAGTGCTGGTATTTACATCAAGTTTTATTTGGCTTAAATGGATGCACCTAGAGGTAGGCACTGGCATGGCCGCTAGGCATCTTCTATAAACTATGCCTAAATCTAGGCACAGTTCTAGATTACACCTAAGCGGTAATTTTTTCAGTGCCAATTTTTCAGGCACCATGAATAGAATCTGGTCCATTGTGATGAGCACCTCCTCCTCCTCCTGTCCATTATGGGCAGGTCTCCAAATGGAAAAGTAGTCCTGCCTATAATAGAGACATCTACCTGCCCAGCTGACAGTCAACACCTAAATGGACTTGGAGTCAGTGAACCAACTTCTTTCCAGGTCTTAGCCGTGGAGAAAATAGATCAATCAAAGCTTGAAGCTTGGAAGGTCCTTCTCTTACTGAGGGTGAGGAAAAAAGTCCAAGTTAACCTATATGAATATTCTGCAATATCCTATATAATAATTTGTACCTCCAACGTTCCATGGCTGTCTGTCTGTCTGGGTTTGTAACATCTCCTGACGTCAGCAAGCCTCAACCATTCCATTCACTCTCACTGTCCCGCCCTTGCATCAAAACATAATGACATCAGAAGGCGGAACAGTGAGAGGGAAGGTAACGCTGGAGGCGAGCTGACGTCAGGAGGGATGTTACGAACGGAATGGAAGCCAGCCAGCCAGAGAACGTTCAGGTACAAATCAAGGGGAGGAGAGAATCGTGGGACATCGAGGGGAGGGGTGGGGAGGGGAAGGGGAGGAGAAGGGGAGGGCAGAGCAGAGGATAACTGATGGACATGGATAGGATGGGAGGGAGAGTAGAGGAGAGAATCGCGGGACATGGATGGGAGGGCATGGAAGAGGAGAATCGCTGGGGATGGGAGGGGAGGGAAGAATCGCTGGACATGGAGGAGAGGGCAGGGGAGAGAGAGAAAAAAAGCTTACATGAGAGCCTTCCTAGGGCCCATTTCATTGTTGAGGAAATGGGCATGGTTCCACTAGTATTTAATAAAGAATTCAGTAAACCTTCTTCCCATTGAAGTTATTCTTCTTATATCAGCACTCAGTCCCCTGAAGGTACAAATCATTTCCCAGCATCCTTTCAAGTATGAAAATTAGTTCTTCAGTGGCTGCTAATGCTGCCCCGCCCTTGAAAGAGGCACAAACAAAATTCTTCAGTTGCTGTGTCACTTCTGCCTTAATTCCACAGGATTCTTAGTGACCTTCTGCTGCTTCATATCAGGTTTAAAACATTCACTATTCTTTCTTCATTATTCATACCTGTGTCTTTAATTCAGATGCTTTACATTCATACAGCCATTCCAAACACTAGCAGCATAGATTCCACTTGGTTGCTCTTTTGACCACCACACCCTTTTCCTTCTGCTGGCATTCTGCTATACCCCTGCTTACATAGCTTCCTTTTGCCAAAAACCTCCCCATGACCATTCCCAAACAAAAAGTGCAGCCAAACTACCAGAGCACTTGCCTTCAAAACAAAATTACATACAGTTCATTCCAACTACCTTTCCTATAAAGTCCATCTTCTCTAGAAGAGAGTTCAACAGAAATTAGTACCAGCATTTTCAGGGCATGGCTTTACTTTTCACCTCTGAGTTCCCATGGCACGGTTTTCACTTAGGGTTCCTCAGCATACTCTTCCCAGTCCTGTGTGGGCCTCCTCCTTACCTTCCGTTCAGCCTAGGGAAGTTTATATAGCATTAAACTTCCTGGGTGGAGCCAGGGAGACCCACTTGCTGGAATGTTCACCGTCTGGCCTGGGCTCCCCTCTCCCAGCCTTTAAAGGGACACACACATAGACATACATACTCCTTTCCATTATCATAGGGTCTATTGGGCTATTAAAACCCCCTTACAATAAGGAGGTACCATCCCATGTTTTCCTCAGCCCCTCTACTCCCTGAGCTGATAATCCCAATGCCTTATGGAACATGTAGTTTCTGATTTTCCCTGCTACAGTGATAAGCAATGGCTGCTTGTCACAATATGTTCAACCTACTGAAATGCATGTTGATCATTTGAATATACATGCATATCATTACATGGATAACTTTATCCATTTTGATATTTCTGATATTTATACATTTGACAAACACATAGGGCCTGATATTCAGCACTATTTAACCAGCCAACAACAGCTCCTGGCTGGTTAAATAGCTCTTAGACGGCTAACTGCTATTATTCAGTTCAATTTTGTGGTGACTAGGGCATAAAGTAAAGTAGCACAACTGTCATCCAGATAAGGTTGAATTGAACAGATGAGATGGAGTGAATGGAAACAGGAATGGGTGACTGACGAGATCTGGGAATGAAAAGAGAGTGATGAGATGGAGTGAATAACTGCATGATTTAGCCAGTTAAGTATTAATATTCAGAGTTACAAAGCTAAGTTTAACAGTTAAGATAGGCCTGCTATTTATGCAGCCTATCTTTAACTGCTAAGCACTTAACCGATCAGCGCTGAATATTGGTTTAATCGGCTAAGTTGCCGTGGATAAAACTGAAACCAGATATTTAATACTGGTTGCTGGATATGGCCCAGCTTTGAATATCTGGAGTAAGCACCGGCCTAGAAAGGAGAGGGTAGAGTGGAGAGGGGCACAGAGGAATGATGCTGGGTATGGGTGGGAGGGATAGGGACATAGAGGAGTGATGCTGAACATAGGGAGTAATAGAAACACAGAATGGAAATGCTGGACATGGGGAGGGGAGCCTAAGGACAGGGACACAGGAATGATGCTGATCATGGGGTAAGGGGATGGGAACATAGAAGGGTGATGCTGATCATGGGAGGATAGAGAGTCAGGGGCAATCCTAGACAAGGGACACAGAAATGGAGTGAAGAGATGCTGGCCACAGGGAAAAGAATATGGACAGAGGATGATGGTGGACATAGGGGGAGGGATATAGATAGAGAAGTAATGCTGAATCTAGGGGATGGATATGGACAAAGGGATGATGCTGGACATGGACGAGGAATATAGACACAGAAGAGGCTAGATATGGGGACACAGAAATGGGAAAAGCTGAATATGTGAAAACAGAGTCACAGAAAAGGGAGATGCTGAACTTGGGGCCAAGATAGGGATGCACAGGAGAGAATGATGATAGTACATAAAAACATAAGAATAGCCATACTGGGTCAGATCAATGGTCCATCTAGCCCAATATTCTGTTTCCAACAGTGACCAATCCAGGTCACAAGTACCTGGCAGAATCCCAAATAGTAGCAAGATCTGCTATTGAAATAGACATGGGGGAGCAGTGTTTTCCCCCATGTCTATCTCAATAGCAGACTATTGACTTTTCCTCCAGGAAATAGTTCAAACCTTTTTTAAACCCAGATACGCCTACTGCTGTAACCACATCCTCTAGAAATGAATTCCAGAGCTTAACTATTTGTTGAGTGAAATAATATATCCTTCCATTCATTAAAAAAGTATTACAAAGTTACTTTACTGAGTGTACGTTTTGAAAGAGTAAGAAAGCAGTTCACTTTTACCCGTTCTACTGCACTCAGGATTTTATATCTGCCCTCAGCCATCTCTTTTCCAAGCTGAAGAGCCCTAACCTCTTTACCCTTTCCTCATATGAGAAAGTTCCATCCGTTTTATCATTTTGGTCACCCTTCTTTGAACTTTTTCTAATTCCGCTATATCTGTTTTGAGACATGGTGACCAGAATTGCACACAATATTCGAGGTGAGGTCACACCATGGAGTGATACAAAGGCATTATATTATTCTTTGTCTTATGTTCCATCCCTTTCCTAATAATTCCTAGCCTCCTATTTGCTTTTTTTGGCCACTTCCGCATTCTGAGCAGAAGATTTCAGCGTATTGTATATGATGACGCCTAGATTTTTTCTTGGCTGCCAACTCCTGAGGTGGACTCTAGCATCAAGTAACTATGATTTGGATTATTCTTCCCAATGCTCATCAGTTTGCATTTGTTCATATTAAACTTCATCTTCCATTTGGATGCCTATTCTTCCAAATTTCCTAAGGTCTTCCCACATTTTCTCAAAGTCCACATATTTTTTTTAGCAACTTTGAATAGTTTTGTGTCACCTGCAAATTTAATCTCCTCACTTGTCTTTCTGATTTCCAGATGATTTTAAAATATGTTAAATAGCACCGGTCCCAGTACAGATCCCTACTGCATTCCACTATTCATTCTCCTCCACTTAGAATAATGGCCATTTAACTTTATCTTCTGTTTTCTATCCATTAACTAGTTCCTAATCCAGAACAGAAGATTTTCTCTTATCCCATGGCTTTTAAAATTTTCTCAGGAGTCTTTCATGAGGGACTTTGACTTCAAAGAAATGAAGCAAATTGGTGAGGCAAGACTTCCCTTGGCTGAATCTATGCTGACTCTATCCCATTAAACCATGTTTGCCTATGTGTTTAATCTTTACAATAGTTTTTGCTATTTTGCCCAGCACTGAAGTCAGACTTACTGTTCTGTAATTTCCCAAATCACCCCTGGAACCCTTGTTAAAATTGGCATTGCATTGGCCACCCTTCAACCTTCAGGTACTATAGATGATTTTATCAACAGGTTACAGATCACTGGCAGCAGATCAACAATTTCATGTTTGAGTTTGTTCAGTACCCTGGGGTACCTACCATCCAGCCCGGGTGATTTACTGCTTTTTAATTTGTCAATTTGGCGCAGTAAGCCATCCAACCCTTCAAATGGTACAGGTAGATCACTTACAAGAGAATATTTGCTGAATCCCCTATGGCAAATGTCATTACATGCCACTGAACTAGCATGTAATGATTAGCATATGCTAATCTTGGCATAGCGTGTGAGAAAGTCCCATATTAAAATGCATTAAGCCCAGATTTTAACACACTTTAGTAAAAGTGCATGTTTTACAAAATATTATGAACTGTCTGGGGATTTTGGAAGCTTAAGCACAAAGTAACAGTGCAGGAGACAAGATGGATGATGTAAAGAAACTTCCACTGGACTTGAAAAAGTTCACAGCAAAAGTTTATTAATAAAACCTGGACTTGACACGAGTTGTGTTTCGGCCACTCTGGCCTGCCTCAGGAGACCCTCCAGCTTATAATCGAACGAGAATAACGCCCAAGTTCCGACCTAAATCGGGAGATGGGCGTTCTTCTCACAAAAACAAATAAAGCGGCATAATCGAAAGCCGAACTTTGGACGCTTTCAACTGCACTCCGTCGCGGATGCGGACAAAGTTGACGGGGGAGTGTCGGAGGCGTGGTGAAGGCGGAACTGGGGCGTGGTTATCACCCGAACAGAGATGGGCGCCCTTCGCCGATAATGGATGCGTTTGTAGCTAGAATTTAGGGCACTTTTCCTGGACCCTGTTTTTTGACGAATAAGGCCCCAAAAAGTGCCCTAAATGACCAGATGACCCCCAGAGGGAGTCGGGGATGACCTCCCCTGACTCCCCCAGTGGTCACTAACCCCCTCCCACCACAACAAATGATGTTTCACAACTTTTTACTTTCACCCTCAAATGTCATACCCTCCTCCCAAGCAGCAGTATGCAGGTCCCTGGAACAGTTGTTAGGGGGTGCAGTGGACGTCAGGCAGGTGGACCCAGGCCCATCCCCCCCCTACCTGTTACAATTGTGCTGCTTAATGCTACTAGTCGTCCAACCCCCCCAAACCCCCTGTACCCACATGTAGGTGCCCCCCTTCACCGCTTAGGGCTATAGTACTGGTGTAGACTTGTGGGCAGTGGGTTTTGAGGGGGATTTGGGGGGCTCAACACCCAAGGGAAGGGTGCTATGCACCTGGGAGCTCTTTTACCTTTTTTTTTGTTTTTGTAAAAGTGCCCCCTAGGGTGCCCGGTTGGTGTCCTGGCATGTGAGGGGGACCAGTGCACTATGAATCCTGGCCCCTCCCACGAACAAATGCCTTGCATTTATTCGTTTTTGAGCTGGGCGATTTCATTTTCCATTATCGGTGAAAAGCAAAAACGCCCAGCTCACACCTTGGCGAATAAAGCATGGGCGTCTATTTTTTTTTAAAAATACGGTTCACTCCGCCCCTTCACGGACCCGTTCTCGGAGATTAACGCCCATGGAGATAGGCGTTTCTGGTCGATTATGCCCCTCCCTGTATATTATTGCTATAGTGTTTTCTGGAAAAGCACACAATCTTCAAACAATATGTACAGCAAAATGAAGCTGTGTAACAACGATCTCCTTGACTTAAGTGTGTGTAGTCAAAATGAGACGAGCACCATAATAAAAACATCGAACGATGATGTTGCTCGTCTCGTTTTGATTACACACACTTAAGTGCCCACCCTCATTTCCTGTTTCCGCAAGGGCAGGACTAGAGGCAGAGCTGAGAGAGGGGAAGGCAGGCTAAAGCACTGAGCCTGCTCGCCTTTCACTGCTGTCATCAGACCCTGAGGTAAGAACTTTAAAATTATGGGTGTCACGCAGGAAGGCGAGGGGCAGGCGGAGGACTGGGAGAAGAGGGCAGGCTAGCACTCGGAGGAGAGGGAGGGAGGGGGGCCTGGAACTCGGAGGAGAGGGAGGGAGGGGAGGGGGGCCTGGAACTCGGAGAGGGGGGGCGTGGAACTTGGAGGAGAGGGGGGCACTGGAACTCGGAGGAGAGGGAGGGGGGCCTGGAACTCGGAGGAGAGGGGGGCTAGGAACTTGGAGGGAGAGGGAGTGAGGAGGAGGAACGGGAGGAGGGAGGGAGGAGGAGGAGGGGGAGGAGCGAGGAGGAGAGGGAGAGGGAGGGGGAGAGAATGCATCACCTGTAAAAAAAAAAAAGAATTCAGCACCCCCAATCATTTTGAAAAGTTGGCTCCTATGACCATTACTATATCTGCAGTACCGAAATACCACTGAATGTCCACTTCTATTATCTCTTTGGTATATTTCATACCTTCAACAATTCTGAGCAAGCTTGACAAATCTCCATTTACCATGTGAACATTTTTAACTTATATATTTGTTTTATATTTCTTACAGTTCCCCATCACACAATATTTTTCCAAAAGGAGAGCTATTTATAGCCTCCTCTATGTACATTTGTGGAATTTATTATGATCTTTAAGTAAAAAAATGCATGTTAATGTTAGTAATCTATTTATTTTTAACTTGGTGAACTGTGTTATTGGAAAAGAATTTGCAGTTATTGTAAGCAAGAAATCATAACCATTTTTGCCCTAGGTCATACCAAGCTTCCATTTAAAATTTAACATCTATCAAGGAGCTTATTTTAGAAGTTCTACTTGGATTTTAGATGTGTATAATCCAGCACTGAAATGTTTATATTGCAAAATCATCTAAAGCCTGTTTTACAAAGCTGGGATATACACATGTAAAAACACTAAGGGGTCCTTTTACTAAGGTGCGCTGAAAAATGGCTTGCGGTAGTGTAGGCGCGGGTTTTGGGTATGCACCAATCCATTTTTTAGAGCGCCTGTAAAAAGGCCTTTTTTGCCGAAAATGGGTGCGCGGCAAAATGAATATTGCCGCGTGTCTATTTTGGGTCTGAGACCTTACCGCCAGCCATTGACCTAGCGGTAAAGACTCATGCGGTAACCAGGCGGTAATGACCTATGCATGCCAAATCCCACTTGGTGCGTGTCCGTTACGCGCACCTGAAAATAAAAAAATAGTTTTCAGACGCACGTATCGGATGCGCGCCAAAAATGAAATTACTGCAAGAGCCACGCAGTAGTTAGGCGGTAAATCTATTTTGGTGCACGTTGGGTGTGCATAGAAGCTTACGTGGCGTAGTAAAAGGGCTCCTTATTCCTCCTGTTTACTAAGCTGTGCTAGCGGCTGGCACACAGCAGTATAGTAACAGGGAGGTAAAACATATGCATATGACAAGATGGTATAGTCTGGGTATGTTTTGGGTGGGACTAGGATGGGCCTAAAATATAAATGTGTATTCCCCATTTCAGAAAGGGAATGCAAGTCTATGTCCAATAAGATCAACATTGGGATTTACATCTGCTACCTGAGATGTCCAGGTTTCAGAAAAATGCTCGTATCGAGTCACAGTAGGGATTACAGGAGGTCATCCCCTTAATCCCCTTGCGGTTGATGTCTCCTATGAAAGTGAAACTGGCAAGAGATACTGGGCTATGTGACAGCTTTAGTAAAAATAGATGTTTATGTGTCTAAAATGACTGACATATACGTTTATATTGCTATAACATGTATATGCCAACACATAAATGTTTATGTGCCCATGTTGTCCTGTTGATATTTTGAACATTTATGATTCTAAAATGGATGCTCCAGGCTCATGTAACCAGTGCATAAAGTGTTCATTTCTTCATGTATTTTAACACAGGTTGTATATCAGCAGATCCTGTTCTAAAATACTTCCAATTTGTATGCCCTTTTTATTTCTAAAACCCTTCTCCATGTATCATGATTTGTCAATGTTTCACAATCAACTTTGTTTTAAAAGAGAACACATTTGAGGAATTCCTTTTTGATGAATACTGGCCACAGGCAGTGGTGCACAAAGGACTGATGGGTCGATATTATCGGAGTTTGGAAAAGCCCCTTGGTGCAATGGCTCTTTCAGCAATACAGGATAAATGGAACCAAGATTTTGGTCAGCATTTCATGGATAATTTTCTGGTTAGTTTGAAAGATGGACCACAACTGGCATAAAGCATTCAACTTCAGGAGTTGTATTACAAATTTCTCATGTGCATCCACATATATCCATCTTGGGCTAAGAAGATGGTCTCTCCTCAGATGGGACTTGTCTTAAGTGTGGTACAGTGGATGCGACGTTATATAAACATTGCATTTGGATTGTCCTCTGATCATTTGGTTTTGGCATTCTTTGTGGCTCCATCTGAGCTGCATGCATGATTTTTCTTGGGATGCTAAACCATCTCACTGTTTTCTCAATTATATGGAAAATGTGGAAGAGGGCACACGAATTACAACTTTGTTCCTCCGTTAAGCTATGCTAATTGCAAAACGTTGCATCTTGTTACAATGGATTCAGAATACACCTCCAAACAATCACACAGTGGAGGAACCAGATGCATGATCTTTTACTAATAGAGAGATATACTGTGGAAACTAGAAGGCTTAGGGCTGAGATACAATTTCTTAAGTTGTGTACTCCTTATCTGAGTATGTTATCGATCAGAGTTCACTCTCAATTTTTGAATTTTTTGGAGCTGTGATGGGTTATTTCATTTAGGGGGGAAGTCTTTTTATGTGACTGTTCATAGCAGTGGTGACCATATGGGCGGGAGGTGGGGGGAAGAGAATAGGGGTTCTTAGTTAAGTATTTTTGGCTTGTGTATATGCAGTTTTATACAGAAGGGTTGAGGGAGAGGAGGGAGGGGAGACTTCAGGTTGCAGGTTGGGGATTTGTCAGTATTATTCTCACCTTGTTTATTGCATTGCTTGCTTTGCTAGGTGTCTATAGCCTTGTATTAGTTGGCATTTTATCCTATACTATATAGGTGGTTTAATAAAGAGAACACATTAGCGTGGGGGTCAATATTCAGCTGGCGGCGGTGAGCATTTTGCTGACCACTGCTGGTGTTATTCCCAGATATTCAATGCCGGGCCACATCCGGACTTCAGCATTAAATATCTGTTTTATGCAGTACTGGCTAAGACATAGCTGGTTAAGTCGATATTCAGAACTTAACCAGCCATTGGTTGCCGCATAAAGATAGGACTGTGTTTTATGTGGTTAACCTGGCTGGTTAAGTGCTGAATATTGGCAATTAACCAGCCAGCTGTTGACTCCGCCCATGGAATGCCCCCAAAATAGGTGTTTTTTCACTTAGACATGAACTGCAAATTTTCAGTTATGATAACCAGTTAAGTGCTGCTGAAAGTTAGCGGATAGCCCCGAACAACCAGTCAATGGCTGTTTCTGACCAGTTAAATCATTTGAATATAGACCAGATGGTGTTGTTCTAACTTTGATTCATATACATTCTCTTTTTATTTCTTCCAGACATAAAGTTGCCCCTGAATATATTACAGACATTTAATTGTGGAAATGGAGCATGAAATAAACACTGTAATTCATTAGCAAACGTGTGAGTATTGTTCATGCATGTGGTCCATTAATCAGTGGCAACTAGTGTTCAGAATGTTGTTATGCATGACTGCTAACCTTGTTACACAGTGTGAAGCACTGTTCATAAAGAGGATCCCTAATTTGAGATTTATAAAATATCTTCTTCAATTTGTTCTCAAAGGACAAGTAAATCAGATTCTGTCTTAAGTTTGATATTTGAAGGAGCAGGACCTACGACAAGTGGAGGTGCACAGGTTTCCTACGAAAGTCAGTGAAACAAGGAAGAGGGGAGTAGGACAGGTTGGCTCTTTCCAAACAACGAGGGAGACGTGTATGTAATTCCAAATCTTTATTGAAGAACAACAAATGACTCATTTAGAATTACATACACGTCTCCCTTGTTGTTTGGAAAGAGCCAACCTGTCCTACTCCCCTCTTCCTTATGTTTTATATTTGCCAGAATTGTTGGTTTTATGTTTTTGATTTAGATTTATGTGCAGAGGATTGGCTGAAGGATATGCAAGCTATAAATAAGCAGATAAACAGATAAATAGTAATGATGTTACAAAGAAATGTTGCTGGTGGTACAACTGCACTTTTTTTGTACCTCATGAGTTATTTGAAAATACTAATTTTTGAATTCTCTTTGAGTTCTCTTGTGAAAACAAAGGTTAACATTCAAATTGACTAATAGCAATAATACCACTTTACCCAGAAGTTAATAGTGAAGGGGCTGATATCCAGTGTAAACTGTGGCTAGATAATGTACTGCTGAACTGACACCCTCTCTGAAAAGTCCTTTTACCAATCAGCAGTAAAACGTGGCCTTAGAACACCCTTATATAGGTCATTCCTGTGTCCTAGGGGCTTACGTGCTAATGGCCACATGAAAATGTGAACATTAGCATTTGGCCATTATTGAAAAATTCAAATAATCAGCCATTTTACCTTTGTGGTAAAAATGGACTTAGCACATGGGAATGACCTGTATAAGGGAAAGGGAAGGGAAATGGGACTTGATATACTGCCTTTCTGTGGTATTTTGCAACTATATTCAAAGCGGTTTACATATATACAGGTACTTATTTTAAAGCCGTTTTTACCACTGGAGTAAAATAGCCAATTTTCATTGATGGCCATATTCTAATATTCCTCAAATGGCAGCTATGGGGATTGTCCAGGAAGTGTTGCAATGTCACTGGTACAGGTTCCTACTGATTGTCTCATGACATTGGCTAATTTAGTATTATGTCATAATTATTTCATGTTTGATTCTCAGCTTTATTTAAAAATTCAAGGTGTTGCTCTGGGCACTGCTGTAGCTCCTAGCATTGTGAATCTGTACATCAGTGCTTTTGAAAAGCGTCATTTACATGCATGTTTTTTTCATCTGGACAGCATCTACAGAACGTTTACATCAGTTTATTTTGTGGCTGAATTCTCTGGATGAACATTTAAAGTTTACTATGAAGTGGCGTCATCTGAAGGTTTCTTTTTTGGATACTTTGGTTCCCAAGAAAGGTCAACGTTTGTGTACTACAGTTTTTCGTAACCCTACTGATCGCAACACCTTATTAAGATTTCTGTTCTAGTTGAAGAGTTGCTTGGCAATTGGACAGTTTTTGAGACTGTGTTGGATTTGTTCCACAGATATGGTTTTCAAACAAGCTCAAATTTTGGCTTTTAGATTGTCAAATTGTGGATATCCTTGGAAAATTATTCGTCAAGCCTACAAAAGAGCATGCTTTGCTCAATATTCTCTATTGCTATATGTGTTGAGTTATTCTGATTTGTCGCCTTACCTGGCTATTATAATTCAAAAACATTGGGAAGTTTTGACTTTCCATCCAGTTGTTTCATCTTGTCCCTGTATAGCTTACACTCGGGGCTGTAATTTGCATGCCCAACTGGTATATACAGTGTTTCCTTTTTATTTTAGAGATGATACATTTCATGAAGGTCATTGCCCTTGTGCTCATTGCCCTTGTGGTCATTGCCAATTTTGTGACCAGAAGTTATGGAAGAATCCTATAACATTCAAATTATATGATGTGCAAATTTCCACTCATTGTACATCATTTGTTGTGTATGTGATCTTTTGTCCTTGCAATCAGAAGCATTAGAAAACATTTGATTAAACACAAGCGACGGTTGAATACTTCCACCATGTCAGTTCCTCTTGTTTCTCATTGCTTATAAAAACATCATACATTCGAACAATTGAAGTGGTTGTGATTGATCAAGTTCCTTTACCAGTACAGGGTTGTGATAGAAACTTCATATTAGCCCAAAGGGAACAGTTTTGGATTTTTGAAACATGCTCTGGTTTAAATGAGTCTGTTGAATGGAACTCTATTATTTAACTGTGATATTTTGGGTATGCCAACACTGAATGCAAATCTCTTTCATGTATATTCATTGTAGGTATCCTGAACTGGGGTGCTTCCAGGACCAGGTTTGGGAACCACTGCTGTAGTTGTTCAGCTGGAAAAGAGCATTGCTTGATAATGTTACCTCACTCTGGTTGAATTCTTACTGATTAGCCAGAATGAACAATTGTTGCAGTGGGCCCTGAAGCTGCTTCCCCATCTTTATGTGGATCAAGGTTATAAAATGTAGATCAAGAAGGTATAATGTCAAGTTGAGGGGAGTGTAAAGTTGGGATGATGTTTTGTTATTAGTTATATTGTATCTTTATTGGTTGATAAAGTAGCAACTCTGTTTTGCCATCAAACTTAAGATATGATGGGAGAGGGGTGGAATGTGAAATATAAATGCCCAAGTAATTTATGTTTCCACTGAGACTTAGGGGGCAGGTTATCAAGCTGCATTAGGGCAATAACCCAAGTTAATTGCCCTCTAATGTGACTTAAAGGGCACTAACACAGGTTGTCTTGCCCTAGGTAAATAGTAATGAGATGCAAAACATGCAAATGTATGTAAAGCAGCTCATTATTATATATATATATATATATATATATATATATATATATATATATATATATGCCATACCATGACCTGCGGTGTGTACAAGGTACATATCACAGGCCACCATATAGCTGGTAAAATAACCCCAGCTAAAACCCCCTGTGTAAAGAAACTTGACTCCCTTACAATAGTACTATGAGACTACCACTAGGGCATCATATTGAATGAAGGTGCCAGCAAGGGCAGCAGTGACTGGGGATTGCTCCTACCCAAGGGATGCTCATTGGGGGTTTGGTGATCAGGGGGAGTTTGACTGAAGATTGGGGGCTTAAGGTCATGTGTGGGAGGGGTCAGTGTCATCAAGGAAGTTGGAGATCACGTGCAGGAGGGGTCAGATATCATTGAGGCATAGGGTCTTCTGCAGGGAAGTCGAGTGTCATTGGGGGTTTGGAATCTTATGAGGGGGGGGGGTTGAATGAGGATCAGGGGTAAGTGTGCTTGGGAGTAGCTGCCTGTGGCTTTGAGGCCTGTTGTTGCTAGGCTGGTAAAATAATGCTCCTTGTGAGGTGGCTCATAAGCAGCTTTATTCATTTATCATGGTAGTCAGCAACATACAGTACTATGATATTGCAGGTTGGTGACTCCTGTGCTAATTTAAGGTGTGGCAAAAGCTTACCTTGATGACTTCCTCCCAATCTGGTTAAAGTCTAAGTGCACCACTACCATACCTCCAAATCCACCAAGACTTAACTGGTCAAACTTTGTTCTGACAACAAGTTGTCCAGACAAAATGCATTTGGTCTACAGATGAGAAATTTAAAAACCTAAAATTTGTTTGGGTAATTCCCAAAGGTACCTGGACAAATCTATTGAATATTGGCTATGAAATGTGTTACCTATGAAAGCAACCTATGTAGATACACTCATTTTGACCTATCTTTCCATGCAAAAGAAATGCTGAAACCCAAGTTCCAATATGTAGTCACAGTTGATAAAAATAATATATCACCTTCAAAAGGACACCATCTTGT
Organism: Microcaecilia unicolor; assembly: GCF_901765095.1. Classification (NCBI taxonomy): domain Eukaryota; kingdom Metazoa; phylum Chordata; class Amphibia; order Gymnophiona; family Siphonopidae; genus Microcaecilia; species Microcaecilia unicolor. Next base: position 156,927,640 of record NC_044039.1, on the reverse strand, counting down.
TGTGGTGGAGGGGCTTGTATAGTTTGATAATTTGGAGGGCTATGCTGTAGGGATATCCAAATCAGTCAGGCCTCTGAGCAGCAACCTGAATATCAATGTCCTAATCTCAGGAACTAAGATGACAATTGGAAGGTGTTATTGCTGCGAAGCTCTACTGTGGTTCTGAGTCTTTGCTGGTCCCTATGGGGAAAGGAAGGAGAAATTATGTATTTACCCTCCCGGACCTGCTGATCTACCCTGGATGGTTCAGACAACTTTGGAATCTTGTGGAATGAAGCTGCAAGGAGAAGCTTCAGCATCTTTGGGTGGTCCCAATGGCCCTGCAGGACAAAGTTTGGATGGGGTGTTGCTGAATTCAGCTGTCTCTGCGATCTGCTGCAACCCAGAAGTGCTTTTCTTCACATCATTACTGAGCACCTGACCTTGGTAGGGCAAAGTATTGGCTTGGATTTGGAAGAGGTGCTGCAAGATGTACCTTCCCCTACTATCGGGGAAAGGAGTGGAGTTGTCTGGGGGGGGGGGGGGGTGGATTTGAGCGTCTCCCTACCCCTGCCTCTGGGTTCATTGTTGCCTTCTGGAGGGCTGTGGAATCTAGAGAAATCGGTGGTGGTTACTTTAGAGCCCTTGTGGGAAGTGCTGATCACTTTGGATAACTTACTTCAGATACAATGGTCCTCATTTTCAAAGCAGATGGACTTCTTAAAATGCCTAAAAAATCCAATCCAAATCCTGATTTTGGAAAGTCAGAGTTTGGACATTTCATATAGCAGTTTATCCAAAAAGCAATGGTGTGTGTTGTGGGTGTGTTTTGAGCAGGATTAGAGAGGGCCCAAAAGTAGGACATTCAACAGAGAGTTTGAAATGTCCATGCCTAAAAAGGACGTTTTTATCTAGACTTCTTTTAATCATGTCCAAGTTACAAAAGGTTGCTGTAATTGAGCAGTTAACCACTGGAAAAATTAAGGTACGACCTCTCTCTCTCCCCTGAAAGTGAAGCTAGAAAGGAAAACTAGGCTGTATGTCAGCTGCAGGTATTATGCCATTTTCAACAAACCAGCAAACAGGTCAAAGGAGTAGCCTAGTGGCTTGTGTAGTGGACTGTGACCTGAGGGACCGAAGTTCAAGTCCCAATTCAATTGTTTTTTTTTTTAAATAATTCTAAGCCTTTCAGAAACAGAAAAAAAAACCTACTGTACCTAAATATATAAGACACCTGCAAGCCTGAAGGTTACTGAAATGGTGTACATTCAGGTATTATTAGTAGGTATTTTTCAGGTCCTGGAGGAATCACATTTATGAAAAAGAGTGATAACAGGATTTGGACCTGTGTCTCTTGGTTTACAGTCTACTGCACTAACCACTAGGCTACTCCTCTGTTCTCCAGAGACATCTATGGCTATATTTTTGAAAATGATACCAGACATTCATGTCCCTGGTTTTTTGCCATTCAAAAGTTGGACGTTGAAAAATGGCTATTCATTTTAGATGTTTTCAGTGTAAAAACATTCCTCTCATAGCCATAATCGAACAGAAAATCTAGATGATTTTCATGCTTGATTATGACTGCAAGATGGCCATTGTTTGGGTCATTATTAGCAAGGCTTATTTTGGACTTAGATGTTTTTTTTTTAAATGCCCCTCAATATGTATAAATTTCATTTAAGGTAGATGAGTTTTCTGTACAGTTTTTGGCCATATTCAGGAGTAGAGTCAACAAGCTGCAAGAACTGAGTGTTTGGAGAAGCAGTTGTGTACATAAGTACATAAGTACATAAGTAATGCCATACTGGGAAAAGACCAAGGGTCCATCGAGCCCAGCATCCTGTCCACGACAGCGGCCAATCCAGGCCAAGGGCACCTGGCAAGCTTCCCAAACGTACAAACATTCTATACATGTTATTCCTGGAATTTTGGATTTTTCCAAGTCCGTTTAGTAGCGGTTTATGGACTTGTCCTTTAGGAATCCGTCCAACCCCTTTTTAAACTCTGCTAAGCTAACCGCCTTCACCACTTTCTCCGGCAACGAATTCCAGAGTTTAATTACACGTTGGATGAAGAAAAATTTTCTCCGATTTGTTTTAAATTTACTATACTGTAGTTTCATCGCATGCCCCCTAGTCCTAGTATTTTTTGAAAGCGTGAACAGACGCTTCACATCCACCTGTTCCACTCCACTCATTATTTTATATACCTCTATCATGTCTCCCCTCAGCCGTCTCTTCTCCAAGCTGTATAGCCCTAGCCTCCTTAGTCTTTCTTCATAGGGAAGTCGTCCCATCCCCGCTATCATTTTAGTCGCCCTTCGCTGCACCTTTTCCAATTCTACTATATCTTTCTTGAGATGCGGCGACCAGAATTGAACACAATACTCAAGGTGCGGTCGCACAATGGAGCGATACAACGGCATTATAACATCCTCACACCTGTTTTCCATACCTTTCCTAATAATACCCAACATTCTATTCGCTTTCTTAGCCGCAGCAGCACACTGAGCAGAAGGTTTCAGTGTGTTATCGACGACGACACCCAGATCCCTTTCTTGGTCCGTAACTCCTAACGTGGAACCTTGCATGACGTAGCTATAATTCGGGTTCTTTTTTCCCACATGCATCACCTTGCACTTGCTCACATTAAACATCATCTGCCATTTAGCTGCCCAGTCTCCCAGTCTCGTAAGGTCCTCTTGTAATTTTTCACAATCCTGTCGCGATTTAACGACTTTGAATAACTTTGTGTCATCAGCAAATTTAATTACCTCGCTAGTTACTCCCATCTCTAAATCATTTATAAATATATTAAAAAGCAGCGGTCCTAGCACGGACCCCTGAGGAACCCCACTAACTACCCTTCTCCATTGTGAATACTGCCCATTTAACCCCACTCTCTGTTTCCTATCCTTCAACCAGTTTTTAATCCACAATAGGACATTTCCTCCTATCCCATGACCCTCCAATTTCCTCTGTAGCCTTTCATGAGGTACCTTGTCAAACGCCTTTTGAAAATCCAGATACACAATATCAACCGGCTCCCCTTTGTCCACATGTTTGTTTACTCCTTCAAAGAATTGAAGTAAATTGGTCAGGCAAGATTTCCCCACACAAAAGCCATGCTGACTTGGTCTCAGTAATCCATGTCCTCGGATGTGCTCTGTAATTTTGTTTTTAATAATAGCCTTTACCATTTTCCCCGGCACCGACGTCAGACTCACCGGTCTATAATTTCCCGGATCTCCCCTGGAGCCTTTTTTAAAAATGGGCGTTACATTGGCCACCTTCCAATCTTCCGGTACCACGCTCGATTTTAAGGATAAGTTGCATATCACTAGCAGTAGCTCCGCAAGCTCGTTTTTCAGTTCTATCAGTACTCTAGGATGAATACCATCCGGTCCAGGAGATTTGCTACTCTTCAGTTTGCCGAACTGCCCCATTACGTCCTCCAGGTTTACCGTGAAGTCAGTAAGTTTCTCCGACTCATCCGCTTGAAATACCATTTCCGACACCGGTATCCCACCCAAATCTTCCTCGGTGAAGACCGAAGCAAAGAATTCATTCAGTCTCTCCGCTACGTCTTTGTCTTCCTTGATCATCCAGCGGCCCAACCGATTCTTTTGCCGGCTTCCTGCTTTTAATATACCGAAAAAATTTTTTACTATGTTTTTTTGCCTCTAATGCTATCTTTTTTTCATACTCCCTCTTGGCCTTCTTAATCTGCGCCTTGCATTTGCTCTGACACTCCTTATGCTGTTTCTTGTTATTTTCAGACGGTTCCTTCTTCCATTTTCTGAAGGCGTTTCTTTTAGCCCTAATAGCTTCCTTCACCTCACTTTTCAACCAGGCCGGGTGTCTTTTGGACTTCCGTCTTTCTTTTCTAATTCGCGGAATATGTATGGCCTGGGCCTCCAGGATGGTATTTTTGAACAGCGTCCACGCCTGTTGTACAGTTTTTACTCTCTCAGTTGCCCCCCTAAGTTTTTTTTTTTTACCGTTCTTCTCATTTTATCATAGTCTCCTTTTTTAAAGTTAAACGCTAACGTATTTGACTTTCTGTGTACAGTTACTTCAAGGTCGATGTCAAAACTGATCATATTATGGTCACTGTTATCAAGCGGCCCCAGTACCATAACGTCCCTCACCAGATCATGCGCTCCACTAAGGACCAAGTCTAGAATTTTTCCTTCTCTCGTTGGCTCCTGCACCAGTTGCTCCATAAAGCTGTCCTTGATTTCATCAAGGAATTGTATCTCTGTAGCGTGTCCCGATGTTACATTTACCCAGTCTATATTTGGATAATTGAAGTCACCCATTATTATCACATTGCCCATTTTGTTCGCGTCTCTGATTTCTTTTATCATTTCTGTGTCTACCTGCTCATCCTGGCGAGGCGGACGGTAGTACACTCCTATCACCATTTTTTTCCCTTTTATACATGGAATTTCAACCCACAGTGATTCAAAGGTGTGATTTGTGTCCTGCTGAATTTGTAATCTATCTGAGTCAAGGCTCTCGTTAATATACAATGCTACCCCTCCACCAGTCCGGTCCACCCTATCATTACGATATACTTTGTACCCCGGTATGACAGTGTCCCACTGGTTATCCTCCTTCCACCAGGTCTCAGTAATGCCTATTATATCCAATTTTTCATTTAGTGCAATATATTCCAACTCTCCCATCTTATTTCTTAGACTCCTAGCATTTGCATATAGACATTTCAGAGTATGTTTGTTGTTCTTATTTGCATGATGCTTAGTACCTGACACTATTGATTTGACATCTTTTGTCTGATCTTTAGTTGTATTTAAGGGCACCTGGCCTACCACGGTCTGTTGTGCAACCTCACTATCCAGAAACCCTATCTTCCCTGTTTGTGAGGTATCTTTGCAAGATACCTTTTCCCGAACCATGCGCTTTTGAGCGACTGTCGGCCTTCCCCCAATTTCTAGTTTAAAAGCTGCTCTATCTCTTTTTTAAATGCCAACGCCAGCAGCCTGGTCCCACCCTGGTTAAGGTGGAGCCCATCCTTTCGGAATAGGCTCCCCCTTCCCCAGAATGTTGCCCAGTTCCTAACAAATCTAAAACCCTCCTCCATGCACCATTGTCTCATCCACGCATTGAGACTCTGGAGCTCTGCCTGTCTCTTGGGCCCTGCACGTGGAACAGGTAGCATTTCAGAAAATGCTACCCTAGAGGATCTGGATTTGAGCTTTCTACCTAAGAGCCTAAATTTGGCTTCCAGAACCTCTCTCCCACATTTTCCTATGTCATTGGTACCCACATGTACCAAGACAGCGGACTCCTCCCCAGCACTATCTAAAATCCTATCTAGGTGACGCGTGAGGTCCGCCACCTTCGCACCAGGCAGGCAAGTCACCAGGCGATCCTCACGTCCACCAGCCACCCAGCTATCTATATGCCTAATGATAGAATCACCAACTACAACATACAGTGTGAACTGTATGATCTTACAGTATCTTCAAGTGGGACTTTGGGAACAGTGGGTTAGCGAGAAGGGAGACTCTGAGTTTCATTTAATTTTTGGAGTCTTCTATGGAGCCTATTACCAGAAGAATTACTTTTCATGACACTTTTGCACTTGAACCTGTCTGTAATACTGTCTCTATTTCAGATATATGGTTGAGCAGTTTTTGGGATCACAGTTTTTTTCCTGATATGTTTAGACTGATCACATCCAGGGACTTCATACCAGGGGTTGTTGCACTGAGGGTAATGTTATTGATTTTAAAAAATGTTTGTGCAAATGTTTTGTAATTTATAGTGGGACTAATTATCTATTTGGCCGCAACATTAATTTATTAACATCTCATGGCATCTAGGTTAATCAACACTAACAAATCAGAACAGCATCCCAATCCCCATATTGCCCTTCACATTCCATCAAACACACTCTGTCCAAACCCCCAAACAGTAACCTCTTCAGCTACTCAGTGACAATCCTTACCATCCCCACCAGCAAAGATATGCCTCAATGTTATGGATGTGGTGGGGGGGGGGGGGGAGAAGGAGGGAGAGAATACCTGGCCCCCTCAGTCCATTCTTGGGCCCTGCCCAAAATGCACTTCTGGCTATGTCCCTGTTCTGCACACTGCAGCAATACAAAAACTCGCTAGGAGGGCAGGAGGGTATGAGGATACACTCAGCAGCAGGAACAGAAAAAAAAAGCACCAACCCCCCTCTCTAGGACTTTTAAACATTCATATTCCAGCCCCTTTATCCATTTTCAACCTGCCCTGTGGTCCACTTCAAATCCATCATTGTTCAGGCCTTAGATTTAAAAGCAAACTGCAGGTTAGACTCAGAGCCTCCTTTCATAGTTGCTCAGACTTGTAGAGCAGGCCAAAAAATAAAAATATGCTAAACTAACCAGGTTAGTGCAACTAAAATAAAAAGTATGAAAACAGCACGATTACTGTTGTGATATGTTTCATTTGATAGCACTTAACTAAATCTAAAAATGTTATTTTTGAATTAGAACATACAGTTCAAAACAAAATTCATCCATGGAAGCTCCTCTGACCGAAACTCAGTGTTAAATGCCAAGTTATTCAGAAACTTAAACCTGGGGCTGCTTGTTACCAAGAATAGACTCCAATCTTTAATCCCATTCTTTATTTAGTTCAGTTGATGAGAAGATTAATCATTTACAGTTGCACTGGATTTTCAGAAGGCGTTTGACAAAGTGCCGCACGAAAGACTCCTGAAGAAATTGCAGAGTCATGGAATCGGAGGTAGGGTATTATTATGGATTAAGAACTGGTTGAAAGATAGGAAGCAGAGAGTAGGATTGCGTGGCCAGTATTCTCAGTGGAGGAGGGTAGTTAGTGGGGTCCCGCAGGGGTCTGTGCTGGGTCCGTTGCTTTTTAATGTATTTATAAATGACCTAGAGATGGGAATAACTAGTGAGGTAATTAAATTCGCCGATGACACAAAATTATTCAGGGTCGTCAAGTCGCAGGAGGAATGTGAACGATTACAGGAGGACCTTGCGAGACTGGGAGAATGGGCGTGCAAGTGGCAGATGAAGTTCAATGTTGACAAGTGCAAAGTGATGCATGTGGGTAAGAGGAACCCGAATTATAGCTACGTCTTGCAAGGTTCCGCGTTAGGAGTTACGGATCAAGAAAGGGATCTGGGTGTCGTCGTCGATGATACGCTGAAACCTTCTGCTCAGTGTGCTGCTGCGGCTAGGAAAGCGAATAGAATGTTGGGTGTTATTAAGAAGGGTATGGAGTCCAGGTGTGCGGATGTTATAATGCCGTTGTATCGCTCCATGGTGCGACCGCACCTGGAGTATTGTGTTCAGTACTGGTCTCCGTATCTCAAAAAAGATATAGTAGAATTGGAAAAGGTACAGCGAAGGGCGACGAAAATGATAGTGGGGATGGGACGACTTTCCTATGAAGAGAGGCTGAGAAGGCTAGGGCTTTTCAGCTTGGAGAAGAGACGGCTGAGGGGAGATATGATAGAAGTGTATAAAATAATGAGTGGAATGGATCGGGTGGAGGTGAAGCGACTGTTCACGCTATCCAAAAATACTAGGACTAGAGGGCATGAGTTGAAGCTACAGTGTGGTAAATTTAAAACGAATCGGAGAAAATTTTTCTTCACCCAACGTGTAATTAGACTCTGGAATTCATTGCCGGAGAACGTGGTACGGGCGGTTAGCTTGACGGAGTTTAAAAAGGGGTTAGATAGATTCCTAAAGGACAAGTCCATAGACCGCTATTAAATGGACTGGAAAAATTCCTCATTTTTAGGTACAACTTGTCTGGAATGTTTTTACGTTTGGGGAGCGTGCCAGGTGCCCTTGACCTGGATTGGCCACTGTCGGTGACAGGATGCTGGGCTAGATGGACCTTTGGTCTTTCCCAGTATGGCACTACTTATGTACTTATGTACTTATGTACTGAGACAGATTACATACATACAGAGCGAGTCTGAGTCTGTGTCTGTGATTAACCCTGATCCCAGAGAGGAGAATACTGAAACACAAGAATAACAAAGACTACAGCAGCAACTTCACAGTAACTGCAGCAGCCATGACAGGTAAAAAATCACTATGAATTACTACCCTGAGAGGAAAAAAACACAGCATGGAGAGTTAAAGCCCTCTACACACTGGATGTATGACCTAGGTATAGCTACCATCTCTCTCAGTTTTCCTCAAGAGAGCAATCAGAGGGAGGGGGAAATTCTGCTCCTACTAGAGACAAGCAGTAACAAAGCTCCAAAAGGCACTGAGAGCAGAACACGGGTATTTATAAGGGTTAATCACAGAGGACCGCAGAAATGCAGGGATCTGGTTTATATACATAGCTTAATAAATATACAGACATGTAATCTGTCACAAGCAGACAGAACAAGCTGCCCCCCCCCCCATGCAATGGGGGCAGAACAGAAGCATTTACCATGACTTATAGGAATAGGCCGCTTTATGGTTCAGTAGACTGAAAAATCAGTGTTTATCTAGTGTTGTCAGCAGTTTGCATGTTCCTCATCAAGAATTCAGAATACAGTTATAGTCATAACACTTTTGTTTTATTTGTTACTAGTAAAAAAGGCCCGTTTCTGTAGGCAAGGAAATGGGCCTTAGGCAGGCAATTCCCCCCCCCTCTGTGCTACAGCCCCCTTGAACCCCCCTTCCGCGAAGCTGTCGTTCCCCCCCCCCGTGCTGGTGAAATCTGCCCCCCGCCGCTGCCGCCGCTGCCGTTGCCGTGCTACCTGTTCTTACAGCTGAAGTGTTGTTCTTTCCGTCCCGTTGGTTATTCAATCATCTTGTCGGGAAGTTCCTCTGCGTGTGTCTGACATCAGACGCATGGAGTTAAACTTTCTGAGAAGATGTTTGAGGAACCCAACCGAAGGGCAGAACAACACTTCTGCTGTCAGCACAGGCAGTGCACAACAGCGGCGGGGAAGGGGGGGGTGCGGTTTTCGGCATTCCGGTGGGGGGGGATCGACAGGTTCGCGGAAGGGGTGGGTTTCGAGGGGGCCGTAGCACGGGGGGTGACAGCTGATTCCGAGGCAGTAGGAGGAGTAGGGAAACACGCTGCGCGTGTTTCCCTACTCCTTTCCTTGCCTTGGAATCAGCTGTTTTGACGTCAGTGACGTCCGTGTGTGTCTGCCTCGCAGACCACCTGCAGCCAGGGAGCCACGGTCCCAAGCATAGAACATTGGAGGTGAGAATTATTATATAGGATTTCCTAGGGAAAGGTTCTTTAGATGTATACATATTTAACCCCACCTGTGGTTTTCTCTTTTCCCCAGACTTTTTAACAATACATTTTTTTGCAGTTGTTTTTTTTTTTTCATACAATTATTTAAAAATATTAATGCATAAATTCTGTTACGTAACTCTTTAGGAAGTAAATCCTGAAAATTTTGGGATCAATATTCAAAGTGATATTCAGAGCCCCTCCTTCCTGGTTAAATCACACTGACTGGCCCAAACACTAATATTTAGTGGCATTTAACTGAAGAGGGCTGCTCAATACCATCTCTAAATGACTCAGTGCTCTTTGGTTAATGCTGCAATGGTTGGCGGGGGGGGGGGGGGGGGGGGGGGGCAGAGTTGGGCTAACATAGAAGTTATCCAGACATTGCCAATATTTAATTCTGTATTGCTGTTCTAGAGCCCCGTGTGATATTTGTAGTACTGCCTGTTCTTAAGTAGGGTTCTTATTTAAGTCATAGGAATCGGTGCTACTGTTCTATGGTAGATTTGCTATATGTATGTTGGCTTAGGATTTTTTTCAGGTTTTGTATTATTTCACAATATGCTTGATAGTGTAGAGAATTATTTTGCTATTACTGAGATGACATGAGAATCAGATTTAAAAAAATAAAATTTTGTAACTTCCATGGAGAAATGGGCTAGTTATGATTTGCACATGTTATTGGGGGGAGATGCAGAGTATGCTTACATTTAATACATAAATCACACCAAAGGGCCATGAGGGTCAAGTATGCAGTGTGTCACAGATACGAGCATTGTCCATCAGGTGTGTCCTTACTGAAAAAAGGTTAAGAACCACTGATCTAGATGATTCCTTTAAGTAAACACTGAACCCTTCTTTGGGCCTGCTAAATTCAGATTTCCCCTCTTGGCATCCATTACACAGTCTATATATTTAATAGCTCATAAAGCACTGTAGACTCCAGTTAAAACTGCCAAACTAGCTACTGTAGTACTGTATTAAATTTGCCTTGCAAAGTTGAAACAGGTTTGTTATCTCACTTTTTATTGTATTGTTTCAGTATAACAGTGTATTGTTCAAAAGTCTGAAAATGTATTTGTGACTGTGAGGAAGTGTGTTTTATGCCTGTAAAATGTATTGGATATTTTCCTGCATTGATTATGTTCTGAAGTGTATTTCTTCTGTTTAGCCAGTGGATGGTGCATGTGTATGCTTAAAGCTGTTAGAGAGAACTGACTTCTCTTTCTTTTAGTTGGCACACCGATAATAGGAAGTGCCTGTAGAGATGTAACCAGTTTTTATTTGAAAGTTGACTGTTCCGGGCTGTGATTGGCTGTTGCTTCAGTTTCAGCCTGGGAGAAGAGAGATTAAGAGAGAGAGAGAGAGAGAGAGAGAGAGAGAGAGAGAGAGAGAGAGAGAGAGAGAGAGAGAGAGAGAGAGAGAGATCTTTGCTGAAGCCCTGTAAAAAACAGATATATTTGATAACTGGTGAACAGCTATATATGTCCTGATCTCCCTAGGTACTTTCTAGGAAGTATGCAAATATTTAGTTTTCCAATTGATCCATTTTTCAGTTATTTGTTACTATTTGCTAATTGCACATTTTTTTTGTTCCAAGTTCTGAGAATAAACACATTTGTTTGTTCGTTCTGCCTGTCTGGACTGATAAAGAATCCTGGTGTTTTTTGTATTGGGTCTGAGTGCTTTCTGGGAACTGTGGGACCACTGGAAGTATGGCTCCAGTAACCTAGAAATCACTGGGGATAATTGGAAAGTGGGAGACTTACCCAGAGGCGGTTGTGACCCAGTTGGTGGGAGGCGGGTGCTAGTGTATAACACAAGCGGCAGGTGCAGGCAGACCTGAGCTGTGCTAGGGATAGACCCTCTAAGTGGCTGCGGAGTAACCCCAGGCAGGTGGCTAGGTGTTTCGTGACAGTTACATTTTAGAAATTCAAGAACAATTGACATACCATATTTTGATCTTACACTCACTAAAAACTTGATTCTTCTTAATTGTAAGGGATAATTCATTCATATATTTTAAGAGCTGGTGAACTTGATTTGTATAACATAAATATGAAAGGGTTGCTGTTGAAAGAAATATTCATCTTTTTCTTTGAATAAGAAGTAGGCTTTATTGTCCTGTTAAGCTAATAGATCTGTGGTTTAAAGGACTCTTCAATAGATTTGAGGTTTTGTACTAGGTTTGGTTTTGTTGTATAAGATAAAAATGTTAGAATAAAGATATTTTGAACAAAAAGACACGGAGTGGAAGAAAGCATAACAGCACAGCAGGGGGAAGAAGAGCTAGGGCAAGGGTATGGGAGGACACAGCACAAATATCAAAATCACACAATTCCTGTTTGTCAAGGAAGGAGAAGAATATGCAGAAGAGATCAGAAAAAGAGCCAGAGGCTGGATTAGGCACCATGGAGACAACCATGCAACTATACTAGATGTTTCACTTTACTCAAAACTAAAATAACTAGTATGATATCCTTGGGAAATACTTCAGAAGAAATTAAGTTCTGGGCTGCAAAGGAGCATATACAGAAAAGAACAGCAATATGTTTGTAGCCTTGTGGTCACATTAAACATCAATATCAGGGCATTATGAGGCAATTCTATAAGTGGTGTAGAATTATGGTACAGCTAGAAGCCCCCACCAGAAGGGTGGGAAATTAAATCTCAGAGCTCAGGCTGTTAAAAACACTGACCAAGTCAGAAATCTGATGGCTAGCATGGCTAGGAGCTTGCTGGAGAAGCATGGCCTAGTTTTCTAGCCTGGACTGAGGCCTACATGATTTAAACTGGAAAAGTTAGGTCAAGAAAAGCTGAGGTCAAAATGGAAACTGTCAAAAGTGTCAGTTACAAAATGGATTTCAGTTATAAAATGGATTCCCCCCCATTTCCACATCTGAGTTAGAAAAAAGTGTTTTTCTGAAACTTTTTCTGAAACGTCATGCCAGGTGCAAGGATGGGGAAAATTTCAGTTGAGATAGAGACGATACCGGAGGTTGCGGTTAAGCGAGTTTGGAATAAACAACTGTTAACATTGAAGTCAATACAGACCCATTGATTTGCATATACCCAGAATTGTATAAAAGACAGAGCAAATCTTGGTGGGGCTAGAAGAGTTCCAAATTCCATCCAGAGATGCTGCCGGTCAGATCTTCAGTCTGATTGATGTTCTTGATTGCCTTGTATTGCTTTGGTAAGAAACAATAAATATATATATCTGCAATCTATCTTTCTTATCTCTTTCTTATACAATATTTAAAGTACTAAATAATGTTTGGAGTAAAAATGGTTAGTAGGACAGGTATTGGTAGGGGGTCAGATAAGCGCAAGAATATTGTAGATGAAAGCCTTCTAGGAAGCCTCTCTGGTACGTGGCTAGAATGGCCAACCTACTAGAGGGGGACTTCAAGGGTCTATCCCACCCAAATAAAAACAGTGGGCTGTGGCATGGTGACGGACTGATCTATAACAGCATTTGGGTACCCAGATTCTGTCATAGAACTTTAGCTTAACCCTACACCAGTGTGCCTAACATTTATGCGCATGTAGTTGTACCATCCATAACTGCAAGAGCCTAAGGTGCTCAATTTTGAAGCATATAGATGTCTAAGAAGGCTGAAATGGATGTACCTGTGCTTGAAATGTCCAAATCCTGATTTTGCAAAGGCAGAATAGGAACAACCAGCACTGCAATATATCCAAATAATAAGTAGGCGTGTTCTGGGAGTATTTTGGGCAGGACAAAGGAGGACCTGAAATTTGGATGTCCAGCAGCAATTACTGAAGGGGATGAAACGTCCATGTCTAGAAAGGACATCCTTATTTAGACCTTATTTAAGGAACATCCAGGTTACAGAAAGGTGCTGTGATTCAGCAGTTGTATACTGGAGGAATTAAGGCATGATACCTCCTTAATGACCTAGTGGCTGCTGCCCCCTCCCTCTCCCCTAAAAGTGAAATGGAGAGGGGATACCAGGGTCTATGACAGATTCAGGTATTGTGGGCATTCTTAACAGACTCGTTAGCAAGGCTGAGGAGTATCTTAGTGGTTAGTGTAAAGGGCTGTAAACCAAGGGACTCAGGTTGAAAACCTTCTTCAACTCTTTTTTTTTTGTGACCTCTCCACAAACAGAAAAATACCTATCATATTTTAATATATAAGACATCTTTCAAGCCAGAAGGCTATTGAAGTAGTGTACATTCAGGTACAGTAGGAAATTTTCTGTTCCTGGAGGGCTTACGATTACAAAAACAAAGAGTTAAAAAGTGGGACTTGAATCTGGATCCCTCGGTTTTTAGTCCACTGTACTAACCACTAGGCTGCCCCTCTGCTCTACACGGATGTTTATATGACCATTTACCTAGAATGTTGCTGTACAAACATCCATGTCCCTTGTATTCCTCCGTTCAAAATTTGGATGTTTCAGTTTCTAAAATGGATATTCATGCTGGACATTTCCAGCACATGGACATTCATTTCATGTTTTTTTTAAAGGTTGTATCTTGTTCAAAAATGATTGCGAAATGGACGTCCCTATTCTGACATGGACGTCTTTTAGAAAATGTCCCTCTATATGTGTAACTTACAGTATTCTGTAAGTTGTACACAGCGGCAGCACTGTTCATGTCACTCCCATGCTCCACACATTTCTTGCATTTACATGCTCTGCCACTGACATGCATCTTAACAAATAATGCTTAGTCACTTTTCTGCCATTTATGTGCGTAAATGTACATAAAGTGGCACATACGTGGTGGTTCCCAGTTAAGGAATTACCCTTTAAAACAGGCACCTAAGGAAAGAGTGTAAAGATCTGTGATTATAGTTGCCTCCATTCTCTCCAACACTATTCTTATCCTTCTCCACAGCCTTTGTATCTCTTTCTAATCTCCTCTTCTCCTCTCTCTGTCTCTTCTACCTTCTTATCAATTTCTTGTCTCTCTTCTCTCTTTTACTTACTCTCTTCTTCTTTTCTATTTCTCCTCATCCTTTATTTTTCTTTTCCACCAATCCGTCCTGCCCTGTCAATCTCAACTCCTGCATTATGAAACCTGGGATCCTTTGAGCTGAGCCCTTGAAATAACATGTGAGCTGCAAAGTTAATATCTGATTAAAGGTAAACGATAAATCCATGACTATAGGACTAGATTCTATATATCATGCCTAAAAAAATCAGCACCGAAATGAAATTTGCCTGGGCGTATTCTATAAAGTACGCCTAAATTTCCGCATGGTATATAGAATACACCGAGCGCTGTTCCATGTGACTAAATGTAGTCATGGGCAACTAAACCAAGTAAAATTTGGTGTAAATCCCAACGTCTAAATTATACGCGGACTGGGTGTATTCTATAACAACTTGCATAGATTTTAGAAATGCCCATGACCTGCCCATTCCACACCCATGGTCATGCCCACTTTTCAACTGTGCAACTTAGAATTTATGTGCACCATGTTACAGAATATGTTTAGACAGTTCTGTGTGTAAATTCTAATTAATGCTAATTAGTTCTGATAATTGGTTAACATCTAATTATCAACACTGATTAGCTTGTAACCAATTAGCTTATGCACATTTTTAAGGGATATGCTTCGATATCTACATGGAAATCTCAATGTGATATATAGAATCCCGAGGATAGTGTGCAAATGCAAAACAGCAGGTTGAGGAGAGCTTATTGCCCTATTTAATGCATCTATCTAAAATCAAATTTGCATCTGATGTTCCTTCATTTACATAATTATATGCACTAACTTTAGCATATGTGTGCTAACCTCTTCCAGGAATGCATGCCTAGTGCTTTGTTGCATTGCAGGATGATAGAGGATGAGAGCTAAGCATTTATCTAATGCTGGTCCTGGGTTCAAAATGGCACCCATGAGAATCACAGTAATCCTAATGTGCTAGCTGGAGAATGTGGGAATGCCCACTCTCCATCCCCTCCTAAAATATTTTTTTAAATAGATAACATGCAGGTTACCTCACACTAACAGGCAAAATAACGCAAATGCTTTATATAATATGTAAACTGCTTTTATTTATTTATTTTTTATTATTAGGATTTATCGCCTTTTTGAAAGAATTAACTCAAGGAAGTGTACAGTAACAATAAATTGAACATAAGCAATAGATAATTACAGCAGTAAAAATATTCAGATAACAATACAAATTACGGCACAGTAGACTACTTACAATGTCAACACATTGTAACTACAGAAAGGTGGTATCAAGTTCCATCCCCTTTCCCTTTAAAGTGTTTTGCAGTAGCTTGCTAGTGCACGCTAACTGCATGCTAAGGGCTTAATTCCCTATAGTAAAAGTGCCCCATAATTAGTAATGCTGACACAGCCCATTTACTTTGACTGGGCTGTGTTGGCAATGTCGCGTGGAAGCTGCTAGCGCAGCTTAGTAAACAGACACCATAGAGAATAAAAGGGCTTGTGTTAACTTGCATTAAATCACATGAATTAAAACTTTCATACAAGTTACTAAATGAGGGCCTGTTTTTGTATTTCAAACAAGAATCTTCCTCTCTCCTAAATCAGAATATTCCTTTTGGAAATGTTTCTGTCTTTCATTGGGAGCCATCCACAGCAAAACTGAGTTAAATGCGGAAAGAGGCACAGGGCTGTCATGCTTCATTTAAAGCAAATGAAGTAAATGTATGTGTATCAAAGATACTATTTGGCCAGAGGTATGCGAGTTCCCATCGCCTGGAATTTATCTCTCCCTTGCTTGTTACTGCTCTTCTTTCCCATTAGAAGTTGCTGTTACAGTGGATCACAATAATAATTTAAAAAGTTTGTGAAGTCAAGTCTGAAGTTATATAGCACTACACGAGAGCTCTTAATTGCACTTGTGGTTCATAGGACTAATTGCTTTCTTCGATATGTTTTCTGTCTATGGTAATGAGAAGGTAAAATAGACCCCAGTTGGTAAGAAAGATCTGTTTTTCAATTACCTTCTCCAGCTCAACAACTTCTTATATTTACACTCGTAGCATCAGCAGATGGAGGGGCGGATCTATAACACCTAAAGTTAGTGCTTACTTTTCTTTTGGTGATTCTCAGCTTTTAGTTTCAAAGTCAAAGATTTTCAGCAGTTAGATCCATTCAAAATGAAAAACAGTGTCTATTTAATTGAATGTAAAAACTCAGGGGCCAATTTTTAAAAGGTCTGATAAAGAGTTAGGGGCCGTTTTACTACGCCAAGGTAAAAAGTGGCCTGCGCTAGTTTGGATGCGTGAAATTACCGTGGTGCTGGGTCAATTTTACCACAGCAGGTAAAGAGGCCATTTTTTAAAGGGGCGGTAGATGGTTGTGTGCTAATATTAAAAGTAACCTGCAACAATTTACTGCTTGAGCCCTTAACGTTACCTATTTACTTGGTAAGGGCTCATGTGCTACTCCTGCGGTAATCAAATAGCGTGCAGTAATGTGGCTGTGCTGCTAATTACTGCTGAGAACACCCCCTGTGGTAGAAAATAGAAAATTATTTTCTAGTGTAGGACACAGCTTGCGCCAACTTTGAAACTACTGCAGGATACCCACACCAGGCCCACCGAGAGGGGGGCAAAATTCCCTGGGCCCGGCCTCCAAGGGGGGCCGGGCACCAGGTCCTGGGGTCTGTCTCTCTCCTGCTCCTATCAGGAACTGGTCCCGGTACACTGGAGCAGGTGAGAGACAGGCTGCAGTGCCGGGCCTCCCTTGGAGGCTGGGAAGCAGCAGATGCATCGACGTAGGGGGCGAGGCCCCTCACGTTAGTGCATCAGCTCCTCCCAGCCTCAAAGGGGGGCCTGGCACTGGGATCTCTCATGGCAGCAGCAGTGGCTGTATTCCAGTTAGGCTCGGTGGCTGTATCCTAACTGTGGGTTGGGGGCGTTGGCTGCATCATGATGGGGGGGGGGCCGTCAGCTGCGTCCTGATGGGGGCTCGGCAGCTGCATCCCGAGTGGTAGGGGGTGGCGGCTGAATTCCAAGTGGGAGGGGAGCCCGGGTGCTTCCCAAGTAAGGGGGGGGGGGGCATCGTCGTCCTTGCCCTGGGCCTGGCTCTGACTCCCGGCGGTGGTAGTGTCGATTCAGCATGCACTACCCACACATTAAATATATTGCAGCTTAGTAACAGGCCCTTTAGTTGGTTAAAGCAGGCTGATTGAAAATAGCTACCTCCAGTCAGTTAAATTTTACTGGCATCAATGTGCAAGGTGCAAATGTTATCTGGTTAAAAATGTACAGCTCCAGGGTTGATACTGGAACAGTTTTACAACTCAACCAGTTTGTGGTGATTTTCAGTGCTAATCAACATAATAAAGCTTGAAGGCAGCAAGATATTTATGAGACTATCAGGCTCATTTTCGAAAGAGAAGGACACCCATCTTTCGACACAAATTGGAAGATGGGCGTCCTTCTCACAGGGTCGCCCAAATCGGCATAATCGAAAGCCAATTTTGGGCATCCCCACCAGCGGACTGTGGGGACAACCAAAGTTCACGGGGGCTTGTGGAGGTGTAGAGAAGGCGGGACTTGGGTGTGCCTAACACATGGGCGCCCTCGGCCCATAATGGAAAAAAAAGGGCGTCCCTGACAAGCACTTGGATGACTTTAACTGGTACTGCTTTTCTTACGACCAAGCCACAAAAAGGTTCCCAAACTGACCAGATGACCACCGGAGAGAATCAGGGATCACTTCCCCTTACTCCCCCAGTGGTTACTAACCCCCTCCCACCCTCAAAAAACATCTTTAAAAATATTTTGTGCCAGCCTCTATGCCAGCCTCAAATGTCATACTCAGGTCCATCACAGCAGTATGCAGGTCCCTGGAGCAGTTTTAGTGGGTGCAGTGGACTTCAGGCAGGCGGACCCAGGCCCATTCCCCCTACCTGTTACACTTGTGGTGGTAAATGTGAGCCCTCCAAAACCCACCACAAACCCACTCTACCCACATCTAGGTGCCCCCTTCACCCGTAAGGTCTATGGTAGTGGTGTACAGTTGTGGGTAGTGGGTTTTGGGAGGGGGTTGGGGGGCTCAGCACACAAGGTAAGGGAGCTATGTACCTGGGAGCAAATTCTGAAGTCCACTGCAGTGCCCCCTAGGGTGCCCGGTTGGTGTTCTGGCATGTCAGGGAGACCAGTGCACTACGAATGCTGGCTCCTCCCATGACTAAAGGGCTTGCATTTGGTCGTTTCTGAGATGGGCATCCTTGATTTCCATTATCGCTGAAAATCAGAAACGATCATCTAGGGACGACCATCTCTAGGGATGACCTAAATGTCAAGATTTGGGTGTCCCCGACTGTATTATTGAAATGAAAGATGGAAGTTCATCTTGTTTCAATAATATGGGTTTCCCTGCCCCTCCACCGGGACATTTTGCGAGGACATCCTCAGCAAAACTTGGGCGTCCCTTTCGATTATGCCCCTCCATGGGGCTCATTTTCGAAAGAGAAAAATGTTGAAAAAGTGGCATAAAGCAACATTTGGATGATTTTCTCTCAAAAACGTCGAAATTAGTATTTTCAAAACTTGTTTTGCAGATGTTTTATCTATGCAATTAGGGGTGGCATTAGGGCATTTCTAACACTTGGACGTTTTACAGCCATAATGGAACAAAATGAAAACGTCTAGGACTAAAACTTCAGGGGTGTCTCTAGAATTAGCATGTGCTAATTATTAGTGAGCGCTAAAAATGCTAGCGCTCCTTAGTAAACAGTCCGTAAGCATCTTGGACTATTCTATGAAGAAATGAAATGCTAATCGCTTAAGTATTCTCTTAGGGGACCTTTTACAAGGGCGCGATAGGTGCCACGTACATGCAGCACACGCCAAAATAAGACTACTGCCAGGCTACCATGCCCCCCTGGCAGTAATTTCAGATTCAGCACGTGCTCATACCGCATGAATGATTTTTTTTTTAATTTCCTGCCACACGTGCCATTTCCTGGGTAATTGGCACTTGGAATGCGCTGACCGGTCACCATGCATGAACCCTTACCGCTAGATCAATTGGTGGCGTTAAGGGCTCAGGCTGGTTACAGCATGCCCCTTTCCCATCCATTAAAAAAAGCCGTTTTTTTGCAGATGCGTTAAAAATTGGCCCGGAGCGTGTCCAATGCATGTGCCTATACGACCGCAGGCCACTTTTTACCGCGGCTTAGTAAAAGGACCTCTAAATGTAATAATGTTCTTGTAAAACTGATCCTGCTTTAATTCTGAACTAGGGGCAAAGGAATAATATAATCTTGACTTACATTTCAGGAAATGAAGAAAGCATGTAAAAATAAAAACTTTTTATACAGAGTAAATGATAGGGATAAGTTATAGCAAGACAAACATGTCAAGAAAAGATTTCTAAATTGTTAAAAAATATATATCCATAGAAATGGCTGGGGTTGCATTGCAGCTACAGCCAGCCAAGCAGCATCCGTAAGCAGAAATGAAGGTTCCTAGTGCATTATCTATGGCAGAATGATTCTCCCCTGCCCTCTTCCTTCCCCTGCAACATACACAAGCCCCATATTAACTAAACTGCATTAGCTGTAATGCAGCATGGCCAACACCAGCAGTTATCAAAGGGGCCCTTTTATAAAGTGGCAGTAAGCCCACCATGGGGTTCACCACACGCCAATCTGGAGCTACCACGGCCCAACGTGGGCGCCAGCAGTAGCTCCACCCCTAGTGTGCACTAGCGGAAATATTCAATAATTATTTCTGCAGGCGCTAACCTGGCAGTAAATTGGGCAGCACCACATGCTACCCAGTTACTGCCGGGTTAACGCAGGAACCCTTACCACCACCTCAATGGGTGGCAGTAAGTGCTCCCCCCTGCATGGCCACATAGTAAGTGAAATCTTACTGCATGGCCATTTTTTTCAGCCTTTTTACCTGCTCCGGTAAAAAGGGCCTCAGCGTGTGGCAAAAACAGCCCCCGGCGCTCGCACAGGGTCCCTTTTACTACAGCTTGGTAAAAGGATCCCACATGCTAAAACCTGTTGTTTCTTTCTCTATCACCAAATTTTGTCCTTTCCTTTCTGAGCACACTACCTTATCCACACTCTTATCAACTTGCTTCTCACAGTTCTCCCACTAAGCCATCTCTCTCCCCTTCAATCTGTTCAAAATTCTGCTGCATGACTTATATTCTGCCAGTGTTGCTATCCTCATATTATCCCTCTCCTCAAGTCACTTCATTAGCTCCCTATCCATTCAAACTCCTCATATTGACTTATAAGTGCATTCACTCTGCAGCTCCTCAGTACCTCTCTAGTCTTATCGCTCCCTATACTCCTCCAAGGGAACTCTGTTCACTGGGCAAGTCCCTCTTATCTGCACCCGTCTTTTCCACTTCTAAATCTAGACTCCATTCCTTTTATCTTGCTGCACCATATGCCTGGAATAGACTTCCCGAGCCAGTACATCAAGCTCCGTCTCTGGCCGTCTTCAAATCTAGGCTAAAAGTCCACCATTTTGATGCTGCATTTAACTCCTAACCCTTACTCACTTGTTCAGTACCTATGTTTTATCATTCCCACCTTAGTTATTCCCTTATCTCTTATTTGTCCTGTTTGTTCTAATTAGATTGTAAGCTCTATCAAGCAGGGACTGTCTCTTCATGTCCAGTGTTACATATGTCTAGTAGTGCTATAGAAATAAATAGTAGTAGTAGTGCATTAACTATTAAGATGTTAACTAACATGGGAAATACAATTTTAGAGCAAGGAACGGGTGGAGAATAAGCAGGGATTATTCCTTACAATCAATATATTCATCATTATTGCTCGTTAATTGTTAACAAAGTAGACAACGCAGAGCAGTTAATGTCACTCAAAGAGGCGTCACTAACAGCATTACATATTCTCTGTCATGCAGTTAATGCACATTTGCAGTTTTGTCTCTGTACTATTTGCATGGTAGCCCTCCCTAAAATGCTTGGAATGCTCCTAACAGTAAATACAGAGTTTAAGCATTGAGTATTATCATATGATGACTACAAAACCTTAGCACAACTTAATAAACACACTTCTAAACAACTTGAATATCTTTAGAAGACTGTGACAAATTTTGTCATGCAAATCAATATTTTTAAACAGCTGAATTTGGTTTTAAAAAAGTCCATTATCTGCCACTATTCAACCCCTGGGGAGGCTAATATGATGTTTTAGATAACTCAGGTCCAGAAAGAATCATTGTTTTATTCACAAGTAAGACTTGACTATATTTGATAGAATTTCAGTAGGTCAAATGTTACCTTATCTGTAGTCTCAGAGAAAATAAAGCAATCACTAATAAAAACAAAGGAAATATTTGCTATTACTTTTATAATTTTCTGTTAAGGCAAGAAAAAAAAAGATAACTCTTATTCCTTGTCTAGAAGCTGGAGCCAATATGCAGCAAATGAAAAAACTGTGTTCAGGAGAGCTCATTTTCATGCTCTACAGACTCTAACCTTGTCTCCAAAAGCCAAGGTTGATGCGTCCCATGCCAAATTAAATCTAAGATGTATGTGGTAATGAAAAGGGTAGCATTCCATGAAAATTTCAACTTTTCAGTTAAAGTAGCTATGGTTTATTAAATATGCAAATATTACAATGTCATTGTAACTTTGCAAATTATATTTTTGCCTTAATGTTAAGAAACATGCTCTAAGACAGTTATGTTGGCATTTTCTCCAAGCCTTTATCTCCAGGTAAAATGATTCAGCTAAAAAATAAACCACAGACTTGTGAAAGATAAGGGAGATTTTTTGCTGCATCGTTCCAGGTAGCCTCTTTTATAATACATTTAAATTAATTATACGCCAGATCCTCCTTTAATCCGTTGTCCTTAATGCTTATCAAACTTGAATCAAATGAAACAGAAGTGCTGAATATGTTTTGCATTTTAAATATATCTCTTGTTCCTCCCCCCCCAAAATATGTGCATTTTGAAACCAGGGGTTCCTTTGCAATGCTGTTAAATAAAAATATTCTTATTGTATATAATTGGTAAAGCATATGCAGAAAATCTGCAAGGGCAAAAAACTGTCTATTTTTTTCTTTTTTAACCAGTTAATTTTAAGTTGAGCCATCAGAAAAGTTGAGCATACTATAGAAATGTAAATACAAATCCCATATTAATCATTCATGCTATTTTTGCATTCTAGGCATTTAGGGTCTCTTTTATTAAACTGTCCTAGAGATTCCCAGTGCGGCAATTAAGAGGAAGCTCATAGAAATTGAATGGGCTTCCTCCTAATTGCCACATGGGAATTGCTAGCGCGGCTTTGTAAAAGAAACCCTTAAGTTTGTATGGTGTGCTGGCCTTTTCTTTTCACACTACTCTTTGCCACCCAAATAAGGTCCCTTGTTAGCTATTAAATATATATTGATAAACTAGATTGTATAATAATTTTACAATTTATAATTGGTGCTCAGAAACATGCAACCTAACCAACAGTGGACGGGCTAGCACTTTACAATCATCGCATCTCCAGTTGTTGTCACCAATAACAAATGAGATCTTAAGCTATGTTTACTTATCTTTATTTATTTATTTGTAGCATTTGTATCCCACATTTTCCCACCTATTTGCAGATCCAATGTTATTACTGAAGATGTGCCATCCATTCCACTGTGGATAATGATTCCTTCTTGAACTAGTGATCAACTTAACAAAATATCAATATTCTTAGTCCTTACATTCAACTCCCTATAATTTTTCAAACTACTACTGATGCTTCGACTTCCAATAATATACGCCAATGATTCCTCAAATATCATAGTTAAAATCCAAACCGGCCATTTTGAAGTCCTTGTTAGCTATACCACTGAGCCTTGTCCTACTAAATGATAGAACATTGATTTGAAAGTATTTATATACTGCTTTACTACAACCAACTTAAGGTGGTTTTCAGAAATGTGATAAAAATGAGGAAACATAAATGAAGCAGAGCACTAATTCTATAATGGCATCTTGGCACCAAGATTCTGTTACATGTGTAATTTAGCACACCTAGGTGTGCCAACGTACATAGGGGCCCTTTTACTAAAGGGTTGCTGTGCGCGGCAACAGGCTTGCCACATGCCAATCCGGAATGACCCGTGGACTCCCGCAGGAGCCCAGTGGTAGTTCCCATCCCCAGTGTGTGCCATTTCCTGTGCTACAAAAATACTTTTTGTAGCGCTGGTGGACAACCGCTCTTGGACAACCTTCACCCCCCTCAGCACTAAGGAAACCTCCACAGCACTATCCAAACTCTCCAAATCTTACTGCCAGCTGGATCCATGCCCCAATTATCTAATGAAAAATGCCCCAGATCGATTCATCTCAGACCTCACCACCCACCTAAATTTCCTACTTCAACAAGGCACCTTCCCCTCCGAACACGGCAACATTTTACTCACACCACTTCCAACCCCCCCCCAAAAACTAGCGAAAGACATTACTAACTATCAACCTGTGGCCTCCATCCCTCTCCTAACCAAACTAATGGAAAACAGAGTGACCGCCCAACTTAACGAATTCATTCAAACATTTTCCCTACTACACGAATCACAATCAGCCTTTCGACCTGCACATAGCACTGAGACAGCACTACTCACCCTGATAACCAAGTTCAAACAAGAAATTGCATTTGGTAAAAACATACTTCTTCTTCAATTCGACCTATCCAGTGCATTCAACATGGTAAACCACGATATCCTCACAAAACTAATGGACAAACTAGGGATCGGCGGAAACATCATTAAATGGATACAAAGTTTCATCACCACCAGAACCTACGAAGTCAAATCAACCTCATCTATATCATCCGCGTGGTCTTCTCAATGCGGAGTCCCCCAAGGATCGTCTTTATCCCCAATCCTCTTCAATCTTATGATGATTCCTCTGGCTAAATCCTTATCCAAAGCTGGTCTAAACCCCTTCATCTATGCAGATGATGTCACCATATTCATCCCTTTCAAATCCAACCTTGCAGAAATCTTTGAAAGACTAATTACCGGAATGAACATATTAGCTTCCTGGGCCAATGCCTTCAAAATGAAATTGAATAAAGAAAAAACTCAATGTTTAATCCTATCATCAAAACACTCCACTCTACTCCCAACCACTCTGGTCACCCCCAATGTGACAATCCCGATATCCGACAATTTAAAAATCTTAGGAGTAACGTTGGACAACCATCTGACTCTGGAAACTCACGCAAACGCAATAACGAAAAAGATGTTCAACATGATGTGGGTACTGAAAAGAGTAAAACCATTCATCCCTCTAAAAACTTTCCGCAACTTGGTACAATCCACAGTACTCACCCACGTCGATTACTGCAATAGCATCTTCATTGGTTGCACTACCCAAATACTGAAAAAAACCCAAACCACCCAAAACACGACAGCCAGACTAATTTTTGGTAAATCAAGATTTGAAAGTGCAACACCACTCCGCGAAAAGCTACACTGGCTCCCCATCAAAGAGCAAATAAATTTCAAAATACACACACTGATCCACAAGATCCTCCACGGAGAATCTCCAAGCTACATGACCAAATTAATTGACCTCCCAAACAGAAACAGGTCCAAATCCTCTCGAACATATCTCAATCTTCATCTTCCGAGCTGCAAAGGCCTCAAATACAAAACCTACTACGCTTCCAACTTTTCTGTGATAGGCAGTCAACTCTGGAACGCCATACCAAGACTCATTAGATAACCAACGAACTTCTACCCTTCCGAAAGTTGCTGAAAACATACCTCTTCAAACGAGCCTATTCAAACGACCCAACTTAATCTAATTACCTAAACCACATCTCTAAACCAAACCACTAGCATTAACCATACCGTATCCTGTCCCCATATTCCTTTGTCTTCTCATTCTCTATACAATTTGTATCTCTGTAAATGATGTATCCATATCTTATATTAACTTTGATACACCTATTCCCATTTATTGTAAGCCGCACTGAGCCTGCTATCGAGTGGGAAAGAGCGGGGTATAAATGCTACAAATAAATAAATACATGGCGGTAATTGGTGCTGCCCAGTTACCGCCAGGTTAGCACGGAAGCCCTTACTGCCACCTCAATGGGTGGCGGTAAGTTCTCCCCCCCATGAAATAGTCGCATGGCAAGTGGTTCACTTACCGCATGGCCATTTCTGTTCCAGCAATAAAGACAGCCTTTTACCCGTTGTGGTAAAAGGGGGCCTCAGCACACATCAAAAACAGGCGCTGATGCTAGATTCTATATATGGCATCAGAAGATTTGCACTGAAAAAGCGCTATTCTATAAGCCGTGCTTAAAGTTCGGTACAATTTATACAATAGTGCTTATGCCCGGGAATTGCGCCTAACTTGAATCCCCATTATTGTATAACAACACAAGTTAACTTTAGCAATGCACCCATTACGCCCATTTCCACACCCCATTTTTCAGATCGTGCATAAATTTTAGTTGCGGATTCTGTGCCTAAATTTGTGTGTGTAAATGCCAATTAAGTTTGCTTGTTAAACCCATTGACACTAATTAGTTCATTATTCAATAAAATTGCATACATGAATTGGGCGTGTGGCCAAATTTGCACATGCAATTTTCAGCGACTTTTCTAGAAATAGGAGGTATATGCCCATGGCTCACCCATGCTCCACCCACATGTACATGGCCCTTGCCGTTAGCCTCTATGGCACTTAGAAGCTTCCTTATAGAATAGTGGCTAGTGTTCATGTGTCTACTTCTAGGTGCCTTTATATAAATTGCACTGAAAATAACATAACATACCAAAACATTACAAAATCAGAAACCAAAACTTCCCATCAGTTCTGTTCAACCTATCATTCTAAAGACAGTACATTTGTCCTTGCTTCTGTTAAAAATGTTTTAAAAGCATTAGAAAAATACTATTTGGTCTGGGAAATAGTGTGCTCTGTTAGATGAAACAAAAAAGCAGGGCTTTTTTTGAGGGGGGTACTGAGTACCGGCACCTTTTCCATTGTCTGCTAAATTTGACCCATGGTCCCCAAGTTTTAATGAAAGAGCTCAGGCTCTATGCACCAATTCTGCCTTTTCATAGATTCTGGGACTGATTGTAGGGGGCCTGGCTATTGTGGGGTGGGTTCCTCAATGATCACCCCACCCCTGAAGGGTGGCCAGGCATTTGAGTACCAGCACCTTTTTTGCTAGAAAAAAACACACTGCAAAAAATTAAGAGATTCTTTTACTAAATCATTCTAGAGAATCCCGCGTGGCAAATGAGAGGAAGCCCATTGGAAATGAATGGGCTTTCTCTCATTTGCCGCGCCAGGAATTGCTAGTGCGGCTTAGTAAAAAAGGCCCTTAATCTCCAAAAAACTATTGGTGCACAAGATTTCTTTTCTTGTAGTATATGTACAGAGGTTATTACTGCCATCAAGTGAAACAAAAACAATTCCAAACCTTGAGCAGATTGAAAAGACTCGTGTTATTCTATAATACCAACTGCTGCATAAAAATGAGAATTTATTTAGGCTCGCCTCTTCCCTGCTGGTGGTGGTGTGTTAAAACTCAGATGCTGCAGTTTTATTTCACCCAGAAGCTATTAGAAAATATTGCATGAAGCAAAAAAAGTCCCAAGTACCAATTACACTCCTGTTACATCCCTCTATGCAGAGATCTACTTAAGTCCTTTAGACAATTAAGCCTTTAATATGTTTCAAATAAAAGCTGTAATTTCAGCCATCGCCTGATCAATAAAAATTTACTTAAGCAACCTTAGCTCTTCCATATTGGAGGTTTTAACGAAATAATCTATGTAAGCTATAGTCCCTCTGGCAGCAGCTCCACTGCTGCATAATTGTTTATGCTGAAAGTTAGATGGGCCAGGTAGAAGGCCAAATGGAACATACTGAGAAAGGTATTATTACTTTCAGAAACACATTTTTTGTGTTTTCACAGCAGCAAGAGAACCTGCTATTCAGGCATTCTCTGTCTGTTCATTCAGGGGTGCAGTTACTATTGAGCAAACCCAGCAAAAAGCCTGGGGCTACTTAATGGCAGGCACCACTTACTGATAGACTGATGGAGGTTTAATTTTGGTTAAAAAAATCTTAGGCAGGTGGCAGTGTTGAGAGGTCAGTGTGGTACAATGCATTTATTTCTAGCAGTGTTGCTGCTGCGCTGCCTCCTGACCCCAGTTTTCACTGCCCACATGGGTCTTTTGTACTTCATCTGGGGCTGATGCAAGGCCAAAGTCTTATAATAAGCTAATAGATCAAACATCCTTGTCTGATTGTGGGCTACATTGTAGTGCTGCAGTCTGTGAGTTGGCAATGGGGGTCATAAGTCTTGACTTCTGAGGATCGTTTTAATCACCTGGGGGACAGGGGGTGGCAGAGATAGAGGAAGTGAGTGGGGCAATAGTGGCGTATAAGGCTTGTATGCATAGCTAGATCTCTTCTGGTGCTTCATCTGAGATCACAAAGGTCAGAAAGGTGTTTTGTGGAGATAAAGGGGTATTAAGATGGAAACAATGTGTGAAAGATGATTGCTTACCTAACACCTAATCTCCAATGATCTTGCCACTCTCAAAGTGGTAGTAGGTATCATGACATGAATTAACATGTAATTAAAAACTCTGGAATTCCTTGCCAGAGAATGTGGTAAAAGCAGTTAGCTTAGTAGGGTTTAAAAAAAGGTTTGGATACATTTCTAAAAGAAAAGTTCAGAAAACATTGCTTGTTCCTGGGATAAGCAGCATAAAACCTATTTTACTCTTTTGAGATCTTGCCAGATACTTCTGACCTGGATTGGCCACTGTTGGAAACAGGATACAGGGTTTAATGGACCTTCAGTCTGTCCCAGTATTGCAATATGTACTTATGCAAGAGAGATAGCAGACTGGCTTATAGTCCATTTGGCCTCCAGAGGAGTCTGGAAGCTTCCAGTAGCTAAGACGTCTAGGGCTGTGGTCCTCTCTAAGTGACAGGCTGGAGCTAAGTCTTTAACTAGTGGCACAGATAGAGAATGGTCTTGTTATTGAACCTAAACTTGCTTATCTTTTGCCCCTTGGACAAATCCAGAAACTGGGCCCTGGGCCTATAGACTATCTGCAGATGGTTTAGTCTCCTATTCCTCTTTTGTTTCTTTCTCTCTTCCAAGCCAGAGTATGCAAGAACTACTAGCACAGGCACACAGAGAGACAGTCACAGACACACTCACAACCACACCCTTAGTCAAAGAGACAGAGGGAGGGAGCTACACAGAGGGAGAGATACATGGGCACAGGGAAAGAGCAAGGATATAAGCAGATTCAGCAAGCAGAGACAGACACAGAGGCAAAGATGAAGCAGTCAGAGGGACAGAGAGGGAAGACAGAAAGAGGCAGACAGCAGAGAAGAGGGTGAAAAGGAAGGGTAAGAGGATGAAGATCAACACTGATAACCAATTTTGTCATGTGGTGCATAGATCAATAGTTGGTGCTAGAGTTTTTCATAACTCTAGCACCAACTACTGATCTATGCACCACATGACAAAATTGATCCTAGATTTGGTGTTACTTATAGCAGGTGCAAAAGCATGCACCCATTTTCTTTTTTTTTTTTTTTAATGGTGTAGACACAAATTTATATTATAAGATACATGGAGGGGCATAATCGAAAGGGACGCCCAAGTTTTGCTGAGGACGTCCTCGCAAAACGTCCCGGCGAAGGGGTGGGGAAACCCGTATTATCGAAACAAGATGGGCGTCCATCTTTTATTTTGATAATACGGTCGGGGACGCCCAAATCTTGACATTTAGTTCGTCCCTAGAGATGGTTGTCCCTAGACTTGGTCGTTTCTGATTTTCGGCGATAGTGGAAACCAAGGATGCCCTTCTCAGAAACGACCAAATGCAAGCCCTTTGGTCATGGGAGGAGCCAGCATTCGTAGTGCACTGGTCTCCCTGACATGCCAGAACACCAACCGGGCACCCTAGGGGGCACTGCAGTGGACTTCAGAATTTGCTCCCAGGTACATTGCTCCCTTACCTTGTGTGCTAAGCCCCCCAACCCCCCCCAAAAAACCCACTACCCACAACTGTACACCACTACCATAACCCTTACGGGTGAAGGGGGCACCTAGATGTGGGTAGAGTGGGTTTGTGGTGGGTTTTGGAGGGCTCACATTTACCCTCAACATATGCTTTCATGTGCCATTTTTACACATATACCTTTATAAAATTATCTCCACAAATGACTTGACATTTATACACATCTTTCTTGAAAACGCAAATTCACCGTGTATATCCTTAAATTCTACCAAAAAATACTTCCCAAAATTCCACTTAGGTGTGTATAGCCAGTTTAAATGTTTAAATTATTATTTTAGATACATATGCTTTTAAAAACTGTGCCTGGCTCTCGCTTCTAGCGAGGCAGTGCCTTATCTCCAGCTAGTTACTGATCTTTTCTGCTTGCAGTTTACTCTGGTGTTAATGTTGCTGTCTGTTGGACCTGCAAATTCAGCATTAGAATATCATCTATTATACTGTCAGTCAATTTTACTGCACGTGATTTAAGGGGCTAATATGAACATACTGTACACTAGATGACATGCATATCTGGCCAACATAGAATAGATTAATTCAACAATAGAAAGCCTTATATAAATCATAAAGCTAAATAAAAATTGACAACCTTTATTACATAGTTCAAAAATATATTAATTAAACACACACATTCCATTTCCTCCAATCAATTTAAAGCCAAATGCCCATTGCAGAACAGAATAAGCATGTCCATATAATCACTTGTTCTTCTTCTTGGAGGAGGAGGAGTGGCCTAGTGGTTAGGGTGGTGGACTTTGGTCCTGGGGAACTGAGCTCAATTCCCACTTCAGGCACAGGCAGCTCCTTGTGACTCTGGGCAAGTCACTTAACCCTCCATTGCCCCAGGTACAAATAAGCACCTGTAAGCCACATTGAGCCTGCCATGAGTGGGAAAGCACAGGGTACAAATGCAACAAAAAAAATTTAAATCTGTTAGAATCACCCAATCTTCATAGCAGTACAAAATAATCACATCCAAAATTCATTCCTCAGAGTAAAGTGGGTATATTCCTTTCTACAGAGCATATACAGACCAAGTATTTTCAGCCCAACACATAATTGTTTTTCACCACCAGGGCATCCTCAGGAGCTGCTGATCATATTAGTAACAGCAAATTATTTATAGCCAAACATAGCTAAAGTATCATCAAGCTCCAACTCAACATATCAATTGGAAGATATGAAATACATGCACATATGAACAAGCTGGAATCACCCATATGCTTCAATGAATAGCAATGTCTCAAGTTCTCTCCTAAAATCTCTCAAAACTTAACTCGTTTTGGGAAATATGCAGATCAGTTCACACACAAACACAACAGATAAATATATAAAGTAGAGATACACACACAGCTGATACCTTCTTTTACAACTGTAGTGAGGATGCTGATCACTTCTTCCCATACATTTAACACTACATTCCCACACCTTATCTCCGACAGGCAACAAGGAAGAAAAGGCCTTCCCCATCCATAAATCTCACAAATCTGGATAAATACCTTCTGTACTTGAATTTACACCACCAATAGCTTTCAAGCTTGCAGATTGCATACAGGATATTTAAAATACATTTCAAAATCAATTAATTTATTTATTTGGATAGGATACTCACCAGATGACTCAATATGGGGCACATGAAGGGTCATTTTTGAAAGGATGTCCGAGTCAGAATGTCCCCAGTGAATGTCCATCTCCATATATTTTTGAAAATACATGAGATTATGTCCATGTGCTGGAAACGTCTGCATAAACATCTATTCTACAAACTGAAGCATCCAAATTTTGAAGAGGGAAAAACAAGGGACATGGATGTCTGAATAGCAGCATTCTTAGAAGATGGTCACACAAACATCCATGCAGAGCAGAGGGGTGGCCTATTGGTTAGTGTAGTAAACTGTAAACCAAGAGACCCAGGTCCAACTCCTACTTTCTTTAACTCTTTTTTTGCCTTGTAATCACGAGCCCTACTGGAACAGAAAAATACCTACTATAACTGAATGTACACCATTTCAATATCCTTCAGGCTTGTAGGTATCTTATATATTTTCTGTTCCTGAATTTATTTAAAAAAAAAGATTTGAAGGGGATTTGAATCTGGGTTCCTTGGTTTATATGCCACTGCACTAATCAGTGGGCTACTCCTCAGACCTGCTTCCTTCTCTGTTAAGAATGCCCATAACAACTGAAGCTGTCATAAACCCTGTTATCCCCTTCTAGTTTCACTTTCAGGAAAGGGGACAGCAACCATTGGGGGATTAAGGAGGTGTTGTGCATCCAGTGGACAGCTGCTCAATTAGATCACCTTTCTGTAACTTGAATCAGAGGCGTAGCCAGACAACAGATTCTGGGTGGGCCTAGGCAAGAAGTGGATGGCCACCAAGTGTTCTTCACCACCACCACCACCACCAAAAAAATATCTCAGCTGGCGAGAAAACGCTTCTTTCCACCTTGACTTACTATCAAAGGAAAGTCTTCATCTGATAGAGCTTGGGATCTCCACCAGCTACCACTAAATGTATGCTACTGTTGGGTGGGCCTGAACCCTAAGTGGGTGGGCCCTGGCCCACCCAGGCCCACCTGTGGCTACGCCACTGACTTGAACGTTCCTGAAACAGGTCTAAATAAGGACGTCCTTCAATAATTGCTGTTGGATGCTCAGATTTCAGGCCCTCCTAGTCCTCCCCCTTGTTATTTGGATGTACTGCAGTTTTGGATATGTTTTTCTGCTTTTGCAAAATCAGGATTTGGACATTTCAAGCACATGGACATCCATTTCGGCCTTCAAAACTTAGTGCCATAGTATTTTCCCCTGGCAAATTACACCCCTGGGAATACATAGTTTCAGTGGGTGGCTACCAAGGGATCTAATTAATGAGGGGGAAAATACCTAGTTTCAGTGAGGGGGAAATTTTGACTCCATGGGTTAGGTGACTAACGGGCTCATTTTCAAACAGAAAAATGTCTAAAAAGTGGCATAAAGCAGTATTTTCTCACAAAACGTCCAAATTTTCAAAACCTATTTTTAGATGTTTTTCTATGAAGTCCATCAGAAGTACGTCCAAATCTCAAGGGGGCTTGTCAGGAGCGTGTTCAGGGCAGGACTTAGATGTTTTTCAGCCATAATGGAACAAAAAAAACGTCCAGGACTAAAACTAAGACGTTTTGAGCTAGACCTGTTTTTCTAATGAATAAGGCACAAAAGGTGCCCTGAATAACCAGATGACTACTGGAGGGAATCAGAGGTGACTTCCCCTTATTCCCCCAGTGGTCATTGATCCCCTGCCACCCCCCAAAAATGTGATGAAAAACATTACTTGCCAGTATCTATGCTAATCTCAGATGCTATTCTCAGGTCCATGAGAATAGCATGCAGGTCCCTGGAGTAGTCTAATAGTGCTGCAGTGCACTGCAGACAGGTGGACCCAAGCACCTAACTCCCCCTGCCTGATACACTTGTGGAGGAAACTGTGAGCCCTCCAAAACTCACCAGAAACCCACTGTACCCACATATAAGTGCCCCCTTCACCCGTGAGGGCTATCGTAGTGGTGTACAGTTGGGGGTAGTTGGTTTTGGGTGGGTTTGCGGGGGCTCAGCAGACAAAGTAAGGGAGCAATGGTGAGATGTGTACCTGGGAGTTTTTTTAATGAAGCCCACTGCAGTGCCCCCTAGGGTGCCCTATTGCTGTCTTGGGATGTCAGGGGGACCAGTCTACTAAAAATGCTGGCTCCTCCTACATCCCAAGATTTTGTGCTTTTTGCACTTGGATGTTTTTTTTTTTTCAAAAATAGACCAGAAAACAAAGCAAAAAACCGTCCAAATCACAAAACGCCCAAAAAAACAAAACGTCCAAATCACAAAACAGTATGTTCGAAAAAAAAAAAAAAAAAAAAGACGTTTTTCTTTTTCAAAAATGTCCTTCCTTCCTATTCAGATTTTGGATGTTTTTTGCAAAACGTCCAAAGTCGGACTTACACGTCATATTGAAAATGCCCCTCTAAATCCCTTTTGAAAATTGCCCTAAAAATGATTTTGGTTTCCCTGTGTTACATCATTTTTGACCGAGTGACAGGGCTGGAAAGAGAACTTCAAATGGAGAACTAAAAAGTTGCAATTTAAAGAGATGCACTGTGGTAGACTGATTTTTGTTTATTACATTTGTAAACTGAATGTAATCATTCTAGAGTAGATAAGGCAAAATTTGAGAGCTTTTAGTTTGCATCATTTTAATATACTTTCTATGCAGAAGGCTAAGGGACACAGTGAATTTAAACAGGTTTTCTATTCTGCTGCCACAAATTTTAATTTGAAGGACTATGCATAATGGAATAATATATTTTGCTAAGTGGCAACAAGGGAATAGTCATATATGTTTCCATCTCTCCCGCTCTGTTCCTTATCTGTGTACAAGATATATAAGTTCATATCAAGAATGTATAACTACCAGTGTGGCATCCTACACGGCACTTGTAATTGGATTCACAGATCCAATTACAACAGTTAATGTTCACAATTTCAGTAAAATACATTTCTATTCTTCTTGTCTATTCCTATTTCCATCGTCTATTGGTATCTTCTGTGCACATTTTACTGACAGGGCCCAATATCGAGAATGCTGATTTACTTCTACTTTCAGCTTAGCAAATTTTTAAAAATTAAGGTGTCCTTTTACAAAGGAGTGCTAGCATTTTTAATGCATTTTAAAAGCTAGAGATGCCTATAGAAATATATGGGTGTATCTAATGTTTAGCACGTGTTTATTTTTAGCGAGCACTAAAAACGCCAAAGCGCCTTTATAAAAGGACCCCTAAATGATAAATAAATACTAGTTTAGTAAAAATAAGATACACTTCAGGTACCTCCTCCAAATGCCTGTATACTATGTAATTTGTATGCACGTTAGGTAGGGAATTCTGGTGCTTGTGTCACTATTTTCATTTGGAAAGAATTGATGTCAGTCATAAATTTGCCATGTGGGAAATACAGGATGGCTGATGCAGCAAAATAATACAAAAAGCTAAAAATAAATATACTGGTATACTGAGAACCTTAAAAGCATAGAAGTGTTCTCACCATACACTAAAAGGAAGTCACTACTGAAAAAATTCTAAATTCCGTTACATCAATTCTATTTACTGATATTACAGCTAATTTTCCCATTTCTGGCAGGTTCATTCTCCTAAATATTCTCGTAGCAGCAGGGGATCCAAATCCATGCTAAAACACTTCTTCAAAATGAGAAAAGATGCTCTGTGTATGTCAGTAGATCAGAGTTCTTCCAGACTCGGTGTCTCTTACCAAAGTAATATAGGACATGCTGTTCTATTCCTAAATCCTCTTTTCTTACCAGTGTGACATAAAATCAATGATGCGAGTGGCAAATGCTTTTGGTAACGAAGATTATCCTATGAAGGGTTATTATGCCAATTGAAATACGCTTGTTTCCAAACCCAACTGCCTATGGATATGGTTATTCATATGATTTATTAATTTTAATATTTACTTCTTGCTGCTTGTTTGTGGAACTAACAGGTGGCATAATGTATTTGGGCAATGGGGAGCAATGCTCATTTAGAATAGTGATGGGAAAGATTATTATAATGTCAAATGCCCTTTTAAATATACAGATCACTCTTGTTTGATGTCAATACCATTGTAGGGAGGTGTGAAGCCCTATTTTACTTAAAACACAAAGATTGGAATTGAGATGTCCAGGTGGGACATACTCAGTTCCAAGGGTATTTTCGAAAAGGATCTGCTGACAGATATTTTTCCAAAATACATATAGGAATTCATACGTACATGTTGGCATGTACAACAGGAGCAGCCATTTTACAAATATACATGTTGAAAAAATGAATGGCATAGACCCGGCACCATCCACATGGAGGTATTGATATTTACATGTGGAAGTGGCAATTTCGCAATTTCCACATGTGTAAGTGCCGCCAATTAAGTAGTGAGACCACAAATGCAATTTTACTTTGGAGGTGAACAGAAACTACCCTAGATTAAGGAGAAAGAACCCAGCCGCCTCCTAAGGGGAGGCTGGGCACAACCGGGCCGATGGCCAGCGACTTTAGGGAAAGGGAGGGGGCGGGGAGAGGAGGACCCTGGGAAGAGGGAGAGGAACCAGTTAGGCAAAGGGTTAAGGCAGGGAAAGGGGGGGGGGAGGGGAGGGAAGACAATAAAAGGAAAGGAAGAAAGAGGAAACGCCCTCTCAAACCCCAGACGGCCAGGTGTAAGCAGCGCAGAAACTACCCTAGATTAAGGAGAATGACTTCCTTAATTCCTCATGCAAAGTCCTGCTAAAACCAACACTTTTAAAAAGACTTTTTCATACTGTTGAGGCGTTGTAAAAGCCAACATGAAACTTTCTGCAAAAGCATGTGTTTTCCCATGGTGAAATGGTGAATACATGTGTAGATTTTAGTCCCATCAAAGCCCCACCTCCTTAATCTCTACCTAGTGTGGATTTCCACTTGTAAATAACAGCTTTCTGAAATCAGTTTTTGCATATGTATATGATATGTGCATGCAAATGCTGGTATTTTGATACGGAAATAGAGAACAGAGTTTCTAAATAAGCCCCCTCTGGCAGGGGCGTAGCCAGAGACCTTGGCGGGAGGGGGGTCCAGAGCCCAAGGAGGGTGGCATAGTTTAGCCCACCTCCCCAGCCACCACTTTGGACCCCCCACCACCCCTCCCCCATCGCTGCCGCTGCCAGGAACCTTTGCTTCTTCAGCGCCGGTTGACTCCAGCACCTTTGCTGATGATCTGTTTCTGACTCCTGATGTCCTGCGTGCACGTCCTGCATGGGGCTACCATGCAAAGGTACCTGGCGGCGGCAACAGGGGAGAACCGGCTGCGGGGGGTCGGCCCAAAGTAGAGGGGTCCAGGGCTTAATCTGTGTCCTCACCTAGCTACGCCCCTGCTCTGAGAACTGAGCTCTTTGATTTGCATTGGTGAATGCACAATCTGTGGAAAATAAGGTGGAGGTACTATTTGATGTAATTATTGATAACCAATTAAGGGGTCCTTTTACAAAGGCATATTAGGTGCTATGTGTGTGCAGTATGTGCCAAAACAATACTACCACCAGGCTATTACCACACCCACCTGGTGGCAATTTCAGATTTGGTGTGTGCCCATACCACCTGGATGATTTATTTCCTCCCATGCACGGCATTTCTGGCAGTAATCAGCACTTAGCGTGCACCACCTGGTCACCTTGCCACCGCGCGTGTAGTGTGCGAGTCCTTACCACTATATCAATGGGTGGCATAAAGGGCTCAGGCTGGTTTTAGGTACGCACTGGTTTCAGTTTTACCGTATGCCCTTTTCCCATCCCATTGACAAAAAGCCCTTTCTTACAGACACGGTAAAAACTGGCCCAGCATGCGCCCAATACATGAGCCTACACTACTGCAGGCCACATTTTACCGTGGCTTAGTAAAAGGACCCCTAAATATTTGTGCCTTGCTGAGAGTTGGTAATCTGAAAGTGGTCTGATATTTGCTAAATAACTTCTGTCTTCCAGGGATTTAGAGGATTGTGATAACCTTACGTTATCATTTAAGGGATGGAGGTTATATTTAATATATTTCCATGCTATTGTTTAACTAAAATATAATTTTCTTTTGTGTTAGGTATTTAGTTTGACTGGCATAGTTAGTCTTTCAACTTACCTTATAATTCTGTAAACCGCTGTGATGTCAAATTTATTGTTTGAATTGTGGCATATCAAGAACTATTATAAAGCAAAACAATTCAGTGATGGTAAACACAGCTGCTTCAATTGAATTATTTCATCTTTTTTTTCTGAAGATTTAGCTCAGTGTGTGTTTTAAAGAGATTTCAAATCGCATTTAGACGCTGACCCTAGACTTTAGATATAAATTATTTGAGTATATGGCAAATTGAATCTTCTCTAATGCATGAGAAAGGCCATGTTCTAGATTTAGTATTTATGTTCTGCCCCCATATTCATTGAGGCAGGGTGCTTGTTGTTGATATGTGAACTTTGCTCTTTAAGTAGGAGCAGACTATAAAGTGATGTAATTGTAGTTCTCTTGTGATAGGCTCTTCCTGAGCACCTGTCCCTGTTCCCTGTGGGTCTTTACCTATTGGCAGACCCGTTGTCTCTCTGTATGCTGGACTGTAGCCTGCCCATTCTCTCTCCATTGAGTTAAAGGAATCTGTATGCGCAGCATTCTTGTTAACACTGTGCTTTGCTGTTTTAAGTCTTTCAAACGCCTTGTAACATCATCATCAAATTTTCATCATTTAAAAGTATTTACAGCATCCACTCTACAGCCAGTGTTGAGGTCTCCTGGCTTTCCTGTTATATAGTGTGAGCTGGTAGAGAACAGACTCCCAGTTCTGCAAGGCAGAGACTCTTGTCCAGCACATCTAACTACTACTTACAATTCTGACTATCAGGCTTATTTTCAAAAGAGAAGGGCGCCCATCTTTTGACACAAATCGGGAGATGGGTGTCCTTTTCTCAGGGTCGCCCAAATCGGCATAATCAAAAGCCGATTTTGGGCATCCCCAACTGCTTCCCGTCGTGGGGAAGACCAAAGTTCCTGGGGCATGTCGGAGGCGTGCCTAACAGATGGGCGTCCTCAAGCAATAATGGAAAAAGAAGGGCGTCCCTGACGAACACTTGGCCGACTTTACTTGGTCCTTTTTTTTTTATGACCAAGCCACAAAAATGTGCCATAAATGACCAGACAGCCACTGGAAGGAATCAGGGATGACCTCCTCTGACTCCCCCAGTGGTCACTAACCACCTCCCACCCCGAAAAAAATAACTGTAAAAACTTTTGTGTTTTTTTTTTTAAGAGTATGGGTGAAAGACGTCCTTCCTATGCCTCCGTCCTTGCGACGGCAGTTGAGGACGTCCAAAATGTGGATGTTACTGTGAGAAGGATGTCCATGCCTTTGCTATGCCTTTGACACCCCCTTTATTTATTTAGATTTTGGATCACAAATAGCAGCAATTTTCAAGAATCATAAAAGATCTACAGCCACTATGCCAGGAGGATGAACTACTGAAAGAGATATTCCCATCTCCACCAGTGCTGGCCTTCTAACAGCCATCTAACTTAAAACACAAACTAGTGAAAAGCAAGCTCCCGATAGGAACTCAAAAAGATGAGAGTGGCACACATCCTTGCAATATATCTAGCTGCAAACTGTGCCAACACATTTCACAGGATCCCACAGTCATTCACAAAGGAAAAATATTCAACATAAAGGAATCCTTCACATGCTCATCTTCAAATGTGGTATATATCATTCAATGTGAAAAGGGTGCTATATTGGAGACAAGCCAGATGCTAAAGACAAGATTTAATTTAGAGAGGGGCCCTTTTACTAAGCCGTGTAGACACCTACGCACACCCAACGTGTGTCAATTCAGAGTTACCACCCGGTTACTGCGTGGTCTGTGCGGTAATTTTTGATGCGCGTCTGCTATGTGTGTTGGAAAATAATTTTTATTTTCTGGCATGCAGCAGAAACTGGACAGTAATAGTCATTCTATGCACGCAGATGATTACCACACGGTTGATGCGTGAGATGTTACCGCTAAGTCAATGGGTGGCGGTAAGGTCTCAGACCCAAAATGGACACCCACCAATTTTTATTTTGCCTCACGTCCATTTTCAGCAAAAATTTTAAAAAGAGGTCTTTTTTACAGGTGCGCTGAAAAATGGATCTCTTCACGCCCAAAACACGTGCCTACACTAGCGCAGTCCATTTATCAGTGCACCTTAGTAAAAGGAGCCCATAGACATGGAAAACTGCCAGTGC
Organism: Microcaecilia unicolor; assembly: GCF_901765095.1. Classification (NCBI taxonomy): domain Eukaryota; kingdom Metazoa; phylum Chordata; class Amphibia; order Gymnophiona; family Siphonopidae; genus Microcaecilia; species Microcaecilia unicolor. The sequence continues at coordinate 156,888,561 of NC_044039.1, read as the reverse complement.
CAACCAGGATGTCACCTCTGTGGGGCAGCACTTTACAAAACCAGAACACTATCAATGATTTCATGGTGAGAATACTAAAAAACTTTAAGACAATCCAGGAATGTAAGACCTTTGAAGTCAAAATGATTAAATATTTTGACACCCATCACACAGGGCTTAACAAAGATCTGGGTTTTCTAGGCCAATTATAAACCATAATCTACTGCTCTACTGCTTTGTCACCCTCTTATCTATCATGCATCTCTCCCTCTTTTCCACCCTCTATGCAAAATACTTTGAAAGAAAATACTAGTAATATTAAAATTCTTTCTGAGGCTGCTCTGATTCAAGCGCAGGTAACTGCACAGCAATCCTTAAAAATGGAAAATGTGGATAATAAGATTCAAGACATGGGGACTCTGGAAAACGCTTTGGTTAAAGATAATAATTTCTTACACAAACGGTTGGAATACCTGGAGAACCAGGTTAGAAGACTTAACCTTAGGTTTCTCAATTTTCCCAAGTCACCATTAATTTCCCCTTTAGAAATGGTGAAAAAATATATGACTGAAATTCTAGGAATGGACAAATACATTACCTCCCATCACACGAGCCTATTATATCTGGAATTTTAAGGGGACGGAGAGGATTCCCCCCCCCCCTGTGATGGGGGAAGGAATGAACCTTACTTCTTTCCTGGAAAGTTCATTGGAAATCATTACTCAGAGGTCAACTAAGCTGGTTACTTTTGTGCTGGAGCCAGATCGGAATGCTGTATTAAGACTTTCCCTAAGACACGTAGAAAAGCTGTTTTTGGGCTCAAAGGTCCGGATTTTTCCTGATCTCTCAAAGCCTACACAGATGCGGCGCAGGGCATTTTTAGAACTGCGACCCAGAGTTATGGCATTGGGAGCAAATTTTGTGTTACGTTTTCCTTGTATTTGTAATGTAATGTTTGAGGGTAAACAATTTCAATTTGTGGAACCTAAACAGCTTAAAGAATTTCTAGATGCTAGAGTTGATGTGAATGTTGTATGCCTTCCCTAAATTGCAGGCTGGGGTCTGTAACAGAGGTAGTAACTGTGTTTTTTTTTTTTTCAGCATATTTTCCTTAATGGTTATAGATACTTGTAATCTTGGAATCATTTTTCTTTCAAATTGTGGACGGAAAATGATTAAATATTTTGACACCCATCACACAGGGCTTAACAAAGATCTGGGTTTTCTAGGCCAATTATAAACCATAATCTACTGCTCTACTGCTTTGTCACCCTCTTATCTATCATGCATCTCTCCCTCTTTTCCACCCAGCTCCCCCTGTTCCTCACCTTACCTACCCCACCCTCTTCCTGTGAAACTGTCATTGGAATGCTTTGGTGTTTCACTTATATATACTGTTATTTATCAACATTTTGCTTATTTCTGATCTGAAGAAGAAGGGTTACCTTCAAAGGCTAATCAAAAATGTATCAAGTTATTCCAATAAAAAAGGTATCATCTTATTTTCTTTTCTATGTTTTGTTTTATTTCTATAAAATACAGGAGAAATGGTTATTTATGTGCTGGGTACGTATGGCATAAATATCCATTTTAGAAAAATAAAAATTGAGAGTTTCAGTGGGTTGAAAACTGGTACATACACAGTTATGTTGTAGAATAGCAAGATAAAAGGTGTATGCACTGGAACATAAATGTTTATCTTTGCCAGTTTAGAAATATAAATATGTATTTTCCTGACATTGTCACAGAGAACAGTATCCTTTGCCAGTTTGGCTTTTTTGGGGGGAAAAAAGCCACTGGAGGACTAAAGGACAATCTCTTCTGATCCCTCCATTGCAGTACTGCCCAATCAGAGCAGTTCGCCAAAACCTGTACTTACCTGGTAGCAGGTATAAATCCTGACATCAATCTGTCAAGATATCGATGTTTTATTCCCCTTCTGAAATGGAGAATGAATGTGTACCTTACCCAACTACCACCTAAAACATGCTCAGACCACACCCCCTTGTCAGTTTCATGCAGTCGGGTTTTTGATGTGCCTATTCCAGCTTTGTAAAATAGGAACTTATATACTTATAAGATACACATTTATGTGCTGGTTTACACACTTCTCAAATATGAATAGTCTTTCTAAAATGACCGTCTTTATGTGGTATAAATTCCCACTAGACTACAGCATGCATGTGCAAAATTACTCCTCCCTGAGAGCAGGTTCACCTTTTTGTGAAAACCATTTGGGTAGGCTGGATTAAATAGGTGCATAGACATATATATATATATATATCTTTTATAACTAGGTGCAACATATGCATTTACAGAATATATCTTCAGAACTCAGACTCCTTATTATAAAATTAACTTCACAGTGGACTGTCAATGCTTCTTGGAGTTTAGAACCTAGTTAAATCAGAGACAGGATGCACAACAAAAAACATTGAAGACAGCAAGTCCACAACTGAGAACATTTCAGGTAGGTGGTAACAACCTTTGGGTTTAGAAATGTTTTAAGGAAATGGTTAAGGGACTAATTCATTTTTTTTCTTTTATAGTGTGAAATATGTATGGAATATAAGCCCTAGTTCTATCTAAGAAGCCAAAATAAGCACTCCCCAGTTTCAAGCTCAGTGCGAGATCAAGATAGGAAAGAATTAATTTAGGAAAGTTTTAGGGAGGATTAATTAAGGAAAAGAAGCGACATTAATTAAATAAAGCTGTAAGAAGTCACCACTATGTGTAATTGGTAGATGAGCCTGAAATTGAATCTTTGCTCCAGGAGCAATCTATTGAAGAAAACAGGAAAAGAACTCGGTGATGGAGGGAGGGAGGAAGGTATGCAGAAACATCAGTTGCCTTCAATAACTTGAAAATTATAAAGACTTTTCTCTTACGCTATGAGAAATCTTCTTCCCACCCCTGCTAGATTTTGGATACTTTAATACCTAAAAATCAGGAAGTTACCACAGTGAAATGAAAAGTAATGCCTCTATCTCCATAATGCATCAATGTGTAAGTTTATAGACACATTGCATTTTCAAAAATACTATTTCAAACAAGGTTTTGTGCAAAATGTTGAGATTTATGCCATTGGGATGTAGGAGGAGCCAGTATTTTTAGTAGACTGGTCCCCCCAGACATCCCAGGAAAGCAATGGAGCAACCTAGAGGGCACTTCTGTGCCCTTCATGAAAATGCTTCCATGTGCACATTTCACCTTTGCTCCCTCATCTTGTCCCTTGAGCCCTCCAAAGCCCACTGTTCCTCGCTGTACACCACTACAATAGCCCTAGGGGTGAAGGGGGGCACCTACATGTGCACCAACCGGGCACCCTAGGGGGCACTGCAGTGGACTTCAAAAATTGCTCCCAGGTGCATACCTCCCTTACCTTGTGTGCTGAGCCCCCCAAATCCCCCCCCCCAAACCCACTACCCACAACTGTACAACACTACCATAGCCCTAATGGGTGAAGGGGGGCACCTACATGTGGGTACAGTGGGTTTGGGGGGGTTGGAGGGCTCCCATTTACCACCACAAGTGTAACAGGTAGGGGGGGATGGGCCTGGGTCCACCTGCCTGAAGTGCACTGCACCCACTAAAAACTGCTCCAGGGACCTGCATACTGCTGTCATGTTGCTGGGTATGACATTTGAGGCTGGCATAGAGGCTGGCAAAAGAAATGATTTTTATTTTTTGGGTGGGAGGGGGTTGGTGACCACTGGGGGAGTAAGGGGAGGTGATCCCCGATTCCCTCCGGTGGTCATCTGCTCAGTTGGGGCACTTTTTTGAGGCTTGGTTCTAAAAATAAGTGGACCAAGTGAAGCCGGTGAAATGCTCGTCAGAGCCGGCCTTCTTTTTTCCATTATCGGCCGAAGCCGGCCATCTCATAACCACGCCCCCGTCCCACCTTCCATACCCTGCGGAAACACCCCCTTTAACTTTGGCCGCATCTCAAAAAAGATATAGTGCAATTAGAAAAGCTGCAGAGAAAGGCGACGAAAATGATAAAGGGGATGGAACGACTTCCCTATGAGGAAAGGCTAAAGCAGCTAGGTCTGTTCAGCTTGGAGAAAAGGCGGCTGAGGGGAGATATGATAGAGGTCTATAAAATAATGAGTGGAATTGATTGGGTAGATGTGAAGCATCTGTTTACGCTTTCCAAAAATATTAGGACTAGGGGGCATGCGATGAAGCTACAATGTAGTAAATTTAAAACAAATAGAAAAAAAATTTCTTCACTCAACATGTAATTCACCGCCAGAGAATGTGGTAAAGGTGGTTAGCTTAGCGGAGTTTTAAAAAGTTTTGGACGGCTTCCTAAATGAAAAGTCTATAGACCATTATTAAATGGACTTGGGGAAAATCCACTATTTCTGGGATAAGCAGTATAAAACGTTTTGTACTTTTTTGGGATCTTGCCAGGTATTTGTGACCTGGATTGGCCACTGTTGGAAACAGGGTGCTGGGCTTGATGGACGTTTGGTCTTTCCCAGTATGGCAATACTACTACTACTACTATTTAGCATTTCTATAGCGCTACAAGGCGTACGCAGCGCTGCACAAACATAGAAGAAAGACAGTCCCTGCTCAAAGAGCTTACAATCTACTTATGTACTTATGTGAGATCAGAGAGCTCTATATTTTGTTTAGGAATAATAGCATCATTTTAGAGAGGATGTACAAATGGAAACTGAGATGTCCATGTCTGGTTGTCTCAAATTCCACTAGTATCTTAGAACAGGATCTGCCGACATAGAACCTATTATAAGTACATAAGTACATAAGTAGTGCCATACTGGGAAAGACCAAAGGTCCATCTAGCCCAGCATCCTGTCACCGACAGTGGCCAATCCAGGTCAAGGGCACCTGGCACGCTCCCCAAACGTAAAAACATTCCAGACAAGTTATACCTAAAAATGCGGAATTTTTCCAAGTCCATTTAATAGCGGTCTATGGACTTGTCCTTTAGGAATCTATCTAACCCCTTTTTAAACTCCGTCAAGCTAACCGCCCGTACCACGTTCTCCGGCAACGAATTCCAGAGTCTAATTACACGTTGGGTGAAGAAAAATTTTCTCCGATTCGTTTTAAATTTACCACACTGTAGCTTCAACTCATGCCCTCTAGTCCTAGTATTTTTGGATAGCGTGAACAGTCGCTTCACATCCACCCGATCCATTCCACTCATTATTTTATACACTTCTATCATATCTCCCCTCAGCCGTCTCTTCTCCAAGCTGAAAAGCCCTAGCCTTCTCAGCCTCTCTTCGTAGGAAAGTCGTCCCATCCCCACTATCATTTTCGTCGCCCTTCGCTGTACCTTTTCCAATTCTACTATATCTTTTTTGAGATACGGAGACCAGTACTGAACACAATACTCCAGGTGCGGTCGCACCATGGAGCGATACAACGGCATTATAACATCCGCACACCTGGACTCCATACCCTTCCTAATAACACCCAACATTCTATTCGCTTTCCTAGCCGCAGCAGCACACTGAGCAGAAGGTTTCAGCGTATCATCGACGACGACACCCAGATCCCTTTCTTGATCCGTAACTCCTAACGCGGAACCTTGCAAGACGTAGCTATAATTCGGGTTCCTCTTACCCACATGCATCACTTTGCACTTGTCAACATTGAACTTCATCTGCCACTTGCACGCCCATTCTCCCAGTCTCGCAAGGTCCTCCTGTAATCGTTCACATTCCTCCTGCGACTTGACGACCCTGAATAATTTTGTGTCATCGGCGAATTTAATTACCTCACTAGTTATTCCCATCTCTAGGTCATTTATAAATACAATAAAAAGCAACGGACCCAGCACAGACCCCTGCGGGACCCCACTAACTACCCTCCTCCACTGAGAATACTGGCCACGCAATCCTACTCTCTGCTTCCTATCTTTCAACCAGTTCTTAATCCATAATGGATGTTTATGCACTGGCTACATGCAGCAGGAACAACCCCCCCCCCCCCCCCCCCCCCCCCATAGTCCATAGTACAATGTTTTTTGTTAAATCATTATCCGATGCCCATTTATGTATTTATTTTACAGTTTTTTTTTAAAGTATTTATAATTTTTCATTTTGCAAGGGTCACTTGCAAACAGTAATACAGAGATGACTGTACATTAATACAATATTAGAAGAAAACAATCTCAACTAGATAAATAGATTATATACAATCTTTCTCTTTCTTAGACCACAAAATAAATAGGGAGAGTGAAACAAGACAAGGAGATCAATTAAACAACAGTAAACCAAGAAAACGTGGTATTAACCTGATTATCCCCAGTTATTATTTATCTGAATCATTATTCCACATTGATCATCTGGTTGGCTTCTTCAAACCCAAGACGGTGTATAGTCAATTAATTTAATTGGAAACATACTTATTGTCCAATATTTGTGGAAATAATACACCTGATTTCATTTTTTCCCCTTTTAAAACCTGAAATTATTTAACAATACAAACACTTGAATCTCTGATCCAATTCCCACTGATTAAAGTAATCCAAGTTTCACAGGCTTCACTCCTTTTGAATTAATCTACTAAGAGGAATCATTTCAGAGGAAAAAAAAACTTTAGGAGTCATACCCGGAACTCTGGGAAAACAACAATCTCGATATTAATCATCTGTAATAATATTCATTTTGTTCTAGTCTATTAACATTTTCAAAATCGTAACCGTTTCCTATTTACAGTTTTATGTTAAACCCCTGACGCAGCCCTTGTGAGGGCACAACATGGACATGTTGGGCAGGTAGAGGAAAATTGTATGCTAATTTTATGTATCTGCATATCTGCATTGAAGAAATATTATTTTATTTTTCTACATGGGTCTGCTCCTTATATTTTGCTGTTCTTGATTTTGCAGACTGCTTGCCTGTGTGCTTTTTGGGAGCAGCTAAAGTTAGGACAACAAAAAAGCTGTCATAACTTCAGCTGCTGAGTTAACCAGTGTGAAAAAAGGCTGTTGCCTGGTTAAATTCAGGGTACTGGCATTGGGGCTTCTGGGCCCCCCGTCATTTTGGACATAGATCTTCATTTCTCTTCTGAATTAGGCAGAAAATGTCTATTTTCATAGACCCACCCTACTCCCATCCAAAACATACCCAGACCACACACCCTTGCCATATGGACGTTCATATCCCAGCTATGCAAAATTGAGATTTAGATACTTATGCATTATCTCTTCAATCTATTTATCATTCCCCTTGCTACTCTTACCCAGTCCTCAGGTATTTCTAGTTACTTTTATGCTGATGACATTTTACTCCTCTTTCCCACAGATCCATATTTCCCTGTCCATTACTCCTCTTCAGATTTGTCTCACCTTGATCGCTAAATGGGTAGCTGATCATAAAATGGCCTTAACCCTACAAAAAAACAGTAGTCTGCTGGTTTTCTAAGGGTGCCTCCATTCCTACATCTCCCCTTCACCTTATGCGGACAGATATTCTACCAGTCACCTCATTCCAATACTTAGGGGTTATCTTAGATTCTCAATTCTCCTTTGCTTGTCATCTCTGCTGTCTGCAAAACTGGTTCTATATTTTATAATCAGTTGCACTCTATTGATACTTTGATCGGCAGTCATTTCACTCTCTCATATTATCACTTTGAATCACAAGACTTGATTATTGTCCCCACTATCACTTTAAAAAGCTCCAATCCCTGCAAAACAGTTATTCACCTTCTTTGCCATGCATGTCGATTTGAGCACTCCTCTCCTCTGTTGAAACAATATCATTGGCTTCCTGTTGAGGAAAGAGTCCTGTTTAAACTCCTCACTTTCACTTTTAGGGCTTTTAGAATAGGTCTTCCATGTTATCTTTCAAGTCTCACTATTCTCCTTCCTGCACTTTACGTTCACTTAATGATCACTGCTTGGTTCTTCCTAGACCAAAAAAGGTCAGCTTGGAGTTCACATGCTGTTGTGCCTTTTTTTTTTTTGCTGCCCTCTTTTCCTAGAACGCCCTTCCAAAACAAATTATGAGTGAGTTATTGTACAAACAATTTAAAGTTGCCTTGAAGACTTGGCTTTTGGTTCTACTTGATTGGAACCCTCTTTCTTTCGCATCAACTTTTTCCCATTTCTAGGAGTACCTTACCCTACCCCTCTTTTTCACTCCCTCTCTCCCCCCACTTCTCTTCCCCCTGTGTTCTGGTCCAGTCTCTCCCCTGAATTTAGACTGTACAGATGGTTGTTATAGTTACTTTCTGTTCTTCTGAATTTTTGATACTAGGTAAGCCACTTTGATCTGCTAAGTTGACAAAAGCAGTATAGCAAGCGCAAACAAACTAAACTATGGATGTCTAAAATATTAATACGTTTATATTTTATTGGCACTTGATATACTGTGGTTTACAAATAAAATAAGCTTTAAAAGCAGGAGAGGGAACACCATAAAACATTAGGAAACGGCCAACCATCCATGGATAAAGAGTGAGGAGAGATGGTGGACAAGTCCCAGGAGTTTGATTAGTACCAAAACAGACTCTATTGCCGAAGGATAATTCAAAACAATATGTCTTCAATAAGTTTTAAAAAAATTTTCAATGATGACAAAGCGGAGGTCAGGTGGGGAAGAGTTCCATAGGAAATGGGAAAGGAGAAAAATGCTGAGCAGCATGTGGATTCCCATCGAGCTAGGTGAGGGAAGAGAAAGCTGGGGAGAGTACAAAGAGTGCAATAATCTTGTAGGGGTAAAAGCAGAAATTAAAGAGGAAAGATAAGGAGGAGAATTTGAATAACAGGTCTTGTGAGCTAATGATAATATCTTAAACTGGATTCTGTAGTGGATGGGAAGCCAATGAAGCTTGACAAGTACAAGAGTTGCATGATTAAACCATTTTGAGTTCAGTATCAGGCGAGCAGCTGTGTTCTGCAGAGTTTGGATTTAGGAAGGCCAGCATAAACAACATTATAATAATCCAAGTGGGACATATGTAGGGCATGTATCAAGGTGTGAAGGGCCTGGGAATCAAAGTTGGAATGTAATGAACAAATCTTTTGAAGGATGTAGAAGCCTGTCTTTAAGATATTGGAAATATGTAATTGGAAAGATAAATAAGAATCAAGAAAAACTCCAACAAAATAATATTAATGGGGGGAATAGAAAGACCAAATAAATGAAGAGGCTGAGAGGGTGGAGGAAGATCCCCAGAAATCCAGCAGGCAATATTTTCTCTCTATTTAACATGAGTTTGTTTGCAGAGAGCCAAGTGGCAACGAGATAAATAGTTCTGTAAAGGGTTGATATTAGAGTGTGGTTGTGAGATTGGATAGAGAAGGAGAATGCCATCTGCATAAATGAAAGCTTTAATTCCAGCGTTTTAGATAATTGTTGCTAGAGGACTTAGGGTAGACCTCTGGGGAACACCATTAGTGAGGGGAAGTTCATTAGAAATTGAGGCTGATGTGGAAACTGTGAATGTATGATCTTTGAGAAACTATGTGAACCATGACAAAACTTTATCCCTGATTCCAGTCTCAAATAGACGAGAATAGAAAGGTATTGGCCTACCAACTCAAAAGCTGCAGGCAGCTCTAAAAAGATTAGCAGGATAATGTGATTAGAATCAAGATAAGAATGAAGATTGTTAAATAAAGCTGTAATAACTGTCTGAAACCTACCTGTAGGGGATGTAATACCAGTAAAATGTCAGTGTGAGAAGCCAGTTGAGTAAAAACAATCTTTTCTATTAGTTTATAAAGAAAGCTATGGTGGGAAACCGGGATGATAGATGACATCGAGGGGGGTCCAGTGAAGTCTTCTTCAAAATAGGCTGGACCAAAGCTCGTTTCCAGACCATACTCAGGTTAAAACTCTGGGAAATGATTGCGTGCACATATGGCAGAACACCGTGGTAAGGAATAGTACTTCTAAAATAAACACCTTAATAAACAGATAGGGAAAGCATGCAGAGTCATGACCTCAGGAATGCTTTCCAACATAGATTTGTAGAAAGGAGTTTGGGTTTATTATATTACATTTTGAGTAGATGCTATGCTGGATTAGGACTGTGTGGAGTATGAGTGAGGTTTGGGGATTGTGTGTACTAGTGTGTAGGGTGGGAATATGAGTGTGTGTGGAAGATTTATGGGGGAGTGTGCAGGGGTAAAGTGTATATATTCATATGTATATATGGTAAAATTATGTGAGTACAGTGTATGGTAGGTTTGTGTGGGGGAGTAGGAAGGGTGTATAAAGGTGGAGAGGGGTGATAATGTGTGTGCGGGAAACATGTTTAAACATATGGGGTTTGTGTAGGTATATAAAATATATATGTACAGGTGATTGCATATGAAGGTGTAGGCATATGTGTATATATTTTTTGACTTCTCACACCATGCCCCAAACCAGCCCCCTTCAATTTTATTCATCCCATGGCTTCTACATGTGCAAATAGCAGCATTGCCAAATTGTCACATTTGATGCACATTTACACATGTAAATGCCACTATTTATACAAGTCATGGAAGCCTCTTAAGATGACTTCCTTTAGACCTCTCTTTTGCCTTTTCACTCCAAGAAGTGTAGAAAATGGGTTACAATACAAATATCAAAGCATAAATATAACATACACCCCCCCTAAATACCAGCTTAAATTTTAATTCCACCTCATGCAATTCTCTTCCCACTTTTCACCGGCTCCTGGTTCATAAACACACACATTATTTATATATATATAATCTAAGCGTCTCTCATTCATGTCCTTCTCCATTATCCACACCACAAATTTCATCTCACTCTTTAAACAAGTTTTCAATATTATTTTCAACAACTAACTTCCTCCTGAATTAATGTAATATCATATTTGGTGTATTTCTATAAATACACTGGCAGCAAAAAACATTGGAGGATTGTTTTAATAAGGTAATAATTGAACTGATATGCAGTTTTGGACTGTAATTGGCTCTCATGTTAACCAAATATGCAGCTTCATTCGTTAGATCCCAGATTAAATTATTCTGAGGTATGAGTGTGTGTGGGCCTGAAATGTATATGAACACAGGAGGAATAAAGATTAAACGACATGTATGAAAACATAACTAAAGGGTGTGCAATATATTTTTAAAGTTAAAATGTTGAATCTGAGTTCTTGAAGTAGACTATTATTAATTACTAGTAAAAAAGGCCCGTTTCCGAAACCAATGAAACGGGCGCTAGCATGTGGGTTTTTTTTTGTGTGTGTGTATGTGTCACAGAGTTATTTTGTGTGTGTGTGTGTGTGTGTGTGAGTGTGTGAGGGTGCGGTGTGAGTGCAGATTGTTGATGGGTGTCTTTTTTTGTTTTGTTTTTTGCTTGGGGGTTGGGGGATGTGCTGAGCTGTGCTGGCAAAGTGGGTTGGATTGGTGTGTGGCTTTGAGGGTGTGTTTCTGTTGTATTGTGTGTGGTTTTGTCTGTCAAGGAGGTTTGTGGAGGGGGGTCTTTCTGTTGGTGAAATGTAAATGTGGTTGTAGGGGGGTCAGCCTTTGTTGAGTGTTGTTTTTTTTTTCCATGTTTTTTTTTTGTGTTGTGCTGAGGCAGCAGTGTTGTTTTAGATGGGCGGAAGGTAGAGGAGCACGTTCTTTGTCTGTCGGTATTTTTTGGCCGTTTCAGGGCTGCTGTAGGGGAATGCTGGAAGAGAAATGTGCTGTTGGAAGCAGCGCCATCTTTTTCCATTGGGCTGGGGTTCTGGGCATCCTGGAGGTGGGTGACGGCTTGCCTGAGGACGGGGATGGTTGTTTTAAGTTGGCAGAAGGGAGAAGAGCACGGTCTCGGGCCGTCGGGGGGTGATCCGGTATGTTTGGTCCATTTCAGGCCAGCTGCAGGGGAATGCTGGAACATTTATGCGCTGCAGGAATCAGCGCCGTCTTTTTCCGGGTGCTCGGGGAATCCCCGAGGTGGGAGACAGCTTGCCTGAGGCTGGGGATGGTTGGGCACGTCCTTGGCCGCTTCGGCAAAAGGGGAAGAGGAAGGGGGTGGGGAGTTACCTGCAGCCGTATTCTTTGTTTTGTATTATTAGTTTGCATTTCTGTTGAAGAAAGAGTGGATGCCTTTCGAATGATGGAGGTGGTGCGTCAGTGTGCGGTTGTTTCGTTAGTTTGGCAGCCAGTCTCCAGCGATTCCTAGGCAGGGAAGGAGTACTCCTCCCCCTTCCTTGGTCGCTGTTTGCTGCTGGCTGGGTCGCGGGTAATCCTTCCAGCTGGGCCTGCATATTGTCCTGTTCGCCCACGTCCCAGATGGTGACAGGCACGTTGTTTTCCGGCTCCTCTGACTCCATGTCAAGCGATCCCAAATATAGTCTGTGCTATAGGCCCTCTGGCACTCTTCAGTACTGGCATTAGGCATTTAAAAATTTCTCCCCCCCCCCCTCCCCCAGTCTATTTTTGCACATACCCACAGCAGGAATATTCTTCTCTCGTTCCAGCGGTGGTTCTGTGCTCTCCGTGCTGCACAGATAATGAGCCATTCTGCTGGGGAATGCTCCTCCCTTATTGTCACGTAGTTTCCTCTGATTGGTCCGTCTTACGTTGCCTAGTGTTGCCTGGGAACGGTGTTGTGATGGTCCTTTGTGTTTCAGAATGTTGAGGGTGTTTTTTCTGATTGGTCCGTCATGCGAGGGCGGGGCAGAGAGACATGGTCAGTGTTGTGGCTTCACCACCATGAATCCATGAACCCTTCAGTGAGTGACTGAGTGACTTCAGAACGTTGTCTTCAGAACGTTGAGGGTGAGTTTTATTATAGTAGATTATGGTATTTATTTGTATTTCCTATATATATTCTTTACATTTTTAGGATAGGGAATAAAAGACATTTTCCAAAGAATAATAATGCAAGTTCATAATTTATAGCATTTTCAGTGTTTTGTTTCATAAAATGATGAGCTGTCCTCTCCGATAGTAATCTTGGGGGCCCTTTTACTAAGTCACGTAAGCATCTATGCATGCCTAACATGTGCCAAAAAGGAGTTGCTGCTCAGCTACTGCATGGCTTTTGGGGTAATTTCATTTTTGGTGCATGTAGGCGTGTGTATTTTCGGACATGCACCAAGTGGCATTTATCGCATGTAGGTCAATTCCGCCTGGTTATCACATGAGACTTTACTGCTGGTGGTAAGGTCTCAGACCCAAATAGACGCAGCAATTTTCATTTTGCCGCATGCCCATTTTCAGCAAAAATTTAAAAAAGGCATTTTTTGTAGGTGCGCTGAAAAATAATTTTGCGCGTGCCCAATACATGTGTTTACACTACCACAGGCCATTTTTCAGCACACCTTAGTAAAAGGAACCCTTGGTCTAGTTTTATATGTCTAGCTTGAATCTACACAGGCTTATGGACATTAACAGCAGGTACTGACCATGTAAGTGCTTGTTAAAAAGTTTTCATCAAAATGAGGAAGGTCATTTTGGAAGGATTAGATGATGTTTGCTGCTTACATATGTATAACCATAGCATTTACAGTTTTGAAGTGGAGAAAATCAGACTTTGAGCATTTACATTTTGGCCATAAAAATTGTTTTATGATCAAAATGAAAATATATAAAGAAAAGAGTGGCAAAATTTGCTGATGACACAATTCAAAGTTGTTAAACCACTAGAGGATTGTGAAAAATTGCAAGAGGACCATAAAAAATTGGGAAACTGGGCATCGAAATGGCAGGTGACATTTAATGTGAGCTAGTGCAAAGTGATGCATGTAGGAAAGAGAAACTCAAAATATAACTACACGATGCAAGGCTCCACAATAGAAGTTACTGCCCAGGAAAAGGATCTAGGGGTCAAAACCCTCCGCTCAGTGTGCAGCAGTGGCTAAAAAAGCAAATAGAATGTTAGAAATTATTAAGAAAGGAATGGAGAACAAAACTAAGGTATGTGTTCAAGGTTGAATGCAGGAATAGTAGGTATAACTTCATAAGGATAACTTATCTGTATAAAGTTATATGTGTATATGTAGATTACTCTGTGAGGAAACCTGGGGTACATACTTCAAGGGAAGTAACACTGTCTTGAGATACGTACTTCGTAAAATGTTACTTGAATAGAGATGGGATTAATCAGAAACTTTGTTTCAACCAAGAAGTGCTTGCTATATTTGACTGTAATGACTTTTTTTTACTAGGCTATCTGAATTGCTCCAGTATGAGCAGCAGCATTGAGAAGCTGAACTAGAAGGATATGGAGGAAGTTCAATGAAAGTTGCAGCCTTTGCATTTTTTTTCAAAGCCTCTAAACAATTTCCAGGTAATTTTTGGTGAATGGGTGCCTTTCCAGCAGGCAGGCTTGGGACCGCATGCTTGATGTGAGGAGCATGCATACATGCCTGCTGAGTTCACACCAGAAGAAAGTGATGTCAGAACCATGTAGAGAGACTCTACCAATCCAGGAAGTTGCTGCCACAATAATACTGAATCCACACATTTAAACCATAGCCCAGGAGATAAACACCATTGCAAAGACGATACATTGCACTGCATGTGGGAGTTGAACAACACCTAATTTCTTTATTTAAAAAATATTTATATCCTACATCTTTCATTCTAGCCACCATTCTGATTTTTAAAAATTGTCTTTATTACTTTCTTTAAACTGTGTCTAAAAGCAATAAATCCTGAGGGTCCTTGTAAGACCCCAAGTGAGGGCTGGACTCAGGCCTATGAAATAAGGGAGCCGGACAGCGGGGATAAAACTCAAACTAAGTATTTATTCATTTCAAAAGCTCAATTATCATCCAAACTTCTCTCTAATCTCATTCTCTGTTCTGGTCTGGCCTCTGACAGACTTCCAGTACACTTCACAATTCTCTTCACAACACCAAAGTGATACCAATGCCTCTATTACACTTACATAGTTCACTGCACACTTCTCTAAGTAATGCCAAGGCTTCTACCATGCTTCCATACTTCTCTAAGTAAACCTGGACTCTCAAACCCTTTCTCAGTTCAGCCCACTAATACTACTCTCTGAGATGACAAAGTTTAACATACGGAGGGTTCTTACAAAGCTTATCTCCCCACCTCTAGGCTTGCTTCTCCCCAGCACCAACCTTCTTCCAGGTTTCTTTCCAAGGCTATAATAACTTTCTATAATGCTTTCCTCTTTCAGCCTCTCTTTACCTTCAGTCAACTCATCACAATCAAAATACACTCATGGCTTTTACCTTCCTGGGACCTCTGTACTGGGGCTCAGCCATCTCTCAGTAATTAAACACACTCATGGTTTCCCTCAACCAGCTCACAGCAATCAAACACACTCATCATTTCTACCTTCCTGGGACCTCTGTATTGGGGTCTCTCAATCCCCTCCCTAAACTCTGGGTCAGGGCATAAGCTGGAGCTTCTATCTTCTTCTCCTGGTCTCTGAGTTTTTAACTTCCTCTTGTGCATTGTGGAGCTACTCCCTCCTAGTCAGGCAGCCTACCCTTCCCACAATGCACTAACTCTTTCACAATAGCTATGCAGTTCAGCCCCTGACACAGCAGGTTTTAGCGCCACCTGCTGCAAGATATCTGAACTTGAGGGAATATCTCTAGGGACAATTCTGCACTAAAGGCTCCTTTTACTAAGCGACGCCGAGCGGGGTGCTCAGAGCCAGAAACAAGCAGCGGGGAGTGGTGGCAGTCCATTTATTGGCTGGTGGGGCTCAGCACCCCTGCCAACAAAGGTATGCCTAGTGTGTCCACAAGTGGTGCAGATAGAGAGGCATGCATTGCACCTGCTAGTCCACCCTTGCCCCCCCCCCCAAATTGCAGGGCTGGCTATACCCGGAGAGAGAGCCCGTTATTAAAAATTTACTAGCACACCCCTGGGCACCAGAAACCCTTCATGAGCTACCCAGAAGTAAACTGGGTGTTGGCCAATATGCAGACCAGTACCCAGTTAGCTTGGTGGCTAAAATTAGGACAGCCTTTTTGCTGTCCCAGCTTTAAGTGCTTACTTAACCAGTCAGTGGTGTGAATATTGACGTAACTGCTTAAGAATAAGCTCCGCCCAGGCTCCAGCCAAACTCCCCGTATGACCTGACCTAGCACTAACCAGACAGCACAGGGACAATTAGTGCTGTTATTCAGCAGCACTGTCCAATTAAGAGGCTCTCTTGCCTGGTAACATCTCTTTGAATATCAGGCCCTAATTCTTAATCTGAAATGTGATAAGTTGTTTATGAGTGGGAAGGGGTGTTTATTTTCTGATGTTTGTGTTGCTGTACAAGAGAAGACAAGGCAGTTGTTGGCTTTCCACCAGGTGGTGTTGGCACTTGGTATGAGTTTTTCCCCTTGTTTTCCATGTAAATGTTTAGTCAATATGAGAATAAGCACTACATCTTCTATGATCCAATCAACTAAAAGTTGTTCTTGAAAAAGATGCGCTTGCACTGCCGCAAGCCACTTTTTTGCCACGTCTTAGTAAAAGGGCCCCTAAGTTAAGCAGCCAAATCAGATCGCATAACACTGAGTCCTATCTTTATGCTGTGTCGCTTAGGTAGTTAAGTGCTAAATATCGCGCTTAACTGCATAAGAAATGGACGGCCGCCTAAACTTGGATATTCAGTGATGGTTCCCAGACATGGACCAGCACTGGATATCTGAGGTAATGCCGGTGACAGCTAAAAAATGCTTATCACCAATGGTTGAATATCTACCTGCCATTTATTGCCATGATTTCTTCAAAGTTAATGGCCAACACATAGGAGTGGAACTGAAAATAAAATCTTCTATGAAAACACTGTAGAATAGTGTGAATCTTCTTCTATATCTTCACTGACTGTGGGTTCTAGCCAGCTCTTTATCTCCTTTTTCACACAAGTATTGCTACATTTGGACAGACTGAAGCTTCATCAAGCCCAGTATCCTTTTCCAACAGTGGCCAATTCAGGTGACAAGTACCTGGCAGGAACCCAAAAGTAATATAGATTCCATGCTACTTATCCCAGGAATAAGCAGTGGATTTTCCCAAGTCCTTCTTAATAATGGTTAATAGATTTTGTCTTCTGGTCCTTCTGTCATTCTCTGTTATAACACAATACTATTCTCCCTAGTTCATTCTTATGCTCTGCAGGGCACAGTTCTTATGTTGTACTCCTATTTCTCTGTCCAAGGTAACTTCTAGCCCTGCAATTTCTCACCATGGTCCATGCATCCTCCTTCAGACCTGGCTGTACACCATTTCTTTGTCCAGTCCCAGGCACACCTGGATCCTTCAATGTAGGATCCAGAAACTCCTCCTCAGTAGGGTGGGAAAATAAAAGGAGACCCTTCCTCCCCAGCTCCCCAGCATACAGATCCTGTGAAAGATCAGATGCCACTGAAAAGGTTGCAGGAATACTCCTCCCTTTGGGGAGACAAGCTGCCATCTACACACAGAAAAACTAGAAGAGAGAGTAGAGAAATAGCAGCCTCCCCCTACACCCCCTCCCCTGCCACATTGGAAAATGCCCTTTTCTTCTATGGAAAATGCCTACATTGACTAAAGCTCGATAGGGGAAAAATAGCAGAAATGCTTTTAAGACAAATCCAAACTAGGTCATACATGAAATATGAAAGGAATAAAAACCCTGACTAAAGCAGCTAAAAGTAATCCATGCTAGAAGCAAAGATGAGCAGAGAATGGATTTTTCTTCTCTTCTTTGATTTTTGATGTTAGTTGTGCCAGGTGACTTGGATGCCCATTGCTCACATAAAGGCAACTGCAATGCTTTCTTCACTGAAAAATTGGATGAATATAGCAAAGAAGTAATGTAATTCTTCAGATGCACGAAAGCTTTTTTGATTTTTAACTCTCAGTCCAGTTTGCTTTATCCCACTGAACTCATGCAGCTTTAGGTTGGTTATTGGCATAACAAATAATGAATCCAAGAATGTTTTCTTTTAATTCAGGAGGACATGTCAGTCAAGGAAATGTTAATGCTGTCATTAGGTTCTGGAAAAGATCTAAACACATATTGAATTAAAAATAGTACAAGGAGACTGATCAAGATGGCGTCGAGGTCAGACGTGCTATGCTGAGCTCCGGGAGGTTTTTTTTTTCTTTTTTAACGTATTTCCTGAATTACAATGCCAAAGAGAAAAGGAAAGCAAAGGGGCACATTGTGTTCTACTTCCCTGCCCCCCACCCACTGCCACTGCTGCTGCTCATACCTTGGCTGGGGGGGGGGGGGGGGGTCCTCCAACTTTACTGCTTCACCTACCCAACTGCAAAAACATAACTTCTGATTTTGGGTCTCGTATTTCTTAGGGATAGTTCAATCAAATCCAGCATGTAGTCAGAAGACATGCCAAACAGAATTTTGAAAATGAGAGTGCTATTTGTGAAAAATAGTCTGGCTTTGATTGGTAGCCAGTGTAGCATTTCTAGTCAGGGGGTTGCTCTTTCATATTTTGATTTTTTGAGTATCAGTATTGCTGTCGTGTTTTGAACAGTTTGCAGTGATTTTAGTGTGTTTTCTTTGCACCCTACATGTGCTGCATTGCAATAGTCTAGCTGGAACAAAATCAGTGATTGTACTATAAGTCAAAATGATTTTCTTGGGGAACAGTCTCTGATCCTTCTCAGTTTCCATAGAGTTTTGTTTTCAAGAGTTAGGTGTTTGTCAAGGATGATTCCTAGTATTTTTAGTTGGGTTTTGATTTTGTAAGTCTGTTGGTCAATAGTGAAGTTTTTTTTAATGAAATGGGATTATGCTGGCTTGATAGGACTAGTAATTTGGTTTTATCTGTGTTTAGTTTGAGCTTGAAAATTGAAGTCCAAACCTTTTTTGACTTCATCCAGAATCTCTGTTATTGTTATAAGTATATGAGATAGGCACATCATCTGCAATACATAAATAGGTTAAAACCCATCTGTTCCAGTGTTTTTCTGAGTGGAGCCATCATGATGTTGAATAGTATGGGTGATATTGGAGAGCCCTGTGACACCCTGCAGTCAGAGATCCAGGAAGCTGATAGTTGATTGGACATCTTTACAATGTATGACCTGGTTTTTAGAAAACCATTAAACCAGGCTGCTACTGCACCACTGATTCCTATGTGGTCAAGCAGGGTTAGTAGTGTTGTATGGTCTACTAGATCGAATGCACTTGACATATCAAACTGGCATATCATTCTTCTGAAATTTGTTATCAGTGTAGTTATGACTGTTTCTGTGCTGTATAATGGTCTGAAGCCTGATTGAGAGTTGTGAAGGATTGAGAATTATGTCAAGTATTCCATTAGTTGTTGCGTTACTAGACCCTCCATCGTTTTGGTCAATAGTGGCATTGAGGCTACTGGTCTATAGTTCATGATTTCACTGAATTTACTGGTGGTGTTTTGGGGTATTGGGGTGAAGACAATGTTGCCTTTATCAGAAGGGATGTAATGACTGTTTGAGAACATGTAGTCTATGTGTTTGGTAAAGCATTTAATGAACCAGTCTGGTTGGTGTTTCATCATATAGTTGGGACAGCTGTCTAGTAGACAGTTCGCATGCGTGTATTTTGTCAAAAGGGCTTTGACTGAGTTGGTTGTGGGTATTTTAAAGGAGGATCAGTTTCTGTCTGCCATGATATGATCATTGTTGGATTCACATTCTTGCAAGAAATTTGTAAGGAATGTTTGTGTTGTACCAAGGTTTGATCTTATTTTTATTATTTTTTGTTGAAAGTAATGTGCGAGCTTGTCTACTGTTGAAGGTGTTTCATTTGACATTAGTAGTGCTTGGGTGTTCAGTAAGCTGTTCATGAGTTTACATATTTTTTTGTGTTGGTCTGTTCTGGGCTCATCTATGTGTTGTAGTATTCTGCTTTGACTCTTTTTATGCTTTGTTTATATGTTCTTAGTTTTCCTCCATGTGCTTTTGTTACTGTCTGTTTTGTTTTTGATCCATTTTCTTTCCAATTTTCTACAGAGTTTTTTTCATCTCTTGTAGCTCGTTGTTGAGCCAAGGTCGTGGTTCTTTTTTGCTCCTTGTTTTCATTTTAAGTGGAGCTATTTTGTTTAGTGTGTTTTCGCTGAGTGGTGGGGCTTATTACCTGTGAGATTTCCTGTGTTTGAAAGTATAAGCTTTGAGTCGCTTACCTCCTGTTTCTGGGAGAAAGATTACATTCCTACTACTACTACTACTATTTAGCATTTCTATAGCGCTACAAGGCATACGCAGCGCTGCACAAACATAGAAGAAAGACAGTCCCTGCTCAAAGAGCTTACAATCTAATAGACAAAAAATAAATAAAGTAAGCAAATCAAATCAATTAATGTGATCGGGAAGGAAGAGAGGAGGGTAGGTGGAGGCGAGTGGTTACGAGTCAAAAGCAATGTTAAAGAGGTGGGCTTTCAGTCTAGATTTAAAGGTGGCCAAGGATGGGGCAAGACGTAGGGGCTCAGGAAGTTTATTCCAGGCGTAGGGTGCAGCGAGACAGAAGGCGCGAAGTCTGGAGTTGGCAGTAGTGGAGAAGGGAACAGATAAGAAGGATTTATCCATGGAGCGGAGTGCACGGGAAGGGGTGTAGGGAAGGACGAGTGTGGAGAGATACTGGGGAGCAGCAGAGTGAATACATTTATAGGTTAGTAGAAGAAGTTTGAACAGGATGCGAAAACGGATAGGGAGCCAGTGAAGGGTCTTGAGGAGAGGGGTAGTATGAGTAAAGCGACCCTGGCGGAAGATGAGACGGGCAGCAGAGTTTTGAACCGACTGGAGAGGGGAGAGGTGACTAAGTGGGAGGCCAGCAAGAAGCAGATTGCAATAGTCTAAACGAGAGGTGACAAGGGTGTGGATGAGGGTTTTGGTAGAGTGCTCGGAAAGAAAGGGGCGGATTTTACGGATGTTGTAAAGAAAGAAACGACAGGTCTTGGCGGTCTGCTGGATATGAGCAGAGAAGGAGAGAGAAGAGTCAAAGATGACCCCAAGGTTTCGAGCTGAGGAGACAGGGAGAATGAGAGAGAGCCATCAACAGAAATAGAAAACCTTCCAATTGTTGTTCTTGAAATCTCTTCGTTAGGTGAACTTTGAGGATGGTTTTCTTTTCCTTTTGTGTTCTGCCTCTGTTTCTTGAGGGCTTAATGACTGGTTCATGCCCACTCACTCCTGCCTATTGTGGCTCCAACCTCAAAATGACCACTGCAACCTCTAGTGGCAGTCTTGTGGTACTTGCTAGCATTTACACACGAAGGACCAGATTCTGTACATGGTATCTAAAATATAGGCATGTCTGAATAACGCGCATAGCACTATTTTGTAAATCATGTCTACAGTAAGATGTGGTTTATAGAATAGCGCATAGGTCGGGGGAATATATGTACATTTTGGTATGGCCATGCACGCCACTGAAAACCTGGTGTAAATACTCACTCCTAAATGTACATGCGTTCCCTGAATTCTATAATCACATTTGTAAATTTGATTGACATGCCTGATACACCTACACTCCTCCCATGGCCGTGTCCCCTTCTGAGCTACGCGGGTTGGAATTTATGCATGCCTCTTTTTAGAATACGCTTAAAAAGAAGCTTGCATAAATTCCAATTATTGCCAATCAGTGATGATTATTGTTTATCGACCAATTATCATCACTAATTGGCTCATTACTCAATTGAGTAACATGCATAAATTGGCTGCATGCACAATTTAACATGTGCTACTCCAGCACTAAAAGAATTGCCTATGTTATAGCATACTGCTGAGTGTTCAGCTAGGCTTTATGCATGTAGTTTATAATTTACGTGTTGAAGTCATTCCTCTTTAGAAAATTTCTTTCTGCAGGGGGACTTCACTAGGTTTAGTTCAGGATTACAGTTCTAGCTAGAAGGTTACTAGGCTGTATAGAGAGAGGTGTGACCAGCAGAAGAAAGGAAGCATTGATGCCCCTGTACAAGTCATTGGTGAGGCCCCACCTGGAGTATTGTGTTCAGTTTTGGAGGCCGTATCTTGCTAAGGATGTAAAGAGAATTGAAGCGGTGCAAAGAAAAGCTACAAAAATGGTATGGGATTTGCGTTACAAGACTTATGAGAGACTTGCTGACCTGAACATGTATACCCTGGAGGAAAGGAGAAACAGGGGTGACATGATACAGACATTCAAATATTTGAAAGGTATTAATCCGCAAATGGACCTTTTCTGGAGACGAGAAGATGGTAGAATTAGAGAACATGAAATGAGGTTGAAGGAGGGCACACTCAAGAAAAATGTCAGGAAGTATTTCTTCACGGACAGAGTAGTGGATGCTTGGAATGCCCTCCCGTGGGAGGTGGTGGAAATGAAAACGGTAGCGGAATTCAAAAATGTGTGGGATAAACATAGAGGAATCCTGTTTAGAAGAAATGGATCCTCAGAAGCTTAGCAGAGATTGGGTGGCAGCACCAGTAGTTAGGAGGCGGGGCTAGTGCTGGGCATACTTCTACAGTCTGTGCCCTGAAAATGGTAGATAGAAATCAAGGTCAGGTATACATATAAAGTAGCACATATGAGTTTATCTTGTTGGGAAGACTGGATAGCCCGTACAGGTCTTTTTCTGCTGTCACCTACTATGTTACTATGAGGGGCATAATCGAAAGGGGCGCCCAAGTTTTCCTGAGGATGTCCTCGCAGGACATCCCGGCGAAGAGGCAGGAAAACCCGTGTTATCGAAACAAGATGGGCACCATCTTTCATTTCGATAATACGGTCGGGGACACACAAATCGTGAAATTTAGGTCGACCTTAGAGATGGTCGTCCTTAGAGATGGTCATCCCCTGATTTTCGCTGATAATGGAAACCGAGGACGCCCATCTCAGAAACGACCAAATCCAAGCCATTTGGTCATGGGAGGAGCCAGCATTCGTAGTGCACTGGTCCCCCTGATATGCCAGGACACCAACCGGGCACTCTAGGGGGCACTGCAGTGGACTTCATAAATTGCTCCCAGGTAGATAGCTCCCTTACCTTGTGTGCTGAGCCCCCCAAAACCCACTACCCACAACTGTACACCACTACTATACCCCTTAGGGATGAAAGGGGGCAGCTAGATGTGGGTACAGTGGGTTTCTGGTGGGTTTTGGAGGGCGCCCATTTACCACCACAAGTGTTGCAGGTATGGGTCCGCCTGCCTGAAGTGCACTGCACCCACTAAAACTGCTCCAGGGACCTGCATACTGCTGTCATGGAGCTGGGTATGATATTTGAGGCTGGCATAAAGGCTGTAAAAATATTAAAAAAAAATTTTTTTGAGGGTGGAAGGGGGTTAGTGACCACTGGGGGATTAAGGGGAGGTCATCCCCGATTCCCTCCGGTGGTCATCTGGTCATTTAGGGCATATTTTTGTGGCTTGGTCGTAAGAAAAAAAGGACCAGGTAAAGTCGTCCAAGTGTTTGTCAGGGACGCTCTTCTTTTTTCCATTATCGGTCGAGGACGCCCATGTGTTAGGCACGCCCCAGTTCTGCCTTTGCTATGCCTCCTGCCTTCGCTACGCCTCCGAATGCCCCCATGAACTTTGGTTGTCCCCACGATGGAAAGCAGTTGAGGATGCCCAAAATCGGCTTTCAATTATGTCGATTTGGGTGACTCTGTGAGAAGGACTCCCATCTTGCAATTTGTGTCGAAAGATGGGCACCCTTCTCTTTCGAAAATAAGCCTGTACCTTACACAATTTTGTGTTATCTTTGCAGTGTTTATCTTTGGAATGGTTTTGTATTTTGAAACTGAGTGTAATATATTATACACTAGCCGTTGAGCCTGTTAAAATGGGCTAGTATGGGGTTTTGGCAAGGCCCCCTCCCCTCGCCGCTGCCCCTCCCCCCCGAGGTCGCCGCTACCGGTCCCCCGGAGTCGCTGCCACCACCCCTGCACCCGGCCCTCTCTTCAGTATTGAACTTACATCGGCGAAACGCAGGCAGCACGCAGATCAGCTGAGCTCCCGTCGGCCTTCCTTCTCTGCCTGTGTCCTGCCCTCATGTGACGTAACGTCGGCGAGGGCGGGACACAGGCAGGGAAGAAAGGGCGACGGGAGCTCAGCTGTTCTGCATGCTACATTTCGCCGATGTAAGTTCAATACCGAAGAGAGTGCTCGGGCCGGGTGGAGGGGGGGTGGCGGCGACCTCGGGGGGGAGCGGTAGTGACGTCGGCGGCTTCGTGCAGTTTCCCTCTCTGTCCCACCCCCATCATTACGTATTGACGCGGGGGTGGGACAGAGAGGGAAGTCTCTACTGCGCATTTGCGAGTGAGTACGGTCACTCGCTATTTATATGTTTGACTATTTTTCCCTTATATGCTTGTTTCCACTGTGCTTTGTAAGTCACATTGAACCCGAGGTTGCTTGGAATAATGTAGGTTACAAATGTCATAAGTAAATAAATAAATAGAATGAGAGAGAGAGAGAGAGAGAGCATCATGCTGGTTAGAGGGATTTTTGGCCTGACTATCCAAATGAAGGGTAATTTTATCAATGGTTGCCTAAGTTGGGAGTCAAAGTTATAAATGGACACGGCTGAAGTATATATGTAGGTGAATATTTTATAACTTACCTGTTTACTTGTGACTCTGCCTGTGCTTTGTCTAAACAACATCCCAAATATGCCTATACATCTTTACACATACTTTTACACTGGGATAAATTTATAAAAGGCATTTTATACCCACATATCCTATTTACCCTCATAGTGTTTGAAAATCTACAGATAGTAAACTTATATTTTCACTAGCCACTGGTTTGAATATTGTCCCAATGGTGGATTAAGAGCAGACTTCAAAAAACACTCATATTAGTACAAATCCTGTTTCATTTAGAACAAAATGTTAGTATGGCTACATCACATATCATTAAAGAAGAAAAAAACACTTTCCCCCTTAATTTTGACTATCTAGATAGAAAGACACTTTTTTTTCTGCATGACAAAATCAAAATAGTTCACGTGCTGACCAACATATTGCACTAGTTTATTTTAAGTGAGATTGATTGTATGTGTTAACTCAAACCAAGAAATTCCTATGCAAAGACACTGATTTGAAAAGTGCTCATATACCAAGGGTCTTGCTGGATATGAGCATGATTTTTTTCACTGAATAGCAATCATGTCCCATCAAATATCTCTCTTGTAATTTCTTGGGAGTCAACTTTCATCTTTTTATGCAGCTGAACTATGAAGAAGAGGTACATTTTGTTCTCTGAGTGACTATTTTCTCAGGTAATTTATAAGAGGGTAGTTTCAAAAGGGCTCTAATTTCCTATTCATAGAGAGAAGTGGAAGGGCATTTTCGATATGACATCTACGTTGGACTTTGTACATTTTGCACTAAATGTCCCAAATCCGAATAGCAAATGTAACCATTTATCTATCTTTTTTTTTCTTTCAAAAATACCATTTTGAACAAGGTTTTGTGCTTTGTGCGTTTATCTTTTTAGTGCTTTACTTGCTGCACAGCCATTTCCTGTTGGAAAGAGAGACTTCCCTTTTATCTGGTCACCACATCTCAAGAAAGATATAGTAGAATTGGAAAAGATACAGCGAAGGGCGACTGAAATGATAGTGGGGATGGGACGACTTCCCTATGAAGAAAGAGTAAGGAGGCTAGGGCTTTTCCGCTTGGAGAAGAGACGGCTGAGGGGAGACATGATAGAGGTATATAAAATAATGAGTGGAGTGGAACAGGTGGATGTGAAGCGTCTGTTCACGCTTTCCAAAAATACTAGGACTAGGGGGCATGCGATGAAACTACAGTGTAGTAAATTTAAAACAAATCGGAGAAAATGTTTCTTCACCCAACGCATAATTAAAGTCTGGAATTCATTGCCGGAGAACGTGGTGAAGGCGGTTAGCTTGGCAGAGTTTAAAAAGGTGTTAGACGGTTTCCTAAAGGACAAGTCCATAAACCACTACTAAATGGACTTGGAAAAATCCACAATTCCAGGAATAACATGTATAGAATGTTTGTACGTTTGGGAAGCTTGCCAGGTGCCCTTGGCCTGGATTGGCCGCTGTCGTGGACAGGATGCTGGGCTCGATGGACCCTTGGTCTTTTCCCAGTGTGGCATTACTTATGTACTTATGTACTTATCTATTGCAGTAAAAGGGGGCTTCGGCGCACGTGAAAAATACGTGCTGACGCCAGCACAGGTTCCCCCTTTGCAGCAGCTTGGTTAAAGGGGCCCCCAATTTGGTGTGACTGCTTCATCCTGTCCCCTCTTGAAGGTCTGGAAAATAGATAGAAGCCAGCCAGCCAGCAGTGATGGGAGTATGTATAACTTCCCTAATCAGATATGTATATTTAATTCAGTTTAACCCTTTCAACTTTAAGCATGCAACAAAAAAGATAGAAACTACAACTTCTCACCAGTTTCCTGTATTCAGCTCAGAGTACATAATTTTTATAAATGCACTTTTGTAGTTATGCTGTAATTAGCATATGAAATGACATGAAAGGGTAGCAAGCATTGCTAGCTTACCTGGCAACTGCAATATTATCCTCAGAGAGCGGACTGCAAGCAGAGCCTTATCATTCTTCCATTAGGTACCTTTGAACTATGCTGGATGAAAGTGAAAAGCAATCATCGTGGGGAAGAAAGGAGATTAAACAGTTCATGGTTGTTCTCATATTATCTTTGATTAGAGTTAGATGGATACACTACTAGGAGGGGAAACAAAGACATATTTTGCTTTAGAAAGCACTACTTATTGTGAAGTATTGCTTAAAATAATACTATAGTCTAACGTAGAAATTGTCAGTGGGTAGAGAGCAATAGAGCTCTAACCAGTTAATCCTAAAACAACCTTAAGAAAGCCTTTTCAGCAGACATTTAAATTTTAAAGTTAAAGAAAAGAATCTTTGATGCTGTTCACATATCCTGTGACACATAGGTGGATGAATCTCCTGCTCATGTCAATTCTCCACCTAATATTGAAAAAAAAACCCCAACCTAAACTTCACTGGCTAAATTTAAAACTCTGTGTCTGACCTTCAAGGCCTTGAAATGAAATGGGTTAGAGTACTTGAAGAACAGGATCTCCCTCAATACACATCTAAGGTTGCTAAAGTCCTCTCAGGAGTATCCCTAACCACACCCTCTCAAAGGATACCACTCAATATGAATCCTGCCTGCCAACAAGCCTTCTCTGGAGTAGCCCCCACACTAGAATGCTCTCTCTGAAAGGCTTTGCTCAACGCAAGACTATCTGTACTTCAGGAAGCAGGTAAAAGCTAGGATCTTCTCCCAAGCCTTTAATGGAAGAAGTAGCTAACATGCTAGTTAAACATACACAAAGACTAACACTGGCTGTACATACTGTAGCAGGACTTGCTTATGCACTTCTACCCTAGCTGAGATCATATTCATGCACTTTTCTGACTTCTCATCCAACTTTCCCCTTATTCTCCTGTTAATCTGTCTATATGTTCCACCTTTGCTTACATCCTGTGTTGTCTACTAAGATGTTTTATTATGTATTGCATCATCATTGCAAGTAGCATACTATACCATAATAATGACTGTTATTTGAATATTTTTTCTGTTGAAATTGTTTATTGCTTACTAGTAAAAAAGGCCCGTTTCTGACACAAATGAAACAGGCGCTAGTAAGGTTTTCCTCGGAGTGTGTATGTTTGAGAGAGAGAGTGTGTGTGTGTGTCATAGAGAGAATGAGAGAGAGACAGTGTGTGTGTGTGTTTGTGTGAGAGAGAGTGTGTGAGAGACAGTGTCTGTGTGTGTGAGACTGTGTGTGTGTGTGACAGAGAGACAGAGTGTGATAGTCAGGGAGTGTGTCAGAGAGAGTGTATGTGAGAGACAATGAGTGAGTTAGTGTGAGCCCCCACCCCCGTCTCGCAGGGCCCCCTCCCCACCCCCACTTCTCTAGTTTTATGACCCCCTCCCTCTCCCCTGCCCCGCCTCCAGCCATCCATGTCCAGTGACCCTCCCCTCCCCCCTCTAGCTACCCATGTCCAGCGACCCTCCCCTCCTCCCCCGGTGTATCAAACCCCATCGCCACCCGCAGATGCCAGTAGTAACGCTGTCCGGCTGCTGCTGCTTCTCCTGTTGAGCAGCAGTGGCCGCTACAAAAAGAAAAGAAGTGATAAATGTTTTTAAACCCAACCCAAATCATTCGCAAATGCCCGAGTCTTACAACGCAGTCTCTGCAGCTGCTCCTCCTCTCGCCTGTCATGTACTGCACTCCTCTGGGGTCTTACTCCAGGGGCAGTGACGTGGAGGTGAGAGGAGAAGCAGCTACAGAGACTGCGTTGTAAGACTTGGGCATTTGCGAATGATTTGGGCTCGGTTTAAAAACATTTATCGCTTCTTTTCTTTTTGTAGCGGCCGCTGTTGCTCAACAGGAGAAGCAGCAGCAGCCGGACAGCATTACTACTGGCATCTGCGGGTGGCAATGGGGTTTGATGCGAAGGGGGGGGGTGTTGATGTGCTTCAGGTGGGGGGAGGGGGTGTTTGATGTGCTTGGGGGGGGGGGATTGGGTGATGCACCGAGGGGGGGATTCTGTGGTGCCGCGCTTGTAGTTTTTTGATGCGCGGCTCCCTGCCACTTGCTCCAAAGTGGCAGGTAGCGCCGCACTGACAGCTGATTCCCAGGCAGGGGGAGGAGTGGGGAAATGTTAGTGACGTCATCCTGGCTATGGAGCCTAGCTCAGCAACTCCAGGAGCCACGGACACAGGCAGTCCCACATTAGAATGTTGCTGGTGAGAATTATTATATAGGATGTCTAAATCAAGGGTTCTCAATCCAGTCCTCGGGACACACCTAGCCAGTCAGGTTTTCAGGATGCCTACCATGAATATGCATGAGATAAAGATGCATATAAGGGAGGTAGGGCATGCAAATCTATCTCATAAAAATTCACGGTGGCTACTGCTGAGAATACCGAGGGAGCAGGAGTTGAATCACAGGAGAGCAAGGCTGGCTCTGAGAAAGGAGCTCAGGAAGAGGTAACATTGAAACTATTTCCTAAAAAAAACGGAGAAAATAACCCTAGAAAAAAATTTGGGATGCTTTGGAAAATTTAGAAGATTCTTTAACTCAGAAATTATCTCCGATAGTTAAAGTTACTCAATCAAATCAAGCTAAAATAGCAGACTTGGAAAAACAGTTTGGAACAAACTAAAACTTTTGAACAAACAATTATACTTGAAACAAATCAAAGAGAGTCAAATAACTTTAATAAAAGAAAATGTATACCTACATAGGAAAATAGAAACTTTAGAAAATTTACAAAGGATGAAAACATTGAGATTTATAAATTTTCCTAAAGTTCCAGCAGTGGCTCCTTTAATAACATTTAAAAGATATCTTTCTGAAGTATTAAAAATTACTGAACAATTGTTTCCACCTGTAGCAAGGATCTACTATTTGGCTCCCTATGTTAAGAAACCAAGTGAGCGTATAATACCATCTATGGAGACCCCATTTGCGGAGCTAAATTTGAATTTATCACAAACAATTGAAGATGAATTATGTGGAATACAACCTGCTACATTAATTATAGACTTTGTTCTACAGCCGGATTGGGATTGGATCTTGAAAACTTTTTTTAAACATAGACATGAAGTTTTTTTGAATTACAAAGTCAAAGTATTTCCTGATATTGCTAGACAAACTCAGAAAAGACGTCAGTCTTTTTTGAAACTTCGTGATCGTGTATTGTCACAGGGGGGAATTTTCTGGCTTAATTTTCCTTGTAAGTGTGTTGTTAAATTTCAATCAATTAAATATGTTTTCTTTGAGAGTGATCAATTAGCAAAATTCCTGGACTCCAGACAAGAACCAGCCGTAAACTCTCTGGTGCTTCCTCCATTAGTATCTACTCCGTGATAGGATAAGCGGGAATATGTTCTACTCTTTTTTTCCTATGTTAACCAATTTTTGAATAGTGCTTTGCCTACATTGTGGACTTTAGCAGTAATTATCATTTAATAGATTTTGTTTATAAAATATTTTCTTGTATGGTATGGTAATACTCCTTTTCTGTACAAGTGTTTCTTGTAAAATTCATTAAAATTATTAAAAAAAAATTCTTTGTGGATATCCTGAAAACCTGACTGGCTAGGTGTATCCCAAGGATGGGTTGAGAACCCCCGGTCTAAATGGATCTTGCTGTACACTGTCTTGGATGAATTTTTTTTCAACAAGGCAGTAAATAAATCCTAATGAATGAATGAATGAATGAATGAATGAATCAATTAATAAATACATTTTTCTTAAATGTGGGGAAAAATCATAAATATCACCAAAAGTGGATCCTAGTTTTCAGTTAGGGGTCATTTTACAAAAGAATGCTAGCGTTTTTAGTGTTTTTATATTCCTATGGGTGCCTCTAGCGTTTAGCACATGCTAATTATTATCGCACACTAAGAACGCTACTGCTCCTTTGTAAAAGGACCCCTTAGAGTTTCTGGGCTTGTACACTGACAATGATATAACCTTCCTGATGCTTATTAAAATGAAAAAATGCACATTAATACCTCTATGTTAGTTATTTGTTGTTACAAAAATTAGAAAAGCCGGCAAATTGGGCAACAGTATAATAACGGGTAGGAGGTTAAAACTGCATTGCCCGCTGTTGACTTATTGGTTTTGTTGAATGGACCATGTACTTTCTTGCCCAGAGGTCTGAAGATTTTGGATGTCTTTGGAGATTTCTCAGGGCTTCATTTTAATTGGAGGAAGTCATTAGCCCTGGATATTATTGTTAATGTGAGAGGATAATGGCTTGTAGCAATGGTTCCTACACCTAGTCCTGGAGGCACCCCAGCAAGTCAGGTTTTCTGGATATCCACAATGAATATTCATGAGAGAGATTTGCATGCTTAACACATGGGCGCCCTCGGCCGATAATGGAAAAAAGAAGGGCGTCCCTGACGAACACTTGGACGACTTTACTTGGTCCTTTTTTTTTACGACCAAGCCACAAAAATGTGCCCTAAATGACCAGATGACCACCGAAGGGAATCAGGGATGACCTCCCCTTACTCCCCCAGTGGTCACTAACCCCCTCCTACCCTAAATAAAATTTTAAAATATTTTTTCCAGCCTCTATGCCAGCCTCAAATATCATACCCAGCTCCATGACAGCAGTATGCAGGTCCCTGGAGCAGTTTTAGTGGATGCAGTGCACTTCAGGCAGGCGGACCCAGGCCCATCCCCCCCTACCTGTTACACTTGTGGTGGTAAATGTAAGCCCTCCAAAACCCACCTGAAACCCACTGTACCCACATCTAGGTGCCCCCTTCATCTCTAAGGGCTATGGTAGTGGTGTACAGTTGTGGGTAGTGGTTTTTTTTTTTGGGGGGGGGGCTTAGCACACAAGTTAAGGGAGCTATGCACCTGGGAGCTTTTCCTGAAGTCCACTGCAGTGCTCCCTAAGGTGCCCGGTTGGTGTTCTGGCATGTCAGGGGGACCAGTGCACTACGAATGCTGGCTCCTCCCATGACCAAATGTCTTGGATTTGGTCGTTTCTGAGATGGGGGTCCTCGGTTTTCATTATCACTGAAAATCGGGGACGATCATCTCTAAGGTCGACCTAACTGTTGTGATTTGGGCGTCCCTGACCATATTATTGAAACAAAAGATGGACGCCCATCTTGTTTCGATAATGCGGGTTTCCCTGCCCCTTCGCCGGGACGTCCTGCAAGGACGTCCTGAGGAAAACTTGGGCACTCCGTTCGATTATGCCCCTCCATGTGTCCCAATGAAAGAAGAGTTTAATTTTACTTTCAATATTTATAACACCGGGCTTCCCAAGGCAGATTACAGCAACATCCCTCCTTCTATGTTAAATTGTACAGCGCTGCGTAACCCTAGTAGCGCTTTAGAAATGGTAAGTAGTAGTAGTAGTAGTAACAGTTAAGATGAACCCATCAGTAAACAGGTTATCCTTATTGAAATTTGGCCATCTATTACTGTTTTGTATAGAACAGTGTAGAAAAAGGAGCACAAAATATAGCCTTTCTTAGTTCTGTTTCTACCAGCTACAATAATTTTTTTAAGCAGTCTCAGTGATATTCAATTGTATTTCATGATATTTATATCTATATATGGGAACCTTTCAAATAAATTAAAAAGCTGTCGAGTAAAAAACAAACAAACTTTTGTTCTTCACCTTTTAAGGCACTGGGCTGAAAAAGGGGGCGGGGTGGCAGAAGGGGGGAGGGAGAAAAGAGAAAGGAGATGCTGGACTGGGGGGAGGGGGGGTGCCAACTAATAGTTTCCAGGGGGGTGCCAGATACCCTAGCACCGGCCCTGCCCTAAATCTGTTGGTACTCTTTAGTGAAAGGAGCCTTAAGTGATGCAAAGTCATAAGAACCTCCCCCTTCCCACTCATTTGGCAATCTGGTCTTTGAGCTGAATTTTAGATTGTAACTGAAAATTGCAATTAAACTTCCTTTCTGCTCTTCACCTGCTTGTGTTCTTCAAATTCCCACAGGGTTGTATCCACTGCACTGCCACTGTTGGCCACAGGAGTTGATGGACTTTAGATCTGACCCTGTTTGGCAATTCTTATCTTTTTAAGGATCTATAGGAGTCTTTTACTAAGCAGAGGTTGCATTTTTAGCTCGTGATAGAAATCAGCTGGCGATAAATGCTGAGACACCCACAGGAATATAATGGGCATCTCAGCATTTACCGCCAGCTGATTTCCACCGTAAGCTAAAAACGCTACTGCGGCTTAGTAAAAGACCCCTATATATACTACTTCGAAAGATGGTGCAAGACAATTTAGAATTTTGTCTCTTTACAGATGAAAAAAATATGTAATGTTAATTTATTAACACTAAAATGAGCCCAGTCAGAGAGAAGAGAGATGGGTTTGATATTAAAAACTGTGATTCTGGAAGTGTGAAAGCTGCAGCCAATCTACCTCCTTTGTGTTACTATAGCTGTCATTACAGTTAAATGAAAATTTGATATAGAAGCAAGAAAAAAATTGCATGTGATAGTAATAACTGTGCATCATTCTTGCTAGTTCTAGATTGCTGGTATTGTAGCATAGATAGGAACATTCAGTGCTCTGAAAGTTAAAACCCATGGGGCCCATGCAGTAAAACTCAGGCTATAAAAAGTGTGATCTGTGAGACTCTAAAAACTGAACATAAAACACCACTTAATGTGGTATGCAATACATTTTACCATGTGCATATATAATTTTTGTCATAATAATGTAGCAACAGTTTTACTCTTTATGGTAACCAAAACCCCTACTTGGCATACTAGTTACAATCAGATCCCCCCTCCTGCCCATGGTAATCAGCTTAAGAAGAAAAGGCCAGTTATCGTGGAGGAACTCTGTTAAAGAAGTTGTCCTTCCTGAATTTCCCTCTGAGTATTATCCCCAATCCTAGTGCATAGCATATATCTTCCCAAAGATTAAGGATGCCGGCCTATGATATATTCTCCCTCATGAGGCGTGATTTCCTTGGCACTGAGATAGCTACTCTAGAGGCATCCCTCCCCTTGAGGTTCCACTATAGAACCAGAACACTGACTCCCCCACTCCATCTCAGAGCTTATCAGTCCAAAGGGCAGGAAGCACAGAAGAACCTACTTGACTGTACCACAGTCAATTCCAAGAGATAGATAAATGTAGATTCCCTTTGGGAACTTTTTCTCCAAAAATGTACTCCCGTTGATAACATTCAATTCGGGTTTAGTTGGAAGGAATTTTGTAAAGCAGCCTTAGATAAAATTGCTCCCGAATTTTTGAAAACTTACATCCTAAGAGAAAATGATTCTTGGTTTCATTCCGATTTGAAACTATTAAAGATCTTGGTTCAGATCTAAAGATCTAAGTGTAAAGAAGGTTTGGAAACAAACTCAACGCAGCTATAATGCTGATTTAGATTCTAAGAGGAAAACATGGTACGCCAAGAAAATAGGCTCTGATGTTTCTAATATTAAACCTCTTTATCACTTGGTTTCCAGATTAACAGATACAAATACATTTTCTCAATTGAATACAGGCAATGCTTCATCAGCTGCCCAGTTAGCTACTTTTTTCCATTCCAAAATACTTACCCCCCCCCCCCCCCCGTGTTTACTAAGCCTCGCTAGTGTCTGCCGTGTGGCAATGCTGACACAGCCCATTCAAAGTGGGCTGTGTCGGCATTAGTGCACGACATCCACTAGCATGGCTTAGTAAACAGAGGGTTAATATTAGATCTTCTTTTAAAGATTGCACCAATGACTTTTCTGAATCATTATCAACTTATGATGCGATTTCTTTTCCAAAAATACTATTTCAAACAAGGTGTTTTGGTCCATTTTCGAAAAATAAACGAATAAGTGCAAAACGTAGAGATTCATGCCATTGGGATGTAAGAGGAGCCAGCATTTTTAGTAGACTGGTTCTCTAGACATCCCAGGAAAGCAATGGGACACCCTAGAGAGCACTTCTGTGCACTTCATGAAAGTGCTCCCAGATGCACATCTCACCTTTGCTCCTTTATCTTGTCCCTTGAGCCATCCAAAACCCACCCCAAACACACTGTCCCTCACTGTACACCACTACAATAGCCCTTATGGGTGAAGAGGGTAAAACAGGGTTTTGGTGACTTTAGGAGGGATCACACTTTCTACCACAAGTGTGACAGGTAGAGAGAAATAGGGACCTGGGTCCCACACTTCATAGTGCACTGCACCGACCACTACACCACTTCATGGACCTGCATGCTGCTGAAATAAAAATTTAAAAAATTAAATTAAAATTTTTTCTTCTCTCAACGTGTAATTAAACTCTGGAATTTGTTGCCAGAGAATGTGGTAAAGGAAGTTAGCTTAGCAGAGTTTAAAAAAGGTTTGGACTACATCCTAAAGGAAAAGTCCATAGACCATTATTAAATGGACTTGGGAAAATCCACTATTTCTGGGATAAGCAGTATAAAATGTTTTGTACTTTTTTGGGATCTTGCCAGGTATTTTTGACCTGGATTGGCCACTGTTGGAAACATGATACTGGGCTTGTTCCCCATGTTTAAACTTGTACAGCGCTGCGTAATCCTGGCTATAGAAATGCTAAGTAGTAGTAGTAGTGATGGACCTTTGGTCTTTCCCAGTATGGCAATACTTATGTACATAATAGACCTGACTTTCACATCTGAATCTGTCATAGAGGCTAGTAAGTCATATTTTTATTCACATTTTTGGGGGGTGAGAGGGGGGTCAGTCACCACTGGGGGGGGTATTGGGGGGGTCACCCCTGTTTCCCTCTAATGGTCATCTGGTCATTTAGGGCACCTTAGTTTTAGTCCTGGACTTTTTTGTTTTGTTTCATTATGGCTGTAAACATCCATGTGTTAGGCATGCCCTAATCCCACTTTCAAAATGCCCTAACACGCCCTCTTGTGATTTGGACGCACAGCAGATGAATTGCATAGCTAAATGTCTGTAAAATAGGTTTTGAAAATACCGATTTGGGCATTTTTCTCTTTCAAAAATGAGCTCCTAAGTAAAAATTATTTTGTGCTGATGAGAAGATTAAGGAGAATCATAAGTAGGTCAATTAAGATTGCTAGGACAAGCTTTGCTACTTTCTAAATTAGATTATTGTAACTTGATTTATTTAGGCTCTCCAAAACAGTTAATTCAAAACCTGCACACTATCCAGAATACGTCAGTTAGATTAATATTTTCTTTACAGAAATTTGATAGGATCTCAGTTTATTTTATTTATTTATTTGTTGGGATTTATTAACCGCCATTGTGAATAGATTCACCCAAGGTGGTTTACAGTAGGTATAGTTTAACATAAAACTTACAAATTTGTTAACAGCATAACAACTGTGAAATGACCAAGTATAAATATAAATATAAATACAATAAATGAGGTAAACTTGAAAACAACAAATTGAAACCTAATAATAGGTCTACCATGAAACAGGATCAAAAATATATACATTCAACGGCACTGAATTTCAAGTAGCAGAGATATAATACGATGTCAGCATAACACTAATGAAACAAATAATAAGCACACATTAGAACATTCAAATAACAAAGCTATGATACTAATGCTTTAGTTAAACAAGATATAAGGAAGTGATCAAGTTGCAATGTTTTCCGGGAGTAAAACTCATTTATGCGTGGAAAAGGGCTTTGATAAAATTGCTGACTACCGTATTTTTCGGACTATAAGACGCACTTTTTTCCCCCAAAATTTGGGAGGAAAATGGGGGGTGCATCTTATAGTCCGAAGGTAGCGAGTTCGGGATTGCCCTCCCCTACTTACGTGACGCGATGTTCCCTGGTGGTCTAGTGACGTCGGGGCAGGAAAGAGCCCCCTCTTTCCTGCCCAGCGTGCTGCTCTCCGTGCTCCTGACTGCTTGGAAGCAGTCAGGAGCACGGACAGCAGCGCGCTGGGCAGGAAAGAGGGGGCTCTTTCCTGCCCCGACGTCACTAGACCACCAGGGAACATCGCGTCACGTAAGTAGGGGAGGGCGATCCCAAACTCAGACAAGACGCACCGGAGCACCTAGGTTTTAGAGGAGGGAAAAAGGAAATTTTTTTTTTCCTATTTCCCTCCTCTAAAACCTAGGTGCGTCTTATAGTCCGAAAAATACGGTATATATGCATGTAAATGTACATGCGGTGACAAGTCTTTGTTGCAAGCTAGTCCAGGTGCAGAATGAGTGTATAGTCAGTCACCCTGTGTTGATTATTCAAAATTATACTGGTTATCAATACAAGCCAGGATTTATTTCAAGATGTGTTGTGTGTTATTTAAAAGTTTTTCGGGAGCTCGTCCAGAATACTTAGGGCCCTGTTTACTAAGGTGCGCTAGTATTTTTAGAGGGCACTAACGCTCGAGACACCGATATATTCCTATAGGTGTCTCTAGCATTAGCACACGCTAAAAAACGCTAGCACGCCTACAGTGCGGCATAGTAAACAGGGCCCTTCATTTCTTTAATTGAATATGATTGATCTAACAAGCTTCAGAGAGTTTGTAATTCTCTCTTCAGGGTATAAAGAGATTTTCTATCTATGACAAACTACTTGCTGTACAAGCAACTAAAATTTGGAAGCTGGTATCTTCTTGTTTCATAGAGCTATCCAATTATTTACTGTTTAGAAAAAATTTGAAACCTTTTCCCTTTTCAAGAAATTTTTGGATTCATTATAATATTACTCAATACTCAGACAGAATTTGAAGATAGTGGTAGGAGATTATCACATTATATATAATTTGATATGTGTGTAACTTCCCAAGGATTTTGCCTTGGTTTTCCTTATTGTAAACTGCTTAGAACCATTTAGTATTGAGCGGTTTGTAAGCTTGATGTAATGTACCATAATCAAAAATAAATGATACATTACATGTTGCTCACGAAGACCCAATCTGATCAGACTGGTAAGTATGTAGTTCTGGAGGAGTGGGTGAGGGTTCTGATATTAGTGGAATTTGGGGGTAAATTCCTCTTGGGAGGTATCCTTTTCCAGGGGGATGCCTTCTATGTGCCATTGTTGGGGATGATGTTGGGGAGAGGGGCAAGATAGGGGAGGGGGCAATTGTTTTCACAGTCCTCTGTGTTGACCAGTACATTCATTTTGGGCCAGTTAGCACAGGGTAAAAATTTAACACTAGCTCTGAGGAAGGTTTACATTTTTACCCTTTAGCAACTCAGTGAGAAACAGCGGGTGTGGAGAGTATACCATGCTATTTCTTGTGGGCCTGGTAAAATGCCTAATTTGCATAAGATTTTCATTTACCTGTAAAGGTGTGATAATTTTACCACGATCTCATCTAGGGGCACTGGTTGTTTAGCGTGCACAAAAGGGCCTTAATGTTTAGAATAAAGTTTACTGCTTAGGCCTTCATATGCGATTTTCATACTTTATCTTTTTTTTAAAACTTTTAACATCCAAAGAAATTTTGTGTAGTTTGCTGGTTAACATTACCCTTCCTCCATTTCCAAAACGCTAGACAGAAAGAGATTTTTCAATTAGGACTGAGTTTATGTTGTAGTTGAAGCACATGTTCCAGGGACCAGATCTAGCATACCTTATATATTACAGAGAACAAAACCATGTACAGGTTGCTTAGCAGCAAGCTAACAGCCATTCTCAAATCAACTGTGTGCTTCATTAGTTCTACCTTTTCCTATACTGGTTAGTGTCATTAATAAGGAAATAGCTGTACTTTGTAGCGTTTGTTAGCGCTTTATGAAGCACTGCCTGTGTTGACAAATAATTCTGCAAATTTCTTCTGCTGTTCTACAGCTACCAGAATACTCAACACAGCTGTTCCCAGTAACTCCACCGCCTCATTAGTCTGAGGCATTTAAACATACATACTAATAAGGGCTGTCAGAGAAAAAAAAATACTGTATCTTTGTTCGTCCCCTGAGTTCACCACTTGAAACAAAGACTAATTGCCAATTCTAAACGGCGTCGCTCTGATGCAGCCACAATAAAAGGTATAGGGGAAGGTGCAGATGGTCTCATTGGACTGCAGAGAAACTGCTGGTCTGCATCACCAACATTTTCTCCCTCATTTACTGATGTATTTTAATTGTTTGCTTTGCATAAAAATGAAATTCAAAAGGTAGTGCTTTTGAAACAATAATTATCTCCAAGCCCATGATTTCCTGTTCAGGGAAGAAGATTAACAGTTGTCCAGTTAGGCAAACACTAAAAATAGTTATACTATGAAATCCAAAGCTAACTCAATATCTCTGTGATCTATGATTTTTTTTTCATGTGAGACTTAAGGCCCTGTTTACAAAGACGCGCTAGCGATTTTGGTGCACGTCAACCATGTAGATGCCCATAAAATTGCTATGGTCATCTATATGGTTAGCGCACGTTAAAAACACTAGTGTAAACAAGGCCCTTAATCTAAAAAATTATTTATTTATTTTATTTATTTATTTTATTTATTGTATTTGTATTCCACATTTTCCCACCTTTTTGCAGGCTCAAAGTGGCTTACAATGTATCATTCTTGGTGGTAATAGATTAGAACGTAATCACTTATTGTTACATAGAGATGTGGAATAACATATTAGAAGTTTAAAGCAAGCAGATATTATAAAAGTATTTGCTTGTTGTTAAAATAGTTTTTGAGTTATATAGTAGAAGTTTAAAGCAAGCAGATATAAAAATAGTTCTGAGTAAAGGCGAAGGAGATGTATACATTTCTATTTGTTATTCTGTGAGGTATGCCTTTTTAAAAAGATGGGTCTTCAGTGATGTTCGAAAGTTTGTTAGTTCGTGGATCCTTCTCAGGTTGTGCGGCAGTGCATTCCATAGCTTGGCACTCAGGTAGGTGAAGTTTGCTGCATGCGTAAGTTTGTATTTTAGACCTTTGCAGCTTGGGAGATGACGATTGAGGAATGTGCGGGCTGATCTTTTGGCGTTCCTTGTCGGTAAGTCTATCAAGTCTGACATATAGGCTGGGGCGTCTCCATGGATGATTTTATGAACTAGTGTACAAATCTTGAACATGATGCGTTCTTTGAGTGGGAGCCACTGTAGCTTTGCTCGTAGTGGTTTAGCACTTTCATATTTTGCTTTTCCGAATATAAGTCTGGCTGTGGTGTTTTGGGCTGTCTGAAGTTTCTTGATTGTTTGCTCTTTACAGCCAGTGTGTATTGCATTACAGTGTTCTAGGTGACTGAGCACCATTGATTGTACCAAGTTACAAAAGACTGTCATTGGGAAGAACTGTTTTACTCTTTTTTAATTTCCACATTGAGTGGAACATCTTCTTGGTTGTGTTATTCGTATGATTCTCAAGTGTTAAATGACAAATTGATAGTCACTCCAAGGATTTTTAGGGTGTCCGAGATAGGGAGTGTCAGATTTGGTGTGTTTATGGTTGTGAATTTGCTCGTTATTTATTTATTTATTTATTTATGGTTCA
Source organism: Microcaecilia unicolor (assembly GCF_901765095.1). Classification (NCBI taxonomy): domain Eukaryota; kingdom Metazoa; phylum Chordata; class Amphibia; order Gymnophiona; family Siphonopidae; genus Microcaecilia; species Microcaecilia unicolor. The sequence goes on along the minus strand of NC_044039.1, from coordinate 156,848,796 downwards.
TTTATACCCCACAGTTTCCCACAATTGCAGGCACAATGTGGCTTACATGAATTACAAAAGTAGAGAAGTACAATACATGTGTATTGGACCATGAGATCTTTTTACTTCATCTGTATTAAAAAGTAAGTAAACAAGATACCGGTATTTAGCTATTTCTTTTTAATATATAATTATACTGTAACTAGTAACTTCAGATCTTTAAAAGCATAGGCAATATATCAAACTCATTCTGTATTTTCCTGATCGGATTTCAGACTGGCTTAGTCTAAAGTTTAACTCTGAAAGACTGTGCCAAATTGTAGTTACCGCCCGGTTACCATGTGGCCCTTGCAGTAATTTCAATTTTGGCATGCGTCCTCTATGCACACCTGAAAAATATTTTTTATTGTCTGGTGTGTGGCAGCTACGTGCGTTGAGTGTCATTTGACGTGCATAGACCATTACCGCCCGGTTACTGCATGAGACCTTACTGCTAGGTCAATGGCTTGCAGCAAGGTCTCAGATCAAAAATGGACGTGCAGCAATTTTCATTTTGCCGCACGTCCATTTTCAGCAAAATTTTTAAAAAAAGGCATTTTTTGTAGGTGCGAAGAAAAATAATTCTGCGTGCGCCCAAAACACGCGTCTATGCTACTGCAAGCCATTTTTCAGAACACCTTAGTAAAAGGACCCCATAGTTTGAAAATTGTCTCAAGTATGTCATTTATGTTTACTGTAAACCACTTTGGACATAGGTGATTATCAGGCTTATTTTCGAAAGAGAAGGATGCCCATCTTTCAACACAAATCACAAGATGGGCGTCCTTCTCACAGGGTTGCCCAAATCGGTATAATAGAAAGCCGATTTTGGGCATCCCCAGTAATTTCCTCAGATAATTATTTGGGGGACTTCTTGCTTTTGGACATTAAAAAAATAAAATCCTGATGAGTGAAAGTAACTCCCAGAGAATCCTTATTTGAACCTTTGAGGTGCTTCTAAATGGCCCTGTGTGTTTGTGTGAGAGGAAACAGGCACTTGGAGGAGGACTCAGAGCCACTTCTAAAGATACAGTGGCTACCCTGGAAGTTTTACAATACTGGTATTTATTTTGTAGCTTGGGCAATAGAGAATTAACTTGCTCAAAGTCACATGGTGCTACAGTGGGAATCAAACCCAGTTCTCCAGGTCTCAGTCACTGCACTAACAATTAGGCTAGCAACAACTAGCAAAATCAAAACAAAAATCTTGAAGTTCTATGCAAAGCAGCAAGTCATTGGGCTAGTCCAGACATTAGAAGGAGAAACTTTTACAGAATCTGGCACTTACACAGATCCCTATCGTAGGTGAATAACAGGACAACATGGCCGTGTCGGGTCTTTGTGATTTGCTGTTGGACATAACAATAAATTATTGTGACCATGGTGGACTCCCAGTTATTATGGTTCCTCTGCTTGGTCATCATCGCTTCCTCGTCTGTGAAATGGTAATAAAAAACCATTGCAATGTACTTTCCCACATACCCCCCCATCTCACCACAGCACCTAAAAAACTTCCACCAAAACAGTTACTCAGTTTTCTCCTGCTATGTTACCGATGTCTTCTTAACCTCCAACACTCTCAGGGAATAGAAAAGTTTTCAACTTTTTCCGAAATACTAAGGGGGGAAGTTATCAATGAGGGCTACGGTTAAGATGGGTTATTTTAACACAAGTTGTGCTATTTTACCATGTTTTATGGGTCTTACCATGTTAGAGTTTTTACATAATAATAAGATGTTTTACATGCATTTGTATGTTTTGCATCTCATTACTATGTAACCCATGTTAACTTAAATACTGCTGCAGTAAAAAAAAGTCAAGCTGCGTTAGGCCCCTTTAAATCACGTTTAGGAGCAAATAATGCTACTTAAAGCCCAATGCAGCTTGATAATGTCCTCCCAAAATGAGACCCTATGGTACAGTAGTATGAGTAAAGTAACCCACATTGATAACTTTCTTCCTAAAATGGGTTATTTTTCCATAAGTTGTACTAGGTTAGCACAGGGTCCCATTTTATGCAGAGACCCTGTGCTTAAAAAACACAACTTGTGGTAAAATAACCCATCTTAATGGTAGCTGTCATTGATAACGTCCCCCCCCCTTAATAAAATGTTTTTCATGGTTAATTGGTATATTACTGATATAATACTTATGAAATCTGAAGTATATTTTTCCTTTTCAGCCTGAATTTTGTCCTCAGGCCATTCTTAATTTTTCTGTTTAAGTTAAAGATTGACTTACTGCTCCACTGGGAAGAGCACAGACCTTAGTACAAGAGTCCATAGCCCCATTTACATCTATATAGATGTGCAAACTGCTGTACTACATAGATTTAAAATGCCAATTTGCCTGGGGCTTTTTTTTTCTTTACCATTATTACTTTCTTATGATAGAGAGCAAAAAGAAATCACCAAAATCTGTAAACAAGGAGAAAACACCCCTCCCCCGTTTACTAAGCCGTGCTAGTGGCTGCCGTGCGGCAATGCTGACACAGCCCATTCAAAGTGAATGAGCTATGTCGGCATTAGCTTATGGCAGCTGCTAGCATGGCTTAGAAAATGGGGGTGGGGGGGAAGTGAGCAAAGGGAGAACTGATATATCAGTTACTGACTTTTGTTTCAAAGATAGTACTTAAAGATGGTGATGATGACTGTGTTAGTTAAAAAAAAACCCAAAAACTTTTCACATGTTTTCTCTTTATTCTTTCCAATCCAATAGATGTTGGGAGGATTTATTCCTGAGGGGTTGATAATATCTGTCTGTTCGCCTGTATGAGGTAAAATAACTTCCTGAAAATTTAATACAATGGGACCATATTTGGCATGAGGAAAAATGTTAAAAAGACATATCTGATTTCCTCAAATTATTACTTTAAAAGGAGTGAAGCCTGTGAAAACTGGGATTACTTTAATCAGTGGGATTTGAATTAGAGACTTAAGTATATGTATTGTTAAATAACTTCTGGTTTTTAAAAGAGAAAGAATGTAATTAGATGTATTATTTTTAACTAATATTGGACAATAAGTATGTTTTCAATTAAATGATTTGACTATACACCGTATTGGCCTTGAAGAAGCCAACCAGATGATCAATGTGGAATAATGAATTAGACGAGTAATATCTGGGGACAATCAGGTTAATACCACGTTTTTTTTTTTCTTCTGTTTACTGTTTAATTGATCTCCTTATCTTGTTTTATTCTCCCTATTTAGTGGTCTAAGGAAGAGAATAGAATTACCTGACTGAAATAATTCCTACATATTACTTTCTCTGTATTTTGAACAAGTTGTTTTATCGCTTGTAAAAATTTAAATGGTTATAAATAAAAATTTTTAAAAAAAAGACATATCTGTTCTGAATGAGGGCTAGATCAGACTAGGGGTTCCAGCTTGCAAGAGGGATTCCAAAGAACAGGTCCTCCCCCCTCCACTCCAAAAAAAAGTCCCAATGCATTTAGGGGATTGCTCCCTTCAAACTGCTTTTCACTTCATTTCTACAGTCATAAATAAATGCGGATTCATCATACCCTTACCCCATGACATAAAACATATCAATATATACATGTATGAATTCCAATTGGTATTAAAAGTGCCCACTTTATTTGCATATTCAGTAATCAGAATGTTATATGTAATATACTACTATGTGTTTGATTACTGTTATACTTGTTCACACATATATGGTATCTTCAGACCATCAGAGGTGGTACTTAGTTAGCTGGCGGTACACCATTAGCAGTTCACATATGGTGAATATTTCCCACCTTTTCTCATCATCGGTCTTTGGTATAAAATACTTATGTGTATTTGTACTATATTTTCTTTATATACTTTTTAAAATTCAGTTTCTTCTACTGTTTACTAGTACGACAAAAATGCCATCTTTACTTAGCTTTTTAAATGATCTTGATGTCTTGTCAGACTAAATATCGGGGCTGCATACCCCGAGAAAGGGTGGGAAATATTCACCATATGTGAACTGCTAATAGTGTACTGCTAGCTAACGGAGTACCGCTTCTGATGGTCTGAAGATACCATATATGTGTGAATTTTAATTGCTGCCAGTTAACATCAATAATTGGTTGTTAGTGTCCAGTTATTGAAGTTTATCCAATTAAGTTGAACATGCATCTTGGGAGCGCACACAGCTTTGGGTGCCCTACATAGAATCCGGGGGGTTTTGTGCTCTATTTGCGTTCAAATTTAGGCGTTGGGAAAAATCCACACTAAGCACTGTTCTATACAGGGTTCTATATAATATTATATAATATATAATAAGGTGTATATAATATGTTAACTGCTGTGATTGTAATCACAGAAAGGCAGTATATCAGATCCTGTCCCCTTTATAAAATAGTGCATGGGGGAAAAGGAATGGGACTTGATATACTGCCTTTTTGTAAATACATTCAAAGTGGTTTACAAGGTATGTACCTGGGGCAATGGAAGGTTAAGCAACTTACTGTGAGGGAGCTATAGTGGGAATTGAACCCAGTTCCCCAGGATCAAAGTCTGCTGCAGTAACCAATAGGCTACTCCTCCACACATTTCCATATCCAGCTTTGGGGATAAGGACTTAACAACTGCTGAAACCTGATGTAAATTCTGGCATGCAGGTTGGGAGTGTAATCCAGGTACTCTATAACATTGTGCCAAAAGTTTTGGAATGCCTCTGACCCACTCATGCCCTTCCCATACCCACATCCTTTTTTGGGTTTCACAGAAGACACTTTGGGTGCACAAGGTTATAGAATAGTGAGTAGGCAGATCTGCACATATATCCAAATTAGTGCCAATTACTGTCAATAATTGATTGTTTTTTTGCGTGCGGATCTTGAGGTGACCTTTACAGTCTTGTAATCTCTGATGAGTAGGAATTATCTCTTACATGCTTGTGTACAGAGCCGCATATGTCTAGTGTCAGTACAGAAATAATAGGTAGCAGTAGATCACAAAGAGTGTGAGCAGAATTTGATCTCTGGATTCTCTGATTCTCAGCCTTCTGCTTTAACTATTAGGCTATTCCTCCCCTTTACACAAGGGTTGGAAAGAATTATGCTTTACATGTTTTCCTGTTTTGTTATTGTTGTAATATATTTTATTTGTTACTAACAAGCATCTGAAAAATAACTGCAGTGGCCTCAGCACTTTCTCACCCCCCCCCCACCAATGATCTAGACATTATCTTCCCTCTCTCTCTGCCTTTTCTCCCTACCCACCTAACTACTCTTACTCTCACTCTCTTCTTCTCAAATACTATCTCCCTTCCTACTCTCCAGGGTACTCTCTTCCTCCTCCTCTCTCTCTCTTCCCTCCCTCACTCTCATTTCCTTTCTCACTTCTTTCTCTCTCTCTCTCTCTCACTTCCTTTCTCCTAAGGCGTTCTCTATTCCATCCTTTTCTTGCCCAAGGCACCTTTTTTCTGTTCCCCTTGCCTTTCCCCACAGGTATTATTTTTCATTCTCTCTTTTCCTTCCCTTCCCTCATCCCAGTACTGTCTTCCTCTCTCTCCTTCCTGCATCTGCATCTCACCTGCACTCTTGTAGCACTGCATTTCTTCAGATTAGCAATAGTCCTTCTTAACCTGTATCACTGTGATGTTTCCAGATAAGGATCAGTATAACAGCAGCAACTAGGTTTACTTAGCTCCATTAGCAGTAGAAGCTTTCAAAGCCTTACACATTATGATTCCCCCAGGAACCAACTAAAAAGCAGAGTAGAAATCAAGGAATATTAATGACTTTTTTAAAAATGCAAACATAATTCTCAAAAGCATTTGGTAGTACTGTTCTCTTGAAACTTCAAGTATAGCCATTGTTGGTTATTAATGCTATTTAAACCCCCACCAATGCTATTTTTCTTATCTTAACCCTTCACCGACAACTATTTGTTATATTAATTGCAGTGATATCAGATATGATTCACAGTAGAGCAATTGGAGACCATGGGTCTCAGCCACTTGGTGCATATGCTTACTTTGTACTCCCAATCTCCACACATTAGCTGTAGCCCCCTCCCCTCCCCAGCAGTCCAATCCGAGCGAACAGTAGGAAAGCATACCGGGTGTGGTGGGCTCAATATTACTCTAACCTGTTCTTCCTGCTTTTTCTGCTGATATGGGTCACAGCTTGGAGCATGGTGCTCTGCAGATTTCTATTGTGCACTAGTGAGCCGATCAGAAGCAAACACAGGTGCTAGAGGCTGTTAACACCATACTATCGCCTGCGTTTGCTACTGCCCATGATCAGAGCCCCTGAGCGCGTGAAATATTGTGCTCGCGGGCTCTGAATGCAACTAGCATTCAAATGCATGCAAAACAGGGTTCTTAGCGCAAGTAGCATGCAAATGAATGCTAAATGTATTCCTCCCCAATGATCAGCTTGCAGCATGCCAAACATTAGTGTGCTGTCCGCAGCAAACCCTACACCAGCTCAGAGCAGGCATTAGGATTTGCAGACCATTGGGGAGGAATGGTGAGCCCTGTCCAGCATGCATTTGCATGCTAGCAGGCCCCCCATTCCTCCCAGTGCAGCAGCCCCCGTAGGAACCCCAACTTGACCCCCCCTCAGTGACACAGGGGCTGGAAGTCCAGTGGACCTCCGATCCCCCGAACCCCCCAACCCCGGTTCGGGGGGGATGGAAATCTGGTGGGTCTCCAGCCCCCCTAACATCCCCTAAGCTGTCCCTGGTGGCCCAGTAGGCCTTGGGTCAATCTCCCCCACCTGGTGGTCTAGCAGCCCTACCTCACCCTTTACCTTCGTTGGAGGAGGGAGGAGGCCTACATCGATGCATGCTAATTCTCCTGGGTATTCCTGATTAATATGTTCATTATTCATGAAAAGTATGAACTGACCTGTGCTATTGATGAAGGTACAAACCACAATCAATTGGCCCACATAGCACCTGCAATTGAAGTGTGTTGGACTTAGCACTTGCTGTTGAGATGGGAGCATTATGGTGACTGTAGCGTGTGAACCTTGTGTGCATGTGACTAACACTGTCAGAATGCCATTTATATTTCTTGAGAAATGTTCCTTGAACTAAAGAGCATTTTATGCCATTCCCTAGAGGGGACTACATACTGGGATATATGTCTCAATGCCTGACACAGGTGGATCTGGCATGTGATCTCTCCCTACTGAATTGACCTTGTAAACCTACTGGTTTATGTCTTAATGTAAATATAATATGCTGACTGTAGTATGCCTATGAAAATTATGAGCTGCTTGAAGTAAAGAGTGCCATTGCCAGGATGGCCTTGGCGTTCTATACACAAACCTTGCTATTTGGAGGACAGCCCTGCTGCAATACATAAGGCATGCTAGACCCAAGGCAAACCTTGTTGCACTACGGAAACAATGTTATGCTAAGGAAAGTGCATGTGCAGTTGTAATTACCATACTGACTCGGTGTACATTGTGCCCAAGATGTGGGTGTGGCTGAAAGCTCCGTTCAGCCCCTTTTTTCCTTTCTGTAGACTCTTCTCAAGAATTGAAGTTAGACTTAGACTGTGTCCCTTGGCTCACAGTCTACTAACCTAACCACCATGCTATTCCCCAGATCGTGTTCCTAGCCTATACTTAGATTGTAAGCTCTTTGAGCAGGGACTGTCTTTCTTCTATGTTTGTGCAGCGCTGCGTACGCCTTGTAGTGCTATAGAAATGCTAAATAGTAGTAGTAGTAGTAGTATGTGAATTCTTAAATCAGAGAATGCAAAGTGCACGTTTTTCGTGATGGAAATGGTATATAACAATACAACTATGGAAGTGGAACTGTACGACTTCCCCACTTGCTTGGAATAAGTGTGTTGTCAGATACAGTGAGTGTACAAAATGTGCTGTCAGATACAGCGAGTGTACAACATTACTTGGTCTCATTAGGTCTGACAAGTTCCTTTGCTTCCACTATGCTACTCCTCAGATCCTGTTCCTAACCCTGTACCTAGATGTGAATTCTTCTAGACAACTTCACCAAGTGTTCATGCTAGGAAGAAACTCAAGAATTCAAAGTACGCATTTATCCTGATGCAAATGAAATACAGCAAAACAACTAATCAAGCGGAACAATACAACATCTCCACATTCTTGGAATAAGTGTACTGTCAGATACAGCAAGTGTAAAAAATACTTGGCAGCCTTAAGGCTGACACACTTCTTTCAAACCACTGTGCCACTCTCCAGATCCTGTTTCGAGTTGCGTACCCAGATGTGAATTCTCATATACAACATCACTAGTATTCATGCCAGGAAGAAGCCAAAGAATGCAAATGACACCTTTTCCTGAAGCAAATGGAATACAACAAAAATCAGTATGTAAGTGGAACAATACAACTCCATGAAAGAAGTGTAAAAGCAGTTGGTCTCATTAGGGCTGACAAGTTCCTTTGCATCGTATTCCATCATCAGGAGGGAATGCCACAAAGTCTGCTCAGTATATCCCTATCTGTGGATAGGAAATGCCCTCGTAGACCGGATGAAGCCCAGAAACAGTGCGACACCCCACTGAGAGGAGAAAGACTGAGGGCAGGCTTGTGGAAATGCCCAACTGCAATCAAACCACTGCTTCCACTAATTACTGGTTGTTCTTGTAATTGGCTCTACAATTGTTCACATAAGTAACCTAATGTAGTAATGTGTCCCTGAGGGTAATGTAAAAAACAAATCCATGAAATCTATCCGGGTTGCCGAGAGGGGAGGGCAAGCTTCTATGGGCCCAGCCTCCAAGGGGGTCCGGCACCAGGGTCTGTCTCTCTCCTGCTCCTCTGTGCCAGGACCCGGTTGATTGCATTAATGCAATAACCCAGGTCCCTTCACACAGGAGCAGGAGAGTGATAGAATGAGGGAGGAGCCAGTGCAGGAAGGTAAGGGAGTGGGGGCGGCTGTGGCAGCCCTGTCCCGGACCCACACTTTCTTGCCTCCCCTGATGTGAGTGCAGTAAACAGATTTGAGAGGGCTTATGGAAAGCTATTGTTGTGGAGAATGGAAATGCCACCAGTTGCAATGATACCTGATGGACTTGCCTTGAAACCAGATTCCCACGCATGAAACCATGCTCCTTTGTGTGTTTCCCCAGTGGCAGGCAGCACTGCAAAATGTTATGTGAAATACCCCAATGCGTGCTATTGTCAAATATGTCAAATAAAACACTTCAGACAATCAATACAAATTTCTGGCACATTGCGTCTGTAGCCTGCAAAGGCTGGTACCTATCTGAATTATGAAGATTCTGCTCGCGAAGACACCATGATTGGGAATGTGCAAATCTTGTCCTCCAGTGGAATGGCATAGGCGTAGACTGGGGGGGGGCGAGGGGGGGCAATGCCCCCCCAAACGACGCGAGGCGCCGCCGCACCATTAGTTTAAAAAAAAACAAAAAACACATGCAGGCACGCGCTCCTCTCGGTCCGCTTGGCTTCCCTGCCCTCTCTATCTGTTTCCCGCCTTCCTCTGACGTCATTTCCTTTCGGGCGGGACGCAGACAGAGAGGGCAGGGAAGCCAAGCAGACGGAGAGGAGCGTGTCCGTCTACCCCTCTCTCTTCCTCCCTCCCTCCGGCGCAGGCAGCAGTCTTTTCCAGCATTCCTGGCAGCGGTAGCGTTGTACACGCTGCCTTTGGCTCTGCCCCGAAGCCTTCTCCTCAAGTTCCTGTTCCCGCATAGGTGGGAACAGGAACTTGAAGAGAAGACTTCCGGGGCAGACCGAAGGCAGCGTGTACAACGCTACCGCTGCCAGGAACGCTGAAAAAGCTGAAGACTGTTGCCTGCACCGGAGGGAGGGAGGAAGAGAGGGGGTAAACGGAGTCACCATCTTGGACCTCGGGGAGGGGGGGGGAGCAGAGGGAAGATGGATGGGACTGGGAGGGGTGGGAAGCAGAGGGAAGGAGCAAGAAATGAATGGGACTGGGAGGGGTGGGAAGCAGAGGGAAGGAGCAGGAAATGAATGGGACTGGGAGGGGTGGGAAGCAGAGGAAAGGAGCAGGAGATGAATGGGACTGGGAGGGGTGGGAAGCAGAGGGAAGGAGCAGGAGATGAATGGGACTGGGAGGGGTGGGAAGCAGAGCAAAGGAGCAGGAGATGAATGGGACTGGGAGGGGTGGGAAGCAGAGGGAAGGAGCAAGAAATGAATGGGACTGGGAGGGGTGGGAAGCAGAGGGAAGGAGCAAGAGATGGATGGGACTGGGAGGGGTAGGAAGCAGAGGGAAGGAGCAAGAAATGAATGGGACTGGGAGGGGTGGGAAGCAGAGGAAAGGAGCAGGAGATGAATGGGACTGGGAAGGGTGGGAAGCAGAGGGAAGGAGCAGGAGATGAATGGGACTGGGAGGGGTGGGAAGCAGAGCAAAGGAGCAGGAGATGAATGGGACTGGGAGGGGTGGGAAGCAGAGGGAAGGAGCAAGAAATGAATGGGACTGGGAGGGATGGGACTGGGAGGGGTGGGAAGCAGAGGGAAGGAGCAAGAGATGGATGGGACTGGGAGGGGTGGGAAGCAGAGGGAAGGAGCAAGAAATGAATGGGACTGGGAGGGGTGGGAAGCAGAGGGAAGGAGCAGGAAATGAATGGGACTGGGAGGGGTGGGAAGCAGAGGAAAGGAGCAGGAGATGAATGGGACTGGGAGGGGTGGGAAGCAGAGGAAGGAGCAGGAGATGAATGGGACTGGGAGGGGTGGGAAGCAGAGCAAAGGAGCAGGAGATGAATGGGACTGGGAGGGGTGGGAAGCAGAGGGAAGGAGCAAGAAATGAATGGGACTGGGAGGGGTGGGAAGCAGAGGGAAGGAGCAAGAGATGGATGGGACTGGGAGGGGTAGGAAGCAGAGGGAAGGAGCAAGAAATGAATGGGACTGGGAGGGGTGGGAAGCAGAGGAAAGGAGCAGGAGATGAATGGGACTGGGAAGGGTGGGAAGCAGAGGGAAGGAGCAGGAGATGAATGGGACTGGGAGGGGTGGGAAGCAGAGCAAAGGAGCAGGAGATGAATGGGACTGGGAGGGGTGGGAAGCAGAGGGAAGGAGCAAGAAATGAATAGGACTGGGAGGGATGGGACTGGGAGGGGTGGGAAGCAGAGGGAAGGAGCAAGAGATGGATGGGACTGGGAGGGGTGGGAAGCAGAGGGAAGGAGCAAGAAATGAATGGGACTGGGAGGGGTGGGAAGCAGAGGGAAGGAGCAGGAAATGAATGGGACTGGGAGGGGTGGGAAGCAGAGGAAAGGAGCAGGAGATGAATGGGACTGGGAGGGGTGGGAAGCAGAGGGAAGGAGCAGGAGATGAATGGGGACTGGGAGGGGTGGGAAGCAGAGCAAAGGAGCAGGAGATGAATGGGACTGGGAGGGGTGGGAAGCAGAGGGAAGGAGCAAGAAATGAATGGGACTGGGAGGGGTGGGAAGCAGAGGGAAGGAGCAAGAGATGGATGGGACTGGGAGGGGTAGGAAGCAGAGGGAGGAGCAAGAAATGAATGGGACTGGGAGGGGTGGGAAGCAGAGGGAAGGAGCAGGAAATGAATGGGACTGGGAGGGGTGGGAAGCAGAGGAAAGGAGCAGGAAATGAATGGGACTGGGAGGGGTGGGAAGCAGAGGGAAGGAGCAAGAGATGGATGGGACTGGGAGGGGTGGGAAGCAGAGGGAAGGAGCAAGAAATGAATGGGACTGGGAGGGGTGGGAAGCAGAGGGAAGGAGCAGGAGATGGATGGGACTGGGAGGGGTGGGAAGGAGCAGGAGATGAATGGGACTGGGAGGGGTGGGAAGCAGAGGAAAGGAGCAGGAGATGAATGGGACTGGGAGGGGTGGGAAGCAGAGGAAAGGAGCAGGAGATGAATGGGACTGGGAGGGGTGGGAAGCAGAGGGAAGGAGCAGGAGATGAATGGGACTGGGAGGGGTGGGAAGCAGAGGAAAGGAGCAGGAGATGAATGGGACTGGGAGGGGTGGGAAGCAGAGGGAAGGAGCAGGAGATGAATGGGACTGGGAGGGGTGGGAAGCAGAGGGAAGGAGCAAGAGATGGATGGGACTGCGAGGGGTGGGGAGCAGAGGGATGGACCAGGAGATGGATGGGATTGGGAGAGGTCAGGCACAGCAGAGGGAAGGAGCAGAAGATGGATGGGACGGAGGGATGGTGAGCAGAGGGAAGGAACAGAAGATGGATGGAACTGGGAGGGTTGGGGAGCAGAGGGAAGGAGCAAGAGATGGATGGGACTGGGAGGGTGGGGAGCAGAGGGAAGCCTACTGGAAAGAAGACACTGCATAAAACAGAAGACACTGGGATCAAAGCGAATAGAAAAACTAAATGATCAGACAACAAAGGTAAATAAAAGTATTTTATTCATAATTTATTAATTGAAATGTGTCAGCTTTTTGAAATGTGCATCTGTGATATTTTGCCTGTAAATTTCATTTCCTTCCTCCATATTAGCATATTCATTTGCATATTTATATATGCAAATGATATGCTAATATGCTCCGCCCATTCTTTGCCCCCCCAAATGAAACAGTCAAACTACGCCTATGTGGAATGGCATTAGTCTTTCCCACCCAACACATGCAAGTCAGCATCGGGAGATGTAGTAAGACACCAGTAGCTGCCACCGCTTTGCAGCCAAAGACAAGGCTCAGTATAACACTAAGGGAAACCAATTACTTCATTACTGAAAGCATTTACCATGCCCCAAATCCTAAGTAAGCTTCCTAATAATATAACTGTAAAGAAAGTGATTAACATACCCATCCATTAAATATATATTTTGATAAAGAAACGCAAAAGAAAAGTGATTATTGAAAGGCATAACTAGTAAATGTATCTCTAAGATAAACATTAAGCAATCAAGCCCTAAAGAGAAAGCGCTTAATTAAAAGCATATAATTTAAGGTATCTCTAAAACATACAGGGATATGTTTATTAAAGTGCATTAGCATTTTTAACACGCCTGTAAATTTAAGGTACGTTAAATGCTAACGTGCCTATAATTTCTATGGGCACATTAGTGTTTAACGTGTATAAACCATGTAAGCGTGTTAAAAACATTAATGTGCCCATAGGGCCGCTTAGTAAACATAGGTGACAGTGAGCTTATACTTTTACCCCTTACTATTACCTATGTATTTTAATAATGTAACCCTAAAGAAGGTGATTACCTAAAGGCATATAAGGTTACTATATATCTGTATCATACTGTAACTGCTGTTATATAAAACAAACAGGTAGCATACTCATTTATCTGTGTCAACCTTTTTGATTAGTATGTCCTCCGTTTTTGGTAGCAATTCAGAGCGAGTCTGTATCAGAAACATCAGCCTAAGAAGATCTAATAAGACGCCAATAACTGCCGCTATTCCTATAACCAGAGACAAGAATCAATACAACAACAAAGAAAACTAATTACTTTAGAACTGAAAACTTGTTCCATGCCCATACTCATCAGTTATGTATTTTAATAATCATTAGTGTATTTTAATAATCTACCCCAAAGGAAAGTGATTAATTAAAAGCATGGCCTATTAATATGCATCTCTGATAGTGCAAGCATATACCCCACCTAATACTGTGAAATGTGTATTGTAATAATCCAATACCCATTACATTAAATGTGTCTTTGATAAGCTAACCATAAGGAAAGTGATTAATTTTAAGCAATCAAGTTACTGCATCTCCTAAATATACCGTAGTCATGCATCTCCCAAAGATACAGCTGCTGCCGTTATATCAAAGTAACAGTTTAATCATTTATCTGTGCAAACATAATTGCACTATATGGAGTAAACCTGTAACAAAAAGTGGTAACATGAGACTTTTTCATTAAATGGCCTCCCGAATTGTGCATGAAACCTCTAACGAATGGAGCAACCATTGACATAACTAACATGGCCTCCAAATAAGCATCTGATACTGATAGGACAAGCTTCTAGGGCGTGCCACACAAAGGGTGGAAGGCCACCACACAGAAAAACAGGGTCAGGCATGGTTCTCTGTAACATGCATGTGCATACATATGTATTCTAAATTAACATATTTGTACTGGTTATTTTTCAGCACAAATCACTCATAGTTAATTCAAATATGAGAAATATATTTATTTATTTATTACATTTGTACCCCGCGCTTTCCCACACATGGCAGGCTCAATGCAGCTTACATAGTACCAATATAAATAATTACAAAGTTGTAAGAAGAATATACAGATATCTTAAACACATATTTCTAAAGCAATTCTATCTTAGATTATGGAGCTATCTGTATCACTGAAGTTCCCATTTAACATGCTCTGAGATATATCCATTATAAAGGGTAATGAATTAAGCCATACTAGTTTTCAAAGTACTGTAGGAATTCAAAGGAGAGGTGCCATGGCCGCCACAACATAAGCAGCTGCCCGATACAGAAATGGGAGGGTGGGCACATCTGACCAAGATGAGTCTGCGGTCCAATGCCGGCAAATGCACCCACACACACAGCCCTTGCAGATGTAGCACAGCCCAGGGAGTAGTACACGCAATCTACTGCCTGCCCATGTGACCACACACATGAGACAACCAGTGCTCCGTAAGACAACTAGCCCACAGCAATCTCCCTCAAAGGCATGCTGAAAGGTAGGCAGCAACCTCATCACCCCCCAAGGCCTGCAACGAAGAGCACAGGCTCTTGCCATGAGTGGCACACAAGCCTTTTCCTTGAGGCTCCAATGGTTTCTCGAACCTATCAGTAGATGGGAGATTCACCTACACTCGCAGCAAAGAGCCACCAGAGCACACACCACAGACCCTGATGTGTCAGCAAAAGAGAGCATGCCCGCTCAATTCCAAATCTGGCCTTAAAGTGAGAGCAACGGCCATGCAGTTGATCCATCACTGTGTACCTCTTTGGTGCTCCCAAGGCAGGCTGCAACCACCCTCACGCTCTCAAAACCCCCACTCCAAAGCTGTCACCCTGGGGCGTGAGGCAACTGTGAACTGCTCTCCATGCAGCTGGTACCGCATTAGCAGTGCTCTGCTCGATTAGCTCTGTGTGCCAGGTTCTACCACTCCAACCCCTACAACTACTCACCCCATCCCTACCAGTTGCATGAGGCCAATTGTCAACTTGATGACCTGCCCGAAGAAGAAAGAGGAAAAAACTGGTGGCCAAGCAGAAAGAAAATCAGAGGCAGAAACAGCACAGTGAGTAGTGAGCCACTGGGACAGCCTTCCCAATAGCAATTAAAATGGCGATTGCATCTCTGTAACCACCCCCTTACTGCATCCAGTGGCCCGCCTCTCTTCTCTCATTTCTAGGACCTCACCTCTTGTTCCCTATATCTCTCTCTCCCTTACTGGCTTTTTCTACCAGTGCTTCTTGCTGTCCCTGACTGATCCTGCCTACACTACCTGCAAGCCCTTCTTAATCTCCCTAACCCCCCCCCCCCCGGTATCTCCCCCTCTAGCCATGCTGAGCCACCGCCCGTTTGTACGTCTGACTACCTAAATGTCTGGGTCAGCATGTCTGCGGTGCCTCCAGTGCTGACTTCCTCCTCAAATGCTCAATGCTGCATGATGAAGACACTGTGGGCAGAGAAAGGGCAGTAATCAAACTTGACTGAGAAAAAGCGAAATATAGTGCAACACAGCACTTCTCCACTGATTCCCATTGGAATGGGGAGAACAGTTTACCACCAAATGTATGGGGTAGATATAAGCAGGCAACCTGACTTCCTCCTCAAATGCTCAATGCCACATGATGATGTCACCATGGGCAGAGCAACGAGCTGGTCATGGAGCAAATGCAATAATCAAACTTGACTGAGAAAAAGTCAACTATAGTGCAACACAGCACTTCTCCTCTCATTCCCATTGAAATGGGGAAGAACAGTTCACTACTCGATGGTATGGGGTAGATACAAGCAGTGAATCTGACTCCTACCTTGACTTCCTCCTCAAATGCTCAACGATGTACAATGACATCACTGTGGGTGGAGCAATGAGCTGGTCACAAAGCAAAGGCAACAATCAAACTTGACTGAGGAAAAGTCAAATATAGCGCAGCACAGCACTTCTCCACCTCTTGTTCCCATTGGAATGAGAAAGAACACACGATGGTATGGGGTAGATACAAGCAGGCAAGGTTTTGTTTTGATCTCAGATTTTGCAACCAAAATAAAAGAGGTAGCCATTCTTTACCACAGCAGTTATATTCCATTTTTGTAATGCAAAAGTCACTTCACCACAAACATAGCAGACGTTATCTGTATTGTTCAAGCATGCATGTGGCATCTCCTCGGCTAAACTGACAAATAAGAGAGAATGACACTATGTTCTGATCCAGTTGCATATCATGAAAACTAGAGCCAATCAACAGGTTTAAACTTCATTTTTGTTCTCAGTGGCCCATAATTAGCACAGTTTCACTACATTTATTTTGGAAGCATTTTGGCTGTAGAATAGTGATTTGGACATCATCCCTCAGATTCTGTAAAGCACATTCAAATTTGAGTGCCCAAATTTCTGTGCGACCCTGAGATACATGTGCAACTAAATTGGGTAATGAGCCAATTGACAAAACAAATTGAATGCTAACAATCAATAATTGATATTAATTGGCACTAATTTGGATTTGCACATGCATCTTGCTATGTGCTATTCTATAAAACTGTGCATCCAAATTCCATAACAGGGCCATGGGAAGGGCATAGGCGGGTCAGGGAAAATCCAGAAATTTGTTGCAGTTATAGAATACCACAGATATGCACCCAAATTAGGTGCCAGGAATTACACTTGATTTCAGAAGGCAAATATATTTTAATTTGATGTACCTCAGTAAAGGCAATACAACTTCCCTTCAGCGCCAACTGCTAGACACATTATAAAGTAGTCCAAAATGCCACAAAAATTGCATTCAGAACCTATTGTGGGGGTTTTCAACCCAGTCTGTGGGACACACCTAGCATGACAGGTTTTCAGGATACCCACAATGAATATGCATGAGATAGATTTGCATAGAAAGGATATAGTGCATGCAAATTTATCTCATGCATATTCACTGTAGACATCCTGAAAACGTGTCTGGCTGAATGTGTCCCAGGGACTGGGTTGAGAACCCCTGGACTACAGAAATCCTTTAATACCATGACAGCACTACCAGGACTAAGACAGCATCTATCCTACCTGAAAGACTGCATTACAAATATTACATTGGGTTCTAGGACCCAATACACCTTCTAATGGGAAACAGGAGGATTACTACAGATCTCTATCTAAGAACTACATGCTAACAGAATTGTTCACTTCAGTCACCCACGAAGAACACAGATATTCACCAAATACAGAGCAAGGGACCACAAATAGAGAAATAGAAGTATGCAGACAAAAACTGAAATGGAAACCCCCAAAAGTCAGATTGTATTTCCTCTTCTACGGAGCCAAAGACATCAGACATACACGTTCCAATTTACTAAATTCAAAATATCTGGGATCAGTGAATGTATTCCCCCTCCTCCCCAGCCCATTGATTCCAAGCCCCCTTTGCAAACATGATTTAATTCTTGTACTTTTCTTAATAACATGCTTTAACACCTGAAGCTAACTTGCTGCATAGTTTCTATTATGTTTTCTTCTGCTTGTTTTCTCTTATCTCTGTTTTTGACCAGGAAGTATTATGACCTATTTTATTTCTTTATTTTTTTTTGTGGCTGATATTCAGTGGGTCCCTATTTGCTGAAGGGTCTTCTTACTAAGGTGCGCTGAAAAATGGCTTGTGGTAGTGTAGGGCCGGGTTTTGGGTGCGTGCCGATCCAATTTTCAGTGTACCTGTAAAAAAGGCCTTTTTTAAAATTTTTGCTGAAAATGGATGTGTGGAAAAATGAAAATTACTGCATGTCCATTTTGGGTCTGTGACCTTAGTGCCAGCCATTAACCTAGCAGTAAAGACTCACGTGGTAACCAGGCGGTAATGACCTACGCACGTCAGATGTCATTTGAAGCGAGTCCAAAAATAAAAATTATTTTTTGGATGCATGTATCAGACGGCGCAAAAAATGAAATTACCACAAGAACCACGTGGTAGCTGGGCGGTAACTCCATTTTGGCATGCGTTGGGAGTGCGTAGATGCTTACGCGGCTTAGTAAAAGGGCCCCTTAAAGACTTATCTAGGTATCTTTAAGCAGATCTTTAGCCATCCTATGAATAGGTGCCAAAGGGGGAGGAGGAGCTGGAATCAATTTTAGGTCTTCAGAATTCTAACATTACATTTATTGAGGCAAAATAAGATTTACAGCATTTGAATGGATTGCAGTTTTTACAACTGGTTAGAGTTGAATAAACACATTTTACATTTTGCTTCCAGATATAATAAGCTTTGGAAGTAGGGGAGGTAAAGAAAGGAAGACTTTATAAAATTATTCTAGATCTTGGAGCTTTGCACAATAATTTTAATTTAATATTCAGAATTTGCCTGATAAACTGTAACATAATTTCAGCACATTGATGAATTATGCATTTGATCTTTGGAAAAAAGTCATCTTATGTAGTGTATCTATGACATAAAATAATAAGATGCATAAAAAGTTAGGATAGACAAAGGATCAAATATCTAAAAAAAATGATAGAAGAGGGCTCAGTCAAACCTAAACAATCTACAAAACTCGGCAGAATTTTAACTAACAAATATAGGTGTCAGGTGATATAGGTGATACCTTTATGAGGCACATAACTAAACTTATACTGGGTGAGTTTTCAGGGTGCCCTATGACCTGTCATTTCCTGCAGCAGCTCAGAGGTAGATTCTGCAGTGGTTCTGTGGTAATTTTCATAAATGTAAATAATTTTGCTTTTTGTAGAATGCAAATTTATTTTGCATAATAGAAATAAGTAATTTTCCAACCTTGTTTTGTAACTGTTTAATTTATATTGTTTGAAGAGCTTTGTGGTGAGGAATCACAGATATTGATGTGGGGGAACAGAAAGAGATATCTGCAATGAGGAGAGAAGGATCAACGTAGGGGAGGAGAAAGAGTTGATCAGAGATGAGGAGGAGAAGATGAAGGGAAGAGTGATAGGATATAGATATGAGAAGATCAGGAATGGAGAAAGAAGATAGGGAATTGTGAGAAGAAAATAGGCGAGGTGGGGAGGGATGCTCTAGGATTTTGGGGGCATCTGAAGGGTGGAAATGGAAGTTCTGGGATCTTCAGGAGAGCTGTAAAGAAACGAGGGAGTAAATGACCCACTCTGAGTTCAGCAGTATTCTCCTTCACAATTCTATTCTTGCTATGTTCCTCCACCCAACCTATGCTTGTCAATCTCTTTCTCCTTCCCATTACCAGTCCTTGTATCTTCTTTTCTCTTCCCATTTCAGGTATCTTATCTCACATAGCCCACATCCCAAATTCTAACACACACACATATATACACACACTCATACTCATACAGTGGAGGAGTGGCCTAGTGGTTAGAGCACTGGTCTTGTAATCTAGAGGTGGCCAGTTCAAATCCCACTGCTGCTCCTTGTGATCTTGGGCAAGTCACTTAACCCTCCATTGCCTCAGGTACAAGCTTAGATTGTGAGCCCTCCTGGGACAGAGAAATATCCAGTGTACTTGAATGTAACTCACCTTGAGCTACTACTGAAAAAGGTGTGAGCAAAATCCAAATAAATAAATTCAAATAAAATACTCCATTTCCCTTAGCCCCCCATCTCTCTTCCACATATCCCCCCTGCCCTGCCTGATTTACACCAACCGTCATACTGTAGCCCTTCTCACACTTACCCTGAGCCCTTCTCTCACACTTGCATAAATACTCATCACTAGCACACACATGCATAAGAGCATATGTCAATTCTTCAGCCTCTTTTTCATATAATACCAATCCTTTCGCCTCTCTTTTACACACATACACAAAACCTAATTTCCAAACCACTACTACTACTACTACTACTACAAATCATTTCTTTAAATTGTTCTTTAATCCACTGATTCCCAAATGTGTGAATGACCAACTGCTCATCTGTAGAGAGATATATTTTGGGTGGCACCAGGGAAGCAAACCAGGTAAATGGGGGGAGGGGGAGCCAAACTGACATTTTGTTATATCATAATCATCCCCTACACCTTTAAAAAAGCTAAGAAAGACACTATGGACCAAATTCTATAAATAGCAGGCCCATTGTTTTTTGTATTATACATGGAGTAGGAAATGTTCAAACTCTGTATACGGCAATCAATGCTGTTTTATCTTATTTTGTAAATTACTGGTTGGCTCCATAACTTAAAACTTATAAAAGGTATCATATAATTTTACAAAATTTATGTTTTTTCACATTGATCAATAGATGTTTTAAAATAGTGCTATGAATTCTGAATAGTTGCATGCACCAATTACAGTTATAAGTTGAAGGGAGCTCTCAATAGTGTAATTCAAGATACGCTCAGCTTCTATAAATCAATCAATTCTGATGAAATCTGAATAGACATGGAAATATTTTTAATTGTATTGGTCCTGATTTAAATGTCAGGATTAAAGTTAGGAATCTTTGCCCTCAAAACACCACTATATACTTATCCAAATATATGCTTTCTCCATGAAAAACGGAGCTGTGGAGCCATCAATGGCAGCTGGTGATATTTCAGACTGCTTTTTTGCCTCATATTTTGTTGCCAAAGGGAAACTAATTCTGGCAGTGAGGAAAAAAGAAGCATTTGTTTCTCATGAAAGCTTTTGCCAAGCTGGGGTCTTTTTGTTTGAAGTGCACCTGCAGTTCTCCTAGACTTGATAATAACAACTAGACTGGATTACAAAATGACTCCTACAGTATCTTTACATAACATAAGGCATTTCAGTCAATTAAGAAATGATGGATTAAAATTATCTTGATGCTTGCATAAAAGACTCAGATATCGTATGTTAGACTGAAAAAACCTTAAGCAGAGTCTGAAGGGACAGAAGATCGACACAGAGGGCAGGACTTCATTTCTTCCTCATAAGGTTCTCTTATAATGGTGCATTAAATATGAAATGGAATGATTAAATACTTACATTGCTATTATTTCTTTGTAAATTGTTGTAAGTTAACATAGAAAGAAGGTTTATTAGTTTGTATTCTTTTTTTTTTTCTTCACAGAAGGAATTTCTGCACTAGAAAAGATATAATGCAATCATCATGTTGACCAATTACTCTTTTTTTCTGATGCTGAAATTCGTTGTATATGAAAGATGGCACATTTATTGGAAAGGTTTAAACAAGAGCCAAAGTATTTTCATTCCATTTGATCAACACAAGAAACATGAAAATGCGCAGGAAATACACTATATCCATTTGCAGAGCTTGGAAAGGTGCTATATCATTGTAAAAACTGAGATTTTCATTATGGTTTTTCCCATAAGCAAAGAATAACAGAAATCTCTTGACCATTGTGGCTGGCACATAAGCTTCCATGTAGGGAAAATGATGAACCAGAAAAACAGAATGACAGGTTACTGATGTAAGATTCTGAGCTGTTACGAGATTAAAAAAAGGTTTACTGGATAATGTGTTAACATTTTTTTAAATTTCCTAATGTATCTTGTTGAATATATAGTGTAATTGTCCTCCTTTTCCACAGTCAAGTGTTTTTTAATCAGCTCTTGTTCCAGGTTTTCTCCAGCGGCCTGTAACTTGTAACAGTATCCAAACAAAAAATTGCCCTCCTTTTCCACCACCAAGCTGGCCTTGTAAGAGTGTCCATAGAAATCACCAACAATAATTATCCTCTTTTTCCACAGTCAGACTGGCTTTGCTTAGCCTGGGATAGAACACTTACTGGTGGATTCTATATAACACACATGTGTGTTCTGCATTGAAATCTAACCATAACAACACATGTAACTTAATTGGCATAAAAAGGTAATCAGCATTGATAACAGCACTTCACAAGCAATAATGAGCACTAATTGTCAATAATTAGAATTTACAAGCATAACTCGTTAAGCATATTCTGTATGAACTGCACCTAAATTCTAACGTGTGCAGTTCAAAAGGGGCATAGTTAAGGGTGGGGAAATGGGCGTTTCATGGGCATTCCAAACTTTACACATGTAGTTATAGAATATGGCCCAGTGCACGTAAATCTACGTGCAGGGATTTATGTCACATTTTCGTTGGTGTAAATGGAGGTGCGTAGGTTTAGGCGCTGAGATATCAATTAAGCATATTAAATATACTGCGCCTAAATCTGGGTGCCGCTTATAGAATACACAGTCAGAAATGTTTACCGCCCAGCTAGTCCAGTATCCTGTTTCTAACAGTGGCCAATCCAGGTCGCAAGTACCTGGCAGAAACCCAAATAATGACAATATTCCATGCTACCAATCCCAGAGCAAGCAGTGGCTTCCCCTTTGTCTATTTCAAAAGCGGACTATGGACTTTTCCTCCAGGAACTTGTCCAAACCTTTTTTTAAATCCAGATACGCTAACTGCTGTTACTAAATCTTCAGGCAAAGAGTTCCAGAGCTTAAAAAATATTTCCTCCTATTTGTTTTAAAAGGATTTCCATGTAACTTCCTTGAGTGGCCCCTAGTCTTTGCTCTTTTGGAATGACTAAAAAATTGATTCACTTCTACTCGTTCTATGCCACTCAGGATTTTACAGATCTCAATCATATCTCCCCTCATCTGTTTCTTCCAAGCTGAAGAACCCTAACCTTTTTAGCCTTTCCTCATATAAGAGGTTCCATCCCCTTTATCATTTTGGTTACTCTTCTTTGAACCTTTTCTAATTCCGCTAAATCTTGTTTGAGTTATGGTGACCAGAACTGAACATAATACTCAAGGCGATGTCACACCATGGAGTGATACAGAGGCATTTTAGTATTTTCGGACTTATTTACCATCCCTTTCCTAATGATTGTTAGCATCCTGTTTGTTTGTTTTTTTGGTTGCTTCCACACACTGAGCAGAAGATTTCAGCATATTATCTACAACAACACATAGATCTTATTCTTGAGTGCTAATCCCCAAGGTGGACCCTAGCATTAGATAACTATGATTTGGATTATTCTTTCCAATGTGCATTGCCTTGCATTTGTCCACATTAAATTTCATATGCCACTTGGATGCCCAGTCTTAAAAGTTCCTAAGGTCTTCCTGCAATTTTTCACAGTTCGCATGTGTTTTAACCTTGAATAGTTTTGTGTCATCTGCAAATTTAATTACCTCTCTCGTCGTTGCGATTTCCAGATCATGTATAAATATGTTAAACAGCACAAATACCAGTACAGATACCTGTGACACTCCACTGTTCACCCTCCTCCATTGAGAGAAATGACAATTTAACCCTACCCTCTGTTTTCTGTCCAATAACCAATTCATAACCCAAACCAGAACATTGCCTCCTATCCCATGACTTTAATTTTCTCAGGAGTCTCTCATGAGGAACTTTGTCAAAAGCTTTCTGAAAATCTAGCTACACTACATCAACCACAGGAAGGTGGTATATCAAGTCCCATTTCCTTTTCCCTTACCAGCTCACCTTTATTCATTTGTTTATTCATCCTTGGAGGCTCACAATCTTTTCCTTGGTATTACATTTTCTCGTGATGTTTAATTTGTCTGAAAAAGTGTGTGGGTGAGTTTTTGAAGGACTTTGTCAATCATTTTCAAATAAATATGCTTCTTGTAAGACAAGAGCTCAAATCATTTTAGTGCTTTCTTAATCCAACTAAAAATGAAATGTTACCCATGGTATTTTATATGTTATTGCCATAAAAATGAGAAAGTCAAAATGCAGGCTGTTAAGTATAATAGGTACTGGTAGGAAAGACAAAAATTACAGATGCACCCTGTAAAATTATCTGTTGGTTTTGCATTAGTATAATAAGGACACATTATTGTAATGGCACATTTTACCTGCCATTTCCCTCCCGAGTCCTTTTCCTATGTACGTTGTCATAGACATTTGTCTTCAGGAATCAGTAGTGAAGCAATTTTGTGGGTAGGGTACTTAACAGGTAAAGTGGGATTTGGGAAAATAGTGTTTCAAGTTTGCTTGCATGGTGAATCTTTAAACATAATTAGGATTCATTGTTTTACGATGTAATGTCTATCTCCTGACATGATAACATTCTAAATTACTATTAACCTCCTACATAAATATGAATGAAATACATTGAAGTGATGCTTCAATTTACATACTTCTAGATTTAAAAGGGCTATAGCATTGCTGCCTAGGGTTTGTTTTGTATTTGATATATGTGTTGGAAAGATGTATATATTTTCTTTCTTAAATTCCTAATCCGAGTGCTCCACATATGATGTGCTGCTTCTCAGACCAAATACTTTTATTTGTTTTTTAAAGTACAATTATGCAAAATAGAAGTAAACATTAAACAAACATGAACAAACTATAGGAGGGATAAAATGCGGTATAGAGTAGATAGACTGTTAACCAATTTTATAATACAAAGTAAAGAATTTCACAGTCGGTCAGCACATTATGGGGCTCTTTTACAAAGAGGCGGTAAGCCCACTGTGGGCTTACCATGCACCAATCTAGAGCTATCCCCGGCCCAACGCAGGCACTGGGTAAATCTCTCTTATCTGCACCCTTCTCCTCCACTGCTAACTCCAGACTCCGTTCTTTTTATCTTGCTGCACCATATGCCTGGAATAGACTTCCTGAGTTGGTACATCAAGCTCCATCTCTGGCAGTCTTCAAACCTTTTTGATGCAGCTTTTAACTCCTAACCCTTACTCACTTATTCAGAACCCTTATTTTATCATCCTCACTTTAATATTCCCTTATCTCTTGTTTGTCCTGTTTGTCTGTCCTAATTAGATTGTAAGCTCTGTCGAGCAGGGACTGTCTCTTCATGTTCAAGTGTACAGCGCTGCGTACGTCTAGTAGCACTTTAGAAATGATAAGTAGTAGTTCCACACACGGTGCACGGTATTTCCAGCGCTAGCAGAAATATTTGAAAAATATTTCTGCAGGTGCTAACCCAGTGGTAATCGGGCAGTGCTGCGTGCTACCAGTTTACTGCCAGGTTAGTGCAGAAGCCCTTACCAGCACCCAAGTACTCCCCCCTGCATGGCCTCGTGGTAAGTGAAATCTTACCACATAGCCATTTCTTTTTTTGGCCTTTTTGCCCGCTGCAGTAAAAAGAGCCTCAGTGTGTGGCAAAAATGGCCTCCACCACTAGTGCAGGGCCTCTTTTACCACAGCTTGGTAAAGGACCCCTATGCTACACTAGGTCAGGTCCCATATATGTATCAGCATGTGACCTCTGGTCCTAAAGAGACATGCAATTCTTAAGATAGGTAAAGGAGAAGGGGGGTAGGGCAGGGTGGCTCTATCCAAAACCGAGGGAGACGTGTCGATTTCAAAACCTTTATTGAAGAACATTCAAATGACTTGACACAGCTGCCGTGTTTCGTCGCAAAATGCGCCTGCATCAGGAGTCTTATGAATGAAGCAACCTGGCGTTTTCTTATTACACGATATAATTGCCAGGAGTAGTGCTCAGTAAAATACCTAAAAGGTTGGCAATAAGCGTGGAGTCCGGAACAGAGTTCCTTTTTCAAATGTCAACACATCTTCCTTGGTTTTGGATAGAGTCACCCTGCCCTACCCCCTTCTCCTTTATCTGACTACTTTCATAGGAATTACTGCACCTCCACAGTACGTGGCTTTTTGCATTCTTAAGATAGGAACAGGTTTGCAATTTACCCTGATGATTTCGATTTCACATTACATTGGTTTCGTATTTGTAAATGTCCAGAACTGGACATTTAACAACTTCAAAATTTTAAGGTTCTTCATAATTTGTTGGATAGCTACTTCTGTGAGGATATGTGAAAGATAGATTGCGCTGTCTTCCAGTTGAGAAAATTGCAGGATGGATATTAGCGATCACTGTGCAGATGTGCTGCTTCTTCATCTGGCTGCCACCAACTGCAGCATGACCTGTCTGAGTGTCCATCTGCCACACTCACTGCTGGTTGACACATAGGAGGACGGACAGACGGCTGAAGTACCCTCAAGAAATAATATTATCACCTGTTGCAAAATACGCGTAAAATGTAAAAAAAATCTATACAGAACTAAAAGGATTAATTGAAATACAGTGCAAATGAAAGTTTCCATGCAAACACCTCATTATGACCAACTAGAGCTGTGTGAACAAATTGAAGACAGAACCTAAACCATGCTAATTTTAGACTGGCTCAGGTTGATAGAAGTTTATCATTGTGCTCAAATCTGCTGGATAAATCAGTTGGATATTTTGTCTGGGAGATCTGTAGAAAATCAGAAATAAATCTCAAAGGTTAGAAGCTGATCCAGAAAATTACCTGATGTTTAGAAAAAAAAAAGTCAAGCATTTCTTGTTTGTGAGAAGCTGGATTGAATTTTTGTTTTTACTCATATCTTTTCATGGGTAGCTCAAGGCAAGTTAAATTTGGATGCTTATTTCTCTGCTCCCAGAGGGCTTACAATATAACAGCTTGGGGCCTTTTTACTAAAGAGCAGCACGTTTTCCCACTTACTGTGCATTAGTTGCAAAAGTAGTGCACGATAAGTTCAAAGCCCATGTGGTAAATGCAGGGATGTGCTCAATATTTCCCTTGCAGTTATCCCATAGGGCAGACACTAAACTTCAAATTCTATATAGCACACCTAGAGATCTGCACTGAAATCCAAGCGGATTCTATAACAATGTGTATAACTTAGCAAGCTAATGGGCGCTGATAAGAGCACTTAACAAGCTATAATGAGCACTAATTAGCATTGATTAGAACTTACGTGCACAACTCACTAAGCGTATTCTGTAACGGCGTGCACCAAATGTCTAATGCATGCAGGCAAAAAAGGACATGGTTATAGCCGGGGAAATGGGCATTTTGTGGGCATTCTGAAATTTACGCACGTAGTTATAGAATATGGCCCAATGCGTATACATGTACGTACTAGGATTTATGCCATGTTTTTGGTGCTGTAAATGGATGCACATAGTTTTAGGCACTGAGATATCAACTAAGCGTATTCTGCAATTGGTGCCTAAATCTAGGAACCCATTATAGAATAAGCTTAGGGCCAGATGCACGTGGTTTTTAATCTAGTTCTAGTCGGTTTAGCAAGCAAGTAGTAAAATGAGACATGCACAAGCCATTTTCCTGTCACAGTAGCACTTAACGAAAACAGAATGCAAAGCTATTATAATTAGCTAATTACTATTATAATGTGCATGCAAGGCGATGCACAGCCGTTTCTGACACCATGCACAACGGGAGGTTTGGAGCTCTCGTTCTTCATTGTCGCAAATAGGAAAAGGGGAGAAACAAGGCAGGGAAGATGGAGCACAAAAAAAGAAAAAGTACACTGGTTATATGCAGCTTCTTTGTGTGTATGAAAGCCATGTATGAAAGACATGCCATGCTTCTTTTTCAAATGACATTTTACTGGCAAGAAATTGGGGGGGGGGGGGTGGGCCAGTACCGAAATGTAAAGCATAAAAGTAATGGTGACTACTAAAATGCAAAGAAGACAAGGGTCCATCAAACGGCATCTGTGGGAAACAGCATCCCCCATGCTAGAAGCACAACAGAGAGGGGTTAAACCAATTGGACAGTGTCAGCCTGGGATGTCCCGCCCACTCACTACTGAAGGAGGACACCAGGAAGTTCAGATCCAATCAGTTCACAGCTCTAGAGTGATATCATCAAGCAAGCCCTGCAGGGAGGAGGAGTTGGGACAGCAGCCAGCCAATGAGAGTCCATCTTCAGGGAGACGGGCATTCTAGGATGTCAGCTGGCCAATAGAAGGAAGCATCAGGAACAGCGGGAGGTTGAACCAAGCCCTGATGCTGATTCCTCACAGAAAATGAGAGCTGAGAGCAGCAGAGAGGCTTTTTCCCACATTTTCCCAGCAGCAGGGAGACAGGGAGCCCCAACACAGGACTACCCATCCAAAAAGAATAAAACGCCTTTGTGATTGCATACCAGATCTGTTATAGAATACTAGCATAAGTCCACTGTAACTTACTCAACTTTAGGCGCGACCACTTACATCATGTCTGTGGCCGGTATAAATGGTGATGCCTAAACGTGGCAGTTGTGTGAGAAAAAGCATGTATTCTGTAAAAGGCACATAAGGTTAGTTGGAATATCCATGATGCGTTCATTCCTCTCCCATATTAATGGCCCCTTTGCAGCTGCATGCAAGAGAAGTTAGGCGCTCAGTTAATAGAATAAGGGTGTAAGTCAGTTAGCATGTGACTGCTACTTAGTGCTAATTAGGACTTGTTAATGCCACTTATTGATATTTATCTCTAAGTGCCATTTTAGCACCAATTAGCTAATTGTAGGGTCCTTTTACTAAGTGTAGCCTGGCAGTAGTTCTCATCCCCAGCGCGTACCATTTCCGGCGCTACAAAAATATTTTCTATTTTTGTAGCACTGCTGCTTACCCAGCAGTAATCAGGTAGCACCTCACACTGCCCAGTTACTGCCAGGTTAGCACGGAAGCCCTTATTACCACCTCAATGGCAATACTTACCGCAACACTTACCGCATGGTCATTTCTTTTGGGGAAAAAAAGTCTTTTACCCGTTGCGGTAAAAGGAGGCCTCAGAGTGCGTAAAAAACATGGCCTGATGCTAATGTAGGCCCCCTTTTACCACAGCTTAGTAAAAGGACCCCTATGTTATGTGCATAACTGACTGTTCTATAACTGGGTATTATTATTATTATTTATTGCATTTGTATCCCACATTATCCCACCTATTTGCAGGCTCAATGTGGCTTACATAGTTTTGAAAACATTGTCATTACAAGATAGCAGATACGTTTCGTATCGTGTAGAAATTAAGTGAAGGAAGAAAGAAAAAGGAAGGGAGTGATTAGGGTAATTATAGGAGGTTGGCTTTCTTAATTGAGTGGGTTGGTGAGGGGACTAGTGTGGCTATCGGTTCTTCATTGTAGGCCTTGTTGAAGAGATAAATCTTCAGAGATTTGCGGAAGATAGTTGTTTCGGTCTGATTGTTCTCAGGTCTGTAGGCAATGCATTCCATAATTGCGTTACTTATGTAGGAGAAGGTGGTGACGGCGTGCGTCTGCTTGTATTTTAGTCCTTTACAGCTGGGGAAGTGTAGGTGAGAAATTTGCGGGATGATCTTGTAGCGTTTCTTGGAGGTAGGTCCATGAGATTTATCATGTAGATTGGGGCGTCCGCCGTGAATGATTTTGTGTACCATCGTGCAGATCTTGAACGCAATGCATTCCCTAAGTGGGAGCCAGTGGAGCTTTTCTCTTAAAGGTTTTGCGCTTTCATATTTAGTTTTTCCAAATATGAGTCTGGCTGCAGTGTGCGTCTAACTTAGGGTGCCATGTTTTTTTTTTTTTTTTTTTGGGGGGGGGGGGGGGGGGATAATGTCTCCTATTCATAATCTGCCTTACTGGGAGGCATCCAGGACCCAAGCAGGGTTCAGGGACCCTCAGGAAGGGACTGACAAGCCAAGGTATTTCTAGGATAGGAAGGGGAAATTTTGTGAGGAGTCCCCATGCTGCTAGTGGGCATCAAGGGCTGAAAGGCACCCACCTCCATCTTTCTCTCCTATAGATCACTCACCATACTACAGGAAGAATCAGGAAGAGTTGTCATACTGGATGTTGCCAGATACAGAGGGAAGTTGGGTCTATGTTCAGTAGAAGCAGGGGCGTAGCCACGGGTGGGCCTGAGTGGGCCGGGGCCCACCCACTTTGGCCTCAGGCCCACCCAGCAACGGTGCATGCTGCAGGCCTTCTTTCCCTCGGCCCTCCCTCCCCTTCGGGCAGCGCCGCAGTCTACCTGAACAGGAAAGCTGCACGGCACCGGGTCGTCCTGCCACTACGCTGCTGCCCTCCGCTCCAGTCATCATCATTCTGGCACAGAGTTCTTCTGCTGCTTATCTGCAGCGGATCCGCGCGCTGCCAGGGCTGTATGCTGCTGCGACTGCTTCCTCTGCGCTGGCCCCCGCCTTCTTGAAGAGGCGGAAGGCGGGGCCAGCGCAGAGGAAGCAGTCGCAGCAGCATACAGCCCTGGCAGCGCACGGATCCGCTGCAGATAAGCAGCAGAAGAACTCTGTGCCAGAAAGATGGATGACTGGAGCGGAGGGCAGCAGCGTAGCGGCAGGACGACCCGGTGCCGTGCAGCGTTCCTGTACAGGTAGACTGCGGCGCTGCCCAAAGGGGAGGGAGGGCCCGAGGGAAAGAAGGCCTGCAGCATGCATGTCAGTGAGTGGTGTCTGGGGAAAGGGAGGGAAAAAAAAACCTGCAGCATGCTGGCGGGTGGTAGGGTTTGTTGTGTGTGTGTGCTGGTGGGGGGGGGGGGGTCAGGGAGGGACAGGAGCACTGTTGGGATGAGGGAGTGAGACAGATAGGGGGAGGGACGGAGAGATGCTGCAAGGGAAAAGAGAGGGAGAATGGTTGGATATGGGTGGGATGGGGAGAGGGAGGGAAAGGGCATGAGAGAAAAAAACGTGTTGGACATGAAAGTGGAAGGGAGGGAGAGATGAGAGGGGAAATGTTGAACATGGCATTGAGGTGAGAGAAAGGAAGGATGGAGAGATGGTGGGAGGGGGAGAGAGATGTTAAACCAGGGGCTCAAGGCAGGGAGCGGGGGGAAAGTGGGACATGAAGAAGGTGGAGAAGAGGAGAGGAAAGGAGAGATGCACAAGCGGGGAAGGGGAGAAAGAGGGAAGATGGATCCAGGAAGAGAAGATAGACAATGGATGGTAGGGAAGAGAAAGGGAAAATGCTGGACAATGGGGGAAGGGAGAGGGAACAGGAAGATTGCTGGTGGTGGGAGGTAAAAGGTATAGGGAAATAGGCTATGA
Organism: Microcaecilia unicolor; assembly: GCF_901765095.1. NCBI lineage: Eukaryota > Metazoa > Chordata > Amphibia > Gymnophiona > Siphonopidae > Microcaecilia > Microcaecilia unicolor. The sequence goes on along the minus strand of NC_044039.1, from coordinate 156,817,996 downwards.
GGGGGAGGAGGGTAGAAAGAGGGAACAGATGCTTGGCTGGGAGGGTGGGGGGGGAGAGAAAATTTTGTGCCCACACCACATTGTGCTCAGGCCCACCCAAATTGGCTGTCTGGCTACGCCACTGAGTAGAAGGAGAACAGGCATGTGTTACACATTCCAAGAGAAGAGTAATCTGAATGAGAGGAAAAGAAGAACAGAGAAAGCTAGAATATGAAGGCGACAAAGAGCTGCCTAGTCTTTGAAGACTAAGAAGATTTGAGAATCTTACTGTACTCTAATAGAGATTTTGTTTTGCAATTGCTCCTAAGAGTTTGGACTTCTATTTGGAAGAAATTCAAGAATAATAAACTAGAAAGTAGACTTTCAGCATGCCTGAGGGGTGAATGGATTGGTACAGATAGAGGAGGAAGACAGCATCCCAGAGAGACAGAGCCTTGAGGGTTTATCCGTCCTCCACTCAACATGGAGGTAGGGTTCGGGAGCCTGAAGTTTTGTTCCTGCCCCATACTGTATGCCTGGTGTTCTACTCTCTAGCTGCCAAGACCATTACATATATATCCTAAATACTAGCTTTTTTTAAAGTTCTCCTACCCAAAATATCCTAGTTCATCACTAGCCTAAATATGTTTTGGATGCTATAATTTAAAACTTTCTCAGAGGAAATAAATTCAAGAATAATAGTTCAAAATGTAGGATTATTACATTCAGACAAGTTTTATGAAATCATTTGCCATATTTTAAAATGAATGAGTCTCAATATCAGAATAAATGAGCATGGAGATAGGCCTTTATAACATAACTCTACTTGTGGCATATTTTCCACCAGTATATTTCTTTGTTTCTACTCTGCTATGGTTGTCTGTGAATGAATACTATATCAGAATGTATTTTTACAGTAAAACTTGCTTACGTAAGTTAATATAATAGCATCAATCATGCAGTTGCTCTGTAGGAAATAAACCATCACTACTCACCCACACACTTTTTCATGCTTCACTAATATTGATCTTAGAATAATGGAGGCAACAATGGCTCTCCAAAATTCCTCCTCACAAAAAAATATATCTCATATCTAGGCTGATCAGATACTAGGTATTTTCTTAGGAGGATTCACATGGATGTGCTGTCATTATGTCTTCTGAACAAAGATGGGGCTCAGTTCGGTTTGGTGAATAGTATAAATAGCAACTTTCAAAATGCTGGCAACTATACATATACAGTGCTTTTTTCTAGGGCCAATTTTAGAGGGTGGGATTGTGGGGCATACAACGATTATACCTTTTTTGGGTGTAATTGGGGGAATGTGACTCAGTATGAATTATGGAAAAATATGAAATAGCAACACTTTAGTATTAGATAGTATACTGTTGGGAAAGTAACTATATTCCTTTTATCTATAGATCTGAATTCTCATGCCAATTATACTAACAAATACTGACACATTACCCCAAGGTATTATAAAAATATATTGCTTATTTATTTACATAGCAGCAAGAATAAATTGAGAAGGCAATAATAATGACAATGATGTTCTAATCATAGAAACAGCTCAGAGCAAACACACACCAGACCCTAAGGTAGGCTTCTAATATAGCCACATCCTAGTCCAATAGCACTACACAGCAGTCACAGACAACTATACAACTTGGATGTAGATGGCACAAGACATCCAACAAGTGGCACACTGTTCCCCAGGCAGGTCAGTCAGACAGGCAGAGCAGGGGCTATACTTCAGATCAGATGTAAAGCAAACAGCCATTTGCCACAGATATGAGCCTCTTTTATGCAGAAATTGCAGGCTGCAGCTGGGGTTGGTGACATGATTCCTAGCCTTGTTGTTGATGCACAACAACTTTGTCTGTTTCAGATGTTGTGGCTTGAAAGGCCACAATATGGTCACACTGGCACCATGTTGAAGGGGCACTTTAACATGAAGTCATTGTTCCAGTAAACAATGTGCATTTCTTGGTGAATAGGAGCCTCAAAGTCTGGAACAACAGGGTTTTTGATTCCCAATGTTGTGATGGTGGAGAACCTAACATGCGGGATAAGGCAGGGTCATTCTGACCATGAGGGTGCTTGTTCCAATAAAAAACATGTTGTATTTTTGTTCATGTTCACCCATAACCTTGGCCGTATTTAGCAGTGTCCTGACTGCATGCAAGCATAAGGCCTATCCAGGCAACATGCCTTAGCATGAGAATTGAAGTTAGCCAGTCTGTATATGAAAAGTCAGGTTAATGATGCTGGATAGTATCGTGTACATATAGGGCTAGATTCTACATATCATGCCTATAAAATTGGCACAGAAAAAAAAAGCCTAGGCGTATTCTATAAAATATGCCTAAATTTAGGCATACTTTATAGACTATACCTAAATTTTGGAGTGGTAATAGAATACGCCTAGCGCCCGTGTGCGACTAAATTTAGCCATGGCAGTTTTGCCAAGTAAAACTTGGTGTAAATGCTTAAATTAGGTGCAGACTGGGTGTATTCTATAACAATGTGCATAGATTTTAGAAATGCCCATGGATGTACCCATTCCATGCCCATGGCCATGCCCCCCTTTTCAGCTATGCACCTTAGAATTTATGCGCATCACGTTACAGAATACACTTAGACAGTTGTACATGTAAATTTTAATTAATAACAATTAGTGTCAAAGATGGGAGTGAACAGAAGATGGTTGGGTCTGGCTGCATAAGGGGAATTCCTTGATATAGCAATTGCGAAACAAGCCCATGTCGGATCAGTATCTCCAAGCTGACTTCTTTTAAATCAGATGAGTACAACTTTTATGAAGATTTTCTTTGAACATGGAAAATTATAAAGATAAAAATATTGACCTGTGACGATTAAAGTGTGTAATTCTCTTTCGTAAAGTATGTCTTCCGAGTAGCACTGCTGAGATCATAACAAAAATAATTGATAAAATTTGAAGTTTTTAAAAAAAATTATAATCTACTGTGGGTTGCTTGCATTGTACACTTGTTATATGCAAGGTTTCCGGGTTTGGGTTATTTATGCCCACTTATTTAATATTACTCTATTGCTGTGGCATGGTTTCACATATAAAAAGGTGAAGAGGGAGGAGTGGCCTAAGGGTTAGTGCAGCAGGCTTGATCCTGGCAACCTGGGTTCAGTTCTCACTGCAGCTGCTTGTGACCTTGGGCAAGTCACTTAACCCTCCATTGCCCCAGGTACAAAAATTTAGATCATGAGCCCTCTAGGGACAGAGAAAGTCCCTGCATATAATGTGTACAGCACTGCATACATCTAGTAACACTATAGAAATGATTAGTAGTGGCTTTGCAAATATTATACCAACACATCTCTTATTGGGGAAACTGAACAAACAGGATTTTCTACGTAGAAACTACATAACAGCAGAATATCACACCTTGTCACATATACATAGAACACACCACCCACTGACTTAGCGGTAAGGTCTCATGCGTTAACCGGGCGGTAATGGTCTATGCGCGTAGAATGCCCTTTACTGCCCGGTTAGCGCTGCGTGCCATAAAATAAAAATATTTTCTGGCGTGCGTAGGGGACATATGTAAAAATGAAATGACCGCCCGGGCCAAATGGTAGCTGGGCGGTAATTCCAAATTGGCACACGCTGGGCGCATGTAGGCGCCTACGCGGGTTAGTAAAAGAACTCCTAAGTGGGCAGGAACGACTCCTGGCCTATTAATAGCCTAAAGCCAGATAAGCGCTAATATTTAGCACAAGATAGCTGATTATCTCGGCTGAATATTAGCGCTTAGCGATTATCCCGATCACCAGCTATGGCGCATGACATAGCTGGTTAGCACCAATATTCATCACATGACCGGCTAAGTTTAGCAGTCAGATAAACCTGCATAAATAGCAGGTTTAGCCGCTATAACTTAGCTGGTCAGCCGAGGATTATCAGTTTCACCGGCTATGTGCACAGTGCCCCCCCCCCCCGCCACCCCCCGAAATGCAATGTTGGTCACCAGATACAGCCTGGCATTGAATTTCCAGGTTCCCCACTGACCATAGGAAGCAACCCAGCTAACTCCCCAAGTCTGAATATCACCTCATTGAGTAGCCAATGCAGCTTTTTTTCCATTTGAATTAAGTTTATTTAGATTGGATATACTGCACCAACAGTAAATCTCCTGGGCAGTTTACAATAATAAAATATGAAACAGGAAAAGAACAACAGCATAAAATAGGATAGAAGAGAAGTAGAGGAGGGAACAGGAGAGACAGTAAGGGAGGGAGGAAGGGAAAGCTTACTATTTTGCTGGGATAATTTACTAAACCTTAGCATGTGCAATGGAATTAACGAGTGGTAAATGCCGCGTGTCTTATTTCTATACCTATAGGCCATGTGACACTTACTGCACACTAATGTCCATTAGTGTGAGCTAAACTTTAGTAAAAGGGACCCTTAAATATCTTTCCAGCCATTCTCCAGCCCATTCCCTACCCTGCCTGCTCAAATATCCTTTAACTCATCACAGCATAGTGAATGGATAAAGGTATCTGTATAAGGAGTGGAAATTAAAAAAAAAAAAATCTTTTGTGGACAGTGTTGTCCTGACTGCATACGTTTTTAATATTAGGTCATTTAGAGCTAAACTACAAAGAGGCAAATTTTCAAAGCACTTAGACTTACAAAGTTCCATAGTAACCTATGTAATTTGTAAGACTAAGTGATTTGAAAATGATCCTCAAAGTAAACTAGAGGACTCTAGTAACTATTTCCAGACAGCTATGACTGAGAGTCAATTGGACAGTTAGAACAGTCTGTGAGAGTCAGATTGTCATTTGAGGAGAAGGATTTCAACAAGCCACAGTAGTTTCCTCTCCTCGAGAGTTTGGCTTGGTAGCAGGTAATCACCAATGCGGTGATCATAAACATATTTGCTCCTTCCTTCAAGGGGCTGAAACAACATGTGGCTATAGGTCAATGTGTGCCAGCAAATGCTTCAAGAACAAAATAAGCAGAGATGGTTCCAGTGAAAACGCTGCTATCTGTTTTCCCAGACCTAAGCTGCAAGTTAATTTGTCAAAATGTTGCCAAGTGACAAGGCTTCTTTTGCTAGTGTGTTTGACAGGTTCTGGGACTTCAGTGTTACAGAGATGATAAGATGACTGGAAATTGCCTGAGCTATAGAGTTGTGAGTTTAGGGCTCTGGCCAAATAATAAATCTGCACAAGTGCTTTTGGAACTTTTGCTGTCTCTGCTCTATAAACATCAGAATGTGGTGAGCCAGCTGAGCTCTTGTTGGACCATCTTTTCTGCTGGGCAGCTTTACCTGTTAGAACTTTAAGACCTTGCTCCTGCCTGCCTCAGCTCATTTCTGTGTCTGGGCAGTACTGGTAAAAACCTATACTTCATTCTTTGGCATCCTGACTCATTATACTTCCTGTTAGAATTCCATGGCTCCCATTTCAGCACCCTTTGAACCATCTGGGACTCCGTATTTAGCGCTCTAAGTGGGTCTTTTTACTAACGCATGCTCACGTTTTTGGCACGCGCTAAATTGTAGACGCGCTAAAAGTTAGAGATGCCAATGCATTCCTATGGGCATCTCTAACATTTAGTGCACCCACAATTTGAGCGCGGCTTAGTAAAAGACACCCTAAGTTTCAATAGTATTGCTCTAGCTGAAAAAGGAAGCTATGAGAAGTCAGCATGAGGCAAAAAGAAATGCAAGGAAAAAAATAGGACATGGGCAGGAACAGGGCCTTAAAGTTCCAGGATGATAAAAACTGGGATTTGGGGCACTGGCTACCAGAATAGTTGGTCAGGATCAAGGTGGTCCCACTCTACCTATGGGTCAGTGATAGCAAAAATAGCTTAGAGACACAGCAGGCATACTGAGTAGGAAGACAGGGGGATTTGAGGATGAATGGGAAGAAGGGAACTAGGAAAAGGAGCAGGGCTTGGGAAGGTCAGGAAAAACTCAGATATAAATTGGGGGTGTTTGGTGGGGGGGGGGGGGGAAGGAATTTGAATATGTAAGACTTGGAGGTATCAGATCAGATTGTGGATGTGGGGTGGAATATGAGAATGGAGGCAAGGGTAAAGATATGATGTGATGGACTGCAAGACTAACACGAGAACACAAGGGTCAGCATGGCAAGAACTGTAGAATAAGCAAGGTTTTCAGGAAGTGGATATAATGACAAACAGGGAAAACTAACTAGATGGACTAGTTTGTAGGTTGGGGGTGCAGGCAACGTCATAGGGGTGGAACGGTTGTTTTGGACAGGCTAATTAGTTGGGGAGAATAACAGAAGAGCTGGCTTGCTAGCCAGTGGGGGACTGGGAAGGGGGGTGGCTGTGCATATGAGAGAAAGAGAAGATAGATGATGGGGATATGAGAGGAAACAGAAAAAGGATAGGAATAGGAAAACCTACCTCCCTTCACCCAGTCTGGATTTCCCCTTACTCTTGCAGAACTCTTTCTCTCTCTTCCTCTCCCTTCTCTTCCTCAGTGCCTCCTCTTTTCCTTTCCAGATCCTTTACTTTTCCCCATTTCTGATCTGCTCGCTCTTGCTGTCCTCAGCATTGGCCGTTTCTCCCTTGCCCTTTCACTAGACCTAGTCCACTCTCTCTTCTTCTTCCCCTTTCCAGCACTTGTTTTTCTTCCTCTTCCTCTCACTCTCCTCATCGCTGGTCCTCTTACCTTCTTCTTTTTATCTCTCCTCTTTCCCAGTCTTCTTTATCCTCTGCCACCCTATGTTGGGTTTCTAGCATCATGCTTTTTATTGGTTAGGTTGAAAATGTCCAATATTAATGAATAATTCTTTATGAGAGTAATTTTATTTCTACTTACCAAACAGGGTTAAATATACACAGCTCATTTTAGCCCTTGCTCAGTGTGCGGTGGCAGCTAAGAAAGCAAATAGAATGTTAGGTATTATTAGGAAAGGAATGGAAAACAAAAATGAGGGCATTATAATGCTCTTGTATCGCTCCATGGTGCGACTACACCTCAAATATTGTGTTCCATTCTGGTTGCCGCATCTCAAAAAAGATATAATGCAATTAGAAAAGGTACAGAGAAGGGCGATGAAAATGATAAAGGGGATGAGATGACTTTCCTATGAGGAAAGGCTAAAATGGCTAGGGCTCTACAGCTTGGAGAAAAGAAGGCAGAGGGGAGATATGATAGAGGTCTATAAAATAATGAGTGGAGTGGAATGGGTAGACGTGAATCGCTTGTTTACTCTTTCCAAAAATACTAGGACTAGGGGGCACACAATGAAGCTACAAAGTAGTAAATTTAAAATGAATCGGAGAAAGGTTTTCTTCACTCAATGTGTGATTAAACTCTGGAATTCATTGCCAGAGAATGTAGTAAAAACAGCTTAGCTGGGTTTAAAAAAGGTTTGGACGGCTTCCTAAAGGAGAAGACCATAGACCATTATTAAAATGGACTTGGGAAAATCCACTGCTTATTTCTAGGATAAACAACATAAAATGTACTGTACTTTTTTGGGATCTTGCCAGGTACTTGTGACCTGGATTGGCCACTGTTGGAGACATGATGCTGGGCTTGATGGACCTTCAGTCTGTCCCAGTATGGCAATACTTATGTACTTGTACTTTTGCTGTCTGCAGGGCTGGAGGCTATTTATAAACAGTAAACAAACATGGAATGGCATTTTAGAATGGATATCTAGCTCAGAATAAGAACATCTAAGTTGGTATGTTGCAAGTAGTGCTGGTATTTTAGAAAGGATCTGTCGACATTCAATGTCATAAAATGTTCTTCAAAAAACACTTCCAATGAATATCACAAATATTTCCATATCACATTAAAAAATTCTTTAATCAATGGAGAGAAGTATCTTTCGAGTTCTGTGGTAATCATGTATAAGGTAAAATAGTGGAAACTATTATAAAGAATAAAATTACAGAATACATAAACAGAGTCAGCATGGGTTCAGCTAAGGGAAGTCTTGTCTCACCTATTTGCTTAATTTCTTTGAAGGAGTGATTTAACATGTGGATAAAGGTGAGCCAGTTCATGTAGTGTATCTAGATTTTCAGAAAGCTTTTGACAAAGTTCCTCATGAGAGACTCCTGAGAAAATTAAAGAGTCATGACATAGGAGGCAATGTTCTGCTGTGGATTAGGAATTGGTTATTGGACAGAAAATAGAGGGTAGGGTTCAATGGTCATTTCTCTCAGTGGAGGAGAGTGAATAGTGGAGTGCCGCAGGGATCAGTACTGGGACCGGTGCTAATTAACATATTTAAAAATGATATGTTAATCAGAACGACAAGCGAGGTGATTAAATTTGCAGAAGACACAAAACTATTCAAGGTTTTTAAAACACATGCAGACTGTGAAAAAATGCAGGAAGACCTTAGGAAATTGGAAGACTGGGCAACCAAATGGCAGACGAAATTTGATGTGAACAAGTACAAAGTGATACACATTGGAAAAAATAATCCAGATCATAGTTACCTGATACTAGGGTTCACCTTAGGGGTCAGCACCAAGCAAAAGATCTAGGTGTCATTGTATATAATACATTGAAATCTTCTGCTCAGTGTGTGGTGGTGGCGGCCAAAAAAGCATATTATTAGGAAAAGGATGATGAAAAAGACCTAAGATACTATAATGCCTTTGTATTGCTCCATGGTGTGACCTCACTTTGAGTATTGCATTCAGTTCTGGTCACCGTATCTAAAAAAAGATATAGCGGAATTAGAAAAGGTTCAAAGAAGAGCGACCAAAATAAACTGCTGGGGGCCCTGAGATTACGTAGGGTGCATCCCTTAAACGGGAGGCACCCTAATCACCAGGGGTGTGCTTTTACGGCACAACCGCAGCGCGAGGAGCAAGAACGAATGACAAGCTGTGTACCCAGGGGTTTCCTATGAGTTATGAAATTGGCAACAAAAGTAAATGCGATTTATGAGATGTAATGCAAACTGCTTGCTGCGGCCTAATAAATTCCAAATTTGTCAAAGAAGCAGCTGGTCCTGTGTCTTCTGTTGGTGGTAAAAGGAGGGTGGACGAATGAGCAGTGCCGAATGCCCCAGTTGAGGTTAGGGCTCTTCAGCATGGAAAAAAGACTGATGAGAGGAGATATGATTGAGGTCTACAAAATCTTGTGTGGTGTAGAATGAGTAGAAGTGAATTGATTTTTTACTCATTCCAAAAGTACAAAGACTAGGGGACACTCAAGGAAGTTACATGGAAATACTTTTAAAAGAAATAGGAGGAAATATTTTTTCACTCAATGAATAGTTAAGCTCTGGAGCTCTTTGCCAGAAGATGTAGTAACAGCGTTAGTGTGTCTGGGTTTAAAAAAGGTTTGAACAAGTTTCTGGAGGAACATCCATAATGTGCTATTGAGACAGAAATGCAGAAGCTACTGCTTGCCCTGGGATTAGTAGCATGGAAATGTTGCCACTATTTGGGTTTTCTGCCAGGTACTTGTGACCTGATTGGCCACTGTTAGAAAACAGGATACTGGACCTAGCTGGCGGTAAACAGTTCTGACTAGTGATTCTTAAGCGCACCCAGATTTAGGTGCAGTATATTTAAGATGCTTAATTGATATGCCAACGCCTAAACCTACACACCTCCATTTACACCAACGAAAATGTGACATAAATCCCTGCCCATAGATTTACATGCACTGGCCATAGTCTATAACTACATGCGTAAGTTTGGAATGCCCAAGAAACGCCCATTTCCCCACCCTTAACCATGCCCCTTTTGAACTGCACATTTATAAGTTAGGTGCAGTTCATAAAGAATACGCTTAGCGAGTTATGATTGTAATTCTAATTATTGTCAATTAGTGCTCATTATTGCTTGTGAAGTTCTGTTATCAATGCTGATTACCTTTTTATGCCAATTAAGTTGCATGTGTTGTTATGGAATATGGTTAGATTTCAGTGCAGAACATATACTTGTGACCTGGCTTGGTCACTGTTGGAAGCAGGCTACTGGGCTAGTGTAATGGAAGATTTAAAGGATTGCTTGTCAATCCTGCTTTGATCGATATGAACTCTGAAATCTTCTGTCTTTGACCGAAAGTAACTTTTCTGTACATACAAAAACAGTTGCAGAAGATAAGACACAACTCTAATTAATTGGTATGCAAAGGGGAGGATGGTGCTTGGTTTTCGGAAGTTCAGCCTGACCACCTGGACTTGGAAAACATGCTTGTTTACCTAGACAGAGAAGCATTCTGTAATTTTCCTTAGCTCTGAACATGAGTTTCTGAGCCTAATAAAAAGGGGAGTTTCTTTCAGTGAAATTGGGAGCTCATCTGTGAGTAACGTATGTACTGCGCAGAGGACTTGTTTCTGGTCTAAAAAGCTCCTGGCTTTCGCTGTAACAGGTTCCCCCAGCTGATGATAAGAGCCTGGATTGATGTAAGGACCAGTGATGTTGTATGTATATAGTGTATTATTGCTTCTTTTCCTGGTCTAAGAACTCATAGCATTGCTTACATGTAGGGACCAGTGATGTAATGATTGTTTATATAGCTAACCATTGTATATATCTTAAATCATTGTAGATTTTAGCACCTCTAGTAAAGGTTTCATTTATATAATATGAATCCAAAAGAATCCAAGGTAATTATTGAGTAGTCTGTGTCCAGTGAGACAGGCTGTAAAATCCATAGCAGTACAGCTAGGTGACCATTGGTCTGCCCAGTTTGGCTATTCATATGCTCTTTGGTAATAGCCTAGCTCTCAATATCCAGAGAGACTTCCTTTATTGCCTTTTTTTTCAAATCAAACTCAGACAGGCATGTAGCAAAAAAAGAAACAAGTCCACATTAATGAGGAAGAGGAGATACAAATAGTAGGAAAAAAATCAAAAGCAATTAGATGCACAAAACATCAAACCTTGGTACCATAATATCTAGGACTTAATTGTAAATCCACCATCTAACTGACAAGAAGAAAAAGAAAAAAACATTAATCACATTTTCTTTTTCAAGTAACAATCGCTTCCAACTGAACAGATAAAAAACACATAATTAGAATCAGGAAATTTAATCAAACACTTGCAGGGGAATTTCAAGAAAAAACTTGCTCCACTGCAAGAACACATGCCTTTAATTGCAGAATAGCTCTTCTACGTAGCTGCGTATATGAGCTCAACAGGAAAAAATTGTACTTTGACTTCACAAAATTTTAAATATGCTTTCATAACACATATTTTATCTTGTTCAGTGGTGAAAGACACCAAGAGGGTAGAACCTTTCAGATATCACAACTTGAATAGTTTTTAAGAATTTTGTTAAATCAAAAGACATCTTTAATAGATAATACATCTATGTCACCTTCTTTCTGCTTCACTTGTGTACATATTTAAGTAGAAAATATGTAGAAAAACAACATCTTGTCAGATTCAGTTAACATCAAAACCATCCTTAAGGTATTGTATCAACAAAATTTCATCTGACAAAGAGCACAAACTGGAAAGTTCAAGATCTGAATATTTCTATTCCTCATTTGATTTTCCATTGTCTCTATTGCTTATGAAGACTCAAGGAATCTTTAATCTTGAAGTACTGACAAATTGCAAAGTCATAAGTCGAGTCCTCTTATGATGTTAAGCAAGACTCTATCCTTGAGATCTTAGCTTCAGTTTCTTCAAAGTGTGAAACGACATTCTGTGAAAGTTCACATGGTTGAGACACTTTTTTTGAGAGTTCCTCTAGACCATGCACAATCGCCTATGTATCTAGCAGAGTAACTTTCCCTTCAGGACCCTTCAGAACAGAAGGGTCCATCCAAATTACCAATTTTTTTGTCTCTTTATGTTTATTGAAAAGTTTTGGGAGAACTTAATGGGGTAACCCTCCCACTAGGGGAGGGCACCTCTGGAAGAACAGGAGTAGAATAATCTCCTTGTAGTGGAAATTTGCCACTATCTTGGGAAGGGCTCAACCTCACTGAACTTAAGGAGGGAACAGGTAGGGGTGGGGCAGGTCTATCCCCAGATCTGAAACCCCAGAGGTTGAACTCATGACAATGCTTCAGGGAGAGTTTACAGTAGCTGTTTGACTATTCATCAAGCCAGTAACCGGCTTCACTCCCAAGGAGCTTTCCCCCCTCTCTTTCTTTTAACCATAGCAAAGAAAAAAAAAAAAAAAAGAGAGTACCTGATAGCAGATGAATTTCTACACAGAAAGATAATCTCCAGGATGCTGAAGGAGTGAGTGCAAGTTATACCCAACTGCCAGCCCCTCCAGCTGTGTCCACAGGGCCAACTGTGATGTCCCGTGATAGCAACAATGAGATCTTCTGGAGAAGCACTCCTGGCCAGACAGGCATTTTTCTTTCTCTCTCCTCTCTATTGCCTTTTTAAGTGATATTTTCAGTGATTTATATGAGGAGTTTCTGGGTAGATGATTATAATTTTGGAAGGCAATAGAGGAAGCCTTTTGCCTTGTATATGATTACCACAGAACCACCATGCTCAACTCCCAAACTTCAATGGCCACCTTGACTGTGCAGGTGATGGAGAGCATGTTTGTAACCAATATCCCTCTTTCTTACCTTTCTAGCTCAGCCACCAGCTGCCCCACTCGCTGGATCTTAGTTACTAGTGCTAGGACTTGAACTGGCCACACCTGAATGATAAGTTGTGTGTTCTAACCACTAGTCTATCTCCTCCAGGGTGTACAGATGCCTATTGGAATGTTGAAGCGTACCTCCCTGGGGGGAGGAAAGTGCAAAATGCAATCCCCCTCAAGCAAACAGCTCTGGGTCATAGTCCACAGTGCTGAGATTTGAACCTACCACCCCTGAATGATGTCATATGTTCTAACCACTAGCTTACCACCTCCAGAGGGATGGTGATGCCTCTTCAAATGGTGTAGTCTACCTCCCTGTGGGGGGGTGGGGGGGGTGGGAGGGAAGTGCAAAACAGAAGGAATGGTCTTAGCTTTGAATGCACTGAGCAACAACTCAGTAATGTGCAAGGGAGAAAGTTCCGTTGCTGCACACTGAATCCATTAGATGTCACATCACAATTGACCCCTGACGTAAGCGCTATGTGACGAAACACGGCCCGTGTTGGGTCATCAATGGAAGATTGTTTTACAAGTCATATCATTAAAGGAATTGTGTCCCGATCTTGAAGGCTCTTGGTGCTTCTTTTTGTTTTCTGGACTTGATTTTGTACTTTGGACCCTCTCTGTTCTTGTTCATATTATGATCACTGTTATCAAGCAGCTCCAGCACCATTACCTCCCGCACAAGATCATGTGCTCCACTAAGAACTAGGTCTAGAATTTTTCCTCCTCTTGTTGGCTCCTGTACCAGCTGCTCCATAAAGCACTCCTGGATTTCGCCAAGGAATTTTACCTCCCTACCATGCCCTGATGTTACATTTACCCAGTCAATATCGGGGTAATTGAAATCACCCCATGATATTGTGTTCCCCAGTTTGTTAGCTTCCCTAATTTTGATAGCAGGTGGACGGTAGTACACTCCTATAACTATCCTTTTCCCCATTACACATGGAATTTCAATCCATAGGGATTCCAAGATGTGTTTTGTTTCCTGCAGAATTTTCAATCTATTTGATTCAAGGCCCTCCTTTACATGCAGTGCTACCCCTCCACCAATTTGATCCACCCTATCACTATGATATAATTTGTACCCTGGTATGACAGTGTTCCACTGGTTGCCCTCCTTCACCAGGTCTCAGAGATGTTTATTATATCTAATTTTTCATTTAGTGCAACATATTCTAACTCCTATCTTATTTCTTAGGCTTCTGACATTCACATATAAATATTTCAACTATGTTTGTTGTTCCTATTTACATCTTGCTCAGCAGTTGACAGTGTTAATTTGCAATTTTTTTTTCTGCTTTTTATTTAAAGACACCTGGTTTACTATGGTCTCTGTTGCAACCTTGCTATTGGGATACCCTATCTTCTCTGTTTTGGTGATACCTTTGAAAGATACATTGTTCTAAACTATGCGCTTTTGAATGACTGTCGGCCTTCCCCCAGACTGTAGTTTAAAAGCTGCTCTATCCTCCTTTTTAAATGTTGATGCCAGCTGCCTGGTCCCACCCTGGTTAAAGTGGAACCCATCATTCTGGAATAGGCTCCCCCTTCCCTAGCTCCTTACAAATCTAAAAACCTCCTCCCTGCACTATCGCCTCATCCATGCATTGAGATTCTGGAGCTCTGCCTGCGCATGTAATAGGAAGCACTTTGGAAAATGCTACTGTAGAGGGTCTGGATTTGAGCTTTCTACCTAAGAGCTTAAATTTGGCTTCCAGAACCTTTCTCCACGTTTTCCTATGTCATTGGTACCCACATGTAACAAGACAGCCGGCTCCTCCCCAGCACAATCTAAAATCCTATCTAGGTGATGCGTGAGGTCCGCCACCTTCACACCAGACAGGCAAGTGTCTAGGTGATCCTCACGTCCACCAGCAAAGCTGAGGGAAAGCAGTTTATAAAGTGCTTAATAATGAACTTACTGTGGGAACCATTTTGGTTTTGTTTTTCCTTTTGAGTCCTCAGCCACATGTTATAAGGACTTGTGCTGTGCTTGAGACTTAATTCTGCTTATGGAATTTGATTCCTTTTGCTGCATAAAAGCCTTTTGTTTTGGAACCTAGTTGCTTTGTGAATGCCTGAGCTGGGGAGTTGGAAATCCTGGACCGGAGTTGAATATGAATTTTTCCAGGTTTCTTCAAAGGGAAGTGTAATAGTGTGCAGACCTGGTGATGCAGACCACACCACTCCCTGGCACGACATACAGGTTTGATTTCATATCTACATATGGCATTTTACCCTCATTCTGCCACCCACAGAAAGGCATTCTTGTACCTGTGGACCTTGTATGTGGTTTCTAAAGGGGAACTATACATGTTAGGATTCCTTTTGAAAATTAATTACAAGGTCTGTGGTTACAAATCATCCATGTATTGAAAGAAAAGTGGGCAAGTGAAATTTGCACCCATGTTCTCAGTGATCTTGGCTTTGTATAAAATAAAGAATCCCTTACTTTTCTGTTACGGCTACAACCATTTATTCACAGCAAGAAATGACACAATGGCTTTGATTTGCACAAATGTATCTTGGTCTCTAGAAGCTGAACAGTGAGAAATATTCCAGTTCTGCTGGACGAGCAAACTGCATGAAAGAAATATTAACAAGATACTGTAGTCAGCATAAAGAAAGATCTGGAAAAAAAAGACATTCAGAATGCTCAAGAGCCAACACAAATGCTCCATACATATATTTCACCCTGCTCATTACCAGCCCACAAATGCCTAATTCAAATATATGTGTATTTTGTTTTCCTCCCAGAACAGAGGCTTGCAATTCTAGTATTCAAAGGTTGCAAACTGGTCTGCTTTTCTAGATGTGTATTCACTGTGGACATCCTGAAAACCAGACTGGTTTGTGGCCCTTAAGGCCTACATGGAGTTGGCTACCTTTGTTCTAAAGGCTTTTTAGAAGTAGCTGGAAATAGGTGCTTGGACCAAAGGCACAGTATTTTAAGATCATGCAAGCAGCAGTGTGGTTCCAGGAAAGAGACTCTTTGGCCAGTTTGAGGGGCGCTTTTACCAAACTGCAGCAAAAGGGGTCTGGTGCTGGCGTCGGTGCGTGTTTTACACGCATACCGAGGCCCACTTTTACTACAGTTGGTAAAAGGGAAGGTCTCATTTTCCTGCAGGAAATGGCCGGCATTTTTTGGGGGGGAGCCCTTACCGCCACCCATTGAGGTGGCGGTAAGGGCTTCCGCGCTAACCCAGTGGTAACTGGGCAGTGCGTGGCACTGCCCGATTACCGCCGGGTACAGTCCGGCTCTACAAAAATAAATACATTTTTGTAGCACCGGAAATGATGGCGCGGTAGGGGTGGGAAGTATAGCCGGACTGCTGCGGGTAGCCTGGCGGTACTTCATTATACTGAGTGGTAAGCCTGTGTTGGGCTTACTGCTGCTTAGTAAAAGGATCCCTGAGTTGTGAACTTACATCCCAAAGCAGTGTGGTATCTGTACTTCCTGATTCTAGCCATTGAAACCAGTGTTGCAAGACTCAAAATGCATCAGGATAAGACTGTCAGAAATCTAGGACTGTCCTAAAATTTCCCATCTGGAACTGGAAAACTTGGAAGGTCGTAAAAAGATTTGTCTGCTTTTTGGCATTTCTTTTACCATACTTTCACTTGAAACTTAAATCTGGCCCAATTTCTGCATGGATGGAGTAAACATTCTTGCATGGATCTCTATTTTCTAAACAGATACTCATCTTTTTCTATGCTACACTTTATTATAAGGTATTCAAAATGAGCCTTCACAGAAAGCACTCTGATTTCACTATACAATTCTCCTCTTTATTTCATCTCTGCATCCATTTCAAACCTTTGATATACACAGCAAGGATAAACAAGAGGTCTGATTTTTCTTGTTGGAAGTATAGCTTTGTGAAACAGCAAATCTCAAAATCAGTCAGTGGGAAATAGATCTTGTCTGCTGTATTGTCTGCTAAGGCCTACAGACAAGTGAGTGTGATAAGAATCTGAAGGGGAATAAATGGACTGAAAAAAAATGTGAAAGTCGATTTTAGACATTGTATTTCACATCAAATGGAGAACAAACTAAAAATATACAGACCAAGAAAATTCACACCTAGAATATCTCTCATATTTCCTTTCTGAAGAAGAATCTGCAGTCAGTTCTTTGAAATTCTTGATTTCCTAGTTCACTTTAAAGATTGGGAGATGAGGATTCAATTTTGGGTTGACCAGTCCTGAGACTACTGCTATCAATAATAGTGCTAACCCCTGGAAGAAGGAATTTGAACCATGGCTAAACAATGAGGCCTAGTGGCCAGAGTCAGTGTGCATGCATGCCAGTTTTCAGAAGAAGCCATGGATTGTAGTCTATGATAAAAATTGTCACTGTAATAAAAACATAAGAGTAGCCATACTGGGTCAGACTAATGGTCCATCTAGCCCAGTATCCAGGTCACAAGTACCTGCAGAGACCCAGTTAGTAGAAACATTCATGTTACTAATCCTGGGGCAAGCAGTGACTTCCTCCTTGTCCATCTCAATAAGAGACTGTGGGCTTCTTTTACTAAGCAGCGGTAAGCTGCTCGCTATAATAGAAGTACTGCCAGGCTACTGCAGCAGCCCCACCCCTACCGCGCCGTCATTTCTGGCGCTACAAAAATGTATTTCTGTAGCACTGAACTGTATCCAGCGGTAATCGTGCAGTGCAGTGCTCCCCCCCTGAAATGGCTGTGTGGCAAGGCCCGGCCATTTCCTGCAGGAAAGCGAGACCTTCCCTTTTACCAGCTGCGGTAAAAGGGGGCCTTGGCACATGTGTACAACACGCCCCAATCCCAGCACTGGCCCCCTTTTGAGGCAGCTTGGTAAAAGGGCCCCTATGAAATTTTCCTCCAGGAACTTGTCCAATCCTTTTTTAAACCCAGATACGCTATTCACAGCTTAACTACCCTTTGAGTGAAAAAATATTTCCTCCTATTTGTTTTAAAAGTATTTCCATGTAATTTCACTGAGTGTTCCCTGGTCTTTGCACTTTTTCAAAGAGTGAAAAATTGATTCAGTTCTACCTGTTCTACACTAAACAAGATCTCAATCATATCTCCCCTCAGTTGTCTCTTTTCCAAACTGAAGAGCCCTAACCTCTTTAGCCTTTCCTCATGTGGGAGGAGTCCCACCCCCTTTAACATTTTGGTTGCTCTTTTTTTGAACTTTTCTAATTCTGCAATCAGATATGGCAACCAGAATTGACCACAGTACTCAAGGTGAGGCCGCATCATGGAGTGATACAGAGGCATTATAATATTCTTGGTCCTATTTTGCATCCTTTCGTAATAATTCCTGGCATCCTGTTTGCCTTTATGGACACCACTGCACACTGGGCAGAAGATTTCAGCATATTGTCTACAATAACATCAGGATCTTTTTCTTGAGTGCTGACTCCTAAGGTGGACCCTAGCATCAGGTAACTATGATTTGGATTATTCTTCCCAATGGGCATCACTTTGCATTGTCCACATTAATTTCATCTGTCATTTGGATGGCCAGTTTTCCAGTTTGACAGCTTTGAATAGTTTTGTGTCATCTGCAAAATTAATCACCTCACACATTGTTCCGTTTTCCAAATCATTTATAATATGTTAATAGCACTGGTCCCAGTACAGATCCCTGTGACACTTCACTATTCACCTTACTCCATTGAGAAAATTGGCCATTTAACCCTACCCTCTGTTTTCTGTCCAATAACCAGTTCCTAATCCTCATAAGGACATTGCCTCCTATCTCATGACTTTTTAATTTTCTCATGAGGAACTTTGTCAAAAGCTTTCTGAAAATCTAGATACACTACATTAACTGGCTCACCTTTATCTACATGTTTATTTACGCCTTCAAAGAAATGAAGCAAATTGGTGAGGAAAGACTTCCCTTGGCTGAACCCATGCTAACTCTGTCCCATTAAATCAAATTTGTCTATGTGTTCCTTAATCTTATTCTTTATAATAGTTTCCACTATTTTCTCCAGCACTGAAGTCAAGCTTAACAGTCTGTAATTTCCCGGATCATCCCTGAAACCCTTTTTACAAATTGGCGTTATATTGACCACCCTCCAATCTTCAGGTATATGGTTGATGTTAATGACAGGTTACAGTTCACTTTTTAGGGGAGGAGAGTAGGCTTCTATGCTAATCGGTAAGCGCAGCTACATCGTTGCATGTTAACCGATTAGCATGTGGGTGGCTTATGAGCCCGTACCACCTACAAAATAGGTGATGGTAGGGGCTCACGTTCCAACAGCCACATGCTTGACCATTAATTAAAAAAATTAAAATATTGGCCGTTTTACCCATGTGGAAAAATGGCCTTAGAATGTGGGAATGACCCCTGTAAGCACGTGCTAAGGCCACTTTTTACCATAGTTTGGTAAAAGAGACCCTTAGATTGCAATCTGTTGGGGGATAGAAAAGTAGCTCCTCTACCTGAGCTACAACTGAAAAAGAAAGTGTGAGCTAAATCCAAAACTGAAAGAGATCTGGATAAGTAATTTGACACATGCCCGTAATCAAAGAGGGAGAGAAAGGAGTGGTCCATGGAAGAAGGTCCATGCTTGCCCAACATCACTCTTTCACCTGGAGATCAGATCAGATCAACAATCTAGCTTTAATTCTCAAACCCTTTCCCAGTGAGCCCCAATCTCTGTAATCCTGCTTTTCTATAGGAGATGAAAACTACAAGGATCAGATTGCATAGGATAGATGTTAAGATGAAAGGGGGGGCAATTGTGGAGTTGTCTGCCATATGATCTCCAGTACGGTGTCAATCTTATCTTGCAAAAAGAAATAAATAGATAAAATGTTTAAAAAGCATCTGGTGTCCAATATAGTTCAGTAGACCGTAAACTACATCTATTATTCTCGAAGTTTCAGAATGTACCTTAAAAGTTGCTTTGTGTCTAGTGGCAGTAGGCTTTTGCAGACAAGTATGAAAGCACATATGCTATAACAGAGTTGAGGGGCAGAACACACATAAGGAGAAATCTGTTAAGAGACTTATTAACTGGTTTCATGTCTCCCAGAACTAGCTGACACAGGAAATAAATACAAAGATATATATATATACACACACACGTTTTCTTAGGGAAACTAGAACTTTAAATCTATGTAGAAGTAAATTGATTTTCTTACTCATTCCAAAAGTACAAAGACTAGGGGACACTCGAGGAAGTTACATGGAAATTCTTTTAAAACAAATATGAGGAAATATTTTTTCACTCAATCAATAGTTAAGCTCTGGGACTCCTTTGCTGGAGGATGTGGTAACAACAACTGTTTGCCCTGGGATTTGTAGTATGGAGTGTTGCCACGATTTGGGTTTCTGCCAGGTACTGGTGACCTGGCTTAGCCACTGTTGGAAAACAGGAAACTGGGCTAGATGGACCATTGGTTTGACTCAGTAGGGCTTCTCTTTTGTTCTTATGTTTGAGCATCTCTAACGTTTAGCATGCGCCCAATTTTAGCGTGAGCTAAAACGTGAACGTGCCTTAGTAAAAGACCCCCTTAATTCATGAAAGGCCTATTTCATGTAAAGTATCAGCTACCAAAGTTGCCCTGTGCTTTGAGACTTTTAATTCATGAAGTCTTCTTTGGAACCTCTAGAAGCAGCATCTCTCTAATTCCTAACTTGGAAAGTACTTTTCCTAGTAGCCGCCTCTTCAGCAAGGAAAATTTGTGAGCTTCACATTTTGGTAATGTATAGGCCATATACCCAGTTCTATCATCACAAAGTCATTCTTTGGATATATCCCAAGTTTTTTAAATGAAAGATTGTTATTCCTTTCTACATCTATGAGGAAACAGCGCTCCCCCCTTCTGTCCGAAGCCTCATTCAATAAACTCATAGCAATGCTTTTAATTGTACATTCCATCCTGAATTATAAAAATACTGGATGGAACATACAATTAAAAGCATTGCTATGAGTTTCAAAGCTATTCAACCAACCAAGAGAGGTTCCTGGCTGTTTAAAATCACTTGTCTGGAGCTAACTGGGCATATTCAGTGGCACTTAATTAGATAGTGCAGTTAGCACCTAAGCCAAAGCCAGCTCTTTGTGGTCAGTTCATTTTTTTGCCTTCATATCTCTTACTGATCTGCGGTCCCTGGTTTCATATTTGTTGAGAGTCTTGCATATGTGACTGGAGTGTGGTATTCTACTAGCATGTAGTTTCTGTGTAGGGTCTGGTGTAATATCTATAATTCTATCTTTTCATGCATAAGGTTGCTCTACAAGTCCTTGGAGTTAGTACTTTTATGGTATGATAAGGTTCTGACTCTGTTTTTGCACAGGGCCAGATTCTATAAATGGTGCTGAAAATTGGGCGCCAATAAAATTGAGCACTCATTGCTAGTCTATAAAAGGTGCTTTGGGATGAGCACTCAACTTTGGCTGTGAGGACTTATGCCAGCTGAAACTTGATATAAATCCTGGAACACAAACTCCCGCTATTCAGTAACTCTGTGCATATCTTATGTGAATGCCCTTGACTTGCCAATGCCCCTCCCGTGGACACGCCTCCTTTTGAGTTGCACATAATCCAATTTAGCAGCCCATTGTTACAGAATAGTGTATAGCCAGATCATCACCCAATTAAATCATTGCAGCCCATTATTTAATTATTTTGGATGCCCAAATTTGGGTGCCTTTATAGAATCTGGGGATAGTGTTTTGCAGTGGAGGGATTCTGCGTTGGCCTTACATCTCCTCACCAAAACTTTAATATGATTTTAGTTTGTCATAACATCAGTCAGGGTTTTAGAAATTTTGTAGTAACTGATATGTGTTGATGTGCAAGAAGAGCCTGTTGATCTTACAACTCACAATACCATGAGACAGCAAAATCAACAAGCTCTCTGAGAGAGAGCGCAAAAGAGAGAGGGTCAGACTGGCTGAGGGCAGATGGGATGTGTGTGTGTGAGAGAGAGAGAGAGAGAGAGAGAGAGAGAGAGAGAGGTGCAGGCTGGTTGAGGGCAGCTGGGATATGAGAGAGAGAGGCAGACTGCTATGTGAATAGAGAGATGCCTTGGTTCATTGGGTCCTATTTATGTAAAAAAAAAAGCCAACAACAAAAACACACACACACAAAAACTACAAAAGTAGAGAACTTTCTTTTCTCCTGTTTTTATAAGTAGGCCCCGTAAGTCTCATTGTTTATTTTTACTCAGTTTGTAAGAATAACATACCACCTCTCAAGGGGCCAAACAGTTTATATAAGAGTGAAATATAACAGATTATGCCAACTGTGTCTTGGTTTTATGCCAGTTACAGTGACCTTATCTTATTCTGGCTCTTATACCCCACAACTACCTAGAACAAGTTCAATGCGGGTAACCAAACAAAAAGAAGTTTGGACATTACCAAGAAAATACATACAGCAAATATTGAAAACAACAAACATCATTGTAACACTAAAATACAGCCTACATATCCCAAAAAAATTTTCTTGAATATAAAGGTTTTCAAAACTCTCCTAAACAACCCATAGTCCTGTATTTTCTTATTTCAAAAAAGAAGCAAATTCTACATTACTGTAGCTTGATATGAAAAAGAAGATGAAAGGGACATCTCCTTAAGCCTAAGAAATGATGGAAAATGTAATAATATTTTTTGACGTAATCCTGATCTCATACCCCCTGATAGTAATTGAATTGAGGAAACCATATAAAGATGGGCTTGACAATATAAAATTTTAAATATAAGTGTACAAACTTTAAAATAAACTCTGGCTCTACTGGCAGCCAGTACAATCTCACAAGCATTGAAGTCACCCTATTGTGTCTCTGTGGTGCAAACATCTGCCTTGCTGCTGTATTTTGAATTGTTTGTAATTTCCTATGAATAATCTTCGAACATCCAAAATAATCTACATTACTGTAATCTAATTCTGAAAGCACAAGTCTGAAGATGTGTTTTTCAAAATGCTTCCAAATTAACCACAATTTTCTAAGCAAACCAAATGATGTTTTCACAGTTTTGTTAACCTGATTTTCCAATAGAAATCTGATTGTCTACCTGAACACCCAGGATCCGTGTTACCGAATCCAACTCATAACAATCAGTGTTAACGGTAAATGATTGAAAAGCCTGAATATTACTAATTTTCCCTAATAAAGGAAACTTAGGGGCCCTTCTACTAAGCTGCGGTAAAAGGGGCTCTGGGCTAGCAGCGGTGGATGCATTTGCCACGGGCAAGGGCCCCTTTTACCGTAGCAGGTAATAAGGTCAAAAAAAGAAATGGCTGTGTGGTAAGTTTGCACTTGACATACAGACATTTTGGTGGGGGAGCACTTACCGCCACCTCAAGGGCACTAACCCGGCGGTAATCAGACAGCGCACGGTGCTGCCCGATTACCGCCAGGCAACCACTTGCGGAAATATTTTGAAAATATTTCCACTAGCGCAGGAAACGGCGTGTGCTGGGGGTGGAACTACGTTCGGCACCTGCATTGGGCCAGCGGTAGTTCCGGGTTGCTGTGCTGCAGCCCTTCAGTAAAAGGGCCCCTTAGCTTTTTTTTTTTTTTTATGTATGTTGCCTAGTTAACTGTTTAACAATAAAATGTCCATTTTAAAATCTCTGCTGTTCAGAGTTCAAGGGTACTCAGATGAAATTTGTTCAACTTAGGGAGTACTTGGCTTGAAGAAGTTGGAAAACACTGTTGTACATCACCTTTGTTGTTCCTGATCAAGGGCAGTCTGTCAAAGACTATAACTAAATAAATGTGACTGCACCTGCTTATTTGTAGCATCATCTGGTCAAGGTAAACCGCTCAAAAGTGAAGGATCACGTACTGATTACTGCTTCTTTTGTTTTCTTTCTCCAAGATATATGTTAGGCTTCAATCTCCTCTAACAGAAGTATAGTTACTATGCTCATTCTGTCAGCATCAATGACCTCGTCCTTTTGCTTTTATATAGTATATTTTGATGGCTATCAAAGAAGAACACTTCTGGTGCATGTTGTAGAGGGCAATTTTCTTTTCTTTTTTTTTTTGTCCAAGATATCTTTTTGAATATAAAAATTTAACAAGGAACATCATATTAAATCAATAAACAGATTACAACTAGAAACAAGAAACTGAGGTATAAAATCAAATAGAGATTAATGAAATAATGACAATATAATCTAAGTTGCAAAGGATTATTTTCTAGATCTGGCTAGTTTTTGTTGTTTTACTTGGGGCGCTTTTATTAAGGTACACTAACAGATTAGCACACAACTAATGATTAGTGTGCATTAGAGCCATACAGACCAATTTTATTCCTATGGGCTTCTTCTTTAATGTGGATCCAACATCAGCATAGACATTTCAAATTTGTAGCATTGCAATGCTGCTTGCTACAAAAAGTGAATATTAAGCAAGTGATTACTTTTCAATTGAGAACATTATTTTTTTTTAAGATTACAAGAAGTGTGTCAACAACGTTACTTGAGAATCTGTAAGTTGCTTTTAAGAGAGTTACATTAAAATGTAATTGTGTAGGGTAATTGTATGGATAGAGAGAAGATATTTTAAATATAGTCCAGACTTCTGACCAAATTTCAAGAATCTTGGGTAAGTCATATGTTTAAAGTACTTTTGGCTTGTTGTGTATGACCAGCAAAAGTTGAGGCAGCAATGCCTAGGGTATAAAATCTTTGTGGAAGTCCATAAAGATCCATGATTCAAGAAAAACATTGATTGTATATAACTGGCAGAAGAGAATGCCAATACTAGTTCCAGGATTTTTAAATCCCAAACTATCAGGAAAAGTACATTTTAAAAAGAGTTTTATATAGTGAGAAAGTTAGCTAATAGTGGGATTGGTAGCGTGGGAATGTTGCAACTATTTGGGTTTCTGCCAGGTACTTGTGACCTGGATTGGCCACCGTGGAAAGAAGATACTGAGTTAGATGGACCATTCCTCTGACCCAATATGGCTGTTCTTATCTAGGTGGGTAGGGGCTCACACACTATTCCTGTGCAAATCAGTTAGCATGTGGCAATGTAGCTGCATTAACCAATTAGCGCAGAACACACCCACTCTCTGCCCCCAGCACTGAAAATAAAAATCTATTTTTTAGGCAGTGGCATCCTGAGCGCTCCCCATGGTAGTAGTTTAAACCTGCTGTAAGCACACGTTAGTGCTTACTGCAGGTTAGTTAAAGAGCCCCATAGTCTGAAGCAGACAGCAATAAAGCCTCTGTGTAATACTTAAATCGAAAACCAAACTGATATGGATCCAAAATGGCCTTTTCTTCCACAAATGCTTAGCTAAAAAAGGGCAAATAGGAAATTTTCTCTATCTGGGCTTTTTGAATCTAATTTGTCATTTTAATTAAAGGACTAACTATAGCTTTATTTTAGGGGAATTGGTAATAAACCTTCATGGACAGAATTTATTCACAAAGGAAGCAATTGGCATAGCAATATTATAACCAAGGATCTTCATAACAGTCAATGGACAGATATTCAAAGAACATGAAGAGTTATATAATGAATGAATGAATGACTTCAGAATCTTGATCAATTCTAACCTGGCAAAAGTGTCCACTTCGTAATATCATCAAAATCAACATCTACATTAGGCAGAACAGATGACTCACAATGAAGTAATAATATCAAGAGATCTTTTGCTGAAATGTGTCAGCAAATTGCTGACAAATAGGCATAACTACTGATGGAGGCACAAAAAAATAGTTTAGAAACCACATTAAACAGCTCCCTAGTGCTAGAAGCTATTCGGTAGCCTTAATGTTATTAGTAAAAGTTCCAAAGCTCTAATAAAAAGGAGTGAAGAGAATGGGACAACCTTGTCTTGTCCCTCTTGTCAATGGAATTGACGAGCTAAGGTTGGAGTTTATAAAGAGCCTAACAGAAGGGTTTTGAATATAACACTTTAACCATACTAATAAATCCTTACTTAGATCGAACCACTCTATAACAACAATTTCATTCAATATATCAAAAGCTTTTTCTACATCTAATGAGATCACACATTCAGAACTGTTCATAGATTGGGCAGCACTTATAACATGGCAAAATATTCTAGTGTTATCGGTGGCAAGCCTACCCTTAACAAATCTGATTTGGAAAGATGGATTAGTTTTGTCTATAACCTTGGTCAAATGCTCTGCCTATATTTTTGCATCATTTTGCAATCCATAATTAATAATTATATAGGTCTGTAATTTTTCATTAATAGAGTGTCTCTACCAGGTTTTCTAATTGCAACAATATTAGCCTCAGTGAAATAATTAACTTTATTAGTTCCCTGCTGTAGTATGAAGAATTAAAGTCTCCCTGAGAGATCAGAAAGAAGTGACTTTAGAATTCGTTAGTTATATACGTCATAGTAGAACTAAAAGGTATGCCATTATTTAACTTGTATTAATAGCAGACTGTTTACTTTAATTGCACACGCTCGTGGAAATGGTCTCTGATTCACTTCTGACAGGTCAGTTTCTAAGGCAAGCGAAAGGTGATTATAACCTAAGTTCTGCAGAAATGTAGCATTCGTTTTTGCAATAAAAATAACACATTGCTTCACACTTATCATGGGGATACATGTGATTTTAATTATAAATATACCATAGATTTACTGAGATACTTGATATATTTGGCTTCTAATCTGTGGGTGTGCCAGTTCCAAGGAAGGATGCATATATATTAAAATGTAGTTATGAAACATATGACTATGCTAGGATGCAAAGAGAGAGAGGTATAATTAGCAGAAGAAAGAAGGTGTTAATGCTCCCGTATAAGTTCTTGGTGAGGCTCCACTTAGAGTATTGTGCTGAGCTTTAGAGGCCATGTCATGCGAAGGACAAAACAAGACTTGAAGTGGTTCAGAGGCAGGTGACAAAAATGGTATGAGGTTATGCCAAAAAGACATATGAAGATGAGATTTGTAGACCTGAATATTTATACCCTAGAGGAAAGGGGGAACAATGGAGATATGATACAGACATTTAAGGGGGGATTTTTACTAAAGATTAGCTCAAGTTATTTACAGAAGGGCCCATTTTATTCCTATGGGCTCTGCTGCAGATAACTCACGCTAATCTTTAGTAAAAGACCACCTAAATACTTGAAAGATATTAGCACAAATATTTTTCAAGAGTGGTAGAACTAGAGAACATGAATTTGGGTTGCAAGGTGATAGATTTAGGAGCATAGGTGCCCCATATAAGAGGCTTAGAGAGGTGTAGTTTCTCTAGCGGCAAGTGCAATGCTCCATGAGAACCCCCCCCCCCCCCCCCCCCCAGATTCTCAGTCCATGCACTGTCCCGCTGCCGGCAGCTCTCTCTCTCCCCACAACTCACTCTTATCTCTTTGTCTATCCCTCCAGAACCTCTCTCTTCCTCCCTCTGACCCACAGGTCTATTATTTCTTCCCCTCCCCACGCTGAACAGGAAGTTGCATTAAAGGAGGCAGGATGTGTCATAGAGAAGGTCGAGGCCCCGAGGCAGCTCCTTTCATTCACCACGGTGCCTCTATTGGCAGCAATTAAGGTAGTTGGCAGCACCAGTGAGCCGGGGGGGGGGGGGGGGGGGGGAGTAAGGGGAGAAATGATGGACCTGTGGGTCAGATGGAGAGAAACAGAAGTGCTAGCCAAAAGCCAAGACTTCCCAGCACTGGAGAAATGTGACTCCTTGCAGATGGGGACTTTGGGGCAAGATCAGTGAGTGGGATCCCCTGGTGATGCCCCCTATTTGAGGAAGAGGGGAGTGGTGGAGTGCTGTCACCCCTGGAAGATGAGTCTTTGACTCTAGAGGGTAACTTGGGTGATGACTGCAGCCCAGACCTGACGAGCATGGAATCTCGTGCCTAGTGGCAGCCTGCCGATCCTCAAGTTAAAGTCAGAAAAGAAGAATATTATTGTTATTGTATTATTATTACATGGCATTTATATCCCATGCTTACCATCAAAGTTCAGTGTGGCTTACATAATTAGAAAAAGCTGGGCACACCCAGAACATTACAAACCAATGAAACATGTAGACAAAAGGATAATAATTTACACTCAAATGCTTTCTGAACAATAAAGTCTTCAGTAGTCTATGAAAATGCAACATAATTAGTTTGAGCTCTAATTTCTACAGGTAGCTCATTCCAATTACTAGCTGCTTGATATGCAAATATGGAAGATAAAAATTTCTTGTCAGATCTGGATAGTGAAGAGTTAAAAAACCCTCATCTAGATCCAGGATAGGCATTTCTAACTGATAAGATTAGTCATATAAACAGATGCCTCCCCATAAATTAAAAAAAACAAACAACAAAGCTTAAAAAAAACAATGCATGTCTGTACTGGTAACCAATATAGCTGCACCAGCAATGGTGTGGCTCTGTCAAACTTAGATACCCTAAATATTAGAGGGGCTGTAGTACTTAGTAAGGATTATTACCTTCCCTTACGCCTAGTAAAAAAAAAATAGATGATGGGCCCACTGAGGAACAATTATAAAGGAGGGGTGGGTAAAGAGAGCAGATGTGGAACATTTGATATCACAGGAATTGAGACAGGGTTGGGTATATGAAGAAAAGTCAAGAGACAGCATCCTCTAACCCTAGATTTACAGTCAGGATTAGATAAATTGTCAGTAGAGGTAGGAAGGGAGAAGACCCATGACCATGAGAGTCAGGGGATTCACAAATAAAAATACAAAGCCCAGCTTCTAGTCTAGGCCATGTAACTGAAGAAGTGAAGAGGAGGTGACCCCAGCTGATGAAGGGGAGGGCTGAATTAGTGGAGACAGCAGTGAACAACACAGTGAAACTAATGATATGGAACATGTGCAGGGAATTGTAATAAAAAAGGACTTAACCCCATGAGAGACAGTTGCCTGAGGAGAAGGACATAACTCATTGTATGTAAATCCCTGGTCCGGTAATCTAGTGGGGTGGATGGAGGAAAACCCCCAGATGCTGCCCTGGTCATGAGAAGGGAGCCCTAGACCCACAGCACGTGAATACTGCCTGTGTTTGTATCACAGGAGGAGTGGCCTAGTGATTGCAGCACCAGTCTTGACATTCAGAGGTGCCCAGGTAAAATCCCACTGCTGCTCCTTGTGATCTTGGGCTAGGTCACAACCCTCCATTGCCTCAGGTACAAAATTAGATTGTGACCTACTACTGAAAGAGGTGCGTGCAAACTCTAAATAAATGAAATATATTGAATTTTATGAGTGGGAGGTGAAGGAAAGATGTGTTGGAAATTGGAAGAAATTTTTTTGGGGGGAGGGGGAAATTGTGCTGGTGATTGCAATTTGTCCTGGCCATTGGGGATGAAGTTGAAGGGCCCTTACATGAGAGCAGAGAAAGGAAATTCCTCTTTCTAATCAGCCCTTGTACTTCCAGTTAGCATGTGAGATTTCTTGAGGCAGCAGGACCATTAAAAAATTAACACATAGCCTGAGGCAAGTGTTAATTAGTTGGCTTCATTAGGCCCATAGTAAACAGTGGATGTAGGGCAGCATACCACTCCATATACCATGAACTGGGTAAAAACTCCTTTGCTTATGATTCTTCCTATATTCAAGAACTTGCTAATGCACATTAAGGCTGAAGTTTTTTAGTTCCTGGATTATTTCATAGTTCACTTTTCCTCACTTGTTTTTCTTTTTGGATTGTAGTAATTGTTGGCAAGTGAGTTTCCAGCGCACTTTGATAGTTCTCTGAAACACATACACAGGTTTTATTACCCCCTAGCAGCCCCCTGTCTCAAACATATTTACTTTTGATTATAACATTGTTCTGCAATAGAGCTGTCAAAGTCACAGTTCTAAGGATTTCTAAATGACATGGAATATTACTCTGTCTCTAGGCCAGTGGTTCCCAAACC
The DNA here is from genome assembly GCF_901765095.1 of Microcaecilia unicolor. Lineage (NCBI taxonomy): Eukaryota > Metazoa > Chordata > Amphibia > Gymnophiona > Siphonopidae > Microcaecilia > Microcaecilia unicolor. The sequence goes on along the minus strand of NC_044039.1, from coordinate 156,788,599 downwards.
TGGTCCTGGAGGCACCCCAGCCAGTCAGGTTTTCAGGATATCCACAATGAATATTCATGAGAGATTTCCGTTTATGCAAATCTCTCTCATGAATATTCATTGTGGATATCCTGAAAACCTGACAGACTGGGGTATCTCCAGTTTTGGGAATTACTGCTCTAGGCAACAAAGTAGCCCCCCTGTTTACTAAGCTGCGTAAGCGCCGACACAGCCCATTCACTTTGAATGGGCTCTGTCGGCATTGCTGGGCGGTTTAGTAAACAGGAGGTAGATGAGTACAGATGAAGAAAATGCACAGGCTGCAGCAGGTACACACTGTGTGCATATATTGCACTCACATATGATAGTTCAGTCATATATATATATATATATATATATATTATATTTGTACCCTGCACTTTCCCACTCTTGGCAGGCTCAATGCGGCTTACATATTATATACAGGTATTTATTTGTACCTGGGGCAATGGAGGGTTAAGTGACTTGTCCAGAGTCACAAGGAGCTGCCTGTACCTGCAGTGGGAATCGAACCCAGTTCCCCAGGACCAAAGTCCACCACTCTAACCACTAGGCCACTCCTCCACTCTATCTAGACATTCTATTGGTATATAGCGGTAAGGCATACACAAAAAGTAGAAACATGTGAGTTTATCTTGTTGGGCAGACTGGGTGGAACGTGCAGGTCTTTTTCTGCCATCATCTACTATGTTACTATCCAGCTTATAATTGAAACTTTTCGCCAGCGATCTTCCGACACAAATCGGGAGATTGCCGGCGATTTCGCAAAAGCGGCTAAAAGCGTATAATCGAAAGCTGGCTTTTTAACAGCATCACCGCTTTCCCGTCGCCTCGCCAGCGAAACTTAAAGGGGGCATGTCACCGGCGAAGTGAAGGTGGGGCATGGGCGGGCATGGGCGTGGCTACCAGATGGCCGGCTTTCAGCGATAATGGAAAAAAAAAAAAGCGGCATTAAGCAGTATTTGGCCGGGTTTACTTGGTCCTTTATTTTCACGACTAAGTCTCAAAAAGGTGCCCCGACTGACTAGATGACCACCGGACGGAATGGCGGATGACCTCCCCTTACTCCCCCAGTGGTCACCAACCCCCTCCCATACTATAAAAGTTAAAATGAAAACCTTTTTTGCCAGCCTGTATGCCAGCCTCAAATCCTGTACCCACCTCCATGACAGCAGAATGTGTTGTATCATCTGACAGCCTTTCCGTGGTTGCGATGTGGCTCTCGGGTGAGTGTGACACCTTTTCTGTTAGGTACCCTGCAGAGTCATATCAGCAATGCATTGTGGTGGGTGTAAGGTAGTGGGCTATACTCCCATGGTGCTTTTCCCCTCTGCTAACTGGGTCAGAGTGTGCCCTGTTTTGTTTCCAGTAGTCCATGAGGTAGTGGCCATTTTTGTAAGCCAGTTTTAGATCCCTTTCATGTGTTGCCCACGTTAGAAAACGTTCTTACCTTGAATGCTGCTGAAAGAGGGCATTGTACGGCATTCTGCCAGCTCGGACCTACTGCTAATCTTTGTACCAGGGGACTCTTTGCCAGTGGGGCACAACCTCTGATCTGCAGTTAACTGTGAGTAAACGTGCTTATTCAAATAAAGCACTTTTTCAAAGACATTAGTCTTCAGGTGTCAACTGGTGTGCCAAGGTTATACAGCAGCAACAAGTCCTAGAGGCCTGAGTGTGTGCAGGTCCCTGGAGCACTTTTAGTGGGTGCACATTTGTGGGTAGGGGGTTTTGGGGGGGCTCAGCACCCACAGTAAGGGAGCTATGCACGTGAGAGCTGTTTCTGAAGTCCATCACACTGACCCCTAGGGTGCCCAGTTGGTGTCCTGGCATGTAAGTGCACTACAAATGCTGGCTCCTCCTATGACCAAATGCCTTGGATGTCGCCGAGTTGGAGATGGCCGACATTTTTTTCCATTATCTCTGAAAAACAAAACCGGCCATCTGAAACCCAGCGACATCCAAGGCATTTGGCCGGTCTAAACCGTATTATCGGAAAAAAAAGATGGCCGGCCATCTTTTTGATAATACGGTTCCGGCCATCTGTTGCGCCACCGCCAAAATAGATCGCTGGCGATCTATTTTGCCGGCGCCGTTCGATTATTCCCCTCAATGTTACTATATGCCTTCCACTCCAGTTGCTCAAAAGTCGCATGCATTCATGTGTCTGCCTCTTGACTGTGACTAAGTTCAATTGTTTTAATGACAGAACAGGTCAAGATATTTCCATAAAGGAGGAAAAAAACACATATTTTAGACAAATTCAGAATACTCTATGCAAATAACTCAGATTTTGCCATGAACCCTCTCCAGTCTGCCTGTAATATTTTAGAAAGTCACATAGACATTTATGTGTCTTTATAAAATAGGCTTAAGTAGAGAGATGTGGTAGCCGTGTTAGTCCACTCTTAAAGGTTATCAATAGAAATCAAACAAAATAAAACATGGAAAAGAAAATAAGATGATACCTTTTTTATTGGACATAACTTAATACATTTCTTGATTAGCCCATTATAAACCATAACGTTGTATTTCTCTGTTTATTTCTCTGTTTATCATCCTCCTCTCACCTTCCCACACCATCCTGTTAGAATATCAATGAAATGCTTTGATGTCCCCATGCATACCCCCACCCTCCCACTCTGTCAGACTGTCAAAGTAATGCTTTGATATTTCTCTTATATATACTATCTGCTACCACATTTGCTTATTTCCGATCTGACGAAGAAGGGCAACCTTCGAAAGCTAATCAAGAAATGTATTAAGTTATGTCCAATAAAAAAGGTATCATCCTATTTTCTTTTCCATGTTTTATTTTGTCTGATTTCTATTGATAACCTAAAATAGGCTTAAAATAAGTACCTCCAAGCCTAGGAAACTTGTTATACAATTATCTTCATTATTTATAAGATATACAAATGGCTCTGTTGTCAGATCTGAAGTCCATTTGGCTCAATACATGGTAACCGGCATTTGAAGTTATACGTGAATATTCAGTGTTTGTGTTTATTATAAAACTTGATATAGCACCTCTTCTAAAAAAAGGGAGGTGAAAGCAGTTAACAATATATATAAAAATTCCATGTAAAATCTTGAGAAAAAGAACTCAGATTAAGATAGAAAAGATACAACCATACATACAAGTGGGAGACAGGAAAAGAGGAAGAGAAAGGGGGGGGGGGGGGGGAAGAAAAAAGGAGGGAGTCTGTGAAGTGTGGAGTCCCAACGCATACTCACAGAATCGGCGCTTAATTAGGAGCCATTCCAAATTCCTTAAGTGCTGGCTGGTATCAGGTTATCAGTGCTGGATATCTGGTTATAATGGTGATTATCTGGGTAATGGTGACATTCAGAACCGTTCTGTGGATTACCAGTGGGATAACATAGGGCAGCTTTTTTTTTGCTGTCCTAAGATATCCAGATAGTTATCGGGATATTAATACTGAATATTGCTGGTTTTGGGGTAACTCCCAGCTCCACCTAGGCTCCACTCCCAGAATGCCCCAGTACTACCTAGATAACACCTGGGCAGTCTGCAGTATTATCCAGATATAGAAATCCATGCATGGCTTCAGTCAGCAGCACTTATCTAGGTTACAGCATATTGGGTGGCATGTGCTATTTTGCCAAGCTAGCACTCTACTACAATACAATTACAATGGCAGACAGATCTAAGACCGTGATGTCCCTTGTATTCCCAGATGAGAGTCATTAGGAGGCTGTGCCTCTGTTTACCAACTGCCTTGAAGTAAATAACAAATCCACCATTTTAGAAGCATCTGTCACTACTCAACTTCAGTCTTGAACAATGGATCAGTCTTGCTATATGGATCTCCAATTAAAGATGAGCAAAATGTATCCTAAATTATGAAATGTGTTTTGATGGCCCCGCACAGCTGAAATGGTGCTGTCTGTCGATCTCCATGGTGGCAATTACCAGGAAAATCCTTCCTATGGCCTTCTTTTGTGTACCTGATCAGCAGGAAGTCTTGACATCCTATAGGGTATGATAATTTCTTTTCATAGGAATAAAATTCTGGAAACAGGTCCCTGGGTCTTTTCACACACTACAGGGTTCCCAAATCTTCTGCCAGTGCTTTCACAAAGGAGGACCTTGCATTTTTGAGTATTTGGGACCTCAAACAGGAAACCATCTAAATAATGCACAGTTAGGAAGCCCCATCCATCTTTCCATTACCCAGTGAACAAATGAGTCTAACTTCTTGAAATAAACAGTGGATACAGAGCAAGCCATACACATGCACTTTCCAAAATACAATTCCCCATGCAACACAAAATCCAGGAGCTAAAAACAGCAGTGATGTATGGGTAGCAATCAAAAAGATGATTAAATGGAAGACTTAGCAAGAATGCAGCTGAACCTGGGTAGATTGCCTGGCTAAAGGATGCATATAATATTAATCCAGTGGCGTAGGAAGGGGTGGGGGGCGGTCCTCCCCGGGTGCACGCCGCTGGGGGGGTGTCCGGCTCCGCTGGTTCCCTGTTCTTTCTGCCCCGGAACAGGTTACTTCCTGGAATTTCATATCATAATCCTGTCAGGCTCATTTTCTGTATTGGTAGTATGTCTTTGTGATAGTGTCCTGGTATTTAATGATGTATAGTTCTGGCTTAATCACTACACTGCTGAATATGAAAAGATTTTTTGAAACTTTTCTTTCCTTCCTATCATTTCTCTTGTCCTTAACTGTTCCTAATTCATCATTTGTTTTGCCTATGCCAAGAGAATACTGATTACCTAATATTCAGTGACACTTTTATCCAAATAACAGGTGCTTCTACCTGGGTAAGTACTACAGACTGGGGCCATATGTGGATTTTCAGGAGCATTTTCTGGATGCCACTAAAATCTTTGCATATTGCCTTGGTGCTAACCAGATGACACCAGGGCAGTCCAGGGATGGAGAACCACTGTTTCCTCTAACTGAGCAGAAGTCCTCCACCTACAGTCCTGCCATTTAGGGGGTGTTGTTTCACTATCACATTTTCAATAGTGAGGGACAGGCAAGCTCTGCAAGACTCCAGGGAACCTGTCAAGGAGGTTGGATTAACAGGAGATGTCATGATGTCAAAAAGCTGAAGCCAGTTTCCCCAGCAGCAGCCATCTTGGTTTGTCCAACACCTTAGCAAACACCATTGAAAACAATAGCAAACTAGATTTTACATTCTCTTTGTTAGGAGGGGATGGGGGGGGGGGGGGGGGAGGAAATGTAAGGGGACTGGAGGGGGGTTGGGGAGCTTCCAAAGTGTCTGTGAAAGGGGGAGAAGCAAACAAGCTACTGGGCCAGGCTGCAGGGGGGGACCACAGCCCTGCCTGGCTCTGAGAATGGCAGCATGGGCAGCAGCTCGTTTGCTTCTTCTCTTTACACACCCCTCGAAAGCTCCCGACATCCCCCAAACTCCCTTTATATCCCTCCCCCCCCAATCCCCTCCTCACAAGAATGCAAAATCTGGTTTTGCTCTTGTTTTCAATGGCGTTTGCTATTGCGTTGGACAAACGAAGATGGCAGTAAGCTCACCCCACTGGCTTCAGTCCATATAGGGCATTATTCTGTAAAGGTTATGCTCCTAAATGTATGCTTGTAAAATTTATGAGCATAATATATGCTCCTAAATTTGTGCTCTTAAATTACGAGCATAATCTAGTTTGGAGTATAGAGTATGCTCATAAATTACGGCCATACATTTAGAAGCATAAATTTAGGAGCATAACCTTTAGAGACTAAGAGGCAGATGCATCAACCAAACGTTAAAAAATCTAAATCGTTGAAGTCCCTAACGATTTTAAAAAATGAAGAATGCACCAAAAAAAAAGTCACACATGCTCAGATCGGTATTGAAACGTACAATGTATCAAAGAATCACAATACACGTCGGTAATCGGCCCCTAAATCATGCCGCAGAGCAGCCATGCGTTTTGCTGGCTGCTCTGCGCATGCTGCAAACGTCAAAACAAACAAAAAAAAAAGCCACAACACATGCACGTGGCTACCCGGTCAGCAAAAGTAAGTAACCTACGTCAGAAGGAGGCGGGGCCTAGGCCAGGGAAGAAGAGACGTCATGGAGACTCTGCGACCAACACAACAGATCTTCCTGCCCGTGCAGCGCTTCAGAAAGAGGTGAGAGGCGCTGCTCGGGTCGGTAATAGGGAGGGGGGTCTCGGTGGAGGGGGGGGGAGTGGCGTAGTTAACCTCAGGGGGGGCAGCGGGGGCGGGGGCACGGGGCGGAAGAATGACGGGAGGCGGAGTTAGCTTTTGCAAAACAGAAGAACAGGAAGGGAGGGGGACCGGGGCTGCTAGAATTTTGCTTTTTTTCGTGGGTGGAGGAGGGAAGCGGCGGACAGTGGGGAGCAGCGGGGGGGGGGGGGGGCATGGCCGTCCATACAGGATTGCTCCTGATGAGCGCCCTTGCCCCCTCCTGATCCTTTTTTTTATTTTTTTTATTTGATGTGTTTTGTGACACGTTTTCTACAGCTCTTTTGGACATATGTAATGCAACGTCCTTTTGACCAATCACAGCGCTTTTAGCTCTGCTAATGCGCTGGGATTGGCTCAAAGTTTGTTTATTTTTTCACTTTACGATTTTTCCTGGCACAGAGCTGTCCTAATGAGAGGTCCAGACCTCTCGTTAGATTCCTGCCTTTTTCCTGCGTAAAGGCAATCGGAAAAGGTTAGTGCATCTCGTTTCAATGGGGTTTTTACACTAATTGCTCATCTGCACTCCGTTTTCGTTAGCTGCTAGCTTCCTTGGTAAAAGTCCTTTGATGCATGCAACGGCTCAAAATTCCTGGTTGGAGGGTTGTTAAAGGCTCATTAAGCTTTGGTGCATCTGCCTCTAAGCCCATAATGGTCTAGATAGGCTCATGCCGTCTCCTGTTAATCCAACCTCCTTGAAATCTTTCTGTCCCTAGTAACTGAAGGCACAATATTGAAGTCTCCCCACCCCCCCTCCACTGCAGCAATACAGCTGGAGGACTTTTACCCAGCTTAGAGGGAACAGTGATGGAGACTGGGCAGAACTAGGGCAGAGCAGTCTGTTGATATTCAGATTACTATCTGAGGATCCAGGTATCTGGATAACTATTGGGTAACTTAAGACAGCAAAAAGGCTGAGCTCCATGTGCCAACAATCTTTTGCAGTGTGAAATGACTCAATAAAACACCCTTGTATAGAGGCGATATGTCCTTATATATGTAAATTTAGTTTGAAGAGGTGTTCTCATGGGCCGGGTTGGGGAGGAGTTTACACTTACACTCATACTTTTGAAAATTCAAGTATATGGGATAATTTTCAAATCAAAAGTATATCTGTGCATTCATTTTGAAAATATGGCAGAGTCTGCACAGAGAAAAGTATTTGTGCACATTTTACTTGGGAATGGAGTTAGAAAACTACCCTCTTAAAAGCATCATTTGTCTTTTGTCATGTGGTGGTAAACAGCATGTATGCTTTGAGTATTTACCAAAACGTGGCTAGTTTATAAAAACTCTCTACCAGTCCCCTATAAATTCACACAGATATCTAATTCAAGATTGGGTCAGGTAATTAGTACTATTGAAGCACAGATCTTCACATTAATTTGAAGTATTCTGCTATTTAGACAGATAAAGAAGCAGTGTCTTAACCTTACTCATATATTCAATTTTTTCGAATTTTTTCTCTAAGGCAACCTCAGCGACGCTCATTACCAAAAGTTTGGATATGGCAATGTAACTAGCGTCCACTTCTTCATTGGTTCAGCCAATTTATTGTATTTTATACACTTCAAAAATCTTTTGCTATCTTATCAGTTTAATTACTTATCTTATATGATCAGACCAAAGGGTTCAATGCCCGACATGCATGTTTCGCCCTCTATCGAGCTGTGTCAAGGGCTATCCCCTACAGTCTCTCCCAGCGTCAGCTCTACTTAGTTCTAGCGGGTTTACCCCTTCTTTGAGTATTTAGCAGCAGTAATTAGGAAAGGAGTTAGAAAAACAGGAGCTATTGGAATATTACATAGGGGCTTATATATTTATCTGTAAGAGGGTTCCCAGGAATGAGCCAGTGCTGTACATATTTTTCTCATGAACCCAGTGCATTTAAATATTATTCATGTGTGTGTGTTTTGCAATGAAGTTCACACAAAATTGTGAACTTCATCGTAAAAATAACATCACTTGCTGAAGTGTAATTGTTTTGCTGAAAATTGCCACTTTGTGCAATTTTCTCTGTAGAACTTTGCTTTGACAAAATCACTAATGAGCTAATTTGCATGGTTCTTCGGCTCATAACAGTTTTGCAAACTTTGTGTGGCCTACTTACTAAAGTACAGTAAGTTCTTGCAGTCTGTGTGGTAAATACAGACCACATGCCCAGCATCTACCCTGCATTTACTGCACAGGACAGACACTAACTGTACAGTCTCTCTGACCTACATTCCTCAGCATACGGAGCAGGTGTGCCAGCACTATCTGCTGAGGCTTGTAATGTGGGCCCAAGGCAAACAGAACAAATCTTTAGTACGCCTGATGTTAATCATTTAGGACACTGATGTTTAGTCTCTATCTGCATATAATATGTAAACCGCTTTGATTGTAACCACAGAAAGGTGGTATATCCAATCCCGCCCCCTTTCCCCTTCTGAAATGGGAAATAAATGTCTATTAATTTGCCATGTCTTTGTACTAACCAAATAATGCCCAGACCACGCCCCTTTCCATTTGCACGCACTTGGGTTTGAGATGTGCATTTCCTGGCTTTGTATGGGGACAGATGTTTATGCAAGATAAATAAGTGCTGGTTTATGTACGTCTCAAATACGAATAGCCCTTCTAAAATGTCTGCTGTTTTGTATTACTGACGAAAACAAAACCACATTCTCAGCACATTCACCAGAATGCCATAAGGTGATCGCTGTTAAGTCTAAAATGAGTTACTCTGTTCTGTTTCTTTCTATTATGCTTCACCGTTTTTTTTTTTTCTCTTTATTTAACCATCGTCATACAAAGCATAAAAAAAATACAGACCGCACATTATACTAACAAGTATGTGCAAACACAGTGACAAAAGTGCCCCTGTCTCATAACTTGTAACCGGCTACAGCTCAGTATTGACTTTTCGGAAATGAATCCTCCCCGAATTCCTACACATGCATCCTCACCTCACGTACACCCATTCCATGTCCACACCAGACTTCCTCCCAAACCTCTCCACCATACCAACATGCCTCACACATACTTAAGAAAAAGGAGAAAAAAAATAAAAGAGAAGAAAAAGAAAAGGAAAGGAAATCCCCTCCCCCTCCCAATCCTTAAAGATCCAGCAATTCCAGTCAGTGTACCCAGAGCAAGGCATATTGTCTGTTATCCAGTCGAAGAGAGTTAGAGTACACAGTCTTCTCATACTTGCCCACTTCTCTCATTTTCACTGTCCAGCATTCATTCAGGATTTTGTCTGCAGTTGTCCAGAATTGTAAAATTGTCCTCTTTATCAGCAGTAAGGACACATACACAAAGCGTATTTGTGGCTGAATGAGGCCCTGTGTGATTAAAAGGGTCTGGTCTCCCAGGAGCAGGGTGGCATAGTCCCACTCTAAATTCTTATGTACTATCTTGTTGATCAAACTGATCGCCTCATTCCAGAGAGTGAGGTCAAGGCATTCTAAAAAAGCATGTAGAAGTGTACCCTTCTCCCGCTGACACCTATTACCTGTCAGACTCCCAGAGCCCCATCACAACCCCCCTTTCTCTTGATATGTGTGCCCTGTGTAATATTTTATATTGTGTTTCCTGAAAGTCAGTCGATTTAACCATTTCATATAAAGTGGAGAAAAGTTTGCAGAACTGTGGATATGTATAGTCTAGGCCAAGATCCTTATTCCATTGGTGCATCAAACACTCCAAGTCATCCCCAGGCAGCGACATTTTCAGAATCTTATACCAAGTAGCTAATTTATTCAGTGCCCTAGGTACTCGGAGGAGCATAAGGTCTAACTTGCTGTATGCCCATGTCCCCCCAAAGCGATTCCTCAATGTAGACCAATAGTGCCTATGCTTCACTTTTAAAAGGGATTCATAATTATCAATTACTAAGTCATATTATTTATTTATTTAGATTTTGCTCACACCTTTTTGAGTAGTAGCTCAAGGTGAGTTACATTTACATTCAGGTATACATATGATTCATGACCAATGCTTATAACACCTGGAATGGACCCACCTCTCTGCCAGGCCAGAAATAATGTGCCCTCTTCTGTGCATAGTGTGTACTCTTTTCCCCTGCATGCATACCCTATCAGGAAAGAGGGTGCACTATGAATACATGGGACCTAATTCTATATATGGTGCTGAAAAAAAATCAGCACAGAAAAAAGTGCGATTTTATAAGCCGCACTTAAAGTTAGGCATGGTTTATAGAATAGTGCTTATGCCCAGGGATTGTGATTAACTTTAGGGGTAGTCATTTGCAGCAACTGAAACGTGGTGCAAATGTACGCACCTAAATTGGGTGCTTACCCTCTGTATGTTATAACAATGGTCATAAATGCTAGGAACATCCCCATTCCGCCCATGACCCTCCCATTTCTGTGTCCCCCCTTTTTTATTTTTTACTCATGAGTAAAATTTAGGCATGTAAATTCTAATTAAATCTGACTAGTGCCAATAATTGCTTGTTAGAAAGCCAATTATTGGCACTAATGTTATATAATTAAATTGCACGCACAGGAGACTGAGTTAGATGGACTATTGGTCTGACCCAGTATGGCTACTCTTATGTTCTAAATTGGGCATGTGCCCAGGCACAATTTTTAGTGACTTTTATAGAATTAGGGGGAATAGTGTGTACTCTTTAGGAAGAGGACACACTATTAATGACATTTGTTGGAAACGAAAAACATTCCAAATAAAAATGACACAAAACCTAGCTGGGTGTCCATCCATAGTATTTAGGCACCCAGAGGGTGCCTATGTGGCATCTATTCTATAAAGAAAAGTATTGTAGCTGCCTACTTCCTTTATAGAATTCTAGCATTCTAGACAGTTTGGCACAAGCAGTAGCCATAGAGCTGGTGTAATTGTTCGCACCTAAATGTCACAGATACACTACTACTACTACTATTTAGCATTTATATAGCGCTACAAAGCGTACGCAGCACTGCACAAACATAGAAGAAAGACAGTCCCTGCTCAAAGAGCTTACAATCTAATAGACAAAAAATAATAATAAAGCAAGCGGAGGAGTGGCCTAGTGGTTAGGGTGGTGGACTTTGGTCCTGGGGAACTGAGGAACTGAGTTCAATTCCCACTTCAGGCACAGGCAGATCCTTGTGACTCTGGGCAAGTCACTTAAACCTCCATTGCCCCATGTAAGCCGCATTGAGCCTGCCATGAGTGGGAAAGCGCGGGGTACAAATGTAACAAAAATAAAAAATAAATTAAAAAAGGAGAGGAGGGTAAGTAGAAGCGAGAGGTTACAAGTCAAAAGCAATGTTAAAGAGGTGGGCTTTCAATCTAGATTTAAAGATGGTCAAGGATGGGGCAAGATGTAGGCGCTCAGAAAGTTTATTCCAGGCGTAGGGTGCAGCGAGACAGGGTGCAAAGATACAGTTACATAGTTAAGTGTGAGTCCTGCCCATGCTCTGCTCAGACTCTGCCTATACATATAGCCATCTGTCAATTTTGCACTATGTAAGATATGTATGTATTTACACAATAGCACTTAGGTGGAATTTTGGCATTTATATGCACATGTATGTGTGCACATACCATTATTCTAAACATTTACACACTTATTTGATGCATAAATGTTTGCCCTCCAGTAGTTCATCCTTCCTCTCACAGGATGGCTCAGACTACCAGCATCAGAGACAACATCTTTTTCCCAACAATATTTGTACTGCTGAAACTCAAATTCTTTTTCCAGAGCTTGGCTTTTTCATGCAGTAACAGTAACACTCAAACTCTCTGTATCCCTCACAGATTTTCTGCCCAAACTTTGACTTCTTTACATAATAGTTCTCTGTCCTTGGCAGCTCATCACTGAATTTTCCCCTGGTAGCATCACAACAGAATACACTGATTTTAGATAACCTCCTTACTTACATCTCTTTAATACCTCTACCTCTTCCTCTTTGAGTTCAGATGAGGTTTTTCTTACATGAAATTGATTTACTTCAATTCCCCAACCATCCTCCACCCTTGGGGCATTTGGTAATCCTTCCAGGAAACAAATTATCAGTAGTTCTTTCCATATTAACTTCTCTCATACCCTGGTCTTCTAAGTCTCAGGGTTTTGCCTCAAATGCTTAGTTGCATCTTGGAACAAACTCGATGGAGTCTCATTTCAGCAGTGTTCCTGCTAAGCTAGAGGGCTTCATTTGCTATTTTCAAGAGTTTTACCATAAATATAGAATGAGAAAAACTTGAAAATATAGTCCACACTATTTCAATTATTACAATACACAGTTAATCATCAACAAATAGCTCAAAATTTGAAGCTGATGTGGCATAAGAAATGTCAAAAATGCCATCACTCTGTTTCAATCTGTTTGCATTGACTATACAATGCACCTAATGTTTTAAGTGTACCACACAGAAAATAAATCTTCAAAAAGTCAGAAGTGCTTAATAATTAAAATGCTAACCTCATTTCATCCAGTTATCCCCAGGTTGATGCTAAACCAATATACTTTGGCAGAGCTACTGCAGGTGCATAAATGCCTTTTTTTTTTTTTTTTAAGAAAGTACAACTCAAGCAATCCTTTGCCACATAAAATTTCAAGAAACCATACCAAATTCCCTTGTGCTGAAATAAACAATCGTCTGCTTGGATTTCAGACCTTTGGAACTGTGATGATCTATTCTATCTCCAAAAGGAACTGGTGCAGTCTGAGCTCAGAGTAACGGTATATATACCATTCCTTTGCTGAGATGGTGATATGTCACTTCCTAGCAGCGGTGGTGAACACCAGTATGGCAACACTGTTCAAGCATACCTGGGATAGATAGGACAGTTTTAGGAACAGGCTTGGAATGACTCCATATTGCAAACAATCCAGTCCAGTCTTTAGAGAAGAGGCCAGGTGGGTGGTGCTATAAATAGAAATGACTTTGATGGCCTTGCGAATGACTTTACACAAGATTTAGATAAGGGAAAGTCATGTCTGTCTGTCTGTCTCTCTCCTTTATTGTTATATAAGTTTTCAAAATGACATTTCAAGAATCTATTTGAAACATAAAGATTTTAATGAACAGAATCCATGTAGCAAGAAACAGAATAGAAATATGTACCTTCACCACTGTCAGTAGTCTACCACAGAAAAAAATCATCTCGGCAACCTTGATACTTCTGATTAAAGGACCTGATTAATGCCAAGGTAAGCTGATGTAGGATTTGAAGGAAGGGTAGTTCAAAGGTGTCAATCTCTTTTAGAAAATAGGTCACAGTAGGTTATTTGGAAGGATCATTTCTTGGCTGCTATAAGGTTTCATTGTAAGCACTGCCATGTTTAACATTTATTTAAGCCCTCTGACTAAAATGCTTAGACCTTTCAGGATTAAGCTCCAATTTTATGCTGATGAGATTCACTGAGCCCTAGTACTATGGAATCTATTTTGGTTTTAAATAATTGCTTACCTTCTAATGCAGTTTTGAATAAACAGGTTAAAATTAAAACCTAATAAAACAAATATTCTATGAGTTTGTAAAATCAAATTGTAAAAGATCAATTTTCAAATAAGAACATAGCATAACATAGCATAAGAATAGCCATACCGGGTCAGACCAATGGTCCATCTAGCCCAGTATCCTGTTGCCAGCTGTGATCAAACCAGGTCAAATGTACCTGGTAGAAACCCAAATAGTAGTAACATTCCATGCTACCAATCCCGGGGCAAGTGGTGGCTTCCCTCATGTCCATCTCAATAACAGACTATGGACCTTTGCTTCAGGAACTTATCCAAACCTTTTTTAAACCCAGATACACTAACTGCTGTGACCACATCCTCCGGCAACAATTTCTAGAGCTTAATTTTTTTTTTGTGAAAAAATATTTCCTCATTTGTTTTAAAAGTATTTCCATGTAATTTCATTGAGTGTCCCGTGGACTTTGCACTTTTTGAAAGAGTGAAAAATCAATTTGCTTTTACCCGTTCTGCTCCACACAGGAATTTTTTAGACTTCAATCATATCCCCCCTCAGCTGTTTCTTTTCCAAACTGAAGAGGCCTAAGCTCTTTGGCCTTTCTTTATATGGGAGGAGTTCCATCCTCTTTATCAATTTGATTGCTCTTCTTTGAACCTTATCTAATTCCACTATCATCTTTTTTGAGATACAGCGACCAGAATTGAATGCTATACTCATGGTAAGGTTGCACCATGGGGCGATATGGAGGCATCCCTTTCCTAATAATTCCTAGCATCCTGTTTGCTTTTTTGGCTGCTGCCGCACACTGGGCAGAAGATCTCAGTGTATTGTCTACAATGACACCTAGATCTTTTTCTTGAGTGCCTAAGGTGGACTAAAGCATCAGGTAACTGTGATTCGAATTATTCTTCTTAATGTGCATCACTTTGCATTTGTCCACATTAAATTTCATCTGCCATTTGGATGCCCAGTCTTCCAGTTTCCTAAGATCTTCCTGTAATTTTTTTCACAATCTGCATGTGTTTTGACAACTTTGAATACTTTTGCGACGTCTGCAAATTTAATCATCTCACTCGTCATTCCAATTTCCAGATGATTTATAAATATGTTAAATAGCACCAGTCCCAGTATTGATCCCTGTGGCACTCCACCCTCTTCCATTGACCCTACCCTCTGTTTTCTGTCTAATAACCAATTCCTAATCCACATAATGACATTGCCTCTTATCCAATGACTTTTTGATTTTCTCAGGAGTCTCTCATGACGAAATTTGTCAAAGGTTTTCTGAAAATCCAGATACACTACATCAACTGGCTTACCATTATCCACATGTTTATTCATGCCTTCAAAGGAATGAAGCAAATTGGTGAGGCAAGACTTCCCTCAGTTGAACCCATGCTGACTCTGTCCCATTAAACCATGTTTATCTATGTGTTCTGTAATTTTATCTTTATAATAGTTCCCACTATTTTGCCCAACACTGAAATTGGTCTTGCCAGTCTTTAATTTTCCAGACCACCCCAGGAACCCTTTTAAAAAATCAATTTTACATTGGCCACTCTCCAATCTTCAGGTACTACCGATGATTTAAACAACAGGTTACAGATTACTAACAGCAGATCAACAATTTCATATTTCTTCCTGGATTTGGGCTTCAGCTGAATCATCTTCACATTAGACTTCTGGTGTTTACAGCTTCATGTGCCCTCCTACAATATAGGCTCTGTCTTTCTCCTGACTTTTTATCAACACAGTAGTCTAAGTCTTTCTCCTTTTAACACCAGACACTTTTCTAATATTGCAGTGTATTGGTATAGTCTTTCATTAGCTTCTGTGGAGTCATGTTGAATGATGATGGCTTGGAGTTCTATCTCGTGGCCATTTGGGGTATCTGTGAAATTGAGCAGTTGTCAAGAGCCTAGTTTCTAGTAAGTAGGCATGAAAGTCACAATAAAAATCTAACATTATTGACATTATGTAAGCCATATTGAGCCTGCAAATAAGTGGGAAAATGTGGGATACAAATGTAACAAATAAATTAGACCAGTCGCAGCAGAAGTGAGGGAGTGAATTATTTTTTCTTTGATGCCCTGTACCTCTGGAGAAATATAAACTGCATATTTGCTCACACTGGAGCCTGCAAAGGCCTCTCCGGTACTATGTAAGCCACATTGAGCCTACAAATAGGTGGGAAAATGTGGGATACAAATGTAACAAATAAATATTTGAGTTCTTTCAGTACCCTGGAGTGTATGCCATCTGGTCCAGGTTACTTACTACTCTTTAACTTGTCGATTTGGCTCAGTACATCTTCCAGGCTACCGAGATTTCTTTTAGTTCCTCCACATCTTCACTGTTGACAACCATTTCTGGTACAGGTACATCTCTTGCATCCTCTTCTGTAAAGACCAAAGGAAAGAATTCATTCAATCTCTCCGCTATGGCCTTTATTACCTAGATGACTTCCTCTTCATAGGTAGTGGAAGCAGAGAATGTGCAGTAGCTTTAGGTGCTTTCCAAAGGGCTGCCCAATGTTTCAGTATACTTTAGTCAGGAAAAAAAAAACATAGGTCCAGTATCCTTCCTAACATTTTGGGGCATCAAGCTAGATGCCGCTCAGCAAGTCTCAAGGCTGCCATAAGGCATATCGATTAAACTGAGGCAGGAGATCCAGAGTTTCCACCAAGCAAAGAAAGAAAGCTACCTTAGAGCAATTTCAGTTGCTGCTAGGCTTTCATGCCTTTGCAGCAAGAATTGTCCCTATGGATTCAATTTTTTTTCCCAGCGCTTAGATTTGGCATCCATAGGCATTAAAAAGATTTATCATTTCATCTGCATTACCCATTCTCTAAAAGAGGATCTGTGGGTATGGGATACTTTTTTTTTGAGTTGTTTTAATGGGTGGAACTTCTGGCAGAGCACCCATGTGAGCAATGCAGAATTGCAGTTGTTCACAGATGCCTCCAGTGGTACAGGTTTTGGTATGTACTTCAGAAGTGCCTGGTGCTCTAAATGTTGGCCTGTGAGTTGGCATGACATGGGTACTATGTGAAACATTTCCATTTTGGAGCTTTTCCCTATCCTGGTGGTGCTAAGTTTGTGGGCCCTGACAGTGGTGTTCCTTGGTCAACTGCCACCTGGGGCAGATTGCCGCTGTGCACCCCCCAGGTGCTGTGCACACACACACCCCTGGCACATCGCCTCCCCCTGCTGCATCACCTCCAAACCCCCCCCCCCCCCCCGGGTGCATTGCTGTTACCTCCTGGGCCCTGAGCTCAGTCAACACGCACATAGTCTTCAGGACAGAGAAAATGGCAGTGGTGGAAGTCATAAACAGACTATCCGTTAGAACGTAGTTATTTCATTGCTCAGAGAGATAGTTCTAACCTGTATGCATTTTATTATAACTTTTAGAGCTATGCATGTTCCCGGAAAGCATAATAACATTGCAGATGCTCTTTCTATGGTTATGTGTATCCACTTTAAAATTATAAAATATCAGCAAGGTCAACACGGGCATATAAATGTGTAATTTTTGAACATAAACATTTTTGTCAGTTATTTTAGAAATTTTCCTGTCAGAACTGCTACTCTTCTTCAGACACAACCTCTACTCCAAATGCGTACGTCACCTTGGATCCTTCTCCTCCATCTTTTTCTTCATCATCTTCATCAAGCTCTCTTCTGCATAAGTGGTGGGTCTCGTATGGGTGATTGTCCAGCTTATTTTCAAAGGAGATCGCCGGCCATCGGTATAATCGAAAGCCAATTTTGGCCGACTCCAACTGCTTTCCGTTGCTGGGACGGCCAAAGTTCCCGGGGGCATGTCGGAAGGGTAGCGAAAACGGGACAGGGGCATGCCGGGGCATGCTTAAGAGATGGGTGCCCTCGGTCGATAATGGAAAAAAAAAGGGCGTCCCTGGCGAGAATTTTGTCCACTTTATTTGGTCCCTTTTTTTCAGGTCCAAGTCCCAAAAAAGTGCCCGAACTGACCAGATAACCACCGGAGGGAATTGGGGATCATCTCCCCTGACTCCCCCCGTGGTCACTAACCCCCTCCCACCCTAAAAAAACAACTTTAAAAACTTTTTTGCCAGCCTCTTTGCCAGCCTCAAATGTCATACTCAGGTCCATCACAGCAGTATGCAGGTCCCTGGAGCAGTTTTTAGTGGGTGCAGTGCACTTCAGGCAGGTGGACCCAGGCCTAACCCCCCACCTGTTACACTTGTGGTGGTAAATGTGAGCCCTCCAAAACCCACCCGAAACCCACTGTACCCACGTGTAGGTGCCCCCCTTCATCCCTAAGGGCTATGGTAGTGGTGAACAGTTGTGGGGAGTGGGTTTTGGGGGGCTCAGCACCCAAGGTAAGGGAGTTATGCATCTGGGAGCAATTTCTGAAGTCCACTGCAGTGCTCCCTAGGATGCCCGGTTGGTGTCCTGGCATTGGTGCCCGGTATAAGAGGCTTGGACAGGCTAAGCCTCACCTGCTGTGCTCTGAGAGGTTTAAATTGTTGATTTACCTTCATCCTCACAGCAGGAGCTGCAGTGAAAGCCCTCTAGCCTTGTATAACCAATTGTAGAAATTGGTTTATGGTTTGTTTACCTTACTGCTGGGAGAGCAGGGGGAGGGGGGGGGGGGGGTTGGCTGGGTTGCCAGGGAGATATTTAAGGAGGATGACTTCCTGACCTGCACTGAGAACAGATAGCAGCCGAATCGGACAACCAGACAACAAAGGTAGAAAAGATCATTTTATTTTCATTATAGTGTTTGGAATATGTCCACTTTGAGAATCAGGTGCTCAACATTAAAAGTTTATATTTATTTACTTATTTATGGCATTTTATCCCACATTAAACATGAATTAGGGTGTTTTGTGGCTCTACATGAGAATTGTGATGATATGATCCCTTGTTTCATATTGTTGACGGTCTGCATTTTCCGTATGGGTGGTATATTGGTGTATTAGGTTCTGCCCAGTGTAATATTTATGGTACAGTAAGGTTCTGAGTGTGTTTTTGCACAAAGTTGTGCATAGTGTTTTGCAGTTGAGCGATTGTGCTTAGAATGTGTTTTGAGCAACCACTTTATTCTTTGACATATGATACATATCTAATATCTAAATTTAATAAAATGTATTGTGACTTTTATTTTAATTTTTTTTCTGTTATCAGACAATTATGGATTTAAGATCCACCCCTGGCCCCACCCCTAACCCCACCCCCTTTAGCCTCCCCAAACAGTTGGGTCACCGTCCGCCTATGTGTCCTGGCATGTGAGGGGGACCAGTGCACTACGAATGCTGATTCCTCCCACAACCAAATGCCTTGGATTTGGTCGTTTTTGAGATGGGCGTCCTCGGTTTCCATTATTGACAAAAACCGAGGTTGCCCATCTCTAAGTTTGTCCATCTCAACATTTAGGTCGACCATCTCTAAGGGCGACCTAAATGTTGAGATTTGGGCGTCCCCAACTGTATTATCGAAATGAAAGATGGACGCCCATCTTGTTTCGATAATACGGGATGCCCCGCCCATTTGCGGGGACATCCTCAGAGATGGTCACCTTTAGAGATGGTCATCCCCATTCGATTATGCCCCTCCACTACGCCAAACTTTGTATTGTTATTTGATTATTTCTACTGCTGTAATTGTCTATTGCTTATGTTTGCTTTATTCATACTGTATACCACCTTGAGTGAATTTTTCAAAAAGGTGGTAAATCAATCCTAATAAATAAATTAAAAATATTCTTCAATATCCTTCCTTATCCCCTAGAGTCTTAAAGCTTTGGACTGCATTCATTAGAGTTGAGTATAATTCTCTCCCACAATAAGGGACTGCACTCCATTTCAGATAGCAGTGAATTTACTTTCCCCTCCTCATCATATCCAGTCATGGGGCTTCATACAGTTTCCTTTCTACACTATATCAAACCTCAAAATTTTGTTGCAAATCTGTATTCTAGTTGGGAACAAATGGATCTGCCTTGAAATGTTCTAGGTCAGATTTTTATTGACGTGTTCTGCTTTTTTATACACCACTTTCAGTGAATGTTTTATCTATTGAGAAAAGCAATTTGCCTCTGCTGTTTAATGATTTATCATATTGTCTACTTCTGCGTAACTTCTTTTGTTGTATTGATCAACAATATTTTTATTATTATTATTGTAATCTGCTTTAGATATGTCATTTTTCCTTTCTGGTTTAAAATAGGCTGTAAAATATTGCCATGTATGAATATTCCAACTGCATGCAAACACAGAGGTAAATATTTTTTAAAAAATACTGCGCAGGTGAGGAAACCAGCTAGGTATTGAACTGGTACTTTGGCCCAGCTAGATTTATCAAACTCGGCCAGCTAGTGCTGACAATCAGCACTGACCTGCCTAGTTCTAGGAATCTCCCGCATGATTCTTCTACTGACCACCTTGTGGAAATCAATGTTCTAAGTCGCTGGGCCAGTTCTGTGGAACAATGTCTCCATTGAAATACATCAGCTATGATCCCATTGGATATGCTTTGATACCTGGACCTTTTCAGTTTTTTCACTTGCCAGGATGTGAAGCTACGACTGTGTGCCTTGGCCTGTAGGTTTGATACTTTTCTCTATTTCTCCATCTTTCCTATGGTTATTGTAGTTCCTTTCTTGAAATCTCTCATATTATTATTACTGTGAACTGCTATGATGGCATGTACCCTTCAGCAGTAGATCATAAAGAAACTTGAAACCTGCCACATCTCCCTTCCCTTTCTGTGTTCACTGGGAGTAATTTTATATCAGAGCAATCATGTTGAAAGTCCATAAAGATCCCTATTTTATTTCCATTTTATAAAAGTGAGACAGGCACCTATGTGCCTTTATAAAATAAGCACTTAGAACAAATTCAACCACACACACTTATACTTGCTGTGAAGATGGTGTGCTAAAACTTGAACAAGCTAATTTTATAAGGGGGGGCATCATTTAAGTGAGATATTTTAGTAATGTATATGCAATTGAGCAGAGATCTCTTACAAATTCTGACCTATGCAAAATGCTTGCTTCAAAATGGTGGTGTGTACTTTGCTGGTGGGTGTGCACAGGAGTGCACATGGGCAGTGCACATGTAAATTATAAAATACTATAACTTCCACACATACAGTGGGGGAAATAAGTATTTGATCCCTTGCTGATTTTGTAAGTTTGCCCACTGACAAAGACATGAGCAGCCCATAATTGAAGGGTAGGTTATTGGTAACAGTGAGAGATAGCACATCACAAATTAAATCCGGAAAATCACATTGTGGAAAGTATATGAATTTATTTGCATTCTGCAGAGGGAAATAAGTATTTGATCCCTCTGGCAAACAAGACCTAATACTTGGTGGCAAAACCCTTGTTGGCAAGCACAGCGGTCAGACGTCTTCTGTAGTTGATGATGAGGTTTGCACACATGTCAGGAGGAATTTTGGTCCACTCCTCTTTGCAGATCATCTCTAAATCATTAAGAGTTCTGGGCTGTCGCTTGGCAACTCGCAGCTTCAGCTCCCTCCATAAGTTTTCAATGGGATTAAGGTCTGGTGACTGGCTAGGCCACTCCATGACCCTAATGTGCTTCTTCCTGAGCCACTCCTTTGTTGCCTTGGCTGTATGTTTTGGGTCATTGTCGTGCTGGAAGACCCAGCCACGACCCATTTTTAAGGCCCTGGCGGAGGGAAGGAGGTTGTCACTCAGAATTGTACGGTACATGGCCCCATCCATTCTCCCATTGATGCGGTGAAGTAGTCCTGTGCCCTTAGCAGAGAAACACCCCCAAAACATAACATTTCCACCTCCATGCTTGACAGTGGGGACGGTGTTCTTTGGGTCATAGGCAGCATTTCTCTTCCTCCAAACACGGCGAGTTGAGTTCATGCCAAAGAGCTCAATTTTTGTCTCATCTGACCACAGCACCTTCTCCCAATCACTCTCGGCATCATCCAGGTGTTCACTGGCAAACTTCAGACGGGCCGTCACATGTGCCTTCCGGAGCAGGGGGACCTTGCGGGCACTGCAGGATTGCAATCCGTTATGTCGTAATGTGTTACCAATGGTTTTCGTGGTGACAGTGGTCCCAGCTGCCTTGAGATCATTGACAAGTTCCCCCCTTGTAGTTGTAGGCTGATTTCTAACCTTCCTCATGATCAAGGATACCCCACGAGGTGAGATTTTGCGTGGAGCCCCAGATCTTTGTCGATTGACAGTCATTTTGTACTTCTTCCATTTTCTTACTATGGCACCAACAGTTGTCTCCTTCTCGCCCAGCGTCTTACTGATGGTTTTGTAGCCCATTCCAGCCTTGTGCAGGTGTATGATCTTGTCCCTGACATCCTTAGACAGCTCCTTGCTCTTGGCCATTTTGTAGAGGTTAGAGTCTGACTGATTCACTGAGTCTGTGGACAGGTGTCTTTCATACAGGTGACCATTGCCGACAGCTGTCTGTCATGCAGGTAACGAGTTGATTTGGAGCATCTACCTGGTCTGTAGGGGCCAGATCTCTTACTGGTTGGTGGGGGATCAAATACTTATTTCCCTCTGCAGAATGCAAATAAATTCATATACTTTCCACAATGTGATTTTCCGGATTTAATTTGTGATGTGCTATCTCTCACTGTTACCAATAACCTACCCTTCAATTATGGGCTGCTCATGTCTTTGTCAGTGGGCAAACTTACAAAATCAGCAAGGGATCAAATACTTATTTCCCCCACTGTATATAACAAATATTGGGGCGAACATTTACACCTGCTCTAGGGCTCAGGGGTCTGCTTATCTTTATACAATAGGCTTCACGTGGAGGGACATAATCGAACGTCGCCGGCCAAATAGATCGCCGGCGACCTATGTCGGCGGCAGCGCTACAGCTGGCCGGAACCGTATTATCGAAAAAGATGGCCGGCCAAATATGGTTTAGCCTGCCCAAATGCCGTGAAGTTCGCCGGGTTTGAGATGGCCGGGTTTGTTTTTCAGCGATAATGGAAAGTTATGTCGGCCATCTCAAACCCCAGCCAAATTCAAGGCATTTGGCCGTGGGAGGAGCCAGCATTTTTAGTGCACTGGCCCCCCTGACATGCCAGGACACCAACCAGCCACCCTAGGGGTCACTGCGGTGGACTTCAGAAAAGCTCCCACGTGCATAGCTCCCTTACTTTGGGAGCTGAGCCCCCCAAACCCACTACCCACAAATGTACTGCACCCACTAAAATGGCTCCAGGGACCTGCATACAGCCTCTAGGACTTATTGCTGCTGTATAACTTTGGCACACCAGTTCAAACCTGAAGACTAATCTCTCTGAAAAAGTCCTTTCTTGAAATAACCACGTTTACTCACAGTTAACTGCAGATCAGAGGTTGTGCCCCACTGGCAAAGAGTCCCCTGGTACTAAGATTAGCAGTAGGTCAGAGCTGGCACAATGGTGTACAATGCCCTCTTTCAGCACCATTCAAGGTAAGAACTACGTTCTCTAACGTGGGTAACACAGGAAAGGGAACTAAAACTGACTTACAAAAATGGCCACTACCGCATGGACTACAACAGGAAACAAAACAGGGCACACTCTGACCCAGTTAGCAGAGGGGAAAAGCACCATGGGAGTAGAGCCCAGTACCCTACACCAACCACAATGGATTGCTAATGTGACTCTGCAGGGCACCTAATAGAAAAGGTGTCACACTCACCCGCGAGCCACATCGCAACCAGGGAAAGGCTGTCGGAGGATACAACACATTCTGCTGTCATGGAGGTGGGTACGGCATTTGAGGCTGGCATACAGGCTGGCAAAAAAGGTTTTTAGTTTTATTTTTTTAGTTTGGAAGGGGATTGGTGACCACTGGGAGAGTATGGGGAGGTCATACCCCATTCCCTCCAGTGGTCATCTGGTCAGTTGAGGCACCTTTTTGAGGCTTGGTCGTGAAAATTAAAGGACCTGGTAAAGCTGGCGAAATACTGCTTAACGCCGCTTTTTTTTTCCATTATCGGCGAAAGCCGGCCATCTGGTAGCCACGCCCATGCCCGCCCATGTCCCACCTTCGCTAATCTACCGACACGTCCCCTTGAACTTTCGCCGGTGAAGCGACGGGAAAGCGGTGATGCTGTCAAAAATGCCGCGTTCAATTATACCGATTTCGCCGCTTTTAAGAAATCGCTGGCCATCTCCCGATTTGTGTCGGAAGATAGTCGGCGATCACTTTCGATTATAAGCTGGATAGGCACCTTAAATGGTGCTTTAAATAGATCCCCACCACCACCACCACTTATAAAATTACCCTCTACAAGGGCAATTCTGTATACTAGGCTCTAACATTTAAATGCACACTATGAGCTGGATTCAGTAAATGGCACTCAAAATTCAACACTGAAAAGAATCGGCACTGAATGGTATTCTACAATGTGTGTTCCGGGATCGGCGCTCTTATAGAATAGCATGTAGAACTGGGATCTGCACTCAACTTTTGGTGCGAGGAGTTATACCAACTGAAACCAGGTGTCAATCCCAGCGCGCAAGCTGGGCACAGATCTGCACTACTCTATAACACTGCATACATTTTAAGAGAGTACCTATGACCTGCCCATGTCCCTCCCATGGCCAGGCCCCCATTTGCAGATCCATGCAGAAACACTAAGAAGCTATTCTATAAATGGGTGCATGTGTTTACATGTGGATCTGCCATTTCTGCCCCATTCGATGCCTTACATTTGTTAGAACACTTTTTCGCTCTGAATTTTCGATGAGGAAGTAGTGCCTAACGTTCAGCACCGTATATACAATTTCCCTATATGCACATAAATGTTTAGAACATAAAAACAGCCATATTGGGTCAGACCAATGGTCCATCTAACACAGTATCTCGTCCAGATCACAAGTACCTGGCAGAAACCCAAATAGTAGCAACATTCCATGTTACCAATCCCAGGGTAAGCAGTGGCTTCCCTATGCCTGTCTCAATAACAGACTATGGACTTTTCCTCCAGGAAATTGTCCAAACCTTTTGACTATATAATACTAGTATATATACTTGTATGTGCACACATGCATGCATCTATTCTAATATGCTATCTAAGCACTATTCTATAAATACCTGCCTATTTTGCATAGTGTATGTTTGCAAGGGGAACATATAAGGGTTGTGCATAGGTGGGACATAGATGGGGTAAAATCCTGACCCGAACAGAAATTAGCATTAGGCTGTCAATGATAAGCTTCCTCTCTTTCTCCTTGTTGTCAAAAAAACATTTCAAAAGAAAAAAAAAACCCATCTGTGATGCCCTGGGATCCCCTGCCTCCCTCTAATCAAAAAATAGGATCCCCCAGCTACCCTCTTTCCAGAGAGAATATCCTGGGGCATTGCTGTTAGGATAGTTTCTTCTGACAGTGTAGAAGGAAGGACAAAGCTTATTCCCACTGAGCCAACACTCACTTCTGTCAAGGAAAGGTTGGAGGGAAAGGGCATCACTTAGGAGGGTTTTTTTTTTTCTTTTAAATATTCCATTGGAAAGGAAGGAGGGAAGGGGGGATGGTATGGTCACATTTTTTAAACAGGCCAATGGAAAGAGGGATGGGATGCCCACAACCTGTTTTTTAAAACACAGCATCAGGAGAGAGACAGGAAGAAAGAATAGCCACCCGGATTTAGGCCTGCCTTTTCCCTGATGTAATCGCTAAGGGGCCCTTTTACCAAGCAGCGGTAAAAGGGGCCCTGCGCTAGTGGCAGTGCGAAGGGGCCCTGCACTAGTGGCAGTGCGTGTTTCTGACACGTGTTGAGGCCCTTTTTACTGCAGAGGGTAAAAAAGTTGAAAAAATAAATGGCCAATTAGTGAATGGCCATTAGGGCGTGAGCTGTTACCGACACCTATTTAGTAGGTAGAAAGAGTTCACGAGCTAAAAATGCACTAATCGGGAGGTGCTGGTAATGTTGCTGTGCTAACTGATTAGCACTGAGTACGTCTATTCTCTGCCCCACCAAACACACTGCCAATGTTAAAAAATAAAAAGCATTTTTTAGCATGTGGGAAGCATGTGCAGATGTCAACACTACTGCGGGATACTGGAGCATGCCCCACAGCAGTGCATTTTCCCACAGGGTAAGCACACATTAGTGCTTATTGCCACTTAGTAAAAGGACCCCTGTTTATTTTAGAAACAACAAGAACCTTTCCACGTTCTAAAAGAGGCATTTCATGAATGACACTTCCAAAATGACATCTGTAAAAAATATATTATTTTTACCTTTACTGTATTCACGTACCAATCTGCTGAGCACGAGGTTCTTGTTATGACAAAGAAATGCCATTCGATATGTTATTATTGTCAATGCATGCCATAATTATTTTCTGCTGGTGGCTTTGACAATACATTTTTGACAGCTAAGCATTTTGTGTGTTCCATATCACTGTTATAATAAACAGGCAAAATAGAATATAGCTGAGCTTATGCTATTATTATCAGTAAAGGCACAAGGTATGCACTGACATTTTTTCATGTTGTTCTCTTTTCAACTTCATTTATATTTCTTCTTTCTTTTTGTTTTGGAGGAGGGTTAAATTTATTATTTTTTATTTTGCTCCATTTTGTTTATTTGAAACAAAAATAATATAAAGATACAAAGAACAAAACAAAACAGAAAAATGTCATGCCTCATCACCTTCAATGCAAAAAAGAAACAACAAACAAACAAATAGAATATCCCCTCTTGGCCCCACCCCAGATTCCCTTCTAGCCGTGTTTACCATAGTGATTTGTTTGTACAGGGCAGAAACAATCCTCACTCGCTTGTGGTTTTCATTCAACTTCGCAACCCTGCTTACTTTAGCATACTTAGAGAGGCATTTTCGACTGGGGACACCCATCTCTAAGGGCGCCCATCTCCAAGGACGGCGCCGCAAAGGGGCGGGGCCAACCATATTTTCAAACGAGATGGGCGTCCATCTTTCATTTCGATAATATGGTTGGGGGCGCCCAAATCTCAACATTTAGGTCAACATTAAAGAGTTCACGAGCTAAAAATGCACTAATCGGGAGGTGCTGGTAATGTTGCTGTGCTAACTGATTAGCACTGAGTACGTCTATTCTCTGCCCCACCAACACATTTTTTGGGTGGGAGGGGGTTAGTGACCACTGGGGAAGTAAAGGGAGGTCATCCCTGATTCCCTCCGGTGGTCATCTGCCCAGTTCAGGCACCTTTTCGAGGCTTGGTCATGAAAAAAAAGGGACCAAGTAAAGTCGGCCAAATGCTCGTCAGGGACGCCCTTCTTTTTTCCATTATCGGCCGAGGATGCCCATCTCTTAACCACGCCCCTGTCTCGCCTTCAGTACGCTGCCGACACGCCCCTGTGAACTTTGGTTGTCCCCGCGACGGAAAGCAGTTGAGGATGCCCAATATCGGCTTTCGATTATGCCGATTTGGGCGACCCTGAGAGAAGGACGCCCATCTCCCGATTTGTGACGAAAGATGGGCGCCCTTCTCTTTTGAAAATGCCCCTGATAGTATACTACTTACATAGCAATTCATTGTTATATCACAGGTATACTGCAGGAGCAAAAAACTCTGGTTCAAATGTATAAGAACATAAGAATAGCCATATTGGGTCAGACCAATGGTCCATCTAGCTCAGTATCCTGTTTCCAACAGTGGCCAATCCAGGTCCCAATTACCTGTCAGAAACCCAAATAATAGCAAGATTCTGGAATCCCAAATAGTAGCAACATTCCATGCTACCAATCCCAGGGCAAGCTGTGGCTTCCCCATGTCTGTCTCCACAAGGAACTTGTCCAAATGTTTTTTAAACCCAGATACACTAACCGCTGTTACCACATCTTCCGGCAAAGAGTTCCAGAGCTTAACTATTCGTCGACTGAAAAAATATTTCCTCCTATTTTTTAAAGTATTTCCACGCAACTTCATTGAATGTCCCCTAGTCCTTGTACTTTTTGAAAGAGTAAAAAAATCATTTCACTTCTACACTGCTCAAAATTTGTGTTGGTGAAGCAAGATTGAGGCATTCAGGCATATTTGATCATGTTTTTCCTCCCAAATCTGAATATTTAGAATGTGGCAAATACCATGAATAGCTGGATTTCAAAGGATAAAGTTCAAGTTCAGTAATAGTAGGGCATACTTAACCCCTATAGTTCTCTGGTTGGTTCTTGGCATTTTTGCTAAGGTTCAGTGTAGGTGTGAAGTAGATTCATGCTAGTTTTTTTGAAACTTAAGAGAATAATTAACTCAGTTTGCAACCCCAGGAGCACTGGCTTGTATAGTGGTTGACCCAACATTCCTGGTGCAAGGTAGCAACACCTCTGAAGATGTTGACTTGTCATGAATAACGCAACTTGGGCCCCTTTTACAAAGCTGCAGCATAAGGGGGCCTGCACGGGCGTCAGCAGATGTTTTTGACGTGCACCAAGGCCCTCTTTTACCACAGCAGGTAAAAGGCAGGTCTTTCTTTTTTTCAGGAAATGGCTGTGCGGCAAGTGAAGCACTTGCTATGCGGCCATTTCGGGGGGGGGGGGAGCACTTACCGCCACCCCAATGGGCTCCGATGCTAACCTGGCGGTAACCGGGCAGAATGCGGCACTGCCCGATTACCGCTGCATGCACACTGGTGCTACAAAAATAAAAATATTTTTGTACTGCCATATGACGCATGCTGGGGGGGGGGGGGGGGGGGAACTATCACCAGGCTGCTGCGGTAGCCCGGTGGTACTTCCCTTTTAGCAAGCAGTAACCCTACATTGGGCTTATCACCGCTTTGTAAAAGGGCCCCCTTGTGAGGTTGAACACCGGGTGCAATTTTCATTCTACATAATAATGAGCTGCTTTACATATATCTGAATGTGACACAGCTCATTGTTATTTAACATGTGTTACGTTACAAATATCATTATTGCCAATCCACATACATTAATTGTCCAAATAAAACATTTTATTGAAATGAAGCAGCTTATTGTATAGACTCCTTAATTTGATCTTGCATGCAAACAAGAGAACCTATTTTGTAGTCCTAAAATTAATTAATAGATCAAAGTCAAAGGCTGTACATCCAGTGTTAATACATATAAAAAGCAGCATAGCCTCTGGTTCTGTTTAAACTTCATCCCAAAATAGCATTAGTCTTGGTAGCCCTAATTCTTGTTCCTAATTGGCTAATCTATTTCTTCCCTGTGGCTTTTCCATTTTCTGTTACTAGTTTGTGATTGCAGTTTCAATGGTATAATGTAAGTGCTTTGATATTGGCATCTGCACTTTAATTATACTTCTCTCTTTTTAAGAATAAAAAGAGCATTCATTGTGGTCATTCACTGGTTACCGTCTTAAAACTTATGTAGTTTATTTGTACATATTTCAGAGATATACAGCTGTCACAACAAAAACCTAGTGTACCTGAATATAAACCACCTTGAGCTACTATTGAAAAATGTGTGAGTTGAATCCAAATAAATAAATACACAAAAATAAAGTAAAATAAATCTCACGGAAGACTATTTTCAAAACCACTTAGGTGATTTATGTGAACAAATTGTCTGATGAAAATAGTCTTTCCCTGTCTTGTGAACACAGTGTTTCAAAGGAATTTGCACTGGTAATAAGGATATGCGCTACTGTCCCCTGCCCTAGAAAGTCAGCCACTATGGTAAAAACTCTGCGTTAGTTACCTAACACAGGAGTAGGAGAATTTAGGCGTGGTGCGGGTGGGCAGAGGAGTGGCTAGCTGTGAAATTTAGTGCACAGGTCATAACTGTGTGCTGTCAGGATTGCTGATAGTAACATAGTAACATAGTAGATGATGGCAGAAAAAGACCTGCACGGTCCACCCAGTCTGCCCAACAAGATAAACTCATGTGTCATTTTTTGCGTATACCTTACCTTGATTTGTACCTGTCTTTTTCAGGGCACAGACCGTATAAGTCTGCCCAGCACTATCCCCGCCTCCCAACCACCAGCCCTGCCTCCCACCGCTGGCTAAGCTTCTGGGGATCCCTTCCTTCTGAGGAGGATTCCTTTATGTTTATCCCACTCATGTTTGAATTCCGTTACCGTTTTCCTCTCCACCACCTCCCGCGGGAGAGCATTCCAAGCATCCACCACTTCCTGACATTTTTCTTGAGTCTGCCCCCTTCAATCTCATTTCATGTCCTCTCGTTCTACCGCCTTCCCCTCTCCGGAAAAGGTTCGTTTGCAGATTAATACCTTTCAAATATTTGAACGTCTGTATCATATCACCCCTGTTTCTTCTTTCCTCCAGGGTATTGCTGATAGTGTAGCTGAGCTTACCACCACTTCAGAAGAAGGTGTTAATTGCAGATGTGCTGCTGGTATTTCATTAGTTCAGCTGCTGTCACAATTGGTGGTGTTGTATTGACCCCCCCAACACATCCAGTCCCCTCCCTAACCACACTGACACAGTGCCCCTTCCTCCAACCCCCCTGATACAGAGTCAACTAAGGATCCCCTTTTCCCAACCCCCTCATGAAATCTCCTACTTCCACTGATGTAAACCCCACCCCTCCCTGCAGAAGTAATCTCTCCTCCACCCCGACCTCCTCTTAGGTCCTACCTCATATCATTATTGGTGGTCAGTGGTGCCGGGTGAGAGTGAGCCTCCCCTGTTCTTGCCCAGGCCTTGACCAAGAAACAAAATGGATACCTTTAGAAGAATGCCACTTGCGAAATGCATCATTTTTGTTTACACGACGATCTAATTTTCCACTACCCCGGAAGCAGGTTCACTGGAACTGAAACAACATGATTTTCTAGCAGTGGATGTCGGGAGATTCAAGTGTTTTTCAGCACTGTGATTTTCTACATCAGTTAAGTACTGGGGTCGTTGTTGGTTGGTGGTGTTTTTAAAGAAAGTAAAATAAAGGCTTTTTTTTTATATAATAACAGGTGTTAGTGTTAAAGGCAGATGATTAAGAAATTCAAAAGTGCTGTAGATCTGGAATGGCTGTGTGTCATAAGAGATCTCATAGCCCATGCAATAGTTCTATGATGCCTCTGTTCTAACCTTGATGTTCTATAGATAAATATTACATATATATAAAAAAAAATAAAACAAAATGTTGTGACATAAATGAAGAAATTAATGAAGAAATATTTGTTACCTTTAATTAGTTGACCTGTATGAGATATTTAGTCTTGGTTGCCCAGTTGAAGTGCTTCCCTTTTTTTTGCGTTGATGATATCTTTATGGAGTATCTTTATTTCCCTTGTTTTTTTTGGATGAATAAAAAAGAATGTGCCAAATTCTGAAAATACAATTTATTAGTAGGATAAGTAAGGCGAACAAAGCATGTCAGGCAATTATTTTCTTATCAGCAATTACATCACAAAATAGAACTGGCAGCAGCAAAGAACTAATAATTATTTTTCTTGTAAGAACAAGTTTCACTAATGAACAAAACAAATGTGAAATCAGGGACCACTTGATCTGATTAACACTTTTCAACGAGCAACTTATTTACTTGACCCCTGAACTATAGGAGATAGGAGATAAACAAAACATTTCCAACCTTATTGTGGTATTTGAACATAATCCATTCAGAGGTCTCTGGCTCCACAATATAGTTCATAATTCATAGTTCACCTTAATTCAATATTTATTTATTATATTTGTATCCCACACTTTCCCCACTAAAAGCAGGCTCAATGAGGCTTACATAGTAATAGGTAACACAGAATTTTGTTATGTAAAGTAGGAAATTAAGTATAACATAATAGAAGGATGGATGGGTAGTAAATGGATGGGTAGGTAGGTAGAAACAGGTGATAGAGAGAGGAGGGTAAGGTGGGAGATAGAACCATTAATATTTGGTTGGTCTGGATGGCTCCTGCTGAATCTTCATTGTAAAATCATCCTGATTTGGTTTGTAATTAAGGGCAATCTCATCAAATGTCAATACATTTAAACATATATACATATATAATCCAGGAGTTAGTGATACTGATAACATTTCCCATCTGCATTTAAAAACAAGTACTTATGATAATATAAGATTTTATTTAATCATCATAACAAATTTGATGCATTTATTTCAGAAATTAACCTTATTTTCATCTGCTTCTTCTTCTTTTGCTTTTGCTTGGTTTCCATGAAGGCAGATAGGAGCCAGCTTAGTGGAAAATGATAACTACATCTGGATCAGCCTGGAAGTGGAACTATTATGGAGGAAAACTTTGAAGAGGGGCAAAAATGAGCTTTTTTTCTCTAGTGGTTGTCACGGTTTTAAACATACAGTGTTTATATTACCAGAAAGGGTAAATTTTAGAGTTTAGACTCTTTTATCTAAGCTTCCTAAATTCCAACACATATAGGTAGCTATAGAAAGCAGAGGCATATAATTTGTGTTATAATAGGAATGGAAGTGTTTTAAAAGTCATTGCTTTGTAAAACTATAACAAGGCTTCTTTCAAAATCTTGACTATTCCAGTGACTTGATGAATATTTGAAGTCAGGATCAGCAATGAATTAATACGCTATCCAATGTTTCACCAAATGCAAATGATGCATGTAATCTTTTTTGTTTTCATTCTGAATTTTCATGGTATATTATTCACCAAATTCTATAAAAGTCGTAAAAAATTACATGCACAAATTTGGGTGCGTTCCCAATTTGCGTGTGCAATGTACTTGAATAATGAATCAATTAGTGCCAATAATTGAGTTCTTAACTAGCAATTATTAATGATAATTAGATTTAATTAAAAGTTATGCTTAAAAATTTAGGCACAGAATTCAGGCGTAAATGTTACGCATGGGTCCAATAAGGGGGCACAGCCCTGGAAGGGTCATGGGCAGATCAGGGGCAGTCCTTTAATTTATGCAAACTGTTATAGAATAAAGGGGATCCGCTCATAATTTAGGGGTGGGGATTTACACCAAGGTTTCATTGGTATGAATGGTCGTTCTTCAATGTAGTCCCGTTTCCTGATGCTAAGCGCTATTCTATAAATGGCGATTAGCTTTAAGTGCTAATTTTTTTGGTGTGCTGATTTTTTAGGTGCCATTCACAGAATTTAATAATATACTTCTCTTTCTTAGATAATGCAAACAGCTCACTTGAACTGCAAAATATCTTAACTATGGCTGGGCACAAGCTGCTAGATTTGTAGTCACCTAGCAGTACAAATATATAGAAAGTCTGTTTCCAATTCAGTCCATAATCGACCCTGGAAAAAAGTGCCCTTAGCAGAGGTACGTTTCCTTTTTCTTTTAAACATCTTGATTTTTCTCTAGGGGAGTATACTTCAGTCATGTTCAGTAACTGGCTGTGATCATTTAGATGGAGGTGAGAGCATTCTTTCTTACTGGAGTTATCTTGTTGACATATCTGACAGACCTTGACAGGCATAGCATTTAAAGCTTATTTTGTGTCAGTAGTTTAACACTGCATCTGCCAAAAAAGCCTTCACTAACAGTTCCACAAGACTGAGCTGAGTCTGAGGCAATGCCGAAATGAAGAACCATACCTTACGATCTGTGTTTCATTTCATTTGTTTCTTAAGGCTTTCTTAAACCACTTGTCTATCTTGGCACTTTTTGTAACTCATCAATCAGTTTCCAGTAACTGTTTTCACTTTTGTGGTTGGGAAGAGAAAGTGAGATCTGGCAAGTGGTGACTAGGATTTTGAGAAAGGAGTAGAGAGAAAGGAGTACAAACCCTATACAACCGAAGAGTATCAACATTCATTGAATACTCATTTATCATATTTTTGTTATTCGTATGAGAAGTATTATGAGGAATTCCAATTTCTGTAGGACCAATATGTTTATGTTTTTTGTAGGACTTGATATAACGTCTCATAGATATCTGCACTAAAAATGATATAATGAGCTTTACTCCCATATTCAGTCAATTAGTCTGTTTTTTTAACTATAGGTAATCAATCTTCATTTGATTGATATCCAAGGCCAAGTGATTCATATATCGATATCTTGTTAAAGGAACATTCAGCTAAAAGAAAACAATATTCAGGCTCATAATCAAATAGTTACACTTTATCAATAGCTGGCGAGCATATAAATTTCCATCTGTATATGTTAAAAACCTTTACTGATAGTATTGAGCTGAAAATCTATCTGAATGGCCCAATACTATCTGTATGATATGGGCTAGGTTTGAGGTGGAATAAGAGTAGGCTTTAAAATTATTCAGATAGTGGCCAAAGTGAGCTAGCATCCATTTAAGTTAGAATGCTGAATAGTGATTATGTACTAGAGTACCAGTGTTTGTGAGGGTGCCCATGGGCTCATACAAGAGGGGAAGGTGCATTGTGCCTTTGTGGAGTTGTTTCTGGTACCACCATGATTACAGAAGGGGGTCCCTCCTTCTCATGTACCCTCTTAGGTTTACCTAACTGCTGCAGCAAAGTCTTGAAATAAAATCCACAGAGGCATAATCCTGTGATGGGAAGCCTTAACAGTGACTTGAGAGAGAAAAAAATAGGGAAGAATAATGGCTGTGGTGAAATTTTATTTATTTATTTATTGGGATTTATTAACCGCCTTTATGAAGAGATTCACTCAAGGCAGTGTACAGCAGGTACAGTTTAACATAAAACTTACAATTTTGTTAACAGCATAACAATAGTAAAATAACCAAGAATAAACAAATACAATAAATGAGGTAAACTTGAAAACAGTTAACTGAAACCTAATAATAGAACTACCCTGAAACAGTATCAAAAATATACACATGTAACAGCACTGGAATTCAAATACCAGAGATATAATACAATGTTAACATAATACTAATGATACACCTAATAAGCATGCATTAGAACATTCAAGTAACAGATATGATGCTAAAGATTTTCTATAATATGGCTTACCATATAGCTGAGGGACCAAGAGCAGATATATGATGGGAACAAGATGCGTGGTACAGATTTAGTTGGTTAGCTAAACTCAAGGCAAGAGATAAGTAACTGATAAAGTTAGTGTGTTTGTAGCAAGGTAGTCCAGGTGCAGAATGGGTGTATAGTAAGTCACCCTACATATTAGATTGGGAGAAGAGCCAGGCTTTCACCTGTTTCCTGAAGTAGAGGTAGTCTCAAGATATACGTAGCCCCTTTGGGAGTAAATTCCAGAGTAAGAGGGCTACTCCTGAGAAGGCTCACTGGCGGTTATCACATTGTACAATTTCCTTTCATGAGGGGCCAATAGTGATGATCCTTGAGAGGACCTTAGAGATCTGAAAGGTGTGTAAAGGGCTATTCTTTAAGTACTCTGGCCCATTTTGTCTGAGGACCTTGAAAATCAAGCATAAGAGTTTTAAATTTAGTCCTGTAAGGTAATGGTAGCCAGTGTAGTTTTGCAGGAAGGGTGTGAATTGGGATGATCCACACTCATTTCATGTTTCATTGCTTCACCATGGTGATGAACACCTGCAATTTTATAAAGGCTTTTTCTTTTATGTCCCTCTACATAAAGATACATGTAATGACAAAAACACGTATACTTGATATGTTCCAGTCAATATTCAACCCACAGTGATCAGCAATTTTAAAACGCTGACTGCTGTGGGCAGAATTAGGCCTGGATATTCAATACTGGGCCATGTCTGGGCATTAGCATTGAATATCCAAATTTAATTCTTGATATGAGAGCCATTGTAACTTATGTCAGTCCTGGCCGATAGCCAGGAACTGCATAAAACACTTATGTGAGCCCTGGCTGAATATTGACCAGGAACCACATACAAGCAGGTTCACTCTTGCTAATCACAAAGTTCCCTGATTGCAATCCCTCTCCCTTCCCCCTGAAATCAATAAGTCAGAGACCAGCCCCCCACCCTTTCCCTCCCTTGAAGCCAGTATGCTGGAGACCAGGTCCACCCCCACTTCTGTAGGCCTCACAGGCCTACCTTTTCATTTCCTGGTGTTCTAGTGAGGTTCTACAGGCAAACGCAATGCTCATTTACTCCTGTCTGTTGTGGATCCTTTCTCAAAATGGTCATGTGACCTCTAGCAGCAGCCTTGACATACTAGTGAGTATCACAAGACTGTCTCTAGGGGTTGTGGTGGCCATTTTGAGAAAGGCAGCAGCAAGTGGATGACACCAATGGTCACGCCCCTCCCTACCCTACCATGCACCTATCACATCCCCTCTTCACCTCACCACACCCTCTGCCATGCCTCCTACCCACCCCAATGCCACATAGTCACCTTGATCCCCCCCAAAGAAAACCTTCCTCACCTCCCCTTCTTTCCCCTACCTTATCATGCCCTGGTGGTCTAGTGGCCTCTTAGGGGCAGGAAAAGACCCCACTCTTTCCTGCCTGGTGATGCCACTGCTTGCTCACTGCTGGCGCCCCTTCAAAATGGCTGCTGAGACTTCCAGTGGTGACCTTGGAAGTCTTGTGAGGCTAACGCTTGAAGTCTCCATAGCCATTTTAAAGTGGTGCCGGCAGCGAGAGGGCAGCGGCATCACCGGGCAGGAAAGAGTGGGGTCATTTCCTGCCCTGAAGAGGACACTAGACTACCAGGGCTCGATAAGGTAGGGGAAGGGAGGATACCCCGAGGCCTGCCAGACTGCCCACTTGCCCTCAAACCTGGACAAATGGGCAGGCTGTGAAAACCCGCCCAGACATCCAGCGGTGTCCTCAAAAAGAGGACATGTCTGGGTAAAATCGGACATATGGTAACCCTACCCAATTTCTGCTCAAGGACTGTCCCAGAAGTAACCAGACAGTGCAGGGTGGTTTGAGCTGATATTCAGCAGCACTGTCTGGTTAAGTGCTGCTGAATATAAGTGGATTGGCAGGAAGAAGTGATTTAACTGGGAAGGAGGATCTTCTGTATGGTTAAATCACTTTGAATATTGGGTGATGTGAGGGAGTCTATAGGAAATTATCGCTCTCCCTTAACAGCATTCCCTCGCAGTTACAGAGCCACCTTAAAAGGCAGACCATAGAGCGGGGGAAGAGATGACACAGGTGCAAAGCGGGGAGAGCATGGTCATGCCTGGCCAATTGTGCTGCCTTTTTGGAAAGACAGAACTGTAATACTGGGATTCCAGGCCCAAAATATCCTAGTTGTGCGGCCTTTAAACAGAGAGAGACTTATGCACACTGCGGCCTTGCTAGAACAGGCCATGGGAGAGAACTTTATAGAGATCAAAACTGATTTTTGTGTTTGTTTTCTCCTGACCTGTGAACGGAACAACATCAGTGTGCTTATGGTTTTTCAAGGCTTCAGACTCACCCTCACTCACGCTACTACAGGCGGGTTGTTATAACATATGCACCTATATGTGTACTTTATGCATAAACATAAAGGTATGTTGTTTTTTCCCCCTGAAGTCAATGCAGGATTTGTGCCAGTGTTTTACAAAGATACTATTTAAATAGGCAAAAACAATTCTTCAAGTGGGGAGATAACCAAACATCAATTAAAACAACTCCACATCATAAAGTGTTTAGGACCAATTATAGTCACTCCAATACATATATTATTTTAAATTTTGTAGATCATCAGAAGCGGCTAGAGAAGAAACATACCATCAGCAATATTGGTGGGGGGTTTTGGATCACACTGAGATGGGGATGGAGGGTGTTGAACTAAGCTGGATTTTTGCTTTGAACTTTGTTGTTCCTCAACAGTGGCATAGCTACAGGTGGGCCTGGGTGGGCTACAGCCCACCCAATTTGAACTCAGGCCCACCCAAAATTGTGGCACTCTTGCTGTGGCTGGTGGGAATCCTTCTCCTCAGACAGCCAATGCTCTTCCAAATGGCATCTGGCACCACACACCGGCCCCTCTGCACATGCTCAGTTGTCACCCATGCGGAAGCACTGAGCATGTCCGGACTACTGGCAGCAGAGTCAGCTCAAGTTAAGTGCTTCCAGCTGCTGTTTGGTAGGAGGAAGAAACATAGGCGTAGTTTGACTGTTTCATTTGTGGGGGCAAAGGATGGGCGGAATATATTAGCATATGGGCGGAGCTTATTAGCATATTCATTTGCATATATACATATGCAAATGAATATGCTAATATGTAGGAAAGAATTGAAATTTACAGGCCAAATATCACAGATGCACATTTCAAAAAGCTGACATATTTCAATTAATAAATTCTGAATAAAATACTTGTATCTACCTTTGTTGTCTGATCATTTAGTTTTTCTATTCGCTTTGGTCCCAGTGTCTTCTGTTTTATGTAGTGTCTTCTTTCCAGTAGGCTTCCCTCTACTCCCCACCCTCCGAGTCCCATCCATCTCTTGCTCCTTCCCTCTGCTCCCCACCCCTCCCAGTTCAATCCATCTCCTGGTCCTTCCCTCTGCTCCCACACCCCTCCCAGTCCAATCCATCTCCTGGTCCTTCCCTCTGCTCCCAACGCTCCCAGTCCCATCCATCTCTTGCTCCTTCCCTCTGCTCCCCACCCCTCCCAGTCCAATCTATCTCCTGGTCCTTCCCTCTGCTCCCAACGCTCCCAGTCCCATCCATCTCTTGCTCCTTCCCTCTGCTCCCCACCCCTTCCAGTCCCAACCATCTCTTGTTCCTTTCCTCTGCTCCCCACCCCTCCCAGTCCCAACCATCTCTTGTTCCTTCCCTCTGCTCCCCACCCCTCCCAGTCCCATCCATCTTCCATCTGCTGCCCTCCCCCCCCCCCCCCCCCCCGCGCGAGGTCCAAGATCGTGACTCCGTCTAGCCCCTCTCTTCCTCCCTCCCTCCCTCCGGCGCAGGCAGCAGTCTTTTCCAGCATTCCTGGCAGTGGTAGCGATGTACACGCTGCCTTCAGTCTGCCCCGGAAGCCTTCTCTTCAAGTTCCTGTTCCCACCTATGCAGGAACAGGAACTTGAAGAGAAGGCTTCGGGGCAGAGCCAAATGCAGCGTGTACAATACTACCGCTGCCACGAACGCTGGAAAAGACTGCTGCCTGCGTCAGAGGGAGGGAGGAAGAGAGAGGGGTAGACGGATATGCTCCTCTCCGTCCACTTGGCTTCCCTACCCTCTCTGTCTGCGTCCAGCCCGAAAGGAAATGACGTCAGAGGAAGGCGGGACGCAGACAGAGAGGGCAGGGAAGCCAAGCGGACGGAGAGGAGCGCGTGCCTGCTTGTTTTTTTTTTTTAACTACTGGTGCGGCGGCGCCTCGTCGTCGTTTGGGGGGGGCATTGCCCCCCCCCTCGCCCCCCCCCCCAGTCTATGCCCATGGGAAGAAATCTTCAGCTGGTGCAGTTTGGGAATCCCCACTAGCTCAGGTATTTAATATTTTGTGTTTGAGGGTAGGGAGAGAGGCAGAATGCAGAGCTTAGGGGGGCCAGGAGGGACTCAATTCCATGCCCATCCATTTTGGGCTCAGGCCCACCCAAAATTGGCTGTCTGGCTACGCCCCTGTTCCTCAAGGACTGGAGATTGAGAAGATGACAGTGTCATGTGATTGAGCCTCATTTATTTATAGCAGTAAAAGCGGTCACTATTTCTATTAAGCTGCATGATGGAGACAACTGCGTTTGTAAATGCAGGTTTGTGAAAATTGAATACCTTGCTTTTGTGTCACTCTGTTGTTGAAGAATTTCACATTATAAAATCTTTTCTCTAGGAAACCATTTGCCCTGAGGCAGAATTCAAAACATGGCTGTGTGTCAGCATTTCTTTCTCCAAAGCGTTTTCAGCCTATTATAAGTTTCTACTTTTCATAAGCTTCAATCGGCAGGATTTTCCTTTGGTAAAACCATGTTCCCTCAGATTTTGCAACTTTTGGATCCTAGAAAGATGTCCTGCCTCCTCCCAGCCTACCTGAATTTCCTGGTGGTACAGGGAAATGGTGATTACTTGTTGGGGGGGGCGAGAGGGATGGTGTTTACTTGCCACATAGAGTGGGAAGAGCAGCGAAGGGCGACTAAAATGATAGTGGGGATGGGACGATTTCCCTATGAAGAAAGACTAAGGAGGCTAGGGCTTTTCAGCTTGGAGAAGAGACGGCTGAGGGGAGACATGATAGAGGTATATAAAATAATGAGTGGAGTGGAACAGGTGGATGTGAAGCGTCTGTTCACGCTTTCCAAAAATACTAGGACTAGGGGGCATGCGATAAAACTACAGTGTAGTAAATTTAAAACAAATCGGAGAAAATATTTCTTCACCCAACGTGTAATTAAACTCTGGAATTCGTTGCCGGAGAACGTGGTGAAGGCAGTTAGCTTGGCAGAGTTTAAAAAGGGGTTAGATGGTTTCCTAAAGGACAAGTCCATAAACCGCTACTAAATGGACTTGGGAAAAATCCACAATTCCGGGAATAACATGTATAGAATGTTTGTACGTTTGGGAAGCTTGCCAGGTGCATTTGGCCTGGATTGGCCGCTGTCGTGGACAGGATGCTGGGCTCGATGGACCCTTGGTCTTTTCCCAGTGTGGTATTACTTATGTACTTATGTACTTTTTTTAAGGGGGTACTGAGCACTGGCACCTTTTCTATTGTCTGTTAAAATTGACTCATGGTCCCCAAGTTTTAATGAAAGAGCTCAGGTCCTACACACCAATTCTGCCTTGTCATAGATTCTGTTACTGGTTGCAGGGTGCCTGGCTATTGTGGGGTGGGTTCCTCATGTTGGATTATTTGTAGTAAATAATTAGCAGATTTTAGTACACACAGCTTCAGCTTTAGAAATGTTAATTTCTTTCTTCATCTCTCTCATACACCCCAGAATAATTCACTGCTGAGTCACTTTAAAGTTGAAGTAACAAAACATCTGTTTACTCACAGTTTGCAGTTAGATTATAATCAGACAGGCTTATATATACATAATACTATACATTTGTATTATCAGCTCTTTCCATGTGCTTAGATGGTAATGTATGCTCACACCACCATAGATCCTCTCAGGTTAGGAGAGATCATGAGCTCCATGTGCTGTGTCTAACCCCCACAGGAAGTTGCATAGCTGTGACCTCTCTAAGTAATTCACATCAGAGGTCACAGAGTAATCACAGAGAAATAATAGGTGACAGGCAATGCATGTAAAATACAATATATTCCAACAAACCCCTTCTCATGCATAACTGTCATGCAATTATTTATTCATACAAAGTCCAAGCTTTATACGCAGATTCACAAAATGTTCTCTGGGTAATGGTTTGGTCATGATGTCAGCTGTCATCTCACTGGTGTGACAATATTGTAGACTGATGACCCCTTCTTTCACCAACTCTCGCACGTTGTGGTATTTCGTTGCGATGTGCTTGGTGCGTGACTGAACCTTGTCATTCTGTGACAGTCGGATGCAGCTCTGATTATCTTCCATTATCTGGATTGGTCTCTGTTCAGCTATTCCAAAATCCAGCAAAAGTTTTTCAATCCACATCAGTTCTCTGCACGCTTCTGATACGGCCACATATTCAGCTTCTGTAGAAGACAGACTCACAATACTTTGTTTATGACTGGCCCATGAAATTTGTACATTTCCATACATAAACACATATCCACTTGTGGATTTATATTCAGAATGATCCCCTGCCCAATCTGAATCACAGTAACATATTAGTTTTGGATTACTATTGGCTGAAATCTTTAATTTACAATCAATGGTACCCTTTAAATACCTTACCATCCTTTTAACTGCAGTCCAATCTGATTTGGTAGGTGAGCTGACCCTTCTGCTCAAAATTCCTACTGCATTTGCTATATCAGCCCTGTATGTGGTAGTTAGATATAAAAGCTTACCTATGGCTGATCTATATTGGATGTTATCTGGTAAAGGTTCTCTTACTGTTTCATCCTTCAGAAAATCAGTGATCATGGGAGTGCTTACAACTTGGGCATCTTGCATACCTAAACTTTCAATAAGCTCATTTATTTTCTGCTTCTGGCTTAGAAGATAAGAACCATCATTTTGTTTCTCAATTTCTATACCAAGATAGTATGACACATTACCAAGTTCTTTTATCTCAACATTCAGGTTTAAATATTTTACAATGTCCTTGTACTCTTGCTCACTTTCGCTTGCAATGAGCAGATCATCAACAAAAGCTAAAATGTATGCATATTGTCCATTTCTGCACCTAGTGTACAAGCATTTATCTGCTTCACCTTGCTTAAATCCTAAATTTGTCAATATTTCATGCAATTTATCATTCCAACATTTTGCACTTTGCTTTAATCCATAAAGACCTTTGTTTAATTTACACACTAGCTGTCTTTGTTTTGTATTTATGAAACCTGTTGGCTGTTCCATGTACAAGTCTTCAGTTATATCTCCATGAAGAAATGCTGTTTTCACATCAATGTGATTGACTTGCATGCCTTTTGAGACTGCAATGCTCAGAAGTGTTCTGATTGTCGTGTGTTTCACTACAGGTGCAAACACTTCATCAAAATCTTCTCCATATTTTTGAAGATATCCCTTTGCGACTAATCTGGCTTTATACCTTTCCACTTTTCCTTGTGCATTCCTTTTTAACTTGAATACCCATTTGCATCCTATAGCTTTCTTGCCAGGAGGTAATTTTGTAAGAATCCAAGTATTATTTTTATGCAATGCATCAATTTCTTCTTGTGCAGCTTTACGCCATTCAGCAGCTTCTTCTGCTGGCATTTTCTCAATCTCATCCCATGTTAAGGGCTCTTGAGCTTCTGCTGACTTTGTTAGGTAAGACAGTCTTGGGGGTGGAACACCTTTGTTTTCCCTGGATGAGCGTCTGACAACAGGTTGGTCCGACCTTTCCGCATCCTCTAAATCTGAGAGTCCTTCTCCAATTGATTCCCCTTCTCCAACTGTACTGTCTCCTGCGATGATCCTTTCTGTGTCTGCTTCCTCTGCCTGTTCCTCGTTAGATACAGATGAGTTGCTTTCAGACATCTGCCTTGGTATGGCATTTATATGCACTGGCATGTCTATTATGGTTCTAGTTTCATATTCTGGATGATAAGGCTCATCTGGGATAATCCAGCCTTTATCAACCCTTTTGTTTTCATCAAAATATGTAACATGTCTTATGCCAACAATGCCAGTTTTCAGATTCAAAATTCTATATCCTTTGTGTCCTGGAGCATAGCCAACTAAAATGCCCCTTTCTGTTGTGGAATCCAGCTTATGCCTTCTTTGCTTTGGTACATGAGCATATGCTGTACTTCCAAATGTTCTTATGTGTGACAGGTTTGGCTTCCTACCATGCCATGTCTCATGTGGTGTGCGCTCAGCGCCTTTAGTTGGCATTCTGTTTTGTAGGTACACTGCTGTGAGAATGGCTTCCCCCCATAGTCTTTTAGGGAGATTGCTATCTGACAGCATACATCTGGTCATTTCCACAAGTGACCTAAATTTTCTCTCTGCAACAGAATTTTGCTCTGGTGTATAAGCTACTGTTGTGATATGCTGAATGCCTTCTTGTTCTAGAAATGTGCGCATGCTTTGTGAAGTGAACTTACCACCATTGTCGGTCTGAAGAACCTTTGGTTTTCTTTCAAATTTATTGCTCACCATGGCTACGTATTTCTTCAGCATGTCTGTGACTTGACTTTTTTCTTTCAGCAAATAGGCCACACAATATCTAGAGAAATCATCCAAGAATATTAGCACAAATCTGTTATTTCCCAATGATGGGATATTAAACGGTCCACATAAGTCACTGTGTATTAAGTCCAGTACTTTATTACTCCTATTTCCTGTGTATGCAGGAAATGAGGGTCTCACACCTTTTTGAGTAACACAGTCTATGCATTTCTCCATTTTACCAGCATCTGCACTTATCTGAATGCCAGTGGCTAGTTGCTTACTGTAAAGATCCTGGATCACCTTAAAATCACGATGTCCCAGGCGGCGATGCCAGATTTCCAGACTACATTTACCATCATTCTTCCTTACTTGCGCCATATGTGAGGCTTCACCTGAAATGCTCAGTTTATAAACATCATTATGCATAAAAGCTTCAGCATACACTTCATCATTTTTAGAGATTGTGCACTTACTGTTTTCAAAATGAATCACAAATCCCTTCTTATCTAATGTAGATACACTAAGCATATTGCAAACTGCTTGGGGAATATACAAGACATCACTTACAGGAATTTCTTTAACTTCATTAGACACTTTGCATTTTAAGAATCCAATACCTTTTGCTTGGATCTTAGCAGTCCCTGCGTTTGCAGTTTTAAGAATACCTTCTTCTGGACACATTTCCTGAAAGAAATCCTTACAATTGGTTAAATGGCATGTGCTCCCCGAATCCAAAATCCAAGTACTTTCATTTGAATTATTATTTACCATAGTCAAAGATTTTTCTGCCATTAGAAAGCCCTTATGTTTATTATTGTCCTTCATACATTTCCTGGTTTGAAAATTCTTTTCTTCTATTGGCTTAGGTGAGCTAGAGGGAGTGTTTTGTGTTTCCTTACACCATTTAGATACATGTCCCTCCTTTCCACATGAGTAGCAAATCAGCTTGCCCTTGGGTGGAGTTTTCCCATAGCTCCGCCTTCCTCTATTCTTTGCCAAGAAATTTGTTTCATTTCTCTCTGACTTGCTTTGAGAACACATCTCCTCAGAATCATTTATTATGCATTCCTGCCTTAGTTTAGATGTTGCCTGTTCAAAAGATTGCCCTTCAATGGCTTCATTTACAGACCTAAAAACATCAAACTTCTTTGATAGTGAGGTAAAAAGAAATGCTCTTTTCAATGCATCACACATGGGAATTCCAGAAAGTTCTAGCTTTTGAAATGAAGACATAAGATGCATAATGTGATCATTACACTTACTTTTATCCCTTAATTTGGTTTCATTCAACTCTGCCAACCAAATTGGTTG
This sequence comes from Microcaecilia unicolor, assembly GCF_901765095.1. Lineage (NCBI taxonomy): Eukaryota > Metazoa > Chordata > Amphibia > Gymnophiona > Siphonopidae > Microcaecilia > Microcaecilia unicolor. The sequence continues at coordinate 156,744,176 of NC_044039.1, read as the reverse complement.
CTGCTTTGCATATGTAGTTGCATACATAGTTCTCAGTTTATATAAAATGTCCTTTGGTGTATCTTTTCCCTCCACTAATATGGCTTGTTTCTCTGAGAGAGCTTCTAGAAACATGCACTTCACATAATAGTTTGCATTGTCCCATTCAGCCATATTTTCAGCTGTTCTGTCTTGGTCTAAGCATATATTCAATCCTTTTGCTCGAAGGAGACATATGAATCTTAGTTCCCACTGCTGATAATTAAATTCAGTTAATTTAGGCACCTTGAGAGAGTAGAAAAATGGTGAATTTCTTCCCTCAGCCATTTTCTTAGCCTTCTGTCTGCTGTGTGGGGGGGAGAGAGAGACAGACTGAATCTTTCTGTTAAAACTTAAGAGAAAAATGTGGCTTTTTTACTGCCTGGTAATATTTCTCTTCTTTTTCAATTCCTGGCCCTGGGCCCATAACCCTTTTGTTGGATTATTTGTAGTAAATAATTAGCAGATTTTAGTACACACAGCTTCAGCTTTAGAAATGTTAATTTCTTTCTTCATCTCTCTCATACACCCCAGAATAATTCACTGCTGAGTCACTTTAAAGTTGAAGTAACAAAACATCTGTTTACTCACAGTTTGCAGTTAGATTATAATCAGACAGGCTTATATATACATAATACTATACATTTGTATTATCAGCTCTTTCCATGTGCTTAGATGGTAATGGATGCTCACACCACCATAGATCCTCTCAGGTTAGGAGAGATCATGAGCTCCATGTGCTGTGTCTAACCCCCACAGGAAGTTGCATAGCTGTGACCTCTCTAAGTAATTCACATCAGAGGTCACAGAGTAATCACAGAGAAATAATAGGTGACAGGCAATGCATGTAAAATACAATATATTCCAACACCTCAGTGATCGCCCCACCCCTGAAAGGTGACCTGGCATTTGAGTATCAGCAACTTTTTCACTAGAAAAAACACACTGGGGAAGAGTGATTGGATCTTGCTTGGAGGGGGAAGGGTGGGTATATGGGGAGCACATCGAATCATGACCCATCTGGTAAAGGAAGTTATGTCGGTGCCAGCCAATATTCAGTGCTGGCACCCACATAGCTAACCGTGAAAAGCTAGGACCACTTTTTATGTGGTCCTACATACCTAGTGACATTTGACAATGAATTTTCAGCCAATGAAATTTCCTTTCAGCTCCCTCCCCTCACCTCACTTTAGTCAAGATGAAATAGTCAAAAACTAAGCACCTTCAAATCTCTGTGCCTTCTGCTTTGCTCAGCCTTTGAAGCTCACTGCAAAATTCATTTCTAGTTGAGCTGCAGCCTCTTGAAGCAAATTATCACTCGTGAATGAGCACAGAAATGGGAATGTCTAACTTAGATGGGATGGAGAATTTGAATTGTGGAGCCTGGCTGGCTGGGGCAGACTAGTGAATATATGTATAATGTCTATGGATTAAAAAAAAAAAAAGCAGTAGTTACACATTTGGCATGGTGCCAAATGAATAATAGCTTTTTCAATATAGGTATAGATAAATAGATGTATTAAAAAAAAATTTGATATATATATATATATATATATCAATCACCTTACTTTCTAATTCTTCCTACTTTCTTACTCATCTATATGTTACAACTTTGCCTTACCCTTCACTACCAATTATAATGTTCTAGTACATATTGTTTTGTCATTGAAGTAGTATACCATACCATACTTTGTATTGTTCTTCGAATATTTTTACTGCTCTAATTGCCTCCTGCTCATGTTTGAACTATTCTTACTGTACACTGCCTTGAGAGAATTCCTTCAAAAAGGCGGTAAATAAATCCTAATAAATAAATAATATGTATGCATACATAAAGAGAAAGAGAGATATGTATTACATGTATATACAAAAGCATAAAGTATCAAATATGTGATATTAACAGTCTTCCATCACTACGTCCTAAGGAGCCCTGTTACAAAGCTATGCTAAAAGGTGGCTTGTGCTTTGACTAGCATGTGGGATTCCCTGCACGCTAAGGCCACTTTTAGTGAGGCTGTAAAATGGCTGATTTTTCATTTTTTTCAATTAATGGCCACACGCTAATTTTCCAATTAGCGCATGGCCATTAGTGTGGGAGCACTTACCCACACCTCTTTACTAGGTGGTAAGGGGTCCCACACTAACCATGCGATAACTGGTTGGTGCGTGGCAATGTAGCTGCGTAAACTGATTAGCGCTGGGCATGCCTACTCTTTGCCCCCCCCCCCTCAATATGCCTGGGCAGCTTGCACAGATACCAAAACTACCGCCGGACCCCTGCGGTGTACCCTGCGGTAGTGAATTTTCCACAAGGTAAGGCATGCCTAAAAGGTACAAGTTCATGCTTACTGCTGCTTAATAAAAGGACTCCTATATGATTACTCACTGCAGCTAATAGCATGTGCAAGAACTACTTTTGTGAAGAAAGACTACAACAGCCAAAAGAACAAATTGGAACAAAATGAATTACTTTTACATTTGTTTGTGACCATTTGTGTGAAATAAGGCTAAAATAAGACTTAAATAAATCCCAAGAAGGTCTTGAGGCAGAATAATAAAGCAGCACACAATTGTGTTTACTAGTTCAGATATTCTTGTGAAGATCTAAAGGAGGCAGGATTTTTCTTTTTTGGTATGGCAATATCAATCAATTTATTTATTACATATAGGAGGCATGTGTTAAAACTTGCCCATACATCATTTAAAACCAATATTCTTTAGCAATTATATTAAACCATAATACAATATAAAATAAACCAATAAAACATACCTTGTGATATTTAACACAGCGGTCAGTGCTGTCCTAACTTGCCTGGAGAGTTATCCGGGTACTGTCACTGGATATTGACAACACCTGGATAAATTTCAGTTGCGCCTTAGCTTAACCCCCAAACCACATTGGTACTATCTGGAATGTGCCAAGGCAATCAGTCGGAGCTTGGTGAGTACTAGTAATCAAGGTAGCAGGTACCCATAAAATATACAAAACTTCAATCCACTTATATAAAATAAAAATTCACCACAGCATCAAAATCAATGAAAGCCTGCTGAAATAGCTGGGGTTCACAAGCCTTGTAAACAAAATGGCAGATAATTAAACTTCCTTTACCATTTATGTAAGAAAGAGACTGTGCTAATAAGAACCTTGGAATGTGATGGAAAATTTGTTTTATTTCATTCAAAGCTTAATTTTGGAAAGGTTGTATAGGTAGGAACGAGAGCATTCAAGTCTGGACATTTGCAATTAGCAGAGTATTTTACGAAAGCAGATCCAGATTTAAGCATAAGCAACATGGAGGGGCATAATCGAATGGCGCTGGCCAAATAGCTGGCCGGACATCTTTGGGGCCGGCGCCGCAAGGGGGTGGAGCCAGACGTATTTTTGAAATACGGTTGGAGCCAGCTAAATCGATCGCCAGGTGTAGAGGAGATAGCCGACTTCGTTTTTCAGCCAAAATGGAAACCGGGCCCAGCCAGCTCAAACCTGGCGAAATGCAAGGCATTTGGTCGTGGGAGGAGCCAGCATTTGTAGTGCAATGGTCCTCCTCACATGCCAGGACACCAGCCGGGCACCCTAGGGGGCACTTCTAAAATTAAAAAAAAAAAAATAACAATAGCTCCCAGGTACATAGCTCCCTTACCTTGTGTGCTGAGCCCCCCCAAATCTCCCCCAAAACCCACTACCCACAATTTTACAACACTACCATAGCCCTAAGGGGTGAAGGGGGGCACCTACATGTGGATACAGTGGGTTTGGGGGGGGGGGGGTTGGAGGGCTCCCATTTACCACCACAAGTGTAACAGGTAAGGGGGATGGGCCTGGGTCCACCTGCCTGAAGTGCACTGCACCCACTAAAAACTGCTCCAGGGACTTGCATACTGCTGTCAGGGAGCTGGGTATGACATTTCAGGCTGGCATAGAGGATGGCAAAAAAGTTTTTTGTGGGGGGTGGGAGGGGGGTTGGTGACCACTGGGGGAGTAAGGAGAGGTGATCACCGATTCCCTCCGGTGATCATTTGGGGCTCCTTTGTGAAGCTTGGTCGTGAAAAAAAAGGGAGCAAGTAAAGCTGGCGAAATGCTTGTTAAGCCTAGCTTTTTTTCCCCATTATCGGGCGAAGCCGGCCATCTCGTGAGCATGCCCCTGTCCCGCCCCTATCCCACCTCCGTCCTGCCTTCACTACCCTACCGACACGCCCCCTTGAAGTTTCGTCGGCTCCGCGACGGAAAGCAGTTGGCGCCGGCCGAAATCGGCTTTCGATTATACTGATTTGGCCGGAGTCAGGAGCTCGCCGGCCATCTCCCGATTTGTGTCGGAAGATGGCCGGAGATCTCTTTCAAAAATGAGCTTGGATAGTTAACTACTTAAGGCACCAACCCCCCTGATTCTATAAAGTTGAGCAAACAACTTTACACTCAAAGGCACCAGAAAAAAAATCGATACTGAGGGCTCCTTTTACTAAAAGGGCTCGCTAAACAGGAAATACCATCGGGCTACCGCAGCAGCCCGGCAGTACTTCCCACCCCTAGTGCACCGTCATTTCTGGCATTACAAAAATATATTTATTTTTGTAGCGCTGGAGTGTACCCATCAGTAATCAGGCAGTGCTGCACGCTGACTGGTTATCGCCTGGTTAGCGCAAGAGCCCTTACTGCTACTTCAATGGGTGGTGGTAAGGGCTCTCTCTGAAATGGCCATGTGACAAGTACTTTACTTGCCGCATGGCTGTTTCCTGCAGGAAAGTGAGACTTCCCTTTTACCCACTGCGGTAAAAGGGGGCCTTGGCGTGCATGAAAAACACACGCCGACCAGGCCCCCTTTTGCTGCAGCTTGGTAAAAGGGGCCCTAAGTGTGATTCTATAAATGGCACACACCTTTTATGGAATCATGCTTTGTGTCGATTCCCATGCCTAACTTTCGGTTCCAGACATATGCCTGGTATAAATGCTGTTGCCCAAGTTAGGTGTGCTGAGGTAGTATTCTGTAACAATGCGCATAACTTTTTGGAATGCCCCTGACACACCCATGCCCCTCCCATGGCCATGCCCCCCTTTGAGTTATGTGCTATCAGAGTAAGGTGCCATGCCTTGATTAATAGTATGCAGCTAGATGCATGCGCAAACTTTAATAAATGTTAATTCACTTCAGTAATTGGTTATCACCCAATTATTAATGTTAATTGTTCGTTAGCCAATTAATTTGCATGTGCATCTCAGGAACATGTTGAAATTTTGGCATGCAAATCTAGGCGCATTAATAGAATCTGAGGGTTAGCGTGGAAAGATGATCACTCAAGTTATGGAATATGTTTATGTTTATTGCAACTTGTTAAACCGCATATATGAAATGAATGGATCTAAGTGGAGTACAATATGCTAAAACAAATTATACAATATAAAAGACAAAAAGAAAAAGAACACCATAATAAAATAGGATTGTAAACTTTCACACAAGACAGACCATTCAGCTAAAATCAATCAAAGGTTACTCTGTGTAAGCAGAACAGTCCCACTGTCAGGTTCCTTTCCTCACTCAGGATGGAAAGGCTGGCTAAAAAAAAAAGAGTCTTCGACAATGATTTAAATTTAACAAAAGATTCTTCATTCCAAATCTGACTAGGAAGGTCATTCCATAATCTTGGGGATAGGAAAGAAAATGAGCTATGCCTTATTGATTCATTGTGGGTAACCTTACGATGGGAGAGAACTAAATGATTGGAATCTAAGGAGCGGAGGGTACAAGGAGGAGTATACTGGATCGGTTTTGAACCTAAGTAGAAAGGAAAACCTAAATACTAAGTCTTATGAGTAAGCAACAGAATATTTTAAATGCAATAGTGGCAGTTACATGCATAACTTGATGAGTTGTTAAATGATGTCGTGATCCGCCCAGGTAGAAACAGGAAATTGCTTTAGAAGGGGGCGGATCAATGTAGAGAGGGAAAGCTTTGGGACAGCCAGAGGCAACTTGTGAGGATGGCTGCTGCGCCGGGGCCCTTCTGAGAAGGGAAATAAATAATAATAATTCAAGAAAAAGCCACATATTAAATTCTTCAAGAACTTTACAGAGTATATATTCACTAGGAAGATTTAATCCTGATTACCAGGCTGCACCTCATTTCAGGCTGCAAACTGAGTCAGGTTGATGTTACATTGCCGTGCACAGTAGCTGGCATGAGACCTGCCTTTTACAAGCCACAACTGCAACTGCGTAATGAGATCAAGCACCATGGGAAACCTTTTAGTCAGGTTTTAACCTGTTGCTGCTGTTTCTCTGACATATGTCATACAGCACAGGCTGGCTTTCTGTTTTTACGTTCAGGATAGAGAAGAGGAGGCAAAACTGATGCATTTAACTGGTTTCCCTAGCATAAATAATACAGGGGATATTAAAGTAGACCCCAAAATAATCTTTCATATCTGAAACCCTCTCTTGCACTGATGTAATTTTAAATCTTGAGCTCTCAGTGACCCTTTTTCTCCAGCTATGTGACAGGCATCATTTAGGTTCCAAGCTCCATAGTGATAATATTGTTTCACATAAGGCTGTGTTTATTATGTTGATCACACTGAGTCATCATGTTCATTTTCACCAAAATCATTACAATGCTGTATCATGGGGACTATGATGTGACATATAAAAAAGAGTGAAGACCATTTCCACTGTCGGCATGATGGGATGAAGTAAAGCAATTCCAAACTCCTGAAATGTTCCTACTTCAAACACAGCATGGGTCTTACTCTCAGTTCACTCAGGAAGCAAAAGAAGTGAGAACAAAGATATTTCCTGAGTTTGCTGCATTATTCTTCCAGTTGTTAGCTGAAAGAAAACACTGTAGGATCAAGGTAGAAAATTGAATTCCTCCATAAAAATTAAGACTTTAACCATTAAGGTGTTTATCCTTTAGCTTTCTCTGCAGACTCCTATTGGAGGTCTACACATGGAAGCAGATTTTACATAGTACACAGAAGGGAGAATTTACACAACCAGTTACAGACAAAGGGGCCATTTTACTAAGCCGCATAGAGGGGCATAATCGAACGGCGCCGGAGAAATACATGGCCGGCGATGTATTTTGGTGGCACCGCAAACAGCTGACCAGACCCGTATTTTCAAAAAAGATGGCCGGCCATCTTTTGTTTCGACAATACGGTTCCGGCCAGCCAAATGCCTTGGATTTGGCCGGGGTTTGAGATGGCCGGCTTCGTTTTTTAGCGATAATGGAAAGTTATGTCAGCCATCTCAAACCCTGGCCAAATTCAAGGCATTTGGCCGTGGGAGGAGCCAGCATTTTTAGTGCACTGGCCCCCCTGACATGCCAGGACACCAACCAGCCACCCTAGGGGTCACTGCGGTGGACTTCAGAAAAGCTCCCTCGTGCATAGCTCCCTTACTTTGGGAGCTGAGCCCCCCAAACCCCCCCCCAAACCCACTACCCACAAATGTACTGCACCCACTAAAATTGCTCCAGGGACCTGCATACAGCCTCTAGGACTTATTGCTGCTGTATAACTTTGGCACACCAGTTCACACCTGAAGACTAATCTCTCTGAAAAAGTCCTTTCTTGAAATAAGCATGTTTACTCACAGTTAACTGCAGATCAGAGGTTGTGCCCCACTGGCTTGTCCCCTGGTACTAAGATTAGCAGTAGTTCAGAGCTGGCACAATGGTGTACAATACCCTCTTTCAGCACCATGCAAGGTAAGAACTACGTTCTCTAACGTGGGTAACACAGGAAAGGGAACTAAAACTGGCTTACAAAAATGGCCACTACCGCATGGACTACAACAGGAAACAAAACAGGGCACACTCTGACCTGGTTGGCAGGGGGGAAAAGCACCATGGGAGTAGAGCCCAGTACCCTACACCCACCACAATGCATTGGTAATGTGACTCTGCAGGGCACCTAACAGAAAAGGTGTCACACTCACCCGAGAGCCACATCGCAACCAGGGAAAGGCTGTCGGAGGATACAACACATTTTGCTGTCATGGAGGTGGGTACGGTATTTGAGGCTGGCATACAGGCTGGAAAAAAGGTTTTTAGTTATATTTTTTTAGTTTGGAAGGGGTTTGGTGACCACTGGGGGAGTGTGGGGAGGTCATCCCCAATTCCCTCCAGTGGTCATTTGGTCAGTTGGGGCACCTTTTTGAGGCTTGGTCGTGAAAATAAAAGGACCAAGTAAAGCCGGCGAAATACTGCTTTTTTTTTTCCATTATCGGCGAAAGAGGGCCATTTGGTAGCCACGCCCATGCCCGCCTATGTCCCGCCTTCGCTAATCTACTGACACACCCCCTTGAACTTTTGACGGCGAAGCGATGGCGAAGCAACGGGAAAGCGGCGATGCTGTCAAAAATGCCGCTTTCGATTATACCGATTTCGCCGCTTTTCCGATTTATGTCGGGAAATGGCCGAAGATCACTTTCGAAAATAAGCTGGATAGGCACCTACGCACGTGGCCCGGGCGGTAATTTCATTTTTTACGCATGTCCATTACATGTGCCGGAAAATATATTTAATTTTCCAGCACATGGCGCTAACCGGGCGGTAATCGGCATTGTACGTGCACTGACGACTAGCACCTAGTTAACGAGTGAGACCTTACCTCTAAGTGAATGGGTGACAGTAAGGTCTCAGGCCCAAAATGAGTGCACACTAATATTCATTTTGCCGTATGTCCATTTTCGGCCAAAAAAAGGCCTTTTATGCAGGTGCGCTGAAAAATGGACCTGCGCACGCCCAATACACACGTCTACACCAGCGCAGGCCACTTTTAGGTGCACCTTAGTAAAAGGACCCCATAGTTCATTTCCATGCTATTTTACAATAGGCTCTGCCAAAAGTAAAATACCTTGTGAAATAGGATAGGATTAAACTTGGGTAGGATCCATTTGAAATATTTTCATCTTTGGGGGTAGATGTCTGAGGGAAGGCACCATGTGGAGGGTGCTTGCCCACAGGGTGACATGGGGGGGCTTCATTTGGGGAGAATACATAGCGTGCCCTGCTATCAGAAAAAAGGCATTGGAAGGTATCTTTGGTGGGTATCATTAGGGGAAGGGAGGTTGATGCATGGGGAGTTGGTGCCAAGGAGTAGGGCTAGTATCAGGGTGTGTGATACCTTCAGATGGGCAGGGGAATCAGATGTTTGAGGGTGATTGTGGGGGCACAGACATGGGGGGGGGGGGGCTGATTGGAGGGGGCCCCAGCCATTGTTTTTTTTTTACAGCTGCCTTTACATCAAGCACTTTGACATCTCAGAGCAGCTGTAAATTCTGACATCTATTTATTTCAATATAGACACGGATTTCCTATGTGAAATGGGAAATCCATATCTGTACTGTAGGTTATCTCATGCCAATTCCTTTTAGAACCCTACACATGCCCCCTTGATGTCTAGATGTACTCAGCTTCCTCATGTGGCATATAGAAACAAAGACAACCAAGTAACAAGGAGTAGTGGAGATGGCCAGGAGTGGAAAAGCATGATATGGGATCAATGCAATAAATGAATTGGGTGTTTATAGAAAACCAACATCCTATCCAACCACAGGAGAAAACCAAAAACTTCTACAAATCAGCACAAGCAAACAAATCCAAAGGGTGGAAGGAATAAACATATCAAGGTGTAAGGATGGAACAAATCCAAAGATCCTGACCAACATCCTGACACAAAATATAAATATACAAAAATGAAATGAAATCACACACAATAATAAAATGTGAAAAATATATCTGAATGACTGAACACATAAACAACAAAGCTTACAAAAAGAACCTATAGTCCTACTAATCCACTTCACTAACCCACCCAACTATGAAAGTCCACCTCTACACTTACCCGTTTAATACTTTCCTTGTTTCTTCCCTTACTTAATCTTTGCACATTATTAATTGTATCTGACACCCTAGAATAACAATGTCATAACAAAACTATGTAAGCCACAATGAGCCTGCAAAAAGGTGGGATACAAATGCAAATAAATAAATAAAATAAATCATGTATATATATATAAACAGTAATGACCATTTAAAAAAGGTAAATAATATACATGTGTATAAGACATAATAGGAATTGAAAAAATTGGAGGAAAACAACAGACTTTGGATTCTGAAAAGACAAGTTTCATAAAATCTGCTGCATATGAGAAACATACCTATGATGCAAAAAACATATTCCCGCTGATATTCAAAAGCATTTAACCAGCCAGGATAGGCACATGGCCAGTTAAATGCCCTCAAGCCGGCTAGCTGCTGATATTCAGTGGGGGATAACTGGCTGTCTCCCGCTGAATATAGCTGGTTAGTGGCTAGCAGATTGCCACTTATATTGCGTGATATAACCGATTATTTGCCAAATTTTAATGTGGGTTTGGTGGCCATCTTTGGCCACTTTTATAGCTAGTATATCTTTGGTCAGTTTAAACTTAACCGGCTTGGCTTGGCCAGTTAAGTTCAAACTGGCCAAAAATAAACTGGATATTCAATGCCAGTCACCAGAAAAGGCCTGACATTAACCCCGACTGTGAGAGTTAGCTGGGCTAACTCCCGCTGTCTGAATATCAGCCCCATTATGAATAAATTATGGACCCGATATTTCAAAAAAGATGAACTCCTAAGTTAGCCTCCTAAATTTGTGGCCTATTTTCAGCCAAACTTATGAGCATAAGTTTTCAGTTGAAATTTTACCTTAGTTTAGGAGACTGGCCTAATTGGTTTTAACATTTTGACGTCACTTGGTCTCCTGTCTATTAAAACCTCCTTGGAGCTGCCAGAGGATGGACCGTGGGAGCAGGCCAGCATTACCTCTTTGTCCCCATCTCACCCCTTTTTCACCATTATCCCTATACCCCTCTTCCAGTGGTGCCCCTCTGTGCAGTGGCGTCGCGAGGGCAGCTGACACTCGGGGCGGGTCGCCGCTGCGCACCCCCCACGGGTGCAGCGCGACGCACCCTCCCCCCTCCGTAGCGCAACACCCCCCCCCCGCTCGCGAGAACATACCTGGAAGGCGGTGAGGGGCGGGTGGGAGGGCCAATCCGCCGAGAGCACGCCGCTGGGGGGGTGTCGGCGCCTCGCTGGTTCCTTGCTCGCTCTGCCCCGGAACAGGAAGTAACCTGTTCTGGGGCAGAGAGAGCAAGGAACCAGCGAGGCGCCGACACCCCCCAGCGGCGTGCACCCGGGGCGGACCGCCCCACCGCCCCCCCCCTTCCTACACCACTGCCTCTGTGTCCCCATCTCCTCCTTCCCTTTCCAGTAGTGCCCCTCTTTGTGTCCCTATCTCCTTCCCCCCTTTCCAGTAGTGCCCCTCTGTGTCCCTATCCCCTCCTTTTCAGTACAGCCCCTATCTCTCCCCCTTTTCCATAGTGCCCTGTGTCCCCCATTTCTTCTTTTTCTAGCATTGCCTCTTTGTGTTCCAGTGTCCCTACCCTCTCCCTGTCCAGTATTGACTCTGTGTCCTTCTCCCTCCTTGTCCAGCATTTACTATATCCTTCTCTCTCCCCATGTTAACCTTCTTCCCTGTCTCTTTCGGTGCTCCCCATCCTCCTTAGGGCCACATATCTCCCTGGCCTGCTCCCATGGTTCATCCTCTGGCAGCTCCAAGGAGGTTTTAATAGACTGGAGACCAAGTGACGTCAAAATGTTAAAACCAATTAGGCCAGTCTCAGTTTCCCCTTCCCTGCGCAGCTGTCATCGCCACATTCTCAATAGAAAGCAAGCAAACCTATGAGTTGCTGCATCCACGTTGTCACTCTTTATTATTGGTAGCATTTGTATTTAATCTCACTTATATTTTCAAACATGTCGATTTGTGTAGTATACGGATGTACACAAAAGTATAATAACAGAATAACTTTTCATAGGAAGAGTAGTAATTTGTTATAAATCGTAATCAGTGTGTCATTTGGAGGGGCTGGTTATAGGGACACTCTAGCATGTGTTATATGTAAGCCACACTGAATCCGACTTTGCTTGGGATAATGTGTGATATAAATGTAAAAAAAAAAATCCTTTATCCTGCACGACACTGCCTATCCTGCTGGATAGTGATGGCACAAGGAAAGCAAGTTTAGTCCAGTGAAGACTAACTCAAAATAACTTGTTCCTTAGCTGGGCCCTAGTATTAGCATATTAAAAATGCAACCATACCGTGCCTCTGTGGCTATGTTCCACTAATGTTAAACAATTGACTGGATTTCTTGAAAGGATTATATAAACGTAGGATGCATGACTAGGGACACAAACATATACTTATTTATCCAATATCACAATTCCTCATGTACTGCCACTAAACCACTTTTTTAGGGTGGATAGTGTTCCTTTTATTATCGACCAGATAGAGATAAGAGTTTTCAGTTTTGGCACAGTATAAGTCATCATAAGAACAAAATATAAGAAAACAAATGGACTGCATTAGGGGCTTATTGCCCATTTATGTTTAAACAAAAGAGATCTGCATGAAACAAAATATTTAATTTTATTTTGACTTATAAAAGCACTTGCCCCTGAAACATGTTCAAAACAGAATAATCCATTTGTGTATCTAACATGTCAAATTCTACAGAACAGATGAAGATGTGATTCCATGTGCCCCAATGAAAGGAGAGTTTAATTGTACTTCCATTTAATTTCAGAATATTCTATCAGCTGAAAAAGCTTTAGGATTTTTACAGATGGACTAACAATAAAGAACAACAACGTGTATGCAGCAGATCGTCATTTTGCTTGCTTTGAACGTTAACAACGGCTGTGCGGGGGGGGGGGGGGGGGGGGGGGGGGTGAGTGGAAACAGATTATCAAAATTGGCTTCACCCTCTCTTCTGCCCGTCTCTCCTGTCCCGTCCGCGTGGTCACTTTTTACATCCCTGAAGCCTTCTCCATCTCCCTCCTGGGCAGCACCGGTGATTCGATTCACAGTCAGCCTTCTGCCAGTGTCGGGGCCTCTCTCTCCTCAGGCGCGTCCCGCCTACTCTATTGCAACTTCCTATTTTCCGCAGAGGTGGGATGCGCCTGAGGAGAGAGAGGCCTTGACGCTGGCAGAAGGCTGACTGTGAATCGCCGATGCTGTGCAGGAGGGAGACGGAGAAGGCTTCAGGGAAGTAAAAAGTGACCACGCAGACAGGATGGGAGAGACGGGCAGAAGAGGACTCGGGAGCAGAAAAAAATATTTATTGCCATGAGGCGCATAAGTGCCATTTTTTAAAAACAGCTGTTTATGGGAGTGACCGCTCCCCCTGCGTCCCACCTAGCTATGCCACTGTAGCATGGGACTTGCTGTGAAAACCCATCATCCCTGCTACTTGGAAGGTTTATATCTGGTAATTTACACCAGAGTTCAGTACGCCAGCCACTTAGATACTACCGTCTCACAACTTCTCACTAGACATAATAAACACATATATCTCATATGTTGGACTATCAAAGGTGTCACTCAGGAGTAAATAAACTTTCACCGAGGAATTTTCACCATATTTGTTATAAGTCCACTTTCTATTTTAAATTCTCAATTTCAATATAATTTTATGAAGTCTTTTATCATCATTTATTATCATTTTTATTTCAAACTTTTAAAGGTAAAATATGTATCTGTTTGATATGATCTATCAGCATGGGTACTCATATCCGACATGAAATCATGTTTTGCATAAAGCTGTATCAAGGACTGTCCCCTGTGAGGCAGAAATATAATAAAAACTAAAAGGCTTATTTTTGAAACAGAAAAACATCCAAAAAGTGGCACAAAGTGGCAGATGGATGTTTTTTTTGGTCCAAAATGTCCAAATTGCAAGTTTTGAAACCCGTTTTTAAGACCTTTTCTATGTAGTTCATCTGTAGTGCATCCAAATCACAAGGGGGAATGTTAGGGAAGGTGTTGGAGGCAGGATTTGGATGTTCTAAAAACCTTTGATGTTTTTCTGCCATAATTAAACAAAACAAAAACATTCTGGGCTAAAAGTTATACGTTTTAGTCTAGACCTGTTTCAATCACAACTAAGTCACAAAAAGGTGCTCTAAATGACCAGATGACCACTGGAGGAATTAAGGCATTAACCCCCTTACTCCCCCAGTGGTCACTGACCCCCACCCACACCCCAAAAATGTGAAAGAAACAGTACTTACCAGCCGCTATGACAGCTTCAGATGTTATGGCCAGTCCTATTAGAGCAGCAAGCAGGTCCTTGGAGTAGCCTAGTGGTCGGTGCAGTAGGCTGTAGAGAAGGGGACCCAAGCCCATATCCCACTCTAACTGTACACTCATGATGGAAAGTGTGAGCCCTCCCAAACCCACCAAAAACCTACTGTACCCACATATAGGTGACACCTGCAGACATAAGTGATATTGTAGTGGTGTACAGTTGAGTACAGTAGGATTTTCGTGGGTTTGGGAGGGCTCACCATACAATATAAGGGGGTAATGGTAAGATGTGTACTTGGGACCTTTTATGTGAAGTCCACTACATTGCCCCCCTAGGGTGCCCCACTGCTCTCCTGGGATGCCCGTGTGGTCAGTCTACTAAGAATGCTGTCCCCCCCCCCCCCCCCATATGTCCCAATGGCTCGTTTTTGTGTACTTTTCTCTTGGACTTTTTTTTTAATGGTCACAAAAGAAAAATGCACTGGAAATTGAAGCATATTCTGTACCAGTGCATGTAACTTAATCAGCGCTGTCAATTGGATGTTAACAAGCAATTATCAGCACTAATTTGCATTAATTAAGATTTACACACATAAATACATAAGTAATGCCACACTGGGAAAAGACCAAGGGTCCATCGTGCCCAGCATCCTGTCCACGACAGCGGCCAATCCAGTGTATTCTGTAATGTGGTGCGCTTAAATTCTAAGCTGCATAATTGAAAGGGGTGTGGCATGGGCCTATCTAAAATCTACGCGTTTTCTTATAAATACACTCACTTTATGCCTCATTAAGATGTTGGGATTTATGGCAAGTAAAATATGGCAAAAATGGCAGCAACTAAATTTGATTGTGTGGAGAGGCGCACTGCGTATTCTATATATGGTGCAGAAATTTAAGCCTATTCTTTAAATTATAGGTGTGCTTTAAAGAATACACCTAGTCGTATTTTTTCAAAACAAAAAGACAATTTTTCTGGTTGAAAAACCGCTGTGTTTGCCATTTGATGTTTGGATTTGTTCAGCAAAACATCTAAAATCGGATTTAGACGTCATATTGAAATGCCCCTTCCCATATCAAAGCATTAAAATATATATATATATATATATATATATATATATATATATATATATATATATATATATATATATATATATATATATATATAAAATTAGCAAATAATTATGGCCCAACATAACCTTCAAAATAAAAGCATTGCCATATTGATATATTTCTTGCTGTTATCAAGATGGTAGTGGTGGTGATTTTCTTTTAAATCTTATGTGACGAAAAATGGCTAACCACAGAGCCTCGTGGATTTAAACCAATATCCATTCAATTTCCTCATTTAAACCAAAAGGTGCTATAGTATTCAAAAAGTAAATCCAACACTCTTTTTTTATAATTTAAGATTCTTTTAGATACAGCATAAAAATAGGTGTTGCTTGACAGCCTAGGCATCCCATGTTAGTCAGGTGGCTAACACGTCCTATAGTATGTCTGGTCACTCTATTCTTTCTCTTCTGCTTCCATTGGTAAGGGGAAGTGATGGCTGTTGGCATAGATTATTGGCATTTGGTGCACAAGTATGGCACCAGAGGGCATTTTGATATGATGGATTGGCATAAGGTTTATTCACTGGTGCAAGTTAATTTCTCTCCTCTCTTAACTATCCTGATATGCAAATACTTCATCTCAGGGGCAACAACTCTGGTTAGTTGTCAAGCCAGCAGAAATGACATTGCCATTCTTGTGGTCAGTTGACTGGCTTGCAGTTGTGGATACAGGGTACTGGCAACATTAACAGGAAAGTTGTCTTGCAGCCTAAGCAGGTACCTGAACAGGTTAGATTTCCTCCTTGGCTCAAGGGCTTTGAACACTGCCTCTGCAACATCCTCAGCCTTGGCCAATCGCAGGAACAGCAGACATGCACCAGAATTGAACCAAGGTCATTTGATATGGCAATGCACAGCATTGGCCGGCCCATTAATTTAATTCACTTGGATATTCTGTAGTGACTACCATAATGACTCAGTAAAAAGCCATTTTTTTCAACAATCTACAACTGTAGATGACATATCACATATATATGAGTCTACAACAACAGTGTCTGTCTCAGTGAGGTTTCCACAACCAAATAAAGCACCATTAAATTAGTACTGAAACAAAAGGCTTTTAATTAGGAAAGGATAATTTTCATAAGCTCTTTATATTATTCTTTCCTTTCTCACAGCTATTTGTCTATCTAGGATTCATCTTAAGGAACTTTATAATTGAGAATCATCTGAAACATAGACATGGTTTTAATTAAATGCCTTTTTTTTTCTTTTTCGCAAGATTTCTAAGAAAGGAAAAATAAGAAAGCTTTGCTAATCTCCTGTAAATCTTCTAATTTACAGAACCCATTTGTTAGACCTAATTAATTACAAAGAGTCCTGGAGCCCAAATGACCACCATACAAACGTCTTCCAGGGCGTAACTTTCATCCTCAGAAAATGTTGATTTAAATGTGTTAATATTGACAAGTGACCTAGTTTTGATTCATGAACTGAATAATATATTCTCATCTAGTTGGTAGATGGTGAGCTATTTTTTTCATTCTGCTGTATTTAATTCTGAAATTAGGTTAGATTGTTTTGGTGAATAGATGCATCAGAAATATCTTCTAATGGGCAAATAAATTAATGAGGTTATTTCCAAGAGCACCTCATGCACACATTTTTATTTTGTCAATGATAAATGAGCCATATGTAAAAACTGATCACAAAAATACTGGCAAGTAATGAACTGCGTGTGTTCAAATAGTTGTATGCCTTATTAGGTTATAAAAATAGTGTTAATTATAAAAACTAATGATATGCAATTACGTGAAAGATTAGTAAGCAGACTTGGGGACCCTTTTACCAAACAACGGTAAAATGTGGCCTGCGGTGGCATTGGCACATGAGATTGTCGCATGCTGAGGCCACCCTTTACCGCCGCCAGTAAAAAGACCTTTTTTTAAAAGGGCCAGTAAATGGCTCTATGGTAATTAAAAAATTGCCGCAAGGCCATTTACCTCTAGAGCCCTTACTGCCTTCTATTTAGGTAACCTGGTGCTAGAAAACACAAAGGTATTTTCTAGCTCTGGAAATGATGCGCGGGTACCGGAACTACCGCTAGGCTCCTAGGCGAGCCCAGCGGTAGAGCCGATTTGCTGCATGCCAAGCCGGCAGTAACCCTACTGCCTTTTGATAAAAGAGCCGCTTAGGGTTTGATTCACTACCCTGTTTTCCCAAAGAAACAGAATGTGGGGAAAGCAAAAGT
The DNA here is from genome assembly GCF_901765095.1 of Microcaecilia unicolor. Taxonomy (NCBI): domain Eukaryota; kingdom Metazoa; phylum Chordata; class Amphibia; order Gymnophiona; family Siphonopidae; genus Microcaecilia; species Microcaecilia unicolor. The sequence goes on along the minus strand of NC_044039.1, from coordinate 156,726,718 downwards.
AAGAACATCCCAAGCCAGAATTGCGCCCTGTGTGACATACTTAGCACCCCTGCCCCACCCATTACATCATAGACAGCACCAGGGAGACATGAACAGGCTGTGATTTTTACACCTCCATTTCTTTTGTGCCTTGTGCAGCTGCACCACCCACAGAACCCTCAGGATGGCCCTGTCTGTTAGTGAATCTCTGCGACACAACCAAACTAAAGCACGTAATGGACATAACACAACTCTTCCATTCTCTGATTCCCTAATGTGGCTGTGCCACATGAATTTGATCTTACCACAACATCACCCTGTATTTCTTCCCACCGGAGCCTGCAAAGGCCTCTCCGATACTATGTAAGCCACATTGAGCCTACAAATAGGCAGGAAAATGTGGGATACAAATGTAACAAATAAATAAATAAAAATAATTTTACAATGCGGCACCTCAGCTTATCGCTCACTAAAAGGGAAGTACCACCGGGCTACCGCAACAGCCCAACGGTAGTTCCCACCCTCAGTGCATGCTAGTTCCGGCACTACAAAACTATTTTGACTTTTTTACTGTTGGATACCTCTGGGTTAGCATGGGAGCCCTTACTGTCACCTCAATGGGTGGTTGTAAGTGCTCCCACCTGAAATGGGTGTGCAGCAAGTGTTTCACTTGCCTCGTCCATTTCTCAAAAAAAAAAAACCCTGCCTTTTACCCGCAGTGGTAAAAGGGGGCCTCGGCGCACATCAAAAACACGCACCAATGCCAGTGCAGGCCCCCTTTTGCTGCAGCTTCATAAAAGGACCCCATTGGCACATATATTTTGCTCCTATTATATAAAGACAACATATGTGCCTATTGTTTCTGTGTAAAATGGCCTACCTTAGAACTCCCAAACAGTTAGTGCTACAAGGCAGGTATAATCTTGTGCCTGTATGTGGTGATAGAAATCAGCACCTATGAGCTTATTTTATAAAACTGTCATGTAAAACTGCCCATTCGATGCCCCTGAGACCCCTACACATATATCACACAAGAGTGGGTACTATGTTTTCTGAGTGCCTATTTTTATGTGTGTATGTGCTGGAGCAATTTATAAGCACCAACTTCAGCGTCTGTTCTGTGTGCTGAAGTTACTTATAAAATGATTCCCTAAATCATGTATTTCAGGACAAAAATCCCAAATCACGGTATATGCAAAATACAGGCCCTGTTTGCTAAGGTGTGCTAGTGTTTTTAGCATGTGCGAAACATTAGCACGGCTAACCGTGTAGACGCCCATAGGAATATTATAGGCAGCGACATGGTTAGCACAAGCTCATGCGTAGCGCATGCTAAAAACACTGAACCTCTAGCGTGGCTTAGTATACAAGGTCCTAAATGCACAGTGCAAGGATAGTTCTCCTTTAATTTTGATCCTCTATTTTATGAGTAGTTTCAAACCGACGATAAATAATCAGGGCCTTTCTAGTTTAGATTTAAACTCACATTGCTCAACTCCCTAACCCACATATTTATGCATTTGTGAAACTGAATTATATCTCTAATTGGAAGGTCAGATGTGTCCTTTTTTTTTTTTTTAAACAAAATGACTGCTACTCTGACCTCTCTTCTCCAGTAGGGAGTCTTATTTTGCATATGATGGTCTTCTGATGACTCATTTAAATGATTTGTAAAACGTTGTGTCACATAAGGCAAAGGAAAAATAGAGAGAATATTCCTATTAGCTTTGCTTGTACACAATCCCTTCAAGCAGGCAGGCATTATAGCCAAATGGGGCCCATGTCTCATATTACTGTATAAGATGTCTGTTGCTGGGTAAGAAGGATATTTTGAAGGTGCAGTTTCATCTTTTACCTTGGGTGTTCTGAAGAGATGATTATAGATGAAGATGATGCTTCTTTTCCATGGCATCACTGAGCCTATTCCCTGTGCTCTTTTAGAATAACACATTTTCATTGCTGTGGTTTAAATCAGGGAAGTTTTTCTTGAGATTTTCTTTCTGAAAAGCTATAGGCCTCTTTTACTAAGCTGCGCTAAAAAGTAGCCAGCGTTATCCCTAATACCAGGCTTTCCTATACGCTGAGGTCACTTTTAGGGTCCCTTTTACAAAGCGGTGGCAAGTCCAATGCGGGCTTACCACGCGCTAAAATAGAACTACCACCGGGCTACTGCAGCAGCCCGGCAGAAGTTCCCACCCCAGCGTGCCGTCATAGCTGTCGCTACGAAAATATATTTATTTTTATAGTGCTGGTGTACCTGACGGTAATCAGGCAGTGCCGTGCACTTCCTAGTTTTCATGCAGTAATTACACATTAAGGGTTAGTGCCTTTATATAAAAGGCTCTCTAAGTTTCAAAAATGCATTCAGTTGATACCAGGCAAATAGACAGAAAAGTAACTCACTCAAAAGCTTTGTTAATAATATGTAAATTAAAAACCATTTACTATGCAACGTAAGTAAATAACGTCAGCATTTACTGTCTTCTGTCTTTACTTTTGCAGGGTTTCATGCCTCAGTAACTTCTTGCAATGCACTAATGTAAGATCGGTACCTGAAACAGGAAGTTATAAACCGCTTAGGTCTAGACGGTGTAAATACTGAAAATAAATAAATAAATAAATAAATAAATAAATAAATATGTAATTTCAGTTCTGTATAAGTCTCACAATAGCTAAACAATTTTCTTTTTAAGCATTTTCCTAAGAAGTTATTGTTAAGGAATTTGTGTAGTACTAAGTGGTAACAGCAGAGAGAAATAACAGATTAGCAGAAGGTATGTATAACCTAAGAGTAGGTGGAACAAATGTAAATTGGTTATTCTGAACATGATTCTGCTCTAGCAACCTGTAGCTGCTTCATATCAGTTTATGCCAGTTTAGGAATAGGTTTTAGTGGATTCCATTAATCTGTGTAATATGTCAAATACTCTGTGAATGCTTGTTACATCACTTTTCTCCTTTCTACACATAGGAGTCCTTTTACCGAGCTGCAGTAAAAAGGACCCTGGGCTAACAGCAGGGGCCATTTTTCCCGCACGCCAGGGCCCTTTTTACAGCAGCGGGTAAAAAGCCCCCAGACACACATGGTAATGCGGTAAGAGAACTCTTACAGTGTGGTCATGCGACGGGGAGTCTTTACTGCAACACATTGAGGTAGTGATAAGGGCTCCCACGCTAACCCACCAAGTTACTGCCATGCAAGCCATTTCCGGGTTTTATGGTGCGTGCTTGGGTCGGGATTACCACCAGTGGCTGCGTTGGGCTGGCAGTAGTCACAGAAGAACGAGTGGTAAGCCCATGTTGGGCTGACCGCCGCTCTGTAAAAGAGCCACATAATCCCGTAAAAGGAGCAAGCATTACCCGTTGATGTGAAGAAAACCAGAAAATGCTAATGTATGACATTCCTGCATAACTAATGTTACCTGAAAAACAGAATTCCATATCTGTATTTGCATACCATTTATGTCTAACATTTCCTGTAAGATAGGTAGTAAGTAGCATCATTTTTTAGTATATAGGCCTTTGAGTATCAGACACGGAATTTATCTCTGATTTCCTTTTTTCTAGTACTGAGTAAATTTGCAATAAAAATCTTTTCTGTAACACTTGAACTCTGCTTGCAGGTGAAAATCTCTTGACATCATTCTTTGTGCAATGTTTTCTGTTACATGGGTCATGGCAGGCAACTAATCTTAGGAATCTCATGATAAGTACTTATAATCTTTTTTTAATAGTTCTTGAATAATTCACTAGCTGGTAAAAAAAGTCATTTACATAAAAAAACCATAGTGTGCAAAGAATGGTTAAAACTAGTTAACATTTGGTTGAAAATTCTGTGACTAAACAATTAAGCGGGGGAATTCATTAAGAGGCATTATGGCCTTAACACAACCTAATGTGCGTTAAGGGAATTAGCACATGCTAAATGCTAAAAACCCATAGATATAGAATGGGCTTTGACATTTAGCGCATGCTAACACCCTTAACGCGCATTAAAGTCATAAAACCCCTTGATGAATTCTCCCCTAAACATTGAAAAATCCCCTGGCCAGGGTATAAAGTGCATTGGGTAAATGTGCATACTTACCCCCTCATTCTGGGGCCCTTCTACAAAGGCACGTAAGGGCCTGTGCGCATCCAGCATGCGCCAAATTGGCATTACTGCCTGGCTACCGTGTGCCCCAGGTGTTAATTCAGAATTTGGCGCAAGCCAGAAACATATGATAGAAAATAATTTTCTATTTTCTACCGTGGGGGCATTCCCGGTGGTAATCAGCAGTTGGTGCACACTGGATGGTTACTGTATAGGTAACACGTGAGCCCTTACCGCTAAGTCAATGGGTAACGTTAAGGGCTCAGGCCATAAACAGACGTGGGCTGGTTTTCATTTTGCTGCACGTCCATTTCCCAGGTCAAATAACCCCTTTTTTCCAGACACGCTAGAGAAATGGTCCAGCGAGCATTCAATACACATACCCACACTACCTCAGTCCACTTTTTGGCATGCCTTTGTAAAAGGGCCCCTCTATAAATTAGTGCCTAAAATGCACGTATATATTATAGAATAATAACACTTAATACATGTCAGAGGTGCCAACAGTTGGTAGTTAGTAAGAGCTAAGTGCTATTCTATTTTTACATCAAAGTCACTGCAAGGGGGTGTGAACATGGGCACATCCACAAGCATCATGCACAACTTATAAAATATCAGTTGCCTGTGTTGCATGGCTCACTTAGGTGTGACAACTTACACTAGCCATTGAGGTGTTGCAAGTTGGTGCATCGGTGTGCCAGCACAGTTTTGGGCTAGTATTCTACAACAGCTTATAAAATTGGTGCTAAGAAACTCATTGTGGTTCCCCTCATCTTGGTGACAAGTTACAGAATTTCTCCCTTGGTTGCATTCATTGCTGCTGTTGCAGAGTCCTAGTCTGTATCCAAAGAAATCTTCCATCCAATGTTTTAGGGTCATCCACTGGCTCACATCACGGCTACTGCACCTAGTAACTAACTTTACAAAATCAAAACCAAAAATGACCTGACCTGATCTCATTTGCACCTCAGTGTTGCAGATGCCTACTGTGTTTTTTTTGTTCAGTACTTTTCTATCTAAACCCCAAAATAAAGGATGATTAAATTTTCCCTATCTGAACAGATTACTCAAAGTTCCTTACTCTCAGACCCTTGAAAATAAGGGCTCCTTACTTTTGAGTCTATTAACTAGATTCAGAGAGGTTTTATTGCACTCTCAGACTCACTTTTGGAGCTAGGTTCTCAGTTTCATTACCACTTTCTCCTCAATGCATCCACTAAGGAATAAATTATTCTGTCAGCAAGTTTGAATTCAAAGAGAGAAATCAGTTGACTAGAGTGCTTATGTTCACAGTTTTACACCTCCTGCTATAAATGTTCTGAATTTTCACAGAAGTTCCTTAGTCTTAATTTCTTTCTCAGAGGACTGTAATTTTATAGCTACACTCATGTTAAAGATAGCTCATTTTTTATTTCCTGTTACAGAAGCTCAGTACTGGTTAAAAAAAACACTTCAGAAGAGAGGGGTTATTGAGCTATATCCTTCTGGGATATATTTTACACAAAAAAGGAATTCCTTCTTATTATTTTCCAGAATAAGTGATATATACCTACTGTACCTGAACGTACATCACTTTGATTGGGTATGGCATTTTGGGTGTGGATCACAGATCCATGCTTAAACTAATTAGTAAATAGGCAATAATAATCAATTATTGGAGTTAACAAGCACTTAATTGGTAGTAATTAGGAGTTATGCTCGAATCTGCCTTATGCAGTGACGTAGGAAGGGGGGGGCGGTGGGGCGGTCCGCCCCGGGTGCATGCCGCTGGGGGGGGTGTCGGCTCCGCTGGTTCCCTGCTCCCTCTGCCCCGGAACAGGTTATTTCCTGTTCCGGGGCAGAGAGAGCAGGGAACCAGCGGAGCCGACGCAGCTCCCAGCGACGTGCACTCGGGGCGGATCGGCGTTCCCGCTCGTTTTCATATGGCACTAAGAATGTGCTCTGAGGGGAGGTGCGCCGTGCTGCACCCGGGGGGGGGGGGGGGGTGCACAGCGGCAACCTGCCCGGGTGTCAGCCGCCCTCGCTACGGCACTGGCCTTATGTTCTGTTCTATAATATGCACACTTAAACAGGGCTGCCAAGAGGGGGAGGCAAGATTCCCCTGGGCCCAACCTCTAAGGGGGGGCCTGGTGCCAGGGTCTGTCTCTCTCCTGTTCCTGATTGGACCCGGGTGATCGCGTTAACGTAATCACCCAGGTTCTAACAGGAGCAGGAGAAAGACAGGTACCGGAGCACTCTTAGAGGCCAATTGGATTTGGGGCCCCTGGTTTGGCTGGTGGGAGTCCCCAAGCCCCACCAGCAGAAACCTTTCCTCCAGCGCTGTTCTCTACCTCATTACCTGCCCTGCTTGCTTCCCCTCACATCGCACATGCTTGGTTTTGATGAAATTGAGCATGTGCAACATGAGGGGAAGCACTGAACAGGGCAGACAATGAGATGGAGAACAGCCCTGGAGGAAGGCTTCTGCCGGCAGGGCTTGGGGACCCCCACCAACCAAGGTATGTGGAGTTGCGGTGGGGGGCAGGGAGGTGGGGCAAAATGTGCCCCCCCCACCTTCAGCTCTGCCCCCCCCCCCCCCCCAATTTTTCAAGTCTGGCTACTCGCATGGAGGCAGGGGCAGCCCAAACGAGAGATTGGGGAGCCCAGGGCGGTGGCGGCGGTCCTGCCTTGGGCCCTGCTCTGTCTCTCGGAGGCCCTGCACCTAAATTTCATAGTACATAAGTCCAAAGGAAGCGTGGCCATGGAAGGGGCATGGGTGAGTCAGGGGCATTCCCAGAAATTAGGCATGATGTTATAAAATACCTACATTTTTGTGCCTAACTGTCGTCAGTTGGGCATGAGCATTTACATAAGCTTTGGGCAGGTGTAAATGTTCACAGCCAAAGTTAGGCAAGAAATGTGTTGTAAGCTAGTATTCTGTAAAGGTCGTTCTACACAGAGCACCCTTTACAGAATACTACCTTAGCATGGATCATTCCAATGCCTAACTTTGGGTGCCATTTATTGAATCTATCCCTCACTGTCAATCTCCCTGTTGAAACCACTAGGATGGTATCGTTATCTTTCTCTTCCCACTGAAAATTTAATGGATTGTTCAGTCAGAGGTTAATGGTTTGTTTGGGTCTAGCTTCAGTTTCTGGGTCTTTCAGAATATTGCTAGTGAAAATTTACCCCATTCATGAAGCTTATCACACTCAGCATTCACTCACAGTCCCCTAAAAATGTACCCCGTGACATCTCTTTAATTCCTATATTAATTCCCCTGCTCCCTGGAGATTCTACCCCTCATGAGCAGAGCATAAGCAGCATAAACAAAATCAGAATCAGCACAGCTCCTTGCATTACCCCGTCTCATCAGAGCTCTGCAGACTTATTTATTTATGTAGTTATTTATTTATTTCTTTTATATCCCACATTATGTCAAATAGGATTCAAGTTCAATGTGGCTCACAATAACAGCATAACATGAAATCCTGGTCATTTAAGATGTTTGTAATACATAGGCTAGAATGTAATACGTAGGATGGAATTGAGCTCTACTCTCCCCCAAACCTGGCTAGCAGTGTGTCTCAGCAATGGCCTTCCTCATGACTTTAAATTTTTGCAGTTGAGCTGCTATCTAAACAGTTCAGCAATTTAGTTTAGGATTCCAAACAAACAGTCTTAAATTAAGCTGCTTAACTATATGGATAGTGGCTGGATATTGTCACTATACATGTACACAGTGGTGGCGAGTGCTTTCTCTATCTAAGTACATAAGTGTTGCCATACTGGGACAGACCAAAGGTCCATCAAGCCCACTATCCTGATCCTGTTTCCAACAGTGGTCAATCCAGGTCACAAGTACCTGGTAAGATCCCAAAACAGTACAATACATTTTATGCTGCTTATCCCAGAAATAAGCAGTGGATTTTTCCAAGTCCATTTTAATAATGGCTTATAGACTTTTAGGAAACCATCCAAACCTTTTTTAAACCCCACTAAGCTAACTGCTTTTACTGCATTCTCCTGCAACGAGTTCCAGAGTTTAATTACTCATTGAGTGAAGAAATATTTTCTCTGATTTGTTTTAAATTTACTACTTTGTAGCTTCATTGCATGCCCCCTAGTCCTAGTATTTTTGGAAAGAGTAAACAAGTGATTTACGTCTACCAGTTCCACTCCACTCAGTATTTTATATACCTCTATCATATCTCCCATCAGCCGTCTTTTCTCCAAGCTGAAGGGCCCAAACCATTTCAGCCTTTCTTCATAAAGAAGTTGTCGTATTCCCTGTATCATTTTTGTTGTCCATCTCTGTACCTTTTCTAATTGCACTGTCAGGCTCATTTTTAAATGAGATAGACATCCAAAAAGTGACATAAGTCAGCATTTGAACGTTTATCTCACATAAACGTCCAAATCAGTATTATCAAAACCTCTTTTTGGATGTCATTCTTCGAAGTCCATCAGAAGGACGTCCAAATCTGAAGGGGGTGTGCCAGGGGTGTGTTCAAAGCGGGACTTGGGCATTCCTAAGACTTGGACGTCTTTCAGCCATAATGGAACAAAACAAAAACGTCCAAGTCTAAAACGTAGACGTTTTGAGCTAGACCTGTTTTTATAAAAAATAGCTGCAGTAGAAATTGAACCCACTTCCCTAGAATCAAAGTCTGCGGTACTAACCGCTAGGCTACTCCTCTACTCCACACAAGAGGTGCCCCAAATGACCAGATGACCACTGGAGGGACTCGGGGCTCACCTTCCCTTACTCCCCCAAATCACAAAACATTTTTCCAAACAGCATTTTCAAAAGGAGAAGATAGATTTTTTTTTGTGGAAAATTACCTTTCCTGTTCTGATTTTGGACATTTTACAAAAAAGTCCAAATTCAGACTTAGATATCATATCCAAAAATGCCCCTTTTGCATTTGACTTGCCCAAAGTCACAAGGAGCAGTAGTGGGAATTGCAGTGGCGTACCAAGGGGGTGGGGGCGGTCCGCCCCGGGTGTCGGCGGGTGGGGGGGGTGCTCCGCCGTCTCCTGCCACCACCCTGCGTTTAAAAAAAAAAATCCATTCAGCGAGGGACGCAGGCAGCGCCTCGTGTCTGCCCTGTTATGTGCTTTGAAAAAAGAAAATCGCTTCGCTGGCGTCGGGCCGGCCTTCTCTCACTATGTCCTGCCCACTTTTGAGGTAACTTCCTACTTCCTCGAGGGCGGGACATAGCGAGAGAAGGCCGGCCCGACGCCAGCGAAGCGATTTTCTTTTTTCAAAGCAGACAGCAGGGCAGACACGAGGCACTGCCTGCGTCCCTCACTGAATGGATTAAAAAAAAACGCAGGGTGGTGGCAGGAGAAGAGGGCTCTGTCGCTCTCCATGGAGGAGGGGGGGCTCAGATGGGAGAAGGAGGTGGGGGAGCTCAGAGGGGAGAAGGGAATTGGGGAGGGGTGGGGGAGCTCAGAGGGGTTTGCAGAGGGGAGAAGGGAATTTGGGGAGGGGTGGGGGAGCTGAGAGGGGTGCTCAGAGGAGAGAAGGGGATTGGGGGGGGGTGGGGGTGCTCAGAGGGGAGAAGGAGTCTGAAGCTGGAACTGGGGTCTGACAAGGGGGCAGGAGGGAGAATGGGTCCATGCCTGGGGCAGGTGGGAGAATGGGTCTGGGGCTGAAAAGGGGGGGGATGCAAAGCATGTGGTGGATGAAGGGGGCTGGAACTGGGGGCAGGTAGAACTGGGGGCTGAAAATGGGGGGCAGAGAAAGGGGACAACAGACCCTGGATGGAAGTGGGGAGCGTGAGGGAGGGCAGACCCTGGATGGATGGGAGAGGGAGGGCAGATAGATTGAAGGGGCAGAGAGAAAGGGCAGATGGTGGGTGGAAGGGGGAGAGAGAAAGAGAAAGAGGGCAGACTGGGGCAAATGGTGGATGGAAGGGAGAGAGAGGGCAGACAGTGGATGGAAGGGACATTAGAGAGGGCAGACACTGGATGGCAGAGAGAGAGCAAAGGCAGATCCTGGATGGGAGGAAGACACTGAAAAGAAGATGAGAAAAGCAGAAACCAGAGACAACAAACTGTAAATATATATTTTTATTATTTTGCTTTAGGATATAGTATTGTAGCTGTGTTGTTTATAAATAAAACATGTAAATAAGATAATCTTTTTATTGGACTAATTTTAATACATTTTGACTTAACTTTCAGAGAACAAAACCCCCTTCCTCAGGTCAGGATAAGATACTGTAACAGCACTATACTGTGCTGACCTGAGGAAGGAGATTTTGGCCTCTGGAAGCTAAATGTATTAGTCCAGTAAAATGGTATTATTTTATTTTCTGTATTTGTTTTATTTCCATTTGTTAATTTGTAAAGTGGTGATTGGTATTTGTTAGTTTTTTCAAATTTACATCTGCTGTCTTTATATTTTGGAAAAACAAACAGTGGATCCAACAAAAGGTCCTCTCACAATGAGTGTCTTCCTGAACAAGGTCTTTATTCACAATGGCACAAATGACCCGACACGTGACGTGTTTCGGCCATAAGGCCTGCGTCAGGGGTCTATAAAATAATGTACATAAAAACACAAATATAATAGAAAGTAATTAAAACACACAAATAAAAATAAAAACTCCAAATGACATTTTGAACATATCAAACCATAAAAGACTCAAAATGGCATTTTTAAACATATTTAAACCATTAGGACAACTTAATAAAAAACAATTAAATTTAGTGTCTTAGTCCTTCTTTCTCTTTTATCATTTAAATGTTTGATACATATAAATGTATGGGCAGTATGTATTTATTTATTTCTTACTTTATACAATTTTTAGTATTTCCAGTGTTGGTTTTTCATCTTTTTCATCTAATCTACAAGGCTATTTGACTCCAGACAACACTTGGTATGTTCCTTATTTTGGAATTATACTTTTTAGTGTACCTCATTTATATGTTCTGTCCTCATTCGTCTCTATGTAATAATAATTTAAAATTTTTTTTTAATTAATTAATTTTTAATATTTTGATATTGATTTATATTCATATTATTTATGTCCATAACAATTTTTAGTCATCCATTATTTTCATCATTTGAGATATATATATTTGTAATTTTAATTGTTTTTTATTAAGTTGTCCTAATGGTTTAAATATGTTTAAAAATGCCATTTTGAGTCTTTTATGGTTTGATATGTTCAAAATGTCATTTGGAGTTTTTATTTTTATTTGTGTGTTTTAATTACTTTCTATTATATTTGTGTTTTTATGTACATTATTTTATAGACCCCTGACGCAGGCCTTACGGCCGAAACACGTCACGTGTCGGGTCATTTGTGCCATTGTGAATAAAGACCTTCTTCAGGAAGACACTCATTGTGAGAGGACCTTTTGTTGGATCCACTGTTTGTTTTTCCTTACTGGTTTTCCTGTGGAGAGCTCACCTTCTGTGAGTGTTTGCTTCGTTGGTCTTTATATTTTGCACAGTACTAGGGGACATTTTCTGTTTCTGTGGTGTTGCATTGTATGCAGAGTCTGGCATCGGGGGTTCAATTTAATGTTTGTCTAAATAGAAAGTTTATGATTACTTATTCTATAGTGGATTAGGGTGTATCTGTGTTTGTGAAAAAGACATGGCTTTCGGTTGGCATTGACTGTGCAGGATTGACGATCTGTACTAATGTGTCTGTTTTCGTTTTACAATAGATGAATTGATGTTCTAGTGTTCACTGTAGTGTTTAAGATGCTTTCCTTTTCCTTGTGTGACTCATAGAAATTACTGCTTATGGTATGGTAGAATTGCTCTATAGGTCCTGAGTGTTTTGTATTCTCGGTAAGCCTAGTACTGGATTGGGGGGGGGGGGGGGGGGTGTTAAAAAATGACCGGCCCCGGGTGTCAACTACCCTAGGTATGCCACTGGGGAATTGAACCCATGTTGTCAGGTTCAAAACCCACTGCACTAACCATTAAGCCACTGCTCTATTCATTAAGCCACTCCTCCTGTGTTTTGGATGGCTTGCATTTGGACGTCTTCCATCTTTTTCAAAAATGACTTTCTTTCCTGTTTGGAATTTGGACGTCTTTGTAAAACGTCCAAATTCTGATTTAGATGTTTCTTTCGAAAATGTCCCTCTATATCTTTTTTGAGATGCAGTGACCAGAACTGCACACAGTATTCAAGGTGCGGTCGCACCATGGAGCGTTACAAGGGCATTATAATGTCCTCATTTTTGTTTTCCATTCCTTTCCTAATAATACCTAACATTCTATTTGCTTTCTTTGCTGCCACAGCAAACTGCTTCTGCCTATATGTACAGTGCTACTGGCTGACATTCAAATAGAAAAATACTTGCCACCGAGTCAATATCGACCTCATTATTTATACTCTGCTTAATTACTAATAGAGTTCTAGATGAGGTACAGCAGTAAATAAGCTGCTATAGATAAGCCATGCCTGGGTAAGTTCAGACTCGTGTCTAGGTCTATGGACCTAGACTCTTGACAACAGGGAGGGTTTAAAGAGGGAATTAAAGAGAATAAAAAGGAGGTAAAAAACCCATGAAGTGGAGTGATGCCAGGAAGCACCTCATTTGAATTAATTTTCTCCTTTTGCTGGTGAGTGCATTTTAAAAGGGGCAATAGTTTCAGTTTCGTTTTTGTAATACTTATGAATAAGTGAAACTGCAACTGTTTATATCCACTGTAGTGAGTATGATATTTTATGTTCATAGCTTTTCATATGAGGGAACAGAAATCGGGAAGGGAAGAATGGATGAGGGAGGAAGTAAGTGGTAAGGGGAAGCAAGGCTTGATGGGTAAGTATGCAGTACACCCACTTTTATTTTAGTTCTTATTTTCTCTTAGTAGAAACCCTTTTGCACAGAATGTACAAATATGAGGTTTGAATGGCTTTGGAATGTTGATCTGTAACGTGAGTAACATAGTAAGTGACGGCAGATAAAGATCTAAAAGGTCCATCCAGTCTGCCCAACAGTCTCATTTATTCTCAATTCAAGATTAAAATTAATTCATGATCTTCCTTTGCTGTTTCAGGGACACAGACTGTAGAAGTCTACCCGGCCCTGTCCTTATATTCCAACTACTGGATTGCTGTCAAAGCCCACTCCAGCATATCTGAATCCAGCTTGTCATTTGCAGGACACAGACCTTTTTAGCGCGTGCTAAAAATTAGCATGCGTTAATGATAGAGACACCCATTTTGTTCCTATGGGTGTCTCTAGCGTTTGCACATGCTAAAACGTTTGCTCACTTACAGTGCAGCTTAGTAAACAGGGCCCTTGACATTTTTTTTACACCATTCATTTTCTAATTAGAGATCCCCTTTGTTCATCCCACACCACCTTGAATTCCGCCACAGTTCTCTTCTCCACCATCTCCCTCGGGAGGGCATTTCAGGCATCAACCGCTCTCTCCGTGAAAAATAATTTTCTGACATTTCTCCTAAGTCTACCATCCCGCAACCTCAATTCATGTCCTCTAGTTTTACTATTTCCCTTCTCTGGAAAATATTTGTTTCTATATTAATACCTTTCAAGTATTTAAACATCTGTATCATATCTCCCCTGTTCCTCCTCTTCTCTAGGGTATACATATTCAGGTCTTCCAGTCTCTTCTCATATGTCTTTTGGCTCAATTCCCATATCATTTTTGTTGCCTTCCTCTGGACCGCTTCAAGTCTTCTTACATCTTTTGCAAGATATGACCTCCAATACTGAACACAATATTCCAGGTGGGGCCTCACCAATGACTTCTACAGGGGTATCAACACCTCCTTTCTTCTGCTGCTTACCTCTCTCTCTCTATACAGCCTAGCATCCTTCTGACTACATCCACTGCCTGGTTTGTCACCTTCAGATCCTCAGATACTATCACCCCAAGGTCCCTCTCCCTGTCTGTACATATCAGCCTCTCACCACCTAACACATACATCTCCCTTGGATTTCTAATCCCTAAGTTCATCACTCTGCACTTCTTTGCATTGAATTTTAATTTCCAAACATTAGACCATTCTTCTAACTTTTGCAGATCCTTTTTCATGTTTTCCATTCCCTCTGGGGTGTCCACTCTGTTACAAATCTCGGTATTATCCTCAAAAATTGCAGAATGCTTATTGCAAAAGAAAGTTCATCGGTTTCCAATGGCTCTTTAGTCAGCTCTTCTTTCTAGTGTTAGTGGTTGAGACAGTGGATTTTTCCTTGCTTCAACAGTTTTTGCTTGTTCACTTTCACTTGAAAGAATTTCTCTGGGGCCCTGTTATTTCAGGTTGATGATAATGAATAGCTCTAGGGGATGTCAACTCTTTCTCAGCAATCCATGAGGCAGCTGTAGATAATGTCCTGGAAGAGCAAGCTCTGATTATACAAAGGATTTCACGAAAAACATTCACCATATTTGCAGACAGTGTAGGAGAAATTGAAGGACTCGTTTATTAAAAATGTGTTCCGTTTTGCTCTGGTACAAATGTTGTGCCAGATTTATCAATTAAAGGCTCTCATTTTTAAGGAGAAGGAATTGTGATTGATTCATTAGTCCACTTCCAGAATATATACGTAGCCCCTTTGCTTTTCACATTAATCTTAGGTGGGGCATTTACATAAAACAAATTTATTTTGTTGGTGGGTCCAAGTTGGGGTCAGTAATTACTGGGGGGGGGGGGGGGGGTGGAAGGTTTGTTGACATCCTTTCTGCTTTTCTCTGGCTCACAATAACTCAGTCCAGGCCAGAACTAGAATTCTGAACCAAATGGCTTTACTTAAAATAAAGCTATGTGCTTTACTTATTTAGAGTGGAGTAAAATGGCTACTACACTACTTTATCCTAAATTAAAAATAAATTTTTTTAAACCTTTGTTGTCTGACCATTTTATTTTTTTCTAGTCATGTAGGTCCTAGTCTCTGCTTACTACTGTTTCGTATCTTCTTTTTTTCTATCTTCCTGCTCCTTGTTTTGCTGTTATGCTATAGTTAATGGCATTCTTTTTCTTCTTATTATTTTATTTATTGTAAACTGCTTTGACTGTTTTATTTGTACAGAAGGTTTTAGAGGATTGTGTAGGGTGGGTATGATGTACAGTGGGTTTTGTATGAGAGAGGAGGGTGACTTTAGTGAGAATTCTGTCCATTGTGATGACCTTTTACTGAACTTCACTGCAATATTTTGTACTGAAATATGCAAGCAAATAATAATATTGAATAAACCAAACTAAACTAAAATCAGACCAGCCATACAATTAAATCATAAAACCTTTGCATGCTAGCTGCTGTGAAAGCTGGCAAAGTTGGAAGACTCTTCCGAGGCATACATTAAAGTACATAAGTACATAACATAAGTACATAAGTATTGCCATACTGGGAAAGACCAAAGGTCCATCAAGACCAGCATCCTGTTTCCAACAGTGGCCAATCCAGGTCATAAATACCTGGCAAGATCCCAAAAAAGTACAAAACATTTTATACTGCTTATCCCAGAAATAGTGGATTTTCCCCAAGTCCATTTAATCACGGTTTATTGGCTTTTCCTTTAGGAAGCCGTCCAAACCTTTTTTAAAACTCCGCTAAGCTAACCGCCTTTACCACATTCTCTGGCAACGAATTCCAGAGTTTAATTACACGTTGAGTGAAGAAAGATTTTCTACGATTCATTTTAAATTTACTACATTGTAGCTTCATCGCATGTCCCCTAGTCCTAGTATTTTTGGAAAACGTGAACAGATGCGTCACATCTACCCGTTCAACTCCACTCATTATTTTATAGACTTCTATCATATCTCCCCTCAGCCGCCTTTTCTCCAAGCTGAAGAGCCCTAGCCGCTTCAGCCTTTCCTCATAGGGAGGTCATCCGATCCCCTTTATCATTTTCGTCGGCCATCTCTGCACCTTTTCTAATTCCACTATATCTTTTTTGAGATGCGGGAACCAGAATTGAACACAATATTCGAGGTGCGATCGCACCATGGAGCGATATAAAGGCATTATAACATCCTCATTTTTGTTTTCCATTCCTTTCCTAATAATGCCTAACATTATATTTGCTTTCTTAGCCACAGCAGCACACTGAGCAGAAGGTTTCAACGTATCATCAACGATGACACCTAAATCCCTTTCTTGGTCCGTGACGCCTAACGTGGAACCTTGCATAACGTAGCTATAATTCAGGTTCCTCTTTCCCACATGCATCACTTTGCACTTGCTCACATTAAACGTCATCTGCCATTTAGACGCCCAGTCTCCCAGTCTCATAAGATCCTCTTGTAATTTTTCACAATCCTCCCACGGTTTAACGACTTTGAATAACTTTGTGTCATCAGCAAATTTAATTACCTCACTAGTTACTCCCATCTCTAGGTCATTTATAAATATGTTAAAAAGCAGCGGTCCCAGCACAAAGCCCCGGGGAACCCCACTAACTACCCTTCTCCATTGAGAATACTGACCATTTAACCCTACTCTCTGTTTTCTATCTTTTAACCGGTTTTTAATCCACAATAGAACACTACCTCCTATCCCATGACTCTCCAATTTCCTCTGGAGTCTTAGTGCTGTTTACTCTTTGCAGCAAAAAATAAGCTTTAATGAAAATGTAATGTTTCCATAATGTTTGGGGATAGTTTAATATTTATTTATTTATTTGTAGCATTTGAATCCCACATTTTCCCACCTATTTGCAGGCTCAATGCGGCTTACATTGTTCCGTAACTGCTTCCATAACTGGAGAAGAAGGCCAGTTTCGGGCAGACTTCTACGGTCTGTGCCCTGAAAATAGCAAGGACAAATCAAGACCAAGTATATGTATCACACCTTATACTATGAGTTTATCTTCTTGGGCAGACTGGATGGACTGGTCTTTATCTGCCATCATCTACTATGCATGTTATTGTGTAGTCCAATAAAATGAGATTACCTTATTTTTCATTTTCTGTTTTATATTTATTTATTTATTCATTTTTAAATTTAGTGACTGGAATGTGTTAGTTTTTCGTTTAAATTTACATCTGCTATTTTGCACAGAACAGAGGGCTGTGCATCATTGTTTCTATTTCTCTGGTGTTGCACTGTATGCAGACACTGGCTTTTTTGGGGTTTCAGTTAAATTGTTGTTTACATATTTCTATCTTTTGTTTGTGGTTACACATTCTTTATTTGGCAAGGATCTGTCTATGTTTGTATGTGAAAAATGCCAGGTATTCTAGGATCAAGCTGTTCTAATCGGACTTGCTTTGTTTTCCCAATATGTGTGTTGGTGTTCTATTGCTCACTGCAGTGTTTACAATGCTATCTTTTCATAGGTAGGTTCTTGTTGTGTGACTCCTGGAAGTTAGTGTTATTATAGTATGGTAATTTTGCTTTAGTAAGGTTTTGTATTACTTCAGTGTGCCTAGTGCTAGATTTTGAATTTGGATTTGGTGTTAGCTCACTCAATTGTAGCTCAAAGTGAGTTATATTCAGGTACACTAGGTATTTTTCTGTCCCTGGAGGGCTTATAATCAAAGTTTGTATCTGAGGCAATGGAGGGTTAATTGTCTTGTCCAAAATCTCAAAGAATGTCAGTTGGCTTTGGTTGAGCCCACTGCTCTATTAGGTAAAACTATTACAGATAATACATAATCCAAATGTGTTTGCTAACTGAACAACAAACTACAGGGCAGCAGTTCTGATGCCTCTTGGCAAACTCCTCCCCCCTCCAAAAAAGAAATTGTAGTCAAATCATTAAAAACATGGTAGCCAAATTATGTTATGGTTGCCAGTAACCACATGATTTTTGTTGCAGTGCTGTTGAACAACACTATTCATATAGCCAAGAGGAAAATGCTGGACTGGGAAGCTAGGATTGACTAGGAGCCAATTGTTAAAATTACCTATATATATTTCCAGAATGCTGTAACTATTGTTCAGCTTAATATGTTGTATTATTTTGGTACATTATTTTGATTTTTTGGCACATAATTCCCTGGAGTGTATTCAGTGAGCATATTACCATAAGTAACAGATGCACTGGAAGAGGAGTGAGATAATAAAAGGGTCCTCTGTTCAAAAGTGCCCCCCCCCCCTTGTTCCTTTACTGCTGACACAGGTGTTGCCATCTCAAGGATCTAAATTTTGCCCTGTCTTGCCTCATTCTGCCCCACCCTAGTCCCACGCCAGCTCCGCCATTCTTTTGCCTCCCCAAACATCTTAGTCACCGACTGCCTATGCCTTACCTGGATTTGGGAAACTACCTGCTCCTCTGACCCTATTCCCACTCATCTACTCAACATTATCTCACCCACTGTCATCCCTTTCATCTGTCATATCCTCAATCTTTCATTTTCCACTGTGACTGTTCCCGATGCCTTCAAACATGCCGTAGTAACACCACTTCTAAAGAAACCCTCATTGGACCCTACCTGTCCCTCCAACTATCGCCCCATCTCCCTCCTCCCTTTCCTATCCAAGATGCTTGAACGTGCTGTTCACCATCATTGCATCGACTTCCTATCATCTAAAGCAATTCTTGATCCACTTCAATCTGGCTTTCGCCCCCGTCATTCAACCGAAACGGCGCTTACTAAAGTCTCCAACGACCTGCTCCAGGCCAGATCCAAAGGGCTTTATTCTATCCTCATCCTTCTTGATCTATCTGCTGCTTTTGACACAGTCGATCACAGCTTACTCCTCGATACGCTATCCTCGCTTGGTTTTCAAGGCTCTGTTCTTTCTTGGTTTTCTTCTTATCTCTCCAAACGT
This sequence comes from Microcaecilia unicolor, assembly GCF_901765095.1. Lineage (NCBI taxonomy): Eukaryota > Metazoa > Chordata > Amphibia > Gymnophiona > Siphonopidae > Microcaecilia > Microcaecilia unicolor. Next base: position 156,707,937 of record NC_044039.1, on the reverse strand, counting down.
ACTTTTAGTGTATAACCTGGTGGATCCTCCTCCTCTTCTATCCCACTGTCAGTTGGTGTACCTCAGGGATCTGTCCTGGGACCTCTACTCTTCTCCATCTATACTTCTTCGCTTGGTACTCTGATCTCATCCCATGGTTTTCAGTATCATCTTTATGCCTACGACTCCCAGATCTACCTCTCTACACCAGAAATCTCAGAAGGCATCCAGGCCAAAGTTTCAGCATGTCTGTCTGACATTGCTGCCTGGATATTTCACCGCCATCTGAAGCTAAGCATGACCAAGACTGAGCTTCTTATCTTTCCACCTAAACCGACCTCTCCTCTCCCCCCTTTCTCTATTTCTGTGGATAATATGCTCATCCTTCCCGTCTCATCAGCACGTAACCTTGGGGTAATCTTCGACTCCTCCCTCTCCTTCGCTTCACATATTCAACAGACTGCTAAAACCTGTCGTTTCTTCCTCTATAACATCACCAAAATTCGCCCTTTCCTTTCTGAGTATGCAACCAGAACCCTCATCCACACTCTTATCACCTCCCGCTTAGACTACTGCAACTTGCTTCTCACAGGTCTCCCACTGAGCCATCTCTCTCCTCTTCAATCTGTTCAAAATTCTGCTGCATGACTAATATTCCACCAGTGTCGTTATGCTCATATTAGCCCTCTCCTCAAGTCACTTCATTGGCTCCCTATCCGTTTCCGCATTCAGTTCAAACTCCTCTTACTGACTTACAAATGCATTCACTCTGCAGCTCCTCAATACCTCTCCACTCTCATCTCTCCCTACATTCCTCCCAGGAACTCTGCTCACTGGGCAAATCTCTCTTATCTGCACCCTTCTCCTCCACCACTAACTCCAGACTCCGTTCCTTCTATCTTGCTGCACCGTATGCCTGGAATAAACTTCCTGAGCCGGTACGCCAAGCCTCATCTCTGGCCATCTTCAAATCTAGGCTAAAAACCCACCTCTTCGATGCTGCTTTTAACTCCTAAACCAGCTAGCACATTTGCTTATTTTCGATCTGACGAAGAAGGGCAACCTTCGAAAGCTAATCAAGAAATGTATTAAGTTATGTCCAATAAAAAAGGTATCATCTTATTTTCTTTTCCATGTTTTATTTTGTTTGATTTCTATTGATAACTCCTAAACCTAAACCTTCAACTGTCCCCTATCCCTGATATGTCCTGTCTGTCCTAACCCTTATCCCTTACTTGTCCTGTCTGTCTGTCATAATTAGATTGTAAGCTCTATTGAGAAGGGACTGTCTCTCCATGTTCAAGTGTGAAGCGCTGTGTACGTCTGGTAGTGCTATAGAAATGATAAGTAGTAGTAGTAGTTTTCTTCTTATCTCTTCCATCATACTTTTAGCCTATGTGCTGGTGGATCCATTGCAATCCCACTATTAATCAGTATATCCCAGGGTTCTGTCTTGGAACTTCTTCTATCTATACTAGCCGTTAAGCCCGTAAAAACGGGCGAGTATTGCAGCCCTCCTCTCTCGCCTTGCCTCACCCTGTCCACCAATCCTCCCCCTCATATCCAGCGACCCTCCTCTTTCTCTTGGCCTCCCCCCTCCCCCCCATGTCCAGCAACCCTCCTCTGTGCCCTGCTCTCACCCCAAGTCCAGCAACCATAGCCTCTCCCTCCTGCCCTCCCCCCATGTCCAGCTACCCTCATCGCCGCCGCTCCCTCCCCCCTCCGTGCCGGGCCCCCTGCTCTGACCTGACAGTGTCTCTGACCTCCGTGTGAAAGCACTACAGGCAGCAGCAGATCGCTCTGCTGCTGCCTGCAGCGCGTCCACACGGAGGTGAGAGGCGCTGTCAGGTCAGTGCAGGGGGCCTGATATGGAGGGGGGTGGGAGTGGCGGCGGGGATGGGGGGGACGGTGGAGGTTGTTTTGCGCAATGTTCCTTTCCAGGCGGCAGCGGCGGCGTCCGACAATTCAACTCCGTTTCCCTCTCTGTTCCGCCCTCTGATGTCATGACGTCTTGACACGAGGGCGGGACAGAGAGAGAAGTCTGTACTGCACATTTGCAAGTGAGTACGGTCACTTGCCGTTTATATGTTTGATGCTTACTCTCTTGGTGCTCTGATCTCCTGTCATAGCTTTCAGTACAATTTTATTTATTTGTTACATTTGTATCCCATATTTTCCTACCTCTTTGCAGGCTCAATATGGCTTACATAGTACCGTAAACGGCGTTAACCGATTCCGATATGAACAAATACAAGGTATGAACAACTACAAGGTGGTTTTATGGTAGAATGAGGTACATGTATGCTAGAGACAATTGGGGAGAGGAAGAGTTAGGATATGTCCATTACGGTCTTTGGTTACATTGTGTCGCAAGTGTCCAGGTTTTTTTATGTTGGGTCGGTGGGATATGCCCTTCTGAACAGATCTGTTTTTAGTGCTTTCCGGAAATTCAGGTGGTCGAGCGTAGTGTTTATTACTTTTGGAAGTGCGTTCCACAGTTGCGCGCTCAGTAGGAAAAGCTGGATACATAAGTGGATTTGTATTTGAGGCCTTTGTTGCTTGGGTAGTGGAGGTTTAGGTATGATCATGCTGTTTTTGTGGTGTTTCTGATTGGCAGGTCGATGAGGTCTGTCATGTATCCTGGTGCCTCGCCGTAAATAATTTTATGAACTGTCATGCAGATTTTGAAAATGATACGTTCCTTAATTGGAAGCCAGTGCAGTTTTTCTCAGAGTGGTTTGGCACTGTCAAAACGCATTTTTCCAAATATAAGCCTTGTTGCTGTGTTTTGGGGCAGTCTGAAGTTTCTTTATAATTTGTTCTTTGCATCCCACATAGATTCCATTACAGTAGTCTGCGTGGCTTAGTATCATTGACTGTACCAGGTTGTGAACTATTTCCCTCAGGAAGAATGTTTTTTGTTACAATTGTACCCTGTGCTTTCCCACTCATGGCAGGCTCAATGCGGCTTACATATTATATACAGGTACTTATTTGTACCTGGGGCAATGGAGTGTTAAGTGACTTGCCCAGAGTCACAAGGAGCTGCTTGTGCCTGAAGTGGGAATCAAGCTCAGTTCCTCAGAACCAGAGTCCACCACCCTAACCACTAGGTCACTCCTCCACACTGAGAAACATTTTCTTTATGGTGGATTCAGCTTGGGTCTCAAGTGAGAGGTTTCGGTCGATTGTTACTCCGAGAATTTTCAGGCTGTCTGAGATAGGGAGGGTGTATCCTGGGGTGTTGACGTTTGTGGGTTTGTTTGTATGTATTGTATTGGGATGAGATGATGAGACAGTGTGTTTTTTCTGTATTGAGTTTTAGTTGGAATGCATTTGCCCATGAGTTCATGATGTTTAAGCTGAGCTTGATTTTATTGGTGATTTCTGCCAGATCATGTTTGTAGGGGATGTATAATGTAACGTCATCAGCGTAAATAAATGGTTTAAGGCCTTGGGTGGAGAAGGCTTTGGCCAGTGGGACCATCATGAGGTTGAAAAGGATCGGTGATAGTGGTGATCCTTGCAGTACTCCGCAATCTGGTTTCCAGGGTGACGATATGTTTGTGCATGATTTCACTTGGTATGTTCTGGTGGTTAGAAAGCCCTTGATCCAATTGAGAGTGTTACCACCGATTCCAAAGTAATCTAGGAGTCTTAGTAATATGTTATGATTAACCATGTCGAACGCACTAGACATGTCAAATTGGAGGAGGAGAATGCTTTTCCCTATTGCTATCTCCTGCTTGAATTTAGTTAGGAGAGTAAGTAGTACTGTTTCGGTGCTGTGTTGGGATCGGAATCCTGATTGTGACTCATGTAGTACAGTGAATTTTGTAATAACTGTAATCCCGGTAGCAAACCTTCAGGGGTGGTAGGGTCCCTTTAGCAGTCCACAAACAAAGTCCTTCCAGACAACACAGCTTTTAGTTCCAAACAGTTTATTTCCCCTCCTCCACAAAATCTCAGTTCATGGGGTTAAAGTCCCATTCAGTTTCCAAAATAAAGCAACAAGAAAAAAACTTCCCTTTAAATCCAAGTTCTCCCCCAGTTCAACAGCCTGGGTTTCAGTTTTAAAAGTCTTTCCGCTTTGGTGGTTGCAGAATGGCAGTACACCGCCCACAACACAGCTAATTGACTCCTGTGACCACCCACTGCCTTCAGTCCCTGCAATTCTGCCCCAAAGTACAATTACAGTCCATGTCAACTGGCTCCTCCAAACCTGATGTGTTGGTCTCTCCAGCCTCTCCTTCCTCCAAACACTCCATTAACTCTGCTTCTCTGCTAGGCTGTTGGTTGGAGACCTCCTCCCCCTCCCAGGTGGAAGGAATCTTGTACTGATTTCTAACCCAAGGGTATTGAGCTTTGTCATCCCTGCTCCCCCTTCTGGCCCTCGCCTGCCATAGCAGCTGCTCTTTCCAGTCCTTTTCCCCCTCCCTTCCACGTGGGGGCCATACCGGGTTTTGGGACCTACCACCCCAATCCCTTCTCTCAGGGCCTTATGGGGAATGTAGTCTGGCCCCATACCTCCTCCTGAGCTGCTTAGACCCTCCAACCTCCTTACACACCCCCCTTCAAATAATTGCGACTCCCTGCTTCCTCCAGGCTACTTGCTGGGGAGTTCGCAATTCGGGACAGGGCATCAGCGTTCCCGTGAAGCTTCCCCGCCCTATGCTGTATTTCAAAGGAAAAAGCTTGTAACGCTAAATACCAGCGGGTGAGCCTGGCATTCTGCCCCTGCATTTGTTGGAGCCATTTCAGAGGTGCGTGGTCAGTAATCAAAACAAAAGGATTGCCCTGCAGATAGTATTTCAGAGTTTCTATAGCCCACTTTATAGCCAAACACTCCTTCTCTATAACAGCGTAATGCTGCTCTGCCGGGTGCAGTTTCCTACTCAGAAAAAGGACAGGGTGCTCCTCCCCTTAAAACTCTTGGGATAACACAGCCCCCAAGCCCGTCTCTGAGGCATCTGTTTGTAACAGGAAGGGCTTCTCAAAATCTATTCCTTTTAAGACCGGTTCCTGACACAGATCTTTCAACATTTGGAACTCCCCACGACCTGCCTCTGTCCACTTTAGGACATTAGGGCACCTTTTCCTCAGCATGTCAGTAAGGGTGCTTGACCTCTCCGCAAATCTCGGAATGAATCTGCGATAATATCCTATCAGCCCCAAATACCCCCTCAATTGTTTTTTGGTGTGGGGCAGCAGAAAATCATGCACTCCCTGCACTTTATCCCTTAGGGGTTTGATAACTCCCCCTCCCACAATGTATCCCAAGTATTTTACCTCTTCACTAGCAAACACGCACTTCTTTGGGTTCACTGTTAGGCCCGCCCGCCTGAGGGATTCTAGCACAGCTTTGACTTTGGGCAAATGGGACTCCCAATCTGAGCTAAAAATGACAATATCATCCATATACGCGGCAGCGTAGTCCGAATGCCACCTCAGCAACTGATCAGCCAATCGTTGGCAGCACGCTGCCGCCCCATTTAACCCATATGGCATTCGTCTAAATTGGAATAACCCTATAGGGGTGCCAAAGGCTGTTTTGGGCTTAGCCTCCTCTGTCAGCGGCACTTGCCAATACCCTTTCATAAGATCTAAGGTAGTTAAATACTGAGCACGCCCCAGTTTGTCCAGTAAGTCATCTATCCGGGGCATGAGATAAGCATCAAACCGGGATATGGCATTCACCCTTCGGAAATCTATACAAAACCTCTGAGACCCATCACTCTTTGGTACCAACACCACTGGACTGGACCAGGGACTAACTGATTCCTCTATGATACCTAAGTCCATCATTTCCTGTACCTGCCTTATAATTTCCTTCCTTTTAAATTTGGGTGTTCTATGGGGCCTCTGCCTTACAATCCTACCAGGCTCGGTGATGATATCATGGGCCACCAAATGGGTTTCCCCAGGTAAGGGATTGATAACATCTTGAAACTCCTCTATCATTTACCTTACCCGTTGCCTCTGCCCATGGGATAGAGACTCACCAATAACAGGATTCCCCCCCTCCTGTACATCACTTAGTTGAGGACCCAAATCCTCTTCAGGGACCGCCACATACCCTTCTCTCTCTATCCACGGTTTCAATATATTTACATGGTAGGTCTGAATCCTACCTTTCGCATGCCTTACCCGATATGTCCATGGGCCTACTCTGGCTGTTACCACGCAGGGTCCCTTCCACTGAGAAGTAAACTTATGGGGGTCTGAGGCCACCATGACGAGCACTTTATCTCCCACCTGAAATTTCCTTACTTTTGTGCCCCGGTCATAATACCCTTTCTGGCTCTCTTGGCTCTGCCCCAGGGTGTCCTGCGCAAACGCCATGACCCTCTGAAGCCTTGCTCTTAACTCCCTCAGGTATGTACTAACGTCCCAGGGCTCTTTCTCTCTCTCTACCCATGCCTCCTGAATTATGTCCAGAATGCCCCGCGGCAATCGGCCAAAGACCAATTCAAAGGGGGATACCCCTAGGGATGCTTGAATATTCTTCCTACATGCATATAAAGCATAGGGTAACAACTGGTCCCAATCCTCATATTTCCCTTTCAAGCCTTTCCTCAACATCTGCTTAAGGGTTTTATTAAAATCGCTCTACCATCCCGTTTGTCTGGGGATGGTAGGCAGCTGTGGTAATGTGGCGTATGTTAAAAGCTTCCCACAGTTCTCTTAACTGTCAAGATTTGAAATTGGACCCCTGATCCATAAGCATTTCTCGTGGGAATCCCACTTCACAGAAAAGCTTGACCAATTCGGTTGCTATACCCGTAGCTCGTATATTTCTCATTGGGAAGGCCCAGGGAAACCTAGTGGCCCTATCCATGACTACTAAAATGTATGCAAAACCCCTAGGTTCCCCAATAATAGGCAATGGTACCATAGGTGCCCTGGGAGGGTATCGGTCCACCAACCACTGACAGGAGGGGCAACTTTGGCAATAATTCTGGACTTCCCTATGTACGCCAGGCCAATAAAAACGCACCAGCACCTGTTTCAACGTACTCTGGGAGCTCTTATGCCCTGCCAAAGGATGATCATGGGCCCCTCTTAGAATAAGGCTCCTAAGGACCCTGGGAATTACCAGCTGGCCTCGCACTGGTCCCCCCACTGGATCCTGTATTTCCCGGTACAACAATCCCTCCACCACCCGAAACCGGGGAAACCCGCCTGAAGGCCCCCCTTCCACTTGTTCCCAGGCCCTTTTTAAAACCGGGTCATCTCTCTGCTCCTGGCCAAAAGCGGGAAATCTCTCCACCACCTCTTGTGGCCTCCATGGCATGGCATAACCTCTCCTTCCCCCAACCTCTTTAGGGCCCTAGCCCGGCTATGCCTCTCCGCCTGCCGTGTTTCTCTAGCCTTCCTCCCTTTACCCGGTTCTCCCATTATCTCCTCATGGAAAGGGAAGAGCTGCCCTACCGAATCCTCCCCCCCTATCCTGCGACCCAGCCGAGCCTTCTGAGCCTGAGTAGTCACCCGCCCTGTGACCCCTTTCAACCCCCGTACAAACAGCTCCCACTCCCTCCCCAAAATGAGGTCAAAAGGCAGTTTTGGCAGGATCGCCACATTAAGCCACCCTCTCCCCAGAGGGCTCCCTAGTTGGATCCTGAACACAGGGTAGGCGGTTGAAGACCCATGTATGCACCTAATCTGAATCATTCCTACATACTCTCCGCCCTCTTCCCCCATGGCGGTGCTCTGGATCTTATTCCACAAGACTCGGGACATCATCGACTGATTGGCCCCCGAGTCTAACAGGGCCTTAACTGTCACCCCTCCCACCTGAACCTCCAGGAAGAAGAAATCCTCGGGGTCTGTTCCCATATGTCCCGCAAACCCTAGTCTTTCCCTACACTCCTTCAGCATGTGGCTGGGCTTCCAACATCTAAAACACCTTCTTCCCCCTGGACTGGGACCCGGGTCCCTACGACCCTCCTCCCTCTTCCCACCAGTCCCCGTATTGGCATGAGTACTTCCCCCTTGACCCCTACCCTCTTGGCTACTAGGGAGGAAGGGGTTAGTAGGATGTCTTCCTGCCTCAAAATACAGTTCAGCTCCATGAATCACCCCTTCCAATGAGCGCACCCCTTGCTTAATGAGCCACTCGCGCACTGGGGTGGGTATGGCAAACAAAAACTGTTCCACTATAATCTCCTCCACCACCTGTTCTGCAGTCTTCTGTTGCGGCTCCAGCCATTTATAGGCTAAGTCTTTCAGTCTCTGGGCAAAAGCCCGGGCCGCACTTCCCTCCCCGTAATAGTCTCCCTAAAAAGTCTTCTATAATGGTCTCTAGTAAGACCTAATCTATTTTTAATGGCCGCCACTACCTGCTCGTAATCCATGGAGCTGTCCGCAGGCATGGCCCGGTATGCAGCCAGAGCTTCCCCAGCTAGGCTTCCTGCCAGTCGAACAGCCCACTGTTCTTTCGGCCATTGCACTGCCCTTGCGATCCTCTCAAATGTAACAATAAAGTCATCCACATCATCACCCTCCCCCATTCGTCCCAAAGAAAAGGGTCCAAACGGAGGGGTTCCTACCCCCATGGGTAAACCGGCCACTGTACCCGGGGCTGCAACTTTATCCAACAGGCTCCCTATGGCTTGCATCTGACCTTGCACTGCCTGGAGCAGAGGTACATGCTGTTCCTTGGCGGCTTCCACCACTTGCTGCAAGACCTGTTGAGCCCCCTCCTGCTGCTTCTGAAACTGCGCAGCCATCCAGTGAAGCATTTCTTTCTGCTCCATCCTGCCAGTCTGGAATACCCTGAAAAGAAAACCAAAAACACCAAGTGCGATACCACTTTTTTTTTTCCCTAATTACTAATTTGTACTGCTCTTCTTCCACCACTCCCCCGCCTGGGTTCCTTTGCATGACCTGTGTTCCCCACACTTCAATCCAGCATTGATCCCCCTCAGGTACCTCTTACCTGGGGTAACCGCTGGTCTTCGCTTTGCTAAGGGTGGCCTTGTCAGCTTCACTCCGGCTGCTCTGTGGTAGCTTCAATCGAGTCCCATCTGCGGTGCAACTGTAATAACTGTAATCCCGGTAGCAAACCTTCAGGGGTGGTAGGGTCCCTTTAGCAGTCCACAAACAAAGTCCTTCCAGACAACACAGCTTTTAGTTCCAAACAGTTTATTTCCCCTCCTCCACAAAATCTCAGTTCATGGGGTTAAAGTCCCATTCAGTTTCCAAAATAAAGCAACAAGAAAAAAACTTCCCTTTAAATCCAAGTTCTCCCCCAGTTCAACAGCCTGGGTTTCAGTTTTAAAAGTCTTTCCGCTTGGGTGGTTGCAGAATGGCAGTACACCGCCCACAACACAGCTAATTGACTCCTGTGACCACCCACTGCCTTCAGTCCCTGCAACTCTGCCCCAAAGTACAATTACAGTCCATGTCAACTGGCTCCTCCAAACCTGATGTGTTGGTCTCTCCAGCCTCTCCTTCCTCCAAACACTCCATTAACTCTGCTTCTCTGCTAGGCTGTTGGTTGGAGACCTCCTCCCCCTCCCAGGTGGAAGGAATCTTGTACTGATTTCTAACCCAAGGGTATTGAGCTTTGTCATCCCTGCTCCCCCTTCTGGCCCTCGCCTGCCATAGTAGCTGCTCTTTCCAGTCCTTTTCCCCCTCCCTTCCACGTGGGGGCCATACCGGGTTTTGGGACCTACCACCCCGATCCCTTCTCTCAGGGCCTTGTGGGGAATGTAGTCTGGCCCCATACCTCCTCCTGAGCTGCTTAGACCCTCCAACCTCCCTACAATTTGTTTATGTAGTTGTTGAGTTGTATGGTCACCGGTCCTTCCATAAGTTTGACTACTAATGGGATAGATGCTACTGGGCGGTAGTTGGTGATATCACTTGTTTTTGTTTTTTGGTGTCTTTTGGTATTGGGGTGAGCAGGATGTTGCCTTTTTCTTTAGGGAATATACCCTGTTGAAGCATGAAATTTAAGTGGGATGTGATATCGGTTATGAAGAAGTGGGGGGCAGATTGTATTAGGTATTTTATGCTGATGACTTTCAGATCTATCTCTCTACACCAGAAAAATTCACCAGGAATCTAGCCCAAAATCTTGGCCTGCTTGTCTGACATCTCTACCTGGATGTCTCACCAAAATCAGGAACTTGGCATGGCCAAGACAGAACTTCTTATCTTTTCCCTAAATGCAGCTGTACCATTCCCCTTTTCTCTATTTCTATGGATAGCACTACCAGTCTCTTAATCCCTTCTTCTTGTAACCTTTGGTTTAATCTGTAATGCCTCCCTTTTTCTCTACACCACTCCAACACATAGCTATTTTCTATAGCTGTCCTTTCTTTTCTGAACACACTATGAAAACACTTCTTCACACTCTCATAACTTCTCATTTAGATTACTGCAACTTGTTTCTCCCAGGTCTCCCAATGAGACATCTCTTCAAAATTAAGCAGAATAATTTGTTTTCTGCCATTATTGATACAATCACGTAACTTCTTTTCTCAAGCAACTTAATTAGATCCCTATTTATTCCCACATAGATTTCAAATTTATGTTACTCACCTGCAAGTGTATTCATTCTGCAGGTCCTTATTACCTCTGCCTATATCCCTCCTGGAGTATTCTGCTCATCAACCTTCCTAAGGTAAATCTTATTTGACTTTTACTTATTTGGACAATTAACTTCATCTGTCATTGCATTTATTACTAGGTATGTGCATTTTTGTTTTGAAACAGCATGGGAAATGTCAACAAATTTTCCATGCCATTTTGTTACCTCAGAGGGAGCAGGACCAAGAGAGGATTTAAATTTTAGCTTGAAACAGAGAAACAACTGTGAGGAACCGCGAGGAGACCTGGTGCAGGCAGTGAAGTGGGCACCTCGGGCTGCCAGAGTCACTGGCATAGGCCCTTTATTCCAGCATAAGAGGCGGCCCTGCTGCAGGATCCTCTGAGAGAGGGCTGTGAGGAACCATAAGGAAACCTGGTGCAGGCAGTGAAGTGGGAACCTTGGGCTGCCAAAGTCACTGGCTTAGGCCCTATTTTCCAGTATAAGAGGCTGCCCCGTTGTGGGATGCGGCCACGAGTGTGTGGCCGTGGGCATGTACCTAAAGAGGTGTGGCCTAAGAGGCACGTACTTGCCGTTTGGAGCACTTTCAGAGTAAAGAGCAAATCCCACTGTTCCACTACAATAGGGAAACGTAAAGGGGTGAAAAAAATTGTCTTCGGAGGGGATAATAGTGAAGGGTCCTATTGATTTCCATCTTCAGACGCTGAAGGCAGTGCTGCTGCCTCTGGTTATAGACTGTTTTCCATCCCCAAATGCATCTCTGTCATCTGGGGGTCCTACTTCTTCCCCTCAACCTGCTTTGATGTAGGAGTGCACCAGCACTCCATTAGAAGGTGTGGCGGTTCCAGAATTGGTTTCTGCCTCTGGAAATGCTGCTCCTCCTATTCCTGATCCTGATTCAGGACTGTCATCAGGGAAGATATTTTCTAATATTTTTTTCTTATGCTGCTAGCACACTGATAAATCCAGTGAAATATCTTTAAACTACAATAATTATTGGAAAGGAAAACAAGCACTCCAAGAAAGCACCCAATCATTCCAAAATAAAATAACAATAAAATAAAATTTAAAAACTACAAACTGGGCATTGGGTCAGCGACAGGCCAGCACTGCCAGAGGGGTCACTCAAGGGAGATATTACAAGCAAGTTTGAAAAAGTGAACCTTAAGTAAGGCTTTGAAGTGTGGAAGGGAAAGGTAGGATCTAAGGGGGGGGGGGGGGGGGTCATTCCATAATTTTGGTGCGAAGAAGAAGAAGGCAGAGGATTAGGTGGACTCATAGTGGGCAGACCTGAATAATGGAAGAGGAGAGAAAGGAAGGAATTCCAATATGTAAAACCATGTGGGTAATGACAAAAAGTTTGAACCAGGACCTATATGCTATGGGTAACCAGTATAATTGTAAAAAAAATGGGGTAACACAGAAAAGTAGATGGGCAGCTGAGTTTTGAAGGGTCTGAAGGCGATGTGTTTGAATTTGAGAGATTCTAGCAAAGACAATGCTGCAATAATCAATGCAAGAGATAATAAAAGCATGAAGGAGAGTATGAAGAGAAGGAAAATCAAGGAATTTACTAATTGAGCATAAGCACCAAAACCAAAAGAAGCCCTTTTTTACCACTTGTGCCTTACATAGTCCCTTCTGTAGGATCACACTTCTGTCCCTTTCCACTAGACTACTAGGATGCCCCAGGGTAAGTCCCAGGGTTGGTCTGGGGGGGGGGGGGGGGGGTCATGGAATGGAAGGAGGGTCAGGTGTACTATATTATGTAGAGACTTGGCATCAGGGAAGGGTCTTAGAGGGAGGTCTGTAATTGGGGAGGGGATAGAAGGCACTTGGGCCAAATCAGAGGGGATTGGATGGGGGACTATGATCTGGAGGGTATATTTGGAGGTTCTTGATCTTGCAGGTGGCTTGATCGTGGGGATCGGATCAAGTAGTAACCTGCTGTTGGTGAACAATGGATTGGGGGATCAAATTGCACCACCATGTGTGCTGAAAATACCCCTTGCTGGAGCACATAGGCTTTACTTACTGCACCTGAAGTTTTGGGACTTGCTGGCTCTTGTGCTCAGTTCTATACCACTTTAAAATGTAATCCAGACAAGGGTTTATATGCTGGGGGAGAGTGGATCATTTTCTACATTTCTGGTATGTATATTGGAACTAGGAAATGCAATATCAAAGGTGTTTGGTTTTACCTGCTGCAAGAAATGGTTAACAAATTAAGAAGATTGGTTAAATGCTGAAGACTTGTCATGGTCGGTACATTATTATCATTGCACCTGGAAGCAGGGCAGCTTTATTAGCAATGTTAACTGTCTCTCCCAAGCTCCCCACTACCTTGTTAAATGTGCAACAGGCAGAGAAGAGATACCCCAAAAGAAGTGGCGCTGGCATACTTATTCATACTAGCACAAACTATGAATGAATTTCTTGTGTTTGTACAGGACCTCGTGGAAAAGGAAGGAGAATAATTTGGCTTTGTGTGCTTCCTGCTCTGCATTACCATCCAGAGATGAACAGAAGGATCATATAGAAGATCTTGAATAGTACTCATGATGACTGACTGATTTGAAATTAGCTTGAAGGAGAGAAGAAGCACTACACCTTTCTCTGACCCTATTTTCATCTTTTGTAGAGAGCTGAACTGGTAATAGAATTTCTAGAATGTATAATACTGGCATATTGATATTTGCAAATTAAGGCATACTTGAAATGCATTGATTTTATACTTGATTGCACTTACAGTATTTGGTAATTTTGTGCTCAATTTACTATCCCATAGTAGAATAAATATACTACATTATGAGTTAAGTATTTTAATGTAGCATGCAAATACAGTTATTATAATCAAACATGCATCTGAAGCATAACCTTTGATACGGATTCCTCGTGCTTGATTTGATTAATACGTAAATCATGATTTCTGCATCATTATATTAACACTTTGTGTGGAAATAGGTTGAAAATAAGCTATGCTTTACATTAGATTTTTTTTCCAAATGTAACAGCAATCACTAATAATGAAAAAGAGCATCTTTACCACTGGGGCTACAAAAGCCAAACAGTTTCAATGATAAAAACCTGAGAAGATAAGAAATTTTGTCTTCAAAAGTCGGGATGTAGCTTGGCTCAGCTTAAGGGGGAAGTTATTAAGGTGTGGCAAAAGCTGGGCTTTTAGCATACCTTGATTTACCATGAGAGTCATGAACTTGCAGTATCTCATTACCACAAGTTACTGATTCCTGTGGTAAATGCATAGCACTGCTTGAGAACAACCTTGCAGGCAGCATTATACCACTGTCTCAGGAGCATTAGGCTGCACAGCCGTGGCCCGATGTTCCCAGGCTGCATCTTAGAGGGGCCAAGCAGAGTTAAATTACAAATTAAAAAAGGAGACCACACTTGTATGTGATAAGATAGTGTCCACAGATTCTTCTTGAGATAATATTTGTTGCTTTTTTGAGGACTTTTCCTCCATTTCTCTTGGGGATACACTAGCAACTTTTGACTTAATGCCCTGTTGGGTGTTTTTGGAAGTGGTAGCTTCTGCTATAGTGGGGACACTCTCTGTCAATACCTTACCCTCATACAGTATATAGGGTTACCATATGACTGTGTCTCCCCAGACATGTCCTCTTTCTAGGTGACTCTCTGGGTGTCCAGGTAGTTTTCCAAAAATAGGCAGTTTATATGGGTTTTTCACATTGGAACCGGTTGTTCCCAATCACTTTTAACATTTTAATTAAAGATCTGTTTTATTGGTCAGTTTTACCTACCGATTACCTTTTCTGCCCCCATTTGCATGGAGGCAGGGAATTGGGTTGTGCCCTTTAACTACAAATCCTTGTAGTCCTCTAATAGGTTCTAATGGGACACTTTCTATTGCTTGACTTGTTCTCTGTGCATGCTGGTCTAGTTCCCCCCCCCCCCCCCCCCCTCGTAACTTTCTTGATTCATCGGGTTTGTAAGAGTTAGTCTGCACTGTACAATCCATAAATAAAAAAATCCTTAGAAACATATTATAAAAACATATTAAAACTGGGCTCCTTATAGATGCCTGAATGTGTAAGAAAATAAAACATCAATATGAAAAATATTGATGAGACCAAATCTTATAAATGTGAGAGACAATGATATATATAAAAAGTGGCATATATAAAACAAAACATTATTTTTAAAATACATAGGCTAGATTATGCATAGACAATGTTTACCTGAAGATATTCCAGTAAACTGTGTACATAGCATATACAATCCTTAATGAACAAAATCAAGTATAGCCTACAATCATGTATGTACGTATTATTTATTTTTATTTATAGCCTGCTTTTATCCAAGGTGGTTTACAACACCACATACATATTATCAACAAAAACAACTAACAAACATAAATGCAGCGAGACGAAACAGTCAGTGAGGCTTGACATGGCAGATATTGCAGTTCATTGGCTTGACTTAGAATATATTATTTTAACATTGCTTTGAAAGACATGACATTCCTCTGTGTCTTGAAAGATAAAGGCAGCTAATTCCGGTCCGAAGGACCTGCCACTGAGAAGATGTCATTTTTTATAATATTCAGGCACAAATGTCTGAGGTTTGATGTTACAAGTGCACATGCACTTTCCAAACGCAGTGACCTTGGCGGTACATATCACTGCACCCCATTCCGCGAATAAAAAGAAGAATCCTGGTATAGTCCTAAATGTACTAGCAGCAGCAACTTAAATTTTATCCTTTGTGCCACAGGAAGTCAGCGCAGTTGCTGTAGCAAATGAAATACATGTTCAAATTTTGAAAGTCCATATAACCAACGCACAGCAGAATCCTGCACTACACGCAGGGCTTGTATACACAAAATAGGGAGCTCTAAATACACAATGTTACAATAATCCAAAGAACTAAAAACCGTGGAGGGGCATAATCGAAAAGGATGCCCAAATTTTTCTGAGGACGTCCTCGCAGGCATCCATCTTTCATTTCGATAGTATGGTCAGGGACGCCCAAATTGCAAAATTTAGGTCGACCTTAGAGATGGTAGTCCATAGAGATGGTCTTCCCCAATTTTCGGCGATAATGGAAACCAAGGACGCCCATCTCAGAAACGACCACATCCAAGCCATTTGGTCATGGGAGGAGCCAGCATTCGTAGTGCACTGGTCCCCCTGACATGCCAGGACACCAACCGGGCACCCTAGGGGGCACTGCGGTGGACTTCCAGAAATTGCTCCCAGGTGCATAGCTCCCTTACCTTGTGTGCTGAGCCCCCCCAACCCCCCCAAAAAAACCCACTCCCCACAACTGTACACCACCACCATATCCCTTATGGGTGAAAGGGGACACCTACATGTGGGTACAGTGGATTTCTAGTGGGCTTTGAAGGGCCACAAGTGTAACAGGTAGGGGGGGATGGGGGGCTCAGCACACAAGGTAAGGGAGCTATGCACCTGGGAGCAATTTCTGGAAGTCCACTGCAGTGCCCCCTAGGGTGCCCGGTTGGTGTACTGCACCCACTAAAACTGCTCCAGGGACCTGCATACTGCTTTCATGGAGCTGGGTATGATATTTGAGGCTGGCATAGAGGCAGGAAAAATATTTTTTAATTTTTTTTGAGGGTGGGAGGGGGTTAGTGACCACTGGGGAGTAAGGGGAGGTGATCCCCGATTCCCTCCGGTGGTCATCTGGTCATTTAGGACACATTTTTGTGGCTTGGTCGTAAAAAAAAAAAAAGGACCAGGTAAAGTCATCCAAGTGTTCGTCAGGGATGCCCTTCTTTTTTCCATTATGGGTCGAGGACGCCCATGTGTTAGGCACACCCCAGTCCCGCCTTCGCTACACTTCTGACATGCCCCCGTGAACTTTGGTCGTCCCTGCGACGGGAAAGCAGTTGAGGACAGCCAAAATCGGCTTTCGATTATGCCGATTTGGGTGACCCTGTGAGAAGGACGCCCATCTTGCGATTTGTGTCGAAAGATGGGCGCCCTTCTCTTTCGAAAATAAGCCTGATAGTCTGTAACACTTTTTGAAAATCTCTCCTAGATAACATAGGATGCAGCTTACTTAATAATCATAACTTAAAAAATTAATTTTTGATCATTGCCTGAATCTAGTGCCTGAAAGACAAAGATGAGTCTAACAGGACTCTCATATTTCGAACTTCACCAGAGACAGTTAATGAAATAGTTTAGAGAAAACTTGGAGCTACATCAGAGGAAATAAACAACGATAGTCATCCACTCCACTATTCCCTCAAATACCTCCTGTAGCCTTGCTATGGTATCGGTCATTGACGACATCAATGAGATAAAAAATTGGATGTCATCCGCATAAATCCAAAAGACACACCAAATGATTTCAGGGATTTAAATACAGATTGAACAGCATTGAAAGTGAAGAACCCTGCAGGAGCCCCATCTCTAACACAGATGACTGTGACAATCTGTACCCAGTATAAACCCGGTGTGTTGTACCCATGGTTCCCGCAAGACCACATTCACTCAACCATAACAACAAAATGTGATGATCCAACGTATGAAAGCAGCAGAAATATAAAGAAAAATAAAAAAGCAATCAATATGCTTGTCCAAACTAAGACAAACTTCATCCACAGTGGCTGCAATTAACGCTTCAGTACTGTGGTACTTGCGAAAACTGTACTAAGGGTCCAACACGGAAATTTGAGAAATAATTGTCTAATTGCACACACACAGATTTTTCCACAAGTTTAGCAATCACTGAAAATATTGTAATCCCCTAGGAGTTAAAATAAAATTACCTGAGGCTACTGGGGCGGTGACCCAGAAAGCAAGTGGGCTGCAGGTGGGCGTGCGGTTAGCTGGCACGCGCTGCAGGGGTGCCTCAAGGAGGGAGAGACAGCTGACAGCATGAGCCAGATGCTGGCTCATGGCAGAGCTGTGCAGCGGGCACATGCTGGAAAGAAAACTAAAAATAAAGCACTCCAGGACTTTAAAAAGGTATGAAAATATGTTTAAATGTTAATTAAATGGTGTATAATGTTAAAATGTTATAATTTATTGTAAAATTTGTGTTTTGGAGTTGTTTAGTGTACTTTATGTTAGTGCAGGGGTTCGTGCTGGGCTCGTGTCATGTTATGACATGGTAAAGGTTCTAACTGTGTGTTTAGGCAGTTGGGAGGTAGATTTGATGCTGAATAGACCTGTGTTGATGGTCTCTGGTCAACTGTGAGGAAAAGTCTGTTTTAAAATGGATTAAGTGATTTTTAAGAACTGTTGGTGTGTTGAGAGTGTGACTTTAATTAATTAATTTTAAAAGCCTCCCGCGTCTTTTAAGGCTTTTAGAGTTGTGGTTGAGAGCTGTATGGTAAAGCTGCTGTTTTAATAATAAAATTATTTAATTTATCAAACGATATTATTAATAGTTTGATAAACTGGGGTGGCTTGTTCAGCTAATAATTTGTCACACTGAGTATTTATGAATAATGTGTCATATGCTGTGCACATTTAATTCTGTCATTCTAAAGTGGGTTCTATGAGACACTATTAATTGGAAAACTTCTGCAGGACCTCAAAATAAATTACTTTGAAAAGAAACAGTAATTAAATTGATTTTAAAATACGGTGGATTCAGAATAGCTGTGAGCTGTTCTGATTTGGGAGATTTTAAAAATCTCTGAATTTGTTTAATAATCTCCGAAGTTCTGTTAATGTAAGAAAATTAGTTAGGGTTTAGGTTTTTTTTAGTTTTTAAAGTTCAGAATAGTAGGTACCCTGGACCTGGTTCCTGTTGTCATCACGAATAAGGTACCCAACGATAAAAGAAAGGTAAAGACCCGAAGAAATACAAGAGAGCTGGAAGAAATAGCTAAGTTATCTGATTTCACTATACAAGTACATAGAGGACTGACACACAAGAAACTAACTAGAGGGACAAAAGTTAAAAAAAAAAAAACAACCATATATTTAATACTTACCTGCTCGTTTGATGAAAAACCTGAAAAGTCGGGCCTTTTATGCATTTCCCATGGCTGAAAACATCAACACAAATGCACTGTGTTGTGGAACATAGTCAGTCCTCTCTGAAGGCAAAAGTGCATGCTATATTTGTGTATGATCTTTTATCCACTGTGCTACATATTGAAAGTGAGCCTGAGATCCAGTAGATTGTTGGGGGCAGAGGATCTTGGGGCAATGAATTTATGTTGGGGGCAGAGGATCTTGGGGCAATGAATTTATGTATCTGCCTTTTTTTGCCTGACATTTTTGCAGAACTCATTCACTGGCTGATGATAATGAGCAATAGTATCCAATTACACATCACAGGGTAATTCCATAAAGCAGGACTGACATTTACATGACGATTACATGCATAAATGTTTAAAATACTAGCATATGCACATAAATGCCCAAAATCTGCTTAGGCACTAACTATTCTGTAAACATGTGCATATTTTAGATAGTGCGCATTTGACAAATAGGCATACTCACAGGTAGAGTCTGGGCACAGCATGGACAGAACCAACACACATAACTTATACATTACTATCTCTGGCAGCACTATGGCTGGTGTAAGGGTTCACAACTGCACACACGTGTATATATCCAATTATGCTAGCATTCTATAAGGGAAAGTAGATGACTACTTTCCTTTGCACAATATGGGGGGAATTCTATTTATAGCACCGAAAGACCTGCCCTGAGCCACTGTTCTATAAAGGGCCTGATCTTTATAGAATAGTGGCATAGTGCCCAGGTCATGCCTAACTTTGTGTGCCGGATTTGAAACAGGTGTAAGTCCAAGCACCCAAAGTTAGGCATGGATTGGCACTATTCTATAACTTGGTGCCTAACTTTTGGGAATGCCCATGACCTACCAATGCCCCTTCCATGGCTATGTCCCCTTTTAGGTTGTGTGCAGGAAAGGTTAGGCACCAAGATCCACACACAACTTCAATCAAGCACCAATGAAGTGGACAATTAGTGCCCATTACCTCATTAAGGGCCCCTTTTACAAAGCAGCAGTACCTGCACCGCTTCTTTACCACGCAGTAGTACCTGCCCCCAATGCGCGCCATTTCTGGTACGTCAGATTTTTTTTGTGTGTGCTGGGGACTTACCCAGTGTTAATCGGGCAGCGTGTGGGTGTCCTTACCGCCTCCTAAATAGGTGGCAGGGCTCCTTCAGGCAATGGCCATGCGGCAAGTGTCTACATAAGGGGTCAAACTGTAAGCTCTATAAATGAAAAAGTAAATGAAAAATAAATGATAAATAAAACATTAAAAAAATAAAAAAATAATTAATGAAAAAAGTGAATAAACATATACAATAGTGTTTATCTATTCAGGCACGAATGGAATGTCAGGTGACTTCCTGTCTCCGAGTTCAATACATTTGCATCACTGCAATATATATATATATACCAGTTCTAACCAAGGTCTGAACATTTCAACTGGTTGCACATGAAATTCAAAAACTATCAAGCAGCCGTAAAGTACATATCAAAACAATTCAATCTTTATTAAATGTTTAACATATCAAAAACTCTTATAATAGTATTATCCTATCAACCTATCACTTGCACTCAATCTCATTCACACCTCATATACACTATATAAAATCACATCATATAGCAGGGTAGACATATATCAAATACGTCAGCCACTACATAAAGATATGCAGCAGTCCCAAGCTTATCATCATAAACAAATTTAGGCTCGCCACATCACCTATAGGTAGAAATGATGTCTAATTTGTCATAGCTTGTAGATGGCACTGTGCACTTCAAAGTAGTTCAACAAGCCCAGTGTTCCAAGATGAAAAAATTCAAAGATGTCCACTACCATAGGTTTTGAAGCATAGCTTGATAACAGTCACACAAATAGCTGCACTATCAATAGTAGTGCTTAACCAATTGGGACACAATCTTCTTTAGTGTGTCCTCCACACTGCTATGCAGTTTAAATCCACTATAAGTGAATTCCAGAAGAACCCGACATGATCATGTTTCGCTAACCGTAGTGTCTTCAAGGGTCTTTCACTAGCTACCAACGGTAGTCAGGAACTCATCCCAGCGAGTAGCTGGTGGAAACGTCAAACAAGACACCCGGTACACCGTTATAGAATTACCCCACCCAATACGAACCTTAATAATTACAGTATTAACTTTAGTCCAGTGTGTCTTCACTCAAAGTCATATGTGTCACCCAAAATATCTTTTTGTTTCTGACATGCCTACCTCTGGGAGTCCTGTAGAATTGTCATGTTGTTTTGCCCAGTATGATGAATATCTTCTGTAAAGAATGAATAGTTTGACATGCAAAACAAAATCTATTCAGGCAATGAACCACCAAAGAAAGGGTCTTTAGTAATATTCAGAACTTGCATCTATGTACTGTGTATTCATTAGTCTTAGAATATCCAATTATTTGCTGGTTTCCTTTAAGAAATTGTATCTATTTGGAGGGGTAGAAACAAGAGACAGGGAGTTCACTACAATGTCTGTCATCCTTCTGTCTTTTGAAATCTCAAAGAATTGTATCTTTTTTCATCAGGACTTTTATTTTTGATTGTTGTTAACAAGAAATTGACAATGTGCAAGGGTTATTTTGAGGCCAACATCACATTCCCTTTGGTCCTTGAACTCAGAGCTGCAAATTGAGATTCTCTGAAGATGTCATAGATTTGCTTTAAAGTCCTGTAAGAGGGCACTTCAAAGGCCTTCATTTAATCAGACACGGCATAATATGTGGAAATGTTCCAGATTTAAATTACCTGGTCCTATTGATGCAAAGCAAAGAACTATTCACCTTTTGAAGAATGATTAAGTAGCCTACTAATTAGCTGCAAAGCATCAGGAAAGAAATCCAGTGTGCATATTTTTAAGGGTACTGTATCAGCATTTTGTTAGAGATTCTTCCTTTCATTCTGCAAGTTTTTCTGCAAAGTCACACATTATTCCAGCTAGATTTTTTATTTCCTCTGAGAATTTCATTTTTAAAATGCCAAAATCCCTTACAAAGGAAATACTAGGAGCTACTTTTATCCCGGAATCACAGATGTAAACATATCCGGTAGTATTTAAGGGGGTCTTTTACTAAAGCTTAGCTCACTGCAGCAGGGCTCACTTTATTCCTTTGGGCCCTGCTGCAGATAACTCAAACTAAGCCTTAGTAAAAGACCCCCTTAAAGGCACTTATATTGCCCCAAGTGCTTTTTTGTAAAATTCAGGCCTAATAAACTATTAAATTTTGGCTAGGCAATTTGTCCATTTATATTTAAGGCCAAAATTTATCTTGATACTGGTGAAATTTGTCTATCCATTTAGGGGAGTTGTATAAATACAAGAACTAACTTAAATGGATAGGCTACCCATTTAAATTTAGGACCATATTTCCAGGGTTCCTTACCAACACAAATAAATGAACAGGGTTATTGAATACCTAGCATACAGATTTGGAGACCAATTGTCTGCTTTATGAAGCTGAGTCTGACAGTTATGAGAGGTGAGTAATAGGTGAGTGTGAGTGAATCATTATATAGGAGTGGAGGAGTGGCCTAGTGGTTAGGGTGGTGGACTTTGGTCCTGGGGAACTGAGGAACTGAGTTCAATTCCCACTTCAGGCACAGACAGCTCCTTGTGACTCTGGGCAAAAATATATACACACACACAGAGTTGCAGAGTACAGACCTGTGTTGAAGAGCCCAGGCCTGTGGACGGAGGAAGGACCAGAGCCCAGCAGCGCTTGCTGAGGAGCCAGCTCACCCTGACTGTAAGTCCTGGCTATAACATTCCTATGCCGGGTGAAGAACAGGGGGCAAGAAGGCAGGGACCTGGTTCCAGAGTTGTATCAGAGGAGAGGTGGAGGAAGATAGTAAGAGTCTGAGGAGGACAGAAACAGAGTCTGTGAGTCTGACGTCCTGCACGTACAACGTGCAGTGACGTCAGACTCCGAAACTGGATTGCAGCTCTTTGAATGAACAACACGCCACGGAGGACGAAGAAGAACAGAAGACCCCGCCAGCTGAAGGAATATTTTTAAAGGCAGGAAGAAGCGGACGTTGGCTGGCGGGGGGTTGAGGTCCCCCGCCAGCAAAGGTAGGTGACGGCATCAGAGGGGTCGGCAATGGCGGTGGCAGCGGCAGGGGGGTTGGTAATGGCCCCCCCTACCGCCGAACCTCAGATACGCCCCTGCCAGGAACAATGGGATAGAAAGCAGAGCGAAAACAAGGGGTTTTGCAGATGAAGACAGAGACGGAAGAGGATGGGAAAGTACAGGAATGGAGCAGTGGAGTACTACAAGAGATGGAAGAAGCTGACAGCAAATATGGTGAACAGAGGGCGGGAACATTGTGGGAACACCGCAGTCACTCATGGACAGAATTGATAGGGCAGACCTCTGAGTGGGGCTGTCCAAGAGCTGCAGTCCAATCTCAATCAGAAGTGCTGATGACATCATGGGGGAAGCCTGGTGACAGGCAGAGGCTACCAATAGATTCAGCCACTCAGAAACAAGAAGAAAGAGCAGAAGGGAGCTTCCAAGAAACTCAAGCCCATCAAAGCAGGAGTCTGAGAAAGGAGAGAGAGAATTGTGGAGAGCGTCAGCTGCACCAGGAGGCGGAGTCAAGACCCAGACTGAGTAAGACAGTGCATGGAGGAGAGTGTCAGGTGCATCAGGAGGCAGAGCCAAGACCCAGACTGAGTATGACAGTGCCAGATACAGAGAAAGTGCATGGAGCAGAGTGTCATCTGCATCAGGAGGCGGAGCCCAGACCAGGTTCGAGTGGGACAGTGACCGGTATGGGGGAAGTGCATGGTGGAGAGCGGCAGCTACAAGAGGAGGCGGATCTCAGACCTGGTCTGAGTGGGACAGTTGTAGAGCAAGGGAGCGAGTGCTGGTTGGGAACAGCAGCAACTGGCAGAGGACTGGAAGCAGGACATTGCAGAGGGGGAAGAGACAGAAACAGCACAAGTGAACTGAACATAGTGGGGTTAGTGGACATGGGACAGGACGGAGGGGAAGAGAGGGGCAGGGATGGAAGGTAAGAAGGGGATGTTGGGGAAGGGAGTGGGGGAGGGGGAGCACACTGGTATCAGCCCCTTTATCCTTTGCAGCAGTTGTACAGGGAGGAGGGGTGGAGACAGGGGAGGAGGAGGGGAGGCAGAAGTCAGACACGGGGACAAGGGGAAATCCATTTTCTGGCCTGTCGCGGGGTCCCGGGAGTGGTGCTACCCCAAAATGTCAAAATGTTGTTCAACTGCGTTGGGTGGGCACAAGGGTAGCACCACATAGAGAGGTTGTTTTAAGAATGGTATTTTCCCTGGGCTTTATCCCTGAAGATCTGTATGCATGATCCACCCTGTGGAAATCCCTGAATATGATATTAGTTTCTTAACAGGGCAAGGATTGGACCATTTTTGGGAAAAGTACACAGAGGTGCAGCATCAGGGTAGTTGGGTGGATTTTAAGGTGGTCCCTATCAGTAGACAGGACGCAGTCCAGACTACCATATTGGTACATAATGAGTCTCTCCCGGTTGCAGACCTGTCCAACTGGTTGGGACGGTATGCCAAAATTAGGACTCCATTAAGCAAAATACCAGATCAGAGCCATGTGTGGGTGGGGGTGGGGGGTGGAGTGCCCTTGTAAAATTAAAAACAGGCAGGCTATGTCAGCCAACACATACCTTCAGCTGCATACATTGGAAGGGATCGAATTCAATGCTTTTATGCAGGGCAACCCAGACAGTGTTACAGGTGCGGATCTTTCCGTCACTTAAGTATGTCTTGTATAGTTTTAAAGTGCTCTCGATGTGGCAGTACAGATCATGACACCAGTGACTGCACTATCATATGTTGTAACCTGTGTGGGGGCTTGGGGCACCCTTTTAGCAAATGCCCACAAGCATCGCACAATCAGGCAGAGGGAGAGAGGAGGGGGGAGGAATGGGCACAAGCAGAGGCTACAAAGATACAAGGACAGAAGCAGAAAGCGTTAAAGGGACTAATGGAGAAATCAAATACCATTATCCACACAGAGGCAGGCACTAAGGGAAAGGGAAAGGGGGAGAAAAGGGCATCAGGTTTTAATCAAATTCAAAGAAAGGACATTAGTGAAAGGATGGAAGATGGAGGTGGGGAGAAGGGGGAGAAGAAGGGGAAGCATGAACTCTGGTAGGGAAACATGGAGGGAAGGGGGCTCGGAGAAAGGAGGGGAGGGGGATAGCCCGAGCGGGGAGAACAGAGATTCTGGAGAGCCAGAGTAATCGATATGCAGTGTTGCAGGTGTCAGGGGAAGGAGAGGGTGATCTCGAGGTGAATCCACTCCAAAGGGAGGTTTTGGAGGAGAAGAGGAGGCAGAGGAGGGGAGAGAGGAATAAATCATCTGGAAGTCTCAACAGAGAGGAGCCAGCAGTGTCACCCCCAAGTCTAGCATCACACCCTGCTAGTTTAACGAAGGGCCTCATGCAGGAAATAGAGGAGGGTAAGGAAGGGATGATAGGGGAAAGTGCTGGTCCACAGGAAACCAAGAAAAAGAAGGGTAGAAAGAAAGCCGGGGAAGATTACTCAGAGTGGGAGGATTTGGAATTGGAAGAAATTATAGAGTATCCTGAAGAAATGACAGGGGCAGGAATATCTGTGAAGAGGGATTGCGGTGAAGAGATGAGGAGTGGTAAGAAATTTAAGAAATAAACCATGGTTGTCTTTTCCTTAATCTTTGCTACTCTGAATGTAGTCAGCATAAAGGCAGAGAGAACAAGATTTGTCGCCTTTAGCGATTTGACGCAGTGCAAGGTAGACTGCATCCTGTTCCAGGAGACTCATTTGGATTCCTTGCAGCTCCTGCACCAGGCCAAGAGAGATTGGAAAGGGGGGCCCTCGTTCTGGTCTCTGGCCAAAGAGAGATGCGCAGGGGTGGCAATTCTTTTTGCCACCCGAGAGGTGGAGGTTATAAGGGAAATAGAGGTGGAGATGGGGAGGTGTGTCGTATTAGATGTTTTAATCAGAGGGGTAGCAGTGCGAATCATCAACTTTTATGGGCCCCAGATTAGATGGGAACGCAAGCAGCTGTTGCTCTGGGTGAAACCATATTTATATACAAGCAAATTGGTGGTATTTGGAGGAGATTTTAATATGGTCTTACAGCAAGCGGATAGAAAGGGGTCCAAGCCTCAGGTGGGTTATGACAGCCTCCAGCTGGCAGCAATAGTAAAACAGGCAAGGCTGAAAGTAGCAGGAGGGAAGGGGTTTACTTTTAGAAGGGGAGACATGGAGAGCCGATTTGACTAGCTTTTTGTAGGTGGCTAGGGTTCAGGGGCAGCCCAATAGATGGACAGAATATTCAGATCACGCCTTAGTTTCCACAGTCTTAACAATATACGAAGGAGCGCAAAAAGGCCCAGGATTTTGGAAACTGTGTGCGAAGTTATTAGAAGTAGAGGAGAACAGACAAGTCTTTGAGGGCTTTTTAGCAGACCAAGAAACACTATGGGAGGTGATGGATGATAAGGGAGCCTGGTGGGACATGGTAAAGGGGCGAATCAAGGCCCTTTTCTGGTCCCTAGCCAGGAAGCAGAGTAAGGGGTTACAGGCACGGTGCTGTCATCTTTGCAAGCAATTGGATCACATGGTCTCCAACCAACTGGAGAAGAGAGAGATAGAAGCTTTGCAGGCCCTGTTGAGGATGTTGCAATATGATCGATACGCTTCTTTGCTTCTGGAAAGGGAGTATGGGCATCGGTATTCCCCGGACCCTTTTCAGAATTGTAAGGTAGCAGTGGGACACAAGGTCATCTATGCTATGAGAGATGAAGCAGGACAGTGATTGATGGACCAACGTTCAATCGAGGCCAGGGTCATTCGGTATTACACCCAATTGTGGGGAAAAGAGAGCTTGGATTCTAACTTCATGCTATCATACGTGCAGAGTGCCCCAGGTTTGGGGAAAGGTTTCGGAAGGGTAGATGGAACAACTGCTAAGGCCCGTTACCACTGGGGAGGTAGATGATGCTATTGATATGCTATCAGCACGCACAACTCCGGGTCCCGACGGGCTGACCCCGAAGTTCTACAAAAAATTCCGGGCGGTCCTGATTCCATTCTTAGCTGCAATTTTAATAATTGTTTACAGAATGGGCATTTGGCCCCTTCACAGCAGTGTTCCATTTTGGTTCTCGCGAAGAAGGGAAATATGGAACTTATTGAGAACTGGAGACCCATATGTCTTCTGAATGTAGATATGAAAATAATAGCCAGGATTATTTACAACTGTCTGGCCAGGGCAGTGGGTGGTCTCTTGTCTCCAGCACAGTTTTGCTCGGTGAAGGGGAAAGGGGCAGTGGAAGCAGTCTGTACCATCCGTGAAATAGTGGAAAGGAGTCAAGGTGGGACAAAGGGAAAGTATTTGCTGACCCTTGATCAGTCTAAGGCTTTTGACAGGGTGTCCCAGGAGTATCTATGGCTAATGCTCCAGTGCTATGGGATACCTGACCGGTTTATAGGGTGGATCCAGACTTTGTATCGCGATGCAAGGAGCAGCACTCTGATAAATGGCTGGGTGGGCAAGAGCTTTGCCGTGAGGTCAGGGGTACGGCAGGGATGCCCCCTCAGCCCCTTGCTGTATGTCCTTTCCTTAGATCCATTCCTCAGAAGGTTGAGCGGAGGGTTTAGCGGTCAACTAGAGGGCAACTCTTTGGGTTCACACACATGGCGATGCATTGCCTATGCAGATGATGTCACAATAGTGATCAGTAGCAAGGAGAAAGCCGAGCGAGTTCAGACCTGGATGGCAGATTACTCCACAATTTGGGTAGGACAGGGCAGACCAACTTTCAAACTTCCCAGTCAGTACCCAGTAGCAAGGGATGAAGTACGGATCCTGGGTCTCTGGGTAGGCAGACAGGACTATGACACAGTCAACTGGTAGAAGGGGCTGGGGAGAGTCGAGGAAAAGGTGGCCCGGTGGAAATCATATAAGTTGCGGTTCATGGAAAAACTGAACGTCATTAAGACCTATCTGATACCCCTTCTCCTGTTCATATCCAAGGTCTGTTTACTGCCTATATCGTTACATGCCAGAGTATACAGCTTGTTTTTCCAACAGCTGTGGGGGAACAGGATGAATATTATCCGGAGGAAGATGACCTATTTGCCCATAAGGGAGGGGGGTTGGGAATGGTCAACCTCGTGGTACATTTTAGTTGTTTCTTTTTCCAACAAAATCTGGGAGGGGTCTTGCGGGGAGGGAGTCCGGGCGTGGGCAGACAACATGGCCACCTGGCTTCAGTGGTACTTGAAGGATTGGGTGAGGGGAGGTCAGGCAATGCCCCTGCGAGGGAAGGCGGGATACTTGCCACAGTACATCTCACTTCTGTTGAGATTGGTGAAGAGATGGGGTATCACAGTACAGGATATCCAGAAGGAGGACAGGAGTAGCTACAACGCCGCATTATTCAGACATACTTTTCAACACGTCTAGGCTTGAGGGACTACCCAGGTCCAATACAAGAGGAAGGTCTGGCTTTCCTCAATTCGTCACGTCTGCCCCGGAAGATCGTGGGCGTGGCCTGGCTGACCTTCCACAGCCAGCTTTATGTTCGAGCTAAAATGAAAAATAGGAACAGCGATGATCATAAGTGCCCAAGGGGGGAGTGCATGATGGAGGATGAAACAATGAACCACTTCCTCCTCAAGTGCCCGTTTAATCAACAAGTCTGTCAGGCAGTAGCCCGCCAATTAGGGATCCCTTTCTTCCACCAGCTATCCTATGCAGAATGGGCCTATGGAGGGTTTCCCAAAAGACGAAAGGGGTGGTGTAGGGTGACACTGTATATCATAGCTGCAGCCCTCTGTTACTTCCTGTGGCAGGCACTTTGCCAAGCTTCATTACATCGGAAGTGGCTGTCTGTACAGGAGGTGGCAGGGGATGTGGTACGTTTTGTCCAGCAGCTGGCAGTGAGGGAGAGGGAGCATTGTTCTGGACTACAGTGGGCAAGGCATTGGAGGGGTTTTTTGTTTCAGCCTCCCTGAGTGGGATGGTTTGGGGGGGGGGGGGGGGGAGAATGGGTTTTGGCCAGTAAGGTTTTCTTTATGTATTAGTTAGCAGGTTTTATTGCTTGTTTGTATGCTTGTTTTGTCTTGTTGCAAGTTTCAATAAAGACAATATGACACACATACACACAGATATATATTTATTCCCAACATCTGAGTGCTTCCAGCCTCTAGTGGTTTTTTTTTTGTGCTTCCTTAACAGCTTTTCTTTTGGCTCTATCTATCTATCTATCTATCTATCTATCTATCTATCTATCTATCTATCTATCTATCTATCTATCTATCTATCTCAATAGATATTGTTTTTTGACCAGCATCTCTCTGGTATGCACTTTTATGGCAATTGCTTTACAGTTTCCTTTCCCAACAATAGCTTGGGTAGATTAAATCTAATGTGACTTTTCATACACACATGGAGGTCAATGTGCTACCCTGAAATATCCCCATCCCATCACTCACAGCTCCCTGCCAACAACCCTCAGCCAGTTACACGCATGCCTCTAAGTTACTACCCACCCAATCCCACACTCACACATGCATACCCTACCCACCCACTCAGTAATGTCATTGTGCAATGCTTGTCCCATGTGCCATCAGATCTGATCATCTGTGCCATAGGAAAAAGTCACCACTCACTGCCTGATATTCAGGTCCAGACCAGCCCATGGGCTCTGTACTCCACACCTTGCATAACAGGAGACAACAGTGGTGAGATTCTTTCTGAGTATGTGTCATCACACGTTCCTTTCTCCTTTCCAGAAACAGCAAAAGCACCAGCATGCAGGAAATAAAAGGTAACATGTAGACATTGAATGTGGCTTAATTTGTGCAGCATATACATTGCACACAGTCCCTTCTCTAGTTCCCCCTCCCAACATCTGAGTTCTTCTAGCCTCTAGTGGGTTTTTTTGTGCTTCCTTTGCTTTTCTTTTGGCTATATGCAGCTTTTCCTATGCCTACTCCGCCTGTTACGTAGAAGATGGTATGCTGCATAACATTTTAAAAAATGTAGGTGTGCCTTGAGCTTGAAAAGATTGGGAAATATAAGCTTAGATTATACACTTTTCAGTTTGTTTTTATTTATTTATTTTTCTATTATGCCTTTTATGACACCTGGGAAAATTTGCACCCAGAAAGAACATACATTATCAGGTATGCACAAATTATTTTAGGAATATTTCTCAGTACAATGCATAACTGTGCCGGTAATACAGCATTGTATGATATGTTAATTTTTTGCAATTCAGCTATTATTTGATTTTAAAGTGCTAGTATAATTCACAGGACCACAGATTAGGGCAAATGTACTTCCTTTTTTTTCTAATGCATAATTTTCCAGTCTTCATTCTGGAATCATGTGCAAGGTGTTCAGGACCAGTTCTGCCCACAAAGGAATTCAATCAGTACAATTATGAAATATGTGAACAGTAGTAACAATTGTCAGGGCTTCAGCTATAACAACTGCCCATTCACATTTCTTTCATAAGTTCATATAATCAATTTACCATAAAAATTACAAAAATATCTATCAAAAAGATAATCTTTCATTCAGTCTCCTTATGCTTGGATTGATAGGAAGAGCAGGGCATACTGACTGAGCTCTTTAAAAGCTCTTATTTCAAAATGTAAGTATGAATTGGGATAGAGAGTATACAGGGGAATATGATTATTTGGGGAGAGAAGAGATAGAAGCCATGGAAGAATAATTTTTGTAATTGCTAAGAAACTAACCTGTTTATCTTGATGTTCATTCGCAACATTTGATATATCGCCAGAATTTGGACTAACCAAGTCTCAGTGATGTGCAACAAACACTTAGACTTCAAAAAAGCAACAGAAAAGAACTCCAATAAAAACAGGAAAGAATATTAATCACACAAAAGAAAAGGGATCAAAAATGCAGCGATCACTCCTATCCTTAGTCCCCCAGCATTATTTAAGAGAAGACAAACGTCACTGAATATAAATAAGTTTTAAAGCCAACTTTATTATAAGAGGATTCAGAGTGGAGCTCCAAGGGCAACCCATTCCATCAAGATGGGGCTAAAAAGAAAAAGGCACTAGGAGGCAGATGATCAAAACTCTGGCGCTACTTATTTATTTGTTGCATTCGTATCCCACATTTTCCCACCTATTTGCAGGCTCGATGTGGCTTACATAATGCCGTAATGGCGATTGCCATTTCCAAATTGAGAAATACAAAATGGTTCTTAAGTGACAGAGTAGATTAAGCAATCAAGTGTAGCGAGTTCATTTCTGGCATGAGAAATAGAGTGGTATTGATATAGAGTTCATGAATGACAGGGAAAGGTAAGCAATCAAGTGTAGAGAGTTCGTTTCTGGAATGAGAAGTAGAGTGGTATAATGATAAAGTTCATTAGTGCCAAAGTACAGTTAAGCAATCCAGTATCGAGAGTTCGGTTTTGTCCCGTTCTGGTATGGGTTTCGTTGTCTGGTATTTAGGATGGATCATTGTGGTATGCCTTTTCGAACAAGTTGGTTTTTAATAAGTGTCAATTAAGCACTTATTAACACAAAATGGCATTAATTCACATGTTTAACTTATAGAATACTATAAGTTAAGCATATATCTCTGACATTTAAGTACATGCACCTACACCAGCTCAGTGGCAGGAGTAAGTAAGTATTCTCACCTAACTTGACATGTATTGGGGGTTAAATTAGCATTCTGGACTACATTCTATATATGACACCGAAATAAATCTGCGCCAAAAAATTATGCCTAGGCATATTCTATAAAGTGCGCCTAAATTGGTGTAACTGTTGATGCCTAAATTAGGCATGGACTGGGTGTATTCTATAACAATGCGCATTGATTTTAGAAATGCCCATGATCTGCCCATTCCACACCCCAACTTAGAATTTACATGCATCACATTACAGAATATGCTTAGACAGTTGTGCGCATAAATTCTAATTAATGCCATTTTGTGTTAATAAGTGCTTAATTGACACATTGGCGCTGATTGGCTTGTTAATTAAGTTGCACATGCAAATCCAGGATATGATTGGATTTGTATGCACCACTTAAGTTGTGCTATATAGAATCCGGGGGTCTTTGAAGTAGAGAGTTGCACGGGGACAGAAATCCAACCTGTTCCCGCCCATCCCCGCTGGAATCTAACTTGTCCCCATCCGTCCCCGAAGGGAATCTAACTTGTCCCCATCCATCCCTGTAGGGATTCTAACTCATCCCTGCCCGTCCCCGCAAGAATTTAATGGTACATAAAAAAAAAATTCCTGTCGGCTCTCTCAGTCTCAGTATGGGTTCGAGCTGCAGCCCCCTCATCCCATTCTCCCTTGCATGAGTCCTGAGCCCCTACCCCAAGCTGGTGACATGGGGATTGGAAGTCCGGTGGACCTCCAGTCCCCTCGACCCCCCCACCGACACAAGCCAGTGACACAGGGGCTGGAGATCCAGCAGACTTCCAGTCCTAGACCCCTTGATACAATTTCACTCCCCAAGAAAAGCCCTGGTGGCCCAGTAGCTGCAAACTCAAGCCTCTCCCCCAAACCTGGTGGTCTAGCAACCCGCCCCCAGTACCTTAATGGTGGAGAAGGGAGTGTAGTAGTACACTCCATTCTCTTCCAGCGCCGCCTTGAAAATGACAGCACCCAACTCTGCCCAGTGCATCCTGGGATGCTCTGAGTGGGCTTCACCACCTTATATGATTGTTCCACTGACCTTGAAGAAGAAACTGTAGAATTGAAATCAGAACCTGTTGAGCTTTTTACTAGAGAAAAGATGGAAGAACTCTTTGAACTGGGGGAAGAAGAGTATGAGTGTGAGAAAGAAATGTCTGCTAAAAAAAAAGAGCCGAGGGAGGGATCTAGCAGAAAAAAAAATGATCTATTTTGAGAAAGTCGGGGACAGTACTCGGCCCACTCTCAGATCACGTGTGGTGCCCACTTTCAACATCATGGATAGGGTTTTGTACCCTTTGAGTTATTACAGACAGGACAGCTGGAGCACAGCATCTCCACAGTGGAAAGCAGAGGAAATTTCGCTAGCGCAAGGATACTCATCTGCAATTTTACAAGACCCTTTTTCAGCGAGTAAGGGGAGGAAGTTAGCAATGTGGGCTACCATTGAGACAGGTTATTTTACTATTAACTTGAGTTACTGCTAACTAGGTCTCATTGCATATGATAGGACTTGTGCTAAAATAGCATGAGTTAAGGGTAAGATAACCCATCTTAATGATCCGGTAGCACACATTGATAAGTTCCTTACTAAATTATATATAAAGCTGATGCCGACAGGAAAGCTAAACAAATGAAATATGGGTGTAGAAATCCATGGAAAGGGGAAGAGAAAGGAAAAAAAAAAGAAACATGGGAGTGGGAGGAGATGAAAGGCATGGGGAGGGGAAAAAACATTAACACAACCCTTAAATCATATAGGCCCTATTTTAGAAGCCTATTTGCATTTGATTCATACAGAAACCAACACATAAATATTTTTCTTGCATACATGTCTAAGTTCCCATTTTACAAAGCCAAGATATGCGCTTATCAAACCCAAATGTGAGCAAATAGCAAGGGGGCATAGTCCAGTATGTTTTGGATGGGACTAGGGTGTGGAAAGTTCATAGACATTTAATCCCCATTTCAGAAGGGGACTAAACATCTATGTCTTAAAAGACCTATGTCAGGAGTTGCTATCAAGCATGTTTAGGATCTGGTAAACAGCTGCTACAGAGCTGCACTCCACGCAAATGAAGCCAAGTAATGTAACACACACTCTCGATAATCTCGGGGGGGGGGGGGGGGGGGGGGTGGGGGGGACAACAGAATGGGAATTAATCTAATTGGTGTAATGTACACTCATGATAATTCACAGGGGGGTCAATAAAAAGAGATAAGATAGTTACTCCTGCCGAAATTCTGTGCAAAGAAATTTGAAATTCTGTGTGAAAACAGTATTTTTGCACACGTGGAGGGGCATAATCGAACGTCGCCGGTGATCTATTTTGGAGCCTCCCAACAGCTGGCCGGAACCGTATTATCGAAAAAGATGGCCGTCCATCTTTTTTTCCGATAATACGGTTTAGCCCGGCCAAATGCCAGAGTTCGCTGGATTTGAGATGGCCGGTTTTGTTTTTCAGCGATAATGGAAAAAAATGCCGGCCATCTCAAACCCGGCGAAATCCAAGGCATTTGGTCGTGGGAGGAGCCAGCATTTGTAATGCACTGGTCCCCCTCACATGCCAGGGCACCCTAGGGGGCACTTCTAAAAATGTTTAAAAAATACAAAAAAAGCTCCCGGGTGCATAGCTCCCTTACCTTGGGTGCTGAGCTCCCCAAATCCCCCCCAAACCCACTCCCCACACCTCTACTCCATTACCATAGCCCTTATGGGTGAAGGGGGGCACTTACATGTGGGTACAGTGGGTGTTGGGGGAGGGGGTTTGGAGGGCTCAACACTTAGTACCACAAGAGAAACAGGTAGGGGGGGGATTGACCTGGGTCTGCCTGCCTGAAGTGCACTGCACCCATTAAAAACTGCTCCAGGGACTTGCAAACTGCTGTCAGGGACCTGGGTATGACATTTGAGGCTGGCATACAGGCTGGCAAAAAAGTGCTTTATTTTTATTTTTTTTGTGTGGGAGGGGGTTGGAGACCACTGGGGGACTACGGGGAGGTCATCCTCCATTCCCTCCAGTGGTCATCTGGTCAGTTGGGGCACCTTTTTGAGGCTTGGTCATGAAAATAAAAGGACCAAGTAATGCCGGCGAAATACTGCTTAATGTCGCTTTTTTTTCCATTATCCGCGAAAGCCGGCCATCTGGTAGCCACGCCCATGCCTGCCCATGTCCCGCCTTTGCTTCGCCGGTGACACGCCCCTTTGAACTTTCGCCGGCGAGGCGACGGGAAAGCGGCAATGCTGTCAAAAAAGCAGCTTTCGATTATACCGATTTCGCCGCTTTCCGAGATCGCCGGCCATCTCCCGTTTTATGTCGGAAGATGGCCGGCGATCACGCTCGAAAATGAGCTGGATAGCCATCCACCTTTGTTCCAGCCCTCCTCTCTCCACACCCACATATCACCCATCTTACAGCCTCCCTCCCTGTACAGATACCATCTATATTTTTTCCAGCCCTCCCGCCATACTTTACCCACCTTACAGCCCCCTCCCTCCCAGTACACAGATACCATTCATCTTTTTCCACCCCGCACTCACCAGTTCAGTGCGGGAGGAGCTGCAGAGGCGCACATTCGGGAATACCTCTTAGGGCAGGAAAGAACCCCACTCTTTCCTGCCCACTGCCACTACTCTTGCCGGTACCACCACTTCTTCAAAATGGCCACTGAGACTTCCTGTGGTAGCATCATGAGATTCCCACTTGAAGTGTTGGTTGCCATTTTGAAGAAGCGGTGGTGGCAGCAGCAATGGGCAGGAAAGAGTAAGGTTCTTTCCTGCCCCCAAAGAGGCCTCTAGACCACCAGGTCATGTTAAGGTAAGCCCAGGGAGGGCCCACTGAGGCTAGGGGAATGGGACGGCCAGCTGGCTTTTACCGTGGTCCCTGTTCCTGTTGTACTAAATTGTGGTACTGTACTGTACTGCGGAACTCTGTTCACTGGGTAAATCTCTCTTATCTGCACCCTTCTCTTTCACTGCTAACTCCAGACTCCGTTCCTTTTATCTTGCTGCACCATATGCCTGGAATAGACTCCCTGAGCTGGTACGTCAAGCTCCATCTCTGGCCGTCTTCAAATCTATGCTCCTAACGCTTACTCACTTATTCAGTAACTGTATTTTATCAATCCCACCTTAGTAATTCCCTTACCTCTTATATGTCCTGTTTGTCTGTCCTAATTAGATTGTAAGCTTTTTCAAGCACAGACTGTCTCTTCATGTTCAAGTGTACAGCAGTATGTACATCTTGTAGTGCTATAGAAATGATAAGTAGTAGTAGTAGTAGGGAACAGGAACCGCGGTAAAGATTCTGCATGAAAAATGTAAATTCTGCGCGACTGGAAAATTCTGCACTGCACAGTCACGCAGAATTCTGGCAGAAGTAGATAGCAGATCACTCGGGGATTAGGATTGTCAGAACTCACAAAAGAACAGTCACTCTGAGGTTATACCAATAGATGGACTGTGTTAGAGACTTGCAGATCTGTCTAAAATTATGCTTTAGTTATATTATGGAATTTACACCAAGTTGTGTTCTATGACTTAGCAATTGTTCCATGTAATGTGCACATACTGTTCCAACGGCAACTGTAATGCTCCTTGTTCCTTGTAATGTTCACGTGGAGGGGCATAATTGAACGAAAACGTCTATCTCCATGGGCGTTTATCTCCGAGAACGGGTCCGTGAAGGGGCGGACCGAACCGTATTTTCGAAAAAAATAGACGTCCATGTTTTATTCGACAATTTGTGAGCTGGGTGTTTTTGTTTTTCAGTGATAATGGAAAATGAAAGCGCCCAGCTCAAAAACGAATAAATCCAAGGCATTTGTTCGTGGGAGGGGCCAGGATTCGTAGTGCACTGGTCCCCCTCACATGCCAGGACACCAACCGGGCACCCTAGGGGGCACTTTTACAAAAAAAAAAAAAAAAGGTAAAAGAGCTCCCAGGTGCATAGCACCCTTCCCTTGTGTGTTGAGCCCCCCAAATCCCCCTCAAAACCCACTGCCCACAAGTCTACACCATTACTATAGCCCTAAGGGGTGAAGGGGGGCACCTACATGTGGGTACAGTGGGTTTGGGGGGTTGGACGACTAAGCATTAAGCAGCACAATTGTAACAGGTAGGGGGGGATGGGCCTGGGTCCACCTGCCTGAAGTCCACTGCACCCCCTAACAACTGCTCCAGGGACCTGCATACTGCTGCCAGGGAGGTGGGTATGACATTTGAGGGTGAAAATAAAAAGTTGTGAAACATCATTTTTTGTGGTGGGAGGGGGTTAGTGACCACTGGGGGAGTCAGGGGAGGTCATCCCCGATTCCCTCTGGGGGTAATCTGGTCATTTAGGGCACTTTTTGGGGCCTTATTCGTGAAAAAACAGGGTCCAGGAAAAGTGCCCTAAATTCTAGCTAGAAACGCATACTTTTTTCCCATTATCGGCGAAAGGCGCCCATCTCTCCTCGGCCGATAACCACGCCCCAGTTCCACCTTCGCCACGCCTCCAACACATACCCGTCAACTTTGTACGCTTCCGCGATGGAGTGCAGTTGAAAACGTCCAAAATCGGCTTTCCATTATACCGATTTATTCGTTTTTGTGAGATAAACGTCTATCTCCTGATTTGGGTCGAAATCTAGGGGTTTTTCTCTTTCAATTATAAGGTGGATACTGTTCTAATTGAAACTGTTGCTGTACTTAAGAGGTCTGTTCTCCACCTAGAACTTGATGGTTATGCGGATTATAAATGCCAGAATTATGGGGGGAGGGTTGTCCCATTATTTCCCCCATGGGTTTTGTCCCATCCCCTCCCCCCCAAAAAAAACCCAGCTGACAAGGGGAAACCATTCACTATGACAGCATTGGGATAAAAACTGGTTATAAGGTCCTTTTACTAAGGTGCACTGAAAAATGGCTTGCGGTAGTGTAGGTGCGGGTTTTGGGCGCGCACCAATCCATTTTTCAGCGTGCCTGTAAAAAAGGCTCTTTTGTTATTTTTGCTGAAAATGGACATACAGCAAAATCAAAATTGCCACGCATCCATTTTGGGTCTGTGACCTTACCGCCAGCCAGGGACGTAGCTAGGTGGGGTCACGGGGGCCTGGGCTCCCACAGATTTAGTCCAGGCCCCTGGTTTTGCTGGCGGGGTCCCCAACCCCCACCAGCTGAAGCCTTCTTCAGTGCCGGTCTCTGGTGCGCCAAATTCACTGATCTGTGTTTTCTTGAGTTCTGATGTCCTGCATGTTCCTTTAAGTGAAACAGGTGCCCAGTTTCTCTTAAAGGAACGTGCAGAATGTCAGGACTCAAGAAAGCACAGTAGCGAACGCAGCGCGCTGGAGACCGATGCTGAAGAAGACTTCAGATGGCAGGTGTTGGGGACCCCCACCAGCAAAGGTACCTTGCAGTAGTGGCGGTGGCAGCATCGGAGTCAGAAGTGGCGGGGGAGGGGTGGCAGCTGGGGGAGGTGGGCTAAAATGTACCCTGCCACTTTGGTCTCTAGACTCCCCTCCCACCGAGGTCTGGCTACGCCACTGCTGCCAGCCATTGACCTAGTAACTGGGCGGTAATGACCTGCGTGTGCCAAATGCCACTTGGCGTGTGTCCGATACGTGTGTCCAAAATCAAAAATTATTTTTCGACTGCGTGTATTGGACACATGGCAAAAATGAAAAGACCACAAGAGCCACATGGTAGCCGTGAGGTAACTCCATTTTGGTGCACGTTGGGTGCACGTAGACGCTTAAGCGGCATAGAAAAGGGCCCCTATGTTTCTAAGGTGCAAAGATAAGCTATTATGTGTTGGGGCTCTGCAAGTTGAAGACCACAAAACCACTGTCATTTTGATGGATTTGCACATTTGCAGACTTTAATGCATGAAACCTCTTTTGCAAAAATATTTTACACTTTAGGATATCATCCCAATTATAATCTTTTTCTGTACTAAATGCAGGTGCAAAACCCTTGCGGATACTTTGTACCAGTAGCAACTGTCAAAGGGAGAGTTGGCACATATTTCCCATTTGATATTAAGATACATGTTTCATTGGTAGAAAGTACTTGTGACCTTTGCACCTATTTGAAGACTTTGCACTAGCTTGAAAAATTATCCAGCAAAAGTTCTCTATAATGGTGTACAGGTCAGGCTAAGCATCTACAGAAGTGTGGACAGGTTAAAATCCAACATCCAGAAATAATCTGATCTAAGCCTTATTGAATTTCCTGCACATCGTCTATTTCAGATTGCTTATAGATTGTGATCTACCAAAACTCCTGAACTGATCAGGGTCTGAAATTGCTTTTAAATCATGTCCATCTTTCTCCTTAATAACAATGGTTTATAAACCAGCAATAGAGATTTAAAGTAGTCTATTAAATTACAAAAAACCCCACACCATTTATTGCTGCATTTGGGTTAAGGCTGAGCAAGTGATGAAGATGATTTTGAAAAGCTGCAAACTAACCTTTTCCTAGGGCTGTTCATGTGTCCAAAAGATTAGAATACAAGATAATTCTCTTCTTTTAAACATGTGTCCAGAAGAGGAAAAAGGGAAATATTTCTTTTGTGTATTTCCTTGGTGAGCTTTGCTATATTGATGATTCACATGTACTATTCATATCTTCCTAATGCAGCCATGGTGGGCATGAGTGACATGTATGGAGGCAAAACAACTGGCATTTTGGTATATTTGAACATCTGCAGTCTTTAATGCATGAAGCCTCTTTTGCAAAAATATTTGACACTTTAGGATATCTGCCACGTAATAAATTTTCCAATAGCTCTGTAGGTGCAAATAAATATGGGGAACAAAAGCATGGATGACAACATTTATTTTAGCAGTAATTTCATTACAAAACATAAATGGTAAAAGCTAATAAGGGGCCCTTTTACTAAGCCACGTAAGTGCCTATGCACACCCTACGTGCTTCGATTTTGAGTTACCGCCTGGCTACCAATGGCAGAAACCGGGCAGTAATGGTCATTCTAAGCATGTAGATGATTACAGCAAGGCTAACGCCTGAGACCTTACTGCTAAATCAATGGCTGACGGTAAGGTCTCAGACTCAAAATGGACACGTGCCAATGTTTATTTTGCCGCACGTCCATTTTCGGCATTAATTTTAAAAAAGACCTTTTTCACAGTCACGCTGAAAAATGGACCTGCGTGTGCCCAAAACATGCGCCTACACTAGCACAGCACATTTTTCAGTGCACCTTAGTAAAAAGGCCCCCAAGTTTCCTATCAACAAGTTTCTCTAATACAAATGAAAATAAAACCAAACATGAATGCACATCTTTTCAATTTGTATTTAGCAGAGTACTGAAGAAAATGCATTTCTGTTACTTTACCTGTATATTCACTGCTTATAGCATCTGGCTTTCTTGGGGGGGGGGGGTCATGGTGGTGGTGGGGTAGGGGTAGAGTAGGGGCATGGTGGGGGCAGGGTTGCATTTTGTGCCCTTTTTTTGTCATAGCAATTTTGGTAACTCTAATATGGAGAAGAGGAGGGATGGAATGAATATGAAACAGAAATTTAAATACTTGCAAGATATTAATGAATGAAAAAACCTTTTCTAAAAATGGGGGTGGGGGCTATACAACTAGAGAACATGAAATGAAGCTGCAAGGAGGGAAACCAGAAAGCATCAGGAAATGTATTTTACACAGAAAGGGTGGTGGATGTTTGCAATACTCTTGCATAGGAGGTGGTAGGGATAAAAAAGGTAATGGAATTAAAAAAGGCATGGGATAAACACAGAGGATAGCTATAACATAAGAGAATGGAATAGTTCCACTCAAAGCAAAGTATAAATGTCTTTCAATCTGATTAAAAAAGAAGAAAGAAGGTGGCCACCTTTCTAGGCAGACTGGATGGATCATGTCGGCCTTTATGCAGTCATTTAATATCACAAAGCTACAGCTAAGGGTCTCTGGTGCCATTTTGAATTATGCACTGACAGGTGATCACTCTTGCCTGTACCCTCTAGATCCCAAGAATTAATAAAGACAGGCCTGGGTGCGTGGGAGAGCTTGGGAGGAGAGGAAGACCCTCAGGGGTATCTGATATGAAGGAGTTCTTTGGGGAGAGTCTGATAAGGGAGCCCTTCAGGGGGATCTGATATGAGGCATCATCAGGAGGGGGATCAGATATGCTGGGAGGCATTAGGGGTAGGGGGAAAACTAATGATACAGCCCAGAATCATTGGGTCATGGCTTTGTGGCATGATGCTCCCACACAATATAAATAGCACAGCTTGCAAGGTTGATTGTAAGCTGCGTTATTCATATGCTGTAGTGTGACTAACCTGCGATACTGAGATCATAAATTAGTCACTGCTGTAGGAAATTAAGGTGTGATAAAAGCCCGACTTTTACCACACCATAATAACTAACCCCCTCCCATTATGGCTTGTAAGTTTTTTTGTCAAAACATATATCTTGGAACAAAACTCACTGGGGGATTTCTAACAAATATTTTGTTTTCAAGCATTCTGCTTTGCTAGTAGTTAAAGTAATATTTCTCTACTTGTTTCTGATGTTATGAAGAATTAGTTAAATATTCTGCACTCTTTTAGAATGAAACATTTTATTCAAGATAATTAAAGTTCAAATATGCTTCTTTAGTTAGACACAATTATTTACAAAGAACACATTTCCAACATTAGAGAATAAGTTAATTACTTTTATGTCAGAAAATACCTACTAAAAATTAAAAAACAAAACAAAAAACCTGACATTGTTTCTAAGATCAGTGAAGTTGGAAAATAATGGCTACCATTTTATATAATTTGTGTAAAACTGGTCTGTGATACCATGGGCAAGTGTCCAAGCCCTGGGCTTATATAATAGTAACCATAGCACAGTTAAAATGTCTTTATTAATGGGGATTTGTTCAACAAACAATATAGGTATGGTTAGGTTCCACAAAACAAAAGTTTTTTTTTGGAGAAAACACAAAAAAGTCATTATGCTACCGTGCTGGCAGCAAAGATTTCAAGAATTCTTTAAGTGGAATAGTCTTACAGTCTACCCTGGAGGCACCTTACTCTTTGCTTTGGGTCTTTGACTTTCTCCAGCCCTAAGTTCTTATACTTCTTGAATTAGGACACTGCCCTCTGACTGGGCTTCCCTGCTGAGGCCTAGTTGAGATGGCCTGGTATTTTTAAGCAGGGCTGGGGCTTTCCTGCATGAATATATACGTTGAAATGGAATAAGACATTTTTTTTCTAACAGCTTTGCTTCAGTCTACTCTCAACAATTGTCCACTGAGACAATACGGTGTTGATTTGATTAGTAGTTATGACCAATGAATATCATCACATCTTTATATACTTATGTATACTGAAAATAAGCAGTGCTGCTAAAGAAACTCGTATGTCATTATGGATTTGAAATCCTAAAAAAGAGGCACAGAATAGCCTCTTTATCCTGTAGAAAAACAAATGTCACCAAAAGTGTAAATCTAGAAACCACTTCTTCCATGGAGGTGGTAAATATATGTAACCTAAAGTGTTTTGTTTGAAAAAAATGCAAGGGTTTTAAGAGGGCTGGCTTTGCAAATTTGAGCTCAGAATGTGTATTCAGAAAACCAGTTGACCTTTATGTCAGGAATTGTCATTAGATACCATGAATATTGCTTACAGAGGAAGAGAGAGAGAGAGAGAGAATGCTTGGTTGTTGTGAACTGACAATTTAATTCTGAGGTGTTTGTATAGACTTAACATGGTTAGCCTATAATACATTGAATATTTATTAGAAGAAAATGCAAATAAACATGGCTTTAGAATATTCATGCTGTTCATTCTGACCTTACCTAAAGGTGACAGGTGTCCAAGGGTGAATACTTCTGGACAGATGCCAATGGAGTTTTTTGAGCTATTGTAATTTTTAAAATACCACACCAGTTTTGTTGTATACATATTTGGTATGTAACATACTTTTATTTTCCCCCAAAGTTATTAAACATTTTACAGCCTTGTTCTTTTACTAGGTGGCAAGGGTAGGCCAAAATATTAAAGACTGTGACATGGAAACAGGTAGGGCTCCTACAACAAGCTTATCTGGCCCTTTTAAATGCCCCACTTACAGTATGAGGAAGTCTTAACACCCTCTCTTCCCTCTTTCCCCTGATGTCCTTAGGAACTATGTGTAATGCCCATTTACTGGGTGCTCCTAGATTCGGGGTCCGACCTGGCTGGAGTCTCCCATAGGCAGTCTCTGTAGGTCTCTTACTCACTTGGCACGCGGTGCTTCCACCTGGGAAAAAGAAGCATACGTGGGTGGAAATACCCTCTTCTCCCCCAGGGACAAAAAAAAAAAAAAAAAAAGAAAAGGAAAAAAAAGAGATACAAGTCCAAATATTTATTTATTTATTTGTGACATTTATATCCCAACAATAATCCAGAAATGAGTCTGTTCACACTTTACATACAGCAGGGAAAAATAGGAAAAATGGGGGAAAAGACCTCAGAAAAGATGACACACAGTAAGACTTCTGGAATTTTTCAAAAAAGGAATGTCACCATAGCTTCTTTAATCATCGGTCTTAAAAACCCCTGGTCCACCCTGTGCGTGGATTTCCCAACGTGTCGATATTTATTTTTTGAAGTTTGCTGAAGTATGCTTCAACAACAGGGTTGCAAATTCTTAAAAAAAAGAGAAAAAACCACTTAGCTGGCTACAGCGTCTTGGGCAGGCATCCACACCCGATGGACCCATTTCACCGAGGGGCTTCTTCAGGGGATAAGGATGCCAACTCCAGGCTGGCAGTCACTGCTGCAGTGGATCTCTACAAAGACTCAATAGGTCTGCCTAGCCTTGAAGTATGATGCTGCCAGTCAACATAGCATCGCAAAGTCTGCTGAGTAAGCTTGGGAATCACTTATGTAAGGTGGTTCTATGACTACTTTTAGGGGTTCACATTGCTTTTTACACCTATTAGTTTTTTGTACCCCTGATGCAGCCTGAGGGCGAAACGTGGCCACGTCGGGTAACCACGTCTTCTGTTACCCTCCTGTTCCATTTTTTTTGTCTTTTTTTATCTGCTTTTTTTCTTTTGGTTTGCTATTTCTGTAGCAGATCTTTGCCTTTTTTTGTTTCTGTCTGCCCACAGATTTTTATTGCATAAATCCAATCCATCATTTTAAACAGTGAAACAGAAAAGTCTTCCATGGGCCTGAGTCCTACTCAATATTTGGCCCAGCCATACCACTTGGGGGTTGGGTTTCTGAATCGTCACTCCACTTCAAAGTGGTCTGGTCACCCTATAATATTTTGGGTCATGGTATGAATCTACAACCTCAACATAATGGGACCGGACAGACTTGCCCACAATCCAGTCTGCATATTGGACCAGGATATGTCCCTTCATCCCCTGATCCTCTATTTTGACAGGGTACTTTCTTCATTGGCTGAAAAATCTCTTCCTTGACTCACACCTCTCGTTGTGTATCCACAAGGCACATCACATTCAGGGGAACATACGGGTAAGTCAAACCCTACAGGTC
Organism: Microcaecilia unicolor; assembly: GCF_901765095.1. Classification (NCBI taxonomy): domain Eukaryota; kingdom Metazoa; phylum Chordata; class Amphibia; order Gymnophiona; family Siphonopidae; genus Microcaecilia; species Microcaecilia unicolor. The sequence goes on along the minus strand of NC_044039.1, from coordinate 156,664,212 downwards.
CCACACCAGTTTCGTTAAGTAGCGTTCCACTCGGCTTCCTTTAGCAGTCCCCACAGCTCTGCCACTCTCAATCCAGATGTCAGCACTAGTTCTCCAGGGCTTCAGGCTTTAGCCCAGGATGGCTTTCAGAGTCCACAACATTGGTGGGGATCCTCAGGGTCCAGAGGAGACAATTCATCCTTGGACTATGAACCACCCTCTCAGAGGCCATTTGTTTAGAAAGCTTCTCTTCCTCCTCTGAACCTTGCTAGGAAACTATTTGCCAGTCTATGCTTTCATCTGTAGAGGTGGCTAAGTTTACAGGCAGCCGTGGAGAACTTTCTGGTATGCTCCAAGCAGTCATATTAATTTGGATGGAGAATACATTGTATGCAATTCCAGGAAAACTTACTACTTTCTTCCTTCCCCTCCCATCACTTAGACAAAGAAGATCTGATTCTGAAGCCTGTTTCCTGGGCTTCTGCTTTATAATTGCAGGATCTCAGAGTCTATCTCTTTGGCAGAATTGATGTGAGGTAATCCTGGGTGTGTGCTTCTTGTAAAGTCACACTGTACACTACAGATTGAAGACAATTCAAAATGCTGTAGATCCAACATTTGAACACTTTTCTGTCTTTAGGCTGCTGCATCCTATGGACTTGTTGCAAATCTATTATTTTAAAAAATTTCTAATGCTGATTAGATCTCAATTTCCAGACTCTCAAGTTGTAAATTCCAGTAAGAGTGGCCTAGATGTGATTACTCCTTTAGAAAGCCTTAAACTTTCTGCTTTTCATTAGACTTTACTGATAATATTAACAGAACAGCCGGCCTCTTTCTCAAGAGCCAGACAAGGATCTAGCTCTTAAGGAATATTTCAAGAACAAGCAAGCTATTTCTGTGGTCAGAGAATTTTTATGTTCCCTGATATTGCAAGACCTACACAGCAGTATCATAAAAATGTTCTGTCCTTAAAAGAACAGACACTTGAAGTAAGGACAACTTTCTTTTGTTATGTTCCTCTGCAAATGTCTGACTTCCTATCGGGGAATAGGTTTACCTTCTCTGACCCCATTTAGTTGGAGGATTTCCTCTATGACAAATTAGTTGAGGGAGGTATGGGTAGACTTGAGAATAGTTTAAATATTTGGGCCATCTAGTGAACTTAGGTTCTATTTTTACCTGTGATTGCCTGGGATTAAGGTTTTGTCTTTTTTTTTTCAGCAGCTCACTCCTCATTTATGAGGACTGCATATGTTGGGGAGATTTTTTTTTCTTGCTTTTTTATAATGTTTCTTTGTTACATTATGAGGTATCTCTATATTTGTTTTCCTAAATGATGTTCTTAAGAATATAAGAATAGCCATACTGCTTATAACAGTGGCCAATCAAGATCACAAGAACCTGGCAGAAACCCAATTAGTAGCAATATTCAATGATACCAATTTCGAGGCATGCAGCGGCTTCCCTAATATCCATCTCAATACCAGACTATGGACTTTTCCTCCAGGAACTTGTCCAAGCCTTTTTTAAACCCAGATACGCTACACAACATCCTCCAACAAAGAGTTCCAGAGCTTAACTATTTGTTGACTGAAAAAAATATTTCCTCCTATTTGTTTTACAAGTATTTCTTTGTATGAAATTTTCTAAATCCAATTTAAACAAATGATTTGTGGTTGTTTTTTAACCAAAGCTTTGGAATATAGACCTTTACAGATTTATAAATTCATAAAAACATTTCCAAGAGGCAAAAATGTTGTGTTGGCTGCAACCAGCATAATGTATTGGGGGTAAAGTTTCAAAGAATTAATCGAGAACTATGCAAGTAAAAATGACATTTATGGGCATGGAATGACTGAATTTGTCTAGGTAGATTTTTATTTGACATAAAGTACTCTCATAATTTCACACAATGAATATGTTTAGCTACAGTAAAAAGAAATGCTTCCAAGTGTTTAACTTGGCTAGGGGAGAAAACTCCACTGGCACATTAAAGTTTCAGCAATGGTCATGTTTAATAGAAACATATACTTCAGATTTAAATGGTGTGAATGTATGTGTAAACATTTTGCTGTATAAGAAGCTGCTATTTAAACAGAAAGTATACAGGTTCTTTGTGTTTGAAAGTCAGAAGGATTTGTGTTGGTTATAAAGTAGACACCTTGGGTTAATATTAGAAAGGATTTTTCATTCACAAACCTTATTTTACAAGTGTACAAGGCCTCTTATAAAACTCCCAATGGTATATGCATGGTGAAGAGAAGGTGTGTACTTTTATGTGACTCATATGTACTCATGTTTGAGGATACAGTTTGGGTGGAGTAATCTTACTGTATGGCCATTTTTTTTAGAGGCTTTTTACCAGCTGTGGTAAAAAGGGCCCTGGTATGTGAGAAAAACTGCCCCCGCTGCCACCACAGGGCCCTTTTTCCTGCAGCTTAGTAAAAGAACCCCTGAATTTCTTGACTATTTTAACTTTCTATAATAAATATAAATTTTAAGTTGTGTACAGATAGCAGCGCTGAATATACAGATTAAATTAAATGCTATGACTAGTGTTTCATTTAAACCAGTCACCTTGCTGGCTTAGTATTGACCTCCCATGTTGTTTAAGCACTCTGAACTTCTCATTCATAGAGCAGAGTGGAGAAAAAAAAATAAGTTTTGCAACCTGAGCATATTACCTTGGGTAAAGATTTTACTGATGAAGAAGATTTAAAAGCACAAGTAAAGCTGATGTTGAAAATAACTTATGAAAATATACTTCTCTGCAGATCAAGATTGAACTGGCTTTACATTATAATCAAGAAGGAAAACCTTTCTTGGTTCACTTGAACCAAAATCTTTAGGTTTCAATAAGAAGATAATTGAATTTCTTATCTAAATATTGGACATTTCTTAGCATCACTGACAGAAAGCAGAAACAGTTTTCCTTGATAAAACTTTAAATTATTGGGTATGTTGCTGGATAAAATAGGAGGGCTATGAGCTCTTGCATTATTAAAAGCAAACAGGATTATTCTGTAAGCTTTTAGATATTAAAACAGAATATGTAAATAGCAGTAAAACTGTAGAAATGCAATTGAATTTATTCTTAGAAATAGGGTACAGAGCAGAGGTTTAGTGAACTGATATGTAAATATATATAAAATATGGACTGGTGAATGAGAATTATGGTACAGAAATATTGACCACATGGTGGGAAAAATTATGACAAAGGGCTGTGGTTTCATTTAACTCAAATTTCGATCTTTGAACATTTTCAACAGGAAGGTATTTGTGAATTTCAGGAAAGAAATGTATTCAAACCCTATGTTAAATATGATACCTCAGACCCTTCTGGAAAAACATGATAAACACCATTTTAAAACAGCTTTTGCTTTGTACAATATAAGTCATGATTAGCTTTAGTAATGAAAGGCTGAGCCTCGTTATTCCTTTCCCAAGATGCAGAGTATTTCTTCTGACATAAATAACATTTGAATATGGGAGGAGCTTGTTTGGACAGTACTAGCTCTAACTAAGGCAGGAATCTAAGATTGCTGGGCCACACATCAGTCAACAAAAATGTCTCATTTTATTATGTTTAAAAATATTTGTATGGCTCAGTTCCTGGAAATCAAAAGAAGAAGTTGGATACATAAATCTTTCATTGGGCTCTTTTTACAAAGTTGTGCTAGTGATTCCGGCACGGCAAATGTGATGAAAACAATTCAATTACTATGGACTTCGCTGTATTTGGAGCGCCGGAATCGCTAGCATAGCTTTGTAAAAGAAGCCCATTAAGGCCTAGATTCTATTTGTGGCACCTGAAAATCTGTGCACAATAAATTTCCGCATAAGTGTATTCTATAAGCGGTGCCTAGATTTAGGTGGGGTATATAGAATATGCTTAGTTGATATCCCAGTGCCTAGAACTATGGGTATCCATTAACACCAAGGGAAAACATGGTGTAAATACCTGTGCATAGATTTAGGCACAGAGGAGCATATTCTATAACAGTGTGCGTAAATTCTGGAATGTCCATGAAACACCCATTACCATTCCACTTTTTGGCTCCACGCATTAGAATTTACACACTCTCCCCTCCGAAGGGACACCACCTTGTAAGTGGTGGAGGGGCTTCCGTGTTTCAATGACTCAGAGGGCTATGCTGAAGGGTTACCCATATCAGACAGGCCTCTGAGGAGAAACCAGACAAAGAGTGTCCCAAATTAGGGAGAGGGGAAAGATGGTGACCTGAAGCTCGTACACTCAACGGCCCAGCTGTCCTCTGAAGTTCAGTTTTTGCTCACTTGAAATTTCCTCTCTGCATTGCAGTTGCCTTAACAGAGGAGGGGGACAATGGGGGGTCAGCCGCCGATGACCAGCATTTTGTCCCCTGTGCAGCAAGTGTGGGACCGCTGTGTGACGAGCTGCCCATAGATGACTGGGTTGATGAGTCCTTTGATTAGCGCCGACGAAGGAGCGTCGATGCTCTTGGACCTGGAAACAACTTCATTGCTCAAAAATCATTTAACCACCATGCCCAAAGGAGTGGAGGAGTGAGTCAGGAGTGTATGCTGAAACGGAAGTCGTTTACAGCTGAACCCATGTCGGCGGTGCTACTCCTAAACCCTTAAGAGTTATCAGCTTGGAGTTTTTGGCTCCCGTGGAGGTTGCATTGAATGTCATCTGGAGGGTGCTCCAGGACCTGACGGTGGTAGAGAATGACTTTGCTTCAGATATAGTCTTGTTAATGAGCCACATGGATAATCTAATCGAATCCTTTGAGAATATACAGCAAATGAAGTTCTACTGAAGTAGGAAACGGTTAAGATTTGAAAATGATAAAAGACCAGAAAAAATTTGAACAAAATGAATCTTGTTGCAGATGATTAATATCGAGATTGTTGTTTTCCCAGAGTTCTGGGTATGACTCCTAATGTTTTTTTTCCTCTGAAATGATTCCTCTTAATATATTTATTCAAAAGGAGTGAAGCCTGTGAAACTGGGATTACTTTAATCAGCGGGAATTGGATTGGAGATTCAAGGGTTTGTATTGTTAAACAATTTCTGGTTTTAAAAGGGAAAAAAAAATGAAATCAGGTGTATTACTTTCACTAATATTGGACAATAAGTATGTTTCCAATGAAATTGATGGACTATGCACCGTTATGGTCTTGAAGAAACCAACCAGATGATCAATGTGGAATAATGATTTAGATAAATAATAACTGGGGATAATCGGGTTAATACCACATTTTCTTTGTTTGCTGTTGCTTAAATTGATCTCTTTGTCTTGGTTCACTCTCCCTATTTATTTTGTGGTCTAAGAAAGAGAAAGATTGTATAAAATCCATTTATCTTGTTGAGATTGTTTTCTTCTAATATTGTTTTAATGTACAATCATCTCTGTTTTACTGTTTTGCAACTGATCTTTGTAAAATGAAAAAATTATAAATAAATGATTAAAAAAAAAGAATTTACACACTCTGCATTACAGAATATGGTTAGCGAGTTTTGCTTGCAAATTCTAATTATTGCCAATTAGTGCTCATTATTGCTTGTTAGGTGCAGTTAAAAACACTGATTGGCTTCTTAAACCAATTACGTTATACACATTATTATAGAATACTAGTAAAAAAAGGCCCGTTTCTCAAAGAAATGAAACGGGCGCTAGCAAGGTGATGACTTTCTGGCATTAATGTTTTAAATGGAAGTGTTAGGATAAATGTGCTTTGCACCATTGACTTCACTCAGAGAAAATGACCCCTTCTCCTGACGCTCCTCCCTTCTTCCCATACATGTCCTTCTGATTGGTCTCTGGACATTGCGTACCATTGCCTGAGGCTCCTCCCTTCTTCCCATACATCCCTCTGATAGGTCCATCGACGTTGCGTACCGTTGCCTTCACTCACTGAAAATTACCACTTCTCCTGACGCTCCTCCCTTCTTCCCATACAGTTCCATGTGATATGTCCCTTGACATCTTAACTGTGCACCATTGCCTTCACTCTCATTGTTCCGCCCTCGACGTCATCACGTTTTGGCGCGAAGGCGGAGCATAGAGAGATGTGACAGACTTACGAACGTTACGATGTTACGAACCCTTCACTGAAGCCATGTAGTCAGCTTCAGAATGTTGGAGGTGCGTTTTATTATAGTAGATGATTGGATTTTAAGTACATAAGTATTGCCATACTGGGAAAGACCAAAGGTTCATCGAGCCCAGCATCCTGTTTCCAACAGTGGCCAATCCAGGTCACAAATACCCAGCAAGATCCCCAAAAAGTACAAAACATTTTATACTGCTTATCCCAGAAATAGTGGATTTTCCCCAAGTCCATTTAATAACGGTCTTGGGGAAAATCCACTATTTTATTTATTTATTACATTTGTATCCCACATTTTCCCGCATAGCAGTAGGCTTAATGTTCTGGAGAGGAGAGTACCAACTCCGGGAATATATACAGAGTGGAAAATAGAGTAACAGTAGGTGCAAGGAACACTAGGCATGATATATAGAATCTGACGGTAATTGTTTAAAAATACTTATTTATACGGAAATAATAAGGAAAGCTATGTGGCACTGAGTGAAGTTGCTGATCTGTTGTTAGTGATCTGTAACTGTTAAAATCTTCTGTGCAGTGCCACAAGGATCTGTACTAAGACTGGTATTATTTAACATATTAAAAAAATGATCTGGAAAACAAAACGACAATTGAGGTGATTAAATTTGCAGATAACACAAAACTATTCAAACCTGTCAAAACATATGCGGATTGTGAAAAATTGCAGGAAAACCTTAGGAAACTGGAAGACTGGGCATCCAAATGGCAAATGAAATTTAATGTGGACAAATGCAAAGTGATGCACAATGTCCAATGCACATTGGGAAGAATAATCCAAATCATGGTTACCTGATGTTAGGGTCCACCTTAGGAGTCAGAACTGAAGAAAAAGATCTAGGTGTCAATGTAGACAATATGCTGAAGTCTTCTGCTCAGTGTGTGGCAGTGGCCAAAAAAGCAAACAGGATGCTAGGAATTATTAAGAAAGGGATGCAAAATAAGACTAAGAATATTATAACACCTCTGTTTCACTCCATGGTGCAACCTCACCTTGAGTATTATGTTGAATTCTGGTTGCCGTTTCTCAAAAAAGATATAGCAGAATTAGAAAAGGTTCAAAGAAGAACTACCAAAATGATAAAGGGGATGGAACTCCTCCAGTATGAGGAAAGAATAAAGAGATTAGGGCTCTTCAGCTTGAAAAAGAGATGGCTGAGGCAAGATATGATTGAGGTCTATAAAATCCTGAGTGGGTACAACATGTAGAAGTGAATCAATTTTTAACTCTTTGAAAAAGTACAAAGATCAAGGGACACTCAATGAAACTACATGAAAATACTTTAAAAACAAATAGAAGGAAATATTTTTTCACTCAAAGAATAGTTAAGCTCTGGAACTCGCTGCCGGAAGATGTGGTAACAACAGTTAGCATATCTGGATTTAAAAACGTTTTGGACAAGTTACTGGAGAAAAAATCTATAGTCTGTTATTGAGATGAATATGGGGGAAGCCACTGCTTACCCTGGGATTGGTAGCATCAAATGTAAAACAAATGAGGAAAGCATGCAAAGCTTGGTTCATGGAATTCTTTCCAATCCATGTGTCAGTATGTGTATTTGTGTGTGTGTAGCTGTGTATGTCTGACTTGGAAGAAAGAAGGGACAGAGCAGGTTAAATGGTGCAGCACTTAAACATTAAAAGGACTTTTTACTAAGCTGCAGTAAGCACCTTTTTGAAGGAATTCACTGAAGGTGGTGTACAGAAAGAGAAGGGTGGCCATCTTGCGACACAAATCGGGAGATGGGCGTCCTTCTCCCAGGGTCACCCAAATCAGCATAATCGAAAGCTGATTTTGGGCGTCCTCAACTGCTTTCCATCGCAGGGATGACCAAAGTTCATGGGGTGCATGTCGAAAGCATAGCAAAGGCGGGACTGGGGCGTGCCTAACACATGGATGTACTCGACCAATAATGGAAAAAAGAAGGGTGTCCCTGACGAGCACTTGGGCGACTTTACTTGGTCCATTTTTTGTTACGACCAAGCCTCAAAAAGGTGCCCGAACTGACCAGTTGACCATTGGAGGGAATCGGGGATGACCTCCCCTTACTCCCCCAGTGGTCACCAACCCCTTCCCAACCTAAAAAAAAAATTTGTAAATATTTTTTGCCAGCCTCTATTCCAGCCTCAAATGTCATACTCAGCTCCATGACAGCAGTATGCAGGTCCCTGGAGCAGTTTTAGTGGGTGCAGTGCACTTCAGGCAGGCGGACCCAGGCCCATCCTCCCCTACCTGTTAGACTTGTGGTGGTAAATGTGAGCCCTTCAAAACCCACCAGAAACCCACTGTACCCACATGTAGGTGCCCCCTTTCACTCCTTAGGGCTATGGTAGTAGTGTACAGTTGTGGGGAGTGGGTTTGGGGGGGGGGGGGTTGGGGGCTCAGCACACAAGGTAAGGGAGCTATGCACCTGGAAGCAATTTGTGAAGTCCACTGCAGTGCCCCCTAGGGTGCCCGGTTGGTGTCCTGGCATGTGAGGGGGACCAGTGCACTACGAATGCTGGCTCCTCCCATGACCAAATGGCTTGGATTTGGTTGTTTCTGAGATGGGCGTGCTCGGTTTCCATTATCAGTGAAAATCGGGGATGACCATCTCTAAGGTTGACCTAAATTTCGCGATTTGGGCATCCCCGACCATATTATCGAAACGAAAGATGGACGCCTATCTTGTTTTAATACAGGTTTCCCCGCCCCTTTGCCGGGACGTCCTGGGAGTACGTCCTCAGGAAAACTTGGGCGCCCCTTTTGATTAAGCCCCTCAATGTGAACACAATACACAATAAAACATTTTAATAGATAGCATGGGGTGTGAGCAAAGATGGAACATATAGATAAAATAGAGTAACAGGAGTAAGAAAATAAGGGACTAGTTTAAACAAAGTTGTTTGAATATTATCTTAGGGGTCTTTTATTAAAGCTTAGCTCAAGTTATCTGCAGCTGGGCCCATAGGAATAAAATGGGCCCTTTTGCAGATAATTCAAGCTAAGCTTTAGTAAAAGACCCCCTTAGCTAGGGTAGGAGTGGATAAACATATCCTGCTATAGTATGTGCCGCCGCCTGGTTGAAAAGCCAAGCTTTCACCTACTTCCTGAAGAAAAGTCTTGTGTTAAGCAAAGCCTGTCAAGGAGTGCATTCCAGAGTGTGGGGTCTACTCTGGAAAAGGCTCACTTGCGGGTATCATATCGTGTGATGTCCTTTGGAGAGAGTGTGGTTAGGGAAACTCCTTGGGAGGACCTTAGTGACCTTAAAGGTGTGTAGAGGGAGATCTTGTTCTTCAAGTACTCTGGGCCATTTCCTTTAAGGGCCTTGTCAAATGTAGAGTTTTAAATTTGGCTCTGTAGAAGTTCATGCAAAAATGGTGTGATGTGGTTACATCGCTTACCATCTTCTATCAGTCTTGCTGCAGCATTCTGAATCAATTGGAGCTGGCTTATTGTAATGCAGTGTAGACTGCATTACAATAATTCAGTCTTGATGTTATCATGGCATGCACAACTCAGACAAGGCTTGCCTTCTCAATGTAAGGAGAGAGGCAGCATAGTTGTTGCAATTGATAAAAGCTGCTCTTGAAGGTTTCTTGGATTTTGGGGATCAGAGTAAGGGTTGAATTGAGCTGTATTCCAAGGTTCCTGACTTACTGATTTAAGGGGGAATTCATATTTCCCAAAATAAATTTTGATGTCAGGTATTGCTATCCTTTTTGAGTTGCATGCACATTGTATGTGTATGTATATGCGTGTTGTGTGTATATGCTATATTTGTGTATTTGTGTATGTGTATTTGTTCTTGTGTGTGTTCAGTGTGCATCTGTATTTTCTGTGAGATGTATGTATATCTGTGTTTTGTGTGTGTATGTGTATGTTGTATAATGGTTGAATGTTGTGTATGTGTGTATCTGTGTTGTGCATTCATATTTGTGTGTGTGATTGTGTGTGAGTCTGTGCATGTTGTGTATGCATATATTTCTGCGTATTGTATGTTGGTGTGTGTATGTGGGGGTTGTATGCATACACACTTATCTGTGCCTGTCATGTGTTTGTATGTACATGTATCTCTGGGTTGTGTATATGTATGTGTTGGCTTTCAGTGTGTTTGTGGATAGGAGGGTAGAGAAGAAGGGAGAGGCATTTTGAAAGAAGCAATTTCCTCACTGCTATGTTATTATTATTATTTATTGCATTTGTACCCCACATTATCCCACCTATTTGCAGGCTCAATGTGGCTTACAGAGTGTTGTTATGACATAGTCATGACAGGATCTTAGATACAATTAGTGATAAGCAGAGATTGAGGAATTAGAGAAGAAGGTGATAGATAGGGTAGTGTTAAAGGTATATTTTGGTATCTGGGAGGGTTGGTGTGGTGATTTTGTGTCGTTAAGGGTTTTCTTTATAGGTTTTGTTGAAGAGATGTGTCTTCAAAGATTTGCGAAAGTTACTTAGAACATCCATGGTTTTCAGGGCTGTGGGTAGTGCGTTCCATAGCTGTGTGCTCCTGTATGAGAAGGACGTGGCGTATGCCTGCTTGTATTTACTGTAATTCCTTTACAGCTGGGGAAGTGCAAGTTGAGGAATTTTCGGGCTGATCTTTTGGCGTTTCTAGGAGGTAGGTCCATTAGGTTTAGCATGTATAGCTGGGCATCTGCATGAATAATTTTGTGTACGGTCGTGCAGATCTTGAACTCAATGCGTTCCTTGAGTGGGAGCCAGTGAAGTTTCTCTCTTAAAGGTTTCGCACTTTCATATTTGGTTTTTCCAAATATGAGTCTGGCTGCAGTATTCTGGGCTGTTTGGAGTTTCACTGCATCAATCAAAGTTCCTTTGCTGCAGAAGCTGAAACTACTTATCACATAGAAATACATTCATCAATTTTTGAGGAACTTATTTTTCTGGAACCCCTGGTCAAAAACAGTCCATTTTTAAAATTCAATCAGCTGAATATTCAAAAAGCAGTTATACATTCAGGGGCTCTTTTAAAAAGTGATGGTAGGGCTACCGTGCATGTAGCATACCCCAAATCGACACTACCGCCCGGTTAGCATGCCCACCCGGCGGTAATGTCAAAATTGGCACACGCTGTTTCAAGTGGTAGAAAATATTTTTCTATTTTCTATCGCAGGGGCATTCCCAGTGGTAATCAGCAGCGCGTCACATTGGCGTGCGTTGCATAAGTATCTCGTATGTAGCGCATGAGCCCTTACCACTAGGTCAATGGGTGGCGGTAAGGGCACAGGCAGTAAACAATCGCATGCTACTTTTAATTCTAGCACACGGTCATTTACTGCCCCTATTGAAAAATGACTTTTTTCTCAGCCATGGTAAATAAAATGGTCCAACTCATGTCAAAAACATGTATCCACACTACCACCGGCCACTTTTAACTACAGCTTAGTAAAAGGACACCTCAATTCCTTGCTGAACATGTAACTGTTTTTAAAAAAATAAATCTGGGGGCATTCTTTATTTTAGGCAGCAGCATGGTAACATGGTAGATGTTGGCAGATAAAGACCGATACGTTCCACCCAGTCTACTCAGCAAGATAAAACCCATAGCAAAAGGTATGATGCAATAGATACTACATATGCATACTTGATCTTGATTTGTCCTTGCCATTTTCAGGGCACAAACTGTAGAACAAGAGAGCTGCACGGGAGCAGGGATGTCGGGATTCCCGCGGGTACCGTGGGAATCCTGCAGGGATCCCTTCCAGGTCTGCAGGGATCCCATGGGGATGGACCCTGGGTCTGTGGGGATGGACTCAGGTCTTGTGGGGTCTCCAAGGAAATGCACGGTGATCTGAGTTTTGCCTCTCCTCCTCTGAGTCACAGGGTGCCCTCCTAGCATATACCTCAAGCCACCCTGGTGGTATAGTGGATTCTTCGGGGCAGGAAAGATCCCCAGTATTTCCTGCCCACTGCCGCTGACCCTCTTGCTACTGCATAGCTTTTTCAAAATGGCTGTTGAGACTTCCAGTGGCGGCCTCGCGAGACTTCCGCAAAAGTCTTGTCAGGCCGCCACTGAAGTCTTGCAAGTCCATTGCTTGAAGTCTAAGCATCCATTTTAAAGAAGATGTGGCAGTGGGCAGGAAAGTCTGGGGATCTTTCCTGCCCCGAAGAATCCACCAGACCACCAGAGTAGCTTGAGGTATGTGCCGGGAGAGCACCCAGGGCTGGAGGGAAGGTCTGGAATATGTGGTGGATGGGAGGGATGTAGGGTACTGTAAAAAAAAAAAACCCAACAAGGTTATCTGTTTCCCCTTCCTCGCACAGCTGGATCCCTGTGCATTCAAAACAAAGCAAGCAAACCTATGAGCTGCTGCATCCACGTTGTCACTCTTTATTGTTGGTAACATTTCTATTAAACTCACTTATATTTTCAAACATGCCGATTTGTGTAGTATACAGATGAACACAGAAGTATAATAATGGAATAACTTTTCATAGGTAGAGTAGTAATTTGTTATAAATCGTAATCTGTGTGTCATTTGGAGGGGCTGGTTATAGGGATACTCTAGCACATGTTATATTTGTGCAGAGATTTTTTTTTCTCCTAGTAAAGGCCACTAAAACAGACATCATGTTATGAGAATCAGGTGCTCAACATTCAGAGTTTCTATTTACTTATTTATGGCATTTATACCCCACATTAAACATGAATTAGGTTGAAACCTGGGAGCATTTCAAATCTTTTTTTTTTTCCTGTGCTTACATCAAAAGTAAAAACATGGCATGTGGGAACTTGCTCCCTTTGTTTTGTGGATTGCAGTGGTAAATTATAAAAATGTACTTGCCTTTTATTTAAATGCCCAGTTGGGTATATATGCTAATCTCAGCTTTGTTAAATGTTTCAGACATATCCATCTACTTGCACCCAAGATATAACTGAATTCTATTATTCTGCATCACTGTATTTTCAAATGTAAGCTACATTGAATCAGAATTTGCTTGGGTTAATGTGTGATATAAATGTTTAATAAAGTCCCTTGTTTCTAATAATCTTTTTGCTATTGTTTTCAATAGTGTTTGCTACTGTTTTGGATGAACCAGTGTGGCGTCAATCTCGGCCTACTGGGTTCAGCCAATATAACAGGCTAGATAGGCTCACCCTGTTTCCTGTTTTATCTAACCTCCTTGGTAAAAAGGGTGGAGAAAGTGTGGGTGGGTGCAGGGAAGAGGGAAAAAAGATTGGTAAGGGGGACATACATGGAGGAGTGGGGAAGGGAAAATGGAAATAGAGCATGTGAGATAGAAGGGGATGGAGGAGTGGCCTAGTGGTTAGGGTGGTGGACTTTGGTCCTGAGGAACTGAGTTCAATTCCCACTTCAGGCACAGGCAGCTCCTTGTGACTCTGGGCAAGACACTTAACCCTCCATTGCCCCATGTAAGCCACATTGAGCCTGCCATGAGTGGAAAAGCACAGGGTACAAATGTAACAAAAAATGGAGAGGAGAGGGGGGCATGCTGCTCATGGATATGTGTACCTTACATTTGTATTTAGAGCATGGAAGAAAATTATTTATGTTACTTTTACTGCTTATGGAATCTGGTTTTCTTGGGAGGGGGTCAAGGTGACATTGGCATGGCAAGGGCAGAGCAGGCCTGGAGCTGGGATGGAGGAAATTACTTGAAGTAGGGACAGGTTAGCTTCCCCATGGGGATGGGCAAGGATGGGTTAGATTTCTGTCCTTGTGCAACTCTGTACTCATCATCTCCTTTTTCCTACTGGCCATTACTCTCCCTACATCATACTCTGTTTGGTAGGCCTCCATTTTGAATTTCATAAGCATATATATCTACCCATGTGGGAAATGGGGGGGGGGGGGGGGCTCATCTTTCAAATATGACCATTGTAGCAGGCTGTAATGACTGGAAATTTGAATATGGACTTTGAGATATCCTTCTTGGTTTCTACAATTCAAAATGTAGAATTCCCTTGAAACATGAACTATGTCGGATATTACATTTCTTTGGGAAATGCAATACATTTTTATCATTCTGATCTGTTTTTATTGTATGCACATTTATATAAAATTGAGAATTATTATGGCCCAATTATTAGAATTTGGGATGGTGTTCTGTAGCTATATCATATTAATTTTATTAGTGTTCCTTTTTTTATATTTTCAAATTTTCATTGTATATGTTTGTCAATTTCTCTATTCTAGATTATCAATAGAAATCAAACAAAATAAAACATGGAAAAGAAAATAAGATGATACCTTTTTTATTGGACATAATACATTTCTTGATTAGCTTTCGAAGGTTGCCCTTCTTCGTCAGATCTATTCTAGATTAAAATCTTCTACCAGTTACACCATTCCCTTCATTTCAATCTTTGACTATATCTCAATCCAGCTGCTCTGTCTGTGATGGAGTTGTGCAGACCAATTCACTGTACATGGAAGTGCCATGATCCCATTCCAAGGTAACCCACAGTATCATCTCCTTTCCTACCCTTAGGATTTATTTTGCCTTAATATAATTATCCATGCAATGTGCTATTCCTTCCCCTTTTCTACATCATGATCACTGCAACACAAACTTAAGAAGCACTGGAAAGTTCTGAGTAAGTTAGCAGAAAATAAACACTGTCATTTCCAGAATATAAATAGTTTTCTATGGGATGGCCAACACCATTCTTTACAAAGAATGAGTATTATCCAAAATATTGATGGTACTGCTGTGTTATTTCTAGTTTGAATTTCTGCTGTACTGCCATATAAACAGCAAGATGATCAATAAAAGTCTGTGGGTGGAGGACAGTAAAATCTCCAGCCATCGGAGACATGCTCTCCTTTTTATTCTTTTAATTTATTTTTGTCCTAGTATTATTGATGGAAAATGATTAATTGACACAATATTTTAAGCTTTGACAGCTTAAATAGTTTTGTCATCATCATCCTCATTAGCAGTAACAGCACCACTAATGTAATTCTCACTATCAAAATGAATAATAGTATCAGGAGAAAAGGCTGAATTTAAAGTTTTAGTTATTTCATTTTTAAAACATCTACAAACCACTTTTTTGAAGAACATTTAATCCAAAACAGGGTAGAAAAATTAAGGGGGTCATTTACTTAGGAGCGCTAGCATTTTTCGCTCATGCTAAAAATCAGCTGGCACTGAACGCTGAGATGCCTATTATAGTCCTAAGGGCGTCTTAATGTTTAGCGCCAGCTGATTTTTAGTGTGAGCTAAAATCACTAGTGTACGTTAGTAAAAGACTCCCTAAGAGCAGAACAAAATAGGAATGGGAACATACAAGTGAACAATTAAAACGAATACATTCTGCTCCATGAAAGAACTAGACTCCCTACAAGCTAGAAAATAGTAAATCTGTTCACTTTAATCAACCTTCACAATAAAAGCCCTGATGATAACCTCCAAACCCCATAGTTACATCCCAGCCATGGAGCACCTCCAAAAACGGAGGCCATTGAATCACCTAAATATTTGATCATATTGGCGATTCAACAGCCCCAGTAATTAATGCCCAGGTGAGTGATAAGCCTTTACCTCCTTCCTAAAAATCAATAGGTTCTCCATGTACAGACTATTCAATAACAGAGGCATCACAACAGAGCAGCTGCTGCTACCTAGGCATAGTTCTTTCATGCCCTTATTATGTGAAACTATAACAAAAACCCCTAGCTTGAATGCAAGGTCCTAGAAGGTAAATACACTTGAATTTTTCACCAGAAAGGATGGCTGATTCAGTATTCCAAAGGTCAGAACAAGCAACTACAATTTAATATATTTACACATTGTTGGCCAATGGAATTTAACTATCAGAAGACCTGCCTTAGTATACCAGTGACTCCTTACTATGCTAGCGGCTACATTTTATGACCTTGCTTGGCCACTGTTGGAAACAGATACTGGGCTTGATGGACCGTTGGTCTAATCTGGTATGGCAATTCATATTTTCTCATTTTTTCTGGAAAACCAATATAGGGGGCACTACAGTATTTTGGGGTCCTTTTACCAAGCTGCAGGAAAAAAGGCACTGTGGTAGTGGCAGGGGCTGTTTTTTCCATGACCCAGGGCCCCTTTTTACTGCAGCAGATTAAAAACCCATAGACAAACATGGCCATGCGGTAAAATAATTCTTACCACATGGCCATTCAGCGGGGAGCCCTTACCACCACCCATTGAGGTGGCAATAAGGGCTCCTGTGGTACCCCGGCAGTAACAGGACAGCACACGATGATACCCGATTATCACCAGGTTACCACCATGCAAGCCATTTCCGGGGGTCTTCGCCTGGTACTTCCTGTCCTGGGTTTGCTGGTACGTCTGTCCTGCCTTGTCTGTGTTTGGATGATTCTCCTGCCGCTGCCACCCCTCGGCAGTGGCCCAAGGGCTCACTAACCCTGAGATTCCGGAAGAGACGTGACAATACCGTGTAGAAACTGAGACTCATTCTATAAAAAAGTACGACTAAATTAAGGTGTACTTTATAGAATGCGCTTAGGCAAATTTCATTTTGGCCCAGAATTGTTAGGCGTGATATACAGAATCTAGTCTTATATGAAAGTCGTCCCACACAATATGCATGTAATTTTTAAATTTGTGCTTGTTATTGTTTCTTTGATTCTTGATTAGCTGTTTTGAATGTATTTATTAATATACATGTTTTGCTTTTAGTTTTTACATCTGAAGCAGCCCATCTGTGGGTAAAATGTGGATCACGTCGTGTGTTCATATTAATAAAGGAACCATCCAGCTGATATTCACCTGTAACGTTATAAGAAATATTTAATTTGGGGAAATTGCTCCAGAGCGCTCGCTAATATTTATATTTTAAGAACAGGCGCTGTATTTATAAGTTTTAGGATACATATATATTTATATATTGAATTTATTCTCCACCACTTACCTATAAGGTAAGAAAATTTACAATTGCAAGAATAAGAGGAATTAGATGCTATATTATTGGATTACATTAACCTTCATTACCAGGTTTAAAGAAATTATGTAAAGAACAGGCCATATATTTAGCTTCAAAAGGGGTTTATTTATAATACAGTTTTCAGCAATTGCAGCGAGAGGTAGTTTTAAAAATCTTAGAACAGAGAATTTGTGCTGCAAAACCAACAAGGTAACAGGTTTAAATCAGGTTAACTCACAGAAAAGTCCTTTGTTGTAGAAGCTGAGTGATGAGCAGCATGGTTACAGGAGAGATCCTCACAGCAGGCAGTGTTGGGAGAGTCTTGCAGAGGAGAGAGAGTCTGTAGCAGCAGCAGAGGAGAAGGATTCTGTCTTGTAGTCTGTCTGGAGATTAGCTGGGATATTAGCACATGGTTGCAGGAGGAGGGAGAGTCTCTGTGGTCAGGGCTGCAGGAGAAGAAAATCTGCCTGCTAGGGAAACAGCTTCTGCTTTTTATAGCAGAGAAACATGATTGCATGTCCTGGATCATTTGCTTCCTGGTTTGCACTGGACCCTGGGTAATTGCAAAGCATTATGGTACCTGGTCTCATGTTTTATGACATCATAAGACTTCCTGTCTGGATTTTGCTGACAAATGGTCTATTGAAGCACAAGGCTTCCTGTTTGAATCTCTGTGGTAGATACACATCTGATAAGATTTGTCTGAGGCAGCCAGCAGGTGGTTTCCTGTTTCCTTTTGTCTTCAATAGCTGAATTCACACCTTTCCAGCCTCTCTGACTGCAGTTTTCTTTTGATCTTTTGTTCTGTTGACCAGCCAGGCTTTTGATCAGAGGAAGAGAGTAAATTTAAAACTTTGAAGCAGTCTCTTACTTGTTTGTATTTGAATAGTCCTTTTGTTAAGTGTTTGTAATTGAATAGATAGTCTTGCTATCAGAAGTTTCCCAGGAAAAGGGAGGGGGGAAAGAGGGACTTGACATGAAAGCCAGACCAGTTTATAATGATTCTGTCCCAATAAGTATTTAAAAGCTGTATTTTTATATTGATACCTGATCCAGTAAAATCAATAATTCTGCTACACATTTAATTCTGACAATTAACTTATACCATAACACACCCAGTGGCGGACAGTGTATTTTTGTTCATCTCTAGCACTAAAACTGGAAATTCAGTACTGGGCCCTATGTGGGATTTGGCATTGAATTTCTTTTTTTTTATTTTTTATTAAAAGCCAGATAGCACATGATCAGTTAATATTCAGACTTCAGTGATCACGGGTTAGCGCATGAAGGTAGGACAGCTATTTATGTGGTCCTATTTATGTGCTAAACCTGGCCAGTTAGGTCTGAATGTCGGATCTAACTGGCCTCTGCCCCCAGAACACTCCCGAAATAGCTGGCTTTAAGTTCGGCACTAACCAGTCATTTTCAGCAAGGACGACTAGTTTAAGCGCTACTGAAAATGACCAGATAATCACAACCAAATGAGTTATTTGGTTGCTGGCCATTTCAGGCCGGTTAACTCATATTGAGGCGTATTTTCAAAGCACTTACACTTGAAAAGTTACATGGGGCCCTTTTACTAAAGGCAGTAGGTTTACTACTGCATTGGCTTGCGGTAAATTGGGCCAACCGTTGGGCTACCACAGGAGCCCAGCGATAGTCATGGCCTCTGACACATGCCAATTCCGGTGCTAGAAAATGCATATTTATTTTCTAGTGCCAGGGCTTGCCTGGCTGTAATCGGGTAGCGCCCCAGGCTGCACTGTTACTGCCAGGGTAGCACGGGAACCCTTACCTCTTCCTAAATGGATGACGGTAAGTGTTCCCCTGGGAAATGGTTGCACGGCAAGTGGCTCACTTACTGCAGGGCCATTTCCCTTTAAAAAAGAAAAAGTCTTTTACCCGCTGCAGTAAAAGGGAGCCTCGACACATGGTAAATCCACGCACTGACACTACTGCAGGGCCTCTTACCACAGTTTGATAAAAGGGGCCCATAGTAACCTATGGAACTTTGTAAGTCTAAGTGCTTTGAAAACGAGCCTCTTTGAGTATCGGCTGGTGTGTATATGAGAACCACTCTCTGGTATCTGTACTTATTGGATTACCTGTGGATCAAAGAGCTTCTGCTGTTATACCCCTTTTTACCTGTTAATGTACATGCTCTAACTTTCATGTACAATATGCAATTTTGTATTTGTGTTAATCAGACTTAGCATGTATGCTAAGCTCTCGTAAATGGGCCTCATACACAAGTAAGCACCTTTCTAGGTAGAAGTTCTAACTACTTGCCAGGCCATGTGAGAGCAAACCCAGATCCATAGTAAAAGCTAAGTTTTAGATTTAATTACCTCCTTCCAAATCTGAGCTCAATAGTTATTCTCCCTGCCCAAGAGGGCTTATAATAGTTTTATACCTAAGGCAATGGAAGGTTAACTGATTTCCTGGGGGGTGGGGAGGGGGAAGCAGAATTTGAGCAATAGTTGTGTAGGTTCTCAGCCTGCTGCTCTAACCACTAGGCCAGTGGTTCCCAAACCTGGTCCTGGAGGCACCCCACCAATCAGGTTTTCAGGATATCCACAATGCATATTCATGAGAGAGATTTGCATGCACTGGATATCCCGAAAACCTGACTGGATGGGGTGCTTCCAGAACTAGGTTTGGGAACCATTGCATTAGGCTATCCTGCTTATAATCGAACGAGAAAAACGCCCAAGTTCCGACCTAAATCGGGAGATGGACGTTTATCTCACAAAAACGAATAACACGGTATAATCGAAAGCCGAACTTGGACGTTTTCAACTGCACTCCATCGCGGAAGCGTACAAAGTTGATGGGGGCGTGTTGGAGGCGTGGTGAAGGCGGGACTGGGGCATGGTTATCACCTGAACAGAGATGGGCGTCTTTCGCTGATAATGGAAAAAAAGTATGCGTTTGTAGCTAGAATTTAGGGCACTTTTCCTGGACCCTGTTTTTTCATGAATAAGGCCCCAAAAAGTGCCCTAAATGACCAGATTACCACCAGAGGGAATCGGGGATGACCTCCCCTGACTCCCCCAGTGGTCACTAACCCCCTCCCACCACAAAAATTAATGTTTCACAACTTTTTATTTTCACCCTCAAATGTCATTACCCACCTCCCTGGCAGCAGTATGCAGGTCCCTGGAGCAGTTGTTAGGGGGTGCAGTAGACTTCAGGCAGGTGGACCCAGGCCCATCCCCCCCTACATGTTACAATTGTGCTGCTTAATGCTTAGTTGTCCAACCCCCCCCAAACCCACTGTACCCACATGTAGGTGCCCCCTTCACCCCTTATGGCTATAGTAATGGTGTAGACTTGTGGGCAGTGGGTTTTGAGGGGGATTTGGGGGGCTCAACACACAAGGGAAGGGTGCTACTCACCTGGGAGCTCTTTTACCTTTTTTTTTTTTTTTTTGTAAAAGTGCCCCCTAGGGTGCCCGGTTGGTGTCCTGGCATGTGAGGGAGACCAGTGCACTATGAATCCTGGCCCCTCCCACGAACAAATGCCTTGGATTTATTCGTTTTTGAGCCGGGCACTTTCATTTTCCATTATCGCTGAAAAGCAAAAACGCCCAGCTCACAAATTGTCGAATAAAACATGGACATCTATTTTTTTCGAAAATATGGTTCGGTCCGCCCCTTCACGGACCCGTTCTCGGACATAAACGCCCATGGAGATAGACGTTTTTGTTCGATTATGCCCCTCCACGTCTTCTTTCCTTCATCCTATTAAGAGGGAAGACAAGTGTGTTTTGATCACTTATGCATATATATGTGTACACATGTATAAATACAGTATCTATATATGAATTACAGAGAGAGAGAGAGAGAGAGATAAAGAATTCAAGCATGAAGATTATGGCAAGCTTTTCTACAAAAATAAAACACACTTTCAGATCTAAGCTATAATAACAAAAGGAGTGCATGAAGAGCTGCAATTTTGCCCATCAATGCCACACCTGTTTGATAATTAATGCTATGGCTCATTCTAGGAAATCACTAGCGTTTCATTTAAATTATCTAGCTAACCCAGCACATAAGTGATGAGCAATTATGTAGTTGTATTTTTGACACAATTCACTGGAAATAAGTGGAAATTTGCTTTTCATTTTAAACGCCATAGTTAAATTGCGAGGAAAAAAAGCAAGTAAAATAATGCTAAAACAGTTTTCTCTCTTTTTTTTTCTGTGAAGGATATAACATATAATTTTTTCTTACTTAGGAGCAATTTTCTTTCCAAACTAATTGAGCATGATGGTAGGTGTGCTGAACAATAGGAGAGAAACTGGCTTTAAACAGAGTCAATATATCATTATGAAAAATATACGATCTTGGAGATATGTAAGTGGCTTTTATAAAGTGTTAGAGTAATTTCGGGAAGACGTTGCGTCCTCGATGGAAACTCTTACTCTTTTCAAATATCCTTTTCTTCTGCATATTGGTTCTGAGGTTAAATTAAGTAAGATGAACCTAGAGAAAATTAATGGTTCCCATAAATATAAATTTGAGTAGATTTTAACTGAGTGACATGATATTTATGCCTTTTGTAAAATGGCAGTAATGTAAAATACAGGGATAGAATGGAACATATAAATAGATTCTCCATTGAGCAAACCATATATTATTTGAGAAAGCCATCTCTAATATATATTTCTTCATACCTTAAAAAGTCTATTGAAAATCATTACAGGAAGTAGGAATGAAAGCCTGGGAATCCAGTCAAAATGAAAAATGGTAGATCAGATTGGATTATATATCAAAATGGATGATCTTGTTTCCTTAAAACATATGGAATTTGTTTCACTTGACTAATCTATTCATCTATTGCTTATATATGTTTGGGTTAACTACAGATAAAAAAAATCTTCAGATTTGCTGATTTCAACCTATTGGATAATAGTGATAATCATAAGAAGAAACAGTTACTTTTATGGCCCAGCCTTTAAATTAATTTTAGAGTGCTGTATCATGTGGTGCTGGCTAAAGTATATGTATCTGTCTAGCTAGTGCCTCTGTATCCAAAGGGCAAGGTCTGATGGAAGGGAAGTGATATTTTCTAGTTGGCTATCCCTATAGGAAGTTACCAAGGTAAGAGTTGATTAAGTCAATTAGGGGTCCTTTTACGAAGCTGCAGCAAAAATAGGCCTGAGCTGGCGTTGGCGCATGTTTTTGATGCACACCGAGGCCCCCTTTTACTGTAGCAGGTAAAAGGCAGATCTATTTTTTTCAAGAAATGGCCATGCTGTAAGTGAAGCACTTGCCATTTCGGTGAGGCAAGACTTCCCTTGGCTGAACCCATGCTGATTCTGTTCCATTAAGCCATGTTTGTGTAAAGGGCAGTACTGAATAAACTCCAGAGTGTCTCATAGTGTGGTTATCTTCCCACCATGGGCTGTCTTGGGGGTCCTCTGCCTGGGTGGTGGTGGTGGGGGGGAACAGACAATGGGCCATCTTAGTTGCAATTTCATGCTGAAGGTTATAAGGAAGGTGGTAGGGGGTTCTTCATAAAATTGGGATCTTAAGTTTCTTCAGTCATATGCTATATGGTATTCTGTTCACTAATTTTTCATTGTTTACTCACTATCATGTAATGGTTTAGTGACTTTGCTTAGCGTTGTTATGCAACTGTTTTGTTGTATGGTTACTTTGATCTAGAATAAAAATTGGTAAACCATACACCATGTTTGTCTATGTGTTCCGTAATTTTATTCTTTATAATAGTTTCCACCAGTGGCGGCTCTGCCATTATGCCACTGAGTTGGAAATACTGAGTGATTCACAAAGCAAATCACATGCAAATGAGCTGCTTGCAAAAACAGTGAGCAACTCAGTAGGAGGGAAGCAAATCGGTCAGCTGACCGTGTAAAGAACAGCCAATCACTAAGCTTGGCTGCTCTGCGCATGCTCAGAGCAGCATGTGCTATGGATTTCATACATGCATATAAGCTGCATGTATGAAAGCCGTGTGTAGCTTTTTTTCAAACAACAATGGCAAAAGCACCAGGCACCATTCCTCAGCAGGAACTAGCTGCCCAAGATCATGGCACAGATCTGCACCAAGGAGCCCAAGCAGGTGCCGCTGATCCTCCCTACAGTACTCTTCAGCCCGGCGGCAAAGAGCCAAGGCTGCTGCAGCTGAGAAAACCAAGCCAGTGCCAGCACCTGCCTGGAAAAACCTGACCTGCTACTACCTGGAGCCTATCATGCTGTATACGGGCTCCTTCCACATGTGAGCAAGGGCTTCTGAATTGTGGTAGTGCTACACTCACCCTCGGATCCTCCTGTTGACTGCATCGCCAAGAAGCAGCCGTCATGCAACGGCAGCTCCTGACCATCCATAACAATTTCATACCAAAGTACAACCAGATGGAACTCTTTGCACAAACAACTCCGTCAAACTGAAGACTCATATTTCGTAAAGATCGACGTCTAACAATAGAAATAACTAATCCTCTAACTAAACTGCAAGAACAACAACTCTATCCTATGTATTACAAACATTCTATCCTATGCATTTCAGGATTTCATATTATGCTGTTATTAGTAATTTTGTGTGTATATATATTGCCTTGTCAGTTGTACTTTTGTTATATTGTGAGCCACATTGAACCTGAATCTTATTTGAGATAATGTGGGATGTAAATGTCATGAATAAACAAATAAATAAAGGTAGGCAGTCCTTTCTGTGCATCACTTGGAAAACGGCCATGTATCATTTGGAATTCACATTTGGATAGTAATTAACTCATTAAAATAACTTTGCATACAGTTCTCATTGGCTGCTACTGTGACAGGGTAAGTCCTCTCAGAATCCCTTTGTGCTGAACTCCGTGCTGGCTCAACCAGCTAGAATCAGTAAAAAAAAACAAAAAACCACATTGCACCTGGGCCATAAAGCCTGATTTTCATTTCCAATTTCACTTTCAGGGAAGAGGGAGGGGAACAGCAACCAAGGGAGATTATGGAGGGGTCATACCTCAATCCCTCCAGTGGTCAGCTGCTCAATCAGAGCACCTTTTTGTAACTTGGATGTGACTGAAATAGGTCTAAATAAAACTGTCCTTCTTTTTAGACATGGATTTTTCTTCTCATTTGAAAGTCCTTGTTGGAAGTTTTACTTTTGGGCTTTTCTTAGGTCCCACCCGCAACACATCCCCTTGCTGTTTGGACAAACTGTAGTGTGAAACGTCCAAATTCTGACTTTCTAAAATCAGGATTTGGACTTTTTTAGCAGATGGATTTTTTTTCATGCATTTTAAGACGCCTATCTAAGTATACTACTTATGAGGTCAACAAAATGCATATTAAAACATCTTAATATACAGCTTATTTTATGGGCTCCATAGATGCTTACTGCTGAATCCTTTCAAGTTCAAAAAAGTGAGGTTTATTTTCCCTGCACATGTCCTGATGATCCACAGATGCTCTGGTAGCCTAATTTTAGAGTAAGAATATGGATAACCTCAAAATAACTAAAGGAAAAAATGTGAAAAATGATTCAGAGCTGTAGCCACTGAACAGAACAAATGCAGAAGTTGTTCACCCCTCAGAAGATAAAAATATATTTGCTTGGTAATTTTACAGGCAATTGGACATAAACTCATGTCTGATTTATTGAGCTTGTATTCTTGTGACTTACTGAAATATTTCAGTTAGATTCTGTAAGAACAGCCTAAATATAACTGGATAACTCCAATGCAATGGAAATATAGAAATTAAATGCATACCATTAAAACTAGCATTGCTGGCATATCAATTTTAAAACAGTGATTTTCTACAAGAGGAAAGCAGGAGTTTACACCACCTCTGAGTCTCATAATGGTGAGAAAATGTATTTTAATACTTAAGTTAAGAAAGCCATAACATCTTTGAAAACTGTTAACCCACAATGAAATAATTTTGTTTAAAGATAAACCTAGCTGAATTTTTCTCTAATGACTTTTAGAAACATCCTCAACATGCATATGTCAGACTTTTTACAGAACATCTGTAACTATCTCAGTGGACTCATTGTTCAGAATCTGGAGTTGAAAGAAAATGCACAGGATAAGATCCCCTGAGCCGACATGAATATCTTGTATTTGTATTTGTGCATGATTTAAAAAATATATCTCCATGCATAAAGCTCAGGAGTTTGCAGACTTGAACACAATCTAGATTTGGTTACTTGTCTCTTCAAGTCCATGCTAGTAGCAGGTTATAATTAAGGGTCCCTGCCCCAAGACGTATACAATCAACGCTGATCGCTGAGGCAATAGAGGATGTCATTAAGTATTTGTGATCCCATCTACATTAATGTGCATACTTCCAAATGTATACTTTGATATCTGTGGCAAGTTATTCTAGCCTGTACACTGCTTAGATCTGCTTGTCAGTAGTGGTGATATAGAAAGTTTTAAATAATCAAACATATTCCTTATTTCCATTTGATTCAGATTGGTCATTAAAATGTTCATAAAACAATGTATCTATATGCATTAATTACCAATGATGAAATGCTTATGTATATTGGCCAAGAATAGGTTATTTTCAACAGGTGATTCTGCAGGTCAGGTAAAGATGACAATGGCCCTCATTTTCAAAGGAGGAAAAAAAAATCTCAAAAGCAGCACAAAGTGGCAGATGGAGGTTTTTCATAGGAAAATGTTCAAGTTGTGATTTTCAGCTCAGATTTGAGATTGTTTTCTTTGCAATTCATCTAAATTGCAAGGGGGAGGGGTGTTTTGGGCAGGCCCAGAATTTGGACATTTTTAAGGGATAATGGAACAAGATAAAAACTTCTAGGGCAAACATTGGGATGTTTTTATGTGGACCTGTTTTAGTCCCTACTACATCACAAAAAGGGGCCCTAACTAACCAGCTGACTACTGAAGGGATTAAGGCATGACCCCCCTTAGTTCCCCAGTGGTTACTGACCCCCTTCCACCCCAAAAGATGTGACAGTGACAGTACATAACCAGGCTCTGTGACAGCTTCAGATATTATGGCCATTCCTATTAGAACAGCAAGTGGGTCCCAAGAGTAGCCTAGTGGTCAGTGCAGTGGACTGTAGCGAAAGGGACCCAAGTTCTTATCCTCCTCTAACCAGTACACTTGTGGTGGATATTGTGAGTCTTCCAAATTCTACAAAATATCAACTGTACCTATAGACCTGAGGGCTTTTGTTGTGGTGTACAGTTAGATACAGTAGGTTTTAGGTGTTTCTGGAGGGCTCACAATACGAAAAAAAGGGTGTTAAGGTGGGATTTAAACCTGGGTCCCTTTATGTGAAGTCCACTGCACTGACTACTAGGCTGGCCGTCTGCTCTGATGGGATGCCTGTGTAGCCAGTTTACTAAGGGCTCTGTTTACTAAGCCGTGCTGTAGGTGCACAAACATTTTAGCACATGCTAACACTAGAGACACCCATAGGAATATATGATGTCTCTAGCATTTAGTATGCGCTAATTTTAGTACACGCTACAAATGATAGCGCACCTTAGTAAACAGGGCCCTAAGTGTTCAAGATGGCTCGTTGACAATAAATTATAATATCCAGAAAGCAATAAAAAAGAATTATGAATTCACTCAGCATTCTGTTACTTTCATCTTCATCGCCAAAAACTATCCAACATGGCATCTGTATTTATTTATTTATTTATTTGTAACATTTGTATCCCACATTTTCCCACCCATTAGCAGGCTCAATGTGGCTTACAAAATACTGTAAAGGCGAACGTCAAGTCCGGTAGGGGGTAAACAAATATAGATTGAAATAGGGGTCGGGTAAGGTTAGGTCAACGATAATAGGGAATATATAATGTCCAATATGATCTAAGGTTCTGTTGTGTTGCAGAGTTAAAGCATTTAAGTAGGGTCAGTGGGATAGGCCTTGCAAAACAGGTAAGTCTTTAATGATCTCCTGAAGTTAAGATGGTCGTAAATCATATTCACAGACTTTGGTAGTGCATTCCACATTTGAGTGCCTAAATAGGAGAAACTGGATGAATAGGTTGATTTATATCTGAGTCCTATGCAACTCGGATAGTGGAGGTTCAAATAGGTATGTGATGTACTAGTTCTATTTCTGGTCGGAAGATCTATCAAGTCAATCATATATCCTGGAGTTTCACTGTAGATAATCTTGTGGACAAAAGAGCAAATTTTGAAGGTAATGCGTTCCTTGATTGGGAGCCAATGCAGTTTTACTCAGAGAGGTTTGGTGCTATCGAATCGTGTTTTGCCAAATATCAGCCTGGCAGCTGTGTTTTGGGCTGTCTAGAGTTTCTTCATGAGCTGTTCTTTATATCCCGCATATATTCCATTGCAGTAATCTGAATGGCTCAGAACCATTGATTGTGTCAAGTTATGGAATGTTTCCCTCAGGAAGTAAGGTCTTAGACGTTTAAGTTTCCACATGGAATGAAACATCTTCTTTATAATGGAGTTAACTTGGCTCTCAAGTGTAAGATGGCGATCAACTGGAACACCTAAAATTTTGAGGCAATCAGAAATAGGAAGAGAATGATCAGGAGTGTTTAGGATTGTGGGTTTATAATTATTATGTGGGGAAGAGAGGAGAAGAATGTGCTTTTTCAGTGTTTAGTTTCAGTTGACATGAGTTTGCCCATGAGTCCATGATGTTCAAACTGCGCATGATATCATTTGTAATTTCAGAAAGGTCATGTCTGAAAGGGACGTAAACGGTGACATCGTCAGCATAAATGAAGTGGTGAAGTCTTTGATTGAATAAGAATTTCACCAGAGGGGACATCATTATATTGAAGAGTATTGGTGATAATGGGGATCCTTGAGGTACTCCACAATGTGCTTTCCACGGTGGGGAAATGTTAGTTTTTCATTTAACTAAAATGTTCACAAACAGCTGAGTTTTGATAAGGAACAAAAGGATAAGCTTTGCAAAACAACAGACTTATAAGTTCTCACTTTCTATATAGATAAAAAAAAGTATTATGAATAATCTAATATATTGAAAAAACTGCCCATTCAATAACTCTTTTTTCAATACTACATTCAAGTCTGCTAGCTAATTAGGGCTCACATGTTAATAGCGCTCAAAAAAAGTCTATTGCATTAAAAGAAAGTTGCCTATTCACTTGTTGCATTTAAGCCTACTGGCTCTGTAGAGTAAAGCCTAAATATCCTCCCATATTCACAATACAGAAAGTGATGGGATCAATACCCACCCCAAATATTTTCTTGTATTTGATCAATAACAAATCATTTACCCCCCTTTGAAAGCTAATAAAAATGTATTTAGTTAGTCCAGTAAAACGGGTATCATCTTATTTTCTTTTCTCTGTTTTATTCTATTCTATTTCTATTGATTACCTTTAAAAGTGGACTAACATGGCTACCATATCTCTCTACTCCAGATAAGTAGAAAGTTCAGTTGATTCAAAGGCACCTAGAAAAGTACTCACATAGAAGTTCTTTCACCACTAACCCTGTAAAACAGGAGCATAAAGACTGCTATACTAATCTGCAATAATTAATTCAAAATGGCGATTGTCCTCTAAAAAAGCCCTGACACTTCCACATTTAGGGGTGAATTCTATAAATTATGCTAAAACATTGGTGCCAAAACCCCCACTTAAGTGCCTTTCGATAAGCTGCAACTAAAGTTAGGTGGTGTGGTTTACAGAATAGTACTTAAGTCCCAGGGGCTGTGCATAAATTTAGGCATGCCCATTTGCTCCAATGAAAACATGGTGCAAATACCCTCACCTAAATTTATGACCAGAACCCCCTTATTCTATAATTGTGTGCTTAACCGCAAACCATGCCCACAGTCTGCCCCAAACTGCCCTTGACCCTCCCATTTTTGTGATCCCTTTTTCGAGATGCATGTAAAATTTAGGCAAGGATCACGCCAGTCAGGTCTTATCTCTCTACTTCTTGTATTCATACCCTTCTTTTTCCACTCATAATTAAATCTCACCTAGATTACTGCAACTCTCTTTTCACTGGTCTGCCTCTTTCTTCACTAAAATGTCTGCTGCTTATACAGTCTACCACAGTTAAACTTCTATACAATGCCCATAAATTTGACCATGTTTCTCCACCTTTGCAACAAGAACACTAGCTGCCAGTATCTTACAGGATTACATATACGCTTCTTTTCCTCGTATACAAAGGCCTACTTCCATCTGTCCCATCTTGAGACTGCTCATACCATATCACTCCCTTCGACTACTACATTCTTCTCAGCAGCACCTCCTTCACCTCCCTTCTCTCCATTTTGCGACTGAGCACTACTTATACCAGTGCTTTTGCTTATACTGGCTCCCAACTCTGGAATACTCTTCCTCTGACCCTTAAGCTAAACCTTCATACCCTGCTTTCAAAAAACTCTTAGTCAAGCTTTCTCACTATAACCTCTCATTTTCTTGTTCTGGACTTATTTTCCTTTCCACTCTTGTACCCCTGTTATTTACTGCTCTTCTGAGCGTTTACTGTAAACCTCCTAGATGCCATATAATGATTGGTAATATATCAAATTAAATAAATAAATAAATAAATAAATAAATAAATAAATAAATAAATAAATAGTACCACTATATATATTGGTGACAGTGCTGAACATATGTATAAGGTAATCACTGCCACTGGCTATAGGTACAAGAACAACAACAGTCAACCTCTATCCCACTCATTCTGGGGTCCTTCTACTAAGCTGCGGTAAGAGGGAGCCTGCACTAACGTCAGCGCGTGTTTTTGACACGTGCTGAGACCCCATTTTACCACAATGGATAAAAGGCTGTCTTTTTTGGGGGAAATGAAATGGCCCTTTGATATGGCGGTAAGGACTCCCAAGCTAACCAAGCGGTAACCGGGCAGCAATTACTGCAAGATAAGCACAGGTGCAACAAAATAGAAAATATTTTTGTAGTGCCAGAAATGGCACGTGCTGGGAGTGGGAACTACCGTCGGGCTCCTGCGGTAGCTCGGCAGTGGTATGTCAACCCTTTAGTATAAGGGTCCCTCTGTTACCTTGCTTGAACATTTTTACACTTAGTGCACAGAATTGCATGCACAGGTTATAGAATAGTGCTAGTTACATGTGTAAGTTAATTGGCAAATTAGGCACTAATTGGCATTAACAACCAATAATTAGATAATTGGCACAATTGTTACTAATTTGTATAACTTGTATAACTGCACTTAGGGGCTATTTTTCTAAGCTGCGGTAAGTGTCAGCATGCACTCACTACAACTTAAAATGACTTATCACAGGATGCACTTGTGTCCTACAGCAAGTTCCAAGTTGGCATATGCTAGCTATGTGCTAAAAATATTTTTTAATGTTTATTGGAGGGGGCACGTCTGGGCATTCCTGAACTACACAGTACAGTTATAGTACTGCACGATTAGCATGTGAGTCCTTACTGTTTACAAAATAAGGGCTCTGTTTAATAAGGCATGCTAGTGTTTTTAGCGCATGCAAAAATTAGCACGCATTAACTGTGTAGGTGCCCATAGGAATATTGTGGGCACCTACACAGTTAGCGCACGCTAATAGCACTAACGTGCCTCTATTGCGGCTTAGTAAATGGGGCCCTAGATGTTGATAAGTGCACATGCTCTAATTTTGTTTTTAATAGCCCCATAAGATGGCTATTAGTTCATCTCATAACGTGCATGAGATGAACTAAATCTTCAATTGGGGAAAGAGTATCCACTAGCAATACCCACAAAACAAACTTAGGAAAACTCCCTCTAGTGTAAGCATATAAAGGATCAGGAGGAAAAAGCCCCCCCAAGAAGTTCCTCTTCAATCCACAACTGTGTTAAGAGAGCTAGGACTTCTTCATCATAGACAAAAAAACCTCCTGTTTTAATTGTTAATGTATCTAGCCTCAATCATAAAAAGTTCGAGTGTCAACAATATCAATAGGTACTTAGCTTAGAGAATTGAAGCACACCGTTATCCTGTCTCTTCTTGATTCTTCAATTTAAATGACCATGGCCAATGTTGGCCCCCGTCTCGCCGAAGGTGCATCAGAACCACTAGTCAAATTATAGACTGTAACATGGGAGAGAGTTATAATTTGACTAGTGGTTCTGATGCAGCTTCGGCGAAACGGGGAACAACGTTGGCCAAGGTCATTTAAATTGAAGAATCAAGACGAGACAGGATAACGGCGTGCTTCAACTCTCTAAGCTAAGTACCTATTGATATTGTTGACACTCGAACTTTTTATGATTGAGGCTAGATACATTAACAATTAAAACCAGGAGGTTTTTTTGCCTATGATGAAGTCCTAGCTCTCTTAACACCGTTGTGGATTGAAGAGGAGCTTCTTGAGGCTTTTTCCTCCTGATCCTTTTATATGCTTACATTAGAGGGAGTTTTCCTAAGTTTATATTTTGTGAACATTAGTGCATGACTATTAATACAAAAATTGGAAAACTGGCCATTTTACTACTGTTGGCCACATACCAGTGTATAGGAAGCTCAGACATAAGTTTCATACGTGACTGCGCCCCAAACTGCTGCCAAGCCAGGTAGCTTTCTTCCATTTCTTTTTATAAGGCAGAAATATATTGGTTATGGGACAGTGGTATGTAAGTAAAAAGCATACTCATTTGTACTAAATCAAAGAAGACGTTGATTCTTGCCATTACTGAATTTTTAGGAAATGCCTTGGTATCCATCATCATTCACAGCCATTCTGCAATCTTGAAATCAGCATGACAGACCTCAGTTCCCTGCCAGGTTTGTTGAATAGCATTAATATGGTATGTCACACTGATTTCCTGCACAATTGGCATGAAATGCTCATTCAAGGAGCAGCAATGTTTGAGCATATAAACACTGGATGGTACAGTCCAGAAAAAACTGCATGATATAAGCAGTTGAAATTCTGTTCCCTGGTATGCAGTAGTATATTATTTTAAAATTTTATAAAACCACCTTAGTAAGAGCTTAGAGAGCAAGTATATCATATAAGTGTATACCAGGTTGTACATTGAGGGGCTGAGCATCACCATTTTGAAGATGACAGTGCTGAAGGCAGGAGTGAGTGGGTATTGCTCCTGCCTTCAGGTATGGGGAGAGTCAGGGGGGGGGGGGGGCTTTCAAAAATTCAGGTGGTTAGGGGGGTACCAGTAGACAACAGGGAGGTTTCTTTAGCAATTGGGGACAGGCAGGTTGGGGTGGGGGAAGAGAGGAGGTTCACTAGGCCACCAGGGTTTTTGTGTTG
Source organism: Microcaecilia unicolor (assembly GCF_901765095.1). NCBI lineage: Eukaryota > Metazoa > Chordata > Amphibia > Gymnophiona > Siphonopidae > Microcaecilia > Microcaecilia unicolor. Next base: position 156,632,004 of record NC_044039.1, on the reverse strand, counting down.
ATATTTGGGGTGGGAAGGGGGTTGGATGGGGGAGGACCCACTAGACCAGCAGGTTATTTTATGTTTTACTGTTGGGGGATCAGGAGGTCATGTCGGGGAGAAGGAGGAAGGGAGGCTTTTAAACTGATAGGGATAGGGGCCTACTACTTGAAACACTTCACTAAAACTGTGTTCAGTATTCCATAGAACTAGGAAGCACTACTGAAAGAAAGTCTCTTACCCCCTGATGCAGTAGTTTGGCACTGCGAAACGGTGACCAATGTCAGGAAGACCTATAGATCTGCTGATAAGCTAAGTAACAAGACTTTATATTTACAATAAAAAACTTTTTGGGGAAAAGTTTAAAAATAGGCAAGGTGGATGGTTTTTTGAACCAATTATCGATGAAAAATAGGTTATTCAATAATTGATATCTGTATATGTATGAGGCTTTTTCCTTCCTAAAAGTAAAAATGTATTTATTTTTTTCTGGTCTAAGTGTTTCTAGTAGTGGTTTGATTTACTTCACTCCTCTTTGGATAATTTGTGATACGAGGGATAGGTGCCCTGCAGAAAACTGGGTTCGGGGTACCGGCAGATTTTTTTTTCTTTAATGTCACCCTTCCTGTCAGTGCCTGAGTAAATCAATTCTCAGGCACTGACAGGAAAGGTGACATTTGGTAATTAGCTGCAGATTACTGAGACAATTTTAACATGGCAGTAATTTATATGCTCACTGATTATAGCATGCCGCGGTATTTTTATAATGTTAGTTTCAAGGTAGAGTATGGGCTCCTAGGTAAGTGAACACTATTTTGCTCTGTGCTTTGATAAATTAAACGTTGGGATAGAAGATAATTTATTAACTTGTTTAAATAGTCTAAAAAGTTTTTAGTTTTAAACTTAACTTTTACAGCCTAGAGCATTAAAAGATAGCCATTAGACAGCTGAGCAGAGCCTATTCAGATTTCTTTTCCAAACACTCTCTCCTGGCACATCTCTTATAGTCCATTACCCCAATTAAGAGAACAAGTGGAAAATTTATCAGAGTATTTTCATCCACAAGTAATTTTCCCTAAACAATTTATTTGCAATTTGCAGAGAAGCAAGAACTAAATAAAAATATAAAATATACCATAGAATCTTATGGCCCTTTATATTAGTTTAGTATCCTTACAAGTTTTAAATAACTAGACAACTCACCAATACTAAGATGCAGACTAGCAGCAAGAGGTGTGATATTCAGTCTTTTGCACTACGTGTCACATGTGTGATTATCCTAGTTGACAAGAGGCTATATGTGTGTGCTTGGTGCAATGAGGTCCTAGGTCTCAGATTACGAGTCCAATTTCTTGAGTATAGAGTATCAAACTTGGAGGAGCTGAAATAGATAGAGAGATATATATAGAGGAGACCTGCAGGGATATGGTAGAGAAGTCTTAACTCCAGTCTGACAGCTTCAGTGCTGTCTTGGAGGAGGGATATGACCTAAAAGGAGAGCATCGCCCTGGTGAAGCAGGAAGCAAACCCATAGCCAGGGCCTGCCCACCAGGGGATGTAATATCCTCTCACACCAAGGATGTGTTTCCAGCAACTTCTGCACAGCATGGAAAGGTAAGGGCAGCTGTTATAGTTGGTGATTCAATCATTAGGCATTAGGACCATGTAGCTGGGTGGCTGGTGGATGTGTGGTTTGCCTGGCCACTTGCCTGCCTGGTGTGAAGGTTGCAGACCTCATGCGTCACCTAGATAGGATTTTAGATAGTGCTGGGTATGAGCCAGCTGTCTTGTTACATGTGGGTACCAATGACAAAGGAAAATGTGGGAGGGAAGTTCTGGAAACCAAATTTAGGCTCTTAGGTAGAAAGTGGAATTTCAGATCCTCTAGGGTAGCAGTTTTGTAAATGCTCCCCGTTCTATGCACAGGAACCAAGAAGCAGGCAGAGCTCTGAAGTTTCAATGTGTTGTTGAGACAATGGGGCAGGGATGAGAGATTTAGATTCGTTAGGAACGGGCAACATTCTGGGAAAGGAGGAGCCTATTCCGAAAGGATGGACTTCACCTGAACCAGGATGGAACCAGGCAGCTGGCACTAACATTTAAAAAGGAGATAGAGCAGTTTTTAAACTAAAATGGGGGAGAAAGCCAACAGTTGCCCAGGGGTGCATGGTTCAGTGTGGAGTATCCTTGAAGGATACTGTTGAAACAGGATCTTTAGGGAATCCCAATAAAGAGGTTTCAACAAAAGTGAAAGAAAGCCAGATGTATTTAAGGGGTCAGCAAAGTAAAGGATACACATTGTCTTTGTCAACTTCTAAGCACTTTGTAGAGATGCAAGGAAAAACACAATTTGAAGTGTCTCTATACAAATGCTAGAAGCCAAAAAAAGTAGATGGGAGAGTTAGAGTTTATAGCACTAAATGAAGAGGTAGATATAATAGGCGTTTCAGAGACCTGGTGGAAGGAGGACAATCAATGGGACACTGTGTTAGAGTACAAATTATATCGCAATGATAGAGTGGATCAAATTGGAGGGGGGGGGGGTGCTCTATATGTTAAAAAGGGAATTGAGTCAAACAAAATAAACATTCTTCATGAAACAACAGCATGGACTCCTTATGGACAGAAATTCCATGTGTGAATGGAAGTAGTATTCTGAAAGGGCCAGGACAGAACAAACAGACAGATGAAGAAATGTTTACAGAAATTAGGAAAGCTGGCAAATTAGTCAACAATATAATAATGGGTGATCTGAATTACCCCAATATTGACTGGATAAATGTTACATCAGGGAGCGCTAGGGAGGTAAAATTCCTAGATGTAATAAATGACTGCTTTTTTGGAGCAACTGGTCCAAGAACCAACAAGAGGGGGAGCTATTTTAGATCTAGCCTTTAGTGGAATGCAGGACATATTATAAGAGGTAATGGTATTGGGTCCGCTGGGAAACAGTGATCATAATATGATCCAATTTGAACTAATATCTGAAGTGAAGTCACAAAAGAAATCTACTGTAGCAGCATTTTATTTTCAAAAGGGTGACTATGAGAAAATGAGGAAATGGTTAAAAAGGAGCTAAAAGGTTCAGCTGCAAAGTTTTGGACTTTAAATCAGGCATGGAAGTTGTTTAAAAATACCATTTTGGAAGCGTAGATCAGATACATTTCACGTATTTACAAAGGTGGAATGAAGAGCAAACGACAGCCAGCATGGTTAAAAGGTGAAGTAAAAGAGGCTATTTGAACCAAAAGAACATCCAAGCAAACCAGAAGGGTCCCATAACACACTGGGAACAAAGCACAGGGCCTATCACCTAAGGACTACAATTTCCAGGTAGTTCATTATACACAGTATAAACAGACAGTGTAATCTGTTACACACACAGATAGCAAGCTGCCTCATGTAATGGGGACAGAACAATGTCCTTTGGTGTCCTCAATTAGATGATATATTAGAGATACAACACAACACATTTTCTATCTTTTTTACACCATTCTTTGCACACAAACATTTCCCTGACATGAAGCTCTGTATATTGTTTTTTTTTTCCATATTAGAAAACTGATCCCATCCTCATACTGTTCCCATTGAGTTTTTGGTTGGACTGACTGCAATAGCATTAACTACAAATTAGTTTTTTGTCAAATATCTAGCACAGTGATAGGGGCAACTTTTGCACCCTCCATTGCAAATTTCTTTGAGACCCAGTGGGCTTAATCTTCTGTATTTTTCAGTACATTAATCCATTGCTTTTATTTTGTAGGAAAAAAGGTACTGGTATTTATACAGGGCCAACCTTAAGAGCGGGGTCACTATCTATGGCTCCACTCCTGCAGTAGGCACACCCCCACAGTAGCCACACCCACTTTACCAGTCATGGAGCATATAAAAAGACATCATTGAAAATAGTACACATCCATAGGTCCAACAAAAGAATCTTTAAAAGTCACCATAAACTAATAAAATATGTACACAAAAATTCAGCTGAAACCCCACAAAACCAGACTCTGGCATGCAGGAAAACACGAGAAAAGCAAAATTGTTGTCTAGCCACATACTTCTTTTCAGTTGTGTTGGTCCCAGATTCTGGTTTCTACTTTCCTTGTCTTCTCTTTACTCTATTGCCAGGATTTCCTGTTTGTCATTTTTCTCTTTTCCTTTTCCTTTCAGCTTTCTTCGATTTTATTTTCTGCCTCTGTCCACATTTAGTTCTTTCTTACTATCCAGTCTTCAATTTCCCTCTTTTGACTGTGTCTGCTCACAGCTTGCCCCTCTCTCCTCCCCTCTTCCATCCAGCATTTTCCCTCTTTTGACTGTGCCTACCTACATTTTCAGGGTGAAGAATCCACATTAAAAACCTTTTTCGAATGGATCATTACTCGAGACCCCAATCTCAAATGCAAGATGAATTTTGATTTTAAGCAAATCTCTTTCTTGGATCTCATGATTATCAAAAGTGCAAATTCTTTCAAGACTACCCTGTATAGGAAACCCACAGAATGCAACACATTGTTACATTACTATAGCCACCACCATCGCTCCCTGAAAGTCAATTTACCCCTTTGCCAATTTTTGAGGATCAGAAGAATATGCACTGATGACATTGATTTTCGTCACAAATTCAAAGTCATGTCCAACAGATTTGAAAGAAGCAGTTACCCCTCACGACAGATACAATCCTGTCTATTCAAAGCCATATGTCAAAACCGAGAAGAACTTCTCAAAACCAAACCTACCAAACCATCACCAGATTTTGTTTGTACACTCAGATTTTCACATCTTTCTTGGAAGATTCAGAGGAGCATAGGAAGTGCAGTGTCTGTAAGCACACACTTGAAGTCTCTACATTCATACATCCTCAGACTAATAAAGAATATATTTTACGACACTCATCAAATTGCAACAGTGATCACGTCATTTACATTATTATATATCCATGCAAGTTACTGTACAATGGAAAAACAAAAAGGATGATCAAAACAAGAATAATTGAACATTGAAGTAACGTTAATCGGAACCTGATCGGATCCAAGATGGTGACGGTTTGACTTCGCGCTACGGACGCGTTTCAAGTTGCGCTCGAGCAGAGCTAGAGGGAGTTACCTTGCCCGTTGTTGTGATGGGCAAGCGACGTGGGAAAGTCAGGGATCTTCCCTCAGACCCTGGCGTAAAACCCCCGCTCTCCCAGCCGACGTTTGAGCACTTTGGAATAGTGCCCGGGACTCTATCGACTTCCACTCCAGTTGCTGGTGTCAGCGTTTCGGCGCTGACCGACAGTGTCGACGGGGCTTCTCTAAGCCCTGTTTTTCGTGCAGCACCCCCTCAACCAGGAAGTGAGCGCTTCCACTCGAGTCCTGCAGCCTCCGCCCAAAGCGGTGAAGAGAGCGAGCAGGGAGGGAACCCGACGGCAGCACAGAGGTCATCTCCTGAACAACCAACTATTCAAGAGCAGAAAGCTGTGACTGTTGTGGATTCTGCGACAGTGAGTATCCTGGAACAAGTTGTTCAAGCGGCTCCCCTGGTATTTAATGTAGGGCAGTTTGAAAAACCAGCTGTAGTGACCTTAGGGTCACTTTGGGATCTGAACTCCACAACCCTCTTTACTTTACAATCTGCTATTTCAAAGAATAGTGAAACTATTAAAGTTTTGGCAGAGTCTGCTCTCAAACAATTTCAAATTAATGAGACTCATGCAACTGAAGTAAAAATTCTTTCTCAAAAAGTTGAAAAAATGGAACTTGTGGATCAAACATTAATTAAAGAAAGGAACTTTGCTTCTAGACGCATGGAATACCTGGAAAATCAATCTAAAAGACTTAACCTACGTATAATTAACTTTCCAAAATCACCTATTCTTTCTCCTGTACAGATGGTTAAGAAATATCGTGTTGATATTCTGGGAATGACCGAAAATTCATTGCCACCAATTACAAGGGCATATTATATTCAAATTACTGGGCAAGTCCCAGGAAACTTAGACCCTCAGAATGCAATGAATTTAACGGATTTTCTGGAATCATCTCTGGAGGTGGCCACTACAAAGGACTACTTTGTTAGTGACTTTTGCATTAGAGTTGGATCGAGACGCAGTACTCAGGTTATCCTTAAGGCACTTGAATTCTTTATTTTTGGGTTCAAAAATAAGAGGTTTCCCGGATTTGTCCAGGGAAACTCAAAAACGTCGTAAGCTATTTCTTGCTTTGCGCCCAAGGGCTATTGCCCTGGGGGCAAATTTTCTTTTGAAATTTCCATGTGTGTGTAGGATTCTACTTCACACTAAACAATATCAAATTTTTGAACCCAATCAGTTGGATATTTTTTTGAAAAGTAAAGAGAGTATTATTGTGAAAATTTAGACCTGAATGAACACTGTATAGCACTTAGGAGTGAATCTATGGGGCCTAGCGCGGTCTTTGGTTTAATTGGAACGTTTGAGCTTGATATTGATAGCTTGAAAATCTTTTTTCTCCTATGATTCTTGGATCATTTCTTACTATTGTGGACGATGGGAGTATTGTTAATTTCCTTTTTGTTTGTATTAATTATCTGAAGAAAGATTACAAATTGTGTAATATTATTCTGTTCTGAATATTATGTATTTTAAAATGCTTATAAATAAAAATTTAAAAAAAAAAAGAAGTAACGTTAATCATCAAAATGAATCAGCACCTTTACTCAGTCATTGGCACAAGATGGGACACACCACTGAAGACTTCATTTTTAAAGTTTTTAAAAAACAATGGAGAAGACCAGATATAGATAAAACATTGCGACAAGAACAAAGGCTCATATTTCATTTTAAGACAGCCTCTCCATCAGGTCTTATCCTTGATGTAGATTATACTCCTTTTTTATAGGTCCCCTCCCTAATAGATTCATTTTTTTTTAATATAATTTTTCTTCTTTTTTCTGTCTGAATTCCTAAAACAGAATGTACCAGATACTTCAAAGTACCAGCATAGGATATAGCATTTACATAAAGGTGCAGCTACACACTTTTTAATATGTGACAACATATCCGCACACTCATATTAATTCAGCAGCTCTGTTCAACAATGCTTGTTTTAACTTTTTCTTTCATCGATATATGTATTCCATATAAGACATAAGCATCGCCACACTGGGACAGACCAAAGGTCCATCTAGCCCAGCACCCTGTCTCCGACAGTGGCATCCAGGTCACAATCACCCGACAAGATCCACGGAGCAAAGCATCTTGTACTGCTTGTCCCAGGAGTAGTGGATTTTTCCCTATGTCCATTTATAACATTCGATGGCCTTTCCTTCAGGAAGCCGTCCAAACCTGTTTATTTGGAGTGGAGGAGTGGCCTAGTGGTTAGGGTGGTGGACTTTGGTCCTGGGGAACTGAGGAACTGAGTTCAATTCCCACTTCAGGCACAGGCAGCTCTTTGTGACTCTGGGCAAGTCACTTAACCCTCCATTGCCCCAGGTACAAATAAGTACCAGTATACAATATGTAAGCCGCATTGAGCCTGCCATGAGTGGGAAAGCACAGGGTACAAATGTAATAAAAAAATAAACCTTTCTTAAACTCTGCTAAGCTAACCACGTTCTCCAGCAATGAATTACAGAGTCGAGTTACATGCTGAGTAAAGAAAGTTTTTCTCTTATTTGTTTTAAACTTACTGCACTCCAGCTTCATCGCATGCCCCCTTATCCTAGTATTTTTGGAAAGCGTAAACAGACAATCCACATCTATCTGTTCCACTCCACAAATTATTTTCTATACCTCTATCATATCACACCTCAGTCGCCTTTTCTCCAAGCTAAAGAGCCCCAGCTGCTTTAGCCTTTCCTCATAGGAAAGTCGTCCCATCCCCTTAATCATCTTCGTCGCCCTTCTCTGCGCCTTTTCTAATTCCACTATATCTTTTTTGAGGTGTGGTAACCATCCCTTTCCTAATAATACCTAACATTCTATTTGCTTTCTTAGCTGCCACAGCACACTGAGCAGAAGATTTCAACGAATCATCAATGAAGATTCCAAGGTCCCGTTCTCGTTCCGTAACTCCAACTGCTGAACCTTGCATGACGTATCTATAGTTTGGGTTCCTCTTTCCCACATGCATCACTTTGCCCTTGTTCACATTAAACATCATCTGCCATTTAGATGCCCAGTCTCCTAGTCTCACAAGATCTTCCTGCAACTTTTCACAATCTTCCCGTGATTTGACGACCTTGAACAACTTTGTGTCATCAGCAAATTTGATAACCTTGCTAGTTACCCCCACCTCCAGGTCATTTATGAAAATGTTAAAAAGCAACTGTCCCAGCACAGATCCCTGAGGGACCCCACTAACTACCCTTCTCCATTGCGAATAGTGACCATTTAACCCTACTCTCTGTTTCCTATCTTTCAACCAGTTTTTAATCCATAACAATACACTACCTCTGCTCCCATGACTCTCCAATTTCCTCTGGAGCCTTTCATGAGGGACTTTGTCAAACGCTTCCTGAAAATCCAGATACACAATATCCACCAGCTCACCTTTGTCGACATGTTTGTTTACCTCTTCAAAGAAATGCAGTAGTTTGGTGAGGCAAGACTTCCCTTCACTAAATCCATGCTGACTTTGTCTCATCAGTCCATGCTTTAGAATGTGCTCTGTTATTTTAATTATTTATTTATTCATTTCTTTCAATAACTTTACAAGCAAAAATACTTGCACAGAAAAGAGAAATTAATACAAAAAAGTTAAAGGAAACATATATTTCAAAGAAAATATTAATTATTATTCTTAATTCTCATAAGTCCTCATTTGGGATCCCAAGATGACGTTATGGAGAGTTTGCGGATAGAGATCTTAAAAAAAAAAGACCCTTTAAATGATATAATAACTGGACATGTGACGGTTTATTCATACTAGAGCTTCTAAGTGTCTTTAGTTCCTTCTTGTCTTGCTGTGACAAATGATGACAACTGAGAGGGTTCGTAAAAAACAAATTTCTGTGACCGGTAACCGACCAAGCATTTACACGGGTACTTGAGGAAAAATGTACCACCTACTTGAAGTGTCTGTTATCGAAGTTGAAGAAATTGCTGACGCCGTTTCTGTGTGTCTCTCGACACGTCGGGGAAAATTCGAACTTTTAATCCTTTAAACAAGTTATCTTTCTTTTGAAAAAAAAGTCTCAAAATCCAGAGTTTATCATGAGGCAAAGCTACTGTAGCTACCAAGGTAGCTGTTGTTAACTGTTCCAAGTCTGTCATCTCGAGTAAAGCAGAGACATCTATTGGTTGATTATCCTGAGGTATTTTCTTATTATCTCCTTTAATAGGGAGATAATACACTTGTTCAAAGGGGGGGATATTTTCTTCCCCTATCCCTAGTATCTCTTTTAAGTAGTTTTTTAACATTTCTCGAGGTGATATTAATTTTTGAACAGGAAAATTAATGAAGCGCAGGTTTTTGCTTCTTGAATAATTTTCAAAATTTTCAGATTTTCTTCTTAGATACAGCAAATCTTTAATCATGGTGTTTTGGATTTGGACTGAGTTTTGTAAGTCATTTTCTTGCTTCTTCACTTGTTTATCCACAGTTTCCAATTTATTCTCAATTTCTCTCAAATTTCTTTTCAAGTCAGTTATTTCTTCCGAAATTACTTTAATTTGAGGACAAATATTCTTTGCAAAGTCAGCAACTAAAATCCATAAACTATCTAAAGTCACTTCACTCGGTTTTACTAAAGAGAAGGAAATAAGTTTGGTCGGTACCTGAAGTTGGATTGAATGTCTGTCCTTCTCCTGATCCGTCAGCAAGACTTCCCCCGACTTTGTTCCTTCTGATGGTCCCGGAGGAATTAATATTCTCTCCTCTTCGCTTTCCACATCAATCTGGGCCTCCCGACCTTGAGCTTCAGGATTCTCCGAGCTCGAGGATGCCGCAATGGGAGAGCTAGCGCCAAGTGGCTGCGGGGGCGGGGCTCAGGTGTCGGGGCTGAGAGAAACTTCCAGCCCATAGCTCCTCTCCGAATCTCCCCTTGTATCGAGTGAAGCAAGCAGGCCGCCTTCCGACATCGATATTTCCGTGGCCCGCTGCAAAAAAGGTAAAATAGATTCTGGGCGATGCTGGGGGGTAGCGGCAGCGGCCCGACCTCTGCGTTTAGGCATTTGTTTTTCAGCGGAGTAAGAGCGGGCTCACACACGTCCATACATAGCGGCGGCCATCTTGGAATCTGAGTGCTCTGTTATTTTGTTCTTAATGATAGATTCTACCATTTTGCCCGGCACCGACGTCAAACTCACCGGTCTATAATTCCCCGGTGTTACATTAGACAAGTGTATTCACACACATATTCTTATATATGTTTACTTTCTTGACTTCCATGTGTGCAACTGATTTGTAATTAATCAATTATGTATGCACAAAGTTGCTGTGTGTATATATATGTGTGTGTGTTTGTGTGTGTGTGTGTTTATATATGAAGGTGCATTTATATTCATATTGTATTAACGTGTTTTGAATATGTGTGCTTTCTTTCTGTATATGAATACTAGCATGGGCATATGTGTGTACATATAGAAATACATGTATCTATATGAATGGATGTACATGTATATAAGTAGATATGCACGAGTGTATATATGTGTGCGCTCTGATGCATATAATTCTTGTATGATTGAACTATTCATCATGCACCTTTTGCAGATGCACATTTGAACACTTTTTAAAATTTTCTCTTTATTTTTCTTTTTTATTTCTCACTCCCTTCAGACCCATGTCCCTCTTGACTTGCCCCTTCGGCCCGCATACTTTACACGTCATTTCCTGACGTCACAGTTTTGATGTCGGCGTCTTTCTCTTTTGGCGTCCTTTTGTCTTTTTAATCTCCTTTCTTCATGCCGCTGGTCTTATAGTATATCCTGTTTTTACAGCGATCACCCTCACTGCGATCCCCTTCATGCTGCACTTTGCGTCTTTTTTAAGGTACGTTTCTCTTCCATTTTATGGCGGTTTTAGATATTCGGCATTTATCGTTCACTTTTTGTCCTCTGTATTCACTCTCTCGTATTCTCCTCAACAAACACAAGACCTGCTGCTATTCCCCAACATTTGTTTCCAAGGCCTTTTGATCTGCTGCCGGTATTTTGTAATGTTTTTGTCATTAATTTTGTTGACAGATTACACCCTTTTCACATATAGCACTCCTAGTTTTCTTTTCTCACTGTTTTTCCAGCACACCCTCTGTTTGCCTATGATATGGTTCTCACACTTTTTTTCATTTTTTATCTTTTCACTTACAGACAGCAAGTGTTTTAGATTTTCAAGCACATACACTTCAACAACCTTCCTGAGCACTTACGTCAAGCCCCCTCCCTGCCCATCTTCAAGTCTTTGCTTAAAACACACCTCTTCAAAGCTGCATTTGGCACCTAACTCTTACCGTTCAGTAAATCCAGACTGCCCCAATTTGACCGCCCCTATCGGACTGACCGTTCACTTGTCTCTTAGATTATAAGCTCTTTGAGCAGGGACCGTCCCTCTATGTTAAATTGTACAGCGCTCCGTAACCCTAGTAGCGCTTTAGAAATGTTAAGTAGTAGTAGTAGTAGTAACTAATCATACAGAGGTGCGTCCCTTTTTCACCTCCCTTCTTTTATCTTTTGTTTTTTTTGTTAGTTATCCATATACATTGTGTATTACTTCTTTATCACCTGTTTTTATTAATCACTGTACATGTTTATAGTATTTTTCTTTGATATTTTTTAAAGATGTAGCGGTATGTTACAAATGCTCTCTGTTTTATATCATGTGTCACACCAGTTTAACCAATATTCTTTTTATATATTTATGTATATGTACCATATCTTTTCATCTTCTTTTCAATATATGTTTACATTTTTTATATATTTATTGTTTTGTTTATTATAGACCCCTGAGGCAGGCACGTAGCCGAAACACGGTGAGCCTTGTCGGGTATTACAAGAATAAAGAATAAAGTTTTCTCTAACATATATCCGTCTGCCTGGTGTTTTTTGGAAGTGCCTTGCTGGTTGCACTACTCCTATCCACATGTACCTACTGCTTGTCCTATTTCCCCCTCTCCTCCACACTTCCATCCAGCTTGCCCCTCTTCTCCTCCCCATATCCATCCAGCATTTGTCCCTCTCCTTCCCTACTTCCATTCAGCATTTGCCCCCTCTCTCTCTCTCCTCCACACATCCATCCAGCATTTGCCCCTTCTCTCCTCCCCCCTCTCTCCCAACCAGCATCTTCTCTTGCCTTCTCTCTCTCCCAACTAGCACTTCTCCCCTTGCCTCCTCTTTCTCATCCAGCATTTCTCCTGAGGCCACTGCTGCAACAACGGCAGACAAATTAAGGAGTAAAAGCAGTGGTGTGCTGGAGCCGGCTCGCATTGGCTCGCAAGAGCCGCTTGTTAAATTTTGACAGCTCTTGCGAGCCGGTTGTTGTACAGGGCGAGCCGGCTCCATTGCACAAGGTAAGCATGGCAGGAGGGCGCCATGCTTACCTCCCCTCCCGCTCCCATCCATGTCTAGTGATGTCCTTCGCCCCCCCCATCCTCCCTTGCCGCTCCCATCTGTCAGTTCAATTACCTGCCTCGAAGCGCCGCCTTATTTAAAGCCCTGCTGCCCGTCTCCAGCTGCCTTCCCTGCTTGCTTCTCAGGCGTTCGGTTCGTGCCCTTAGTCCTGCCTTCTGACATCATTCTGATGTCATTTCTTTTTCCCGCGGTGGGACTAAGGGCGCGAACCGAACGCCTGAGAAGCAAGCAGGGAAGGCAGCTGGAGACGGGCAGCAGGCAGGCCTTAAATAATGCGGCGCTTTGAGGCAGGTAATTGAAACTGATGAATGGGAGCGGCAGGGGAGGATGGGGGGGACAAAGGACATCGCTACACATGGATGGGAGCGGGAGGGAGGAGAACTGCTGGGCATGGATGGGCAGAGGGAGGCAGGGGAGAGAACTGCTGGGCATGGATGGGCAGAGGGAGGCAGGGGAGAGAATTGCTGGGCATGGATGGGCAGAGGGGGGCAGGGGAGAGAATTGCTGGGCATGGATGGGCAGAGGGAGGCAGGGGAGAGAACTGCTGGGCATGGATGGGCAGAGAGGCAGGGGAGAGAATTGCTGGGCATGGATGGGCAGAGGAGAGAATTGCTGGGCATGGAAGGGCAGAGGGGGCAGGGGAGAGAAGAGAAGAGAATTGCTGGGTATGGATGGATAGAGAGGGGCAGGGGAGAGAGGAGAGTTTCAGGACATGGATGGAGGGAAGAGCAAGAGAAATTCTGGACATGGATGGAGGGGAGGGAAGGGAGAGAGAAGAAATGCTGGACATGGAGGGAAGATAGAGGAAGGAGATTAGATGAGGGAAAAGGAAGTGAGGAGAGAAACTGCACATGGATGGAGAAAATAGGCAGAAGCTGGATCCACTGTACAGTCAAGTCTGCGGAGGACAAGAAATGAAGAAGAAAAAAGGAAAGAAAAGAAATAAATGGAAAGGAAGCCCTGGAATCGGAGTGAAGGGAACAGATAGAGAGCAGCAGAATCAGATACTGGACCAGCATGATCAGAGAAACAAAGTCACCAGACAACAAAGGTAGAAAAAAAATAATTTTATTTTCATTATAGTGTTTGAAATATGTCCACTTTGAGAATCAGGTGCTGAACGTTAAAAGTTTATGTTTTTTTACTTATTTATGGCATTTTATCCCATATTAAACATGAATTAGATTGGAACCTGGGATCATTTAATTTTTTTTTCCTGGAGAGAGTAATGTGTTGGCCGCGGCCCCCCCCCCCCCCCCGGGTATAGCCAGCTCTGCAATTTTTTTTGGTGGGGGGCGCAGAGGTGGGTGGGGGGCGCAGTGGTGGATGGGGGGGCGCCGATGTGGACGGGGGGGGGGGGGGGGGGCGCCGAGGTGGACCGGGGAGAGAGCCTGTTGTTAAAAATTTACCAGCACACCACTGAGTAAAAGGCATAGGGCTGCTGTGCTCAGGTGCGCACTGTCAGCTCTGCTGCACCCCTGCCCTTCTGACGTCAACTTCCTGTTCTGGGGCAGGGGATAGGCAGAGCTGACAGCACATGCCTAGCACTGCAGCTCATGTGTGCCACTCCTTGCTTTGCCCGCTCCTGCTAGAAAAGCAGCAGTGGCCGCGGGAGGGAGGCAGGAGATGAAGGGATGAGCAGGCAAGGAAATAAAAGGTGCTGGTATGCTGTACTGGCGCATACTGACACAAAAAGCCCTGCATTTATCTATGGGAACATTTTATAGATAATATTTTTCTTTTATAGTATGGAACTGAAATTCAATTAAAGGAATTCTTGTACAGGTTGAACTCATATCATCCAAGTATTTGATATGCATTATGATCGGAAGAGAATTTTATTTTTAGATGTCAACATTCAACTAGATGACAGTGCTTTCACACCTCAGTGTTTGCAAAACCTATAAACAGAAACACTTGTCTGTATTATACCAGTTCCCATCCATGGCATCTTAGAAACAGTCTTCAATTTTCCCAGTTTGAAATACAGAAGGATTTGCTCTTCATGAACAGACTTGAAATTAAAAGCTGATCAACTGAGAGAGAAATTACTTTCACAGGTTACCCTAAAGCGATTGTAAAATGAGCTTATACTTGTGCACTGGGCAATAACCGGGACATTCTGCTGCATCCTAAATGCACTTCTGAGCAGGAAGATGTTATTGTATGTGTATTACATTATAATCAGTGTTCAAATCTTTTTGACCATGCTATCAAAAAGTATCGCCATATTTTAAAGGTACATTCCTGCTTTCAAAAAAAACTAGATCTGTGCCAGCTTATACGAAGCAAAAAATTTACAGAAACTGCTATGTTTTATGGATTTTATTACAGTGAATTACTCCCTTTTCTGATGAAATTCCTGCATGGTGGTGGCATTATAAATGCACCAGCTGTTCAATTTGTGCTGTCACAGAAGAACTGCAAGACTTTACTAACCCTTATGATGGGCACCTGTGTCAACTAGAGTTGTACATGTTCCAGCTTGATATAAACTAAATCTGCTTTCCTATATGCAAATATTTAGATACACACATGGCTATACAATAGGAGGAAAAGACCTCAGACACCCTGCTTGTTTTGCAATCATACGCTTACAGTACAGGTTGCATATAGTTATCTGTCTAAAATGGGGCCACCATTTCATAAAGGACAATTGTGACAGAACAGTGTGTTTTAAACCTGTAAAATTGCCTTTATTAACTGTTGAAGTGCATTTCTCTAGTTTGGTCAGCAGGTGGTGCATGTTTTATGTTAAAGCTGTTATAGAAAAGTGCATGCCCTCTTTCAGTTTCACGTAGTAAAGAAGTGAATCTACAGTACTGTGAGCAGTATACATCTTCAACTGTTAGTGGTTGAAAAGATTGTCAGTTTTGGTTTTGAGCCCTTGAATTATACAATCTCCGGCGATTAAGGCTGAACTACAGGTTGGACTATTTTCCACTGTTGGAGTAGCTTTAGATAGTTCTGACCTAATTTGGAGGATCTTATTGGTGAAATGATCAGCTAGGTCTTGGGTGTTGTTTTCTGTGTATGGTCATCATCATTAGTGGAAGCTAGTTTTTTTAAACTAAGGAGAAACGTTTTTTCTTGTGAAGATTATCTTGACCTATTAGACTGGTATAGTGCTTGTTTTCTCAATTTTAGGAGCATTATTAAGTATTAGTATTTAGAGTTTTCTATTTGCTCCTTAGACGTGGCTTATGGAAAACACTTTAGAGGGTTTTTTCAGCGCCGATTTTTTAGGTGACATATATAGAATCTAGCCTTAAATGTCCAACCCTAAGATACACACACACACACATATATATATATATATATTTTTTTTCATAAACAAATTTACCTCTGCATGAATTAATAAGACTTGAGTTACTATAGCCTGCCTCTCTTTAGCTTTAGTTATTCTTTCTCACCTCTTCCTCTCTAGCCATGAAATTACACATTCATTGAACCATTTATGAATTATTCATTGATTAGCCATAAAGGCAGCCATATGCAAATAAACTTTTCTTTTAAAGACTGAAATAGGGTGTAGGCATACAGAAATGGGCGTTGTGAACCAGGGCCACCGAAAGACTGAGCTGCGCCAGGGGCAGGGCGCCATACCCCCAGGATCATCACCACTGCTGCTCCCCCCAGGATTGTCACTGCTGCCGCCCTCCCCAGGATCACCTCCACTGGCGCCCCCCACTGCAACTCCAAATACTTTGGCTGGCGGGGATCCCGAGGCCCTGCCAGCAGAAGTCTTCCTCCAGCACTGCTCTTCAATCTGCCACATTGCCTGCGTTGCCCTTGCAACTGCTTTTTCTCTCACGTCACGCATGCTTGGTTTAAAAAACGACCATGAGCAGCCTGAGGGGAAAAGAAGGCGCTTGGCAGAAAATGCAGCAGAGTGAAGAGCAGCACTGGAGGAAGACCTCTTCTGCTAGCAGGGACTGGGGAGGACCCCCACCAGTCAAACCAGAGGCCCTGGCCCAAAGCCCTGTACTGTCTGCTCCTCCCCAGCTTCCAAGGGAAGCCCAGTGCCGGAGTTTTCTCTCTCCTGCTCCTATCGGGACACGATCACCCAGGCAGGAGAGAGAGAGAAACCCCAGTGCCGGGCCCCCTTTGTACGACAGGCCCTTTGAATTTCCCCCCGCCCCTCCTTACACTAGTTTATAGTGTGATCCTAAATGTGTTTAATGCCTTTACTGTTATTCTCACTTCTAAGGATATTTACTGCTGCAGTCCTATTGCAAAGATATATGAGCAATGCATTGTGTGTAACATAGTCTCACATGTAATGCAGTCACACCTGCTTGTTTTTATAAAGTCTGTTACTAGTAGTCTATCCTCCTGCAAAGACCTCCTCTCTTTCTCAGCCAAACTTGGCTCTTCTGTCTACCTGCTATCATTTCCTGGTCATTTTTACTATCTCTGTCCTGAGAGGTCATCTGGGTATAACCTTTCCCTCCAATCGAGGACTGCCCCCTGGGACCACCTCTGCTTACTGATAGCAGGTTCTGTCCCTATTGGTCCCTTTACCTCCTCCTCCCTGGGCTTGTGTGAGCCCTTTCTTGACCTCCCCTTCTCCATGAGGCATTTTCCATCTTGCTTCAGACAGCCATGTCCTGCTAGCCCCCCTTGTAACGTACCCATTTTTTTTACCTTGTTCATTGTTTCTCATAAGATATTGCACATTCCTATCACCCAGCTCTGAACTGCTTGCATCTGTTTTAACTATTTTCCCACCTCTGCAATAAAGCTGCCTTTGTTCAGATTCCTATCTCCAACCACTGATACAGCTCTCAGAATTACAGAGTTTTTTGGTTCTGAAGTTGGCTTGTTAAATTGACTGTGTTCTGACAAATAGATTTCTAAGATGCTGAGTGAAGTATTGTAAACCTCTTATTATCTATTATTATCTGGGGTGATTATGATGCCATAACAAAACTTTTACTTAAGTACAGTAACTAGTTACATTTACTTAGTTACTATACAAACCTGAGATAGCTGTAGCTTGGACTGAAAAACATCAGGACCCGAAGTCTTGGAAGCAGGGGGCAGTGCAGCAATTGTAACTTGCTCTGGAATACCAAGAGCTGGAGTCTTTAAATACAAGAAGTACCAGAGCAGAGCTAGCTTTAGCCTGGACTGGAATACCAGAAGCTAGAGTCTTGGAAGCAGGAAGCACTTCAGCAGAGGTAACTAGAGCATGGACTGAAATACTAGGAACTGGAGTCTTGGAAGCAGGAGTCTTAGAACCATGCTTTGAAGCCACAGTGGATGGCACCACAAACCCAAAGGTAATAGCACTTGCCACTTACAAAGTTTTTCAGGGTGCATAAAAGTGGGCTAGTCTCATCCTACAGAGGAGAAACCTAGTGTGAAGCTCACTTGGGCCTTTTCCTTAAGCTACTTCTCAGGGTGGGCCAGGAACCACTGGAGGCAATTGATAAGGAAACTCTAATGTTTCTTGGTTGCCATCAAACCTTTTTTAGGAAAAGTTCCTAGGGAATTCTAGATGCAAGGATTAATTGCTTTCTTTTTCCCTTATATATAGTTTTACAGAATCTCTGAACTAGATCACTAACTGAACAACCTGGAGTAACTTTCTAACAGAGTAATTAAAACTTGGCTGTTTACATAACAATTTAGGATTATACTGTATGTCCAAGAATTCAAAAATGGAAAAATTTTAACAAGAGTTCCTGAAAACGTTTCCCAGAAATTACAGGAACATGGCACAAAGAATCTTTGAAATGAGTCTCTAGAGCAAGGGTATAGCCAGCAACTCATTTTTGGAGGTCCACAGGGTAGACATGGGGGCCATTCATTTTCTGCTCTCTCTCTCTCTCTCTTCCCCCCTCACATTAAAAATGTTACCTTTGCTGGCAGGAATGCCCAAACCCAGCCAGCTGATAAGCTTTGCGGCCTGAACCTTCCCTGGTGTGAAGAAGTCAGTGGTGTGCTTTCCAGCCACTATCAATGACACTCCTCGCACATGCTCTGTTCATGTATGTGAACTGAGCATGCACAAAGAGTGCTGACATCCTCGCACCAGGGGAGAGTCAGGCGTGATGCTCTACAGATGGCGGAACTTGGGCACCCCTGCTAGTCATTCAGGGTACTGCAATTTGGGGGGGGGGCCTTGAGCCTAAAGTGGGTGGAGCCCAAGCCCCCCAAGTAGCTATGCTACTGCTCTGGAGCAGGAGTCAATAGATTCACAAGAGGCTCCTGTCTGGTTAAATAGTGCTGGGTGGGTCACAAGCAGATATTCAATGACACTTAACTGGAGAGTGCCGCTAAATATCAGGCACTTCCAATGTTCCATGCCAGTGACCAGATAATTAAGTAGGTAAGTAGGAGCACAAAAAAAACAGCCCTTTTAGTTATTTGGGTACTGGCACTGTATATCAGCTAAACCTGGATAACACTGGGTCTACTTCAGCCTGCAGCAGTGAGTGTTTTGAAAAGAAGCTGACCGCAGTAATCTGAATATTGACTGGTATGTTCTTAAAGTATTTTTTTAAATACCCTTCAATGACTTATTAAAAGAATTAGAAACCAATGTCTTGCACAGCTATTACATATAATGTTATGATTATAACTGGGTCTCAGTCAGATGGTAATGGCATCACTAAGAAATTAAATGCAGAAAATGTGATGCCACTTTAATTTTAAGTGCCATTCAACAATGGTTTTAATGGTTCTTGCTTCCTTACCCAAGATGACTTTTTAAATTGATTTCTTTTATCTGTTTGTGTATTTCAGGTTGTAAAACACTGAACCAACAATGTTCCTCACTACATCAAGGAGGTAATACTTAATGAAAAGGTTTGCAAATGCATTTTGTTCTGCATGGCTTATTGTAAGTAAAAGAGTCATTAAAATTGAAGGAAAATTGGAATTCAAGTCCTCTTAAAAAAAATCTGCCTGCATTCACAAAAACCATATAGAGGGTACTGTCACAGACATATATTGACGACTGAATTGTAGTCAGGTTGTTATTACTGGTGCTTTTTTAGTTGCTGTCCAAGTCATGTGTAATAGTATATTAAGGGGCCTTTTTTCAGAGCGGTGGTAAGCCCGTGGGCTTACCACTCGCTCTTCTGGGACTACCCCTGGCCCAAATCTCTATCCAGCAGTAGTCCCACCCTGAGCATGCGCCATTTCTGGGGAAAAAAGAAACCCCCCAGAAATGTCTTGCATGGCGGTAACCCAGCGGTAATTGGGCATCGCCATGCGCTACTCAGTTTTTGCCGGGTTGGCATGGGAGCCGTTATCGCCAGCTCATTGGGTGGCAGTAAGGACTCCCCACTTCATGGCCATGAGGTAAGAGTTATCTTACCGCATGGCCATGTGTGTGTCTAGGGTCTTTTTACCCACTGTGGTAAAAAGGGCCCTGGTGTGCAGGAAAAATGGCAACCGCACCTCGAATATTGTGTTCAATTCTGGTCCCCGTAACTCAAAAAAGATATAGTGGAATTAGAAAATGCACAGAGAAGGGCGATGATAATGATAAAGGGGATGGGAACGAATTCCCTATGAGGAAAGGCTGAAGCGTCTAGGGCTCTTCAGCTTGGAGAAAATACAGCTGAGGAGAGATATGATAGAGGTCTATAAAATAATGAGTGGAGTGGGACGGGTAGACGTGAATCATTTGTTTACTCTTTCCAAAAATACTAGGACTAGGGGGCACGCGATGAAGCTACAAAGTAGTAAATTTAATAAGAATTGGAGAAAATTTTTCTTCACTCAACGTGTAATTAAACTCTGGAAATCATTGCCAGAGAATGTGGTAAAGGTGGTTAGCTTATCAGGGTTTAAAAAAGATCTGGCCAGCTTCCTAAAGGAATTGACTTGGGGAAAATCCACTGCCTATTTCTGGAATAAGCAGCATAAAATGTATTGAACTTTTTCGGGATCTTGCCAGGTAGTTGTGACCTGGATTGGCCACTGTTGGAAACAGGATGCTGGGCTTGATGGACATTTGATTTGTCCCAGTGTGGCAATACTTATGTACTTATGCACCACTAGTGCAGATCCCTTTTTCCTGCAGCTTGGTAAAAGGACTGTAGGAGTATTTACCTGCATTCTCACCTTTGCTGGTCTGGGGCCTATACACGCCTGAACCATTCTGTTATAACAACATGGATACTTCTGCCTGTTGCTTGAATACATCTGTAATCATCAGAAACCAGATTTTCTACAAAAGGAAAATTACTGCTGAGCATACCATGATGACTTCATCTAAGGACATATTATTTGTTGCAAACTAGCCCAGTTATCTCCTGGGAAGAATGGAGGCGAGAGACACAGGTGGCTCCAGGAGTATGGGATATGATAGAGAAGTTTGCATGCCATCGATAACAGTTTCATTGCTATATCAAAGGCCTCTCTTCATGACCATCAGGGGCATAGCTACGTGGGACCATGGGGGCCTGGGCCCCCATAGATTTGGTCCTGGACCCCCCTGCTGATCCCAACCCCCGCCAGCCGAGGTCCTCTTGCTTCCTGCGGAAGGCTTTGTTCTGTTTCTGATGTCCTGCACGTCTATTTTGTTTTTCAAAAATATTGTTTCAAGCAAGGTTTTGTGCTTTGGACATTTTGTTTGATCAATTTTCAAAAACAAAGAAAATGAATATGTGCAAAACATAGAGATTCATGCCATTGGAATGTAAGAGGAGCCAGCATTTTTAGTAGCCTGATCCCCCAGACATCCCAGGATAGCAGTGGGACACCTTAGAGGGCACTTCTGTGCACTTCATAAAAATGTTCCCAGGTACACATCTCACCTTTTCTCCCTTATCTTGGCTCCTGAGCCCTCCAAAACCCACCCAAAACATACTGTCCCTCACTGTTCACCACTACAATAGTTCTTATGGATGAAGGGGACACCTATGTGGGTATAGTAGGATTTTAATGACTTTTGGAGGGGGGTCACAGTTTCCACCACAAATGTGACAGATAGAGAGAGATAGAGTCTTGAGTCCCCCCACTCCATAGTGCACTGCACAGACCACTACACTACTCCAAGGACTTGCATGCTGCTCGAATAGACCTGGCTATAACATCTGAGGCTGTCATAGAGGCTGATAAGTCATATTTTTATTCACACGTTTGGGGGTGGGAGGGGGTCAGTGACTACTGCGAGTGTATTGAGGGGTCACCCTTGATTCCATCCTGTGGTCATCTGATCATTTAGTGCACCTTTTGTGCCCTATTCTTTCTGAAAACAGGTCTAGACCAAAACGTCCTGGACATTTTAATTTTGTTCCATTATGGCTGCAAAATGTCCACATGTTAGGCACACCCAAATCCCACCTTTGAAATGCCCCTGACATGTTCCCTTGTGATTTTGAGAAGAAAAAAGTCCAGCTGGTGCTTTATGACATTTTTTGGATGTTTTTCTGTTTCGAAAATGAGCCCCACTGTCATGGCAATGCGTTAACAGTTACCACACTCGTGTGCTAACAGTACCTGCTTATTTATGCATTAACCCCCGGATTCTACATAGGTCAGCCAACTGTGGGCACGGACCCCAAATGCATGTGTAAACTGATTAGCCAATTAGGTGCTAACAATCAATTATTGGAGTTAATTGGAATTAATTGGCAGTAATTAAGAGTTATATGTGCATCTGCCCTATGCCCTATTCTGTAACATGCATGCCTAAATTTCATACATGCAACTCAAAAGGGGGCATGGCCATGGGAAGGGCCAGGGAAATTCCTAGCAATTAACCACAATGTTATAGAATACTTGGATTTATACATCCAACTGCCATCAGTTAGGCATGAAGATTTACCCCAGGTTTCAGCAGGCATAAATCCTTGTGCTCAAAGCTAGATGCAGGAATTTTTTTTTTGTTACATTTGTACCCCGCGCTTTCCCACTCATGGCAGGCTCAATGCGGCAGGCAGTGGAGGCTTAAGTGACTTGCCCAGAGTCACAAGGAGCTGCCTGTGCTGGGAATCAAACTCAGTTCCCTAGGACCAAAGTCCACCACCCTAACCACTAGGCCACTCCTCCAAGCTATGCACTGTTCTTTAAAGGTTGCTTAGTGCTAAACGACCTTTATAGAACTGATGCCTAGCATCAGTCTTAATGGAATCTAACTTTGGGTGCCATTTACTGAATCTGGCCCTACCTGCTCAATACACTTTAGTAAAAGGGCCCTTCATGTTTTACTTCATGTATGGTGGGTTATGGTGAAATGCTACAAATTTTTGTGAAATACATAAATTAGTTTCCCAAATAATTGTGTATATATTACAGAGTTAGCTAAATTCTGGTTCAAGGGACTTAGGTGCTTTTGAGCCATACCTTTCCCAGACAGTGGGGTACCTATCAGTTATAGTGGCTGACATTATGGGGTCCTTTTACTAAACTGCAGGAAAAAGGGCCCTGCGTTAGCGGCGGGGGCTGTTTTTCCTGAGCACCAGGGCCCTTTTTACTGCAGTGGGTAAAAAGTCTCCCGAAAATAATAGCCAAGCAGAAAGATAACCCTTACCACATGGCCATGCGGCAGGAAGCACTTACCACCACCCATTGAGGTGGTAGTAAGAGCTCCCATGGTAATCTGTCGATAACCGGGCAGCACAGGGCGATGCCCGATTACCGCCAGATTAGCACTGCACAAAAAAAAAAAATCTCTGGAGCGCTGGAAATGGCACTTGCTTCAGCCATAACCACTGCTGGCGCCCACGTTAGGCCGGCAGTAGTTCCGGATCAGCGAGTGGTAAGCCTATGTTGGGCTTACCGCCGCTTCATAAAAGACTCTTTATATATGTTTCACTTCCTAAGACTAGAAGCCACAAAACGTAATCAGTTAAAAGTATTGAAGGAGAGTTGTAATACTTCTCTAATCAAAAATCAGTCAAAGTCTAATCATAAGAATGATTTTTTATATCACAAGGTCAGATGGCTTATTGCTAATTATGGTTATGACATTTATAACATCATTTACATAGGAATGGCATCATAATCAACCCAGATACATTTTCTAATAAGAGGTTTATAATATTTCATTCAACATCTATTTGTTAGAACAGAGACAATTTAACAAGCCAGCTTCAGAACCAAAATACTTCTAATATTACAAAACTAGAATGATGTTTTCTTGTCCAATCATTGTCTTTACTAGTACAATCTCAGCAGACGGTCTTGCAGCTCAAAATAACCACAAAAAATTCAGTGCTGTAATCCTCAACTAACAGTAAAAATAAAGGAATAAACACCAGGTACACCTATGATTGATTTTTTTGTATTTAATATACAAAAATTTTTTTATTGCTCTAATTTTGCAATCATTACCTTTGTCGTGTTGTTCACGTAACTACAGTTTTTGAAACATCCAATTGGAAAGAGAAAAAAAAAAACAATTGGAAACGATGTTTATGTTTCAAGCTTCCTTTGTAAACATGTAATTAAGATGTCAACTTTGATGTCAAGTATAAAAAATAGCAGATATTCATACTGATCAAATCGCAGTGTAAATGTTAAATCCAACCATAGTTAGCTTTGTTTCTGAGCATTTTTTCACCTGCTTGGCATGCAGTGGAAGACATTTCTGTGAAGACACGACACAGTAAATTAGCTTCTTCAGGCTGCTCTCCTATAACCTTCTCATCTTTGCTCTTGATTAAGTCTTTGTATATAAAATAATATGAGGTGAGGGAACAAAGTCCCATGAAATTACCTTTTCTATTAAATTTCTTGTCATAAATGAAAGGAAAGACACTTGGTTCTAAGTAAAGGTGAAGGAAATAAATTCACGGTAAATCCCTTTTGAGTTGCTTGGCTCTCAAGGTTTTTGACTTATATCAGCATATTTGTACTTGCTCGGCACACAGGTGGCTTCAGAAAAGACAGTTCAATACTTTATTCACATTTTATGCCAGTATTAATCCCATCGTCTAAATCAATGTTTAAGTCAAGAGGCACTGCAAATCAGAAAAGAAGTACTGGTCTTAGAGAAACCTACAGTATTCAATATCCTATCCAGCTTATAATCGAAAGAGAAAAACGCCTATATTGCGACCCAAATCGGGAGATGGGCATCTTTCTTCCGTGGGCGCCCAAATCGATATAACCGAAAGCCGATTTTGGGCGTTTCCAACTGCAGTCCATCGCAGAAACGGGTAAAGTTGATGGGGGCATGTTGGAGGCGTGGTAAAGGCGGAACTGGGGCATGGTTATCAGCCGAGGAGAGATGGGCGTCTTTAGCGGATAATCGAAAAAAAGGCGTTTTTACCGCGATTTTGGGTCACTTTTTTGGACCCTTTTTTTTCACGAACAAGTCCCAAAAAAGTGCTCCAACTGACCAGATGACCACTGGAGGGAATCGGGGATGACCTCCCCGGACTCCCCCAGTGGTCACTAACCCCCTCCCACCAAAAAAAACCCACTTTACAAACTTTTTTTCCAGCCTCTATGCCAGCCTCAAATGCCGTACCCACCTCTATGACAGCAGAATGTGTTCTATCCTGTGACAGCCTTTCCCTGGTTCTGATGTCGCTCTTGGGTGAGTGTGACACCTTTTCTGTTATGCGCACTGCAGAGTCACATCAGCAATGCATTGTGGTGGGTGTAGGGTATTGGGCTCCGTGATTCCAGTAGCTTGTGGCAATGCTCACAATGTTGGTAGTTGGTAGGCTCCACTCCCATGGTGCTTTTCCCCCTGCTTACTGGGTCAGAGTGTGCCCTGTTTTGTTTCCGGTAGTCCATGAGGTAGTGGCCATTTTTGTAAGCCAGTTTTAGATCCCTTTCACGTGTTAGCCACGTTACAGAACTTAGTTCTTCCCTTGAATGTGGCTGAAAGAGGGCATTGTACAGCATTCTGCCAGCTCTGACCTACTGCTCATCTCAGTACCAGGGAGACTCGTTGCCAGTGGGGCACAACCTCTGATCTGCAGTTAACTGTGAGTAAGCGTGCTTATTCCAATAAAGGACGTTTTCTGAGAGATTAGTCTTTAGGTGTCAACTGCTGTGCCAATGTTATATAGCAGCAACATGTCCTAGAGGCCTGCGTGTATGCAGGTCCCTGGAGCACCTTTAGTGGGTACCGCAGTGCACTTCAGCCAGGCGGACCCAGGCCCATCCCCTCCTACCTGTAACACTTGTACTGGTAAATGGGAGGCCTCCACAACCCACTGTACCCACATGTAGGTGCCCCCTTCACCCCTAAGAGCTATGGTAGTATATTTGTGGGTAGTGGGTTTTGGGGGAGGGGGGTTGGGGGCTCAGCACCCGTGGTAAGGGAGCTAAGCATGTGGGAGCGTTGTCTGAAGTCCACCGCACTGACCTCTAGGGTGCCCAGTTGGTGTCCTGGCATGTCAGGGGGGCGAGTGTACTTTGAATCGTGGCCCCTCCCACAACCAAATGGCTCGGATTAGGACGTTTTTGAGCTGGGCGTTTTTAGTTTCCATTATCGCTAAAAAAACAAACGCCCAGCTGAAAAATGTCCATTTTTTCGAAAATACGGTCTGTCCCGCCTCTTCATGTACCCGTTTTCGGACATAGACGCCCATGGAGATAGGCGTTCGCGTTCGATTATGCCCCTCCACGTATGTTGTAATACTTTATTGAGGTCAAGATTAGGTTTATTGGATTTTTATACCATTTTAGTGAAAAATAATTCAAAATGGTTTACAAAAACAAACAGAAACAATTCAATAAGAATATATAAGAATAAGAGCAACTAGTTAAGAAAACAATAGCTCTCAATAAACAAAATTAATTTGTAACCCCTTTCTTAGTATCAATCCCAATATTCAGCACTATTTAACATGCCAGAACGGCTGCTGACCGGTTAAATAGCGCTTAACCGGCTATCCACTGATATTCAGCGAGGGATGACCGGCTATCCCTGCTGAATATCCCTGGTTATCAGCTAACAGATAACTGGTTATATCACCCAATATAACTGGCTATCCATAGATTTTTTAAAGCCGGTTTAGCGGCCACATTTGGCCACGTGAAAACATGGGATATCTTTGGGTGGTTTAAAGATAACTGGCTAAGCAGCTCTTTTTGTCCAACAAACATTTTCCATAGCCTCTGAAAATGTAGCTAGTATTATTGATATGTAAAACAAGAGCATAGACTGTGTTACAGTCACTGAGAACAATAGCATTTAACCCCTTTCTAAAAGACAGTAGTACATGTCTCCATCAGTAGCCAATTCCAGCAATCTGGTCTAACCTCTCTAAAAATCAACTTTCTTACTTCACATACCTAACCCATTACTTTCCAGAATTAACAGTAAATGTTCTTGCCGCAGATCTTAAGGATCTATTTAGAACATAACATATCACAAGTTCCCTTAAATACTGAGGTCTTGAATTTTGGAGTGCCTTGAACGTACCATCAATTTAAATTGACAGCGCCCCGTCATTGGAAGCCAATGTAATTGAACTAGGGAAGGTCTAACACTCTCCCATCCGTTCTTCTTTGACAACCCATCTACCATATTTTGGAGTAATTAAAGGGTTTTAAAAATAAATTTGTCCATAATTCCCACATACAAAACATTGCAATAATCCAAGATACACATACATATTGCTAGCACAATTATCTGCATAGCACTTTGTTCCAGATACTGTAAAGCTACAAATGTTAAACAGCCTTTAATTTTAATAGGGCACTTTGCATCACATGACTAAACTGTACTGACCTACCCCACCCCTCCCCAATTTGACCCCAGACATCTCACTACAGTAACCCAAGGGATGTCAATATGATGCAGACATGGGACCACAATAAGACTGGCCAGTAGGTCTCAACTCTAAACAGGTGGTTTTTCCTACATTAACAAAAAACACTGTGAATCAACCAAGCTTTAACTACCACCAAACACTGATTTAAATAACTCAGCTTACTCAGTTCTGTTGTTTGTAAGTGCAATTAAAGATTGTATCATCTGCATACATAAAAACAAAGGGGCTAATATTCAGACCACAGGAGTTAGACTGGTTAACTCCCACGGTTGGTGCTGAGCCAGTATATTCAATGCTGGGCTGTTTCCCATGACCGGCATTGAATACCCGGTTTATTTTTGGCCATTATAAAGATAACTGGCTAAGTCGATATTCAGAGTTAGCTGGTTACCTTTAAACCAGCCAAAGATATCCATGTTTTTACACGGCCAAATATGGCCGCTAAACCAGCTTTAAAAATCAGCAGATAGCCAGTTATATTGGGTGCTATAACTGGCTATCTGTTAGCCACAAACCGTGAATATTCAACAGGGGATAGCCAGTTATCCTCTGCTAAATATCGGTGGATAGCCAGTTAAGTGTTATTTAACCGGTCAGCAGCCGTTCTGTCCGGTTAAATAGCGCTGAATATCGGGGGGCTTGAATCCATATTTTAGAACAACCTGTGCAAAAGGTTGTAAATAGATGTGAAATAATAATGGGGAGAGTGAAGAATCCTGAGGTACCCCCCTCTGCCAGTTATATTGTTGAGACCAGATATTCCCAATTTTCAAATGAAAGGAGCGTTCTTGCAAAAAAAGACTGTAATTCCTAAAAAAGGGCAATGTATAACAACTTAAGCGGCTGAACCAACTCAAATGCTGAGGACAAGTCCATTGTGCCAGGAGCAGAGCTTAGCACTGCAAGGGTCGACTGCCTGAGAACAAAGCTCTCTGGACCTGAGATAAAATTGGCTCCATAACCCACAACTAACAAACTGTCTCAAGACTGGAAATGGCGAGTGGTAAATCTGGATGGTGGCACCACGAGAAATCCAAGGAATGCTGAACCTGATCAAAACCAAGCTTTCTACCATCAATGCAAGCAGAAATGACTAAGCTTAATAGTTGAATGAATACCTGCTTAGAGAGAACAACACGGCTGGAAAGTTGAATCTCCATTGTAGAAGATGACATAGAGGTATACCATACTGACCATATAATTACTCTGGGACTGCAGAAAGACATAGAAGACAGCAACAATTGTAGCGGGGGGAACAACATTCGAATAAAGGTTCTGCCAGAAGTTGCAGAGGAAATGTAGCCAGTTTCTTTCATGGAAGGGCTTTTGCCTAGGCTGATCTACAATTTTAATATCCTTTTTGAGGTGAAAAGAGCACACTGAGTACCCACATATAGGCCTACTACTATGCAAGACCCGTGCCCATTTCTGCTTAGAGTTCTAAGATTTCAGCAAGTTGTGGAAATTCTTTGAAAAGCATGTATCCAACATGAAATTGTCTGAAATGGAACTAACATTCTTATTGTCAGGATATCTGTGTGAACTAGAGCAGAGTATCTTTACACTGCATGTGCAGCGGATGGTCACTTGGCCTTAATAATGTCTTAATGCTGCTAACAGATATTGCTAAGATATTCATTGATTCTAATGTTAGATTTGTGTTAGATATATTGCTATGTTTATATTGCTTCCAATTGGAGCTATCAATATTCTATGTTTATTTATTGCATTTGTTTCCCACATTTTCCCACCTATTTGCAGGCTCAATGTGGCTTACAGAGTTTGGTCATGACATAATCATTCTATGATAACAGTTACAATTAGTAATGTTCAAAGGTTAGGTAAGGGAAGAGAGAAGGAAGGTGTTAGTCAGGGTAAAAGGTGGGCTGTAATAACTGTGTGGATTGGTGAAGTAGTTTTATAAGGCTATGGGTTCTATTTGTAGACTTTGTGAAAGAGATATGTCTTCAGGGATTTGCGGAAGTTAGTTCTTTCGTCAACGGCTTTCAGGGCTGTAGGTAATGCATTCCACAACTGCGTGCTCATGTAGGAGAAGGTGGTGGAGTCAAAAAAACATAGGTTATGATTTCTACAGTCATTTTCCAACAATTCTAACTATCAGTGAATTCCAATGCTGTCTTTAATCAACTACAAATACAATTTATATCCTCAACAGTATCAATTCTTATAGAGAAAATCCCAATGACTTTCATTACTTTGAGCAAGTGTATTTATTTATTTATTGCATTTGTATCCCACATTTTCCCACCTATTTGCAGGCTCAATGTGGCTTACAGAGTTTGGTTATGACATAATCCTTACATGATATCAGATACAATTAGTAATGTACAAAGATTAGGTGAGGGAAGAGAGAAGGAAGGTGTTAGGCAAGATATTAGTTAGACTGTTGTTATGATTGTGGTCATAACCCCTCTCAAACTTACCTTTTTCCTGGTGGTCAGCTTAGCTGGCTTCTGTTTCTTTTGTCTGTCCTTTCTGAGCAGCTGGCTCTCTCTCTCTGTGCTGGCAGCTTCCAGCAGCATGGGGCTAATTGTTTCACTTTACTACAGCTGTGTGTGTGGACTGAGTTAGCTCTAACTCTCTTTGGGTGTACTGGATTCAAGTGCTTCACGGTGCTGCATTGGTGTGGGTTGGGCCTCTATGGGTTTCAGTGTGCTCTCTGGGTCAGTGTGCTGTTGCCTGGGTCTAGGGACTGTGACATCATCTGGGAGGGCCTTGATAAAGAAGTGGTGTTCTTTCCTTCAGTGCCTTGGCAACGGTGGTGTTTGCTTTAGGTAGGGTGGTGCAGTGTGCACTTCTGACTTTGTGTCTAGTTTCCCTGCTTGCTTTTGCTAAGGTCAGGTTAGTGTTAGTGCAGTGTGCACTGGTGTCTGTGTGTTTAGCTTTCCTGCTTTTCCCTCTTGGTTCTGGAAGCTCCTTGTTAGTTTTGTATCTAGCTTGCTAGAGTAGTGCTTAGGAAGCCCCTTGATAGTTTGTGTCTAGCTTGCTAGTGTAGGGCTTAGGAAGCACCTTGTTAGTTTTGTATCTAGCTTGCTAGAGTAGTGCTTAGGAAGCTTGTTAGTTTTGTGTTTAGCTTGTTAGTATAGGGCTTAGGAAGTCCTTTTGTTAGTTTAGGCCTAGGAGTGCCCTGGTTAGTCCAGTTCCTTGGAGCACTGCTGTCTCTTCTGTTTCCAGTCCTGGTCCCTGTGTCATCTGGTATCCGGTAAGTCTTGCCGGCCACTTGAACCCAAGGGCTCAACCCTTGGGGGGGTAGTGGCCAAGCGCAGGTGAAGCTGTACGGACCAGTCCGGGGGATTCCAGTCCATGTGTTCCGGTTCACTGGGCAGTGCCTGCAGTCCCTGCTGGTGTGCTTGCCCAGTGTTGGTTGGTGGGTTTTGCCTGCTGCTGTCGCTCCTCGGCAGCAGTCCAAGGGCTCACGTTTGCTTCAGAGCCCGGCCCTGCGGGCTCTGAACCTGAGAACCTGACAGATTGCAAAGGCCATGAGCCCGGCAAGAACCCCCGCCCAGCTGACCCAGCTGGGGTCCAGCTCCATCGTTGTTCTTGATCCTTCTAAGACTCTTCGTCAGTATCGGAATAAACTTTTGTCTCATCCTGTTTTGAAGAAGACCCCTGAAGCGGCAGCTGAGAGAAAACGTGTCCGGTGGTTTGGAATCGCTGAAAACCCAGTTTCAGATATGGACCCTTTTATCACGCTCGCTGAATATCGCCGCAGCCTGGTCTTGAATCCAGCTTTGTGGGATACTCCTGAAGCTGTCGCTGAGAGGAGACGTCTTGGGAATTCCACGCTCTGGGCCCAGCAGGGGTCCAGTCCCATCAAGCAGCGCACCCAGACAAGCCTCTGAATCCAGTCCGAGCAGCGCATCCAGCCAAGCTTCAGAGTCCAGTCCGAGGGGGGCTTCTCACTGAGCCTCCGATGCCAGTCCAGATGGCGCCTCCACTTAAGCCTCGGAGCCTAGTCCAAGGGACACTCCTAACCGAGTTGCCGACTCCAGTTCAAGTGGCGCTTCCACTCAAGCCTCTGAGTCCAGTCCGAGGGATGCTTCTGACCAAGCCTCCGAGTCCAGTTCAGAGGGTGCTTCGAACCGAGCCTCCTATCCCAGTTCAGGTGGCGCTTCCATTCGAGTCTCCGAGTCCAGTCCGAGGGATGCTTTCGACCGAGTCTCCGATTCCAGTCCAAGCAGCGCTTCAAGCCAAGTCTCTGTGTCCAGTTCAAGTGGCGCTGTCTACTGAGCCTCCTAGTACCAGTTTGGATCCCAGTTCCAACCCCATTTTTGAGCTGGATCCGTTTATGACGCTCCATGATTACCGTGTCAAACTGTTGTCTGATCCAGCCCTGAAGAATACTCCTGAAGCTGCAGTGGAGAGAAGGCGTGTCTCCTGGCTTGGGTTCGAAGAAAACCCAGTTTCTGCTATTGATCCCTCTACCAAGCTGTTCTTTTACCGCATCCAACTCCTCTCGGAGCCAACCCTGCAGGATACTCCTGAAGCCCAAGCTGAAAGAAGGTGGCTTCCTGATTTTTCCTGCCAAACTTCTGAGTCCAGCCTGAAGGGCTTTGCCTGCCAAGCTTCTGAGTCCACACTGAGTTCCAGCCCAGTGCCTGAGTCTGTTTTGAGTTCCAGCCCAGACGCTGAGTCCAAGCCGAGGCCCAATTCCAGCCAGGTTTGGAGGCCTGTCCGAGCAGCGCTTCTAACTGAGCCTCCAATCCCAGTTCAAGTAGCGCCTCCAGTCAAGCCTCTGAGTCCAGTCCGAGGGACGCTTCTAATTGAGGCTCCGATTCCTGTTCAAGTGGCGCTTCTGGCCGAACCTCCGGTCCCAGTTCAAGTGGCACGGCCAGTTAAGCCCCTGAGTCCAGTCCAAGGGACGCTTCTGACCGAGCCTCTGATGCCAGTTCGAGTGGCCCTGCTAGCCAAGCCGCTGCCAAGTTCCAGTGGCAGCCAAGATGCTGAGTCCGGAGCGAGTTGCAGCAGTGGCGGCCAAGATGCTGAGTCCGGAGTGAGCTGCAGCAGTGACAGCCAAGATGCTGAGTCCGGAGCGAGTTGCAGCAGTGGCAGCCAAGTTGCTGAGTCTGGATCGAGTTGCAGTTCCAGTCAAGATGCTGAGTCTGGATCGAGTTGTAGTTCCAGGCAAGATGCTGAGTCTGGATCGAGTTGCAGTTACATACTGTAAGTACATAAGTACATAAGTAATGCCATACTGGGAAAAGACCAAGGGTCCATCGAGCCCAGCATCCTGTCCACGACAGCGGCCAATCCAGGCCAAGGGCACCTGGCAAGCTTCCCAAATGTACAAACATTCTATACATGTTATTCCTGGAATTTTGGATTTTTCCAAGTCCGTTTAGTAGCGGTTTATGGACTTGTCCTTTAGGAAACCGTCCAACCCCTTTTTAAACTCTGTTAAGCTAACCGCCTTCACCACTTTCTCCGGCAACGAATTCCAGAGTTTAATTACACGTTGGGTGAAGAAAAATTTTCTCCGATTTGTTTTAAATTTACTACACTGTAGTTTCATCGCATGCCCCCTAGTCCTAGTATTTTTGGAAAGCGTGAACAGATGCTTCACATCCACCTGTTCCACTCCACTCATTATTTTATATACCTCTATCATGTCTCCCCTCAGCCGTCTCTTCTCCAAGCTGCATAGCCCTAGCCTCCTTAGTCTTTCTTCATAGGGAAGTCGTCCCATCCCCGCTATCATTTTAGTCGCCCTTCGCTGCACCTTTTCCAATTCTACTATATCTTTCTTGAGATGCGGCGACCAGAATTGAACACAATACTCAAGGTGCGGTCGCACCATGGAGCGATACAACGGCATTATAACATCCTCACACCTGTTTTCCATACCTTTCCTAATAATACCCAACATTCTATTCGCTTTCTTAGCCGCAGCAGCACACTGAGCAGAAGGTTTCAGTGTGTTATCGACGACGACACCCAGATCCCTTTCTTGGTCCGTAACTCCTAACGTGGAACCTTGCATGACGTAGCTATAATTCGGGTTCTTTTTTCCCACATGCATCACCTTGCACTTGCTCACATTAAACATCATCTGCCATTTAGCCGCCCAGTCTCCCAGTCTCGTAAGGTCCTCTTGTAATTTTTCACAATCCTGTCGCGATTTAACGACTTTGAATAACTTTGTGTCATCAGCAAATTTAATTACCTCGCTAGTTACTCCCATCTCTAAATCATTTATAAATATATTAAAAAGCAGCGGTCCTAGCACGGACCCCTGAGGAACCCCACTAACTACCCTTCTCCATTGTGAATACTGCCCATTTAACCCCACTCTCTGTTTCCTATCCTTCAACCAGTTTTTAATCCACAATAGGACATTTCCTCCTATCCCATGACCCTCCAATTTCCTCTGTAACCTTTCATGAGGTACCTTGTCAAACGCCTTTTGAAAATCCAGATACACAATATCAACCGACTCCCCTTTGTCCACATGTTTGTTCACTCCTTCAAAGAATTGAAGTAAATTGGTCAGGCAAGATTTCCCCACACAAAAGCCATGCTGACTTGGTGTCAGTAATCCATGTCCTCGGATGTGCTCTGTAATTTTGTTTTTAATAATAGCCTCTACCATTTTCCCCGGCACCGACGTCAGACTCACCGGTCTATAATTTCCCGGATCTCCTCTGGAGCCTTTTTTAAAAATGGGCGTTACATTGGCCACCCTCCAATCTTCCGGTACCACGCTCGATTTTAAGATAAGTTGCATATCACTAGCAGTAGCTCCACAAGCTCGTTTTTCAGTTCTATCAGTACTCTAGGATGAATACCATCCGGTCCAGGAGATTTGCTACTCTTCAGTTTGCCGAACTGCCCCATTACGTCCTCCAGGTTTACCGTGAAGTCAGTAAGTTTCTCCGACTCGTCTGCTTGAAATACCACTTCCGACACCGGTATCCCACCCAAATCATCCTCGGTGAAGACCGAAGCAAAGAATTCAATCAGTCTCTCCGCTACGTCTTTGTCTTCCTTGATCGCCCCTTTTACCCCTCGGTCATCCAGTGGCCCAACCGATTCTTTTGCCGGCTTCCTGCTTTTAATATACCGAAAAAATTTTTTACTATGTTTTTTTGCCTCTAATGCTATCATTTTTTCATACTCCCTCTTGGCCTTCTTAATCTGCGCCTTGCATTTGCTTTGACACTCCTTATGCTGTTTCTTGTTATTTTCAGACGGTTCCTTCTTCCATTTTCTGAAGGCGTTTCTTTTAGCCCTAATAGCTTCCTTCACCTCACTTTTCAACCAGGCCGGGTGTCTTTTGGACTTCCATCTTTCTTTCTAATTCGCGGAATATGTATGGCCTGGGCCTCCAGGATGGTATTTTTGAACAGCGTCCACGCCTGTTGTACAGTTTTACTCTCTCAGTTGCCCCCCTAAGTTTTTTTTTACCGTTCTTCTCATTTTATCATAGTCTCCTTTTTTAAAGTTAAACGCTAACGTATTTGACTTTCTGTGTACAGTTACTTCAAGGTCGATGTCAAACTGATCATATTATGGTCACTGTTATCAAGCGGCCCCAGTACCATAACGTCCCTCACCAGATCATGCGCTCCACTAAGGACCAAGTCTAGAATTTTTCCTTCTCTCGTCGGCTCCTGCACCAGTTGCTCCATAAAGCTGTCCTTGATTTCATCAAGGAATTGTATCTCTGTAGCATGTCCCGATGTTACATTTACCCAGTCTATATTTGGATAATTGAAGTCACCCATTATTATCACATTGCCCATTTTGTTCGCGTCTCTGATTTCTTTTATCATTTCTGTGTCTACCTGCTCATCCTGGCGAGGCGGACGGTAGTACACTCCTATCACCATTTTTTCCCCTTTTATACATGGAATTTCAACCCACAGTGATTCAAAGGTGTGATTTGTGTCCTGCTGAATTTGTAATCTATCTGAGTCAAGGCTCTCGTTAATATACAATGCTACCCCTCCACCAGTTCCAGGCAAGATGCTGAGTCTGGATCGAGTTGTAGTTCCAGGCAAGATGCTGAGTCTGGATCGAGTTGCAGTTCCAGTCAAGATGCTGAGTCTGGATCGAGTGGTAGTTCCAGTCAAGATGCCGAGTCTGGATCGAGTTGCAGTTCCAGTCAAGATGCTGAGTCTGGATCGAGTTGTAGTTCCAGTCAAGATGCTGAGTCTGGATTGAGTTGCAGTTCCAGTCTAGATGCTAAGTCTGGAGCGAGTTGTAGTTCCAGTCAAGATGCTGAGTCTGGATCGAGTTGTAGTTGCAGTCAAGATGCTGAGTCAGAATTGAGTGTTTATTTAGGTAATCAGAGAGTTGTTTCGTCACTATGCCCTCCATGAGTTTGGTTATGAGCGGAATTGATTCTACTGGGCGATAGTTGGTTAGGTCCATTGTGCTTTTCTTAGCATCTTTTGGCAGTGGAGTAAGTAAGATGTTTCCTTTCTCCGTGGGAAAGAGACCATTTTGAAGCCTGTGGTTTATATGATTCGTGAGGTCTTTTTTGAATTATTTGGGGGCGGATTTTATTAGGTTGGGGTAAATATTCTAATTTGCATTGTGACTTGGCGTATTTTCCGAGCCATTGTGAAAATTCATTTGACGAAATCGTGTCAAAGTTGGTCCATGATCGATCTGCTGGACTTTCCCCAGGTTTTGGATCTAGACATTCAAGGATGCTTGTGTACTCAGTAGTGTTAGTAGGTATCATGAGTCGGAGCTTTATAATTTTTTCATTGAAGTACTTCGCAAGATTGGTTGCGGATGGGGTGTCTGTGTTGTTAGAGGTAACCGGTGTAGTATTTAGGAGTTTTTTTACGAGTGAGAAGAGTTTGTGTGTGTCCTTGTAGTTTGGTCATATTTTGTTTTTGTAGTACGTTCTTTTAGTTTGTCTGATAGTGTATTTGTATTTTCTTTGTAGCGTTTTCCAGTCTTTGAGTGTATGTTCGTCTTTTTTCTTGGTCCATGATCGCTCCAATCTTCTGACCTGTGTTTTTAATTCTTTCAATTCTTCATTAAACCATGGTATTGAATTTTTTCTGTGAGGTTCTGGTTTGAAGTGGTGCTATATTGTCTAGTACTGTTCTGCATCTGTTGTCCCATTCTTGGAGAAATTGGGACAAGTCTGTGGGTGTTGTCCATTCGCCTGTATAGAATTGCTGCCAGAATGTTGGTGGGTCTATTTTGCCTCTCGTAGTATAGGTTTTTTGCTCTTGTTTTTGTTGTGTCTTTTTTGTTCTCCATCGGAGGGAGAGGTTTGCTTTGTAGTGATCGGACCATGGCGTGGCTGTCCACATTGTGTCGATATGTGAGAGATTCAGTTCTGATGGGAGCTTGTGGGTGGTAATATCTAATGTGTGTCCTTTGCTGTGGGTGGGTTGCATGTTTGGCCAGTGGAGCTCCCATAGTTGGAGGAATTCCTTGCATTCAAGTACATTGCTTGAGTTGGTGTCTTCAAGATGGAGATTGATGTCTCCTGCTATGAGAAGGTCCTGGGTGGAAATGCAAGTATTCGATATGAAATCCATAAAGTGCGTTTGTGAGTCTTGCCAATTGCCCGGGGATCTGTAAAATAGGATTAGGTTTAGGTGATCATGTAGTTTGGGGTGGTTGATTCTGACTGAGGCTATTTCAAGTTGGGGCAGCATAGATTCTGCTGTTGTTGTGACTGTGAATTGAGATTTATAGATTATTGCTATGCCTCCTCCTCTTTTTCCTTCTCTTGTCCAGTGGGTAATTTTGTATCCTGGAGGACAGAGCTCTAAAATGATAGGATCTTTGGAGTCATGGATCCAAGTTTCGCTAATAAGTAAGAAATCGAGATGTTCATCAGTAATCCAGTCGGTTATAATTGTGTTTTATTATCTACCAATCTGGCATTGATGTAACCTATTTGTTCTTCCTTTACCCATGGGTCTGGGGGATGGGAGTTTCAATGTGCCAAACTATTGCATTTGAGCAAGACATTGTGTTGATTCTGAGGGTGCAATTCAGGAAGGGGAGGGGACAAAAGTGAGAAATAGTATTAGGACAGACAATAGAATGTTAGAAGATGTCTGGGAAAAGAATGAATGTGCTGTTGAGAATGTTAGTATTATCAGGCTGGATGTTATTCTAGAATAAATGGGTGGGAATAAGTTATATTCGTTGAATGTTAATGGGCTGAATTATCCCATCAAAAAAGAACAATCCATAACTTTCTGGAAAAGACAAGTGCTGACGTCACATCTAGACATCTCAACACATCAAATGTTGATAGGATTAAAGGAGAGATGGGTAAAGGAAGTATACTCCTTTCTTGCAGTGAAAAAGAAAAGAGGATTCAGTATATTGATTAGTAAGTCTGCCCTATAGAAATGACAGCTCAATGCTCTGAATGAATGGGTTGATGGATTAAATTGGACACAAAAATAGCTGGTATAAATAGAACTTTGTATATGTTCTGTCATTAGCTGAACATGCTTTCTTCCAAGCCATACAATCTATGATAGAGCAGCAAGCTGATACCCCTAGTATTGTGGCTGGGAATTTCAATCAGGTGGTAGACCCCATGTCTGATAGGAAACACAGAAGTAAATTTGTACTATAGAATGTGGCTATACGTAGCCTTATGAATGAGGGAGGACTAGTGGACATATGGCAGATCTGACAGGTCAAGAATTTACTTTCTGTTGATGTCCACAAATTCTTTTCCAGGATAGATTACATCCTATTATTGAAGGTATTAACACCTTGTGTTACAAGTTCAGAAACAGAGAGTATATCCGTGTTGGATCATGCAGGTGTCTACATAACAATAAGAACATAAGAATAGCCATCCAAGGGCAGACTGATGGTTCATCTAGCCCAGCATCCTGCTTCTAGCAGTGGCCAATCCAGGTCACAAGTATCTGGCAGAATCCCAAATAGTAGCAGTATTCCATGTTACCAATCCCATGGACAGCAGTGGTTTTCCCCATTTCTATCTCAGTAGCAGACTATGGATTTTTCCTCCAGAAACTTGTCCAAACCTTTTTTAAACCCAGATATGATAACCGTTGTTACTACATCCTCTGATAATGAGTTCCAAAACTTAATTATTAATTCAGTGAAAAAAATATTTCCTTTTCATTTTAAAAGTAGTACAAATTTACTTCTGAGTTGCCTATCCAATGCGGGGTCTACCACCTGATTGAAATTCCCAGCCATAATAATAGGGGTATCGGCTTGCTGCAGTATCATTGAGTGTCCCCTAGTCTTCTTTTTGAAAGAATAGACAATCGAATCATGTTTACCTGTTCTATACCAATCAGGATTTTGTCTTCTCAGTTGTCTGTTTTCCAAGCTGAAGAGCCCTAATCTCTTAAGCTTTTTCTCATATGAGAGGAATTCCATCTCCTTAATCATTCTGGTTGCTCTTCTTTGAACCTTTTCTAATTCCACTATATCCTTTTTGAGATACTGCAACCAGAATTATAAACAGTACTCAAGATGAGGTCAAACCATGGAGCGATACAGAGACATTATAGTATTATTTGTCTTATTTTCTATCCAATTCCTAATAATTTCTAGCATTCTGTTTGCTTTCTTGGCTGGTGCCGCCAAGGATAGACTGACAGTGATTTGGGCCCCTGAATAATAAGGCTCATGGGCCCCTTACCATCTATCAAAAGTGATTAAACTTGATGGAGGCTGGGAAGAATGGGCCCCATACTGCTATGGGCCCTCAGGCAGTGCCCTATCGTTTCAGTGGTCAGTCTTCCCCTGGCCACTGCACACTGAACAAAAGATTTCAGTGTATTGTCCACAATAATACCTAGATCTTTTTCTTGGGTGCTGACTCCTAAAGTGGAACCTAACATCAGGTAACTATGATTTGGATTATTTTTCCCAATATGCCTCACTTTTCATATGTCCACATTAAATTACATCTGCTATTTGGTTACCTACTCTTCCAATTTCCTAAGATATTCCTGCATTTTTTCACAGTCTGAATGTGTTTTAACAACTGTGAATAGTTTTGTTTAATCTGCAAATTTAATCACCTCACTCCTTGTTCCCATTTCTAAATTATTTTAAAATGTTAGCACCGGTCCCAATACAGAACTCTGGGGCACTCCATTATTCACCTCCGCTGAGGGAAATGGCCATTTAACCCTATCCACTGTTTTTTTTATCCATTAACCAATTCCTAATCCACAACAGAACATTACCTCCTATTCCATGACTTTTAAAAAACTTTTTTAGGAGTCTTTCATGAGTGACTTTGTCATAAGCTTTCTGAAAATCTAGATACACTACATCAACTGGCTCACCTTTATCCACATATTTATTCATGGCTTCAAAGGATTGAAGCAAATTGGTGAGGCAAGACTTCCCTTGGCTTAATCCACTTTGACTCTGTCCAATTAAACCATGTTTGTCTATGTGTTCAGTGATTTTATTCTTTATAATAGTTTCAACTATTTTGCTCGACACTGATGTCAGGTTTACCATTCTGTAATCTCCAGGATCACCCCTGGAACTCTTTTTAAAAATCAGTGTTACATTGGCCACACTCCAATCTTCAGGTACTATGGATGATTTTAATGACAGGTTACAGAAGACTAACAGCAGAGTAGCAATTTCATGTTTGAGTTCTTTTAGTACCCTGGGGTGTATACCATCTGGTCTAGGAGATTTATCACTCTTTAACTTGTCTGTTTGGCTTGGTATGTCTTCCAGGCTCACCAAGATTTCTTTCAGTTCCTCCACATCATCACCTTTGAAAACTATTTGTGGTACAAGTTAATCGCTTATATCTTCTTCAATAAAAAACAAAGTAAAGAATTCATTCAATGTCTCTGCTAAGGCCTTGTCCTCCCCAAGTGCCCCTTTTTCTCCTTCATGATCTAACAGTCCCACGGATTCCTCACAGGCTTTCTGTTTCTAATATACCTGAAAAAGTTGCTACTATGAGTTTTTGCCTCTGGTGGAATACTGTAGCAATAATATTCAGATATGAGACTAATATGACAGAAACTAGAGGAAATGTAGGTAAATGTGTAAAGATATGGGCACCGCTGAAAGCATTCTTGGAAGACAGTCCTACTCAGCATCTTTGATCTGTTATAGTAAGTAGTTCCTGATCTATGTAATACAGATTATGAGTATGTTTGGGGGAATGGGGAGGGGTTCTTTTCTATGTTTGTACTACATAGCAGGATCTTATATGACAAGTAGAAGTATCGCGATGTACCTTGTTGATATATGCTGTCAGTTCTTATTGTTATATATTGCACATAAATTAAAAAATATATTCGAGAACAGAAAAAATGTTTCTGTGCCAATACCAATCCTAAAATCAGCCTGCGCTTTGACAACAATATGTCTTCTAAATATCCAGTTATCTGAAATACAAACCTCCTATTCTATTAAGTTAGCTAAAGTAAGCAAATTAGAAATTGGTCAAAAGTTCTCAAGGACTGAATGGTCTACTGCCTTCCTATTTGGTGCTGGAATAACAATGGCTTGTTTATGGACAGGTGATGCTATTTATGAACTTACAAGACACCACCCATTGTTTCAAGTATATTCCTGGTAGGAAATGATCTTGCTAATAATATTCGCCATAAGCAAAAGACAATGCAGATTTGATGGGCTGACTTTGTGATGCAGTAATTTTCTCATCTGAGTTATATCTCATCACAATTAGGAGAAAATAAAATGGTAGATCAATAGCCTCAAGAAAATTAATAAATAGATCATCTTTTGGGTGTTGAGGTCTGGTTGGGAAGCACAATCAGTATAAATGAGGTCAGCTAATTATGTTGATTTGCACAGGCATGGCCAAGTACACCTCTCAGACATGGGTCAGGACCTTTCAATAACTCTTTTGAGAAGGCCTAAAAAGCAAATTAAGACACTTCATATTGGTGCAAAGTCTAGGACAAGCTCAGTTCTTATGAGGGATGTGTACATTTTCTGACTTAGGTACTGCATGTTAGTAAATCACAGGTTAATTTGTTTTTGCTAATGTCATAGTATTTTGCTGCATCTCATTAAGTAGAATTCTTACCTTCTTAGCACTGACCTTATGCTCTGTCTTGAAATTTCAGTATCTGGTAGCATCCTAACTACCTATTTTCCTGTTTGTTAAGTAACAGAAATTATATTTAGATTAGCTGTAATGTGGGGAAAACATTATGCATATGAACTAGGAATCTAGCCAGCAAACTGAGGCCAAGTATATTCACATAATGGGATTAGATAACGAGAGGTTATATTCATCAAACATTACACTAATTTACACTAATTTTCTGTCTCTGAAAAACTTGTTAATGTAACTTGACAAATAGCTGGTAATAAGATACTTGAACAATTATACAATATTCAAGAGGTTATAGGTATACATGAGGGGATAAATATTGTCTCCATTCAAAATAATAGCTTATCTTTTCAACTTGCATATGGCCAATTACTTATAAAGAATTAGTTTTGAAACAAATTGGTTGGAGTTGAGGAGTGGCCTAGTGGTTAGGGTGGTGGACTTTGGTCCTGAGGA
Source organism: Microcaecilia unicolor (assembly GCF_901765095.1). Classification (NCBI taxonomy): domain Eukaryota; kingdom Metazoa; phylum Chordata; class Amphibia; order Gymnophiona; family Siphonopidae; genus Microcaecilia; species Microcaecilia unicolor. The sequence goes on along the minus strand of NC_044039.1, from coordinate 156,590,279 downwards.
ACTGAGTTCAATTCCCACACAGGCAGCTCCTTGTGACTCTGGGCAAGTCACTTAACCCTCCATTGCCCCATGTAAGCCACATTGAGCCTGCCATGAGTGGGAAAGCGCAGGGTACAAATGTAACAAAAAAAAAAAATACAACTAATGCCAGTTTCTAGTGAGAATATAATTAGTAGATCTAAGGGAAATATGATATAAAATAAGATGTAATAATAAATATACAAACCAGGACACAAAGTTACCAAAACTCTAAGTTATTCAAACACAAATTCACAGCAAGAGTATGTGGGAATGAGAGTGTGTGCTAGGGTGCCCCGTCCCCCATGGTGGCCCCCTTCCCTCCCTCTTCTCTGCCTGCCAGATGCAAGTGTGTGTTTGTGACAGAGAGAGTTAGTGTGTGCGAGTGTGTTTGTGAGAGACAGTGTGTTTGTGAGAGAGAGAGTGGGTGTGTGTGTGTGTGGGGGAATGAGAGTGCATGCCAGTGCCTGCGTGCCTGGCAGCCTGCCTGCCAAGGAGCTTCCATCCCTCTGCCTGTCTCCCCACCTCCTACTCCTCCTGCACCATTCCCTGCCTGCTAGCACTGATGTTTCCCTGCATGCCTGCCTGCCTGGCTGCCAAGGGTAGGGTTACCATTTTGTGTCCTCTGAAAAAGAGGACACATGTCACGCCCCCCTACCCCGCCCCGCCCCGCCTCATGCCCCGCCCCTGCCACGCCCCCTTCAGGTCCGGGTTCCGCCCCTATTCCCCCCCCCCCCGTCACATAGTCCCCTCCCCCCCATCACATACCCCCCCCTCACTTACTGTCTAGCCCTGGTGGTCTAGTAGCGTCTTCTCTTCGGGGCAGGAAAGAGCCCCCTCTTTCCTGCCCGGAGCGCTGCCTGCCCTTGCCTGCTGCATCCTCCTCGGTATGGCTGGGGATTCAAAATGGCCACCGAGAGTTGAAGCGGCCTCGCGAGAGTTCAACTCTCGGCGGCCATTTTGAATCCCCAGCCAGACCGAGAAGGATGATAGACAGGGGAGGCAGCGCTCCGGGCAGGAAAGAGGGGGCTCTTTCCTGCCCCGAAGACGTCACTAGACCACCAGGGAACATGGTAAGGAAGGGGAGGGGACGGGAGACCATGCGCCGATCGCCCGCCCACACGCCCACCGCACGCACGCGCCTGCCTGCACCCGCGCCCACGTTTGTCCAGAAATCCGGACAAACGTGGGCGGGGCAAAATCCGCCGGACGCCCCGGACATGCCCTCAAAAAGAGGACATGTCCGGGGAAATCCGGACGTATGGTAACCCTAGCCAAGGGGCCTCCCCTCCTCTGCCTCTCTGCCCAGCTCGTAGTGCTTGCCTGGCTGCCAAGGGGCCTCCCCCCCCTCTGCCTCTCTCCCCACCTCGTAGTGGTCCTGCACCCCTCTGTGGCACTTGATCGCCGTTATTTGCGACTCCTCCCCCGGCCTGCTAGCACGGAGCACGTTTACCTCCTGGTCATCCGACGTTCCATTGGTTTGTTTTGTGGAGGGTGGGAGCTTGGGGATCGTGGCAGTGTCGGCAAGTGTATGTATGATAGGGCCGGGAGGGCGGAGTATGTCGGTGATCAGCTGTTTTGCGGAGGGCGGAGGACGGCAGCGTGGGGAGCAGCGGGAGTCGAGTAGGAGGGCGGGGGTTCATTGGGCATTTCGTGGTGGACGGTGGGTGAGGGGGAGGGGGTCGAGCAGTGACTCGGGAGAGGGGAGGGAGAGAGCAGTCGGTGACGGGTGGAGAGGGGAAGGTGCGTCCTTGGGGGGGGGGGGGGGAGAGGAGCTGGCGTGTTTCCTTAGTGCTCCCTTCCCATACCATTTCTTTGTTTGATCGTTGCTCCACCGTCGACGTAATGCTTGGTCCGTGGACGTCATCACGTTGGACGCAAGGGCGTGACTGACAGAGATGGACACATGCTCAGTGGAGAGGCTTCACCACCATGAATGCCACGAACCCTTCACGGAAGTCGATGGAGCTGGAGTGGCTTCATTAGAACGTTGGGCTCGCGAATTATGTCCGGAAGGGGCGTGGCTGAGGGCGGGTGCATGAATGAGAGTGAGAGTGAGTGGTGCTGATAGGCTACAACACTACAGGGCTTCACTGTTTCCTTGCCACACTTGAGCTTCAGTGAGCTTCAGAACTGGAGGTGAGCTTGAGCTTTATTATATATATATATATATATATATATATATATATATATATATATATATATATATATATATATATATATATGTATATATATGTATATATATATATATATAACCCATAGCCAATGCTGCTGATAATATAGTCAATAAATCCACATGCACTTATCTTGTGATCCATGAATGCTCCATCTTGTTGAGTCAAAAAATGTTCAATAGCCTCCCCCTAAAAGATGCCCGATGCCGCGGGTTTCAAAAACATTTCTTCAGGGACTCGGGTTTGAAGGCATTAACTGGCAGCATTATCCTACTGCTGCTGACTTCCTTCCATCCTTATCTCGACCTCATTTCAGTGCTGTAGTTTAGAAGGCAACTTATATTGGCACTCTCTTTTATATGTATGTCTCCACCGGAAGTCTATTTCCTCATTATGACATCACTGCAAGAGAACACATGACTAATGATCTTCAATTTGTACCGCTAAAAAGCTCTTAGCCCCTCTTAAACCAAGATAAATGAAAAGTATACTATATAAATGATTTATATAATGTATAAATATAGTATATTTTTTATTTATCTTGGTTTAAGAGGGGCTAAGAGCTTTTTAGCAGTACAAATTGAAGATCATTAGTCTTTTTATTAATCTTAACTTTATTTAACCTTGAAAAACATTTTTGTTTATATTTTCAAAGGTATCCTTGTCATTCTTTATAACTTGCATTCATAAGAGAGTAACGTGATGTCTCTTAAATACAAAAAAAGTACTTAGCTTTTGAATATAAGCAGCAGTACAAGGTGGAGACCAGTTATCACCGACATAGATCTATGTTTCGCTAACAAGCTGTGTCAAGGTAGTCTCCTATGATATAAAGCAATAATACAGGATTAGTCCATACATTCTGACAGGACTATCATGCACAGATTTAAAACTAACCTTCACTAATCATAGGTTACATCCAGACAACGGTTTCAAAAAATGGCTGCCGTACTTTTTTTAAGGAACGCTTTATAGCCAATTTAAATATTCATGTGATATACAGAGCACCAGTCGAAACTCCAGGACAGAAACAGCTAGTCGCTAGTAGACACAGGTTCAAATTACTGTGAGCCATTCTATTTCCCGATTCAGTCCGTGTGGTTCTACAGCATTTAAGGTGAAAATCCCAAATTGCTGCCTGTGAAGGAAGTAGTAGGTTACTAGGGTCCCCCAGCCTCAGCTACCTAAAGGAAGGGTACTGCTAGTGGGTGAAGCAACAAAAATTATCAACCACCACCAGAAAGGAACTGCCAACCCTATCCTCCTGGTTGCTAAAAACTGCAGATCTCCATAGAGCTGTTTAAAGGAGGGTTGTTGAAGCAGGGCAAGGAGACGGGATGGTGCCAACATTTCATGGGGGTTGCAGAGAGGGTAAATGGAAGAGGTTGGAGGCAGGAAAGAAGAGTTGGGAAAAGATGGGAAAGAGAGGCAAGAGGGAGGCAGAAGAGGATTGATGAAGGGAGGGATGAAGTGGGAAAATCTTGTAATCAAGACAAAACAATTCTAGAATTGTGGAACCAGAGTATGCAGCCCTCTCTTCCTCTTTTATCAAAATCTGCATCTCTTATATTTTTCTCATTAGAGGTTACATTTTGAAGTGCTAGTTTAACAGAATGAAATACTTTAATTGCTACAGATAACTCAGAAACCATCTGTTATTGGAAATGTACATTACATCCAGATTCTGAGAGATTCTGCTTCCCTACAGATGGCCCCCTGACATGCGGGGAGTGAATTATGAGTTTTCTTCCCTTGTTGAACTAGCACTTTGTAGACATTAATATGTAGTACATAATTCTCTTTGCCAAACCCTGGAAAGGATGAACCTTTAAATCAGAAATATAAAAAGCATCATGTTGCAGCTCCAAAAATAATTCTCGTTTGGCAATTTCATTGAAAAATTGTTTTTGAATTCTTTAGATTTTATGGGGCTTCATAAATGAAATTGTTTGGGAAGCTAAAAGTTGAAACATAAATCTCCACACAAAAACAGATAAACAGCAGGGAAGCAAATGAAATTAAAATACAACAAAGCAGGTTTTTTTTCACTTCACTTTGTTTCAAAATGAACCCAAAATAAACCTGTTTTTAAAAATTATTATTCATTTTTAGCACATATTGGCGGCAATTTTTGAAGAGAGATGTGCGATTTTTATAGGTACGTGCCAATTTAGATATATAAATCGGATTGAACATAGAAGTAGCAATTTTGCAATAGGCATGACTTTGACTTACTTTGTGTCAGCATGCAGAGATTTAAAGAAAGCATGTTTTGGGCATGGTCTGGCCAGTCCTTCAAAGAATATGAAAGCAATTCTATAACTAAGGGCCAGATTCTATATATGACAGTGAAAAAATCAGCACCAAAAAACCCACGCTTAGCGCTATTTTATAAACCTCGCCTAAAGTTAGGCACGGTTTATAGAACAAGAGAATCCGCCAAGGCGGAGAACTCGAAAGTCCCACGAGAAACCACAAAAAGTGAAAAACAGAGAAGGGTGGGAAGTTGACCACAGGCATTGAAGAAGGACCACACAAAGGTGCAGGTGCACATAGTCCCCACGAAAAAAAACAGTCCAATGTAGAGCAGAGAAGGAGTAGGGAAGATAGGCTCTTTCCAATCAGTGAGGCGTATAAATAATGAAACAGTTTATTAGGTAACATCAAAAATGACTCTACACAGCTGTGTTTCAGTGCCAAGGTGCCTTCCTCAGGAATCTACAAAATTAAATACAAATATAAATAAGAAAAAGAAAAGAATATATAATAATAATGAAAAACAAGACACATGAAAATAATCTAAAATGAACAAAATATAATAAAGATAGCATATAAAAAACCACGCCTAGACATGTTTACAACTTGATGAAATGACAAAAGAATACAATCCACAGGCGGCAGAGACTGGACAAAATGGACTTAAAAACAAAAGTAATAATATTCTTATATGTATGTGTATTTACTTATGGACTCCTGATGCAGGCCTAGCGGCCGAAACACAGCGTTTGTGTCGAGTCCTTTTTTAAATAAACGTTTTGTTTTTAAGTCCATTTTTTCCAGTCTCTGGTGTCTGTGGTCAACTTCCCACCCTTTATGGTTTATAGAACATGCATAACATCTGTCCCGACGACTAAAATTTAAGTGCAACCATTTATGTCCACTAAAACCTGGTATAAATGTCTGCCTCTAACTTCAGTGAGGATAGGGCATGTTATATAATCATGTGCTTAATTTTTAGGTTTGCCCATGATCCGCCCATGCCCCTCTCATGGCTACACCCTCTTTTGAGATCCACAAATTCAAATTTAAGCGCACCACTTTACAGAATAAGCTTAGAAAGTTGTGCATGCAAACTCTAAGTAGTACCAATTAGTGCTGATAATTTCTTCTTATTGGCCAATTATCAATGCTGATTGGCTTGTTAATCAATTACGTTGTGCATGCAATTTGGCTGCACTCCAAATTTGTGTGTACAACTTTATTTGTCATATGTAGAATTCAGGCCTCAGTGTCTACAGTTATGTAGACCTGATCATTGGTGTGAGATGATGAAAAAATGAACATGGGGTGAGTGGGAGAGCTGGGACATGGGGTGGGGTACTGCCCCAGATGTATGCACATTGGTGATGTGAGCTAGGCTCTGGCACAAGTATGTGTGGGTTGTGGTGGTCTCTGTCTGTGAACTTCTTACCTATGAACCAGCTGCCAGTGATCTCTTCACTCTCGAAGCAGTCATGTATCCTTGAGTCTGCCTGGATAAATGAGTCATGGCAGGATCTAGGGAATTTGGAGAAGGCATCAGTGATCTCCCTCCATGCATTGCACACTATTTGCATATTGAGAGAGTGGAATGCCGAGGCAAGATGGCGGCCTGAAGGGAGTAGAGAGAAGTCATTCTTAAACTCACAGCTGCCTTCCTGGAGAATTGAAGACTTTTTCCTTTTCCCTTATGCCTAAGAGGAGGGGCAGACAATGCAGTAGCTCCACAGCGCCAGTCTCTCCCATGGTGGGGCGTTGGATCACTTCTTCGGTCTAGGAACAATACTGGGATCGACTTCACTGTTGGAAAGCATAGGGAGAGGTCTGCTACACTCCCAGCCAGAAGCAGAGCTATCGCTCAGTCCTGAGGTACAGAATCCTCCTCCTATGCTGGCAGAAGCACCGAGAAGGAACCAGGAAACCCTTAGTCCCCAAGAGGCAACGGGGCCTCCTGGCGTGGGCGCTAACTCGAGCAATGCAACGCCGGGCATTCCAGCACCAACTACAGCAGGCTACAATGGAGAGAGTGCTCTTGATAAAAACAATGTGACGAGGGAGACACAGCCGTCAAAGGACCCTGCAGCTGAGTTTGGCTTATTAAGTAAGTCTTTTTTGCCCAAAAAACCTGTTACAATTACTTTAGATGTTATCTGGCAGGCACTAATGGGCTTAGAAACTTCTTTTTCTCAAAAACGTATTTCCTTAATTCAGCAATCTCAAACTATCGAGAAAAATACCTGAAATAGAAGAAAAGATTACCACATTGGATAAAGAGATTGGAAATAATTCTAAAAATATACAAAACTGTCAACAAATCCAAGTAAACTTGATAAAAGAGAATATGTATCAGAATAAGATTGAAACCCTGGAAAACCAACAACGTTCTAACACATTGAGATTAATACATTTTCCAAAACAGGTTTCAATCGCTCCTCTTATAACTTTCAAAAAATATTTAACTGAAATTCTGAAGATTCCAGAACAGGCATATCCTCTGATTTCAAAAATTTATTATTTGTTACCCTATGTAAAAAAAGGAATCTGCGCAAGAAGTAGGGATGGAGTTGCCTTTTGAGACTTTGGACTTGAATATAACTCAAACACTTGAAGATGATGATGTGGGTTTAACAACAGCAACATTAATAGTGACTTTCATATTACAGCCCAATAGAGACTGGATACTGAAGCAATTTTTCCTTCATAGAAAAAAACAGTTCTTGAATTGTAAAGTTAGAATGTTCCCAGACGTCTCTAAAGTAACTCAAAGGAAACGTCAAGAGTTTCTTAAATTACGTTCCAAACTTTTACAATTGGGCGCTCTTTTTTGGTTAAACTTTCCCTGTAAGTATGTATTAAAGCTGAACTCAACTAAGTATGTATTTTTTGATCCTAAACAATTAAGTTCCTTCTTAGATTCTAAGATTGCTGGGTCACCTGGGTCACAGCCAAGAGTTGTAATCACTTTTACTCCGTAATTAGTAGTAATAATCGTGGAATCTTCTTTCATGCCCTCTAATCCTTATTGGTAGAGTTTTCTTTACTATTTCCACTAAAATTGTGAATTGCCTCCTTCATTGTGGACTATAGATGAGTAAATTGATAATGTGATATTGAGTATCTGAAATAGAATTTGCTTTGATAATTGTCATCTTTTCTGTTTTCAAGAAGTGTACTTGAATTAATTTGTAAATGCTTTAAAAAATAATAATAATAAAGAGAGAGTGGAATGCCTATCTGTTATGGTAGATGGGTTCTCTCTCCTTTTGTGAGTTCTGAGGACCACATGGGTGCAGTGAATGACTCTGAATACAGAGAGGAAATAGGCAACCTCATAGAATTGAGTCATTGCATGTTGCCTCTTCTGCTGGGTCTGGGGGAATGCTATGTAGTCAGCAGTGTATGTGAAAAGGGCTATGAGGAATTGTGATGCACTGGGAAATGGCTGACAGTCTGGAGACTGCTAGTGATGAAAAGGGTAGTGCAGAGGTGTCTTTGAGGTGAACAGGCATGGGATTTTGCCTGTGAGTGATGGGGCAGAGGAGGGGCTCCGACTTTTGGCAGAGATACAGAATGGCTGCCTTATCAAAGCAGAAGCACTCTACACACTACTCCTCAATGAGATAAAAAAAACTGTGTGCTGGACCTATATATCCTGTAGTAAGGATGTGGTCTTTTGGCTGTCCTCTTCTCCCAGTGTACCTTATGAAGCAGAGCCTCCACATGTTCTGGTGGTTCATTGCCAACTACTTTCACCATCAATACCTAGAATGCTCCCCACCACCAACACCCATCACTGACACCAGTAACGTATTTAGGATAGATGGCATCATGGCGTTCACATCCCCTGTCAGACCAGGGCCCCCCCACCTTAAAACTATCTCAACTTGAGTCTTTACCCGGGCAGTGGCAGCAGCAGCACTCATAGGTTGCCTAAGGCCTGCTCCGGGACTTCCTCCCTGAACCGTCCCACCCTTAAGTCCCGGAGCAGGCTGCAGGCAGCCTATGAGCTCTGCTGCCTGTGTGAAGACTCAAACCGATAGAGTTTTAAGGTGGAAGGAGGGAGACAGAAATGAGGGGCAGAGAAGGGGTGGGGCAGGGAGGAAGACAGAGACAGATATGGGGGGTGGCATGGGGGGCACAGGGGGTGGAGTGAGACACAACCCCTGTAAAATGTTCCTGGCTATGCTACTGACTGAAAACCAAAGAGCTTCCCATTACTCATAGTCACTACCTCACTTACACACTCATGAGACAAAGACACAGAGTATACATGGGCCTAGGGAATGAGAGGTGGCTGGGCAGATGCAGACAGAGAGGGACTCGGTTGGGGTAGGATCAGGGATGAATGTGGGGTGGGTGCACGCAGGTGGTTATGGGAAAAGGTAGCAGGGGAGAGTTTTGTGAGGGTGGGCAAGGCAGAGTGATGGAAGTTGGGCTCCAGAGGGATAGTAGTATGGGTGTGACCAAAAGGAGTAAAAGATGGGCAGATTTGAGTGGACAGACAGCAACTGGGCTGACACATTCTCATATCGGCTTTCCTTCACTCAGCACCAATGCATGCAGTTACAGACATGCTGCAGTGGAACTTATTTTGCTTTTTATTGCAAGTGTAAGTCCCAACATTTTTCTTGCATTTCCTGGATGTTGACATACTATCCATAATCACTGATATTGGGAATGCTGCAACACCCATGACACACCCAGGAAATGCCTTGACATGCCTCTGACAATTTTCTATATTGCATGGATTACTTTGGGTTTGTTGCTTGTTGTGTTTGTAAATCCACATCCAGTTTGTTGTATTATAGTTAATTTTCTATATTTTACCTGCATCCATGTGTTACCTAGTCTGTTTTACAGTTGCAAGTCGGTGTTTAGGAGGTTTGGATGTGCGTGTGCTAAGATATCCACATTTACAACATGAATAGCGTTTCTAAAATGATACATGGCAGACTTGATTGACTTACCAACTAGAAACACATCTGAATCAACATGAACATATCTAAATCTGCACTACCCAAGCTGCAAAGGACTCAAATACAAATCAATTTATGCGTCCAGTTTTTCCTACATAAGCACACAACTGTGGAACGCATTACCAAAAGCCTTGAAAACTACGAATGACCACCTAAACTTCCGGAAAACAATAAAAACTAACCTGTTTAAAAAGGCATACCCTACCGATCCAACATAAATGCAACACAACAAAACTAAAGAACATAATGGACATAACACAACTCAAAGGGGTTAGACAGTTTCCTAAAGGACAAGTCCATAAACCACTACTAAATGGACTTGGGAAAAATCCACAATTCCAGGAATAACATGTATAGAATGTTTGTATGTTTGGGAAGCTTGCCAGGTGCCCTTGGCCTGGATTGGCCGCTGTCATGGACAGGATGCTGGGCTCGATGGACCCTTGGTCTTTTCCCAGTGTGGCATTACTGATGTACTTATGTACTTCCGTTGTACGATTCCTTAGTGTGGCTGTGCCACATGAACTTTATCTTACCACAACATCACTTTGTATTTGTTTACACCGGAGTCTGTAACGCCTCTCTGGTACTATATAAGCCACATTGAGCCTACAAATGAGTGGGAAAATGTGGGATATAAATGTAACAAATAAAATAAAATAAAAAATAAAATGACTGGCAGGGGAGTTAGCCATAGCAATGAATGTAGTGATTAGGGGAGGGGGGTGGTTGGATTGGGAGGGAGGGGGGAGGTAGGGGGAAAATTCTTAAAAGCAGTGGATGTAATCTGAGTTGATATTTGACTGTTTGGTGTATTAAAGCAGTCTGAAGGCTGCATTGACAACTGTTGCATTATTTATGTTGTGTTTAATAAGAACTTTCAAATAAAAAAAAAATAAAATGACTGCCTTACAGCATGGAAGAAGGGCACTGCCCCAGTGCTTACCACTTTAGTGAATATGTCAGTGAGCATAGGGGTAGTTTATGCAGGGCTGGAGCAAGATGTGATACATCTTCTTTTGTAGAAGGTTCACCAAATTCAACCTATCATCCAGTTTCACATTTTTTTGTAATGTCAAAGGTATTGAAAAAGATTGATGAGCCAGAACATTTTGTTTTGTGTCATTTCCTGCATCGTTTCCAACAATGCTTATTTTATATGTTTGAGCCCCTTTTACCAAGTTGCGGCACAAGGAGGCCAGTGCTGGCATTGGCACGTGATTTACCGCAGCTGATAAAAAGGAAGCCTCGTCTTCCTACAGGAAATGGCCAGGCGGCAAGTAAAGCACGTGCCATGCTGCCATTTCGGGAGGGGGGAGGAGCCATTAATGCCACCCATTGAGGTGGTGGTAAGGGCTCCCGAATTAACCCGGCAGTAACCGGGCAGCGCATGGCACTGCCCGATTACTGCCGGGTACACACCGGTGCTACAAAAATAAATACATTTTTGTAGCACCAGAAATGACTACGCACTAAGGGGTGGAAAGTATCGCCAGGCTGCTGTGGTAGCTCGGCGGTACTTCCTGTACAGCAAGCGATAACCCCACATTGGGCTTACCGCTACTTAGTAAAACGAACCCTTAGTTTGGCCAGTTTTTGTCACGGGAGCAAGTACTCACTCATTTGAAAGAGGGCACACTGGTTAAATGTTAGTTGGCTACTGTGTGATCAGATATTAAATGCCAGTGTTGGGACATGACCTGGCATTGAATATTCAGGGTTACTGTCAGTGATGACCATAAAAGCACTGACCACCACCGACTGAATACTGACTCTGTATTTTTATCTCAAGCTGTACATGCTGTACACCACCTTGGGTGAATGTTTCATAAAAGTGATCAATCAATCAATCAATCAATCAATCAATCAATAATTCACGTTGAACTAGACATCCTATATCCTACCTAATGCGCTGCACAAAATCAGCTTTAAATTATTCTAAAACCAACAACCTTCTAATCTAAATATAACCTTCCACTGGTCAGTTTAAAAGAAGTTCCCTAATTGGATCAAGTGATAAACAGCTTTAATAATATATCATAGCACTAAATGAAGCTAGAAAAGAAACTGTTGTCCTAAATTAACTGACAGTTATTTTGTAATTTTATAGTAGTGGCACAAAGCTGCAAACTTATCTCAATATCTTATGACAGTTTTTCTGTGCTAGTTTTATTGTTTTGGAGAAAAATGATTTCTAGTTAACACAATTTGATGTAATATATCATGGGATGCTGTGAGGCACAGTAAGGGCAGTGTATTAAATTATCAATTTATGCTATTGTGTGTGGCGATGACAGCATGATCCATTTGGATTAAATGCCATTACATACACTCCATCTACAACAAGCATTTCAGGCTGCAGTTGGACCTAAATTGTTTGGCTACTTGTTTTGAATGGATAGAGCTGGTTTTCTCTTCCACTGGCAACAAGTCTTTTTTATATTTGAGTACATAGTCAAGCTGATCGGAGTCACAATCGAACAGAAACAGGTAAGACACAAAAAGGAGTCTCGCATATTTGTAGAACCTTAGAGAGTCATAATTTACTTCTCAGCACTGTCATCCATCATTTTTATTGTTTAACCGAAGAACATGCTTGGGAAAATATCTCTACCCTTACCATGAAGAACCTGAAGTAGTTATCAAGCAGCTTTGTTTTGCTATTGCCGTATCCCATAGACCATTTACTGTTGTTTATAATGGTTCCAAACACCATTGGATGCTGATTTACAAGATGGTGCTGGCAGATGCAGAACTTTTGATGTTGGCAGTTGAAAGCTGACAGCTGAAAGGAATGGCCTTTTGCAGAGCTGCAATTCTTGGTTACTGCAGAAGCTTTTAAGCATACCAGGCTTATTTGCTGGGGAAGTGATTTATAATATGCACAGATCATCAGTCACCATAGTGGAAAGCAGTTCCAGGACTAAGGAGAACTATACAAATGGCAAAATGAAGTTCTTGAATTCACACCCAGCATCTGTCACATTAGCAGTAACAATGTGGAGCCACCAGTTGAAATGCAACTATATATTCTCCAAATGGTTCATTGGATAAATTACAATATAAACTATGCAATGATGCTGAAGCAAAAGCATTGTAATATAGGTGAGTGAAAAATCATCATTGGTTCATTATCCAAGAGACTGTTCTTATTCTACTTATTGCTTTAGATAACAGAGCTAGCCACCTCGCAAGTTACAATGATTTTGATCACAATAATACCATTTCAGTCTAGCATACCTAATTCAGAGGTTTCAAACAGGGTAATATTCAGAATTCACAAGTCATTACACAATTATGCTGCCATGGATCCTAAGTAGAAATATGCGGAAAATGTGAGGCCAAGCTTGAAGGGCAATTTTTTTCACTTTTTATTGGAAAAGATTGGCAAGTTACAACAGTGGATCAAAATCATAAAATCCTATTAAATCTAAAATATGCTTTTTGTATTTTACATCGTAAGGAGTCAGATTTTAAGATTTTAAAATTCACAGAATCCACTGTATTAATTTTTCTTCTTTAACATTTGTGACTTTTGTGCACTTAATTAATCCTAAAGGACATCTTACCAAAGTGCTAACAGTTCAAACTTACAAATAAACACATATTTCTAATCTGAACTACCATCAGATTGCTTCCATTGTGCTACCAATGGCCAGGAGTATAAGAATATTTCATATTTCCTCTTTTAATATAACATTCTCCCCTATTTAGGATGTGTTCAGGTATGCTGCGGTAACTGCTAAGGGCCCTGCTAATGTTTTTAGCGTGCTGCAAAACTTAGCGCACGCTGACCCTGTAGATGCCTATAATATTCCTACCTTGAAACAGCATGTAGTGAAACATGGATCTATGTCGATGATTATTAGTCTTCACCGCATATCATGGAATGTAGCTGAAAAGCTTACTCTTAAATAAGTATGACGTATATATTGAAGAAGTAATTGATCTGTATATAACAGAATAAATCAAGACTAAGAGTAAGATTAAGAATGCTTATGAAGGCAGTTAATTGATCAAAAATATATATAAGAAATATTGAAATAAGTAAAAATATAAAAAACTACTGATGGGATTGATGAGGATTACGGTACCACCTCTATAAATATGCTTGGCTCATGAAGAAATATTTAGCCAATTAGGAGGTGGATACGTTGATCTGATGATCCTATTATGACAGTCTGATCATCTGATCATCTCCTCCCTCCCAGTCCCGTCCTATCTTATCTAATTTATCTAGGAATCTTCACGCTATTGACCCTTCATCTCTATCCTCCCATGTTTCAAACCTCCTCTCTACTGTGGCACCATCCACGTCTGTCAACGAGGCTGTTTCTTCTTACAACAATACTCTATCCTCTGCCTTAGACACATTTGCACCTTTGATGACACGCCCTATAAGGCGTACAAAACCCCAACCTTGGCTGACTTCTAATATCCGCTACCTACGTTCCTGTACCCGCTCCGCTGAATGCCTCTGGCGGAAATCTCGTGCCCTTGCTGATTTCTTACACTTTAAGTTCATGCTGACCTCCTTCCAGTCTGCTCTTTTACGTGCCAAACAGGATTATTATATCCAACTGACCAACTCTCTTGGCTCTAACCCTCGACTTCTCTTCATCACATTGAACTCTCTCCTCAAGGTGCCCCCTCCCCCAACTCCCCCTTCATTATCTCCTCAGACCCTTGCTGAATTCTTTCACGACAAGGTTCAAAAGATAAACCTTGAATTCTCTGCCTCGCCACCTCTCTCTCCACTAGTCCGTTCCCTTCTCTCTCCTTCCCCTCATTCCTTTTCCTCCTTTCCTGAAGTTACTATAGAGGAAACTACACTTCTCCTTTCTTCCTCAAAATGTACCACCTGTTCCTCTGATCCCATTCCCACCCACCTTCTTTAATGCCGTCTCACCTGCTCTTATTCCTTTTATCTGTCACATTCTCAACCTCTCACTTTCCACTGCAACTGTCCCTACTGCCTTTAAACATGCTGTGGTCACACCTCTCCTTAAGAAGCCTTCACTCGACCCTACTTGTCCCTCTAATTACCGACCCATCTCCCTCCTCCCTTTTTTCTCCAAATTACTTGAGCGTGCTGTTTACCACCGCTACCTTGATTTTCTCTCCTCATATGCTATTCTTGACCCACTACAATCTGGTTTTCACCCTCTCCACTCAACCGAAACTGCACTTACTAAAGTCTCCAATGACCTATTACTGGCTAAATCCATCCTCATTCTTCTTGATCTTTCTGCTGCTTTTGACACTGTCGATCACAGCATACTTCTCGATACCCTGTCCTCACTTGGATTCCAGGGCTCTGTTCTTTCCTGGTTCTCTTCCTACCTCTCCCTCCGTACCTTTAGTGTTCACTCTGGTGGATCCTCTTCTACTTCTATCCCTCTGCCTGTCAGCGTACCTCAGGGTTCTGTTCTTGGTGCCCTCCTCTTTTCTATCTACACTTCTTCCCTTGGTTCATTAATCTCATCCCATGGCTTTTCCTACCATCTCTATGCTGATGACTCCCAACTCTACCTTTCTACCCCTGATATCTCACCTTGCATCCAAACCAAAGTTTCAGCGTGCTTGTCTGACATTGTTGTCTGGATGTCTCAATGCCACCTGAAATTAAACATGACCAAAACCAAGCTTCTCATTTTTCCCCCCAAACCCACCTCCCCACTCCCCCCGTTTTCTATTTCTGTTGATGGCTCTTTCATTCTCCCTGTCTCCTCAGCTCGAAACCTTGGGGTTATCTTTGACTCTTCTCTCTCCTTCTCTGCTCATATCCAGCAGATTGCCAAGACCTGCCGTTTCTTTCTTTACAACATCCGTAAAATCTGCCCCTTTCTTTCCGAGCACTCTACCAAAACCCTCATCCACACCCTTGTCACCTCTTGTTTAGACTACTGCAATCTGCTTCTTGCTGGCCTCCCACTTAGTCACCTCTCCCCTCTCCAATCAGTTCAAAACTCTGCTGCCCGTCTCGTCTTCCACCAGGGTCGCTTTACTCATACTACCCTTCTCCTCAAGTCGCTTCAATGGCTCCCTATCCGTTTTCGCATCCTGTTCAAACTTCTTCTACTAACCTATAAATGTACTCACTCTGCTGCTCCCCAGTATCTCTCCAAACTCGTCCTTCCCTACACCCCTTTCCGTGCACTCCGCTCCATTCTTATCTGTTCCCTTCTCCACTACTGCCAACTCTAGACTTTACACCTTCTGTCTCGCTGCACCCTACGCCTGGAATAAACTTCCTGAGCCCTATGTCTTGCCCCATCCTTGGCCACCTTTAAATCTAGACTGAAAGCCCACCTCTTTAACATTGCTTTCGACTCATAACCACTTGTAACCACTCGCCTCCACCTACCCTCCTCTCCTCCTTCCTGTACACATTAATTGATTTGATTTGCTTACTTTATTTTTGTCTATTAGATTGTAAGCTTTTTGAGCAGGGACTGTCTTTCTTCTATGTTTGTGCAGCGCTGCGTACACCTTGTAGCGCTATAGAAATGCTAAATAGTAGTAGTAGTAGTAATCTAGACCTGAGTAATATAAAGGATAAGCTATTGGAGAAGTTGAGCGCATAGAGAAAGATTGACTGAATGCTCCCTTCATTATTTAAAAGTATATGAGTGCCGTATTGCTGGTTGATATAATATTCCTATGGGCATCTACATAGTTATCGTGTGCTAAAAATGCTAGCACATCTTTGTAAACAGGGCCCTTAATGTGCATGTTAACCGTGCACTTTAAAATATTTTTTGAGGGGTCTTGTCAGGGGGCATTTACATTAGAGCATGCTAACTAATTAGCATAGGAATACCACATAAGCCCTTACCACCTACAAAATGAGTAGCAGTAAGCGCTCATGCGGTAGTGTTTAAAAATTGCAATGTGCTAATGGCAACATTAGTATAGAAAAATCGTCGGCCATTTTACAGCTGCAGTAAAACTGGCCTTAGCACATGGGAAAAAACCCAGATAAGGGTGCACTAGGCTACGTTTTACTGCAACTCAGTAAAAGCATCCCTTAGATACCTATCTCACATAGGGGCCCTTTTACTAGGCTGCGTAGGTGCGTACGTGCGCCCAACACACGCTAATTCAGAACTACCACCTGGCTACTGCATGGCCCAGGCAGTAATTTCATTTTTTATGTGCACCCACTACGAGTGCCGGAAAATTTCCAATGTGCGACACTAACCGTGCGGTAATCGGAATTGTATGCGCACTGATGATTACCGCCCAGTTAATGTGTGAGACCTTACCGCTAAGTCAATGGGTGGCGGTAGGTCTCAGGCACAAAATGGACGTGTGCCAATTTTCATTTTGCCACACATCTATTTTTGGCCAAAAAAAAAAAGATCTTTTTTGCAGGTGCATTGAAAAATGAACCTGCGCGTGTCCAATAGATGCATCTACACCAGCACAGGCCACTTTTTGGCGCACCTTAGTAAAAGGACCCCATATACTAGACCGATACTAGCTTTCCAGTTTTTAGCAAATATAATTCCTGCAGCCAGAAGTAATTGCAATGCAAGTTTTATTTATTTCCTTTCTCCTAAGATCCCTATAAGAAAACTCTTCGGATCTAAATCTATTGTTAGACTAATGACTTATTTGATTTTTTTAAAATTTTTATCACATATTTCTCTCTCAAATTTTCAAATTTTATGACATTCTCACTGTTTGTAAAAGAGGTCACAGTTTCTCTCTTTTTGGCATATTCAATAGTCTGTAATCCATAAAGTCTTTACAACAACAACAACAACAACAACAACAAATCATGGTCTCCAGAGTTACAGTAATCTCTACCATTCATGGTAGCAACAACTGTATGATACCAGCCACTCATATAGACCAACAGGAGTTCAATGTTGTTCAATGTAAAAAAAAATAGAAGGGAATATTTTTTCACTCAACGAATAGTTCCACTCTGGAACTCATTGCTGGAGGATGTGGTAGCAGTGGTTAGCATATCTGGGTTTAAAAAAGGTTTGTATAAATTCCTGGAGGAAAAGTCTATAATCTGCTATTGAGACAGACATGGAGAAGCTGCTAATTGGGTTTCTGCCAGGTACTTGTGACCTGGCATTGTTTGGAAAACAGGATACTGGGCTAGATGGACCACTGGTCTGACCCAGTATGGCTACACTTATATTCTTATGTTCATAATATAGCAGATACAAAAAGAAAAAAAGAATAAGAGGAATAATTTTTCTACTGAATATTCTTCTTAAATTTTTATTTCCATGTTTTAAAGATTGAGTGAGTTCTCTTTTGGGACATTTTTGAGCTGGCTTTCATTCTAGTAGACCCAGAGAGCAACCGGACTCTTTTCATGTTTAGCTGACAAGGGGGAGGACTCACTCCATTCTGAGTGTTATTCTCTGAGAATAGCCAATAGTCCTTGCTCTATTAGCAGAATTCTGTTCTGTGATATGAAAGTTGCACTAATAAAGTATAATATCCTTTTGTTTTTTGTAAGTACATTCTGTGCAAGAGTAAATTTCTGAGGAATTTCTTATCCCTGACACCCCTGGTGCTTCCTTTTTCTTTTTCTTTCCCCCTTTCCAATCTCCCTGGGCCAGAAGTTGTTATTTCTGATCACATAAGATATGTTAGTTAGTTTTTCTGGTTCTTAAGCATCAAGAGGCTGATTTTCAATCTGTGGGACTAGCTAACTCCTGCAGTCAGTGCTGAGCCCGGATATTCAATGCCAGGTCGTTTCCAGTGACCAGGATTGAATATCCGGTTTATTTTTGGCTGGTTTCAAGATAACCGGCTAAGTTGATATTCGAACTTAGCTTGTTATCTTGAAACCAGCCAAAGATATTCCACAGTTTCATGCGGTCAAATATGGCCGCTGAACTCACTTTAAAAATCGTCAGATAGCTGATTATATCATGCGATATAACCAGCTAGTGGCTAGCTGCTAAGGGCCTTATTTTATAAAGGTTATGCTCCTAAATTTATGCTCCTAAATTATGAGTGTAATCTATTTTGGAGCATAGATTAGGCCCTAATCTATGCTCCAAAATAGATTACACTCATAATTTAGGAGCATAAATTTAGGAGCATAATCTTTATAGAATAAGGCCCTAACCGGGGATATTCAGCAGGGAGTAGCCGATTATTCTCCGCTGAATATCAGCGGATAGCTGGTTAAGTGTTATTTAACTGGTCAGTAGCTGTTTTGGATGGTTAAATAGCACTGAATATCGGAGGGAAGTAACACTAAGGGGCCTTTTTACTAAGCAAACAAAAGGCCTTACCGTGGGGTGCGCTCAGGCATCCCACAGTAATTTTGTGATTGGTGCATGCTTCCCACGCACTAAAAAACAGATTTTATTTTGTAGCACTGGGGGGGGGGGGGGGGGGGCGTAAAGGGACTGACAGTAGGCCTCTTCTGTGCTATTCGGTTAACACAGCTACACTGCCGTGCGCTAACTGATTAGTGCATGATTAGCACACAAGTCCTTACTGACTATAAAATAGGTGGTGGTAAGATGTCACATGCTTATTGCCAAGCGCTAATAGGAAAATTAGCACATGGCCATTAAATCAAATAGAAAAAGTATCTATTTTACCCATGCAGTTAAAGGATTTTAGTGGGTAGAAATGACCTGCATAAGCATGTGCATAGGCCACTTTTTACCGCAGTTTGGTACACGGGCCTCTAAGAATGGAGCTTTTTCTCCATACTTGAGTCTGTTTTTCTTAGCATCTGGGCTGTTCCATTCTGGATAAGTTGGTGTTATCTCTTCCTGCCAGCATATGAAGGTAGAGAAATTGATCTTTCACAATGATATCACTGGTATAACCTGCTGGTACTCAATGGAAAGCTCCAATATGCCTCTTCCAAAGCAGCAGAAAATCCCAGAATGCACATCTGTGTCCCATTAACCATTGCAGCTATAATGAAACAGGCATCAGAGTGTGTTTTTGACGCGTGCTGAAGCCCCCTTTTACCGTAGCGGGTAGAAGACTGTCTTTTTTTAAAAAAGAAATGACTATGCGGCAAGTGAACCACTTGCCACGCGGCCATTTCGGGGGGCAGCACACCGCCATCCATTGAGGTGGTGGTAAGGGCTCCTGCACTAACATAACCGGGCAGTGCATGGCACTGCTCGATTACTGCTGGGTAACACTGTAGCCCTGGAAGTGGCACATGCTGGGGGTGGTAACTACCGCCTGGCTGCTGTGGTAGCACAACGGTAGTTCCGGATTAACAAGCGGTAAGCCCACATTGGGCTTACCGCAGCTTCATAAAAGACCTTCTCAGAGTGTCGTGACTTCCATGAACCTCTCCTCTTCTCCTTGAAAACCAGATTTCACAGGAACTACTTTTTCCAGTACCTCCAATTCCATAGATTAATACTTGGAAAATCCTTCTCTTTCTTTTTTTTTTTTAGTAATGAATTTACACATTTTTTTTTACACGACAATACTCTTGTTATTCAGAAACACAGTAGGACCAAAAACAAATGAGATGAAATATCATAAAGCAAATAGAATCAACTTTCTTGGACCACAATCCTTAGGAAGCGTGACAAAATCATAGGCGTTTATTATTCTAATACTGTATCACCTGTATATCCTATATAATAATTCTCACCTCCAACGTTCTATTGGTCTTGCTGCCTGTGTTCGTGACTTCTTCGGAGTTGGTCTGCTAGGCTCCGTAGCACAGGCTGACGTCAGCAAACGCATTGTGACTCGAGCCTGCCTGATGCCACTGACGCGCTCAACAGCCGCCCTCCCGAAACACCTGGGGGGGTGCAGCATGACACCCCCTTCGGCATATCAACCCCCCCTTCAGCACTCAACCCCCTCGGTGCATCCCCCACGCTCCCCCCGAGTGCATTCTTGCCTGCCGTGTGCACGCTGCTGGGGGGGGGGGGGGTCGGTTCCGCTGGTTTCCTGCTCCCTCTGCCCTGGAACAGGAAGTAACCTGTTCCGGGGCAGAGGGAGCAGGGAACCAGTGGAGCCGACACCCCCCCCAGCGGCGTGCACCCAGGGCGGACCGCCCGCCCCGCCCTTGCTATGCCACTGGTCAAGGGGAAGATGCTGGATAGAGGAGTAGAGAGGATAGGGAAGACAGGAGATACTGGATCAAGGAAGGATGGAAAGAAAGGAAATATGCTTGCTCAGGGAGAGAAGGGTAGATAGTAGACATGGTGGGAGAAGGGTGATAGAAGGGAGATGCTGAATTGGGATGGGGAAGAGAGAGGGAGGGAGGAGGGACCCTGAAACTCGGAGGGAGGGAGACCCTGAAACTCGGAGGGAGGGAGGGACCCTGAAACTTCGATGGAGGGAGACCCTGAACCTCAGAGGGAGGGAGGGGGACCCTGAACCTCGGAGGGAGGGAAGGGATGCCCCTGAAACTCGGAAGGAGGGAGGGGATGACCCTGGAACTCGAAGAGAGGGAGGGAGGGAGGGAGGGGGGATGACCCTGGAACTGGGAGGGAGGGGGGGCCCCTGCCACACACTCTCATTTTCTCACACACACACACTCTGTCTCACAGACTCACTCGCACCCAGTCTCACTCTCTCTCTGTCTCACAGACACACTCGCACCCAGTCTCACTCTCTCTCTGTCACACACACACACTCGCACATTCACTCTCTCGCTCTCACAGAGTCACTCTCTCAAACACTCAAACATACACACGCCGAGGAAAACCTTGCTAGCGCCCGTTTCATTTGTGTCAGAAACGGGCCTTTTTTAAATTAGTATACAGTGGTGGAAATAAGTATTTGATCCCTTGCTGATTTTGTAAGTTTGCCCACTGACAAAGACATGAGCAGCCCATAATTGAAGGGTAGGTTATTGGTAACAGTGAGAGATAGCACATCACAAATTAAATCCGGAAAATCACATTGTGGAAAGTATATGAATTTATTTGCCTTCTGCAGAGGGAAATAAGTATTTGATCCCCCACCAACCAGTAAGAGATCTGGCCCCTACAGACCAGGTAGATGCTCCAAATCAACTCGTTACCTGCATGATTGACAGCTGTCGGCAATGGTCACCTGTATGAAAGACACCTGTCCACAGACTCAGTGAATCAGTCAGACTCTAACCTCTACAAAATGGCCAAGAGCAAGGAGCTGTCTAAGGATGTCAGGGACAAGATCATACACCTGCACAAGGCTGGAATGGGCTACAAAACCATCAGTAAGACGCTGGGCGGAGAAGGAGACAACTGTTGGTGCCATAGTAAGAAAATGGAAGAAGTACAAAATGACTGTCAATCGACAAAGATCTGGGGCTCCACGCAAAATCTCACCTCGTGGGGTATCCTTGATCATGAGGAAGGTTAGAAATCAGCCTACAACTACAAGGGGGGAACTGTCAATGATCTCAAGGCAGCTGGGACCACTGTCACCACGAAAACCATTGGTAACACATTACGACATAACGGATTGCAATCCTGCAGTGCCCGCAAGGTCCCCCTGCTCCGGAAGGCACATGTGACGGCCCGTCTGAAGTTTGCCAGTGAACACCTGGATGATGCCGAGAGTGATTGGGAGAAGGTGCTGTGGTCAGATGAGACAAAAATTGAGCTCTTTGGCATGAACTCAACTCGCCGTGTTTGGAGGAAGAGAAATGCTGCCTATGACCCAAAGAACACCGTCCCCAGTGTCAAGCATGGAGGTGGAAATGTTATGTTTTGGGGGTGCTTCTCTGCTAAGGGCACAGGACTACTTCACCGCATCAATGGGAGAATGGATGGGGCCATGTACCGTACAATTCTGAGTGACAACCTCCTTCCCTCCGCCAGGGCCTTAAAAATGGGTCGTGGCTGGGTCTTCCAGCACGACAATGACCCAAAACATACAGCCAAGGCAACAAAGGAGTGGCTCAGGAAGAAGCACATTAGGGTCATGGAGTGGCCTAGCCAGTCACCAGACCTTAATCCCATTGAAAACTTATGGAGGGAGCTGAAGCTGCGAGTTGCCAAGCGACAGCCCAGAACTCTTAATGATTAGAGATGATCTGCAAAGAGGAGTGGACCAAAATTCCTCCTGACATGTGTGCAAACCTCATCATCAACTACAGAAGACGTCTGACCGCTGTGCTTGCCAACAAGGGTTTTGCCACCAAGTATTAGGTCTTGTTTGCCAGAGGGATCAAATACTTATTTCCCTCTGCAGAATGCAAATAAATTCATATACTTTCCACAATGTGATTTTCCGTATTTAATTTGTGATGTGCTATCTCTCACTGTTACCAATAACCTACCCTTCAATTATGGGCTGCTCATGTCTTTGTCAGTGGGCAAACTTACAAAATCAAGCAAGGGATCAAATACTTATTTCCACCACTGCAGCAATACGTACAAACATAAAGACTTCACATGATTACCTATCTTATTCTTCTATTTACAACGTTATTATTATTTTATTTTTTTTTAAATCAAGAAAAGCTTTTAGTTGCTCAGGGGAGTAAAAAGTGTATTTTGTCTCTCCATATTGGACCAAACATTTACATGGATAAGAAAGAAAAATGTTCCCCCTAAATTAATGTTTCCTGTCTCATAGCCAAAAACAATTTTCCTCGTTCTTGAGTTGACTTGGTAACATCTGGATAAATCCAAATGTTTTTCCCTCCAAAAAACACATTTGAATATCTAAAGGAAAAATCCTTCTCTTTCTGCTCTGTTTCTAATTCCATCTCCAAGTGGCTCTTATAATAGCCATATCTGCGCAAGCATATTAAACTGTAGCTTAGAAGCCCTGCACGTTCGTCAGGGCTTCTCCTCCAATCCTATGATTGCCTATGGAAAGTCTCTTGGCCCCTATGGAAGTAGGGAAATGCTGTCGTCTCTGATCCTACCCCATCTCTTGCCTTGAGATTTACACCTTTCTGCCTCTTCTGATATACAATAGTATAAGGTTACCAGTAACATTTTGAGTGATTAAGACCTTTCAGTGCTTAAGTCAATTACAGCTGCTCTGCTTATTAGTTATTACTGTAAAAGTGTCCATGATCTTCATAGATTAGGGTCATGAATTATCTCATTCAGCTGTGTAGTTTGTGATGAACACTGCATCTAAAAATTATAATAAATAGCTGTAGTTTAAAAATGGCCAGCTATGAGTCAATACTGTAGCAACCAACCTCTCCTCCCTAAACCAACCTCTCCTCTTCCCCCATTCTCTATTTCTGTGGATAACACTCTCATCCTCCCTGTCTCATCAGCTTGTAACCTTGGGGTCATCTTCAACTCCTCTCTCTCCTTCTCTGCACATATTCAGCAGACTGCTAAAACCTGTTGTTTCTTTCTCTAGAATATCACCAAAATTTGCCCTTTCCTTTCTGAGCACACTACCAGAACTCTTATCCACACTCTTATCACCTCTCGCTTAGACTATTGCAACTTGCTTCTCACAGGTCTCCCACTTAGCCATCTCTCTCCTCTTCAATCTGTTCAAAATTCTGCTGCACAACTTATATTCCACCAGTGTCGATATGCTCATTTTATCCCTCTCCTCGAGTCGCTTCACTGGCTTCCTATCCATTTACGCATATAGTTCAAACTCCTCTTATTGACTTATAAATGCATGCACTCTGCAGCTCCTCAGTACCTCTCCACTCTCATCTCTCCCTATATTCCTCCCCGGGAACTCCGTTCATTGGGTAAATCTCTCTTATCTGCACCCTTCTCCTCCACCTCTAACTCCATACTCCATTCCTTTTATCTTGCTGCACCATATGCCTGGAATATTCCTGAGCCGGTACATCAAGCTCCATTTCTGGCCGTCTTCAAATCTAGGCTAAACGCCCACCTTTTTGATGCTGCTTTTAATTCCTAACCCTTACTCACTTGTTCAATACCCTTATTTTATCATCCCCACTTTAGTAATTCCCTTATCTCTTATTTGTCCTGTTTGTCTGTCCTAAGCAGGGGCATAGCTAGGTTGGGGCATGGGATGCCACAGATTTAGTCCGGGCACCCTCCACTTTCGATCCCTCCGCCGCTGCCGCCGCAAGGTACCTTTGCTGGCAGGGGTCCCCAACCCCCGCAAGCCTTAGTCTTCTTCATCGCCAATCTCCAGTGCATTCGTTCACTTCGCTGATCTGTGCTGTGAGTCCTGCACGTTCCCACTTAAAGGAATGTGCAGGACATGCTGGACGTTAGGACTCACAGCACAGATCAGTGAAGTCCAGCACTGAAGAAGACTAAGACTGGTGGGGGTTTGGGACCCCTACCAGCAAAGGTACCTTGTGGCGGCGGGGGTCAAATGTGGTGGGGGAGGGTCAGTGGCATTGTCGTCGAAAGTGGCAGGGAAGGGTCGGCGTCGGCGGCATGGGGGTTGAAAGTGTGAGGGGGGGGGCTAAAATGTGCCCCCCACCTTGGGCTCTGGACCCCCCCTCCCGCCGAGGTCTGGCTACGCCTCTGGTCCTAAGTAGATTGTAAGCTCTGTTAAGCAGGGACTGTCTCTTCATGTACAAGTGTACAGATCTGCGTATGTCTAGTAGAGCTATAGCAATGATTAGTAGTAGAAGCATCTCTGGAGTCTTGCAATAGACATTTTTTAATCAAATATTCTGAGTTTTATTTATTTACTGCTGGATTTATTATGGAAAAATCAATCGTAGCATTTTCAAAAATGTGCAAAATAGAATACAACTTATATGAAAGCATCAGGGTGTTTCATTTATTTATTTAAATTTTATTCATTTAATCCACAGAAAATCTAGGAGCTTCAAAGCTGCACTAGCAATTCCCGCATGGCAAGTGAGAGGAAGCCCATAGGAATTGAATGGGCTTCCTCTCATTTGCCACACAGAGAATCGGTCGCCTCGGCCTAAGACCGGCCCTGCTGCCATTAATTGGGTGCCAGCATTTACACCAACCTTTGACAGATATAAATTCTCACGCCCAAAGTTAGGTGTGAAATGCGCACTTAGCTAGTATTCTATAAAGGACACTGTGCTCAGAGCACCCTTTTCACAAGATTCGTATCATGACTGCATCTTGAGTATTGCATTCAGTTCTGGTTGCCATATCTCAAAAAAGATATAGCGGAATTAGAAAAGGTTGAAAGAAGAGCAACCAAAATGATAAAGGGGATGGAACGCCTCTTGTATGAGGAAAGGCTAAAGAGGTTAGGGCTCTTCAGCATAGAAAAGAGAAGGATGAGGGGAGATATGATTGAGGTCTACAAAAGCCTGAGTAATGTAGAATGAGTAGAAGTGAATCAATTTTTTACTTCTTCTAAAAGTACAACGACTAGGGGACACTCAAGGAAATTACATGGAAATTGTTTTAAATCAAATAGGAGGAAATATTTTTTTCACTCAACGAATAGTTCAGCTCTGGAATTTTGTGCCAGAGGATGTGGTAAGAGTGGTTAGCGTATCTGGGTTTAAAAAAGATTTGGACAAGTTCCTGGAGGAAAAGTCCATAGTCTGCTATTGAGACAGACATGGGTAAGCAACTACTTGCCCTGGGATTCGTAGCATGGAATGTTGCCACGATTTGAGTTTCTGCCAGGTACTTGTGACCTGATTTGGCCACTGTGGGAAACAGGACACTGGGCTAGATGGACCATTGGTCTGACCCAGTATGGCTACTCTTATGTTCTTATGTTCTAATACTAGTTTAGTGTGAATCATCCCAGCACCCAACTTTGGGTGCCATGTATTGAATCTAGCCCTGACTGCTTTATTAGTAGTATTTCTAGAAAGTACATGTGTCATGACCGACCTCTAAATTATATCTGATTTTCATAACATTTTGCATGGTTGGTTCAGAGGTAGAGGATAATAAAAAATAGAGGGATACCACATGTACCACATATGGTATCTTAGAGTTCACTTTTTGGTGTCACCTTATATACAGTCCACACCTTATGACTCAATCAAACTTTATTACATGGTATCTTATATCAAACTAGTAAAAAAGGCCCGTTTCTGACACAAATGAAACGGGCGCTAGCAAAGTTTTCCTCGGAGTGTGTATGTTTGGGAGAGTGTATGTGAGAGTGACTGTTTGAGAGTCAGAGTGAAAGTGTGAGTGTGTGAGAGAGAGAGTGAGTCTCTCCCTGAGCCCTGCCCTCCCAATCCATGGCCATCCATGTTTCTCTGTCACCTGCCCCCTCCATTCATCCCTATCCTGCATTTCCCCTCTCTGCCTGAGGCCTGCCCTGCAATCCATATCCATCCATGCCCATCTGTCCCCTCCATTCATCCCTATCCAGCAATTCCCCTCTCCCTGAGTCCTGCCCTTCCAATCCATGCCCACCCATGCTCCTCTGTCACCTGGCCCCTCCATTCATCCCTATCCAGCAATTGCCCTCTCTCCCTTAGGCCTGCCCTGCAATCCATATCCATCCATGCCCATCTGTCCCCTCTATTCATCCCTATCCAGCAATTCCCTCTCTCCCTGAGTCCTGCCCTCCCAATCCATGCCCATCCATGCTCCTCTGTCCCCTGCCCCCTCCATTCATCCCTATCCAGCATTTCCCCTCTCTGCCTGAGGCCTGCCCTGCAATCCATATCCATCCATGCCCATCTGTCCCCTCCATTCATCCCTATCCAGCAATTCCCCTCTCCCTGAGTCCTGCCCTTCCAATCCATGCCCATCCATGCTCCTCTGTCACCTGGCCCCTCCATTCATCCCTATCCAGCAATTGCCCTCTCTGCCTGAGGCCTGCCCTGCAATCCATATCCATCCATGCCCATCTGTCCCCTCTATTCATCCCTATCCAGCAATTTCCCTCTCTCCCTGAGTCCTGCCCTCCCAATCCATGCCCATCCATGCTCCTCTGTCCCTTGCCCCCTCTCCCTGAGCCCTGCCCTCCCATCCATGCTCCTCTGTCCCCTGCTGCCTCCATTCATCCTTTTCCAGCAAGTCCCCTCTCTCCCTTCCATGGCCCCCCCTCGCATCCATGCTCCTCTCTCTCCCATGTCCCAGCCTGGCCCGCCCTCTTCTCCCCCACCCCCTTCGCATCCATGCATCCCTTTTTGTTTTTTTTATTCTAAAGCAATGATGCCCACTCCAGCTCAGCATTCAGGCCTTGGGGAGCCATAGTATTTAACTTATAAATCCAGGCGGCATATCCAAATGCTATTGTGTTTTCTTTTTATTAAATACAACTGGGATTTATAATGGCATCACTGTGAGAGGTCCAAAAGGCATCTATTCTAAGCCTGTAAAAGCAACATAGGCACCAGTCTTCCTTTATAGAATACACACCAAGAGCCAGTCCCTATAACATGCAAATCCCGATGCACACACTTATACCTTCTCCAAGATTGGTGTAAATAAGCGCATGTAATTTACATATTTACTTGTTTGTTTTACAAAATATATGCATTCATTGGAACTCTGCTCCTGCTCCGCCAAAACCGCGCCCCCCAGGAATGACTACACATAGTACGTATATAAGACGGTGCCATTTCATCACCACTTGTGTTTAAACAAGTGTATAGTGCCATACAGTTTTATGAAAGGCCTTGTCTGCATGTAAAACAGCCTTAACATGTGGAAAAAAATATTTATAAAGTCATCCCATAGTACCTTGAACATGTGGATTGAAGAAGCTACAACACCCTAACACTGAACACGGTTCTTTTCTTTAAAAGATGATCCCTTGAGTAAAGCTTGTGCTCAGAAAGCATTCCAGGGGTAAAGTGAGTTCTGTTTCAAACATTGCAATGCAGAAGGTGAAACTGCTCATAAGTGAACAGCAATAAAAGAAAGAAGAGAGAAAGTGCTAGTAAAGAAAAAAAATGAAAAGAAAAGAAAAACACCTGAAAAACAAAGCCTCAGGCACTCAAGAATTGTATTCATCAAGAAAAGAGATGAGGACAACTCAGCTTTTTTTGGCTCATTTGTGCGAGCTCTAAGGACTAGAAAGAGAAATAAAGACTGGCAGTGATGTATTGATATCAGCAGCTTACAGAATACCTAAGGTGGAGACAGACATTTTTTATTTAGAACCAATAAAAATGACTGTTCTGGCAACACTGAAGTTTTGAAAACTGTAATAACAATATCATGAAGTTCATACATCAATCTTTGGATGAAGAAGAATGACAAAAGAATAATCTCTGCAGAAGCATAGATTTCACCTCTCTGTAGAACCATAACCTGATCTCATGCAGAGATACTATCCCAGTAATGGAGAAAGCCTTCTTCGAATGCTTCACATAATAAGCAAAAAAAAATCATCTTAAGATGGCAAATGGATGAACCATAGAGAAATAAAATGCATAATGTTAGAAAAATATATAAAGGGCAAGAGATGTTTTATTTATTTATTTATTTATTTATGTGTTGCATTTGTATCCACATTTTCCCACCTATTTGCAGGCTCAATGTGGCTTACAATTTTCCATCATGGCATGTCATTTCAGAATACATATACAATTGGTATATATATATATATATATATATATATATATATATATATATATATATATATATATATGTATATATATATATATTTATAGAACATGAATGCTAAATGAACAATTGGGTAAAAAAGGGAAAATATACAAATGGTATCACATATTGAACATGGATTGCATACTAAAATTAAACAATACGATATAGGGAGAAAGTAATCCGATTGTTAAGTAAATGATGGTGAATTACAGTTCCAATTATGTCGTATTAATGAGATATATCTGCAGTGCTTTACAGAAGTTAATTAGGTTGTGAATTATTTTCAGGTCCAATGGTAGAGCATTCCACATTTGTGAACTCAAGTATGAAAAACTGGATGCATGTATTAATCTATATTTTAGACCTTTATAGCTGGGGAAGTGAAGATTTAGGAATGTGCGTGCCGATCTTTATTCCTGGGTGGTGGGTCAATAAGGTCTGACATGTAGGTCAGAGCATCACCGTGAATTATTTTATGCACCAGAGTGCATATTTTGAAAGTTATACGTTCTGCTCTGTCTCCTGATAGGCTCTCTCTACTCAGGAGATTAGCATGCAGTTAACCAGAATATAGAACATCACTGTGAAGACTCAGAACTCTTGAACCAAATCTTCTTAAATGCAAATTCAAACAAAAGAAAATGAATTACAGTCATTTTTTTCTTACATTTGTACCCTGTGCTTTCCCACTCATAGCAGGTTCAATGTGGCTTACATATTATATACAGGTACTTATTTGTATCTGGGGCAATGGAGGGTTAAGTGACTTGCCCAGAGTCACAAGGAGCTGCCCGTGCCTGTAGTAGGAATTGAACCCAGTTCCCCAGGACCAAAGTCCACCACTCTAACCACTAGGCCACTCCTCCATTCCAGTTAGAGATGCTGGACAAGAGTCTCTGCCTTAAAGAACTGGGCGTCTGTTCTCTACCAGCTCGCCCTGTGTACAAGGGATCTGGGAGATCTCAGCACCAAGTTGAGAGAGTACAAGCTGTGAATACTTTTAAAGTGGTAAAAACTTGGTTATTTTATAGTAGTTTAAAGGGAGTGTATGCAACAAGTTACAGCAAGCCAGCTCACAGTTCTTAGAAAAGCATGCTGCAGACACTCTCTCAACCCCAGTGGAGAGAGAAGGGGCAGGCTACAACCCAGTAAACATAGGGACAAGGGCCGGCCAATATGAAAAATCCAATAAGGCATAGGGAACTGGGACACGTGCTCAGGAAAAGTCTATTACATAGCAGTGCAGGAAGACTAAGATTTGTAGTCAAAAGGCACTTCCTGACTTTCTTAAGGGCCCAAGCATTGCAAACTGTTACAGGCAATGCAATCTGATATAAACAATGTCCAACATATACATATAAACAACATGCACCCTGCCTTCGTGCAAATGACCTGCGGTGTCTGCATGTAATCATTGACTCAACCCCCTCCAACCAAATTCCCGTTCTTTTGTATAAATACTATTTTGTTAATGTTTTTTTTTTACATTTTTGTAATTTTTTAGAATTTTTTGTGTTACAATACTTGATTGTGCTTCTTGACGAAACTCTCTTCAACTATCATGTGCCTCTATGTATGCAATATGCTTTTCTGATGGCACATTATGATAAAACATCAAACATGATACTTTTCTGGTGACAATTATGATAAAACATCAGATTCGGTGAAACTTATCTGTATTTAGAGATAATCCATTGGCCAACGAGACCCCGACAGGTACTCATTTCGCAGTCTGCTTTGTCAAGAGGTCAATTCTGTCTTCTGCTGATATAGGCTTATTACAGCTGAAATCATGACTATTGCTGATATTATCTCAATATCACTTCTTTCGCTAATGCTGTCTTAATACGTCTCTTCTGCTGTCTTGATGCAGCAATGCTGTCCTGTGAAAGAGAGTCCTGATGAACTATCACGCAACTGCCAGTGAACAAAATAAGGTGTAGTAACCCAGCGCATACTTACTTGGTGTAGCTCTTCAATTGACTCACCACGATCTGTTATAAAAGAAGATGGCGGCGGCGTTTATTTATCAGCTGATAAACCGGAAATGCTTCATAGAGCTACCGGAAGCTCACATCAGCTGTATTATGATGACAACAACAATGCCACAACTAGTTACATATAGCATCCCCAATGCATATGTGTATTGAGGCCCATAGGATGCATAGAGGGACATAATTGAACGGAAACGCCTATCTCCATGGGCGTTTATCTCCGAGAACGGGTCCATGAAGGGGCGGGCCGAACCGTATTTTCAAAAAAAATGGATGTTTTTGAGCTGGGTGTTTGTTTTTTTTTAGCGATAATGGAAACTAAAAACGCCCAGCTCAAAAACGTCCTATCCGAGCCATTTGGTCGTGGGAGGGGCCATGATTGGTAGTACACTGGCCCCCCTGATATTCCAGGATACCAACTGGGCACCCTAGGTCAGTGCGGTGGACTTCAGAAAAAGCTCCCACACGCATAGCTCCATTACCACGGGTGCTGAGCTCCCAACCCCCCTCCCCCAAAACCCACTACCCACAAATGTACAACACTACCATAGCTCTTAGGGGTGAAGGGGGCACCTACATGTGGGTACAGTGGGTTTTGGAGGCCTCCCATTTACCAGCACAAGTGTTACAGGTGGGGGGGGGGGGGATGGGCCTGGGGCCACCTGGCTGAAGTGCACTGCGGTACCCAATAAAAGTGCTCCAGGGACCTGCATACACGCAGGCCTCTAGGACTTGTTGCTGCTGTATAACATTGGCACACCAGTTGACACCTGAAGACTAATCTCTCCGAAAACGTCCTTTATTGGAATAACCGCGTTTACTCACAGTTAACTGCAGATCAGAGGTTGTGCCCCACTAGCAACGAGTCTCCCTGGTACTGAGATGAGCAGTAGGTCAGAGCTGGCAGAATGGTGTACAATGCCCTCTTTCAGCCACATTCAAGGGAAGAACTAAGTTCTGTAACGTGGCTAACACAGGAAAGGGAACTAAAACTGGCTTACAAAAATTGGCCACTACCACATGGACTACAACAGGAAACACAACAGGGCACACTCTGACCCAGTAGGCAGGGGGAAAAGCACCATGGGAAAAGACGCTAACAACTACCAACATCGTGAGACTGTAACACATGCTAATGAAATCACGGATCCCAATACCCTACACCCACCACAATGCAATGCTGATGTGACCCTGTACTGCACCCGAGAGCCACATCTGACCCAGGGAAAGGCTGTGACAGGATCAAACACATTCTGCTGTCATGGAGGTGGGTACGGCATTTGAGGCTGGCATAGAGGCTGGAAAAAAAGTTTTTAAAGTGGGTTTTTTTTGGTGGGAGGGGGCTAGTGACCACTGGGGGAGTCCAGGGAGGTGATCCTCGATTCCCTCCAGTGGTCATCTGGGCAGTTGGAGCACTTTTTTGGGGCTTGTTCGTGAAAAAAAAGGGTCCAAAAAAGTGACCCCAAATTGCAGTAAAAACGCCTTTTTTTCGATTATCAGCTAAAGACACCCATCTCTCCTTGGCTGATAACCATGCCCCAGTTCCGCCTCCACCACGCCTCCGACACCCCCCCCCCATCAACTTTATTCGTTTCTGCGACGGAGTGCAGTTGGAAACGCCCAAAATCGGCTTTCGATTATACCGATTTAGGCGTCTTTGCGAGAAAAACGCCCATCTCCTGATTTGGGTCGAAATATAGGCGTTTTTCTCTTTCGATTATAAGCTGGATAGTGTCAAGATGATAAACCCAAAATAATTCCTTCTGTAGTAATGTCCTGTTGATGTCTCCTCCTCGTACAGAGGGAATAAGATGATCGATGATCATGCATTGTAAATCTTTGAAATCACGTGTGTGAGACATACAATGTTGTACCAGTGGGGCTCCAATGGGTTGTTGAGTAATGCGGGAACGATGTTCTATGATTCGGGCATGTAATGTTCTGGTGGTCTTGCCTATATAAAACTTGTTGCAAGGAAATCTAATTAAATAGACCACCCTGGAAGTTAGACAATCAGTATGGTATCTGAGTTTGTATAACTTATTGTTGCCCCCGTTGCTGAAGCTATCCACCTGGATGGCCATCGGACATGTACTACAATTGCGTCTTTCGCACTTAAAATGTCCTACTGGTGAATTTTCTTCCTGGGGTTGGCAGACCGCTGGTAATGCAGCTGGACTTAAAATTTCTTTCAAATTCTTCGTACGGGAAAAAGCTATCCTCAGATGTTGATCTACAAAGGCTGGGTGGGTATGCAGAACATCCCAATGTTGCTTAATGATTCCAGCAGCTGTATCTCATCCTGCCACGAACCGCATGACAAAAGTGAGTGTAGGGTCCGTGTGTGTAGTGGAGGACTTACTTTGTAAAAGAAGGTGTCTGTTATTGTACTTAGCGCGTTTGTATGCGCTTCAGAGCACATGTTGAGGATAGTGTCTTTCATGTAAATTATGGTGAAATCTGCCTGCTTGTGTTTTGAAGTCTGCTTTGTTTGTGCAAATCCATGTCAATAGAATGAGTGGGCACAAGTGGTGAATTAGCGTGTAACTTACAGTATTCCATAAGTTACACAAATAAATGTTGTACATGCCCATACTCCACCGCTTGAAGTCTCGGTAGCCATTTTGAAGCAGTGCCAGCACCGAGCATGGTCGGTGGCAGCAATGGGCAGGAAAGAGGGGGTTCTTTCCTGCTCTGAAGAGACCACTAGGTACATGAGGGGAGGACACTCTGAGGTCTGCCCGCTAGCCAGTCAGCCAGTCAGCTTGCCCACCTGCAAGCCAGACTGCCCTCAAACCTGGACAAATGGGCAGGCTAGTAAAATCTGCCCAGACACCTTGCGGTGCCCTCAAAATGAGGACATGTCTGGGTGGTAACCGTAGTCCAGACTCTGTGTCTGGTGAGGCCAGGATTACACATGTTTCACAGGTCCCGCTGACAGGGAGTAGAGCACAGGAACCAATGGCATAACATCTGATAGCTGTAACTAGTATCTATCCACACCAGAATTCATGTTGGATTGGGTTGGGGAGGGGAAGGGTATGTGTACAGGGGCTTGTTGGTAACACTGTCCAACGTATCATCTAGGGGGAGAGGTTGCTGGACAATGGTCAGGAGGGGTAGATATACACACCTGCATATGTGCAGCTGCCTGATGAGGGTACACCTACTGCATGTGTGCAGGTGTTCTGTGGTCTGGCTGCTGGGGTTCCTTCTCAGCATCCTTGCAGTTTTATATAGGCCTCTGGGATAGAAATGAGGAGACAGCAACGTGTTATGGAAAAATTATTAAATAACATGTATTTTCATATTGTAACATTACAACATAAGACATCTTCATTTACTATGAACTGTCAAATGTTGGCATTTGTGGCAACATTGTAAAAATAAATGTAGCTTTGAAATCTGAAAACATTATTGCTTGCCCTTCTTGCCCTCTAGTGTGGAACTATTGGCAGGTATTATAGGTGAGCTGCAAGATACCAGTTGATGTTAAGGTCTACCTGGCCAGTTTGCACAGGCATGTGCGTTAGCCCTCATGGCTGAGGGTATGGGGATTTGTGGAGAGTGTGTTTGCTCGGCTTACCAGGGTTGCCCAGATTTACTGCCAAACCCTTCTTGCTGTGGCTTGGGGTACCCTGGACCTGTCCTTCCTTAAGAGGAGGTTCTCATTTTGGATGACCAGAAGGGCAAGGTAGTCACTTTCCTTGTCTGAAAAGTTCCTCTGCCTCCTGACCTCCATCTTCTATGTGCATGTGAGGGCTCAGTAGAGGGCATTGTACATATTGGTTGCGGTGGCCCATGGGCACAGGGCTGGTCAGGTCATTGCCAGGAGGGGGGCTGTGTTAGCGCAACACAGGGCTAGATATTTTGCGCTGCACAGAGACTTTAGTGCAAGATGTCCAGCACCCTAAAACTTTTAGTTCTACACTTTTAATGCTGTTGCTGGGGGCCCTGCTGGATATTTTGCACTACAAATGGGGACTGTAGGCAAACTTTGTACATGAAAAACATATGCAAGGTACACTAGAGGACTTTTCCCTAAGAACTAAATTAAGGGTCAATCAGGTTTCAGCGGGTTTTTTTGGCACACATTTTCTTTTCTACTAGCAGTTGGAGGATTTAAAGTCTTTGCACAGATGATATCATTTCAAAATCATGCAAAGAGGAAAGAAATTACTTTTCAGAAAGAAGAGTACAATTTTCCTGCTATCAAATCAAGTAATTCAGTTGTAATTGGATTTTAGGATGAGCTGTATTGAACGTGCTAGTGCTTCCCAGCAAGAGATTCAGACCCCAAGTGTGTTTTTTTAAATACCATATTAGGAAAAGAACACAAAGAAAAATGAATGGATTATAATTAAAACTAAAGAAGGCAATGCTTTGAATGTGAGTCTTTGGGATTTGGCCAAGTAATGTGGAGGGGCATAATCGAACAGCACCGGCCAAATAGATGTCCGGCCATCTATATGGCTGGCGCCGTAAAGTGGCGGCCGAACTGTATTATCGAAAAAGATAGCCGGCTATCTTTTGTTTTGATAATACGGTTGGAGCTGGCCAAATGTCAGCATTTGGGCCAGCTTTAGAGATGGCCGGCATTGGTTTTTGGTGATAATGGAAACTAATGCCAGCGATCTCAAACCTGGTCAAATGCAAGGCATTTGGTCATGGGAGGAGCCAGCATTTGTAGTGAACTGGCCCCCCTGACATGCCAGGACACCAACTGGGCACCCTAGGGGGCACTGCAGTGGACTTCAAAAATTGCTCCCAGGTGCATACCTCCCTTACCTTGGGTGCTGAGCCCCCCAAATCCCCCCCAAATCCCCCCCCCAATACCCACTCCCCACAACTCTACACCACTACCATAGCCCTAAGGGGTGAAGGGGGCACCTAGATGTGGGTACAGTGGGCTTTGGGTTTTTTTGGAGGGCTCAACATTTACCACCACAAGTGTAACAGGTAGGAGGAGGATAGGCCTGGGTCCACCTGCCTGAAGTGCACTGCACCCATTAAATACTGCTCCAGGGACCTGCATACTGCTGTCAAGGAGTTGGGTATGACATTTCAGGCTGGCAAATTTTTTTTTAATGTTTTAGGGTGGGAGGGGGTTGGTGACCACTGGGGGAGTAAGGGGAGGTGATCCCCGATTCCCTCCGGTGATCATCTGGTCAATTGGGGCACTTTTTTGAGACTTGGTCCTAAAAATAAATGGACCAAGTGAAGCCGGCAAAATGCTCATCAGAGCCGGCCATCTTTTTTCAATTATCGGGCGAAGCCGGCCATCTCGTAAACAACGCCCCCGTCCCGCCTTCTGTACCCTGCCTTGAAGTTTGGCCGGCTCCGCGACGGAACGCAGTTGGTGCTGGCCAAAATCGGCTTTCCATTATACTGATTTGGCCGGCTTCAGGAGATGGCCGGCCATCTCCCGATTTGTGTCGGAAGATGGCCGGCGTTCTCCTTCGAAAATAAGCTGGAAAGGGGCCAACATTCAAAAGATTCACCTGTTACCTTTGAGAGTTAACCAAACAAAGCTTATCTTTTAAAATTTAACTTCCCACTGACCTGTTAACTCTTGTCTAGATAACGCTTCTGTACTAAACGTTGACCAGTTAAGGGGGGGAAGTTATCAACATGGACTACCATTAAGATGTATTATTTTACTGTTAACCTCAGTGACTAGATCTCAATGAATAAAATGGGACCTACAGTATGCTATAATAGCACAGGTTAATGGCAGCCCTTGTTGATAGCTATGGCCCTAAGTATTGAAGGGGGCAAGACATTTCTTGGGCACAGTTATCATTTATATATCATTGATATTCAGGGCTATCCAGTTAATATCTGTCTAAAATGTAATTGAATACAGATAATCTAGTTAAGTTTAAACAGGCATATTTAAAACTGATGTCGTAACAGGTTATTTGTTTGGATA
Organism: Microcaecilia unicolor; assembly: GCF_901765095.1. Taxonomy (NCBI): domain Eukaryota; kingdom Metazoa; phylum Chordata; class Amphibia; order Gymnophiona; family Siphonopidae; genus Microcaecilia; species Microcaecilia unicolor. The sequence goes on along the minus strand of NC_044039.1, from coordinate 156,553,520 downwards.
TCACCGTTAAAGTTATCTGGTTCTCACTGTAGTTCTAGTTTTGAACTTAAATCCCAAACCAGTTTGCTTTTTGTAATCCCTGAAGCAGGCCACATAATGAATCCGCACAGGGCTATGAATAATTCAGAACTGGTTTAAAATGCCACTACTGGAAAAGGATGAATTGGCAGCTATATACTTGCATATTGCCACCCTAGTTTAGTGACGCTGCTCTCACCTTTACAAAAGGGATCATTAGGAAGTGTTCAATACGTAACACAAATTATTCTGTTATCTATCTTTGGAATTCTGTCTTTGGTAGAGAGTTCAATATGGTCCTTGTGTCATCTTGCATCTTTCCTAGTGCATTTGAGAACTCATTTATGGATCATGATACTTGAGTTTTGAGGAATTAACACTTTAAGTACAGAACCTGATGAAATTAGAGCAACAGTTCAACAACAGGTCAATCAAATACTCTTGCTGACTCAGATGTGTGATGTTGGTTTCAGGCACTGTTTTCTACCCATTAGTCTTTATAGTAAAAGCCTGAGTATCCAAAACATTAGTGACAAGTAATATTAAATCTAGATTGAGTTAAGTGTGTACTAGTTAGAAACAGACATGACATTTTAAGATACATAATTTTTTAGAGTAGCTTCTTGTGTTTCCTGTCCTCTTCCTACACATTGATGGATGTTAGCATTCAAGATAGAATACAATAAAAGTTAATCAGTGCCTTTTGCAGCCCACAGCGTGCCCAAGTGGTCTGCCACCTACTGTGTTTAAGTACTAGCCAAGTCCGACCCTGTTTAATTTCTAAAATCCAATAAAATCAGGGTCTCACAGGTCAATGGTATATATATATATATATATATATATATATATATATATATATATATATATATATATATATATATATATATATATATATATAGATAGATAGATAGATAGATAGATAGATATATATATATATATATAGATAGATAGATAGATAGATAGATAGATAGATAGATAGATAGATAGATAGATAGATAATACAGTATATAGGATCACAGCAGTGCTAAGAATTGGGAACACTTTTATGCTGGATGCAGAAAGGGGGAAGGAAGAAAGAAACCTCCTTGTGCAGTGCTTTGCAACCCAAGGGAAGCAGCACGGGTAGGCTGTACGGGTAAAGGGTTGGAGAGCTTAGGGGTTGCACATTTTGTATGCAGAGAAGGAGGAAAAGCGGTACTTCCTTATGTATTTCTGTGGAAACAAGAGGAAGCCCTGGCAGGCTCAGCCTGGAAGAGGGGTAGACTGCCTAAGAGCAACTAGTGCTGTGGGACAAGAGAGGAGCATTGGTAAGAGAGAATCCTCACTGGTACGTGTTTGATGTCCTACTGTTTGTAAAGGAAAGGGGAAGTATTATTTTGTTACTGGTGTCTTTTATGTATTATGGAAATCCTATGAGAAGATGTCAAGAATAAAGAAAACCCATAAGATCAATTATGGATGGATAATGTTGGTGTTGCTTATGGTGAAAGGATAAAGAAAAATGGGTGTGTGTGTGTGGGGGGGGGGGGGGGGAGATATATACTCGATAGAAAGATAATTAAAATATTTGCAATGTGAGTCTTAAAGTCTTAGGAATTAAAAATTAAAATGAATGAAATTTGATGTATTGAATTAATTAATTAACAAATTAATTAGCAAAAAGGGGTAAACAAAATAAGAAGGGATTACTAGAGATGTTGAGGTTTAGTAAGGAATCCAAATTAGAACAGAAAGAATGGTGACTTCAAAGGGAATGTAAATTTTGTTTTTCTTTTTAAGGTTGGGGCGGAACAAAAGAGCACGAGAAAATCAGGAAAATTGGTGGGCTGCAGGCTGAGGAGAATTGATGGGCAGCAAGGAGGAAAGCTAGTTGAGGGAACTGAAGCAAGAAATTTCATCCCACCCAATGCCTCCCAAAATTTAGTAGAATGAGGGTTGAGATTTCGATCTTGGGTAATTTTGTAGTTGGGATAGCGATGTTTAGGGATGTTAAAAAGGGTAGTTTAAGTTGCAACTACGATAATTTAAATGATAAATTTTCAAGCAGCCTTCATGTAAGGACAATGAATTTACTGGCTATATGGATTTTACAGTGTAATCTGCTTGTACGCAAAACCACCAGAAGCAGAAGTGAGGACTTGACGTCAATGGAGGTCTCACTTTCCAAGGGGGTTCATGGAGTATTAATACATTTGATGGAATATCTTCAGCTAGGTCGGCACCGACTAGCTTTATAAAAGGTAATAAGAAAAGTGAAGGTTGCATTGAAATATTGATAATAAAATTTGTATTTGTGTTGGTTATGAATTTTTGATTGGTTAATAAAGCTGCAGACAAAATTATTTCTCCAATTTATAAAGTTGTCATAGTATTCTTTGTTCATGTGTGAGTCAGGAATGTATGCGATGCAAGCACCAATATTAAGGCTTGTATTTTCTGTTTGGTGAGAAATGCTGGGAAGTGTGGTTATATTAGGAAAAAGGGTTCTCATAGGGTTAGGTTGGGCTAGTTTTGGATGGAAGTAGGAAAAGCAGGAACTTGTATAATGATCTCCATGAGGCATTTTTACTAATATAATAGTACAATATACAATACTGGCTAAACACTACAGAGTATAAAAAGTTAAAAAGAAAAAAAAGCAGTTTGAGCTAATAAGATGAAAGGGTGTGTGACAGAAAATTTCTAGAACAAATTAGAAATCAACTTATGTCCACTTTCAGCCTAAACTGAAAGCATCAAAGCAACAAAGGTCTCAACACAAACAAAGCCTGGTAACCACTCATACAAAAGGAAAATCTAAGATCAAAATAATCAATGCCCAGAACTAACAACATCCTTCTCACTTCAAAGCTAAAAAAAAAAAAAATGTCCAGGACCAACAACCTCCTCCACACTTCAGATTATTCACCAACAGTTTTACCATATTTTCTTCAAGCTGGAGGTGCTAAATTTATAAGACTTTTCACACATCAAACAATCCAGTCCCACACAGAGTCCACTACTTCATCCTGAAGAAAGCCACAGTAAAATGGCTATAACTTCAGAGGGATCAATTTGACCTTAGGAAATTGAAAGACTGAGCATCCAAATGGCAGATGAAATTTAATTTGGACAAATACAGGGTGATGCACATTGGAAAGAATAATCCAAATTATAGTTACCTGATGCTAGGGTCTACCTTAGGGGTCAGCACTCAAGAAAAAGACCTGGGTGTCATTGTATATAATATACTGAAATCTTCTGTTCAGTGTGTGGCAGCGACCAAAAAAGCAAACAGAATGCTAGGAATTATTAGGAAAGGTATGGTGAATAAGACCAAAAATGCCTTTGTATCACTCCATGGTGTGTCCGCACCTTGAGTATTGCGTTCAGTTCTGGTCACTGTATCTCAAAAAAGATATAGCGGAATTAGAAAAGGTTCAAAGAAGAACGACCAAAATGATAAAGGGGATGGACCTCCTTTTTATGAGGAAAGGCTAAAGAGGTTAGAGATCTTCAGCTTGTAAAAGAGAAGGATAAGCGGCGATATGATTGAGGTCTTCAAAATCCAGAGTGGTGTAGAACGAGTAGAAGTAAATCAATTTTTTACTCGTTCCAAAAGTACAGACTAGGGGACACTCGAGGAAGTTACATGGAAATATTTTTAAAATAAATAGGAGGAAATATTTTTTCACTCAACGAATAGTTAAGTTCTAGAACTCTTTGCCGGAGGAGTTTCGGTAACAGCAGTTAGCGTATATGGGTTTAAAAAAGGTTTGAACAAATTCCTGGAGGAAAAATCCATAGTCTATTATTGAGACAAACATAGGAAAGCAACTGCTAGCACTAGGATTTGTAGTATGGAGTGTTGCCACAATTTGGGTTTCTGCCAGGTACTTGTGATCTGTTTGGAAAACAGGATACTGGGCTAGATGGACCATTAGTCTGACCCAGTATGGCTACTCTTATGTTCTTATGACCTCTTTGTTTTTTCTAGATGTGGCCGCTTATATCTTGGAAACTACAGATGCCTTGAAAGTTACATAGCATATAAAACTCCAGTGAGCATGAATTTGTTAAAGGTAAACAATCTGATTTCTTTAGGGGTCGAAAATGATATATAAAAGATATATCTAGTGATATATAAAAGATTTACCACAAATATCTCTACTGGTGCTCAGCTTTGGGAATGTCTGAATAGGATTCCTCTCTTTTCAGCAGCAATGCTGTCTTACTTTTGGGTAAGGCATACAGCATTCCACCAGGGATTCATATTCAGCTTGCTGTTGTCTTTCCAGTGGATGAGAATTAATTTGAGTGCCAGTGCTAGTAGTATGTCCAACGATTTGAAGTGCTCCTTGGGTATAACCCCTTGGAAGGCTAGAGAGCTCCATATCAACATTCTACATACAAAACTATCCTTGTATATTCAGAACTGCAAAATCCACTCCCACTTTTGCATCAAGAAGTACAATAAAAGAGCATGTGTGAGAGGGTTCCAGGCAGAACCCTACAGGTCTAGCACCTAGCATCATCCCTCGTTCCAAGCTTAGTAACCTTAACTGGGTCCAGAATGTGTGATGTACAACAAAATAGGGTGTTTGTATAACCAAGGCAGATAGAAAAGTATTATAGTTTCCCCCCCCCCCCCCAAAAAAGAAAATCATGATTAAAGTGCCTCTGGGAAAGAATCCCCATGGTCTACTTCCCATATCTTAATACCCTAATTATACCCTGCTAGTGTATTACAGAGCTTGATGTATACTAGACCTGTGAAACAGTTTATACAGATCTCAGAATATACAGTGTCAGGGTTACCGTATAACTGGGTTTCCCTGGACATGTCCTCCCTTTGAGGGCACTGTTGGACATCCAGCTGGTTTATTTCAATTTGAGAGTTTGTCCGTTTTTTTCAAGGCAACTAGGAACCCTGTGCAACCGCAGACACACACGTAGGTGCCAGTAAGGTCACAGTCACTTGATCTACTGGCACATGCGTGGTGTGCCTAAGAAGAGCAAGTTGGCTTGTTGCGTGCACATCTGACTCCCCCTCGTGCACTGGCTGCCGCAAGGACCAAGCAGGTCAGGAGGAGCCACCTCTTCTCTCACTGGTGGTTGTTTTGTTTTTTTGTTCCTGGACTGTGCACTCTCCTGCTGTGCTGCTCTCTCTGGCTGCCACATGATGCCCCCTGCCCCTCCCCTCTCCCTCCAGCAACATGGACACAGAGGCTGGCATAATTGACCCTGAGAGGGAAGAAGGGAAGGCAGCAAGCAAATGGCACCCCAGTCTGACATTGTGCACTATTGGAGGGCTGTTAGAAAGGTAGTGTAAATGAAATCACTGAAGCTGAAAGAAACCAGACTGTAGTTTCTATCTAAGAGAGATAAAGTGTCTAAAAAAAATGCAAGCTTTGCTTTGTCAGTCGAAGCATTTGGGAGAACCTCATACAGCTGTGTACTAAGGTAGTCTGCACACTTTAAACCTTGTTCTTTTAACTGGCTGTGATTGATAAAGAACTTGCATTGCCAAAACTATGATTTGAATCCTTGTGTGTTCAGGCTAAATTTAACCAGCTGTGGCTAGTCCAACTGCTTAATGACCTTTCCCATTGCCTTGCCAATTTATATATCCTACAATTATGAATAAAATACTTCTCCTGCTAGACTTTGCTAGATTGTGTTTTATTTAGTTTCTTCAGAAATAAAGGTGGTTTTTCTTGTTTAATTTGATCGTTAAAAATGCTAGCACACCTTTGTAAAAGGCCCATTAAGGGCCCCTTTTGCCAAACCACCCCCCCTGAGGTCGTCGCCGCTTCCCCCTCCACCCACCCCCCTCCGTCTGCCACCGGGCCCTCACAGCACCTCTCACCCCCGTGTGAAGGCACAACGTCAGACAAGAGCAGGCCAAGGAGGAAAGAAGGAAAGTCCCGAAGCGATCAGCTGTTGCCTGCTGCGGCCGGTGCAGCGCCTTCACAAGGGGGTGAGAGGCGCTGTGAGGGCCCGGTGGCATTCTGTTTGCATTCTGTTTTCGTTAGCTGCTACCGTGATCGGGAAATGGCGTTTAGTGCATGCCAGGGTTTACTACTTGCTCGTTAATAGCTCATTAAGGGCTTGTTAAGTTTAGTGCATCTGGCCCTGTATTCTTAATGGGCTTTTTTCCAAACTATCTAGATACTTTATCACTTGCAAATTTCACTGAAATGCATAGTTAGCCACATCTTATCACATCACCTGTCAACTGAGGGCCAGATGCACTAAACAATCGTTAGAGCCCTTCCCTTACCGATTCCCTTAGCGAATCGGTAAGGAACGGGCATGCATTAAGGAAAGGGAATGCAAATAAGCTGCTCGTTGTAGCTCACTTGCATTCTGTATCCCATCGTTAAACAGTCGGCCAATCGGCTGGTCGAGCATGTGCAGAGCAGCCAAGCGTTATGCTGGCTGCTCTGCGCATGCCAAATAGCCTCCCTGTGCTGCCCGAAGACGCCGCGCCGCTCACCTCCTCCAATGCGGCTCGACAGTGCAGTTGAGGACGCCCATCCCCCCAAAATCCCCGCCCATTTTGGCCGTCATTCCCCCCCCGAAGACGCTGCACTGCTCACCCCCTCCGATGCGGCTCGATCCAGAGGACAGTGTAGTTGAGGACAACCATCCAAAAAAAACCCGTACATTTTGGCCGTCATCCCCCCTCCCCCACAATAATAAAAACGTCTTTTTTGGCAGTGCTTCACTCAGCTGAGAGACCTGGAAGTCCCTGAGCCAATCACAACCCCCCCCCCCCCCTGAAATTCCCCAGGGACAATGATGGAGGGGACTGAGATAGGTCTCAGTTGCGGGCTCCTAAGGTTTTGGGCTAGCTCCTAGATTTCATTAAAATTTGTGGAGTCCTACCCTAGGACCCCTCAATGCATCTATCCCCCTCTTGAACCCCACCCCCCCAGAAGAACCTTTCTACCCCCAGATAAGTGAGAAGTCAGATAATAAACAATGGTAACCCATTTAAAAAATGTACAGAAACATACTTTATGCATAAAGAACAGACGTATGGTATGTTTAATTAAAAATATTACTATTAACACTAAACAGCAAGGAACAATGTCAGCACGGGGGGGGGGGGGGGGGGGGTCTGTTGGATATGCCAGATTAGTGAAAGTCGGATAATTGAGACTGTGCTGTAATACTAAAAGCCAGTGGAAAACATTTCTCTGGGGCCTAGGGCCTGTGGAATACATCAGTTCCCATCCATGCATGTGATGACATCCTATAAAGCTTATCAACAGGATGTCTGGATGCAAGTCAGTGAATTGGGCATTTTAATTAATTATTTATTTGTTTTATTTCTTATATACCATCTACTAGCCAGGAAACTATTTTGATTGGCATGCAAGCATTAGTGTACCAATTACAAAGAGTATGAACTGGAATGTCTTCTGATTTGTTAGTGACAGTCTAAACTGCATTACTGGACAGTAGTGATTTATTTCCAAATTCATAAAATTCCACTTTCAGTTCCCAGTCTCCGGAGGCAACGGGTCCATGATTTTGGAACTGAATGCATATACCCCGTATCACACAACGCTATAAAACCTAGTATAATTTAGTATGATGAACACAGAAAATGAATTCCTAGTAATACACTGTATAATGTGTCACAGTCAAGGACTATAAACAAATCAATTGTGGCTGCAGTTTAATTGGATTTATTCAATCATTCTTGATTCACCAATTTAAATTGTAAAGTTCTTCATCTTGGTAGCAAGTTTTATCAGTTTGTTATTGCTTGTGACCCTTCTCAATAGCTGTGGTGTTTTGTTACATAACAATAAATCTTTCGTCACTTTATCTTGAATGATAACTAGGTTTACATAAATGAATGAATTCCTTATTACTAAATATTTAGGGTTTCATTGTAGAAGCACAATAAAAATCTAAATCAATTTGTTCTCTCAAGTGGACATATTCTTAATAACTTCAAGTTCTGCTTGCTATCATAGAATGACACTAAAGTGGATTCATATTTTTATTTTGGTCTGCATGTATTACTCTGATGTAATTCTATAGACTATAATTCATATATCAGGGGAGAGGCTGAATAAGCAGAAATAAATGAAAAGAACATTGATTTGCATGCCTATATCTTTCCTTTACGTTTTATTGATCTACTTATTTGTTTGGCAATGTCCTGCTGATCAGTTTTGAAACTCTAGCTTATCAATCCTCTTGAACACCCAGAGCTTCAACCCTTTGGTTATATCCCTCCCATTCCAATGTTGCTATTGCAATAAAGTGGCTGACTGAAACCAGGTTTTTCGATTTCAGCCAAAACCGACTCTGCAACTGAAATTAGATGCTCTGTTCAGTTGAAACTGATGCTGAAACCAAAACTGGTCCAGCCATGCCCTCTCCTCCCAAACAGCACCAACTCCTTCTCTCCATGACCAGAAAGAGCGTTCCATCCCTTCCTCACCCCCTCAACTAGACAGAGCTGTGCATGCTAGCTCCAATCCCAAAATAGCTGCCATGTCTTCAGCATCCAACTCATGAGACTACCACTGGAACTCAAAGCAGCCATTGCGCTATAGAGACCATAGGAGTATATGGGGATTTTTCCTGCTCCAGTTCACCACTGGACTACTAGGGCTGTAAGGTAGGCCCGAGGAGGGAAGGGCCTTTGTTTGCACAGTGGGAGGGAGGGAGAGAGTGGGAGTTTCCTGTTTGGGGGGAGGGGTGCAGCCAGGTGGATGTGGTGGCACCAGGACACTTCGGAAAAGAGGGGAGACAGGAGGAATGCCAGATGCCACAGGAGAAGGAGGGAAGGAGAGAGAGAAGAATACTTGAATATAAATCCTCAGGTTATATTCGAGTTTACATTTTTTCTCCCTCTTTTAGGGGAAAAATATTATCTCAGTTTATATTTGGATGCATTTATATTAGAGTATATCCGGCGATGTTTAAAGTATCAGAATACTGCATAGGAAAGGAAAAGACTTACTCTGTAAAGTTGAAGAAGTCTTGACCCTTTTGTGGTCTGGCCAGAGCCAGGCCTGGGTTTAGTACTGAAGTTAAACTAGTGCACATTGTGACTGTGGGGCCTGGCAGAAGACAGGCCCATGTGAAAATTGTAACTTACTTTCAAGAGACTTTATTTTCAATTTATCATGCCTGTGAACAGGCTTCAGCATAGCTTGTTAAACATTAATAAAGAGATTTGTTTAACTTTTAAACCTTTGCGTGGCTGTGGCTATAAAGTATCTAAGTAGGAAAAGGGATTTCCAAGTCAGAACATTTACAGTTTATGGTGCATTTTACTATAGGATTGATAAACTCAGAGCCTTTACAAAATACCTATGTAACCCTTGTTTTGCTGAGCATCAGGGCAGGTTACTTTAAATATTTTAGGACTGTTTTGTGATATCAGGGTCAGAACCAGGAAGCTGGAAGGCCAGAAGACACTAAAAATACACTCATTCAGCACTCTTCTCTGTCTCAATGAAATAGTCCAAGCAGGATCTAAGCTCTAAGTCAAAACATATTTATACTATAGTTTACTCACATTTGCTATACTGCTTTTGCTAGCTAGCAGTTCAAAATGGTTTACAATAAAAAAAATACAAGACATTTAAGGAAAGGAATTAAGAGAAAAAGCACAACTGGGCCTTCAAGACTGAGACAACAGAAGTCCTTTATTTCAATATTTGTGCCTTTTCTCTTTGTTTTGCTATTTATGTATACTGTTTTCCCTCTCTGGTTACTTTAAGGAAAGGAATTACAGATTCCATTTTTTCAAGAAAACATAGGACAATATTCATCTAAAACTTTGCAAACAGTAGTTGAATAGAAAAGCTTTTTAACACATTCTTCTAATGTATTGTTCCATGAGAATCTACTGGATGCACAAGGGTTCCCTTTAGAATCTTTTGACAGGTATGCACTTTCAAAGACTGCTCCTCTCAGTTTACTCCTATGGAAGCAGCAGTGGTGTAGCCATAGGGGCCTGGCCCCCCATCACCCCAACTCCTACACACTTTTAATAGCTATTGTGGAAAATTGGGCAAAAGCCAATTTTCTTAAATTGAATACTCAAAAAAACTACATTGCTTTGGTTTGGAGAACAGCAATGGGTTTCTGCCTTCAGGAGCAGAACTCAAATTTGAGGCCAAGTCCAGAGTGCTGAGAATAACCTTAGATTCAAAATTAACATTTGAATATCAGATTAATGAATTTGTTAAAAAACTTTTTTATTTTGTTTTGCCTTACGTCATTCAAGATCCATAAGGTCTTCATTGAGTCCTGCTAGTTTTAGAACAGTTGCACAACTATTTTAATACCTCATTTAGATTACTGCAATTCACTTTATTGTTCTCAAACTATGAAGTTGAACAAGAAGCTTCAATTGTTGGAAAATACCTCTGCTAGGTATTTAGGAAGATATTGTGAAGCTAACACAGAGGTTGTTTATTTGCATTGACTTAAGGTGGATAGCCATATTCATTTCAAACTTGCATGTTTAGCTTAAAAAACTCTTTACAGGTAAACCCTGAGATAATAGCTCAGTTTTTAATATTATATGGAAATTGATTTAAATCGAGGAGTGGGGAAAGATTATTTGTTATGACATGGGTGAGCCCTTGGGTTGCAGCCAAGTTGACGCTACCCAGCCAGCTGGAGAGCTGGCTAGGCCCCGACTTGTGGTGGGCGAGACACCCAGACAAGGCTGGACTGAAGACAGGCTGGAGCTTGAAGGTAGGGCTGGCTCCTGAAGTCAGGGCTGGAAATGGAAGGCAGGAACAAGGCAGGATCAAGGGACAGGGCTAGAACATGACACAGACAGGAAACAGAAGACAAAATGGAACAAGGCTGCAACATACACTAGACAGCGCTAGGAAAACTATTGCAAAGGCACTGGCTGAGAGTCAAGACTTCCTTAAATACTATCAGACAGGAAATGTTGACATCAGCCAGCGTGCTCTTGCAGAACAATAAAGGAAGTTCTGGGTTTCCAGGAAGTAAACAGATCCATCTTGGCATGGAATGCTGCTGGAGACCACAGAGAATAGGTGAGGGGCATGACATTATTGAATTTTCTAAGGAAAGTATTAATTGTAAATCAGTTTGGGAGTGCTGTTTTATTTTTCAAAGTGTCAAAATTTGGAACATCATCCCAACTCAACTCTGACACAACCTAGCTGTTTTCAAAGCAAATATTGTACTAGATCTTAACTGAATTATATAATTATACTTTTATCTGTTAGGAATGATACTGTATAAGTTAGATTGGATAGGCAATTTTATTACAGTTTTATTATAAATTCCTTCTCTCATGAGAAGTTATTATTGAATGCAATCCACCTTGTAGCCTTCGGGTTAAGAGAGGAATAGAAATCCATTAATACAATACAATACAATACAATACAATACCTGTTCCAGTTCTCACCAGGATTAAGTGCCTCCATTGATGACGCCACACTGCTTCCCTTTCCCTGTGTAATAGCTGTGTTTGTTAGTCTCAAACTCTCCTGTACTTAATGGTACAATGGACAAGGGCTGAGTATTTATTCAACCTTAGTTTTGTTCCAAAGATTTCTCCTCCTACTTCTGTCACTCAGGCAGGAGAGTCAGCCCTTCTGGAAGCTATGAGATTTTTCCAAGTCGAAAGTTCACATACCTAGTCGAGAGTCTAGAGTTCTCTATACATTAGTCCATTTTTGTAGCACATATACTGGAGAAACCATTTGGCAAAGAAATACATTCAAAAACAACATTTCTTGGGGCTCTGCATTTGTAAGTGGCAGATTTTACAACCTATACGTGTAAGTGCCATCATTTATACATGGAGTGGAGGAGTGGCCTAGTGGTTAGGGTGGTGGACTTTGGTCCTGAGGAACTGAATTCAATTCCCACTTCAGGCACAGGCAGCTCCTTGTGACTCTGGGCAAGTCACCTAACCCTCCATTGCCCCATGTAAGCTGCATTGAGCCTGCCATGAGTGGGAAAGTGTGGGGTACAAATGTAACAATAAATAAATAGCAGATTTTACAAAACTACAAAGAAAGTCAAATAAGGAGTCAAGCTCCAATCTTTGGATTTTTCAGGTAGTTTTAAACTCTGAAGATGTTAGCCAAATTCCACCCCCCCCCATCCCAATCATTCCTCCAACCCATGAAAGCTTTATTTTTTTGTTTGTACCCCCACACTTTCCCACTCATGGCAGGCTCAATGCAGCTTACATGGGGCAATGGAGGGTTAAGTGACTTGCCCAGAGTCACAAGGAGCTGCCTGTGCCTGAAGTGGGAATTGAACTCAGTTCCTCAGGACCAAAGTCCACCACCCTAACCACTAGGCCACTCCTATGAGAATAGGATCACACTAACCCCCCCAGGAGAAGTATCAGAGGTTAACGTGACTTGTGTATGTGATAAACATATCCTGTGCAGATGTCAGGAACAAGAACATGGAACAAAGTTGAAATCTTATTATAGTTTTGTTTATCCTTGAACTAATGAAATAATGTATAGGTAATCACTGAGTGAGAAACAGATACTATCTGTTTCTTGTTATTGCTTACTTAGTAGAGAATGACATGGGAATGGGGACAAACTTTGTCCCTGTGTCATTTTCTACTTGAAGGCTGTTAGGGGTCTTTTTACGAAGCTGCAGCAAAAGGGGGCTTGCGCTGGTGTCGGTGCGTGTTTTTATGCACGCCGAGGCCCCCTTTTACTGCAGCCGGTAAAAGACAGGTCTTTGTTTTTTTAAAGAAATGGCCATGCATCAAGTGAAGCATTGCCACATGGCCATTTCACAGGGGAGCTCTTACTGCCACCCACTGAGGTGGCGGTAAGGGCTCCCACGCTAACTCAGCAGTAACCTGGCTGCGTGCAGCACTGCAAAATTACTACCGGGTACACACTGGTGCTACAAAAATTGAAATATTTTTGCAGCGCCAGAAATGGCACATGCTGGGGGAGGGAACGACTGCCAGGCTGCTGTGGTAAACTGGCAGTACTTCTCTTTTACAAGCTGTAAGTCTGTGTTGGGCTTACCGCCGCGTCGCAAAAGGACCCCTTAATGAATTGGACATTTGTTTATGTTTGAGTGATGCAGAAGACGATGTTTTGATTTTTTGGAAAAAACAAGCGAAAGTGCTGGCTGCAACTGGCAAAATTTGCACAAAGGATCCTGGACATTCCTGCTACCAGCACATCTTCTGAGAAGACATTTTCTGTTGCAGGATGGACTATAGAAGACAGGAGAGCTAGACTGAATCCTGAGATTATTGATGATTTATTATTCATCCACAGATTGAAAAATCACAACAGTGCTTCATAGGGCATATTTCTCCCCCACTAGGGCATACAGAATGGGTTGTATTTTGTACCCCTGGACATTTTAACAGGGTTGATTATGGTTCCTTAGGGTAGTAGAAGTCAGTTATTGTTGGGGTTGAAAGGGTAGAGGATGGGGAGAGAGGTTATTATAGTTGCTCATTATTACTGTTTTCTATTTGTGATTTATAAACAGTTGCACAGAATATTGTTCCTTTTTATACTTCAATAAAAAGATTTAAATATAAAACCATAAGTATTCAAGGCTTCTGTAGGTGAGGACAAAGCCCACGGGAAAGGGCAGGGATGGGGACAGAACCTGTAGGGACGGGGTGGGGATGGAGACAGAACCTGCGGGGATGAGATGGAGATGGACACAGAATCCATGGGGATGGGACGGGGAGAAACATTGACTCCATGTTATTATTTATTGCTTATCTCACAGAACAATAGCTGAACTGCAGATTTATTTGTGGATCAACTGTCAAACAGATTTCAATAAAAGGATAGATGTAGAGCAGTGGGTTGGAGAGCTCAGGTAAACTTCACTAATAAGGGTGAATACCAGAAGCCTCTCCCTAAAAGCTTTTGTCTATGAAAAGTCGTTGACTGTGTTACATATTTTATTCCTCTTGACCTCTCTCAGGGACAGGAGGCAAAGAGTTGGGTAAGTATCCAGAACATTCATTCAGGTTCAAATTAGTAGTTAGCTTACACATAGACATGCCTGGGAGCAGATGTATATTCCTGTGGGTCTGGGTGTTGAAGACGATTCCAGTTGTAAAAGGGAACCACAGTGTATATTGAAGTTGGAAGCTCAGATTGAGGAACTAGGTGTATCCAGCAGTCATGGAACCCTAAATCCTAATGAATTGTAGAGAGAGAAAAAAAAGGCTCATAGTCAAAGATGAAGGAGCAGTATGATTAATCAATTATGTACAACTATGTACGTCAGAGCAATTGTCTGCTTTGCACAAGTGTGGAGCTCTGCTGGGATGTCTGTGTGTCTAGTCTACTAAGAATGCTGGTTCCTCCTACAGCCCAATGGCTTGATTTTGTGCATTTTTCACTAGGACTTTTTTTTTTTTCAAACAAGGTCCAAAAAGATAAATGCACTGAGTATAGCAACATCTAGAAAAAGGCTATTTTCAAAACAAAAAGATAAGCGTTTTTCATTTTTGAAAATTGCTATATTCACCACTTGAATTTTAGACATTTTATTTTTGTTACATTTGTACCCCGCGCTTTCCCACTCATGGCAGGCTCAATGCGGCAGGCAATGGAGAGTTAAGTGACTTGCCCAGAGTCACAAGGAGCTGCCTGTGCTGGGAATCGAACTCAGTTCCTCAGCCTAACCACTAGGCCACTCCTCCACTCCAAGACAAAATGTCCAATGTCAGATTTAAACGTCATATATCGAAAATGCCCCTCCGTGTATGTTTTAATTTTTGTATCACACCTAAAATTGAAAGATAGAGTGGGTTATAAGTATTTAAAATAAATAAATAGCTGCAGGGGAAGAGTACAGCCTCCCGCAGCACCTACCTCAGGATCACGTGCAGAATTCAGCTGCATATTACAGCATCTCCTCTGGCCATTGAGACTTCAGTTAGCCCAGACAACAGCCACAAACCCAACCATGGAGAGCAGTCCATGGCTGATAGAGAAGCTGCTGGTGCTTGAAGCACAGCTGTATCAGAGGGAGGAGTCTCCCTCCTAAAGTGATCATTCCACAGTCTGCTGTGCAACTGAGTAGAGCAGATAAATTGGAAGAAATGCCTCCAGTAATAGAATTTAAAATGCAATGTCAAGTCGTTGTAATCACTGGATTCTATATGGATGGGAATTGAAAGTCTGAGTAGGATGTTATCTTATCTTTTTTCTGCATTTCATTCTCAAATCCAGAGTCTTTCTATTAAGGTAAACGTGCAGGAACATGATTTAAAATCTTTTTTCAGGATGTTTACAGGCTGTGGAAGAAAAGATAGTGTTTCAACGTAGTTCTGCATAAATTAAGGATAATTTGCTTCATTTCAACAAGGTTCAAAATATGGAATATATTTAGAGTTGTAAGAATTTGCATTTGACAAACTTCCCTAAGGTTTCTAATGTATCATTGAAAGAAATGTTTAATAAGTATCCTGTTGAAGCCTTAAAAATTCTGAAAACATCTATCTCAGGTGTATTATTTGCCTACTTAAGTTGCAGAAGAATTTGGATTCTGCTGATTTTTTGGATAAAAAAAGTTATGAATCTTACTTTTTTTTTTTTGAATAGTCTCTTGAATTCCAGACTGTCCCTAGTACTTTGGAAGGTACCTTATTTTTTGATTCTGATAAAGACTGGATATTGAGACTTTAAAAAAAAAATCAAAATAAGATACAGGACTAAATTCTACAAATGGCATTAAAGGATTGGTGCTGAAAAATAACGCTTAGCGCTGTTCTATAATTGGCACTCAAAGTTAGGCATTGTTGATAGAATAACACTTAGAGCCTGGATCCGCAATTACTTTTAGGTATGAGCATTTACACCAACTGAACCCTGGTATAAATCTTTACACCTAAATTAGGCATGGATCCCCCTTATTCTATAACAATACGTATACATTGTGGGAATGCCCCTGATCTGCCCATGACCCTCCTATGCCACGCCCCCATTGTGGAGCTGCATGTAAATTTTATCGATGCATAAATTTGCACTCATAAATTTCATTTAATGCCAATTAGCACTGATAATTGTTAAACCAGTTATCAGTGCTAATTGGCTCATTAATCAATTAAACTGCATGCATGCTCAAATTTGCATTTGCAATTTAAAGTGCCATTTATAGAATTTGGGGGATACAGATTTGGGGTCTTAAAATTCAGTTGTTTCCTCATGTTGTCCATGTTACCCAGAGGAGACAACAATTCGTTATTTTGCATCCTAGAGTACTGCAGATTGGAGCAACCTTTTTCCTGAGATATCTATGTAAATGAATTGTGAAGCATAAGGACTCTATGAGACCCTTTTATTAAAGTGTGGTACAATTTTAGCTTCATGGACTTTAACGTAGGACTTCCCTGCACGCTAAGCCCAGATTTAATGTGGCACTTTTAAATACTTTTTTTTTTATTTACAGACTGTGCACTAATTTATTTATTTGGATTTTGCTCACACCTTTTTCAGTAGTAGCTCAAGATGAGTTACATTCAGGTACACTGGATATTTCTCTGTCCCAGGAGGGCTCACAATCTAAGTTTGTACCTGAAGCAATGGAGGGTTGAGTGACTTGCCCAAGATCACAAGGAGCTGTAGTGGGATTTGAACTGGCCACCTCTGGATTTGAAGACTGGGGCTCTAACCACTAGGCCACTCCTCCATTAGCACATGAGGCCTGCAAATAATTAACATGGGAGTGCTCCTTCATTAACCCTGTGTTACCCAGTTATTGTGCACTAATCCTAACATGCTAGCTGGATGAGGAGGGATTGCCCACTCTCTGCTCATGACATGCCCCCTCCAAAACTATTTTTTAAAAAGATATAATGTGTGGATTACTACATGCTAACAGGTAAAATACCACTGAACACTTTAATGCATTTTGCAGTAGCCTGTTCTTTAGTAGAAGAGCCCTAAGTTTGTGTGGGGTTTTAAAATCATTTCAATTTTCTTTTTTCCTTAGTGATAAATTGTCTCTGGAGACTTGTATCCCTCTTCAATCTTCTCCCTCAGGGTAGTATGGAATAAGCTGCTTGTAAGAGTTAGTAACCCTGACTTGCTGTCCTAGGTTTCCTCTGCTATATTGTGATTAAGTTTTATTGCTGCTACATTTCTGTAGCTTCCCCCTCACAGGGGAGGACTATAGTATGAAATTGAGTATGGTAAATTATTTTTTCCTCTTCCTTCTGGCTGTTGTGTTTTATTTTCATTCCCATTTAATGTACAAGAAACACTTCTGTAAATTAAATTTGGAATTGCATAAATAAATTATCTATCTATCTATCTATCTATCTATCTATCTATCTATCTATCTATCTATCTATCTATCTATCCTCCACACAGATGACATTATCTCTCTTATTCTATATATGGCGCTCAAAATTGCATATGTGAATTTAGACGAGCAGCCAATTAGCACCAATAATTGGGATCTAATCATTTATTGATGCTAATTGGCAATGATCTGAATTTAATTGCTCATATTTATAATCATATTCTATAAAGATGTGTGCGTTAATTTTAACATGTCGATCTGAAAAGGAGGCTTTGCCGTGGGAGGGGTATGGCCGGGTCAGGGGCGGTTGAAGAATTTGCATTCAGTTATATAGAATAAGGCAGATCAGTACCTAATTTAAGCACAAGGAGTTACATCAGGTTTCAGGTGGTGTATTTTGGGTGTGGATCTCAGCACTACATGCTGTTCTATAAACAGCACCCAACTCATAGTGCCATTTATAGAATAGTGCTTAGCAGTCATTTTTTGGGGGCTCCAATTTTTTTTTGTTCCATATACCGAATGTAGCCCTATATCATTTGGTATGAAGTGCAGGATTCACATTGAACATGTCCAGTCTATGATGTCAGCAAACAGGAAGAACCTTTACGTGTACAGTACATGGACAAAGGAGTAGAGGCTGGCCAAAGGACAATCCAACCCAGAAGGTGGTGCTTTAAAAGATGCTTTATTTGCTGCTTGGACACAAAGGACCCAACACGGTCCATGTTTTGGCGTTTAATAACGTCTGCCTTAGGGGTCACAATAGTGTTCAGAAAAGGATACTAAGAAACAAACAAAGCCACAAGGAAATCAGCTCGGAAAAACTGCTACATGCGAACACTCCCGAGTAATGCTGTTTGGTCAGCATTTTTTCCCGAGCTGATTACCTTGTGGCTTTGTTTCTTTCTTAGTGTCTTTTTCTGAACACTATTGTGACCCCTGAGGCAGACGTTATTAAATGCCGAAACATGGACCGTGTCGGGTCCTTTGTGTCCAAGCAGTGAATAAAGCAACTTTTTAAAGCACGATCTTCTGGGTTGGATTACATAAGTACATAAGTATTGCCACACTGGGACAGACCAAAGGTCCATCAAGCCTAGTATCCTGCTTCCAACAGTGGCCAATCCAGGTCACAAATACCTGGCAAGATCCAAGAAAGCTCAATACATTTTATAATGCTTATCCCAGAAATAAGCAGTGTATTTTCCCAAGTCAATTTAATAATGGTCTATGGACTTTTCCTTTAGGAAGCTGTCCAGACCCTTTTTAAACCCCGCTAAGCTAACCACCTTTACCACATTCTCTGGCAACGAATTCCAGTGTTTAATTACACGTTGAGTGAATACAAATTTCTCCGATTCATATTAAATGTACTACTTTGTAGCTTCATCGCATGCCCCCTAGTCCTAGTATTTTTGGAAAGAATAAACAAACAATTCATGTCTACCCGTTCCACTCCACTAATTATTTTATAGACCTCTATCATATCTCCCCTCAGTCATCTCTTCTTAAAGCTGAAGAGCCCTAGACACTTCAGCCTTTCCTCATAGGGAAGTTGTCCCATCCCCTTTATCATTTTCATTGCCCTTCTCTGTATCTTTTCTAATTCCACTATATCTTTTTTGAGATGCGGTGACCAGAATTGAACACAATATTCGAGGTGCGGTCGCACCATGGACCAATACAAAGGCATTATAACATCCTCACTTTTGTTTCCCATTCCTTTCCTAATAATACCTAACATTCTATTTGCTTTCTTAGCTGCCACAGCACACTGAGCAGAGCATTTCAATGTATCATCAACAACTCCGAGATCTTTCTTGGTCGGTGACTCCTAACGTAGAACCTTGTATTACGAAGCTATAGTTCGGGTTCCTCTTTCCCACATGCATCACTTTACACTTACTCACATTAAACGTCATCTTCCATTTAGATGCCCAGTCTCCCAGTCTTGTAAGGTCATCTTGTAAGTTTTCTTGTAATCCTCTTGTGATTTAAGAACTTTGAATAACTTTATGTCATCAGCAAATTTAATTACCTCATTAGTTACTCCCATCAATAAATTATTTATAAATATGTTAAAAAGCAGCGGTACCAGCACAGACCCCTGAGGAACCCCACTATATACCCTTCTCCACTGAGAATACTGACCATTTAACCCTACTCTCTCTGTTTTCTATCCTTTAACCAGTTTTTAATCCACAGTAGTACACTACCTCCTATCCCATGACTCTCCAATTTCCTCTGGAGTCTTTCATGAGGTACTTTGTCAAACATCTTTTGAAAATCCAGATACACCACATCAACTGACTCACCTTTTTCCACGTGTTTATTCACCCCTTCAAAGAAATTGGTGAGGCAAGATTTCCCTTCACTAAATCCATGTTGGTTTTGTCTCATTAATCCATGCTTTTGAATATGCTCTGTAATTTTGTTCTTTATAATAGTCTGTGGCCTTTGGCCAGCCTCTACTCCTTTGTCCTAGTCTATGATGTCACCATAAAGAAAACCAAAATATCCCATGCCTACCTCTTTAAAGATGTTACCTGCTGTCTAGAGGGAAAATATTTTAGTTGAAACAGATCTCTTTTCTTAAATCAAAAGAAGAGTTTCAGAAAAAAATATCTTGGATAAAGTAGTGTGGTTGCCATGTTAGTCCATTTGAATGGACAGAAATAAAGGTCAGCAAAAAATATAATACAAGGTGATGCCTTTTTGCACTAATGTTATATGTTTCTTTACTACCTGTGGGGAACCAACAGTGCCTTCCTCATGTCCAAACAGGAAGTTTATTTTATTTGTTTTGCATACGAAACCGGAGGTTCCACATGGGAATGAATGGATGAATGAAGCTTACTTTCTGGAATAAACACAAATTTGTATGCCAAGCATATGTGAATAAAAATTACCAATGGCGGATTCCTTTTGGCCCCTCAGCCCCTGACATCTCTTGAAATTTTGATATGAATTGGATGCAAGCTACACAAATAACTAACTAACATAATTGCATACTTGTATTTATGGAATAGTTATATTCTCCAAAAAGCATACCTCTTTCTCATGATCACCACAGAATCCCCAACGTAGCCTTAACCCTCCATTGCACCAGGTACAAATAAGTACCTGTATACAATATGTAAGCCGCATTGAGTCTGCCATGAGTGAGAAAGCGTGGGGTACAAATGTAACAAAAAAATATGAAGTGGATTGAACATGAAACCAAGACATTATTAGGTGGCATTCTGGCATGTGTATTTGTGGGATATGGGAATACCCTACAATTCTTACCTTGATCCTAGTAGACCCTTTACATCTGAGTGGAGGAGTGGCCTAGTGGTTAGAGTGGTGGACTTTGGTCCTGGGGAACTGGGTTTGATTCCCACTGCAGGCACGGGCAGCTCCTTGTGACTCTGGGCAAGTCACTTAACCCTCCATTGCCCCAGGTACAAATAAGTACCTGTATATAATGTATAAGCCACATTGAACCTGCTATGAGTGGGAAAGCTTGGGGTACAAATGTAAGAAAAAATATAGGGGTAGATATTCAGGTGGCAGTAAGCAATGCATTTTTTTTAGCCACTGCAGGTGTTGGATATTCAATATCATGTAATGTCCAGTCACTGGAACTGAATATCCAGGTTTATGCGGGTGGCTATCTCTAATGCGGTTAAGTACATTATTCTGTAGTTATCCGCCTAATATAAGTACATAAGTAATGCCATACTGGGAAAAGACCAAGGGTCCATCGAGCCCAGCATCCTGTCCACGACAGCGGCCAATCCAGGCCAAGGGCACCTGGCAAGCTTCCCAAACGTACAAACATTCTATACATGTTATTCCTGGAATTTTGGAGTCCGTTTAGTAGCGGTTTATGGACTTGTCCTTTAGGAAACCGTCCAACCCCTTTTAAAACTCTGCTAAGCTAACCGCCTTCACCACTTTCTCCGGCAACGAATTCCAGAGTTTAATTACACGTTGGGTGAAGAAAAAGTTTCTCCGATTTGTTTTAAATTTACTACACTGTAGTTTCATCGCATGCCCCCTAGTCCTAGTATTTTTGGAAAGCGTGAACAGACGCTTCACATCCACCTGTTCCACTCCACTCATTATTTTATATACCTCTATCATGTCTCCCCTCAGCCGTCTCTTCTCCAAGCTGTATAGCCCTAGCCTCCTTAGTCTTTCTTCATAGGGAAGTCGTCCCATCCCCGCTATCATTTTAGTCGCCCTTCGCTGCACCTTTTCCAATTCTACTATATCTTTCTTGAGATGCGGAGACCAGAATTGAACACAATACTCAAGGTGCGGTCGCACCATGGAGCGATACAACGGCATTATAACATCCTCACACCTGTTTTCCATACCTTTCCTGATAATACCCAACATTCTATTCGCTTTCTTAGCCACAGCAGCACACTGAGCAGAAGGTTTCAGTGTGTTATCGACGACGACACCCAGATCCCTTTCTTGGTCCATAACTCCTAACGTGGAACCTTGCATGACGTAGCTATAATTCGGGTTCTTTTTTCCCACATGCATCACCTTGTACTTGCTCACATTAAACATCATCTGCCATTTAGCCGCCCAGTCTCCCAGTCTCGTAAGGTCCTCTTGTAATTTTTCACAATCCTGTCGCGATTTAACGACTTTGAATAACTTTGTGTCATCAGCAAATTTAATTACCACGCTAGTTACTCCCATCTCTAAATCATTTATAAATATATTAAAAAGCAGCGATCCTAGCACGGACCCCTGAGGAACCCCACTAACTACCCTTCTCCATTGTGAATACTGCCCATTTAACCCCACTCTCTGTTTCCTATCCTTCAACCAGTTTTTAATCCACAATAGGACATTTCCTCCTATCCCATGACCCTCCAATTTCCTCTGTAGCCTTTCATGAGGTACCTTGTCAAACGCCTTTTGAAAATCCAGATACACAATATCAACCGACTCCCCTTTGTCCACATGTTTGTTCACTCCTTCAAAGAATTGAAGTAAATTGGTCAGGCAAGATTTCCCCACACAAAAGCCATGCTGACTTGGTCTCAGTAATCCATGTCCTCGGATGTGCTCTGTAATTTTGTTTTTGATAATAGCCTCTACCATTTTCCCCGGCACCGATGTCAGACTCACCGGTCTATAATTTCCCGGATCTCCCCTGGAGCCTTTTTTAAAAATGGGCGTTACATTGGCCACCCTCCAATCTTCCGGTACCACGCTCGATTTTAAGGATAAGTTGTATATCACTAGCAGTAGCTCCGCAAGCTCATTTTTCAGTTCTATCAGTACTCTAGGATGAATACCATCCGGTCCAGGAGATTTGCTACTCTTCAGTTTGCCGAACTGCCCCATTACGTCCTCCAGGTTTACTGTGAAGTCAGTAAGTTTCTCCGACTCGTCCGCTTGAAATACCATTTCCGACACCGGTATCCCACCCAAATCTTCCTCGGTGAAGACCGAAGCAAAGAATTCATTCAGTCTCTCCGCTACGTCTTTGTCTTCCTTGATCGCTCCTTTTACCCCTCGGTCATCCAGCGGCCCAACCGATTCTTTTGCCGGCTTCCTGCTTTTAATATACCGAAAAAAATTTTTACTATGTTTTTTTGCCTCTAATGCTATCTTTTTTTCATACTCCCTCTTGGCCTTCTTAATCTGTGCCTTGCATTTGCTTTGACACTCCTTATGCTGTTTCTTGTTATTTTCAGACGGTTCCTTCTTCCATTTTCTGAAGGCGTTTCTTTTAGCCCTAATAGCTTCCTTCACCTCACTTTTCAACCAGGCCGGGTGTCTTTTGGACTTCCGTCTTTCTTTTCTAATTCACGGAATATGTATGGCCTGGGCCTCCAGGATGGTATTTTTGAACAGCGTCCACGCCTGTTGTACAGTTTTTACTCTCTCAGTTGCCCCCCTAAGTTTTTTTTTTACCGTTCTTCTCATTTTATCATAGTCTCCTTTTTTAAAGTTAAACGCTAACGTATTTGACTTTCTGTGTACAGTTACTTCAAGGTTGATGTCAAAACTGATCATATTATGGTCACTGTTATCAAGCGGCCCCAGTACCATAACGTCCCTCACCAGATCATGCGCTCCACTAAGGACCAAGTCTAGAATTTTTCCTTCTCTCATCGGCTCCTGCACCAGTTGCTCCATAAAGCTGTCCTTGATTTCATCAAGGAATTGTATCTCTGTAGCGTGTCCCGATGTTACATTTACCCAGTCTATATTTGGATAATTGAAGTCACCCATTATTATCACATTGCCCATTTTGTTCGCGTCTCTGATTTCTTTTATCATTTCTGTGTCTACCTGCTCATCCTGGCGAGGTGGACGGTAGTACACTCCTATTACCATTTTTTTCCCTTTTATACATGGAATTTCAACCCACAGTGATTCAAAGGTGTGATTTGTGTCCTGCTGAATTTGTAATCTATCTGAGTCAAGGCTCTCTTTAATATACAATGCTACCCCTCCACCAGTCCGGTCTACCCTATCATTACGATATACTTTGTACCCCGGTATGACAGTGTCCCACTGGTTATCCTCCTTCCACCAGGTTTCAGTAATGCCTATTATATCCAATTTTTCATTTAGTGCAATATATTCCAACTCTCCCATCTTATTTCTTAGACTCCTAGCATTTGCATATAGACATTTCAGAGTATGTTTGTTGTTCTTATTTGCATGATGCTTTGTACCTGACACTATTGATTTGACATCTTTTGTCTGATCTTTAGTTGTATTTAAGGGCACCTGGCCTACCACGGTCTGTTGTGCAACCTCACTATCCAGAAACCCTATCTTCCCTGTTTGTGAGGTATCTTTGCAAGATACCTTTTCCCGAACCATGCGCTTTTGAGCGACTGTCGGTCTTCCCCCCATTTCTAGTTTAAAAGCTGCTCTATCTCCTTTTTAAATGCCGACGCCAGCAGCCTGGTCCCACCCTGGTTAAGGTGGAGCCCATCCTTTCGGAATAGGCTCCCCCTTCCCCAGAATGTTGCCCAGTTCCTAACAAATCTAAAACCCTCCTCCCTGCACCATTGTCTCATCCACACTTTGAGACATTGGAGCTCTGCCTGTCTCTTGGGCCCTGCATGTGGAACAGGTAGCATTTCAGAAAATGCTACCCTAGAGGATCTGGATTTGAGCTTTCTACCTAAGAGCCTAAATTTGTCTTCCAGAACCTCTCTCCCACATTTTCCTATGTCATTGGTACCCACATGTACCAAGACAGCGGACTCCTCCCCAGCACTATCTAAAATCCTATCTAGGTGATGCGTGAGGTCCGCCACCTTCACACCAGGCAGGCAAGTCACCAGGCGATCCTCACGTCCACCAGCCACCCAGCTATCTATATGCCTAATGATCGAATCACCAACTACAACAGCTGTCCTAACCTTTCCCTCCCGGGCAGCACTTGGAGACATATCCTCAGTGCGAGAGGATAGTACATCCCCTGGTGGGCAGGTCCTGGCTAAAGGAGTACTTCCTACTTCACCAGGGTGATGCTCTCCTTCTAGGAGACCTCCCTCCTCCAAGGTAGCACAAGGGCTACTAGACTGGAGGTGGGACCTCTCTACAACATCCCTGTAGGTCTCCTCTATGTACCTCTCTGTCTCCCTCAGCTCCACCAAGTCTGCTACTCTAGCCTCAAGAGAACGGACATGTTCTCTAAGAGCTAGGAGCTCTTTGCATCGGGCGCAAACATATGACATCTCACCAACTGGGAGATAATCATACACGTGACACTCAATGCAAAAGACTGGATAGCACCCCTCTCGCTGCTGGACTGCTGACTCCATCTTAGTGTTTTGAGTTTTCCAATATTTTAAAACTTGCTACAGTATTAAGGATATTAGCCTAATATAAAAGTGTCTTTTACTTTATATAGTGTATTGTATGATTTTAGTATTTCCTTCTTAGATGGTAATGAAATGTATTTAAAACTCTATAAGAGCACTCCTTGCTTGTTACCCTAATTACAATAACTGACTATGAATGAGGAGTTGTCCTAGGGGTGGGGGGGAATACTAAATTAGATCCTGCAGTGGCTGTTAGATTCTATCTGTTAATGCTGTGGTACAAGGCTTTTAAAACTAAGTGGAAAAGACTATGGAGATTAGCTGTTTTCTGTTAGCTGTTGAAATTTGCTTTTTAAGTTTGCCTAACCCTAACCTACAATTCCTCCTTTAAACCCCAATCTTTAAGTTCCTAAAGCACAAGCAAAGTAGTGTTCACTTACCAGAGAAATGTCCTCTTCTCTCAGAACTTCTCAGCTCTCTCAGAACTTCTCAACACTGTAGAAAGATAGGACTGAGTTTTATGCAATCTGATTTGATGATTAAGTGCTGAATAGTGCCAACTCTGCTCCCAGACTCCTCACAAACCAAATCAAATCAAATATTAACTTGTTGACTGCTAGTATCCCAGCTTCAGGGTTCAATGAGGTGTGCAAAGCACATGATGAAGTTCAAAATGCGTCAAATTACAAACGTAGAAGACATTCTACATATTAACATTTTTAGGAAATAAAAAGTTTTTCACCTTCTTCCTAAACGCCAGCTTTCACTTTAGCGGTCTGTGGTGATATTCAGAGGCACCTACTGGTTAAGAGCTGCTGAACATCAACAGATAGCCAGACACGGGTGATTCAAGTGGCCAAGAACCTCTCCTAGGGGTCTTTTTACTAAGCTGCCCTGCGCTAGCGTCAGTGCGTGTGTTTGACACGTGCTGAGGCCCCCTTTAACCGCAGTGGGTAAAAGGCTGTCTTTTTTTCTGGAAAAGAAATGGCCATGTGGTAAGTGAACCACTTGCCGCACAGCCATAGCCGGGAGGGGCACTTACTGCCACCCACTGAGGTGGCGGTAAGGGCTCCCGCGCTAACCAGCAGTAACTGGGCAGCGTGCGGCATTGCTTGATTACCACTGGGTAAGCACCGGTGCTACAAAAACAGAAAATAATTTTGTCATCAATAAACAAGAATTAAACATAAAATACATGAGAAACAGACATCCTTATTCTGATCTGAATGTCCTTTTTAAATGCTGTTCCACAGGTTATGGGGTAGATAATCAAAAGTGTTTAAGCAGATAGGAGAGGCTTATGCCACTAAAAAGCTGATCAGTGAGCCAGGAAGGGCCTGGTGTGCTCTGCCTTAACCTAAAATCGGGCACAGACTGAACATCGCGCTGACAGCTGAAGTCGGGCTGCATCGAGTCGCCGTTTGAACGTTGCGCTGCCTTGCTCCGACTTTTCGTTGGCATCTCCCAGCGAGTCCACGGGGCCCCGCCTTTTCTGTCTACAACCTGCTTCTCGTCGGCTTTCATTTCTTCACAGCAGCCCCTGCAGACCTCTCCGGCTCTGCTTCCTCTCAGCTGACCACTGCTGAATTCGCCGGCTTTCACTTCTTCACAGCAGCCCCTGCAGAAATCACTGGCTCTACTTCCTCCCAGCTGATCCCTGCTGCAATCGTCGGCTTCTGCGAGCGACTCCAGTGTCAACTCTTCTGCCCTGCTGCTCTTCTGCCTGCTGCGGGCTTCATCGGCCGGTCTGATGGAGGTGCAGTGGAGGAGGTCTCTGGCTCGGAGGGCTCCGACGGTTGGGGCTGCGGAGGATGACCGTTTGGTCTGCCATCTTGATTCCTGCACCACTGACTCCATCACAGAGGATGCCTACCTCCGGCTTCGTCCTGCCTCTGCATGCTGCTGCTGTTTCTTCAGTGCTTCATTCGCCTTGCTGGACCTGTTCGTGTCAGACTGGATTTCCATCATCCCCCTTGGCCTACCTGGTCTTCTGCTGCCCATCTTTGTCTCCCTTACCTTTCCTTTCCCTTCTTATCTTGTTCTCCCGCTCTAACTATTGAAATGTAACTGTAACTGTATTTATGTTATTAGTTCATTGTAAGCTGCTTTGGGGCTGCAAAACTGCGGTAAAAGGCGGGGTATAAATGACCTGAAATAAATAAATAAATATTTAGCAGCACCTAAGCAGGCAGTGCCATTGAATATCCTCTCTGGCCACCACAGTGCTGTCCAGTTAGTGTCAGGGCAGTCTGTGGGCAGAGTCAGGGTGGACCTAGAAGATATGAGGCCACCAGTGATATTTAGTGCTGATGTCCACATGTCCAGGTAGATAGGACACATAAATAGTCCTATACTTCCTCAAATAGGTACGCGGGTACCTACACCTATATAACTTCCAGGTCTGTCGAAGACTTGTATAATCAATGCCGGGACCCAGACGTGGTCCAGCATTGAACATCAGGGTGTAATTCAGCCTGCAGCTGTCAGTGGCTTTTAATACTGCTGACCACCATGGGCTGAATGTCTCCCAGTATGTTTATGAATTCAAGGCTGCCATTCATTTGCCTAAATTTATAAATCTAATTTATAAGCCTAATGCTGAAAAGCAGCACTAAGCTCCTTATCACTTCACCCCTTACATTCACCCCTGTTGCCACCCACTTTTTATTCTTCTAAATTTAGGATTTTAGTGAATTTTTGAATATAAATGTAGGTAGTCAGCCAAGTAAATTTTCAAATAACCCAGTTTATGAGCATAGGACTAGATTCTATATATCACGGCTAAAAAATTGGGGCTGAAAAATAATGCATCTAGATGTATTCTATAAACTACACCTAAATTTAGGCACAGTTTAAAGAATACACCTAAATCTAGGCCAGATTTAGTCACAGCCATTTATGCTAATGAAAACCTGATATATATAACAACACCTAAATTATGCATGGAATGGGCATATTCTATAACCCTGCACATAAATTCAAGGGATTCCACGACCCATCCGTGCCGTGCCTCCTTTTAAGATCTGCGTCTTAGAATTTACGTGCATCACTTATATGTTTAGACATTTGTGCACATAAATTCTAATTAATGCCAATTAGGATCAATAATTGTTAAGTTCAGTTATAGGTGCTGATTGGCTTGTTAAGCTAATTAAGTTGCATGCGCAAATCCAGAATATGAATGAATTTATGCGAACAATTTAAGTCACACTATACAGGGGATAACAAAGTTAGGAGCGTAAATAGGGTTACCATATGGCTCCAGAAAAAGGAGGACAGATTGAGTTAATCTGGATTTTACTTCCATTGCTTTCAATGGAAACAAAACCCGGACTGGATCAATGTGTCCTCCTTTTTCTGGAGCCATATGGTAACCCTAAGCATAAATCCTGTGAATATTAGGGTTTCAGTAGGTAAGGAGTATTATATTCTCACATAACGTAGAATCTGAAAGATTCCATGCCAGGAGAGGAACCATTGATAGGAAGATTACATTAGAGAACCACTGGGCACATCATGTCATCAGCCCTGTTCTCTTGCTGTCAGCAGGGACTAGGCTGCCACAGTATGGGGGGTAGTTTGAGGAAAATAAGGGTCCAGAGTGATTGATGTGCAGGAGGTATGTTACAATTACAAGCATTGACCTCCAGATGTCAAACACCTATGATATTTCTATGAATTACACCACTTACAAGGATAAAAGCAAGTTACATTTTCAAGTTGCATAGTAACAAAGTGCTTTATATACATTTCCATGACTTTCTTCTCATTGTTTATCTTGCACTGTGCTACTAAACTGTGGGGCCCTTTTGCTAAATCTCGTTAAGTGCTAATACACACTTAGGGGGTCTTTTAAAAAGGTGCACAAGCATGTTTAGTGCATGCTAAAAATAAGCACACGCTAAACATTAGAGTCGCCCATATATTTCTATGGACATCACTAGCGTTTAGCGCGTGCTGATTAGCTCACCCTAAAACCACTAACGTGCCTTTGTAAAAGGACCCTTAAAAGTGGGGAAAAAAGGCCTACTGCAAAATGCATTACAGTGTTTTACGGTAATTTGTCTCTTACCGTGTACTAATTATATGTTTTATCTATCTATCTATCTATAAATATATTTATTTTCTGAAAGGGGCATAGTATGGGCAGGAGGGAATGGGTTTGAATGTATCCAGGTAGTGCATTCATATTAGTGCATGTTAACCGGATAATGCATACTTAACACAGCAGCACTTTGCACCTCCTAAATAGATCCGTATGCCAATGGAAATTTTAGTGCGGAACCTAAAAAAAAAATCCTTAATATACTGCCATGGTAAATCTGGGTTTAGCATCGGAAAGTCCTACATTATCAAACACTAAGCCCAGAGTTTGCCTTAGCTTGGTAAAAGGGTGCCTATGGGTTAAAGGTAAATATTTTGAGAATATTGCTATTTAATATGCGACATTTGGACAAAATCATGCATTCCTTTTCAAATTGGATAGGTCTTGGCCTAAATCTAGCTTAACAAAATGTAGACAGTTACACTGAGGTTGCAGTTTGTCTGACAGGGAATGCAGGGCTTGTGTGAGGGTTTTCCAGATGTCCTAAGCAAAGGATCAACCTGGTGCCACTCCCAATTAACTTTCTGGCCCCTTGACTCCCACCTAAGTGAAGAAATAAGCTGGGGAAGTGGTTAGTTATATTTTTTTCTGTTCTCTCCTATGAAACTAGATTACCATAAATCAATTTAGGTCCATTTTCCACCCACACCATGTTTGAATCAATCATATCATAACCATTCCAGGCATGTCATGGACACGTTGCATTCATGTGATATAATTTAGAAATTGTTTGAAAGTATTGTACAATAAGTTGATGCAGAAATTACTTTTTGCTGCTTCTTGCTGAACAGTTTGCCTAATGATGGTCATAGACGGAAATTATTGGAGATTCAGGAATAAATTTTGTCGAAAGTCAAAGACAGAGCAAATCACTCAGAATATATTAAGCTGATAATCATTATACTCATCTGCTTCACAGAGCAGCTGCTTTTAGTAGCTCTGTGCTCACTATTATTATACCATAATTAGGCCACATTCATACTATGACTGAGAGCTACAGAATAGATCTGTCTGATATTTAGACACAGAATGGAGTAGAGTGTACAGGTGGAATATGCTTCAGCAGTTTGAAAAGTATGAAGTATGCAAACGTTTAAATTATATACCATATCAAAGAGTGTCCTACTCTTTGATATGGTATATATCAAAGAGTGGAGAGTATATCGACTGCACCTCGAATATTGTGTTCAATTCTGGTCGCCGCATCTCAAAAAAGATATAGTGGAATTAGAAAAGGTACAGAGAAGGGCAACGAAATTGCTAAAGGGGATGGGACAACTTCCCTATGAGGAAAGGCTAAAGTGGCTAGGGCTCTTCAGCATGGAGAAAAGGTGGCTGAGGGGAGATATGATAGAGGTCTATAAAATAATGAGTGGAGTTAATCGGATAGATGTGAAGCATCTGTTTACGCTTTCCATAAATACTAGGACTAGGCGGCATGCGATGAAGCTACAATGTAGTAAATTTAAAACGAACCAGAGAAACTTTTTCTTCACTCAACGTGTAATTAAACTCTGGAATTCATTGCCAGAAAATGTGGTAACTAAAAACAGCGGTTAGCTTAGCGGAGTTTAAAAAAAGGTTTGGACGGCTTCCTAAAGGAAAAGTCCATAGACCATTATTAACTGAACTTGGGGAAAATCCACTATTTCTGGGATAAACAGTATAAAATGTTTTGTACTTTTTTGGGATCTTGCCAGGTATTTGTTACCTGGATTGGCCACTGTTTGAAACAGGATGCTGGGCTTGATGGACCTTCGGTCTTTCCCAGTATGGCAATACTTACCGTATTTTTCGGACTATAAGACGCACCGGACCATAAGACGCACCTAGGTTTTAGAGGAGGGAAATAGGAAAAAAAGAATTTTCCTTTGTCCCTCCTCTAAAACCTAGATGCTCTGGTGCGTCTTGTCCGAGTTCGGGATCGCCCTCCCCTACTCACGTCACGCGATGTTCTCTGGTGGTCTAGTGACGTCGGGGCAGGAAAGAGCCCCCTCTTTCCTGCCCAGTACGCTGCTCTCCATCCTCCTGTATGCTGCCTGACTGTCTCGGCGAGATTCAAAATGGCCGCCGAGACTTCAATTCTCGGCGGCCATTTTGAATCTCGCCGAGACCGTCAGTCAGGCAGCATACAGGAGGACGGAGAGCAGCGTGCTGGGCAGGAAAGAGGGGGCTCTTTCCTGCCCCGACGTCATTAGACCACCAGAGAACATCGCGTGACGTGAGTAGGGGAGGGTGATCCCGAACTCGGGGGGAGGATGATCCCGAAATCGGACCTCGCTACCTTCGGACTATAAGACGCACCCCCCATTTTCCTCCCAAATTTGGGGGGAAAAAGTGCGTCTTATAGTCCGAAAAATACGGTATGTACTTATGTAATATACCATACAGAAGATCCTTCAGTCCTGTAAGGCAGTCCTGATAAAGTACCATATGTGAACGTAAAGTCTTGCTACCTATTGCTAACTATTTCTATGATTCCTCTGTAGTCTTGGTTGCTGAGCTTTAATACTGTCCTTTTTAAATGTGGCTTTTTCCTCAAGATTAATAATAGAACTTCTATAAACATTCTTATTTTTGACATTGTTTATTAGAATTAACTTTTGAGACAAAATGAACCAACTTTTCACATACCAATGAAATAGCACAATTTGAAGTTAACTCCACATTAAGAAAGAGGAAGCATTAGTATCAGCTAAGGATGTGCAGTGGAAATTTTGTTTTGTTGCATCATTTCCATTCTGTCTCATTTATTTTTTGTTGTAAAATGTTTTTCATGCTCACTGTCACAAAACACCTAGCCACCCGCCTGGGGTTACCCCATAGCCGCATAGAGGGTCTATCCTCAGCACAGCTCAGGTCCGCCTGTACCTGACGCTTGTGCTGTACACAAGCACCCTCCTCCCATTGACTGGGTTCCACCCTCCTCTGGGCGAGTCTCCCACTCTCAAATTATCCCCAGTGATTTCTAAATTACTGGTGCCACACTCCCAGTGGTCCCACAGTTCCCAGAAAGCACTCACAGACCCAGCACACAACCCACCAGAATTGTTTATCAATCCAGACAAAGGCAATAAGCTGAAAACTGTTTATTGTCTTAGAATTGAACAATGAACAAAAAATGTGCAATTAGCAAACAATAACAGGTAACTGAAATATGGATCAATTATAACAACTAAATATTTGTTTTACTTTCTAAAAAATACCTGGGAAGATCAGGACATATAATTCACCTTACCTATGAATGACAATGCTGAAGAAACTGCTCCAGGACCATCAGGTTTTGGCAGTCCTCCAGAATTTTAGCTTCAGCTCCACTGAGCCACCGCTGATGTAACATGGTAACATGGAGGGGCATAATCGAACGACGCCGGCCAAATAGATGGCCAGCCATCTATTTGGCCGGTGCTGCAAAGAACAGTCCCGAACCGTATTATTGAAAAAGATGGCCAGCCATCTTTTGTTTCGATAATACGGTTGGTGCCGGCAAAATGTCAGAGATGGCCGGCATCGGTTTTCGTCGATAATGGAAACTAATGCCGGCGATCTCAAACCCGGCTAAATCCAAGGCATTTGGTCATGGGAGGAGCCAGCATTTGTAGTGCACTGGTCCCCCTGACATGCCAAGACACCAACCGGGCACCGTAGGGGGCACTGCAGTGGACTTCAAAAATAGCTCCCAGGTGCATAGCTCCCTTACCTTGGGTGCTGAGCCCCCCAAATCCCCCCCAACACCCACTCCCCACAACTATACACCACTATCACAGCTCTTACGGGTGAAGGGGGCACCTACATGTGGGTACAGTGGGTTTGGGGGGTTTTGAAGGGCTTAACATTTACCACCACAAGTGTAACAGGTAGGGGGGATGGGCCTGGGTCCACTTGCCTGAATTGCACTGCACCCAGTAAATACTGCTCCAGGGAACTGCATACTGTTGTCAGGGAGCTGGGTATGACATTTGAGGCTGGCATACAGGCTGGCAAAAAATATTTTTTTTGGGTGGGAGGGGGTTGGTGACCACTAGGGGAGTAAGGGGAGGGGATCCCCGATTCCCTCCGGTGGTCATTTGGTCAGTTGGGGCACCTTTTTAAAGCTTGGTCCTGGAAAAAAAAAGGGACCAAGTGAAGCCGGCGAAATGATCATCAGGGCCGGCTTTCTTTTTTCCATTATCGGGTGAAGCTGGCCATCTTGTGAGCATGCCCCCATCCCGCCCCCGTCCCACCTTTGCTACCTTACCAACACGCCCCCTTGAAATTTTGTCGGCTCCGCGACGGAAAGCAGTTGGCGCCGATCAAAATCGGCTTTCGATTATACCAATTTAGCTGGGTTCAGGAGATCACCAGTTTGTGTCGCAAGATGACCAGCAATCTCCTTCAAAAATAAGCTGGATAGTAACATAGTAAATGACGGCAGATAAAGACCTGTACGGTCCATCCAGTCTGCCCAACAAGATAAACTCATTTAATATAGTATGTGATACTTTATATGTATACCCAAGTTTGATTTGTCCTTGCTTTTCTTAGGGCACAGACCGTAGAAGTCTGCCCAGTACTGTTCTTGTACTAAGTTCTGAAGGTAATATTAAAGCACCTTAAAATTTACACTCCAGCCCATCCCTATCTATTCAGTCACGATTAGGGCGTAGACCTTGCTCTGATGTTGGTATCTTAGCTGAATCACAAACTTGCTGTGAGTATCTGCCCCCTTTTGCAAAGTCTGGGATTTTAGTCTTGAGGGTAATGGCATAACGGTTCAACAAATCTTTGCGCATCTCCTCAAACTGGGAGCACGTCTCCACGGACAGTCCTTGAAACACCTCAAGTGCTCTACCAGTGAGCTTTCCTCCCAGATAGTGCACCCAGAATCTCATTGAGGTGGCAAGTATTTTCAAAGGCAGTTAGATATTCGTCAGTGTCCCCTCGGGTATCATCAAACTGCGGAAACAAGTTGGACCTGATCTGGGTTTGGATCCTGCTTCAGGCCTTGGCGCAGGGGTTGGGCTGGAGCTTTGCATGTGAGCCAATTCCATCTCCTTCTTTAATTACTGCAGTTGGAACTCCTGCTCCTCATGCTGCTTACCTGCTTCTCTGGCCGCTGTTCCCGCTTCTCTCACCACTGTCGCTCTTCCAGTTCCTCTCATCACAGCAGGTCTAGCTACTGTCACTCTAACACGTAGATCTGCCGGATCTCAGCTGGTGTGGCCAAATGTGGTCGCGTGGAGATCTGCTCGGCATATTCTATAAACCATGCGGAACTTGAAGCCTATTCTATAAAATTTAGATGTACTTTAGAGAATACACCTAGGCGGGAGTTTTTTACACATGGATTTTTCAGGCGTAATATATCTAGCCCAGTGTGCTTAAATATAAGCACCTAGAGGGCACCTGATTGGAGCATATTCTATGAAAAAAAAAACAGGTGCCTACTTCCCTTTCTAAAATGCTAGCATAACATGTTAGATACACATGAATAATTTAAGCGTGAACATGTATGCCAGCCATAGAATTGATGAAAGTGTTCATGCCTAAATTTTGGAGATACACATTTATAGTATTTTATAAGTTATACAAATATGTGTGAGTTCTGCCTTTGATCTGCTTAAACTCTACCTATGCATATACCCACCTGTAAAATACACACAGTGAAAGGTATACAATTATTTACAGAACAGCACTTAGGTAGACTTTTGGCATGTACAAACATATATGCCATTATTCTATTCATTCTCTAGCTACTGAAGTCAAATTTATTGAAGGCATTGGACCATCAATTTCTTTATTTAACCTGTATGGTTCCATGTTATCCGCTCCCAGCCTATAACTGGAAGCACCTTTATTTGTACAAAACTGGCCATACAGACATCCGTGCAGAGTAGAGGGGCAGCCTAGTGGTCAGTGCAGTGGACTTGAACAATGGGGCCCAGGTACAAATCCCACCTTAATTCCTTTAAATTTTATTGTGAGCTCTCCAGGAACAAATAAAATCTACTGTGCCCAAAGGTACAACACTACAATAGCCCTCAGGTTTGCAGGTGTCTTATAAATTCAGGTACAGCAGGTATTTCTATGTTCCAGGAGGGCTCACATATTTGTACAGGAATAAGAGTTAAAGTGGAAGTTACACCTGGGTCCCGTTGCTCAAAATCCACTGCACTGACCACTAATATACTCCTTACACTTGAAACACCCAAGGAAAACCTATTGCAATACAAAGAGAAGAAAAACACTGAGAATCCCCCTCGTAGTGACAGAGAATCCAAAGCTTGAAAAATGAAAGAAATCAAAGATCTACTCCAGGAGGATGAATCACTGAGGGGCCCTTTTATGAAAGGGTTGCCACACAAGCTACTGCTGGCCCAATGCAGCCGCCGGCAGTAATTCCGGTTCGAGTGTGTGCCATTTTTGACACGCTGAAATTTTTACTGTGGTGCTAACCCAGCGGGAGCCCTTATTGCCACCTCAGTGGGTAGCGATAAGTGTTCCCCACCACATGGCCACGCGATAAGAACAATCTTACCACATGGCCATTTTTTATGGGGTGAGTTTTATCTGTTGCAGTAAAAAGGCCCTGGGTTGCGGGAAAAATGGCCCCTACTGCTACCACAGCTCTACCAGTGCTGGCCTTTTGACAACCACCTAATCTGAAATAAAAACTTGTAAAAAGCAAACTCCTAACAGACACTCAAAACAAAGAGAATGGCACACATCCCTGCAATATAAGCTGCAAACTATGCCAAAAATATCACAGGCCCGCACTGTTACTGAGATAGAAAAATGTTCAGCATAAGGGAATCCTATTCATGCT
This sequence comes from Microcaecilia unicolor, assembly GCF_901765095.1. Taxonomy (NCBI): domain Eukaryota; kingdom Metazoa; phylum Chordata; class Amphibia; order Gymnophiona; family Siphonopidae; genus Microcaecilia; species Microcaecilia unicolor. The sequence continues at coordinate 156,517,507 of NC_044039.1, read as the reverse complement.
TTATATATGATTCAATACAAGAAATGAGAAGAAGGATGCTATATTGGGGAGACAAGCAGATGGTAAAGACAAGAGTCAGTTTACAGAGGCACCGAATTAAACACCACAAAGCTAATCAGGGTGACACCTTGGGACAGCACTTTGCAAGATCAAAGCACTGCATCAATTACTAAAAGAAATGTAAAATCAATCCAGGAACATAAGACCTTTGCAGTTAAAATGACAAAATATTTTGACACCCACCAGACAGGACTTAAGATCTGGGTTTCCTATCTTATGAACTATAAACTTATTCAAAAAATTAGTTAGTCCAATAAAAAGATATCATGGTGTTTCCTTGTTTTATTTCAATTTATTACAACCTTTGTAAAATCCACCTCTAAATTTACAAAAGCTCTCTTCTACTTTTTTTGAAACCTAATGTATTCACATTTCACTCTGTTTTGCTATTTTTCTTATATATTTAAAATAATTTTACTGGTAGCTAACCTTTTTCTCTGACAGCTTTAGAACATGTACATCTCTGATTTTTTTGTACTTTACATGGTACAAGAAGAAGTGCATTTCTGATTCTATTTCTTTAGTATTGAACTGCATACTGAGAATGACTTCTTGAGATTTCCAGATCAAGCTCTAGTCGTGTTTTAGACATCTGAAAACCAGCATTTAGACATTCATATATAAGTACATAAGTAATGCCATACTGGGAAAAGAGCAAAGGTCCATCGAGCCCAGCATCCTGTCCCCGACAGTGGCTAATCCAGGTCAAGGGCACCTGGCAAGCTACCCAAACATACAAACATTTTATACATGTTATTGCCGAAATTGTGGATTTTTCCCAAGTCCATTTAGTAGCGGTCTATGGACTTGTCCTTTAGGAAACCGTCCAACCCCTTTTTAAACTCTGCCAAGCTAACCGCCTTCACTACCTTCTCCGGCAACGAATTCCAGAGTTTAATTACGTGTTGGGTGAAGAAACATTTTCTCCTATTTGTTTTAAATTTACTACACTGTAGTTTCATCGCATGCCCCCTAGTCCTGGTATTTTTGGAAAGCGTGAACAGACGCTTCACATCCACCTGTTCCACTCCACTCATTATTTTATATACCTCTATCATGTCTCCCCTTAGCCGTCTCTTCCCAAGCTGAAAAGCTCTAGCTTTTCATGGATGTCCAAAAGTCAATTTCATAAAGCCAGGATATGGATGTCTAAAACTGCTGTTCATACATATGTCAAGGGGCTGTGGTCTGGGTGTGGTTTGGATCGGACTAAGGAAGGACCAAAAGTTAGAACTTCAACTCCAATTGCAGAAGAGAAAGGGGCATCCATGTTCAGAAAGATGGCGGTCCGTATTTAGACCTTCTATTTGACGCATGCAGATTACAGAAAGATGCTCCAATTGAGCAGTTCTCCACTGAATGGAGTAAGGGAAGTCACAGATGATAGTTTGCTGTTTCTGGAGGGCTCACAATTTAAAAGAAAACGCACACACACAAATTACAAAACACTGCGGTGGAATTTGTACTGGCAATCTCTGGATGTCTATTCTGGTTCTCAGCTGGCTGATCTAACCATTAGGATAATCCGCTGCATGGCTGGCCATTTTATAATATGGACATTCCTATTCTGCCACAAAGCTGTCCATATCCCTTATTTTGCCCTGTTAATAGTTTAGACATTTCAGTTTGTAAAACGGATGTTCATGTTGGACGTAGCCAGCACTTGGACATCCATTTCTTATGTAGTTTAGAACAGCCTGTATGTCAGCAGATCCTGTTCTAAATATGAGAAATTGAATTCCATATCTGATAGAAAGGAACAACAGAGTGCAGACAGCAAAAGTCCAAACAAATCCTTTATTCAAACAGACCCGACATGGCCACTTTTTACCAATAAGGCTTCATCAGGGGTAGAGACATAAAACATCTCAGCCACGTTACAACGACTAAACTTATTCTGTACAGGCATAGACTTGTGCTTTAGTTCTTCCTTCTCTGGGCCCAGATGTGATCACGTTGGGTCTGTTTGAATAAAGGATTTATTTGGACTTTTGGTGTCTGCTCTCTGTTGTTTCTTTCTACTGCTGCAAGACACCCAGCACCTCTTTGACTCTTCTCTCTCCTTCTCTGCTCATATCCAGCAGATCGCCAAGACCTGTCATTTCTTTCTTTACAACATCCGTAAAATCCGCCCCTTTCTTTCTGAGCACTCTACCAAAACCCTCATCCACACCCTTGTCACCTCTCGTTTAGACTATTGCAATCTGCTTCTTGCTGGCCTCCCACTTAGTCACCTCTCCCCTCTCCAATCGGTTCAAAACTCTGCTGCCCGTCTCGTCTTCCGCCAGGGTCGCTTTACTCATACTACCCCTCTCCTCAAGTCGCTTCACTGGCTCCCTATCAGTTTTCGCATCCTGTTCAAACTTCTTCTACTAACCTATAAATGTACTCTCTCTGCTGCTCCCCAGTATCTCTCCACATTCATCCTTTCCTACACCCCTTCCCGTGCACTCCGCTCCATTCTTATCTGTTCCCTTCTCCACTACTGCCAACTCCAGACTTCGCGCCTTCTGTCTCGCTGCACCCTATGCCTGGAATAAACTTCCTGAGCCCCTACGTCTTGCCCCATCCTTGGCCACCTTTAAATCTAGACTGAAAGCCCGCCTCTTTAACATTGCTTTTGACTCGTAACCACTTGTAACCACTCGCCTCCACCTACCCTCCTCTCCTCATTCCTGTACACATTAATTGATTTGATTTGCTTACTTTATTTTTGTTTATTAGATTGTAAGCTCTTTGAGCAGGGACTGTCTTTCTTCTATGTTTGTGCAGCGCTGCGTACGCCTTATAGCGCTATAGAAATACTAAATAGTAGTAGTAGTAGTAATCTAGACCTGAGTAATATAAAGGATAAGCTATTGGAGAAGTTGAGCGCATAGAGAAAGATTGACTGAATGCTTCCTTCATTATTTAAAAGTATATGAGTGCCGTATTGCTGGTTGATATAATATTCCTATGGGCATCTACATAGTTATCGTGTGCTAAAAATGCTAGCACATCTTTGTAAACAGGGCCCTTAATGTGCACGTTAACCGTGCACTTTAAAATATTTTTTGAGGGGTCTTGTCAGGGGGCATTTACATTAGAGCATGCTAACTAATTAGCATAGGAATACCACATAAGCCCTTACCACCTACAAAATGAGTAGCAGTAAGATCTCATGCGGTAGTGTTTAAAAATTGCAATGTGCTAATGGCAACATTAGTATAGGATAATCGTCAGCCATTTTACAGCTGCAGTAAAACTGGCCTTAGCACATGGGACAAAACCCAGATAAGGGTGCAGTAGGCTACTTTTTACTGCAACTCAGTAAAAGCATTCCTTATATACCTATCTCACATAGGGGCCCTTTTACTAAACTGCGTAGGTGCCTACGTGCGCCCAACACACGCTAATTCAGAACTACCACCTGGCTACTGCATGGCCCAGGCAGTAATTTCATTTTTTATGTGCACCCACTACAAGTGCCGGAAAATTTCCGATGTGCGGCACTAACCGTGCGGTAATCGGCATTGTATGCGCACTGATGATTATCGCCCAGTTAATGTGTGAGACCTTACCGCTAAAGTCAATGGGTGCCGGTAAGGTTTCAGGCCCAAAATGGATGTGTGCCGATTTTCATTTTGCCGCACATCTATTTTTGGCAAAAAAAAGACCTTTTTTGCAGGTGCCTTGAAAAATGAACCTGCGCGTGTCTAATAGATGCATCTACACCAGCACAGGCCACTTTTTGGCACACCTTAGTAAAAGGACCCCATATACTAGACCGATACTAGCTTTCCAGTTTTTAGCAAATTTAATTCCTGCAGCCAGAAGTAATTGCAATGCAAGTTTTATTTATTTCCTTTCTCCTAAGATCCATATAAGAAAACTCTTAGGATCTAAATCTATTATTAGACTAATGACTTATTTGATTTTTTTTTTATCACATATTTCTCTCCCAAATTTTCAAATTTTATGACATTCTCACTGCCTGTAAAAGAGGTCACAGTTTCTCTCTTTTTGGCATATTCAATAGTCTGTAATCCATAAAGTCTTTACAACAACAACAACAACAACAACAACAAATCATGGTCTCCAGAGTTACAATAATCTCTACCATTCATGGTAGCAACAACTGTATGATACCAGCATATAAACCAACGGGAGTTCAATGTTGTTCAATGTAAAAAAAAATAGAAGGGAATATTTTTTCACTTTGCTGCTCCCCAGTATCTCTCCACACTCGTCCTTCCCTACACCCCTTCCCGTGCACTCCGCTCCATGGATAAATCCTTCTGATCTGTTCCCTTCTCCACTACTGCTAACTTAAGACTTCGCGCATTCTGTCTCACTGCACCCTACGCCTGGAATAAACTTCCTGAGCCCCTACGTCTTGCCCCATCCTTGGTCACCTTTAAATCTAGACTGAAAGCCCGCCTCTTTAACATTGCTTTTGACTCGTAACCACTTGTAACCACTCGCCTCCACCTACCCTCCTCTCCTCCTTCCTGTACACATTAATTGATTTGATTTGCTTACTTTATTTTTTGTCTATTAGATTGTAAGCTCTTTGAGCAGGGACTGTCTTTCTTCTATGTTTGTGCAGCGCTGCGTACGCCTTGTAGCGCTATAAAAATACTAAATAGTAGTAGTAGTAGTAGTATCCTGCCTTTGTAAAATTGGGATTTGTACATCCATGAAATATGGACTAAATAAATGCCAGTTTTCAGACATCTAAAACAAGAATAGAGTTTCTAAAATAACCACCATTGTCTAAGAAAAGATAGACAGAATGAATTGTTTTTTTAATATAATTTTAATATATATAGAATTCTATTATGTAAACCAAGGCTTCCCAAACTTTGGGTCACAAAACTTATGTTTGGGTCATGAATTCAGCAGGCTGTCCATAGAAATATCGGCCTGCACCCCCGGAGGGGATGGGTTACAAGCTTTCTGTGGCTGCAATAATGGTGTAATAGCCATAAAAATGTGATGTCAAAATCTGTGGCCTTTTCTTGCTGAATCTTCTTACTGTAGAGTTTATTGAGACTGTATTGGCTACATTGTACCTGGTATCTAGTCAGCCTGTCTTTGGGGGAGGGGATGCTTACTTCCTGACTTGGAAGTTTGAAAAGTAGTGGAAGGCTGAAGTTAAGCTCTTTTGAGTTTGTACATTATCAAATTTGTATTTGAGATTGTTTTGATAAATTCTGAACTGTTCTCTTCTCTGTGCATCCCCCTTTCTTAATACATTTCTTGACCTCTTATCTTTCATATATTAAGAACATAGTAAACATAGTAGATGACAGCAGAAAAAGACCTGCACGGTCCATCCAGTCTGCCCAAGAAGATAAATTCATATGTGCTACTTTTTTATTTGTACTGTCCTCTTCAGTGCACAGACCGTATAAGTCTGGCCAGCCCTATCCCCGCCTCCCAATCACCAACCCCGCCTCCCAACCACCAGCTCTGGCACAGACCCTATAAGTCTGCCCAGCACTATCCCCGCCTCCCAACTACCAGTCCCGCCTCCCACCACTAGCTCTGGCACAGACCGTATAAGTCTGCCTAGCACTATCCCTGCCTCCCACCACCGGCTCTGGCACAGACCGTATAAGTCTGCCCAGCACTATCCCCGCCGCCCAACCACCAGCCCCGGCACAGACCGTATAAGTCTGCCTAGCACTAGTCCCGCCTCCCAACCACCAGCCCTAGCACAGACCGTATAAGTCTGCCCGCACTAGCCCCGCCTCCCAACCACCAGCTCTGCCACCCATTCTAGGCTAAGCTCCTGAGGATCCCTTCCTTCTGCACAGGATTCCTTTATGTTTATCCCACAAAAAAAAAAATAAACAAAGTTCCTCTCCTGTGAACTAGATCTGGTTTCTATAAGTTCTATATTTCTGTCATCTGACTTTTTAATGTTATGCTGGATTAACTGCTTAAGGGTACTGTATTTCAAAAATTGTGGCTTTTTCTTGCTGAATCTTCTTACTGTAGAGTTGATTGAGACTTAATTTGGCTACATTGTACCTGGTGACGGGAAAAAGGATCATTGGGGAGAAATTCAGATGGTATGTTTTTAGACATTTAAACCAGATGGGGGGGGGGGGGGGTGACAATAGGAAAAAAGGGAATTCAGAAAGTCACCCCCAGCAAAAATATGACAGCCTATATGGTTCTCCAAGCAGGTGGCTGAAAAAATAAGGGCAAAAGAGGCTTCATTGAAGAAATACAGAATGCAACAGAAGGATCATGGAAGAGATTACCGGCTTAAACTCAAAGAAGCCAAGAGGGAAATATGGCAAGCGGAAGCACAGGCAAAAGAAAAAAATGGTTAAAGATGTAAAAAGAGGTGACAAAACCTTTTTCGGATATATTTGGGAAAGGAGAAAAGACTGAAAGAAGCTGAGAATAGCTATGTGCAGAGTGATGAGGATAAAGCAAATGTGCTAAACAAATACTTCTCTTCTGTGTTCACAGAATAAAATCCTGGAGAAGAACCATGGTGGCTACTGAGGGTATATCTGGGAATGGAGTGGATATTATGCTGTTCATGGAAGAAATCATTTATAAGCAGCTTGAAAATCTGGTAGTGGACAAAGCTATAAGGCCAGATGGGAGATACTGAGGGAGTTCAGAGAAGTTCTGGTGGGTCCTCTTAATGATTTATTTAATAGATCTTTAGAGATAGGAGAAGTTCCTCAGGATTGAAGATGAGCTGAGATGGTCCCACTTCACAAAAGCAGGGACAGGGAAGAAGTGGGAAACTACTGGCTGGTAAGCCTCACATCAGTGGTAGGAAAAATAATGGAGTCACTGCTGAAGGAAAGGGTAGTTAACTTTCTTGAAGCCAACGGGTTACAGGATCCGAGGTAACATGGCTTTACCAAAGGAAAATCCTGACAAATGAATCTGATTGACTTCTTTGACTGGGTGATCAAAGAACTGAATAAAGGACATGTGCTAGATGTATTCTACTTGGATTTCTGCAACATCTTTGATATGGTCCCTCACAGAAGACTCGTAAATATGCTGAGAGGGCTGAACTTAGGACCCAAAGTGGTAAAATGGATTGGAAACTGGTTGACTGATAGGCAACAGAGAGTGGTGGTAAATGAAACCCGCTCAGAGGGAAGTAAAGTGAGCAGTGAAGTGTCTCAAGGGTTGGTGCTGGGGCCGATTCTGTTTAATATATTTGAGAGAGACATTGCTGGAGGGTTTGAAGTTTGCCTTTTTGTGGATGACCCAAAGATAGTCAATAGAGTGGATACTTTGGAAGGTGTAGAAACCGTGAGGAGGGATCTCCAAACTTTGGAAGAATGGTCAAGGGTCTGGCAGTTAAAATTTAATATGAAGAAGTGCAGAGTGATGCACTTGGGGTGCAAAAATCCAAAAGAGATGTACTGGATAGTAGGGGAGAGATTGATAAGCTTGGCTCAGGAGAGGGACCTTGGAGTGATGGTGTCTGAGGATCTCAAGGCAATGAAACAATGCAACAAGGCGGTGGCCACAGCCAGAAAGATGCTAGGCTGCATGGAGAGGGGTATCACCAGTAGAAAAAAGGAGGTGTTGATGCCCCTGTACAAGCTGTTGGTGAGGCCCCACTTGGAGTATTGTGTTCAGTTTTGGAGGCCGTATCTTGTTAAGGATATAAAAAGACTGGAAGCAGTTCAAAGAAAAGCAACAAAAAATGGTATGCGTTTTGCATAGTAAGACGTACGAGGAGAGACTTGATTACCTGAATATGTATACACTGGAGGAAAGGAGAACCAGGGGTAATATGATAGACATTCAAATATTTGACAGGTATTAATACGCAAGCAAAACTTTTCCAGAAATGAGAAGGTGGTAGAACTAGAGGACATGAATTGAGGTTGAAGGGAGGAAGACTCAGGAATAATGTCAGGAAGTATTTTTTCACCGAGAGGGTGGTGGATACTTGGAATGCCCTACTGCAGCAGGTAGTGGAGATGAAAGCCATAACAGAATTCAAAAATGCATGGGATAAATGCGTAGGAATCGTGTTTAGAAGGAATCGATCCAAAGAAGTTTAGCAGAGACTAGGTGTTAACACTGGTAATTGGGAAGCAAAACCAGTATTGGACAGACTTCTATGGTCTGTGCCTTGATCGTGGCTGGATAGATTTGGATGGGCTGGAATGGAACTTATCAAGTGTTTGATAACAACTTCAAAAGTTTTTGAACAAGCACATGGATAAATCAAGTTCAGGTATACATATGTTGTATCACCTCATACCTTATGTAATGAGTTTATCTCTTTGGACAGACTGGATGGACCGTAATTGGCTTTACCTGCCATCATCTACTATGTTACTATGATGTAAATTCAAGAAATTGCAGAAGACATCTTTTGTAGATATTTCCTTTACTGTATTTCCATAAGTATAGAAAGTGTTTTCAAAACAACGTATATTATGTCCTCTGTGTTGCTGTGGGGAGTAGAAAGAATTGTGAAAAGAGTTTTGTCCTGGAGAGAGTGATCATCCACTCCCCAGCAAGAGACAGAAAGATTAGAAATTCTATTTTGTGTGACCCAGTGAGTTGGATGGTTACATTAAGGGAGGAATTTAGCAACATGGGCTACCATTAAGATGGGTTATTTTACCACAAGTTGTGCACAGTCTCATTGCATAAAATGGAACTATGTGCTAAAATAGCACATTTTTTAAAAATTTTCTTTATAACGATTAAAGTTTTTTACATGTGACACTTGAATAATGAAATATACAGAAAATAAAAGTAACAGAAGAAAGAAAGAAATATAAAGAAAATAATCACCAGCTCTCTTCCTTAGACCTCAAAAAGATTAGGGGGAGTGGTATAAAGATTAGGAGATCAAACTAAAGTAGAAAAAAAACCTGATTAATCCCACACTTTTTGCTTTAATCAGTTGTTTCCCTCGGTCCACCAAAAAGTTTCTTCATATCCAAAAAAGTTCGCAATTGTTCTGGTACAAAAAAAACATAATACCCCCAATAACGGATTAGACATTTACATGGATATGCAAGTAAAAATTATGCACCCAAAGCCTTCGTCTCCTCTCTAAGAGACAAAAACAACTTCCTTCTGTCCTGCATGGCCTTTGTCACATCCAGATATGTCCATACTCTATAGCCACAGAATGGTATATGAGAATTCTTGAAATATAGTCTCATTACAGCATTAAGATCTTGTTCAAATACAAACGAGACAATTAATATCCCTCGATTGGAAACATCAGACAGAAAATCCTCCAGTAATGCAGAAAGATCTTGAGTTCTTAGTTCAATTTCATGTATCTGAGCTAAATTTCCAGAACCCACGAGCTCTACCCCTGTTTGAGAAGATATTGGAAGATAGTAAATCTTATTAAGAGGAGGAACAGCTGAAGAAGAAAATTTCAAAAGTTCAACAAAGTATTTCTTGAATAAATCCATCGGAGTTATACCTGTGGTTCTGGGAAAATTCAATACACGAAGATTCAAACGTCTATTATAATTCTCAATTTGCTCTATTTTTCGATGGATCAAAGTCTTCCATTGTGGATTTTAAATTATTGACCTCTGATTGTGTCTGTAAAACTTGGTTAGCTGAGTGAGTCCTGTTTAACCTTTTCCAAAGATACAGTTAAATTGTCCACCTTACTCACGAGAAGAGAGGTATCTTGCACTGATTTTGTTACCGCTTCAGTTAAATCTTAAAGTGCCTTCCAAATGGACTCTAATGTAACCACCATGGGAGTTCCAGACTCCTGGTTTACTTTCTCTGCAAATTTGGGCACTGCACCGCCGACCTGGATCCTGCTGTTAACGGATTCCGTTTCAGCTGGGCCTCCTGCTGCGCTCCTAAATATCGCAGGACATGGTGGTGGATTCAGCTCCGGGGACAATAGAGTTGTTTCCTGACCCCAAGAGGGCCGACGCTCTTCTGTCGGCGCTCTGAGCAGGGCTTGCTACCCCGGTTACCAGTGGGAGACTCGTCGCATACCGGTCTGGTGTCTGCTGGACTGGAGAAGAGGTTCTGGCCAGCGGCGGTTGACCTTTTACCATCCCCTTTCTCTTGGTATGAGGCATCGAGAAGAAGAAATGTAAAGGGGAAATGCCAGAGAACACCTGAACCCGGTAAGCTAGCGAGACTCAGGCTGCCATCTTGCCATGCCCCCAAAATAGCACAATTTGAGATAAAATAACCTGTCTTAATGGTAACCCACATTGATAACTTTCCCCCCTTAAGTGTACCTCAAAATGAATAGTATGTGGAATAATAGAAGGGTATTCATTATTATTCCTGATGCCTGCGGAGAAGTACCCAGGTTGCTATGTTGCTATGTTCACTACGTTTAGTGACACCTCATTGATTACAAAGGTTAGATCTATGTGTAATAAGAACAGACAAGCTACGTCCTGTTAGAAGGTCTGGTGGGAGAAGGTAATAGCTAGAGAAAGCATTAAAGAAGCTGGTAAATATATATCATTCTGCCTCCTGGTAGGGGGCATCAAAGTTAGTGGGAGAGGGGCTAGTTTAGATAAGGGAACATTTCCATGTAAGTTTGGTTTTTGGGGAGGGGAGTTTTCAGATATGGAGTTCATGGGATAAGATGGGGCTTCAGATATCCAAATCTTAGAGTAGATGCCAACATTTGCACAATCTTGAAGGCTGATTTAATGCAGTCAACTATGCATGCACATTTTTGAAAATCAAGTTCATGCACATGGTGGACTGCCCAATCTAATCTTACTTCATTTGTGACTGGTTATACTGGTCTCCTTTAACTGCTTGGCCCTGCCCTACAGAGCCAACTATATGATTCTGAAAACTGTCCTTTTAAACAATTAACTGACTTGACTGTTAAAAGGATTGGAAGGGACATCAATACATTTAAAAATACAAAGCGAAGTATGCACCAGCAAGCTGAGAAAAAAATATCAAAGGAACAAAACAACTGGGTACATTTTATACCACTTTCCAGGCCATTTATTTTCTCCTCTTTCAAGCGATAAGGGAGTAATTTTGAGAACAAAGAATTTCAGAAGATTTCTGGTCCTTTTAATTTCTCTACTCCTCAACAACGTGCACTGTGCTCTTAAATACTTATTTACTGCTTTTTGGGGGTATTTTTTTTACTATTTAACTTAAAGTAAATGCATTTAATTGCCGGCTGGTCTGATTCATAAACTTAATAAAACTGTAGTGTTCATTACTGACAACAACAACAAAAAATTGTCCTGCATGTTTTATGTTATTGAGGAATAAAAAAGACATACCATATTTACTAACCCAGAAAGCTAAACCAAATGTTTTGAAAACAATTGTATGTTTTGAGGCTGATAAGATATATAGGACATCTATAGAATAGTAATCAAATGTTAATGGGGAGGCTTTAGGTATTCATTCTTTCTATATGAAGGAAACCCCATTCCCTATTTTTTAACTTACAGCCTAAAGGATAAAGTACTTTTCAGCTATTTCATTCCTTTATATTTTGCTTATGTTACACTCAAAATGATGACAACAATTAATTTAGCCAGTGGAAAAGAAATTGCTTGTGATGGATGAAAAGAAGCACTCCCACTTTTTCTACCCAGAATCATAATGTAGAGCCATTTGTGGGAAAATAAATCCACATTTTTTAAGGTAATTAAGGAAAGGTTCTCTGTGCTGCAGTGCAAATTTGAATGCAATTTGCAACATGAACTCGTCCCCCTAAGAATCTATAGCTGACTGCAAGAGAAGAGGCATGATGTATGTTAGTCATTTCTGCAGCATATCTCTGACAGATGCTGTCACTGTGCTCTATCCTTAATCTCTCCCAATGTTTTCCTACCCATTCTCATTGCCCATGGCTTTTCTGATTCATAACTGTGATGTGGTAAAAGAGGATATCTTTTTATGTTTAGCAGTTGCTCAATTTCAGCTGCACCACACAAGGCCACAGGTTAAAAAAAAAATCACTAGTCATTCTGGGAAAGGACGCTATTATGAAGAAAGATACTCTGATCAAACTAAGGTCTGCTTGGTTGGAGACTGATGTTTTAGCTTAGAGTCATATAAACTCAAGCAGCTTTGCATAAAATCTGATACATTTTCAGTCACCTGAGGAAACTCTCGGAGCTTTATAAAGGGACTCTGAGAATCCCTTAAGGCAGGCATTCCCAAACCTGTCCTAAGGGAACCCCGGCCAGTCAGGTTTTTAGGACATCCACAATAAATATGCATTAGATAGATTTGCATACCAAGGAGGCAATGTTTGCAAATCAATTTCATCAATATTCATTGTGGATATCCTGAAACCTGACTGGCCCAGGACAGGTTTAGGAATCACTGCCTTAAGGTTTCCAGCAGTTCAATCAGGCAGCTTTGTGGACCCTGTAACAACCAATGAAATTTTCCTAGCTGTTAAAGTGTCAAAGTAATGCCTAGTGTTGTGTGTTGAAGTTTTGTTTAAGAATGCGCTGCATCCCTTAAGAAATGAAAGTGGATTGTGAATCTAGACCCTGGGCAGGCCATATGGAATAGTGAAGGCCCACCCTACACAGTGAGTGATATAATTTAGTAACATAGTAATGTCAGCAGATAATGACCTGTATGGGCCATCCAATCTGCCCAACAATGTGGTCTGAGTTGAATCTGGCACTCTACACAGGTTCCACTTCATGATTTAACACTGGCCCAAAGTTATTTTTCTATGTAGCCTGCAGAGCATAAACCAGTACCTGGCTGTATTTCAGCCATATGTAAATAAATCCTTTCTTGAAGCTATTACCTCTAAGTGTGATACCACCACAAAGCCTCAACCTCTGGCTGGTTGAATATTGCAACCAGTGTGTTTTTTCTAGCAAAAAAGGTGCCGGTACTCAAAGTCAGGTCACCCTTCAGGGGTGGGGTGATCACTGAGGGTTCCACCCCACAGTAGCTAGGTCCCCTGCAACCAGTCACAGAATATATGACCAGGTAGAATTGATATGTAGAGTCTGAGCTCTTTCATTAAAATTTGGGGAACCATGGGTCAATTTTAGCAGACAATGGAAAAGGTGCTGGCACTCAGTACCCCCAAGCACCTCCTCAAAAAAGCCCTTATTGCAACTCACTCTTCTGCTGCTGTAGACAGTGCTAAAACAGTGACATTAAGGGGGTCTTTTACTAAAGGTTAGCTCGAGTTGTCTGCAGCAGGTCCCATTTTATTCCAATGGGCCCTGCTGCAGGTAACTCAAGCTAATCTTTAGTAAAAGAACCCCTAAGACTGAAGTCACAAATTTCTAGTCACTCTGGGATTAGAACATTCTCACTATGGCTACACTGAGTCCTCTTCATGGTTGTATACCCAAAGGGTCACTGATTAACTGCTGCTGATGGCTCTCTTTTGCCATTTCATCTACAATACCAGTAAAGCTCTAATGAATTCCAAGAACAAAATGTTAAAGTTCAGTTCACCCATAAATATTTAAGCCTCCACTATGCAAATAAAAATTAAATACCAGCTTTACCATATAGCTATTGACGTAAAATGGAGATTCTAGTCATTCTTACTTCAAACCCTAAGAAAAATATTCATGTCATAAAGGCCTTAGAAAATATATTGAGTTCGTGTAGTAGGCTGATTTTAAAATATATGTGCACGCCTCACTCTCTACTCAAACTCTGCCCATATGATCTCCCACCCATCATCACATGTATTAACAGAATACTGTATACTGGAAACTGCTCATTGACACATGTATGTGTTCACATATGTGTATAAATGACTAGAATACTGCCATTTATGTGCATTCTTGAAGCAGCCCCTTGTAGAATGACCCCACTAATTGGCCCCTAGGAAGGTCCCTGTTAAATATCTTTCATGTGGAAGAGATGGTGAGGAAACGTTTATTGAATAATGCATGCCAAAATGGTTTTAGACCAGTAGTGTCCTAGATATGAATGTCAAACTCTCCATTTCTTCTAAATTAGTACTCTGTCGCACTTTCTTCTGCCATTCCCCTCTTGTATCACAGATACCGCTGTCAGATTGACCTTTTAGAAAATGTATTTGAAAGCAAGCTGCTGAATATCTACATATAACATGTCATCAAAAGAAAAATATTTAAAGGCAGCATAGTTGCTTTTCTGAATAAATAAGGAGTTTGGAACTCTTCTTGTCCTAGTATTGTTACTACTTATTGAATGTCTGTTGCATGCAGAAGAACAATGAAAATACAGAAAAAAAATCACAAAACAGACAAAAGTTATTCAGAGAGCTCAGACAGGTGTGAAAGAAGATAGGGCCCCAAGGTTTTATAATTCAGTGTAGGTGAGGCGTGATTGCAATATGTAAGGTTTACTACATGAGATGAGAATTTAAAGCAGAATCTGGTGCAGCATCAGAAGGCTATAAATTGTATTTGAGGTTTGATTTGAAGGATGCCAGTGAGGACAGTGGGCACATGGGAGTTCTAGATGAAGGCTGCAGCTATGCATGAAAAGTGCATGCTGCAAAAACAACAGGAGTATGTACTGCTTGCGAAAAGACCACCACTGGTATAAGAAAAACAAAAAAAGAAAGGTATGTGTTTTTGTATCCAGGACAAAATTTGTAACTCCATCCTGCAAATGTTTCCAAGATTTATCCCTGATGATATTCATGATATTTGTTAAGCTCGTACAATCTTTAAGGCTGATGTACTAACCTGTGGGATTCCCCATGGCTTAGTACAGCTTTCGATGAACATTTGTTACCCATGCAGTTGGGCTGGAGTGGGTCAATGGTTCGGAATAGCGATCCGGTGGTTTGGGAGATACTTTTCCAGTTCTGGGTTCCAATCAGTTCTTCAGTCAAGGAACCACACTGCACTCTGAAGGATTTTCTAACAAACTCAACTTCATTGTAACTTCCACAACACAGTGGCACAGCTACATGGGGCCATGGGGGCCTTGGCCCCTGGTTTGGCTGGCGGGGATTCCCAACATGGTGGGATTTCTTATTTTTTTTGTCAGGGCTATTCACATATTCACAAGCACCTCTGTCCATGCCTATCCTGTTTGCCAGATGTAACCCCAGGGCTCTTCTCCACCGATCACTCCGTTACCACCAGGCACAGTCCCTTATGACTGTCCTCCTTCCGCGGGTGTACCTCTCAGGGTGGCAACCAAGCCTTGAGCAGGCTACGTCTTGCTTTGAACCCTGCTTACAGGCTGGACAACTTAATCCGCCCGAAGCACTGACTCCTTCACAAGTTATTATGAGTGGGGCAATAACTGCTCCTTATTTCTAGCCCAGACTTAAGGTGGTGCTTCTGGATCCCCCTTCCCCCTTCTTCAGGTCACTTAGCAGGAGTTTGCAGGCAACCAAAGACCCCCCCCCCCCCCTAAAGGGTATAACTCTAGCTTTATCTCCTTCTAATCTCCCCCCCCATCACTCTTCAGAACCAGGGTACTATCTCTCTGCATTTTATTTCAAAGTCTTCCCCTTGGACTGGGCTTCCTCCCCC
The DNA here is from genome assembly GCF_901765095.1 of Microcaecilia unicolor. NCBI lineage: Eukaryota > Metazoa > Chordata > Amphibia > Gymnophiona > Siphonopidae > Microcaecilia > Microcaecilia unicolor. Next base: position 156,501,995 of record NC_044039.1, on the reverse strand, counting down.
CCCCCCCCCCCACAGGGACCTCCCAGTCACTCCCCCAGTCAATCTCTATGGGACTTAATCTTCTATTAATTCCCAACCTAAAATGGGATTACAAATGTAAATAAAGGATGGGGATAATCTGAATTGAGTAACCTCAATTTCTAATCACTAAAAAAGAAAGCAAGAAAAAGGTCAAAGCAAACCACGGGCACAGCTAGAGCTGACATGGGGGGGGGGGGGGGCAGAGTTAACATGGGGGGGGGGACTAGGCATATAGGTGTTAGTAATGCTTGGTATACTCCTAAATAATGCCTTAGAGTGCACTTGATAATGGATTTCTAAGTAAAGTCTGTTCTGCATCACCATAAACGACATGCACACTTATGGAAACCTTGGAAACACTGACATTTTTAAATGAAGTTGTATTATCCCACAACTTAAACTTTGCCATTATAGTAGACTTGAGTCTGGTCAGCCTCTCCACACACATCACAGTATCCTGGAAAATAATTACTGCAGTGGTACAGGTCCCTCAGCTTTGCTTTATAACACATATAAAATGCCTTATTAAGCTGTATTAATAAAATACCTTCTTGTCCCTTCCTCTGGTTATACTGCTTTCTCTCCCTGGAGTTTTTGACAGTGTTCTTTCCACCCCCTTCTCCCTTACATGAGGAATTGTGATATTGAATAAATCTATAGCAGTTTCATCAAGGTAAATGAACTGATTGAAAGAGTAAAGCTTTTTTACTTAGGACCCACAATGGAAAATGAACCCGGCAAAGCTAATCCACAGCATAGTAGCCAAAGTTAGAATACTACAGCAAGAGATAGCAGGGTGAAGGAAAAGAAACAGTTTGAAAAGCCTATTCTCTCTACCAATCAGTGCAAGCCAGAAAAGGAGAGAAAGATGTTATTTTTTTTGTTTTTGTCTTTTTGTGGGGTCTGGGTTAGAAGACAGAGAAGTATACCACAATACAGATTCAGAGCACAAATTAATTAAGCAAAAAGCAATAAAGTCTAGAGAATAGATATATCAGGTAGCTAAACCTGTAGCCAGACAGTTGAGAAATTAAGAATAAAATATCATAAAACACTTAGTTTTATGGTTCAGATCCAGCATATGCAGAAAGTAGCCCCCCCCTGCTGCTGTGCTGGTGATTACCTGCCAGTGAATCAGCCAAATCCTCTATCAAAAAGTTCTCTAGGTGGGGCAAGAAATGACAGTTTGATAAAACAAGTTTGATACAACAATCAAATTCAGCTAGAAACTTACTTATATAATATCATTCAGCACTGAATTTTGAATGCTATGTATAAAATTTTATTTATTTATTGGGATGTATTAACCGCCTTTATGAAGAGATTCACCCAAGATGATGAACAACAGATACAGTTTAACATAAAACTTACTGTTTTGTTAACAGCATAACAATAGTAAAATGACCATGTATAAACATAAATATAATATATGAGGTAAACTCAAAAACAGAAAATTGAAACCTAGTAGGATGAAACAATATCAAAAATATATACATTTAACAGCAATGAAATTCAAATACCAGAGATATAATACAATGTTAGCATAATACTAGTGATACACCTAATAAGCACCCATTAAAACATTCAACTAACATAGATGTGATGCTAATGATTTTCTACAATACAGTTTACCATATAGCTGAGGGACCAAATGCAGATTATGGGTGAGGACAAAATGCAAGGTACAGAGACAGTTGGAATAGATAGATCATTGGCTAAACTCAAGGCAAGTTTATTGTACAGTTAAGCAAGATATAAAGAACTGATCTAAGTTACTGTGTGTGTATCAAGCTAGTCCTGGTGCAGAATGAATGCATAGTCAGTCATCCTATATATTAAGGCTTGGCAAATCAGCCAGGTTTTCACCTGCTTCCTGAAATAGAGGTAGTCTTGAGTTAGACGTTGCCCTTCTGGGAGTAAATTTCAGAGTGTGGGGGCTACTCCTGAGTAAGCTCTTGGTGGATATCACATCGTACAATTTCTTTTGACGAGGGTCCAGATAGCGATGATCCTTGAGTGGACCTTAGAGGTCTCAAAGGTGTGTAAAGGGCTAACTTATACTTTAAGTACTTTGGCTCATTTTGTCTGAGGGCCTTAAAAGTCAAGCATAAAGTTTTTAATTTAGCCCTGTAAGGTACTGGTAGCCAGTGTAGTTTTGCAGGAAGGGTGTGATGTGGTTATGCTGCTTGTAGCCTTCTATCAGTTGTGCTGCAGCATTCTGAGTTAGTTGGAGCTGATGCAAACTCTTCTTGTTTTACTAGTGTACAGGGCATTACAGTAGTCTAGTCGTGATGTTATTTTGGCATGGATTTGTCTTTTCAATATATATATTGAGATTTTGTTGCTGCCATATGTGACAGAAACAATTTTTGAAGGTTGTTTGAATTTGCAGGATCATAGTTAGTGATGAGTGTAGCAGTATCCCAAGATTCCTGACCTGTGATTTTAAGGGGCGTACATACTTCCTGAAAGGTATTTTGAAGTCAGATATTTGTACACTTGTGCTAGGTACCCAAATAATCTCTGTTGTGCTTGTATTCAGACAGAGTTTGTTGTTGTTTGCCCATTCCTCAGTTGTGGTTAGGCAGGCAGTCAGTTTACTCAGAGCTGGTAGATCTGGTTCAATGGGTATGAGTAGTTGTACATCATCAGCATAGATGTAGAATTTTGTGTCCATGGACTGAAGCAGGTCTACCAGAGGCTTGAGGTAGATATTAAATAAAATGGAAGATACTATGGATCCCCTTGGTACCCCACAGTTCAGTGTCCAAGGAAATGATGTACTGTTGTCTGTCTGACAAATAGGATTTGAACCACTTAAATACTGTGCCACTGATACTTGTTTCTGCCAGTCTTGTAAGCATGATATTATGCTGAAGGCTGGTGAGAAATCCAGCAACATTAGTATTGAGGCAGATCCCCTGTCATGGTTTCTGTGCAAATCATCAAGAAGGGCTAGACCCATGTCAATGTGAAGCCACATTGACATGGGTCTAACCAATTTCTTTCAATTAGTCAGTCACTGAGTTGAATGCAGACTGTTCTATAAGTTTTGCCAGGAAAGGAATGTTAGAGACTGGTCTGTAGTTTTTGAGCTTGTCTTGGTCCAGTGAGCTCTTTTTCAGTAGGGGGTGCACCACAGCTATTTTTAGTGTTGTTGGTAGCTGCCCTTCCATAAGAGAGGAGTTAACAATTTTGATGGCCCCTTCATTGAGGCCTGTGCTCATTCATTATGCTATCTTTGCTAGGCAAGGATCAAGAGGGCAGGTTGTAGGCCATAGGCCTTTCAGGATATTTTCAAGAGCTTCCTCTGTTGGCAAAATAAGTGCAAAATCATTGCTGGTTAGTTGTGACTGGGAAGGCTGGTTCTGTTGTGTGATTTGCAGTACATTGTTTAGTATTTTAAATAGCTGCTTGGATGAATTTACAGCTTCTTCTATGTATTGAGAAAAATATTGTTTTTTTGGCTAAGACCTGACGGTACATTGCCATGTGTTTCTTACAGTCGAGTCTGTCTTCATCTAGGTGAGATTTTCATCATTTTCTTTCCAGTTGACATCCTTGGTACTTAAGAATCCATAGTTCTGGGGAGAACTACAGGGATCATTTGTTTTTTAGAGCATAAAACCTTTAAAGAAGACAGGCCGTTTTTTTTCTAATGCCATTGCTAAGCATGCATTCTAGATATCAACCTGTTCTGACACTGTCATCATCTTTTCATCCATATGGGGGTAGGACAAGGCCTCTAGGAAGTTTTCAGCACTCAGATTACTCATGTCTCGTATTTCCTTCCAAATGTTGATTGGGCCCATATGTTTTATATAGTACTTAATTGATTAGAAAATGATTAGTCCATGATAGGGGTGTTATTTTGATGCCACCAATCTTGTGTTCCAAGATGTTGACTCCTTTGCAGAATACAAAGTCTAGCATATGGCCCATTTCATGGGTTGGAGATTTGACACCTGAATGAATCCCAGAGCAACAATCGTATAAAGGAAGGCAGCAGTAGTGGTATCTGGAGTTTCAATGTGTAGGTTAAAGTCTCCCATAATCAGTAATCTAGGATAGCTCAGGGTTACCTCAGTCACCAGATTTAGCAGTTCTTGCACAGATGATGTGTTGTTGTGAAGTGCTCTATAGACCATGAGCAACCACATTCTGACTTAGACAGGTGGAGGATGGAAACTGCACAATCTGATTGTCTCTCAGATCAGGACTGCTATCCCGCTCCACCCTGCTTCCATTGTCTTGATTGGTGCTGGATAGTGAATTCTGTAGGGCATAATTCAACCAATGGTACTCCTTCGCTTTCATCCAGCCAGGTCCCAGTTATTCCTGACATGTTTAAGTGGTATTCATTGATGACCTCATGGATCATAGGAAATTTTATTGGCTGATATAGCATTTACTAGGTCCAAGTTTCCAAGTGTTTGTCTGTTTGTGGTTGTAGTTGTAGTTTTAGGGGTTACTTGATGGTGGTAGCTAGGTTTTCATGTGGGTAATGTAGAAGTATGAGCACAGGTCAGCACCCCAGCACAGGTCAAAAAGGGCAGAGGCTGACAAGCCGGTGCAACTCTGGAATCTATCAGAGATTGAGAAGCCTGTAATTTATCAAAGAACATGAGCCTGTGTAAACTCAGGAATTTATGATCTATTATGATACCCTTACGGGCAAGCTGGCGTGGGAAAGGTGCAATTATGGATGGACAGAAGAATGTGATTTAGCAACTTAAGGGAAAATAGATGGTGAGAACAGAGAACAGAATGATTTCTGAGGAAGAAAAGTACTGAAGTAATGTGAAGCATTGCTTAACATAAAAGGTATATAAACAATTGAACCAGAGCATTATATTGGAGAGGCAGTGGCAGACCACATGTTTGTGTCCCCTGCTCTCCACATGAGAAACTAGCATTTGTAATTGTAACTTTATCTTGGTAAGTAATTAAAGAATTGTTTTTCTCATACGTGTGGCCTTCCTAGTCTTTTATCTCTCTAAATTGCGGGTGGTTGATGAGTACTAATTTGGGGAGGTAGTAAAAAGACTAGAAATATAAAAACAGTAGAGCTAGATAAGAGCTTTGCCTCTTGAATTTGTGTCTATTGTTTCTTCTTCCCCAGATTACTGGGATGTATGAAGATCTTTGGTTTACTAGGCCAAAATTCATTCTTATTTAAAGCAGGTAAGATTACAGAGCTCTCTAGCTATTCAGTGTAACAACAGCGGAGTGTTAATTACACAGATAGTGTCTGATGAGTGTCTGTCTCTATCCCATGTAAAGCACTCGCATCACTCTGCCCCAGTAATAATAATAATAAACTTATGCATTATGAGCAATCGGTAAAGGATGAAGAACCACTTACACCAATCTAACATAAAATATGTTACAGTAATCAGTGCTTGGAATAATCAAGGCCTATACTACATCTGTCTGATTTAATAAGAATGTGAACCTTTGAAGACACAATTTAAAGAACATAGAATAGAATACTTTTAAAATATGTAATTGAAAAGATATTTTTGCTTTCAGTATAATTCTCAAGTGCTGTATTTCATATCTAATTGGCATATTGTATCCAGCAAGCAACAAAGATGGAGGTATATAACCTGCATCGTTGAAAAGGGTCACAACTTCTATTTTCTTAAAGTTAATTAATAACCTATTCATAAGAAATCATGCTTTAATTTCCTTACAATCAGTAAAAAATTGGTCCAGTTCAGACTACTGCTGGGCCTGGGCCCCCGCAGATTTCACCCTGGACCCCCCTACCACTGACCCTCTCCACCTCCCGCCCGCCCGCCACCAACCCGTCGCCGATCTTTGCTGGCGGGGGACCCCAAGCCCCCGCCAGCCGAAGTCCTCTCTTCCATGCAGGATGCAAGTTGCAACGCTTCCTGTTCTTCTGAGTCTGACGTCCTGCACGTACAACGTGCAGGACGTCAGACTCAGAATTTGGAACTCAGTCTGACGTCCTGCGCGTTGTACGTGCAGGACGTCAGACTCAGAAGAACAGGAAGCATTGCAACTTGCAGCCTGCATGGAAGAGAGGACCTCGGCTGGCGGGGGGGTTGGGGTCCCCCGCCAGCAAAGGTAAGTGACAGCAGCGGGGGAGGGGTGGCGGGAGGGGGTGGAGAGTGTCATTGGTGACGAGGGGGGGGTCTGGCAGTGGCGAGGGGGTCCGGAAATGGCGGGGGGGATCGGTGGCGCCGGGGGGGGGGGGGCTAAAATGTGCCCCCTCCCTCTGGCTCTGGCCCCCCCTACCGCCAGAGTCCAGATACGCCCCTGCTACTGCTACTTCTGTACCTATTGTAATTTAACTAAAATGGAATCATAAGTAAAATATCGTCTACATAAATTTGAAAATGAATATTCTTTTGGCACAGTTTTTTTATGAACACTTTATGGGAAAGATAGTTGCAGAATATTTATGTCACTAGTGCAGCAAGAGCTCACTGTCCCACGGGTGGTAAGATGCTTTGTGTAGTGCCATGAATGAGGACTTAACTCCAGTCCCAAGGGAAATGACAGAAAGCAGTCTCTCAGTTGGAATGCTATGAACTCTAAAAGAGAGTGTGAACGTTTAGAGTAGCTGAGGAAATCTCCAAGTAGGAATCTTGGCAGAATTTTTAGTCAAGGGATGCATATATCCCATGCTTCTGGCTATTTTAGGAGTTATATTGATTTTTTTTTTTTTTTACTTGAAGTGGAAAGTCAGTAATACAGATGCCAGAGTATCTTGCATCTATAGAAATGCGGTTCCCTGGAATAGTGAATAGCAAAAGCTTCTTTAAAACATTCTCAATGAAATCTCAGTGCAGTTCCACTATACTAAGTAGGATCTTATTCTGATGAAAACAACCTACCTAGTGTAGTCATAGCATATCAAAGGGGAAACATTCATCAGCTTAATTCAGAAGCAAAAAAAGGGAGTCCTGGAGATCAGCCTGAGAGGAGTTTTGGAGTTAGAAAACATTCATGCTTGCTGATAAACTGTGTAAGTGATTGGATTATTTTATGAATATAACTTGAAAGACATATCCTGTCTACCAAATGACTACCATTGAACAAGTATCTCCAAAACTATTTTCTATGTGAAGCAACACAAACTTTAATGGATGTTTATTTGTTTTGGAATCTCAAGAAAGTGATCCAAGCAGTGATTTTGAAGGATTTACAGAGGAGGAGTTGGGAAAGCCTGGTGTGGAATGGAAGCTTGGAGTAGATGTTGCACCTGCAAATGTAGAATCCTGAATATGCAGGGATAATGAATGTGAAGAAATTTGACCCATTGCACATGAGCTATGTCATGTCAAAATTATCGGGTTGGTAAATTCATGTCAACTTGTGGACTTCAGACGAAGATGATGTACTTGAGTTATCTGAAGAAGCGGATGATTTTGTTCCAATTTCATCCAAGGCAGTACATGTGCAAGAAACCGCTCTAAAATGGATTGAAACTCAGGATCTAGAACCTGTCAAAGTTATGCAGCGGAGAAGCATTCTACAATGCTAAGTGGCAATCATATGCCTTGAAGACCCAGTTGCGAACTACAGACTTTTTCACGGAGTGAACATGTTATTTGATTGCATTCATAAAAAGGTTTGTAAGTTTGATTTGCAGTCAGGAAAAGGATTTTATTTGACCTGTTTTGCCATTGTAAATTCGATTTGCATTCATTAAAATGATTTAAATAATTGAATTGAGTCTTAAATTCTTTACTTGATCACAACACGACCTTCGTTACAAGGCGGTACTGGTTATGGTTCCCAAGTATCGTGATATACTGAGGTAGGGGTGCAGTAATGTGGATAAGTTGGGAGGAAATATAGAGGAATTCAGTTTTAAATGATTCTCTCTTAACCAATAATCTACTTCTTCAAGGCACTTATTGAGTGGCATCAGGTCAATCCAGAGTGGGTCAATATAGGCCACTAGCTGTATCTGATCACCGAAATTATAGCCACCAATACCTAAAGAATGAGAGTGGCTAATGGCTATAAAAATATGTTTAAAATAATTTGGGTGGGCACAAAGCTTGAGGTACTCCACAGGTCAGAGAGTGCTTGGTGCAGACTCATGAGTTGGAGCTGACCTGAAAGGTTCTATTATTGAGAAATGATGAGCAATACTTCTAGTACCAGCTCAAGCTTGTCTGGAAAGTACGTGTTATTCTGCATTATACTAATTAGCTGTCTAGCTATGGAACTCCATACCTCAGTGGATTCATCTTAAACCCTCCATATTGAAATTTATGAAGGCACTGAAAACCTATTTTTACTCTCAAGCCAGCGAATCCCCAGAGGAACCAAAGTCTAGAGTGAAGGAGCAAATCAGGAGAAAACATAACACACCACATAGTAGTTGCCAACATAATGGTCAGAAAAGATGCAATTGAAAGCAATGCCTGCTGTATTCTCTGAGGTTCATACTGATGGAGCAACTCTGCCAAGTATAAAAGAACAGCTTGATGTAAACAATGGACAATTATACAAAGGATCTTGAAACATTCTATGTTCTATGGGGAGCCAGTAGAATCTGCAAAGAAATGGTGCAATATGATCATATTTTTTAGCTTCACCTAATGCAGCTGTTTCCTCCCCCCCCCCCCCCCAACAACTGCAGTTCTTTTAGCCTTACCACAGGGAGTCCTGTAAAGATAATTACAAACTCTAGTCTACCTGATACCATTGCATACACTATTGACAAAATTTCCTTCTATTCAAAAATGCCCAGATATGATGCAGCTGTCTCAGATACCTAAATGTAGCCCTAAATACATTTAATATTTGAGCTGCTAAATTCATTTGAGAATCTAACTTTATTCTAAGGCTAGATTTTACTCCTTTGGAAAAAGCACAAACCTTGCAACTACAGGAAATAAATCTGCGTTAGATGAATTTAGTTTCAGTTTGTTATATCCTAATCATGCTGCTACAAAATAAAAAATACAGATAATCCAATTTCCCAATCCCCCTCTAAAGAGTCACTAAACTGTAAAGAGCCACATTTTTAGCTTCTTTTTGAACTGTTTTACATTATGCAACTTAAATTTCCTGGGTAGACTGTTCCACCGAGTAGGTGCCATAATAGAAAACATCCTAGATTTCAAAAGCTCTTCTTTACTTCCTTTATAGTAGGGACCTACAACATTCAAATCTATTTAAATGGCCAGGAGAGGCTCCTGGCCATTTATATCACTTGTGTGGGGATATCCAGGGATATTCAGAGGCATTTAACTGGATCGCTCCTGCCTGTGCTGGCTCCAATCTCAAAATGGCTGCCACGACCTCAAGTGGCAATCTTGCAAGAATGTTACTGGAGGCTGCAGCAGCCATTTTGACTGCATAGATGGCATGGGCAATAGCAAGTGGGGATCACTGCTGCCCTGACTCACCACTGGACCACCAGAGTGGTATGGTAGGCCCAGAGGGGCATATGGATGGCTCATGGAGGAAAGAGTCTTCTGTTGAGGGGGGGGGGAGGGGAGGGAGGGAGGGAGGAATTGGGAGCTCTTTTGATTTGGAGGCAGTGGTTGTAAAACACCACAGGGCAGGGGGAATGTTCAAATATAAACTGATATGCAATTTTTGATTTTTTTTTTTGGCCCCAAAATTTTGGTTTATATTTGAGTATATATGGTAAATACTTACAGGCTTATTTTTGAAACAGAAGGGCGCCCATCTTTCGACACAAATTGGGAGATGACATCCTTCTCACAGGGTCGGCCAAATCGGCATAATCGAAAGCCGATTTTGGGCGTCCTCAACTGCTTTCTGTCGCAAGGATGACCAAAGTTCATGGGGGCGTTTTGGAAATGTAGCGAAGGCGGGACAGGGGCGTGCCTAACACATGGACATCCTCAACTGATAATGGAAAAAAGAAGGGCGTTCCTGACGAGCACTTGGGCGACTTTACTTGATCCATCTTTTTTTACGACCAGGCCTCAAAAAGTTGCCCGAACTGACCAGATGACTACCGGAGGGAATCAGGGATGACCTCCCCTTACTCCCCCAGTAGTCACCAACCCCCTCCCACCCTAAAAAAATCTTTTTAAATATTTTTGCCAGCTAAAATGTTCATTCTGTAGTCACCTGGGCATCATCTTCCTTTCAGAAAAAATTGTAAGCTTGGTGCTCTGATATTTTCTGAAAGGAAGGTGATTTCTTGGTGACTGTGTAATGAATATTTTTGCTGTAATGAACTTCTGAATGCTGCCAAGTGTTGTAAAAAAAAAGTGAACAGATTAAAAAAATGGTTTAATGACAGGGAAAAAAAAACTGTGTACACTCCTCCAGAATTGTAGGGGGCAGTGTCATGGGGGAGGGGAATGATGTCACTGCTTGTCACATGACACATCCAAGATAGTGGGTAACAGTTTGAAACAGGAAGCACCCATAGAGGTGTCCACTATGTGCAACCATCTGGAAAAGTAGGCATGGCCTGCGCGGAGTTACAATACCACTTCCTGTAGTGTCATCTAAAGGGGTGAGGCTATGAAAATGGGTGTGGTTTGAGACAAAGGTTATATAAAAGGGGCAGGACTATGATGGCACATCCGGTGACATCAAGAGGGGTGGGTGAGGCGGGGAGTGGGCATGGCTCAGGCGGATCCTCGATTTTGATTGGCTGATATGAATGGAAGTGAATGTGGCCATCTGTCAAAATATGCAAATTAGCTTTGACAAAAGTTGGTGAACCTTACTACTGTTAGATGAATGTGGAGCCTTTTATAAAATACTTATACTGAAGTGAAGAATACATATGTTGTTTTTCAGCATGTACAATGGCAGGGATTTTAAACATATGGCTATACTTCTACATGTAAGCAGCAATTTTGCAAAGTACATATGCAAGTGCTGATATTTACACCTGTAAGTGCTGAATTTTATGAAACAGGATGTCAAAGGTGAAATAATTGAGGCGCAAAACTAGAAGTGGTTTTAAATGCAAGAATGGTAAGTACCATTGTTCCTACAAAAACAACAACAACAACAACAAAACCTGGCATTTACTCAATCTCTCAGAGCAGATGTAAATGTTGTTGTCTAGATTGTTTAAAATATGTATATATTGCCATTGCAAAATTGGAAATATATTCATATCCAGGCCCGCCTAAATCATGTCCACAACATACCCCCTACAACACTGTGTGTTCGGTGGATATACATGTGTAAGTAGGGATGTGAATTCATTTAAAGCATGGGAAATGGTGTCATTTTAAGACTAAAATGACACGAAATACACCAACATTTTTTTTTACCCTGTATTGGAAATAACGTGTACTCTTCGGGAAGAGAATGTGCTATTTTCAACATTAACCCCCAACATAAAAAAAACTAAAGTAAACAAAACAAAAACTGTCATAAACATCACGTGAAACTAAACAAAATGAGAATTTTTGGTCTGCCGGACCCTACTAATGAATAGGCAGGTGCAGTCACCAGATAAGATTCTGCTTCCATGAGTATCATGACTATTATAATGTGGAATTACCAAACTAAAGTTAAAAATACATATTTTCTAACTACTTAATCAGGTTCTGCAGCTTTCATTGTCAATTTATTTATTTATTGGGATTTATAGTCCCGGGGTCTGGTCAGCAGAAACATTTCATGCTATTTTGCAATAGAATTTCACTGATAAACTGTAACAGAAAAAAATATATAAACTTGCCTCTGGGATTCAGAAGCTTTTCCAGTTACAAGTTTTCCATCAAAAATGATATTTCTACAAATTGTGCATTTGTAAATTATTGAATAGAATGTAATTTGCTCTTTCTCCAGATAACTGTATAATACTTAATGAAAATGTTTCCACAAAAATAGCTCTGAATTGTAAAATTGTAAAATTGCAGGATAAGTAAATGAAGCAATGAAAAGCAATTTGGGACTGTGCCTATTTGTTTTCAAATGTTACATTTAATTGACCTTTAAAAGTTTTCAGACTTTTCAGATTTCTTTCTTGAACTGAATTGTAATGGAACAGATACATAAAATAGCAAACTACCCAAAAAATTACCTTAGAGGGAGAAATCAACAGTCTATACAAAACCAATCTACTTATTGTTCAGGTACAGCATCATCCATTGATCGTCGTATTTTAAACATTTGGCATTTTCTACTAGTCTTTTTAGCAGCTGTTAGTGCACATAGCAGTACCATACTTTGGAGTTCCAACAAAAATGCTAGCTTTGGTAAAGTTTACTCCTTCCAATTACTAAGAATCAGTTTGAAACCTAAGGGGATGAATTAAGTGACCTTCGTATGGGTATTGATCTAGCGGTAAAGACTCATGTGGTAACCGGGCGGTAATGACCTACGTGTGCCAAATGCCACTTGGTGCGCATCCATTACGCGCACCTGAAAATAAAAAATATTTTTTCAGATGCACGAATTGGACGCATGCCAAAAATGAAATTACTGCAAGAGCCATGCGATAGTCGGGCAGTAACTCCATTTTGGCGCGCGTTGGACATGTGTAGACGCTTGCACGGCTTAATAAAAGGGCCCCTTAGTGTTCCAAAATATTATGAACATTAGGACAATAGCATTACATAAGCCCAATTTTACATATAATATTGAAATTTGAAATGGGATATCTAGGTTGGGTCACGCTCCGTTCCAATAGTATTTTAGAAAATGATCTGCTGATGCAGAACCTTTTGTAAAATAGCTGCAGAGTGTAGCACAGATACTTACCTGTATCATGTATTCTCTGAGACAGCAGGCCATTCATTCTTACATGAGGGTGACGTCATCCACATTGCCTGGTGTGGAGCTTAAACAAGCTAGTATAGCTTTAAGAACACATGCAGTGTCCCCACCGCACATGTGCGAATGCCTTCCTGCCTGCTGTGAGAGCGCGGGACTATCAGTACAATACTACAGCATTCCAAAAAATGGAAATAACTCCAAGGGGAGGTGGGAGGGTATGTGAGGAGTGGCCTAGTGGTTAGAGCACCAGTTTTGACATCCAGAGGTGGCCAGCTCAAATCCTGCTGCTGCTCCTTGTGATCTTGGGCAAGTCACTTAACTCTCCATTGCCTCAGGTACAAAATTAGATTGTGAGTCCTCCAGGGACAGAGAAATACCCAGTGTACCTGAACGTAACTCCTTGGAGAATACCTGCTATAGGTAAGTTACTTCGCTTTCTCAGAGGACATATTCTCACATGTAGGAATCCCTATCTACTGAGCTCACTGAAAACAACAACAACCATTGGTCAACTGGACCTCGAAACGACGATCGAAGGCAAAATATTAATTAACTTGAAACTATATACAACTCTGGGAGTACAGCCTGGAACAGAATAAAATGGGCTTATGGGGGTGGAGTTGGATTCTAGACTTCAAACAAATTCTGCAGAACCATCTCTCCAAACCGACTATCGTGTCGGGTATCCTGCTCAAGGCAGTAGTATGATATGAATGTGGACTGAAGACTACATTGCGGCCTTGCAAATTTCTTCAATGGAGGCTAACCTTAAATGGGCTACCAATGCTGCCATGGCTCTGTTAAGACTTTTGAGACAACAGCGTGGAGTGGTATAAACAACTCTTTTAAAAGCCATCACTAGTATGTGTTATGATTTTAATTGGATTTGTTTGACTTTGTAGATACACAACAATGAGTACATTTACTACCTTGAGAAAGCCTGAAAAAGAGATAGGTGAAACGGGACCCTGTCGGACCTTACAGATAAGTGTGCTATGATGATTTGGAGGCATATTTTCAAAACACTTAGACTTACCTAGTTACATAGAAACCTGTGGAACTTTGTAAGTCTAAGTGCTTTGAAAATGAGCCCCATAGTTTCACAAGAATTGGATGTTTTACATAAATTATAAAGACATTTATAGACAATAAAGAGGAATAAAATAGAAGAGAAGTAATAAGGGTGGAGGTGTTTTTTTGGAGCTGATGATGAATTGCAGTTCTGCTGGTCACTATGTTTCATTGAAGAAGTAAGTACCGCAGACATGCAGATGCTTTTTCCTCCATTCAATTATCTCCTTCATCTTCACTTTTGTATGGCTTTTGATGTAGCTATAGATAAAGAAAAAGATATTGGATTGGGCAGTTTTAAGCATATGTTGGAACTGTGTTCAAAACTTTGAAAACACTAGGGTGTAGTATGACAGCTTATTAGCCCTTTTTAAATATGTAATTATGAGGTTTTGATTAGCAGTTTGTTAAACATGTAATTAAGGGGCTTTGTGCTAAGCATCTTGTTAGAGAAAATCAAGAACAAATGGACCAGAAGGCTATTATCACAACCATTATTGCTGAAAAGGAGATCACTGGCTCATAACTATGAAAGATCAGCACCAAGTTGTAAAAAAAAAAAAAAGAATGGCTCAGAATGGCCAGGGATTTGCGCTCACTGAGAACTAGGCAGATTGGTTGGACCTATTGTTCCTAATTTGTCATCATCTACTATGTTACTGTGCTGAAAAAGAGTCAGCTGGGAAAGGAACATCTTTAATTGAAAACAGCAGCCAAAACCATGCAATCTCTTCATGTAGCTCTTACTAAGCCATCAATTGTGCTCCTACATTTTATTTACATGCATTATGAAATTTATATGATGCCCTAGTAACACAAGGTAGGATACAGCACAAACACATTTTGCAAATATACATTAATTGCAAATAAATTGCATTCATCAGCAGTTTTACAACTTCATTTACGTATCACAAAGCAGCAGCTGTTTGACCCAACCTTGTACTAATCTCAAAAGGAAATACATATATTGTGACAAAAAAGCTGCCAGAGTTGAACAAAAGATATGTATGTATTTAGGTACATTTACATTTATTGGTGTATATATAAATGGGTATAAATGGGGTGTTTTAAGGTAGTTTATCCTGATGTGCACTCCAAAAATAATTTGAGTAATATGAGGCCACAATCCTATTAGGAAGTTCATAAATTATAAACATTGATACTTTTCCTGATCATGTCAACCACCTGCATTTACCTACTTATAAATAAATTTGAAAAGTCAATGAATACATTATGGCAGTAAATTTAGAATCCCTATTATAAAATTTTCTATATTTAGACATACATAACCCAGCATGACGTCCCTTCCAGACACACTACAGGTAACTGGAGGGAAGAGGGCAAGACTGGCACAGATGGAACAGATAACAGTCACTGTGCTCCCAATTTCAGCCCCATATCTGCTGTTGCTCCTTCTCATCTTCTGTTCTCCTGGAACTGGGCAACCCTGAAGCATACATTGCACCATGTGAGGACCTTATACGGTGCTTAGGACCCTCCTGATGCATCTTAAGATGCACCGGGCAAGGTCTGGGTGCTGCCATTTTGAAGCAGATAGGCCCAAAGGCAGGAGGGGAGAGGTGGTCCTCCTGTCACCAGTGCTAAGGTATGTGCATGGGTTCAGGTTGGTGGGCCCACTGGTTGCAAGCTTCCACATTAGGAGTCACTGACCAGGAAAGGGATCTAGGTATCATCATTGATGATACATTGAAATCCTCTGCTCAGTGTTGTGGCAACAGCTAAGAAAGCATATAGAATGTTAGGTATTATTAGGAAAGGAATGGAAAACAAAAATGAGGACATTATAATGCCTTTGTATTGCTCTATGGTGCAACCACACCTCGACTATTGTGTGCAATTCTGGTCATTGCATCTCAAAAAAGATATAGTGGAATTAGAAAAGGTACAGAGAAGGGCGACGAAAATGATAAAAGGGATGGGATGACTTCCCTATGAGGAAAGGCTAAAGTGGCTAGGGCTCTTCAACTTGGAGAAAAGACGGCTGAGAGGAGATATGATAGAGGTCTATAAAATAATGACTGGAGTTGAACGGATACACGTGAATCGCTTGTTTACTCTTTCCAAAATTACTAGGACTAGGTGGCATGCAATAAAGCTACAAAGTAGTAAATCTAAAATGAATTGGAGAAAACATTTCTTCTCTCAATGTGTAATTAAGCTCTAGAATTCATTTCTATTTATTTATTGCATTTGTATCCCACATTTTCCCACCATATGGCAGGTTCAATGTGGCTTACATATTGCTAAAAAGGCGGTTAGAAAATTTAGATTTGTAGATGTCTAGTACAGAGAATGTAGTAAAAGCAATTAGCTTAGTGGGGTTTAAAAAAGGTTTGGATAGTTTCCTAAAAGAAAAGTCCGTAAGCCATTATTTAAATGGACTTGGGGAAAATCCACTGCTTATTTCTACTATACTGGTGAGAGTAGTAGCCCAACACCACCTCTGCAGCTAACCGGGCAAGGAGTATGGGAGAAAAGGTTACCTCCATGACACAGGGCTACAGCTGAAGCAGAGTCTTCAGGGTAAAGTCAAGTTTCAGGACAAGCAGATGGAGATTACGAGAGAAAAAGTGGTTGTGGATGTTGGAAAGTTTGTTGCAGACAAAGTGGGCATTCCACAGAGCACATGAGAAATGCAGAGAAGAAGGGGAGAGGAGAGGAACAGAAATTAGATTGGAGACAATGCGGTATAACCTGCAGGAATAGGATGAGAGCTGATGTGGAGGACCAGGATTGGGATTGATATCCCCAGTGGAGAACAGGAGAAGGAGCAAGAGAGTATGGAGGAGAGTAAGAGAGACATGACGACAGCAACAAAGATGAGATGTACTCAGACAGGATGGAGATGGTTGAATGAAAGGAAGAAAATGCTGGCTGAGAGCTGAGAAGAAATAAGAAGATGAAAGGGATGGTGAGATGATGAAAACAGAAGGTAGGCTATGTGTTCTTGAGGTATACAGTGGTTTCAGAGGGAGAAAGAGATTGGGAAGGGACGGTATCAAGAAGAGAAATTGTACCGAGCCACTGGGAATAGCAGAACAAAAATATAAACTGTAGAGAGAAAATGTTTTGGCATGCGGAACCTGGAGCAAAGGCCCTAGGTGGATTGGGGTGGACCTGGGAGTCACCTTGGAGAAGGCTGGGAGGGTATGCAGATGGGCTGCACCTGCAAATCCTCCACAGCATACTTCCATCTTGGGTTCTGTTGCCTCAACTCCTAGTGACCACTCTGAGAAAAAGGGAGAATGAGTGAAGAAATTGGACACGGGAAGGAAAGTAAGGATGGGGGGGGGGGGGGGGGTAAGAAAGTGAGGGGATTGAAATGGCTATGGATTGTGTAGGAGATTGGAGACAGAAAGTGAGAAAGGAGTTTGAAAATACTGTAAGATTGGAAGAAATTTGAGGGACTGAGGTACGGGGTGAGAGTCAGAATGATGGCAAGCTGAAGCTGTGATTAAGGTAGTTGGATGGGAATTGGAGGAACTGCTTAGAGGGAGGGAGATTGGAGAGTAAGTGAGGGGAGCATTTGGTGCTGCTTCCTCCCCTACACCAAAAGACAAAGAGAAGGCCTTGTATTTGATTCTAGGACCACTTACCTCCACCTGTTCAAGGAGGCTGAGAAGAACAAGCCAGGCTACCCTATTCCCTAAAATAGAGGAGAGCCAGCTGATTTCAGCTAGAAGAAGAAGACTGCACAACACAGGCCAGCAAAGGAGCGGGAGTTTCAGTCAGTTTTCCAGGGATAGGGAATTAATGACTATCACCGATTGGGGGTTGAGACTTCAGAGCTCTAGGACCACTGGATAAATATTTTCCTTAACATGTTCCGTGAAGATAAAGAGGAGGAAGAGGAGTGTGGAACGCATCTTCTCTTAAGTATGTGGGTTCATTTGGAGGTTGACAGTTTGAGTCCTGCAACTTTTCTTTCCCTGATCTACAGTTCTGCTTCCTTTTCTCTACAAATTAAACCTTAGATCTAACAGTAAAGAAGAATTCACTTACAGAAGCAAACAAACCAAAGAAGTACTGAATTCTAAATACAGTAGTATAGCTAAAAACAGTCATAAATTTTAGCTCAAATTCACCCATAGAGAACAAGAAATAAAGTGAGCTTAGATTTTCTCTTAAATACTAATCAAGAAGCAGTTAATTTGAAACAGCCAGTCAATCCCAAATGCCAAGGCTCTTAACTGAGATGCACACAAACAAATTTATAGCCCCCTACCCTCTACACTGAACGCTTTCTAAAACCAGGAAATCGGAGTTAATTTATAAAAGCAAGGCAAGCAAAGCTATAGACTGAATTCCAAGCAAATTAACTTTAAAAAAATCAGAAACTGAAGACCAAGTTCTCTCAAGGAAAGCAGAACATATGCATTCTAAGGGGCTAATTTTCAAACTGTCCATATTGCTGCAAAGCTCATAGGTATGTTTTATGCATGATCTCTACTAGGGATTGTCTAGGCATTTTTTTTAGCTTCCTGTACTATTTGAAGGCTTTTCTGTTTTATTTTGTTTTTATAATTTTTTTAGGGCACAATGGAACAAAAGTAACACCGAAGCAATGAGAGCCCAGAAGTGGGGCAGAAAAAAACAAAACAAAAAAATTATATTTTAGCGCTGGGGACTGATCTGGGGGCACAGAGTGGGCATTTTCTGCACTAATCAGCTAGTGCAGCTACATTGCCGTGTGCTAACTGATTAGCATGTGCTTAGTACGTGAACCCTAAGGGCCCTGTTTGCGATATAGGCGATATAGGCGCATTCACGTTTTTAACACGTGTTAACCATGTATGTACGTTAACCGTGTATGATAGTAACATAATAACATAGTAAATGACGGCAGATAAAGACCTGAACGGTCCATCCAGTCTGCCCAACAAGATAAACTCATTTTACATGCTATGTGATACATTGTGTTATCTCTGTAATACCTTGTATCCATGCTTTGTAAGCCGCACTGAACCTGCTATTGAGCGGGAAAGAGCGGGGTATAAATGCTACAAATAAATAAATTTATGTGTATACCCAAGTTTGATTTGCCCTTGCCATTCTCAGGGCACAGACCGAAGAAGTCTGCCCAGCACTGTTCTTGTACTAAAAGTTCTGAAGCTAACATTGAAGCCCCTTAAAATTCACACACCAGCCCATCCATATGTATTCAGTTACGATCAGGGCGTAGACTATAGAAGTCTGCCCAGCACTGGTTTTGCTTCCCAATTACCAGGCTTCCCAATTATGAGTCTACAAAATCCCTATAGGCGCCTACATGGTTAGCATGTGCACTAAATGTAGGCGCATTAAAAATGCTAATGCGCCTTAGTAAACAGGGCTCTTACTGTCTGTGTAATGGGTGGTGATAGGGGCTCACATGCTATTTGCCATGTGCTAATGAGAATATTAGCACGAGGCCATTAATAAGGAAAATAGGAAAATCAGTCATTTTACCCTTCGGTAAAAATGGCCTTAGTGCGTAACAATGACCTGCGTAAGGGTACACTAATTTCACTTTTTACCACAGTTTGGTAAAAAGGCCCTCAAGTTTTTTAAGTGTCCCTATATCACTTTTAACAATGTTCATATTCTTGTTTATCTATTTAGATCTATACATGTAAAGTGAAAAGATATCAGGACTTCCGCTTTCAAAAATGCTGTAGGTACTAGGCACATTTGGGTCAGATAATTACCCTAATTATTGATTATAGGCTATCTTGTTTATCAAGAGGATGATTTGCGCCTAGTGACCCTTAGATCTTTGTAACACAGGTAATAAGGGTCAGACAGGGACCATGTTCTAGAAATGTATTAGAATTTATTGGTAATATAAAAATATATGGATATTGGTATGGCAAAGCAGTTGGCAATTCTTGGCAGGACAATTAATAATTATTCCAGATACAACCTTAGTATTCCGTAACAGACAGTTACTTAAGGAACCACATACCTAAGTTCCTGAATCACACTTGAAACTTAGCAATGCTTTCTATTTAACCCTGGCCATAGGATGGAAACTATTGTCCTCACCTGAACTGTGGGATGCACATGGAATCTGTAGCTCCCTCAGTTTGGCAGTTCTCACCTCTCCCTCTTGGACTGTGAGGCAAAATAATGACTGGAGTTGAACGGGTAGATGTGAAGTGTCTGTTTTCACTTTCCAAAAATACTAGGACTAGGGGGCATGTGATGAAGCTACAATGTAGTAAATTTAAAACGAATCGGAGAAAATGTTTCTTCACTCAACGTGTAATTAAACTCTGGAATTCGTTGCCAGAGAATGTGGTAAAGGCAGTTAGCTTAGCGGAGTTTAAAAAAGGTTTGGACAGCTTCTTAAAGGAAAAGTCCATGGACCATTAATAAATGGACTTGGGGAAAATCCACTATTTCTGGGATAAGCAGTATAAAATGTTTTGTACATTTTGGGGATCTTGCCAGGCATTTGTGACCTGAATTGGCCCTTGGTTCATTAATCTCATCCCATGGCTTTTCCTACCATCTCTATGCTGATGAATCCCAAATCTACCTTTCTACCCCTGATATCTCACCTTGCATCCAAACCAAAGTTTCAGCGTGCTTGTCTGACATTGCTGCCTGGATGTCTCAACGCCACCTGAAATTAAATATGACCAAAACCGAGCTTCTCATTTTCCCCCCCAAACCCACCTCCCCGCTCCCCCCGTTTTCTATTTCTGTTGATGGCTCTCTCATTCTCCCTGTCTCCTCAGCTCGAAACCTTGGGGTCATCTTTGACTCTTCTCTCTCCTTCTCTGCTCATATCCAGCAGACCGCCAAGACCTGTCGTTTCTTTCTTTACAACATCCGTAAAATCCGCCCCTTTCTTTCCGAGCACTCTACCAAAACCCTCATCCACACCCTTGTCACCTCTCGTTTAGACTACTGCAATCTGCTTCTTGCTGGCCTCCCACTTAGTCACCTCTCCCCTCTCCAGTCGGTTCAAAACTCTGCTGCCCGTCTCATCTTCCGCCAGGGTCGCTTTACTCATACTACCCCTCTCCTCAAGTCGCTTCACTGGCTCCCTATCCGTTTTCGCATCCTGTTCAAACTTCTTCTACTAACCTATAAATGTATTCACTCTGCTGCTCCCCAGTATCTCTCCACACTCGTCCTTCCCTACACCCCTTCCCGTGCACTCCGCTCCATGGATAAATCCTTCTTATCTGTTCCCTTCTCCACTACTGCCAACTCCAGACTTCGCGCCTTCTGTCTTGCTGCACCCTACGCCTGGAATAAACTTCCTGAGCCCCTACGTCTTGCCCCATCCTTGGCCACCTTTAAATCTAGACTGAAATCCCACCTCTTTAACATTGCTTTTGACTCGTAACCACTTGTAACCACTCGCCTCCACCTACCCTCCTCTCTTCCTTCCCGTTCACATTAATTGATTTGATTTGCTTACTTTATTTATTTTTTGTCTATTAGATTGTAAGCTCTTTGAGCAGGGACTGTCTTTCTTCTATGTTTGTGCAGTGCTGCGTATGCCTTGTAGCGCTATAGAAATGCTAAATAGTAGTAGTAGTAGGATGCTGGGCTTGATTGACCTTTGGTCTTTCCCAGTATGTCAATACTTATGTACTTATATAATATTTCATAGCTGGTCTCTGATTCTGCTGTAGCTAACTGCACAAGGTCATATAGATAGGATGCCCTGTTCTGCAGCATCTTAATCTATGTTCTCAGTGGAAGGCTGGCTTAGTGATAATGCTAGATTCACACCATTTTTTCTCAGGATCTTAGATGTAACTAGGATACTGCACAGTACTAGTTGTTTACTCAGTGTGGCACAAGCTTGTAGTTCTGGTAAAGTGCATTTCTGAGCATTGAGTGCTTAGGCACTCAGAGTAACTAGATGAACTACTTTGTAGATGGTAGAGCAACACTCATTGGAGAAGTGTCTAAAAGAACAAATGGCTCTCAGCTAAAGAGTATTTCTGGTGTCATATCTTTGTGTAGGATTGCTTAGCTTCTCTTAACTTCCCATAGCCAACAGACATTTTTCCAGCATGAGTCCATGATTACATTCCAGCCATCAAATCACGTATAAAACAGTTCTCTGGTTGGATGATGGAAGGAGTTGATCACATGAATTCCCATGGGACCAATCAAGTACAGGTATCCACATGAAAAAGGTTATGAGCAATACTTGACATACTGATGGACAAAACACAGGCCAGGATGGACTATTGCATCAGATAGAATTAGGTTTATATGCATACATAGTAACATAGTACGTGATGGCAGATAATGACCTGTACGGTCCATCCAATCTGCCCAACAGGATAAACTCAATTACATGGTATGTGATACTTTATTTGTATACCCGAGTTTGATTTGTCCTTGCCTTTCTCAGGTTAGAGACATACAATGTTGCTAACCAAGGGCTTAGAAACAGTAACCAGTGGTTAAAAAAGTATAATTAAAAATATGTAATCTTCAGCTCTTCTGCCATTCTCAGCGAAGCTGTTCCCTTGACAATGCTGCCCTGACTCTATCACGTCCATTTTGAAAGTCAAAACTCTCATAGGAGTGAATGGAAAAGTAATATTTTTGGGTAAAACACCACACAAAATATCCCCAATGTTAATAAAAACTATGTCCCTGTCCCAATTAACTGTGTATAAACCACACACATTTTTGTAAATTCAAGCTAGCACACTGTAAAAGGTGTTACTGAATTTCACCATAAAGCCATACTTTAATTCAACTTAAATTACCCAACATCCCTCTTTAAAATTATAACATGTCCTCAGACACTGGCATGTGTGACAGGAGACTGAAATGTACACATAGTATCAGTGGCTCAAAAACCTACCTAGACAAAATCAAATTAAATACATTTTTAATTACACATACCCCCTAGCCCATTTCAGGGAGACCTCCAGACTCCCTGAGGGACAAAAAAGTAAAATTTTAAAGCTGTTCCTGTCACCTGCAGCATCACAGACCCCAAAACACAATTTTAAATATTAAATTTTACACGCCCCCAGTCCCCTTACCTGACTTCTTAAGGGTCCAAAAGTTGACCCCCATCTTCAGTTTGGGTCCCGGTGACCCCCGCAACAGCGACCAAAGCAGGCTTCATTTTGGGCTATTTCCCGGCTCCAGTGGTAATTCACATGTCCGCCAGAGTCAGCTGGGTCTCCTACTAGGCCTTAAGCAGGCCATTTTCTTACTCACAGCAGATGGCAAAAGTCATTCTGCTCCCAGGCAGCAATGGGAGAGGATGCAAGCAACATTTCTTCTACATTAAAGAGTCCTGGACCACCAGGGAAAGACTTCCACTGACCACTAATGAACCTGCTAGACCCCTGGACCCTCCACCCAGGTACTTTTAATTATATATTTTTAATTATACTTTTTTAACCACAGGCTACAAAACATAGAAACAGGACAACAGATAAGGGCCAAATGGCCCATCCAGTCTGTCCATTTCCAGTAACCACTATCTCCTCCTTTTCCAAAGAGATCTCAGGAGCCTGTCACACGTTTTCTTAAATGCAGACACAGTCCTTGTCTCCACGACCTCCACCGGGAGGCTATTCCATGCATCCACCACCCTTTCTGTGGAAAAGTATTTTTTTAGATTATATATTAGCCTAAAACCTCTTATCTTCATCCTATGCCCTCTCATACTAGAGTTTTCCTTCATTTGAAAAATGCTCACCTTCTCTACATTAATGCCACAGAGGTATTTAAACATCTGTATTATATCCCCTCTCGCTTTTCTTCCAGAATATACATATTGAGGTCTATAAGTCTGTCCTCATATGCTTTATGACAGAGACCACTGACCAATTTTGTAGCTGTCCTCTGCACCAGCTCCACTCTGTTTATATCTTTTTGTAGATGTGGTCTCCAGAATTGCACAGAGTATTCTAAACAGGGCCTCACTGCAGCTAGGATGATCATGGGTCAAAAGAGATCAGGTCAAGTTTCACCTACATTGATCAATTTCTATTGGCTAACCATTAAAGCATGAATTATGTTTAAGCTTGCATGTTGGGTATATAAGATGTTCTAGGTTATATATCCAGAATAATTATTTTCTTTATTTTTTGCCATTGTCTCCTATTTCATCATGTGCTATAGATTAATGCCGTCTTTATTTTCTATCATTTGTTAAAGTAAGATTTAAGAAATCTCTATCGACATCATTTGCATATCAGATAGTTTCTATATAGTGTTCACTCCCAGTGGATTTTAGAAAAATTAATTATTTCCTATTGTTTTAAAAACAATAGAAAGCTTATCTGTTTAAAAAATGTCTGCTTCACTGACAGCAATCTTTTCTGGTATCTGTTTCTTTTCATTATTGAGTAATAGTTAATTCTTGTGTTATCTGCTTTGAACCTTTGACTGGGAGTTGGCAGACTACAAGCACTGTTACCATTACCATTATACAAGGGCACTATCACCTCTTTTTTCCTGCTGGCTATTCCTCTCCTGATGTAAAGCATCCTTCTGGCTTTGACCCTCACCTTTTCTACCTGTTTGACCACCTTAAGGTCATCAGATATGATCACCATTCTTCATGCTTCTCTAGATCTATCCTCATGCTATCCACTTCCTCTGGGGTCTATCCTATTACAGAGTTTGGTATCATCCACAAAGAGACAAACTTTACCAGACAGTCCTTCCGCAATATCAATCAAAAAGATGTTAAATAGAGCTGGCCCAAGGGCCGATCTCTGTAATACACCACTGATAATATCCATTTCCTCGGAGCAAATTCCATTTACCACTACCCTCTGTCTCCTTCCAATTAAACAGTTTTTAACTCAGTCACTTTAGGTCCCATACCAAGGGCACTCAGTTTATTTATCAATTGCCTGTGCTGAACAGTGTCACTGGCTTTGCTGAAATCTAAGTATACCACATCTAGCGCCCCTCCCTCATCCAATTGTTTGGTCACCTAGTCAAAGAAATCAGATTTGTCTGACAAGACCTGTCTCTAGTGAAACCATGCTGCCTTGGGTCTTGCAGTCCATTTAGTTCGAGAAACCTCACAGTCCTCTGCTTTAGAAGTATTTCCATTACTTTACTCACCACTGAGGTCAGATGGACAGGTCTGTAATTCCCAACCTCCTCCTTACTTCCGCTCTTGTGCAGAGGGACTACATCCACCCTTCTCCAGTCCTCTGGGACCACTCCAGACTCTAAAGAAACATTGAAGAGGTTAGACAGTGGAGCTTCCAGAACTTCTCCGAGGTCCTTGAGTACCCCCGGATATATCCCATCAGGCCCCATTGCTATGCTTATTTTTAGTTTAGTAAGCTCCTCAAGAACACAGTCTTCTGAGAATTGGTCCTGGTCCATCATTAATCCATCCATCCATCCAAATTAGCATTTGTTTTCTATGGTCTTACCTCCTGCTTTTCTTCTGTGAACACAGAACAGAAAAAATTGTTAAGCAGTTCAGCTTTATCCTTATAGGCCCCAAAAATATCTAGTGGAAAGTTCCAGGCCTCATGATCACAGAAGAAACAATGAACAAAGGCCAGTTCAGTGTCTGTAGCACAACAAGGTAGCAAAGTCCATTATGCAATGCATTAGGAATCCATGACAGGATGGTTATGATACAGCTAGAATTTAGTTCATAGACCAGTTAGGCTAACAGGCCCTATGCATGCAAACAGCTATGGCAGTATCTACTCCTATAGTAAAAAAAAAATCCTTGAACATTTGCAACATCCTATTGCATGGAAAAAATGTGCAAAGGCTCATAGCAAAGGAATGGTGAATAAGACCAAAAATACTATAATGCCTTTGTATCGCTGTATGGTAGACCTCTCCTTGAGTATTGCATTCAGTTCTGGTTGCCGTATCTCAAATAAGATATAGCGGAACTAGAAAAGGTTCAAAGAAGAGTGACCAAAATGATAAAGGGGATGGAACGCCGCTCGTATGAGGAAAGGCTAAAGAGGTTAGGGCTCTTCAGCTTGGAAAAGAGACAGATGAGGGGAGATATGATTGAAGTTTACAAAATCCTGAGTGGTGTAGAATGAGTAGGAGTAATTCAATTTTTTTATTCGTTCCAAAAGTACAAAGACCAGGGGACACTCGAGAAAGTTACATGGAAATACTTTTAAAACAAATAAGAGGAAATATTTTTTCACTCAATGAATAGTTAAGCTCTGGAACTCTTTGTTGGAGGATGTAGTAACAGCAGTTAGAGTATCTGGGTTTAAAAAAGGTTTGGATAAATTCCTGGAGGAAAAGTCTATAGTCTGCTGTTGAGACAGACATGGGGAAGCAAATGCTTACCCCAGGATTGGAAGCATGGAATATTGCTGCTATTTCGGTTTCTGACAGGTACTTGTGACCTGGCTTGGCCACTGTTTGGAAAACAGGTACTGGGCTAGATGGACCATTGGTATGATCCAGTATGGCTACTCATATATTCTTATAAATTCTACCTATAAATATGCATTGTTTTTCCTGTATCGACTTAAACATGATGTCTGGAATGTCTTCTCCTGATGCAGATAAAAGTGCATGTGTTGATGGACCTCATGCATACCTTTATCTGGGTACAGGATGGGCAGTTTTCAGACAGACTTTTTACCTGGATAATACTGAATATTTCCCTGGATAACAGGGCTAAAATCATCCTTCTATGATGTTAACATTAATACCCACCTTCAATACACATAACGATTGTAATTCTATAAGGAGGTGCCTTGATTTAGGCAGCAAAAATGTGCATAAATAATTAGAATGCTGGTATCCTGCTCATACGTGAACACATATATATGTAAAACTCAATATTCTGGCTACACACTATTCTATAATATAGCACCTAAATGTGAAAGCAGGTGCTTTCAAAGTGGGTGTTCAGATGGCCAGAGTTTGGGAGGAATGTGGGGAGGGTGCACACGTGTAGATTTTTTTAGCAATATGGACATGGCTTTTTTTCTGTATGTTGAGTGTGTATGTATGTTCTCTTGCTGACACTACCTTGGATTATGTGAATAAATATATTATTAGCTGGATTCGTAGCTGTCGATGCTACTGTCTACAGCTATGTGTGTGAGAGTGTGTATCTGTATACATTCTAAATATATCTGTAGATTACAGTGTTCCTAAGGTTAATGCTCAATTAAATGATGAGTTATGAAATAAATATCTAAGTTATAAGTAAAAAGTACTCATAAAA
This sequence comes from Microcaecilia unicolor, assembly GCF_901765095.1. NCBI lineage: Eukaryota > Metazoa > Chordata > Amphibia > Gymnophiona > Siphonopidae > Microcaecilia > Microcaecilia unicolor. The sequence continues at coordinate 156,474,994 of NC_044039.1, read as the reverse complement.
GTTACAAATTGCGACCCAAGAAGTCACATTTTCTTCATGCACTTGCTAATGCTCCCCCAAGGAGTGCTTGATTTCTGAAGTAAAATCATCTGAAAAAGAGTCATCTTCATCTTAAAATATGCTGCTCATTTTGAAGAAACAAAAATGTAAAGACGACTAGAATGAGATTGTACTCCAGGGAAATGAAACTTATACTCTTGCCACCATTTTCCGAATGCATGATTGTACACTCATAATTATTCAAATGTTCATTCAAAAATGAATGAAGGAAGTAATAGCAAAGCTGTGGCACTGGAGGGATATATTAAAGCAGCAATATTACTTAGACTACTCAAAACATTCAAATGGATGGTTATTGGTCCTGTTGCTTTTTGTCTTTTGCCTGGGTTACTTTTATTGCACTATTTTTTAAATAGTTTTTTCACTGTTTACTGTGTCTTCAACTTCTTGTTTTTTTTTTTTTAAACGTCCACAATTTTCAGTGGTCTGAATAAAAATCCTATTTTAAATATGTCAATGTGATGTCTGCATTGGGATCTGTCAAGAATTAGCTTAGAAACACTCTAATTGATTGTGATTCATTTTCAGCTTTATGCAGTAATGCCTCTGTTAAAAAAATATTTGTATGTACAAATTGGTAAATACTTATTTGTCCTTTTTGTAAAGATTTAACCCCAGTATTTTTGTAAGTTATCTGGGTAAACCTCTGAATTTGAAAATTCCCTCCCCAACCACCACCATTGACTAAATTTGCCCATGTAAATCACAAAGGAGCCATGTTTCTATGCTGCGTTAGATGCTAATGTGTGTCTAATGCAGCAAAAAATGAAATACCATGGCAGGCAGGCACCCAATAAGTACCTATGTATAATATATAAACCACTTTGTAACCACAGAAAGGTGATACATCAAATCCCATCCCTTTTTCCCAACTTTGAAATCTGTACACACTAACCCCCAGATTCTATATAGTGTATTTAGATTTAGGCGTCAAAATTGGCACAGATTCTATAACATCGCATGTAACTTAATTGGTTTAAGAAGCTAATGAGCACTGATAACAGCACTTAACAAGCAATAATGAGCACTAATTGGTACTGATTAGAATGTAGGCGCACAACTCGTTAAGCGAATTCTATAATGATGTGCACCAAACTTCTAATGCGTAGAGGCAAAAAGGGACATGGCTATGGGCATGGAAATGGGCATTTCATGGGCATTCTAAAATTTAGGTGCCTAGTTATAGAATATAGCCCAGTGCACCTAAATCTCTTCAAGCAAGCTTACCCTAATGACCCAACTTAATCTTATAAATCCACCCACACAACTACTGCTCTGACCTTGATTATACCTTAGACCTTATCTCCCAATCCCCTTATACTTACCCCTAGTCTTTTCTCTTCATGTTCCCTACACTATACCCCTCAATGTCTTTTGCTCATCCTATCTTGCTTACCTTCCCATATTCAATTGATATATTCTATTCTTACTATCACTATGTTTATTACAGTGTAATATTCTCCTTACAAGACTTTGTAATTCTATTTATTATTATGTAAGCCGCATTGAACCTGCTGTGTGTGGGAAAGCGCGGGGTACAAATGTAATAAATAAATAAATAAATAATAAATCTATGCACTGAGATATCAACTAAGCATATTCTGTAATTGGTGCCTAAATCTAGGCACCAATTGTATAATACAGATTTTTTAGACGCCATATATAGAATCTCCTCCTAAATGCATACTAACAAATTTTTCCTTTTGTTTTATTTTTGATGGAGCATGCCAGGGGTGGAGAGTGGGCATTTCTGTACTAACCAGTTAATGCATCTACATTACCATGTGCTAACTGGTTAGTACACAGATATCATGTGAGTCCTTATCACCTACAGCAGTGTTTCCCAAATCCGGTCCTGGAGTACTCCTTGCCAGTCAGGTTTTTAGGATATCCACAATGAATATGGATGAAAGAGATCTGCATAAAATGGAGGTAATATATGCAAATCAAGTTCATGCATATTCATTTTGGATATCCTGAAAACCTAACTGGCAAGGGGTACTCCAGGACTGGATTTGGGAAACACTGATCTACAGAATGGGTGGCAGCAAGTGCACACACAGTAATCATAAAAAATGGCAACCTTAGAGCATGGTGCAAAAACAACAGGAGTCTAACCTCTAGAAACTCCAAGAGCAATACAGAAGTAGAGGATGACAAAGCAACTTCCAAACTAGGAGAAGATATTCAGGAAATCATTATTGAAAGCACCAGAAGAATGCCCCGACCCAGGTCCGTGTTCCAGTGGATACAGTTGTGCAAAAAATAACCAGATAGAGTCAATATTTTTTACCAGTTATTTTTATTATTTATCTTATATATTATTTATTTTGGTCGATTTCAATACACTGATGTCATCATGTGGTTCCTTTCTGTTTCATTTAATTGCAGTAGCATTTGGATTTTGTTATCCTTGACACTGTACATTGGTGAGTGAGCTTCTTGCATTACATTTTTTTTAGTTTTGGTTTTATTCATGAGCATATCCATTTACTTTACCATGCGGAGAGTTAACCTGTTTTTAAACCACTGGCAGTACTGCCCTGTTAACTGTTTTTTTTCTGTAATCTTAAAGTGCGTTTTATTCTTTTAGTACTTTATGCTTTTGGTTCCAGATGCATCATTATTTTAAGGGACATCATTGCATATTGTAGACTTTTACTCATTTTTGAATGTCAGTCCTTTGGTTTTAAGTAATAATGTCTTTCAACAGTTATTTTTGGTACCATTTTGTATGCCCGGTGAATGACGCATGACCGCCTTTCTATACAGTTTAACCAGTTTTATATTTTAACTGGGCTTATGGTTTATGTTTTATATTTTAACCGGTTTTATATTTTGAGCAGTTAAAATATTGTTGACTTATCAAGCCCCTAAATTTTGGAAAGAATTCTCACTTGTTTCACTCAGTCTGACTCCTATGCTATATTTAGGAGGAATCTTAAAACTTACCTTTTCAAGAAATGTGTTTTGTCTAATAATTAGAGGTTTTTTTTAAATGATTTGAGTGTTGTAATCCCTGGGAGATTGTCCTGGTTTCTTAGCATATGTGGAGGGGCATAATCGAACAGCGCCGGCCAAATCGATGGCCAGTCATCTTCGGGGCTGGTGCCGTCAGTGGGCGGAGCCAAGCATATTTTCGAGATACGCTTGGTGCCGGCCAAATTGCTCGCTGGGTTTAGAGAAGGATTGCCGGGTTTATATGAGATGGCCGGCTTCGTTTTTCAGCCATAATGGAAACCGGGCCTGGCCATCTCAATCCCGGCGAAATGCAAGGCATTTGGGCGTGGGAAGAACCAGCATTTGTAGTGTGCTGCCCCCCCTCACATGCCAGGACACCAACCGGGCACCCTAGGGGGCACTTAAAAAAAAAAAAAATAGCTTCCAGGTGCATAGCACCCTTACCTTGTGTGCTGAGCCCCCCAAATCCCCCCCAATACCCACTCGCCACAATTCTACACCATTACCATAGCCTAAGGGGTGAAGGGGGCACCTACATGTGGGTACAGTGGGTTTTGGGGGGTTTTGGAGGGCTCTACATTAACCACCACAAGTGTGACAGGTAGGGGGGGATGGGCCTGGGTCCACCTGCCTGAAAAGCACTGCACCCACTAAAAACTGCTCCAGGGACCTGCATGCTGCTGTCAAGGAGCTGGGTTTGACATTTCAGGCTGGCATACAGGCTGGCAAAAAAAGTTATTTTTTTTGGGGGGTGGGAGGGGGTTGGTGACCACTGGGGGAGTAAAGGGAGGTGATCCCCGCTTCCCTTCGGTGGTCATCTGGTCAGTTGGGGCACTTTTTTCCAAACTTGGTCCTAAAACTAAATGGACCAAGTCCGGCCGGTGAAATGTTCGAGACGGCCTCTTTTTTTCCATTATAAGATGAAGCCGGCCATCTCGTACCCACGCTCCCACCCCCTGTCCCGCCTTCGCTACCCTACCAACACGCCCCCTTGAAGGTTGGCCGGCGCCGCAACGAAACAGCAGTTGAAGCCGGCCAAAATTGGCTTTCAATAATACCAATTTGGCCGGGATCAGGAGATCGCCGACGATCTCCTGATTTATATCGGAAGATCGCTGGCGATCCCTTTCGAAAATAAGCCTGATTGTGAACCGCATAGAACTTTGCGGTTATAGCAGTTGTGGGCACTAGGGGGCAGCCATGAGTCTCCTAACTGAAGGAGAAATCACACTACATACCCAATACCCACAAGACCCACTCACTGATGGGCCGATGATCATAAGTAAACGCAGGCTACCTCCCCATGATCAGAGACCCTGAGCATGTGAAACAATGTGCTTGCGGGCTCTGAATAGTGCAAGTAGCATGCAAATGCATGCTAAACCTATTCATCTCCAAATATCAGTGACCAGCGCACCAAAAATTGGCATGCTGGCCGCGGCAAACCCTACGCCAGCTTGGAGCTGGCATTAGAGTTTGCAGACCACTGAGGAAGAATGGTGAGCCCTGTCCAGCATGCATTTGCATGTTAGCAGGGCCCCATTCCCCCCCCAATGCAGCAGCCCCCCACAGAAACCCCGACCCCCCCAGCGACAGGGTGCTGGAGGTCCGGCAGATCTCCAGTCCCTCCAAACACAGGTTCGGGGGGGGGGGGGGCTGGAGATACAGTGGGTCTCCAGCCCCCTAACCCCCCCAGCATCCCTCAGATGTCCCTGGTGGCCCAGTGGGCTGCGGGTCAATCCCCCCACCTGATGGTCTAGTGGCCCTTCCTCACCCCACTTCTTTATATGGTGTGAAGCCCCTCCCAGCGCATCCCAGGATGCATGCACTGGGCAGGGCTGGGCACTGCCATTTTCCAGGCGGTGCCAATGGAAGAGGAGGGAGGCCACCTTCCTCCTCCAACTGAAGGTAGGAGAGGTGGGTAAGTGCCGTTAGACCACAAGGAGGGGGGGATTGACCTGTGGCCCACTGGGCACCAGGGATATCTGAGGGATGCTGGAGAGGGGTTAGGGGTCTGGAGACCCACCGGATCTCCAGTCCCCCTGAACCTGTCGGGGGGGGGGGGGGACCAGAGGTCCGCTGGACCTCCAGCCCCTGTTTTGCCTGGCTTGGTGCGGGGTAGTTGGGGTCTGGTGGTCCCATGGACCTCCAGCCCCTGTGTTTGACAGGTCTGGGCTTTTGACAGCCCAGACCTGTCAAACAAATGCGGGAGGATTGTCAAATGTGGCACTCAGGCACAATCCTCCTACACTTCTACCCCATGATCAGAGAGAATTGCATGCTTAAATTTGCATGCAATTATCTCTGATCATAGTTGCGGTAAAGCCCCGCGCTGTTTGGAACAGCGTACGGCTTTTGATCATCTGCCAATGAAGTACCACAATATATTACTTACCAATTCTTATATCAGAAGTTAATTATTGCCTAAGAGACAAAGCTTACCGCCTGCTAAAAAGGAAGTACTGCCGGGCTACTGTGTTGATGATTAAAGACTTCTTCTTGCCAACAGTAACATTAACTTGAAGACTTCAATGACTCCTGACAGGGGCCCCTTGTTTCGCAATTTAGCTGCACCAGGGCGAAAGAGCCACCTTTCATTGGAATAGTTTTCAGAATGGATACTTAAACTATCATCTCCCCAGAGTGAAAAGGACCATCTCAGAGTGATTAGTTGAGATTATCATTTCTATTCATTGGTAGAAATTTTAGGAGACCTTTTATTAAAGTGTGGTAAATTTTTGCACTTACTATGTTTTAACAGTAAAAATTAACATGCAGTAAGAACAAAGGCTGGGGGGAGGGGGAGGATTAGTGCCCAGCATGTCCTCTGCAGTTACTGCACTGAAATGATTGTTACCCTGCATCAAAACTGTTTGCCGTTAGTGCAGATAAATTTAGGGTCCTTTTTTACAAAATGGTTGCATGTGGCAACCCAGAACTACTGCTGGCCCAGCGCTGCCATTGGCTGTAGTTCCACCTCGAGCGCGCACCATTTCCAGAGGCGGGGCTAGTGCTGGGCAGACTTATACGGTCTGTGCCCTGAAGAGCACAGGTACAAATCAAAGTAGGGTATACACAAAAGTAGCACAAATGAGTTGTCTTGTTGGGCAGACTGGATGGACCGTGCAGGTCTTTTTCTGCCGTCATCTACTATGTTACTATGTTTTACGTAATTAGTGCGGTGCTAACCTAGCTGGGTTACTGTGGAGTTACCCAACTGGATTACCAGGGGAGCCCTTACCGCCACCTTACTGGGTGATAGTAAGTGCTCCTCCCTGCATGGCTACATGGTAAATGCAATTTTACTTCATGGCCATGTCAATTTTTCATCTTTTTTAACTGCTGCAGTAAAAATGGCCCTGGCGCAGGGCAAAAACGGCTGCTGCTGCTACTGCGGGGCCCCTTTTACCACAGCTTGGTGAAAGGACCCCTTAATGTCTTCTAATCAATCTTTACAATTATACCTGAACCCACTCTCTTAAACATGGTCTCAAGCTTAGCTTGAAGCACAATATGCTGGAAACACACCCATGTGGATATTCTTTAATAAATATGTTGTTATTAGCCATATACTGCATTATAAGTAACATTTATTTGCAGGCATATTTTCAAAGCACTTTGGGAGGCTAAGTTCCATAGGTTTCTATGGAACCTTGGGAGGCTAAGTGCTTTGAAAATGAGCCTCTTAGTCTCCTTTAAGACATGAGGTTGTGACTTCTTACCCATTATGTCATATTATGAACAATAATAGCTGAAATCTATGCATTCATAGTGAATGTACTACAAATGTAATGAAAGCGTCTTGGAATTGCCCATCCAATATACTTCAAAAGGGAAGGTCAGTGTTCATAACCATTCAATCACTAGTCTCTCTACTGAGGCGATGAACTCAAATACCAACTACCAATATCAACTGTGACTGCTGATAAAAGCATTTATATGTACAGTACCAACCTAACTTACACTCTAATGGAGGAGTAAACTTGAATATAGGAGTGAACAATCTTCACAACACTAATTAGAGTATGAAAAATCATGGGCCTGATATTCAAAGGATTTATGCTCCTTACTTTAAGAGTTATGCTCCTAAATTGTCCCCTTTGAAAATTTACTAGGGCTGAGTGCACACATTTGTACTCAAACTTTCACTAAGGATTAAATATTCAGCCAGCGGTGGTGAGTGTTTTGCTGATATTCCCAGATATTCAAAGCCAGACCACGTCTGGGCTTTAGCCTTGAATACCTGGTTTAGCGGCTTCTAAATTTGTTTGCAAATTGGGTTCAATTTAGGAGCATAACTTAGGACTATAAAATTAGGAGCTCAGCTTTTTTGAATATTGGGTCCCACATTTCCAGTATTAGCAGCGAAAAGAGAAATGGATAGATATATAGAAAAAAGGGAACAGATTTAGGGGCTCATTTTCAAAACAGAAAAATGTCTAAAACATGGCACAAAGTGGCAGATTGATGTTTTTTGTCAAAATGTTCAAATCACTATTTTCAAAACCCATTTTAAGATGATTTTCTATGCAGTTTGTATACAGTGCATTCAAATAACAAGGGGGCATGTTGGGGGTGGGATTTGGGCATTCCCAGAACTTGGACATTTTTCTGCCATAATGGAACAAAGCAAAAATGTCCAGGGCAAAAAGTTAGATGGCTTGCTCTAGACCCGTTTCAATCACGACTAAGTCACAAAAAGGTCCCCTAAATGACTAGATGACCACTGGCGGGATTAAGGCATGAACCTCCTTATTCCCCCAGTAGTTACTGACTCTCTCCCACCCCCCAAAGATGTGAAAGAAACAGAATATACCAGCCTTTATGACAGCTTCACATGTTGTGGCCAGTTCTATTAGAGCAGTAAACAGGTCCCTGGAGTAGCCATGTGGTCAGTGCAGTGTAGTGTAGGAGAGCCAGGCTCATATCCCACTCTAACTGATACACATGGTAAAATATGTGAGCCCTCCAAAACTCACCAAAAACCGACTGTACCTACATATAGGTGACACCTACAGGCATAAAGGCTATTATAGTGGTGTACAGTTGGATAAACTAGGTTTTTGCTGCTTTTTGGAGGGCTCACCATACAATGAAAAGGGGTAAGAGATGTTTACCTGAGACCTTTTATGTGACATCCACTGCAGTGCCCCACTGCTCTACTGGATGTCTGTATGTCCAGTCTACTAAGAATGATGGCCCTCTATACATCCCAATGGCTTGTTTTTGTGAGTTTTCCCCTTGGTTAGTTTTTTTTTTCTTCCAAAAATGGTCCTAAAAAATAAATGGATGGAGCAAAAAAACATCTAGTAACTGGCCATTTTAGAAACAAAAGGATACATGTTTTTCTAGTTCAAAACTTGCTATGTTTACCACTCGATTTTTGGATGTTTTCAGGAAAATGTCCTAAATCGGACTTAGACATCATATCAAAAATGCCCCTCATATCACATCTGTGTTGCTAACACGAGCTGCATTCTTCATGATGAAGTGTTTTGCTTTATAACATGAATTTTCTTCAAAATAAAAGTGCATAAACTAAATCTGATCAGCCCTGCAGTATTCCAGATTTCATTTCTGCTGGTAATAAATGGCTTTTAATAGCTTACTATTTTAGCATGCATCGAATTTGTCATGAATAATACTTGATTGAATAATTACAGTATTATATTGTATATTGAACATTAATGGAGAATAGTTTTAAGGTCACATTACAGAAGAATATGTGCAAAGGTTTTGATGTATAATTTAAAACCTTTTACCAGTTAATTGGTAATTTTCAATCTCTGAAAAATGAAAACCCGATCTCTAGCATTTAGATCAAACTTACTTTACTACTTTGCATAATTTGGTTAGGTTTAAATTCATGATTTGCTTGTACATTGTGGACAGACGCTGATGAAAGGTGGTGACAGGAGAGAGGCTGAGAGGAGCGTCTTAGAAGAGGGGTAGAGAGATATTAAAGGAGTACACTGAGAGTAAGAAAATGAGAAAGCAAAAAAGGAAATAAGATAAAAAGAAAGGACTTAGGGGCCCTTTGCTAATCTGGAACTACCGCCAGCCCAACGTGGGTACCGGCGGTAGTTCCAGCCCCAGCGTGTGCCATTTCCTGGACTAGGGAAAATAGGGAGGTAATTTCTAGCGTGGCGCTAGCCTGGCGTTAATACGGCAGCACCTTGCGCTACCTGGTTACCGCCAGGTTAGTGCGGGATCTTTACCACCACCTCAATGGGTAGTGGTAAGTACTCCCCCTCGCATGACCATGCAGTAAGAGCAATCTTACCTCATGTATTTTCAGGCTTTTTTACCCACTGCGGTAAAAAGGGCCATAGCGTGCAGCAAAAACAGCTCCCGTCACTAGTGTAGGGCCCTTTTTACCACAGCTTAGTAAAAGGACCCCTTAGAAAGGCAACGCTAAATGACTTTTAGATGAGAAAGAGAGAACGAGTACATGGAGAAATAGAGAGAAATTTGGGACAAAGGCAAGAAACAGATACTAAGGTTGTGCATGCTGAATTTTCATCTTGTTTTCATATTCATGTTGGTTTTTTGTTTTTCCTCTGTTTTGCCTTTTAATTGTTTAATGCAAGCTATTTGTAAATAGTGTGTTTTAAAATATTTTAATATTTGCAATATGAAAATAGCAATTTGTAAATAACATGCTAAAAGCTGACAGGCAGCCTCACTGCTCCTTTCCTCGCTGATTAAATCTTGCTCCCAAAGTTTTCAAAAAGATCTTACCCTAGATTAGCCCTTCATTGCTGCCAACCCATTTATCCCCCTTTACATGAATTCTTGAGTCAAAAGGATGCAGGAATATGTCCCAGTCGTTTGTGCCCTGGGGTGCTATACTGTAGCATGGCACCAACTGACATAAGGAAGGCACTATTTTGGAGTACTGCCCATAAAACCACACTTTCACTTTGAACTAACATTCTTAACAAGAGTCGGTGACACCGTTCAACTCGGAACCACTCCTGAGAAGACACTGTGGGCCCTGTTTACTAAGGTGCGTTAGTGTTTTTAGCGCGCCTACACTTAGCACGCATGCTAACTATGTAGGCGCCTACAGGAATATTGTAGGCACGTACATGATTAACGTGTGTACATGGTTAATGCCCGTTAAAAACGTTAACATGCCTATAACGATGCTTAGTAAACAGGGCCCTGTATATTTCAATATTTATTTTATTTATGCTACTGAAAGCATTTATGTTCTGCCTATCAAAATTTCATAGAGTGATTAAAATACAACACAAACATCTATTAGAATTATAGACAAATATCGTTAAGAAAGAGTCTAATAACTTACATACATCAAATCTCATAAATTGCCTAGCCAAATGCCAATATGAAAATAATACTGTGGGGTCAATATTCAAAGCAATTTAACTAGGCAGGAGAGGCTCCTGGCCTGTTAAATTGATTTTGCGGAGTATCCGCTGATATTCAATGGCACTTAACAGGTTAGTGGCACAGAATATCAGCACTAACCGCTAAACTGAAAACCAGCTATTTTGTGGGTGGTCCGGGGCACATAAACACCGCCATGCTGGGAAAAGACCAAAGGTCCATCAAGCCTAGCACTCTGTCTTCGACAGCGGCCAATCCAGGCCCCAAGAACCTGGCAAAACCCCAAAATGTAATAACGATGAATGGACTTTTCCTTCAAGAATCTATCCAGACCCCATTTAAACTCAGCAAGGCCAGCTGCAGTCACTATCTTCTCTGGCAATGAGTTCCAGAGTCTAACTATGCGCTGAGTAAAGAAAAACTTTCTCCGATTTGTTTTAAACCTACCACATTCTAATTTCATCTTGTGTCCCCTGGTTCTATTATTGTTAGAAAGTGTAAATAAATGCTTCACATCAGTCCGCTCTACCCCACTCATTATTTTGTATACCTACTACTACTACTACTATTTAACATTTCTAAAGCGCTACCAGGGTTGCGCAGCGCTGTACAATTAACAAAGAAGGACAGTCCCTGCTCAAAGGAGCTTACAATCTAAAGGACAAAAAGTGCAGTCAATCAAGATTGAAGCAGTCTAGATTTCCTGGATAGAGGTACAATGGTTAGGTGCCGAAAGCGACATTGAAGAGCTGGGCTTTGAGCAAGGATTTGAAGATGGGTAGGGAGGGGGCTTGGCGTATGGGCTCAGGGAGTTTATTCCAAGCATAGGGTGAGGCGAGGCAGAAAGGGCAGAGTCTGGAGTTGGCGGTGGTGGAGAAGGGTACTGAGAGGAGGGATTTGTCCTGTGAGCGGAGGTTACGGGTAGGAGCGTAAGGGGAGATGAGGGTAGAGAGGTAGTGAGGAGCTGCAGATTGAGTGCATTTGTAGGTTAGTAGGAGAAGCTTGAACTGTATGCGGTACCTGATCGGAAGCCAGTGAAGTGACTTGAGGAGAGGGGTGATATGAGCATATTGGTCTAGGCGGAAGATAAGACGCGCAGCAGAGTTCTGAACAGATTGAAGGGAGGATAGATGGTTAAGTGGGATGCCAGTGAGGAGTAGGTTGCAGTAGTCAAGGCGAGAGGTAATGAGAGAGTGAATGAGAGTTCAGGTGGTGTGCTCAGAGAGGAAAGGGCGAATTTTGCTGATGTTATAGAGAAAGAAGCGACAGGTCTTGGTTGTCTGCTGGATATGGGCAGAGGAGAGGGAGGAGTCAAAGATGACTCCGAGGTTAGGGGCAGATGAGACAGGGAGGATGAGGGTGTTATCGACTGAAATAGAGAGTGGAGGGAGAGGAGAAGTGGGTTTGGGTGGAAAGACAATGAGCTCGGTCTTGGCCATGTTCAGTTTCAAGTGGCAGTTGGACATCCAGGCAGCAATGCCGGATAAGCAGGCCGATACTTTGAGACAGACATGGGGAAGCCACTGCTTGCCCTGGGATTGGTAGCATGGAATATTGCTGCTATTTGGGTTTCTGTCAGGTACTTGTGACCTGGATTGGCTGAAGTTGGAAACAGGATGCTGGGCTGGATGGACCCATTGGTCTGACCCAGTATGGCTATTCTTATGTTCTTGTTGAATATTGAGGTTTAATTCTGCCCATGACTATCAGCGGCTTAAAAACTGTTCTGCACCATGGGTTGAATATCATCCCTTCTGAGTTCATCCTGTATTTGTTCTCTCTTGCCCACCACAGCTGTTAGTTAACTCCACCGCTAATTCTAGACTCCATTCCTTTTATCTTGCTGCACTGTATGCCTGGAATAGACTTCCTGAGCCTGGTACGTCAAGCTCCATCTCTTGCCGTCTTCAAATCTAAGCTAAAAGCCCACCTTTTTGATGCTGCTTTTAACTCCTAACCCTTATTCACTTGTTCAGAACCTTTATTTTATCATCCTCACTTTAATATTCCCTTATCTCTTGTTTGTCCTGTTTGTCTGTCCTAATTAGATTGTAAGTTCTGTCGAGCAGGGACTGTCTCTTCATGTTCAAGTGTACAGCGCTGCGTACATCTAGTAGCGCTATAGAAATGATAAGTAGTAGTAGTAGTAACTGAACTATGCAGCCTTTATCTTTCCCTTTCCACATCCCACCCTACATTTTCCAATACTATATCTTTGGATTTCTCTTCCTTATCTTCCTGTATATGTACCCATATCCTGAACTTCACTTCATGCATCTGTCAAATTGGACTGTGATCCTTGAAAGCTCATGCCTGAACAAATTGGTTAGTCTATAAGGTGCCACCTGCCTCTGTCAATACAAATGGTAATAGTGCAAATGCTCTAAAAGAGTCAACTTGGTGTTGGTAGCTATGTGTTATTTGAATGGCCAGTGATTGATTTTTGTTCTTCTGCACTGTTGGCCTTGGAATGATGTAAATCTTACCTTTTATTAACCTGCCTTTCCATTGGAAGTTTAATGAGGCAAAGGGAATGAGGGGAACCGTGAAAACAAAAGACCCAGTCAATCAAAGCAGAGTGGCTTGAATGTTTCAAGGTCTGCCTCTTTCAAGCTACTGTAGCTGAGAATGACAGTATGATTAGAAGTGAATGAGGAACTATTTCACTGAATACACATGATAGTAAGTTCATTATGTCCCACTGCTGCTAATGACAGGTAATTAACTGCTAGGAATTTAACCAGAGAGTACATTATTTAAATGCATTAAATAATTCCAGTATTTAATGTAAATTTATTTATTTATTTACAATGCTTGATATACTGCAACATATCCATCTGTCACGTCTGTGGCCGTGACCACCCTCATACTTACCCTGTTTCTGGGAGTCAGTGGCTGTGCTGGCTTCTGCTTGTCTCTGTGTCTGTCTCTGTCTTAGTTTCTCTCTGGCTCTGTGTGCTGATTGCCCTACTGAATCTCACCTGTGTGGGCTTTGCCTCTTCCAAGATGGCTGCCGCTTCCTCCTCCTTGCCAGTATCCAAGATGGCTCCCGCTGTTCCTTCCTATGGGATGACTGCTTTGTGTGTCAAGCCTCTGTTTGGTTGCAAGGTGATTGCTGCAGCTGTGGCTCTGGTGTTGATGAGCTTTATTAGTGACTTGGAGACTACAGTCCTGGCCTTTGCATTGCCATTTCCTCCGCAGTGCCTTAGGTCCCGAGGTTAGTGTGCTGTTAGCACCGTTTGCTTTCCTTGTCTTGTGCTCTGTGGGTTTTCAGCCCTTCTGTGTTTATTGTTCTGTGGGCTTCCTACCCTTCTGTGTTATTTGCTTTGTGGGTTTCCAGCCCTTCTGTGTTTATTGCTCTGTGGGTTTTCTGCCCATCTGGGTTATTGCTTTGTGGGCTTCCTACCCTTCTGTGTTATTTGCTCTGTGGGTTTTCTGCCCTTCTGTGTTTATTGCTCTGTGGGGTTTCTGCCCTTCTGTGTTTATTGCTCTGTGGGGTTTCTGCCCTTCTGTGTTTTTTGCTTTGTGGGTTTCCAGCCCTTCTGTGTTTATTGCTCTGTGGGTTTTCTGCCCATCTGGGTTATTGCTCTGTGGGTTTTCTGCCCATCTGGGTTATTGCTTTGTGGGCTTCCTACCCTTCTGTGGTTATTGCTCTGTGGGTTTTCTGCCCTTCTGTGTTTATTGCTTTGTGGGTTTCCAGCCCTTCTGTGGTTATTGCTCTGTGGGTTTTCTGCCCATCTGTGTTTATTGCTCTGTGGGTTTTCTGCCCTTCTGTGTTTATTGCTTTGTGGGTTTCCAGCCCTTCTGCTCTGTGGGTTTCCAGCCCTTCTGTGACCATTGCTTTGAACCTGCCTACTGCCAGAACCCGGACATTCCCTGCCTGTCTGCCTTGCCATCGCCTAGGGGCCAGGGGGCACTCCTGGACCTTCATTCCGGCGGTTCCTGTAAGTCCTACCGGCTGCCAGAACCTGAGGGCTCAACCCGAGGGGGAAGGCAGTCAAGTGTAGGTGAAGCCTAGGTCCAGGGTGTTCCAGTTCCGCTCCAGTGTGTTCCAGTCCAGCGGGTTTCACTCCTGTATGTTCCTGTCCAGTGGGGCCACTCCAGGGTGTCCAGTCCAGCGGGCCCCACTCCAGTGCGCACCCGTCCGGTGCGTTCCAGTTCCGAGTGTTCCGGTGTAGAACTCCAGTCCGGAGTTCCGGTCCAGTCTTGTCTCATCTCTACCTTGTAGGTGATCTTGCCTGCCACTGCCGCTCCACGGTAGTGGCCCAAGGACTCACGAAACCAGTGCTCCCGGGGAAGAAGCCTGACAGTGTGCCAAGGTCCTCATGCACGCGACACCATCCATGGCATCATCCATGGCATCATTTTTTCTGCGTATCTGCTTTCAGGTCGGTCTCTGCCTGAAGCATTTAAGGCGCATTCCACGAAAGCCATTTCCTCCTCATGAGCTGAAACGGGTGCATTCTCTCTTCAAGAGATCTGTAGTGTGGCTATTTGGGTTTCTCAGCTCTCATTTGTCCGGCATTACAGGCTGGATGTTGCAGCGAAGCAGGACGCTATTTTTGGAGCTCAAGTGTTTGCTCGTGGTGTGGCCTGTTCCCACCCTATTTAGGGAGTGCTTTTGTACATCCCATCAGTTAATGGAGTCATCTGCTGCTGATGACAAGGAAGGGAAAATTAGGTTCTTACCTTGGTAATTTTCTTTCCTTTAGTCACAGCAGATGAATCCATGATCCCTCCCTTTCTGACTTTGTTTTTTGTTCAGATCTTTCATGCAGATATAAATCACAAAAGGCAGCACACTTATACACCACACACCTGAAACTTGTGTGCCAGAGCCGGTGGTGGGAGGCGGGGATAGTGCTGGGCAGACTTATACGGTCTGTGCCAGAGCCGGTGGTGGGAGTCGGGGCTGGTGGTTGGGAGGCGGGGATAGTGCTGTGCAGACTTATATGGTCTGTGCCCTGAAGAGGACAGGTACAAATCAAGGTATACACAAAAAGCAGCACATATGAATTTATCTTGTTGGGCAGACTGAATGGACCGTGCAGGTCTTTTTCTGCTGTCATTTACTATGTTACTATATCTATGTGGAGTAGAACAATGAAAATAAAAGTTAAAAACAAAAGTGCAGAGAAAGGAACAGGCAGGTAGGAAAAAGGGGAGAAGGCAACTGATCACCTAGAGGGGGAGCAATTAAGAAGCTTGTAGACACTTGGCTTGTAGGAGCTTAGACAAAGATTTGGGTTAGAGGGGAGGGTTAAGAACAGGGACAAAAACAAACCCATTGGTCAATTGGAGGGGAGAGAGGGAGGCTGAAGGCCTCTCAGAAAAGATGAGTTTTAAGTAGTACTTTGAATTTACAGAGGGAAGTTTAAGATCTGAGGTAGGGGGGAAAGGTGTTACAGAAATGTGGACCTAAATAACAGAAAACTATTTCACAAGAGATGGTGAGGTAAAAAGAAGCTAAGAAGGGGAGAGCTAACAAATGTATAATTATACTACAGCAAGATTCATCTTTATAAATGCTTTGAACTCAGTATATGATGCAGGAATTCATTACGTGTTTCAGATTTTTAATGACTGAATGGGTTTTTCTGTGATTCTGTGTTATCCTTGCTACTCTTTGTTTAGAATTCAATTTACAATGAAGGCTTACAAGCTGTTCCATTTATCATATGAACATATCCTACTGATCAATTTGTGCATTTATTGCATTAATAAAAATTGTTATTATATTCTTGATTTTTGAATTTTACTAAAATATTTTAATAAATGCTTCTACTTGTTTCCTACTTATAAAGCTGCTCCTCCTCTGTATTTAAAATATACTCTAAATTGTAAATTGATTCCTGGGAATATATAAGCTTATTTTAGCTATCCCTCTGAATGTGAATCTTGATATGCTATCATAATTTAGGGCCCAAATTGTGAAAGCATAGAAAGGATCAGTTTAAAATTTAATATAATTTTTATTTTCCAAATTAGTTCTGAACTGTTACAGAGGACTATAGGTTATTGTCCTTCTCATTTGACCTATTTAAACCTTGTAAAGGTCACGTGAGGAAGCCTCATAGAAATATATAGTTTTTACATCTTTCTTTTCTGATATTGGCTTTTCTCTATCTCTCTAAATATCATATTAAAGGCTGTTGTATTTTCCTAGAGCAGACTCTGACCACAGTGTTTCCTCAGACTCTGCTTACTTCCTGTGCCAGCACCATCAACTCTTCAGAGAAAACTTGTTTTCTACTTGTAATTTGTGATATTATATATTGAGTCTATACTCCACATACTGGTGCACCAAAGAACTAGCAATGCATTCTTTGACTTTTCTTTCTAATGATCCTGTGCTAAGATTTAACTACTAGGCATTACTCGTATCTCATCTCAATTTATTAAGTCCTGTAGGTTGAATGAAGACTGCAAATCCACTTCCTGATCTACCGCCTCTATTCCAGTTTAGTACTTCTACTGCAACTGACCTCTGGCAAGAAAAAGGAGCACCAACTTCTCCAATGAGAATTTTCTTTTGTCCAAATGATGTCCTTAATTTAGACCTTCTTGTTTATGCTCTTAAATATTCTGCTATATTAAATATTTTTGCATGCTGCTCATCTTTTCCAGAACATACATGGCACTTTATGTATGAACTCTCTATTACAACAGACAGCGACCGTGATTCCACAAGATACTTCCAATACCTGGACTAGTTATGAGTTTTAAATTTCTGCACATTGGTCTGCAACTTTGACTATGACTATTTGCTAATCTACCCTTCTTTATTCCATATCTATTGGCGATAGATTGCGATGCATTGCCCTCCATACATCAATAATTGAACATTTACCATCATCTCTAAATTCTAATTGTTTTTTTTTTGTAATCTTCTCTTTTGTTCCATATACTTTACCATTGTTATTTGATCATGCCTTTGTAATAATTACCAATCTGTCTTGCATTTATGTAAATTGGCTTTTCATTATTGAACCCTTCTGGTTTCCCTTTTGCTTTTGCACTTAATTAGCACTGTTTTCTCCATGTTGACATTGTCTTTCATGTCTATTCAATTCACACTGATTATGCCCACTAAGATATAGCAATATATCATTCAGGCATACAGTTATTTTGCTTATTCCTTTGCCAGCCTCTGGCTCTTGATGGACTGATTATGATAGTGTATGCCTAGAATAAAGACATGAAAAGATCCCACTTTGTACACCACAAGTACGTCTTCAAAATTTATCCTGGCCCAAATGATGTTAGATCCCCCAAGGTTGTGGCAATAACCTTTACACCTTGCAAACTACTGGACCACAAGTCTTGGGTCCATGTGAAAGATATACGTGTTTACTCCGCCGCAGAACCAGATGTTACGAGCCTAACCATCTCAAGACCGGCAACTTCCTTCAGCAAGCCAGCCTGAAAACCCAGCCCTGTTGGATCTTCCAGAACTCCGTCCAGATTCTTCAACGCTTCCACCGCCTCAACCATGATCGATGAAAGAGAATTTAGAACTGATACTTAATTTGAGAATTACGGTTGCTGTTTATGGACATTATAGATTCATATTATGTTTTATTTTCAGTTTAGCAGCAATCCTGTCTAGATATTGAAAAGGTTTTGTTTTTATTTTCCTATTATTTCCTTTAATTGTTCTAAATGTTTTTCCACGAGTTTCCCCGTTATTTCTGTTTATGTAATTTAAAGTGAAATTGATATTGTTCAGATACAAGGGTAACATCAAACCCTAATACTGGCTCTGATATCATAATGTAGATGTAAACTCTGTTAGTATCAACCTGTTATGCAATTGTTTAACTTTGGTGTAGGCTTACTTGAGCTGCATGTCTTTCTGTAGGTTTGACTAAGCTCCAAGTGGGGTAACGGATATATACAATGCTTCCCATACTTCCAGGTCATTATGCATATGTCAAGATCCATGCATGACCTTGGTTAATATAAATTTTCCTAGGATTGACCATTTTTGCTGTATGAGGCAACCTCATACTTGCTATCCACTTATTAGTGCTCATGGTTGGATACCAATGGTGAGTACTGGTAAGGTCCAGGAATCCCGACCTGTTTAAGGATTCTGAATACCTACAACCTTAAACAGCCTGCAATCAGAGTACTATTTGTTGAGCCCATAACAATGCTTAATCAAAACCATTATTCCTTCCAAGGACCACTGAGACAGATACATTGGATTATCTCCCCATGCACTATGCTACAGATACAATAGAAGCCATAGAAAGACCTGAAAGTGTTTATTAGTATGATCCACCTGAAATTGCTATTACCCGCATACCTATACTTCATGGGATTTTGTAGATGAACTCATTCATAAAACCTCTCTCACTACAGGTTTGAGTACGCCTCAAGAGGGGTAACATCAAGATTAAGGCCCAAGGGGTTGGATAATATAAAGGGAATTCCATATGCCCAAAACAATACCACCAAAGAGTGAAGTTTTCTGTCTTGCATAATATCTGCTAGCAATCCATAAGAACAAAACTCCCCCTCTCGTTTGATAGCTTGCCACCTTCTGGAATGGATGATGACGAGCTTGACGAGCTTTGTGTCACCCCTCCTCAGAGGGGGTGACAAGTGGGGAATGTATAATTATACTACAGCAAGATGCCCACCGGAAGGGTGGAAGGCCAGATTTTAGGACTCAGGCTGTAAAAATACCAGCTAGGTTTAAAAATCTATGACTGGCTGAGCAAGGACTTGCTCTTCCTGCAAGTTAATAGAATCTGAAAAAAAAAAAGCAGATGATACAATGATACAGAGGTAATACAGAGTTCATGAGATGGTATGAAAGGTATTGAGATGGTATGAAAAGTATTGCAGCCGGAAGATGTGAAACTGTTATCTCAACGCTTCCCAAAACATGTTGATAATTAGCAGTAGCTGAGAACGGAAGGAGGTGGGCACATCCGACAGCAGACAGCATGGGAAAGTATGCTCTCAGAAATGCGAAATATTAGCTAGGTATCTCACCATTCACTTCTATGGAGAGGATAGAGTATAAAAGAAGGAAGATTTTGGCTTGGTTAGAGAGTCTTCTCCAAAGCTTCTGTCAGACGGCGAAGCTCTGTCCGGTTGTACCCAGAATCTGTCTGCTGAATGTACCTGATTAAAGTCTGATGTACAAATAAAATCCTTATTCGAAATGATGATTTGTGGGCTTAACTTAATGATGAAAGGCTGTAAGTATAAATGCTTCTGCTGTATCAGGCTATCACTCGCTGCATTATATAACTTGTAACCTAAATCCAGTTTGTCATAAGGCTGGTATCTGTTCCTTGCCAGTGCTGAGAGGCGGACTAATGCGGGTCTCTTAGATCTATCGTCTCTTTCAGTGGCAACTCCTCTTAGAACTTCACAACCCCCTGATTGCCCCAGTTCTAGGGCTATTCAGAGATGGAGTCAAGATTAAGGTCATTTAAGCCTTCTTGGGGGGGGCTCGGGACCCCTTAATTCAGGACACAGATTATTAGCCTAAGAAGCTGAATCTGGAAAAGAGATGCATGCTAACTTAATACAATTCTGTATTTATTCCCAGTGTATCAATTTGGCTAAATTAATAAGGAGAGATTTAATATATCCTATGGCTTGCAGGTGCTCAGCTTGTTAATATTTAAGTAGCAAAGGTTTTAAACATGTGATTCACACTGCTGAAACTTTGAGCCTGATTTAGCAATGGGTGTCAGCACTGGTAATGAATGAGAAAATCTCCTTCTTGATTTTTGTAAAAAAGTGATGTGAAGAAAAGTTCCACAATGGTACTGGAAATCATTACAATAAATCCTGAATAAAATGGTGTTATTACAAAATATAAAATACAGCAAAGAACATGTTGAAATGTATACACAGAGATAATTTTATAACATGGTACCTGGTTTAAGAGAGCAAGTAGATGCCTACTTAAGTGCTTTTTTATAATGACACACAAAGCGGAATTTTAGAAAGGACCTCTAGCTCAAAATATGAGTGTCCAAATCTGTATGTTAGTTGCTCTTTTAAGCAGGGACTGTCTCTCTCTTCATGTTTGACTGTACAGCGCTGCGTAAGTCTGCTAGCACTTTAGAAATGTTGAATAGTAGTAGTAGTAGTAGTTATAGATGTCCATTTCTCATATATTTTAGAACAAGATCTACTGACATTCAGCTTGTAAAATCCATGGGAACTGGATGTGCTGGCTACATCTGGCATAAGCATCCATTTTAACGACCTGACAACCTTCCAAAAGTTATTAAAGACCTACTTATTCATAAAGGCGTACAATAAAGATTCCTCATAATGATCTGACTTCCTAATTATTCCAATCACAACTATTAAGGAACCCTTCTATCTGTTCATCCTAATTACATCCTCACGACTGAATACTATCATCTTGTCCTGATATCATTATGTTATGTTATGTTGCTCTTTCAATCCACTTCCAATCCAATATGATTTACTTATGCACTCTTATTTGTAACAATTGTAAAATTATCATTCCGTTAATATGATTGCTATGATATGCTATGTACCCATCTATATCTATATTCTGAAATTCTTATCCTATAATGTGTACATGTTGCTATAACATTTTGTAAGCCACACTGAGCCTGCAAATAGGTGGGAAAATGTGGGATGCAAGTGCAGTAAATAAATAAATGTAATGTAATATTTACTGTATACTGAACAGTTCCACTGTAAGCTATTACTATTTAATGTTAGCTAATCTTTTGATAACATAATGTTAAATGTAAACCACTTAGAACTTGTCAGTAAAGCGGGTTATCAATGCCAAATTAAATTAAATTAAACAGAGGGGAATAGGTAAGAGAAGGAGTTGAAGAAGGTAGTAAAATTAAGTGACTTACCTAAACATGGCATGGGAAACAATAAAGAGGTATAGGCCTGTGTCCTCAGTGTATGATAATATTAGAGGGAGTCTTGAAGGAAGAGGTAAAAGCTAGAGCTAAAAAGAGAGAAAAGCAAGGGGCCATAATGGACAAATGAGGAGGCACCCTTAGGAAACACTAAAGGAATGCACTAAAGAAGATGACATGCTCCTTTACTGATACAAAGTGTTTCTGAGCTCATTCCTGAGGAGGTCTCCTGAGGAGGTGCTTCAATGCCAGGGATCTATCAAGGAACAATATTCATCTCATAGCATCCTAGAATTCTTGGCATCCAGATTGTATCTTCTTTGGTTCATTTTTTGTGCTTTTCTATAGAAAGAGGGTGCTGCTGTAGTTTCTGCAAACCCACCCCAGCAAAGGGGTATGCCAGTATACTTTTAATAATGACATTCACTCAAAAAGAATGGCTGCACTAGTTGCTGTATCAGTCCTGAAGATATGAGTCTCAAATTATTTTGCATATAACATCACTGTCTCAAAGAATGCTGTCCTAAATTAAGTGGATAGCTACCTGGGCACAGGTGCTGAATATCATCAATACCCAGATAATGTTTATATTTATGCTTATATTTATTCCAACACTTTATATACCACATTTTTTCAAAACATCAAAGCAATTCACAATAAAACAAAATTAAAATAAATATATAGTGAAAAATAAGATAAGTCTGGCGATTACAAAAAAGGCCAGTTCAACCCAATTCAGTAAAGTCACATGTCTCAAAAAACCTACTAAAAGTAAAAAGCCTTAAGACCAGCTTTAAACTACATAAGAATAGAATTCCAATGAAGTAGGGTGAGTAAATAAAAATCAGTATTCCAAGTCATTTCATAACTTGCCTGGGATAGCAGTGGTACAAATAACCTATGATTTTGAGATAGAGCATGAAGAATCAACACATCAAGCAACGTCAATGGCTGAGAGAGATCTTTAAAGCTTTAAACACTAGTAAGAGCACTTTAAATTTAATTTAATAGGCCACTGATAACTAATGGTGTCAGATATCTCTATAATTGGAGGTCAGCACCACTATTTAAGAGGAGCACCAAACATGAAGTTTAAATATTTGGGGAATTTTCTTTTAAACTCTTTAGCCACCATTAAAAAAATGTTTGCTGTATTGTACTGACCCATATTTTAATAGGTTACTATAAACCTACTTTGTGGTTCATATCTATTATATCATTCTAGGGCTTCTTGTGTACTTAGCGGGTCGTTTAAGGGTAATGTTTGGAGCCTCAGTCTCTTTCCAGGTTCTAAAGCGCAAAAGTTGTTGAAGCTCTTGGCTACTTCAAACTGTGATTTATTTTTGAAAAGTTAAGATCTTTGCAACCTAGTCTTTCCCTTAAAGTGGGTTCTTGATTGTCCATGCTCAGAATCTTGATAGATGTTATATTTGGACTACATTTTTTATTTACAAATGACTTGAAAGAACACAGTTGTGGAGATAAGTCTAAAGTTTTAGAACTTGTTATCACTTGAGTTGAGCCAAATATCTTCATATGAACCCTTTCACCATGCTCTGAAAATTTGGGGGCCCTTTTACAAAGGCGCACTGAAAAATGGCCTGCTGTAGTGTAGCCGTGTGTTTTGGGCACTCACAGAATCATTTTTCAGCGCACCTGTAAAAATGCCGTTTTAAAATTTTTGCCAAAAATTGCCGCGCGTCCATTTTCAGCCTGAGACCTTACAGCCAGCTATTGACCTAGCAGTAAGATCTCACATGGTAACCGGGGCGGTAATGGTCTATGCATGTAGAATGACGATTACTGCCCGATTATCACCCACACACCAGAAAATCAAAATATTTTCCGGCGGGCCTAGCGAACGTTCGTCAAAAATGAAATTACCAAAAGGGCCATGCATTAGCTGGGTGGTAACTCTAAATTGATGCACATTGGGCATGCATAGGCACCTACGTGGCTTAGTAAAAGAGCCCCTTGGCTTTTTAAAAGTTTTTAGTCTGGTTAGGTTTTGTTGTATATGAATTGTGACTGATGATACTCATATTTTTAATGATTGTTGTGATCTGCCATGAATTTTTTGTTAAGCAGAATATAGATGTTCTGTAAAACTAAATTATATTCTGTCTGTTCATCAGGTGCAAGTGCTACATGGCCTGTGTATTAAGAATATTAGCTTAACTATAACATATTAGTTCTCATGTTTTACAGATTCCCGTATTGCATATCTGTGAGAGATTCCTAATTAATGTACTCTGATGAGATAATTAAAGCAATGTGATTTCTACATGCCTGGCTAGGTTTTTAT
The DNA here is from genome assembly GCF_901765095.1 of Microcaecilia unicolor. Lineage (NCBI taxonomy): Eukaryota > Metazoa > Chordata > Amphibia > Gymnophiona > Siphonopidae > Microcaecilia > Microcaecilia unicolor. The sequence continues at coordinate 156,451,429 of NC_044039.1, read as the reverse complement.
CATCTTTATTTTCTTCAGTGGTATAACTGAGTTATGCATTGCAAGATTTTAGAATTGTTTTATGCTATGGCCTTAGTAATTCGCGGGTATACGCGGGTTGCAAAGAACAAATCATTAAGAAGCTTCAGACAGCCCAAAACACGCCAGACTTATATTCTGGAAAGCAAAATAAGAAAGCGCCAAACCGCTAAGAGAGAAACTACACTGACTTCCACTAAAGGAACGAATTGCATTCAAAGTATGCACCATGGTCCATAAAATTATAAATGGAGAAGCTCCGGCCTACATGTCAGACATCATAGACCTACCTGCTAGGAATGCTAAAAGGTCAGCATGTATATTCCTTAACCTCCACTACCCCAACTGCAAAGGATTAAAATATAAGTCCACCTACGCAACCAGCTTCTCCTACATTTGCACACAGCTATGGAACGCGCTCCCAAAGACCATAAAGACAACGCAAGATCTAACCATCTTTCACAAACTACTGAAAACGGAACTATTCAAAAAAGCATGCAACAAACAACCGTCCTAACTTCTAAACAACAACAACGAAGACTGAGACCGAAACGACATAACCACTGCCCTATACTATTACTCTCACCTTAATACCATCACCTGAGCAACTACATAAAGCCGACACCTACACAAGACCACAATCCAGCTTATAATTGAAAAAGAAAAACGCCTATATTGCGACCCAAATCGGGAGATAGATGTTTATCTCACAAAAACGAATAAAGCGGTATAATCGAAAGCCGAATTTGGACGTTTTCAACTGCACTCCGTCGCGGATGCGGACAAAGTTGATGGGGGCGTGTTGAAGGCGTGGTGAAGGCGGAACTGGGGCATGGTTATCGGGCGATCAGAGATGGGCGCCTTTCGCCGATAATGGAAGAAAAATATGCGATTTTAGCGAGAATTTAGGGCACTTTTCCTGGACCCTGTTTTTCCACGAATAAGGCCCCAAAAAGTGCCCTAAATGACCAGATGACCACTGGAGGGAATTGGGGATGACCTCCCCTGACTTCCCCAGTGGTCACAAACCCCCTCCCACCACAAAATATGCCGTTTCACAACTTTTTATTTTCACCCTCAAATGTCATACCCACCTCCCTGGCAGCAGTATGCAGGTCACTGGAGCAGTTATTAGGGGGTGCAGTGGACTTCAGGCAGGTGGACCCAGGCCCATCCCCCCTCCACCTGTTACACTTGTGCTGGTAAATGGGAGCCCTCCAAACCGCCCCCCAAACCCACTGTACCCACATGTAGGTGCCCCCCTTCACCCCTTAGGGCTATAGTAATGGTGTAGACTTGTGGGCGGTGGGTTTTGAGGGGGATTTGGGGGGCTCAACACCCAAGGGAAGGGTGCTATGCACCTGGGAGCTCTTTTACCTTTTTTTTGTTTTTGTAAACGTGCCCCTTAGGGTGCCCGGTTGGTGTCCTGGCATGTGAGGGGGACCAGTGCACTACGACTCCTGGCCCCTCCCACGAACAAATGCCTTGGATTTATTCGTTTTTGAGCTGGGCGCTTTCATTTTCCATTATCACTGAAAAACAAAAACGCCCAGCTCACAAATTGTCGAATAAAACATGGACGTCTATTGTTTTCGAAAATACGGTTCGGTCCGCCCCTTCACGGACCCGTTCTCGGAGATAAACGCCCATGGAGATAGACGTTTTTGTTCAATTATGCCCCTCAATGTATTCTTCTACTACACATATACGCACTTATTTGCAAACCACGTGTTAACAAGTACGCAAGTACACAATGCATTCTTCTACCATGTATGTACGCACTTGATTGCAAAATCATGTGCATATCTAAAGTCCGGAAATGGCAATAGCCATAACGGCAAATGTAAGCCACATGGAGCCTGCAAATAGGTGGGAAAATGTGGGATACAAATGCTACAAAATAAATAAATAAATAAATGAAATTCTGAACTATCCCCATTTTTTCCTAAGGAGCAGATGGATCATATGTATTTCAAAGTACAGTATGAAACCAATTATCTGGACTAATCTCAATGGAGAAGGGTAGTTAGTGGGGTTCCCTAGGGGTCTGTGCTGGGACCACTGCTTTTTAACATATTTATAAATGACCTAGAGATGGGAGTAACTAGTGAGGTAATTAAATTTGCTGACAACACAAAGTTATTCAAAGTCATTAAATCACGGGAGGATTGTGAAAAATTACAAGAGGACCTTATGAGACTGGGAGACTGGGCATCTAAATGGCAGATGATGTTTAATGTGAGCAAGTGCAAAGTGATGCATGTGGGAAAGAGGAACCCGAATTATAGCTATGTCATGCAAAGTTCCACGTTAGGAGTCACAAACTAAGAAAGGGATCTAGGTGTCGTTGTTGATGATGCGTTGAAACCTTCTGCTCAGTGTGCGGTTGCGGCTAAGAAAGCAAATAGAATGTTAGGTATTATTAGAAAAGGAATGGAAAACAAAAATGAGGACGTTATAATGCCTTTGTATTGCTCCATGGTACGATCGCATCTCGAATATTGTATTCAATTCTGGTCACCACATCTCAAAAAAGATATAGTAGAATTAGAAAAGGTGCAGAGAAGGGCGACAAAAATGATAAAGGGGATGGGATGACTTCCCTATGAGGAAAGACTAAAGCGGTGACACCTACAGGCTTAAGGGCTATTGTAGTGGTATACTATTAGGTACAGTAGTTTTTTGGTGGGCTGACCATACAATATAAGGGGGTAACGGTGACATGTGTACCTGGGACCTTTTATGTGAAGTCTACTGCAGTGCCCTCTAGGGTGCCCCACTGTTCTGCTGGGATGTCCTTGTGGCCAGTCTACTGTTGCCCCCCCCCCCCCCCCCCCATACATCCCAATGGCTTGTTTTTGTGCATTTTTCCCTTGGACTTTTTTTGTTGTTGTTGAAAATGGTCCAAAAAGATAGACATACTGAGCACAAAAACATTTAGCAAATGACCATTTTTGAAACAAAGAGTTGGATGTTTTTCTGGTTTGAAAATGGACATGTTCGCTACTGGATTTTTGAACGTTTTTCGCTGAATTCCAAAATCAGATTTAGACATATCAAAAATGCCCTTCAATGAGTTTTATACATAATGTAATGAAGTTGATAATATATTTAAAAAGTGTGAGTGAACTTAAAAACACACATACATACTGACAGGGGATTTATTTGGCTTTTCCAAGATGCATGGGGCTTTTCACCATTTATTTTTCAAACATAGAATATGAATATTTTTTCACTAAAGACAGCAAATACATTTTGATAATGAATTTTTCTGAGATGAATGAATTGAGTCCTTTTTTAATGAATTGATCAATCACTTTAACATTGCTTATTATTTGCCAGACACACTTCAAAGAAAGTTGTGCATGTGAACATGAAATAACACAAAGGTTTTAAGACCTGGAAGAGCATTTTTGATATGAAGTTCAATGATGAAATAAACGTTTATTGGAAAATATTTAAAACCTGAACTCCATAATGGAAGAGAAAAGTAAATATTTTCCAATATTTGAAAATACACACAAAAAAAACTTTTTGAAAGAGAGCATGCTGAAAATTTCCTACAGGTCAATGTTTCCGTTAATCGAAAATACACTACGCAAACTGGTCCCCATGTTGAAAAACATCTGCGTCAATGGCAGGATGTTCCCAGCATGTGCAATATGTGCATATATACCCCTGCAAGTGGAGGAACATTCCTCAGTGTGCACAACAATAGCATTGTGCAGAGAACCACATTTTTCTATACAGGAAACAGTCCTGAAGCACAGGAGGGAAATATTCAAGCACCACCACCACCAACAACGTCTACCTCACAAATTCTCCAGGCAGGCATGGGGATCTATAAGGAGTAGACTGGAAGGTGAGTGTGAAACATTGCCCCCAAGGATCACAGCACCACTCATATGGAAGCATCATACATAGGCAGGGTCACATGCACTGAAGTCCCTTTGTTGTTGCATAAGAAAGAAAAAAAAAACATTGCTGATATCAGAATATACAGGATATCCAATGACAACTAATTAAGTCCCCCCTCCACCATGCAACGCTAAAATGAGGGGCTGCACATATCTAGACTCCTTAACCCCACTCCCTACACCTGCATCCTGTCCCATACCTACATACTGATGGGAACTTTGGCAGCAACTCACTAAAGCACACTGAGGCACCCAAAGGCACACCTGCTTTACCCCACTGCCCATCCCCACATCCCAGCAACAGTGCACATGCTCCACAGAAAGGCCAGCATGCCACCCTCTGACCCATACCTATGCCATCAGCCCTCCCCCATCCAATCTGCTTGTTGCCATCTATCACAGGCTATGTGAGGATCATTGCACAACAATTGTCAAAAATAATGATGTATATGACGCCAAAAATGCCCATCACCTGAATCCTGTTTCCACCAACTTATGTTTTTCAGATGTTTTATAAATCACTGGGACCTTGAGTTGCTCTGGCACAGTACAGGTGCATCTGGTGTGAGGATCCTGCCCTAATCTGGTGTATGCAGGAATGCCTCAAATCCTGACATAAGTATCACAGAAACAGCACCCCTATAACAGATCTATTCCAAATCAAGGCCTGAGTATGCAGCTACGGACTATGTGAGTCATGAGCCAAATTCACTGGGGGTAGTCTCTTACACCTGTAGGGGGAAGCAGAATCACAGACATGGGTGTATATTGGGTGGTATGGTGATCTTGTGGAGGTGTGGTAATTGTTGTGGACTGTGGGGGAATCTAGATTGAGGGAGTGTGTTGAAGATTAGGAGGCGGAGGGGTTATGCAATTTGAGAATCCCTGTACTGTTTACCTAGGAGCCAGCTGTCAGTGATCTCCCCTCAGTTAAACCTGTGGTACAGTCCTGAATGCTGAAGGATGTAGGCATTGTGGGTGGAGCCTGGGTAGTGGGCACACACATCCACAATCTCCCTCTGAACATCACAAATGACCTGAATGTTCATAGAGTGAAATGATTTTCTATTTCTATAGGTCTTCTCGTGTGCCTGAGGGGGGGGGGGGGGGGGGGGTGAGCATGACATGTGTGTAGTTGATGACACCTATGAGCGAGGAGAAGCAGTCTATGGACTAAGACTGAGTCATGTTGTTGTTCTGAAGTTTCTGGGTGGTATTGGGGAAGGTAATATAGTCAGGTGTAGGTGAGGAAGGCATTGAGGAACTGGGCAAAGCAGTTTGAGATGGCGGGCTGGGTGAGGCCTGCATTAACTGATTGGAAGGTGCCAGTGGCTAAACAGGTGAGGTAGGCAGTGACCTTCAGGTGAACTGGAACAGGATTTTTCCTGTTTGTCCTGGGATGGAGGAGGGGTGGTAGCTGGTCACAGAAGTGTTGTATGGCAGCCCTGTCAACAAAGTGGAACCTAGTCAGGCATTCCTGGTCAGTGAGGTCCAGGAAGTGGGTGCGGGGCCTGAAGATTTTCTGATAGGGATATCTCCTTTGGGGCCTCCCCTCCAAACTCTCATCCATTTCTGGCAAGGTGTGAGCCACAAAATCATTCAGTGCATCCATGAATGGCATGCAGATGTCCCACCACCACAGGTACAACTCACTGACCCCAGAAACACCACTGTGCACACCTCCACCTACTGCACCTCATGACACCCGGCATCAACCCCTGCACCAGCACACAGTCGTGAGATACCAGCTGCCAAAAACATTCACTCTCCCACCACCAACAAACAGTCCTGACACACACAGCTGCAGCACTAAGGACTCACTCTTCCACCACCAGCAAATAGTCGTCACACACAAAGCAGCAGCACAAAGCACTCACTCTCCCTAGAATAGCATACAGCCCTCACACAAACAGCAGCAGCAGCAGCACACAGCACAGTGACAAACTGAGAGTACACATACAGAGGGACAATGAGAAACAGAAGACAAGCAGGTAGGGATATAGAATGGGAAGCGTAGGGGTTTGGGGACAGTGAGGGTTTAGATGAGGGAAGAGGGTGAACTACATAGAAAGGTGTAGCTGGGGTGCTAGCAGGTGTGGGCAAGGAGTTGAGTAGGTGAGACACAGAGGAGGCAAATCAAGAAATATAAAGGTCAAAAGGTTCAAATTAGGGCAAACAGACAAAGATAACAAAGCAACTCAGCAGCTCTCTACGCTTTCTAACAAACGACCACTTCCAACTCTCCACTCCAACTCAGGAAAATCACAAATGGGTCTAGAGACAGGTTAGGCCTTATCCTAGACTCTTTTAAAGTAGGTCTAATTATGCTTGTTTTTCTTCCTGCCCCTAAGAAGTCATTTTGCTATCCATTATGGACAGAAAATGTTCATCACGTAACACCACCCATGAAACGCTCCCTCTGAGATCGTTTTCTTTTAAGCAACTAGCAGTCTTGGGTGTTTATTTTTTTGTTTGATTATATGCTTTAGACTTGTTTCTGCAAGAAAAATGTATGTCTGTTTGTTATTACATTTTTTGGGATGTTTTTCTGTTTTGAAAATGAGCCCCAAAGTGACACAAAGGTTAGTAGGTATGGGCATCTCTCTGAAACAATATTGCCCATATCATTTCATGTCATTTTTGTCACAAAATGACAGGAAAAAAATTCTAAAATTAATGTTTTATTCCTGTGCTGTAAAATGCATATGATCCATGAAAAGTGCCTAAAATTCACAGAAAGTATGAGCTATCCGTGAAAACTGCATACTATTTGCGATGAGTGCACATTATTGAAAAATAGTGGGCCCCTTTTACAAGCGGCGGTACGCTCAATGTGGGCTTACCACTTGCTAAACAGGAAATACCGCCGGGCTACAGCAGCAGCCTGGTGGTAATTCCTACCCCCCAGTACACCGTCATATCCAGTGCTACAAAAATATATTTATTTTTGCAGCGCCGGTGTCTACCTGGCGGTAATCAGGCAGTGCCACACGCTGCTTGATTAGCGCCAGGTTAGCGTGGCAGCCCTTACCACCACCTCAATGGTTGGTGGTAAGAGCTCCCCTCCGGAATAGCCATGCAACAAGTGCTGTGCTTGATGCACGGCCATTTCCTGCTGAAAAGAAAAACCTACCCTTATACCCGCTGTGGTAAAAGGGGGCCTTGGTGCCCGTCAAAAACACGCACTGACGCCAGCACAGACCCCCTTTTGCCACAGCTTAGTGAAAGGGGCCCAGTGTACACTCTTTGATAATTCACACTATTGATGACACTGCTCCCTGAAAAGAAAAAAAAACCTAAACAAAATGAAACAAAAACCTAAACAAATAATACAGGAAATGAAACAGAATAAAAAATGTGTGCCTGCACACCCCTAAACATTGGAATACAGAATCATTATGTTTGGCACATCAACATGTCAAACATTATATGACAAAACTATCAGTATGATACCACTTACCGCATGATTATAAATGTTTAATTATGAGAAATGCCAACCTAATTGTATCCTGCAGGGTAGCTTGGGGCTCCTACATCATGGACTGACATTATTCATTTTGATAGTCAGAAGTGTTTAACAGGAAACCAATTTCACTGGCTTGTTTACCAGAAGGATTAGGAATCACAAATATTTTAATAAAGTAGACTATCCTTAGGCAATTCTTTTAATGAAAAACATTGACAGCTGAACGGTGATTTAAAATAGACTTTAGAAAGGCTGCATATTGGCATGTGAAATGTGCTATGAGCAGGTTGTTGCTGGCAAAGACACATTAGAGATCAATAAAAAGCCATTTTAGAATGGAAGCTGTGCTTTTGCTGGTATTCAGCTCTTTTATTCTGTGGGTCTTACTTTCAGATATCATGCATATATAACACCCCTGTAAATGACTTTCAGCTTTAGTAAGTACTATTTGTTCAGCCTCAAGTAATTTCAGACCTTGGTATGAATTATACCACATAAATAATGAATATTTCCATTCTTTTTACATTACTTCAATGTGATCAAATAATAAATGAATAATGATATTCTAACTCATGTTTGCGTTCCACTTCCAAAGTGCCCAGATAAATTTAGGGAGACTGGGGAATAAACTACAGCCCACCATAATTGCATTTCCCCTTTATTGACATACACCAAGTTAGCAATTTTAACAGATCATAGATGTGTGAAGTGGTTCATTAAAAAGTTGAGGGTCATTTTTAGAGGAAGTAGCTGTGTATTTGTAGAGTGAGGGCTGTATCTGTGTAAATTTGATTTTTTTTCCATGTGCTAAGGGAGCGGATGAAAGCTGAAATACTGGGAATCGTTTCTTTAAAGGAACAGGCAGTGGCATAATTTTCACCCAAGCAGCTCATGCAGTGCAAGGGGGTTCAGGGCAGGAGGGGGCCCAATTATAGCTGCCCTCATATCTTCTGGGATTATATTCCTCTTGCTCCCGGGGCCTTTTCTGATAGTTTTCTTGGGGTCCTTAAATTAGCCTGCAAACAGTGGCTGAAGTTCAGGACAAATGAAATAGTTACAACAAAGTAGTTTGCATTATTAAGGAAGAAGAGAAAACGAAAAATATAGAAAGAAGAAGACACGCCAAGAGCGAGCTAAGCTCACAGCACTGAAAGGAGCACAAGGATACCAAAAGAGAGCTGCCTCCATCATCTGAACTTTCTTTAAGAACTTTAAAAAAAAGCTTTGAAAACCTGGTTTTTCGAACAGGCTTTCAATTAGTCACATAAAAGAGTTGAGTTATATTAATGCACTGTTAAATCCTCCCCTTTCCCCGGTTCTTGGTCTAAGTACTGTCTCTCTCCCCTTTCTCTTTCTTCCTCTGTTTACCCTTCACCTTTGACCGATTGTACTACTGCTGAGTGATACTGTCTGTCCTAATATTTAGTTTGTAAACCACCCAGATCTGCAAGTTAGCTTGGGCGGTATAGGAAGTGCAAATAAACTATAAACTGTTGTACACCTGCTTAAAGAAAGAAATGTTTTCAAACCAAATTTAAACCTGACCAATGAGGCTAATATTCAAATAGTTTAGGGAATGGGGTGAATTTAGTTCAGGGGAAAAAAAAAGCTTGCAACATAGGGGCCCTTTAACTACGTAAGGCTTCTCCTTATAGAAATTACCCCATAGGCTAAATGAGGGGAATTTTATAAAGGGTCACCTATATTTAGGAGCCTAGAGAATACCTATTTGGAACCTATGCTGTAAGGAAAAGTAGGTGCCCATTTTCCTTCATAACCAGGAATGGAGCCATGGAGCTGGTGTATATTCTACCACTGAGATCGGGGAGATAGAGATACATAGCTTAAAGTATTCTAGTATTTATGTGTGTAAGGGGGAGCTCCACTTGTGCTCTGCCCAGAGCCAGCCCATGTGACCACCTACCTGCAAAGTTTTATCTTGCTGCACCATAGGCCTGGAATAGACTTCCTGAATCAGTACGTCAAGCGCAGAGGAGAGAAGAAAACCACAGAAGAGGTGGAGGTGCACTGATTCCCTACGTATCGCAATGAAAGCCCAAAAAAAAAAGGAGTAGGGGAAGATGGCTCTTCTCAAACAACGAAGGAGACGTGTAGGCATTACCGCACCAGCAGCCACTAGTGCGGGTTTGTAAAAGGGAGGGTAAACTCTATAGAGCAGGGACTGTCTCTTATATGTTCAGTGTATAGTGCCGCAAGTGCCTAGTAGCGCTATAAAAATAAGTAGTAGTAGTAGTGCTGTTGAAGATATGTGCATATTTCTATCACAGTTTGTAGCAGGGTTATTGTCATTTACTCTCATATAGTCACATGTTTGTGCAAATGATTAGAATACCAGCATTTGTATGTGCTTGTCACTCAAGTTTAGGTGGCTCCTTATAAAAATTAACTCCTATAGGGTCGATATTCAAACTGATTTAACCTGCCAGAAATGGATCTTGGTCAGTTAAATTGCCCGTTCAGGGCTAATTGCTAATTTTTAGCAGCACTTGAACCAGTTACTGCCGCTGAAAATAACCAGTTTGGTGCCTAACTCTACTCTCCCCACCCGTCCCCGCAAGAATTTAATAGTTTCTAAATAAATCCTGGTTGTCTTTCTCAGTCTCTCTCTCTCTCTGGGTTTGAGCCGCAGAACTGCAGGCAAAGAAGAAACTGAAACTGGAACTTGGAACACTCTGGCACGCACATGTAAGACTCATTTCTGATTCACTGGTACTATGTGCTGAAAGGTCACCACATGCACACACCAGTAGGTCTGGTGACCTCTCATGCTCATGCCTGTGTCAGAGCTGAGGCCTGCGCATCAGCCCAGGAGCAGAGAGGGTTAATGGAAAACGTTCTTTATCTGCAAGGAAGAGGAGGGGGTGGCACTCAAAGAATTTGGTACTTGTTAGGTGAGAGGTTGGTGCAGGTGCAGCTTACACTTCCATGGAAACCCTGCAGGAACTGCTTCCATCTCCACGGGAACCCCCGCAACCCTGAAGGGGATTCCTATGAACCCCGTTCCCATGTAGGTCTCTACTCTTGTCTAGTTGTGGTAAGAAGTGGCCTTAGTGCATTCTTAGAAGGGGTTTTCCTATGCATTAAGGCCATTTTTACCGCAGCAATAAAAATAACTTTTATCCATTTTTGTTTTACATTTGTGGTCATGTGCTAATGTTACCATTAGTTCGGACTATTTTTAAAAAATTACCACTTGAGCATGTACCGCCACCCATTTTGTAGGCAGTAAGGGCTCATGTGGTATCCATGTTCTAACCAGTTAGTGCATGGTAATGTACTTGAGTTAATTGGTTAGTGCAAGAACACCCACTGTCTACCCCTGACATGTCCACTGAAAAAAATAGGAATAATTTTGTAGCACACTATTAGCACACACAGATTTCTGAATTACTGCATGATGCTATTGCGCATCCCACGTTACTCCATTTTGTGCTCTGTTAGATACATAATGTGAATTAGTAAATGCGCCCCTTAGAAACATAACTGGTCAATATCCTGATGCTGTCACAATGACCGGTGTCCCTTGCCAGTTTGGCATTTGGGGGGGGGGCAATGGGACAAAACCCACTGAGGGACTTAGGGGGGCAACTGCCCTAATACCTCCAGTGGATTGCTACTCTATTACGCTTGTTTACCAAATCCTAAATGTGCTTGGTGGAAGTTGTAACTCCCAATGTCGATCTTTTAGGATATAGACATTTAGTCCCCTTCTGAAACAGGAAATAAATGTCAATGAACTTGTCACACCCTAGCCCTACCCAAAATACTTCCAGGCCATGCTCCCTTTCCATTTGCATTTGTATTTGATACCTGCATATCCTGGCTTTAGCCTTGCACGTGTAAATAGCAGTATAGTAGGACGCCGATTATCTGAATGATGATCATCTGGATTTCCAATTATCCGGATCCATTATCCGCCGATACCTTCCCAGCCAATCCTCACGGTCCGAGCACAGAAAAGCCCTGCCCTTTCTTTTTCCGGCCCTTTCCTGACTCATATGCAGCAGAAAAAAAAAGCCCGTTCTGCCTTGCTCTTGCGGGGACATGGCAGAGGAAACAGCGTTGCTATCGCTGCTTGAAAAAAGACTACGTGATCTTGCAGCAGGGAAACGAAAATTGGCCTTGAAGCAATTAAGAATTACTTCTTTTTTTAGGGTACAGTAGTGTATATACAGTATGTACAAGAAATACAGAACTGCACTGTACTTTACTTTTAAAAACAGTACTTTTTGATTAGAACTACTGTATTTTATATTTTTTCTGCAAACATATTGATGAAAATAAAACTGTTTAATATGCAATGCTGTTATCTTGTTTTCTTTGCAGAAATTTGATATGTCCAATTATCTGGATTTATGATTATCTGGACCACCCTCTGCAGAGAATAGTCCGGATAATCAGTGTTCTACTGTATTTTATAAACATAAAATGGGGACTTAGATGTTCATGTAGGATAAATATTTAAGTGTCAGTTTATGCGCATATCAAATGTGAATAGGGTTTGTAAAATGAGGGTCTTATTGTCAGCTACTAACTGTATATTGACCCTTTATTCTTAGATACTGCTTTCCTATTTGTTAAAAAGAAAATAACTCCTAGAACATTCTTTGGAACACTGTTGGATTGTGAGTCTGGACTGAGTTCTCTTACTAAGATATTCTGGATTGAAATTTTCTTCTCTGTGAGATATTGAGGGAAAGCTTTCTTTTCAGTAGCTGAGGATTTATTACTAGAACATCACTTTGAACAGTTTATTTCACCAGGGAGGGGATCTATAAATTTTAAATAAAATACATTTATTGTTAGGGGTAGTTGTGTTTTCTGTGCAGAAATGTTTATTAAAGTGATCATGGTTAAGGGATTTTATGCCCATGGGAATTTGAATAGAATATCAGTATTATTGCCGTTTCATATTGTAAAAGCTTCTTTGAGAGATGTTTCTGGCTCTCTCTGCTTTAAATTTGTGTCCGTCAGATGCAAGATAGATGTCATCTGTGATTCCCTTTTAGTTGGAGTTGTCAATGTTGTATTTCACAAAACCCTGGGTTTTGGAATCTGATACCGAGATTCTGGGAAAAACTCTTCCCCCTGAGATGCTATATTTTTTCCTCAATCACACATTTCAGGGGAAATGAAAGGTGGTTACAGTTAAAGTGAATCAGGGCTGCTGGTGGGGAGAGGGCATCAGGCAAAATTCCCCGGGCCTGGCCTCCAAGGGGGGCCCAGCGCCGGGGTCTCTCTCTCCTGCTCCTGACAGGACCTGGGTGATCGCATCCCCTTGGAGGCTGGGGAGGACCTTGAGGAGCAGACACAGCAGGCTGGCGGGGGGCCCTGACAGCAGAAGAGATCTTCCTCCAGCGCTGCTCTTCTTCATGGTCTGCTGCATTGCCTTCCAAGTGGCTGATTTTCCCCCTCAGGCCGTGCATTCTCAGTTTTGAAACCGAGGATGCGTGACCTCAGAGAAAAAGCAGCCGCAGGGGCAGGCCACGCAGCAGAGAGAAGAAGAGCAGCACTGGAGGAAGACTCTTCTGCTGGCGGGGCCTTGGGATCCCCGCCAGCCCAGGTATTACAGTTGCGGGTGGTAGTGGTCTGCAGCAGGTGGGCAGGTGGTGGAAGTGACGATCCTTGGAGGGGGGGTGGCGGTAGCAGTGGCAGTGACGATCCTGGGGTGGCCGTGCCCGGTGGTGGCTTAGCTCCGGGCCCAGCTCAGTCTCTCTGCGGCCCTGAAGTGAATTAGTAGCTCTAAAGAAATAACAGTATACAAACCGTTTGGTTCTGAAAGTGTAGGAATGCAACATTTAAGACCATTACTTTCCTAAGAGATCATCAGCTATCCCATGGCTATCAAACATATTTATCTGAACTGAGTTGTTTGAGTACTCACATTTATTTGGAGTATCATTATCTTTTGGCACAGGGAGGTTATGACATATGTGTAGATTAAGACATTTAGTGGGTTCTTCTGCCTCGTTTATGTTTTTGATAACCATATAGGGTTAACCTCATGTACTACAGTTTTATTCTTCTTTATGGAAGAGTAAAATTTAACAGTTAATGGGATTTCTTTAGTTTAAGTCTAGATGGGCCACTACTTTATACTTTTAGCCTCGATTAAATTAATATAACAGAGCAACAAATGAAGTGATTTTGTATTGGGCAGGATAATCAGAGTCTCACAGTTTCAAAGTTGTTGGAAAACTTACAGGACCATGATCCTCTTATGATAGAAAGCAATTCAGTTAGGGAACTAATTAATAATTGGAAATCTCATTACTGCTGTAATTAATGAGATTGCCCTTTTGAGGGAAAAGAAGCATAATATTAATAAGAGTTCTCTTTGGTATATAACTCAATCATGTTCCATGAAATGAATAGATCAGAAGTTGAAAAAATCATGGCTTAAGTCTGGAAATGTTGACTATAAGATACAACATAGAACCCGTCTGAATGCATTTATTGGGGATTAGAAGATATTAAGAAATCCAATTATTCTCAATGAATTTCTTAAGCAGGTAATAAGTGAAGCTCAGACCCATACATTCATTGACTTCTGTTTGATTTCAGATGTTTTAATCCCAGATACTACTGATACAAGCATATTATCCATCACTATATCAGATCATGTAAAGTTATCACTTGACCTGACGTCAAAACAGCAGAACAGGTCAATCTGGTGGTTCCATGGGTTGTTAATGGAAGAAAGGTTTAAAGAGTCAGTTCAAGATATTACAATTTCTTATTCTTTGCTGACATACTCTATGATGGAATATCTTAAAGGCTACCGTTTGAGGGACCATTTTCAGTTTTTCTATTGCTTCTTGCAAACAGAGAAGACGAGAATTGGCAGAGTTAGTTTTTGAAATGTGACAGTTGGATCATAAATTTATAACTAAAAAGGGGAGGGCTCTATTGATAGCCCTATAAAAACTAAAATATCAATGAGCTGAGAGATGTGTATTATATTGACTACTCAGAGTGCACGCTACTATGCAGAAAATAACAAAAGTGAGAGAGCTTTGGGGTAGTACTTGAAAGAAGAAAACAAAATGAATTGCTACCTTCAGTTGCATGACAGTGATGATTAATGCTGGGACTTTGGCTCAGTTCTAGCAGTATTACCAGGCCCTTTATACTGCAGATCCTCTCCCCCCATCAGAAACTGAAATTAACAGTTTTTTAAACTCATTAATACATTCCAAAATGATTTCAGCCTAAAAGGACATATTAGATAGAGATATCACTAGGGCTGCCAAAAATCCAATCTGGGCCCAGGGCAAATAATCGAGGGTGGTCCCCCGAGTTCCCCCGTAGTCCCCCCATGGGCATCTGGCTTCCCACCTTGCCCCCCACCTGGAAGTACCTTACATCTTGCTCAGTCTATTTCCTGCTCTTGTGTGCCGGAGTATCATATTAACTCTGCTCTGCCGGCCATGAGTTCTTCCTGTCTTGTCCTCTCCCGCCTATGTGGAAATAGGAAGTATTTCACATAGGAGGCGGGATGTGGCCAGCAGAGCAGAGTTAACATGATAATGCAACAACCTGGCATACAGGAGCAGGAGACCAATCCAGCTTTCTGCCTGTGCCTGCCACTGGAAGCCTGAAGAAAGTGCCTTTTCTATTGCCAGCACTGCCCCCCCTCCTTGAAGGCTGGGCCTGGGGGAATCTTTCTCCCCTGCCCCCCTCTCACCAGCCCTGTATATCACAGAGGAGGAGACCCAAGAGTCAATACAATTCTTCCAATTACATAAGACTCCTGGGCCAGATGCCTAACTATAGAATTTTTATAGAGCCTTCTCTAAAGAACTGGTTCCTAAATTGAGTTTAGTTTGCAATATTTTTTTGAATAGAGCAATGCTAAAGGAACCTTCAGCAAAGTCAGAATTGTTGTAAAATATATACAAAGATATTACCATATGAACTACCTACGGTTTTATAGTATAAGACATCATGAAGTAGTATAATATATTGGGATCAAATAGGATTTTTGTGTGATAGAATGACCTCTGATAATGAAAGGTTGCTTTTGTGATCTATTTGCTTTGGTTTCCACTGAAGGACAGAAATTGAGAAGGCCTTTGAATGGGTCAAATGGCCCTTTAAGTGTCAGGTGCTGAACTGGTATGGATTTGACTTTCATTGAGGGGAATAATTGAACGGTGCCAGCGAAATAGATTGCCAGCGATCTATTTTGGCGGCGCCACAAACAGCTGGCCGAACCGTATTATCGAAAAAGATGGCTGGCCATCTTTTCTTTCGATAATACGGTTTGGCCCGGCCAAATGCCAGAGTTCGCCAGGTTTGAGATGGCCAGTTTTGTTTTTCAGCGATAATGGAAACAAAAAGCGGCCATCTCAACCCCAGCTAAATCCAAGGCATTTGCTCATGGGAGGAGCCAGCATTTGTAGTGCACTGGTCCCCCTGACATGCCAGGACACCAACCAGGCACCCTAGGGGGCACTTCTAAAAATTTAAAAAATATATACAAATAGCTCCCAGGTGCATAGCTCCCTTACCTTGGGTGCTGAGCCCCCCAAATCCCCTCCCAAATCCACTCCCCAGAACTCTACACCATTACCATAGGCCTTATGGGTGAAGGGGGAGGGGCACCTACATGTGGGTACAGTGGGTTTTGGGGGAGTTGGAGGACTCAACACTTAGCACCACAAGTGTAACAGGTAGGGAGGATGGACCTGGGTCTGCCTGCCTGAAGTGCACTGCACCCATTAAAAACTGCTCCAGGGACTTGCATACTGCTGTCAGGGAGCTGGGTATGACATTTGAGGCTGGCATACAGGCTGGCAAAAAAGGTTTTTATTTTTATTTTTTTAGTGTGGGAGGGGGTTGGTGACCACTGGGGGAGTATGGGGAGGTCATCCCCCATTCCCTCCGGTGGTCATCTGGTGAGTTGGGGCACCTTTTGAGGCTTGGTTGTGAGAGGAGTGGCCTAGTGGTTAGGGTGATGGACTTTGGTTCTGGGGAACTGAGGAACTGAGTTCGATTCCCAGCACAGGCAGCTCCTTGTGACTCTGGGCAAGTCACTTAACCCTCCATTGCCTGCCGCATTGAGCCTGCCATGAGTGGGAAAGCGTGGGATACAAATGTAACAAAAAAAAATAAAAGGACCAAGTAAACCTAGTGAAATACTGATTAACGCTGCTTTTTTTTTTCCATTATCCGTGAAAGCAGGCCATCTGGTAGCCACGCCCATGCCCCGCCTTCGCTACGCCGCCGACACACCCCCTTGAACTTTTGCCGGCTCGGCGACAGGAAAGCGGCGATAGTGTCAAAAAAGCAGCTTTCGATTATACCGATTTTGCCGCTTTTGAGAGATCGCCGGCCATCTCCGGATTTATGTCGGAAGATGCCCGGCGATCACTTTCAAAAATAAGCCTGATTGTGTTCAAATAGTCCAGATATCTGTTTGTAATCCATTCTGCCAGAATGCATTGCTTTGCTGTTATAACAGTTTTTCCCAGAAAAGCCTTCAATCCTTTCGCACTGCGCAATGGAACTAGATAGTGATCGAACAACATTCGGGCATCCAGCTGCCATCTCACCTTCCACAGCTTTGCCACTGGGTCACTATGACCTTCCAAAATTGTTGTATTCCTTTACAGGACCACAGCATGTGGCCCAGTGTCGCTCTGTCAGCCCCGCATTTTGGACAAGACCCCCATGGGTATATTTCCATATGAAACGCCCTCCTGGGTGCAACATACATCCTCAGCGCAATTTTATATTGTATTTCCCAATGCACTGCAAATACTGAGTGTCTCCGGATAGACAATATATGATCTTTGAGCTGGTCTGCGGTCACCTCTAGGGATAAGTCCTTCTCCCAATATTCTGCCAGCCGCTTATATTCTACCTCAGGGGTCATGTCTTTTTATGTGACGGTGATGATATGCTAGCGATACTTTTTCTTGCGCTCCTCTTGTACATCTTCTGTTAAGTCTGTCCACGGCAATGTATGGATATAATGTTGCAATTGTGCGTAATGGAAATTATCTTTCGAGGGAATTGAGTATTCTGTTTTCAAGTCTTGAAATGGTTTAAGTTTACCCTCCAAAGTCAATACTTGCAAAAGGTATATAATCCCCTTCTGTTTCCAGTTGGAGAAGGCTGGATAGATGCATCCTGGTTGGAATTGGGGATTGTTAACTATAGAAAGGAATGGGGTCACTTTGGGAGAGAACTGGTGCAATCGACATATCCATTTCCACGTCGCCTTTGCTGAGCTCATTATCCCAGTAACTTTCAAAATTCTGGGTATCTCTCCTCCCCCAGAATGTAAACAGTTACTAAAGTGAGTTCTCGGAAGAAGGCGCAGTTCCAATTCTGTATTTGAATAGTGGGGTGTCTGGCGGAATCAGTCATTGATATGTCTCATACCACTAGCCACAGATATATTTTTGACACTTATTAACCCCATTCCACCATATTCTGTTGGGGTGTACATTGTTTGCAGGGAAAGACATGCATTTTTCCCCTTCCAGAGGAATCGTCTTAATATTTTGTTCAGACTGCATTCTTCTTTGTTTTTGAGAAACATAGGCAGCAGTTGAAACGCATATAACCATTGTGGTATTATAAAGATATTGTACATTGCTATTCTTTCCCATAAGTTTAATGGCAAAATTATCCTTTTTAATAGAAAGATGATTTTATTAAGTATCTAGGCCAGGCTTGTCATACCTTTTCTACCGGGGTCCACATTTTATATTTTGTAACATTTAGAGGGCCAAAACATTTGTGCGCACACACGCACACTTTCATACACTCTCTGAGAACACCTAGTCGCTCTCTCTCTCTCTCTCTCTCTCTTATATACTCCCCAGCCTCTCTCTCTCTCTCTCATGTACTCCTCAGCTCTTATCTAGTCTCTCTCTCTTTCATGTTCCCCCAGCTGGAGAATGACACAGTGAAAACGTTTGTCCCCATCCCTGCCTCGAACCCATGGGTTCTGTCTCCATCCCTATCCCATCCACACAGGTTCTGTCTCCATCCCTGCCCCATCACTGCAGGCCCTGTCTCTGTCCCCACCCCATCCCTGCCGTTCCCTCCCCATCCCCATGGGCTCTGTCCTCATCTGTAGAAGCCTAGAACAATTATGATTTTATATTTAAATCTTTTTATTAAAGTATAAAAAGGAACAATATGCTGTGCAACTGTTCTGTATGAATTATAAATAGAAAACAATAATAACAGCGAGCAGCTATAATAACCTTCTTCACCACCACTCTCTATCCTTCCAACCCCAACAATAGCTAACTTCTACCTCCCCAGGGGTACAAAATACAACCTGTTCTGTATGCCTATATGGGATAAATATGCCCTATGAAGCACTGTTATGGTTTTTTAATCTGTGGATGAATAAGAAGTCATCAACAATCTCAGGATTCAGTCTAGCTCTCTTGTCTTCTACAGTCCTTCCTGCAATAGAAAATGTCTTCTTAGAAGATGTAATGGTAGCAGGTTGTATAGGATCCCCCATGCAAATTATGCTAGTTGTGGCCAGCATGTTTGCTTGTTTTTCCAAAAAAATCAAAATATCATTGTCTGCATCACTCAAACATAAATAATAGTCCAGTTCATTAACATTCCTGCCCCGTCCCCATGGGATCTGTCCCCGTCCCTGCCCTGTCCCCATTGGATCTATCCCCACCCTGCAAGCTCTGTCCCCATCCCCATCCCCACGGTTACTGTGGGTCTCTGTCCCCGTGTCATTCTCTACCTCCAGCCTTTATCCACTCTCTCTCTCTCTCTCTCTCATATACTCCCCAAGCCTTTCTCTCTTTCATGTACCCCTAGCCTAACCGTGGGTATTCAGCGGGAGATAGCCACCTATCTCCCTCTAAATATCTGCAGTTAGCGACATAGCTGGTTAGGCATGAATATTCCATGCTTAACCAGCTATGTTCAGTGGTTAAAATAGGCCACATAAATAGCAGGCCTATCTTTAACTACTAAAAAGTTCACTGATTAGCGCTGAATATCGGCTTAACCGGATAATGTTTCAGCGGTTAAACCCCCTTCAGGTATTCGATGCCAGTCGCTGGAAATGGCCTGGCATTGAATATCCAAGTTTGGCTGAATATCGGGCCCTTTGGGCACAGTGAGTTGAGATGTGTGCATTTTCTAAACTTTGTGACTTTTGCCTCAGTTCTTGGAAAATATAGTTCTTCTTTTAGATACTCATCAGTTCAATGGGATGCACATCTTTAGACACGGCTTAGAAACTGGCCCTGTTGAGTTATAGGATTTATATTGCAACACTGCATTTTGCAAAGAATTTGTTCTATTGTATCATATATATACCATATAATAACTTAGCAGTTTGTGTGCAAGTTACAGTACCTGGAAAAATCCTTATTAACTCTAAATGTACACTCAAAATATTTTGCTAAATATGTTATTCCCCCCTCTTTTTTTAACGAATAGAGGAAATAATTCCCATTCAGAAAAACATTATTGCTATGAATTATTTTACTGAAACAATCCAGAAGTGTAATTTATTATAAAAGATTAATTTAGAGTGGTATTCTACAGCCGTATTTCTTATTGTTACAGCTAATAATCCTTATTTTTGTAGCAGGTAAATCTATGAAAAACAATTCTAAGGATCTCAGGGGGTGTAATTTATAACAGGAAAAACAGAATTCATTGCCTGTTTTAACCAGAGGGTCATGCTATGCCCCTGAATTTTATATTTTGTATTTATGATTCTGTCCATAGACACAAGTTCAGTTATCCCTAGTGGAACCACAATCAACCGTGCAGCCAGGGCTGTCAAGCAGACTCATTATTAGAATAGAACTACCAGTTGTGTTGATATTACACACTGAAAATATAATAGAGAGACATCCTACCAGAAATGTGGGTATTTACTTAGCTGGAATTGTCTGGCATGCTATGCAGGAGATGTGGAAGGACATTTTGTCGCTATGACGTCTAAGACCGATTTTGGACATTTTGCAAAAAATGACCAAAATTTGAATAACAAAGAAGGTCATTTTCAAAAAAGAAAAACGTCTATCTTTTGTTTTCAAAAATAGAAGGTTTTGTGATTTGGACATTTTATTTTTTGGTCCATTTTCGAAAAATAAAAGTCCAAGTGCAAAACGCACAAGCCATTGGGATGTAAGAGGAGCCATTGGGACATAGGAGGAACCAGCATTTTTAGTACACTGGTCCCCCTGACATCCCAGGAAAGCAATAGGGCACCCTAGGGGGCACTACAGTGAACTTCATAAAATGCTCCCAGGCACACATCTCACTATTGCTTCCTTATCTTGTCTCCTGAGCCCCCCCAAAACTCACTACCCCAACAGCACACCACTACCATAGCCTTTACGGGTGAAGGGGGCATCTATATGTGGGTACAGTGGGTTTCTGGTGAGTTTTGGGGGGGCTTACAGTTTCTTCCACAAGTGTAACAGGTAGGGGGAGGTAGAAGCCTGGGTCCACCTGTCTACAATGTACTGCACTGCACCCAGCACTAGACTACCCCAGGGACCTGCATGCTGTACTAATGGACCTGAGTATAACATCTGAGGCTGGCACAGAGGCTGACAAGTAATGTTTTTCCTCACATTTTGGGGGGTGGGGGGGGGGTGGGAGGAGATTAGTGACCACTGGGGGAATAAGGGGAGATCATCCCTGATTCCCTCCAGTGGTTATCTGGTTATTTAGGATACCTTTTTGTGCCTTATTCATTATAAAAACAGGTCTAGCTCAAAACATCTTAGTTTTAGTCCTGGACGTTTTTGTATTCTTCCATTATGGCTGAAAAATGTCTAAGTCTCAGGAACGCCCAAGTCCCGCCCTGAATACACCCCTTGAGATTTGGATGCACTTCTGAAGGATTTCAAAGAAAAACATCTAAAATTAGGTTTTGAAAATACTGATTTGGACGTTTTTGTGAGGAAAACTTTCAAATGTTGCTTTATGAAACTTTTTAGACGTTTTTCTAGTTTGAAAATGAGCCCACTAGAGAAATGTTCAACTAACATTTGTAGTTATTTGGATTAGCATATAATGGTAGAATTAAACTAGTAGATGGGTTTATCTGATAGGTTGCGCAAGTACTGTAATAACTAGAAGTTCTGGTAGGAGCATAGGTTCTCATGTAGATGGGTCTGTCTGGCAGGCTATGCAGGAAATCTCCCTGCAAGCTCCATGATGTTTCAGAATAACACTCAGGGGCCCTTTTACAAAGGCACACTGAAAAATGGACTGTGGTAGTGTAGACATGTGTTTTGGGCACGAGCAGAATCATTTTTCAGTGCACTTGTAAACAATGCCTTTTTAAAATGTTTGCCAAAAATGGACTTGCAGCAAAATGAAAATTGCCGCACATTCATTTTGGGTCTGAGACTTTACCGCCAGCCATTGACCTAGTGGTAAAGTCTCACGTGATAACCGGGTGGTAATGACCTATGCGCGTCAAATGCCACTTGGCATGCGCCCAATACGCACGTCCAAAAATAAAAATTATTTTTTGGACGCGCGCCAAAAATGAATACCGCAAGAGGCAGGCAGTAGCCAGGTGGTAACTCCATTTTTGCGTGCATTGGGCGCACGTAGATGCTTACGCGGCTTAGTAAAAGGGCCCCTCAGTTACTTACTGCTGCAGCTTCATTCAGTCTAGAGAACAACAATGATTTGAAAACATTTTCTATTTAAAATAATCCCCCTGTGGAGGAAGTGACATCAGCAACAAGCATGACGCCTGATTTGAGGGGTCTGTCTCAGCAAATGAAATATCTTACCTAATCCCGATCACAGCAGGCAACAATTAGCCTTTTACCTAGTTGATATAGAAGCTATAAGTGCGGACTTGCGATTTCAACCGTTCAAGTGGGGAGTAGCGCAGTGTTTGGAGGTGGTGTGGAGAGTTATCACAGCTAGGTGCAGGTAGGCTGCGTGCAGTCTAAAATGGTGCCAGTGCACTCAGAGGATTCTGAGGTTGATTATAGCACAGATGTGGAGAGGAGTGGGGTCCCCCATGGCTCACGCAAGTTGATGAAATGGATGTCGAAGAAAGAATTCGCCTTAATTAGACAGGATATAAAAATTGGTGATGGAGGAGATCAAACAAGAACTGAGTATCTTAAGAGAAAAGCTGGCAGTCACAGAGCATCGTCGGAACCTGAACTGGAGGACTTCAGGGCACAGATTCATACCACTAGTAAGGAATCACAGGCACTCTGGGAGAAGGCTGAGGACATGAAAAAATCAGTCCTGACACCAGAATTTGAGAGAGGGGGAACCTGGAAGTGTCCAGTTACCAAAACTGTATGACGGTAATGAGTGAACTCTTTCAGTATATCTGGGCATTAAAGGGAGAAAATACTGAAGAGACTTGTATCAAGATTGATGGGGCTCACTGGGCTTTGGCTGCATGCAGGGATCAGCGAGCAAGGGATGTTGTGGTCTGCCTGCATGACTTCACAATTAAAGAACATTTGCTGACTAATTATACGTGCAAAGGACAAAATTAAGTGGAAGGACGTAACCATAGAAATCTATCCTGATTTGTCGCCTGTGACCTTGCAGAAGGACCGAGTGTTTCGAGGTGTGATTTTGTTCTTTAGATCAGAGAACATCTGCTACAAGTGGGAATTCCCCTCAGGTCTAATATTTACTGTGCAAGGAATCTTGCATCATGCAACTGATGCAGTAGAGGACTGCCAGCTGGGATATATTGCGAAGGCTCCAGGTTCCTAATTTGCCTGAGGATATCGGTGGGGGCCCAGAAGGATCACAGCACCATCCTGTAGTGGCCACAAAATGGCAGAGAGTGTATAAGGGCCATCGTCTTTCCTGGCTATCAGATGGCACCAAGAGACACAAGGATTCTAATTTGAGCTTACCTGCAGATCACAGTTAGTTAGATTTGCCAGAGATCACTGGTACCATCTTTGCTACCAGTTTTACTACTACACCCATCCATGTCCAGCGATTCTCCTCTCTTCCCTGCCCTGCCCTCCCAACGATGTCCAGCATTTCTCTCTTCCCTGCCCTCCCCTCCCTTCGATGTCCAGCAATTCTCTCTTCTCTCCCCTCCCCTCCCCTCCCCTCCCATCCATGTCCAGTGATTCTCCTCTCTCCCTTCCATGTCCAGCAATTCTCTCATCCCTGCCCTCCCCTCCCTTCCATGTCCAGCAATTCTCTCATCCCTGCCCTCCCCTCCCATCGATGTCCAGCAATTCTCTCTTCCCTGCCCTCCCTTTCCATGATGTCCAGCAATTCTCTCTTCCCTGCCCTCCCTTCCCATCCATGTCCAGTGATTCTCCTCTCTCCCCTCCATGTCCAGAAATTCTCTCATCCCTGCCCGCCCCTACCATCAATGTCCAGCAATTCTCTCTTCCCTGCCGTCCTCTCCCATGATGACCAGCAATTCTCCTCTCTCCCCTGCCCTCCCCTCTCCCATGTCCAGTGATTCTTTTTCACAAAGCCCATCTTCCTTCTCTCAGCCCATCTTCCTTCTCCACTGCCTGCCAGCTTCGGACTCAGCAGCACGAACGGTGCAGGCAGCGATTGAGAGAGGCTGGCAGCATCGGAGCTTCCCTCTGCGAGTCCTGCCTATGTTGTTTCAACTTTCTGTTTCTGCATAGGCGGGACTCGCAGAGGGAAGATCCGACGCTGCCAGCCTCTCTCAATCACTGCCTGCACCGTTCGCGCTGCCGAGTCCGATGTAGTAGTAAGTAGGGGAGTGAAAGGAAGGGTGTAGGACATGCCGAGGGGGGGGGGGGGGGAGAAAAGGTGCCGGTATGCTGTACTGGTGCATACCGGCACAAAAAAGCCCTTCTTAGCAGCCATTTTGAAAATGCGGTGGTGCCAGGCAGAGTAGTGACAGTGGGTAGGAAAGAGTGGGGTTGTTTCCTGCCCCGTAGAGGCAGCTAGACCACCAGGGCACTTCAAGGTGGGACCAGGGAGGGCTCACCAAGGCTCAGGGGGACTGTAGTTTGCAGGGGGGAGAGACCCTCCGGGCCCTCGGACACTGCCCGGTTGCCAATATGGTCAGTCCATCATTTCTTCTTGTTTTGGTTCAGGAAATGAAACAATATGGGCGAGTGTCTGATGTCAAAGCTAATATGGATAAAACTAAGGCTCTGAACTCATTGGATGGGGAGTTGATCAAGATCTCTTTTCTATTCAAATGGTTTCTCTGGATTTGAAGTATTTGGGGGTCATAATCACGCCAGATGTAAATCAACTATTTGATGCTAATTATGTCCCATTACTACATAAAATAAAAGTGGACTTGAGGGAATGGAATAGGGGCCATACTCATGGGTGGGAAGAGTAGCCATTCTTAAAATGAATATTCTCCCTAGATGTTTGAATTTATTTCAATCTCTTCCCATTAATAAAGGATCCATGGTGTTAGGTGGATGGCAGTCTCTATTAATGGAATTTGTATGACATGCTTGGCGGCCTAGAGTAGCTCAGGCAATTCTTTTAAAACATAAAGAGATAGGAGGCTTGGGTGTTCCAGATCTGAAAGCCTACTATATTGCAGCCCAACTGCGACACATATGGGATTGGCAACCCAGGGAGTGCCTAAAACCTTTTGTCCAGATTGAGCAGTTTTATGTTAGTAATATTCCTTTACATGGCCTTCTCTGGGGCTCATGGCAGTCTACTTGGTATGCAGATATCCCCAATTCCTTTCTAAGACATATTCTTATACAGCGGGTTTTGACAGGGAAGTGGGTAAGCAGTGGAGGTCATGGTGTACGCCATTATCCTTGATGTTGGGAGGAGATGCTCCCACCACTGATCCCTACTTTAGGGGCTAGGAGGAGAGAGGGCTACAATATGTAGGTCAATTAATAGATGGAGGGGTTTGAAAATTTTCCTGTGCTGCAGAGGGAATTTGGACTTCCGGGCACAAATTTTTATTTGTTTATATGGGTTAGACATTGTTTGTCTGAGGGGGTATATAGGGAACTAGTTGCTAGCACCCATCATCCTATGGAAATATTGTGGGCAGAGATGGACTCTGCCAGGAGGTTGATTTCCAGCTTGTACAAAATAGTCCACAGCTATAAATTTAGTAAATTACCTTATATGTTACGATGGGAAAGCGATTTGTGGGAGAGATGTCCGAGGGAGAGTGGCAGGAGATGGTTTGGGTCATTTTCTCCTTTTCTGTTTCTGCTTTACTGAAAGAGAATGGGCTTAAACGTTTGCTACGCTGGTATACTACACTGCAGTTTTTATTCTACTGGGGTTTAAAACAGAATCCACTCTGTTGGAGACAGTGTGATTAGCTGGGTTCTCTCTTTCATTATTTGGTGGGAATGTCCAAGGGTTAAGGATTATGGCTGCATGGCCAGCAGGAATATCTTACTATGTCAGTCTTGTCTATTGCTTTTGTCCTTTTCTGCATTTATTGAACATTTTACCCACAGAGGTGGTCACAGATCTGGAGTTGAGAAAACTATTGAATTGTTGTATTTATGCAGTTCGTTCTGTTACATCAGCTACCTGGAAGGATACTACATCACTGCCCCACTGTTCAATGGCACCAAAAGATGCATTATGTTTTGCTGATGGAGCATCTCACAGTTCTTTGTCGTTCAGACATGCCAGCAGGACTGGTATGGCCAAGAATACAGTTATATGTGAGCAACTATTCCTGTTAATTTATACTAGACTTTGGGGGCTTTGGGAGGCAGAAGGGGTAGGGCAGTCAGGGTGGGAACGGATGGAGGGGTGGGGGATGAGGTTTACTTTTTGAATGGTATTGTTCTTGTTATTGCTGTTTTAAAAAATGTTCTTTAATAAAGCTTTTCAGTACACAAAAAACCCCTGATAATCAAAGCTAGCTGACCAGTTATATGTGGAGGAGTGACCTAGTGGTTAAAGCACCGGTCTTGCAATCCAGAGGTGGCCAGTTCAAATCCTACTGCTACTCCTTGTGATCTTGGGCAAGTTACTTAACCCTCCATTGCCTCAGGTACAAACTTAGATTGTGAGCTCTCCTGGGACAAAGAAATATCCAGTGTACCTGAATGTAACTCAGCTTGAGCTACTACTGAAAAACATGTGAGCAAAATCTAAATAAATAAATATAGCATATCAGTGCCTAACCATGGATATTCAGCAGAAGATAACTGATTATCTTATGCAACATATCCACTGACATCAGCACATGCTGAAAACATACAGTAGAAAATATTTATTTTCTACACTGTGGTGCTTACCTGGCGGTAAATGGCAGTGGACGGTCACTGCATGCCTACTGACCGGGTAGCACTTGAGACCTTACTGCTAAGTAAATGGATGGCGATAAAGTCTCAGGCCAAAAATGGACGTGCACTGTTTTTTAAAATTTTCCACATGTCCATTTTTACGGCTCCTTAAAAAGACCCCTTTTCCACCCAAAAGATGCTCTTGCACTGCAGCAGGCCACTTTTTGCTGTGGCTTAGTAAAAGGGCCCCTTGACCGGCTATTTTCAGCAGTTAAAAGAGGCCGCATAAATAACAGGCCTATCTTTAACCGCTAAAAAGTTAACTGGTTAGTGCTGATTATTGGCTTAACCGGTTAAACATTTAGCAGTTAAAATAATCCCAGATGTTCAATGCTGGTCGTCAAAAATTGCCCAGCATTGATTATCCAGATTTACTGCCAGCGGCGGACAGCAAAAGCGCTGTTCATCACTGGCTGAATGTTTCTGGGGCTGATGCAGAAAAGTGTGCAATGCATTGAACACTGGTTAGCTCAGTTGTAGTTCACATTTTTATGGGTGCCCTATACAAAAGCAGGTTTGCATGAGTTAATGTTTACAAAGCCTAGTGCACACACCTGTACAGTGCGCATTTAAATCCACTGTAATGAGGCAATTGGCTATTCAGTACTGATTCAAAAAATGCACAGAAGACCATAGACTGTGCACAATGTTGGAGATTAATGCCAGGTCTGAGGAGTTGTAAATGTTTGGCTCGGAACTTCAGTGGTATCATTACTGGGGATTTCATGTCTGTTTCTTCCCTTTATTGTGAGCAAAATAATCTACAACTTTTTTAGAGCTTGTGAAAGGTGCAGGATTGTAGGGAGATAACAGATCTGCGCAAAGCTGTGCGCAGAAAAAATTGTGGATAAATCTGTACATGTTCTGCACATAAATATTGGCATTGTAAAACATTTACACACAAAATTGCATTGCAGCACATGTGCAGAAGTGTGTGCATGAGACTTTGGTGCCAATTTGTGAACAAGACACATCTGCCAATAGCACAGACATGTGTCTGTTTGTCCAGTGCCCTTTTTTGCATATGACTGATTTCTATATTATTTGTTTCCTGCGACTTCATAAGACATAAGTATTGCCATACTGGGACAGACTGAAGGTCCATCAAGCCCAGCATCCTGTTTCCAACAGTGGCTAATCCAAGATCCCAAAAAGTACAATACATTTTATGCTGCTTATCCTAGAAATAAAGTGGATTTTCCCCAAGTCCATTTTAATAATAACCTATAGACTTTTCCTTTAAAAAGCCATCCAAACCTTTTTTAAACCCCACTAAGCTAACTCCTCTTAATACATTCTCTGGCAAAGAATTCCAGAGTTTAATTACATGTTGAGTGAAGAAACATTTTCTCTGATTCGTTTTAAATTTAGTACATTGTAGCTTCATTGCGTGCCCCCCTAGTCCTAGTTTTTTTGGAAAGTGTAAACAATCAATTCACATCTACCTGTTCCACTCCACTCATTATTTTATAGACCTCTATTATATCTCCCCTCAGCCATTCTTTCTCCAAGCTGAAGCACCCTACCACTTCAGCCTTTCCTCATAGGGAAGTCATCCCATCCCCTTTATCATTTTCGTCACTCTATACCTTTTCTAATCCCACTATATCTTTTTTAAAATGCGGTGCCCAGAACTGAACACAATATTCGAGGTGTGGTCGCACCATGGAGCAATACAAAGGCATTATAATGTTCTCATTTTTGTTTTCCATTCCTTTCCTAATAATACCTAAGATTATATTTGCTTTCTTAGCCGCCGCTGCACACTGAGCAGAGGGTTTCAACGTATCATCAACTATGACGCCTTGATCCCTTTCCTGGTTGGTGACTCCTAATGTGAAACCTCGCATTACATAGCTATAATTCAGGTTCCTCTTTCCACACATGCATCACTTTGCACTTGCTCACATTAAACATCATATGCCATTTAGATGCCCAATCTCCCAGTCTCATAAGGTCTGCTTGTAATTTTTCACAATCCTCTTGGTTGACGATTTGTGAACAAGACACATCTGCCACTAGCACGGACACATGTGTCTGTTTCCAGTGCCCTTTTTTGCACAGGACTGATTTCCATATTATTCGGTTCCTGCATTGAGGAGCAAAATTTGGTGTTACTTTAGTATAAGGAAGCTATACGCTAAGCATTACAACATAGCTGAAAAACAAGGTTTCTGCTTCAGCCCCTCTGTGCCCTAAGGGATGAACCAAAAATCAATGCAAGAACCAGATTTTTTTTTAAGGATTCTTCCAAGCACTAAAATCCACAAACCACAGTAACTAGTATTATCTTTGCTTAATGATATATTTTAATGCTGCATACTTATGGTATTACCTCTGCTATTTAACTATCAGACTGATGCCAATAATTACACACTCTGCCTTCAGCGACTATCAAACCGAAAAGACACCATCTGATTGAAGTTCCTATAATTCAGAATGTGTGTAAAGGAATAAAAATGTTTTTATATAATAGGATTATAATTTATTTATTTATTGGGATTTATTAACTGCCTTTATGAAGAGATTCATCCATCCGAGGTGGTATACAGCAGGTAAAGCTTGGCATAAAAAACATACCATTTTGTTAACAGCACAACAATAGTAATCTGACTAAATATAAGCATAAATACAATCAGGAGCCCTTTTACTAAACTGTGGTAGGGCTATCGTGCGGGTAGCGTGTGCCAAATCGATCCTACCGCTGGGGTAGCATGGGTGCCTGGCGGTAGTTCTGAAGTTGGTATGCACAGTTTCCCATGGTAGAAATTATTATTTTATATTCTACCATGGGGGGGGGGGGCACTCCCGGTGGTAATCATCAGTGTGGCCACATTGCCGCGCACTGCCTGATTACCGCACAAGTAGTGCATGAGCCCTTACCACCAAGTAAATAGGTGGCGATAAGGGCTCAGGCATTAAATAGTCCCACACTATGTTTAATACTACTACTACTATTTAGCATTTCTATAGCGCTACAAGGCATACGCAGCGCTGCACAAACATAGAAGAAAGACAGTCCCTGCTCAAAGAGCTTACAATCTAATATTAGCACACAGCCATTTACTGCCCCATTTTTAAAAAAAGGCTTGTTACCTGCTGTGATAAAACAATAGGATTTTCAGCCTATAAAACTGTGGGGCCATAGGCGCCCGATATAAGAGGCTTGGGGAGGCTAAGCCTCCCCAGCCGCAAGCCTCAAGCGTCTCTTTCTCTCATCCCCCCCCCCCGATGCAGCGTCCGTCTATCCCTCTCACTGCCTCCCTGCAGTGCAGTCCCTCTAATTCAGATCGCCGCTACTGGCAGGCTCCCCCCCCCCCCGATGCAGCGTCGATCCTCCCTCTCACTCTCTCCCTCCTCTAATTTGATTTAGATCCCCATCATTGCAGGTAGTGGCACGTCAACATCAGACTACAGCTTGCTTCGGCCTGACGGCTTGACGTGCCCCGCCTCCTCTCTCTGACCAGCCTTCCTTATGATGCGTCCAACCCTCGCGGAAGCAGGAAGTTTGGTTAGAGGAGGCGGGGCACGTCAAGCCGTCAGGCCGAAGCAAGCTGTAGTCTGATGTTGACGTGCCGCTACCTGCAATGATGGGGATCTAAATCAAATTAGAGGAGGGAGAGAGTGAGAGGGAGGATCGACGCTGCATCGGGGGGGGGGGGGGGAGCCTGCCAGTAGCGGCGATCTGAATTAGAGGGACTGCACTGCAGGGAGGGAGTGAGAGAGAGAGGCATAGACGGACGCTGCATGGGGGGGGGGTGCTACTGGAAACATGGGACATCTGTGGATGTCTTCGGACAAGGTGCTAAACGGGCCTCTGTAAACCTCACTACTACTACCCTACCCCATTGCCTTCCCTCCAAAAATCTCAGGTGCATCTTGCTCAGGCCTCTCCCCTGTGGTGCAATTTCTGAATTCAGAACTGGATTTCGGCAGGGAATTTCTGCTTCTTCTCCCTCACGGAGATGAAAGCTGCTAAAAAGTGTGAGTATGTGAAAACCCAAATCCTCCTTTAAATATTGGTGGTTATTATTCACATTGAAGTTCTGTCCCCAATTCTTAAGAGAAATATTTTTCAGACCCCCTGTCTCCCCTGCCCCATGATTTTGGGGAAGGCAGAGTGTGAACGTACTGGGAGGTCATGCAGGCTGCCTTGTTTTTCCATTTTCTAAGGGGGGGGGGATGAGAGAGAGCCTGCCAGTAGTGGCAATCTGAATTAGAGGGACTGCAGGGAGGGAGTGAGAGGGATAGATGCTGCATGGGGGGGGGAACGAGGGAGAGGGATAGACACTGCATTCGGGAGGGAAAGAGGGAGAGGGATAGATACTGCAATGGGAGAAACAATGGAGAATTGCTGGGCATGGGTGGATGGAGGGGAGGGAGCGAGGAGAATTGCTGGAGATGGATGGAGGAGGAGCAGGGGAGAATGGAGAGTTGCTGGACATGGATGGATAGATGGAGGGCAGGGAAAAGGAGAATTGCTGAGCATGGATGGATAAATGGGGGCAGGGGAGAAAGGAAATTTGCTGGATATGGATGGAATGGAGGGCAGGGAAGAAAGGAGAAATGTTGGAGAAGGATGGAGGGAAGGAATGATAAAGGAAAAATGCACACGGATGGAGTGGAAGGGAGAGAGGAGAAATGGTGGACTTGGATGGAGGGGAGGGAAGACAGAGGAAGTACATGCACATGGATGGAGGGGAGTGGAGTGAGGACAAATGCTGGATATGGATGGAGGGAAAATTGCTAAATTTAAGGGCTGGATTTGAACACTTTGAGGGCAGATGTTGAAACTGGAGAAAGGGTAGGGACAGGGCTACAGATGGTAGACAGGACGCATAAGGGGACAGAAGAATGGTGGTGAGAGAAAAAATATCAAATGGAAAGAAGACACTGCATAAAACAGAAGATACTGGGACCAAAGCTAATAGAAAAACTAAATGCTCTGACAGCAAAGGTAGAAAACATTTTTTTTAATTCAGAATTTATTAATTGGAATATGTCAACTTTTGGAAATGTGCATCTGTGATATTTTGCGTGCAAGTTTCAATTTTTCTAGTATTGCTGTATGCTGAGTCTGACTTCTTGAGTTCTTGAGGTAACTTTCCAGTTCAGTATTTTCCCTTCATATCTGTTGTGTCATGTGTTTTTCATGTGTGATCAAGATGCAGTATTCTGCTAGCGTGTAGTATTTGCAGCCCTTTTTTTTCACTAGGTTGTGTACTGGTGTTTTAGAGCCCGGTGTAATTATAGTGTTGCCTTTCCACGCATAAGGTTGTAGCTCGTCCTGTCCTTGGAATTAGTGCTGTTATAGTTTGGTAAGGTTATGAGTGTGTTTTTGCACAAGTTTGTGTATAGTGTTTTGCAGTGGAGAGATTGTGTATTGGCCTTACTGAGGTGGCACCAAAACATCAGAAAGGGTTTTAGAGCCTAAATCATGTCACACTACCTCTTGAAGGATCTACATATAGTCGTTCATAAAAGGAGCTCATTGTGAATACTATCCACCCTAAAAGGGTGTTTTGTGGCTCTACACGAGAATTGTGATATTATGATCCCTTGTTTCATATTGTTGACGGTCTGCATTTTCTGTATGGTGGTATATTGGTGTATTAGGTCTGCCCAATGCAATATTTATGGTACAGTAAGATTATGAGTGTGTTTTTGCACAAAGTTGTGCACAGTGTTTTGCAGTTGAGCGATTGTGGTTAGTATATGCTTTGAACAATCACTTTATTCTTTGACATATGATGCGTATCTAATATCTAAATTTAATAAAAGGTATTAATTGTGATTATTTTATTTTTACTTATTTTTTTTTCTGTGTTGTCAGACAATTATGGATGTAAGCCCCGCCCTGGCCCCACCCCTAACCCCGCCCCTTTAGCCTCCCCAAACAGTTGGGCCACCGACCGCCTATGTGTGGGGCCCTTTTATTAAGCCACATATGCGTCTATGTGTGCCAAAATTGATAGACCCTGGAAGTGGCTATGTGGTAGCACCAGGCAAGTGGCTAGGTGTTTCATGACACCCTCCGTGGTAAAAAATGACCCAGCGTGTACCAATTTCATGTACCCACACTAGCTCAGTCCACGTCTTACCACAGCTTAGTAAATGAGCCCCTCAATGAAAATACTCGGCGTTATAATTGACCGCAACCTTACACTTGAGAGCAAAGTGAACTCCACAACAAAGAAAATGATCCACTCAATGTGGAAACTTAAACGCGTAAAGCCTTTCTTCACGAGGGAAATATTCCATAACCTAATACAATCAATGGTACTAAGCCATGCAGACTATTGCAACGGAATCTATGTGGGATGTAAAGAACAACTCACAAAGAAACTCCAGACCGCTCAAAACACAGCAGCCAGGCTGATATTTGGTAAAACATGATACGAAAGTGCCAAACCCCTCCGAGAAAAACTGCATTGGCTCGCAATCAAAGAACATATTACCTTCAAAATCTGCACCCTGATCCACAAAATTATCTACGGCAAAATCCCAGGCTACATGACAGACCTCATAGATCTACCAACCAGAAACACAACCAGATCATCACAAACAAACCTAAACCTCCACTACCCAAACTGCAAAGGACTCAAATACAAAGCAACCTACGCATCCAGCTTCTCCTATATAAGCACACAACTATGGAACTCACTGCCAAAAGCTGTGAAAACAACCTACGACCATCTAAACTTCAGGAAATCACTAAAAACCAACCTGTTCAAAAAGGCATACCCTACCGACCCAATATAAATGCCTACACTCTGCAACACAGCAAAACCAAAGCTTGTAATGGACACTATCCAGCTTATTTTCGAAGGAGATCGCCGGCCATCTTCCGACAGAAATCGGGAGATGGCTGGCGATCTCCTGAACCCGGTCAAATCGCTATAATCGAAAGCCGATTTTGGCCAGTGCCAACTGTTTTCCATTGCGGAGCCGGCCAAACTTCGAGGGGGCGTGTCGGTAGGGTAGCGAAGGCGGGACGGAGGTGTGGTCGCGAGATGGCCAGCTTCGCCAGATAATGGAAAAAAGAAAGCCGGCACTGACGAGCATTTCGCCAGCTTCACTTGGTCCCTTATTTTTCAGGACCAAGCTTCAAAAAGGTGCCCCAACTGACCAAATGACCACCGGAGGGAATCAGGGATGACCTACCCTTACTCCCCCAGTGGCCACCAACCCCCTCCCACCCACCCAAAAAAAATATATATATATATTTTTGCCAGCCTCTATGCCAGCCTCAAATGTCATACCCAGCTCCCTGACAGCAGTGTGCAGGTCCCTGGAGCAGTATTTAGTGGGTGCAGTGCACCTCAGGCAGGTGGACCCAGGCCCATCCACCCCTACTTGTTACACTTGTGGTGGTAAATGTTAAGCCCTTCAAACCCCCCCAAAACCCACTGTACCCACATGTAGGTGCCCCCCTTCATCCCTAAGGGCTATGGTAGTGATGTACAGTTGTGGGGAGTGAGTTTTGGGGAGGATTTGGGGGGCTCAGCACCCAAGGTAAGGGAGCTATGCACCTGGGAGCAATTTTTGAAGTCCACTGAAGTGTCCCCTAGGGTGCCCGGTTGGTGTCCTGGCATGTGAGGGGGACCAGTGCACTACAAATGTTGGCTCCTCCCACGATCAAATGCCTTGGATTTGGCTGGGTTTGAAATCGCCGGCATTAGTTTCCATTATCTGCGAAAACCGATGCCAGCCATCTCAAACCCGGTCATCTCTGACATTTGGCCGGCCCCAACCGTATTATAGAAACGAAAGATGGCTGG
Organism: Microcaecilia unicolor; assembly: GCF_901765095.1. Taxonomy (NCBI): domain Eukaryota; kingdom Metazoa; phylum Chordata; class Amphibia; order Gymnophiona; family Siphonopidae; genus Microcaecilia; species Microcaecilia unicolor. The sequence continues at coordinate 156,416,961 of NC_044039.1, read as the reverse complement.
CCATCTTTTTCGATAATATGGTTCGGGACTGCTCTTTGCGGCGCCGGCCATATAGATGGCCGGCACCGTTTGATTATGCCCCTCCACATAACCTCTCCTCTCTTCGATCCCCATTGTGCCTAAACCTTAATCGACCACAACATCACCATGTATTTGTTTCTCTACTGGACTTGGCGAACGCCTTTACAGTACTATGTAAGCCACATTGAGCCTGCAAATAGGTGGGAAAATGTGGGATATAAATGTAACAAATAAATAAATAAATAAATAAACTTGGAGATGGAAAACTGAATCCTAGACATAGGAGTAGCATGAAGTAGAGGGGTATTTTCGAAAGAAACGTCCAAGTTGCGATTTGGACGTCCTTGCAAAATGTCCAAATCCAGGGGCGGGGAAAACCGGATTTTCAAAAAAAGATGGACATCCATCTTTTGTTTCGAAAATACAGTCAGAGATGTCCAAATCCTTAATTTTGGACGTCTCTAGATTTGGACGACCCTAGACATGGACGTTTCTGACTTTCGGCGATTTTCGAAACGAAAGATGTCCATGTCAAAAATGTCCAAATGCAAGCCATTTGGAGTTGGGAGGAGCCAGCATTTGTAGTGCACTGGTCTCCCTGACATACCAGGACACCAACTGGGCACCCTAGGGGGCACTACAATGGACTTCATAAAATGCTCACAGGAACTCAGCTCCCTTACCTTGTGTGCTGAGCCCCTGAACTCCGCCCCAAAACCCACTACCCACAACTGTACACCACTACCATAGCCCTTACGGGTGAAGGGGGGCACTTATATATGGGTACAGTGGGTTTGTGGTGGGTTTTGGAGAGCTCACTGTTTCTTCCACAAATGTAACAGGTGGGGGGGGGGGGGGTATGGGCCTGGGTCCGCCTGTCTGAGATGCACTGCAGTACCCACTAAAACTGCTCCTGGGACCTGCAAGCACTGTCATGGATCTGAGTATGACATCTGAGACTGGCACAATATATTTCTAAAGATGTTTTTTTTTACTTTGTGGAAGGGGGTTAGTGACCACTGGGAGAGTAACGGGAGGTCATCCCTGATTCCCTCCAGTGGTCATCTGGTCATTTCGGGCACCTTTTAGTGCCTTATTTATAATAAAAATGTGTCCAGGTGAAAACGTCCAAATGTTCATCAGGGACGTCCTTGCTTTTTTCGATTATGGGTCAATGACATCCAAGTGTTAGGCACGCCCAAGTCCCGCCTTCGCTACGCCTTCGACATGCCCCCTTGAAATTTGGATGTCCTTGCGACGGACTGCAATTGGAGACGTCCAAAATCAGGTTTTGATTATACTGATTTGGAAGTCTCTGGGAGAAGGACGTCCATCTTCCGATTTAAGTCAAAAGATGGGCGTCCTTCTCTTTCGAAAATGAGCCTGTTAGTATCAGAAATTTGTACAATTAAATGGCATAGTAGAACAATCACTTAATAAGAATATGATAAATGACAGTAGAGTACAAAGGATACATCATAATAGCCAGCATGGAAAACACATTCAAATAACATAGATATGATAAACACCATAGAGGCAATTCTATAAGTAGTCACATGTTGTTATATGCTCATTTTACAATTAAGTGTACAGAAAAACACAACTTACACATATAACTACACTATGCACTGTCCTATAAGGTAGCATGTAAGTGCAAGGGGTATACACTTGGGTGAAGCATGGCAGGGGCATAGGTGTGTCTCCAAATTATGCATGGGAAAGACCAAGGGAGTAAGGTAACTGATGTCTCTTTCAACATAAAACCAGGAAGCTAAGTCCAATATAAATAGAAGGTTTATTGTAGCAAATACACCACTAAGGCTCAACACGGTGCCGTGTTTCAGCGTTTCTGTCTGAATCAGGAGTCTGCAAGTGTACAGCCTATTTAGGACAAGATGCTTAAAAGGGGGCAACTATTGAATCACTCCTTACATTTGCAGAGTACCTCATTCACTCTTCTGCTCACTGTTGTGACCTACATCAATCAATAACATTGAACTTCAATCCCTCCTTTTCCCCTTCACTCCCCACCTTCACTTTAACTACATATTCGGATCAGCTCAGCAGATATCTGCCCCAGCCCTGTATCTCAGTTTTGCTGATCAAATGTTTACATGTTATGATGATGTGCATTAATTTAAACCTGCTGTGAATTCACAAATAATTTTCTGAGATTGAATTTAGAAAGAATATGTAGTTCTAGTTTTTTAAAATCCATTCACCAAGCTCATCCTGCAGACTCAAAATACAATATTTTTTTATCCGATCGCAACGGCACAAATTTCTCTTTGACCTGCAGGTACTGCACACTTGATTCAACAATAAACCAAGTACTGTGTGAACATAATAAGCCAACAATTGAAATAAGAGGTAATAAATGCAATTGTTGAGGAGCCTGAAGAGATTTTACTAGTGAAGTTAAGGTGCTGATGTTTAAAGCCTATTGGGACTAAGTTATTTAAAAAGAAAAAAAATCATTCAGGGAAGTCTAGAGAAGACAGAGCAGAATGGTAACAAGAGTTGGCAAGTCCCAGCTAGTCTAGGATGGCAGAATTTGTAGTATATTTACATTTGTAGGGGTTGATATACTAAAATTAGCATATACTATAGCTTTAAGGTTGTTTTTCTTTTAATGAAATATGTATTCAGGAAAGATGGCTCTACTCTTATATCCACGTTATTAAATAAGCATTTTGGGTGTCTGTGTCGCCAGATATAAGTGAATACTTACTTCTGGAGTTGCACCAGGAATCCTTTAGGAAGGGGTAGAGGCAAACAAGCAAACAGGTACAAAAATCTGGGAAACACATTCATTTTAACTCTACTTTCCCAAGAAACCCACAAACCCACATTAGGTCATTCATAAATTAGTATACAAATGAGTTTCTAAAGCTTTATGAAATTAATAATTTATTACTAAAAGTAACTCAACAGGAAGATTATTCTATAATTGAATGGCCAGAAAGAAAAGAGTGAGAAAATAAAGCTTTATATCTCACAGTTTTAGTTGAGGGAAGAGCTAATAGCAAATAATTGTAGCCCCTGGAAGTTGTTTTAGAATTTAACATTTTTATCAATTGATGACCACCTTCTGGACAAGTACCATCTCAACACTTAGGGCCCTGATTACTAAGATACGTTAGCGTTTTTAATGTATCTACAATTAGCGCGTTCATTAACCGTGTAGGCGCCTATAGGGATATTGTACATGGTTAATGTGCGTATATGGTTAATGTGTTTTAAAGATGCTAAAATGGCTTAGTAAACAGGGCCCTTAAAGACCAAACATGTTAAAATCAATCCAAGCTTGTACTGCCAACCAATGTAATGTTCTCAGCAATGGAGTAATATGATCTATTTGTGATTTTTGAAATATCAGTCTTGCAGCTGAATGTTGTATCATTTGAATTTTGGAAATCAGTTTAGCCGGTAATCCTAAATATAAAGAATTGCCATAATCCAATAATGTTAAAATAGCTAATTGCGCAATTATTCTAAAATGATCCTGTAAAAAATAAAAGCACAATAAATACAATTGTTTCAATTTGAAATAGGCTCTGATCTGTGGCTCTATAATTAATAAAGAGTCCAGGAACATTTCCAGAACTCTAGGTTCAGAAGATAAACCTCGAATTCTCTACCAAACCACCCCCACCTCTCCCTCCCCTTGTCCGTTCCTCTATTTCTTTAACCCCTCCGTCCTTTTCCTCCTTTCCTGAAGTCACTGATGAAGAAACTTCACATCTTCTCTCCTCCTCAAAACAAACTACCTGTTCCTCTGATCCCATTCCTACCCATCCTCTTAACACCATCTCTCCTACTCTCACCCCTTTTATCTCTCATATCCTCAATCTCTCTCTTTTCACTGCAACCGTTCCTGATGCCTTCAAACATGCTGTGGTCACACCGCTCCTGAAGAAGCCTTCACTTGACCCTACCTGTCCTTCCAACTATCGACCCATCTCCCTCCTCCCTTTCCTTTCCAAGTTACTTGAACGCACCGTTCACAGCCGCTGTCTTGACTTTCTCTCATCTCAAGCTGTTCTTGGCCCACTCCAATCTGGCTTTCGCCCTCCATTCAACTGAAACTGCACTTACAAAAGTTTCCAATGACCTGTTCCAGGCCAAATCTAAAGGTCTCTATTCTATCCTCATCCTTCTCGATCTATCTGCCGCTTTTGACACTGTTGATCACAGCCTACTCCTTGATACACTGTCTTCATTTGGATTCCAGGGCTCTGTTCTTTCCTGGTTCTCCTCCTACCTCTCGCTTTGCACCTTTAGTGTACACTCCGGTGGATCCTCTTCCACTTCTATCCCTCTACCAATCTGTGAACCTCAGGGTTCTGTTCTCGGTCCTCTTCTGTTTTCCATCTACACTTCTTCCCTTGGATCTCTGATATCATCCCATGGCTTTCAATACCATCTCTATGCTGATGACTCCCAAATCTACCTCTCCACCCCCGAAATCTCAACCAGCATCCAGACCAAAGTTTCAGCCTGCCTGTCTGATATCGCTGCCTGGATGTCTCAACATCATCTGAAACTTAACATGGCCAAAACAGAGCTTCTCATCTTTCCCCCTAAGCCAACCTCTCCTCTCCCCCCTTTCTCTATTTCTGTGGATGGCACTCTCATTCTCCCTGACTCATCTGTTCATAACCTTGGGGTCATCTCTCTCCTTCTCTGCTCACATTCAGCAGATTGCCAAAACCTGTCGTTTCTTTCTGTATAACATCAGCAAAATCCGTCCTTTCATCTCTGAGCACTCTACCAGAACTGTTATCCACACTCTTATCACCTCTCGTCTTGATTATTGTAACCTGCTTCTCACCGACCTCCCTCTTAGCCATCTCTCTCCTCTTCAATCACTCCAAAACTCTGCTGCGCAACTCATTTTCCGCTAAAGTCGCTATGCTCACATTACCCCTCTCCTCAAATCACTTCACTGGCTCCCTATCGGTTTCCACATTCAATTCAAACTTCTCTTATTGACCTATAAGTGCATTCACTCTGCCGCTCCCCAGTACCTCTCCACTCTTGTCTCTCCCTAAGCCCCCCCTCGAGTACTCTGTTCTGTTGATAAATCTCTCTTATCTGTCCCCTTCTCCTCTACTGCAAATTCCTTTTATCTTGCTGCACCTCACACCTGGAATAAACTTCCCGAGCCTGTACGTCTAGCCCCCTCTTTGGCTGTTTTCAAGTCCAAACTTAAAGCCCACCTCTTTACCACTGCTTTTGACTTCTAACCACTGCTCACTTGCCCTGTCCTTTTTATCCTCACCTCTTTATTCCCTTACCCTTAATTGTTCTGTCTGTCTGCCTGTCTTATCTAGATTGTAAGCTCTTTGAGCAGGGACTGTCTTTTTTTGTGTATGGTGTACAGCGTTGTGTATGCTTTGTAGCGCTATAGAAATGATAAGTAGTAGCAGTGCGTTTTTTCCTAGCAAAAAAGGTGCTGGCACTCAAATGCCTGGCCACCCTTCAGGGGTGGGGTAATCACTGAGGAACTTACCCCTGCAATCAGTCACAGAATCTATGACAAGGAAGAATTTGTGTGTAGAGTCTGAGCTGTTTCATTAAAATTTGGGGACCATGAATCAATTTTAGCAGACAATGGAAAAAGGTGCCAGTACTCAGTACCCCCTCAAAAAAGCCATGAGTTGTAGTAGTAGTAGTAGTAGTAACTCTAGACACTCAACCTGGAATTGAATCCCTTCCTTATTTAATATACATTGAGGGATACCTGATAGATTTAAAGAGAACCATAATACTTTAGTTTTGTCAGCATTTAACTTATGTCTGACAGAAACTGCCCAATCCTTTATTCTATTTACACACTCATTTATAACGTAAGAATTATATTTTTTACCTGAACCTACAGGAACCAAGAAAAAATATAATCATCATAAGACACCATGAGCTAGCCTGGATTCAACAATATTCAACTGAGCGAGCTCATATAGAGATTGTACAGGAGTTGAGACATGGGGGAGCCTTGAGGGACTCCACAAAGGGGTACCCACTGAGAAGAAAAACAACCTTCCTTTAATACCAGATACTGTCTGTTCTTTAGAAAAGATTCAAACCAGTTAAATACCAAGTCTGAAAATCCTAATTTAGATAATAAATCTAATAGAATATCATGACTGACAATATCAAAGGCAGCAGAGATGTCAAATTGCAGCAACACCCTCTCTCCACCACTGCACAAAACCCACCTTACTTCTGAAGTTAAAAACAACAACAGTGTCTCAGTACTGTGTAAAGGACAAAATCTGTGCTGTGAACTATGCTAAAGATCGTATTTATCCAAGTAATCCAACCACTGAGAACCCACAACAAATTCTATTAACTTTTCAAGAAATGGAATATTTGCAATCAGCCTAAAATTGGAGAGTTGCAATAAATCATCTTCAGATTGCTTGGGTATCGGAGTCAAAACAATATTCCCCAGATCCAGTGAAAACCACCCCAAATCTAAAGCAGAATTAACAAAAACAGCAAGCCATTGTAATAAATCAGAGGGGTGGGGGGGATCTTTCAGTAAGTAGTATAACATCTAACATGTAATGGACAGCCAGATCTTGACAACCTACTGACCAAAGCACAAAAAGTTGAAGAGGAAACAAGTTCAAAACTTGAACAATTTCTATAATTTGGTATATTTACAAGATCATTATAATCAGCACATGAATTAGCCCAACAATAACCAAATTCCAATGTATTCTTAAATGACTGATGAATGTTACCAATTTTGGAAGCAAAATAGTCTGCCAGAACCTCTGCAGAAGATTGGATCAATATAGCAGAATTAGGAGACTTCAAATCTTGTTGCAGTAGGTCAAATAGTTTCCACAAATTAGGTTCCTCTGTTCCCGCTAGAGTTGAGTAATATGATCTTCTAACCAGTCAGACCTTGTTTCCAATGAACCTTCTAATTCAACCTTAGATTTGTGCCAATTACATTCTAGTCTATGACATTTCCTTTTAAGTTTCAATAACTCTGTTGAGAAGCAATAGGAAACTAATCTTCTAGATGACTTAACTTTACACTACAGCAAGCGTGGAAAATTTTCCAATTAGATAACAAAGTTTCCGGGTGACCCTTAGAGTCTTCCAACAATGGAAGTACTTGAGACCAATAATTCTTCACATCAATCTTTCCTCTGCCCAACCTAGAATTTCTAAAAGGACTTTCCTTAACAACAGATGTAGTAAAATTCAAAATAAAATTGCAACAAAAGTGGTAGGATCAAATCACTGTTTCCCAATTACAGATAGCAATGAAGAATCATTTGCTGAGAGAAAATCTAACATATGCCCCTTCTCATGAGTAGGAACTATTGGTTGAATATTAAATTGCAAAGTATGTAAAAAAGATAAAAATTCATAGACCATGTTATCAGTCTCATTATCAAAATGCAAATAAAATCACCCAATATAATCACTTTTGAAAAATTAGTACTAGCTTCTAGAATCTGCACATACATCATAGATGATACTGAGGACCAAACTCCTGGTGGCATATAGACCACCAATGTTCCAACTGTGTCCATAGAATTCATGGCAGGTAACTGACATAACATTATTTCTTGCCCTGTTGACTTAAATGTATTAACAATAGAAATTGATAAAAACTCTTTAAATACCATTGCAATTCCTCCTCCTTTTTTAGCCTCATGATAAGATTGAATTATTGTGTAACCTGGAGGGCATACATTTGTTATTATAGAAGCAGAGTAATCAGTCAGCCAGGTCTCTACTATGAAAATTAGACCCAGTTCAGAGCCACTAATTAGATCCCTTAACAAATCACGCTGTTGCAAACAGACCTTGCATTAAAATAACAGCATGGAATTGGCAAAAAGGAGTGAGAAACAATATCCTGATCAACTTTAGAAATCTGTCTAAAAACCCATTCTCTATGTTCATAGGAAATTTTCTTTGAATAAGGTCTGTGACCATAAATTACACTAGGACTCTGAGACATAGCCATTGAACAATCAAATAAAAACCTTGGACCCTTGGCAGTCCACTTACTAGATCTTAAATAATGACCACCGGACACTACCAGAATATGGGCTTATGTAGCCTCCATCTTGAAATCATTCAATCCAAAGACTGTCAGGAGTCCCACGACCAAAATCCAAAGTCAGGCCATTGTTTCTTTAAAAAGCATCCCAATATATATAAACCCCCTTATCTCAAATCAAACATTACCACAAATGCATCAATATTTCTTCAAAATTAATAATCACTAAGTTCAGCACAAAGTCGCATACACAGTTGCACACAAAAGGGCACACAGAGGGGTGTGACCTGTCCCTTAGGCATGCCCCTTCAGTGCGATGCCAGAGGTACAATGCCTCAGAAGTCGGCGTCTTTAAAACCCAGCAGCATCTGTTCTCATCCATGTGTGCCTGCTGGTGTTGGGTGTCAGATCCTTCTACTGAAGTTCTGCTGCCGATTTTATGTTTGTGCAACTCTCTGAGACAACTGGACTCTCAGCTTCAAACAGGCAAGAAGTTGGTAATGGCTTGATAGATGGTAAAACACCTCAGAAGTTGGCGCCAAACCCTTAGCTGCTCCGTCATGCACCAGATGAAGACCCGTGGATGCCAAATCGTCTGAAAAACATAAAAGTTGCTGGAGAAAGGGGGTCAGGTGATGGGGCTTCTTGGCTTGACATTCATAGTTTTTTTAGGACATTTTGTGCAATGCTCCTCACATAGCCTGTGACAGACGGTAACAGCCAGATATGGGGGGGGGGGGGGGGGCTGAGGGGGTGGGTATACAGTACATAGGCACAAGTGATGTGTGAGCTGAGGTGGCCATGGGGACAGATGATGGCATGGAGCCCTTTCTGTAGAGCATGAGCACGGTTGCTGGGAGGTGGAGATGGGCAATGTGATAAAGCAGGTGTGCCTGTGGGTGGCTACATGTATTTTTGTGTGCTGCTGCCAATGCTCCCATCAATATGTTGGCATGGGCCCGCAAGCTGGGGCTGGGGAGTGGGTTTAGGGGTCCAGAAATGTTCAGTCCCTCATTTCTTCATGAAATGGTTAGTGGAGAGGGCCCCATGGGAGCTGGGGGACATGTTTTGCATTGTTCTTCAGATGAGGGCCAGGGGCAGAGGGGAGGGGTCTGATGGTCTTCCTTCAGAAATCATTGTCTAACCATGCCTATGTATGGTGCTTCCACATGACTGATGAGGTGAGGGGACACTCAATGAAATTAGAAGAAAATAGTTTAAAATAAAATAGGAGGAAATATTTTTTTCACTCAAAGAATAGTTGAGCTCTGGAACTTGCTGCTGGAGGATGTGGTTAATAGTGGTTAGCGTATCTTGTTTTTTTAAAAAAAGGTTTGGACATGTTCCTAGAGGAAAAATCCATAGTTTGCTATTGAGATGTACATGGAGAAAGTCTATGCATGCCCTAGGATTGGTAGCATGAAATGTTACTACTAATTAGGTTCCTGCCAGGTACTTGTGACCTGAATTGACAACTGTTGGAAGCAGGATACTGGGCTAGATGAATCATTGGTCTGACCCAGTATGGCTATTCTTATGTTATGTTCTTATGTCCTTCCATAGGGAAAATTCATAAGATTTTTATAGAAGGCGATGGCAGAAAAAATATTGACCGACCAGTATTCAGCTACTGGCAGTCAGCATTATGCAATGTCTGGGCATCAGTACTGAATATACTGGGCTAATTGTCTCTGTGCTGGCCACCGGAGCTTATACAGGTCTTGACCAATATTCAACCAAGGCCCACATAAGACAGTTATGCGGGCCCTGACTGAATATTGGCCATGATCTGTATAAGTGTTAAACTGTTCCTCAGCCCCTCTGATTCACATCCCACCCCCTGAAACAGCTTCCCTCCTTGTGATCTACTTCCCTGCCGCCCAAAGTAGCCCACTCCTTCTGATCTGCCTCCCAGCCCCCCAAAAGCAGCCCCCTCTTTCTAATACCCCTCCTACCCCTTCATAAGTGCCATAGCCCCCAACAAGTCAACCTCCCTGCCACTCAGGATAGGCCTCCCCAGGCCTACCTTATGTACCTAGTGGTCCATCAGGGGTAATGGTGGCAGATGCAAAGTCCACTCACGCCTCGCCCTAGTGGCTGCAACTCCCAAATGGCTGCCAGCTCTCACAGGAACCTTGTGGTACTATCCTGAGTGGTAAGAGGGGTGGGCTGGGGATCGGGTGGGGACTGCTTTGGAAGGGGGATAGAACGTGAATCAGAAGGAGGGGGCTGCTTATAGGGTGGGAAGGGGATTTGGAAAGACATACACCAGAGCTATGTTATGCAGATGACATTCACAAAGGCAAGCTTTAAAAATAGAACTTGATGGCCTAAAAGGACACATAAGATTTAATTTAAAATGCTAATGCTTTTCTAAACAAAGATCTGGTAAATGTACGACTGATTTATTTTGGTTTGCTTTATGTTATATTGAGAAAAGGAAAAAAGCATTCTCATAGTAAAAAAAATTACATAAGTTAGTAAGGAAAAACAGATTTCTAAAGGAATGACAATTTTAAAATGTTGCAGACCTGCAAGTCAGTAATGGAGGATTAAGCATTAGGTCTAAGGAAAAAGCATCTAAAGATCAAAAACCTAAACAGTAGTTTTGCTGAGTTAAGCAAGCCCAAGTCTTTAAAATGAAAAAGGCTGCCTAAAGGAAGAAAACAGGAAAGCATGACTACTTTTCTGTATATCACAGTCTTTCAGAGGGGACCATGATGGGCAATATTTGACCTGCCGCAAGAGCTGCTGACTGCCATGGGCTAAATTAGACCAGGATATTCAATTCCGGGCCATGTGCTGTGACATTAAATATCCAGATTCATGGAAGACCCAGACGTATTGCATGTGCTGGTACCCTCATACTTAGCAAGGCAAAGATAGGAAAGAAAGCTTTTTGTGCAGTCTTGTCTGTCCATTTGGGTATGCGGACACCGTCACTGACTATAACTGGAGCCTGCATATCTTCCAGGTCCTCCCTGACTCTATCCACAGGCAGTTTCTGCACTAACTGGACAGTGTCATGGAACTAAACACAATCCTGTTCAGGAAGGCATATCCCACTGACCCAACATAAAAGCCTGAACACATGCACCATAAAACCAAAGATCGCAATGGACATACCCCAACCTCCCACTTCCTCCCTAAATTTCCCCAATGTATCTATCATACTTGAACCTTATTCTATCATAATAACACTTTATATTTGTTTCATATCGGAACTGGCGAACGCCATAACGGTCCTATGTAAGCCACATTGAGCCTGCAAATAGGTGTGGAAAATGTGGGCTACAAATGTAACAAATAAATAAATAGAATTTTCTGCTTCTCAGTTGCTTGATAAACTGCATTGGCTCCTTGTGATTGCAAGGGCCCTATTCAACTTTGGAACCATGATTTTTAAAATCATGTATAGGAATGCCCCATCCTACTTAGGTGACTGGGTTACAATAGCTACACAGAGGTTCTATCAGTAAAACTCGTAATCACATGCTATTAGGTTTTTCATCAGCAGGACAGATTACAAAATGTAGAATGTTTGATTCCTTTTTTAGTACAAAGCTGCTTTTGTGTGGAACCAGCTGCCTTTGCAAATTTGCACGTCAGATTATTTAACATTCCGTCAAACTCTCAAAACTTATATATTTAAAGAATATGTGTGATTTAAAATTCATGATCTAGTATGACTGTGTAGCTCCTGGTTTGTTTTCCAGCTATCTTGTTTTTTTGTGATCTTTATTTAATATAATATAACATAACATAACATAATATTCAGGAGCACTGCCCAACTAAGTGCTGTTGAGTAAACTGTACCAGCCTACTGATTGGGGTTGAAATGGGTAGGAGCCTCTTCTGCTTGCTTAAACCCCTTTGAACATGTACCCCATAGTCTTTAGCACCTTAAAATTTGCTACATGAGCACAAATAACATTGCAGTAATTTTGAGCTTTTGCCTACAGTTCTGTGGTGTGTATCTATGTATATATTTATTTTGGTTTCAACCCATTAATTTAATGTAGTAGTTCAAGCTGAGTTATATTCCTTTTAGTTGTGTAAGTCAATTCTATAAAGGTTGCCAAGAGTAACAATGGCATGTCTACTAAGGCGTACTGAAATGTATTCCAGCATGCCATAAAGTCACACACTCTTCAGCTGTCTTGTGTAGAATTGGCACTCATCATCGCACCAAGATGTGTGCCAAGCGGCATTGAGGCACCCACTGACATGGCATGTTATGTGCTGTGCACACCACAAAGTATGAGCGAACAGTTACTTGATATACATGTTGACATCACAGACACGGGAGCATTGTAAAAATGGCATCTGTAGTGCGAATGCCACCCTCTGAAGAGGCTGACATCCAGCTGCTGGCTAGCCTCTTTCTACCAAGGCTGAGAAAGCTGTTTCCCCATCCTGGCCACAGGAGGTGATGGGCATGAAGGCATTTATGAGAATAGGATCCCACTAACCCTGGAGGAGTATCAAAATTTAAGGATGTAAGCAGAAATAGAAAAATATGATCTAAGCAACTCATGAATTGCGTATGTGATAATATATCATGCACAGATGTCAGGGACAAGAACACTGAACAAAGTATGCAATAGGGGGACGAAGTTGAAGTTTTAGTATATTTTCGCTTAGCCTTAACTACAGAAATAATGTATAGGTAACCATTATTTATTTCCTGCTATTGCTTGCTTGTCTTGCAGAACAATAGCTGAACTGCAGATTTATATGGAACAAATGTCAAAGATATTCCAATAAAAACCGGAAGTGAAGCAGTGGGCTCAAGTGCTTGGGTGAAGTTCACTATTTGGGGTGCATATTGTGATCCTTTCCAAAAGCTCTTGCCTATTAAAGTTACTGATTGTGTTGTGTGTCTTATTTGTCTTGGTCTCTCTCAGGGATGGGAGGCAAAGAGCTGAGCAGATGTTCCAAGCAAACAGCTTGTGCTGTGACTCAGATTCCAGTCTCTGGGAGATGGCAATGGATCTTCATTCAGGTAGGACCATGGGTTCTTATTGTTCAAAGGAACATTGTGATAAGGAACTGTTGCAGGATATAATAAACGATGGGGTAGTGATGAAAAGTCATGGTTAGGGAGCACTCATTCCCATCCCTCAATGGCATTAGATAACTGAGAGAAATAAGAGACTGCAGTTTGCTCTGAACAGAACTTTTTCTATGGAGAAATTGTCATATCTCATCACTCATTTACTATCGGAATGCCATTTGAGGGATCTGAAGAGCCATGACTGGCAAGATTTGTATTGGTGGCAGGAGACCACACAAAAACAATAGAGGGAGAGAACATCCTCTAAGTTTCGGTCCAAAGAAGGGATCAAGGTTAGGGAATTAGAAGGTAAAGATTCATCAAGTCACTCACCTCATTAAGTAATAAAGAAAAATCAGCCCGAGGCAGATTTCACTTCCACCCCTGTCAGCACCAAGCACTCCACCTGCATATGAGGAGGAGGTGCAAATAGTTAGTGTAGTGTTGGCTGGTGCTACATCAATGAAACCAAAGTATGATGTGAAAGATGAAGTGCCATGTCCTCCCCCACTATCTACAGAACAGCGGGAATGAAGTTTAATCATTAATGATTTGCAGAAGCTAGCAGAGAGATTATTACATACATCCATGCGAGAAACCTATACTAAAGATCTTAGTAAAAGTATGCTGGAGCTGAGAGATTTATTACAGCCACTGGAAGAGGTGTTAGAAAAGGCTAAAGATACTGTGATTAAGCTCCAGGAACAATATGATAAAAGTAAACCTACCTTGTTGGAACATGTAGAGGAACAGGAATGTGCAGAGATTAGGAATTGGATATTGGAATAAGTGAAGTTGTTGCCTGAGCTGATGGAACACCCATTCCTCAAATGGAAAGGGAAAGGTGTGAGAGATTTGAAGTGTCAGTTGCAATAGCTGGAAACTAAAGAGAGGGAAATGAAGGAGAGGGTGAGTCAGATATGGTGGTTTGCATGTCCAGACTAAGAGATGAGAAGGTTACAGAGGATTTGTGCACGAAAAATAGAGGTTGCTTCCTCATCATATATGTATAATGTTGAATGGCACCAAAAACAGTTGGCCAAGCTTCAGCAAGCATTAATTGATGGAAGATTGGATAACTTGCAGGAGAGAACTGCTAGTCTTTTGGAATCACCATCCCCAGGTCACCTGTGGAACCAGGACTATGTAAAGACTAATCAGATGTATCCCCTGAGAGAATTTCACTGTACTCAAGGAGGAACTGTGTCTGGCCTTATTAATTGGAGTCCTGCTGGTATTTTTCAGCTAGCTAAATCCTTACCTAATCCCTGTGATAACCCAGTGCAATTTTTGGAGACATGGAAGCAATTGGTGGTTTCATGCAATCTGGGGAATTATAGACCTGTCAGCATGACGTCAGTGCTGGGCAAAATAATACAGACTACTATAAAAATTACAGAGCATATTCAAAAGCATGGATTAATGAGACAAAGCCAACATGGATTTAGTAAAAAGAAATTTTGCTTCACCAATCCATTAGATTTCTTTGAAGGGGTGAACAAACATGTACATAAAGGTGAGCAGGTCAATATTCTGTACCTGGATTTTCAAAAGGCATTTGACAAAGTACCTCATGAAAGACTCCAGAGGAAAGTGGAGAGTCATGGGATAGGGGGTAGTGTACTATTGTGGATTAAAAACAGGTTAAAGGGTTAAATGGTCAGTATTATCAATGGAAAAGGGTAGATAGTGGGGTTCTACAGGGGTCTGTGCTTGGACCGTTGCTTTTTAACATTTTTATAAATGATCTAGAGATGGGAGTAACTAGTGAGGTAATTAAATTTGCTGACAACACAAAGTTACTCAAAGTTGTTAAAATTGCAAGAGGATTATGAAAAATTACAAGAGGACCTTACAAGACTGGGAGACTTGGCATCCAAATGGCAGATGACGTTTAATGTGAGCAAGTGCAAAGTGATGTATGCGGGAAAGAGGAACCGAAATATAGGTGTGTAATGCAAGGTTCCATATTAGGAGTCATCAAACAGGAAAGGGATCTAGGTGTCATCGTTGATGATACGTTGAAGCCCTCTGCTCAGTGTGCAGTGGCAGCTAAGAAAGCAAATAGAATGTTGGGTATTATTAGGAAAGGAATGGAAACAAAAATGAGGACATCATGCTTTCGTATTGCTCTTTGGTGTGACTGCACCTTGAATATTGTGTTCAGTTCTGATCATCACATCTCAAAAAAGATAAAGAGGGCATAATCGAACGGGAACGACCATCTCTAAGTGCGCCCATCTCTAAGGATGTCCTGGGAAAAGGGTGGGAAAACTGCTATTATCGAAACAAGATGGGCATCCATCTTTTGTTTCAAGAATATGGTCGGGGATACCCAAATCTCAACATTTAGGTCGACCTTAGAGATGGTCGACCTAAATGTTGAGATGGTCAACCTTAGAGATGGTCGTCCCTGGTTTTCGGCCATAGTTGAACCCGAGGACGCCCATCTCAAAAACAACCAAATCCAATGTATTTGGATGTGGAAGGAGCCAGCATTCATAGTGCACTGGTACCCCTCACATGCCAGGACACCAACTGGGCACCCTAGGGGGCACTGCAGTGGACTTCACAAATTGCTCCCAGGTGTATAGCTCCCTTACCTTGTGTGCTGAGCCCCCCAACCCCCCCCCACAAAAAAAACCCCCACTCCCCACAACTGTACACCACTACCATAGCCCTTAGGGATGAAGGGGGGCACCTACATGTGGGTACAGTGGGTTTCGGGTTGGTTTTGGAGAGCTCACATTTACCACCACAAGTGTAACAGGTAGGGGGGGATGGGCCTGGGTCTGCCTGCCTGAAGTACACTGCACCCACTAAAAACTGCTCCAGGGGCCTGCATACTGCTGTGATGGAGCTGGTTATGACATTTGAAGCTGGCATAGAGGCTGGAAAAATGTTTTTTAATTTTTTTGTTAGGGTGGGAGGGGGTTGGTGACCACTGGGGGAGTAAGGAGAGGTCATCCTCAATTCCCTCTGGTGGTCATCTGGTCAGTTTGGGCACCTTTTTGAGACTTGGTCGTGAAAAAAAAGGGATCAAGTAAAGTTAACCAAATGCTCATCAGGGACGCCCTTCTTTTTTCCATTATCGGCCGAGGACGCCCATCTCTTAAGCATGCCCCAGTCCCGCCTTCGCTACACCTCCAACACGCCCCCTGAACTTTGGTCATCCCCGCGATGGAAAGCAATTGAGGACGCCCAAAATCGGCTTTCGATTATGCTGATTTGGGCGACCCTGAGAGAAGGACGCCCATCTTCCAATTTGTGTCTTTCGAAAATGCCCCTGTATACAGAAGGACAACAAAAATAAATAAAGCAGATGGAACGATCTACCTATGAAGAAAGGCTAAAGTGGCTAGGGCTCTTCAACTTGGAGGAGAGATGACTGAGGGGAGGTATGATAGAGATCTATAAAATAATGAGTGGAATGGATTGGGTAGACGTGAATCAATTGTTTACTCCTTCCAAAAATACTAGGACTAGGGGGCACGCAATGAAGCTACAAAGTAGTAAATTTAAAACAAATCAGAGAAAATATTTCTTCACTCAACGTATAATTAAACTCTGGAATTTGTTGCCAGAGAATGTAGTAAAATCAGTTAGCTTAGCGGGGTTTAACAAAAAGTTTGGATAGTTTCCTAAAAGAAATGTCCATAAGCCATTATTAAAATGGACATGGGGAAGATCCACTGTTTATTCCTAGGATAAGGAGCATAAAATGTGTTGTACTGTTTTGGGATCTTGCCACTGGGTTGGTCACTGTTGGAAACAGGATGCTGGGCTTGATGGTCCTTCGGTCTGTCCCATTATGGCAATACTTATGTACTTTTGTACATGTGCAGGTATGACAAATATGCTTAAAGCATTGCTAGTCAGTAACTCAGATTATCTGAAGGTAACCTGTGATGTGGAAACCAATTGGGCATGGCCCACTGAGAACCCTGTAGAGAATTATATGAATAATACATAGGTTGAAGGATATATTAAATTCAGAGAGGAACTGACTGAATGTTTAGCAAAGTTCTTTGAACCCAGGGTGGATTGGCAGAAGTTAATCCACCCGATATTTAAAACCATTTAACCGGTCACTAATGGCTCCTTGCCAGCTTAATGGCGCTTATCTGAATATCCGGTTATCTCCCATTGAATATTGCTGGTTAGCACTTAGATGATAGCTGGTTAAATCACATGATATATCCGACTATCTGCCGATATTCAGTGTATCACTGGCTACATTTGGGGGCCAAATTTGATCTCCAAAATAGCTGGAATATCTTTGGCTGGGTTAAACTTAAATGGCTAGTGCTGAATGTCGACTTGGTTGGAGAGAGAGAGAGAGAAAGAGAGAGAGAGAGAGAGAGAGAGAGAGAGAGAGAGAGAGAGAGAGAGAGAGAGAGGAACACTTGATAATGTAACTCAGTAGGAAATTGATGGAATCCGAGCAAAGATATTTCACCATGGAGAAAGAATACTTGGCAGCAAAGACCTAAGTTAATAACCTTTTAGGGAGACACTTTACTCTGGTTACTGACCTCACGTGGTTGAGGCTAATTAGAAATCATAATACCAGGCTGATCTGATGGTATTTAGCTCTCTAGGTTTATGATTTCTCAGTGGAGCATCGGGCTGGAAAATAGCACACCAATGCTAACTACATGTTTTAGGAGAGTGGAAACATTGTCCCAGAGAAGGAACACCCAGGGAGAAACCATACTAGCCAAAAAAGGGAGAAAACATATGGTGGGGTACTTGTGTCTTCACCAGAAAATTAAACAGCTCTGGAAGCCTAAGAATTTAGAAATTGATCTCTTTCTTTTTGGGAGGGGTCTTGTGGTATGAATGGTAAAGAATGTGTTTTTCTCTGGTTGTTTTTTTTTTTTTTTTTTTTTTGGGGGGGGGGGGGGGGGGGGGTTCCTCTTTGTCTGTTCTATATGGGTGGCATCTATCAGGCTTATTTTTGAAAGTGATCGCCGGCGATCTTCCAAAATAAATCGGGAGATGGCCGGCATTTTTTTCCATTATCGCTGAAAAACAAAACTGGTGATCTCAAACACGGCGACCTCTGGCATTTGGCTGGGCTAAACCGTATTATCTAAAAAAAAAAGATGGCCGGCCATCTTTTTCAAAAATACGGTTCCATCCAGCTGTTGCGCCGCTGCCAAAATAGATTGCCGGCGACCTATTTCGCTGGCGATGCTCGATTATGGCCTTCCACGTGTTTCTATGTGCTATCTGTATGTCTTTGCTTTTGAATAAAGGTTTCTAAGCACTTGGGATATAAATGGACTTTTCGGCTAAAGATTCCCATGAACTAACCTTTTTTTCTGGTTGGCTTATTGGCATCAAATGGATTGTGGAGAGGATTCAGCCTACACCTCTGGGTAGATGGAGATTGATTATTGAGAAGGATTCAGCCTATGGCTTTGGAAAGGTGGTAACTGTCTGTTGTGGACTCTGCCAATATCTTTGAGTAGGCAGTGACAAGCTGTTGAAGACTCGGGTTATACTCTCAGTAGGTGGCGATGTTCACACCCCTGAGGAATGCCATATAGCGGATTCCAAATATTAGAGCATTTATAATGACTACGGTTTTCCAGAAAACCCTTAAACCAAATATTAGAGCATTTATAATAACTAAGGTTTTCCAGAAAACCCTTAAACCAGTTAATTACTGAACCAACCATACCTAACTCACTTAATCGAACGGGGAAGACCATCTCTTAGGATACCCATCTCTGAGGACGTCCCCGCGAATGGGCGTGGCATCCCATATTATCGAAACAAGATGGGCGTCCATCTTTCGTTTTGATAATACGGTCGGGGACACCCAAATCTCAACATTTAGGTCGACCTTAGAGATGGACGACCTAAATGTTGAGATGGTCAACCTTAGAGATGGGTGACCTCTGTTTTCGCTGATAATGGAAACTGAGGATGCCCAACTCAAAAACGACCAAATCCAAGGCATTTAGTTGTGGGAGGAGCCAGCATTCGTAGTGCACTGGTTCTCCTCACATGTCAGGACAACCAACTGGGCACCCTAGGGGGCACTGCAGTGGACTTCACAAATTGCTCCCAGGTGCATAGCTCCCTTACCTTGTGTGCTGAGCCCCCCAAACCCCACCTCCCACAACTGTACACCACTACCGTAGCCCTTAGGGATGAAGGGGGCACCTACATGTGGGTACAGTGGGTTTCGGGTGGGTTTTGGAGGGCTCACATTT
Organism: Microcaecilia unicolor; assembly: GCF_901765095.1. Classification (NCBI taxonomy): domain Eukaryota; kingdom Metazoa; phylum Chordata; class Amphibia; order Gymnophiona; family Siphonopidae; genus Microcaecilia; species Microcaecilia unicolor. Next base: position 156,397,622 of record NC_044039.1, on the reverse strand, counting down.
ACCACCACAAGTGTAACAGGTGGGGGGGGGGTGGGCTTTGGTCCACCTGCCTGAAGTGCATTGCACCCACTAAAAACTGCTCCAGGGACTTGCATACTGCTACCAGGGAGCTGGGTATGACATTTGAGGCTAGCATTGAGGCTGGCAACAAAAAAGGTTTTTTTTTTGGGGTGGGGGGTGGGAGGGGGTTGGTGATCACTGGGGGAGTAAGGGGAGGTCATCCCCGATTCCCTCCAGTGGTCATCTGGTCAGTTTGGGCACCTTTTCGAGGCTTGGTCGTGAAAAAAAATGGACCAAGTAAAGTCGACCAAATGCTCGTCAGGGACGCCCTTCTTTTTTCCATTATCGGCCAAGGACGCCCATCTCTTAACCACACCCCCATCCCACCATCGGTATGCTGCTGACACGCCCCCGTGAACTTTTTTCATCCCCGTGATGGAAAGCAGTTGAGGACGCCCAAAATCGGCTTTCGATTATGCCGATTTGGGCAACCCTGAGAGAAGGACGCCCATCTCCCGATTTGTGTCGAAAAATGGGCGCCCTTCTCTTTTGAAAATGCCCCTGTTAGTTTTTCAGGACGTTTAGCGTGATCTACAGAGTTGAAAGCTCCTGATATATCAAATTGCAGGAGCATCTGCTATCTACCTCGACTCAAAGCTTCAAGCATCTTTGATAATAAAATGAGAATTAGAGATTCAGTACTATGGTGACTTCTGAAACCAAATTTAGGAGCATGTAAACATAAACTTTTTCCATGTACCAAAAAAGCCATAACTCCTTCAGAGATTCCATCAACTTAGAGAGAAGGGGGTACTAGCAATTGGTCTGAAACTTGAAGATCCAACCCTTCAGACTTATGAATTGGAGTTTTAAAAATATGACCCATAGTTTCTGCAAGTATTGCAGTACAAAAAATAGAATTGATTAATATGGTTTTCTTATCTGAAGAGGAGTATCCTTCAAATGGAAAGCAGGACAACTATCAAGAGGAGGCAATGATTTTGTTAGTTTAGATAACTGTGATTTAACTGCAGTAAAAGAGACATAATTGAACCTAGACCAGAGTCTATTAACAGGAATTGAATCATGAAATTTAGATAACAATGTTCCTGATATGTTTGAAAATGTATCAGTAGACAATAATTCAGATCTTATTTTCTCAATTGTTGAAAAGAAAAAAAATCAGCCAAAATCTGTGCATTAGGTTGTTTAAGAAGAATTTCAGCACTAAGTGGAGGAACAAACACTTTGAAATAATGTTTTGGAATGAAGAGAAGACATGATGATTAGATCAGCATAATAAGATTGTTTTGCCAATTCAAGCTCAGATTTATAACGAGAAAATTGTGCTTTCCAAAACTGATTCAATTTAGAATCACCAAATTTAAGCCAAGTGTGTTCCAAGCATCAACAATATTTCTTTAATTCAAGTAAACATTTGTTATACCAAGGAAATGGTTCCCTGAAACTTATAGTCTTTTCTTTTAATGAGGCCAAATCATCTAAAGTAGAACTAACAGATGAATGCCAATTAGAAAATAATTTTACAGGATCAGTTTCTTTGAAATCCAATTTTCTTTGTATCTGAGAACAAAACCCAAGTAAGTCATATTTATCTCTAACGTAAAGAGGTTTAGTATGTTTAAGTGAGGGAACTTGGTTTAGTGAGACAGTCAGCATGAATTCAGCCAAAGGAAGTCTTTCCTCTCCAATTTGCTTCATTTCTTTGAAGGTGTGAATAAAAATGTCAAAGGTGAGCAGATTGATGCAGTATATCTAGATTTTCATAAAGCTTTTGACAAAATTCCTCATGAGAGACTCCTGAGAAAATTAAACAGTCATAGAATAGTAGGCAATGTTCTGTTTTGGATAAGGAATTGGTTATTGGATAGGAAACAGAAATAGGGTTAAATGGCCATTTCTGTCAATGGAGGAAGGTTAAATGTGGAGTGCTACAGAGATCTGTATTAGGGCCGAAGCTATTTAACATATTTATAAATGATCTGGAAATTAGAATAACAAGTACGGTGATTAAATTTGCAGATGACACAAAACTATTCGGGATTATTAAAACACATGTGGACTGTGAAAAATTGCAGAAAGACCTTAGGAAATTGGAAGACTGGGCATTCAAATGGCAGATGAAATTTAATGTGGAGAAATGCAAAGTGATGCACATTGGGAAGATTAACCCAAACCATAGTTACCTGATGCTAAGGTTTACCTTGGGGGTCATCACCCAAGAAAAGGATCTAGGTGTCATTATAGACATCATACTGAAATCTTCTGCCCAGTGTGTGGTGGCGGCCAAAAAAGCAAACAGGATGCTAGGAATTAGGAAAGAGACCAAGAATGCTATAATGCCTCTGTATAGCTGTCACAGTAGTCGTTGTCCGTGCCTTGCTCGTTAGTGCTCTGCTCCATCTAGACCCATTAAATTTACCTGTAGGTCTAGTCAGTGACCTGTGGGGTCACTGTAGAGTGGTGGAGGCCAAGCCAGTGATGTCAGCAGTGCTGAGCCCTTTTTAAACTGGCCTCTGCGTGCACTCAGTGTTCTGGAAATAATTCCTGATTGAGCTCAGGCCTGCCTGAGGCTCTGCTAGTCCCTGTGGGGCCATGGCCTGAAGCTTTGCTGCACTTTCACCTTCTTGCTTTGTTCCAGTATAGCCTGCTTCCTAACCTTGAAGTACAGAGAGCTTCTTGTACTTCAGGAGAGAATACAGACATCCACAGTGAGTCCTTGGTCGCTGAGTTGGCTCTGTGCTGAGTTTTGGACCATGTGTGCTGGGATGACATGGTGTGCTGGAGGTACTGGGGCTGTGGCTGCATCTCAAAGTATCTCTGGTCGAGATGGCTGGGCTTGGAGTGCGGAGGGATCTGCGTGGGCTGTTGCTGGTTCCTGTTTGCTGCACTGTGCCTGTTTGTCCTTTTGCCCTGGGAGCACTGGCTCAGGTATTGCTTGCTTAAACCTTGTTTGCCCTGGGAGCAATTGGTTTGGGCACTTCAGAGATTGTTATTGACCTTTTGCCCTGGGAGCACTGGATCGCGCATTGCTTGCTTTAACCTTGCTCGGGTGCCTCAGGGTCTGTTTGGTTTTGTGCCATTCTCTACCACCAGTAAGTGGAGGGGTCCGCTCAAGTTCCCTACCCATAGAGCGGGTCTACTAGAGCCTATTTTTTCTTTTGCTTGGCTGCTATTCCTCTCCTGCTTCTAAGAGAACTTGCCGCGGGAGTCCTGTGGCTTACATGAGAGACCTGACAGAATGAACTATTATTTGACCGCCAGCGGTCTTACCGCTTCCAGCTAAGTGCCCTTTGCTTTCTGTTGTCCCGTCAGGGCGGGCCTTTACTTAGCTTCTTTTGTTCTTGTGTTTGCTTTTCCAGTTCAGTTGGACTGTCCTATTTGCCATTATTGTATGCTGTATGCTTTTGTTTTGCTCTAGCTAGTGCTAGGCTGCTTATTGTTCTTTTCCCTCTCTTGTTTTTCTGTGCCGTTTGTTTGCCCTTTTGGCTTGTGTTCCTTTTGCTGCCAATAAAGCTGCCCTAGTTCTCCTCCACCTGCAATCCAGTCCAGTTCTTTGGGATACTCTACCCAGACTCTACCCAGAGGTGGTTGAGTGATTCTCACGCAGCCACCTCTGGGCCAAGGGCTCACAAACATTACAATAGCTTCATAGTGCAACCTCATCTTGAGTACTACATTCAGTTCTGGTTGCCGTATCGCAAAAAGACGTAGCAGGAAAGGTTCAAAGAAGAGCAACCAAAATGATAAAGGGGATGGAACTCCTCTTATATGAGGAAAAGCTAAAAAGATTGTAGCTCTTCAGCTTGGAAAAGAGATGGCCGAGGGGAAATATGATGATTGAGGTCTACAAAAGCCTGAGTTGTGTAGAATGAGTAGAAGTGAATCGATTTTTTACTCTTTCAAAAAATACAAAGACTAGGGGAACTCAATTAGTTACAAAGAAATTCTTTTAAAACAAATAGGAGGAAATGTTTTTTCACTCAATGAATAGTTAACTCTGGAACTCATTTCCAGAGGATGTGGTAACAGTGTTTAGCGTGTCAGGCTTTAAAAAGGTTTTAGGCAAGTTCCTGGAGGCAAAGTCTATAGTCTGCTATTGAGACTAACATGAGGAAGTAACTGCTTGCCCTGGGATTGGTAGTTGGAATGTTGCTTTTATTTGAGTTTCTGCCAGGTACATGTGACCTGGCTTGGCCACTGTTGGAAACAGGATACTGGACTAGATGGACCATTAGTCTGACCCAGTATGGCTATTTTTATGTTCTTATGAGATAAATGTTAAAATGAAAGAATAATTTAAAATCAAGAAACGGGATTCAATAGTACTTACTAAATTAGACAGAAAATAAGCAATAATATGGAAACAATGACCTTTAACATGAGTAGGTTGAGCATCAGACAAATAAAACTGAAAAGACATTATTAAAAATTAGAAAAAAATTTAATTGCATCTTAATCTTGAATATCATCCAAATGCAAATTAAGGTCTCCTAGCAAAAGTATGCTAGTAAATTTTGATGTATAATAAGATGTTGTCTCTAAAAAGAAATGTTACATTTTAGACCATGTACCTGGTGATTGGTAAAAAAGTAATAATTTTATAGGGTCCATTTTAATTGAGAAATCATCTGTTAGCTGACATATAAGTAATCCTAAACCTGGTACAATTTTAATTTCAATTAACAAAAGTTTAAGAAAACTTTTATAAATAATTGCAAAACCTCCATCTCACTTTTCGGTTCTAGAACTATGTATCACACAATAACCAGGAGGAGAAAGACGAGACAAAACACAGCTGTTACTACCAATAATTTCTATAGTGCTACTAGATGTATGCAGTGCTGTACACATTATATGCAAGTACTTTCTCTGTCCCTAGAGGGCTCACAAAGTTTTTGTACCTGGTGAAATGGAGAATTAAAGGCGTCTTTTACTAAGGCGCGCTCATGTTTTTAGCGCGTGCTAAAATTGTGGGTGCGCTAAACGTTACAGATGCCAATACATTCCTATGGGCGTCTCTGACATTTAGCGTGCTCACAATTTTAGTGCGCACTAAAAACGTGAGCGCACCTTAGTAAAAGACCCTCTAAGTGACTTGCCCAAGGTCACAAGGAGCTGCAGTTGGAATCAAACCGACGTTGCCAGGATCAAAGCTTGCCTCACTAACCATTAGGCCACGTCTCCATTCCTATCAGAGTCTACTAGCCGAGTTTCAGTAATGAAAACATGCTGTATCTGGTGCTGCTGGTTGGACATTCAGCAGAGAAATTACAAGGACTATCTTTTTAGTTGCATCTTTCCCAGTGCAAGAAGTACACCTCCTCCCTTTTGGAACCCGATGGAAACACCTGAATCTCTGGATCAGGTTTACAGCAGAGATTGTTCGCTGTCATCCCTTTGGTTACTCTACAGAGAGACAATGTTCAAGGACAGATACTACAGATTTGGACAGTTGTTACTACACAGAGAGACTTTGAGGGAACGAACTACAGACTTGATTTTAGACCCTTGATTCATTTGTTTCTTGGTGTTTGCACTTATAACCATTATTACTCTGAACTTGATTCTTGAATATGGCATTTGAAATAATTGCCTTATATTTCTCACTCCTATTGTTTACTCCTGATTTCCTTGTTAATGGAACAGAAAATTATTGGGCTTTGCCTTTAAACAGCTCTTTCTTTTGCCTTCAGAACATGCAGACAGCAAGTGCAGCTTTCGCTACATGCTTCATTGGTGTACCATCCTCCTTCTGTATACTCCAGAACATCACTAGCCACTATGCTCTACATAACTGTGGTAACCTTACCTTTTCTTCTGTTTTCTATAAGCTAGGATCTGTCCAAACCCCTACAGCCTACATTAAAGCACATTTCAACTCTGTACAATGTGATCACTGCTGTTGATTGCTTCTATTTTTATTTGAGTCTGCTGTTAATGTGACTTATTCTAGCTTACAGTGTAACACTTCTTCTCTTTTTCTTTGGCCTACATTCCTATGTACCTACCTAGTGGTTGGTTTCTTTTATGTGGGAGAGAGGCTTTTTCCTATGTGCCCGCAAATGCTTCTGGAAGCCCTTACACTATTGGGAGGCTAACTACTGGGGCGCTGCTTCATAGGCTCCTTGCTTTTAATCATTTTGACTGCTTTCCTCACATCCCCCACTATCACCTTCTTTGCAGGTTGTCAGTCTGATCTTCACCTGTTGTTCCAAGCTGAAGCAGTGGTTTTAGCTATTTCTTTGGTAGCTGTACCTGCTGTATCTGTTTACATTCACATGCAATTGACTCACCTTGCTTGTGCTTTAATCAAAACCATTAATTTAACTTCCTTTCTTGTTGTAGCTCTAACTCAAGAAACACATAGCATGAGGATGGCAGTTATTCAAAATCATTTAGTTATTGATTACTTACTTCTTAGAGCTAATCATGGTTGTGAAGAATTTTATGGAATGTGTTGTTTCATTTTGATGGATAATAGTGTCCTTATTAAACAAAAGTTCAATTATCTCAGAAACCTATTTTCTAGTATCCAATATTTCACTGTGGGAAATGATTTATTGTATAGCATTACTGATTGGTTCACTAGTTGGATACCCAATATTGCATGGCTCCACAAGTTGCTATTAACAGTCATAGGATTTGTGGCAGTCCTTGTTATCTCTCGCTGTTGCTTACAGGGCTATTGCTCCATGTGGCAAATGCTTCGAGACTTGTTCTCCACACCTAGGGTGAATATGATGATACAGCAAGCTGTGATCAACATGTCCTGTACTCTTTCTCAGACTGAATTGGCATGTTTAGGGCAAATCAGTGATCCCATGGGATCAAAGTGGGGAATATAACGGGCATGAAGGCATTTATGAAAATAGGATCCCACTAACCCTGAAGGAGTATGAAAGGTTAAAGATGTAAGCAGAAGTAAGAAAGAATGGCCTGAGCAACCCATGAATTGTATATGTGATAACATATCCTGTACAAATGTCAGGGACAAGAACACAGAACAAAATATGTGATAAGCATATCCTGTAGGAGACAAAGTTGAAGTCTTATTATAATTTTGCTTAGTCTTGAACTACTGAAATAATGTATAGGTAATCATTATTTATTTCCTGTTATTTCTTGCTTGCCTCACAGAACAATAGCTTAACTGCAGATTTATATGGAACAAGTGTCAAAGATGTTCCAATAAAAGAGACAGAAGTGAAGCAGCAGGCTGAAGCGCTTGGATGAAGTCCTCTAGTTAAGGTGATCCTTCACAAAAACTCTTATGGAAGTTACTGATTGTGTTGTGTGTCTTATTCCTCTTGGCCTCTCTCAGGGATGGGAGGCAAAGAGTTGAACAGGTGTTACAAGTAAACAGAGGGATTACATGGCAGAGGCTGAGGACCAGCCTCAACATCAGAGCTGCCACCCGCAGAGAAGTAAATGCTATCACAGGACAGAAAAGGAGGAATGTGTGCAGAAGGGATATTGTAGGGAATCAAATACATCAGCCAAACAGTTACAAATGCATCAGCCAAACCTTAGCATTGCACAACCCCCCTCCCCCTAAAATACTAGTACACCCACTAAGGAGGGAGAAAAAGAGCAACACACCTACAGTGCAACTATGCATTGTATGTAAAGGGCAGTTAATATTCAGGGTCTGTCACAGGTTTGGTAGAAAATATCTCTGTCATCAGTAGGATCACAATCTCATGTGTCCAAGGTCACAAACTAACACTGAAGGATTAGAACCTAGGTTCTCCATGTTGTTGCCCACTAATCCAACTATTACACTATCAGGCTCATTTTCGAAAGAGAAGGACGTCCATCTTTCGACATAAATCGGAAGATGGATGTCCTTCTCCCAGAGATGTCCAAATTGGTATAATTGAAACCCGATTTAGGATGTCTCCAACTCCAGTCCGTCGCAAGGACGTCCAAATTTCAAGGGGGTGTGTCAGAGGCGTAGCAAAGGTGGGACTTGGGCATGCCTAACAATTGGACATCTTCGACCCATAATCAAAAAAAGCAAGGATGTCCCTGACGAACACTTGGACGTTTTCACCCAGACCTATTTTTTTTTACAAATAAGGCACATAAAGGTGCCCGAAATGACCAGATGACCACCGGAGAGAATCTGGAATGACCTCCCGTTACTCCCCCAGTGGTCACTAACCCCCTCCCATCCTAAAAAAAACATCTTTAAAAATATGTCATGCCAGCCTCAGATGTAATACTCAGGTCCATGACAGTGCATGAAGGTCCCAGGAGCAGTTTTAGTGGGTACTGCAGTGCACCTCAGACAGGTGGACCCAGGCCCATAACCCCCTTACCTGTTACATTTGTGGAGGAAACAGTGAGCTGTCCAAAACCCACCACAAACCCACTGTACCCATATATAGGTGCCCCTCTTCACCCGTAAGGGCTATGGTAGTGGTATACAGTTGTAGGTAGTGGGTTTTGGGGGTCTCAGCACACAAGGTAAGGGAGCTATGTTTCTGGGAGCATTTTATGAAGTCCACTGCAGTGCCTCCTAGGGTGCCCAGTTGGTGTCCTAGCATGTCAGGGGGACCAGTGCACTACAAATTCTGGCTCCTCCCACCTCCAAATGGCTTGCATTTGGACGTTTTTGACATGGACGTCTTTGGTTTTGAAAATCGCCAGAAGTCAGAAATATCCATGTCTAGGGATGTCCAAATTTAAGGATTTGGACATCTCTGACGGTATTTTCAAAATGAAAGATGGACGTCCATCTTTTTTTCGAAAATACGGTTTTCCCCACCCCTGGATTTGGATGTTTTGCAAAGACGTCCAAATCGCAACTTGGACGTTTCTTTCAAAAATGCCCCTCCACTTCACCACAATATTTGCCCAACCACATATATACTCATGCATGTCCTCCACAAATATGGACAGACAGGCCTCAGAGACCGTGAGAGCTGTGTACAGATGTTTGACATCTCACTGTGAGCCCAACTCATCAAGCATTGCTGACAATTATACAACTTTACAGATCCTTAGGTATGCACATGTGATTGTAAAGAATCACAATTGAGCAGGTCCTGGAAGGTCACAGAAAATGATGAACACATATGCCTTGGCTCAAACTATTTTTACGAGGAAGGAATTGGGGATAAGTAGGCATTGCTGAGTCATCTACTATTCAGTACTGGGATCAGTAGGAGAGGCGAGACCACATATGCACCCCCATAATATTCTGCAGAACACCACTGTGCAACACAGGCACAGGGCCACCCCCAGCCCCACTAGTATGCCAGGCCAATGTGTTCTTTTGGGCAACAGAATGCTGTCTTCCAGGAAGAACCAGTAACAGCCCAATGTCAAACCTCATACCAGGCATCTGTTCCATAGTACCATTGGGACAGACCTGTGTACATGTGGTAGATGTAATGGGAGGGGGATGGTACAACAGGGCAGCGTCCTTCATTGCTAGATATGTGCTGGCAAACAAGGCCATAGAACTCAACTATGTGACACCCTAACAGAACATTGTAAGCTCAAGAGCAGACCAATTATATTGGTCAGTATGCTAACTAGGGACCCAATATTCAGACCGTGGGAGTTAGCCTGGCTAACTCCTGTGGTTGGCATTGAGCCTGGATATTCAATGCCGAATCATTTCCGGTGACCAGTATTGAATATCCAGTTTATCTATGATTGGTTCAAACTTAAACAGAGAAGCCAATATTCAGCGCTAGCCAGTTAATTTTGAACTAACCAAAGATAGCCCTTGTATTCACGTGTCCAAATATGGCTACCAAACTCAAGCGGAAAGTCGGTGGATAGCTGGTTATATTGCATGATATAACTGGCTATCCACTAGCTGCTACCCATGTATTTTCAGTAGGTCATAGCCGGTCATATGCTGCAGAAAATTTGTGGATAGCCAGTTATGGGGCATTTAACCAGCTAGATGCTGATCCTGGCCAGTTAAATGCTTTTGAATATCTGAGGATGGTGGTGGTGGTGGGGTAGATCTTATTGCATAAAATAGGATCTAAGCTGGTAAAAGGGTAGTCTTTCTTTTTTGCAGGAAATGGTCATGCGGCAAGTAAAGCACTTACAGCGTGGCCATTTCGGAGGGAGCCCTTACCACCACCCTGATTACCGCTGGATATTTATTTTTGTAGCGCCAGATATGATGACACACTGGGGAAGTGAAGTATTGCCAGGCTGCTATGGTAGCCTGGCGGTACTTCCTGTTTAGTGAGCTTTGTAAAAGAGGCCCCTAGATAATTATTGATACTTAAAATTTCCTTGAATAACAGCTGGCAAATATTTCCTTCCTTCAGGGCTCTTTTACTACTGTGGGGCCCTTTTACTAAAGCTTAGTACATGATAACAGAATTAGCATGTGCTAAATGCTGCACATCCTATTTTACATCTATGGGCCACATGGCACTTAGCACACGCTAATGTTCATTTGCTTGCACTAAGCTTTAGTAAAAGGGTCGCTAAATTAGAATGGTGGCACGGCTACGATATCTTATCTACCTTCTGGGCCACTTTTTGTTCTTTTCACTTCCTCTCCTGATGATAGTACTTGTATTTTCCAAAAGGCAAACATAAAGGGCTAGATTCCATATATGGTGCCTGGAAACTTCGCATGGAAAAAAAAATATGCCTAGGCGGATTCTCTAAAGTCCGCCTAAATTTTATAGAATAGGCTTAAATTTCTGCATGGTATATGGAATACGCCGAGCACCTCTCCATGTGACCAAATTTAATCGTGGCCATTTATGCCATGTTTTAATTGGTGTAAATCCCGACACCTAAATTAGGTGCAGAGTGGGTGTATTCTACAGCAATGTGAATAGATTTTAGAAATGCCCATGCCCCACCCATGGCCATGCCTCCTTTTCAACTATGCATCTTAGAATTTACACTTACTACATTACAGAATAAGTTTAGCGAGTTGTGTGTGTAATTCCTAATTAATGCCAATTAGTGTTGATAATTTCTTGATAGCATTCGAATTAACAGTGCTGATTAGCTAGTTAAATAATTAAGTTACATGCATTGTTATAGAATATGCTTCAATTTCCGTGCAGAAATGAAGATGCAATATATTGAATCCTGGGGAAAGGACTGATAATCAGCGAGATATTGCTAACAAACAATGGAGTTAGGAGACTAGATAATTATGTCAGTGCTACTGGATATGCACAGCACTGTATAGTGATGATAATTATGTAGGTATCTGGAAGATATTTTAATAACAGGTTGCTAAGGTTTTGAGAGCAAGCAGACTTGAACTTCAGACTTTCAGCCCATGCCTAGCTTTGTCTTGTATTTCTACTTTAGTATTTTTCTTATCCAATTATGCCCTTAAAAATCGTATAAACCAATAACTCCTGAATTCTATAAAAGTAGCTATAAATTTGTGTATGCATTTTAATTGAACAAGCCAATTAGTGCCAATAATTGAATGCTAACACTCGATTACTGGTGCTAATTGGCACTAATTAAAATGTACACAAGGATCCAAAAGAGGGCGCAGCCATGGGGGTTTCATGGGTGGCTTAGGGGCATTTCCACAATTTATGCACATTGTTGTAGAATAAAGGGGATCAGCATAGGGATTTACACCAGGGTTTTGCTGGTGTGAATGGTCATTCCTAAAAGTAGTCACAGTTCTCGGTGCTAAGCGCTACTTTACAAACAGCGCCTAACTTTGAACACCATTTATAGAATAGCACTAAGTGCTATTTTTTGTGCTGATTTTTTAGGCACCATTTTTTGAATTTAGTCCTAAATGAAAAAAAAAATGAAGAAAGTCTCCAAAATGTATAAAAATTAAACGAGAAAACCTGCAAATGGCACAGCAAAAGACATAGCAAAAAACAAACAAAAATCTATTTTGTCTACACATCCCTGTAGAATACTTTTAGTTATGCACATCTCTCCCCAATCTAGGCACAAGCATTTACAGCAGTTCTAAGGCTGGACTAAGTGCTCATTGCTATACCCAGTTACACTAATATTCTATAAAGGAAAGATTGGAACTAGTTCTATAAAGAAAAGTAGCACCTAATGGATGCCTTCTTGGAGCCCACAGAGAGGTTTTAAATGTTTTTTTGTTGCCTCTTTCCCTTATCATGCAACTGAGGGGGGTCTTTTACAAAGCCGCACTAGCGTTTTTAGTTCACAGTAAAAATCAGCTGGTGGTAAACGCTGAGATGTCCATTATATTCCTATGGGCATCTTTGCATTTACTGCCAGCTGATTTTTGCTGCAAGCTACAAATGCTAGCATGGCTTTCTAAAAGGCCTCCTTAATGCTGGAATTCCTTACCCTCTACACTGAGGACAGAATCTTCTTATCTTAGATTTAGAAAGCCTTTGAAATCCTATCTATTTAGAAAATACATTAACCCCCCTGATTATTAAGCTGCGCTAGCAGCTGTTGTGCGCTAATGTCAACACAGCCCATTCATTGTGAATGGGCTGTGTTGGCTTTGCTGTGCAGCAGCTTCTAGCTCAGTTTAGTAAACAAGGGGGTAATTGACTGGTTTTAAATTGGTAAAATGTGTCTTTAATGATTAAGCAGAGATGGGTTGCTTTCTGATTTTTCAATTTCTTTGTAATCTGTACTAAGTTTAAACTATAATCATGGATATTATGCTCCCTAAAATTTTTAAATTTTGTAATCTGCACTAAGCTCACAGGCAAATAGTGGAATAGAATTTCTCCTATTGTATTATATTGCACTCCTTTATTTATTTATGACATTATCTCCCACATTATTCCAAGAATTCTCAAGTTCAATGTGGTTTACAACAGAGATTATTCACAGCATTAAAAAAAAAGTAGGGTATCTGTGATTCAATAACAGCTGGTGGGCAAAATGGGTCCCGATCGATAGTATCAGTATCGGGTGTTCAACAGCCTGACAAGTTCCAGAAGTTAAGAGACCTTAATTATTATTTACTGTACAAAATGCACATGTTGATATTTTGAAAATGTTTTGAATTAGCAAGTGGATAAAATTTGACAAAATATTTTTGCTTTAATAAAACTAGTGAAGGTACGGAGGAGGTTTTGGCCAATGATGAGCATAGGTCCGGTGAGTGCTTTGAAGACATTGGACGTGAAGTAAGCCCCAGCACCCGGGCAGTTTGAGGTCTTTTCCTCCTCTTAGTTCCTTTTAGCTCTTCTCAGCTCCGAAATAAGGAGAGTGTGTAGAGTCTATGGTTTGATTGTCTAAAATCTATAGAAGAGTGCAATATACGTGGATATGCAGACTTAGCCAGATATCAGAGTTTTCTATTCCGCTATAATTCTAGAAGGATTCGAAGTGGTTTACATTTTTAACACAATTGCAATAATACAGGAGAGAATTACATAAGGACAGAGCAATTAAAAAGACAACAAAAAATAGAAAAACAAGCAGTTTCAATGTTCGCAAAAAGCTCAAGGTCCTCTCTGTAGATGGAAAAGTTAGTAACTCAATTAAACCCTCCAGAGTTTGAACTCAAGATCGACTTAAAAATCAAGCAAAGAATTTTAAAGTCAACCTGTTTACTTATCATTAGCCAATAAAAATCTTGATAGATGAAGGAAACACTATAAAAGTGCCCATTTGCACTAATCAGTCTGATAACTGTGTTCTGCATCAATTGTAGATGTTTCAAATTTGTCACTGAGTAGAGAGGTGTGGTAGCCGTGTTAGTCCACTTTTAAAGGTAATCAATAGAAATTAAACAAAATAAAACATGGAAAAGAAAATAAGATGATACCTTTTTTATTGGACATAATACATTTCTTGATTAGCTTTCGAAGGTTGCCCTTTCCGATCTGACGTTATGTCCAATAAAAAAGGTATCATCTTATTTTCTTTTCCATGTTTTATTTTGTTTGATTTCTATTGATTACCTCTAAATTTGTCGCTGAAACTGAAGAATAAAGTGAATTACAGTAGTCCAATTGTGGTAAAGCTATCTCCTGCTGAATATCGCTGGAAAGCTGGTTATGGGGAATTTAACCAGCCAGGTGCCAATCCTGCCAGTTAAATGCTTTTGAATATGGGGAGGGGGTATATAGAACAAACACTGAACACATGCAACAGTTATTCACCCAGCCTACCATTGACCAATCCCTGAAACCGTTCTGAAGGCATGGTGAAAAAAGTAAGTTTTCAAAACTTTTGAACTTTGGAAATGAAGCTTCAGAACAAATCTCAGCCAGGAATCATTCCATAGCATAGGGACTAAAAAATTAAAAGCTGACTTATAAGTGGTCTCATAGCGGGCACGTTTGGGGAGAGGCAAAACCAAGCATCTAGAATACCACCATTTAGGTACCTTGTTGCATCTTAATACTAGGCAGCTCCTTATAGAATTACCTTAATGGCAATTGTATGATAGGACATTTAGTTTAAGAGAGCAAGCGGAAACCTATGTACGCACTGTTACAAGACATATTGCACCTATAGGTCTTTGCAAAATGCAAGTGTAAGCGGCAAAAAAAAAATACCTACATTGTAAACATGGATACTTACATCCACTCTTGAGCAGGTGTAAATATCTGTGCCTAGGTTATGCATGTGTGTGCACACATTAAAATCTACATGAGTACTTGCAGAGTCTGCCCATTAACCATTCCACCTTACTCATGAATTTATACAGTTGTCATATTTCCTCTGTCATTTTCAAGCTAAAGAGCCCTAACCTGTTTAGCCTTTCTTCATAAGGGAAATGTTCTAGCCTCTTTATCATTTTTGCCAGCCTAATGTGAATCTTTTCTAGTTCTTTTTCCTTTTCTGAGATGGGGCTTAGAATAATCTATTTTCAGCTTCCACATTATTCCTCTGATCATACTGTGATCAATGAATCATATCTTTCCAAGGAGATCAGCTAACGATATGGTATGAAAATATTCAGCACAACCACTCCATGAATGTTTTTTCCATTATCAAGTTCAAGTTTATTTGACATACCGCCTACCAGTAGAAACCTAAGTGGTTTAGAAAATTGTATGGGAGAAGGGGAAGACATGGACAAAATAAATGAGATAAAGGCAGGCAGCAAAAAGAGACAGGTGGGAGAGAAGGGCAAAGGCAGCAACAAAACATGGGCAGATGACGGTTCAAGAAAAAAAGTGTACTGATCAAATCTGGTACAAGGTGAAAAAGCACAGCAAATAGTTTCAAAGCTTTGTGTGTTTAATCAGTTTTCTCTGCCTATAGAAACTCAACAGTAGTTCCTGTGGAAGAAGCAAGCATAAGCATTTTCAATTTAGAAGTGTTTTAAGGTTGCCATTTAGCAAGAATTCTGTAAAATTCAAGGTAAAATAAAGATTTCTTATTATAATAGTATTTGAACAGGTGGAGGGGCATTTTTGATATGACCTCTAAATCCTAATTTGGACGGCTTAGTAAACAGGGCCCCAAATGTACAGGAAGATACTGGGTATAACCCTAACAGTTCAAGATGAGGTTTTGCAGTGAATTCACATTAATTTTGGCTATTAACACTGAGTAACTGCACAATTTTAATGCATCTTAGTAAATAAGGGCTTTAATGTTTTGCTAAAGCTTCAGGGAATTTACAGGCCAAAGACATCAGCAAATGCTAACTACTAGATAGACAAAGAAGCTGACAGCTTCTACAAAGAGCTGATTGTAGTGAAAAAGCATCTGTGTGAAATGCAGCCATTGCAACTATGTACAGCTTTATAAAACCACTGTCCTGACTTTCTCTTGATCTCACCCCCCCCCCCCCCCCCGGCATTTGTAGCATTTATACAAATTAACCACCCAATATTGAGCCTGCAGTGGTCAGCATTTTGTTTTAATGCCAGCCATTGTGGGTAAATAAAAATATCCTGACAGCCCTGATCGGTTGCACTATGTAGCTAGTATCAGGCAAGTTCCCACCCAGATAGTTCCCACCCACCAATTTCCCCCGGGACAAATTCCCACCAAGGACTTCACCCCCCGTGGACATTTCCCACCCTCTCTAGCCTGTAGCTTCTTTCTTGTATCCCCCACATGAACTGCACTTTGTATATATCTATTTATTTATTTACTTATTTATGACATTTAGATCCCTGATTAAACATGAATTAGGTTCAAATCTAGTTTAGAGGGTGTGGGGGGCATTCCCCCCCCCCCCCCACACACACACATGAATTGCATGTCTGGAAGGGGAAAGGGATGTGTGAAATATAATGTTGTTTGTGGGGGGTCAGGGTGCATTGGCCCCCCAAATGATGTGGAAGAGAAAAGGGAAGGATATTATTTGTCCTAGTGTGTTTTTTAGGTTATGGGTGGGAATTGTCCTCCCTGGTGTGGTGGAAATTTGTTCAGTGGGAATTATCCTAGGTGGGAATTGTCCAGATGGGAATTGATGGATGGGAGCTGTCCGGTGGGAACTGTCCAGGTAGGAACTGATCTAGAACCATGTAGCTAGCAGAGATATTCAGACGGCTATCTGGATAAGGGGACCCCGCAGTTTTGATTGTGAGGGTGTATAACATTGACTGAGTCAGAGGAAGGAATGGATGGATAATAGGTATGGAAAAGGTGGGGAGGGAGGGGCGGGTAAGAAAGGAGGAATGGAAAGGAAGGGTTGAAAGGGTGAATGGTATATTATAGTAGGATAGCAACTAGAAAGAAGCGGATTGGAAGATTATGAATGGTGTTTGATTGGTGGTTGGCATGGAGATGGCTTGGGGAAAGCTGAAAGGTTCTAGCTAGTGGTTTTTTGTTAATTTTTGGGTGGGCAGGAGCAGGGGTGGGTGGCTGGGGTGGTTAGGAAATTTTGCCCATTCTTACCCACCCTATTGGTCTTATACGTCTGTTGTTTTGGTTTGTTATGTTTTGTCTGGTGTTAGGAGTGGTAGTGGGTTAGGGGTGGGGGGTTAGTATTTTGTTGAGGTTAAATTTTCTTGTCTGGGGTTTGAGAGTGGGGGTCGGTCGCAGCTTGTAGTTGGCGGGATTTGAGGAGAGAAAGAGGCTCCAGATGTGGTGAAGTTAATATTTGGTTAAAAGATGTTTGTTTGATTAAAGAGTAACTCGTGGGTGGAACTGCCACGAATGAACTGTGGTTTGAAGGTACCGTGAGTCACATGGACTGAAGGGGGATAATTGGGGATAAGGTACGGAGCTAGTTTCGTTACCGAATGGCTCCGAATTGTTCAAAAGTGCTCTGGGGATGCCAACATTTTACTGGAAGAAGTTAATGTATTGTGTTAAAGTTAAAGTAATATCACTGAATTATATAATTTTAATAATCTGTGGCCAAATTTATGCCAAGAAAGACTGGTAGTGTTATTTGTTGAAGTTAGGTGAAGGAGGGGAAAATGAATGACGATGTGCGAATGTCAATGTTATGTTAGAACAACCTTTTTGCTGGCCTTAACTTTATCCGGATAATTATCTCATTAGTGGTCTGAATATTGCAGCTAACAGGGCAACCTCTGGTTATGCCCAAGCTCCACCCTTGGACTGCTCCAGCGCTATTTGGATAGTGCTAAGGCCATCAGAGAAAATATTCAATAGAACTATTTTCACTGGCACTTATCCAAGCCAGATAAGTCCCCTAAACTATTACTTTAACCTGGTGACTTTCAGAATTATTTTGTTTTATTACAATCCTGTTCCTGATTTTAGCACTGTTTCTGCTAATTCCCCTCACAAACTGATAACGGAGCCATTGGCTAGTTACTTGTACTTACCCCTAGGAAATGATCCCCTGCAAGGAGAGCCCTTGCTTTGTGACTAACTGTTGGGTGGAGGAGAAGCCCTTACAAAAATTGTTGCATATGGTGACATCTTAAACACCTGCAGTATTGATGACTCATAGCAGTGAGAATCATGCCCAAACCCACTGGGATGGGCTGTCATTTGAATGAGTACACACTATTAATGATATTTGTTTTGAAACAAAAGAAAAAAGAAAATTTTCTGGATGCCCATTCCTAAAATGTAGTAGTTTGTTCATTTCCTTAAGGAGGAGTGGCCTAGTGGTTAGGGTGGTGGACTTTGGTCTTGGGGAACTGAGGAACTGAGTTCAATTCCCACTTCAGGCACAGGCAGCTCCTTGTGATTCTGGGCAAGTCACTTAACCCTCCATTGCTCCATGTAAGCCGCATTGAGCCTGCCAAGAGTGGGAAAGTGCGGGGTACAAATGTAATAAAAATTTCCTTAATACTATGAAACACCTGTGTCTTGCACAATAAGAACATAAGAATAGCCATACTGGGCCAGGCCAATGGTCCATCCAGCCCGGTATCCTGTTGCCAATCCAGGTCACCCGTACCTGGCAGAAACCCAAATAGTAGCAACATGCCATGCTACCAATCT
Source organism: Microcaecilia unicolor (assembly GCF_901765095.1). Classification (NCBI taxonomy): domain Eukaryota; kingdom Metazoa; phylum Chordata; class Amphibia; order Gymnophiona; family Siphonopidae; genus Microcaecilia; species Microcaecilia unicolor. The sequence goes on along the minus strand of NC_044039.1, from coordinate 156,379,283 downwards.
TAGGGTAAGCAGTGGCTTCCCCATATCTGTTTCAATAGTAGACTAAAACAGAGTTGGAAGAATGTTTGAAAAGCCTCTGTAATGTGTCACCATGTTGCTTGAGAAGCCATACTGTATTTGTGGTGCAAATGTATATTATAATTTCTGAAAATAGTATGCATTGAGTTGGTAAGGAGAAATATTGTAAAAGGTATTCATCTCCAAGGGTCTGTGGCTAATGTTGAACACTCTTAACAATGTGCAAAGTTACTGTGTAAAGTTACACTGTTTCAGCATGGAGGCTTTAGACCAGTCTGGGATTTCTTGGTGTATTATGAGACCCGCAATGTTGGATAGAATCAGAGACTGCAAATGTCACACTGCATTAGGATGTAAGTTTAAAATTAGGACTGGCCAAAAAAAAATCTTCCTTCTGGAACTGGACAATTTGGTAGCTCCATAAATTATATAGTATTCACAACTGTATAGTGAACGTAACACATTAAACCTGTCAAAACCATGAATGCACATAGAATATTGGTTCAGGTCCAGGAAGCTACTTGTGTATTAGTAAACTTGCCTAAGAAAAATTTGCAGTATATTAGATATTTTGGGCTAACGTGGTAATGTAGTAAATGATGTTAGATAAAGACCTGTATGGTCCATCCAGTCTGCCCAACAAGATAAACTTATAGCATGAGGTATGACGTTATACTACATATGTATACTTGATCTTGATTTGTCCTTGCCATTTCAGGGCATAGACAGAGGTCTGCCCGGCGCTGGCCTTGTTCTTCAGCTTCTGAAGTTGTCATCAAAGCTCCACACCAGCTCATCCAAATCTGTTCAGCCATGATCAGGGTCACAGATCACAGAAGTCTGCCAAGCACTAGCTTAGCTTCCCAATTACTGGTATTGCGATCTAATCGCTGCTAAGCTTGTTTGGTTCCATGCCTTCTATTTACTGAAGTACGCTACTGAGTTACTGTGCACTAAACAATGTTTACACATTCTGTTACTAAATAGGTCCCTATACATACAATGAAACCTGTGGTAAATAATCTGCATGCTTTATGTATATAGGGCAATAAATAGCATTCTATGAGTACCTTTACCAGTTGGTTGTAACAGTATTGAAAGGGAATGTTTGTGCATCCCTTCCCTTTGAAAACTAATTGAGAAAAATATCCTCAAGAGATTTTCACCTGCTTTTTTTTTGTGCTCAAATAAATTGACAAATGAGCTCAGAAATATCAATTATTGGGTGCTAACAAACAATTACTGATGTTAATTGGCAGCATTAAACATTTGCAACTGCATCTCACTGCACACTATTCTATAAAGCATAGCGCATAACTTCAAATCGAGTATATCTGAAAGGGGGCATGGCCATGAGCCTATCAGGGGTATTCTAAAAAGTTCTGTGAAGATTTACAGAAGTCGCTCAATGAATGCCTAGTTAAGTGCTGGCATTTACACCTGCTTGTACCAGGTGCAAGTATGACACCTAAAAATTAGGTTCAAGATCTGCTCCGAGTGCTATTCTATAAAGTGCATGTTTATTCTGTCATTTATACATAAAGAATGCCTTCATAAAATTACCCCTATATTTAACTTGTCCCTATCCCCCCACCTGGAAGTTACTCAGATTATGGAGAGAATGTCTGGTGTAACATCGTACAGTGTGGGTATTGTACTTATTCCAGGAAATACATTATGAGATTAGTTACTGTGCAGAAATGACTTTTACAGGCCAGACTGACTGCATTTTCAATGCCATGACTTAGAAAGTGTAAATCTGGGCTTTCAAAATTAGAATAAACTATTTTTAGCATATAGCCTTGAAAACAGGGGCTACTTACATATGCTGATTTTTAGGACTTTCCTCTGTTTATCTTTTCATCTAATAGTAATGTGCAAGACAAAAAATTTGACTTTCAGTCGTTCGCTGTACACTCTCCCTTCTGTTGTCCTGGAGCATTCTTTCCATCATATCAGTAAACCAATTCAATGCACAGTAGACAAGAAGCACATACACTGTATCATATCAACTCATAGTACATCAGGTCTGTCACACCATTATGTATGAAATTGGCCAAGGGGATTTAATGTAAGAAGTGACCTAACTCAAAGCAGATAAAAATCAGACTTCTTATGCTATCTTACAAGGAAACATATGCAGTGCTCTGGTAAACCACCTCTGACTTGTTTCTCATACATTGATTCCTTTTTTTGTGTGTTATAAGTATTACAAACATTTTATGATGATATCACTGTCTATGAGACATAAGACACACAGAGTCGAGTCACTGAAAGCTGCCAAAGCTCTTTTTAACAGCAGTGCAGTCACTAATGATTCAAGGATGCTGAACACTAAATCAGGCATACACATGCACTAAACAATTAGCATTCATGCACATAACTGTGGAAATAGATTGATAATGAACTCTTACCAACCCAGTCACGGAGGAGGTAATTTTTAAACTGTGGCACTTGAGGTCCCATGAGCATATTATACCTGTTGGCCTTCAAGCAAATTTTCAAAGGAAAACTCCTGAGAAAGTTTCCCATTGAAAATTTAGGCTGGCAAGGAAACTAAGGGGCCCATGCGATAAACATTGATATGCATCTTAAAGCCCTTTTTATTCACATTAAAAAGTAATGTGCTCTACAGGAAGGACTCAGCATGCTCATTAAAAGGATCCCAGATGATGATGTTAGCCTCTGCATGTTAAAATTAAATTGGAAGCACATTCAACTGAAGGAAATTTATATGCAAATGACAGGATACTGAGTGCTTGGTAAGTAACATTGTATGTTGACTCTCCAATCTATTTACTGAATGCTTGGGCTGAGTGTAAACTAGTTACCATGTGTAAAGTGGATCCTCTTTTCTCAGCGGTTGCAGCTCTCCACAACCTGAAGACACCTTCCAGTACTGCTCCTTTTTCCCTCAGAACAATGAAGCTTTTTATTGCCTAGGAGGGGCTTCCCTCCTTCACTCAGTTGTGGCACCCAAAACACAAAACAAAGCACAGTTATCGTTCACCTTTTTTCAGCCGGTTAGTTGCCCAGTCCCGGCTTCCACAACTGCTTCCTCTCCCTCCCTCCTGGGGAAGAGTAGCAGCAAATAATAAAAAAAAAGAAAAAAAATACCCTGTTCAGTGTAGCGGGGTTTTCCAAAACACAGTTCAGTTCTAGCCAAGCTTCAAAACACAGCTCAGTTTAGCCAGGCTTTCAAAACACAGTTCAGTTCTAGCCAAGCTTCAAAAACATAGCTCAGTCCAGCTAGGCTTTCAAAAAAAACAGCTCAGTTTAGCCAGGCTTTCAAAACACAGTTCAGTTCTAGCCAAGCTTCAAAAACATAGCTCAGTCCAGCTAGGCTTTCAAAAAAAACAGCTCAGTTTAGCCAGGCTTTCAAAACACAGTTCAGTTCTAGCCAAGCTTCAAAACACAGCTCAATTTAGCCAGGCTTTCAAAATACAGTTCAGTTCTAGCCAAGCTTTCCAAACCACAGCTCAATTTAGCCAGGCTTCCAAAAACACAGTTCAGTTCTAGCCAAGCTTGCAAAACACCCAGTAATGGCTTTGCGCGGGCTCAAAGCCTAGGGTCCCACCCTCTTGGTCAGTCATACTCCTACCTGACCTCCTCCCGCATGACCCGGCTTGGCCCCGCTACTTCCTTGGCTTTCGTTGAGCCAGAGCTGAAAAGTCCATCGGCTCTTCCAGGGTGTTCTCCAATTCAGTCAACTCCATAGGGCAAGGCTCACTCTCTGCCTCTCTCTCCTCAGGAGCCCAATCCATATTCTCCTCGCCCCGCCCTTCTCCCAGCTGCTCACCCTTTTTTTCATTAAAGCTCTTTGGTGGCTCTTCTTTCTCCACCCACCTGTTCCACCACCTCTTCCACCCGGTTGGAGAATCAGCCTTATTCCTTCCCCTGCGGCCCTCCTCTGGAGACTCCTGGGAATGCACATAGTTTCTCTTATCCCCGGTCTCCCTTGGGGCATGCTGGGAGTTGTAGTTCTTTATTTCTAGTTTTTTCCTGGGGAATGCCTGCCTATAACGGGGGTATTCTGGCCTATCCCAGGGTTCCTTTGGGGCCTGTCCTACATACTCTTTACACATGATAGTAAGTGAATGAGATTATTAGTAGTAAAGACGTCTTCCTTTCCTCCCTCCCTTCTATGGCAACATCCTTCCACACTGGGGCATCCTTTTCACTCCAGCAGTAAGAAAAATCCTTGACCGGGACACTCATCTTTAAATATCCTCTGCTACAATCTAAAAGCCCTTGAGCCACAAGATGCTCCAAGCCACAACCAAATGGCCTCCTGCATCACATATCTGCAAAAATCAAAAATCAAACGTCCCATATGTAATATTCATCGTCCCCCTCTCCCAGAATCTGCAGCTCTCTTTAAATCAATGCATCCCAAATTGCAAGAGGCTACCCCATCACAATCCAGACCTATGAACACTTCAACCCTGTATGCAATGTTAATTTTGTGTGAACGGCACCACTAAGCATGGGATTGGAGTGAGTTACTGCTAGTGGTACCATTCAAAGAGAATTATTGTGGCTAGAAGTACTGCCTTCTCTCCCGTTTTGAAGAACTAAAGGGATCTTTTACTAAAGCTTAGCTCGAGTTATCTGCAGCAGGGTCCATTTTATTCCTATGGGGACTTAAAACAGTGAGTTTGTATATGCCTGAAGGAAGATGTTAATGTGCATGTGTGTACTTTCTGTGGAGTAATTTTAAATGAAAAGGTATGCATATACTCTCCCTTTTAAAATTGGTCATCTCAATATTTAGCTAACAATATGAATGGGATAAAACAAATAAAATCAAGCCAAAAAATGAATACGAGAATTAGTAAAGGCTAAATTCAAAAGATCAATGATACAAACTTTATTCAATTATACAAAATATATATAAATGCAACTAAAAATCTTTTGAGGTCTTTTGGGACAGTTAAGATGAGTTATTGCTAATTGGGTGGTATGCGCTGATAAACCTGATTTAGAGTAGGTAGGTAGGTAGGTATTTTACCTGTCTAGTTAGCTTTCAGGATTTTATTGTGCTCAAAGTTGTATTTATATATTTCTGTATAAGTGAATAATTCTTGTAAATATTCAACTAGTGACAGTCAGTGTTTCTTTAAACGCTTACCTCCGCTGGCTAACTTAGATTTGTATATTTGGTGAAAGACCATATTCAGGCAGTAAATATTCGCATCATCAGTGGTGCCCAAAGTTATGCGGATATGGTTGATATCAGTGCTGAACCTACATAGCTAACCAGGCAAAGTTAGCACTGCCTTTTGTACAGTCTTCTTTGTGTAGCTATACAGGCACTGGCACTAAATATTTCTAGTGCCTGCATAACATACACTGAAAGAGAAAAACAATCAAGCACTCACCAAAAAGTGGAGAAAAAAGGGCTCAGTAAAGATTTGAGTGCAGTAGTCATGACACAGGATTGCTACCCCTGATGCAGCATCGGCGAAACAGGGAATCCCTGGACAAGTTGGTATAGCTTTACACTGGATAAGAAGATAAGTGGACTATGACTTTGCTACCAATATGATATTATTTGGTTTAAACAGTGACTATTATTCTACTTTTCTGTGGATATATACATGCATTTGTCACTCTGAGTTTTGGAAAGCTGTTAGCACCCTGTGAGAGTGGAGTTTTTTTTTCAGGCCATAATGGTGAGCAGTGCTTAAGCCTTATAACTTTGGTTGGCTGGGTGGTTTTACGGATGCCTTTTTTCTCCACTTTTTGGTGAGTGATTGATTGTTTTTCTCTTTCAGTGTATCTTTGCATGTACTATTAATATAATACATTTTTGAGAGATTTTCTGACTTAATATTTGAGCTTGTGTGAATTTTTTACTAATAGGAGAGTTCCACGGTAGTCAGAGCTGATAGAGGCTCACACCTCTTTACTCATCTCGAGTATTCAAAACACATGAATTATATTTATTTAACCCTTCCTGTGCAACTATCCCAGGTTCAACTCATGTTTGAAAATCCATAACTCTATATCTATTCGTCTCTCTCTTGCGATATAGATAGATATATCTAGATCACAGGTAGGCAACCTCAGTCCTTGAGGACTGCAATCCAGTCAGATTTTCAGGATTTTCCCAATGAACATGCAAAAGATCTATTTGCATGCGTTGCCTCCATTGTATCTAAATAGATCTCATGCATATTCACTGAAGAAATCCTGAAAACCTAACTGGGTTGCAGCACCCCTGATCTAGACAAATAGGTATCTTTAAGCCTCCTTTCAGCTTGCATGTGTTCCAAACTGTCCTCTTAATGCAGGATGAAGCATACTTATTTCAGTCAAGAAACTTAAATCAGATTGGAAATAGAGGTTATGAACTAAGGGCTCCTTTTACTAAACGATGGAGAGCCCAACGCGGGCTCACCGCTCACTATACTGGAAGTACTGCCGGGCTACCACAGCAGCCCGGGGGTACTTCCCACCTCTAGTGCCAGAGTGTACCCGGTGATAATTGGGCAGTTCTGTGTGCTGTCCTGTTATTGCCAGGTTAACGCGGGAACCCTTACTGCCACCTCAATGGGTGGCGGTAAGAGCCCCCCCCCACACACACACAATGGATACATGGTAAGTGCTTTACGTGCTGCATGGCCATTTCCTGCAGGAAGGCAAGACTTCCCTTTTACTAGATGAGGTAAAAGGGGGGCCTTGGCCCATGTGTAAAACACGCGCAGATGCCAGCACCGGCCCCTTTTTGCTACAGGTTGGTAAAAGGGGCCTTAAATTCTATAAATGGTGCCAAAAAAGCAATATTCAGCAAACCACGCTCAAAGTTAGACACTGTTTCCAGAATAGCGCTTAGCACTGGGATCCACAACTACTTTTTTTTACACCAACTGAACCTTGGTGTAAATCCTTGTACCTAAACTAGGTGCATATCCCCCATATTGTACAACAATGTGCATAAATTGTGGGAACCAGTACCAACAAAAGAGGCTTTTCAGGTCTGCAGCAAACAGCAAGGAGTAGAATACTAAGCAGACCAGGAGTCCAGAAACTTCTTTACTGAAAAAGACCTAACGTGGCCACGTTTCACCAAAATGGCTGCATCAGAGGTTGAACAGAACACAAATCTGAGGTAAAAGTAATACCCCAGCGGACAAATGCATATCCAAGATTGCAAACAGCAGTCCTTGGGAAATAAAGCAGCAGTGAGCGTCAGGGCAGCACTCTCCTCTCTTCTCTTTCTGTTAACCCCTGATGCAGCCATTTTGGTGAAACGTGGCCAAGTCTGGTCTTTTTCAAAATAAAAAAGTTTCTGTACTCCTGGCCTGCTTTGTATTCTACTCCTAAATTATGGGAATGCCCCTGACCTGTTCATTACCTTCCCCATGGTTGTGCCTCCTTTCTGGAGCCAGAGCCACATGTAAAATTTACGTGTTGATCTAGGTACATAAATATGCACACTTATATTTCAATTAATACCAATTAGTACTGATAATTGATGGAGCCTAATTAGCACCAGTTTTCTGAAAAGTAATTATTCAGGTTGTCAGTGAAGGAGTAACTGCCATCCTAATTATCATATGTAAGACTGCTGACACAGAAGCACATGATGGGGGTAATTCTATAAGTGGGCATCTCCATTTTATTTTTGTAATAGGGCTTTTATTATATTTTTATTTGTAAACCTCTTTGATGTCTTGTGAATGGCACTATATTGAGGATTTAAGGGAAATTATCTGGAAAATTATTCCAGGTATATATATATATATATATATATATATATATATATATATATATATATATATATATATATATATATATATATATATATATATATATATATATATATATGTACATATGGGGGGAATTCTATAAATGAAATTCAAAAATGGGCATCAGGAAAGATCAGCACTCAGCACTATTCTATGAAGGGCGCCACACTTATGCCAGTGAAACCTGGTGTCAATCCTGGTGCCCAAATTGGGCGCGGTGACCCATTATCTATAACATTGCATGCAACGTTTTGGAATGCCCTTCACCCACCCATGCCCCTCCCATGTCCATGTCCTCTTTTGGGTTGTACACTATGGGATTTAGGTGCCCAGCATTATAGAATATCATGCAACCAGATGCACGATCTGTCATGGAGTCAGGGAAGGTGGGCTGCTGCTGGATACCAGCTAGTGGCAGGCGAACCACCCAGGCAGGACAAAGCACTAAGGCAAATTCCAGGCCAGGTAGAGCTGGAGCCAAGCAGGGCTGGGCTGGAGTCAGGCAAAGCTGAGGCTGGAAGCAGGAAGGGCTGGCACTGCAGCTGGGATGGAAGCTGAAGTTCGAGCAGAGCTGGAACTGGAATTGAAGACAAGCAGGGTTGGAAGTGGAACTGAAGACAAGCAGGGCTGGAACTAGAGCTGAAGGCAAGCAGGACTGGAACTGGAGCTGAAGGCAAGCAAGAGTGAAACTGAAGCTGAGGTCAGGAAAAAAAACAGGTCAAATCCAAATAGGAGACACCAGACCAGGCAGGTACAAGGAGGCAGGGGACCTTGTTGCAAAGGCAATGCATGAGAGTCCCATGGTTCCTTATATATGCCCTCACTAATAATTTCACAAACTCTGGTGCCCTGGAATAAGCCTTGGAACACACTGAAGAACACAGCAAGGGCACCAGAAAGAGGCTAGAATACTGGGGCATCAGACTGATGCTTGGATAGACTTTGGAGTGAGGTTTGGAAAACAGGGAAACAGGCATCAGAGGCATCAGTGCAGGAGGAATGTAGTGCCAGGGAGGCAGTCTGGAGAAGCCACAGAGCCTGACCATTGGAAGAACAGGTGAGTCAGGATGCAGGGGCACGGCCACTGCTGTGACACACACAGATCCTAATCTGTTCCAATTAACATCAATAATTGGTTGTTAGCATTCAGTTATTGATGGTTAACAACTCATTGGACAATAAAGTTGTGCATGTCTCTTGGGAGTACACACAAATTTGGTGCCCAAATCTGGATATCATATATAGAATCGGGTGGATGTTGTTAAGGTAGAGAAGATAGGTCACAAGACGCCCCCAACTTGTTACATGTAACTGGCCAAAATTACTAATTAAAAAAAAGCAAGCATATGAATGTTGATAAAAAATGTTTAACAAAAGAAAAAAAAATATTAAGGCATGATTTCAAAAGACCCTGAAGCAAATACTTTTCTGAAGTTCACTCAATTAGTACTTATTTTGCTGACATTAGTTATTAGCCACTGTTTGGTGCTGAACTAGGAAATCTGAGGAATAAAGATTGCATTGTTTCTCTGGAGTGATAGTTTTATATTGATTTCCTTCTCATGGGAATCATTGTAGTCTGAACTGCCATTATTGTGTGTAAACATGTTTTTAAAGGAAAGCTAGGAACTCAGGGGTTGATGCTTAAGTGTGGTCATTAATAGCCACATACATTTATAGCCATGGCTGAACTTAACAAACAAGGAATAGTGATCGATGCTCAAAGAAATCGCATGCAAATAAGATGAGTAGAAATTCTGCATACAGTTCGGTAGGGAAAGTGCCCATGCATTAGAACATTCAAATTACATAGATATAATGCTAATGCTTTTCTACAATACCGCCAAGAGGCCGTGCAGATATTTAGATGGGGACAAGATGGGTAGTACAGAGTCAGCTAGGATAAACAGATGGGTGGCTAAACTCAAGGCAAGTTCTTTGTACAGTTAAACAAGATTAAGAACATAAGAGTAGCCATACTGGGTCAGACCAATGGTCCATCCAGCCCAGTATCCTGTTTCCAACAGCAGCCAAGCCACATCACAAGTACCTGGCAGAAACCCAAATCTGGCAACATTACATGTTACAAATCCCAGGGCAAGCAGTTGCTTCCCCTTGTCTGCCTTAATAACAGACTATGGACTTGTCCAAACCTTTTTTTAAACCCAGATGTGCTAACTGCTGTTACCAAATCCTCCGGCAAAGAGTTCTAGAGCTCTATTCATTGAGTGGAAACATATATTTCCTCTTATTTGTTTTAAAAGTATTTCCATGTAACCAGTGGCGTACCTGGATGCAGGTCGTGAGGGGGTGCTGCCATGGACGTCTTCCTTCCCCCGACTGGTGCAGTGCTGCCATCTCCCCCCCCCCCGATGCTGCATGTGTCCCCCCCCCCCCCCGACTATTGCGGTATCACTCTACCCCTCCTCGCTTCATGCCCGCCCCACTCTGCAGGTCTTTAAATTTTGAGGCTTCCGGCAGCATCAGCAATGTAAGCGCTGCCTTTGGCCAGACCTGGAAGCCTTCTGTGGGCAGCGTCCTGCATACATGGGAAGCTGTATAGAGGAGGCTTCCGGGGCAGGCCGAAGGCTGCACTTTCATCGCTGAGATGCTGCTAATGGGCTTGGAGGCATGCAGGAGTGGAGCAGGTGTGGAGTGAGGAGGGGGAGAGCGATACTGCACTAGTCCCCGGGGGGGGGGGGGGGGGGAAGCGATGCCAGCCAGACCATAGGGAAAGGGAAAGGGGGGTTGAGAGAGGAGGATGATGTGATGCGATGCCAGATCTAAGGGGAAGAGGGGGTGGAGGCAGCGATGCCAGACCTAAGGGGAAAGGGTGGTGGAGAGAGGAAGGAAAACAATGGCAGGGGAATGAGAAAAGGGGGGTGGAGAAAGGAGTGAGAGTGGTGCTAGATCTAAGGGAAGCAAGAGGGGGAGGGAAGAGAAAGGTGGGATGCATGAGGAAGAGGAAAATGGGAAAAATCTGGATCAGGGGAGGGGGAGAATGAGATGCAGTAGTATGAAGCAGGTGATAGAGATACTGGCCCTGGGTTTGGAGTGCAGGAGAGAGGGAGAAAGATGGGTGAGGAACCTGGGAAGGGATGGGGACAGAAAGCAAATGCTGCACATGGGGGAATAGGGACAGAGACCCAGAGGGGAGGTTATGGATAGGAGAGAGAGGGAGTAAGAGGGAATGACAGTGGACATGGAAAGAAAAGAGTTTAATAGACAGGAGATAAGCAGAAGATGGATATGGATGGGGACCAGAGAGTGGAGAGATGTAAAAAGGAGAGAGGGAGGCACATGCTGGATAGAAGGGAAAGAAAAGGCAGGCAGTGGAGGGAAGCGGCAGAGAAAGCTGGCAGACACCATATGGAAAGGGGGACAGGGCAGGCGCAGGATGGAGGAAAGAGAGGGCAGATGGTGGATGAAATGGAAGGGGCAGAGAAAGCAGACAGATACTGGATAAAAGGGAGAGAGAAAGAGAGCAGATGCTGGATGGAAGGGAGAAAGTGAAGAGAAGACAAGGGAAGCAGAGACCAGAGAAGACAAAGGTAGAAAAAAAGATTGATTTATTTATTTGCTTTAGAATAAAGTAGTATTGTAGCTGTGGTGATAAATAGACTCCATACTTGTAACCTTTATTTAAGTGACATTTGTGAATAAAGTGAATTATAATAATCTAAGGGACCCTATTACTAAGCAGAGCTGAAGAGTGGCCTGCGCTATCTTTAGGACATGGGTTTCTCACGTGATGAGGCCACTTTTAGCATGGCAGTAAAATGGCTGTGAATTCTATTTTCCCCTTAATGGTCAAGTAATAACTTCCCAATTAGCGCATGAGCCCTTACTGCTACCTATTTACTAGTTGGTAAGGGCTCTCACGCTAATCGAACAGCACATGATTTACTCGTGCTACCTGATTAGCGCAGGGCAAACCTACTCTCCACCTCCAAACACACCCCTGGGCTAAAAATCATTTTATATTTTTAGCACAGAATTGGTGTGTGCTGATCCCAGAACTACTGCAGGCCACTTGAGCGCGTCCTGCGGTAGTGCCTTTTAAGCAGAAGTGCATAAATATTTCCATACTGGGACAGACCGAAGGTCCATCAAGCCCAGCATCCTGTTTCCAACAGTGGCCAATCCAGGTCACAAGTACCTGGCAAGATCCTAAAAAAGTACGATACATTTTATGCTGCTTATCATAGAAATAAACAATTGTGCCTGTGCTCTGTCGAGCATCAAAATATAACAAAATGTTTAAACACACATGAATACAAGTGTATTGCTTCTTCAGCTTATTGAGAGTGGAGTAGTCTCATATGTAACACACGATAAAGATTATTTGATTTTTCACCCAATGACTGGGTGTATTATCTGTGTGTATTGTCTAATCATTGACTGAACCTCCACCACCCTTTGCTAATCTTATATATAAAGATATATTTCTGTTTGTCAATATGCTAACATCTAATTTTATGTAGCACTTAGCTTGAACAAGTTGGTGCTCTTAAAACCCCGACAGGTCCCCGTTTCGTGGTTACTTTCTCAAGGGGGAGTCACCAGTTCTAAAACCAAAAACAAGATGCAGCACAAAGTTACTTACAAAATAGTTCTAAAGGCATATTAGTTGTATAATTACTTGTATTCTAAATAAAATTGCTGTTAGCTTACCAAGTAACAGTCTCAAGTGCAACTGCAGCATTACTCTGTCTCTCTCAAAAATGGCCACGGCGTCTTTTTGTTAGTGCTCAGCCATGCCAGCTGGTTGTGAAGCTAGCTTCAAAATAAAAGTCCTTAACACAGTCTTCAAACTAAATAAAAGCCCTGTCTAAGACTAGTATAGAAAACTGCCACTGTTGATATTCATCTTGTATGTCTCGAGCCAGCACTCCTTGATTAACCATTTGTTTGTGGCAAAAGTTTTAACATATCAAAAGATTTTTCTATATATTAGGAAAAGGAGAAAATTGAAAAACATTGGAAAAAATATGTTGAACTTGGTGCCTATTAATCACTCTAGAACTGATATGGAAATATTCCAATAACAGTGTACGTGTTTGTTATAAACCATACAACCAGAGACAAGGACTGAATAGCTCACTTCTTATATCAAAAGGGGAATATTGTGTTAGAAAAAACAACTCCACTGTGTGTAAGTGTTCAAACCCCTTGGTTCTATAGTATCCAGTGTAAAAATCCAAAGGTTTCACGCTGTAAAATTTTTCTGTTTAAATCACCTCCTCTAGTGGAGGGAATCACTTGTTCAATCACCATGCATTTAAGATCTTCGATGGTATGATTTTGCGATGTCCAATGTTGTACCATAGGTGCTCCAAAATTTTGTGCAGTAATTCGTGAACGGTGTTCAATCAGTCTCTCATGTAGTGACCTCATTGATTTCCCAATATAATATTTGTCACATGGACATTTAATGTAGTAAATAATGCCCGTGGATCGGCATGTAGTTCTGCACTTTAATTTATAACTCCTGCCGTTGCAGACGAAATCTGTCCCTTCAATGGTTGTGGGGCATGTTTTGCAACGAGGTTTCATGCATTTAAAGTGGCCAAAGTTGCCTACGTTGTCAATGGGAACCATAGGTAAAACCGCTGGACTTAAAATTTCTTTCAGATTTTTGGAACGTGAAAATGCCATCCTGATGTTATGATTTGTGAACACTGGATGTGCTTTAATGATGTCCCAATGGCGGCGAATAATAGCAGCAGTGGCCTCTCCACCCGGAGTGTATCTTGTCACAAAAGTCATGATCTGTCCATCATGTTGTGTCCGTGGTGGAGATTGAAGCAATAATTCTCTGTTGTTGTACTTGGCTCTGGTGTAGGCTCTCTTGATGGTTTTGTGTGGATAATTTCTCTGCAACAACTTAGAACCAAAAAATTTAGAATGTGCTTTGTAATCGGCATCTGTAGTACAAATACGCTTAAAGCGGAGAAACTGAGAAAATGGAAGACTTCGTTTTAATGCTTTGGGATGGCAACTGCTGTATTCTAAAAAAGTATTCCGGTCAGTGCTTTTAACGAATACATTGGTAACAAATTGCTTCTCTGCAAGAAGAATCTCAACATCAAGAAAATGTATCTTGGATTCTGACCACGTTAAGGTAAATTGGATTCTGGCATGACATTGATTCAGCCAACTATGAAATGACTGTAATTGTTCGATACTACCATACCACACAATGAATATATCGTCGATGTAACGTTTCCATGTCCCTAGCATGTCATTGTAAGGAGATCTAGCTAACCATTTATCTTCAAACTGAGCCATAAAAGATTGGCTAGAGTGGGAGCGAATGTCGCTCCCATAGCCACACCAGATTTTTGTTTATATAACTCATTTTGAAAGCAGAAAAAATTACTGCATAATGCTATTTCTGCCAGTTTACACAAAAAATCAGTGGGGACTTGATGTGGACTGGGACGGTTGTTTAAGGTTTCACCAATAACTTCTAACAATTCATTTTGAGGAATCATAGTATATAGAGATTTTATGTCAAAGGTTGCCATAATAATATGTGAATCTGGTAACTGTATATCCTGCAATATATTAAGAAAATGTGTAGTGTCCTTAATGTATGTGGGAGTTTTTTTCACCACGTCTTGAAGGAACGTATCTACATATTGGGACAAGGGTTCAAGCAGTGAGCCACGGGAAGACATTATCGGTCTTCCTGGAGGGTTACTTATGTCTTTATGAACTTTCGGTAATGTATACAGAACTGGAACGATGGGAAACCGCCTGTTCAATAATTGAACTCCTTCTTGTTTAGAAATCCTGCTTCCTCCGCCCTTGTGGTTATTGCCAGTATGTGTTCTTGGAGCTGTTTTGTGGGATCCTGATCTAATTTAACGTACGATGTCGTATCGGCCAATTGTGAATGGATCTCAGTTATGTATTGAGATCTGTCTAAAATTACAGTAGCCCCGCCTTTGTCGGCCCGTTTAAATACAATGTCAGTGTTTTTTCTCAACGATTGTAGGGCTTTACGTTCATCTCGGGTCAGGTTATCATGGAAACGGTGTGATTTATTATTATTGATGTTATGTAGCCTACCCACATCTCTTAAAACTAGCTGTTTGAACACTGATACTATAGGATCGATCGGGATGGGCGGGATCCATTGGGATTTATCTTTAACTCTAGAAGAGGAATCATGTCTGGCCTTATCATTGAAAAAAATCTTAAGTTGCAAAGTACGAATGAATTTTTCAAGGTCAATTCTAAATTGAAAATTGTTGAAAAATTGAACAGGTACATATGAAAGGCCTTTGGAAAGCAGAGAAATTTCAGTCGAAGTAAAGGTATGTGTCGACAAATTCATTACATTCTGATCTATTGGAACTGGGACCGCGTCTGTGGACGTGGCCTGGATATACCTCTGTTCATGCCTCTCCTGTTGCCTCTTGTTCTTGTTCTTGTCAGTCTTGTTTGTCTGTGGTCTAAAAAATCATCAGTATCATTCCCTGAAGAACTATCTGTGAATTGAAAAGCTTTAAATGCCACCTGTCTATGGCCGGTGGCTGGCACATTAGATGTGGATGTATCTGTAACTTGATTATCTTTGCTGTACATCCATGGATATACACGTCCTTTTGAATAGTCACCTTTATCCCTCGATAATTTCTTCAATTTTGTTTTCCTTAATGTCTCTTTAAACTGTTCTAAATTTTCCTTTAATTGTGCGTATTTGGAAAGAAAGACTTGCTCAGAGACTCCCTGTTTGATCTGTTCTAATTCCTTGTCAAGAAGATCTTTTTCTTGTTGTAATACTGACTTGGACACAGTGGAGTTGTTTTTTCTAACACAATATTCCCCTTTTGATATAAGAAGTGAGCTATTCAGTCCTTGTCTCTGGTTGTATGGTTTATAACAAACACGTACACTGTTATTGGAATATTTCCATATCAGTTCTAGAGTGATTAATAGGCACCAAGTTCAACATATTTTTTCCAATGTTTTTCAATTTTCTCCTTTTCCTAATATATAGAAAAATCTTTTGATATGTTAAAACTTTTGCCACAAACAAATGGTTAATCAAGGAGTGCTGGCTCGAGACATACAAGATGAATATCAACAGTGGCAGTTTTCTATACTAGTCTTAGACAGGGCTTTATTTAGTTTGAAGACTGTGTTAAGGACTTTTATTTTGAAGCTAGCTTCACAACCAGCTGGCATGGCTGAGCACTAACAAAAAGACGCCGTGGCCATTTTTGAGAGAGACAGAGTAATGCTGCAGTTGCACTTGAGACTGTTACTTGGTAAGCTAACAGCAATTTTATTTAGAATACAAGTAATTATACAACTAATATGCCTTTAGAACTATTTTGTAAGTAACTTTGTGCTGCATCTTGTTTTTGGTTTTAGAACTGGTGACTCCCCCTTGAGAAAGTAACCACGAAACGGGGACCTGTCGGGGTTTTAAGAGCACCAACTTGTTCAAGCTAAGTGCTACATAAAATTAGATGTTAGCATATTGACAAACAGAAATATATCTTTATATATAAGATTAGCAAAGGGTGGTGGAGGTTCAGTCAATGATTAGACAATACACACAGATAATACACCCAGTCATTGGGTGAAAAATCAAATAATCTTTATCGTGTGTTACATATGAGACTACTCCACTCTCAATAAGCTGAAGAAGCAATACACTTGTATTCATGTGTATCATAGAAATAAGCAGTGGATTTTCCCCAAGTCCATTTTAATAATGGTCTATGGACTTTTCCTTTAGGAAGCTAGCCATATCTTTTTTTTAAACCCCGCTAAGCTAACTGCTTTTACTACATTCTCTGGCAATGAATTCCAGAGCTTAATAACATGTTGAGTGAAGAAAGATTTCCTCCAATTTATTTTAAATGTACTACTTTGTAGCTTCATTTTGTGCCCCCTAGTCCTAGTATTTTGGAAAGAGTAAACAAGCGATTCATGTCTACCTGTTCCACTCCACTCATTATTTTATAGACCTCTATCATATCTCCCCTCAGCCATCTTTTCTCTGAGCTGAAGAGCCCTAGCTGCTTTAGCCTTTCCTCATAGGGAAGTCGTTCCATTCCCTTTATCATTTCCGTCGCCCTTCTCTGTACCTTTTCTAATTCCACTTACCATCACCCATTGACCTAGTAGTAAGGGCTCACGCACTACCCACATGCTAACCATGCAGCATGCGCTAACTGCTGATTACTGCCGGGAATTTCCCTGGCAGTAGAAAATTATTTTGTACCGTGGGATTCAATGTGGGCCAAACTCAGAATTACCACCGGGCACACATGCTAGCCTAGCGGTAGTGCCGATTTGCTGCATGTTAGCCTTAATAAAAGTGCTCCAGAATGAGGAAGACCCCTCAGGGGTTCTTTTACTAAGGTGCAGTGAAAATGGCTTGCGGTAGTGTAGGCGCGTGTTTTGGGCGTGCACTGTTCCATTTTTCAGCGTGTCTGCAAAAAATGCCTTTTTAAAATTTTTGCCAAAAATGTATGTGTGGTAAAATAAAAATTGGTGCGTGTCCAATTTGGGTCTGAGACCTTACCACAAGCCATTGACTTAGAGGTAAGGACTCACGCGTTAATCGGGTGGTAATGACCTACGCACACCAAATGCCACTTGACGCACATAGCGGATGCATGCCAAAAAATAAAAATTATTTTTGAACGCACATATCAGACACATGCAAAATTGAAATTACCGCAAGAGCTATGTGGTAGCCGGGTGGTAACTCCAAATTGGCTTGCGTTGGGTGCGCATAGACTCTTACGTAGCTCAGTAAAAGGGCCCCTCAGTTTGCATTGTCAAGGCTTTTTGTAAATTTTGATTAGTACAATACCCAGACACACTGTTTAAAAATGGAGAAAATAATTGTTTCATCAAAGTTTTCCCAGTGAGATTTCTAGTTAGAATAAAGTTACAGTACCATTACATTTACTAATTAAGAACAGAACAATGCTTGGAACCATTTCTATGGTGGTTCATCAATAGGTTACTCAATTGTGGTACAGCTGTTTCTATAGCGGTTCAATAGGTCACTGTATAGTTTTTCAAGAATTAGAGCTGTCTAATTGATTATACAGTTATGTTAATCATGTTTCATATGAAAATTAAATTTGATATTTAAAGGGACATTTGTTGTTGAAGCTGCCTGTTCACAT
The DNA here is from genome assembly GCF_901765095.1 of Microcaecilia unicolor. Classification (NCBI taxonomy): domain Eukaryota; kingdom Metazoa; phylum Chordata; class Amphibia; order Gymnophiona; family Siphonopidae; genus Microcaecilia; species Microcaecilia unicolor. The sequence goes on along the minus strand of NC_044039.1, from coordinate 156,361,345 downwards.
CCATTGCAGTTTAACAGTGCTTACAGTCAAGAAGAATGCTACTTAATAATAACTAACAACTTCAACTAAAATGGTACTAGATACCCTGAGGAACTAGCTGTCAACCTCAATTTAATTTATTTTTAAATTTGATGTTTCACTTATGATACACAATCTCTAGGTGAATTGCATCAAAACTTGCAATTCAACCTCACCACTTAAAAATATGGTGATGATGATTTTGTTTTGAGTTTATATATTATTAGCTTGGTTGAATAACCAGATTTTCAGGTTTTTTCCCATAAATATCAACAAATTGAAGAACAAATATCCACAGGAAAATCATTAAACATTCTTAGACCCTTATATAAAAATGTCATCTGCTGGAAGCCTTCTAGTTTAAACATTAACAAAAGGTGGCAAATGAAGAAGGCCTTGATGTGAGGAATGTAATATTCTTGATATAACATACATATACAGCAAATTGTATAAATCATAAACCCCCGGATTCTATACATGGCGCCAAAATATCAGTGTGGAAATTTTGGCACTAATCCCTGGTGTGGGCACAACTAAATTAGGGGTATGTTTACTAAGGCGAGTTAGCGTTTTAAATTCACCTTTCAAGTTAAGGCGCGTTAAATGCCAATGTGCCAATACATTCCTATGGGTGCATTCACATTTAACACATATCAACCATTAATGCATGTTAAAAATGCTAACGCACCTATAATGCACCTTAATAAACATACCCCTTAGTTAATAAGCTATCATGTATGAATTAATGGGCCTTAACAATAATTGTATCTAGTTGGCATTAATTTGGATTTGCGCACATATCTGCTTGCATGTTATTCTAGAACCCTGAGTGCCTAAATCCCATAGCATGCAGCTCAAAAGGAGATGTGGCCAGGGGAGGAGCAAGGGTGGGTGAGGGGAATTCCAAAGATTTGCATGCAGTTTTGTAGAAAAACACCATTTAGATGCCAAAATAACATGAGTTGAGCGCCGGCATGTACACCAGGTTTCCGCTGGCGTAAGTACCAGTGCTCAACTTTATATGCAAGAATCGACTCCAACTGCTATTTTACAAAGAGCGCGCATCTAAGAGTACCCTTTTTAGAATACTGCTTAATGTCAATTTTTTCTGCCACCGATTGAAGCATTCAATTATAGCTTGTAAAGCGATAACTGTGGAAAGTGAACTTATAGCAAGATCACTAATGTTTCTTAATCTATAATGTTAATGGTATATGGAACATTCATTGGACTCCTGTTACAGACCAGGTGGCTGAAACACAGGCCAGTGCTGAGTTGTGCCTTATTCCAATTAAAACTCTACAGCACGATTACTGACTTTGTGTGGTTCTGTTGCCATCTTCACTCTGTCTATTCAACGCTGATTTTTGAGTGCAATTTATAGAATCCCCCCCCCCCCATAGCTATTTGTCTCAATCTTTTAAAAATAAAACATAAGTAAAAAATAAGGTTTGATGGTTTTATCAAAAGCTAATGAAATCCCTCCAAAATGGGGTGGATATGCTACCAACATCCCATCCTTAGCTGCTCAGTTGTATTTTTTTCAAATATCGTTCTTGTACAAACCAAGCAATGAACATCACAACCAGAACAAGAAAACATATAAGCACCTTTTCTAACATCCATCTCAGTAGGCTATGTAACATCTATAACAATATCAGGCATTCACTTATTCCAAATATACTCCTACATAAATGAAATGCCAACACACTCTTAGAAAGATAAACAAGATCCCTGTCCGGTCAGATTTCTGAAGCTGTTAAAATCTTGGTTATTTCAGAATTTTTTTTTATAAATTTTGATCACAATTCATTTTGTAATATATTAGAATCAATCTAAATAGATTATAAACTGTTTTTCCTGAGCCATATGGTTGAAACGTTACATAAAATGTTTTATTATTGTTACTATTTTAAGTCCCATCTGGTTTGTTTTTCTTTCTTTCTTTTTCTTCTCTCCGTCACCCTCCTTCTCCATCTCTTCTCTTTCAATTCCTCACATGCTGCTTTTTTGTTATCTCTAATAAATCCTTTTCAGCTGATTCAAACCACAACTGTACTTCATGGTGGGAGGTTAGCATGAATGTGCAGTTGCATTTTGAAGAAGCTCCCCACTGATTTAACTTCAATATATTATCAGTCTATCAGATTTTCACATTTTTTATGCAATTGTTAATGTTGCTCAAACTTTCTTCCTGATCTATATCCACTGGTAAACATATAGCATTCTACCCCACACTTTTCAAATATGTTAGTGGTGGCAAATATATATTAAAGAAGAGAAAGGATGCAGTCGTGGGAGGTTTCAAAGGCAATATCCTTTCATTTCTCTGCACTATTAAAAGATATCTCCAACAGAAGAGATGCAAAACTATTCAGGCACCATTTCTTATCTATCTATATTCTGCATATAAACAATGTAATAAAAATAATCAAGAACATAAGAGCAGCCATACTGGGTAAGACCAATGGTCCATTTAGTCCAGTATCCTGCTTCCAGCAATGGTCAATTCATGTCATAGGTACCTGACAAAATCCCAAATAGTAGCAAGATTCATTCTACTGATTCCAGAGACAAGCAGTGGCTTTCCCCATGTCTAGTAGACTATGGACTTTTCCTCCAGGAACTTGCCCAAACCTTTTTTAAACCCAGATACACTAACCGCTGATACTACATCCTCTGGTAACGTGTTTCAGAGCTTAACTATTTGTTGAGTAAAAAAAAATATTTTCACCTGTTCATTTTAAAAGTAGTACCATGTAACTTCCTTGAGTGTTCCCTAGTCTTTGTATTTTTTGAAAGATTTATGTTTACCCGTTCTACACCACTAAGTAGAGGCTTCTGTCCATCACAGTCTATCACTGCCTACCACCCCCATATTCAGTGGTACTAAAGTGAGTAGTGCTGCTGAATATTACTTCTGATCACTGTCACAATAACTGGGCAGGTCAGGGACAGTACAGGGGGTGGCATTAGGGAGGATTCTGGTATTATACAGGTGCCAGCAATACTCAGTGCCAGCACCCAGATAGCTAAGCAGCCTAATTTAGGATAGCTCAAGGGGCAGGGGTGAAGTGGTTTGCTCCTGCCCCCAAAGCCCCCACTGGATCACCAGGGAGCAAAGGTATGCCTGGGGGGGGGGGGGGGGATAGTCTTCTTCATGGTATGGGCTGAGGGAGGGGGATTAGGAGACTTTTTTATAGCTACAAAAGGTTATGCAGGTCCTGGCCAATATTCATCCGGAGCCCGCATAACTGTCTTATGCGGACACTGGATGAACAATGGCCAGGTCTGCATAAGCTCTGGCAGCCAGGCTGTATGAAATTAGCTCCCCCAATATTCAGTGCTGGTGCCTGGATATGGCCTAGCACTGAATATCAGAGGGCTGATCTAGCTGGTGATGAACAGCATTTTAAAAAATGCTAACCGCCACCAGCTGAATATCAGTTGGAATACCCTCAGAACAATCTCTCACCTAAGTAGGACCCCTAATATTTAGGATCTCAGGGTGACCAACTCATTTTCTTTTATTGGGTGTCACTTAGATAGTACTAAATTATTTTTTCAATGTGCTTCTGAAAGTACATGAGTAGGGCCTGCGAGCTGGATGATGCACCACCCAAGACCTGAGATGCAGTTTACTTATGAAACTTGCAGAGTTGAGCATTTCACCTGTGGATAGGGGTGAGGGGGGGGGGGGGGTTGTTGTGCCACTTATTAAATTACGAGCACTTTGAAAACGTCTTAGCCATTCTTTGGATGCTGGTGCTTGATCAAGTTTAAGATAAGTGCTTTGATTTGTTTTTATTTATAACTAGTAAAAAAGGCCCGCTTCCGTAACAAATGAAACGGGCGCTAGCATATGGTTTAGGTTATTATTTTTTTGTTTTTCCTGTTTGATATTAAGGGATATAAGTGTTTGTTCAGATTTGTTTTTTTGGGTGGGGGTTTGAGGGACGTGGTGTGCTTTTGTGTATTGGGGGGGGGGGGGTGGGTTTGTGGAGGTTTTTTTTTTTTTTCAGAAATGTAAATGTGTTTCTTGGGGTTATCCTTTCCTGATTGTTGGATAAGTTTTTTTTTCTTTGTTTTGCTGAAGAGCATTGTTGTTTTATATTTTTTGAAGGAAGAGGAGCATGTTATTTTGTGTCGGGTAAGGCAGGAAGAGAGAAGTGCTTTGCTTCTGGAAGGTTTTTTGGCATCCTGGATTAGTGAAATGATTTTCCCGAGGTGGAAGGGAGAGAAGCACGTTGTGTGAACCGGAACGTCTTCTGTAAGGTTTGTGGGCATCCTGCATTTTTTTGACGATTTCCCCCGGGGCGGAATGGAGAGGAGCACGTTGTTGGGGCGTCGAGGGGGGGGGGGAGTGAACCGGAATGTCTTCTGGAAGGTTTGTGGGCATCCTGGATTTTTTTGACGATTTCCCCGGGTGAGAAGGGAGAGGAGCACATTGTTGGGACGTGGGGGAGGGGGGGAGTGAACGGGAACGTCTTGTGGAAGGTTTGTTGGCATCGTGGATTTGTGAAACGACTTGCCGGAGTCGGAAGGGAGAGGAGCACGTTGTTGGGGCGTCGGGGGGTGAACCGGAACATTTTGTTCTTTGCAGTCCGCTGGAGGGAAACGCTTGAAGGGGGATGCGTCGGTGTGGGAATTTGGGGAGGGGTGCGTCAGTGTGGGGTTGGTTTTGCAGGTTTGCAGCCAGTCTCCAGTGATTCCGCGTGTTTCCCTACTCCTCCCCCTGTGTCGGTCGCTGTTTGCTACTGGCTGGCTCATGGCTAATCATTCCAGCTGGGCGACAGGTTTCTGTTAGCGGCAGCTTTTTGTGGGCGGCGATGTCCCTGATGGTGAGGGGCATGCTTTTGTTTTTTGGCTCCACCTAGTCCACGTGAATGGAACCCAAGTATTTCACACATACCCACAGGTAGCGGTGGTCCTCTACTCTCCGTTCTGATCCGCTCTTCAATGCCCACAGTAGGAATATTGTGCTATCGTTCTAGCGTTGCTCCTCTGTTCTCTGTGCTGCACAATAATGTGGCGTTCTGCTGTTGAATGCTCCCCCTTCTTGCCTTGTACTTTCCTGTGATTGGTCCGCCTAACGTCGCATTGCGTTGCCTGGTAACGGTTCACATTGTGTGTGGTATTTTCTGATTGGTCCTTCATGCCTCCTACATGATTACCGTTGCCTGGCAACGTGAATGTTTTCTTCCGTCGACGTTTGACGCGAGGGCGGGGCATAGGCTGGCTGGCTTCACCACCATGAATCCACAAACCCTTCAGGGAGTGATTGAGTGACTTCAGAACGTTGAGGGTGAGTTTTATTATAGTAGATGTATTATTTGGACAGCACAGCACATTTATACTTCAAGAATTTGTTTTGGCACTGTTCTTACACTAAGGAGCTCATTTTCAAAACAGAAAAACATCCAAAAAGCAGCAGAAAGTGGCAGATGGACCTTTTTTTGACAAAATGTCCAAACTGCTATTTGGCTAAGCATGCATTCCCCCCCCCCCCCCCCCCCCCCCCCGGAATCTATATAGTGGTATTCTGGATTTGAGCACGTGCAACTTAATTAGCTAACAAGACTGTTTTCTATACTGTTTGTTTGCAGTGCATTCAAATCACAAGGGGCGTGTTGGGGGCAGCATTTGGGTGTTCTCAAAATGTGGATCTTTTTCTGCCATAATGAAATGAAGCAAAAACATCCAGGGCTAAAAGTTAGAAATTTTGGTGTAGACCTGTTTCAATCATGACAAAATCACAAAAAGGTGCCCTAAATGACCAGATGACCACTGGACGGATTAAGCATGACCTTCCCTTACTCCACTAGTGGTCACTGACCCCTTTCTACCCCCCAGAAAAATGAAAGAAACAGTACATACCAGCCTCTATGACAGCTTCAGAGTTATGGCCAGTCTTATTAGAGCAGCAAGCAGGTCCGTGGAGTAGCCTAGTGGTCAGTGCAGTGCACTGTAAAGAAGGGGACCCCAGATCCATAGCCCACTGTAACTGGTACACTTGTGTTGGAAAGTGTGAGCTATCCAAAACCACTGTACCTACATATAGGAGACACCTGTAGCCATAAGGGCTATTATAGTGGTGTACAGTTGGGTACAGTAGGGTTTTGGAGGGCTCACCATACAATATAAGTGGATAATGGTGAGATGTGTAACTGGGGCCTTTAATGTGAAGTCCACTACAGTACTCCCTAGGATACTCCACTGCTCTACTGGGATGTCTGTATGACCAGTCTACTAAGAATGGTAGCCCATATACATCCTAATGGCTTCTTTTTGTGCAGTTTTCTCTTGGACTTTTTTTGAAAATGGTATAAATCTAGTAAATGACCATTTTTTAAACAAAAGGTTGGTCATTTTTCTGATATGAAAATGACCACGTTCGCTACTAGATTTTTGGACTTTTGCTGCTAAATGTCCAAAATCAGTTTTAGACATCATATCAAAAACGCCCCTCTACATACATAAAGTAGTTTGAAAAAATAGTTTGCCATCTAAGAGATACCTGATGAAAGAAAAATTGGTCATCCTGAGATCCTACATATTAGAGGTCCTACTTGGGTGTGAGATTGTTCTGAGGGTATTGCTCTCATATTTATAAACTTATGGTTGGCATGTAAAATTGGACTTGATTGCTTTAGTTATTAGTTGAGCACCAGCATTTACACCAGCTTTTGGCAGGCATAAATGTTCACACCCAAAGTTAGGTACAAGATGCATACTAAGGCAATATTCTGTAAAAGGTGTTCTGTGCAGGTACCTAACTTTGGGTGCCATGTACCGAATTTCTCCCATAGTGTGAAAAATTTGGACTGATGAAGATTTATGGTAGATTGTGTTATATTTCACAACTTGAGGAAGAGAGGGTATTATATGTAAATATACAACAGAAAAAGAACTCTCTCATGTAGTGGCAAAAAATAGTAATTTCAACAGTAGACTATAGATTCTGTAGAGTACATCTATTTTAAGAGGAATTAAGAGAAAAGCCTCTGTATTTAACCCAACCTCCAACCCAAGTAGTCATTTAGTAATAACAAGGGTTAAGAAGACTTTTGTTGGGAATTATATAATCATAGGCAAAAAAAAACCCTTTAATTCTAAAGTAAATAAAAGAGATGGTACAGTTCGACAGAATCAGCTCGGGATCCATACAGCATGTGAAAGTCAAAAGAGTAACTTAGCTTTCACGTGCAGATAGACAGCAACAAGTGGGTCATCAGTTCAACACACCGACTTCGGCCAAGGTTTCGCAAATAACGCTGTGTCAAGGCGTGAGTAACCTTCAAAGACAAAAAAACCGTGTGGTAAAAAAATGTATATATATAAATGAAAAAGACTGTGAATACAACATGAAAACAAAAAACGTGTAAATAGGATCCATAAACTTAAAAACTTTAAAGCTTAAAATGTTCATAGTTCAAATATGAATACTTGCCATAAAAGTTCACAATATGAGCATGCTTCCTAATTGCTTCCTGCTTGCTAGTCCCTAATAAAATGGTGGCAGCGTCTCCTCTTTATATAGAAAGATTGAGAACTATTCAAGAATTTTGACCTCGAGGATGCTGAACTTTCCACATTTAATGACAGTAACACCTAGAGATATGTTTCATAGATTTCTTAAAGAGGTCTTTAAATGTGAAGATTCTGGACCGCTTCCTTTGAAGTAAATATATTATATTCTTTTGCAATTAAACAGAAAAAGCACTATAGTTCTCTGGTAAGACTGGAGAAAGTTGAGTTATCCTCTGATAGCTTGAATTTGAGTGGAAGTTTGGAGGCTTCAGCGGAAGAGTCACTTACTAAATCCACTTGTATATATATCTTTTGTATTTCTTAAGGATAGGGATGCTTTATTGTGATTATTTTTTAAGAAAGTGGATTGTGATTTTTTTTAAGGGTAAGACCTTGATTTTCCCAAATATATCTAGATAGACACAGAACAGAAGGAAGCTTTTTTTTTTTTTTTTAGCTTTATGTCAGTGAGTATGAATGGTGTTAGATATGTGTTTTTTTTTTTTAGCCTTCTCGGCTACAATTCTTTTAGATGGCAAAGGAACTGTATCCTAATGAAGTCATAATGTTATTGTAATTTAGGGCTATAATTGCATACAGGCTGTCTCCCAAGTTTTTCTTTTTAAATATGTTTTCTTGATACATTTTTCTGTCTTCTTCTTCTAGAATTTTTTCTGTCTTCCATTTGTGGGCAAACAGAGAACATTGACAATATATTTTCTCTTAAGAATGATTTTCTTTGCTCTTTTTTGGGGATTGATGTACTTTCCATTCAAAAATGTAGGGGTCCATTTACTAAGGTGTGCTAATGGATTTAGCGTATGCTAATGATTCACGTGTGCTAAATGATAAGACACCAATTATATTTTTATGGGCATCTTCTCATTTAGTGCACCTTAGTAAAAGGACCCCTTAATTTTTTTGCGTGTAATGTTTTCTAAATCTAATAAAAATATTTTGACTCTGCTAGAAGTGTCAAATGCTTGCGGAAATAACTGTTAAGAATATAATTTCTCCTCTTCAGGTTCTTAAGTGCTGAATTTTAGATACATTTCAACCTTATTGATTTTGAACCAGTTAGGCTGAAAAGCTGCTTAAAAGTAGAAAGTCATTTAAATTAACAGAACATTTCCAATTATTGTTAAAACAGAACAAAATTAGCTTTGCTGTAATGAAGAACCTGTTTCCAGTATTAAAGTTGTAAAATTACTAATTTCTTTTCTTAATTTATTGGCTCTTCTATTTCTAGGTTTCCAATTATTCTACAGAAGAAACATTTTCCAAGTAAGAGCAGAATAAAATTGAATACTTATTACTCTACCATTGCCAGTGACATAAATTGATATTGTTTTGCGAGACAGCAATGTTGCTCACCTGTAATGAGCATTTTCTGTAGAAAGCATAGCAGGCTTCATAAGTCATTGGCATTTCTCGTGTTATTTCAAATGAAGGCACATCCCTAAAATCTTATTTCCCAATCCTGTGCCAAACAGTGGCAGAAGAAGAACTGCACTGTGTTGAACAATATCCTTCCCTCAGCTGCCTGGGGCCTATTTGCTTTAGACTGTATGATTTAAAGGTTAGCTGATGTTTTTGTATGAAAAATGTATTAGTAATGAAAAGAACTTTAACAAAATTAACTACCCTGTCAAGAAACTATATTTAAACTGGCAGAAAGCTCTAAATAGTTTACTTTGAGGTCTATTCATTAACCAGCCCTTTTATTAAAGCACAGTGCACGCTAATTACATTGGCGCGCCAAATGCTAAGCAGCTTTATGGGCACTGTCACCCCCTAGGCATGGATGTTTGTAGTGGATCTGTTGGGATCTGACCTGCCTAATTATACTTTCACCAATCCTCCCTTAATTATTTGTCCTTGAGATAGTCTAAATCCCTCGTTACTTACTGCACATGTATTAATTTACTTCTTGAAGTTATTGCAATTTGTGTTACATTCTGTACATTATTATGTTTTATTCACTGTATTGTTTTTGTAAGCCACATTGAACTTGAGTCTATTGTGGGCTAATGTGGGGTATAAATATAATTAATAACTAACTAGCTGGAGCTTGCTGGGCCACACTGCCTGTCCCTCTGTAGGATTCCTTTACTTAGGCAAGTATGGCTCAAAACAGGGGCTCTGAAATAAAAAATACTTCTATTAACCAAAACTCAGGATCCATACTTCTGGCATAATAATGGTTCAATATTTCTGGCTCAATTTCAGCACAGTGGTTTCACTCATTTCTGATGAGCTAATACATAGAACTGAAATATGTTATCTTTAGCAGGTTTCACTAACTGACAACACAAAGTACCAACATTTTCTTTTGGTAACAAGAGTTTAAAGTGGGGAGCATTAGTACTACAGAGTAGCCCACTTTGTTCCTTTCTTCCACTCTGTTGTATTCCAGTCCTGCTAGCTTCTGAAGCTTAGTTGCATCAGCTGCTTTTAATTGCTTGTCCTGGCAGCTGCCCTCTTTGAGCCTGCTTGCAGCTTAAAAGGGAGAAAAAAAAAAATCCACACAGAAAACTTTTAACCTAGGCTGTTTGCCTTTTCTCTCTGGTGGGATTCTCACACTGTAATTCCACAGTGCAGTCTTTTCACGTTTTAGACTTTACTCCAGCAAATATTCACAAGCTCTAACTTCCAGGCTTTTTGCCTTATCACCAGCAGACTCTTTACTCTGGCATTTCCCAAAGAAACCTTTAACGTCCTATGTTTTACACCAGCAAAACATTTACAAGGTTTCTTTGGAGCTCAGCTCTCACCTATCTGGCCACTTCCCTCAGAGGATCTTCATCCCATTCAAACATGTCAGCAAACCTCTAGTCCCCATTTCCAGGCTTCCCTTCTAGAGTCAAGAATCTTCCACAAAGACAGTCTGGGAACATCTCTTCTTCTCCAGCTGTATGCCTGTGCCACTCACCCTTTTCTACTTTCCAGGGTTGAAACACTATACCAGTTGTTTGGTCAGGAACCTCTCTTCTGAGGCTCTCTAGCATGTCTTTACTTTATTGACCATGCTTCCTCTTTTGGGAGACCCTGCTCTCCCCATCATTCCCTCAGAAAGCTTTCAACTTCAGGGTTCATTCCCCTAGGTGTCTCACCTTCTCTGGTATTCCCTTTAGAGATTTCAGCCCTGGTAGCCCTCCTGGGATAGAGAAATATCCAGTGTACCTGAATGTAACTTGCCTTGAGCTACTACTGAAAAAAATGGTGTGAGCAAAATCTAAATAAATAAAATAAAAGTTGTCTTGGGAGACAATGGGAAAGGAACTGGGTAAAATTCTTTATTTTTATTTCTTTTTTGTAGTAGGATGCTGTACTATGAATTGAGGCTAGAATCACAGAAACTTTAGCAGTAACTATACACTGCCACTGATCCTGCCATGACCTTCATCCTCTTTCTATATAAATTTGAAATCACCATTTAATTATTCTTGGCCTTTTTAAGCTTTTAATTAAAAGTACTCCTGGTACACTCACATCATCTAAGCCATATATATCTTTGGATCAGTAAAGAGAATATTAATAGTACATATGCCAAGTTTCCTACCTGTGATTATATAGAATAATGTGTTCATAAATAGGGGGTAATTTCATAACAGGGCATCTAAACCCTAACTGGCTGATATTCAGCCCACAGGGGCCAGTGGAAAGTGTCCATAGCGCCGCTTAGTAAGCATAAGCGTCAGTTTGTTGTTTTGCTCAGGCCTGATAATGAATTCTCATTTTCAGAAGAAAAACGGTGTTTCTAGTTTTTTCAGTCAAAGAGAGGTAAAGAAGAAAAGGACAGGGAAGGGAGGATATTGGTGGAGTGGGTAGGAAACTTCGGGGGCCCAGAACTGCTGACACCCACTATTGTGCCTTCACTGATGTGTTCAGCTGCATTGAGTGTATTTCTGCATGTTATGTTTATCACTATATAGCCTTTAAGGGTTATGCTTTTTAAATAGTCAGAATGTCTATCTTAGCCAGGGAAAAGTCTTCACACCTCCTTCACCAGGTTGGTAATTCCTTCCTTCTACCAAGAAAGAGGTATGAACATTGCCCACTCCAGAACATGTTTAGCATAATTCACAGTTCTTTCCTTCCTTTCAAAAGCAAAGGAAATAGAGGAAACTGCTCCAGCTAAATGCCTTTATTGAAATGAAGAATTATGAAATGCTATCATATCTTGCCAATGGCATACTTTAACTTTTTAAAAAGGTTAGACAAATGTGCTTGTAGAATTGTAAAATGTTGAAGGGAAAACATTTGTTGCTGGAATAAAAAATGCTATGAACCAGCTACAATGCATATTTGGAGAACAAGGTATAATCTGTCAGTGTCATTGTGTTCTATGTACTGGCTGCATGACCATGCAAACCTTAATTAATAAAACTCTTCCCTTATATCTTTCAAAGTGGGTCTTTTGAGATCTGAATTTATTTTGGATGTTTTGAAGTACTGAAAACTAAGGAAGAAAATCACCTTTTTTTTTTTAAACTAAGAAAACAAATGGTTTGAAAGGGGAAATAAGGGTCATTTAGTAATTTTATTCATTTTAAATATTTATAGACTGCTCAACTTACGCATCCAGTTTCTCCTACTTAAGCACACAACTGTGGAATGCACTACCAAAAGCCTTGAAAATGACATACAACCATCTAAACTTCTGTAAAACACTGAAAACCAACCTGTTTAAAAAGGCATACCCTACTGATCCAACTTAATGCCTGATTTCCGCAACACAACAAAACTAAAGAATTTAATGGCAGTGGCGTTCCTAGAGGGGCGGACACCCGGGGCGGCGCCCCGCCCCCTGGGTGCAGCGCCCCCCCGATGCAGCGCGGACCCCCCTCCGGCGAAAGACCCCCCCCGCGAAAGAGCCCCCCCCCGGGTGCATGTCGCTGGGGGGGGGGGGGTGCCGCAGCGCGCACCTGCTGTGAGTTTACTAACTTTGCTCGTTCGCTGCAGCTCCCTCTGCCCCGGAACAGGAAGCAACCTGTTCTGGGGCAGAGGGAGCTGCAGCGAACAAGAGAAGTTAGCAAACTCTCCCAGCAGGCTCGCACCGCGGCACCCCCCCAGTGGCGTGCACCCAGGGCGGACCGCCCCATCGCCCCACCCTTGGTACACCACTGTGTAATGGACATGACACAACTCTTCCGCTGTACGATTCCCTAATGTGGCTATGCCACATGAACTTTATCTTACCACAACATCACTATGTATTTGTTCACACCGGAGTCTGCAAACACGTCTCCGGTACTATGTAAGCCACATTGAGCCTACAAATAAGTGGGAAAATGTGGGATACAAATGTAATAAATAAATAAATAAACCTAGACATATGCCCCCGGATTCTACAAAAGTCACCCAATCACAAGCTGTCTATCAAAGTACAGAACATCAACTACAGGAAACATGAACAGTTGGGTAAATAGTCACCCACCTGCCCTGAGGTTTTTTTCACATTATCTCCCCCCTAACTAAAGGAACACACACACACACACAAATTAAATGTTCCTCTTAAATAGAAACAGTACCAGAACCAGAAACTGAATGCCCACCCTCCCCCTCATCTCTCCACCCAGTAATAGACAGATTTATATAATGCTGCCATCAGAGGCGTAGCCAGACCTCGAGTCGGGAGGGGGCCAGAGCCCAAGGTGGGGGGGGCACATTTTGGTCACCGCCCCCTCCCTCTACCGCCACACCCCCTTCCGCCACCTCACTGCCCACCCTCCGCCGCCCACTGCCGCCACTGTAACATCTTGGCTGTCGGGAGTCCCCAACCCCCGCCAGCTGAAGCAGCACCACCGCAAATACCTTGGCTGTCGGGGGTCCCCAACCCCCGCCAGCTGAAGACTTTGTCCAGCGCTGGTCTCTGGCACTGCCCATTTATTGCCCTGCTTTCTCTTCCCCTCTCGTCCGGCACACTCCTTTTAGTGAAACTGAGCATGCTCAATTTCACTAAAAGAAGTGTGCCCGATGTGAGGGGAAGAGATAGCAGGGCAGGCAATGTGGCGGTGCCGCAACAGACTAGCACTGGATGAAGTCTTCAGCTGGCGGGGGCTGGGGACCCCCGCCAGCCAACCACAATCCCAGAGCAAATTTTTTGGGGCTCAGGCTCTTGTGGCCCCACCTAGCTACCCCACTGGCTGCCATATATCATGATATTGGCATTTGTACACAGACCTTGTTTTCCTTAATATGAAGAGGATCCAGTCCGCCAACTCCTGCATAGTAGTACGCCAGACTGTGAAAGGAGGGCTCAACTGGTTGGCCCTTTACTGTAAAATACATTTCCTGACCTCATTAACATGGCCACCCCTGTACCTAGCTGTTATATCTGTGATGTCAACATGGCAGAATCCCCTCTTATAATATCATTTTGTAGAAAACTGGAGGAATGCCTTTTATTTATATATCATTTTTTGCCACTTCCTCAGTTATCTCGAAGAGTGTGGGATCCCTGTTCCCCTCTCGTAACTCTAACTCCTGCCCTAACTACCACATGCTTCCTCTCTCTCTGGTCCTCTAGTGTGCTACGAGGCTGCCCCAGCAAACACAGCCCACGTGCTGCATGACCACAAATTGGCCTGCTCCCCTGCAGTATTCTGGTGGCATCGGGAGGAAGTGGTGGTGGTGGTGGGGTGCATTCAAAGGCAAGAATTAACAACGCCACTGAAACAGCCTATTGCCGCCGCTGAAATGTGACTACGCAAAGGGCCCTGCCCAGCTTCTAGGGTGCAGTGTGCAACCTCAGTCATGACATTCATAATGCCACTGGGCCTGCCCAACGCTGTCCTGCACTACAAGCACTGCCTTATAGCAGTGGTACCCCTAGCTGCTAGTCTGCCCATGGCTTATAGAGGCTCTGTTTCCTTTTATGGCATCATTTGATTGCCACACTGTTGATTACCGCCAGCAAAAGGTCATAAGCTGTAAATAGTGCCGCATACCCTGTGGCTGGTGCTGTGGGGAGTAGAGAGCACCCTTGAGCCCAATAGCTAATGTTTAGCGCCCAACGGGCAGGACCACGCCGTTACAATACTATGGCTACTATGTGCACAGCTTGCTTCAAATCCTAGGGTTGCTCACACAGCCTGCTTCAAGTAAATCACACAGACCACTGTAAAGATTGTTGTAAAGTAGGATTTGAACCTGGGTCCCTTGGTTTACAGTCCACTGCATTAACTGCTAGACTACTCCTCAGATCGTTCTGGATGTAACATTTGTTTTTACGTATCATTTTCACATTTTTATTCCTGCTTCTTAAATGCTAGTTGGCAGGCTATAGTCCACCAGTTTATATTTGCTTAGTGATGCGTTTGTTCTTCGCTTTTTTATTTTAATATATTAAGACCATCACCTTGCTATTTTTATATTTTTGACACACACAAATGGCTTCATCTTATATTTAGCACGTCGAGTTCTTAGCTTTCATGGGCTATCTTTTTATTTCACACTGCACATTTTATGTAGCAGGGCACGTTGCGGATTAAACGCAGTGATGTTTATAATATGCATATTAATCAATTTGCAAGGAATAGCTTTGGAGCTCTTCTGATTTTTTAAAAGTTTCTACTTAGTATAGTTTTTTGATTGGTTCTAGTATGTAGCATGGCAATGCGGAGCTTTATGCAGTTTTAAACAGATGGTTGTTACTCTCTCCTCTCTCTTTTTATATAAGCTCATTTGTGGCTCACGTTAATTTATATTTCCATTGCTTTATTCACTTGACTGCCATGGGCAGAGTTTTTACTAATGTTTGCTACTGCTGCATCTCCATGATCAATTGTGACATAAATATTCAGATTATACACTGCAGTAGCAAGCACTGTTGTTAGTATATGCTTATCTAAACTTTTTTTTTGAAATCTCATGTTTATTCTTGTTTTAGTTTGTGTATGTTATTTATTTATTTTTTACTGTGTCACTGATATTGTATATTTGGTTATTGAAGGATTCTAAACTTTTTTTTTATCTCGTTTATTCTTCTGTTTTAGTTTGTGATATATATATTTTTTACAGTCATTGATATTGTATATTTAACTATTGAAGGATTGTTCACATTATCAGCTGCTCCAGCTATACATGCTGTCAGGTCTGTTTTTATTTGTTATGGTTGAAGGTTTTTAAAATTTTTGGGTCTTTTACATACGTGGTCTTACATGCTTTCTAATGTCCTTTTTCATTGCCATTTTTATGTATCTATTTATCATAATTTCACATATTATAAGCTTTTTCTTTTAGTTTATTAACAAATCAGATTGTATTTGCTTATTATAGTTGTTTCTCTTTTACATAGTGAAATTGTTAGTTAATTTATCTATTGATTCTTTGTGTCATTGTAGACCTCTGTTGCAGGCAATTATTTTGCTGAAACATGGCCGTGTCAGGTCCATGACTTGCTGGAATAAAAACTGTTGGTTTTGTAAAGTGTTTACATCTCCTCACTGTGTTTGTTTGCATGTGTAGATTGCATATATGTTATATATGTGAAATTCAGAAAGCCAAGATGTTACAGTGACGGCAGTGAGCGGAGGAGGGTAGGCAGTGAGGCGGCGGAAGGGGATGTGGTGGCAGAGGCATTGTGGGGGCATGCCTTAAGTGGGTAAAAATCTATACACGTATAGACAGGGAATAATATCGCCTTCAGGTTTTATACCAACTCAGAGATGAGCACACATTTTTTTGAAAGTGCTTATTTTGGCCATGGCTTACGTAAGAGATCAAGGGGTCCTTTTCCTAAAGCTTTACATGCGCTAATAAAGATTAGCATGATAGGTATAAAATGGGACATGAAGCATTTGGTATGTGCTAATTCCATTAGCACATGCTAAGATTTAGTAAAAAGGCCCCTAACCAACGAATTTTCCTTAATCGCCTATTCTGTATTTCTAATTCCAAAATGAAGAAAAATAAAAATTGCATCTTCATTACTTAATTTGTGGCTCTTGCATGTTTGTAAAATAGACAGGTACACATGGAATTCTGCTAGGTTTGCACATTCATTTTATCAACACGTATACTTGTAAAACGGTCGCTCCCACTGCAGTTGCTGGCAAATACACACGCACTTCTGCAGGTGTTATAGAAAAGGGTCTATATCAGCAGAGTCTTTTTTTTTAATACCACTGGAACTGAATACTACCTAACCTGGATATTTCAATTTCAGTCTCTACATTCTAAGTAAAATTGGGCTACATGTGTGTTAAACTGCATTAAAAAATGTCAGTGTAGATTAATGCATGTTAACACATTAATGCTAGTTAGTAAATGAGGTCTTAAATTCTTGTCACAGAATTTTCAAAATATATTTAAATTTGTACTTTTACTTGGTAGCTAAGCCTGTAGCAAATAGAGGTATGTTGCCTAGAAACTGAAAGCAGAGAACCTGCATCTGCTGATTCAGTCAAGAAGTAGACATGTTTCAGATGCAGAGACAGAAGACAGTTAAAATTTGGACTTCAGATTTAAAAATGAGATAGAAATAAATGGAGGTAGGTAACTTAATTACTGACAGGGATATTTCTGAGCAGGAAAAGATCTAAAGGCATAAGGAAATAATTTGATGGACAAGTATGTTCCCTCTTTATTAAATACTGATTGCGCTAACCTTAGTGAAAAGAAGAATCACAACTAGTCTTGTCAAACCAGTCCTATTATCTAGTTATAAAAACAGATTCATAAAATTGAAGCTATTAATCACAGGACTGAGAGTCAATAATTGCCCTTATATGCACAAAGGAGTCATCATGAGACAGATTCAGTAAATGATCCATTATGTGTCCTTTACAGAATATTAGCTTGGTACTCTTCCCACACCTAACTTGGTCATGAGCACTTACGCCTGCCAAAACTTGGTGTAAATGCTCGCACCCAATTGGTGGCAGTTGGATGCACAAATTCTATAACATCACACCAAATTTCTGGGCAACCTATACAGAAGCTGGAGGCATATGCATAAGCCTGCCTGGTTCAATCATGGTGCCAATACAAGTCTAAGGGTGCATATTTCAGTAAATTATTATTTACCGACAGCAAATCATAAACTATTCAAATAACTGAACTCAACTTATGGTTGATTCTCCCTTGTTGGCTCCAGAAGCCATCCATAAGAAAAAAGTTATTTGAGCTTGTCAATTGGGATTATTGTAGGAGTATTAATAGGTCCTGTTACAAAGTGATTCAAGTAATTAAAAAAAAAAGAATAATAGAAAAAATAAAAAATCAAAGCCATGAAAGCAATATTTGGTATAGCTATTTTTGTGTTTGAGTTTGTATGGCTATCAGAACCCTCTGGGTTTTTTTTGTTTTTTTTGCCATCTCCAAGAAGCTGGAAGACTAGACCCATCAACTAGTCTGCCCAGTGCATAAGCTGTCCCTGTTAGAAACAGAGAAAAATGTAGGCAGATAAAGACCATATGGCCTATCCAGTCTGCCCTATCAGTCCCTTAGAGATTCAATGCACTTGTCCCAAACTCGCTTGAATTCAGACTGTTTTCGTCTCCACCACTTCCACTGGGAGGCCATTCCATGTGTGGTGAATTCACCACCTTTTCCTCAGGTTACTTCTGAGTCTATCCCCTTTCACCTTCATCCTATGCCCCCTCATTTCTAGAGTATCCTTTCAATTGAGACTCACCTCCTGTGAATTTACACCACATAAATATTTAAATGTCTATATCATATCTCCCCTCTCCTGCTTTTCTTTCAAAGTATACATTCTGAGATATTTGTCTCCATACATTTTATGACAAAGATCACTGACCATTATAGTAGCCTCCCTTTAGACTGACTCCATCCTGTTTATATCTTTTTGAAGGTGCGGTCTCCAGAATTGTACACAATATTCTAAATGAGGTCTCACCAGAGTCTTATACAGGGGCATAATCACCTCCTTTTTTCCTACTGATCATTCCTCTCCCTATGTACTCAAGCATCCTTCTAGCTTTTGCTGTCACCTTTTCTATCTTTTTGGCCACCTTAAGATCATCATATATGATCACACACAAGTCCTACTCCTCTTTCGTACACAAAAGCTCTTAACCCCCCTAAACTGTTCCATTCCCATGGGTTTTTGCAACACAAATGCATGACCCTACATTTTTTAACATTAAATCTAAGCTGCCAAATTCCTGACCATTCCTCTAGCTTTGTTATGTCCTTCCTCATGTATCAATACCATAAGGAATGTCTACCCTATTGCTGATTTTTGTATCATCTGCAAAGAGACATACCTTATCAGACAGCTTTTCAGCAATATCGCTTACAAAAATATTAAAAAAAAACTGTTAACATGCTTTTCCTCAGAATGAGCTCCATTTACCACTACCCTTTGTCATCTTCCAGTCAATTAGTTCCTAACCCAGTCAGTTACTTTAGGTCCCATACCTAGGGCTTATTTTATTAGTTATCTATGTGGAACCATGTCAAAGGCTTTGCTAAAATCTAAATACATCATATCTAGCGCTCTGCCTTGATCCAAATCTCCAGCCATCCAGTCAAAGAAAGTAATGAGATTGTCTGACAAGGCCTGCCTCTAGTGAAACCATGTTGTCTTGGGTCCTGTAATCCATTAGATTCCAAAAACGTTACTATTTTCTGTTTTAAAAGCGTTTCCATTAATTTACTTACCATAGAAGTCAGACTTACCAGCCTGTTGTTCTCAACCTTTTCCTTACTTCCGCTTTTGTGGAGAGGGACCACATCTGCTCTTCAGTGCTCTGGAAACACTTCCAGCTCTAGAGAAGCATTGAAAAGGTTAGCCAGTGGAGCCACTAGAACAAAGTTCCTTCAGTGCTCTCAAATGTATGCCACCTGGTCCCATTGCTTTGTCCACCTTTAGTTAGCCAGCTCCTCACGAACACAGTCCTTTGAAAATCATTCAGGGACTACCACCTCTCTGTTTCCATTTGTGTTTGTCTTCTGTAGTCCTGCTCTCAGCCTTTCAGCTGTGACACAGAACAGAAATATTTGTTAAGCAATTATGCCTAATCTTTATCAGCTTCTATGTATTCCTCCCCTTCACCTTCGAGTCCATCAACACCACTTTTGCACTTCCTCCTATCACTAGCATATCTTTTTTCCCCCAGATATTTTATTGAAATATTTTGAAAATAATAATATATCAAAACTATATTACCCACTGAACATGTGTACGTAATAGATAATGTAAAACAAATAACAAAAGCACAATTGTGCAACCATATTGACCATCAGAGAAGCTGCAACAACAAAAACTCACAATAAAATGAGGCAATGAAAAGATTGGGTAAAGAAGGAATATAACAATATCACAAGGAAGTTAGGTTTTATACATATTGATCCAAGGGGGACAATAGTTTCCTTTTACTTAAAATTGTACCATATTTTTCTGCTAAAGCAAATTCTAATTTTTGATGCATGAGAACAGATTGCCACCAAAATTGTACATTCAAATTTCCAATTTGCAAAGATTGCTTTGTGTGCAATAGTAAATATGATGTCAAAAAGTTTATTTTGTGAGTCCTGAAGATCCAGATCGGTTGAAAGAGAGTTAAAAATAACAATGGAATGCAAGATATCACATTCAATATTGAAAATCTTTTAAACTATGTGCGAAATATCTGTCCAGTAGGCCAATACTGCTTTGCACTCAAGTAGCATATGAAAGAAAGTACCAATGTGCATATTACAGTTCCAACGCTTATTAGTTGACATTAGACCAGCTGTAAAAAGCTTTCTTGGTGTCTAGGAGGTCTTGTGATAGAAAACGTACATGGATTGAAGAGTAAAAGCCGACGTCAAAGGCCTCAATGTGGACTATTGTTTCTCTGACAGAGTACGACCAGCCAGTGGCGTACCAAAGGGGGGGGGGGCGGTGGGGGCGGTCCACCCCGGGTGCATGCCGCTGAGGAATGCCGCGGCGCGCGCCTGCTGCGAGAGTTCACTAATTTCTCTCGTTCGCTGCAGCTCCCTCTGCCCCGGAACAGGTTACTTCCGTTCCGGGGCAGAGGGAGCTGCAGCAAACGAGCAAAGTTAGTAAACTCGCAGCAGGCACCTGCGGCACCCCCCCCCAAGAGGGGGGGTCTTTCACCGGGGGGGGCCCATGCTGCATCGGGGGGGGGGGGGCTGCACCCGGGGGGCGGGGCGCCGCCTCGGGTGTCCGCCCTCCTAGGAACGCCACTGCGACCAGCATCTGTCTGTAGTGACATTTGTAGACCATGCACATCATTGTAAGCAGTAGCAATTAATATTTTATAAATAGCAGAGGCTGTATGATCAGAAATTAGAAGAGTCTATGCTAACTGATTAATAGCGGGTAAGTCATTAGTTAAATCATTCAGAAGTCCTTTAGCAGACAAGCAGTGCTGAAGCTGAGTCCATTTATATACGTTTGAGGCAGACAATGAGAATCATTGTTGAAGTTCAAGAAATGAAAGGATCTTATCAGTTTGTATGACATCATTAACTGTCCCAATTCTCTTATCTATCCATTCTTTCCAGAAAAAATATTTTTTGTTAATAATAACATGGGGATTATACCATAAGGATGAGTGAGTAGTAGAATTAGTGGAATGAGTTAAGATTTTATCAAAGTCAAAAAGACATTTAATAGTAGAATGGATGACTGGATTTAAACTGTCAGTTGGAATAGAGGAAACTGACAATAACATTTGGGGATGTAATGGATGAACAGTTGATTCCTCTAATTCCAACCAGTTTGACTTATAATCAGTTTTAGAAAAAAAAATCCCAGCAACATCTTTGTTGCAAAATGTAAGCTTTATGATAAGAGATAAAGTCAGGAAACAAAACACCACCTAACTCCTTCTTGCTTTTGAAAAATTTTAAAGCAATTCTGGGTTGTTTAAAATTCCTAAGAAAGGAGGTGAGAAGTGTATCTAGCTGTACGTTAAATTGCGGGGGAAACAAACAGGTATCATACTCATAATGAAATTCACTAACAAATAGAAAACATGTCTTATCCCCCCATTTTACTGTATTGGCTATTTTTTATTCCATTTGGATCTTTGCTCTCCTGACTAATCTACCAGCTTCATTTAGCTTTTCCAGATATTGTCAGTTGTCTTCCTCTTTCTGTGATGTCTTGTAGTTTATAAAGGCTAACCTATTTTTTCTTAACTTTTCAGCTACTACTTTTGAGAACCAAAGCAGTCTCCTTTTCCTCTTACAATAGCTCCTTTCAGTTTTGTTGTGTTAGTCTGGTTGTGAGCCCTTGGGCCCCAGCCGAGGCCTAGTATAGGGGTTAGGCCAAGGCCGAGGGTGGGCCGAGCAGGCACTACATACTACCCCAGCTACCAAGCCCTGTACACACACATGCAGGAACCAACTTGCACCTCAGAAAAGGGAAGATAGGGCAATCAGGCGGGCCTCACGGCTTATCTGGAACTGATTCACTCAGAATTCAAGCATGCGGGCCTCATGGCCTAACTGGAACCGACTCATACTTAGGGAGGGGAGAAAGAGACTAAATGAGGGGTCCCCCACGGGGACCGGAGCACCAGCAACACCCTCGGTGCTGGTAGTCAAGGAGAAAGGGAAGCATAAAAAGAACACATCAAGCTGTAGCACATCACACACAAAGAAAGTGAGGGACTGTATTATAAGATACTGTAGGCAGAGACCCTCAGCAAACAGGGAAGGGAAAAGTCTGCAAAACAGAGTGCGGAGCCTAACACACACACCAGCACAGAAAGGGACAGTGCTCTGTAATACAGGAGGTAGTACAGCAAAGAAAGGACTTAAACAGTCACAAAGGGAAGACTGCAGTAAACAGATTTATTTATTTTATTTTATTTATTTGTTACATTTGTATCCCACATTTTCCCACCTATTTGCAGGCTCAATGTGGCTTACATAGTATGGGAGAAGAGTTAGCAGTCTCCGGTGTGAACAAATACAAAGTGATATTATGGTAAGATAGAGTTCGTGTGGCACAACCACATTAGGGAATCGTACAGCGGACACAAATATGTCCAATTACTGTCAGAAGCAGAGAAGCTCTGCAGACAAAGGGTTAAACCAAGCGCAGCACACAGACAGCAACCAGAGGCAGGGAACACTGTAGACAACCGGTTAATCGGGAGTACATTGAAAAACAAACAAACAACCCCCACGGAGAGAAACAAAGGGCAGGACCATGAGTATGTTATGTAAATATCTTCCAAATTTAGGTGCGAGATTTATACCAGATCTATGGTTGGCATAATTGTTCATGCCTAAACATATATGTGCAAATACCCAGTTATGGAATTGCCCTCAAAGGGATACTATGCTATAATGGACTTTTCTAATGATAGGGTAGAATGGCATCAGAAAAATTGAGTCAGGGTGAAAAGGTTTCATATATGTGCTTCCCACACAGAAGCTCCTGAAAAAGAGAACAACAAACTCATTGTCACAGAGGTTTTTTTTTTTGTGTGTGATTTTGGTGATTAAACATTGCTGTACATTTCTGAGGGGGGGGGGGGGGGGGGGGGAATAGAGTATATTTATCTCACCAGTCTTGCTGAGTACTTTCACCTTAACATCTATACAGGTATGAAAGGAGGGAAAATAATATATTCATACTGGCCCCACATCAAGCAGGATAAAATAGTTGCCAATCCTTAGCTTTAGCTCTCTGCATCCTAGGTTCTCCACCCCTAAAAATAAAAAAAACAAAACCTAATTGTTATCTTGGATAATACTTTGAAATATTCTGCTAAGTATGTGGCAGCAGCCAAAAAAAAATCAAACAGAATGTTAGGAATTCTTAGGAAAGGAATGGAGAAAAAAACAATATTGTAATGGCTTTGTATTACCCATGGTGCACCTTAAGTATTGTGTGCAATTGTGATCCAGGGGTGGACTGGGCCCTTGGGCACTTGGGGTGGTCTGGGCCCCCGGCCCGGCCATTGCCCGACACTTCCCTGTCACCTCTGCTGCCACCCCCGCTGCCCCGGTCCTTCCTGAGGGGTCCTGGTAGTCTGGTGTCCTCTGCGGGTGGGGGGGGGGGGGATTTTCTTTCTATTCCCCCACCTGCTGGCATTGATGTGTTTTCAAGATGACGGCCAAGACTTCCCGCGGTAGTCTTGCGGGTCTTGACAGTCTCGCGAGACTTCCGCAGGGAGTCTCGGTTGCCATTTTTAAAATACTGTGGGGCCGGGTGGGGGGAAATAGTGGCAGACTTGGTGGGAAAGAACATGTTTCCCCCCACTGAGGCCACTAGATCATCAGTGGCACACCAGGCATCCGGGCAGAGCCTCTGGACCCTCGGGCACTGCCCAGTTGCTAGAATGGCCAGTCTGCCCCTGACTGCATCTCAAAAAAGATATAGTGGAACTAGAAAAGGTACGAAGAAGGGCAACCATAATGATTAAGGGGATGGTATGACCAGGGCTTTTTTTGAGGGGGTACTGAGTACCGGCACCTTTTCCAATGTCTGCTAAAATTAACCCATGGTCCCCAAGTTTTAATGAAAAATCTCAGGCTCTACATACTAATTCTGCCTTGTTATAGATTCTGTGACTGGTTGCAGGGGGCCTGGCTATTGTGGGGTGGGTCTCACAGTGATCACCCCACCCCTGAAGGGTGGCCTGGCATTTGAGTACCGGCACCTTTTTTGCTAGAAAAAACGCACTAGGTATGACTCTCATATGAGGAAAGACTAAAGGGGTTAGAGTTCTTCAGCTTGGAGAAGAGGTGGCTGAAGTGAAATATGATAGAGGTCTACACAGTTTTGAGTGGCATGGTGTTGTAGGCTGTAGCCGGCAGCCTCCCATTCTTATTGTATTTCTACTGCTAGGTGCAAAAACTCACTCAGACAGCCATACTTAGCTGTATTATTTATAGGTGATAGATCAGACAAAGTAGACAATCACAACAATGTAGTGCAACTGTTTGCAATCAAGGAGAGCACAGGAACAAGATGGAGACTCCTGCTCTGCACAGCCCTGGGGGAATTGCTAGAATGGTGGAGGGTTACAAACACAGGCTCTGAAATCTCAAGACCCCATCTGCACATAATCTGATGTGAGTCTTGATGCTGCTGTGTCTGTACGCAAAATGTTCCAAAAGCAGAAAAGCATATACTAAATGCTATTATATTTATTTATTTATTATATTTGTATCCCACACTTTCCCACTAAAAGCAGGCTCAATGTGGCTTACATAGTAATAGGTAACACAGAATTTTGTTATGTAAAGTAGGAAATTAAGTATAACATAATAATAGGATGGATGGGTAGGTAGGTAGAGACAGGTGATAGAGAGAGGATGGTAAGGTGGGAGATATAGTCTGGGTCTATTCTATTCTATCTGGGTCTTATATACCAACTGTTATTCCTAACAGGATTCACAGTGGTTCACAGAAAGAAAAATCCCATCAATACGGAGGAAATTTACAAAACAAGACAAACTAATACAGGCCCAAACTTAACATTCATATAGGTAAGTCATTAACATCTTCCTAAATCGCAAATACAAAGATTGTGATCTCATATTCAAAGGTAACATATTCCAAAGACGAGCTCCCTGGAAAGGAAATGATCTTTGATTTTAAAGTAATATTATTCATTGTAGGATAACTCAAAGTTAAAGTCCGATAATAACAAAAGTTTTCTCCTAGAAGAAATCTCTAACAGATCCACTAAGCCTTCTGCATTTGCCCCAATAAATGCTTTAAAAATTAAACATGCTAGCTTGAATCTAACACGCTGCTCAATAGGCAGCCAATTCAGCTCCCTCAGGAAAGGTGAAACACTATCAAACCAACCCAAACCAGAGATCAATCTGACTGCTGTATTTTGTAATAACTGCAACCGATTTTTCAATTTGCAATTGACCTGAGAGTATAATGAATTACAATAATCCAACTGAGGAAGGAGAATGTCCTCTGCCAAAATCCTAAAATCTTCTTTTCGTAAAGAAGATCTAACCACTCTTAATTATATAAGCTTTATACTCTCTGAATTCAGAAGGCAATGGTTACTGTACCCAGTCCAGAAGCACAAAACAAGCTTATTACAGGTGCACAAGTTAGGAGAGAGGATGGGTATATTTTTTCCAACTTTGGCATCTAACAGTGTCTGTCTGTACTATGCACTACTAATAAGAAGGTATGTGGAAAAATTCATGATTTCTTGTACCAGCTTGGGGAATCTCTTTCTAAGGCAGAAATAGGCAATGAGAAGGGAAAGGATTATTTTGCGTAGGTTTTTTTTATTTGGGAATGCTCAGTAGTGGGTAAATGAGCTTGTCAGTGGCTCATGGCTGCAACTCTATCATGCTGCTGCAGGACAGGGACAGGCTGTATAACCTTCTAAACTGTCAATTTGAGGCAGTTGGGAGGGAAGAGAAAAGATGTGTGTGTGTGGGTGAGCCCCTAAGTAAATTATAAGAGAATGTAAAGGAACAAGAATAAAACAGTATGAATAAGAGAGAGGGAAATGATTTAGGGGACTATAAAATTGTGGAGCCCTGACATCACGAGCCCTGATGGCTGCTTGATTCCATAGCTCCAGAGCTTCTCCACCATTAATTTGCTGCATCTGTGATCATCTGCCTTGAATTTGGACAATTTCCCTGCCTGGGTGTCATCGCTGTACTACTGAGCAGATTGAAATGGCTGACGAGCGGATATGACGGCTCGTCAGCCAGCTCAATCTGCTCAGTAGTACAGCAGATGTCGGCGGTGCGGAAAGTTGGGTCGGGTCAGCCTGCCAAGCAAATGGGTAAGGCCTTGCGCAGCCATGTTTCACCTGCATGATGGAGGGGAGGGAAGAATAGGAAGGAGATGCATACTGACGGAGATGAGGGAAAAGGAAAAGAGGAGAAAAACGGCACATGGATGGAGAAAATAGGTAAAAACTGGATCCACTCTATACCTGCTCCAGTCAAGTCTGCAGAGGACCCAGCTTTTACCTATGGATGTAGAGCAAGAAATGAAGAAGAAAGGAGGAAAATAAAGAAATAAATGGAAAGGGATCCCTGGAAACGGAGTTAAGGGAACAGATAGAGAGCAGCAGAATCAGAGACTGGGACAGAAATGATCAGAAAAACAAAGTCACCAGACAACAAAGGTAGAAAAAATCATTTTATTTTCATTTTAGTGTTTGGAATATGTCCAATTTGAGAATTTACATCTGCTATCTTATTTTGCATTGGGTATACTGGAGCTGTAACATCTTGCAGAAATTATTTATAATGAAAAAATTCAAGTTATGTTTTTCTCCTATACTGGTATAATATTTCAATGATGCCTGATTTTATGTACCAAGGGGTGTGGCTAACATGAGTGTGGCTATCAGAGGGGCGTAGCCATAGGTGATGGCCCTGCCCATAATGAGTACCGGTACCTTTTTTTCCTACAAAAAAAAAGCACTGAGCCTAGAGGTTGGTGCAGTGCACTGTAGAGAAGAGACCCCAGGCCCATATCCCACTCTAACCGTTACACTTGTGGTGGAAAGTGTGAGTCAAGTCACTTAACCCTCCATTGCCCCAGAGACAATATATAACTTAGATTGTTAGCCCAATAGAGACAGTGCAAAGTACACGTAATAGAAATTGTAAACTGCATAGTTGTCTCAGGGGTCATTTGTGATATGTCAAAGTGCTGAAAATAAATTAAATAAACCCTCCAAAACCCACCCAAAACCTACTGTGCCCTATATAAGTGATACCTACAGACATAGCTATTGTAGTGGTGTACAGTAGGTTTTTAGTGGGTTTCCCAGGGCTCACCATACAATATAAGAGGGTAACAGTGAGATGTGTACCTGGAACTTTTATGTGAAGTCCAGTGCAGTGCCCCTAGGGTGCCCCACTGCTCTGTTGGGATGTTTGTGTGGTCAGTCTACTTAGAATGCTGCCCTCCCCCATATATCTTAATGGCTTGTTTTTGTGCATTTTTCCCTTTGATATTTATTTTTCAAAAATGGTGCAAAAAGATAGATGCACTGAGCACAAAAATGTCTAGCAAATGACCATTTTTGAAACAATTGAACATTTTCTGGTTTGAAAATGGCCATGTTCACTAGAATGTTTGTATGTTTTCCATAAAATGTCCAAAAATCAGATCTAGATGTCTCATTGAAAATGTCCCTCCACATCTCTTTTATTTGTAACCCCACTTTTGGTACCTTTTCACTCAGCAAATCACAAATCATTTAAGCCAGTATAACCAAACAAAACAACCAAAATTTGGGAAATATCATGAAGAGAATAAAAAAGTATGGAATTGAAAGGAGATTGGGAAATAAGAGTCCCAGGGACAGCAGCAGTACTAGAAGAGAGAAACTGAGGGGAACATGTGAAAGACCAATTGTCTACTCCCATAGTCCCCAGGTGGGCAAAATAAGGTAGATCAAGTGCATGGTGGAGTAAGGAGGTGGAGACACATATAGAGGGAGAGTGGTGGGGGAGCAAAAACTAGCAGCAAGTAAAACTGTGGCCAACTGGGCGCAAGAGTGGGTGGAGGAGTGGCCTAGTGGTTAGAGTGGTGGACTTTGGTCCTGGGGAACTGGGTTCGATTCCCACTGCAGGTACAGGCAGCTCCTTGTGACTCTGGGCAAGTCACTTAACCCTCCATTGCCCCAGGTACAAATAAGTACCTGTATGTAAGCTGCATTGAGCCTGCCATGAGTGGGAAAGCACAGGGTAATAAAAAAAAAAATAGCAAGCACATTATATTTATAGAGTACATTTTGGCAGATACCGAATCTCATGAATCTTCTTGTGAGAGATTTGCAGAATCATAATGTTTTGAAAGTTTTGTAGCTAAGGAGGTTTCATAAAAGATAACTGCTAGTGTGCTACTAGCAGAGCCAATAGAACCCAACAGATAGAGCTGGTGATGAAGAGTTTAAAGGATGCCCTTGGGTTTACATCTTCTATTCTGCCCTTACTACCAGTTCCAGTCCCAGTTCCAGCCCCTAAGGAATCCAAAAGGAAGTCCCTTTAAAAATATCAAAGGTTTGGAGACATTTTAAAGTGCCAGAGGATTAGTGTTCTGCAGAATGAATGTACTTTTGGAAGGCGATCTTACAAAGAGTGGCCTGCAACATCATTGATAGAAACTATGAGCCAAATATTCAGTCAAAGAGATCTGCCATTTTTAAACTGCTGACCGCCAGAGGCTGAATTAGACATGGACATTCATTTCAGGCCCTGGCACTGAATATCCAGGTCTTGCCTTGCCACTGGAAGTTATCTGTGTACCAAACAATATTCAGCATCGGTCTCTGAAATCTATGCAAGTAAGTTAGGACAGCCATTTCTGCAGTTCTGTTTGGTTGGATAATTATCTGGGCACTGGATTGGTGATGGCCAGATAACTTCTTGGTCCACCTCAGCTCCATCTCTAGGCCCCCCTGTGCAAACCAGATAGCACCATGGTGGTCACTCTGGATTTTCAGCGGCACTGTCTGGTTAGGTGCCACTGATCAGGAGATAACTACTTATCTCCCTCTTAATATGATCCCCTACACTTTAAATGCTTTGAACCTAAAGTTAGGTGCTCCTAACACTATTCTAAAAATATGCACACATTTCTAGCACTGCAAGTACCAGTGGTAGGAAAGTACAGAAAAGAGTAGCCATTTCTCAAGTTCAGCCCTCAGTGTATTCTCCCAGTGAGGTGCCAGGTAAGGGAATACACACTGAGGGCTCAACTTGAGAAATGGCTCCTCTTTTCTGTGAGGCAGGGCCGCCGAGAGGGGGGGGGGAGCGGGGGCAACAAAATTCCCTGGGCACGGGCCTCCAAGGGGGGCCCGGCGCCTAAGTCCGACCCACCCTCCGTCGTTGACCGTCTACCATTGGACCAGGCCCCCTGCTTTGAAATCACAGCACCTCTCACCTCCGTGTGAAAGCACTGCAGGCAGCAGCAGATCGCCTCCCTTCGGGCCTCCTTCCCTCCCTGTGTCTCACCCTCGTCTGACGTAACTTCCGCGAGGGCGGGACACAGGGAGGGAAGGAGGCCCGAAGGGAGGTGATCTGCTGCTGCCTGCAATGCTTTCACACGGAGGTGAGAGGCGCTGTGATTTCAATTCAGGGGCCCAGCCTGGTGGCGGGTGGAGGGGGGAGCGGTGACCTCAGGGGGGCCCTGGGGGTGGCCTTGCCCCGGGTCCGGCCCAGTCTCTCGGCGGCCCTGCTGTGAGGTTACTGAAGACCCTCCTGACTGTTTTGTCTATGGTCAAGTTGGCCAACCCGCAGAGTATTATGTTTTCCATGTGGCACTATAAGAACTGACAACAGTGGTATTTTTGATGATCAGGAGTTTAGTGCTACTGAAGATGGATTGGAATGTATGTTACTCAGGAGAAAAAGACACATGATGGATCTACTAATAAAGGTAACTGAGCTATTGCTGATGGCAACAAGAAACCCAACATAGAAGCCAAACTAAGGACAATGGAGGAAAAGAGGAAACCTTCAAGAAACCACAATTTCAGACATTAATGCATTGTATCCTGTAAATAATAAGCTTCTGAATGAAAATAAAGAGAAAAGACATACCTTCTTCTCACACCCCATCAAAAAGAAGGGAAAAGAAAATACATTTCCACTCATAGAGTGAACAACTCTGCATATTTAAGTTCTCTATTATATTTTCATACTGAAAATTCATAATTCACCCACAAATGCTATGCTGATTACCTAATCAGCTTGAGCTAGACAACCTTTAGAGTTTGCTTAGCATTTTTAAGCCTTTCTTTTCTAAAACGAATCACTTAACTGTCCTTATATCCTTTCAACCTCATTTAACTCATATCCATTAGCTGTTTAGGATTTGTATACTGTTAGGAATTAATGATGCATATGGATAGTATATATTCATTCTCATAGCAGCAATCAGTGTATGGCCATTTGCATTACTACTGAAACATCATAGATAGAGCCATTTGTATGTTTTAAAAAGGAAAGCCTAGGATATTAACATTTCCTTTCTGAACGCATTTGTCTTCTTTTCTGCTACCCTTCCTCCACTTCCAATTCACCTTACAAAAGATGTAAGTATATATTTCCACTTTCCTTCCTATACAAAATCAAGTATCTGCTATTCTAGACTATCTCTTTATTCATCATTTATAGTTTGTAACTTTTATCCCCGTGGGTTATGTCTTGTCTTCCCTTGATGCCTTCATTGTTGGTTTTTATAATTATTGTAAAGCATTTTGACAAAGATATGAAAATCACTATTATAAATCTAATTAAAGTGAACTAAACTGAACCTTTTAAGTTTGTACATCTCCTTCACTCATACAGGCCTATTCTCCTAATAGTCACGTTAAAACCTTTTGATTTGGTTCATTCTTTTTCCTGGAGCAGGGGCAGATTGACAGTGAAAAATTAAAGAAAATTTAATTGACCTTTCAGTCTTTCCTATCACATAAATCTTTCCCATGTGGGAGATGAATACCAACTTTAAAACTTTGAACTAAGCTATAAGGAATTTCCCCGAGACATAAAATCAGAAAAAATAGTTTATTAGGTATAACCTTATATAACTTGTATAATTGTTTTGGGAATAATTTTTATAACAGGCATGCTTATATCACAATGTTCTCTTTTTTTTTTTTTTTTTTTTTTTTGCAGTCTGGGCTGCAGTGCAAGGACTTGAATCATAATGTGCTAGATTCTATATATGGCACTTAAAAAATCTGCACAGAAAAAAATATGCCTAGGCATATTCTCTAAAGTACACCTACATTTTATACAATAGGCTTACATTTCCAAGCGGTCTATAGAAAAAGCTTAGTGCCATGCAAACAAATTTAGTCATGGCCAGTTATACCATGTTTTTTTTTTAAATTTCATCTTTATTAACGTCAGAACCATACATGCTTACATAACTTCAAACATGTATACGCTACAATGCATGACATTGTACTATAACAATTAGTATTCCATGAACAGATACTCTCAACCGTCCCATTACTAGTCACATGGTCGTCCCACACTAGCACATGGATTCTGACATTTTCTGTTTAATCCCTCCTTCCATATGTCCCTCCCCCTAATCTCCTCTAACCTTCCCCATCCACAAAGAAAGAAAGAAAGAAAGAGAAAAACATTCACACACACCCTGCTCCCCCCTGATCTTTACATCCCCCCTACACCCCCTCCCCCCCTTTTGCATGATACACTCTTATCTGAAGTCTCTTTATCTGGGTACCAGCTCTTCAAACTTTTTCCAGTATATTGCGTACTCTCTGTTATACCATGTTTTACTTGGCTTAAATCCCGATGCCTAAATTAGGCACAGAGCGGGTGTATTCCATAACAATGTGCATAGATTTTAGAAACGTCCATGCCTCGCCCATGGCCATGCCCCCCTTTTAACTATGCAATTTAGAATTTACTCATGACACCTTATAGAATACGCTTAGTGAGTTCTGCACGTAAATCTTAATTAATGCCAATTAGTGCTAATAATTGCTTAACATCCAATTGACAATGCTGATTGCTAGCTAAGCTATGCACATTGTTATAGAATACGTTTTGATTTTTGCTTGGAAATTAAGGCGCAATATATAGAATCTGGCATAATATGGCTGTATTTAAGGTTACTAGACATCACTAATATTTGAGGATTGTCCTCGATTTTCTCATTGTATCCCCAGCTCCATGATTTGCTAAGACCTGCTGTCCCCAATTCATGTGTAGGGGTAACATGGGCTGCAAGACATAGTACCTCTCTCCTCACCCTCATCTCCACCTCCATGTGATCCAGTATTTCCACTTGCACTCTCCTGGTCCACCTCATCCCTGTTTCTCAACCTTCTGATAACAATGCATCTTGTGCGTGTCAGCAGTAAAACAAAGAAGTAACTGGCGCTGAGCCTTATGCTCTAATGCACTGCAAGGCTTTGCTGATCCCACAACCTCTGATGTACACTTCCTGCTGCCAAGGGGGTAGAACCAGTAGAGCCTTGCAGTGGGCTTCAGCACAAAGCTTCATGCTGGTTGCATCTTCATTTATTTTTAGTGCTGACACTTGTGAGACCCAGCACCACCAGAGATTTGAGGGGGGGGGGGGGGGGGGGGATGGACTAAGACAGGATGTAAGAGGGGAGATGCTGGATAGAGAGGGAGAGAATAAAAAAGAAGGTAGAGTCCTGGGGGAGGAAAGGAAAAAAAAAGGTCAATGCTGGACCTGGTTGGGTGGGAGGAAAGGAGTAAAAGGAGAGAGGGTAAAGGGTCATAGATTTGATATACCACCTTTCTGTGGTATAACCAAAGCAGTTTACATTTATTGTATATGGATACTTTGTAAGCCCACTAAGGAGAGAAAAATCTGTATTTATTTACCTGGGGCAATGGAAGGTTAAGTGTCTTGACCAGAATCAAGAGCTGCAGTAAGATCTGAAAAGCAGGTGTTGGATGAGGAGGGAAAAGAAAGAGTGCAAAAGCTGTGTGTGATGGGGGGGGGGGGGGGGGGAGGTTGAGGAAAGAGAGAAGGCAGGTGCTGAATTTGGATGGGTAAAAGAAAAGTGAGAAGGAGAGAGACAGCGCGTAGATGTTGGAAGGGGAGGGAAAAGAGAGTGCAGATTCTAGATGTGAGAAAGCAGATTCTGGACATGGGTGGAGAAAGTGAGATCTTGGATTTTTAATTGGGCAATAGCAGGAATTTAAGTATTTGGGGGGAGGGTTGGGTGAGAATGAGGTCTGGAATAACTGAGGGGGTCACAAGCTAAAAGCTGGCTGTGATTGAGGGGCAGTAGGAGCTTCACTATTGGGTGCTTGGGGAAGGAATGGTAATTCTGGAACTCAGCTGGGATGGGGGATAGAGCAGGGATTCTAGATTACAATAACAATGTCCAGATGACTATGTCCTGATTTAGATTGTAAGCTCTTTTGAGCAGGGACTGTCTTTTCTTCATGTTCAACTGTGAAGCGCTGCGTATGACTGGTAGCGCTATAGAAATGATTTGTAGTAGTAGTAGTAGTAGAAAAAAAGTAGTTATTTTCACATTGATGTTTGGAGTATATCAGCTTAGGCAATATGCACTTTAAGAAGTGTGTATTGCTCAGTACAGGAGAAAATGCATTTCTGTTTGCATTTATCCAGTATTGTAGTGCCTGTAAAATATGACTTCTGAAAATCCCATTTCATTTTTTTTTAATTTTAACATTTCAGATCTGTGGTCCCTTATTCTGTATTGGTTGAGGGTCTGCCTGTTTCTGCATGTGAGACCAAGGTGAGCGATTCTGGTGATGCAGAGTTTCTGTTTTATTTTTATGGCATTTTATATTTCATAATGTGCTTGGCAGTAGCTGGAGTTTGTTTATGCTGTCCTAACTCTTTTTTTTTTTGCCTTCCTTCAGGCCTGGCTTGTTCTGTTTCTCCAATTAGAGGTGTGTTGGTGTTCAAAGGGACTGGTGCAATGTTTGCAATGTTGTCTTTTTCTAGACTTGTGATCACACTGTGGTCTGCAGAATACTTCCACCCGGATTCTATCTGCTTGGAAGTAAGAATGGAGAAAAAATAATATCAGAATTTAAGGGACATTTTTAATATCACATCTAATTTTTTGCTTCAAAAATGTTTCCTAGACATTTTGTGCTCAGTGCCATTGCCGCAGGTACAAATTTAGATTGTGAGCCCTGAATGTAACTCACCTTGAGCTACTACTGAAAAAGCTGTGAGCAAAATCCAAATAAATAAATTAAAGAAAAAATTACTTTTGTGACCATTAAAAGGGTCCAAGAGCAAAACACACAACAACATGCCACCAGAATGTATGGGGGAGGGGGCACCATTAATAGTAGACTGACACCACAGACATTCCAGCAGAACAGTGGGGCATCCTAAGGGGCATTGCAATGGATTTCACATAAAAGGTCCCAGGTATACATCTCAACATTACCCCCTTACATTGTATGGGGAGCCCTCCAAAACCCACCAAAAACCTGCTATACCCAACTGTACATCACTACAATGGCCTTTATGTCTGCCTGTGCCACCTATATGTGGGTACAGTAGGGCTTTGGAGGGCTTAGGCTTTCTACTACAAGAATAACAGAGTGGGTTATGGGACTGGGTCCCTTTCTCTACAGTGTACGGCACTGACCACTAGGCTACTCCAGGGACCTGTTTGATGCTCTAATAGGCCTGGCCATAACCTCTGAAGCTGTCATAAAGGTTGGTATGTACTGTTGCATTCACATCTTTGGGGGGTGGGAGGGGGTCAGTTACCACTGGGGGAATAAGGGGGGGGGGCGGTCATGCCTTAATCCCTCCAGTGGCCATGTGGTCTTTTAGGGCACCTTTTTCTGACATAGTTGTGATTGAAACATGTCTAGACCAGAACGTTTAACTTTTAGCCCTAGATGTTTTTGCTTTTGTTCCATTATGGCAGAAAAATGTCCAAGTTCTGGGAACACTCAAATGCCGACTTAACATACCCCCAACATGCCCCCTTGTGATTTGGATGCACTGCAGATGAACTGCTTAGAAAAATGTCTTAAAATGGGTTTCAAAAATAGCAATTTGTCATAAAAATCCTGTCCATCTGCTGATTTTTGGACATTTTTCTGTTTCGAAAATGAGCTTCTGTAACTCCTTAAGTAGTACATGGATGAATACTAATCATCTTAAATTGAATTGTGATAAGACTAAGTTTCTTTTAATTGGCAATAGGTTAGACATTGATTCTGTGATGTCTTTGACATTGATGGTATTTTAAACTAGAATCCTCTTTGAAAATATTAGGGATAATCCTTCATTGTAAATTAACGTTAGATCTCCAAGAGGGGCATTTTCGAAAGGTCATCCAAGTATTAAATTGGATAAATTTAGGAATGAAATTAAAGCAGTTAAGATTTTAAAAATTCAGCATGATCAAAAGGATTACAGTGAGGGTTATCTATATAGTTGACAAAAACCCAAAGATCCAGGGGATACTACCGTGAAGGGAAAGAAGGTAGGATTCCAATTATCCTCTTATTCCTCTAGTAGGGAAGATGATGGTGGTGAGAAAACAGATGGGGAAAGAAATCAAGGTAATGTCAAAAATCAAGTGACACAAAGAGGATGGGAAGGGGGGGGGGGGTTGGAAATCCAAGGGACGAGGGAATCAGACTTACAGAAGCACCATGAGACTCAAACGGAGGGACAACTCACTGTGATAAATTTACCTAATCACCAATTAACTAGGGATGAAGAAATGGTACTAATGAAAGGACTGTTTTTTGTTCCTTCTAATAAACACCAACCTTTCCAATTTAAAGTGGACTTTGAGAAGTTTATACAATCTTTACAACTAAAACTATTTTTTGCAGGAAAACTGGATTCTAAAACAGCATATTATAACTGCATGGCTAAAAGTTCTTGGATTCCTCTATGTCTAATGAATCCTGCTATAGCTATATTGAAACAACTGGTACTCCATTGTCACAGCTTGTGTTCATGTCGGAATACACTGAAACATTTAATTTGACCATTAGCTCCTAAACTTTTGCATAGAGCAATAGAATGTAAAAAGAAATGGTTTTGCACAGAACTGTAGAATGTAGAAGAAAAATACTGAGAGGGACTTGATGTACCTGTCATGTGCTGTGCACAGTCATCTTTGTGTAATACTTCAATAGGCCAAATATAAAATCAATAGCTTTCTTGAGCTTTTAATGAGGTCAGCCCTGAAGCTGCTTCCAGTTATCTTGAGTATATAGTGACCATTCACAACTGTCCATTGAATAGCAAAATAATAACAGCAGGTTGTCCTATTGAATACTTGTCCTGAAAACAACTTCTAACCTTTTCTCAGAGAAAATAGCACTGAAATTGGATGTAGTTCACTGACTAAGGAAATCAATATATAAACATAAACTTCCCCCCAAAAATGACCATATTGTCCCAAACGTACATGGTAACATAGTAAATGATGGCAGATAAAAACTTGCACAGCTCATCAAGGCTGCCAGAGTCATACCCACTACCTATGTAGATTCCACTTCTTCTTGAATAAGCATTGGCATCAGATTCGTATGATATGAATATGATATAATTACACATACTTGATCCTGATCTCTTTTTGCAATTTTGGGGACATAAACTGTAGAAGTCTGCCTGACTCTGTCTTTAATTCCACTCTGCTGGAAATGGCATCTATAGTAAGCAACCGTCCTGTCCATCACTAGATATGGGTAGTGGGGGTGCACAGGAAAAATAGCCCCCACCACTGCCGCAAGGACCTTTTTACCGCAGCTTGGTAAAAGGACCCCTAAGCTTTTTACCCAGAACCATTGCAAAAAGGAAGGGGACATTGCATCACCCTTTGGGGTTGGTCTGTGAGTTGGGTGGAAGGGTGCCAAAAGAAACCCCTGCTGGAGAAAAAGTAAACTTCTAGATCATACAAATCAAGTTAGATTTATACAAACCCAGTTAAGTTTTGGAATAACAATTCTCTAATACATATGATTTTAGTGTGCAGAATGGCATTCAAAAATGCATCATCATAAAATATAATTTGTTCTGCTACTAATCTAATCAAACAAATATATGCAGGATTTTAAATTAGGGCATAATGGATGGTAGCTTTTTCCATCACAATTATAAATTAGTAATGGTCTGGAAAAAGTACACTATGCTGTATACCCAGTCGTTGTCCATCTAATTATATTACTACAGCTGTTTGCTTTAACTTTTCTCCTACTGGTCCCTAATCAGTTTGCACATTGTGCATGACACTGGCATTTGAAGTCAGATGTATTCAATAGAAGTGCATTAGTCAACTGACTTCGCAGTGTTCTGAGAAACTGTATTCTCATATAAAAAGATGTAGTAGGGGACACCACATGCAACACATTCTCTGTTACCAGATATCCAATCGAGTATATTGAAAAGAAGCTGTTCTTAAAAGCTGAACAGCAGGATCAAGTCAGGCAGTTACTACAATCATTCGCACTGCAAAAGAGAATTTAAAATACATTTTGACTTTCTTCCCTAGAGAAACACAAAGTTTTCTGAACGTTGTGATTATTTGGATTTGGGGGTGAGTAGGGGCAGGTATCATTTTCTTCATAATTACTTCTGGTTGTTTGTTGACGTATTTAATAGTTTTGGGACTGTTGAATAGGGCAAGATTTAATATACAAGTCAAACTAAAGCTGAGCTATCATAATTGGAAAAGTTACTAGCAGATGGCATGAGTTTACTGTTTTTGGCATTAGTTTCTAATCAGGTTCTGATGTCTTCAGCTAAGTGTGAAAGGCTGAGAATCAGAGAAGCCAGGGAGCAAATCCCACTGCTACTCCTTCAGATTTTGAGCAAGTCACCTAACCCTCCATATATTCATTTATGCTTTAAGAACAAGACGTACTGGTATCATAGGTTATTCTTTTCCATCATCAAAAGGTAAAATGAGATTACATTCCTTTGAATTAGGGTTGGCATTTCAAGCAGGAATATTATGGACTACGATTTCACCTATTTTTAAATCTTCTCAGTCCTACATTCCTTTTAGGAAAAATTTGAAAACACTTCTGTTTCAGAAATATGTATCCCACGCTAACTACTGATTTACTATTTATTCTCAATTACTTAGGGCGTCTTTTACTAAGGTGCACTCACGTTTTTAGTGCACTCTAAAATTGTGGGTGCGCTAAACGTTAGAGACGCCAATGCATTCCTATGGGCGTCTCTAACATTTAGCGCCCCCACAATTTTACCGTGCACTAAAAACGTGAGCGCGCCTTAGTAAAAGACGCCATCAATTTATTATTATGCCCCTTCTTCCCAGTTAAATGAAACTGGCTTCTTAAATAGCTGTAACTTGCTTAGAACAGTGAGGTAACAGCGGGATGGAATTCCAGTTTACCATTACCATTACCTCAGGCACAAACTTAGGGGCCCTCTTAAAAAGCTGCACTAAGAATGGGCTTAGTGCATCCTTACACGGGCCTTTCCTGCGCACTAGGCCCATTTTAACATGACCATCATTAATTTGCTAAATATATGGCTGTGTGCTACCATTAGCATTAGTGGACAGCTTTTGAAAAAAAAATTACCGTGGGAGCATTTACCAGTTCCTACTTAGGGAGCATAAGGACCCACTAACCAGTTAGTATGGCAGTGATGTCAGGACACTAGTCGACTGGTATATCCATGCCTATCCTCCACCCCTGACAAACCCCCTCCCCCCAAAAATGTTTTAAAAAATAATTACCACATGCTTAACACATGAAGATGGCAAACCTAACGTGGAATGCTTTAGCACATACTGCGTCAGGCCATTTTTTGTTGCATTAGATGCACATTAGCATCTAATGTCGCTTAATAAAAGGGCCTCTTAGATTGTAATCCCTCTGGGGATAGGGGATACTTTGCACCTTCTATTTCTATGGTGATTGAATGGATGAAAACACTACTTGTAGATATGAAATTACAATTTTTTTTTTGTGACCTAACCATGATACCAGGAATACCTGTTTTTAATCTGGCTAAAAGTAGCATATTTTAAAAATATATGCTGAATTGTATTTGCTGTAAGGGGAACAATTTTAATTCAAGGGAGAAGTTCTCAACATGAGCTACTGTTAAGTTGGATTATTTTATCACGTCGGGTTATTTTAGCACAGGATCTCTGCATAAAATGGGACCCTGTGCTAAAATAACCTGGCATCTCTCTATATAAAACACACCTCCAACGTTCTATTGAAGCCGGAAGCCAGAAGCCTGAAACCGGAAGATGTAGTTGTGTAGATCGCTTTTTCCCCATGAGTGTCTGCCCCGTCCTCACGTCGGAACGTAATGACATTGAGGGCGGAGCAATGACACTCACTGAATCGCATCACACAACCGTTCAAACGCCACGTAGAGGGGGGCAGTGCGGTACGCAGAGGCAGAGGGAATTCTCTACAGCAGCTGCAAGTACACTGTGTGAATTGGTACTGCTACTGCTGAAGACAAGTTAGAAGGTAGAATGGCAGTAGGAACGTGGCATGAGAGAAGCTCAGCCGCGGATGGGGACTAGAGTGGGGAGACGCGCTGGAGCTGGGACAGATGACGGATCATGGGGGTGAAGAATCCCAGTTCTTTGAATGAATGTTAAAAGGAGTGCTTGGTGTGTGAGTCCATGGAACTGGGAGGGGGGACCCTGGAACTGGGAGGGAAGGAGGGAGGGGGGACCCTGGAACTTGGAGGGAGGGGGAACCCTGGAACTTGGAGGGAGGAAGGGAGGGGGGACCCTGGAACTTGGAGGGAGGTAGAGGGGACTCTGGAACTTAGACAGGGGGACCCTGGAACTTAGAGAGAGGGACCCTGGAACTTAGAGAGGCGGACCCTGGAACTTGGAGGGAAGGGGACCCAGGAACTTGGAGGGATGGGGGGACCCTGGAACAGGGAGGAGGGATGGCCCTGGAACTCGGAGGGACAGAGGGAGTGTACCGCCCTGGAACTCGGAGACAGGGAGGGTGAGAACACATTTATACTAACAACACATTAATTGCAGAAAGGCAATACCTTGCTAGCGTCCGTTTCATTTGTTTCAGAAATGGGCCTTTTTTACTAGTGATAAAATAAACCAACTTAACAGTAGCCCTTGTTGAGATCTACCCCACCACCACCACCATCTCCAGTGTGAAACTGACCAGTTAAAACATTTTGAAAATTGTTTTCCCTATCTATCTGAAAAAAAGATTTATGCAGTGTATTATACAGTGTGCTCAAACTGATGCATTCAGCAATGACCGCACCCTCAAATCTGAAAACAAAAGCTTGGATGAGGGACCAGTATGCACCCTCCTCCTACTCTATGAGGAAGGTTTGGTGGGAGAGGGGCATCATCCTTCGGTGATTGCCCTCTCTCCTACCTGTTTGCTTAAGAAAATAACCTACCGTCAGCCCGCTTGCCTTCATATACCCTCTAAATTCAACCCAGGGAGGAATGTATAGGATTACCGTATCCCAGCTTTATCATCTAGCATTTGTCTGAAAGCAACACACACTGTGTATATTTATATTACTACTACTATGAAAAATATAGCCTTAATATACAAAAGGAATCATTTACTAGAAATTATTTGGTCAACGAGCTCTTAACCATCAATAATTGGGTGCCAACAACCAATTAT
Source organism: Microcaecilia unicolor (assembly GCF_901765095.1). NCBI lineage: Eukaryota > Metazoa > Chordata > Amphibia > Gymnophiona > Siphonopidae > Microcaecilia > Microcaecilia unicolor. The sequence goes on along the minus strand of NC_044039.1, from coordinate 156,320,740 downwards.
TGATGTTACTTGGCACTGAATTATTGATGTTAATTGGCACTCATTAAAACTTGTGTGCGCATTTGGCTGCACACTACTCTGTAAGGTAGGATGCCTAACTTCCCTAGCACATATCTGAAAAGGGGGTGTGGCCATGGGAGTGTCAGGGGAATGTTCTGAAAAGTTACTCACATAGTTATATAATACGGCCTCAGTGCACCTAACTTGGGCGTCAGCATTTACACCAGGTTTCAGCAGGTTTAAGTCTGGCACCTAAAGTTAGGTGTAGGAATTGGCACTATGCATGATTCTATAAAGGGCACACACCCTTTATAGAATCACACAGCGTTGATATTTTTCTGGAGCCAAATTTTGAGCACCATTTACAGAATCCCCTCCTTAGCAACCAACACTCTTTGATTTGCAGACTTCCTAGTTGGTCCCCTTCTGAAGAGCTTCCACCAGGTTCTTAATCCTCATATCTTCCCAGCCATACCTGTTGTGGAAATAAAATGAAAACTGTAACAAAACAAGCTTATTTGTTTCATTTAAAATTCAACCAAGGAAACTGATAACATTCTTGTTTTGTTTGGTTCATTTTTGGTTCATTAAGGAAGGGGGATCTATGTGAGCTATTATTAAGACAAATTATTTTACCTCCTGATGTTGGGCATTGGGAAGGAGAAGTGGGGACTTTTGGTAGAAATCATAATGGTTACATTAGGGGTCCTTTTACTAATCTGCAGCAAAATGTGGCCTTAGTGCACCCTTACACAGGTTTATCTAACTTTCTAAAGCCATTTTTACTGCAGCCATAAAAATGACCTTTCTGTATTAATGGCTACACGTGAATGCTGCCATTATCATGTGAAGCACATACCACAGAGAGGGTCAGAGTACACAGCAAAATCAATCCAGAAAAAAAACACAAAGGGCTTTCAAGAATGGATCAAATAGACTTTATTAATGACCCAACACAGGTCGTGTTTCGGCATAACCCAACGCCTGCCTCAGGGGTCAAGTCAACCAAGCAACACTCAGTGCATGGGTTGTTGCACAAAAAATATAGTCTTTGTATAGAAAAAGTCCACTCTCAAAATCAGAGAAAAAGTTCCTGATGCGGAGCCCTTTGTTCTTTTTTTCTGGATTGCTATTAGTGTGTGGCCATTAAACATTTTTACCACGTTAGCACTTTCCACCACACATTTTTTAGGCAGTAAAGGATCGCATGGTACTACTGCACTAACCAGTTAGCACACAGTAATGTAGCTGATTTGCACAGGAATGCCTACTGTCCGCCCTGACATACTACCTCAAAAATTAAAAATGTATTTTTAGCGAGCAGGCATGCTAATTTGGCAGTCTCCTGCAGTAGGCCATTTTAAGCTGTGTTAGGTACGTCTTAGTATCTAACGCAGCTTAGTAAAAGGGCGCTGGATTTTTCAACAACAGATAAATGACTCTTTCTGTTTATTTCTGTACTTGGATGTAGGCATAATCATTTTTTGTGATTTGCATTTGATTGTGATAAGGAAATTTAATTTTGTTGACACACAACACATGAGAACAAGTGAGCACTTTAACTTATATGGTGCTTGAAAGAAGCCTGACGAAAAGTAGCTTTGTGAATCGCTCTTTAAGTGAGTCACCTCGTTGGTTAGACAGTATTGTGGTGAATTATTAATCTTTCATTTTTTTTCACAATTTATTTAGTAGATGCCTACATTGGTCTTCTTTTGATTCTGTATGTTTTTACCAGTTGTCCAGTGAGTGGGAATTTTGTTTGTGCTGAACAGGTAACCACTGCATAGTTTGTAGGGAGGATTTAATTTATATTCTGCATATATGCTGTATTAAGTGGAGCACACAACATCAGGCATATTAATTTTGAATATAGAGTGGTCAAGGCAGAGGCACCTAGGTGCATATACTGCAAGTATTTTATATTTTTATACACATTTTTTTTTTTTGGGGGGGGGGGGGGGGGGTTCAGTTAAGGTTGCCCAAAGATAGGTGCTGGAATGATGCACTAAGTGTGAATTCTATGAAGCCAGTTATATGCTGTCATGAACTCAGCGCAGGTGAGCCCTTGGGCCGCTGCCGGGCAAGGCACAGCGCTAGGCATGTCAGGCTTGACTGGCTGGAGGCAAGACAGGCTTGGCTGGCTGGAGGCAGGCAGGGCTGGAGCTGGAGACAGGCAGAGCTGGCCAGTAGTCAAGTAGGATAAGGCCAGAGTCAAGCAGGCAACACTGAAATCAGGTAAGGCAAGGCTTCAAAAGGGCCTGTTGTGAAGGCAGAGACTGAGAGCCATGAGTCCCTAGAAATACTCCCCCAACCCAGAAGTGGAGTCTGGAGCGTCCCTTCTGCGTCCCGGTCCAACAGTTGAGCAAGGTCTCCTGGCACACGTGCACGCACATGCACCCATACACCGGCACTGGTCTGGAATGGAAGTGCTACTGAGGAGCAGGCTGCAAGCCTGAAGAGTGCCGCAAAGACAACCAACGTGGGAAAAGGGTGAGTTGGGTGCGGATCATGGCGGTATTCATGACACATGCAGAACTACCTTTATTGAATACCAGCTTTGCCTGCAATTTCGCTTCCAACTTGCGGCGCACAGGCCAATGTAAATGCTCATGCCCAACTACTGTCAGGCGGGGAAATGCAGGTATCCTATAATCACACACCTAAATGCCCCTGACCAGCCCGAGGCCCTCCACTGGCTACACCCCCATTTGAAGTCGCACAGGTTATAGAAGGGGGGTGCAGGGAGATCCACATGTAGCTACTGATGACTGCCAATTTTCACTTGTTAATGCCAATAATTGATATCACCTATTTAGCCAATTAGTTTACACGGGCATCTGTGATCTGTTCGCAACTTTGAGCGACCTAATCAAAATCCAAGGGTTGATGAATCTCTTATTATACCTTTATAACTTAAACAACTGTGCAACAGCATTTCAACTGAATATGCTAGTGACACAATAAAATCCACTTCCTTCACGGGATATAATGGTCATTGCTTATAAAGTTAGAAAAAAGTATCAGAATTGACACACTGTAATTTAAAAACAAATTGCATTGGACTTTCACATCTGATATAGGCACATTTGTAAAAATGTGAACTGGGCTCTCACAAGTGTTATTGACACATTTACTGACCTCGATCTCTCTTCGGTTTGCTTGGTCTTCCACTGACACTTCATTAGTATATAATCTCATCCACTGTTATTGATAGTCTGGCTGTATTTTATAAGTAATAGCATGGCTAGTGATGTGCTTATCTTTCTTTCATGAGAAAGTCTGTCTTTTAGCAGCTTCTCTAGGTTAAATTTGATAAACATTGAAATGTCATTCTCTATCAAGAATGAAAATAATTCTCTGGGGAACATTTATCAGGCTTGCAAATCACCAACAATCAAGGATGGCAGGGATGAGCTCTTTTATAACTGCACTTCTCAGCAGAGCACATCTTTTTGAATTCTACAAGGCTGAAAGGTTTATCGTGATTATACAGCAGGCATTCATGCTGGTGCATGCTGAAGCCCAGCAGACTCAGCAGCCATAATCTGACTTCTGACTTGCTTTGGATAATATTTCATGGACTTTATGGTAACAAAGCCTCTTGATTGTAGATGCCAATGAAAAAAATTAACTTATGTGGTACTGAACTACTACCTTTTACTAAAGTGCATAGACAGATGATCAAAAGCAAACGCAGGTGCTAGAGGCCAATAACAACGTACCAGTGCCTGCGTTTACTCCCGCCCAATAATCAGAGCCGGCGAGCACATATAACAATGAGCTTGTTGGCTCTGAATGCAATGAGCATGCAAATATATGCTAAACATGGCATTACCTATTCTTGCCCAATGCTTAGCAGGCAGTGAGCATTTAGCACGTGCTTATTTTTAGCGCACGCAAAAAACACCAGCGTGCCTTAGTAAAAAATACCCTAAGATATGTACGAAAATATTTTGATCATCATCATTTGACATAGTGCAATCTTTGATTCTGAGTTTGAGTTTATTAGATTATTGTAAGAAACTTCTTCCATCCAAAATGTGGCGTTGTGACTGATTTTCTTACTAAAAAAGTATGATAGTGTTTCTTTTTATTATAGAGAGCTTCACTGGCTCCCTGTGCATGCTAGGACATTGTTTAAATTTTTCTGTCTTATTTATTAGATATTGTATGGTCTAGCTCCATCTTATCTTTGAACCATCTAGTCTTTCCACATAAATATAGAGTTGCTAGAACATTGACTATATTTACTTTTCCCATCATTAAAGTATTTGAAAACAACAAAATTATTAGATATTCTTTTTTCATATCAAGCGGCTCAATTGGATAGACATGTCTAAGGCTTATTACTCTAGAGGATAAACTATAGTCAGTTTCAAAAGCATATAAAAACCTATTTATTTAGGGAATTCATTTTGAATTGCAAAGATTAGTAAGGTGTCATTTATGTAGTTAAATTGCACATTTTAGTCTCAATTTTTGTACTTCCTGGAAATGTTCAGCTTCTTAACAAATGTAATCTGCATTGAACCAAGAGGTATACAGAGAAATATGTTTTATTATTATGATCTTATGTAAATGTTGGCCCCACTTTATAGAAATACCCCCTATATCCTGGGTGCCAATATTTTCATGTCAGATACTTGCATAAATGATTAGAATACCAGCAATCTGCCTAACTGCTATTCTATAAATATGCACTCTTACATGGAAGGAGAGTGAGGTTACTATATGTCTGGGTTTACCCGGACATATCCTCTTTTTGAGGGCACCGCGGAAGTCTTGTGAGGTCTCGAAGTTTCGGCAGCCATTTTGAAGTGACACTGGCAGTAAGTGGTCAGCAGCAGCACTGGGCAGGAAAAAGAGGGTTCTTTCCTGCCCCAAAGAGTCCACTGGACCACCAGGGCATGATAAGGTACAGGAGGGGAGGGGATGTGAATGGAGTCATGGGGGTGGAAGGAAGGAGGGAGCTGTAAAAAGAGGTGGGCGGAGCGAGGTATGCATTTCTGTTACTTTACCAGTATTTTCACTGCTTAGAGAATATGACATTCTTGGAGGGGGGGGGGGGTCAAGATGACACTGCGGCACAGGGGTGTGGTGGGGTGGGGTGAGGTAGGGGCATGTTGGGGGTGGGATGGGGAATGGCAGGGGGCAGGCAGGGGCATGGCAGAGGCAGGGCTGAATTTTATTTTGTGTCCTCTTTTTTGACACGGCAAATATGGTAATCCTAGCATTCCTACGCTTACAAGTTAGTACATTTATATTACTGCACTCTAACTGGTTACTGCAGAGATAATTCAGGAGACATTACTACCTTCAAAATGATGGTGGTAAGTGCTCACATGCACCGTTCCCTCTAAGCTGAGCGGGAGTTCTCTACCTATAGTCCTGGCAGTTTGTGTGTGGGGGGGGGCACTGTTTCACTATCATATTTTCAATAGTGAGGGACAGGCAAATTCTGCAGGACTCCAGGGAACCTGCCTATCACTAGTGCTTGAAAACACAATATTGAAGCACTGCCCCCCCACTGGCAGCAATGCAGTTGGAGGACTTCTCCTCAGCTTAGAGGGAACAGTGCTCACATTTTAATTAAAAAAAATGGCCGCATGCTAATAGAAACATTAGCATATGGCCATTGATGCAAAATATAGAAAAAATGCATTTTTATAGATGCTGTAAAAATATCCTTAGTGCATGGGAAAAACTCAGTTAAGGCACGCTAAGGCCACTTTATACAGCAGCTTAGTAAAAGGACCACTACATTGTAAAAGTCCTATGGAGTAATTGCACTTTTTCAGTGCCCTTTAGTAAAAAGACCCTAAATATATATGAACATAAGAATTGCTTTGGGACATCTCTTTGTAAAAAGATGCATTCAGTTGGAATTGCTAAGGAACAAGTCAGTAACTATTGATATCGATTACCAGTTTACAAAAATACAAAATCATATGCTATTTCTTAGATATGTTCTAAAACCAATTAGCATAAAACTGAATCATTTCAATGTGGAAAAGACAAAAAAGAAAAAGAAATCAACCTCAAGAACAAAAATATCCATAGCAGATGAACATAGAATGAAACAGATGGAAATTACTAGCTGATTTGGATTGTTCCTGTTAGGACTAATTTTATTAGGCAATTCTGCAACTGCAAAACAAAGAGCAAACAATTAGTCAAGTGCAAACAGCACTGGCCTGGAGCAAGCCACTTGATTACAGGAGCCAGTAATAAAATTTTGTTTGATTGAATGTCTTTTATATTGTCATACTGAAAACAGACTTCAGTGAAATTACCTCCTCTAGGCCAAACATTACCCTCACTGCTGCATATTTAGAGATGACCGCAAGACATTCCAACCCTTTAATATGTATGTATCAGCAACTTAATTCATTTTCATGCACTTAGCTTAAAATATCTTTAAACAGCGTCCCATTCAAATTATGGAAACCTGTAGTAGTAGAGTATTAAATAATGATCACAAGAAATCTGTACAATGTTCTTTTTATTTTTGGCCTGCAGATTTATGTGAAGCTATCTTTGTAGATGCCAGCTGTTGTGTTCTGACTTTAAAGTGTCAGATAAAACATTTTATTTTCCTGAGATTGACAACACAGTATAATATCAAGGAATGCTTGTATTTATTTATTTTGTTGCATTTGTATCCCACATTTTCCACCTTTTTGCAGGCTCAATGTGGCTTACATAGTATCGTAAATGGCGTTAGCCGATTCTGATTTGAACAGATACAAGGTATGAACAGTTACAGATAATATTATGGTAGAATGAATTACATGTGTGGTAAATACAATTGGGGGCTTAATGAGGGAGAGGGAGAGTTAGGATATGTCCATTACAGTCTTTGGTTACGTTGTATGCAGATGTAACATTCAGTTCTAACATCTCTTAGATATCCAAGCCAATATATTTTGTTCAAAGTACTGTATTTCAATTCTTTATCTACTCTAGGGGGATAGGACACTCTCTTGGCCACTCCATTTTCAGTACCTACAGACACACATATATTGATATTGTAAATGCCTCTTATTTAGCTCTCTACTGCTTCTGGGCTACCCCCTTCCCCCAAGTCTGCCTCTTCCGTTGTTTTTTTCACAGGCTGGCCCCTGTGGGAAGGCTGTAAGGGAAATAAGCATGTAAAATGGAGGAACACCAATCCCAGGAATGAAGCAAATGGAGAACCAAGGAGTAGGGTGAGGAAGGGATGGTCCTTCCAAAAACATGAGGGAGACTTAGAAGATCCTTGTACAAAGTATTTATTCTAATACACCGTGCCCAGTCTTTTAGGTACATTTGAATAAATACCATGTACAAGGATCTTCTGAGTCTCCCTCGTATTTTTGGAAAGTCCATCCCCTCCTCAACCTACTCCTTGGTTCTCCCCTGTAGAAAGGCTGACAGGGGAGAAATAGTAGCAGCAATGACACTAGGTCCAGTATCAGGGATGTACATTCATGAGTGTGGTTTCAATTCATGTGGACTCTTAAAAATGTAAAGTGTGTGTACATTTCTTGTACATGCTTATACCTATGAATGAATTTACATGTTTATAATTAATTTATACTCACATAAAGTTCTTGTATGCATATAGTATATGCAAAAAAAAGCAATGAAAAACATTTTTAAAATACACAGAAATTCTAAAAATGAATGGACAATAAAAACAGATACAATCCAAATGGCGCCATTTTTTCAAACCGGATCCGTTGATACATTTTTTCACACCGAATCCGTTGATACAATTCTTTATTCAGAGACAAGATTTTATGAGCTCCATTGTCTGTCAGTATATTCTGTGCAGCTACTGATTGACCCCTGATGAAGGCTTTTTTAAAAGCCGAAACACGGACCGTGTAGGGTCCCTAATAAAGTTTTCCTGGAGCATCTCACCCCCTGTCTCGGATTGATCTCTTGAAGTTGTGTGTTTCCACTACTTTCTTCTTTTTTGTTGTACTTTTTGTGGAAACTTCGAACCCCTTTTGTGCCTGCGGTCAAGGGATTCCTAACCACAAGATCATACCAAGTGACATCTAACTCGACTATTTCAGCCTCATGGGTACCTGAATGCGGAGTACCACAAGGATCCCCCCTCTCGCCGACTCTATTCAACTTAATGATGATACCCTTGGTAAAATTACTATCAAATCAAAACCTTAATCCATACATATATGCAGACGATGTAACGATCTACATCCCATTCAAACAAGACCTAAAATAAATTTCCAATGACATCAACCAAAGTCTCCATATCATGCATTCTTGGGTGGAAGCATTTCGGCTGAAACTCAATGCAGAAAAAACCCAGTGCCTAATACTCACCTCTCAACACAACAAGAAAGAATTCACCGCCATTAACACACCAACTCTAAACCTTCCTATTTCAGAAACCCTAAAAATTCTTGGAGTCACCATTGATCGACACCTAACACTAGAGAACCAAGTGAAAAACACAACCAAGAAGATGTTCCACTCAATGTGGAAATTAAAAAGAATAAAACCTTTCTTCCCAAGGAGTGTTTTCCGCAACCTGGTACAATCAATGGTGCTCGGTCATTTAGACTATTGTAACGCACTATATGCCGGTTGCAAAGAACAAATAATCAAGAAACTTCAAACAGCCCAGAACACTGCAGCTAGATTCATATTTGGCAAAACAAAATTTGAAAGTGCTAAGCCCTTACGAGAAAAATTACACTGGCTCCCACTTAAGGAACGCATCACGTTCAAAATATGCTCACTAGTTCACAAAATTATCCATGGTGACGCACCAGCTTACATGTCAGACCTGATAGACCTACCACCTAGGAATGCCAAAAGATCATCCCCCACATTCCTTGATTTGCACTTCCCCAACTGCAAAGGTATGAAATACAAACTAATGCATGCGTCAAACTTTACCTACCTGAGCACACAATTATGGAAAGCATTGCCGCGCAGCTTGAAATCGATCTACGAAAGAACGAACTTCCGCATTCTACTGAAGACCCATCTCTTTAATAAAGCGTACCACAAAGATCGACCAATGTGAATATGCACAACTCGCCCATTTATATTCAGAACTGTTTCATAATATCTGCTTGTATACTATTACTTTGTTTTATTATCATCATGCTGACCAAGACCCTTCTATAATACTAAATGTTTATTTTCTAGCATTCTTCCACTACTCGTGATGTATTGTAAGCCACTTTGAGCCTGCAAAGAGGTGGGAAAAGGTGGGATACAAATGTAACAAATAAATAAAATAAATAACTATATTTTGGCTATATTTTGCCCCTTCAAATGACAAAAATCAGGGAAGGGTCCATAATTATACCAGCCAGCAGCAGTCAGTGGTTTTTTTTTTTTTTTTTTAAATACTGACCATTGTTGGCTAAATTAGCCCTGGATATTCAGTGCTGTGCTATGTGCAGACACTGTCATTGAATATATGGGGCTAATTGCACTGGTGCTAGTCGCTTATGTGGGTCCTGGCCAATATGCAGCAAGGGCTAACATAAGACAGATATGTGGGCTGCAGCTGAAGTCCATGGTGGTTTAGTAGGTGATGGAAGTAGGAACAAAGCCTCCTTGCTCCTGCCACTAGCAGCTATAACTTCAAAATGGCTGCTGCGACCTCTCTTGGCAGTCTTGTGATACGTGGAGGGGCATAATCGAACGCGAACACCTATGTGTAAGAACGTCCATCTCCAAGAACGGGTCCGTGAAGGGGCGGGCCGAACCGTATCTTCGAAAAAGATGGACGTCTATCTTTTTTTCGAAAATACAGTTTCTGCCAGGCAAAAGCCTTGGATTTGGTCATTTTTTAAGCTGGGCGGTTTCGTTTTTTAGCGATAATTGCAACCGAAGCGCCCCAGCTCAAAAACGACCAAATCCAAGGCTTTGGGTCGTGGAAGGGGCCAGGATTCGTAGTGCACTGGTCCCCCTCACATGCCAGGACACCAACCAGGCACCCTAGGGGGCACTTTTAAAAAAATAGGAAAAAACCTTAATTACCTCCCAGGTGCATAGCTCCCTTCCCTTGGGTGCTAAGCCCCCCCAATCCCCCCCCCAAACCCACTCCCCACAACTCTACACCATTACCATAGCACTTAATGGTGATGGGGGGCACCTACATGTGGGTACAGTGGGTTTTGGGGGGGGGGGTTAGAGGGCTCCCATTTACCACCACAAGTGTAACAGGTAGGGGGGGTGGGCCTAGGTCCACCTGCCTGAAGTGCACTGCATCCACTAACAACTACTCCAGGGACCTGCATACTGCTGTGATGGAGCTGGGGATGGCATTTGAGGCTGGCATACAGGCTGGGAAAAAAGTGTTTAAAGTTCATTTATTTTTTGGTGGGAGGGGGTTAGTGACCACTGGGGGAGTCAGGGGAGGTCATCCCCGATTCCCTCCTGTGGTCATCTGCTCATTTAGGGCACTTTTTTGGGACCTGTTCGTGAAAAAAAAGGGTCCAACAAAAGTGTCCTAAATTCTCGCTAAAAACGCCTTTATTTTTTCGATTATCGGCCGAGGGTGTTCATCTCTCCTCGGCCAATAACCACGCCCCAGTCCCGCCTTCACCAGACCTCGACACGCCCCATCAACTTTATTTGTTCCCGCGACGGAGAGCAGTTGGAAACGTCCAAAATCGGCTTTCGATTATACCGATTTGGGCGCCCGTGCGAGAAAGACGTCCATGTCCCGATTTAGGTCGGAATATAGGCGTTTTTCTCATTCGATTATAAGGTGGATAGTATAGCAAGGCTGCTACAGACTTCAAAATGGCTGCCACAACCTCTCCTGACAGCCATTTTGAAGTCACAACCACTAGGGGCAGGAGTGAGTGGGTTTTGTTCCTGCCTGCGTTGCCTCACTGGACCACAAGTGACAACGGGTAGATCTGGGGATGGGCTATCCTGAGTAGCAGGAGGTTTGGGGTGGCATTGTAGGGGGTCGGGTTTGGGAGACCTAGTTCTGCAGGGTGGGAGTCTTGTGAGGGGGACATGGGTGGATCCTCAAGAGCACAGGACACTTCTTTTTTTGCAGGTCCTGGCCAAAGCCTGCACTTCTAATGCCCAAATTTAGGACAGCTTTGGAACTATCCTAAATTCAGCCACTTAGCTGTACGGGTACCAACAGTTAATATTGCTGGCACCTACATAACTGCTGGCTTCTCCTTAGTGTAGCCCCCTGAACTGCCCTTGACCTGCCTTCCTTTTTGTTGGCTGGTCAGAGCCAATATTCAGCAGAACTCCCAGGTTAAGTGCCACTGAATATTGACAGTTTGGTGGCCCTAAGAGATTTAAGCGGCCAGGAGACTCTTCTGCCCATTTAAATTGCTTTGAACATCAGGCCCAAAGTGTTGCAGTAATAGATTTTTGTGTAATTAATTAATATACCATTATTTTATATATTAGACTGTGCATTGTTTTTTCATGCTTCTCCACTGCTGGTCATGAGCACCCTCTTTTACTGTACTTTCATCATCTCAAATCACTTAAGGCTCCTTTACAAAGTCGTGCCAGCGACTCCAGCATGGAAAATGCAAAGAAATCTATTCAATTCCTATGGGCTTTGTTGCATTTACTGCACTGGAATTGTTAGTGTGGCTTTGTAAAAGGAGCCCTTACTATTTTTAGTAATAATCTCTAGTGATGAATCTGAAAAAAGTATTGCCTCTCTTCAGATGTTATGCTAAAAGAGGAAACTGATAAACACATTTCCTTCAGTGGAATAAAAATGATTAATTCACTGTAGAAATCAACACCTTCAGAACCTTGCAATCCAATTAATTGAAAACAGATCTCATGACCTAACAAATACAATTAACAATGGTGCAAAGAAATTAATTAAAATTAATTATCTTTACTCTGCCAATACAAATGAAGTTTTAAATACCCCCACTATCAAAATAAGTTCAAATGCTGTAGTGAAAGCAAACACTAAAATTTACAAACACCCTTCACGGAAGCTATTTTGCAGCAGCAGTCAGAGGCATTAGACACTCTGGGGGGTCTTTTACTAAGCGGCAATAAGCCCAACGCGGGCTTACCTCTCGCTAAACTGGAAGTACTGCCGGGCTATTGCAGCAGCTCGGCAGTAGTTTCTACCCCCAGCAAGTGCCATTTCTGGTGCTGCAAAAATATTTTTATTTTTGTAGTGCCCGGTGTTTACCTGGCGATAATTGGGCAGTACCAAGCACTGCCCGTTACTGTCGGGTTAGCACGTGAGCCCTTACCGTCACCTCAGTGGGTGGTGGTAAGTGCTCCCCCCCCGAAATGGCCATGCGGAAAGTGCTTCACTTGCTGCATGGCCATTCCTTACAACCCCCCCCCCCCCCCAAAAAAAAAAAAAAAAACTCCAGCCTTTTACCCACTGCAGTAAAGAGGGCCTCAGCATGCATCAAAAACACACGCTGATGCCAGCGGAGGTCCCCTTTTGCCACAGCTTAGTAAAAGCACCTTTCTTTTAGATAGGCATCTTAGCTGTAGAAATACATATCCTTGATCAAACCCCTAGGTCAGTGGTTCCCAAGCCTAGTCCTGGAGGTACCCTAACCAGTCAGGTTATCCACAATGAATATTCATGAGAGAGATTTACATACACTGTCTCCACCGCATGCAGATCTCTCTCATGAATATTCATTGTGGATAACCTGAAAACCTGAATGCGTCTCCGGGACCAGGTTTGGGAACCACTGCCCTAGGTTAAAAAAAAGATGCACATTTTCAGAACATAAGCTTATGCTTATCAATGGAATATATGCTTTAAATTCTGATCTCTGTTCTATTGTATATACGTCTTTTGTCATGGCTTTTTGCACTAGTTGCACTATTGACTTTTTAGAGATATGATTTTTTTTGGAAACTTTCCTTACAGAAAAAAGTTTCAAAGTCAAAAGAATGTGCATCTGGGGCAGAAAACATATGAAGAATCAAATACGTATTTAAGAGCTGTGCATTAATGCAATAGATTTCAAAAGTGTCACATGCTATTATCTCTCTAACCGTACACACTGTGGAGGTCATTCTATTTATTTATTTATTTATTTTATTTATTTATTTATAAGTGTTTATACCATTTTTTGTGACTAGAAATCATTCAAAATTATCTATATTCCAAATAAATCAAAATTACAAGTAGGGAAGACTAAAACACTATTAAGACAAAACAAAACAAAATCATATCCTATTCATATCATATCTGGAAATAAATAGTTTTTAAATTTTTACAAACTGTATAGGGAGTTTATTCCAACTAGATGGTCCATTTACTCTGAATGTGCTTCTTTCCCAAATTACTGATCTACTACTATTACTATTACTACTATTTATCATTTCTATAGCACTACTAGATATATGCAGCGTTGTACAATAAACACGTAAGAGACCTGTAATAAATTGCCTTGGTTGGATCTCATTTCTCCTAGAGTGATGTGTTTCTTTTTTTGCAAATCCAATGGTTTTCCTCCATTGATCACTTGAAAAAAACATAACTAACAACTTAAACCAACACATTATTTAACAGGAAGCAAATGCAACCTGGCCAATAGCAGATGGACATTCTCCCAATGCTTTCCTCCCAAGAGTAATCTCACAGCTGTATTCTGGGTCATTTAAAATTTGCTGAGATGTTTATGATAGAAGACCTACATAAAGAATATAATAGAAGTCCAATGAACTTAGGACCAAAGCTTGCATAAAGGTCCTCAAAACGTTCAGATTCCAATTTAGTTTTATTAACCATATTTATTTTCAAAATGTCTGATTTAGTAACATGCTTGATCTGTTCATATCTGATTCTCTCAGGGACAATAATGACCTCCAGTGACCTAACTGAATCTACCCATAAGTCTTCTGACCCCATCTTTGAGAGGACCAGAGGAAAATCATGATATGCAGAACCTAACTCTATGCATGTGGTTTTCGGATGGATTCACTATCAAATCAGTAGTGGTTAACCATTCTTATATCCTATCTAGACACTGATTGTACCTATTCATTAGAGCTGTCACATGGAGGGGCATAATCGAACGGGGCGCCCAAGTTTTCCTGATGGCGTCCTCGCAGGACGGCCCACAAAGGGGCGGGGAAACCCGTATTATAGAAACAAGATGGGCGGCCATCTGTCGTTTCGATAATATGGTTGGGGACGCCCAAATCTTGACATTTAGGTCGACCCTAGAGATGGTCATCCCCGATTTTAGGCGATAATGGAAACTGAGGACGCCCATCTCAGAAATGACCAAATCCAAGCCCTTTAGTCATGGGAGGAGCCAGCATTTGTAGTGCACTGGTTCCCCTGACATGCCAGGACACAAACCGGGCACCCTAGGGGACACTGCAATGGACTTCAGAAAAAGCTCCCAGGTGCATAGCTCCCTTACCTTGTGTGCTGAGCCCCCCAACCCCCCCAACCCACTCCCCACAACTGTACACCACTACCATAGCCATTAGGGATGAAGGGGGGCACCTAGGTGTGGGTACAGTGGGTTTGTGGTGGGTTTTGGAGGGCTCACATTTACCATCACAAGTTTAACAGGTAGGGGGGTTGGGCCTGGGTCTGCCTGCTTGAAGTGCACTGCAGTACCCACTAAAACTGCTCCACGGACCTGCATACTTCTGTGATGGAGCTGGGTATGATATTTGAGGCTGGCATAGAGGCTGGAAAAATATTAAAAAAAATTTTTTAGGGTGGGAGGGGGTTAGTGACCACTTGGGGAGTAGGAGAAGGTCATCCCTGATTCCCTCTGTGGCTTGGTCATAAAAAAAAAGGACCAAGTAAAGTCGGCCAAGTGTTCGTCAGGGACGCCCTTCTTTTTTCCATTATCGGCCGAGGACGCCCATGTGTTAAGCACGCCCCAGTCCCGCCTTCGCTACGCTTCTGACATGCCCCCGAGAACTTTGGTCATCCCTGCGATGGAAAGCAGTTGAGAGCACCCAAAATCGCCTTTCAATTATGCCGATTTGGGTGACCCTGGGAGAAGGACGCCCATCTATCGATTTGTGTCGAATGATGGGCACCCTTCTCTTTCAAAAATGAGCCCAATAGCCTTCCAATGGGCACAATAACTGGGATGTTATCAACAGAAATAAATGCAACCCAAACAGCCTAATTAGAGCCCCAATGGTTTCAGGTAAATATTAAACAATAAAGGGAATAATGGGGACCCCAGAGTAATTGCCCATCCATACAATTTATATTGTTTATCTTGAAAACAAATTCTAAATCTATGTCCAGTTGATAAGAGGCAATCCAATTTAACACAAAACCACCAACCCCAACTCTAAGCATCTCTTTAATAAAATATTGGTATCTATTGGATCAAATGCTGATGACAAATCTAGAGATGTCAGCAACAGCAAAAACCTTTTTATCAAAATACCAATAAATCTGATCTAACATTCCTGCCAGTGATGTCTTTGTCCAACCTTATGCCATATCCAACAACCTGTTATACTCCAAAACAACCATAGCCATGGGGGAGGGGGCTTGGGGGCCTAAGCCTCACAATTTAGGTTTGAGCCCCTTTCAAATTTGACTATCCTCCCTAAATGAATTGAAAAAAGGTTAATGGTCATATAAGTATATTTTTGGAGTACAAGGGTAGCTAGACCTTGGGGTTTAGGTGTGTGTGTGGGGGTGGGGGAACTAAGCATAAAGGAGGGGGTACAAAATTTTGCACCATCCTGCCACTACTCTACACCCCTTGTATTCCTCACATACCTGAGCTGACTCCTCCACTCATAGCTAACACTTTTCTTGGGCCATCATTGCTTTGCTGGGCTTCAACCCCCCTGGAAACTGAGCATGCACAGAGGGACAGGCCTTTCCCACACATACTCAGTTTTGCAGAAACTGAGCAAATGTTTGGGGCGGGGGGGGGGGGGGGGGGGGCGAGGGTGGTGGTGAATCAACTTGTTATGGTCTCCCAGGGAACATGAAGGCCATGAGTTGAGGAGACAGCTCAAGTATGTGGGGATCATGGGATGGGGGGTATAGAGTGGTGGCAGGGGAGGGCCAAACTTTATGAATCCCCCCCAACACACTTTGTGCTTAGGTCCCCCAGATCCAAGGTCTGGCTACATTTCTGCTCCAAAAATCTACTAATCTGACTATTAACCTATTTTTCAATTAATTTAGACAGGTTGGCCAAATTAGTAGTCTATAGTTCTCACATTTGTACCTGTCTAACCCATCTTTCAAGATAGGAGTAATTCTTGCTTCTTTCAATTGACAGGGTAAACACCCTCAAAATAACAAAGCATTAATCAAATTAGGAACCATCTATTTATATTATCTGAGAGGGTCTTTTACAAAGGCACGCTAGCATTTAGAAACGCCCATAGGAATATATGGGTGTCTGTAACATTTAGCTCATGCTTATTTTTTGTGCACTAAAAATGCTAGCTGCCTCTATAAAAGGGGCACTGAATAAAAAGTTATTGAAAATGGGTCTAAAGATGATACCCTTACTTTTAGTGACCAAATGAAATATTTAACCCTTTCCAAAGTCATAGATTCAAAAGAAGTTAACCTTTGTGTCACTCCTTTTCCAACCTTTCATCCCATTCATTTTTAATTAAGGTAGAATTAATGTCACTTTCTGATGTTCCCTGATCATTCTCTCCCAACATAGACACATCATTTTTTGTTCTTAACCTTAATTTTTAATTTATTTACTTTATCCAGAAAAAAAAATTAGACATCTCATCTGCGTCTAACCCTTGTATAGGAGCTTGATCCACAACCTCGCCTTCACCTGTCAGCTAGATTTATTAACTGCAGTATTAACAATTTTTGCCATCCAAATATTTTTCAAATAATTATTAGCAGCTTTCCTCCATGTTTGTCCATTCTCTACCCTCTTTGTTTGAACCCATGTCCTCTCCTGCTTGTGCAAAAGATTTTTTTCTGTTGTAAAAATTATTTCTATACCACTTCCTTTGACAAACAATGGCTAGGTGCATTCACACATTCTGTTGGGCACTATTACCCCCTTATATTATATGGAGAGCCCTCCAAAAAACACCAAAAATCTACTGCACCAAACTGTATACCACTATAATATCCCTTATGTCATCAGGTGTCACCTATATGTGGGTACAGTAGATTTTTGGTAGGTTTTGAAGGCCTCACACTTTACACCACAAGTGTACCAGTTAGAGTGTGATATGGATCTGGGTCCCCTTCTCTACAGTCCACTACATCAACTATTAGGCTACTCCAGGGACCTGCTTGCTGCTCTAATACGTCTGGCCATAGCATCTGAAGCTGTCATAGAGGTTGGTTTGTACTGTTTCTTCCACATCTTTAAGGGGTGGGAGGGGGGTCAGTGACCACTGGGGGAGTAATGGGGGTCATGCTTTAATCCCTCCAGTGGACATCTCATCATTTAAGGCACCTTTTTGTGACTTAGGAGTGATTGAAACAGGTCTAGATCAAAACATCTAACTTTTAGCACTGGACGTTTTTACTTTGTTCTATTATGGCAGAAAAACATCTAAGTTTTGGGAATGCCCAAATCCCAACACCCTTGTGATTTGGACACACTGCAGAGAAAAACCATCTCAAATCTGAGTTTTAAAAATCACGATTTGGATGTTGTTTGAGTAAAAATGTCCAAATGCCACTTTATACTGTTTTTGAAACATTTTTCTCTTGAAAATGAGCCCCATTATCTTCAATCAAATTGTATAGACAGTTAACCAAATTCCAAGATTTAAAAAAATGGCTTAAATTAAAAAATGCTAAGAAATGTACATTGAGTTTGACCTATAAGTCTAATGATTTCTGCTTTAAGTTAATGATTTCTGTGTGATTCTACATTGGCTGCTCAAGGCATATTGGCCCTTATTTTAGAAAGCTTATTTGTGATTGCACACATGGAAATTTCAGCATTTATGTGCATAGCAATTTTAGAAAGGGCTCAGTTTATACATAGAAATATGTAGAAATATATGGAAATAGCAAGTGTTGTGTGGGGAGTATTTTTTGGGGTGTGAACCTTGACATTGTTATTGCAGATGTGCTATGATGGTGGTTCTTTCGTGCCTCTGTTTGTGATTTTTAATTGCACAATATAGGTACACATATTGTCCCTTCACACATCACTTTTATTCTATATCATTTTGGCATATGTTTGGAGTGTATATAAGATTTTTGATATTCTAAGTACATGAACAAGTTATCCCCCCCTTTTTTTTTTACAAAGCCGCTCAGTAATGCCGACAGAGCCCATTCACTCTGAATGGGTTGTGTTGGTATTACCGCACCGGCAGCCACTAGTGAGGATTTGTAAAAAAGGAGGGGGTATGTTTTTTGGTAGATATTTTTAAAAAGGATCTGTCACCTGTTATAAAATACATGAGAAATGAACATCTGTGCTAATTATATCCAGCATGAACATGTGTTTTACAAACTGAAATGTCCAAATTATGAACAGGGCATGGACGTCATTGTGCAGCATGTCAACATCCATGTTATAAAATGGTCACACTTCTGTCCATGTAGAGTGGAGGTGTAGCTTAATGGTTAGACAGTGGACTGAGAACCTGGGGACCCACTTCAAATCCCACTTCAGCTCTTTGTGTTTTTTTTTTTCTTTAATAGTGAGTCTTCCAGGGACAGAAAAATACCAACTATACCTGAATGTACACTGCTTCAATAGCCTTCAGGGTATCAGGTGGTATATAAGAAATGTAAAAAAAAAAATTAATACCATGAACACCCATAGATCCTGAAGCTTTCAAGAGCATGCTATCCCTTGCCAGGGGAGGGGGGCAGCAGCTGCTAGGTACTAAGGATATGACTTGCCTTAATCCCTTCAGTGAACAGCTGCTCAATCAGAGCACCTTCTTTAACCTGGTCATGCCGAGGCAATGGCATGTAATTCAAGGTGGGCATATACATGGGCAAAGTCTGTGTGGAGCATGAGGTGGGGACACACAGTTATGTTTGTAAATTATAGAATACTATCATTTACAACATTTTTTAGCAATCTAGGTTTTTGCATTTTAACCTACTCTCTGGATGATATAAGTGGTCACACCTAATTTATACACACTGCTACACTAAGTGTCATTTTACTAAGCTGCGGGGAAAAAGGGCCCTGTGGTAGCGGTGTGGGCCGTTTATCCCATGCTCCAGGACCCTTTCTACTGCAGCGGGTAAAATGCCCTCCCCAAATGACCATACAGTAAGATAACTCTTACCATTGAGGTGGTAGTAAGGGCTCCCGTGGTAAATCAGCAGTAACTGGGCAAAATGCTATGATGCCTGATTGCCGCTGGGTTAGCTCCGCTGTACAAAATAAAAATTCCCGGAGCACCAGAAATGGTGTGTGGTCGAGCCGGAACTACCACCATTGGGCTGGCAGTAGTTTGGGTATAGCATGCAGTAAACCCACATTGGGCTTACCGCTGCTTTGTAAGAAGGCCCCTAGTATTCTATAAATAAAACCAGGGGGTAAATATTCAGATGGCAGTGATGAGCATTTTGCTGACTGCCACCAGCATAATTCCTGAATATTCAACGCAAGGTCATGTCTGGCCTTTGGCAATCAATATCTGATTTACACAGTGCTGGCTATTAACTTGATATTCTGAACTTAACCATGGGTTGCTCATGAAAGACAGGACTATGCTTTATGTGGTCTCATTGATCCGGTTACTCTGAATATTAGCAGCACTGTGGCTCATACCCAGATAAGTTCTGCTCACCAGGGCCAGTCACTGGAAATAATTTGCTGACTTCCCTGGTGCTATCCAGATAGCATGAAGGCAAGTCCAGGACAGAGCTGGGACAGGCTAGAGCTGGAACTTCTCTGGGTATCATTGATATTCAGCAGTGATACCTGGATAGCCACAATAGCTGTCCTAACTTACCTAGACAGTTATCTGGATAATGGCACTTAATAGCTCCTATATCCAGATAAGTTTGGGCTTATACCCATATATTTAGTGCTGATATCCAAGTTCTGTCTGGTACTGAAAATTTGGGTATAATTTTAATTGCTGCAGGTTTAAAGCAATACCAACTGCAGAATTAAATATCAGGGGGTGGTGTTATAATTTTTCAATATGATGCTTTGAAGCTGTTTTCATTTCACCATACTTCTGCATGCTACACTGAATCTAGCAATTTATGGTATATGTAATTGCTGTTATCCCTATTTTCCTTAAGCTTTTATTTTGGCTTAATTATATTCATGATGACTCCAGTTTCAGTATGCATTCACTTTTATTGAATTTCTTATTGCACCTAATTCATTTTCCAATGGCCTGTCTAATGAATACAATTACAGAAATATTTCTGAAGGGGGGCATGTTAATTGTCTTTTGCTCCTTTGAGCTTCCAACAGAATCAGAGCCCACCACATCTAGTGTTATAACATCAGCATAGCCATATGTGGGTTACCTCGTTTAATTTCCTAAGGCAGTTTTTTTTCTATAACCTAGCCATGCAGCAAGAGTATTCAATCAGAGTGCATTGGAGTCAAGATTTTCAAAAGGATTGGGTGTACTAAACTTAACACAAGCTACACCTCCTGATCCCACTGAAAGAGTATGCTTAATATTGGAGGTGCTCAAGTACCCACTGCACACAATGAGCCGGCACCTACGTACAGGGTCACTGGGGGGTGGGGGGTGGGGGATTCCCCAGACCCAGCCTCCAAGGAGGGCCCGGCGCCAGACTGGGTTTATTCTATAACTACATGCATAGATTTTAGAAATGCTCACAATCTGCTCATTCCACGCCCATGGCCATGCCCCATTTTCAACTATGCACCTCAGAATTTACGCGCATCATGTTATAGTATACACTTGACAGTTCTGCGTAAATTCTAATTAATACCATATAATGTCAATAACTGATTGCTAAGTACAAATTATTGGTGCTGATTGGCTTGTTAACTAATTAGTTGTACATGCAAATCCAGAATACGACTGCACAACTTAAGTCACACTAGATAGAATCTGGGAGAAAATGGCTGATTTTCTAATTTTTGTATTAATGGCCTTGTGCTAATATTGACATTAGTATGTGGCCCTTTTAAAAAAAATGTTATGTGAGCATTTTCTGCCACACATTTTGTAGCTGGTAAGGGCTCATGCGGTATCCCTGAGCTGACCAGTTAGCATGCAGCAATGTAGACGCACTAAGTGATTAGTGCAGGAATGCCCATTGTCCACCATAATATACCCCCCTCAATATTTCTTAGCATGCAGTTAGTACATGCACATTTCAGAGCCACTGCAGGATGCTTGCATGTGTCTCCTGGTACTCCATATTTAGCTGTGTTAAGCATGCATTATCCCCTAATGCATCTTAGTAAAATGGCCCTATGCTGACCTCATTGTATAGTATCTATACGAAAACTCAGCAAGGTCCTCATTATAAATAAAGTAGCACTGGAAGAAAAAAAAAGAAAAGAAAAATGCCTGCTGGGTGCTCATCACACAGATTAAATGATACCTTCCCTTAATTTAACTACTAGGGTTAATGATGAATAGTGAATTTGCTGCAGGTAAAGAACATCCCTGGTGTTGCTGTAAGTATGTTGAACCTGTTCATGGACCACTGCAACAGGTGACAGACCTCAAAAGCTGGTGATGAAATTATTAGTACAATTATGTAGACCCCTGAAGATAAGACGGAGGTAATGCAATGCTTGTATGCTACAATCTGTACATTTAAATAAAGAGGCTTTATAAAGAGAGCAAATCAAAATTAGGATGAAAGAGAAATATTATCAAAGGAAATACTACAAAAAGCATCTAAGTGAAAACAAAATCAAAGCAATGAAATATGAAGATGCGGAAAGAAACAGATAAGGTCCAGAAAGGATCACCAGAAGAAAGATGCCAAAATAGCTACACAGGAACACAAGAAAGCTGTAGAAAAAACAAGAGCAATCCAAGTGGTTCCAGGTGAGATACCAGTGGAAATATAGAATGGTGAGTGTAATGTCAAGGAGCCAGTGACAAAAAAATGGGAAGAGAGAAACCAGGAGATTGAGTAGCTGGTGTTTAAGTTTCCAGTCTGTGTGGAAATAGGTACATACGCTCATTTCAGAGTTTTCACTTTAGTGTGCAGCACAACTTAACTATTTAAAATAAAAGGAATACCTACCACAAAGCAAGGCAGGGTCATACTTGCGTATTTCTATTTAAAATGATCAAATACATACACCTTAATCAATACATGTAAGGGGTCATCAATTAGATCTTTTCTCTATTATGCACATCTTTTCTTCTAGTTCTTTGTTCTCTTAACATTTCTTGGTCGGAAACGTTATGGTCTGACCTTTATTTATTACATTTTATTTTGAATTGACAACAAATAAACAAAAGAGAGGCATAAAAGAAGGATAAGATATTTTCTTTTGGAGAAAAATTGATAACAATTAGTTCTGGAAACACCTAGATTTGAGTTCAGTTGAGGATCCACCGGCCTACATTGATAGCTGGAACTCTATAAGCAAAGAGGCCTTAGATAAATTAGCATCTTTAGAGAAGAAGATTATAATCGATAAATCAAACAAACAACAAATGGTTCAAAAGATCCTACCTCCCATAATCGGACAAGTTGGAGGAAAGCTATTTTGGTTTATAAATATAAACTTACTGAGACGAGAAAAGATTATTATTCTAAATTAATTGGGACACTGACACAAAAAGATTATTTCAGTTGGTTACATCATTAACTAAAATATAGGATTTTATTGCTTCCAATTCTAATATTCTTCCCACAGCTAATCAATTAGTGGACTTTTTTCATGATAAGATTCAGACCATAAAAATTCAATTTGTAGCTGCTCCTGACTTTGTCAAATTTAGTCATTAATTCTGCTGAAGGTTCACCAGCAGCTCATTACTGGTTAGATTTTTATACACTAGACTATTCGTTTTTTACCTCACTTTTGAAAAAGAGATGGCTGAGGGGGGTATTATTGATGTCTACAAAATCCTGAGTGGTGTAGAACGGGTAAAAGTGAATCAATTTTTCACTCTTTCAAAAAGTACGAAGACTAGGGGACACAATGAAATTACATGGAAATACTTTTCAAACAAATAAGAGGAAATATTTTTTCACTCAAAGAATTGTTAAGCTCTGGAACTTATTGTCAGAGGATGTGGTAACAGTGGTTAGTGTATCTCAGTTTTAAAAAAGCTTGAAGAAGTTCCTGAAGTCCATAGTCTGGTATTGAGATGATAGGGGGAAGCCACTGCTTACCCTAGGATTGATAGCATGGAATGTTGCTACTATTTGTGTTTCTGCCAGGTACTGGTGACCTGGATTGGCTACTGTTGGGAGCAGGATACTGGGCTAGATGAACCATTGGTCTGACCCAATATAGCTATTCTTATGTTGTTTTGCAATGCCTTCCTGATACATGCTCTCCTTATTTAAAGAAAAAAGGCCCATGTGAATTTATGTCCTTGGTTCAAGCTGACTTCTTTGTCCTCAGGTAATCTTCCACATCTCATGAATGAAATTATTCTTACATCTATTATGAAGGATCGTAAGCAACCACAAAATTCTGTTCCTAACTAGAGGTCTGTTGCCTCATTTTCCCTTTTTATGAACATCATGGAGGGTACTGTGGCTGACCAATTATCTCATTATTTGGAGTCCTATGACATTTGGCATACCTGTTAATTGGGATTTCATCAATTTTGTTTGGAAACAGTGGTAGGCTCATTAGTTGATTATATTAAAATGCCTCTTAGAATAAACATATAGAGGAAAAAGTAAAATCTTTTCCCCCTGATATCTAACTCTATAGTTAGTGTTGCTTTAAAACTGTGGCCACAGCATTTAATCTTATACCTAGATATTCAGCACTGGACTGTATCTGGATACCAGTGCTGACTGTCTGGGTATAAAGTGGCTGCCAGAAGTTATCTGAGTACCACTAATAACTTGTCCAGATAGTTATCTGGTTCCCAGCACTGATTAACAGGGGTATACAGATAACTTGTGGCTGTACCCTGGACCAGCCTGGCACTGTGCTGATTGTTCTATCACATATATTATGAGCTATAAGCTAGAAAAGAGCTTGATGTATGCAGTCTGATATTAGAAGCTATAATAAAGTCGTGATTTTCTGAAGGGGACCATCCTGCTTATAATCGAACGAGAAAAACGCCCAAGTTCCGACCTAAATCGGGAGATGGACGTTAATCTCACAAAAACGAGTAAATCCATATAATCGAAAGCAATGTTTCAGTGCGTCCGTGTCGCTCGTACGTGGACGTAAAAACGCCCAAATAAGAGGCGTGTCGGGGGCGTGTTAGGGGCGGTGATACGACGTGGACGGGTACAACGTATAACGAATAGCGAAATGACTCTGGTTGAGCGGGAAGATGGTCGTAATAGGATGGACCCGAAATAAAAGCGACCAGAGCAAGGGGGAAAGCGTCTTTAGACCCATTAGCGATTGTGTGTAGTTGGAGAGTGGCGATATTGTTGGTGGAAGAGCTGAAGTGGTGGTTGCAGAGAGAAAGCCGAGCGTGTTGAGTACCTGTGACGGTCGTCTGTGTGCCCTGCCTCTTTTTGTGTCTTACCCTTTGACTGTTCCTTACTCCTACTCCTTTGCTCCATCGCCCCCTTGCCCTCCCCCTATCCCTCCCCATTCACTCTTCCCACGTGTATACTCTATTCCCTGACCTCCGTTTGTCTCTGTGTTCCTGTACTGTTTGGCGAGTGAGTGGCCAGAGGGCGTGGTGGCTGGAAGTGAAAGATCTGTGTGTGTTGCTGTTTGTTTGACTACTAGTCCTAATACTTGCACTGGTGGTGGGGATATGGATGCACTTAATGCACTTGTGGCATGCATGCTACACGAAGAGGCCACCCACCGCAGGAGGTATTCACGGCCCCGAGTGTTTAGGCCCCGCACCACCTTCCTACAACTCACTGACCAGCAGTGTCTAACAAGGTTCAGGTTTGATAGGGCCACCATTCGTCAGCTGTGTGAGCAGCTGACACCCCTCCTTCAGCCCCAGACACGTAGGAATAACCCCATCCCTGCCCACCTCAAAATCACTTCCGCTCTCTCTGTCCTGGCCACTGGCAGTTTTCAATCCGTATTAGCTGCTAACACAGGCCTCACCCAGGCTTCTATTTCACACTGTCTCACCCAGTTCCTGGATGCCTTCATAACTCACACCTCACACTACATCACTTTCCCCACCACCCCCCAGGCCCTGCACAACAACATGGCCGCCTTCTATGCTGTTGCTAGATTCCCCTCGGTCATCGGTGTGATAGACTGCACACACGTAGCCCTCAGACCCCCCCGGGCACACGAAGCCACCTACAGAAATAGGAAGGCATTTCATTCTATGAACATGCAAGTTGTATGTGATGCCCAGGGGGAGATATTAGACGTGTGTGCCAGGTACCCCGGCTCCAGCCACGATGCCTACATCCTACAGCACTCGGGCATCTTCCGCAGGTTCGAGCGAGGGGAGTTCATTGGTGGATGGCTACTAGGTAAGTGCAACATGCATGTACCACCCATACTAGACCTCCTCCACTGGGCAACCCTCCGCCCTGGCTTCCTCCACCACAACCCACTATCCAAATCCCCCCGCCCCCCCTGTACCTGCTCCAAGCGATACACACTCATCTATCTCATTCTGCTTTTCTGCAAAGGTGACCGAGGCTACCCGCAGAGGACATGGCTCATGACCCCCCTGATCCACCCACAACCAGGGCCAGAAGAAACCTACAACAGGAGACATCGCAGCACCCGGGGGATCATTGAGCGCACCTTTGGTTTATTGAAAAACCGCTTCCGCTGTCTGGACCGGTCTGGAGGAGAGCTGCTCTACAGTCCAGAAAAGGTGGCCAAGATCTTTGTGGCGTGCTGCATGTTACACAATTTGGCCCAGCGCAGAGGACAGCCTCTCCCAGAGGAGCCACAGCCACCACCAGAAGAGGCCCCAGATGAGCTGGAAGAGGAGCCCCCTCCACCCCCAGCCCACAGAGCAGAGCTCAATGCCTACCAGCTTGGCGTAAGAGCAAGACAAAGACTCATTGAAACAAGTTTTAGGTGAAAGTAAGTGAACATTTATTTTTTACATTCAGTGCATGTATGTGTTCAACCCCACCACCACCACCACCACCACCACCCCCCTCCCACACCCACCCCCCTCCCACCAACCCTCACCCTACAGCATGTCCCATCATTTTCCCCTTCCCTTCCCCCGTCCCCTCCTACCCCTCCCACGCCCTTCCTTTGCAGCTGGTGCTGCACGGGAAGTCTCTTCACCCTCTTCGGAGCTGCTGCTCCCAGTGTCCTCCTCCCTATCCCCACGGCAGCCTGCGGCTTCGGCTGCACCGTGGAAATCGGGCCACCTTCTTGGTTCTAGTGGTCTGGCCACAGGACCCAGAATGGGAGCAGATTTGGTGGGTGCTGCAGGAGTGGGTGCGGAGGCTGAGGATCGCAATGCCCACCTCTTAGCTGGTGGTTGCTGGTGGTCAGTGGAGGAGGATGTTGATGGCAGGGGCTGCTCCAGCAGCATGGGGGCTGGAGTAGGCGCGGTGCCCTGAGGGCGCAGGTGTTGGATGCTCTGCTCCAGCCGTCTCAGTTGCTGGAGCACCTCCTTGTGGCCTTCACGTTGCGCCTGGAGGAGTTCCTGGTGTGCTCGCTGCTGTGCCTCCAGTGCTTGGCGCTGCAGCTCCAGTTTCTGCTGCCGGTACTCCTCCAAGCGCACGTTGTGGCGGAGTAGTTCCGTGGCCAGCCGCAGGAGTTGCCTCCTTTGGCCGGATGGCCTCTGGCAGGGAGCTGGGCCCTCCTCCTCCTCAACAAAGTCCTCCGGTGCTGGAGGTGCGGCCTCTGCTGGTGCAGGTGGTGGTGGTGGTGGTGGTGGCAGAGGCTGGACAGCTGGTGGTGGCAGAGGCTGGACAGCTGGTGCAGGTGGTGGTGGACGCAGAGGATGCACAGCTGGTGCAGGTGGTGGTGGATGCCGAGGATGCACAGCTGGTGCAGGTGGTGGAGGCTGGACGGCTGGTGCTGCAGGCTGTGCCAAACAGGATTATTATATCCAACTGACCAACTCTCTTGGCTCTAATCCTCGACTTCTCTTCACCACATTGAACTCTCTCCTCAAGGTGCCCCCTCCCCCAACTCCCCCTTCATTATCTCCTCAGACCCTTGCTGAATTCTTTCACAACAAGGTTCAAAAGATAAACCTTGCTTTCTCTACCTCACCAGCTCTCCCTCCACTAGTCCGTTCCCCTCTCTCTCCTTCCCCTCATTCCCTTTCCTCCTTTCCTGAAGTTACTATTGAGGAAACTACACTTCTCCTTTCTTCCTCAAAATGTACCACCTGTTCCTCTGATCCCATTCCCACCCACCTTCTTAATGCCATCTCTCCTACTCTTATTCCTTTTATCTGTCACATTCTCAACCTCTCACTTTCCACTGCGACTGTCCCTGCTTCCTTTAAACATGCTGTGGTCACACCTCTCCTTAAGAAGCCTTCACTTGACCCTACTTGTCCCTCTAATTACCGACCCATCTCCCTCCTTCCTTTTCTCTCCAAATTACTTGAGCGTGCTGTTCACCGCCGCTGCCTTGATTTTCTCTCCTCACATGCTATTCTTGACCCATTACAATCTGGTTTTCGCCCTCATCCACTCAACTGAAACTGCGCTTACTAAAGTCTCCAATGACCTATTACTGGCTAAATCCAGAGGTCAATATTCCATCCTCATTCTTCTTGATCTTTCCGCTGCTTTTGACACTGTCGATCACAGCATACTTCTCGATACCCTGTCCTCACTTGGATTCCAGGGCTCTGTCCTTTCCTGGTTCTCTTCCTACCTCTCCCTCCGCACCTTTAGTGTTCACTCTGGTGGATCCTCTTCTACTTCTATCCCTCTGCCTGTCGGCGTACCTCAGGGTTCTGTTCTTGGTCCCCTCCTCTTTTCTATCTACACTTCTTCCCTTGGTTCATTAATCTCATCCCATGGCTTTTCCTATCACCTCTATGCTGATGACTCCCAAATCTACCTTTCTACCCCTGATATCTCACCTTGCATCCAAACCAAAGTTTCAGCGTGCTTGTCTGACATTGCTGCCTGGATGTCTCAACGCCACCTGAAATTAAATATGACCAAAACCGAGCTTCTCATTTTCCCCCCCAAACCCACCTCCCCGCTCCCCCCGTTTTCTATTTCTGTTGATGGCTCTCTCATTCTCCCTGTCTCCTCAGCTCGAAACCTTGGGGTCATCTTTGACTCTTCTCTCTCCTTCTCTGCTCATATCCAGCAGACCGCCAAGACCTGTCGTTTCTTTCTTTACAACATCCGTAAAATCCGCCCCTTTCTTTCCGAGCACTCTACCAAAACCCTCATCCACACCCTTGTCACCTCTCGTTTAGACTACTGCAATCTGCTTCTTGCTGGCCTCCCACTTAGTCACCTCTCCCCTCTCCAGTCGGTTCAAAACTCTGCTGCCCGTCTCATCTTCCGCCAGGGTCGCTTTACTCATACTACCCCTCTCCTCAAGACCCTTCACTGGCTCCCTATCCGTTTTCGCATCCTGTTCAAACTTCTTCTACTAACCTATAAATGTATTCACTCTGCTGCTCCCCAGTATCTCTCCACACTCGTCCTTCCCTACACCCCTTCCCGTGCACTCCGCTCCATGGATAAATCCTTCTTATCTGTTCCCTTCTCCACTACTGCCAACTCCAGACTTCGCGCCTTCTATCTCGCTGCACCCTACGCCTGGAATAAACTTCCTGAGCCCCTACGTCTTGCCCCATCCTTGGCCACCTTTAAATCTAGACTGAAAACCCACCTCTTTAACATTGCTTTTGACTCGTAACCACTTGTAACCACTCGCCTCCACCTACCCTCCTCTCTTCCTTCCCGTTCACATTAATTGATTTGATTTGCTTACTTTATTTATTTTTTGTCTATTAGATTGTAAGCTCTTTGAGCAGGGACTGTCTTTCTTCTATGTTTGTACAGCGCTGCGTATGCCTTGTAGCGCTATAGAAATGCTAAATAGTAGTAGTAGTAGTAGGTTGAGGCTGGACTGGTGGTGTAGGGCGTTGGCCTTGCAGGCCACTAAGGCCAGCCTCCTCTGAGTCATCACCTGTATAGCACAAGAGTGAGGAATAGTGTTGGTGCAAATAACCCACTTTTGTCTTTCAGCATTCATATACATTGGTATGTCCCCCAACCTGATGACCCAGCAAAGAGATGGTGAAGAGGAATGGAATTGACACGGGTACGAAAGAGAGAGCCCCGCAGGCAGCTGGGTAGAGGTGGTGGATGAGCAGCCAAGAGAAGGACACCACTCACAACGTTGTGCTCAAGCTGTTAGTTGTATAATTGTTAAATTGAACAACATTGCAGCATGTGTTGTGTTACTACTGACTTGCTAAACTGCATAGAACTGCTTTATGACCCCCATTACAGGCTCCTTCAGTTGAATACATGTGGCCCACACTCAGTAGAGCACAGAGGTCACAGGAGGAACTAGGCACAGTTTGGTAATGGGAAAATAGGAGGGAGTAGTAGGGAAGGACGGCCCCCAAAGTTCTGCCACAGTAGTAACCTACACACACCCATAGGAGCCAACTGGAAAGTAGTATTGGGGGTGCTAAGCCCAGTGACCAACACTCCTCCCTGCACAGCTACATGATCTTTCCTCAATATTGGGGGTGCTCACACACACACACAGCACCCACCCTGTCTGCTTGCTCCTATAACACACATGACCACTACCACTACTCAAATAGAGCTTACAATTAATTCAATAAATATGGGCACACAGGACAAGTAAGAGGAAACCCAATGACAACAGTAGGGATAGGGAGTAAGGGTAGAGAGCTAGTGAGTAGGGGTTACCAGGTCACAACAGCATCATAAAGGTGGCCTGTTAATATACATAAAGACAGCCAGAGATACTCCCCCCCCTCCTCCTGCCCCCCACTCCTCACCTCCCTCCCCCTGACCCCAACTTCTATAACACAAGTGTACTGCAGCACAACAGATACCCCAACTGCATAATGAAACACCTACCTGAGTCCTCAGCCTGGCCCGAGGTGTCCAGGGAGCCAATCCGTGGATGCCCTCCTGGGGTAGGAGGGAGTACACCATCAGCTCCATGGGTGTAAGGTTGGCAGTGTCATTGCCTGGGGGATTGGCCCCCGCCTTCCTCCGAACATCCCTCCTCAGCTTCCGCCACTTCCTCTTGCAGTCCTCCACGTCTCTCCCAGCATGGAAGACAGCATTCAGGCTGTCCCGTACTGCCTCCCATTCGCGCTGCTTTAATGTTGCTGCCAGCCTCTGCCCTGTAGGAGCAAACAGACTCCGGTGCCGCTGTACTATTTCTTGCACCAGGAGCTCCACCTCTGCTTCGACAAAATTACCCTTCCGGGTCGGCGGCATGCGTGGTGGCATTGTACCAATGGGGTTTTCGAAAATACGGAGTGGGCGTTTATATAGGCGCCAAGAACGCCCATTGAGACGGGGGCATAGGCGTTTCTGATATGGGCGTTTCTTTTTCAATTATACACATAATTGCTAAGCGTGCCCAGTTCAGATAGCGATTAGGAACACATGGTTTCGATTATGAGTAGATAAGTATGGGCGTCTCCACCTGCCTTCCCTTTCTTCATTGCCATTTTACCTGCCATTTCCTGCACTTAGACCTTGCCCGTTGTTCGTAATAATCATTTACAGGGTTTTACCCTCACTTATATGAAGGTATGTGTTTAGCAATGTATGCTTGGGTACACCTGTGTATTTAGGGGGGGGGGGGGAATTATTGTTGGCCCTCAGCCACCACGCCTTCCGTTTCCTGTCTTCCACATCCCCTGATGCTCCCTTCCTTTCTCCCATTCTCTCTGCCTGGTTGTAGCAGGCAGTGTGTGGGGGCCAAGAATTTAGTACAGTGGCCCAAATCAAGCACCCCTCGGTAAGGGTCATTTCAATCAGGGAGATGTGCAGCTAATGTTCCAGAAGATAAAAGGCGCACTACACAGTCTTGAAACAGACGTTCATGGTAAGCTCTCATTTGTCTGCCACCTCTTCTCTTTGTGCTCATAGTCAAGGAGTGTGCATTCACTGTATGTATGTAGTCTGGAGTCAGATGTTAGGTAGCTCTCTTTTCACCAGGTTCCTGTGCACTGTACTGTGGGGTTGGCAGGTCCTCAGTGGTGTGGGCCAGCTGTTGGAGGTGCTGTATTGGTTCCCGGTAGCTTCCATCTTCCTTGTTTATGTGGTGTACCCCAGTCCCCATTTATGAAGTGGCCACCCATTCTCAAGGTCCATAGGCGGGGGAGGGGAGAATGATTAATGCAATGGATGTGTATAGCACATTATGGAACACCTTCCTAAATTGCTCCATAGGTAGTAGGGTAGGGAACATGCACATTACATTGTTTTTAATCGGTAGCCTGGACAAAAAATGATCGAGGTGGCTACAGGTAGTGCCACTGAGGCCTATGACATGGTGGTGAGGGAGAGGGGTGTGTGTACAGGTACCAACCCAAAGTAACTGGTGGTGGCTAAAGCCTGGTGGCTGCTGTGGCCTAGTGGTTAGAGCACCAGCCTTATAATCATTAGGTTGCTGGTTCAAATCCCACCTAAAACAAGTCACTTCAGGGACAAAGTTTGACACAAACCCAGAATACTTGAATGTAACACACCTTGATCAACTACTGGAGAAAGTGTGATCTGCAAATAATGAGCACCATTTTTATTTGTGCCCTTCCCTAACACAAGTATTACATTGCAACTGTGATGAAGTAACCATCCATCTATTGGGTTTCTCATTGTTTCCCTTTTGCTCCTCAGCATTATATACCATAGCTGATGTATTCAATGTGAAAATATGAGCCAGCTGTTTGTAGGTCCTTCTTGGGCCCCCCCTCCCCCCCCCCCCCCCCCACCAATGTGGCTTGTGGGTAAGGATATGTGTCCATCAGACAGCAAACACTGTGTATGTGGTACCTGGAGTTATGTGGAAGTGTGTACCTGGCAGATCACACGTGGTACACTATTAATCTCTTATTGATGGCACTCTGTATTGTGGGTCAGTATGGTGGAGGGGAGGGAGGAAGGGAGAGAGAGATGCTGGCTGGCCATTTTATTAATGGACACAAATATCCATCCAGCCTCCCCGGCCCAACCCCCCTGCACATATGGCCATGCAGGTTGGAATGAACAGGTGGCGTTCTGTATGGCCAACATTCTCAGACATACATCACCTTCTCATTCACACAGCACATTTAATGCTATGCATATTGCTGCCTCCTTCCTCTCAACTCAACAGCACCATTTGGTGATATGTAATGCACAAGGGAGACAAACACACACACACACCCTGATAGTTATATTGTAACAGAAACATTTATTTCCCCCCCACCCCCACCCCTACAAAATAAGCCCCAACAATGCCCTCCTCCCCCCCACAACTCCCCACACACCCTAACAATTCCCTCCCCCACCCCCCACAGAACCCCCAACATTTCCCTCCCCCCACACACACAATCCCAACAATTCCCTCCCCCACCCCCCACAGAACCCCCAACATTTCCCTCCCCCCACACACACAATCCCAACAATTCCCTCCCCCACCCCCCACAGAACCCCCAACATTTCCCTCCCCCCACACACACAACCCCAACAATTCCCTCCCCCACCCCCTACAGAACCCCCAACATTTCCCTCCCCCCACACACACAACCCCAACAATTCCCTCCCCCACCCACTCCCCACACCCCCAACAGGCCCCCCCTATTTAAATTAAGGACGGCCACGCCCTCTTAGCAAGGCCCTCTGTAGCAGGGCAATGAGCAGCCCCAGCAGTACCCTTAGTGGGCCCTGGAGCTGCTCATTGCCCTGTCGTAGGGCTCTCACCTCCTGCAGCAGCTGGTGCTGGCCAACTATAAGCTGCTGCTGGCCATCTACCAGCTGCTGCAGGAGGCGCACCACAGTGGCAGGGCCAAAGGCTGGAGGTGGGCCAGGGGACACGGAAGATGGCCCAGGGGATGGAGGTGGGCCAGGGGACACTGAAGCTGGCCCAGGGGATGGAGGTGGGCCAGGCGATGGCGCTGCCTGAGGGGAGGGAGAGGCCTCATACGGAGCTGCAGGTGGGGAGGGGTCCTCATGATTGTCCTCATCCTCCTCATCTATGATGAGGACTCCCTCCTCCGAGTCCTCCTCCTCCTCCTGGTGGGCTGCCTCCTGGCCTGGCTGCTGCTCCTCCTCCTCCTCCTCATCCAGCTGCTCCTGCTCCTCCTGCTCCTCCTGCTCCTCCTCCTCCTCCTGCTCCTCCTGGAGGTGGTGGCCCTCCTCATCCTGGCGCTCAGCTTCCTGCTGGTGGAGCCCTGTGTATGTAAAAGGAGTGTGATTGAGATCAGTGCATACACCATGGCTTGCATAGTGCAGTAGCTGGGTGGCGTGAGGCAGGGGATGGGGCAGGGTGTGGTAAGGCGTAGCCTATGCCCATGGGGAATGAGCTGCATCAGATGACATGAAACAGAACCCTGGACCCTCCTCTGACACACACCACGCAGGACATGTTGCCATACCAAATTCATTGCTGACCAGCATGTTTGCATTGTGAGATGCAACGAGGGGTTGATGGGCAGTTGTTGTAGGAGTTATTGGGGGGGGGGGGGGGCAGTGGGAAGGGTGTTGAGCACAATTCTTTTATGTGATTTAGGCCATAACATGCAGTACAAGTAGGGCCTCAGGCAGCTGTACCAGGACACAGTAATCAGCCACCACAATAAGGGGAATAGTAAAGTGTGGCATATCATCTCATTCATCTCGGGGGGATGGTCGGACGTTGCAGGCACGCTCATGGGAGAACCCCTGCAACCTGCATCCTTGATCTGGGACAGATATGGTATTACTAGGTGCCTATTAGGCACATGGGAAGTGATATTGTACAACACATTTGCTTTATTCATGAAATGTATGTAGTAATCTGTACAGGTGTCCTGTTTTTGAATACTTACGGCGAGCCCTGAGGTGCCTTCGCACCGCCCGGATGAGGTCGGGCCTCTCCCGCCTCACCCGCCGGAACCGCCTCCTCAGGGACTCCAGGTCCCGGTGGACTCCAAAGCGTCTGTAAGATATAAGTTTGTAGAGCAGGAGTCAGGGGTGTTGGTCCTTTTTGTCCTCTGCACACATTCATTTGCTATTCACATACCAGAGAGAGAGGGTCTACAGTGTTGGGGGGGGGGGCACCTCCATTGGTAGTGAATCATAGGAGCCACCTTTTTACCATTTTGGGGGGGGGAACCCCCAGTGGAGATGACCCCTCCCTCCATACATATTTGATATTGGGGGTGGGGTGGTGAAGCACCCACAGCAGCCACCG
The DNA here is from genome assembly GCF_901765095.1 of Microcaecilia unicolor. NCBI lineage: Eukaryota > Metazoa > Chordata > Amphibia > Gymnophiona > Siphonopidae > Microcaecilia > Microcaecilia unicolor. The sequence continues at coordinate 156,286,373 of NC_044039.1, read as the reverse complement.
AGTTGGTTCCTATGCAGATGATGCCAGAGAGGTGGGCATGAGGCCAGACAGTACCGTTTGTATACATTATAATGTATGCTTGTTAAACTACTTTATATGTGTTATCATGACCATGTTATAAAGTATGGTATAGGTTTCATTGGTCTCATGCTTCCACTATTCGGAGGCGTTGTAACCCACTGGCTGCAAAGAGGGGTTGGAAAATGTGGCCTTCACATAACTAACGAAATTGTCACATAACACTAATAGCATTTGTCACATACCTAACCTAACGAAATACATTCTTGTAGGGATGTGGGAATGGTGGTCGTTTCAATAACATACAAATTATTAGTGATTGTGCATGTTCCTATATTACTCATGATCCTTGCATGGACACTCCAGTTACTGCTGGTAACATTGATGACGGAGCTGTTATATGTGTAGGTACAGGAGGGGAGGGGGGTTGGGCCATAACCTTACCTTTCTAACCTTTCCCGGATGCGGGACCAGGCTCGCATGGCCTGCAGCCTGGGGGGCAGGTGGTGGTGCTGGATAAACAGCGTGTGCCGGTGCCTTACGCACAGCCGCACCAGCAGCAGGCTCTCCTCCTCTCCAAAATTTGGCTCCCTACGTTGTGCCATTTTTCCACGTGTTGGAACAGAAGTGCCTTATATAGACGACCTTGCGTGAGGGACGTCGTTTCATGCACAGCTCCATATATGGATGACCATTCCATATATGGCCCCTATCAGCACGTGGACGCCCTCGTAAGCATAGACGTCTTTGACGTGCACATGCCTGCATGTTCAGTAGGTGTACAGTGCATGCAGATCCGGACATTCAGATGGGCACATATGATGAAAGTATGGGTGGAGCAGCATGATATGTCTGTAGTTGACACATATATGCGTTCCTCATATATTTCCGTACCTGGATGGCCTGAACAACATGTACTGTACTTGCGATACACCTATGTACATTATTTTACACACCACGTGATTTGGTTGTTTGCACCTGCAATAATCGACCGTGTTAGGGCGCCCAATTTAGTCACGCTTATGCGCTCGTCATTTGATTGTTTTCTTACAGGGATAATCGATTATCGAAAAACGCCCACACTATTTTCCATTATACAGGTCTATTTTTGGACGTTTTCGTAAGAACGTCCTAATTCGTACTTGGACGATCTTTCCATTATGCCCCTCCATATAGATGACTGTCAGATTGTGCCAGTAAGTAAAACATTTCTGCAGTATTATCCACCTACTGCCACTGAAAATCAGTGACTTACCGGGTAAATGGGACTTTTTTGGATAGGAGTTGCTCCCACTGAATATTGGATGTCCCATTGCATACAGGGGTGTCACTGATAGATGAGTGCAGTACCTCAGCAGTCAAGAACACTAAAACAGAAGACCTTAAATTCATATAGTTCAGTAAAATATTGAAAGTAAGAACTGAATTGCAAAGGTGGTGGCAGTATGAGGAAAACAGATCAGAGAGATGCCAAAATAAACTATCTCAATAAAACCCAAAGCAATTGTACTGGGAACTGAGGAAGAATATTATTGTAGCTTATTATCACATCAACCAAAACTTTGGAAGAGCTTAGAAGAAAAGTTCATGAAAAAAACTTAGAAAATCTTGCAAACTGCACAAATCAACTATTTAGTCAAAAAAGCTAATTCTACAATGATCTTCTCTTCTAAAGAGAAATCCAAGTTACGTTCCCAAACCTATCACCCAGTAATTTACTTACCTACCATTTACAAGCTGTTCACTGTGGTAGATGTCAATAGAATATACAATCATAAAGATCCTAATAATGTGATAGCTATAGGCAGTACAAATGGAGAATTTGGATACAAAATCAGCTAGTGTGGAATAAGTCCATCATGCCTAGTCATAAGAAAATTCAAAACCTGAGTACAACATGGATGACTACAAGAAAGTTATCAATAGCAGCCCATGTTCTTATGTAATAACCTGAGAATAAAGATTTTTTTGATCATCTGGGGCTTTTTCTTAATTCATTCATGGTTTGGCTATGCCACCTTTCATAATGGCTATAACAAGGCTATTTACAAGCACAAAATAAAGTTAATAAAACAAACTCAAAGCTGGCTGGGGAGGGGGGTAGACATATACTCAGTAACATGACTACAGGGGGTCAAGGGAAAAGGAAAACAACCTAAATATAATGTTGCAAGAAAGTTAAAAGAGTAGAATATGGCAAAGGAGAGATAGTCCAGATTCTGTATTCAGTATCACCCCATAAGCTTTAAAGAAGAAAAGTTTTCAATCCCTTTTTAAATTTAGAATATAAGGATTTAATGAGAAGTTAGTTTAGCAGAGTATTCCAGAGAGATGGTGCAAAAAAAAAAAAAGCATTATATCATGTCAATTCATAATGAGAATGTGTGACAGGACGTAAATGACACAAGTTCTGATGTATAGTTCTCCTGTTCGGGCTGAAGATATTGGAATGAGGTGATTAGCTAAATAGGGAGGAAGACCTGCATAGAAAGCTTGGTGTGTGACCAACTGGACTTTAAAGTGAACTTGATAAATAACCAGAAGCCAATGCTCAGCAAAAAGCAGAAAAGTGACATGGTATATCTAGTGGAGTTAATATTTTGAATGTTTTGCAACCATTTCAGGCTGGCTAGTTTCAGACTACAATAAAAGATATTGCCATAGTCAAGGTGACTTATGACAAGGACATGTATTAATGTGCTCATAGCCTCAGTCTTGAGGCAAGAGCATAGGGCATGCAATCATTGGAGAGAATAAAAGCATGACCTCATGACCACTGTAATCTGTTCCTCAAAAGGCAGTGCTGAATCAAAGTGACAGCTGAAAACCTGATAAAAAAATGCTTGATGCAAGATAAACAGACATTGCGGTAAAAGAGAAAAGTGCAAGAATACATTAGCAATGGAAGTGTAGATATGAAATGACTATTCTGTAAAATATATGGAGCAAAAGAAGATTCTCAAGTACCAATGAATGCAATCAGAGACCAATGAGAAGCCAGGAATGATCAAAAAGAATTTATATGCACATGTTGATATGTTACTGCTACCTCTTATACCTAATGAACTCCAGAAGGAAGCTCTCTTTGATACAATGCAAATGTTGAGACAAGCACTAGCAATTCATCTGAGAAGTCGGGATCATCTTCAACATATTCTGGCATAAGTGTGAGATTCATTGTTGTCACTGTCACCATTGACGCTTATCCCCTGATTCTATATAGGTTGCCCAAAGTTGGGTGCCCAAAATTGAATGCAGAATGGAGGCATAGCCTAATGGTTAGTGCAACAGGCTTTGATCCTGGTAAACTGGGTTCAATTCCCACTGTAGCTCCTTCGAACCTTGGGCAAGTCACTTTACCCTCCATTGCCCTAGGTACAAAAACTTAGATTGTGAGCCTACTAGGGACAGAGAAAGTACTTGCATATAGGGCCAGATTCTACATATGGTGCCTAGAAAATCCATGCGGAAAACATTTCCGCCTAAGCGTATTCTATAAGTAGTGCCTAGATTTAGGCACAGTATATAGAAAGCGCTTAGTTGATATCCTAACGCCTAAAACTACAGGCCTCAATTTACACCAGTGAAAATGTGACATAAATCCCGGTGCATAGATTTAGGTGCGGGTAAATTTTGGACTGCCCATTTCCTCACCTATTTCCACACCCATAATCATGCCCCTTTTTGCCTGCATGCATTAAAATTTAGGTACAGTGTGTAACAGAATATGCTTAGGGAGCTATGTGCGTAAATTCTAATTATTACCAATTAGTGCTGTTAAAAATGATGATTGGCTTGTTAAACCAATTAAGTTACACACATTGCTATAGAATATGCTTGGATTTTGGCGTGGAACACTAGGCACACTATATAAATCCGGGGGATAATGTGTACAGTGCTACATATATCTAGCAGTGCTATACAAATGATTAGCAGTAGTAGATCTCTGATGCACACACAAAACAATTAGTCAATTAGGTTCTAACAATCAATTATGGGCACTTGGCACCGATTTGGATCTGCATGCACATCTGCCATAGTTGCTATTCTATAACATCTGTACCTACATTTCATAGCATGTAAATCAAATGGAGAAGATGGACAGGTCAGGAGCATTACCAGAACTAAAGCATGATGTTATAGAATACGTGGATTTGTGCACTCAATTGCCATCAGTTGGATGTGAGGTAAAGTTTCAGAAGGCATAAGTCCTTGCAACCAAAGTTGGGCATGGAAATTCATTCTAAATATTATTCTATAAAGGTTGAGAGTGAAAAATTGATATAACAAAAGTTCTACACGAGCAAGAAGTGGTTATGATCTTGAAAATGATAATAGACCAGAAACTTTGAATAATAAAATGAATATTATTATAGATTAATATCGAGGTTATTGTTTTTCCCAGAGTTCCGGGTATGACTCCTAAAGTTTTCCTCAGAAATATTTCCTCAATTATTACTTTAAAAGGAGTGAAGCCTGTGAAAACTGGGATTACATTAATCAGTGGGATCTGAATTAGAGACTTAAGTATATGTATTGTTAAATAACTTCTATTTTTTTAAAAGAGAAAGGATGTAATCAGATGTATTATTTCTAACTAATATTGGATAATAAGTATGTTTTCAATGAAATGAATTGACTAAACACCGTATGGGGCTTGAAGAAGCCAACCAGATGATCAATGTGGAATAATGAATTAGATGAGTAATATCTGGGAAAACACAAGTTAATACCACATTTTTTTTCTGTTTACTGTTTAATTGATCTCCTTGTCTTGTTTCACTCTCCCTATTTAGTGGTCTAAGGAAGAGAATAGAATTACCTGATTGAAATAATTCCTATTTATTACCTTCTCTGTATTTCTGGCAAGTTGTTTTACCGCTTGTAAAAATTTAAATGGTTATAAATAAAACATCTTTTTTAAAGTTGCTCAGCGCCAAGCTACCTTTATAGAATTGGCGCTTAGTACAGATCATAATGGCACATAACTTTGGGTGCCATTTACCAAATCCAACCCTTAGTGTGCAAAGTTGCAGGCCCAAGTTCTAGAATAAGGCCAGTTAAGCATGTAACTTAATCAAATAATTAGAGGTTAATTTGCATTAGTAACCAATTGGCAATATTTGGTATCAGTTGGTGCTAATTGCACTAATTAGCAGTTACTTGTGTAACTGTTCTTAATCTGTAGAAAATGTGCGAGCAATCTCCAAAGCACACAACTGCAAGGGGGCATGAACCTAGGAGGGGCATGGGAGGGGCAGAAGCATGCCTGGCACTTACATGCACTTTTTATAGAATACTCGCAGTTACATGCCTGTGTACAATTAGGCATGAGCATTTACTCCAATCATTTAGCTAGCATAAGTTCTTGTGCCTACAGTTAGGCATATTACTGTGGATTTATGCTAGTATTCTATAATGGCAATTATAAGCGCCAATATAGAACTTGCAATCAGCATGCTTCATCCGCATGCCCAATTTTAGGCAAGCCATAGAAAATGACCCCTATATGGGTAAATTAATCATTTGGAGCCATTACCCTGTGCTATTATTATAAATTTGTATGGAAAAAGTAGGTGCACCAAATACAGGGCCAATGCAAGGGGATAGTAACATAGTGGAGGGCCATAATCAAATGGGGCCGGCCAACTCTATGGGCAGCCATCTCTGACACCGGTCCCGTCAAGCTTGACTGTATTATTGAAACAAGATGGCTGGCCATCTTTGGTTTCGATAATACTGTTGGAGCAGGCCAAATCTCAACATTTGGCCTGCCCTTAGAGATCGCCGTCTGACATTTCTCTGCTGTGCTCAAGTACGTCCGCTCAGGTAGAACTTTTGAAGACAGATATATTGAAAAATGGCTGCCCTTTATATGGATGATTACGTCAGATGCCAAAAGTGTGCTAGGCCAATCAGTATGTAGCTAGAACATCCAAGTCTCAACCAATAGGAGGAAACAGAAAAAAGACGCTTGTACAAAGCGAGCAAAGATGGATATTCCGACTGAATTCTTTAGCACCTGAAGGTTTGAATGGAAGGATAGAATGGGGTCATTTCTTTTGAAAATTTTCTTTTGAAAATTTTTTTAAAGTCTCCTTTGAAAGTCTCTTTTGAAGATCTTCTTTAAGTTTTTTGAAATATTTGATCTCAGCTAGTTTATAAACTTTATGTGCCCGCCTCTGAGCTCCCCGTCAGTGGTTGAGACTTGTATGGTCTAGCTACATACTGATTGGCCTAGCACACTTTTGGCATCTGACATAATCATCCATATAAAGGGCGGCCATTTTTCGATACACCTGTCTTCAAAAGTTCTACCTGAGCGGAGGTACTTGAGCACAGCAGAGAAATGTCAGCATTGAAACCACTTTAATAGAAACGCTAATGTGTTTTTTCTTTTTGCACTAGATCAATGCAGACCACAGGACCCTGAGGCAGGTGACGAAATGCTGGCCATCGTAGGCCGTGGTCAGAATAAGCATTGAGGAGATCCGTCAAAAGAAGGACATGACTAAATAAGTTAAGTTGCTCCTTACCTAATAGTATATAGTGAAGTGTGTTGAAAAAGACAAGCTTTACATGAAGACTGTACATCCCAAGGTTTTCAGGCTGATGATGAAGCAGCCCAGCCCCCAGAGCTAACAACACTATAGCCGGGGGCTTCGTGAGGCCATTCCTCGAAACACACAAAGAGTATAGTTCAATTGAGTGTGTTACGGTCTTATACGCCAATTGCAGTAATATTTAGTTCTCCTAACTTTTCTAGATTGATGAAGCTGGGTATGACATTTGAGGCTGGCATAGAGGCTGGCAAAAAAATGTTTTTTTTATAATTTTTTTTTGGGTGGGAGGGGGTTGGTGACCACTGGGGGAGTAAGGGGAGGTGATCCCCCATTCCCTCCGGTGGTCATCTGGTCATTGGGGCACCTTTTTGAGGCTTGGTCATGAACAAAAAGGGACCAAGTAAAGTTGGCCAAATGCTCATCAGGGCCGGCTTTCTTTTTTTCCATTATTGGCCGAAGCCAGCCATCTCTTAAACACGCCTCCGTCCCGCCTTTGGTACACTGCCGACACGCCCCCTTGAACTTTCGCTGGCTCTGCGATGGAAAGCAGTTGAAGCCGGCCAAAATTGGTATTCGATTATACTGATTTGGCTAGCTTTAGGAGAAGGCCGGCCATCTCCCGATTTGTGTCGGAAAATGGCTGGCCTTCTCGTTCGAAAATAAGCAAGATAGTAAAATAGTAAATGATGGCAGATAAAGACCTGAACAGTCCAGCCACTCTGCCTAACAAGATAAAAACTCATTTTACCTGGTATGTGATACTTTATATAAATAAATAAAAATTTATTTATATAAATAAATAAACAAAAATATGTATACCCGAGTTTGATTTGTCCCTGCCTTTCTCAGGGCATAGACCGTGAAACTCTGCCCATCACTGTTCCTGTACTAAAAGTTCTGAAACTAACGTTGAAACCCCTTAAAATTTACACTCCAGGCAATCCATATCTATTCAGCTACAATCAGGGCGCAGACCGTAGAAGTCCGCCCAGCACTGGTTTTACTCTCCAATTACCAGCATTGCCACCCAATCTCCACTAAGAATCCATAGATCCATTCCTTCTAAGCAGGATTCCTTTGTGTTTATCCCGCACATGTTTGACATCCATTATCATTTTCATCTCCACCACCTCCCACGGTAGGGCATTCCATGTATCTACCACCCTTTCTGTGAAAAAATACTGACGTTATTCCTGAGTCTGCCCCCCACCCCCCTTCAACCTCAATTCATGTCCTCTAGTTCTACCACCTTCCAGTCTCCGGAAAAGGTTTGTTGGCGGATTAATGGGTCATTAGTCTTCACTTCCTGTCTTCAAGGGCTGCCAACATATCAGGTTTTCAGAATATCCTAATGTATGGAAATCTCTAATGCATATTCATAAAGTGGCACTATTTGGATGGCCTTTGCAAATGGCAAAAGGCTATGTGGCTGGCCTTTGCAAATGATGAGAAATCATGAAAACCATTTGCAAAGGCCAGCCACAAGGGGTAGGACAAGGGGGCTTTACTTCTGCCCCCTAACAACCCCCATGGACCACTAGAGACATGAGGTAGGCCCAGGGGGGGCTACCTTGACCTCAGGGGGAGGGGAGGCTCATTCTGGAGGGAGGGAGAGCTTGATTTCCACAGGCTGGGGGAGAGGGTAGGCACAAGGGGGGCTATTTGGGGGGATGGGAAGGGGATCGGGTAGGGGGCTTTAAAGTTAAAAGGTATTATGCGGGTTCTGGCTGATATTCTTTGCCAGAACCCACATAGCTAAGCAAGTTAATTTAGGAAAGCTTTTGAGCTGTCCCAAATAAACCTGTACTAAATTAACCTGCTTAGCTATGTGGGCTCTGGCACAGAACAGTGCCAACACCTGCAAACTCCCCAGCATCTCCGTAATGCCACCCCCAATGCCAACCCTGACCTTTCCACTTTTTTGTTGGACAGTCTGTGGTGAAAATCCATGGCAATGTCCAGTTAAGTGCTCCTGCCCGCTTTAATCACTTTGAATATTGGACAACATATTTAGAGAGTAGTGCATAGCACTTACAGCATGAACTGCCAATTATTGGTGCGATTAACACATGTATGCACTATTATTCTATAAACTGGGTGCACTGACTAATGGCACCTAAATTTTGGTACCAGTTTATAGATTAGACTTTCACATTTTTATATTTTTAAGCAGGTATTGTACCAAGCACCTCTTCTGCATGTCGGAGGAAGGGTTGCTGGTTGTGAAAGAGAGAGAGAGAGAGAGAGAGAGAGAGAGAGAGAGAGAGAGAGAGAGAGAGAGAGAGAGAGAACTGTGGCATCAGTGCCATAAGGGAGGAGACAGGCTGCAGTTCAAAGTAAGACAAGGCTGATTAAAACATTAGGTTCTGCTTAATGAACGCCTGCTTCCCCCCCAAATCAGATGTACACTAGGCAGCCACTCAGTTTGCCTAGTGCGTCTACCTGTCCTGAGTAAACAGCAGATATACAATGTGTATGTGCACACAGTTTGCCTGAGGTAATTACTTATGGGGCCCTTTTACAAAGCAGACTTACCACTCGCTAAAAAGTAAGTACTGCTGGGTTACCGCAGCAGCCTAGCCGTAGCTCCCACCCTAGCGCGCCGTCATATCCAGCTCTACAAAAATGTGTGTACCTAGTGGTAATCACCGGGTTAGCGCAGGAGCCCTTACCAAAGGCGTCTCCTGAAATGGTTGCTTGGCAAGTGCTTCACTTGCCACGCAGCCATTTCCTGAAGAAAAGAAAAACCTACCTTTACCCACTACAATAAAAGAGGTCCTTGGCACATGTCAAAAACACCCCCTTTTCGCTGAAGCTTGGTAAAAGGGGCCCTAACTGAAGTATGGGCATATTTTAGCTTTGGAAAAACCCATATTAATAAAAATTATCCATGCTACATGTCACTAATGCAAGTAGCTATAAAATTACCCTTTTATGAAGAAGGTCTAAAGTTGATGTTCAGAAGTAAATATTCTAAAGAAAAGGATATGTTTCTTGTTGACCTTGAAAAAGAAACTTCTAATTATTTTAATAAAAACGTAATATGAAAAAGCTGGAACCTAAACTGATATTGCTATGTCAGTCTTGCTACCACTGAATTCTACTGGAAATTATGTCTCGTTTTCAGCCATGACTGACTACTGCATGTTGCTACATAATAATAATTTGTCATGGATTACCACTGAATGAACAGCATGCTTGTGTTATATCGAGCTGATTTAAACTAATTATGTGGCCAATGTAATGTTGCCCTTGACAGCTTTATTCATTGAAAAAGGCAGATTTGACCTTTTCTGCGACATCCAAGACACACAGTCATACATCAGCTGCACAAATAGTATGAGTTTGCCTCTATATATTTGTTGAAAAAGAGAGCAAATATAAAGGAAAAAGTCAACATTTATGAACTTGTTGACAAAAACAATGGGCCTGATATTCAAAGGGGCCCTTTTACTAAGCCACATAGAGGGGCATTTTCGAACGGGGTCGGCCATCTCTAAGGGCGCCCATCTCCGAGGATGGCGCCGCGAAGGGGCAGGGGCCAACCGTATTTTTGAAGGAGATGGCTGGCCATCTTTCGTTTCAATAATACAGTTGGGGCCGGCCAAATGTCAGTGATGGCCGGGTTTGAGATGGCCGGGTTTGCGATGGCCGGCCTCGGTTTTTGCCGATAATGGAAACTGAGGCCGGCCATCTCAAACCCGGCCAAATCCAAGGCATTTGGTCATGGGAGGAGCCAGCATTTGTAGTGCACTGGTCCCCCTGACATGCCAGGACACCAACCGGGTACCCTAGGGGGCACTTCTAAAAAAAAAAAAAAAAAAAAAACATTAAAATAGCTCCCAGGTGCATAGCTCCCTTACCTTGGGTGCTGAGCCCCCCAAATCCCCTCCAACATCCACTCCCCACAACTCTACACCATTACCATAGCCCTTATGGGTGAAGGGGGGCACCTACATGTGGGTACAGTGGGTTTGGGGGGGGGGGTTGGAGGGCTCCCATTTACCTCCACAAGTGTAACAGGTAGGGGGGGAGGATGGGCCTGGGTCCACCTGCCTGAAGTGCACTGCACTCACTAAAACCTGCTCCAAGGACCTGCATACTGATGTCAGGAGCTGGGTATGACATTTGAGGCTGGCATAGAGGCTGGCAAAAAAAGTTTTTAAAGTTGTTTTTTTGAGAATGGGAGGGGGTTAGTGACCACTGGGGGAGACAGGGGAGGTGATCCCCGATTCCCTCCAGTGGTCATCTGGTCAGTTTGGGCACTTTTTTGGGACTTGGACCTGAAAAAAAAAGGGACCAAGTAAAGTCGGCCAAATGCTCGTCAGGGCCAGCTTTCTTTTTTTCATTATCGGGCAAAGCTGGCCATCTCATACCACGCCCCCATCCCACCCCATCCCACCTTCTGTACCCTGCTGACATGCCCCTTGAAGTTTGGCCGGCTCCGTGACGGACTGCAGCTGAGGCCGGCCAAAATTGGCTTTCAATTATGCAGATTTCGTCGGCCTTGAGAGATGGTGGGCCATCTCCCGATTTGTGTCGGAAAATGGCCGGCCTTCTCTTTCGAAAATAAGCTGGATAGGTACTTACGTGCACCCTACATGTGCCAAATTGGACTTACTGCCTGGTTATCGCATGGCCTTCACTGTAATTTCAATTTTGGCATGCATCCGCTATATGCGCGTGAAAAAATATTTTGTATTTTCTGGCATGTGGCAGCTACATACGTCAAGTGGCATTTGATGTGCGTAGACCATTACCATGTGAGACCTTACTGCTAGGTCAATGGCTTGCGGTAAGACCCGAAATGGACGTGCAGCAATTTTCAGTTTGCCGCACATTCATTTTCGTCAAAAATTTTAAAAAAGCATTTTTTGTAGGTGCACTGAAAAATAATTATACACGCACCCCAAACATGCGTCTACACTACCGCAGGTCATTTTTCAGTGCACCTTAGTAAAAGGACCCCAAAGTGTCTCGAGCTGCTGTGAAAGGTCGCAGTAACCATTGTCATAGAGAAACCGAAAGGGGCAGGAGAGAGGGGGATTTACTCCTGCCCCCAGTGACTCCATGGTCCTGCATAGGTCTATCCAGCCCAAGGGGGGGGAGGGGGTTGGGAGGATATTTGGGGAGGGGGGGTTCTGTATGGTGGCAAGCTGGAGAGAGTGAAAAGGAAGGAGGGGATTTTTCAGGAGCCAGGAGAGGGTTCGGGAGGCTTTAAAAAGAAGAAAAGGATTTATATTTATTTTTATTTATTAGGATTTATTTACCATCTTTTTGAAGGAATTCACTCAAGGCGGTGTACAGCAAGAATAAGTCAAACACAAGGACCAGAAATTACAGCAGTAAAAATATTCAAACAAGAATACAAAGTATGGCATAGTATGCTACATTACTTTGTCAACACAACAGGCAATGAAACATTTTAATAGATAATATAGAGTGTAAGCAAAGATGGAACATATAGATAGATAGATAACATAGAGGGGCATAATCGAACGCAAACGTCCATGTGTAAGAACGTCCATCTCCGAGAATGGGTCCGTGAAGGGGTGGGCCGAATCGTATTTTTGAAAAAGATGGACGTTTATCTTTAGTTTCGAAAATACAATTTGTGCCAGGCAAATGCATTGTATGTGGTCGTTTTTGAGATGTGGGCGTTTGTTTGAGCTGGGCATTTTCGTTTTTCAGCGACAATCAAAACCGAAGCGTCCCAGCTCAAAAACGACCAAATCCAAGGCTTTAGGTCATGGAAGGGGCCAGGATTCGTAATGCACTGGTCCCCCTCACATGCCAGGACACCAACCGGGCACCCTAGGGGGCATTTTTAAAAAATAGGAAAAACATTAAATTACCTCTCAGGTGCATAGCTCCTTTACCTTGGGTGCTGAGACCCCCAAATCCCCCCCCCCAAAACCCACTCCCCACAACTCAACACCATTACCATAGCACTTAATGGTGAAGGGGGGCACCTACATGTGGGTACAGTAGGTTTGGGGGGGGGGGTTAGAGGGCTCCCATTTACCACCACAAGTGGTGCAAGTAGGGGGGGATGGGCCTGGGTCCGCCTGCCTGAAGTGCACTGCATTACCCACTAAAACTGCTCCAGGGACAAGTCTTGTTGCTGCTGTATAACCTTGGCACAGCAGTTCACACCGTAAGACTAATCTCGGTGAAAACGTCCTTTATTTCAATAACCGCGTTTACTCACAGTTAACTGCAGATCAGAGGTTGTGCCCCACTGGCAACGAGTCTCCCTGGTAGTAAGATTAGCAGTAGCTCAGAGCTGGCAGAATGGTGTACAATGCCCTCTTTCAGCAACATTCAAGGTAAGAACTAAGTTCTGTAACGTGGCTAACACACGAAAGGGATCTAAAATGGACTTACAAAAATGGCCAGTACCTCGTGGACTACCGGAAACAAAACAGGGCACACTCTGACCCAGTAGGCAGGGGGAAAAGCACCATGGGAGAAGAGCCTACCAACTACCAACATCGTGAGACTGTAACACAAGCTAGTGAAATCACAGAGCCCAATACCCTACACCCACCACAATGCAATGCTGATGTGACCCTGCAGTGCACCCGAGAGCCACATCTGACCCAGGGAAAGGCTGTGAGAGGATCGAACACATTTTGCTGTCATGGAGGTGGGTACGGAATTTGAGGGTGGCATAGAGGCTGGGGAATAAGGTTTTTGCAAGTAATTTTTTTTTTTGGTGGGAGGGGGTTAGTGACCACTGTGGGAGTCAGGGGAGGTGATTCCCGATTCCCTCCGGTGGTCATCTGGTCATTTAGGCCACTTTTTTGGGACCTGTTCGTGAGAAAAAAGTGTAAAAAAAAAGTGTCCTAAATTCTCGCTAAAAACGCCGTTCTTTTTTCCATTATCGGCCGAGCATGCCCATCTCTGCTCGGCCGATAACCACGCCCCAGTCCCGTCTTCACCACGCCTCTGACACGCCCCCGTCAACTTTATTCGTTCCCGCAACGGAGTGCAGTTGAAGACTACCAAAATCGGCTTTCGATTATACCGATTTGGCCGCCCACGGGAAACAGACGCCCATCTCCCGAACATGGGCGTTTTTCTCCTTTCGAAAATAAGCAGGATAGATTGTAAGCTCTTTGAGCAGGGACCGTCTTTCTTCTATGTTTGTGCAGCGCTGCATACGCCTTGTAGCGCTATAGAAATGCTAAATAGTAGTAGTAGTAGTAGTAGTAATTAACAGGAGTATGAAAAAAGGGACTAGTTTAGAAGGTTGTAAATGAAGTCCGAAAGGTGCTTGAACATTATCTTAGCTAGGGTAGGGGTGGATAAACATGCCCTCCTGTAGTATGTTATGCAGGTCCCAGCCGATTCAGCCAAGATCCACATAACTGTCTTATGCAGGCCCTGGCTGAATATTGCAGATCCAGTCTTGACCTTATCATGACATGAATCACTGTGGCAAGACTTGCTTTCTCAATGTATGGATAGAGGCAGCATAGTTGTTGCAAATGATAGAAGCAGCTCTTAAAGGTTGCTTGGATCTGGGGGATCAGTATAAATGTTGTCTAGCTATACCCTAGGGTTTCCGACTTATTTATTTATAATAATTTGATATATCACCTGAACCAATGAGTAGATCTAGTGATTTAAGGAAGAATTTGCATCTTCCAAAAGAGATTTTGGTCTCAGGTATGTGCCCACTTTTGTGTTAGGGATCCACAGGATCTCAGTTTTACTTGGGTTTAGGCAACATTTGTTGTTTTTAGCCCATTCCTGAATTGTGGTTAAACAGGTAATCAGTTTATTCAGAGCTGTAGGTATGCCTGGTTCAATGGGTATGGGTATACTCTAAGCATGTCTTCTGCATAGATGTAGAACTGATGCTAGGGTCCACTTTAGGAATCAAGAAAACGATCTAGGTGTCAGGTAGACAATACACTGAAATCTTCTGCTCAGTGTGGCAGTGGCCAAAAAAGCAAACAGAATGCTATGAATTGTTAGGAATGGGATGCAAAATAAGACCAAGAATATTATAATGCCTCTGTATTGATCCATGGTGCCACCTCACCTTGAGTATTGCATTCAATTCTGGTCAGAGTATCTCAAAAAGAGATATAACGGAATTAGAAAAGGTTCAAAAAAGGTCGACAAAAATGATTAAGGGGATGGAACTCCTCCCATATGAGGCAAGGCTAAAGAGGTTAGGGGGATATGACTGAGGTCTATAAAATGTTGAATGCTGTAAAAATGAATTGATTTTTCACTCTTTCAAAAAGTACAAAGTCCAGGGGACACTCAATGAAATTACATGGAAATACTTTAAAAACAAATAAGAAGAAATATTTTTTCACTCAAAGAATAGTAAGCTCTGGAACAGACTGACAGAAGATGTGGTGATGGTTTAAAAAAGGTTTGGACAAGTTCTCGGAGGAAAAGTCCATATTCTGTTATTGAGATGGACATGGGAAAAGCCATTGCTTGCCCTTAGATTGGTAGCATGGAATGTTGCTACTAATTGGGTTTCTGTAAGGTACTTGGATTGGACAATGTTTGAAGCAGGATACTGGGCTAGATGGACCATTGTTCTGACTCATTATGGCTATTCTTAAATTATTAAGTCCATTGACTGAATTAGTTTGGCTAGTGACTTGACATAGATATTAAAGAGAATAGGCAACAATATCAATCCTTGTAGTACCCCACAGGTCAGTGCCATGTTGGTGATGAGATGCTGCAAACAGTTGTTAAGTATCTGATAAATAGGATCTGAACCAAGAAAGTACTGTGCCCCTGATACCTGTTTCTGTCAACCATGCTAGCATAATATTGTGGTGCATAGTGTAAAAAGCTTGGTGCATAGTGTAAAAAGCTGTTGAGCATCCAGTTGTACTAACACTCATACAAAAGTAAGACCCAATTTCAGAGAACAGCTATTTTTATTTGGAAATCCACATAATGTAGTGATTTCAAGGGTGCATGGTTTGGCCATGGCTTGGGCAGGACTAAGATCTAACAATGAGCCAAATCCCCTGCTCTATGCATGCGAATTTGGAGTTACCACCCAGCTACCACATGGCCCATACAGTAATTTCATTTTTTATGTGCACCCGCTATGCACGCCAGAAAATATATTTTATTTTCTGGTGGGCGGTGAAAATTGGGCAGTAACTCCGACTTGACTCACATAGGCGATTACCATACAGTTAACCTGAGAGACATTACCGCTGTCAATGGCTGGCGGTAAGGTCTCAGACCCATAATGGACGCGTGGCAATTTTTATTTTGACGCACATCCATTTTCTGCAAAAATTTAAAGAGGCATTTTTTGCAGGCGCACTGCAAAATGGATTTGTGTGCGCCCAAAACCCGTGCCTACACTACCGCAGACCATTTTTAAGTGCACCTTAGTAAAAGAACCCCATAGGCTGTCCCTGTTACATAACCAGGTCTGAATCCAAATTGTCATGGATCTAGCCAGTTTCTCTCTTCTAGCCAATCAGTGAGTTGAACACAGACTGTTCTATAAGTTTTCTTAGAAATGAGATGTTAGATATTGGCTGATAACTTTCAAGTTTGTCCTAGTCAAGGTTGTTTTTCTTTAGAAAAGGACACACCGCTGCCCTTTTTAATGCTGTTGGTAGTTACTCATTAGAAGGAGGATATTACAGTAGGTGTCTTTCCACAAACATTCTACCTTGCCCCCCACCACAACAACCATGATCAATTTAACACCTCATTTCCCAAAATAATCTGGGTAAATGTGCTATTTGACCACATTCTGCTATGCCTATTCTCCCTATTACTAAAAATACCTCCTATTTTTTGAGTTTGTGAGGTTGTCATGATTTATTGCTGATGGCCACTCAAGTCTACTTTTCTTTTGTTCTCAACTTTAAAAAATTCTTTATTTAGATCTAATGTTTCATCAACTAATTCCAACTTGGAAAGACTGCCATCAAAGGAAATGCTTTAGCTTTCTTTTGAACATTTACCAAGTCTGATTCCGTTCTATCATCAGGTTGCAGCATGTTCCCAATCCTGGGACCTGCATTCAAACAGCCATACCCTCTACTGCTTACTTGCAGAGTGGAGAAGTAGCCTAATTGTTAATGCAGTAGCCTGAGAACCAGAGGACCTAGGTTAAATTCATACTGCAGCTCTTTGTGACTCTGGGCAAGTCACTTAACTCTCATGTACACCAGGTACAAAATATATACATGCATTTAATATAGAAACCACTTTAATTGTAACCACAAAAGGCAGTATATCAAATCTCTTTTATGACCTTGACTGCTTACTTTAATTAGAAACTTCCAGAAATCCCCAAGTCTGTAATCAAAGTACTCTAGGTCTACCATTTTGAGATACTAGAGACACCAATGAGACCACCTTACATATTATCACTAAAATATTGAATTTTGCTTGACAGGCTATATGTGGCTGGTGCAGCACAATCAGTGAGGGCAATATGTGCTCTGGAGGTTTTTTTTTTTTTTTAAATCAGCCACCAGATAGGTAGCCACATTTAGGATGACTTGACATACTGCTGTATACAGTGCAGGAAATCTCAGATACATCACAATAAACTAAGGGCATGAGGACAAGCTGTTACAAGACAGCGTGAAAGTTATTTGACAAATAAGCTCTCATTCTAGGCAATAAACACAATTTGAAAAGGCTCCTTTAATACTTGTGTACTATGCAGTTTAAACGAAAATTCAGCATTAAGCAATATGCCCAAAGAGCTGACTTCTTAAGTGATAGGGATAATAACACTGTCAACTATAATTGTACGTGTTGACACTGAGACCTCCTTTCTCTTAATAACCATTAACTGTGAATTACTTACATTCATTCCATAGGCAGACAGCCATCAGGAGACTATTTTCTTTGACTCAGCCATTGTTGTTAAGCTTTGTGAATTAGGACTTCTGATTTTAGGTTTTAACTGATAAATACTGATAAACACCCCTGATGGAAAAAAAAGGCGTTTATTGGATAAACGTGAGAAAATATACCACTTCCCTACTACTATCTCATCCCTTTTGCCAAAGCGTGCTGAAGAAATATCTAAAGCTGTCACTATTACTGAATCTCTGGAATCCAGTAAATTTAGCCATTGTTGAGAACAAGCAAGGCCGGCCCAACCTTTATACAAGATAGGTAGTCACCTACAGCAGCAGTTCAGAAGGGGGAGGGCAAAGAGCAGCTGCAGTCAAAGCAAAATAATAAATCATGACAACCTCACAAACTCAAAGAAACAACAGGAGGCATTTTTTAGTAGTAGGGAAAATAGGCTTGGCAGAATGTTGTCAAATAGCACATTTACCCAGATTATTTTGGGAGATGAGGTGTTAAATTGATCATGATTGTTGTTGGGGGGGGGGGGGGGGGCAAGGTAGAAGGTTTGTGGAAATACACCTACTGTAATATCCTTGCTCTGCTCTGAAAGAAAGAGAACCTCTATACTTTGTCATTTTCTGAATCCAAACTGAAATTAATGAAGGAACCCTTTCTCTTCAACATAATCTTGCATCTGCAACATAACAGCCTGCTCAATCAATGTTGTTTACAGGGGCAGGCTAGAAATTGGACAAGCATTATTAGGGTCCTGATAGCCTCTCTTCATCACTGGATGGATGGAGGCATGCCTGAGACAATGTAGTAAATAACCCTCAAATTAAAAAAAAAGCATTAATCATCCACTTCAGCATTTCCTTCAATGTATCTTTTAGGGGTATGTTATCTAAGGCACGTTGGTGTTTATTGTGCCTACAAAGTTAACACACATTGGCATTTTAACACACCTACAAAGTTAAGGCACGTTAAACATGATCGCACCTACAATGTTAAGGTGCATTAAAACGCCAATGCAGCTACAGCACGCCTTGGACGTTTGACCACTCAAATTGGAGATGGATCAAGAACATTGGTGCTATTGGACAGTTTGTGCAAGAACTTACTTGCTCATGGATTACCAATTCAAAATCTGCCTATGTGCAGATACACTCCTTTATTGTACCTAAATCAATCTGTGTCGTTACTTCTGGCTGCAGTTGTTCAATTTTTACTTGAAAACAATCAGCTAACTTTCCAGCAGGAACTGATGTTATTGAAGGCACTATCTTTCTTGTGTAGTTATGATTTTTATTATATTAAACAGTTTTTTGGGCTGATTAATGGATTTTGCTATCCCTGTTACAAATATTTTTAACCCCCACCACCATATTCTGATTTTGAGACATAGGCTAGATGGCGCCTGAAAAATCCACACCCAAAAAAATGCCTAGGCATACTTTATAGAATAAGCCTAAATTTCCATGCAGTTTATAGACTACATCGAGCACCCATCTGCTTGACTAAATTTAGTTGTGGGCTGTTACACCACATAAAGCTTGGTTGTAAATCCCGACACCTAAATTAGGCGTGGACTGGGTGTATTCTATAACCACGTGCATAGATTTGAGAAATGCTCACAACCTACCCATTCCACACCCACATCCATGCCTCATTTTCAACTATGTGACTAGCGCACCAATTTTATAGAATAGCACCTAACATTTAAGTGTGGAAATTCCAATTTTTGACATCATTCATGCGTGTATAAATTAGTGCACACAGTTGGCACTTAAGTTTAGGTGCCCTTTGTAAAATTATCCTTCATATAGGTATAGTTGAGAAGAAAAAAGGGAAAGGGAGATATTGCCATTTTCAAATCCAAACTAAAAACTCATATTTGTGAAGTTGCTTTAACATCTTGACCATGTTCTGTTCT
Source organism: Microcaecilia unicolor (assembly GCF_901765095.1). Taxonomy (NCBI): domain Eukaryota; kingdom Metazoa; phylum Chordata; class Amphibia; order Gymnophiona; family Siphonopidae; genus Microcaecilia; species Microcaecilia unicolor. The sequence continues at coordinate 156,267,032 of NC_044039.1, read as the reverse complement.
GGGATCTTGTCAGGTACTTGTGACTTGGATTGGCCACTGTTGGAAACAGGATACTGGGCTTGACGGACCATCGGTCTGTCCCAGTTTGGCAACGCATATGTTCTTATGTTTCTATTAAACATCCTCTTAGAATTTCTCATTTGACACACATGTTTGTCTTGACTAGATTGTAAGCTCTTTTGAGCAATATCTTTAGAGCTCTGTGTACATCTAGCAACATTTTAGGAGAACTGTTAATAGCGGTATATGATTAAAAACATTTTAATATATTGTGGGCAGGTGCCATTTTCCATAGACTGGAACGCTCAAAAACAAGAAGGTCATCATTGAAAACTGAGGAGTCATTTTATTAAGGTGTGCTGAAAAAATGGCCTGTGGTAGTGTAGACGCGTGTTTTGGGTGCGCGCAGAATTATTTTCAGCACTCCTACAAAAAATGCCTTTTTAAAATGTTTGTCAAAAATGGGCATGTGGCAAAATGAAAATTGCCACATGTCTATTTTGGGTCTGAGACCTTACAGCAAGCTATTCACCTAGTGGTAAGGTCCCATGCGGTAACCAGGTGGTAATGGTCTACACGCGTCAAATGGCACTTGACGCGCGTAGCTGCCGCACATCAGAAAATAAAAAATATTTTTGGACGCGTGTAGCAGATGCGCACGTTGGGTGCACATAGGCGCCTACGCAGCTTAGTAAAAGGGCTCCATAAGGAACGGAACCCTGAACAAATTTCCAGCAGAGCTTATAACAGCCTAAACACTCAATATTCAAACCTTCAGGCACATTTGGGACAGACTCAAGAGGATCTTAGTGACGGGTGGGGGGGGGGGGAGGAATAATATCACAGATCAAATAAGACTTGTGATGGCAAACTGGGTGGATCCTTATGTGGAGACATCTTATATGTCTCTATGAAATGTGTAATTGTTAATCAGTTGTATAGCTATTCACATTAGGAATGGGCATCCGGAAAATTTATAGTTTTGTATCATTTCCCGTATCATTTTTGGGAATGTTCTCTTATGCTTCCGTGTCTGGTATCATGATTGTTGAAGGTGTCCGGGTCTTGTCGCCTCTGAGTTAGTAGAACTGACATTTCAACCATCGTGCTGTGATTTTCTTCAGGGTATTACACAGCCACAGCATAATGGCTGAAAGATCGGTTCCACTTACTCAGATGTGACAAGACTCAGACAACTGCAACAATCATTTTTAGGAATATTCATTTTATTTTTTTCTGTTTGGCCAGTTTGCCATCATGGGAGCTAAAGCACTGAGTGAGCGCTCTTTTGAAAGAGTGTGCACTATTTGTCAAAAGAGCATACTCTTTTGGAAAGAGTGCTCACTCACTTCTAGTGTATGTGTGCATGCTTTATTTTTGAACATGCAGTGGTTTGCACAAGCACGATGATTCACACATGTGCAATGGTTTGAATGGGTACACCATCAGGCAAAGAGTGCACCCTCTTTGCAAATCTTACGCAGTATTGTCAGCAAATGAAAAAAAAATACCCACAGAAAATGTTTCTAATTGGCGTTGTACATTTTTTATTCAAATGTTCACCCAATACGTGTCGGTGTTATTTGTATGGGTTTAAACATCTACAGTAACCTAAGATTTCATGTTGGTAGTATTGTTGACATGAATAACAATCTTGGTTGAAATATTTGTTTTCAATTTCAATGCACTTTGCTGTATCCTACTGAACTTGTATGATACAGCTCTCAAGCTGCACAAGAAATCTGTTCTGCTAAGATAAAAATAAATTGATTTTATTCCCTCTATTCTCTTTTTTATACTCACATGCATTATGCATGGTTTTGAAGAAATAACAAAAAAAAATCAAAGAATTCCTGTTACTATGCTTACAGAATCATTTCTGCAATCACATTTTAATAAAGAAGAATTTCAAACTATGTATAGTGGAGGCAGGAGCGGTCCACTCATTCCTGCCCCTAGTGGATGCCACAGCAATATGGCTGCCATGACATCTCGCGGGATCATAGGTAGGCCCAGGGAGTGGTCTATCAGGACTGGGAAGTGGGTGTGTGTGAAATGAGCCTGGGGATGGAGATTGTAAAGAGGGAGATCTGTTTTGGGTGGGTGGGAGGGAGGATCAGAGGGGAGGGAGATCATTCCATGGGGTAATTTGAAAGCTTGGCTCAAACAAAAAACATGTGGATACCGGCCAGTATTCAGCCGGGGCCCGCATAGCTAACCAGGTGACATTAGGACAGCTTTAAACAGTCCTTAATTTGCATGGCTAGCTATGTGGGTGCCAGCACTGAATATTTTGCATCACCTACATAACTGCGAGCTTCTCTCCAAGTTTGCCCCCTTTACTGCCTCTGACCTACCCACTTTAAACATGTCTGGTTACAATCTATATTCAGTGCCACTGCTTGGTTAAGTGCTGCTGAATATCAGTGGTTGGGAGGCCCTAAGTAATTCAAATGGGCAGGAGCCTCTTCTGCCTGCTTAAATTGCTTTGGATATTGGGCTCATCTATATCTATCTATAATATATCTCTAAATATTTCTCTCTCTCTCTCTCTCTCTCTCTCTCTCTCTCTCTCTTTCAGAGGCAGATAGGAGAAGGCTCCTGACTACTTATTGCTGCCTACCCCCTGATATTCAGTGGCACTAAAGTGGGCAGGGCCACTGAATATTGCCTCTGATCACCACCAAAAAAAGGGATAAGGCAAGAGTGGTATGGGGGGGGGGGGGGCAGTATTAAGAAGGAACCCAGGATTATGGATTTTCAGCCACTCTAAGTAAATATCTTCTCATAGAATATCGGCCCCACTACTTTTACATAATTGACTGAAGGAAAAGGAAGAAAATGACTCAAAATGTTTTGAAATAACATTTTTTATTTCTGCAGATACATGCCGAGAATATGCTTCAGATAAAGTAAGCACAGTTATTACTGTATTTTGCAATGACAACATTCATGATCATCTTCACAATGTCTTCTTTTTTGTGTTGTTTGTTCCCATGAAACAGCTAGTGATCACTGACATTACTATGCTCACCCAATGAAAGAAAGAGATAGCACGGAAACAGAATTAAAATCCTACATTGTTCAATTCTTGTTCCCAAACTGCATATTGAAACTTTAATACTGAATAAATATAAAATCGTTAAGGTAGTATTCTTTAATTGGGAATTTGAACAGTGCAAGAAAAACTTTCTCCAGCAGTAATGTCATGTAAAAGACATCCAGTGAGGGTTCGATATCCATTGAGTGTAATAATGACTAGAATCTAATTACTAGACCTCATAATTTCTTTCTATGTTTACTGACGCTTTATTCTCTAGGGGGCCTTTTTACTAAGCTGCATAGGCGCCTAAGAGCGCCCAATGTGTGCCAAGTTGGAGTTACTGCCTGGCTACCGTGTGGTCCTTGTGGTAATTTCAATTTTGGAGCGCATCTGCTACGCGTGTCCAAATGTTTTTTTTGACACTTGGCAGCTATGCGTCTCAAGTGGCATTGGTTTGCTGTTATTTAGGGACCCTTTTACTAAACTGCATTAGAGCTTTTCTTTTGGCGGTTCATTGGAATCCATTACTGCATTTTGAAACGTCTGGTACAATCTGCAGCGGATCGAGATGTGTTTTTAGAAGAACGTTTTGGGATTTTCATTTCCAACCTAAAAGAACACTGGTTTGACCCATAGAGCAGGCGCTTTTCTGCGCCGAAACATGGCCCTTGTCGGGTCCATTTCATTAAAGATTGTATCATTGTTCCAGTCTTGGAGGCCCTTTTGTGCTTTTCTTGATGTCTTGGTTTATGTACTTGTGGAACCTCTCTTTTGGTACTTACTAAACTGCATTAACCATTATGTGCTCTCTTGTCATCAGTCTTCGAGCTACAGTTTATATTCATTGAGTTCAAATAAATTCAATAACACTTTCATAATATGATAGACTTAGCTTTCAAAAAGTGTTCCTGAAAAAGGAATCAGTAAGGGGGCTGTGTTATCCAATATGCGTCGTGTTTCACCGCAGGCAGTAATACAGCAGCGACTTTGATGGCTGTGGCGTATGGGGGCATATCCTTGAAAAAGCCATGAGGTGAAACTTAAAGCTTAGAGCAATGAACATCTGAGAGTTCGAAGTGGTGCTGCTGAGGTCTGTTAGTTAAGAGGTCAACACCTGATATTTATTTATTTATTTAAAGCATTTATATCACACATGTAGGTTGTAGGCTCAATGTGGCTTACAAAGCAATATCAGGACTACAGTACAATAGTACATTAAAACAATACAAACAGTAAATTAAAGCTTGGCATTATATTAAACAGCAGAGTAGTAAAGAAAATAGATTGAAGTGTTTCTGGATTATTTGAAACCAAAGAAATTGATCTGATTATGTTGCATCTGGAGAATAGACCTTTTTGAATAGGATGGACTTTAATAATTTTCTAAACTTTAGATAGTTCTGGGCTTGATATATGTTTGAGTTTTGCTAATCATAAACAGTGGTGGATGTATGACATGTTTTTTAAATTTTATAGCATCTTTCACAAGACTGGTTAGTTATGCAGGCAAATGTTTGCTCTCAGTGGTATACCAAGGGGGGGGGGGCGGGAGCAGAGGGAGCATGGAAACGAACGACGCTGACAGGCGCGCGGCACCCCTCCCAGTGGTGTGCACCCGGGGGGGTTCTTTCGCCGGGGTGGGGGGTGTCCCTTCGATGGGGGGGGGGGGGGGGGGCACGCTGCATGGGGGGGGGGGCGCTGCACCCGGGGGGGCGGGGCGCATAGGCGATCCGCCCCGAGTGTCAGTGCCCCTCGGAACGCCACTGCTTTCTCTTCTTTTGGCCTTTTTTTCCATTGGGTTTTTAAGATGGCATTTTTAAACAGTCCTTAAAATTTCAAAAAATAAAACCCAATGAGTGTAATTCTCAAAAGGTCATCTAAAGTTAGGCACATGCATAAATGCTAGGCACACTGATTTATTTATTTATTTAGATTTTGCTCACCCCTTTTTCAGTAGTAGCTCAAGGTGAGTTACATTCAGGTACACTGGATATTTCTCTGTCCCATGAGGGCTCACAATCTAAGTTTGTACCTGAGACAATGGAGAGTTAAGTGACTTGCCCAAGATCACAAAGAGCAGCAGCAGGATTTGAACCGGCCACCACTGGATTGCAAGACTGGTGCTCTAACCACTAGGCCACTCCTCTACTCCAACCAAACTCTTTATACCAGTTTAAGATGGTTTAGCGAACAAGGAGTAAAATGAGGCATGCACAACATGGTTTTCCGAGCTCTTTTCCTATCACTGTAGCAGCTAATGAAAACAGAATGCAAAGCTATTATGATGAGGTAATTACTATACAAATGTCCATGCAAGGCAATGCACAGCCGTTTTTCGACCTGATGTACAAAAGCTTTACCATGGAAAAGTTAATGGGAGGTCTGGAGCTGTCGGTCCTGAGAGTTCCAGACCTCCTGTTAAATTTGAGTGAGCTTCACACAACAAAATATCAGGGCAGAGGGACTGCTTTTAACCAGAACACAAAAAAGTGTGACAAAAATCCAACCTGAAATGCTTTAGGGAGCTGTTGAGTCCCTGCTGTGGGAGGAAAGGATCCTGCTTCAGCAGTCCAGGGCCAGGCAGAGATGAGGGAGAACCTCATGAGTTCTTTTATTGCCGCTGCCCTGACCTGCCAATCATGCCCCTCCCAGGTCCATATACCCCTTGCAGTTGCTTGCTAAGGATTTTGCACACACAGTGGGCATTTTACAAAGGTGTTAGAATTTTTAGCATGTGCTAAATATAAGCATGCGCTACATGCTGAATTCCCATATATTATTATGGGCATCTCTAGCGTTTAGCACATGCTAATCATTAGTGCATGCTAAAAATGCTACCAATCATTTGTAAAGGACTCCCACAATTTGTAGAAATCTGATTAAGAGCAGTTGTATGCACAATTGCTAATTAGTGCCAATTAGCATTAATAAACACCAAGTATAGCCAATAATTGGTTGCTAATGCGTGTCAAATTAGAACTACTGCCCAGCTTCCACATGCCTCGGGTGGTAATTTTAATTTTGACGCGTGTCCAAAATGCATGGCAGAAAATAATTTCTACCGTGTGGTACTAATCGGGTGGTAATCGGCAGTGTACGTGCTGATGATTACCTCCCGGTTAATGCAGTAAGATCTCAGGCCCAAAATGGACCGCACTGATTTTTATTTTGATGCATTTTTGGCAAAACCCCCAAAAGATCTTTTTTGCAGGCATGCTGAAAAATGGACCTCCACGTGCCCAATACACGCGCCTACACCAGTGCAGTTCATTTTTCAGCGCGCCTTAGTAAAAGGACCCCTAATTGCCTAATTTTATAAAAGTTGACAAAAATTACACTTGGAAATTTGGGTGCGTTGCCCAATTATGCATGCACAATTTAATTGAATAATGAGCCAATTAGTGCCGGTAATTGGCTTTTTATCAAGCAATTATTGGCGCTAATTTAAATCAATTAACAGGTATGCACATACATTTTGGCACATGACCCATGCCTAAATTTTACATGTGTCCTGGAAAAGGGGGCACAGAAATGGGAGGGTCAAGGGCATTTCAGGATGGAGCATTGGGGAGGATTCCAGTTACTCATGCAATTATAGAAAAAAGGCAGGGAATTTGCACCAAATTTTCTTTGGTGCAAATGGATGCACCTAAATTTATGCAAACCCCCTGTGCTTTACCGCTATTCTATAAACCACACCTAAATTTCAGCACAGCTTATAGAATAGCAGTTAAGCATTTTTTTCTGCGCCTATTTTTTAGGTGAAATGTATAGAATTTTACCACTAAGCTTACAATTGTGCATTCAAGTATTTAGAATTAGGAGGGGATTTTAAACCATTTTAGAATACTAGCATTTATGCATGTATGTGCACATATACAGTGGTGATCCTAGGTCGGCTGCCATCCGGAGTGGATCGCCACTGCGCATCCCCCCCAGGTGCAGTGGCATCCATCCCCCCAGGGTGCAGCATGACCCCCCTCCCCCCAGTGCAATGACACCCCCCGCCCGGGTGCATTTTTAGCTACTGGGAGCAGCCTTGCGGCTGTCAGCTCCACTGGCTCCCTGCTCCCTCTGCCCCAGAACAGGAAGTAACCTGTTCCGGGACAGAGGGAGCAGGGAACCAGCGGAGCCGACAGGCGTGCGGCTGCTCTCTGCACCCTCCAGCAGCGTGCACCTGGGGCGGACCGCCCCCATCACCCCGCCTTGGTACGCCACTGCACATATACTCATTCACTTGCCAATATTCTGCCTAAGTGCTGTTCTGTAAATATGCATCTATCTTGCATAGCACATATTGCAAAAGGGGTGGAGTATGGGTAGGACATAGGTAAGGCTCCCACTTGTCCATGTAATTTATTTGTATCTCTGCCGAATTTAGACACATTTATACCAGTTCTATGGCTGGCCTAGGTCTGCATGCCTAAATGTTGGGAACAGTGTCATTTTAGCATTATGTAATGGAATCTAGGTCCTAGGTTCCATTCTAGAATAGGCATCTGCCATGTGCCTCGGGGCACCTCAGTAGAAGCACCCAATTATAGAATTGCCTGCATATTAGATAGATGGCCATATAATTAAGCAATTGCTGCCCTAAATTGCCAATTTATATCAACAATGGCTGAATATTGCTTTCATATAATTGAACAGACCTACCACACCCTACTCTTGCTGTGCCTTGGCACCATCTAGATAATGCCATGGCAGTCTGTTGAAATTTTTAGTAGCAAAAGTTTTATACTGCTGATGAAAATTCACACACATGGGCATTTATACATTTAGCAACTGCCACTAAATTCAAATCTCTTTTGATTATCCTGCCCTATCAGATTGTCTTAACCCTTTAGTGCCCAGTGTTCCCATCAATCTGTTCCCATATGGCTTATTACGGGAACATTGAACACTAATAGGATCTAGCCAACAGTAAGAAAGCGGAGGTGGGGGGGGGGGGGGGAGATAAATTAATGCTTTTGAGCTGCGGCTAAAACAATTAAAACATTTTTTCCAATTAAATTTGACGTCTTGCAAATGTAATGCAATTTTAGTGTTGGTTATATAACATATTTAATCCAAATCTGAAGTATAATATAAACTATGTTAATTTCATTTTTACAATTATGTTGCAAATGCTTAGAGAAGGTTTAATCGCTATAATTTCTTCACCATGTTATACAATCTTTTTTGAGGCGAAGAGAGTTCAATTTAATATTTATAATTATTTATTTATAATAATAGTAAGAACTCAGTTAACATTCACTCTTTCAGTAGATCCTGTGTGTCCCCACTGAGTTACAGACAAGTACTTCAATGGCAATTCTATTGCAATAGCAGCTTATATAATGGTGTCTTTTACTAAGAAACAGTAGCATTTTAAGCTCACGGTAGAAATCATCTGGCGGTAAACGCCGAGATGCTCATAGGAATATAATGGGCACCTCAGCGCTTACCACCAGCTGATTTGTACCCTGAGCTAAAAACGCTACTGTGGCTTGGTAAAAGATCTTTCAAAATAATGAAGCATCCATCCAACTTTCATGAAAATAATTTAATTGCATTGTTTCATTTTGATACAATTATTTTAATTTGAACTCCTAGCAAAACATAATATTAAAATGTTCAGTTAAAGCAAAGCTCATTAATTGACTTACTATTTCTCAACAGGCACACGTATTGCTGAGTAATATTTTGCACAGAGAAAATTGAAGAGGTTTTCAGAATGCTAAAAGCTTTGTAGAGCAATTCCAAACTAAACTTTAGTTGCTGATTTTATAGTGGCATTGTTAAAGAGGATAATTTATTAGGCCTTAGAACAAAGATGGTGTTATTGATGAGCTCAATTGGGAAAGACCTCTAACCCTCCACTGCCTCAGATTCAAATTTAGGGACTCTTATTAAACCACAGCAACATCTAGGCCCACTGTGTGCTAACGTGGAGCTTTTCTGCCTACTCAGCCTAGATTTTCTGCAGCAGTATTAAAAAGGATTTTAAATTTTTGCGGGCCACACACTAATTTTTCAATTAGTGCGCAGGTCTTGCAAAAAACAAACAAAAGAAATGTGGGAGCACTTACTGCCTGCTAGCTGGGTATTGCTTCCAGGCCCTTTCCCTGCCCATTCCACACCCTCTTCCAAAAAGAAAAAAAATAGCATCCAATTAACATGCACTAAGAAGCAAACTACCAGAAAATGCTTTAACGCACCTTGCGATAGACCTTTTTCCCCACATTAAGAACGCATTAGAGTGTAACGTGGTTTAGGAAAAGGGCCCCTTGGAGGCAATTCTACAACTGGGTACCATGTGTTAGATGCCATGATGGGGAGCTCTGAGCACCAGTTCTATAATGGCAAATGTGCACATAGATACAGTTATAGAATACTAGCTTAAGCCCAAAGTTATGTGCACAATGTCAGGTACACTCACACAGGTGTGAGTCTACCTAAGCACTACAGACCACATGCACAACTTTCAATATGCTACAACTTAAGAACATATATGGGAGACTCACCCATGCCCTGCCCATTCAGTGCCCATTTGTATGCCCCCTTGCAGTTCTGTGCTAATGCACATTATGAACTGTTTTACAGAATAGTGTGCAGTATGCATAGACGCCTAAGTTCCAATTATCTCAGCACGTAATGAATTGCCCTTTAGACTGTAAATTCTCTGAGAATAGGAAAACACTTCTGAGGAATGCAATGAGATTTTCATGCTGAAAAAAAAAGACATGGGCCAAAGTGCACAGGAGTTCTACCCCCCCTAACCATGCTCCTGGCACTTATATAGTAGGGCTTGCCAATGACATTTTGAACCCAACGCTGGGAACCAGGGCAGAACCAGAGCTGAGAGAGGGAAGGGAAGGTTCCTGAAGCATCGAGCAGCTCGCAGCCTCGCACGCTTTTCACTCTTGCCGCTGCCTGTAACCCGACAAGGTAACTTTTAAAATTCAGAGGGAGGGAGACTTGAGCTCGGAGGAGGCCTCGGAGGGAGGGAGGCCTCGAGGGTAGCCTTGGAGCTGGGAGGGGGGCCTTGGAGCTGGGAGGGAAGGAGGCAGGCCTTGGAGCTTGGAGCTGGGAGGCCTTGGAGCTTGGAGCTTGGAGCTGGGAGGGAGGGAGGGAGGCCTTGGAGCTTGGAGGGAGGCCTTGGAGCTGGGAAGGAAGGAGGGAGGGAGGGGGGCCTTGGAGCTGGGAGGGGGGCCGGGCCCTGTAGCTGGGAGGGAGGGGGGCCTCAGAGGGAGGGGGATGGTCCTGGAGCTCAGAGGGGATGGCCCGGGAGCTCGGAGGGAGGGGTGGTTGGCCCTGGAGCTAGTAGGGGCGGGGCCCCATCAAATTGGTCTGCACAGGGCCCCACACTTGCTAAGACTGGCCCTGTTTACAGGCATTGTATCTGAGGTATAAATGTACAACATTTTACATGTTGAAAAAAATATCAGAAATGGAAAAAGCAAACAAAAATGATATAACAGCTTTCTTTGGTTCATGTGAAAGGATATAGACAAAGTGGAGAAAGTATCAGTATGGTTTACAAAGTAATAGCTAGATAGGTAAATCCCCAGGCTTAAAATTTCTCTTCACTTAGGTGTCCATTTACGAAGCAGCAATAATCCCAATGTGGGCTTACCGCTCACTAAAACAGAAGTACCGCCGGGCTACCACAGCAGCCCAGTGGTAGTTCCCACCCCCAGCACATGCCTGTGTGTACCCGGTGGTAATCAGGCAATGCCATGCATTGCCTGGTTACCGCCAGGTTAACGTGGGAGCCCTTGGCGTAGCCACAGGTGGTCCTGGGTGGGCCGGGGCACACCCACTTAGGGCTCAGGCCCATCCAACAGTAGCACATAGTAATGAAAATGCTGCTCTCCACAATACTGGCACTTTCGCATGCTCAGTTTTCAGCGCATGCCTGCTGCAGACTACCAAGGTGGAGACTGGAGAGAAGCATTTTCCCACCATCTGAGATATTTTTTTTGGTGTGGGGGTGGGGGAGAGAACATTTGGTGCCCACCCACTTCTTGCCTAGGCCCACCCAAAATCTGCTATCTGGCTACGCCCCTGCCCCAAAAATGGCCACGCGACAAGTGCTTCACTTGCCGCATGACCATTTCTTTAGAAAAAGAAAGACCTACCTGTTACCAGCTGCAATAAAAGGGGCCTCGGCACGTGTCAAAAACATATGCTGATGCCAGTGCAGGCCCCCATTTTCCTCAGCTTCATATGTGCCCTTATATGTGCAAAGTGTATTTGTACCAGTGGATGCCACCTCAGAGGGAAGCTTTATTTAAATGAGACTTCCCCATCAAAGACGTAGAAACTCACATATGCACATGCACTCTAGCACTATCACACCAAATTCTCCATTCTGGGATACCACAGTTTTTTAGATCTCTGCTTCCCTATGTGCCAAATCGCTCTCTGTGCACATCTAATCAGCATTTACTTGTCATCCCTTCACACCTGCAGATTCATTCACACCAAGCCAGATCTACCTGTTTTTCGGTGGTTGCCCCTACCCCATGGAACATTTTACCTTTGCTTTGGATGTCTGCTCTGAGCTTTCTCCTTTGAATTTTCAGGCTACCTTGAAAACATATTTCTTCAGAAAGGCCTTTGGTATTGTCTAATCTGATCTATGGATCCTGTAGAACAACTTCCCTGCTAAATATTGAGGCCCTGGAACTGTCTGTTAATTTGTCTGTCTCCTTCCCCCACCCCACTTCCTTTCTTCTTTTTGTCTTTTACTTAGGGTTAATTGGATCCCTATCCCTTGCCCCCTACCTTATAATTGGGAATTTGTAACCTAGTTTCCTTACATATCATTCCATTGTTTTCTCTCTCTTTAATGTTCTTTTTCATTTTTTTCTACTTTTATTTTTTTTTCAACATATTTTTATTGAATTTTCGTTTATCCACAACTAAACATTTCTATAACATTATACATATTCCAAACTCAGCAACATAACAATATTTCAATAGCATACTTATTGAATCTCCCCCTATGCCCTCCCCCCTCCCCTCCCTTCCCACTAGCACTTTGGTGGTAGTATTAATAACGCTTCTCTTTCATGTTCATATGTTTGCCACACTTTCTGAAACATCTTAACCTTTCCTTTTCGCAAGGCCGTTAGCTTTGACATCTGACAGATGAGGTCCACTTTGTTAATTACCAGCTGTATTGCTGGCGTTTCTATCTGTTTCCAGGCCCTTGCTAGCACGATCTTGGCCGCCACAAAACATTGAACAGCTAGCTTATGCCAGTGTACCTGGATTTTGGGGGGCCAAAGGTGCAGTAGACAGTGTTCTGCTCTACATGGGTATTCCACCTTTATTATCGCATGGACCATCGTTAATACCTGGGCCCAATACCTCTGAACCTTTGGACAGTCCCACCACATGTGCATGAATGTGCCCCTCTCCCCACACTCCCGCCAACATTCTGCTGATATTTGTGGATATATCTTTTGAAGTTTATCCGGTATATAATACCACCAGTATAATATTTTGTATCCATTTTCAACTAGTGGCTGCGCGATAGAGGGTTTCAGCAAATATCTATAAATATTCCTCCAACATTCCGGTGGATAATTTATTTGCAATTCCCGTTCCCACCTGCCCACATAATAATCCTGGGGGGAGGAAAGCAAGAGGAGTGCCCTATACAGCCTGGTTATACTTCCTCTCCCTCCCCTTCCCCGAATTTGTTTTTCTACTTTTATCCATTGTGAACTGCTTAGATTTTTTTGAATAAAAATTATATTAAATAAATTTGAACCTTGAACTCTCATTCTTCACACACATATACACATACATACATTCTGACTATTGGTACAATAATTAACATTATCCCAATTTGATTATTGTAATACCATATATGCTGGCTGTAAGAAGTATCTGTTGAAAAAACTCCAAGAAGCCAGGTTCATATATAAAATCTCTCATTTTGAAAGTGCCTCCCCTTTATTAATCAATTACACTGGCTTCCCATCAAAGCGAGAATCACCTTCAAATCATGTACCTTTATCTTTCAATTACTAAATGGCACAGCTCCAGACTAGATGGTACCATTAATAAACTTACCTCAAAGAAACACTAAATATGTGGCAAGAAACTATCTCAGACTACACCTCCAAATTGCAAAAAACTATCTACAAAACTGTCCACTCTGCAGACTTCACTTACCTAACAACTAAATGGTGGAACTCCTTACCACCCAAAATAAGAAATATACAGGAATATACAACATTCCACAAAATCCTCAAAACGATCCTATTCAAACAAACCCTCACAAAGAACAGCCATATCTCAAACAATTAATTATTACCTGAATTGGTTATTATTCTATTCATCATTAACTTTCTCTTTGCCTCATGTACAATTTCTTATTCATAATAGATTTTCTAAATGTTAAACATCCATAGCTATCTCAATATGTTTATGATATTGTATTGTAAAATTGGAGTCTTACAACAAATTACTTTCTTATGCATTATTCTTTGTTATGTATCCTATACTGTTTATTGTAAGCCACATTGAATTCAAACTTGTTTGGGATAATGTGGGATATAAATGTCAAGTAACAGAAAAAAGAGGGGCACTCGCTTCAAACCTGTACAATAAAACAATAGTCCAGAAACGAGTCTGTTCACACAACATATTCAGCAGGGAAAAAAATAAGAAAAAATGGGGGAAAAGACCTCAGAAAAGGTGACAAACAGCAAGACTGCTGGAATTGTTTCAAAAAAGAGACGTCACCATCACTTCTTTAATCATTGGTCTCAAAACCCCCCGATCCTCCCTGTGCGTGGAATTTATTTATTTTTTAAAGTTTGCTCAAATGTGCTTCAACAACAAAGTTGTAGAGTCTCGAAAGGAAAGAAAAAAACACTTAGCTGGCTGCAGCATCTTGGACAGGCATCCACACCCGATGGACCCGTTTCACCGAGGGGCTACTTCAGGGGATAAGGACGCCAAGCTGGCAATCACTGCTCCAGTGGATCTGCACAAAGACTCAATAAGTCTGCCTGGCTAAAGGCTCAACTCTGCCAAAAATGGATGTGCGACAAAATGAAAATTGCTACGTGTCCATTTTGAGTCTGAGATCTTACCGCAAGCCATTGACCTAGCGGTAAAGTCTCACGTGGTAACTGGGCAGTATCGATCTACGTGTGTCAAATTCCACTGGATGCACGTAGCTGCCACGTGCCAGAAAATAAAAAATATTTTTCAGACGCGTGTAGCGGACGCAAGCCAAAATTGAAATTACCACAAGGGCCACGTGGTAAGCAGTTGGTAACGCATTGGACGCACGTAGGCACCCTATGCGGCTTAGTAAAAGGGGCCCCTAGGTGCCACTAACTCTCTCCAATTCCCTGTACATAGCTTAGCTTCCCCCAAAAGCCTTGTAGCTCAGCCCCTCTGTCCTTGGATTTGTGCAGCCTTCCCATTAATTGGATTTTAGTGCAGTCTTTACACTGGAAAGAGGAAGAATTGGAAAGCTGTATGGGGCTAAAGTCTGAAAAATAGCCAAAAATAGCCATCATGCTGTAGAATCCTGAAAAAATCCAGACAATTGGCAAGCCCAGGCTCTTGAGTCCTCAGCACATCAGATGGTGTGCCCTTAAACTTTTGGGCTCTAGGCACATGCCTAGTTTGTCTATGCCTTAATACAGCTCTGAATAGTAGATATCTCAAGCAAGGTTATAGTATTCTTTAAACAATTTTTTTGTCTAACCAATCTGAATGTTATTATGTGAAAACAAAACAACCCAAAAGAAGTCATCACTTAATTGTATGGCTTGCTGATATTGGTTACCAAAATTTGTTTAGCTTTGCCACATACAACTTAAACTTGGAACAGTAAAAACACAATCTTGTTTCCTAATTCCCCTACCTATGGCATTAAATGGACTCTTTTTTAACCAGCTAAATATGATCAGTGAATGATGATTGACATCCACATAGACATCTCCCAGACAAAGACTAATAAAACTGCAAAAGCCTCTTTGGAATTAATGAGGAATCACAGATGATGGTGCCACCCTGTATTTTGTTAGCGCTGGCAGGAGGCAACAGCTGCTTTTATTCCCTTCCTTATTTGTTTATATTCTCAAAGTGATCACATGATAAAAGGAACAGATGGTACTAATAACTGGAGCATGACAATTTTACAATTGTATATTTTCACCTTGGGGCTCTAGCTTTTGGTTTAATAACTTAGCATCTTACAGTTCTTAACCTTTGCTATAGGAAGAATTTGTATGTATTATTTCAATGTGCTCTTATGTACCATCACTGAACGGAATCTGTTTTTCAACAAAGCAGTAGAATTTGTGACTGTGGAGATTTCACTTTGAACTTAGAGTATGTACCAGGGAGCCTTCATGGAGTTTCCTACTGAAAATCACCATGCTCACAATCCTACGTTAAAGTCCAGAGGGATGCTAACATGCATAAGGCAAAGTTTAACTAGTAGCTACAATGAAGAAATAATGCATCTGTACAAGTCATTGGTGAGAACTTAATTGTCCCATGTTCCAATTGCCAATAATAATGCAAACTCTTTCAAAAGAGTGCACATTATAGACTAGATTCTATATAAAATTAGCCCTGAAAAATATGAGCACTCCGAGTTGGGAACTGTTTATAGAATAGTGCCTTGCATGAGGATTTACACCAACTGAAACCAGGTGTAAATCCTTGCTCCTAAATTAAGTGCGGATCAGGCATATTCTGTAACAGTGCAGACAAATTATGGGAACACCGATGACCCGCCCATGCCCCTCCCATGGCCAAACCCCCTTTTAGATCTGTACACTAGAATTTACATGCCCATCTTTATAGAATATGCTTAGCAAGATGCAAGCATAAATTTTAATTGTTGCCTATTAGCATCAATAATTGATTATTAGCAGCACAGAAAGGCAGTATATCAAATCCATGGCCCTTTGTGCAAGAAGTCATGGGAGTTTTGAAAATCTCATAAATGCACATTGTTCTCCTCTCCTGACCTAAAGCTCTCTTTGAAAAAAGTTC
Source organism: Microcaecilia unicolor (assembly GCF_901765095.1). Lineage (NCBI taxonomy): Eukaryota > Metazoa > Chordata > Amphibia > Gymnophiona > Siphonopidae > Microcaecilia > Microcaecilia unicolor. The sequence continues at coordinate 156,250,963 of NC_044039.1, read as the reverse complement.
CCATGTACACAGGAAAGCAGACTGAATAATTAGACTGAATAATTTTCCTAGGTGAATTGCTATTTCCCCAATTCAATGGCTTTGGAAACCGCCTTTCATGTATTAACATGTCTAAAATCTAGAAATAAGAGCAATCAGGCTTAGCTGAAAATCTGCCATATTCTCATTCAAAGCTATTTATAGTAAATAGTTTTACTCATTAGGTGCTACAGGTAATGGTAAAGCCAAGTGGCCTTTAGCAGCAGAGTCTCACTCTCAGTTATTGAGCTTTATAATTGGATTTGTACATTAGTGTACATTATATCAGCCTCAGTGCCATCTGAATGAAGGCACTGAGGATGATATAATTAGTTTACCATTGTAAGTTTCTAGCCCCTACCAAGGAGCTAATATTAGCAACATCTGTGTATCATTTATCAATTACTTTCCAGGGCTGCAATGATAAAAACATACTGTTAAACAATCATTACACTCTTAAATAGAAAGACAACACAGAGGATTCACAAAGAACTGACACAAAAAGAAATTTAGAGGTTAGATATTTTATAGATACTAAATAAACTGAATAACATGTTTTATTTTGGATTTTGCTCACACATTTTTCACTAGTAGCTAAAGGTGAACTACATTCAGGTATACTAGGTATTTCCCTGTCCCTGGACAGGTTACATTCTACATTTCTAAATTTGTACTTAAGGAAATGAAGGGGGGGGGGGATTAAGTGATTCGCCCAAGATCACAAGGAACTGCAGTGGGATTTTTGCTCTAACCACTAGGCCTCTCCTCTATGTGTCAAAGGCACTGCTTCAGCAAGAGTCCTTCACCTACAGGTGTGTGTGTGTGTTTACCCTATCCAAAAATACTAGGACTAGGGGTCATGCAAAGAAGCTACTAAGTAGTAAATTTAAAACGAATCAGAGAAAATATTTCTTCACACAATGAGCAATTAAACTCTGGAATTCGTTGCCAGAGAATGTGGTAAAAGCAGTTAGCTTAGCAGGGTTTAAAAAAGGTTTGGCTAATTTCTTAAAAGAAAAGTCCATAAGCCATTATTAAGATGGACTTGGGAAAATCCACTGCATATTCTGGGATAAGCAGCAAAAAATATGTTTTGCTGTCCTGGGATCTTGCCAGATACTTGTGACCTGGATTGGCTACTGTTGGAGAAACAAGATACTGGGCTTGATTACTACTACTACTACTATTTAGCATTTCTATAGCGCTACAAGGCATACGCAGCGCTGCACAAACATAGAAGAAAGACAGTCCCTGCTCAAAGAGCTTACAATCTAATAGACAAAAAATAAATAAAGTAAGCAAAACAAATCAATTAATGTGAACGGGAAGGAAGAGAGGAGGGTAGGTGGAGGCGAGTGGTTACAAGTGGTTACGAGTCAAAAGCAATGTTAAAGAGGTGGGCTTTCAGTCTAGATTTAAAGGTGGCCAAGGATGGGGCAAGACGTAGGGGCTCAGGAAGTTTATTCCAGGCGTAGAGTGCAGCGAGACAGAAGGCGCGAAGTCTGGAGTTGGCAGTAGTGGAGAAGGGAACAGATAAGAAGGATTTATCCATGGAGCGGAGTGCACGGGAAGGGGTGTAGGGAAGGACGAGTGTGGAGGATTAGAGCCAAGAGAGTTGGTCAGTTGGATATAATAATCCTGTTTGGCACGTAAAAGAGCAGATTGGAAGGAGGTCAGCATGAACTTAAAGTGTAAGAAATCAGCAAGGGCCCGAGATTTCCGCCAGAGGCGTTCGGCGGAGCGGGTACAGGAACGTAGGTAGCGGATATTAGAAGTTAGCCAAGGTTGGGGTTTTGTACGCCTTACAGGGCGGGTCATCAAAGGTGCAAGAGTGTCTAAGGCAGAGGATAGAGTATTGTTGTAAGAAGAAACAGCCTCGTTGACAGACGTGGATGGTGCCACAGTAGAGAGGAGGTTTGAAACATGGGAGGCTAGAGATGAAGGATCAATATCGTGAAGATTCCTAGATAAATTAGATAAGATAGGACGGGACTGGGAGGGAGGAGATTTAAGTGTGAAAGTTATAATATGGTGATCAGAGGAGGGAAGATCAGAGGCAAGGAAACTAGAGGGTGAACAGTTGGAGGAGAAGATGAGATCAAGACAGTGACCATTTTGATGAGTGGGGGAGGTAGAGCATAGTTGGAGATTGATGAACCTTTGATCTGTCCTAGTATGGCAATGCCTATGTTCTTATGTTTTTAAGCAAATAGCTGTTTAACTTACATAGCACATATTTGCAAGGGAACATACATAGGAGTAGAACATGGGTGGGAAGTAGGCAAGGCTCCCACTTACATACATAACTTACAGACTACTGTAACTTAACATGCGTTTCTGCTGCACTTAGGCATGCAGTTATACTAGCATTTTATAACAGAACTTAGGCACTTAATTTCTGTTGTATAATCGATTCCTGCCACGTGTCCTCCAGGTACCTGCTGTAGAACTATTGCCTCAGTGATTAAATGTAATCACTGCATGTAAAAGCGATGTCACAATAATGGGATCAGTGCCACCTATGACTACAGAAGTGCTTTGCAGTACTGGCTTCCTAGAAAAGGACAGCAAGTAAAGACCATATGGATTATCCAGTCTGCCTATCCATATCAATTGTTCAGCTCTAAGGGGTCCTTTTACTAAACTGCAGGAAAAAGGGTCCTGTGGTAGCGGCGGGGGTCATTTTTCCCATGCGAAAGAGCCATTTTTACTGCAGCGGGTAAAAAGCTCCTAAAAAAATGACCATGTAGTTAGATTACTCTTACTGCATGGCCATGCGGTGGGGGGACAGCACTTACCACAGCCCACTGAGATAGTGATAAGGGCTCCTGCGGTAACGTGGTGGTAACCAGGCAGCTCCTACTACTACTATAAATCATTTCTATAGCGCTACCCATGGCAATGCTTGATTACCGCTGTGCTGGGCCAGTGGTAGTTCTGGGTTATCATGCAGTAAGCCTGCATTGGGCTTCCAGATGCTTTGTAAAACGGCTCCTAATTCCCTTCTTCTTTCTCAGAGATCCTGTGTTGAATTCAGTAGCTGTCCTCATCTCCACTATTTACATTAGGAGGCTGCTCCATTCATCTACCAGCCTTTTCTTAGATTATGTCTGAATCTACTTGCTTTTGCCCTCATCCTATGACCCCTTAGTCCAGGGTCTCCAGTCATTGAAAGAGACCCACCTCTTGAGCATTTATGACTTATATGTAGTTAAATATCTTTAACACATCTCTCCTATCCAACCTTTCCTCCCTGGTATATATGATTAGATATTGAAATCTGTCCAAATATGTTTTATGATAAAGACTGCTGACCAACCTATTATCCCTCTGGTCCAGCTCTATCCACTTTTAATTCATTTGAGAGTCAAGTTTCCAGTATATGCTTAAGGAGGATAGAAGTTCTCAGATAATACTCCCTCACACTTTCTTGAATTCTAAGTACATTGGGCTCAATATTCAGTACTATTTAACTGGCGCTAATATTCAACATGAGGTAGCTGGTTAGCTCCTCTGAATATTAGCACATAGTGGCTAGCCACTAACAGGCTATGTAGTGAAACTTAGCTGGTTAAGTGCAAATATTCAACGCAAAACTGACTAAGTTGAACAGTTAAGATAGGCCTGCTATTTAAGTGGCCTGTCTTTAACCACTATTAGCTTAACCAGCTAGCATTGAATATTCACTTAGGGGCCCTTTCACCATGTTGTGGGAAAAAAGGCCCTGCGCTGGTGGCGGGAGCTGTTTTTCCTGTGTGTCACTACCTTTTTTACCACAGTAGGTAAAAAGACCCCAGGCACACATGGCCATGCGGTAATGGAACTCTTACCGCATGGCCATGCGATGGGGAGCCCTTACAACCACAACTGAGGTGGCGATAAGGGCTCCCGTGCTAACCTGACGGTAACCAGCGATATCTGATTACCACTGGGTTATCACCACACAAGTGATTTCTGAGGGTTTTCTTTTTCCCCTGGAAATGGTGCGCTTCCAGGGCCGATCTACCGCCAGTGGCTGCGTTGGGTTGGCAGTTATTGAGATGGACATGGGGGAAGCCACTGCTTGCCCTGGGATTGGTAGCATGGAATGTTGCTACTAAACGGGTTTCTGCCAGGTACTTGTGACCTGGATTGGCTACTGCTGGAAGCAGGATACTGGGCTAGATGGACCATTGACCTGACCCAGTATGGCTATTCTTATGCTCTTATGATATTCATAATTTAACTGGCTATGGTTGCTGCATAACGATAGGACTGTGTTTTATGCTGTTACCCTGGCCAGTTATGTGCTGAATATTGGCACTTAACCAACCAAGGGCTGACTCTGCCTCCAGAAAGTCCCCAAACTAGTTGGTTTTCATCTAAGCTCTAACTGCTCATTTTTAGCAGGGTTAACCAATTAAGTGCCGCTGAAAATTAGCAGATAATCCTGAACAAGTGATTTAACTGGTCAGCAGCTGTTTCTCGCTGGTTAAACTGTTCTTGCATTTCGACAATTAGTATACAGTTCTTGAGCATTCATTGTGTTTCAATGTTAATGCCATGCAAATACAGTATCATTGCAGTATATTAAACTATGTTGGTAATTTTATAAAGGTCAGGCTCTGATAAACTCTTATAAAATTGCCCAGAATATATGTGCATAAATGTAGGTGCATTAAATTAAAGTGGCTACTTTTACATTCCCAGAGACAGAGAATAAGTGGAGTGGAAGCGTGATTGGCATGTGATATATGAAATATGCAGATTTGCTTTTTTTCTTGGGGGGGGTGCTGGTGAGCATCATTAATAATTTAATGTACTACCCCAAAATAGCTGATTAAAAAGGGGACTTAGAGGGTCTTTTACTAACCCGTGGAAGCATTTTTAGCGTTCGCTAATCATTGGTGTGCGCTAAATGCTAAAGACGCCTATAGGAATATATGGGCATCTCTAGCATTTAGCGCATGCCAATCGTTTGCACATGCTAAAAACACTACTGCAGCTTAGTAAAAGAGGCCCTTAGTTTTAAAAGATGACTTTTGTAGACTTTGAAATTGCAAGCCAAGATCAGAAAGCAAAAGCTGTATCACAACTGGGGGAAAAGCAAGCAAGCAAGAAAAAAAAAAAACCTATTAAGCTGCACATCCCTGGATTACAATCAAAACATTCAAAAACCCCAGATGATTTCTGAGGCAATGCGTAGTCCCATTTACTCGGATATGATGACATTTCCCTTATCAGCTATTACATGAATTCACAGCACTGCCTGTGAAAGGTAATACACTTGGGAATAACTACAGTAGAAGAAATAATGATGTTTACAGGTCATGCGATATGATTCATGGAGGCAATGCTAGATTCCTTAGGGTACATTACATGGATGCCGCTGCAGTATTTGTGGGTTTTCAATACTTATCCAGCTCTATTGGCACACGTAGAGATTAATGGTTGAGACCAAGGAGCAATAGTGAGAACAATATTTAATGTTCTTGGACTAGGTAATCTAACAATAAATACAAAGAAAATTCTAGATTTAGACTAGATTGGATCATTCCTATGTATCATGGTTTGGGTCTTATCCTTAACCAAAATTTTTCAATCACCAGATCTACTTATAATTTTCTAAACTTTGATTATTAAATTTGATTTTTCACTATTAAAATGGATTTCTTCTACCATTAAAAATAGGGGTTCAGTATTCGGCAGGATGGCCACCACTTAACGATATCTGCATAGGTAAAAGGTAGGGATTTTCAACCACTACCATTAGTCAGAGCAGCACTGAGTATGTGTTCTTAAAGTTAAATGGATATGCTATCAATTCAAGTCAGGACTGCTATTTTTGCAGTTCATGTAAATGGAGAAAGTTATCTACAAAGCAGCTGAATATCACTGTTATCTATATAACTCTTGGCCCCTTCCCCAGAATATCCTTGACCCTTCCTATACTTAAACAGATGGATTTTTTGCCATATCTCAATTTGTAAAGCAAAACTTTATCTGTTTGCTGGCAGGAAATGTTTAAACTAAAACACTTATCTGATTAGCAGTGAATATATTTAGGTACCGAGAGGCTACTTTTCAGGAGTCTATTTTAAAAAGGAAAGTAGGTATTTCTTAAATAAATTTTTGCTTCAAGGCAATTTTGTTAATTAAGAGGTGGCTGTAGCTGGTGCCTCAAACAACCAATTTGTGAAAAAAACCCTCAACCCCCAGTGACAGCCCATACCCCAGACCCCCATCAAACTCCCCCTGGCATCAACATTAGACGGCCCACCAAAGAGGTAGCTGATCTAACCTGGCACTTATCGTGGATATCAATGGTATAGACTGGGGAAGGATTATGTAATGCTGTTTATTCTTTATTGAGTATTTTCTATACCACCTATTAGTGTTTGCCATTATAAAATGGTTTACAGACTAAGAGGCCTTTTACTAAAGCTTAGCATGTGCTAAATGCTAAATTAGGGCTCACTAAGCTTTATTAAAAATACCCCTAAATTTTGATAGAAAAGAACATTCAATAATGGATAGCATATTTAAAAAAATGTTTCCTAAACATCAACTGGGGAAAGGTCATATTTTTATTTATTTGTTGCATTTGCATCCCACATTTTCCCACCTATTTGCAGGCTCAATGTGGCTTATATAGTACAGTAGTGGCAGTCACCAATACTGGCATGAACAAATACAAAGTGAGGTTATGACAGAATAATGATCAGGATTGAAAGGCACATTGGAGGTCATAAGGGGAAGAGTAGGTTATGTCCAGTAAGAGCATTTATATTGTTGTGTTGCGGGGTTAAGGCATTTAGGTTGGGTCGTTTGAACAGGTTAGTCTTTAGCAGTTTCCGGAAGATTAGGTGGTTGTATGTTGTTTTCACGATGGTCAGTAGTTCCATAGTTGTGTGCTTATATAAGAGAAGCTGGATGCATAGGTTGATTTGTATTTTATTTATTTTTTATTTATTTGCTGCATTTATAGCCCACATTTTCCCACCCATTTGCAGGCTCAATGTGGCTTAAAATATAATACAACAACAATCATGTTGATGGAATAAGAAAATCAGAATATAGATAACAGATAAAGGTGCAAGAAATATAACATGGCAACCATATTTATGGAGTAAGAATATCAGCATTGTTGCAGATAAGGTGCATGATAAAATTATATATAATAAGAAGTGGATAAACAGATAAAACATAACATAATGATATCAGGACAAAATATAATGTTCAATAATTAGGGTATAAATTAAAATAAACAAATTAGAAAATGTCCACTATAAATGTATCTGGTGAAGTTTATTTGAGTCCTTTGCAGCTTGGGTGGTGAAGATTTAGGTATGTTCGTGTTGATTTTGTTGTGTTTCTGGTTGGTAGGTCTATAAGGTCTGTCATGTATCCCGGGGCATTGCCGTAGATGATCTTGTGAACCAGGGTGCAGATTTTGAATGCAATACGTTCTTTGATTGGGAGCCAGTGCAGTTTTTCTCGTAAAGGTTTGGCGCTTTCGAATCTTGTTTTTCCGAATATAAGCCTGGCTGCTGTGTTTTGAGCAGTTTGGAGTTTCTTTATGATTTGTTCTTGAAATAATGAAACTTTTAAACAAACAGAGCCTCAACTGTCCAGGGAAAGTTGAAACTTTTTAAATAACCCTTAATGGTCACCTCATCATCGGCTCCTTAGAACCTGGAAAAATAGCAGTGTAAAAACTCCAAAACATGGAGACAACCACTGCTTTAATAACCAGATTCTAGAATGACTATATCAAAAACACCGATATGACCCTACTCCAAATTGAATTAAAATACATTAGAGATAATACAAAAAAATTCAAAAAAAATTGGATACTTCCCATTTTAGAACAGTATTACAGGCAATGATCCTAAGTCAATTGGATTACTGTAATATTGTTCTGCTGGGCTTACCTGATTCACAGGTTCGGTGGCTACAACATATGCAAACTGCTGTGGTGAAACTCATTTTGGGAGGTAGATCTATGGATCATGCTACCCCATTCTTGATGAAACTGCATTGGTTGCTGTTTCAGGTGGAAATCAATTTTAAGCTGTTGTTTGTTTTTAAACTTTTGTATGGTCTGCTCCTATCTACACAATATGATTTCTCTATACTCAGTAACTAGGAAGTTACATTCTACTCAGGAGGTAAGATTAAAAGCAATCTCAGTTTTGGTATGCCATAGGGCAACTTCTAGACTTAGATCTTTAATAGGTAGAGGCTCAGAGTTATGGAATAAATTGATAAAAAAATGTTAGGGACCCTGTTTACAAAGGTTCGCTAACATTTTTAGTGAATGCTAAAAATGAGTGCATGCTAACTGTGTAGATGCCCATAGGAATATTATGGGTATCTACAAGGTTAGCGCACACTAGAAACGCCACCACACCTCTAGCGCAGCTTAGTAAATATGGCCCTAGAAGTAAAACGTAGCGTGGCCTAGTAAACAGGGCCCTAGAAGTGTTATAATGTTTTTAGGAGGGCAAATGAGACTTTTTTTATTTGCCCAATATTTGAAGGATTCTTGAGTATGTAGCTGGAATATTGATTACAGTATGTTTGATTGGAATTATTTTGGGGGTGGAGACCTCCACTCTATGTATTTTATATAGTGATCTGTCTTGATTGCTTGATAACTGTGTGTTGATTGTAATTCTAAGGTTAAAGTAAATTTTATTAAAATTTTAAGGATAACAAACATCCAATACAATATGATAATAGACAGTTCTTATAAATATATTGATAATGTAGAACAATAAATATATATAATTGGAGGAAAATTGAATAATGTTATGGCGGTTCAAAAGTTTGAATTGAATGAATACACAATCTCAACAAATATGCAGATGAAATTAACAATGTAGTTTAACAAAATTTATATAAATAATAGGTAAAAAAAGGGAGAAGTAAATAAAAAAAAAATACTTGGATGTTATGATCAGGTGGCTAGTTAGTTGGATTTGACTCCAAACATTTTTGTAAAGGTAGCCAAATTTTATGTTTAGATATGTGAAAATTACCAGTATTGGCTGTATGATGTCTATGAATTTGTAAGACATTTCACCAAAAATGTATATTAAATTGTGAATTATCTTTCCAATTGGATAGTACATATTTAAGGGTACTTGCTATATGTGTCAAGAAGTATAGATTTGTGAACATCTAAAGAATGGTCTAACATCAATGAACCAAAGATAAGCTTTTTAGGATTCCTAGTTTCAGTAAAGTTGAATATGGATGAGATAACTTGCCATTTGGTCCAAAAATAATTGGTACAACAGCATTCGAAGATTAAATGGAGAAGAACCTTGATGTTCATTACATGACCAACATAAGTTATCTTTCAACAGACCTACAACTTTCATTTTTTGAGGACATCATAAAATTCTATGATGCAGAAAAAAAAAGAGATTGGAGGAAGGTTGATGAAGAAATGGATTTACTTGTTTTAGCCCAAAAAGTACTCCATTGATGTAGATCAGATTCCCATACTGATCAAAGACCTGTCTCTCCTTTAAAGGTTGATTTAATTAAAAAAAGTTGAGATGCGACATGTCCTTTTTTGTGAACTGAGATGGTAAACTGAAGTAGAGAGGGTTGAAGTGTATAAAGCGAACTTGGATAATGATTGGAAGTCATAAAATGTAACTGTATCCAATGAAATTGTTGATTTCGGTGTAATATTGTGCTTGTAGCATTGGGAAAGGTTTCAATTTATTATCAATCAAGATTTGATCAGGGGACCAGATTCCTTTATTAAACCATTCTTTCCAGAGTATCGGTTTATTATTAATTAAAATCATTGAATTATTCCAGATCATTGAGGGCCCCTTTTACTAAGCGGAGGGAAGCCCAATGCAGGCTTACCACTCGCTAAAAGGAAGTACCACTGGGCTACTGCAGCAGCCCGGTGGTACTTCCCACCCCTAACGTACCGTCATATCCGGCACTACAAAAATATATTTATTTTTTTAGCGTTGGAGTGTACCCGGTGGTAATCAGACAGTGTTGTGTGCTGCTCGGTTACCACCGGGTTAGTGCGGGAGCCATTACTGCCACCTCAATGGGTGCTTTACTTGCCACAAGGTCATTTTCTGCAGGAAAGAGAACTTCCTTTTTACGTGCTGCGGTAAAAGGGGGCCTTGGCGTACGTGAAAAACATGCGCCAATGCCAGTGGAGACCCCCTTTTGCTGCAGCTTGGTAAAAGGGGCCCTGAATGAATGTTGAAATCATATGGGATTTCCATTAGTTTGTCTAGCTGACTTCTGATATGTAAAAAAGTCAGGAAAAGAGACTCTTGCTTTATCTTTCAAATTTTTGAGTGTAGTAAGTGCTATTTTTGGAGTCTTATTTGCCCATACGAATCGACTGAGAAGCTGGTTTGAATCCTTGTATGAAAAGTAGGCTTTCAGTAGCTTTTTGAACCTGGTTAGAGATTTTTCAGCTCAAAGTTCAACAGGAAGTTGGTTCCAGAGTGACGGTACAATCGAAAAGAAAGCACTCGAATGTATAGATACCCAGTGTGATTGATTAAGTGCTGAAAGTATTAGTCTGTGTGTTGATTTAAAGATCTTAAGGACCTTGCCTGGGTGTTAGGAATAATCAAAGCACTGAGATAAGGGGGTGTAATTGCATAGAATGACTTGTGAGTCACAACCACATGTTAAATATCTGCTGCTTACAATGCATTTGATCTTTTCCAAAATAAAGTCTTCAGATATTTGATGACATATGAAATAGGGAAATCCAAAGACAAACCCTCAAGGATGAAACAATAAAAGCTCTAAAGAAAAATTCCCCCTAATCAAAAAATGAGTAAGAGGGAGCTGTATTTAACTGTGGAAGCTGGTGCACATCAGTATGAAGACACTTCGGGGTCCTTTTACTAAGGTGCGCTGAAAAATGGCCTGCGGTAGTATAGATGCATGTTTTCGGCGTGCACAGAATCATTTTTCAGTGCATGTATAAAAAAAATGCCTTTTTTATATTTTTGCTGAATGGCAAAATGAAAAATCCCGCATGTCCATTTTGGGTCTGAGACCATACCACCAACCATTGACCTAGTGGTAAGGTTTCACACGGTAATCGGGCAGTAATGACCTACATGTGTCAAATGCCACTTGGTGCGCATCCGAAAATAAAAATTATTACAAGAGCCACGCGGTAGCCGGGCGGTAACTCCATTTTGGCATGCATTGGGCACGCGTAGATGTTTACGTGGCTTAGTAAAAGGGCCCCTGAGATTGTATATATTAAGCCCCTACTTCTTATAACTTATCCTATATTTCCTGTACTTAATGCTACAGTACTCTGTATCTCTCACTCCAGAATGGCGATCGCCATTACGGCATAATGTAAGCCACATTGAGCCTGCAAATAGGTGGGAAAATGTGGGATACAAATGCTGCAAATAAATAAATAAATAAATGAGAGTTATTAATGAAATTAATAAATAATACTTTACGCTACTTATTTGGATTTGTACCCCACAATCGTCTGAGTTGAGAATTCAATTCGATGTGGCTTACATTGAATCGAGCAGAAATACAGACTCTGGGTATTCATTCATATGCTCTTTAAAACATCACATATGAATCAGAAAAAACACATAATAGTGCACCCACATAAATGTCCAATTGTGTGTGCATATAATTCCCTCATTTGTGATCTGCAAGAAAGTATTTTAACATGATGGCAGGATAGCACAACTTGCAATAATTTTCAGAGGAGGAAATTGAAATTGCCCTTCTGAAAGAAACACAGGAAGTACAGTCTGTTAGAAACAGAGAACACTGATCTGGAACTGGGAAGCCATTCTTTTGCTGTCTTAAGAGACAATTTGTAGTGTACCAAGGTTATCTGCCATGATTGCTTGAGGTAACTCAGCTTGGTTTGCAGGAATGGCAATGATTTCCAATGTGCTTTTCAATTACGGTTCCAGAAAGAGTGTCAATTGAAACAGGGACTCTGGTGAACCGGAAAGTATGTACAGCACACAGATAAGTGGTTCTATTAAGAACAGTCCCCCCAGTATTCAACTGGCTTCGGGCTGTGCAGTGATTTCCCAATGCCAGTGCATAGACCGGATATTCAATGCTGGCCTGTATCCAGTGACTGGCATTGAATATCTGGTTCCACTTTTGACCACGGTAACTTAATAATTAAGCCGATATTCAGCGCTAACTGGTTGAGTGCTTACCCCCAGATTCTACATATCGCACCAAGCGTTCAGCACAGAAATCAATGCCTATTCCATAACAATGCATATAAGTTAATTAGTTAATAAGCTAATTGTTATAGAATATACCTGCTTCGTGCCTTATTTAGGCACCAGGATTTACACCAGATTTTAGTTGGCATAATTGACCACGACTAAATTTAGTCATGTAGACCAGCACTCAGAGTATTCTATAAAGTACTCCTAAATTAAAGCATAAGTTATAAAATATGCTTTGATTTCCATGCGGAAATCTCAGTGCAATATATAGAATCTACCCCTTAATGGTTAAAGATGGGCCTGCTATTTTTTGGCCTGTTTTAGCAGTTAAACATAGCAGGTTTTTGGTGCTAAATACCCACGCCTAACTGGTGTGACATTTGGGCTCCTCTGGGGACTCTCCCCTCTATCCTAGGTTTCCAGGTGAGGAACTATCAACAGATACTTTTCCATCTCTCTAGAAAATAGCTGTCCAACTACTTTACCTTCCATCAGGAGGTTCTAGAGAACTAAAAACTTTTTCCCCAAAAAAAGAAGTCTCCAGAGAAATTGTCACTGTCCACAATGTCAAGCTAGAGAGTCCCTTTTTGCTTTAGGGTGAGTGGTTCTCTAACCAATGCTTTGGTTCTTTTTTTTTTTTGGTCAGTGATAAAAGGGCTCTTGCTTTTCTAGTTCATCTCCTTTCCTTCTCCCTATGAGAAGGAAGGAAAAACAGCCATGTCCTTCATTAAGGATTGGGGAAAAAACATATGCAAATTAGTTCAGGTTCCTGCATTCACTTCTTTCCTCCCGCACCAGGGTCAGTCTAACTTTCCACACCTGTTTCCTGTTTCCTGGCAGGTTTTTTTAAACAAAGTCATTCAACAGTTTTGTTTGAAACAAAAGGAAACTCTTCTTATGTTTTCTCCAATGTATTGTCTACAGTTCAGAGTTAAAAAAATAGATAGCAAGCCTTCTCAGTCTTTTCTTAATTTTAACAAACACAGTTATTCACAAGAAAAGGAGTTTGAGCCCTCTCTTCTAGCAAGCCTAGGGCTCAAACACTGGCAGGCCCCAAACTCTCTACTCCCAATCCAGCATGCTTATGCTGCATTGGGACGTGTCCCACTCTGCCAGCCAACAAAAACTTGAAAAAACAAAGGTGTAACTTATTTCTTCATCGATTATTCAGTCAGTTTCTTTCTCTGAAGCAATGCTTCATGCTACCTTTCTAGGTGGTTAAATGTATTCAACCTCCATCTCCTCCTCTGGGGTTTGGGCTTCTAGTGCCCATAACCTGGAATCTACTCTGCTCTGGGATACTCCTGAACCTCCAAGGGCTTGGCTCATCCCTCTCCCGTCTTCTGCTGCAATGTAGGTCTTTACATGCTCCGGCTCGTCGCTAGGAAACCTCTCCCCCACTGGGCAGTACCACCAGGGTTTTTCTGGATTATTCCACCCCCTTCTGTCCCCCTCTATCCTTCTGGCATAAGTGAGTCCCAGTGCCCTCTGCTGGGGGAACTCTTCATTTCACTGAATTTTCTTTGCTGACCTTTTTCCCTTAAAATAAGAGAGAAAGGGGTGATCCTAGGGAGGTTTTTCCTTTTGCTCCGGTTTCCCTCTTACACTGGCTATGTCATGTCTTATAGCCAGTTACCCCCAGATTCTATATAGTGCGCCCAAAGATTTGTGCCAATTTTGGCATGGATTCTATAACAATGTGCCTAAATGAACATGCATGACAAGCTAATGAGTGCTGATTACAGCACTTAACAAGCAAAAATGAGCACTAATTGGCACTGATTAGAATTTAGGTGCCAAACTTTGAACACGTGCAGGCAAAAGGGGCGTGGTTATGGGCAGGGAAATGGGCATTTTGTGGGCATTCTGAAATGTACACACCTAGTTATAGAATTTGGCCCAGTGCGCCTAAATCTATGTGCTGGGATTTATGCCACATTTTCGTTGGTGTAAAGGGATGCGCGTAGATTTAGGTGCTGAAATATCAATTAAGCGTATTCTATAATCGGCACCTAAATCTAGGCACCGATTATAGAATACACTTAGGGTCCTTTTACAAAGCTGCGGCAAAAGGGGGCCTGCACTGGCGTCGGCGCGTGTTTTTGACAAGCGCCGAGGACCCCTTTTATCGCTGCAGGTAAAAGGCAGGTCTTTCTTTTTTAAAAGAAATGTCCATGCGGCAAGTGAAGCACTTGCTGTACACCCATTTCAGGGGTGGGGGGAAGCACTTACTGCCACCCACTGAGGTGGTGATAAGGGCTCTCACACTAACCTAGTAGTAACCGTCAGCATGCAGCACTGCCCGATTACCGCCTGGTATATACCGGTGCTACAAAAATAGAAATAGTTTTGTTTCATCAGAAATGACACACACTGGGGGTGGGAACTACCACCAGGCTGCTGCAGTAGCCCAAAAGTACTTCTGTTTTAGCGAGCGGCAAGTCCACATTGGGCTTGCTGCTGCTTTGTAAAAGACCCCCTTAGTTGGCATTGATTTCAGCGCAATTTTTTTAGGCACCATATATGGAATCTCCCCCTTAGTGGCTATCTGCTAACTATGAATATTCAGCAGAGATAACCAGTTATCTCCCTCTGAATATCAATGGTTAGGTGCTAAAACGCTATTTAACTGGTCAGGAACGGTTCCTGATTGGGGTGATAGTATCCGAGGATCTGAAGGCGACGAAACAGTGTGACAAGGCGGTGGCCGTAGCGAGAAGGTTGCTAGGCTGTATAGAGAGAGGTGTGATCAGCAGAAGAAAGGAAGTGTTGATGCCTCTGTATAAGTCGTTGGTGAGGCCCCACCTGGAGTATTGTGTTCAGTTTTGGAGGCCGTACCTTGCGAAGGATGTTAAAAAAATGGAAGCGGTGCAAAGAAAAGCTACGAGAATGGTATGGGATTTGTGTTCCAAGACGTATGAGCAGAGACTTGCTGACCTGAACATGTATACCCTGGAGGAAAGGAGGAACAGGGGTGATATGATACAGACGTTCAAATACTTGAAGGGTATTAATCCGCAAAAAAATCTTTTCCGGAGATGGGAAGGCAGTAGAATGAGAGGACATGAAATGAGATTGAAGAGGGGCAGACTCAAAAAAGATGTCAGGAAGTATTTTTTCACAGAGAGAGTGGTGGATGCTTGGAATGCCCTTCCGCGGGAGGTGGTGGAGATGAAAACGGTAACGGAATTCAAACATGTGTGGGATATGCATAAAGGAATCCTATGCAGTAGGAATGGATCCTCGGAAGCTTAACCAAAATTGGGTGGCGGAGCAGGTGGGGGGAGAGAGGTTGGTGGTTGGGAGGCGAGGATAGTGGAGGGCAGACTTATACGGTCTGTGCCAGAGCCAGTGATGGGAGGCGGGACTGGTGGTTGGGAGGAAGGAAATACTGCTGGGCAGACTTGTACAGTCTGTGCCCAGAAAAAGGCAGGTACAAATCAAGGTAAGGTATACACATATGAGTTTATCTTGTTGGGCAGACTGGATGGACCATGCAGGTCTTTTTCTGCCGTCATCTACTATGTTACTATGTTAAATTGTTTTGAATATCAGCCATAATGTTCTTGTGGCCTCCTCTGAACATCATTGCAAATCGTGCTATTTTGCCATCATTTTGAAGATTTTCTTACAGATCACAAATGAGGGAATTATTTGCACACATTATTATTATTTATTATTTGATGATTTAATTTGATTTTGGACATTCATGTGGGTGCACTATTGTGTGGTTTTTCTGGGTCATATATGATGTTTTGAAGAGCATATGAATGAATACCCAGATTGTGGGTTAATTTCATTAATAAAGCTCTTTGACTTGGGGCTTAATATATACAGCCTCAGTGTCTTTATGCTGATATGCTCCAGTTTCCACAGTTATAATAGAGCTCCCTCTTATGCATGTTTCGATTGGTGGGATTTTTCTTTAGAGATATCAAATAGGGAAACATATCTATGAATCAGAATACACCCTTGGACATCAGTGATCAAGAAATGAAAGGGCAGACCTACATGAAACTCTGCCACCACAGATTATGGATGCAAATGAAAGAAAATCAATCATGCAGGTTAGCTTAGCTTCAGCACATTGGATCATGTACTTATTTGTTGAAGAGATAAACAAATAAAGATTCAAAAAGAGAAAAAAATAAATATGCTCTAGGTAAAAAATGCATAGGAAAATATCTCAGTCATATTAATTGAGAATTGTCTACCTTCTACTGCATTGCAGAAAAAAAAAATCAAGAACTTTAGAACTCAGATACGGTTTCTTTCATTTTTTATTTTAAAGAAATGCTTTCTTTTATTCAAAGAGATCTTAAGTGTTTAGCTGTTTTTTTAGTCTCCTGAGGTTAGGACTTTGTCAGTTTCAAATCTTTTCAAATAAGCTTCTGAAAGGAATAGATTAAATCTCTATCATCTGTACAGGTGCTTTATTCTTCTTGCAGCTGGGACATTTGCCTAGAAACTCTTCCCCCGCACCCACCCCCCCAAAAAAAATAAAAGCCTGAATTAAAAGTTAACCTCTCCTTTTTATTTATTTATTTATTTAAGCATTTATATACTGCCTAGGTCTAAGCGCTTTACAATTTCTTACAGGTACTGGCACTATCCCAAATGGGCTCACAGTCTAAGTAGTATATTGTACCTGGGGCAATGAAGGGCTAAGTGGCTTTCCCAGGGTCACTCGAAGCTGCAAGCAGAGGGCATTGACATGCCTTCATTTAGGGGCTCCCACTTACGCCAGGTCTATAGCTGTTATAAGTTGGTGCACCTAAATGTGCAATGTAGTGCATGCAATTTAGAATATTCTACTACTACTACTACTTACAATTTCTATAGCACTACTAGATGTACGCAGCGCTGTACACTTGAACATGAAGACACAGTCCCTGCTCAACAGAGCTTACAATCTAATTAGGTATTAGTATGACCTTTAAAAATACGTTAGTATAATGCGTTTTTTTCTTAATTAATAATTTGTGTTCAAAATGGCCTCCTTCAACCTTGACATATTCACAAACTCTTCAATGCCACTGAACTGTTGGCTCAATGAATTCTGGGGTTTCATTAATTAAGAGCTCAACTGTTTTGCAAGCTTGATGCACTGGAGCTCCATCCTGTTGAAAAATAAATATTCAGAAATGTCTCAAATTTCAGGCAGACATTTCTGCTGCAGTAGGGCGTTTTTGGGCTATTTGAAAATATGTTGGGGGGGTCCATTTTTTCTGGACATTGTGTATAAGGTATGTGTGTAATTATGGGACATGCCCATGTCCCACCCATGCTCTTCCCAAAAGTACACCCCTTGCAGTCAGGGACTATAGCACTTATGCACTCTCTTATTGAATAGTGCTTAGTGTACTTGTGTACGTAAGTGCCAATTAAGGTTTCACTTGCATGCACAATGCGTGCATAACTACAAACACCCAGTTATAGAGTTGCCCTTCACCTGATCTTGGGTAAGTCATTTAACCCTCTATTGCCTCAGGTACAAATTCAGATTGTGAGCCCTCCAGGGACAGAGAAATACCTACTATACCTGAATGTACTCTTCTTCAATAGCTTTTGGGCTTGCAAGTGGTATATAAGAAATTAAAATATAAAATAAAGAACAGCATCACCTGGTAGCGTCCATGTGAAAGTGCTGGCATTGTAAGCTCTATATATAAATGGCAGCTCTTATATGCATAGTGGCTCAGTTTTAAAAGCATTCACATATAAATGTATACCCTATATAAAATTGGAAAGATGGGTATGATTTTACAACACATTCCTTTTGAAGTGCAGCATCTTAAACATCTGAAATTTCATGCTTTCACTAGAGGCACATCTTGTCAATCAAATATGATTAATTTCTTTGACAGGGTGACCAGAGAGTTTGATTGAGGGAGAGCAGTAGATGTGGTGTATTGAGATTTTAGCAAAGCCTTTGACATGGCTCTGAGTAGGCGACTAATAAATAAACTGAATGCCCTTGGTATAGACTCCAAACTGACTGACTGGGTTAGGAACTGGTTCAGTGGAAGGTGACAGAGTAGTGGTAACTTGAGCTCATGCTGAAGAAAGCAATGTTACCCGTGGAGTACCACAAAGTTTAGTTCTTGGGCCACTTTTTTAAAGCATTTTTGTCAATGACATGCTGAAGGGTTGTCTGATACAGTTTGTCTCTTTGTGGATGATACCAAAACCTGCAATAGGGTAGACATCCCTGATGGTGTGAATAACATAAAGAAGAACATAGCAAAGTTTGTAGAATGGTCTATAATTTGTCAACTAAGATTTAATGCTAAACAATGCAAGGTCATGCATTTGGGCTGCAAAACATTAATGGAACAGTTTAGTGGGTGGAGAACTTTTGTGCAAGGAAGAAGAGCAGGACTTGGATGTTACCATATGTGATGATCTTAAGGTGGCCAAACAGGTAGAAAAGGCAACAGTAACTGCTTCGAGGATACCTGAGTGCATAGGGAGAAGAATGACCTGTAGGAAAAAGAAGATGATGATGACCCTGTATAAGATATTAGGATATTTATACTGAATAAAGAATTTACAAAAATTATAATTTAAAAAAATTGTGAAGAAGTGTATCAATTAGTGAAATAGTAAAGATTTATGTATAAGATTCTCGTGAGACCTCATTTAAAATATTGTGTATAATTTTGGAGACTCACCTTCAAAAAGATATAAACAGGATGGAGTCAGTCCAGAGACTATCTACTTAAAATGGTCCGTGATCTTCGACATAAAGCTTATGAGGACAGACTTTGGAGGAAAGGCTGGGGAAAGGATATGATAGAGATGTTTAAATACCTATCCTGCTTATTTTCGAGGGAGAAGGGCGCCCATCTTCCGACACAAATCGGGAGGTGGGCGTCCTTTTCCTAAGGTCGCCCAATTCAGCATAATCGAAAGCCGATTTTGGGCGTCCTCAACTGCTTTCTGTCATGGGGACGACCAAAGTTCAAGCGGGCGTGTCGGAAGTGTACCAAAGGCGGGGTGGGGGCGTGGTTAACAGATGGGCGTCCTCGGCCGATAATGGAAAAAAGAAGGGTGCCCCTCACGAGCACTTGGCCGACTTTACTTGGTCCATTTTTTTTCACAACCAAGCATCAAAAAGGTACCCAAACTGACCATATGACCACCGGAGGGAATCGGGGATGACCTCCCCTGACTTCCCCAATGGTCATTAACCACCTCCCACCCCGAAAAAAAACAACTTCAAAAACTTTTGTCTTTCTTTTTAGAGTATGTCTTTTGCTATGCCTCTGTCCCTGCGACGGCAGTTGAGGACATCCAAAATATGGATGTTTCTGTGAGAAGGATGTCCCATGCCTTTGCTATACCTCTGACACTCTCTTTATTTATTTATTTGGATTTTGAATCACAAGTAGCAGCAGTGGGATTTGAACCGGTCACCTCTAGATTGCAAAACCAGTATGCTAACCACTAGGGAACTCTGCCACTCTTCCAATTTACTTCACTCCCTTGAAGCGCTGCTGAGGGGGGGGGGGGGGGGAAGGTGGGAGGGTTAGCAGTGTGTTTTTTGGGGCCTGGTTGGGAGTGCAGAAAATATCCTGGAAGTTTTGGTTATTCAAATTGGTATCTTGGACCCTTTGAGTGTTGCATTGTTTTATTGCCCCCCGACTTTGAAATTGTTGACTGTGAGTTTGCAATACAGAGTGTCTTCGACCTGATGGTGATGTTTGCCAAATTAGTGGTGGTGGGAGATTTAAATTTACATTTTGATGACCAAGAGGACCAACGGGCTTCACAGGTTAGGGGTTTTTATGGAGGACTTCTGAGTCGGGAGGCAACCCATATTGTTTGACATGCTCTGGATGTGATCTTTTTTTGGTAAGGAAATGGGGTATTGGAGTTTTGTGGCTCCCCTGCTCCCTTTGACGTGGTCTGATCATTTTGCAGTATCTTTTAGAACAGAAGTTCGGGGAAGTGTTTGGATGATTTATCACCTTTTAAATGAATTGTTTTCTGACAAGTACCAGGAAGGAGCTTTATTAGAGTAAGTCCAGAAGAGGAACCATGTATTGACTACGGTGGTGGATGAGGAAGTGCCTTGGCATATGAAGTCTAGTCATTCAGGACGGAATAAGCCATGGTTCCACTATGGATTAGTTTTATTGAAAAGATAAGGAGAGTTGAGCAGAAATGGAAGAGATTTATAGTTCCTCTCAGTTGAAGGCAGGAAAAATTAATTATATTCAGACGCTGGTTTCCTGTGCTCTTAATCCATCCTTTAAAATCTTTCAGATTTTTCAGGATATGCAGATAAAGGTAAAAGCTCAGGACGCCCAGCCTGGGTCAGTCATCAACTTGGTTGGAAATTACTTCCAGCAGAAAATAATGGATCTGCAGGAGGGGCTAAATGGGGTGGAAAGCATGGAGGTGGAGGATAGGGTGGTTAGGACAGTGGTTGAAGGGTGAAGGGTATTTTTCTGTCCCTTTTGGGAAGAATTTATGCAAATTGGAAGGGGTTGAAAGGTTGTTTGGGACTGGATTTAGTTCCCATTTCTTGGCTCAAAAGTATCCAGCACGGTTTGATGCGGTTAATGTATGGGATGGTTTGTAAGAGTTTTAAGGATGGAATTGTCCTAGTGGAATGAAAGTGGGCAATTGTGAAAAGTAGCATGGTTGTGAGTAATTTTAGGCCAGTCTCAAATTTGTGTTTATTGGCTAAACTTGTGGAGATGTTTGTTTTCCACCAATTGATAGATTATGTCAGGATTTGAAGTAAAGTTTCAGTGATATCAGTTTTAAGTTTTGAACCACTTTCTTGCATTGAAAGTAATTCCTTATGCAGGCCATTAATAAGTATCAATATGCAAAGTGCACTAAAATTAGCTCACTTCTTTACTTTCCAAGCCTAGTGGTTACAGCACCAGGCTTGACATCCAGGGGAGCCCAGTTCAAATCCTACTGCTGCTCCTTGTGATCTTGGCCAAATCACTTGACCCTTTATTGCCTCAGGTACTAAACTGTGTCAAAAAAAGTGTCATGCACTAGGAGTAGCTCATGGATTTCATATATGCTGAGGCCACTTTTAGCGCGGCTGTAAATTGGTTGCATTTCTATGTCCCCCGTTAATGGTTACGCTCTAATTTCTGGATTAGTGCAGGAGCCCTTACTGACACCTATTTTACTAACCATGTGCTAATCAGTTACTGTGCGGTAATGTAGCTGCACTAAAGGGTCCTTTTACAAAGCGTTGGTAAGCCCAATGCAAGCTCACCGCACACTAAAATGGAACTACCGCTGGCCCAATGTGGCTGCTGGCACTATTTATGGCTCAATGAGTGCCAGTTCCAGTGTGCTGGAAATTTTTTTTTTCTATCGCAGCGCTAACCCGGCGGTAATCAGGCATCATTGCTCACTGTCCAGTTACTGTCAGGTTACTGCAGGAGCCCTTATCACCACCTCAATGGGTGGCGGTAAGTGCTCCCCGCCACATGGCCGCGCGTTAAGAGTTATCTTGCCACATGCCCATTTTGGGGGGGCTTTTTAGCTGCTGTGGTAAAAAGGGCCATGGCGTGTGGTAAAATGGCCCCCAGCGCTATAGCAGAGCCCTATTTCCTGCAGCTAAGTAACCCCATACTGATTAGCACTGGGCATACCTACTCTATGCCCCAAACACATCCCCAGTGCTAAAAAAATAAAAAGTATATTTTAGCATGTGGGAAGTGTGATCTGATCCAAAAATAAATATCATGGGACGCCTGAGCGTGTCCCACAGTAGTGCTTTTTAGCTTTCAGTAAGCATGTATTAGTGCTTTCCACAGCATAGTTAAAGGGCCTCTTAGATTGTAAGCCCTCCAGGGAAAGGGAGATTACCTAAATTTAACTAACCTTGAGCTGCTACTGAAAAAGGTGTGAGCAAAATCCAAATAAATTTAATTTAGGTCTCCTTTTACAAAGTTGTACTACTGATTAGCGTACGCTGAATGCAAAGAAGCCCATGAGAATCGAATGGGCTTCTTTGCATGTGCTACTAATCAGTAGCACCGCTTCATAAAAGGAGCCCTTAGTAAAGTTTTGTACAGTTTATTACATTGAAAGCAATTTTAGCACACAAAAATCAGTCCTAAAATGGAAGTCATAAGCTGTTCCTATAAATCATAATTCTCCATCCTTTTCCCCTATGTATTACTTCCAGTCTCATGTTCTGGCCATTAAAATTCATTCTGTCTTCTGCTGACTCACTCTCAACATCTCCCCTTAAGTTAAAAGTAAGAGCTTTGGAGTTTATTTCATTAAACATCAATTGACTCACAATAAAATCCATACCTACCTAAAATACATTTTATTCTGTGAAAATCTATTTTGCCAGGCTTTTCATTTCTAGAAAATACATTTACTTAATTAATACTTGTTTATTTTTTAATTTAACATTCACATTTCTCAGTATTTTCTACTGAAACCTTGGCTATAAAATGTATTTATAAGTAAGCCTCTAAATTTAAATAAATATCCAATAAAGTTTCTCCCCATTTAAGTATTATTTTCATAGCTACGATGAAAAGAATGCACAACTGACAAATCTTTCAAATCATTGAAAGCTCAAAATGTTCTAGTACCCACCAAATGTCAAATTCTGTCCCTTAAGGCATCTTCTTTCAAAGCAGAGTCTTCTTCAAAATTAAAAACACTTTTTATCATGAGAAAACTGCTTCAAAAAGTTTACATAGAACTTCTTATTACAATGAATGTCAACCGATTGTTATTTAACGAGAAACTTGACTCAAAATTGAAATCCCTGAAGGTCACAAAAATTCACTCAACTATACTTCTATTGATATATCTCACATCTCCCTGTGACTTGTCTGTTCTAAATTGTAGCCAATACACACTAAGAATAGATTTTTTTTATTATTAATAAATTTATGCGCTAATTATTACTCCATAGCTTCATTCTTACAGATTACAAATTACATGTACTTATCGGCAATATTGCCAAACCATTTGAATACCCAGTTGATATTGCTTCGACCAGATATTCCTAATACTCAACCATTCCTTCCATTGTGCTCTCTGTATTGATCACTGCTGTATTCATCAGAGGGAGTAGTTCATGTAATGGTGTGCCCATGTGAGAAATGGTATGTGGGATAGACCATCAGGAAAGTGAAAGTAAGAATTTTTGTTTTATTTATTTTATTTTTTGTTACATTTGTACCCTGCGCTTTCCCACTCATGGCAGGCTCAATGCAGCTTACAGGGGGCAATGGAGGGTTAAGTGACTTGCCCAGAGTCACAAGGAACTGCCTGTGCCTGAAGTGGGAATCAAACTCAGTTCCTCAGTTCTCGAGGACCAAAGTCCACCACCCTAACCACTAGGCCACCCCTCCACTTCACAATAGGTGAACATCGCAGTAATATTCGAAGGAATCGTATAGAGGCTCCACTGGTATCACATTGGTTGGAGATGAAACATACAGAGCAGGATTTAAGATTTTTCAGTTTTATTACAACCTGATCAGGGGAGGGGTGGAAACTTTTTGCAGAAATTATTGCGAATAGAGCAACGAATAATATTTACATGGCAGACCTATCACCCTGTTGGCCTCAACAAAGAAGTGGAATGGGCTGAACTCATATAATGAATCTATTACGCGAACACCTGAAGTTAGTAATGACGTAGTTCGGGTTGGAGCGGTTTCCTTAGATATAAGGACCGCCCCAGTGAACAGACGCCAATCGATTTGGCGGATGTCCCGCTTGTTTCAAATCGAAAATACTGTGCTAGACGCAGTGTTGAGACTGTTACTACAGATGAAAAGTAAGTGTTTATAAGAATTGATTTAGTACAAAAAGTAGAATTAAGTGAAGAAAGATTAATCTCTGTATTGTCACTTATTAAAATATTGTTATTGAAATTAATAGAATAACCGGTGTGCTATGATGGTACATATTAAGACGCCAGTGGTGAAATACAAGCTATGTGTAGAGCTGTTTGTAGCGGTATGAGAGACGGAAGCAGAAACAGTGCATCAGATTGATCTTTTATACTTCTGAGGAACAGTCGATACAGTAACAATGGATATAATGGATGTATGAACATTACAATATCGGGAATCACAGATCTTAACATCATAAGGATTCACGGTTATTAAAGAGCTATAAGGATTTTAAAAGGATTTGGAAGGACACAGCAGTGATCAATACAGAGAGCACAATGGAAGGAATGGTTGAGTATTAGGAATATCTGGTCGAAGCAATATCAACTGGGTATTCGAATGGTTTGGCAATATTGCTGATAAGTATATGTACATGTAATTTGTAATCTGTAAGAATGAAGCTATGGAGTAATAATTAGCGCATACATTTATTAAAAATAAAAAAAATCTATACTTAGTGTGTATTGGCCATAATTTAAGGAGGAATAGTGAAAAATGTATCCCAAAGTGAATTTTCCTGCTTATAATCGAACGAGAAAAACGCCCAAGTTCCGACCTAAATCGGGAGATGGACGTTTATCTCACAAAAACGAATAAAGCGGTATAATCGAAAGCCGATTTTTGGACGTTTTCAACTGCAATCCGTCGCGGATGCGGACAAAGTTGATGGGGGCGTGTCAGAGGTGTGGTGAAGGCGGAACTGGGGCGTGGTTATCTGCCGAACAGAGATGGGCGCATTTCACCGATAATGGGAAAAAAGTATGCATTTGTAGCTAGAATTTAGGACACTTTTCCTGGACCCTGTTTTTTCACGAATAAGGCCCCAAAAAGTGCCCTAAATGACCAGATGACCACTGGAGGGAATCGGGGATGACCTCCCCTGACTCCCCCAGTGGTCACTAACCCCCTCCCACCACAAAAAATGAAGTTTCTCAACTTTTTATTTTCACCCTCAAATGTCATACCCAGCTCCCTGACAGCAGTATGCAGGTCACTGGAGGAGTTGTTAGGGGGTGCAGTGGACTTCAGGCAGGTGGACCCAGGCCCATCCCCCCTACCTGTTACAATTGTGCTGCTTAATGCTTATTAGTCGTCCAACCCCCCCAAACCCACTGTACCCACATGTAGGTGCCCCCCTTCACCCCTTAGGGCTATAGTAATGGTGTAGACTTGTGGGCAGTGGGTTTTGAGGGGGATTTGGGGGGCTCAACACACAAGGGAAGGGTGCTATGCACCTGGGAGCTCTTTGACCTTTTTTTTTTTTTTTTGTAAAAGTGCCCCCTAGGGTGCCTGGTTGGTGTCCTGGCATGTGAGGGGGACCAGCGCGCTATGAATCCTGGCCCCTCCCACGAACAAATGCCTTGGATTTATTCGTTTTTCAGCTGGGCGCTTTCATTTTCCATTATCGCTGAAAAACAAAAACGCCCAGCTCACACATTGTCGAATAACACATGGGCGTCTATTTTTTCCCAAAATACGGTTCGGTCCGCCCCTTCACGGACCCGTTCTTGGAGATAAACGCCCATGGAGATAGGCGTTTTCGTTCAATTATGCCCCTCTTTATGTACTATTGTTCTAAATTGTAGTCATTTTCATGATTTTCTAGTCATTTAGGTAAGGGTCTCATGGTGCAATCAGTAGAGCACTTGTCTACTGTGCCTGTGACCTGAGTTCAAATCCCTCTGGTCAACTTAGCCATCCATGCACTTTCACTCAGAAAATGTACCCAGTCTAAGGGGGTGGTGGTCATGGTAAAGATAACTGGGGAAGGCACTGGCAAACAATCTTGCTAATAGTCTGCCAAGAAACTGTCACACAAGTGGTGGCCTCCATAACTCATTTGGTACTTGCATACCTTTAGGACTATGAATATGGATGACTAGCTATAATTGCTTGACCCTTTAGCCTAAAGCCAGGCCTGTTTATTGTTAAATATCATTTATAGCCCCTTTCATAATCCTCAGCTCAACTGCAATATGTTTGCATGCATGCACAGAATAGGTACATTGAGGTAAAAAATCCTGCTGGAAAGCATGTGGGAATAAAAGTGATTTAACGTATATATTCTATTGATGCTCAATAGTACAGGAATATTATGCCAGGTGAATCCCTGTCAGTCAGTCTTTAGAATTTACATTTTATGGTGGTTATTTTAGAAATATTATTCATGATTTGGATGTGCGTAAACCAGCAATTAGATGTATGTATTGTACACATGTCTAAATGCTAATTTTAGAAAGCCGAGATGTACAAATCCAAATCACAAATAGGTGCATATAGCAAGGGCCCATGGTCTGGGCATGTTTTGGGTTAGTTTAGGGTGGATCTAAATATACTGGTACATTCCCCATTTTCAGAAGGGGAATGCACATTTATGATCTCTGAGATTAACATTAGAAGTTACACTTTCTCCCATTGATGTCTAGGTTATATAAAGGTGCTCATGTTGTGCAGTACTCTACTTTATTAATGTATTTATTTATCAGATTTATATCTCACACCATCCAAGTTCTGGGCATGTTACAAATTACTAATAGAGGGAACAGGAGAGGTTATCCCCTTAAATCTCCCGGTACTTTTTGTCCTCCTTCAATTCTACTCCCTAACCCCCCCCCCCCCCCCCCCCCCCAAGCAATCCTGGAAATAATGTCAGGCTCTAGGACACCTTGGGGAAGATTTACATAGTTACATATTTCTAGAATAGTACACATATATGTATGTGCTAGCACATACACATGCATATTCTAAAAAAGAACATTTACATGTGTATGCCAGTATGTTGCTGCATTGATACATTAAAAAGTTGCCCTAAATCTCCCTGCACATACCTAAACTATGGTTAGAAGCAATGCCTCCTACACCATCAGGTACAAAAATTGAGATTGTGAGCCCTCTAGGAACAGAGAAAGTACTTGCTTATAATGTGCAATTGTCCTCTGCCTTGAACTTGATGGTTAAGCGGCTTATAAATGTCAGAATTAAATTAAATTAAATTAAATCTTGAAAAAATTGCAGTGCCCAGCCCTTAGTTGTGAATCCTGGGATGCACTGGGTGAGGCCAATCTGCTACATAAGGGAGAAAATTTCCTTATACCTCAGACTGATCTGGTCAATGCATCCCAGGATGCACTGCACAGGGTTGGGGGCTGCCATTTTTCATGATGGCGGTGCTGGAGGCCATTAGACAACAGGGCAATTAAGTTGAGATGGAGGGAGAGGTCCCACTAATACTAGGGACTTTTAAAGCTGGGGGAGAGGGAGAGTTGGTCTGACTTCCTGATCCCCAGGCAGTTGGTCTGACTTCCTGATACCCAGTAATGGCTTGCTAGAGACTGATATTTGCTTATGTATAACAGCTCCTGACGACGCCAAGTGAGTGGCGAAACACATGATTGAGACGCCAATTGTGCGGGACAAGTGGTTGTTTTGAGCTGAGAAGAGTTGAGAATGAAAGTCAAAGAGTATTGGAACTGAGTATAACTCTGATATGATATTCGATGTGGATTTTGAAATGAGATGAAAATCAGAAGGGAAAGACCATCGAATTGAGTTTGTTAAGATCTGAGTCTTTGTTCTTGGAGTTATAAGAACTGAAGTTTGTTGGCTGGAGGTTGTTTAATATCCCTAATGGACTGAAGATATAATTAGAGGGGGAACTCCACGTGAGGATCCAATGGTTTATGTGGTTTATTTATTGATGGTCACTTCTATTTCAAAATTTGTATTTTAATTTTGAATTTTGATGAGTATGAGAATGGAGTATGAATGGGGTTTATATGCTATTTTAGATGTGTTGTGTTATGATGTGTAAGGAATTATTATTGTATATTGATGTGAATTTGCTAATAAAGATTTTTTTGTAGATTGTAATGAAAGTTATACTTTCCTGATTTGCTAATAATTAATGTTAGGAGGAAATTTAGACTAGCTTGATTCCTATTTATATTTTGGATTTGGAGAGGGAGAGGTGCCAGTCCTATTATGGGGAGGGTATGCCAATGCCAGTGGGGGTAGGTGCTGATAGACACCAGGGAACATTTTTTTTAACATCGGGGAGGGGGGAGGTGTTGGATTATTTGTAGTAAATAATTAGCAGATTTTAGTACACACAGCTTCAGCTTTAGAAATGTTAATTTCTTTCTTCATCTCTCTCTCATTCACCCCTGAATAATTCACTGCTGAGTCACTTTAAAGTTGAAGTAACAAAACATCTGTTTACTCACAGTTTGTAGTTAGATTATAATCAGACAGGCTTATATATACATATTACTATACATTTGTATTATCAGCTCCTTCCATGTGCTTAGATGGTAATGGATGCTCACACCACCATAGATCCTCTCAGGTTAGGAGAGATCATGAGCTCCATGTGCTCCATGTGCTGCATCTGCTGCATCTGTTGTGTCTAACCCCCACAGGAAGTTGCATAGCAGTGTGACCTCTCTAAACAATTCACATCAGAGGTCACAGAGTAATCACAGAGAAATAATAGGTGACAGGCAATGTATGTATAATACAATTACATTCCAACAAACCCCTTCTCATGCATAACTGTCATGCAATTATTTATTCATACAAAGTCCAAGCTTTATACGCAGATTCACAAAACGTTCTCTGGGTAACGGTTTGGTCATGATGTCAGCTGTCATCTCACTGGTGTGACAATAGTGTAGACTGATGACCCCTTCTTTCGCCAACTCTCGCACGTTGTGGTATTTCGTTGCGATGTGCTTGGTGCGTGACTGAACCTTGTCATTCTGTGACAGTCGGATGCAGCTCTGATTATCTTCCATTATCTGGATTGGTCTCTGTTCAGCTATTCCAAAATCCAGCATAAGTTTTTCAATCCACATCAGTTCTCTGCACGCTTCCGATACGGCCACATATTCAGCTTCTGTAGAAGACAGACTCACAATACTTTGTTTATGACTGGCCCATGAAATTTGTACATTTCCATACATAAACACATATCCACTTGTGGATTTATAATCAGAATGATCCCCTGCCCAATCTGAATCACAGTAACATATTAGTTTTGGATTACTATTGGCTGAAATCTTTAATTTACAATCAATGGTACCCTTTAAATACCTTACCATCCTTTTAACTGCAGTCCAATCTGATTTGGTAGGTGAGCTGACCCTTCTGCTCAAAATTCCTACTGCATTTGCTATATCAGCCCTGTATGTGGTAGCTAGATATAAAAGCTTACCTATGGCTGATCTATATTGGATGTTATCTGGTAAAGGTTCTCTTACTGTTTCATCCTTCAGAAAATCAGTGATCATGGGAGTGCTTACAACTTGGGCATCTTGCATACCTAAACTTTCAATAAGCTCATTTATTTTCTGCTTCTGGCTTAGAAGATAAGAACCATCATTTTGTTTCTCAATTTCTATACCAAGATAGTATGACACATTACCAAGTTCTTTTATCTCAACATTGAGGTTTAAACACTTTACAATGTCCTTGTACTCTTGCTCACTTTTGCTTGCAATGAGCAGATCATCAACAAAAGCTAAAATGTATGCATATGGTCCATTTGTGCACCTAGTGTACAAGCATTTATCTGCTTCACCTTGTTTAAATCCTAAATTTGTCAATATTTCATGCAATTTATCATTCCAACATTTTGCACTTTGCTTTAATCCATAAAGACCTTTGTTTAATTTACACACTAGCTGTCTTTGTTTTGTATTTATGAAACCTGTTGGTTGTTCCATGTACAAGTCTTCAGTTATATCTCCGTGAAGAAACGCTGTTTTCACATCAATGTGGTTGACTTGCATGCCTTTTGAGACTGCAATGCTCAGAAGTGTTCTGATTGTCGTGTGTTTCACTACAGGTGCAAACACTTCATCAAAATCTTCTCCATATTTTTGAAGATATCCCTTTGCCACTAATCTTGCTTTATACCTTTCCACTTTTCCTTGTGCATTCCTTTTTAACTTGAATACCCATTTGCATCCTATAGCTTTCTTGCCAGGAGGTAATTTTGTAAGAATCCAAGTATTATTTTTATCCAATGCATCAATTTCTTCTTGTGCAGCTTTATGCCATTCAGCAGCTTCTTCTGCTGGCATTTTCTCAATCTCATCCCATGTTAAGGGCTCTTGAGCTTCTGCTGACTTTGTTAGGTAAGACAGTCTTGGGGGTGGAACACCTTTGTTTTCCCTGGATGAGCGTCTGACAACAGGTTGGTCTGACCTTTCCGCATCCTCTAAATCTGAGAGTCCTTCTCCAATTGATTCCCCTTCTCCAACTGTACTGTCTTCTTCAATGATCCTTTCTGTGTCTGTTTCCTCTGCCTGTTCCTCGTTAGATACAGGTGAGTTGCTTTCAGACATCTGCCTTGGTATGGCATTTATATACACTGGCATGTCTATTATGGTTCTAGTTTCATATTCTGGATGATAAGGCTCATCTGGGATAATCCAGCCTTTATCAACCCTTTTGTTTTCATCAAAATATGTAACATGTCTTATGCCAACAATGCCAGTTTTCAGATTCAAAATTCTATATCCTTTGTGTCCTGGAGCATAGCCAACTAAAATGCCCCTTTGTGTTGTGGAATCCAGCTTATGCCTTCTTTGCTTTGGTACATGAGCATATGCTGTACTTCCAAATGTTCTTATGTGTGACAGGTTTGGCTTCCTACCATGCCATGTCTCATGTGGTGTGCGCTCCGCGCCTTTAGTTGGCATTCTGTTTTGTAGGTACACTGCTGTGAGAATGGCTTCCCCCCATAGTCTTTTAGGGAGATTGCTATCTGACAGCATACATCTGGTCATTTCCACAAGTGACCTAAATTTTCTCTCTGCAACAGAATTTTGCTCTGGTGTATAAGCTACTGTTGTGATATGTTGAATGCCTTCTTGTTCTAGAAATGTGCGCATGCTTTGTGAAGTGAACTCACCACCATTGTCGGTCTGAAGAACCTTTGGTTTTCTTTCAAATTTATTGCTCACCATGGCTACGTATTTCTTCAGCATGTCTGTGACTTGACTTTTCTCTTTCAGCAAATAGGCCACACAATATCTAGAGAAATCATCCAAGAATATTAGCACAAATCTGTTATTTCCCAATGATGGGATATTAAACGGTCCACATAAGTCACTGTGTATTAAGTCCAGTACTTTATTACTCCTATTTCCTGTGTATGCAGGAAATGAGGGTCTCACACCTTTTTGAGTAACACAGTCTATGCATTTCTCCATATTACCAGCATCTGCACTTATCTGAATGCCGGTGGCCAGTTGCTTACTGTAAAGATCCTGGATCACCTTAGAATCACGATGTCCCAGGCGGCGGTGCCAGATTTCCGGACTACATTTACCATCATTCTTCCTTACTTGCGCCATATGTGAGGCTTCACCTGAAATGCTCAGTTTATAAACATCATTATGCATAAAAGCTTCAGCATACACTTCATCATTTTTAGAGATTGTGCACTTACTGTTTTCAAAATGAATCACAAATCCCTTCTTATCTAATGTAGATACACTAAGCATATTGCAAACTGCTTGGGGAATATACAAGACATCACTTACAGGAATTTCTTTAACTTCATTAGACACTTTGCATTTTAAGAATCCAATACCTTTTGCTTGGATCTTAGCAGTCCCTGCGTTTGCAGTTTTAAGAATACCTTCCTCTGGACACATTTCCTGAAAGAAATCCTTACAATTGGTTAAATGGCATGTGCTCCCTGAATCCAAAATCCAAGTACTTTCATTTGAATTATTATTTACCATAGTCAAAGATTTTTCTGCCATTAGAAAGCCCTTGTGTTTATCTTTGTCCTTCATACATTTCCTGGTTTGAAAATTCTTTAGTTCCATTGGCTTAGGTGAGCTAGAGGGAGTGTTTTGTGTTTCCTTACACCATTTAGATACATGTCCCTCCTTTCCACATGAGTAGCAAATCAGCTTGCCCTTGGGTGGAGTTTTCCCATAGCTCCGCCTTCCTCTGTTCTTTGCCAAGAAATTTGTTTCATTTCTCTCTGACTTGCTTTGAGAACACATCTCCTCAGAATCATTTATTATGCATTCCTGCCTTAGTTTTGATGTTGTCTGTTCAAAAGATTGCCCTTCAATGGCCTCATTTACAGACCTAAAAACATCAAACTTCTTTGATAGTGAGGTAAAAAGAAATGCTCTTTTCAATGCATCACACATGGGAATTCCAGAAAGTTCTAACTTTTGAAATGAAGACATAAGATGCATAATGTGATCATTACATTTACTTTTATCCCTTAATTTGGTTTCATTCAACTCTGCCAGCCAAATTGGTTGCTGCTTTGCATATGTAGTTGCATACATAGTTCTCAGTTTATATAAAATGTCCTTTGGTGTATCTTTTCCCTCCACTAATATGGCTTGTTTCTCTGAGAGAGCTTCCAAAAGCATGCACTTCACATAATAGTTTGCATTGTCCCATTCAGCCATATTTTCAGCTGTTCTGTCTTGGTCTAAGCATATATTTAATCTTTTTGCTCGAAGGAGACATATGAATCTTAGTTCCCACTGCTGATAATTAAACTCAGTTAATCTAGGCACCTTGAGAGAATAGAAAAATGGTGAATTTCTTCCCTCAGCCATTTTCTTAGCCTTCTGTCTGCTGTGTGGGGGGAGAGAGAGACAGACTGAATCTTTCCTTTAAAACTTAAGAGAAAAATGTGGCCTTTTTTTCTGCCTGGTAATATTTCTCTTCTTTTTCAATTCCTGGACCCTGGGCCCATAACCCTTTTGTTGGATTATTTGTAGTAAATAATTAGCAGATTTTAGTACACACAGCTTCAGCTTTAGAAATGTTAATTTCTTTCTTCATCTCTCTCTCATTCACCCCTGAATAATTCACTGCTGAGTCACTTTAAAGTTGAAGTAACAAACATCTGTTTACTCACAGTTTGTAGTTAGATTATAATCAGACAGGCTTATATATACATATTACTATACATTTGTATTATCAGCTCCTTCCATGTGCTTAGATGGTAATTGATGCTCACACCACCATAGATCCTCTCAGGTTAGGAGAGATCATGAGCTCCATGTGCTCCATGTGCTGCATCTGCTGCATCTGTTGTGTCTAACCCCCACAGGAAGTTGCATAGCAGTGTGACCTCTCTAAACAATTCACATCAGAGGTCACAGAGTAATCACAGAGAAATAATAGGTGACAGGCAATGCATGTATAATACAATTACATTCCAACAGGAGGAGCATAGTCAGGTTGGGTCCTATTCAGTCAGGCCACAGAGGAGGGAGATTGAAGTCAAAGCAGACTGCCAACAATTTTTTTTAAATGCCACCCTTCCTGTCAGTTTATGAACTAGTCGCTGCTCTGGCACTGAAAGGAAGAGTGGCATTTTACAATGAGCTGCAGATTACTGCCGTGATTTTAAAGTGGCAGTAATCTGCATGTTCACTGCTTATAGCATTCTGCGGATGGGTTGGAGTGCTAATTTTGCAATAGAGTTGGCCATGTGCAAATGTTGCCAATAGTGCGTAGCCATTAAAAAGCTTTCCTGCGTGAGCATTTATGGTCACCCATTTTGTAAGTGGTATGGTTTCGTACGTGCTAAAGTACATGTGTTAACTGATCAGTGCAGGAGCACCCATTGACATGCCCTGAAAAATATTTTTTAGTGCACAGTTAGTGTGCACATAATTGGCAGTCACTGCAAGACACCTGAGCGCATCCCATGGAAGTCCATTTTAAGCAGCATTAGGTGCCCATCAGTGCATAACACACAGAAGCATAGCCAGGTTGAGGGCGCGGATGGAGAGTAGAGCAGACTGTCAATAGCGCCGGTGCTTAATTTAAACATGACAGATTGCGTCAAAAATAGGCGCCGTTGCTGTTGGAAGTTTGTTTGGCAGAGCAAATGGCGTTACAATCAATAATATAAACATAGTAACATAGTAGATGAGGGCAGAAAAACAGACCTGCACGGCCCATGCAGTCTGCCCAAGAAATGTGCCACTTTTTTGTGTATACCTTACCTTGATTTGTACCTGTCTTTTTCAGGGCACAGACCGTACAAGTCTGCCCAGCACTATCCCCGCCTCCCACCATCGGCTCTGGCACAGACCGTATAAGTCTGCCCAGCACTATCCCCGCCTCCCAACCACCATCCACACCTCCCACTACCGGCTCTGTTAGCCAATCTCGGCTAAGCTCCTGATGATCCATTTCTTCTGAACAGGATTCCTTTATGTTTATTCCACGCATGTTTGAATTCTGTTACCGTTTTCATCTCCACCACCTCCCGCGGGAGGGCATTCCAAGCATCCACCACTCTCTCCGTGAAAAAATACTTCCTGACATTTTTCTTGAGTCTGCTCCCCTTCAATCTCATTTCATGTCCTCTCGTTCTACTGCCTTCATATCTCCGGAAAAGGTTTGTTTGCAGATTAATACCTTTCAAATATTTGAACGTCTGTATCATATCACCCCTGTTTCTCCTTTCCTCCAGGGTATACATGTTCAGGTCAGCAAGTCTCTCCTCGTACGTCTTGTAACGCAAATTCCATACCATTCTCGTAGCTTTTCTTTGCACCGCTTCAATTCTTTTTACATCATTAGCAAGATACGGCCTCCAAAACTGAACACAATACTCCAGATGGGGGCTCACCAACGACTTATACAGGGGCATCAACACTCCCTTTCTTCTGCTGGTCACACCTCTCTCTATACAGCCCAACCTTCTAGATACAGCCACCGCCTTGTCACACTGTTTCGTCGCCTTCAAATCCTCAGATACTATCACCCCAAGATCCCTCTCCCCGTCCGTACCTATCAGACTCTCGCCGCCTAACACATACATCTCCCGTGGATTTCTATTCCCTAAGTGCATCACTTTGCATTTCTTGGCACTGAATTTTAATTCACTATATTAAACTTGGGTTCAAAATAATTTATCTTTTTTTATTTTTATGTATGCACTTAAAAAAAAAAAATACTATAAAGTGTTTTAAATTATTTTAAATGTGCTCACACCATACCGTTTACACCCATTATATCCCCAAGAGGAATATGTGGTGGTGTCACAATGGAACCATCATTGCACATATGATGTTCCACCTCCTAATATTTGTGTATGTACATACAGCTGAGCCCAAGTAGATCTTAATCACCGGTGTATACGTATATTTATAATACATATGTATAAGTCATAAACTACTCACATTAAATATTGCTAGACTTGAGCTCAAACCTCCACCCATAAATTATGGTGCTTTCCTTATTACCATCTAATACATGGATAATAAAACATACCATTCAACATTTGTTTGAACCTAAAGGAGGTAAATGTTAATTTATGACACCCTGATCTCACTTCCCCCACATATCTTACATAAACCAACCCACAATGCGATATACACACATATTCACATAATTATTTCACTTCCCTTGGGGTATATTGTGCTCGTGCTTGTGCTTCATTAAAATCACATATCATTCATCCATTCCAATCTTGCCATCAAAATAACTGCTCCCTTTAACTCTGGCCGAGTTTCAAAAGTCTTCATCAGAAAGGGAAACTAAAAATAGGAAAACACTCTTTTACAAACATACCACACTTACAGGGTGAAGTATACACTCACAATGCTTCAAACAAACTCACTGTATTAGAACAAAATAACTCACAATACGAATCTTTTAAACCAATTTACAGGCATCATAAATCCCCGGGTAGGATCACCTCTTCAACCCTTCCTCACTCCACGGAGAGCGTCTGACGTCACGCTCCCGTGCTCCTTAAGTACCTGAATTAGTGCAGCTCTGACCTTAGCATTTACCAGCTGAAAACAACTTCCCTTAAAAGTGACAGCAACTTTCTTAAAACTTTCTTAAACCCTACAGCCCTTAAACATAAGTATCAAAGCTCAGAGACAATTGTAAAACCACAGGGGGTCAAATTAACACCAGTCAAAGCCACTCCACCTCCCTGTTCAATCCCGAAGGGTGAACAGTGTTCCAGGAAAATATCAGACGCTGCTCCTTTTGGGCTATAATTTCACTTAAATTGCCCCCTCTGGTCAATTCAATATGAAGCAGCACTGTATAACGTAAATCCTGAATGTGATGATTATACTCCTGCCAGTGTCCAGATAAAGGAGCCTCAGGCTTACATGTACGAATGTTACTGACATGTTCCCCAATCCGAATCTTGATTTTTCTAGTTGTATGACCAATATAAAAAAAAACACACGGACACCATATGCAGTATACAACCCCCTGAGAATTACAATCTGTTCTCTTATGCATGTGAAATACCTGTTTATTGTGGGGGGGCTTAATTGTATGGGCCCGTTTTTGGAGCAGGAGTGCTGGAGGCACTCCGGGTACTGCGTGGGGCCGGCAGGAAGAGAAGACAGCGTCGTTCCGGGCCCCGGATGGAGGCCGAAATAAGATAAGACCGGGAAGGAGTTGAGACCTTCCCGGCGCTCTAAGGAGGGGCCGGTCTGTGAAGTCCGGGACGCTCCAGCGTTCCCGGTGAAGAAAGAGGGCTGCCGGGGAAGAGGACGTCGGGGGAATGACGCGCGAGTGTGCATGAGGCGGCGCGCCTCATGCACGAATCGCGAACGCGCGTCTTCGCGGGTAGGCCGAAGCCGGGGCCTAAATTTTGGGCCGGCTTTGGTTTTTTTTTTATTTTTGGATCCGTTTTTGTACCAGGACAACCGGGACCGGAACCGAGGGTAGGCATCGAGTGTGCTGAAAATCACGGACAAGGTAAGGGGTTTTTTAACCTAAAATTTCCATTTATTTATTTTTAAATTGTATAAGTTCGGTTTTTGATTTTTAAAAAATCAGGGGTTTAAGTTTTTTAAATTTGGTTTTTAGATTCAGGATCAGGGGATTTTTCTTGATTTTTCTATCGGATTAGTTTTTTGAATTTAAATATTTTTAGGGGGTTGTTTGGAGGGGTGCTAGTTTGAAGGGGTTAATAAAGGGTTAAATTCTTAAATTCGACAGGGTAGATTAAGGAAGGGGTATATTAATTTTTGAGATGGGTTTTACAAATTTGGGTAATTTTGGAGGGGTGTTAGAAGGGATATTGTGCGACGGATAGGAAAATTGGGGTATTTTTAAAATTTAAAAGTATGGTTAGAGGGAGGATTCAGGGTTTTAGTGGCAGGGAAATTTTGGGGTATTTTGGGGAAAATTGGAAGGAGTTATAGTTTAATTTTATAATTTCCCATTGAACTCTATGGGAAATTATAAAATAAAATGGAGATTTTGCTGTGCTTCTCAAGATTCCGCTGGTCAGCTAGGGAGTTTAGAATGTTGGAAAAGGCTTGGGATTGGTCAGCACTGCTCGGAATCCCAAGCCAAAGCTTGGTCTCCTAGGAGATGAGGCTAACTGACAGTGGCAGTGAGAGGCTGGTGACTGAAGAGAGCGGAAGCGCAGCTCAGTGTGGGAGAGTCAGTGTGAGATTATTGGTGATTGGAAGTTAGAAAGTGAGTTTAGTGTGATAGTAAAAAGTGTGAGAGTGATAGTGAATTAAAGGAAAAGTCTGTAAAGGGGTTTTATTTGATTTTTGATTAATTATAATAAACTTGGGGGGGTATGAAGTGTGATTGGTTTTGGTAGTGAAGTGTATGGATGATAGGGGAAAGGGTATGAGTACATGTGAGAATAAGAAAGTGATTAAGGAATGTTGGGATGCAAGGGACTGAAAGGGTTATCAGCCTCTTCAGTTTAGGGAATAAGTGATTAGCATAGGTTTGGAGCAATACAGGGATTTTTATTTAATTTTATTTAAATAGTTTAGTTGGCCCTAAGTATTGAATAATAATTCCCTAGAGAAAGGTATCAATCAAATGTGAGAATAGATAGGGTTTTTCCTCCTATTAAGTTTTAAGAGATAGGTTTAGGGAGAAGACCTGGAAGAAGAACCTGGAAGTTGGAGAACCAACAAGGGCCCCTCCGCAAGACAGACTACACATCATCCAGTGAATTGACATAAGCTAAGTGACTACTGAGAGAATAGAGAAAAAAAATAGAAAAGAAAAGATAGAGAAAGACAAAGACAACACTAAATATACTTACCTGGATAGCTTCTCTAGAGTGAAGACAGGTACCTGTAAAAAGAGAACAAAGAACACACAAAGTATCAATTCTACTAATTTACTGTATAGCTTATTTGTCATCTGATTTAATTGAAAAGAAATTGAGAAAGGTTATTTGAGATACTTATCTGAAAATTCTTGAGACCTAAAGTGATTCCTGTAAAGAAAAAGAAAAAGGAAACTAAGTTAATGTATTAACCCTAAGTTGAGAAATTATTTAGTTAGAATTGTGATACCCCCTCCTGCACATATCTACAGTACAAACACCCCCCACATTTATAATGTCCTGGATGTTCCAGAGATTCCTCCCTAGGTCTGGAGAGGATTTCCCCCAAATTTTGTGCCCTGCTGTATGCAAAACAGGGAAATTCTTGAAAGGGTGCGTGCACTTGTAGAATGTGCCAGTGTCTATAAATCAATTTCCTAATGTTATTAGACATCCTAGAAAAAGGTAAAACACATACTAAGGATTTTTTCTCCTCCTGAACACTAGGACGAAGAAGCCACTGACGGTCCGCATTAGATGCTCTGTTATATGCTGTGCGGACAACTCGGTCAGGATACCCCCGTCGATTAAACCGCTGACACATATCCGCCGCTTGCCTTCTGAAATCCACTTTCTCAGAGCATATCCGCTTCAGCCGCAACATTTGACCTGCCGGAATATTATTGCGCAAATGTCTAGGGTGGAAACTAGAATAATGGAGCATCATGTTACAATCTGTTTCTTTTCTATAGATCGAAGTGCCAATCCTTCCTCCTTCTATCTTGATGGAGACATCCAAAAAATTTATGATGTTAAAATTCCAGGATACAGTAAAGCTCATATGTCCATCTGCATTATTAATATATGCTACAAATTGTTGTAACTCCTCAACTGTACCATCCCAGATAAGGAGAATGTCATCAATGTATCTCTTCCACATAATGTGAGTAGTTTATGACTTATACATATGTATTATAAATATACGCATACACCGGTTATTAAGATCTACTTGGGCTCAGCTGTATGTACATACACAAATATTAGGAGGTGGAACATCATATGTGCAATGATGGTTCCATTGTGACACCACCACATATTCCTCTTGGGGATATAATGGGTGTAAACGGTATGGTCTGAGCACATTTAAAATAATTTAAAACACTTTATAGTATTTTTTTTTTAAGTGCATACATAAAAATAAAAAAAGATAAACTATTTTGAACCCAAGTTTAATATAGTGAGTTTAAGGTTTAACTTGGTTTGTGGATTTGTTCTTCCTGATTTTTTGTGATTTGTTAACTGAATTTTAATTGCCAAACCTTAGACCATTCTTCTAGCTTCTTCAGATCCTTTTTCATGTTTTCCACTCCCTCCGGGGTGTCCACTCTGTTACCGATCTTAGTATTATCCGCATGCTCATATAGAGCTGAAAATTCAATGTCCATGTATTGTCATACTTTTCTTAAATATTGAATGCTATCCAGTCCAACAAAGCACTCTGTTTCAAGATACTGCATCAGGAATCGGCATTCAGAATCTGCCCTGCTGCATACGCTGCTCCAAAATGGTGACTGTGTTTTTTTCAGTACATAAGTACATAAGCACTGCCATACTCGGAAAAGACCAAGGGTCCATCAAGCCCAGCATCCTGTCTCCGACAGCGGCCAATCCAGACTTCAAGAACCTGGCAACCCCCCCCCCCAAAAAAAAAAAAACAAAAAAAAAATTATAATGTTCAATGGACTTTTCCCTCAGGAATCTGTCCAAACCCCCTTTAAATTCCAAAAGGCCAACTGCTGTCACTACATTCTCCGGCAATGAGTTCCAGAGTCTAACTACACACTGAGTAAAGAAAAACTTTCTCCTATTTGTTTTAAATCTACCATATTCTAGCTTCATCTTGTGTCCCCTGGTTTTGTTGTTGTTTGAAAGTGTAAACAAACGCTTCACATCTGTCCACTCTAATTCGCTCATTATCTTGTAGACTTCTATCATATCACCCCTCAGCTGCCTTTTTTCTCAGCCTTTCCTCATAGGGAAGTTGTTCCATTCCCTTTATCATTTTTGTCGCCCTTTTCTGCACCTTTTCTAATTCCTTTATATCTTTTTTTAGATGTGGCGACCAGAACATTTCCTGTTAAAAAAAGAGCATCAGAGAACAGCAAACATTGGGGCCTGTGAGGCAGTGAATAGTATAGCGGCAGGTGTCTCTAGGAACACTTCCTCACTGAGGTTGCAGTTTAGCCACCTTACAACAGGTGGTGCTAAACCTACCATATCAGAGGCTAAGTCAGAGGGGCAGGCTGGGAGGTGGTTAAATGCCCAGAAGTACATTGGACCAGGATCGGGTTATCATATGGTTCCTGAAAAAGGAGGGCACACTGACCCAGTCCGGGTTTTGCTTCCATTGAAAGCAATGGAAGTAAAACCCAGACTGGCTCAATCTGTCCTCCTTTTTCTGGAGCCATATGGTAACCCTAATTAGGGAGGCCCCGAAGCAAGAGATCTGGAGTGCAGAGACCTGTAGGGAGGCTCCAAGTGAAGGAATCCTCCATAAGATGTTGGTTGGACCACAGTACCTGTGGAGGAATCCCAGGGAAGCAAGAAGTGGCCCTAGCTCAGAGGTTTGCATGAGAAGGAACAAAAGACTGCAAAGGTAAAGGAGAGCCTTTATTTTCTGTGAAGACCCAGGTCATGAGTGTCCTAGGTGAAGCCAGGCCTGGACTTATGTTTG
Source organism: Microcaecilia unicolor (assembly GCF_901765095.1). Lineage (NCBI taxonomy): Eukaryota > Metazoa > Chordata > Amphibia > Gymnophiona > Siphonopidae > Microcaecilia > Microcaecilia unicolor. The sequence continues at coordinate 156,210,013 of NC_044039.1, read as the reverse complement.
AATGACTGGAATTGTACTGAAGAAGACAGAACTGCTAGGAGAGAAGCAAGTGAATGTTACTGAGGTTGTTTACCAGGGTTGAAAGGAGTCTGTGACAAGGGAACAGACTGTATTGATTTAATTATTTTGTACCAATAAAGTTTTCCTTTGATTTTGCACTGCAACTGCCTGTGTTTGTGAAATCCTATATCCAATTGCCACTATCATGGGGCCTTTTTAGTAAAGTATGGTAGAATCTGGGCTTAGTGCATAGTAACATGGGATTTTACTATGCTCTAAGCTCAGATTTACTGTGGTGATTTCTTAGAGCTTTTTCATATTTGTTATTTGCAGGTCTTGAGCATGTAGCTAATGTGGGAGCACATACTTCCTCCTATTTAGTAGGTGCTAAGTACTTCCATATTAACCCTGTGTTAGCCAGTTAGCACATGTTAAGTATAAGATGATAGCTGGTTAATGCATCCATGCCCACTCTCGGCCCATGGCATGCCCCCCCCCCCCCCCCACAAAAAAATATAGGTAATGCATGGATTAGAATGAACACGTAGGCATAATAGCACAGGATGCTTTAACGTATTTCTACAATAGCCTATTTGAGCATGCTAACATCATGTTATGGACTTAAAATCCTTTAATAAAAGGATCCCTTTATTGAGGGCAAGATGCTACTGTACAACTCTTACAAGATTGTATTCTACTCTGTGCTATCATTAAGTCCAGCAGGTTGGACAGCTTGTAACTCATAAATCCAGAACTGCTCCTGCAGAGTTAAAACAGTCTGAATCACATATCCTTCTGCAGACATTCCACTTGCTCTATGATCAGCCACTAATGTGGCTCATGATAATACCAGGTGGGCAATGCACCTTGTGTCTGCTGAGGCAGCGGTGATTCTTTGACATTTCTGTAACTCTTCACATGAGAGCTTGGAGGGAATTCAAAATGAAGATAGCATATGTACTGTTAATATAAGCATGTTTAAGCAGCAGTAAAACAAAATTGGTATGCGGTGGTAAGGGTTACAGTAGTAAATGGATGCATGACAATTTTTTTTATTAATGTACAGCAATTTACTGGCCCTTTAAAAAAAAAACCCTTTTACCAACGGCAGTAAAAGGTGGCCTCAGTGCAAGGAATCCTGTGCACCGATGCCACCGCAGGCCACCTTTTATCGCCATTTGGTAAAAAGACCCTTTAACCCTCCATTGTCCCAGATACAAAGTAAATACCTGTATATAATATGTAAATTGCTTTGACTGTAACCACAGAAAGGCGGTATATCAATTTAATTATTTCTTTATTTAATCATGACATTTATACCCCACATTAGTCTGAAATAGACTCCAGTTCAATGTGGCTTACAAACAAACAATAAAGTGAAAAAAACATAATAGTGTACAGAATATAACACAAATTACAATAAGTTCAAGAAGCAAATTAATACATGTGCAGTAAGTAACTAGGGATTTAGACTATCTCAAGGACAAACAAATAATTCATGGTGGGTAGATGAGAGCATAATTAGGCAGGACAAGATGGGAAACGAGAGTAAGAAAAGGGAGTAGATAAAGTTCAAATAGAGTTCTTTGTATTCAGAAAGGCCAGACTGAAGAAATGTGTTTTTAGAAGACTTCTAAAAGTTAAGCAATTCCCTTCCCTTTTCCCTTTAAAAAAAAAAAAGGAAAAAAATGTGCAGGGTCTTTTCCTGTTCAGTGACTGTAGAAGCCATCACTCACTCCCAAATTTAACGCAGGTTTTTCGAGCCTCTGTAGTGAATTTGAGTGGACGTGTGCTCTGACTGAGGGGAGCCCATCTACCTTGACCAATGTGACAGACAGCAACATTAACAGTCGCACTTAGAGAGCAGCATTGAAGCTAGGTGGTGATACATATGCATAATACAAATCTGTAGAGCTGGAAGAAAGTTACTTTCAGTTACTTCCTTTCTTGCTTCCAAGGTTCATTCTCATCAAACCACCTTGTGGTCACCTTCTGTAAAGCTCAAAGGCAACTGAATAGGGTAGGACACTGTGGACAAATATTTTGCCCAACATAGTATCAGCAACTACAGAGCTTGGGGATGGACCTGTGTGGTCTCTTTAGTCCCTCTAACCATTGCCCCTTGTAAAGCTTGACTTCTGTTGCTACTTATCTTGTGGTCTATCCCTTGCTACCACTTGGCCCTCACTGCCAATGCATTTGACTCATCATTCCAGAGCAGCCCTCTCCAGCACTGTAGTTGATGTAGCCTATATCAGGGCTGCATAGACAGTCCTTTAAGCATTGGAGTGGAGGAGTAGCCTACTGGTTAGAGCAGCAGACTCTGATCCTGGAAAACTGTGTTTGATTCCCACTGCATCTGTTTGTGACTCTGAGCAAGTCATTTAACATTCTATTTCCCCAGGAACAAAATGAGTACATGTATATAGTATGTAAACTACTTTGATTGCAACCACAGAAAGGTGGTACATTAAATCCCATCCCCTTTAAGAAATGTACACACACCTCAAAACAAATAAAAATTATTTTAAAATAACAGTGCAAGGATAGTGGCTCACAATCCAATACTGTTTATTTTTCCATTATACCCCGTTGGCTGATCTACAAATATACTTCACAATCAAGGCTTTGTTATTCTTAGAAGACAGGGTAGCAACAGATAGTCCTAGTATCTTAGTACTGCTGACAAGAGACTTTCTCTTGGGCTCCTTTTCATCAGATATGGAGAAAATACATATTCTAAGCATTTCTATTTCAGGGATTTTAAATTGATTTACAGTCTGTAGCTGAGTTTCCTGACTGATAAAAAATAAAAGCTGATAGAACTGTTCAAAACAGAGATAAGTCATCCTGTTGAGTTCCCACAAGAAAAGAGGTCATATTAAGAAATGGAAAAAGATTTGAAAATATACAAAAAATATGTCTTGGTGCTTACATACCTATCTACTGTTTAGGTACTTTGTTTCAGGTATCTGTAAGATTAATTTTGGAGGAAATATAAAATATTATACTGTCTGAAAGTCAATATCTAGAAAAAGAAAACAAAACTTATAAAAACACCTGATTACATTTAGAAAAATATACTAATTTTAATAAAAATAAATTCAAATACAGTACTTCCCAAACTCGTGCAATATAAATAATTATAAAGTTGGACTTTTTATACTATCAGCTGATACAGGGCTCACAAAGTACACCTCACAAACCCAAATACTCATTGCTACAGCACAGAAAAGGAAAAAGAAACATCATTTATCTTGAGCAGCTTTAAAAACATCTCATAAAAGGGAGTTATTTACTAATGTACATTAAAATAATCAATTCAAGTGTGCTAATTGCTGATTTTAACACAGGTGTTATGTGCTGATTTAATACTCAATTTACTAAAAGGCATAAAACGTTTAGTAAATCTAGCATTAAAACTGTTTTTTTCAGTCATATAAAGGATGGATGGTAACACCTCCAGTACTGTCTGGGCATTACTGGCCACAGCAATGGCATTGCTGAACATGCTGTCATGTGTTTGTGACATTTAAGAGGGTAGGTTAGACTAATGGCATGTGACCAAGGCTTTTTAGAAACTCAATTTCAGGGGAGCCATCCTCTTCAGGTGTGCCCAACTCCTTATGTCAAGAAGAGAGAATGAAATATGATTGTTACATGTATAGCCCATGGATTCTGTGGTCCCTCAACAAGCACAGTTTACTCTGTGGAGAAACCTACTTCATGGGATATAGCACTTCTGTATATCTACCACTTGTGGTATTCAGAGTTCTGGAGTGGGACCAGCTAGGCCTGGGAGGCTATTGGTCCCTGGAATCACTTATTCTGCCACTTCCTTTTACTCTCCAAAACTCACAGTCTAGTACAGTTCACATTCCTTTTTTTCTATCTACCCTAGGGTATAGGAAAGCTCCTCTTCACCTCCTTGTACTGGTATTCTCCTCTTAAGCTGAGGATTCCAGTATTTTATTTTTTTGCCATCTCATTTTTACCTCTTCTTCTTTGGAGGCAAATTATAGACCCAGGCTGCAGCAGACACTTCTTCCTTTTAACTCTGGCCCTCCTTGATCAAACTCATCTCAAATAATTTGCAGTTTCTGGATACTCGACTTAAATGTGGCAGCAGTCACTTCTGTTCCATGGAACCCTGGCCGTCCTTGTCTCAGCTTCTGGGACTGCTCTCTGAATCTACCTCTTCCTCTTTTATTCTTCTTCTTTCAGAGACCTTCTCTTATCCCTGACTCCTTCTTGTGCTTAACCCGTATTGGTGTTGGTTTAGTCAACTTATGAGTATGCACTGTGAAGTAACTATGCAGCTCCTATCATTACACATGTACTGGTATGATGACGTTAGCCAGTTAAAAACTCCTTCTTCCTATGATGCAGTGGCTCTGACAGCAGTAAAGAGCATTTGGGCTTGATATTTATGCCATTCAGTTTTCTCTCCCACCATTATCTCACTGGTAAAGAGAGCCCTCCCAATGACTAGAAAAAATGGGTAGAGAAGGACCATCATAAGAACATAAGTGTTGCCATACTGGGACAGACCGAAGGTCCATCAAGCTCAGTATCCTGTTTCCAACAGTGGCCAATCCAGGTCACAAGTACCTGGTAAAGATCCCAAAACAGTAAAACAGATTGTAAGCTGCTTATCCTAGAAATAAGCAGTGGATTTGCCCCAAGTCCATCTTAATAATGGCTTTTAGACTTTTCTTTCAGGAAATTATACAAACCTTTTTAAAATCCTGCTAAACTAACTGCCTTTACCACATTCTCTGACAATGAATTCCAGAGTTTAATTATACATTGAGTGAAGAAATATTTTCTCCGGTTTGTTTTAAATTTACTACTTAGTAGCTTCATTGATTGTCCCCTAGTCCTAGTATTTTTGGAAAGAGTAAACAAGAGATTCATGTTTACCCATTCCATTCTACTCAGTATTTTACACTTCTATCATATCTCCCCTCAGCCGTCTCTTCTCCAAGCTGAAGAACTCCAGCCACTTTAGCCTTTCCTCATAGGGAAGTTGTCCCAACACCCTTTTTCATTTTGTTGCCGTTCTCTGTACCTTCTCTAATTCTGCTATATCTTTTTTGAGATGTGGTGACTAGAATTGCACACAGTATTCGAGGTGTGGTCACACCAAGGAGCAATACAAAGGCATTATAACATTTTCATTTTGTTTTCCATTCCTTTCTTAATAATTCCTAACATTCTATTTCCTTTCTTAGCTGCCGTTGCACACTGAACAGAGGGTTTCAACATATCAGCAATGATGACATCTATATCTTTTTCCTGGGTGGTGACTCCTAACATGGGACCTTGCCTCACACAGCTATAGTTTGAGTTCCTCTCTCCCACTTCCATCACTTTGCACTTGCTCATATTAAACGTCATCTACCATTTGAATGCTCAGTCTCCCTGTCTCGCAAGGTCCTCTTGCAATTTTTCACAATCTTCTTGTGATTTAACATCATGGACTTTATAGTATGTTCATGAATTGTAATCATCAGTCCTATGCTTACTATAAGTTCACCATTAATGTCATATATTATTGTGTTATTCTTAAATCTAACAAACAGCACGTGGGTTAGTATAATTTTCCCCAAATCCAAAACTCTTTCATTCAACACTTCTAACAAACATGATCACATTTTGAGCTGTGCTCTACCTTACTCCTAAAGGCTCTACTATCTTCAGCTGTTCTTCATTCAATCTGACTTCCCTCTGAGATATACAGGATCTTGGGCATTTTTCAAAATGGCACCTAGGGGTCTCTACATAGGGAACAGGTTGGAATACAGCATACCTTTTCTCCCTTATCACTTCAAAGACCCCATGTGTCTTTGGCCCGATGAGAAAGCTTGGGTACCTTCAATATTCTCAACTTCAGTGCAGGATTAGGATCAACTGCAACATGAAGGTAGCGGGAAGGGGATGAAGAAGAGGAGTGAGAATAATTTATTGGGAATCAATAAAGAGAATGAGAACTGAGAAGTCTGCATGAGGGCCTGAGCCTATATTCTCAGTCCCTGTATGTTCCAGCTTCTCTTCCTTCTTTCCAATCTGGGTTTTAGGAAGACTGTGCTTCCAAGTCTCTTATACCAGGTATCTATGGGGAGAGAGAAGTGTTGGGAAATGATGGTGTTTGTGCTTTGCAGCATTGTCTGAAGACGAGTAGGAAAAGGGGGAATGCAGTGCAGAAGGCAGTAATTGAATAAGGACATGAGTTTAGGAGTCAGTGAAGACTGTAATGAAGCTGGGAAGCTAAGCAAGGTGGGAACCTAAGCAAGGTGTGGGGTGGGGTGGGGTGGGGGAGAAAGGATGTTACACTATAGCCAAAGTAGGAAAGATAGTGAAATGGAGAGTGTGAGAGCCAAGACAATTATGAGTGGTAAGTGTGGAGAAGGAAGGAAGGATGAAGAGGTGGCAATGGGGACAGGGAGATAATGAAACTTCGTGGGGGGGGGGGGGGAGGGTTATCAGTGAGAATCAGTGTGACTGGGGAATGCTGAAAGACTGATGCAGATATAGAAGACTTGGAATGAGTGTGAACAAAGAGAAAATGAGAAGACTGAGGAGGCCTGAAAGAGTGAGGAACAGATGGCAGATTGGATTTAAAGAGGATGAAACATGAGAAAAGGTAAACTTGGGGTTGAATAGGTAATTTCATTGTCTTTTATTGTTAAATCACTCTACTTATTTAACAAAGTCAGTTTAGACAATAGTGTAGCCTTTTAAGTCTCTGTTAAGGCTTGTTTTAGGTGTCCTTTTACTAAGGTGTGCTGAAAAATGGCTTGTGATAGTGTAGGCACAGCTTTCGGGCACGTGCCAATACATTTTTCAGTGCACCTGTAAAAAAGGCCTTTTTAAAATTTTTGCTAAAATCGGACTTGCGGCAAAATCAAAATTGCCACACGTCCATTTTGGGTCTGCGACCTTACCGCCAGCCATTGACCTAGTGGTAAAGTCTCACGCGGTAACTGGGCAATAATGACCTACGCACGTCAAATGCCATTTGGCGCACGTCCAATACACGCATCTGAAAATAAAAATTATTTTTCAGCTGTGCGTATCGGACAAGTGCCAAAAATAAAATTACCATATGAGCAATGCGGTAGCCAGGTGGTAACTCCATTTTGGAGTGTATTGGGTGTGCGTAGATGCATACGCAGCTTAGTAAAAGGGCCCATTAGAGACTAGTTTGGGGTCCTTTTACTAAGCCGTGCCAGTGTTTCTCAAGTCCAGTCCTGGAGTACCCCTTGCCATTCAGGTTTTCAGGATATCCACAATGAATATGCATGAAAGAGATTTGCATATAATGGATGCAGTATTTCATTGTGGATATCCTGAAAACCAGACTGGCATGCGGTACTCCAGGACTGGATTTGGGAAACACTGGTCTAGGGTACTTGAGATTTTTTAATTAACCTACCTCAGTAAAGAAACTGAGATGTTCTTTGCGTGGTATTTGTAGAAAAATGATCACATGCTGTATCTTTTATTTAGTTGAAAGGGTCATTCCTGAAAATAAAACATGTCTTGACCTTGTAAGAAAAAGGCAGGATTAGATATTATCCACCAATAAATAAATTATTCTCTTCATGGTCCTTTTAGTGCATGCTAAATTCTAAGACTCATTTTATACCTATGGGCATCTTAGCGTTCAGTACGCACTAAGCTTTAGTGAAAGGGGTCCTTTGTTTGTTTTAGTGTATGATTATTTTCGGCTGGTGGTTTGTTTACAAACTGCTGTAAAAGGTTGATGGATGACAGTTTTCCCTCCACAATTCTCTGAGTAGATTAAGCGTAATGATCCCAAATGGCACATTCCTTGTGTCATATACCTCGAGTCATTTGTAGAAAACACCAGCAAGCTTAAATTCTGCTCAAACACTTAAATGTGAAAAACAAGAGGTCATGTTTCAGCCTCAGGCCAACCATATAGACGTATGTTTTAGCTATTTAACTTTATATAGATTTTCAGCAGTGCTATCCATTTGTGGCACTGCTACAAATTTATGGATTAATTTTAACAGGGTAACCATTTAGCTGTACACCTGCTATTTCTTTAGCCCACTCAAATGGACAAGTTTTCCATTTGGTGGCTGGATATTGTCATACAAAAGGATTGAGAACTGGCTCACACTTTTTGCTGTAGCTCAAGGTGCATTCATTGCATTCAGGTACAGTAGCTGTAATAGACCTGATGTTTGTATTGTTTATTCTACTCGTATTGATGGTTTTCCCTAAGCAGTTAATCCACTAGAAACAACCTGAACCTGATAAGCTCACAATCCAAATTTGCACTTGAGGTAATAAGGGGTTATATAACTTGCCTAAGTTCATAAGGAGCAGCAGTGGGGTCTGAGCCAGTAATCATTTTAAAAGGATAACTTTGACTGTTTAGCAATTAAAATAATCACAGTTATCAATAAATGTGGCCCAAATAAAAAAAAAAAACAACAAACAAACACTTATGAGGTCAGTGCATTTGTCAAAGGCAAGGATGCTTTCAAATACTGACCTCCACTAAAATCTCCTCCTGGAGTACTTTGTAAAGACAAAGGGAAGCAATTTTTCAAGAAAGCAGAATTATAACAAGCAGGTCTCAGCCTATGGAAGATACACATGAAAGCCTCTGTTATTGTTCTATTGAGGCAAACGAGAGAGAGAGAGAGAGAGAGAGAGAGAGAGAGAGTTTGCCTCAGCAGAACAATAACAGAGGCTTTCCTGTGTATCTTCCACAGGCTTAGACACAAAATTAATAATTTCTGATCAGATCAGTCATTTGAGTTAAGGTGAGAAGTAGTTGCAATCCAAGGATTCAAGTAGGGATGTTGCATGTCAAAATAACTTGACACGAAATAAGTATACTTTATTTTTTTTTTTTTAGCCTTGAGTACATCTCTCTTGAATAACATTAGCAGAATTGATATAACTTCAAAATGACTAAAGGCTGACTTTAACAAAAATGACATTAAGGTCAATGATTCTGCTACTATTGTTGCCAACTAAACCCTCATAAGATGCAACTGTCAGACTTGTGAGTTCTTGTGCCAAGTGGAGCACTGCTGAGCGTGATGACACGCCCCTGTTCTCTGCTTGGCGGCCGAGCAACCCCAAGGTTCACCTCCAGTGACCGCCGTTCCCCGGAGGTTGAGCCCCCAGGTGCGGGCGGCCAGCAGGACTTGTGCGGGAAGCTGAGGAGAGGGGCACTGAGGAACCAGCCAGAGGGAAACGGAAGGGCATGGTCCTGGGACAAGTAGTGTCCAACCGGCAGGAGCAGGGAAAAGAGTAATCCAGGTACAAGCAATGTTTCAACAGGCAGGCAGCAGGTGAGAGAGTAATCCAGGTTCAAGCAATGTTCATAGGCAGGCAGCAGGCGAGAGAGTAATCCAGGTAAAAGCAATGTTTCAACAGGCAGGCAGCAGATGAAAGAGTAATCCAGGCACAAGCAGAGTCAGCAATGAGGGACCAGCAGAAGAAGCAGACTACAGAGTAATAACACCTACCAAAGTAGAAGCCAAAGCATGGAACCCAAGAAGGGATCAGCAGATAAAGTGCCGGCGTCCGACATCAGCAGGATCCCCGCAGGGAAAGGGAGAGCAGCCATAGGGAGAAAACAGGAGGTGGGAACAAACAGGAGCCAATGGGAACGGCCAAGGGAAGGAGCACCTTGATTGGCCACATGGGTGACAGGGGGCGGAGCCAGGCAGACGCACCGTGAATTGCGGTGCAGAGGCTCCCAGAAGGCAGAGACAGCAGCCCGAGGAGATAGGTAGCACACTGCGCTGATCAAGGCAGTGCTGCAATGGAGCCCTGCACCGCTCGAGGATGCCTCTGATGTAGGGGACATTTCTGAGCTACTGGTTATGCATAATCTACATATAAATAAAACATCCAAGGTATACAATATTATAGCAGTTTAATAAATTCTGCATTGTATAACACACTATTCAAGTCTGGTAATATATAGGAGAAAATTGTCTCACAGCTACACAGTAGTGATCCTAGGTCAGCTGCCACCGGGGGTGAATCGCCGCTGCGCCCCCCCCCCCCCCCCCCGGGGTACAGCGGCGTCCATCTCCCCAGGGTGCAGCACGACACCCCCCCCAGCGCAATTACACCACCCTCTGCGGCACATAAAGCCCCCCCCCCGGCACAATGACACCCCCCCAGGTGCATTCTTGGCTGATGGAGGGTGCAGAGAGCAGCCACGCGCCTGTCAGCTCCGCTGGCTCCCTGCTCCCTCTGTCCTGGAACAGGAAGTAACCTGTTCCGGGGCAGAGGGATCAGGGAACCAGCGGAGCTGATAGGCACACGGCTGCTCTCTGCACCCTCCAGCAGCGTGCACCCGGGGCGGACCGTCCCCACCGCCCCACCCTTCCTACGCCACTGAAGCTACATTGAAGAAAGCAGGAAAAGACCAGAAAACATGAAAGCAAGAGATATATCTTATTTAGAAATTGAGGGGTTGATTTTGAAAATGAGTTAATCTGATAAGAGGCTCTTATCCGGTTAACTTATGCTGACCAGACCCCAAGGGAATATTCCACTATAGCCATAACTCGCTATTATGTGGCATTCCAGGGGCAGAGTCAGGGCTAAATTGACTCTTAACCAGTTATGGGCTTCTTTTACAAAGCTGCGTTAGCGATTCCCGTGTGGCAAATGAGAATTGAATGGACTTATTCTGTTTGCTGCACAAAGAATCGGTAGCGCAGCTTTGTAAAAGAGGTCCTATGTGTCAATATTCAGCCCTTAACCAGGTAAGTTAACCAGGCAAATAGGACTGCATAAATAGCAGCCCTATCTTTGATTGGTTTAACTTATCTGATTAAGGGGTCCTTTTACTAAGATGCACTGAAAAATGGCTTGTGGTTGTGTAGGTGTGGGTTTTGGGTGTGGGCTGATCCATTTTTCAGCGCGCTTGTAAAAAAAAAGGCCTTTTTAAAACTTTTACCGAAAATGGATGTGTGGCAAAATCAAAATTGGCACGCGTCCATTTTGGCTCTGCGACCTTACCGCCAGCCATTGACCTAGCGGTAAAGACTCATACAGTAACCGGGCGGTAATGACTTACAAGTGTCAAGTGCCACTTAGCGCGTATCCGATACGCGCGTCCGAAAATAAAAATTATTTTTCGGATGTGCTTATCGGACGTGCAGCAAAAATGAAATTACGGCAAGAGCCGTATGGTAGCCGGGTGGTAACTCCATTTTGGCGCGCATTGGGTGCACGTAGGCTTAGTAAAAGGGCCCCTAAGAGCTGAATATCAGCTCTTATCTGGTTAAGTGCTTGCTGATTGCACATACCCAGATATTTAATTCTGATATCTGAACATAACCAGGTATTGAATATCCGGGCATAATTTCAGCAGTGGCAGTTAACATTTAAAAAACAAAAAAAAAAACCCTTACCTCCCCTGGCTAAATATTACCACCTGAATTATCTTCTCCATGTTCTGAATTATCTTCTGTATGTTCAGTATGAAGGGATGAACTTGAATAATATTTTTGAATGTAGTCATTCATAGGATCTGTCAATTTTTTACAATGCAATCAAGTTCCTGATTTTAACAATCCAATAAGATTTCAAGAGGGAGAAATGATTCTTTCACTGAGACACAATGAAGATGCTGGTAGTTAAGAACAAGTAAAGAGTCAGGGGTCCTTTTTATAAAGCCACAGTAAAAGTGGCCTGTGGTAATGTGGGTGTGTCTTTTAAGCATGTACTGGGCCATTTTTTTTACCATGACTGGGAGAAAGGCTATTTTTTTAATGGACCAGGAAATGGGCCTTCACCAATATTAAAACTAGCACGTGCCTATTTAAGGCCTGAGCCCTTACTGCCACCCATTGACCTAGAAGTAAGGCCTCACATGCTACCCATATGGTAACCATGCAGCGGACGCCAATGTGGGTGCTCTGTCAGTTACCACCGGGAACGTCCCCATGGTAGAAAATAGAAAATTATTTTCTAAGGATTCGGTGCATGCCAAAATCAGAATTATTGCTGGGCACATGCCTTACCCTGGTGGTAGTGCCGTTTGGGAACACGATAACCATGCTTTAGCCCTCCTGCACCTTTGTAAAAGGGCTCCTCAGTGTTTCTGAGGAAATGATAGAGGTCTTCAGGGTAACATTCATAGCCCAAAGAGAAACAGAAGTGTCTCGGAGGGCAGTCATGACTTAATAAATTTCATTCTGACACATTCTGGTGTTTATATCCAATCCATTTAAACCAAGACTGTTACTGCATGGGCTGCTATACATAGGAATGCAAGCTAGAAAACAAGTGGGTTAAAATCTCATAATCACTTAGATTTGTAATGGTCATACTGCAAGATGCCAACTACTTAAATCACGTGTTAATCCTTGCTATTCCTTTAATCAGTCATGCCATCGGAGGTGGTTTTTCCAATCCTGCTATGCTTTGGACATATGGTAAACTGTTGCTGATTAGCTGTTGCAAATTGAACCCTGATTACTGCTGTTGTTACTAATAGCTTGCATACTGGCATCTGTGGGATTTTTTTTACTGCAGCAAACAGATGGAATTGTTTTAATGTATTAAAATAAAACAACACCTGCAGTCAATCAGTGAGTTTTGAATTAGTCTTTTTGCATTCTTCCTACAGGAAACCATTACTTGATATGAAACGTAAACCATTGCTGCACAAATCATCTAACATTCATGTAGAAAAGGTGGCACTTCTGGACTAAGATCTTCAGAATCCTACAAGGTTAGATAGCACAATGTTTTTTTAGTTAAATAAAAAAGCTATATGAATCTAATATGAATATGATGTTATACATATGGACCATCATATATGGCTATACTATGCATGCTCAGAATGATTGGTCCTAACCAAAATACCATGTACATATGCTTCATTGATCAAAATATCTTCAAATTATGCCACTTAAGCACAAAATATGCAAAAATCTATGACGCACTTATCTTCATAAGAAGTATCACTTCACTGTTCCTAAAGTTTGAGATCTAAATATCAATGCTCTAGCAGAAAAAGCAACCAACATGGTATTATCTTTCAAGTAATAACACTCTGCTTCAGTGTTTTCTTCTCAATGAAGTTCACCAAAGCTTCTGTCAAATGAAAAGAAAAATGGTGTCTTAACATTCACATCCCAAACTTTCAGCAATCAGCGACCAATTCGCAAAAAGGATTCAGACAGTTCAATTAAAGTGAGTGCATACTTCCCGATCAAAAATCATGCTAAAGACATCCAATTGATCTCAAGGTTTAAACCCTGAAGGCATACTGCACACAGTATGTAAATCCAATACTGTTTCCTATAGTTTAAAAATCTCTACCCCAGGGTAAATTTTCTACCTGATTTATCACTCTTGATCGACAATCGATGAAATCATGTGCATGCTCCAAAAAATGACCCACTACATGTGCAGATAGTGACTTTGTATTCAGCCAACTGCAACGTTCTCTGAGGGAGTAGCATGAGCAACACGACACTTCCAAACAAATCCAAGTAGACGAGAGATGGTAAAATATTCGTTAATAGTAGATAAGACTCGACATAGCACCGTGTTTTGGCAAACACCACCTGCCTCAGGAGATGGAATTGAAGAAAGTGAACCAACAATACTGCTATTTGTCATTTTTTGCACTCGACTCTTCTCTCAGCTTTATTTAACAATCAACAGCTTTTTTAAAGGCTTGATTTGGTTCACTTTCTTCAACCCCATCAACTGGCGTTTACCAAGTACAGACTCCTTAGACAGGCAGTGTTCACCGAAACACAGTGCCGTGTCATCTTATCTACTATTAAAGCATATTTTACCATCTCTCATCTCCTTGGATTTGTTTGGAAGTGTCGTGTTGATCATGATACTCCCTTGCCTCTGAATCATAAGTAGTGTCATATTTTGCAGTAAAGCTTCTACCGTCCTTAGGATATGCCCAGCTAGATCCACTAATTTTTGTTGACACAAAGTGCAATAAAAATGCATATACAGTGGATTTCATTATTAGCTTTGGGGCCTTTTTACTAAGTTGTGGTAAGCACTAACACATGCTTACTGCAGGTTAAAATGCATTATTGTGGGGTGCACTCAGGCATCCTGCAGTTATTTTTTAACACTGGGGACGTGTTTGGGGGTGGAAAGTGGGCATGGCTATGCTAATCGGATAGTGCGTGAGCATTGCTGTGTGCTAATTGAATAGCACAGGACTAACAGGTGAACCCTTACCGCCTACAAAATAGGTGTTGGTAAGTGCTCACACGCTAATGGACATGTGCTAACTGGAAAATTAGTGTGTGACCATTATTGCAAAATGAAAAAATTGGCCAGTTACTGCAGTGGCGTAGGAAGGGGGGTGGGGCGGTCTGCCCGGGGTGCACGCCGCTGGGGGGGGGGGGGTGTCGGCTCCACTGGTTCCCTGCTCTCTCTCTGCCCCGGAACAGGTTACTTCCTGTTCTGGGGCAGAGACAGCAGGGAACCAGCGGAGCCGACGCAGCTCCCAGTGACGTGCACTCGGGGCGGAGCGGCCCTCCTACCCGCCCCCTTTGGTAAGAATGCGCTCTGGGGAGGGGGAGTGCGCTCTGGGGGGGGGGGGTGCACTGTGCTGCACCCGGGGGGGGGGGGGGGGTGAGCAGCGGTGAACCACCCCAGGTGTCAGCCGCCCTCACTACGGCACTGAGTTACTGGTAATGCTAAAAGTGGCCTTAGCATGCAGGAAAGACCTGCATTGGAGCTAGTGCAGGCCACCGTCTAGCACTGCTTAGTAAAAAAAGCCTCTTTAAGTGGTGACAACATCTATTTACCAGTATTTTCCCCAAAGGAATATGTTATAATCAGAAGTTCTTGAATTATATCATGAACCTGCAAAATCAACCAAAAATGGGAAAATAATTTGACCAGTTTAGATCAATCTGATGTTAAATATTTGATTTTTCTCCTGATAAACAAAACAGACACTAGAAGTGTGTTTTGAGGAGGCCAAAGGTCTGCTTTATTGTTCTGGTTTGGTGGTGGGTCCTGTTGCACCTCTTCTCTGCCTCATTCTGGGTTGCCACTATAGAGATCATAAGTCATCTCCTTTGTGGGTTAATTCTCTCGCCTGTGTGGGAGTGGAAGCATAAGAAGACAATCATACATTGTAAGACAAGCTGGGAACCTGTAGTGGGCAGGAACTGCTCTGGTGCATCAGGAAATAGGGCAGGAACTGGGAAGGGGGTAGCAGGAATTTATATCTTATGCATGCAGTGGGGTGCATGTGTTGGATAATGCACTGCTTACTGGCCATTCTGGAACCTGTCATGAATGCCAGAGTGAGCCAGGATGTATGTATCATGGTAGGAACCTGGGAATCTAGGAAAGACACCTCTAATGTGCACTTCAACTTTGTAGAACACTTGTTTGTTGAAGGACTGAAAGGCCTTTCTGTTGCAGTAGGTCCCCTCCCTCCTTGTGGTGGCTAGATAACTATTGTTTGAAATCTGTGACTCCCAGCACTAATGGAAAATGGGCTACTTCATAATACTGAGTCACAGTTTGCTGTATGAGCTGTGAAGTATGTAGTAAGGCTCTATATTTAGAAATGTGGGCGAGGAAGGCCATCAGAAACTATGACACAGAGTGAGATTGCAGAGTGGAGACTGGAGACTGGCCGAGGCATATAGACTAACAATTTCTATTATCAAGAAAGGCAAGAACCATGGAAACCTTTAGGTGGTCTGGGCTGTCCCCTCTGTGTGGTGGAATGGAGTACAGGAATGAGCTTCTGGCAGAGATGATGGATTGCAGCCTTGTCAAAATGGAACCTACTTAGATACTGCTAATCTGTGAGGTCCAGGAACTGAGTCCTGCGCTTATATATTCTATGATAAGACTGCCTTCTGCTGGCCCTTCCCTGTGCCATGTGTGCTGCTGCAGTATGGCTTGTACTGACCATGCTCTTAAAATCGATCATGTTGACACCTTGGTTCCACTACCAGCACTACTACTACTACTTATCATTTCTATAGCGCTACTAGGCGTACGCAGCACTGTACACTTGAACATGAAGAGACAGTCCCTGCTCGGCAGAGCTTACAATCTAATTAGAACAGATAAACAGGACAAATAAGAGATAAAGGAATTACTAAGGTGGCAATGATAAAATATGGGTACTGAACAAGTGAATAAGGGTTAGGAGTTAAAAGCAGCATCAAAAAGGTGGGCTTTTAGCCTAGATTTGTAGACGACCAGAGATGGAGCTTGAGCACCCTGTGTAACCCTCACTAGTACCCAGGTCTGCTGCACAATGGAAGTCCACTGATATACTCAAAGGTATTCACTGTCAGACAAACAAGCAGTAAGGGACATACAGTGGTGGAAATAAGTATTTGATCCCTTGCTGATTTTGTAAGTTTGCCCACTGACAAAGACATGAGCAGCCCATAATTGAAGGGTAGGTTATTGGTAACAGTGAGAGATAGCACATCACAAATTAAATCCGGAAAATCACATTGTGGAAAGTATATGAATTTATTTGCATTCTGCAGAGGGAAATAAGTATTTGATCCCCCACCAACCAGTAAGAGATCTGGCCCCTACAGACCAGGTAGATGCTCCAAATCAACTCGTTACCTGCATGACAGACAGCTGTCGGCAATGGTCACCTGTATGAAAGACACCTGTCCACAGACTCAGTGAATCAGTCAGACTCTAACCTCTACAAAATGGCCAAGAGCAAGGAGCTGTCTAAGGATGTCAGGGACAAGATCATACACCTGCACAAGGCTGGAATGGGCTACAAAACCATCAGTAAGACGCTGGGCGAGAAGGAGACAACTGTTGGTGCCATAGTAAGAAAATGGAAGAAGTACAAAATGACTGTCAATCGACAAAGATCTGGGGCTCCACGCAAAATCTCACCTCGTGGGGTATCCTTGATCATGAGGAAGGTTAGAAATCAGCCTACAACTACAAGGGGGGAACTTGTCAATGATCTCAAGGCAGCTGGGACCACTGTCACCACGAAAACCATTGGTAACACATTACGACATAACGGATTGCAATCCTGCAGTGCCCGCAAGGTCCCCCTGCTCCGGAAGGCACATGTGACGGCCCGTCTGAAGTTTGCCAGTGAACACCTGGATGATGCCGAGAGTGATTGGGAGAAGGTGCTGTGGTCAGATGAGACAAAAATTGAGCTCTTTGGCATGAACTCAACTCGCCGTGTTTGGAGGAAGAGAAATGCTGCCTATGACCCAAAGAACACCGTCCCCACTGTCAAGCATGGAGGTGGAAATGTTATGTTTTGGGGGTGTTTCTCTGCTAAGGGCACAGGACTACTTCACCGCATCAATGGGAGAATGGATGGGGCCATGTACCGTACAATTCTGAGTGACAACCTCCTTCCCTCCGCCAGGGCCTTAAAAATGGGTCGTGGCTGGGTCTTCCAGCACGACAATGACCCAAAACATACAGCCAAGGCAACAAAGGAGTGGCTCAGGAAGAAGCACATTAGGGTCATGGAGTGGCCTAGCCAGTCACCAGACCTTAATCCCATTGAAAACTTATGGAGGGAGCTGAAGCTGCGAGTTGCCAAGCGACAGCCCAGAACTCTTAATGATTTAGAGATGATCTGCAAAGAGGAGTGGACCAAAATTCCTCCTGACATGTGTGCAAACCTCATCATCAACTACAGAAGACGTCTGACCGCTGTGCTTGCCACACACATGCACACACACGCACATACACACACATAAACAGTGGTACATCTGATGACAAAGTGGCACCCCCCAGAGTTTTAGCAAAGAGGCAAGGGAGAGACACACAGTTTGAATAAGGAGACTTCAATGGTGACAAGGATTGTTAGAAACAGAGCAAGGAAATCACCAACGCAAGCACCAAGTCCAAAATACAAGTGAGATCTGTATTTGTGCATGATTGTTAGCAGGTGCAGATGCAAATTTTTGTAACGTAGAGAATATCAGTACATGACATTTACTTGTAACTGGTAAATAAGATTGTTTTTATATATATTTTTACTTTACATAGAAAATGTATGCAGATAAAGACCATCCTGCTTATTTTCGAAAGGAGAAGGGCGGCCATCTTCCGACACAAAAGTGCAATAAAGTATTGCATGCAGTGAATTTTTGGAACAAGGTGGTCTGCAAATGCCCATTAGCTTTGTATATCCAAATGTCAAGGAAGTCAATCTCTTGAGTGTTTTGATGCGATGTAAATTTCAAATTGGTTGAACTCCGAAATCGATTGGTGGTCACTAATATGATTGATGGCTGCTTAGGATAGGCTGCCCTATCAGGAATGAGAATTCATATCAGCTGTGAGCTATTTAACAGGCTACTTCCACGTCAGACGCTGCGGCCATTTTTTCAAGTGCAGGAACAAACTGTGAGATGGTAGAGTCAGAGTCCATGTAATGTATACAAGAGATTAAACCAATCATAGAGATGTCAGTAATTGATAATTTGTTTTTCCCTAGCAAACCTCTTCCCTGAAGAAGGAGACAAAACCTGGCCATGTCGGCGGAGGTTTGACTCGGTTGAAAAAGTGCGGCCAAAGTTAAGTAGTATCATCACGCATCTCAAAAGCTAAAGTTATAAGCTAGAAGCTATAAGCTGTTTAGAATATGATAAAGAAAAGTTCAAAAAGTTAAAAAAAAGGAAAAAATCATTTAAAATTTACTTCATGAATTTGTTGTGGAGGAGTGGCGTAGTGGTTAGGGTGGTGGACTTTGGTCCTGGGGAACTGAGGAACTGAGTTTGATTCCCACTTCAGGAACAGGCAGCTCCTTGTGACTCTGGGCAAGTCACTTAACCCTCCATTGCCCCATGTAAGCCGCATTGAGCCTGCCATGAGTGGGAAAGCGCGGGGTACAAATGTAACAACAACAAAAAAAAACTACGGGTACGATGTGTACAGCGCCATGAATATACGGATGCTGATCCCAAATGGTTTATGCTGTCAGTTACTCTGAAGATCCCCGGCAAGAAAGTAATGTAACTAAGGTGAAGTTCTGAATAACATGTGATTTTGGACTGTGTATCTTATAAAAGTTGGGGTTCTTTGGGACAGAATTTAATGTATGTTGGAGCAAGTCCCCACACCAGTACTGCATGGTCTTCTAAAGTAGATTGCATTAATTCATAGGCATATATGTGTATAAGCAATTTTGACCAGATTCTATAAATGGCACCCGAAAGGTAGGTGCCATCACATGATCCTTGCTATGCTAGTATTCTGTAAAAAGCACTCTGCCTATATATAATAAACGTAAACCACTTTGGTTGTACCACAGAAAAGCAGTATATCAAATCCATGATCCTAACTTTGGATGTGAGCACTTATACCTGTCAAAAGTTGGTATAAATGCTGGTACCCAACTGATGGCAGTTAGGTGCATAAATGTAGGTATTCTATAACATCACACCTAATTTCTGGGAATACCCCTGATCCACTTATATCTCTGAAGAAACAGTCCTCACAAACATCACAGGTGACAAACAAGTTCAGCAAAAATGACAATGAAAAACAAAAAGTAATGACGCTGTTAAAACCTTTAATCAAAACAAGGCATGACTCGACAAGGGCCTGTGTTTTGGCCACCTGGCCTGCATCAGGAGTCTGATACCACTAATGGTACTGAATTCAAATTCCTATGTACCATAAAAATTGCTGGTCAGTGAACATTGATGAGCATACCACACTCCCTCCCTCCAGTGGCGTTCCTTGGTCATCTGCACCCGGGGCGGATCGCTGCTGCGCACCCCCCCCCCCCAAGATGCCGCATCGTCCATCCCCCCGGATGCAGCATGACCCCCAGGGGCAGCATCCCCCCTCCGGTGCATCACCATCCACCCCAGCACATCGCCTCCACCCCCCCCCCCCCGGGTGCATTCATCTTACCTGTTGGGGTGCTGGGAGCAGCTGTGCGGCTGTCAGCTCTGCTGGTTCCCTGCTTCCACTGCTCCAGAACAGGAAGTAACAGAAGAGGGAGCAGGTAACCAGCGGAGCCGACAGCTGCACAGCTGCTCCCTGCACCCCTCCTGCAGTGTGTAGCCGGGGTGGACTGCCCCCACCACCCCGCCCTCGGTATGCCACTGACTCCCTCTTTTACAATCCCTCACCATGCTAGAATTGAATGCTTTGTTCCAAATAGGTGGCTGAAACACAGGCCTGTGTCGAGTCATGCCTCCATGGCCATGCCCCCTTTTCAGTTGCACACTATGAAATTTAGGCATACATGGTATAGAATAGGGCACAGGGCATATCCATGTGTAACTTCTAATCACAGTCAATTAAAATGTTTGTTAGCCCCCAATAATTGATTGTTAGCTCTTAATTGACTAATTAGTTTACACACGGATCTGGGATCTGGGATCTGCATCCAAATCATGGCTGGACAAATCTGTATAGGCTGGAGTGGGCTTAAAAAACAGATTGAATAGTTGGGGATCAAGGTCAGTGCTGGGCAGACTTCTATGGTCTGTGTCCTGAAAATGGCAAGGATAAAATCAAGATCAATTATGCATATGTAGTATTGCATCTTATCTTATGCTATGAATTTATCTTGTTGGGCAGACTGGATGCACCGTGCAGGTCATTACCTGCTGTCATCTACTATGTCACTACATGTTGCGATCCTCAGTAGTGAGCCCTTGTGCCCCGACTGAGCACGGTACAGAAGAGTTACACTGCACTCGGTCGGGCAGCTGAACAACCCCAGCTTCACCTGAGAGCGACCACCGTTCCCTAGGAGTTGAGCCCCCAGGTGCAGGTGGCCACCAGGACTTCCGATACCGAATGGGGTCAGACGGCTGCCGGCCATGGCAGGCAGAGGAGACAGGAACAGACAAGCAGCGACCGCTGCACAAGACTAGGCAGTCAGCAAAGCAGGGCAGGGTCAGGTCCAATCCACGATCAGGGCAGGCGGCTAGGCAAAGTAAGGTCAGGTCCAATCCAAGATCAGGGCAGGCGGCTAGGCAAAACAAGGTCAGGTTCAATCCAAGATCAGGGCAGGTGGCTAGGCAAAGCAAGTTTAGGTCCAATCCAAGATCAGGGCAGGGGGCTAGGCAAAGCAAGGTCAGGTCCAACCCAAGATCAGGGCAGGCGGCTAGGCAAAGCAAGGTCAGGTCCAATCCAAGATCAGGGCAGGCGGCTAGGCAAGCAAGGTCAGGTCCAATCCAAGAGCATGGCAGGTGGCTAGGCAAAGCAAGGTCAGGTCCAATCCAAGATCAGGGCAGGTGGCTAGGCAAAGCAAGGTCAGGTCCAATCCAAGATCAGGGCAAACAATCAGGTAGAGAGAAACACAATCCAACGCACCAGACTTCTAAACAGAAAGAAGCTGAAGCAAAGATGATGGTACAGTCCTGCTGTTCAGTAGGCCTCCCATCAGAGGATCCCGGTACCAGCTGCGAGGCGAGGGATCTCACTGGGCACGCCCGTGAGGAAACTAATCAATATGGCTGCCTCCCTGATGAGCCCTCCAAGATGGCTGCTTCTCAGACGATCCTCCCAAGATGGTTGCCTCTCAGATGATCCTCCCAAGATGGCCACCACCAGGAGTACAAGGTAGAGGTGTAACACTACGATACAAATTACAGCGACCTACAGTATACAGAATCTGTGAGAAAGTGTGCAAAACCTTTTTAGACAACCAAGCAAACCAAATAAATAGTAATGAATGCACACTCCTATTTAACACTAAAATAGTGTATTGGTGGGATTATTTCTTTTTCTTTTTTTTATAATATGAAGGCAATATTAGTTCTCTTAGGGGTGTAGGTTTTTCAATGTGGTCTGTTTTAGTACAGGCCTCATTTTATGTAGTGAGATCTAGGGGCCTGTTTACTAAGCCGCACTGTAGGCGCATTAGTGTATTTAGCGTGTGCTAAAAACACTAGTGCGCCTTAGTAAACAGGGTCCTTAGTCAGTAATAACTGGGATTAACAGTAATATAGCATATTATTATTATTATTTGATACATTTGTATCCCATCTATTTGCAGGTGTTAATGTAGTAGAATAGGTTCATGTAAGGTAGATATATTAGGGAAACTTAGGAAGGAAGAGGGAAGTTGGGGTGTGTCCATTACGATTTTTGGTTTTGTTGTGTTGCAGGTGCTCAGGCTTTTATGTTGGGTCGGTGGGATATGCCTTTCTTAACGGTAGCCCATGTAGAAAATATCCCCTACCTACTACCCTTAGACTTTGCTTTATAACATTTCCTCCAGAGCAGTCTGTTAAAATATTTGTAACCTCTATCATGCATTAACAATTCAAGTATCCTTATTGGTCTTAAAACCTCTAACATATACAGTAGATAGAGATAGATATTTTCATTAACCAATTATAGTAATCCACACTGTAGGCTAAAGTAAGCTGTCAGAATTTTGTTATTGTCTATTCTTGAAAATGTAGATTAAGAATGTAATTAGGCTGGCATTTTTAAAAATGTAATAACATTTGCATAGAACTGTAATGATCTTCTACCCCGTTGTTAGAGTGAGAAACCCATTATTGTCTTCATTCCATCCAAATAAACCAACTGCCAAAATGGATAATGCAAATTTAACTTTGAATCTATTGTATTTCAATTGAAATGTATTGTAAATACATTCAGGATGGATACAATGCATTGTTTTCCTACAGCTGGATGGGCTTTTGCAGAAATCTCACTGCTGTGTTTGTGGATATAGTTCCAAATGTTTTGGCAGGGATGTGTTTATTTCTATAATGGAAAATATAGCTATCCATTAGTCTGGAGTAAGGAATTAGTTTAGTAGCAGTAACATGATATGTTGTGAGCCAAATTTAACCTTAGGACAAAAATGGAGTGATGAACAAGTCAAGTGTGTTTTCACCATTTTGAAAAAGCATATCTTTCCTGGGAGGATTCAATTTGCTGCAAAATATGGAAGGAAACATTCCACAGAAAAGAATGTGCAGCAAATTTTCTACCAAAAAAATTGTATAACTTGCCCAAGGCTTCAAATTTAAGTTTTAAGAACTTAACACATGGGGTAAATATCATAGTGCTTAATGTTGCTGTTTTATTTTGTTTTTGTGTTTTGTTGTTGTTGTTGTTGTTTTGGAAGACCTATAATATGACGAAAGACTATCAGCTAGCCTGTATGAATCACTTATTAGAAACCACTACTTCTATGTTAAATTTGGAAGAAAATGCAGCAGCTGTCAACAAAAATGATATTATACTTTAAGTGAAAATGAGATGACTATAGAATAACACAAAGATTACAACAAGATTTCAAGACAAAAGATCAAAGAAACAAAATATACGGTGTGGGAATACAGGTAAAGAGGAAAGAAGATCTCAACAAAAGATATAAAATAGAAGAAATTATGTAGAGTCCTTTTACTAAGCAGTAGTAAAAAGTGGGCGCTTGTTTTTGGCATGCACTGGGTCATTTTTTACCGTGATTGGGAAAAAGGCTTTTTAAAATGGGGGGCAGTAAGTGACCGTATGCTAAAATTAAAAGCAGCGTGTGGCTATTTAATTCCTGAGCCCTTACCGCCACCCATTGACCTAGTGGTAAGGGCTCACATGCTACACACGGAATACTCATACAGCGTGCCCCAATGTGGCTGCTGATTACCACTGGGAATGCCCCCCATGGAAGAAAATCAAAAAATATTTTCTTCCTTGGAAAACAGTGTGCGCCAATTTCAAAATTACCACTGGGTGGGTGCGCTAACCGGGCAGTAGTGTCGATTTGGCATGTGCCATACATGTGGTAACCCTACTGCCGCTTTGAAAAAAGGGCCTATTAGTCTTTGGGAAAAGATATTGAAAGGCAGTAAAAACTCTCACGGAAACCAGCCTACCTAGAATGCCTCATAAAAGTCTTTGAACCCTTGCCCTTTTCCACCTTCTACTGTCTAAAAAGTTCAGTTCAAATTGCATTAAAATATATCTACAGATAGAAGGGTGATTTATAACAGTATGATAATGCTGTTAATGAGTGTTATTTACTGAAGACATATTAGGCCAGATTCTATATATGGCGCCTGAAAAATCCTTGCGGTTAAATAATACACCTAGGCTTATTGTAGGGGTACTTGCATCAGATAACAGAAAATCACTTAGGGGTCCTTTTACTAAGAAGTGCAGAAAAATGACTTGCACTAGTGTAGGCGCATGTATTGGATACACGCAGGTCCATTTTTCAGCATGCCTGTAAAAAAGGCATTTTTGGGCCGAAAATGGACATGCGGCAAAAAACAAAATTGGCACGTGTCCATTTTGGGTCTGAGAAATTACCGCCAGCTGTTGACTTAGCGGTAAGGTCTCTCATGTTAACCGTGCGGTAATCACCTACGCGCATAAGGTCTCACAGGATAAATGGGCGGTAATCGTCAGCACGCGTACACTGCCGACTACTGCCCGGTTAGCACCACGTGTGGAAAATAAAAAATATTTTCCAGCGTGCGTATCAGATGCACGTAAAAAATGAAATTATTGCCTCAGCCATGCAGTAGCCGGATGGTAGTTCCAAACTGGGGCACATTGGATGCGCGTAGGCACCCACGCAGCTTAGTAAAAGGGCCCCTTAATTAGTAATCACTCTGGACTTCTGATCAGTACTTCTTATGTGGCCCTAAGCTCTGCTGACAGGCTGTACCAATATAAGTACATAAGCACATAAGTAATGCCACACTGGGAAAAGACAAAGGGCCATTGGGCCCAGCATCCTGTCCACGACAGCGGCCAATCCAGGGCCAAGGGCACCTGGCAAGCTTCCCAAATGTACAAACATTCTATACATGTTATTCCTGGAATTGTGGATTTTTCCCAAGTCCATTTAGAAGTGATTTATGGACTTGTGCTTTAAGAAACCGTCTAACCCCTTTTTAAACTCTGACAAGCTAACCGCCTTCACCACGTTCTCCGGCAACGAATTCCAGAGTTTAATTATGCGTTGGATGAAGAAACATTTTGTCCGATTTGTTTTAAATTTACTACACTGTAGTTTCATCGCATGCTCCCTAGTCCTAGTATTTTTGGAAAGCGTGAACAGATGCTTCACATCCACCTGTTCCATTCCACTCATTATTTTATATACCTCTATCATGTCTCCCTTCAGCCGTCTCTTCTCCAAGCTGAAAAGCCCTAGCCTCCATAGTCTTTCTTCATAGGGAAGTCGTCCCATCCCCGCTATCATTTTAGTCGCCCTTCGCTGCACCTTTTCCAATTCTACTATATCTTTCTTGAGATGCGGCGACCAGAATTGAATACAGTACTCAAGGTGCAGTCGCACCATTGAGCGATACAACGGCATTATAACATCCTCACACCTGTAATAATGCAAAAATGCAAATATATTATTTATTATAGATATAAAAATAGCAATATGGCAAAATGCAAAGCAAGTTACAAAACTCTGTATACTACCAAAATAAGCTATGTCCTATGTACTGAGTATTACACAAAAATACTATCTTGAGAAGATTATGAGAATTACACTCCTATAATATATCCTGAGAACATTACACACTTAGCAGCAGAATAAGGCTGAAGACCACAGGTCCTGTTATAACCAATCGGTTACAGGCAACCACCATAAACTAGCTACCCCTGAACTATAGGAAGGAAATCCTGCTTCTCTCACCCTTCTCAGCAGGTAGATTCCAGACTTCAGGCGATGAATTGGATTCCTTGTTTTAGACTCTAGCAGAGTATCTAGCGAGTCTATCCCTGTTCAGGAATAAAGTCCAAGCCTAAATTTAATAGAATGGGTTTAAATTTCTGCGCGGTATATAGAATACACCGAGCACCTGTCCATGTGACCACATTTTGCCGCAACCATTTAGGCCATGTTTTACTTGCCATAAATACCGGTACGTAGATTTAGGCACAGAGGGCTATATTTTACAACAGTGCACATATATTTTGGAATGCTCAGGAAATGCCCATTTCCCCACCTACAACCACGCCCCTTTTTGGCTGTGAATATTAGAACTTAGGCACTCTGCATTACAGAATATACACTTAGCGAGTTGTGTGTATAAATTCTAGTTATTGCCAATTAGTGCTTATTATTGCTTAAGTGTTGTTATCAATGTTGATTAGCTTGTTAAGCCAATTACATGTGTTACATGTGTTATTATAGAATACGCTTGGATTTTGGCTCAGAACACTAGGCACGATATATAGAATCCGGGGGATTTTGTGCAAAGGGCACTATGATAGAAAATGCACTATCAGGCACCTGGAATCAAAATGGCAACTCTGACCCCCCCTAGCAGTAGTCTCTTGGTAGTATTACTTGGGACCAAGCTGCTAAATATGGAGTGTGTGCCTTTATTTATTATTATTATTGAAATTTGTATCCCAGATTATACCAAGTATGTTTGAGTTCAATGTGACTTTCAGAAAATATTACCCAAAACATGCAGCAAATCGTTGTACTGACACTCCTACTTTTTTCTTTTTAAATAAAGGAGGAAAAAGACCTCATACAACTGTGGCAAACAACTGCACAGAGAATCGGATCACTGAATCAGTGAATCCACACACACATAGTTAAAAAAGTTAATCTTCAGTCAAAAAACCTCCAATTTAATGTTGCTAAATTGTGCAATCAAAAATTGAAGTGTGCAAACAAAATAAAGCAAAGAGCTGTCGCATCAAAATCAATCTTTATCACATTAGTGTCATGCAAATACAGTCACAAAACATGAGCACTTATCTTAATGGTGCTGTATCCCAATCACCGATCGCTCAGTCTTGGCAGGATACCAAACAACAATGTGGTCCCCATGGACCTGTTTCACTCCAGCTTATTCTGGAGACCTCACTGTGCCCTAAATTAGCCGGAAGTTTCTCCACTGAGTGTGCTAAAAATACTAGTTCACCTTAGCTAATAGAGCCCCTAATATTAGAGTTCCGTTATAACATACAAACAATTGAACAATGTTCAGAATTTGTAAAAGGAAGAATAATTGTAAAGGTTACAATGCATTGAAAAAATATATATATATGTATGTATGTATACATATATCAATGCATATTCCATAGCAAGGCACATAACCTAATTAGTTAACAAGCCAATCTGCACTAATTGCCAATTAACAAGCAATTAATGACAATAATCGGCATGGGTGTGGAATGCGCGGGTCATGGGCATTTCTAAAATCTATGCCCATTGTTATAGAATACACCTGGTCTGCAACTAATTTCGGCATTGGCATTTACATCAGGTTTTATTTGGTGTAACTGTTCACGACTAAATGTAGTCATGCGTACCGGTGCTCAGCATCATCAATAAATTGCATAGAAATTTAGGCATACTTTATAGAATGCACTTAGGTGAATTTCTTTTCGGTGCCAAATTTTAAGGTGTGATATATGTGAATCTAGTCCTTGGTGCCTAGATATGTAAATCTGAAGAGTGAACTGATTTAAAATTACATTCTTACAGGGGTCCTTATACAAAGGCATGCTAGTGTTTTTAGTGCATGCTTAAAATAAGCATGCATTAAATGCTAGAAATGCCCATATATTGCTATGGGTGTCTCTAGCATTTAGCATGCACTGATCATTAGCATGTGCTAAAAATGCTACCACGCCTTTGTAAAAGACCCCCACTGTTTGGGAAGTGAAGTCTTAGATAATTTCTCGCTTCACATGTGGCACTGCATAATGGGAAATTGATTAGAGGTTGGCAGTTTAACCCCTAGCAGTAGCAACATAAGATTACCGCTAGGGGTCAGAGTTACTATTTTGATCCCAGGCATTCAACAGAGCTTGCTCCTATTCACCTACTAGAAACCAATGAGAACCCCTTGGTAAGAGCCAAGGATCTAGGGGATGGAGGGGACAAGGTTTTGCTTGGTCCTAAAGGTCCACAGAAGGTAAGGTATAGCTTAATTCAAGGAAGGATCAGGGATGGGAGTATGGCTTGATTTGGGAGGGGTTTGGGGGTCAGTTGGGGTGGTATTGGCTTTAGTACCTGCCTCTTGTTTTTCTTGGGGGGAGAGGGAAATCAAGGAAGTGCCTTGACACTCTCACTAGTCAATTTTAGAGACAGTGAGCCAACCTTGGCCTGGGGTTCTGCTATTTTGTTGCTGTAGCCAGGAATCCACAATATTTTTGATTGCAACAACACAAAGATATGAGCTCTAGAAGCTTGCTTTTTTGTTTGTTTTGTCTAACTCGCTGCTCTAGCTGGATGTGACAGCAAATGCATGTATATTTATTGAAATTCTAGCCAGGCGTTTTACAAAAGTTCCATGTTTGGCAGAGCCTTTTGCAAAATAGAGGGTGGAACTGAGCATGTTCTGACCTGGACATTTCAATTTCCTTCTCAATGACCTATATACAATGGGCTTTCACCTCTCTTAGACAGGAGTTTTAAATCTTTTGAATATTGACTTCTTAGATTTTAAGTTTCATTGTGCAAGAACGACTACACTTTGGAATATATAAACACTGAAATGTAAACAACCTTAAATTGGCATGCACCAATCTCTCTGTACAGACATAATGATATACACAGAACAGTAAAGTATTACATTAAAGAAACATGCACTATGAAGATACAAAAAAAATGTTTGCATTCATTTATTTTATCCTTCTAGTATTGTTAGGGCTCAGACTCATTCCTGTCTAATATTTTCTCTCTGTAGTTAAAGATAACTTCCCAAAAGGTTTTGCTACATTGCCAAGGTGATACATTTTTAATGGAACAATGTAGCAGAATACACAATGGTATTTTATGGGATGCATTACTTCATTTATTCACCTTTGTTCTACAAGGAATGGTTTAATAGAAACGTGGACCTCAAGTTTCTAATAACTTTCAAGGTTGAACCGATGTTAAATGGCTGGTTCACCACAGGAGAACAATCTGTGATTACTCCAGGAGCCCTCTCAGGTGGAAGTGAACGTATTTGGCTGAAATCCCTGCCAACCTGTCACAGGAGCAGCAGCGCTGAGAGAGGTCACGGTGATTATGTTAATGAAGTAGTTTTATTGAATTGGGAGGTGGAAAGGACTTAAAGATGGAACTTGGGAATTTGAAAGAAAGAGGCATGATGTGAAATATCGGTGAACTTTGGGGGCTTCCTTCCTACAAGAATACAATTATTTTCAAAAACTTGTTTTTCATCAATATAGAAATCTTTTTTTTCAAACGCTGTTATTGCATTACCTTTTTTTTGTAGCTTTTTCATCTAAATAACAGCTGTTATAATGTTTTTTTTTCTATTTGCTTTTATGAGGCTGTCAGATGTTGTTACCTATCTTTCCAAATGTATGTTCACAGTAAGTCACAATTCAGATGCAGTGAGTACTCCCTTGCTCCAGAAGATATAATCTAAAGTACCTATGTAGTATAATACAATAGCACATTCTCACTCTGTTTTACCAGGAGCTACTTCCCACAGGATTCACTAAGAGGTTCTTTTACAAAAGTGTGTTTAGCAGTTAACACAAGTGAATTAGCATACACTGTAACCACACAAGTATGATATCTGCTACTATGGTGGCATCACAGCATGTGCTAATGTGTATTAACTGCAGGTTGTGTTAGGGGATGGGAAGAGGGAGGATTATGGGGAAAGAATGAATGTGGAGTGCATACTGCAGTTAGCACATGATACTTACCTAGGAGATGCCAGCTCTGTGGGTGTTTCAGTACCCCTAATACTGAGAAAGGTCCTTGACTGTATCCAGAGAAGGAAATGTTCCCGTTGTGTTTAGCACCCCCAATTATTTTGAAAAGTTGACTCTCATGCAGGTAAGTGCATCTGC
Organism: Microcaecilia unicolor; assembly: GCF_901765095.1. NCBI lineage: Eukaryota > Metazoa > Chordata > Amphibia > Gymnophiona > Siphonopidae > Microcaecilia > Microcaecilia unicolor. Next base: position 156,180,235 of record NC_044039.1, on the reverse strand, counting down.
ACTAATTGCAAACCATCTTAATGCATGAGAAAGTACATTTCAGTGTGGTAACTGCAAAGGATGCACTAGCCATGCCCCCCCCCCCCCCAAACATTACCCCACAGCTTTTGCACTTCCAGCATATCAATGTTTGTGGTTATTTATTTATTTATTTATTTTAGTACATTTATACCCCACATTATCTCACAACAGTGGGCTCAATGTGGTTTACACTATTACAAATGTTTACAATTCAGGGAGGGTACAGATACAATGAAGCCAAAGGAAGGGGTAACAACATGTGGATAAGACAGGGGTGCATGTCGAGGTAGGTGCAGTCGCGGGACAGGTGGGTACGGCTGATGTGAGGAAGGCTAGGATTTAGTAGTGACAGTGTGATAAGCATTCTTGAATAAAGCATGGTAAGTGTAAAAACTGAATGCAGTTCAGTTAAAGGGCCCCTACATTTCATATACTCATCATGGCAATGTCCAATAGCTGACCCACATCTACAAACATCCACAAGGCACCATAAAATATTATTCCTAGTCTCAAAATCTATGATATTATCATAGGTTCTCTTTTACTAAGATGTGCTGAGAAATAGGCTTAGTATGTTTTAATGCAGGACTTTCCCATGCTTTAAATCCATTTCTAATATGTCCCTAAATAGTGTTGTTTTTTTTAAAGATCCATTATCACATGAGATCTGCAAAAATATTAATGAGGGATCAGTTACTGTCTCCTATTTAGGAGGCGGTAAGCACTATTCACTATAAGCTGAGTTGGAGTCCTCCACCTGCAGACCTGCCAGTGGGGGTGCTGTTTCACTTCAACATTTTCAATAGTGAGGGACAGGCAAGCTCCTGCCTGTCCTTAGCTATTGAGAAGACGATATTGAAGCACCACCCTCACTGGCAGCAATGCAGTTGGAGGACTCCTACTCAGCTTAGAGGGATCAGTGGCAATAAACGCTCCTTCATTAATCCTGTATTATTCACTAGCAGATGATCAAAAGGCCCCGCTGTTCCAAACAGCGCTCTAAAATATAGCGCTGGAACAGCGCGGGGCATTATTGGACCCATGATCAGAGATAATGACATACAAATCTTAAGCATGCAATACTGTCTGATCATGGGGTAGAAGTGCGAGAGGATTGTGCCTGAGCGAATCCTCTCGCACTTGTTTGACAGGTCTGGGCCTGGAGGTCCATGGGACCACCAGATCCCAACTACCACTGCCCCGAGCAAGGCAAAACAGGGGCTGGATATCCAGCGGACCTTTGGTCCCCCTGACCTCCCCCCAACACAGGTTCAAAAGGGGCTAGAGATCCAAGGGGGTCTCTAGCCCCCCCCCCAAACACCCCTAGCATTTCTAAGAAGTCCCTGGTGGCCCAGTGGTTGACCGAACGCCCCCTCCAGCGACAGGGGGCTGGAGGTCTGGCGGACCTCTGATCCCCCGACCCCTCTGACACAGGTTTTGGGGGGGCTGGAGATCCGGTGGGTCTCCAATCCTCCCAGCATTAGCAAGAAGTTCCTGGTGGTCCAGAGGGTCGCTGTCACTCCCCCTTCCCCTACCTTGAGTTGGAGGAGGGAGATGGCCTCCCTCCTCTTCCTTCAATGCTGCCTGCAAAATGGCAGTGCTCAGCCCTGCCCAGTGTATCCTGGGATGTGCTTGGTAGGGCTTCACACCATATAAGGAAGATTCTCCCTTATAGGGTGTGAAGCCCCGTCCAGCACATTCCAGGATACACTGGACAGGGTTTAGCACCACCATTTTGCAGGCGGCGTTGAAGGAAGAGGAGGGAGGCAGGCCACCTCCCTCCTCCAACTCAAGGTAGGGGGAGGGGGAGTGACAGCGGCCCTCTGGACCACCAGGAACTTCTTGCTAATGCGGGGGGGGGGGGGGGTAGAGACCCACCAGATCACCAGCTCTCCCTGAACCTGTGTCGGGGGGGGGGGGTCAGGGGGACCAGAGATCCGCCGGACCACCTGCTCCCTGTCACTGAGGGGGGGTCGTCGGTTCCTGGGGGGGGGGATGCTGCATTGGGGGGAATGGGGGCCAACTAGCATGCAAATGCATGGTGGACAGAGCTCACCTTTCCTCCCCAATGATCAGAAAACCCTAACGCCAACTTCAAGCTGACGTAGGGTTTGCAGTGGCCAGTGAGCCAATCTGGCGCACTGGTCACTGATCATTGGGGATGAATAGGTTTAGCATGCATTTGCATGCTATTTGTGCTAAGAGCCCTATTTTGCACGCATTTGCATTCAGAGCCTTCAAGCATGTTGTTTCTCACACTCGGGGTTCTGATCATGAAAATTAGAGCAGAGTGCTCTGCAAGGCTAAACAGTGTTAAAGAGCAGTACAATAAAGTTTACAAAAGACAATGTCATTAAAACATCATTAGTAATCTTATACACAAAACACATCAACTTAGGGGGACAGTAATTACACAATATCAATACCTTTAGAAATACAGGTGCAGCTTAGATTTAGACACTAACAACAAACATGTCTAAAAGTTAATATTTTAGTCAATTATATGTGTATGTAGCCATGTGTGTATATAAATGAACTCTTATAAAATGCCAACCACTGTAAAAGTAGGCACTTTTTTGTATGGTTTATACTTGCATGGTTGGTATGGACCACTGTGCAGGAGTCCACCTATGTTCACATTTTCAATAGAAAGGGACAGGCAGGAACATAATGGAGGACAACTGCATGGTAAGGACATAAGCAGAATTTGGGCTGGGTATAAGTACATAGTATAAGACTATGGGGCCCTTTTCCATAGTGGCAGTAAGACCAATGTGGGCTTACCACTCTTCCGGGACTACCGCTGGCCCAACGCGACTGCTGGCAGTAGTTCTGCCCTGAGCGTGCACCATTTCTGGGGGAAAAAGAAAAGCCCTGGAAGTGGCTTGCACGGCAATAACCTGGCAGTAATTGGGCATCGCTGCATGCTGCCTGGTTACTGCCAGGTTAGCGCGGGAGCCATTATTGCCACCTCAATGGGTGGCGGTAAGGGCGCCCTGCCACATGCATGGCTGCCGAGAGACTGGGCCGGGCCCAGGGCAAGGCCGCCCCCAGGTCTCCCCCAGCCCCCTCCCCGAGGTCGCTGCCACCGCTCCCCCTCCCCCCACCCCCCTCCGTCCACCACCGGGCGGGGCCCCCTGCATTGAAATCACAGCGCCTCTCACCTCCGTGTGAAAGTGCTGCAGGCAGCAGCAGATCACCTCCCTTCGGGCCTCCTTCCCTCCCTGTGTCCCGCCCTCGCGGAAGTTACGTCAGACAAGGGTGGGACACAGGGGGGGAAAGAGGCCCGAAGGGAGGTGATCTGCTGCTGCCTGTAGTGCTTTCACAGGGAGGTGAGAGGCGCTGTGATTTTAATTCCGGGTTCCCGGCCCAGTGGCAGACGGTCGACGACAGAGGGCGGATGGGACTGTGGTGCCAGGCCTCCCTTGGAGGCCCTGGCCCAGGGAATTTTGTCCCCCCTGCCCCCCCCCCTCACCGGCCCTGGCTACATGGCCATGTGGAAAGAGTTCTCATACCGCGTGGCCATGTGTGCTAGGGGATTTTTTACCCACTGAGGTAAAAAGGGCCCTGGCACGCGGGAAAAACTGCCTCTGCTTCTCGTGCAGGACCCTTTTTCCCGCAGTTTGGTACAAGGACACCTATGATTTACATACAATCTTGCTACCACACCAGAAAAGGGATCATGCCTTGAAACAAGGCATATTTTCAGCCTCTTATATGCTAGGGGTACTTTTACTAAGCTGCAGCAAAAGGGGGTGTTCTTGACACATGCTGAGGCCCCCTTTTACTGCAGCGGTTAAAAGGCGTTTTTTAAAAAAGAAATGGCGGTGTGGGAAGTGAAGGACTTGCCGCGTGGCCATTTCATGGTGGGGAGGGGAGCACTTACCTCCACCCATTGAGGGCTCCTGCGCTAACCGAGCGATAACTGGACAGTGTGCAGCATGACCGATTACCACCAGGTAAACACTGGCATTGTACACGCACTGATGATTATCACCTGGTTAACGCATGAGACCTTACTGCTAAGTGAATGGGTGGTGGTAAGGTCTCAGGCACAAAATGGATGCGCGTCAATTTTCATTTTGCCACACATCCATTTTTGCCCCCCCCCCCCCTCAAAAAAAAGAGGCCTTGCGTCTAGCACACTCATCTACAACAGCACAGGCCATTTTTCATCGCACCTTAGTAAAAGGACCCCTAAGTGTTGCTAAATATCAATGGAAATCCCCGCACAAGTGATTTAACTAGCCAGGAGCTGTTTCTGTTTTCACTTTGACAGTTATGATTTCTCTTTACAAAGCTGATAAGGAAGATCCCAACTCATAGACCCTGAAAGCTTTTCTAGCTTGGCATTTTTTCGCTGAAGAGAATACAGGGAAAGATATAATCAGGCTATGGTTTAAGTGTCTTACTGTTCATTTCCTGGATTCATGTCCTAGCATAATACCGATGTAAGGAGTAGCAAAATTGCTGTGTATGGTTCAGATGACAGTGATACTTTGTATGATAAAAGGGCAATGATCTGGGAGCCCTTTTACAAAGTGGTGGTAAGCCCACTGCGTGCTTACTGTGCGCCAATCTGGAGCCACCGCCAGCCCAACACAGGTAATAGCAGCAGTTCCACCCCCAGCGTGCAGCATTTCCAGTGCCAGCAAAAATATTTGAAAAATATTTCCACAGGTGCTAACCCAGCGGTAATCAGGCAGCATCGTGTGCAACTCGGTTTCTGCTGGGTTAGTGTGGAAGCACTTACTGCCATCTTAATGGATGGCGGTAAGTGCTCCCCCCCCCCCCCCTTACACATGGCCACAGGGTAAGTGAAATCTTACTGCATGACCATTTCTTTTTTTTTACCTTTTTACCCGCTGCGGTAAAAAAGGGCCTCAGTGAGCAGCATAAACAGCCCCATTGGAAGCGTAAGTTGCTTCTTGAGCCACATGGTTTGGACTTGATCTAAGATTCAATCGTTTTGGAAGATGGTGCTACATAATACATCTGTACAGTTGTCTCAGTAGATAAGGCTATCCCCTGCATTGTTATTTGATCACTATGGAATTTTGCTGCCCATCCTGCTGGGCATGCAGGGATTTCTTTGCCGTACAGTGTTAATGGGGAAAAAAGCAATTTTATTATCTTGAAGAGACTCCAGAACACCCACTTTCTCGACCTGGCAGATACAAATGATTACTCTACTTTCCATGGAACGACAAGCGATTGCAGATCTCTCCTCTGAACAGGGGATGAGGTTTCAACGTGTTTGGGAACATTTTGGGGAAATTGGATGGCAGAGGCGGGGCTGGTGGTTGGGAGGCGGGGTTAGTGCTGGGCAGACTTATACGGTCTGTGCCCTGAAAAAGACAGATACAAATCAAGGGGCTGGTGGTTGGGAGGTGGGGCTAGTGCTGGGCAGACTTATATGGTCTGTGCCCTGAAAATGACAGATACAAATCAAGGGACTGGTGGTTGGGAGGCGGGGCTAGTGCTGGGCAGACTTATACGGTCTGTGCCCTGAAAAAGACAGATACAAATCAAGGTAAGGTATACACAAAAAGTAGCACATATGAGTTATCTTGTTGGGCAGACTGGATGGACTGTGCAGGTCTTTTTCTGCCATCATCTACTATGTTACTATGAGGGGCATAATTGAACGCGAACGCCCATCTCCATGGGCGTCTATGTCCGAGAACGGGTATGTGAAGGGGTGGGACAGACCGTATTTTAAAAAAAAATGGGTGTCCATCTTTCGTTTCGAAAATACGGTTTGTACAGACCAAAATGCCATGGATTTAGTCGTTTGTGAGCTGGGCGTTTTTTTTTTTAGCGATAATGGAAAATAAAAACGCCCAGCTCAGAAACATCCTAATCCAAGCCATTTGGTCGTGGGAGGGGCCAGGATTCGTAGTACACTCGCTCCCCTGACATGCCAGGACACCAACTGGACACCCTAGAGGTTAGTGCGGTGGACTTCAGAAAACGCTCCCACATGCATAGCTCCCTTACCACGGGTGCTGAGCCCCCAACCCCCCTCCCCCAAAACCCACTACCCACAAATGTACAACACTACCATAGCTCTTAGGGGTGAATGGGGCACCTACATGTGGGTACAGTGGGTTTTGGAGGCTTCCCATTTACCAGCACATGTGTTACAGGTAGGGGGGATGGGCCTGGGTCTGCCTGCCTGAAGTGCACTGCGGTACCCACTAAAAGTGCTCCAGGGACCTGCATACACACAGGCCTCTAGGACTTGTTGCTGCTGTATAACCTTGGCACACCAGTTGACACCAGAAGACTAATCTCTTTGAAAAAGTCCTTTATTTGAATAAGTACGTTTACTCACAGTTAACTGCAGATCAGAGGTTGTGCCCCACTGGCAAAGAGTCTTCCTGGTACTGAGATTAGCAGTAGGTCAGAGCTGACAGAATGCTGTACAATGCCCTCTTTCAGCAACATTCAAGGGAAGAACTAAGTTCTGTAACGTGGCTAACACATGAAAGGGATCTAAAACAGGCTGACAAAAATGGCCACTACCTCATGGACTACCAAAAACAAAACAGGGCACACTCTGACCTAGTAAACCGGGGGGAAACCACCATGGGAGTAGAGCCTACCAACTACCAACATCGTGAGCATTTAACACAAGCTACTGGAATCACGGATCCCAAAACCCTACACCCACCACAATGCATTGCTGATGTGACTCTGCAGTGCGCATAACAGAAAAGGTGCCACACTCACCCGAGAGCCACATCAGAACCAGGGAAAGGCTGTCACAGGATAGAACACATTCTTCTGTCATGGAGGTGGGTACGGCATTTGAGGCTGGCATAGAGGCTGGAAAAAAAGTTTTTAAATTGGGTTTTTTTTGGTGGGAGGGGGTTAGTGACCACTGGGGGAGTCAGGGGAGGTGATCCCTGATTCCCTCTGGTGGTCATCTGGTCAGTTGGGGCACTTTTTTGGGACTTGGACCTGAAAAAAAGGGTCCAAATAAAGCGGACCAAATTCTCGTCCAAAACGCCCTTCTTGTTTCGATTATCAGCTAAAGAAGCCCATCTCTCCTCGGCCGATAACCACGCTCCAGTCCCACCTTCGTCACACCTCCGACATGCCCCTGTCAACTTTGTTCGCTCCTGCGACGGAGTGCAGTTGAAGACGACCAAAATCGGCTTTTGATTATACCGATTTGGTCGCACACGGGAGAAAGACGCCCATCTCCTGATTTGGGTCGAAATATGGGCTTCTTTCTCTTTCGAAAATAAGCTGGTATGTTACTATCCAGCTTATAATCGAAAGACAAAAACGACTATATTGCGACCTAAATCGGGAGATAGGCGTTTATCTCCCAAAAACGAATAACGCGGTATAATCGAAAGCCAAACTTGGACATTTTCAACTGCACTCCATCGCGGAAGCGTACAAAGTTGACGGGGGCGTGTCGGAGGCATGGTGAAGTTGGGACTGGGGCATGGTTATCACCCGAACAGAGATGGGCGCCTTTCGCCAATAATAGAAAAAAAGTATGCGTTTGTAGCTAGAATTTAGGGCACTTTTCCTGGACCCTGTTTTTTCACGAATAAGGCCCCAAAAAGTGCCATAAATGACCAGATTACCCCCAGAGGGAATCGGGGATGACCTCCCCTGACTCCCCCAGTGGTCACTAACCCCCTCCCACCACAAAAAAAATGATGTTTCACAACTTTTTATTTTCACCATCAAATGTCATACCCACCTCCCTGGCAGCAGTATGCAGGTCCCTGGAGCAGTTGTTAGGGGGTGCAGTGGACTTCAGGCAGGTGGACCCTAGACCCCCCCCCCCCCGTACCTGTTACAATTGTGCTGCTTAATGCTTATTAGTCGTCCAACCCCCCCAAACCCACTGTACCCACATGTAGGTGCCCCCCTTCACCCCTTAGGGCTATAGTAATGGTGTAGACTTGTGGACAGTGGGTTTTGAGGGGGATTTGGGGGGCTCAACACACAAGGGAAGGGTGCTATGCACCTGGGAGCTCTTTTACCTTTTTTTTTTTGTTTTTGTAAAAGTGCCCCCTAGGATGCCCGGTTGGTGTCCCTGGCATGTGAGGGGGACCAGTGCACTACGAATCCTGGCCCGTCCCACGAACAAATGCCTTGGATTTATTCGTTTTTGAGCTGGGTGCTTTCATTTTCCATTATCGCTGAAAAACAAAAACGTCCAGCTCACAAATTGTCGAATAAAACATGGACATCTATTTTTTGCGAAAATACGGTTCGGTCCGGCCCTTCACGGACCCGTTCTCGGAGTTAAACGCCCATGGAGATAGACGTTTTCGTTCGATTATGCCCCTCTATGTATCCACCAGCATTTGAGGGTGCCTTTCTGAAAAAGCAAATGTAGAGCCCAAAGGCTTCTATTGCATATATCATGGGACCTTGAGGTCCTATGATGTGGATTTATTTCAACGTTAACTATTTTAATTGCATGTCCATTCATGCTGCTTCCAAATAAATGTGCTCACTAAACTAATGAAAATTCATATATAACAAATTCACAAACACTTACCTCATCTTATAAAGAAGATTTTTAGCAGACGTCCAATTGCAACCCAGTGACATATCTTTCTCAGGAACCTTAAGTGCAGATTATTTCCATCTACCCACAACATCTCCATATGACAAGGTGCCTCGTTTCGTATCATCCTCAAGAGCCTTAAGTACAGAGTCTTTCTTTCTGCCCACAACAACATCTCCATATCAATGTTTTTAAAAGATGAAGGCTTAAAGCACACTAACAAGAGATCCCCTCTTAAGTATTGTCCTAAACGACAAAGGACGCCGATGCAACCTGAGGCACTGATGTGCCTCTTCAACATGATGGCATCCTATCACTGATGTACATGATGTCCTTCTTTCAAGAATGAACATAAGAACATAAGAGTAGCCATACTGGATCAGACCAGTGGTCCATCTAACCCAGTATCCTGTTTTCCAAACAGTGGCCAATCCAGGTCACAAGTACTTGGCAGAAACCCAATTAGTATCATTCCATGCTACCAATCACAGGCAAGCAGTTGCTTCCCTGCTTCCCCATGTCTCTCTCAATAGCAGACTATGGACTTTTCCTCCAGGAATTTGTCCAAACATTTTTAAAAACCAGTTACACTAGCTACAGTTACCACATCCTCCGGTAAAGAGTTCCAGAGCTTAACTTGTTATTGAGTGAAAAAATATTTCTCCTATTTGTTTTAAAAGTATTTCCATGTAACTTCAAGTGTCCCCTAGTCTTTGTACTTTTGGGACGAGTAAAAAATCGATTTACACTCATTCTACACCACTGAGGATTTTGTAGACCTCAATCATATCTCCCCTCATCTGTGTCTTTTCCAAGCTGAAGAGCCCTAACCTCTTTAGCCTTTCCTCATATGAGAGGAGTTCTACGCCCTTTATCGTTTTGGTTGCTCTTCTTTGAACCTTTCTAATTCTGCTATATCTTTTTTGAGATACTGCGACCAGAACTGAATGCAATACTCAAGGTGCGGATGCACCTTGGAGCAATACAAAGGCATTATAGTATTTTTGGTCTTATTAACCATCCCTTTCCTAATAATTCCTAGCATCTAGTTTGCTTTTTTGGCTGCCACCACACACTGAGCAGAAGATTTCAGTGTATTATCTACAACACCTAGATCTTTTTCTTGAGTGATGATCCACAACCTTGAATAGTTTTATATCATCTGCAAATTTAATCACCTCACTCGTTGTTATTTTTGAATAATGTCCACGCCTGATTTAGTGTCTTAACCTTTGCAGCCGATCCTTTTGTTTCTTTTTAACCATTTTCCTCATTTTATTATAGTCGCCCTTTCGAAAATTAAATGCAGCTACAGTAGATTTCCATTGCGGGTTCATCCCAGATAGTAGCTCAAACTTGATCATGCAATGATCACTATTTCCCAGTGGACTCAACACTGTCACCTCTCACACTATGCCCTGCATGCCACCAAGGACCACATCCAAAATGGCTCCCCCTTTTGTTGGTTCCTGGAGCAGCTGCTCCAAAAAGGCGTTAGTTATTATATCTAGAAATTTTATCTACCTTGCCCTGATGTAACATTTATCCAGTCAATATCCGGGTTATTGAAATCACCCATTATTATAGTGTTGCCCACTTTGCCATCTTTCCTAATCTCTGTAAACATTTTTTCATCCGTCTGTTCATTCTGTCCTGGCGGATGGTAGTACAGCCCTACAAGAATACTCCTTCCCTTCACACATGGAATTTCTATCCATAATGATTCCACGCTGCTATCTATCCACCCAGGGGCGTAGCCACGGGTGGGCCTGGATGGGCCTTGGCCCACCCACTTTGGGCTCAGGCCCCCCCAGCAACGGTGTACCTCAAGCCCAAACCGTGACTTTTCCCTTGCTGCTGCTCACCGTCACTTCCGCTTTCCCTCCTGCCAGCCACCCGCTGGCACGCCACAGGTTTTGTTCCCTCCCTGCTCCCTCCTGTCATCCATGTCGTCGGGCAGCTATGTGTTAGCTGCATCAGCAGAGCCGCACGGCGCCAGGGCCGTCCAAACACACGCTGCTACAAAATATGCTTCTTCTGCCGCGGTGCTGGCCCCGCCTCCTCTTCAGCTGTGAAGCCAGCTGGAAGGAAGGAGGCACGTAGCAGCTCGGCTCTGCTGCACTGCTGCAGACATGCATACAGAGTTAGATTGTGGCGCCACCCAATGGAGGTAGAAGGGGAGTGAGGGGAAAGAAGGCCTGCAGCGCGCTGGTGGGTCACGGGTGGCTGGGAGGTGGGAGAGAGCAAAAACTGCAGCAGTTGGCTGAGGGGGGAGAGGGGGAAAATGTGCAACATGTCAGCGGGTGGGAGGAGGGAGGGAGAGAAATAAACTTACAGCATGCTGGCAGGTTTTCTTGAGGGATCAAGGAGAGAGGGAGAGACAGGAGCACTTGGGATGAGGGTAGGGAATGAGAAAGGGGAGTGCTAGATAGGGTGGAGGAATAATTGTTCGATGTGGGGGGGAGAGGGATGGAGCGATGCTGCAAGGGGAAAGAGAGGGAGAATTGTTGGATAGGGGTGGGATTGGATGGGATGGGATGGGGAGAGGGATGGAAAGGCTGCATAGGAGTGGTAAAGGACCAGAGAGAAAAAAAAGTGTTGGACATGGAAGTGGAAGAAAAGGAGGGAGAGAAGAGAGGGGAAATGTTGAACATGGCATTGAGGTGAGGGGAAGGAAATATGGAGAGATGCTGTGTGGCTGGGGGGGGGGGGGGGGGGGGGTTATGAGATGTTAGACCAGGGGCTCAAGGCAGGGAGATGGAGAAAAGTTGGACATGAAGGTGGAGGAGAGGAAGGGAGAGATGCACAAGTGGGGGAGGGGAGAAAGAGGGAAGATGGATCCAGGGAGAGAAGATGGACAATGGATGGTAGGGAAGAGAAAGGGAAAAATGCTGAACAATGCAGGAGGAGAGGGGAGAGAGATGGGACAGGACGATGCTGGTGGTAAAAGGGATAGGGAGATATCAGGCTATGAGGGTGAGGATGGGAGAAAGAGGGAACAGATGCTGTGCTGGAAGGGTGGAGGGAGGGAGACACTGGGAATGGTGGAAAGCATGGGGGAGAGGCCCAGGGAGTGGAGATGGCAAGGAAATAAATGAGAGAACAGTGATTACAGAGGTAGAAATATGGTAATGGTGTGTAGATTGAAGATGGAAAGGAATGATAGGCTGGGAAGGAGAGAGATGGGGAATGGGAGAGCTAGTGGGTTAAAGGAAATGGAAATGTGATAGATATCTGAAGGAAAAGATTTAGAAAGAGGATGAAATTTGAGTGTACAGAAGCAGAAAAGAAAGAAAGAAAGGAAAGATCAATATTTCAGAGGCAGGTGCAGTGAGGAAATGGAATGACAGGAGAAAAAAAAACAAATGGACAGCCGCTTGAAGAATTAGCAGAAGACAGACAGGAAAGCGGGAAAGAGAAATTGAAACCAAAATGATGGAAAAATAAAATGTCCAGACAATAAAGGTAGAAAAATCACTTTATTTTGAATGTTTTAAATGGAATATGCTAGCTTTGGGAAATGTGCATAGTGGATGTCTTTTTATTGTGTTAAGTAGAAAAGGAAATGCGCTTTTGTTTTGTTTTGTTTTTTTCTCCAGTGTTGCAGTGCATGCTGAGGTTCCCAGTTCACTTTTGTGTACATATTTTTATTTCTAATTTGTGATCCCTTGTTCTGTAATTTGTGAGGGTCTGTCAGTGTGACTGTAATGGCAGATGAAGAGATTGGAGAGGAGAGGGAATTGGGGAAGGGGCTTCTTTATTTTCTGCCCTGGTCACCAGCATGGTTAACAACAGCCCTGACCCTTGCTGTAGCTAGTGGGGATCCCCAAGCCCTACCAGCTGGGGATCTCTTCCGAAGCTGGCCAGAGCTGCCTTCCACTGAGCTTGGCAGATGGGGGCAGCATCCTGGAGCCACTGACAACTAAGCATGTATGGGGTGCTGGCATCAGTGGCTCGAGGAATTGCTGCTGCCTGCTGGGTTTGGCGGAGAGGAGTTCTGGCCATCTCTAGTGGAGGTCCCCAGCTGACAGACATTGGGGATCCTCATCAGCTAAAGTATTTATATTTTGAGTTGGGGAAGTGCTGGGGGAGAGGGGGGAGAGAGAAAATGTTGTGCCCACCCACTTTGTGCTCAGGCCCACCCAAAATTGGTTGTCTGGCTACACCACTGGCGCAACCCCCCTCCAACTTGATCCTCTCTATCATTGCGATACAATTTGTACCCTGTTAACCCAGTGTCCCTTTGATTGTCCTCTTTCCACCAAGTCTCTGAGATGTCTATTATATCTACTTCATCATTTAGTGCTATATATTCTAACTCTCCCATCTTATTTTTAAGGCTTCTAGCATTTGTATACAGGCACTTCAAATTGTGTTTTTTTTCCCTTTGATCTACAAGCTGCTTAGAAGTTGAATGGGATAATATTTTTTATTATCCTTTATCCTGCTCTTTCATTAAGCACACCTGGCTTACTTTCAGCATTGTTGAAACCTCTCTACTGGAATTCCCTAAATGTCCTATTTCAATAGTATCCTTCATGGATACTCCACACCGAACCATGCACTCCTAGGCGACTGCCAACTTTCCATATAAAATACCTATTCATATGATGGTATTCCATTCCATTATATCTTTCAACTCCCACTCAGATGTAGATTTCAGATTAAAAATCCGGTACTGTTCACGTTCCACCATTTTCTGCTCTCTGTTACCCCCTAGTGGAAAATGCTGTATTTGTTCAATAATAAACCATTCACTTTGTGAAAAAGTATGGTTGTTATTAGTGCTACTACTTATCATTTCTATAGCCCTACTAGACATACGTAGCACTGTACACTAGAACATGTAAGAGACAGTCCCTGCTCGACAGAGCTTACAATTTTGTACCACAGGGGCTGTAATAGTCTGGGTAGTTAATTGACTACAGTGTTCTGTCAGTAAAGTTTTTATTTTCCTGGTGGTACATCCCACATAAAATCTATGACAGGACAGGACAAAAAATAATATATACCACATATTACTGAAATCGCACACCACATCATCGCATGTGGTGTGCGATTTCAGTATAATACTGCTTCTCAGTAAAAGGATGAAGCCACTCCAACCTGGTTTTTGTAGTACTGTAAAAAAAACACAATTTCTACATAGAGTATGAACACCTATATAAGCCAAAGCACTCGACTGCATATGAGTTCTTACTACCTAGTTTTTAATAGTAATGTCCCTAGGAAAACCCATACATGGGCCCACTTGAAATACAGGATAAAGTTGAAGTAGATGCCAATGTCAGTATAATATCTTTGCTACTCATGAAGATAATACAGAATTTGTAGTTTCCTTTTGAGTAGGATGTAACAATAAATCACGGTTGGCATATAAAGCTCTATAATATGCTTTTTTAATTACTGTCTTTAGGCAGTCAGGCCTAATAAATTTTCAAAGAGACCAATTTAGGAACATGACTTTTACAGTTAGGAGTATCAATCCTTTGAATATTGGGCCCATTTTCTTCATTTTTCATATCACTTGAATAAGCATAGTATTAGGGCTATCTCGAGAGCTGTGCAGGCAGTGTGGCCACCCAAGGTGCATGATAGATAAGGTGCAAAAATCAGTCTTCATCCATTGTCTTCACTGCGGTGACCATGGTACAATGGAGGTGATAGGGGGTATGTCGCACAGGGTGAGATTCCAGCTCAGGATGCTTTTGCATAGTATGTATAATAACAATATGACAGTCCAGTCCAGGTGAGATACAGCAGCAGGGAAGGGAATAGATGGAAATGATGGATTTGAAGAGAAAGAAAAATGGAAGAACGTTGAATGTGAAAGATGGGTATAGGGCAGGAAATGAAGAAGAAAGGAGGAGAGAAAAGAAATAGTGACTAAACAGGAGGCTCTGGAAACAGATTCAGAGCATAGGCAAAGGGAAGCAGAACTAGAGACAGGGAACAAGATTAGAAAAAAATTCACCAGACAACAAAGGTAAAAAAAATATGATTTTATTTTCAGGGTAGTAATTGAAACATGCCAGTTTTGAGAATTTATACCTGCTGTCTATGTTTTGCACTGTACAAGTGTAAATGTGAGGTGGATACTTTCTATGATTACTCATGTGATTAAAAATTTTAATTGTGATTAATCGTGTGATTAAAATGTTTAATCAATGTGCAGCCCTATATAAAACATGTTTATATTCTCTTTAGCGTATTCATGAAACAAGATCATTCACATGGGCATGCAATGGGTGGCTCTACCAGATATGCATGTAACTCATTGAATACTGTAAGTTATGTGGGGATGTGGTGCCACATAGCCACAAATACGCTAGCTATTGACATGGTATACGGAATTGTGACTACATGTTTGCGTGTAAGTGGTTCCTTATTCCCATATTCTATAATGGCACTTATTTGATTTTTGGTGCTAATGGCACCCCATTGGCACCCTTTACTGAATTGCCCCCCTAGATTGTGAGACCTCCAGAGATAGGGAAATACCTACTGTACTATATTTCGTCAAAAATGCCTGCTTCAGGAGTCTTGCTATTTAATCTGGAGAATAAAACCATCCAAAAGATCAACGTGCCAAATGGTGTTGAAGTAAGCTGGTCTTAAAAAAGACCTTTATATAATCCACTGTAGGAGAAAATCTCAATAGTACGCTCAAAGTAGTGGCAAAGAACTTTGTGGAGAATTCTGACTTTAAGGGGATATATTATGTCAAACCTCTTGGGTACTAAAAATTTTGACATCAATATTCAAAGGTACTTATGTGGTCCATGGTGGCATTAGCTGCACAAGGGGAAAAGTTATCAATGTGAGCTGCCATTAAGGCAGGTTATTATACCACAAGTTGGGTTCTTTTAGCACATGGTCTCATTGCATAAAATGCGATACTGTGCTAAAATAACATGACATGTGGTAAAATAACCTGATTTCACAGTAGCTCACATTGATAACTTCCCCTCTAAGGGATCCTTTTACTAAGGTGTGCTGAAAAATGGCCTGCAGTAGTGTAGGTGCGTGTTTTGGACGCATGCAGATCCATTTTTTAGCGCACCTGTAAAAATGCCATTGTTTTTCTTTTGACTGAAAATGGACGTGTGGCAAAATGGAAAATTGACGCGCATCCATTTTGGGTCTGAGACCTTACCACCAGCAATTGACTTAGCGGTAAGGTCTCACACATTAACAGGGCGGTAATGGTCTACGCGCGTCAAATACCTTTTACTACCCGATAGCGCCGCATGCCAGAAAATAAAAAGTATTTTCTGGCGCGCATAGTGGATGCTTGTCAAAAATGAAATTACCACCCTGGCCACATGGTAGCTGGGCGGTAACTCAGAACTGGCACGCATTGGGCATGCATAGGCACCTATGCGGCTTAGTAAAAGAGCCCCTAAGTGCTTTTAAAAAATTAGACTGGTAGAAAGTATACCCTAGGCCATTTTATTTGTGAATTGGCCAGGTTATTGCCTATATTTACTAAGAAGCGCTATGGGCGCATTAGCGTTTTTAACACACCTAAATGGTGTACGTGAATTAAACGCTAACGCACCCATAGAAATATATAGGTGCGTCAGCGTGTAACATGCCTTAAATTTACAGGCACGTTAAAAACACTAACGCACCTTAGTAAACATACCCCTATGTGTTTTAAAAGAGGTGAGATTTTGGAGGCACATTGAGGAAGGGAGATAAAGTTAGCCATTCAAAGGCAAAAATCAGTTGTTGAATATAAAACTTGTACATTTATATGGCATCATGTAAATAGTAGGCTTCATTTAGCTATTTATCCTACATGTTTAATTATAAGTAGATTTTCAATACTGCTGTTCAGTAATGACCTGTTGGTAATGGTCACTATTCTTTGCATGGAACAAAAAACCCTTAATAGTTATTGTAAGGGCAACAGTGCAATAAAAAGCAAAGTATAGTCATTGTTATTTTAAAAATGGTGATTGTCGGAAAATGGAATACCAAATGTGGAGTTTTGGTCCCCAGAAGAGAACAAGAAAGAGCACCACAGAAATGATTTACTTGCATTTAAATGTAACACTTACCACTGAGAGGGTCTGCATGGAATATTTTTAGAGCTGGGCTGCCTGACCTTCTGCTGTTCAAATCTGCATCAAACGCATGAGCAACCTGAGGAAATTTGTTTGCTGAGAATGTTCAATTTGTGGTACTTTGTGTCTCTTTCTGCTAGGAAAGCCATTATATGAACTAATAGAGGCTTTCACAGCTAAAAGGAGGTGCATTCAGTCTACCTTTTGAAAGGAAGCCAGCTTTTCATCATTAAGGTGCAGAACATCATTACACAGTAGAAAACAACATATGGCATGATGCACCTAAATAGAAAAAGAAAAAGGAGCTAGGCTCCCTGCTAAAAATTTAAAACAATGCTCCTTTCTGCTTCAGCTGTGTGGCTTTCTATCAATTATTTAGGCAGCATACCTCACACTATTTGATTAAAGTATATAACTTGGCATCCAATAATTCCTATTCAGAGATATGGTCAAAGCAAATATGTCTTATAAGTGACTAATTCTTAGAAGGACCTCTCCGGTGAACGTTATGTTAAAAGTATTTTACCATACAACCTGAAAATATCACACCTGCACTATAAAAACAGGCCTCAGTGTGAAATACACAAGGAGATTCTGGTATTACCCATAGCTGATTCATTATAGATATCTAATTGATACTATATTTCTGATAAAAAGAAAAGTCAATTAGATTGTCAACAGTGGGTTGACCAATTGACAACATCTGAGGTGGACTTAACTGCTTTTCTGGAGGACTCTCAGGATAATATTAAAACTAGGTCTACCTTATTTGTATCATTTGTTTTGGAATGGATGAATCTTTGATTATGAAGAAATATTTCCAGAAGAAACATGTGATGTTTTGTGGTGCAAGGATCTGTATTTTTCCCGTTGTCACTAGGGCTACACAACTGAGGCGTAAAGCTTCTCTGGCTTTGAAGCCCAGGGTGTTGACTTTGGGGGCATCTTTTTTCCTAAAATTCCCCTGTAAGTGTCTTTCTTTTCAAGGTACTAATTATGTATTTTTTGATTCTCTACAACTTGAGCAATTTCTTAGGGGACATGAGAAGTAATACCGCCTTTTTGATTAGGTAGGGTACATTTGTTATGTTATATGCGTTGTAATGTAGTCAGGATTTTTTTTACTTGTTTTTTTGTTTCATAGTTTCTAGTATTTGTTATAGGTGTTTTTCTCCCCATGATGTAGGGTTGGTGGATATTAGCAGTTTTGATGCTGGAATTGTCTTTTTGTTATTTTCTTGGATTTCATTTCGTGTACATGTTCCTCTGATGAATATGCAATATTTATAAAATCAAATTAAAAAATATTTTTATCATGCAACCTGAAAATATCACATCTGCACTATAAAAACAGGCCTAAATGTGAAATACAAAAATATTTGCTGTTTTTGTTAAAATTTGCTTTCATCAGTGGGGTCCAACAGAAAAAAATTAATAGGCTAATATTCAAATCCAGTTATACCACTAGAGGCCAGTGAATATAGGAGCAACTTATCTGTAGATTTCCAGAATGTGTACTGATAATATCATGGCAAAAATCAGACAGAACGACCCTATACTATCTGTATAAGAGAATGGTGGATGGAGAACAAAATGAGCGCAGGTTTGAAGATTATCTGGATATGGGTGATATTTAGTTTAAGCCTCTTATTTAATATTCCTATTCTGCCTAAAAGCTAAGTGGATTACAAATTACATACATAAAAATACAAAACAAAAAAACAAACAAAAAACAAAACATAAAACAATACTCACAGTATAAAAACACAAATAAATGTCTCATCATCAAAGGCTTACAGAAATGTCATCTCTAAGCCTTAATTCTAGAAGGTTGTGCATCCAAATGTGCGACTAGTGTGCACATTTACAAAGAAAAGTTATAGAATAAAGGCAGTTGTGTGCATAAAGAAATTTAATAATGAGCTGATAATTATTGTTAACAAGAAATAGGCTATAATTGAACTTAATTGGCACTAATTGGTACCAACTACCAGTTACACGTGTAACTGCCCCATAGTCACTATTCTATTAGTTGTGTGTTCAAATTCCAGAACATGCAACTTGAAGGGGGCATGGACCTGTGAGGGGCATAGGTGAGTAACAGGTGTAACAGGCAGTTACACAAACAGGGCCAGATTCTATTCTGCAAATAACCTTACAAAGTGCATTTACAAGAGGGGTTATACACAGGTATACAGCATGGGTGGGACATAGATGGGAGTCCCACTTATGCATCTAACTTAAAGAATAACATAAGAACATAAGCGTTACCATACTGGGACAGACTGAAGGTCCATCAAAACCAGTATCTTGTTTGCAACAGTGGCCAATCCAGGTCAAAAGTATCTGGCAAGATCCCAGAACAGTAAAATAGATGTTAAACTGCTTATCATAGAAATTAGCAGTGGATTTTCTCATGTCCATCTTAATAATGACTTAGGGATTTTCTTTTAGGAAATTAGCCAAAGCATTTTTAAATCCTGCTAAGCTAACTACTTTTACCATATTCTCTGACAACAAAATCCAAAATGTAATTACACGTTGTGTGAACAAATATTTTTTCTGGTTTGATTTAAATCTACTACTTAGTAGCTTCATTGCATGCCCCCCTAGTTCTAGTATTTTTGGAAACAGTAAGCAAGAGATTCATGTTTACCCATTCCACTCCAGTATTATAAAGACTTCTATTATATCTCCCCTCAGCTGTCTCTTCTCCAAGCTGAAGAACCCTAACCACTTTAGCCTTTCCTCATAAGGAAGTCGTCCCATCCCCTTTATCATTTTCATTGCCCTTCTCTGTAGCTATTCTAATTTTGCTATATCTTTTTTGAGATGCAGTGACCAGAATTGCACACAGTATTTGAGGTCTGGTCACACCATGGAGCAATACAAAGACATAACGTTCTCAGTTTTGTTTTCCATTCCTTTCCTAATAATACCTAACATTCTATTTCCTTTCTTAGCCGCTGCCACACACTGAGCAGAGGGTTTCAATGTATCATCAACGATGACAATTAGTTTCTTTTCCTGGGTAGTGACTCCAAATGTAGAACCTTGCATCACGTAACTATAGTTTGGGTTCCTCTTTCCCATACGCATCATGTTGCACTTGCTCACGTTAAACATCATCTGCCATTTAGATGCTCAGACTCCCAGTCTTTTAAGGTCTTTTTGCAATTCTTAACAATTTTCTTGCGAGTTAATAACTTTGAATAAATTTGAGTCAGCAGCAAATTTAATTACCTCACTAGTTACTCCCATTCTAGATCATTTATAAATATGTTAAAAAGCAGCGATCCCAGCACAGACCCCTGCGGAACCCCACTATCTACCCTTCTCCTTTGAAAATACTGACCATTTAACCTTGCTATTCTTATGTTCTTAACCTCTTCCTCAAAGTTATTCTCTCCTCTGCAGAGCCCCATGTGAGGGAATCATAGTAATATCATAAGGTAGTTGGCACATCTCATAAACATATGCATATAAATAGCTTTTAATATAGATATTCAAAGATATATGTATAAATTCAAGTTACACATGCAAAAGCACATAAAGGTATCCAAAAGCAACATATGTATGACTATTGAAACATATGCAGTGATTTGTATTTGAGTCGTATATTCAAAACTCTATGTATAAGCACTGTTCCTCGGATTCTATATAGCATGCTTAGAGATCCACACCAAAATCCAAGTGTATTCTATAACTATGTGCATAACCTAACTGTTTTAACAAGCCAATCAGTGTTGATAACAACTCTTAACAAGCAATAATGAGCATTAACTGGCAATGATTACAGTTTACATGCAAAAGTTGGTAAGCATATTCTGTAACACAGTGCACCTAATTTCTAATGCGCACAGGCAAAAAAGGCCTGGTTATTGGTGGGGAAATGGATGTTCCAAAATTTACATGTGTAGTTGCAGAATATGGTCCAGTGCGCCTAAATCAACGTGATGGGATTTACACCATGTTTTCACTGCTATAAATAAATGCGTATAATTTTAGGTGTTGGGATATCAACTAAGTATATTCTTTATATCGTGCCTAAACCTAGGCACTGCTTATAGAAAATGCTTAGTCGGCACTGTTTTCTTTGAGGATTTTTTAGGCACCATATATAGAATCTCCCCCGTGTGTGATGTTTACTGACATGTTCAAAACTAAATATGGAGCTTTGTATGTACAGCATTTCGTCTGCCCATATACTACATATATGTTAATAATTCTATGTAGTTATAGCCTCTTTGCTTTTTCCTCTACATGTTTATATTTATGTGAATATTCCACCACTCAGTAGCTTATATCTATCCCATTAACCTCCCACCCCTAATAATTTTTGAATCATTCGTTCAATTTCATTTGCAATTCTGCCACAGTTAGTAGAGCCTCCAGTGACCCCAAGCTCATACTTCATGTGCCTTTGATAACATTTAGAATTCTTTTTCTTTGTTACTTACTATAGAGAAATCTGCCAGTTTAGTTCAGTTAAAATTTCAGGAAGATTATAACATGCCATGAGGCTACTGAGCAATTGTCAAAGTTCTAAATGCCTTTGGTCCTCAGGCAACATTTATTACTGAGTTTCCTATCAGAAAACATTGTCTCTAATGTATCATGTGTACTATAAAAACATCCATATGGGAGTTGATGTTTAAAGGATTAATGAGGTAAAACCTCCTTCCCCTTCCTTTATCAGGATTAAATCTTTCCATACAAAATCATTGTGTTTACTGACAAAATAAGGGAGTTGGGTTAAGTATATAAGTATTGCCAGTATGTCTCAGGCCAAAGGTCCATCAAATCCAATTTCAAGTATCAGTGCTGACCAATCAAGTACCTGGCAGAATCCTAAAAAAAATGTGCTTTTATCACATCCTCTGGCAACGAATTCTAGAGTTTACTTATATATTAAGTGAAGATTTATTGGTAACTTCATGACATGTCCCATAGTCTAATTTGTGTTTATTCCACTCCACTCAGGATTTTATAGACCATATCAGTTCCCTCATTAGTGTTCACTGTAAGGACCAGGTTGATGTGAACACAAAGTTTTCTTCCAGTTCAAAAGTAGAGGAGTGTGGTAGCCGTGTTAGTCCACTCTTAAGGTTATCAATAGAAATCAAACAAAATAAAACATGGAAAAGAAAATAAGATGATACCTTTTTTATTGGACATAACTTAATACATTTCTTGATTAGCTTTCGAAGGTTGCCCTTCTTCATCAGATCGGAAATAAGCAAATGTGCTAGCTGACAGTGTATATAAGTGAAAACATTCAAGCATTACTATGACAGTCTGACAGGGTGGGAGGATGGGGGTGGGTCGGAGGTATGCATGGGGACATCAAAGCATATCATTGATATTCTAACAGGATGGGTGTGGATAGGTGAGGGGTGGGGTGATCAACAGAGACATACAGCTTTATGGTTTATAATGGGCTAGGAACCCTAGATCCTTGTTAAGTCCTTTCTGTTGGGTGTTAAAATATTCAATCATTCTGACTTCAAAGGTCTTACGTTCTTGTATGGTTTTAAAGTTACCTTTTAGTATTCTCACTGTGAAATCACTGGTACAGTGTCCTGGTTCTGTGAAGTGCTGTCCCACCGGGGTGGGGGCCCTACTGGCTGTATTGTTCATGTGATGTCTATGTAAATTGAATCTTGTCTTAAGCATCTGGCCTGTTTCTCCAATATAGCATCCTTCGTTACATTTTTTACACTGAATGATATATACCACATTGGAAGATGAGCAAGTGAAAGATCCCTTTATGTTGAATATCTTTCCTTTGTGGATAACTGTGGGGTCCTGTGAAATATTTTGGCATAGTTTGCAACTGGATACATTACAGGGACGTGTGCCCTTCTGTTCCTTTTCAGTCTGTGATGGAAGTTTACTTCTGATTAGCTTGTGTTTTAAGTTGGGTGGCTGTCGGAAGGCCAGTACTGGTGGGGATGGGAATATCTCTTTCAGTAATTTATCCTCCTGGAGTATAGGTTGTAGATCTCTTATGATTTTCCTCAGTTTTTCCAGCTCTGGATTGTATGTCACTGCAAGTTCAAAAATGTTCAGTGTTACCTTTGAGCGCTATTCATTACAGAGTGTATCAGTCAGTTATCTTTAGGTAAAATTTGACCCACCATGTTCCATGTGTTTAAAGCAGTGATCTGAACCTAGCCCTCAGGACACACCCAGCCAGTGAGGGTTTTAGGACACCCACAATAAATATACATAACATAGGTTTGCATAACATGGAGATAATGCATGAACAACTATCTCATGCATATTCATTGATGATATTCTAAAAACTTGATTGGCTGGGTGTGTCCCAAGGACTGAATTAGGAACTCGTGCTTTGAAGAAACCTATTCTGGACAGCAGGACCTCTTCATTCTGATATGACTGTCTTATGTGCCATCACAAAATGGCAGGCACTGGCAAACCTGGCACTTACGCAGCTCTAAGGAAACTATGCCCCTCATCTATTCTCCAGACCTAATATCCCTAACCTCTTTAGTGCTTCTTCATAAGGGAATTTTTCCACCCTTTTCTAATTTGGTCACCCTTATCTATACCTTTTATAATTCTGCTATATATTTTTTTAGATAGAGTACCCAGAACTGCACACAATATTCAAGGAGCAGTCATACCACGGAGTCAGGGAAAGCTTAAGGAATGGATCAGGTGAGGCACTAGTTCAGAGTGTCAAAGCTCAAGAATACCAAAAGCCTCAGAAGCTCTTCCTTGATATCAGTGAGAACATGTTTTGCTCTTGTCACTGTGCTTTTTTCTCCACACTGCCACCTATAGGTTTAAATGTGAAAATTAGTACTTCCTGTTCTCGCATTTAAAACTATGGCGGTGCCCACCATCATACAGGGGAGAAGAGTACAGAGATGAGAACAAAACATGGTCTTGCTGCTGTTTAAAGTGGCTGATATAGGTGGATAGGGGTGGATGCCATAAATCAAAACTTGGCTGGTGGGGGGGTGCTACAAAGCTAAAGCTGGCTTAGGATGCCTTTCACATCCTCCTGCAATTTCTCACACTCTATATTTGATTGAAAAACTTTGAATATGTCAGCTGCAAATTTGATCACCTCACTTGTTTCCATTTCCAAACCATTGATAAATATATTAAAAAGAACCAACCCTAGTGCAGATTCCTGGGATATACTAGTATTCACCTTTCTCCATTCTGAAAATTGTCCATTGAACCCTATCCCCTGTTTTCTATCTTTTAACTAATTCTCATTCCACAAAAGGACATTGCCTCTATCCCATGACTTTTTCCATTTATTTAGAAATCTCTCATGAGGAACTTTGTCAAATACCTTCTGAAGATCCACATGGGCTATGGTATTAATTTTAGAAGCTTTCCCATGTCTAAAAATGGCAGCTGTTAAATGTCTGGAGAGGCCCAGATGTTTAAATGGCATTTCAAAACAAGGATTCAAAAATATTTGGAAGGTAAAATACTAGCATACTAATAAAATAAAGTGTTTACCACAATCCAATTGGAACCTGGTTACATTGCTACAGATAAAGACTATCATTAAATAAAGCAAGCCTCAAACATCCAGGGTGAGCTTGCATTGTATCAAACACCCTCTATTGAGTATCTCATCATAGGCATGCCCCCAAACCCAGAAAAAACAGCAGTGTAAAAACTCTGGAAAAAAACACTGCTTCAAAAAACGGATTTGGGGACACTATCGGCTCATTTTCCAAAGAGAAGGACGTCCAAAAAGCGACACAAAAGGCACATGGGCGTCCCTGTGAAAGAAGGTCATCCAAATCCAATAATCGAAACAGGGCCATAAAGACGTCCTTAGCGCGAGGACACCCATCTGACGTCCCCACAGGCGGTGTGTTATGGGCGGCGTTACGAAATGGGCGCCTCCAATGTATAACGGGCAGCGAAATGGTCTTGCATGGGCGGGAACATTGGCGTCCTTAGTTAGACCTGAAATAAAGGCGACCAAGGTAAGGGGGAAGTTGTCCTTATACCCATTAGCGATTTTGTGGAATTGGAGAGTGGTGAGATCGTTGTTGGGAGAGAAAGTTGAGAGTTGTTCAGTGCCCTGTTATCTTTGTCTGTGTCCCTGGTTTGCTGCTCTATCTGCCCTTCAGTATGCTGGGGCTGCTGCCCACTAAGACCAGCTTCTGTGTTGACTGGTATCATCACCTGCATAGCAAAAGGGGCGGAAGTGTGTTGGTCAAAATAACCCAGTTTTGTTTTGCAGCATTCATATACATAGCCCCACATGTAAAGACCCAGGAAACAGATGGTGAAGAATGGCATTAGCAGGCAATCATAGATCTGATGGTAGAGAGCTGGAGACGAGGAGTACAGTGCACTTTAGAGACTGATGTGCAAGATAGCCACACAGGCAGGTGGGTAGACATAGAACTGTGGAAGGAGTGCAGAGGACACAGTGAAATTACCTTTGCAGGTGGGTGACTGTTTTGGTGCCATTCTGACAATGGGATGCAAATCTTCGAAAATACTAAGAAGGATGTCCCAAGGACGCCCATGCAAGAGCGGGATGAGCATTCCCAAGATGTCATCCTAATTTTCATTATGGGCAAAATTCCTAAACGTCCCCAGCTGCTCCCTCCGATTTGGGCGTCCTCATTTCGATTATGGGTGGGAACTATGGACATTCCCAGCTGCTCTGTGTTTTGGACGCCATAATTTCGATTATGGGTGAAAATTATAAACGTCGCCAGCTGCTCTTCCGGTTTGGAAGTTTGCATTCCCTTTATTGGCGCCACTTTAAAACGCCTTTCTCTGTGCTTGCACTTTAGAGGTTTTTCTTTAGATTATGGAGTGGTATTTCTAAGCCTTTTACCTTCAGTTATAGTAAACCTTGTTTTTGCCACTGTATGCTTTTGTAGACCTGCTTGTTTTTTTGGGAGGGGGAGGGGGGGACATCTTTTGGCCAATTCTTAAAAGATAACTGGTGTGTGGGCTGTGCATCTTTCCTTTTAAAAAGTTTCAGACTGGGTGTTAGCTGGTAGCTTAGCATATACTCTGCATTTTCTGCATCTGACCAACTCTCCAACCTCTACCCTCCAGGAGCTGCTTGCTGTGTTTGATGCGGTCCCTCACTGACCCCCATTCTCTCTCCTTAGGTGAAGCAGCCAGCCTCTGGGCCCTTGGAGCAAACAGATTGGTATTCCTCTGGGCAATTTCTGGCACCACAAGTTCAAGGTAAGCTCATACCTCTCAGCCACCTCTTCTCCTTCTGCTATGTAGGTACTAAACAAACACTTTTTGCATCTTGCACTGCAGCTGGTCAACAGGATTGCAAGGGACAGCAGTGGACTGTAATACACTGGACTCTGAGAGCCATGATTGTTTCTACCCAATTCATTGTACAGATGTCTTGTTCTCTATTGGACATACTCAGTTGTGGCTGCCTGTGGGGGTGGGGCGGGGGGGGGGGGGGGGAGAGGAAGAGGCCCTGAGAATGGATGTGTGCATCCCTCATGGTCAAGGGCTCCCCATTCTCTGTATGTTCTCTGCATTCAAATCTTACCTCTATTTTCACCAGGTATACCGGTGGTTGCTATGCAGTGGTGGAAGGAGACACCATTTGTTGCTGCATCAGGGCTGTACTGTGTGCTTGCAGGTCATGCCGTAGGCCCTTGATGCTGTGCTCCAGCTGTTGCAGCTACTGTACCGCTTCCCATTGGGCCTGTACTGCTCCCCGGTAGGTTCCATTCTTCTTTATGTGGTGAACCCCATACATCCAGGTACGGGAAATATAAGGAAAATTCATAGTGATAAGTACAGTAACAAGGACGTGTTTCTCACAGAATTGCCGAAGGACGTCCATCTTACAGGCCCGCTATCCTTCATCAGGCCTGTAAGATGGACATCCTTCGGCAGTTCTGCAAGAAACACGTCCTTGTTACTGTACTTTTCACTTATGAATGTTCCTTATATTTCCCGTACCTGGATGTCTGCAACTACATGTACTTTACTTGCGGAACATACAGCTATGGGAAATATAAGGAACATACATATTTTACTGTATATATATGAAGAGGAGGAGTAGCCTAGTGGTTAGTGCAGTGGACTTTGATCCTGGGGAACTGAGTTCAATTCCCACTGCAGCTCCTTGTGACTCTGGGCAAGTCACTTAACCCTCCATTGTCCCTGGTACAAAATAACTACCTGAATATATGTAAACCACTTTGAATGTATATCAAGTCCCATTTTCCTTTCCCCTTTCCTTATATCTCCCATACCTGGATGTCCACAACTACATGCACTGTACTTGCGGAACAACCAGGTACATCAGAAAAGTCCAAAGTATAGTAATAAGGAAGTCTTTCTCATAGAACCACCGAAGGACATTCATATAACAAATGTTGGCAAGTACAGTGAATGTATTTGCTAACATTTGTCTTGGGAACGTCCTTTGGCGGTTCTGAAAGATGGACGTCCTTTTTTTACTATACTTTGGACATCCCTGATTTGGACGTTTCGCACTGCGATAATGAAATGTCTAAGGAAATCCAAACTATTTTTCGATTATACCTACCTGATTTTGGACAACCGTGAGGAGGTCCTAATTCAGACTTGGATGACCTTTCAAAAATGCCCCTCCATGTAATCTCACCCTGGATGATTGAGGCTTGCCTTATTTAATTATATTTTTATCTGTTCAATGTAACCAGGTTCAAATTGGATTGCGTTAAACACTTTATTTTATTAGTATTTCAAAATAAGGGCCATTCAGATGTGGGGAAGTTCACTATGTCCAAATGGCAAGTGGGCATAGGGAAGGTGGAGAAAGGGAATGGTCTGGGATGGCCTAGAAGACAGATATGCATTCTGTATTTCATCAGTGGTGTTTATTAGTGTTGTTTAGTACCTAAGTAAATGTAACTAGTTACTGTATTTAAAAGTTTTGTTACTTTTACTTGTAAAGAAGTACAGGAAAATGTTACTTTTACTTAAGTAATAATTTTACCAATTTTTACTATTTTTTACCTAGTTAATTCTGATGCTTGCAGTTAAAAGTAAAACGTAAAAGTTGCAGAGAGACCTAAATGATGATTCCTCAGTAAACCAAATGAAACAGCAAAACCTGGAACAGGATTTTGCAATTGCAAACATCGTCACACAAACAGTGGATCATCTCATCTTAAATTTTGGTGTTCAGGGTATACAGCCTATGAGAACAGTAGAGTTGCCTGTGCTTGTTGAACTGATCATTAGTCTCCAGTCAAACAGAACAGTGATGAGTTTGGTCACTTTGAAGCGGAGATTAAGCTGAATATGGTTGCACTTCTTGGTGAACAGACACATGTCTCTACCACAACAGACTGTTGGACATCCCATGGAAAATTTTACATTGACATGACAGTCCACTGGATTGATAGTCTGTTTGATGGCCTTAAGACTTAAGAGTTTCCATACATATGACATTCTTGCATCAGTTCTTGAAGATATTCAGGTTGCTGTCAGGTGAAAAATAGGACAACAATAGACAATGATTTTGATCTTGTGAAAGCCTTCTCTGTAATTGGACAGCATGGCAATGATAACAAAGATGAAGATGAAGATGCAAGTGATGAATTAGCATTACTACTAATGCAAATGATAATGACAATGGTGATGATACAGCATTCCTTGCTATCAGGAAGTCAAGTGTTTCAGAGAGAGATTCCTTTGATCAATACTTGCGAACCAAGTTAAAAGGCATCGGTAATATTGTGGTCTCAATTCCTGATAGTGTAGCTGTTGAACACCATTTTAGCTGTGGTGGATTAAAGACTCACAAGTGCACCCACATGAGTGACAGTCATTTTCAAAATTTAGTTTTACTAAAGCGAAGTAGATTGAATTGTAGAGCAATAAAATTGTTGGGTTAAAATGTTAACAATAATTGCATTCACTGTAGTTACAGTACTTTTACTTTTTACCCAAAAAAGTATTATATTAGGCAGTAACTTTTTAACTTTTACTTAAGTAAATGTTTTTAATGTGTTCTTCATTGTGCTCTTAAGTATTAAAATATACACTTATTTTTACTTTTACTTAAATATTTTGAGTTAGTACTTTGAACAACACTGTATTTCATTTAGACAAAAAGACATTGGTGTTTACAAATGCCATTAGGCAGGTGTAAGTATCTGCTATAGTGGCAGCTATCCACTGATGTCCAGGTTCCCAGTAATGTCAGTTCTCCCCCCCCCCCCCCCCCCCATCCACAACCAAGTCCTTGTACCCATGCCTGGTTCCTCCATCTCACAGCACTTTATCCCAACAATTTGCTTTCCTGACATCTACTGATCCCCCCAACAGCACCAGACACCCCCAAATAGCACCCAACCACTGATAGCACCCAACCCCCTCAAAAGTATTTGACCTCCCCAAACAATGATGACCCCTATGTAGTACCCCTTGCATGGGGCAGGCTCCTCTAAGTTCCCCCTCCCCACTGGGCAAGAAAGATTAATTAGTTCCAAAAGATATCATTTCTATATCCTTTTTTAAATTTTCATATTAAAGAAAAATGGTGACAACATACCAGAGTGGCTGAACTGATGGAAGTGATATTCAAAGACACAAATATCCAGGGCTATGAAAGGATTAAACCAAGGCACCAGCACAAAGTACAGTGTGTTATGGTTAAGATATCGAATAACAGTGGGAGGGGCTCTTAACTTTTCCCTGTTGTTTCTTTACTTAAAATATAATTTGCAAATAAAATAATGCCTTCCTGTTTTGTAAGTGCATTGTTTACATATAAAGCTACAAGAGTGGTAGACAGTTCTCTTACTGCTACTAGTACTTATCATTTCTTTGCAGCACCTGTATGCGAAAACAGGAGATAGTCCCTGCTCGACAGAGTTTACAATCTACTGCAGTGACTTTAAAATTATCAGGTTCCCTTGGCCTCTGCTAATGCATTCAACAATTGGATATCAAATGTATATCCTCTAGACAGGTGGGGATGTACTCTTGGTGATCATTATTTGTATTCTTTCATGTTGTAACCTTCTCTATGCCAAGAAAGGATAAATCTTCCTTTTTTATGGTTTCTGTCTCTCTGGCATAGACTTTCAAGAGCACTAGCTCAGTTGTTCTTACTTTTAAGTCAAATAAGTTTAAAGAACTTCTCTCAATGCCTGCTAGTACTAAACATGCAAAATACTTCATGAGCAGGAATCTCTTTCAATTGCAAATGTGTAGTTTATTTGCTACAAATAAAAACTATATTTTCTTTAGAAATTATCATTTGAAACAATCCCTGCTTCTAAATAACTAGTAAAAATCTGATATCTATTTTCAATCATTGGGAGGAGGAAAGATAGGTTAAAGTCAGAATTAAGCAGAATGCCATTATGGTTTTTTCTTTAAGTATTCATAACACTGCCCAATGGTAAGTATATGTACTGGATCATGATAGTACTTACTACCTATTAAAGACACATTGAGCCTGCAAATAGGTGGGAAAATGTGGGATACAAATGCAACATATAAATAAATGAAAAATAAATAAATTTCTCTTCAATTGCTATATATAAACCCAGATACACTAACTGTTGTTACCACATCCTCTGGCAATGTTTTCCAGAGCTATAAGAACATAAAGTTTTTTTGTCTTTTAATCACCTGAGGTTGTCTGGTGGTAACTCCATTTTGGCATGTGTTGAGCATGTGTAGACACTTACGCAGCTTAGTAAAAGGACCCCTTTATTTCTCATCAGAGCTTGAAGGTCAGTTCTTGGTAAACAGTATGTTATGTTCATTGTCTACATGTTTTACCAAGCTTTTGTTAACTGAATACTATTTAATAGCTACCCTGGATTAACGTTAATTTACTGGCATGTACCTGTTACTTACTGAAAAGAAGCTAAGTAGTATAATCAAACTAAACAGAGCATACTCTCAAAAGTACTCAGCTAACTAAAAACAGAAGGCCTGAAAAATGAAGGCCTCAGGCAGTGCTGACCATATATGTATTTTTTTTTAATATCAGGCCCTAAATAACCAGAAATAAGGACTAACCCCTCTAAACAGTGGGAGGATTCACTCCTCTTATAGGGTACTGTCTAAGCACTGTTTAGAATCACCTTGTTGAAAGTGGGTTGATATGAGAACAGACTGAGTGAAACTTGTCTACCAAGTGAAAAAGGAAGCATTGTGATTCCTATTGTAGAGTTCATTTTAAGGCCTAGGAATGATTTATTTTACATATTTGGAGATTTACAGTGACATGCAGGTCTGTGAAAGAACAGATTAAACAAACACATAAAGACCAGTGTGTATTTGGGCTATGTCCTGTAAACTGGCTGGCAGAGTAGGAGGAAAACAGGAAAGTCTTTCCCTGCCTTGGACAACCATAAGAGAGCATCAGGGTGCAGCTGCAACAGAGTACAAACACCTAGCCCTGGAAAGCAAGAGAGCCAGCAGAGGTACCTAAGACACGGGTGTGGAGGACTCAAGTCATGACCAGTGGCGTAGCCGTGGGTGGGCCTGGGTGGGCCAGGGCCCACCCTATTTGGACTCAGGCCCACCCAAACTTGTGGCACTCTTGCTAATGGCTGGCAGAGATACTCAAACCTTGCCAGCTGAAGATTTTCTCCTCCTCAGGCAGCCGGTGCTCTTTCAAAAGGCAGCTGGCAGCACTTGCCTCAAGCTTAGTTTTCATGCATGCACAGCCTGCTGGCAGTGGCATCAGCTCGAGGAAAGTGCTGCTGGCTGCTGTTTGGAAGAGTGCTGACTGCCTGAGCAGTAGAAAATCTTCAGCTGGCAGGGTCTGTAGATCCCCTCCTGTTCAGGTATTTAATATTGTGGGCTTGTAGGTGGAAGGAGGGATGAAGAGCAGAGAGCAGAGCAACGCAGAACAGAGGGAGGCTAGGGACAGGGGGGCATGAATTCTGTGCCCACCCATATTAGACTCAGGCCCACCCAAAATTGGCTATCTGGCTACGTCTCTGGTCATGACAAATATTTAGCTATTATTCCTCCTAGTTTTTAGTGATTGTATTTTTAGCATAATGTAATCCTGTATCCTGAAGTACTTGTACAACAATAATGCGGTAAAGTCAATTCTCTTGTGACCTCTGCTTCAAGAAACTTAAAAATATCCTTGCCCTTTTCCCTTCTCTTGTTGGACTGTCTCTCAGGAGCTATTAACAGAGAGGAATAAAAAAAAAATAATAATCCTAAGTGTAATCATACATTTGACTGTATTGAGAAAGAGGATGTTCTTATTCATATCTTGAATTCTTCTTTTTCAGCAATACATTTCGCTATACGAATTAGAATTCTATCACCATATTAATCATGAGGAATTGGCTGAAATTCCAGTGAATGTAGCATTTTCACAGAATCTATTACAATATATTTCATATATAACCATTTGCCAGGGATTTAAAAAAAAGAGTATTTTTCAGTTTTATCACATTGTTACAGGAAATATAGATCAGAAAATTACTTACATTGCTGGCAAATTTCTTTCCATTTAAAAATATCGAGACAATATATGGCAGTCTGATCCGGAAAAGCCAAGGCACAGATGTTAATAAAGTGTAGCATCTTTCAGGGTCTAACTTGTTTAATGAAAAACCAAGCTAAAAATTGTCACTTGCAATTGCATTGGGGTATTGTTCAACAGCTTTGTATTTCAATTATCCTTTAACTATTGTAATCAGTCCAGGTACATCATGGGATGATTTTAGGGGTTTTCAGAGTGGTCAGAAGCTTACTGTCCCAAGATAAGGTTCAATGTCCAGGATATTACCTATTTCAAATTCAGGGGATTAGGCTTGGATGCTTATTGTATTTGTTGAAAAGTATGAGGAGGTCCCAGCAACCAGGAGAGGAAAGACAGATAAAAACACATTTGAAAGGGGGTTACAAATGTCAGCAGAACATGAAGGATACCCAGATTATGTGTTAACTAGAGCAGGATATGCAATATAAAAAAGGAATAATAGTCTTCAGCTAAATAACATCAATTACAACAAAACCAGGGCAGAAGACTAGAACAGAACTGTGATGTAGCATTCTAAAAAAAAAATGGAGGAAAAGACCTCAGTTATCTATGCAAGCAAATAACTTGAATTGCTGCCAATATTGTTCATTAGTCTGAAAAACCTCACATTGTTCATTGCCAATTCTATAACTTTATTGCTTTACTTTTTTTTCATCCATTTTTTTTTTTTTCAATTTTTATAAATTACATATGTGAGCATTTCTCTGTGAGTCAAATGAAAATCCCAATGGGAGCCACCATTTCAACCTCTGGCTCCTTCAGAGGATTATGAATTGTGCTACATCTTTTGTTACTTTAATCTCTGCAGCCTATGATCAACCCTGCTGCTGGAGAGGTGGGCCTGCAACCTTACACATCGCTACTTTAGCTGGCTAACTTTCAGCCAGTGCAGGACACATGCAGGGCTCTAGCACCAACTAGAACCATACAGTACTAGTGAGTGAGGCTGAATAATTTGATCTGAGAAGTTCCTTGAACTTGTGGGACAGAGAGGGGCATTTTCGAAAGGGACGTCTACGTTGCGATTTGGATGTCCTTGCAAAACGGCAAAATCCAGGGGCGGGGAAAACTGTATTTTCAAAACAAGATGGACGTCCATCTTTCCTTTTCAAAATAACTTTAGAGACGTCCAAATTTAAGGATGAACGTTTCTGATTTTCGGTGATTTTCGAAACCAAAGATATCCATGTCAAAAATGTCCTAATGCAAGCCATTTGGACATGGGAGGAGCCAGCATTTGTAGTGCACTGGTCCCCCTGAAATGCGAGGACACCAACTGGGCAAACTAGGGGGGCACTGCAGTGGACTTCATAAAATGCTCCCAGGAACATAGCTAACTTACCTTGTGTGCTGAGCCCTCCAACCCCCCCCCCCCCCCAAACCCACTACCTACAACTCCACACCACTACCATAGCCCTTACAGGTGAAGGGAGCACCTATATATGGGTACAGTGGTTTTGTGGTGGGTTTTGGAGGGCTCGCTGTTTCCTCCACAAATGTAACAGGTAGGGGGGTATGGGCCTGGGTCTGCCTGTCTGAAGTGCACTGCAGTACCTACTAAAACTGCTCTTGGGACCTGCATGCGCTGTCATGGACCTGAGTATGACATCTGAGGTTGGCACGACATATTTTTAAACATGTTTTTTGAGGGTGGGAGAGGGTTAGTGACCACTTGGGGAGTAACAGGAGGTCATCCCTGATTCTCTCCGGTGGTCATATGGTCATTTTGGGCACCTTTTTGTGCCTTATTCATAAGAAAAACAGGTCCGGGTGAAAACATCCAAGTGTTAGTCAGGGACGTCCTTGTTTTTTTCGCTTATGGGTCAAAGACATCCAAGTGTTAGGCATGCCCAAGTCCTGCCTTTGCTACGCCTCCTTGAACTTTGGACGTTGTTGCGACAGACTGCAGTTGGAAACGTCCGAAATCGGGTTTCCATTATACCGATTTGGACGTCCCTGGGAGAAGGACGTCCATCTTCCAATTTATGTCGAAAGATGGACATCCTTCACTTTTGAAAATGAGCCCAAGAGTCTTTTAATCAGAATCCTAGAATCGTAGAATACAGATAGCTTTGAAATGGAGTTCACAGCAGAGTCCCTGCCATCAGTTATACCTCAAAAGCAAACACCATTGACAATTGGGCAGATTTCTCCCACACAAATCATGAAGGGCCATATCATCACACCCTACCTAGCCATTCAATAGTGTTGGCACAATGTAGTCTGCAAAATTTTGAGTCTCTGAAAAGAAGATATATATGCAGACCCACAGGAAGCAGGTATTGCTAAGGTCCATGGACAGTGTGATATAAGCACTAAATGAACAGGATCATCTACAGCAACAATCTATGCAAAGACTGATAACCAAGCTCTACATCACATTAAGTAGGCCTTGAATTACTGTTACACCAGATTCCAGCAACAGTGGTGAAAATAGGTTAAGTGCCCCTGTCAACCTAAAACTTCCAGTGAGAACAAGAAGAATCAAGTGAGGATACCACCACTTTTTTTTTTACCAGTGTGAAAATTGAATTCAGGCTATGTCAGGCCAGTGTCACGGAAGTGAGCCCTTGGACCAAACAACGTCTGGCAGCCAGACAGTTCTGATCTTACCTGGAGAATCAGGCCAGAGACCTCCCAAGAAGGACCGGCTTAGGGCAGACAGAAACAAAGTCCAGGTTCAATCAGAGGTTCAAAGGCAGGCGGCAGGCAATAACAAAGTCCAGGTTCAATCAGAGGTTTAACGGCAGGCGGCAGGCAAAAGCAAAGTCCAGGTTCAATCAGAGGTTCAAAGGCAGGCGGCAGGCAAAAGCAAAGTCCAGGTTCAATCAGGGGTTCTAAGGCAGGCGGAAGGCAATAGCAAAGTCCAGGTCCAATCAGAGGTTCAAAGGCAGGCGGCAGGCAAAAGCAAAGTCCAGGTTCAATCAGAGGGTCAAAGGCAGGCGGCAGGCAAAAGCAAAGTCCAGGTGCAATCAGGGGTTCTAAGGCAGGCGGAAGGCAATAGCAAAGTCCAGGTCCAATCAGAGGTTCAAAGGCAGGCGGCAGGCAAAAGCAAAGTCCAGGTTCAATCAGGAATTCAAGGCAAACGGAAGGCAATCCAAAACACAGAACTCAGGGATCCGCAAGTCGAAGCCGAAGCAACGAACACTGCCAGTGACTGCCCTTAAATAGCCCCCTCCATCTGGAGAACACTCAACAGCTGATAGAAAGGAGGGGCCCACCGCCAGCCCCAGGGCTCCGGATAGGCTGGTCCCAGAGAGAAGGCGGAGTCTAGCCGCGACCAGCCAATCCGGACCCTGAAGGGGCGTTTCCTCTGTACCCAGGTCCCGCACCCGGAAGAGACTTGCAAGTTAGAGAGCGCCGGCCATTTTGGCAGCGCCGGCGCTCTCCGG
This sequence comes from Microcaecilia unicolor, assembly GCF_901765095.1. Lineage (NCBI taxonomy): Eukaryota > Metazoa > Chordata > Amphibia > Gymnophiona > Siphonopidae > Microcaecilia > Microcaecilia unicolor. Next base: position 156,144,679 of record NC_044039.1, on the reverse strand, counting down.
CCGCCACCGCGCTGAAGCGGCGAACCGGCATAGCCCAGGAGGCGGGTACAACTCTCCGCCCACGCTGCCCATAGCCAGCGATACCCCGCTCCTCCCTGCTCGCGGAGAGGGGCATCCCAGCGGGCAAGGCGGCGCAGGTAAGGGTCGCGACAGTACCCCCCCCGTAAGCCCCCCCTCTCCGTCTAGGTCCAGGCTTAGTAGGATAACGAGAGTGGAACTCGTGTAACAAATCAGGGGCAAGGATATTAGCCACTGGCTCCCAGGAGTTATCCTCAGGACCAAAGTTCTTCCACGAGATCAAATAAAACAATCGACCCCGCTGGAGTTTAGAGTCAAGTATCTCTTTTACCTCGAACTCTGGATCAGGGTCAGAATCAGGAACCAGTATCTTCTTTGGAGCAGGATGCCAGTGGGAAGTCCTAAAAGGTTTAAGCAGAGACACATGAAAAGCATTGTGAATGCGCAGATTACCAGGTAAGTGAAGGCGGTAGGCCACCGTCCCCACTCTAGATGACACAGAAAATGGCCCGATGAAGCGAGGGGCAAACTTCAGGGAGGGAAGACGAAGCTTGAGGTACTTGGTGCTGAGCCATACTCTCTGTCCCGGCTGGAATACGGGAGCGGCACGGCGACGCTGATCAGCACATTGTTTGTACCGAGCAGCCGCCCTCCCCAACTGCTGACGGACTGTCCTCCAAGTTGCATGAATAGTGGTGAGAGTAGACTGGAGCAGTGGGGGAGCTGTAGTCAAAGGAATCGGAGGTGGAAGACGTGGATGACGCCCAAAAACAGTGAAGAAGGGTGACGTCCGTGAAGCAGAATGAAAACTATTGTTGTATGCAAATTCAGCCCAGGCCAGGAGATCAGTCCAATCATCTTGACGAGCATTAGTGAAGGCCCGAAGGAAGGCTTTCAGGGTCTGGTTTGTCCGTTCTGCCATGCCGTTGGTCTGAGGATGATAAGCTGACGAGAAATGCGTGGTCACCCCAAAGGCAGAACATAACGATCTCCAAAATTTAGAGGTGAATTGTGACCCTCTATCACTGATGATACGATGCGGCAGGCCATGCAGCCGAAAAATGTGCTGGATAAATTGGGAAGCCAGAGTCTTCGCGGATGGCAGGGACCGCATGGGAACAAAGTGAGCCATGCGAGAAAAACGATCCACCACCACCCAGATGATCGTGTTGCCCTTGGAACATGGAAGATCAGTTATGAAGTCCATCGAGACCTCCTGCCATGGTAGATGGGGTACAGGTAACGGTTGAAGAAGCCCCCACGGCTTGCCTGGCAAGGACTTGGTACGAGCACAGGTAGGACAGGTAGAGACAAACTGCCGAATCTCCTGGGTCATGCGGGGCCACCAAAAATAACGGGAAATAAGGTGATAGGTTTTACGGAACCCAAAATGTCCCGAAAATGCCGCAGAATGACCCCACTGAAGAACCTTGCGACGAGATCGAGCAGGAACCGGAGTCTTGAGACAGGCGGAGGCCCCCACCATAGGAGAAAGGCAAGCAGGGTTGAGCATAGGATAGAGCTCCTCAGGTTCCTCCGGTGCGTCAAAAGCTCGGGAGAGGGCATCTGCCTGAATATTCTTTTCTGCGGGACGAAACACCAAATGAAAAGAAAAACGAGCAAAAAATAGAGACCAACGGGCCTGCCGGGGATTCAAGCGTTTGGCATCCTGCAAATAAAGCAGGTTTTTGTGATCAGTGATGACAGTAATAGGATGCGCAGCCCCCTCCAGTAGGTACCGCCACTCCTGAAAGGCGAGCTTTAGAGCCAGCAGCTCTCTGTCCCCGATGGTATAATTACGTTCAGCTGGCGAAAACTTCTTAGAAAAAAAAAAACAAGGATGTTTCTTACCAGAAGAAGTGGTCTGGGACAGCACCGCCCCCACGCCCAGAGCAGAGGCATCGACCTCCACGATGAAAGGCTTCGTGACATCAGGACTCCGGAGCACAGATGCAGACAAGAAAGCCGTCTTTAAGGCAGAAAAGCCTCCAGGGCAGCAGGAGACCAATGTCGAACATCCGCCCCCTTCCGCGTAAGGGCTGTCAAAGGAGCTGTGAGGAGCGAATAATGGGGAATGAATTGTCTGTAGTAATTAGCAAAGCCAAGAAAACGTTGCAAGGCACGGAGACCCTGGGGAAGCGGCCAGTCCCGGATAGCCTGCAGTTTAGCAGGATCCATTTGTAATCCCACAGCAGAGATAATATGTCCCAAAAAAGGAATGGTGGAGTGATGAAAAGCACACTTCTCCAACTTGGCAAACAGGCGATGATCCCGGAGTCGTTGAAGCACAGTGCGGACATGCCCGGGATGATCCTGAGGTGAAGCAGAGAAGATCAGAATATCGTCCAAGTAAACAATGACTGAAGAATACAGAAGATCCCGGAAAATGAAGTTGATGAAGTCTTGAAATACAGCAGGAGCATTACACAGTCCAAAGGGCATGACCCGATACTCAAAATGGCCTTCGTGAGTATTAAACGCAGTTTTCCACTCGTCCCCCTGACGGATACGAATCAAGTTGTAGGCCCCTCGCAGATCCAACTTAGTAAAGATGACAGCCCCCTGGAGTCGATCAAAAAGCTCCGGGATAAGCGGAAGGGGATAACGGTTCTTGACTGTGATGTTGTTAAGTCCTCGATAGTCAATGCAGGGCCGTAAGGACCCATCCTTTTTAGAGACAAAAAAGAACCCCGCCCCGGCAGGAGAAGAGGATGGACGGATAAATCCTTTACGAAGGTTGTCCCGAATGTAGGCCCGCATGGCAGCAGATTCCTCCCGGGACAAAGTATATAAACGCCCTCGAGGAGGCATAGTGCCGGGCAACAACTCAATGGGACAATCGAACGGGCGATGGGGCGGGAGGGAATCTGCCTCCCGGGCATCAAAAACATCAGAAAACTCCTCGTACTCCCTCGGAAGATGAGCATCACAGGGGTGGAGGACTCCAAGTAGTGCTGGCACATTAATAGGAAGAGGGTGCACTGGTGTCAGACAGGTTTCAAAACAATGACCACTCCATTGGCTGATCTCTCCCGAAGGCCAGTCTATGTAAGGCGCGTGCAGCCGCAGCCAGGGAATACCTAGAATTACAGGATGGATGGCCTGAGGTAAAATAAGAAATTGTATCTCCTCATGGTGAAGAAGGCCCACCTGCATCTGGAGCGGGAGAGTGAGATGAGTAATAGGCTGAGGTAAAGTGGAGCCGTGAATGGAAGTGACTTGAAGAGCTGGTTTACAGGAAATAACCGGCCTTCCTAGGCCCTGAAGTAGCCTAGCATCAATAAAGTTGCCTCCTGCTCCTGAATCTAGCAAGGCTAGGGTGTTTATCCTGAATTCTTGCCAACGTAAGATAATAGGTACAGTCATTAAGTTATCCGGAAGGGTTCCTGAACGACCCAAAACCACCCCCTTCACCAGGCTAGGGTCTAAGCATTTCCCGGCTTGTTGGGACACCCTTTCACAAAATGGCCAGGTTTCCCGCAGTACATACATAGTTTATTTTCCCTCCGGTGGGTTCGTTCCACAGCTGTCAATCGGTGCCTGCCAATCACCATAGGCACCTCCGGTGCCTCCACCGTCGGAACCACCGCCTCCTGGGGAGAGACAGTTCGTGGTCTTTGAGGGGAAAACCTGCGAGGCGGACGAGAGGCAATTTGTTCTCGTGCCCGTTCCTGGAAGCGGACATCAATCCTAGTACTTAGAGAGATTAGAGCGTCCAAGGTACTAGGGATCTCCCGGCCGGCTAGCTCGTCCTTAATGCGCCCACTCAAGCCTTGCCAAAAAATGGCCGTAAGAGCCTCTTGATTCCATTTGAGTTCTGCCGCCAGAGTACGGAATCGAATAGCATAGGCTCCAACCGTACTGCTTCCTTGCTGGATCCGTAGTAGTTCTCCTGCAGCAGAGGAGGGACGCCCTGGAACATCGAAGACCATGCGGAACCGACGCAGGAATTCTCCAAGTTCTGAAAGGAGAGGATCCTGTTGCTCCCAGAGAGGTGAAGCCCATGCCAGAGCCGCACCGGAGAGTAATGAGATAATGTAGGTAATCTTTTGTTTGTCCGTAGGAAAGGAGGCAGGTTGCATGTCAAAGAGCATTTGACATTGGTTCAAGAATCCGCGGCATGCGGAGGGTGTGCCGTCAAACCGGGGAGGTTCTGGCAAACGAAAGGCAGGCTGAAGTGGAGATGTCCTACTTGCCCCGGGAGTCGGTGCTCGCTGTGCTGACATCTGGGAACACACATCCTGCAGAACTCCAGACAATCTGTTGAGCTGGGCCTGCTGCTGTTGGAGAGCTTGGGCCAAGTCGGTTAGATCAGGCTTATCTGGCGAGCTCATGGCTTCGGCTTTCTGTCAGGCCAGTGTCACGGAAGTGAGCCCTTGGACCAAACAACGTCTGGCAGCCAGACAGTTCTGATCTTACCTGGAGAATCAGGCCAGAGACCTCCCAAGAAGGACCGGCTTAGGGCAGACAGAAACAAAGTCCAGGTTCAATCAGAGGTTCAAAGGCAGGCGGCAGGCAATAACAAAGTCCAGGTTCAATCAGAGGTTTAACGGCAGGCGGCAGGCAAAAGCAAAGTCCAGGTTCAATCAGAGGTTCAAAGGCAGGCGGCAGGCAATAGCAAAGTCTAGGTTCAATCAGAGGTTCAAAGGCAGGCGGCAGGCAAAAGCAAAGTCCAGGTTCAATCAGAGGTTCAAAGGCAGGCGGCAGGCAATAGCAAAGTCCAGGTTCAATCAGAGGTTCAAAGGCCGGCGGCAGGCAAAAGCAAAGTCCAGGTTCAATCAGGGGTTCTAAGGCAGGCGGAAGGCAATAGCAAAGTCCAGGTCCAATCAGAGGTTCAAAGGCAGGCGGCAGGCAAAAGCAAAGTCCAGGTTCAATCAGAGGGTCAAAGGCAGGCGGCAGGCAAAAGCAAAGTCCAGGTGCAATCAGGGGTTCTAAGGCAGGCGGAAGGCAATAGCAAAGTCCAGGTCCAATCAGAGGTTCAAAGGCAGGCGGCAGGCAAAAGCAAAGTCCAGGTTCAATCAGGAATTCAAGGCAAACGGAAGGCAATCCAAAACACAGAACTCAGGGATCCGCAAGTCGAAGCCGAAGCAACGAACACTGCCAGTGACTGCCCTTAAATAGCCCCCTCCATCTGGAGAACACTCAACAGCTGATAGAAAGGAGGGGCCCACCGCCAGCCCCAGGGCTCCGGATAGGCTGGTCCCAGAGAGAAGGCGGAGTCTAGCCGCGACCAGCCAATCCGGACCCTGAAGGGGCGTTTCCTCTGTTCCCAGGTCCCGCACCCGGAAAAGACTTGCAAGTTAGAGAGCGCCGGCCATTTTGGCAGCGCCGGCGCTCTCCGGCCGCCACCGCGCTGAAGCGGCGAACCGGCATAGCCCAGGAGGCGGGTACAACTCTCCGCCCACGCTGCCCATAGCCAGCGATACCCCGCTCCTCCCTGCTCGCGGAGAGGGGCATCCCAGCGGGCAAGGCGGCGCAGGTAAGGGTCGCGACAGGCTAGCCCAAAGCTGGTTATGTTCTTCCTTCCAAGCCCTTTTAAACTCAGGGTTAAATACACAGACACTTCAATACAAGTTCTCAAGCATAAATTAAAGAAGTCTCAAATAATTCTTTTACTTCAATTTAACTAATTACTGTCTTTATTCTCTATAATAACATGAATATATAGACAAATTCCCAGTAATCTGAGGGTATTCAAATTAGTTCACTTCTTTCACTGGCTGCAGTCCAAGTTTATGCAAATCAGCCTACACCTTCTTCAAAGGAATAGCATATCAGCAATCTGCTACTCTTGATTCATGTATTATAACATTTTATACCCTCTCCAGTCACTTTCTTTCACCAGGGATACTAAGGTACAAAGACATGTTGATAGATTTTCTTCATTATGCAAACTGGCTATTCAAGTATCTACCATAAACTGGTAATTAACCTTCTAACAACTCACGGAGGTTCTCTTTTACAAACATCTTTAAAAGCAGCAAGTCTGACACTTCATACTGCACTGAGCCCAGCCTGTAACAGCCACCACCTCCAGATGATACCAAGCCCTCAATAATTCTTCAGTATCATCTTCCACCCTTGGCTGTTCTCAAAATAAGAGAAAAATGCCAGGAAAAGACATTCTGATGGCTTTCACTTTCAGCTCACTTTTCAGACTTAAACAAAAACAGTACCTTGTTCTTTCTCATTCTTCCATTCATGTATAACCAACCCCATTTGGTCCTAGTTCAACAGGCTTCTCTCACAGAACATCTCTGGTCACATTCTGGCCAGGCCCCAGATCCCATATTCCAGGTTGAGGCTTTTCCTTGTCCTCCTGCCATCCTCCCTTTTTCATCCTATGGAGATTTATATGGTCTGAAGGTAACTAAGATTTCTCCTCCCTCTCCTTTGTCAATAGAGCAGTCTACCTCATCAATACAGGAGCTGGGGAGTCTACCTATGAATTTCCCTTCTCATATTCTTTAAAGGGATATGGTTACTTTCTTTCCTCCAATACTTTCTGTGAATAGAGACTTCTCCTCTGAGGTTCTAGCGCTACCCTGCTGCCAGCCAAGATCAGTGCAACATGGATAGGGCAAAGACATATTAGCTCTGAGAGAGAGAGACCCTTACAAGCTCTTGGCTCTGTTCTCTGTCACACTATCCACTAATAACATTCAGCTTGGTTAATACTTCAATTGAATCTATACAACTAGACCCAGCAGAAGTCAGTTTATGAGAGAGTGATGGACCAGAATTAGAAAAAATGGAGCTGTCCACTGACTATATGGGAGGGTGAAGGCAGAGGCCCCCTACTGTTCCCTGTAGGTGAAGACTCAACAAAACATGGCAGTACGTCATGATACTTTACACCTGAAGAACTGCACTTTTAACAGCTTCTCACTGTTTTTGATTAGCAAATATCACCAATAAAACATGCCAGGCATATATTTTTTGCATACCGTCTTCAACTACATGAAATAATAACCATGTTATGTTGCCTATTCATATTCTACCTCAGTGGTTCGACTGTTGCCTTTTCCGATATCTATAACATTGCCAAAAGTGTTGCTTTATAATTTCTCAGTTCAAGTAATTTGTTTTATAACACATCTAGCATTTTGTATTGAGTATAGATGCTGGAGACGAGACTTTTATTCAGTGACTAAGAGAGGAAAAGGCTTTGAAAACTGGACAGATGCAAGAGGGAGCAGATTATTTCTTCTCTCCTGTCCCTTGCCCTCTCTCTCCTCATTCTGCTCAATGTTTAGGATCCTGGCACCTGCTACATGCTAGGCTGTTTACTTCAGGGCCCATGCCACCTGCTCTAGTATCTGCTCATTCCCCAACCCCAATATTGGTATTTAATTAGTCTAAACAATCAAGGAAAAAAACACTCATGTTCCCCTGCTTTTTCTTTTTTCTCTTCTCTTACCATCTCCTGGTTTTCTATTTCCTGTTTTTCTCCTCCTCCTTTTCTCTCGGTTCACCTTTCTGCAGCATTTCCTGCTACAGCAGCCAAAATGGCTCTATTTTTCCCCTAGTAAGTGGTGTCAGGTTCTGTCAGGTTCTGAGCCCGCGGGACCGGGCTCTGGAGCAAACGTGAGCCCTTGGGCTGCTGACGAGGAGCGACAGCAGCAGGCAAAACCCACCAACCAACACTGGGTAAGCACAACGGCAGGGACTGCAGGCACTGCCCAGCGAACCGGAACACCTGGACTGGAATCCCCCGGACTGGAGGACACAGGACTGGAACACTGGACTGCAATCCCTCGGACTGGAACACACACCGGACCGGAACACACTGGACTGGAGCACACCAGACTGGAACACACACCGGACCGGAACACACTGGACTGGAACCCGGACTGGACCTAGGCTTCACCTACACTTGACTGCCTACCCCCTCGGGTTGAGCCTTCAGGTTCTGGCAGCCGGTAGGACTTACAGGGGCAGCAGGAATGAAGATCCAGGGGTGCCCCCTGGCACCTAAGCGATGGCAAGGCAGACAGACAGGGAATGTCCGGGTTCTGGCAGTAGGTAGGTTCAAAGCAATGGTCACAGAAGGGCTGGAAGCCCACAGAGCAATAAACACAAAAGGGCAGGGAACCTACAGAGCAGTAAACACAGAAGGGCTGGAAACCCACTAGCGATAAACACAGAAGGGCTGAAAACCCACAGAAGGGTAGGAGACCCACAGAGCAAATAACTACCGAAGGGCAGGGAACCTACAGAGCAAGAAACACAGAAGGGCAGGAAACCCACAAGCGATAAACACAGAAGGGCTGAAAACCCACAGCGCAATAAATACAGAAGGGCTGAAAACCCACAGCGCAATAAATACAGAAGGGCTGGAAACCCACAAAGCGATAACCACAGAAGGGCAGAACACCCACAGCGCAATAAACACAGAAGGGCAGGGAACCTACAGAGCTATAAACACAGAAGGGCTGGAAACCCACAAGCGATAAACACAGAAGGGCTGAAAACCCACAGCGCAATAAACACAGAAGGGCTGGAAACCCACAAGCGATAAACACAGAAGGGCTGAAAACCCACAGAAGGGTAGGAGACCCACAGAGCAAATAACACAGAAGGGTAGGAAGCCCACAGAACAATAAACACAGAAGAGCTGAAAACCCACAGAGCAAAAGACAAGGAAAGCAAACGGTGCTAACAGCACACTAACCTCGGGACCTAAAGCACTGCGGAGGGAATGGCAATGCAAAGGCCAGGACTGTAGTCTTCAGGTGACTAATAAAGCCCATCAAGACCAGAGCCACAGCTGCAGCAATCACCTTGCAACCAAACAGAGGCTTGACACACAAAGCAGTCATTCCATAGGAAGGAACAGCGGGAGCCATCTTGGAAACTGGCAAGGAGGAAGAGGCGGCAGCCATCTTGGAAGAGGCATAGCCCACACAGGTGAGGTTCAGTAGGGCAATCAGCACACAGAGCCAGAGAGAAACTAAGACAGAGACAGACACAGAGACAAGCAGAAGCCAGCACAGCCACTGACTCCCAGAAACAGGGTAAGTATGAGGGTGGTCACGGCCACAAACGTGACAAGTGGTTTGTATGTTCCAGGAAAACACTGTATGATATATCTAATATAATAAAACGCACCGTGAACGTTCTAATGAGGACAACGTTCTGTGAAGCCCTGAAGCCCTGAAGCCATGCCCTGAAGCCATCTGACGTCACTGAAGCTGTAGGGTTCGTGGATTCGTGGTGTGAAGCCTTCAAGCCAGCCAGCCGTCTCTGCCCCGCCCTCGCGAAAAAACAAACAATCGGGAAGCGAAACGTCAGGGAAGGAGGCGGCGCTCCCGACGTCTAGCCTTCCCTTCGCTGTGTTCCGCCTTAAGGCGGTTACACAGCGAAGGGAAAGCTAGACGTCGGGAGCGCCGCCTCCTTCCCTGACGCTTCGCTGCACGAACCGCCACGGAGGTAAAGTTAAAAAGAATAATAAAAAAAAAAAGGGATGCAGGGATGCGAGGCATGGATGCGAAGGGGGGGGGGGGGGGGGAGAAGAGGGCGGGCCAGGCTGGGACATGGGAGAGAGAGTGGCATGGATGCGAGGGGGGGGGGGGTCATGGAAGGGCGAGAGGGGACTTGCTGGAAAAGGATGAATGGAGGCGGCAGGGGACAGAGGAGCATGGATGGGTATGGATTAGGAGGACAGGGCACAGGGAGAGAGGGGAATTACTGGAAATGGATGAATGGAGGGGGCAGGGGACAGAGGAGCATGGATGGGCATGGATTGGGAGGGCAGGACTCAGGGAGAGAGGGAAATTGCTGGATAGGGAAAAATGGAGGGGCCAGGTGACAGATGAGCATGGATTGGAAGGGCAGGACTCAGGGAGAGGGGAATTGCTGGATAGGGATGAATGGAGGGGACAGATGGGCATGGATGGATATGGATTGCAGAGCAGGCCTCAGGCAGAGAGGGGAAATGCTGGATAGGGAAAAATGGAGGGGCCAGGTGACAGAGGAGCATGGATGGGCATGGATTGGAAGGGCAGGACTCAGGGAGAGGGGAATTGCTGGATAGGGATGAATGGAGGGGACAGATGGGCATGGATGGATATGGATTGCAGAGCAGGCCTCAGGCAGAGAGGGGAAATGCTGGATAGGGAAAAATGGAGGGGCCAGGTGACAGAGGAGCATGGATGGGCATGGATTGGAAGGGCAGAACTCAGGGAGAGGGGAATTGCTGCATAGGGATGAATGGAGGGGACAGATGGGCATGGATGGATATGGATTGCAGAGCAGGCCTCAGGCAGAGAGGGGAAATGCTAGATAGGGAAAAATGGAGGGCCCAGGTGACAGATGAGCATGGATGGGCATGGATTGGAAGGGCAGGAGTCAGGGAGAGGGGAATTGCTGGATAGGGATGAATGGAGGGGACAGATGGGCATGGATGGATATGGATTGCAGAGCAGGCCTCAGGCAGAGAGGGGAAATGCTGGATAGGGAAAAATGGAGGGGCCAGGTGACAGAGGAGCATGGATTGGAAGGGCAGGACTCAGGGAGAGGGGAATTGCTGCATAGGGATGAATGGAGGGGACAGATGGGCATGGATGGATATGGATTGCAGGGCAGGCCTCAGGCAGAGAGGGGAAATGCTGGATAGGGATGAATGGAGGGGGCAGGTGACAGACAAACATGGATGGCCATGGATTGGGAGGGCAGGGCTCAGGGACAGAGGGGAATTGCTGGAAAAGGATGAATGGAGGGGGCAGGGGACAGATGGCCATGGATTGGGAGGGCACGGCTCACACTCTCTCTCTCATATACAATGTCTTTCTGACTCTCACTCTCACACACTCTGTCTCACACTGTATCACATTCACTCTCTATGTGCCACACAGTCACTCACACACTCGCTTGGTGTCATACACTCACTCTCACAGAGAATCTGTGTCTCACACACACTCTCTCTCTTGCCCACACACACACACTCTCTCTCACACTGTGTCTCACATACACACTTGCACACACTCTCATTCTCACACACACTCTCTCACAAACACACTCACACCCAGACTCACTCTCTCTCTCACACACTCACACTTTCACTCTGACTCTCAAACAGTCACTCTCACATACACTCTCCCAAACATACACACTCCAAGGAAAACCTTGCTAGCGCCCGTTTCATTTGTGTCAGAAACGGGCCTTTTTTACTAGTAAGAACATAAGAATAGCCATGCTGGGTTAGACTAATGGTTCATCTAACCCAGTATCCTGTTTCCAACAGTGGTCAATTCAGGTCACAAGTACATGGCAGAAACCCAAATAGTAGCAACATTCCATGATACCAATCCCAGGGCAAGCAGTGGCTTCCCCCTGTCTGACGTTTCCTCCAGGAACTTGTCCAAACATTTTTTAAACCCAGATACATTAATAGCTGTTATTATATCCTCTGGCAATGAGTTCCAGAACTTAACTATTCATTGAGGGGTCCTTTTAACAAAGCTGCAATAAAAGGGTGTTTTTGATGTGTGCTGAGGCCCCCTTTTTAATACAGCAGGTAAAAGGCTGTCTTTTTTTTTTAAGAAATGGCCATGTGACAAGTGAACCAATTGCTGCATGGCCATTTTTTTTGGGGGGGGGGGGGAGCACTTACCGCCACCCATTGAGGGTGTATTAAGGGCTCCTGTGCTAACCAGGTAAACACCAGTGAAACAAAAATAAATATATTTTTATAGTGCCGGAAGTGGTGCACGCAGGGGGTGGAAACTACTGCCGGGCTGCTGCGGTAGCCCAGTAGTAGTTCCAGACTAGTGAGTAGTAAGTCTGCGTTAGGCTTACCACTGTTTCGTAAAATACCTTCCTATTTGTTTCAAAAACATTTCCATGTAACTTCATTGAGTGTCCCCTAGTCTTTGTACTTTTTGAAAGAGTAATCCACTTCTACTTGTTCCATACCACTGTGGGCAATTCTGGTCACCACATCTGAAAAAAGATATAGTGGAAATAGAAAAGGTACAGAGAAGGATGATGAAAATGATAAAGGGATGGGACGACTTCCATATGAGGAAAGGCTAAAGTGGCTGTGGCTCTTCAGCTTGGAGAAAAGACGGCTGAGGGGAGATGTGATAGGGGTCTATAAAATAACGAGTGGAGTAGAACGGGTAGACATGAATCGCTTGTTTAGTCTTTCCAATAATACTAGGATTAGGGGGCACACAATGAAGCTACAAAGTAGTAAATTTAAAACAAAACAGAGAAAATATTTCTTCACACAATGTGTAATTAATCTCTGGAATTCATTACCAGAGAATGAGGTAAAAGCAGTTAGGTTACCAGGGTTTAAAAAAGGTTTGGAGAACTTTCTAAAAGAAAAGTCCACAAGCTATTATTAAGATGAACTTGGAGAAAATCCACTGCTTATTTCTAGGATAAACAACATAAAATGTATTTTACTGTTCTGGGATCTTGCTAGGTACTTGTAATCTGGATTGGCTACTGCCACTGTTGGAAACAGGATAGGCCACTGTTGATGGCTTGATGGACCTTTGATCTGTCCCAGTATGGCAATGCTTATGTTCTTACATTCTAGTAAAAGGGCCCCTAAGATTCGGAACAATTTCAACTGCATCCTACTGGACAATGAATTATATTACAACATTTTTTTGGAAAAGGTGGCTGTTTGCAAATATTGTATAAACAATGCTTCCAACTGGACGAAAAAAAACTGAACTTTCAGTTTTGTGATTTTTTTTGTGTGCATTGCCTATTTCTGCAAAGAAATTGGCAATATTCAGCCCTTAATTAAATGTAATTTTTCAAAATATATCACTATGCATAACTTTTTATTTAAGCTCATTAATAACAAGCCTGCTGTATTACAATGTAAAAGTATGTAAACAGCTCAATAGTTATGTAGCTTGGAAAACAGGTACCTAAAACGTTTCACACACACGCACACAGACAACTACTTCTCATCAAGGTGTATTTATCTTTTTTTTTTCCAGCTGCCCCATAGCTCATTTTTTGCACAAAAAGTTATATTTGTAGCAAACAACTGACACAAAAAGGCCAGGTTAGTATATCAACTCCATATTTTGCTAAGTTCTGCTGAAAGTTTGCTGAAATCTAGTCAGCTGTAGCACACCTGGCTAATTTGCTACTGATCAACTTACTGAAAATTCACCCCAAAGATTATCATCATAATGAGTTTCAGCCCCATGTCCTGCCTTTGCTCTGAAACAGTGCAATTATATATCTAGTCTACTCATAGTGCTTTATGACATAGAATTGAATGAAGTAGATAATTCTTTTCCATAAGAAAGTGGCTATGACTGATAGAAGCAATAAGTATATAATGAAGGAAAGAAGAAATATTCTTTAATAAATAAAGCCATCATGGTAAGCGTAACTATTTACCAGCTTTTATCAATGCATATTTATGCTAATTTCCCCAGACAAATTGCTCAGTTTTTTATTATTATTTGAAATGCCCTGCAGTAAGTATTTGTTTTGGGTTGGTAAGATTCTTCAAAGGAATTTTTCAAACTAGAAAACAAACCACAGCGCAAGCATTTGGTTCATGAGAAAAAAACTAGCTACAGTTTTTCTTTTGGGATTCCATTTGAATAATCTAAACAAATGAAGGTGCAATTCATGCTGTTTGCATAGCTGATATGTGGAGGCATTTGAGGGGAAAAGCAGTATTCATCAAATTGATGGACTAATTCCATTACTCCTGAGATATGGGAATCAACTTCTTAAAGAATAAATAATAAAAAGGCATTATAAATATGAAATGTTTTGCTTTTTTTTATAGCTTGTACCTAAAACATTGCATTTCCTGGTTGGTTTCAGTGTTGTGCAAAATTTACCTTTCTCTCAAAATATTAATATGTCTGTATATGTATAACCTGCCTCATGGGAGCTTGCAGAGAGTCCTGCATCTGGGTCTTATTACAACTATGTTGTTTGACTTGTATTACAATTTGAGATTTTTCATGTTTGGATCAATTACATTTTAATTATTTTGTTTAACTTTCATGTGCCTCCTGAGAGCTGCTCATTTGTGGGGAACCTTACCAAGGTGCATTAATGTTATAGACAAGTAATGTGTTAATTGCTATTTGCCTTTAGCACATTTTTTTTCACTCACACGTAAATTAACAATGAGATGTAAAGCATGCAAATGTTTCTGTGACATGGGGGCAGGAGTGGGACTGCTCTTAGCATAGGAGATAACCACCTAAGATTGTTCTAGCATGGTACCCAATTGGAATACGCACAGAAGACAAGTTAGGTGGGTAACTTAGACTACTTAAGGCCCCAGTTTGGAGGGAATATGTCTTTTGCCTCTTTTCTGCCACACAAAAACAAAGGCAGTACAAGTTCATGCTAGAACCACCCAGGTCTTGGGGCAAAGTAAATGGAAAACATTCCCAAACAAGTAGATAGCTTCATAGTGTGTGGAGGAGTGGCCTAGTGAAATCCAGAGGTGGCTGGTTCAAATCCCACTGCTGCTCCTTGTGATCTTGGGTAAGCCACTTAACCCTCCATTGCTGCAGGTACAAACTTAGATTATGAGCCCTCCTGGGACAGAGAAATATCCAGTGTACCTGAATGTGACCTTGAGCTACTACTGAAAAAGGTGTGAACAAAATCTAAACAAATAAAATATGCTATAAGGGATGTACCTCTAGAATCACAGTGGGTAAAGGGACAGGGAAAACCAGGGCAAAAGAGGAACTTCCAATGGGGGGAGGGGCTTGAAGATGCTAGCCTGGATCCAAGGATCCAGAGGACCTTGAAACCCTGGTTACTTTTTCCCAGGATAAGAACTCTGCTGCCCATCTAGAGAGAAGTCTAGTGGTATGGGACTGGAACCAGGATACTGAGCTTTATGGACCTTCGGTCTTTCTCAATATGGCAATGCTTACATTCATATGTTCATATGATGATGCATCCAAGATAGCAGCTCCAGAAACCCATGTAGACAGGAAGTGATATCATCAACATGGCTGGCACCATAAACCCCATGCAGGCAGGTCATGTGACAGGAAGTGACATCAGCAACATGGATGCCTCTATCATGTGTGGTGTGAATAAACTGCTCATGTGCTGATTTCTTTCTTTTTGTGTGTGATTGTCTGTCTGCCTCATTATTTATGCTGATTTTTAAAATACACAAAGAACATATCTTTGTGCAATGTTTAAAGCTATTTTTTTGGCTGTTTCTCTCTCTCTCTCTCTCTCTCTTTCTTCCTCTCTTATGCTGTGTCTTTACAGCACAAGCAAACAGCAGCCAATCTCTCAGTACTGTTAGGTTTTACCCACTTCTTCCTTCCTGCCAGCAACCTGCCGGCCCTAAGAATCCTTTCAGACATAGACAAACTCCAGTGCAGCCTCAGCAGTTTCTGCTAATCCATTTGCTCTGAAGGTTAATCTCTCTGTGTGAAGCCCACAGCTACAGAGACACAGTGACAGGGAGAAACTAGTCACCAAAATAACCGTACCACCTCCCCTAGTGCAAGTATACTGGAGAGTTCTAAAATGCTGCTGGTACAGAGCAGGAACCCCACAGTTTTTGCAAGAATTGTCAGTGTATATGTAATAAAATAAAACCTTCCTACTAAAAGACATCATCAGCATATCTGCCTCTATCTTGCATGATATGAATAGCTAGGCATGTGTATAGTCTGAGAAGTCAATATGTACACTGAGCTACTTCAGTGAGAGGAATGGGGAGGGGTGTATGCTTAACTACACATGCAAAATACATTTCCTATTGCTCCATACAAAAATGCAAAGACATCAGTGATACAAATGTCCTAAAACTAATAGTGATGTTGTATCCCACTTTCAGCAAGAAAATAACAGTCAAATAAAAAATCTACTTTTGTCGTTTTTATGGCTCAATAGGGCAGGCAAGCCCACAAGGATGGACCCATGACAGGGAGACCTGCTTGAAAGTAACAGAGGTTCAAAGAGATGTCTATGATATAAGGGTTTTTATGTTATGATTTTATATGCTGCCCTGTGGTTACTGAAAAGGTTGAGATACAGCTGATGCACTCTTTTTCCTATATTATAGCTGGTTCTTCTAACAGCAGAAAAAAGTTTCATTTGTTAGAAAACTGCTAGAATATGCCAATTGTACATAAATTGTTATGCTAGATCACATCTTGCTATAGTTGCTGGTGACCTTTGTGTAAAGGACTGTTATATTGAAATAAATGATATACACAAATAATATATCAATATACTGTAGAAGAACCAAAGAAAAACTAACATAGCAAGCAATAGTCCACTAGAGAGAAGAATAGGGGCAGAGCATAGGCGCCCCGTATACGAGGCTTGGGGAGGCTAAGCCTCCCCAGCCGAATCGTCGACTTCCGCTTGTTGTGGAGCCCACCCTCCCGCCCTGCGCATTTTCATCTTTTATTTCCGTGGCAGCGACGTCAATGAAGAAAAAGACTACAGGCTCGCCGCCAGCTTCTCCCTTCTCTCTGCTCTCGCGGAAACAGGAAATGCATCACGGGACACTGTGTGCAGAGAGAAGGGAGAAGCTGGCGGCGAGCCTGTAGTCTTTTTCTTCATTGACGTCGCTGCCACGGAGCGTATGGAGGTAAGCTCCGCCCCCTTTAGCCTCCCCAAACAGTTGGGCTACCGACCGTCTATGGGGCAGAGTAAAAAAATAAAAGGTAAGGGGAGACTTTAAGAACAATTTAACAAGGACAAAGCATAACACAACTATCCTGCAACAATTTGCATAATTAACAGATAAGCATCTATTTACCTGAACTCCTTCAGCACTGGGAACAGACTGTTGTGCTGCCGCCAAAATAGATCGCCGGCGAACTATTTCGCAGGTGACGTTCGATTATGCCCCTCTTTGTTTCATGACTTGTCTGGTAATACTTTTGACATGACAAATTCCTAGGTATGTATCTTTTATACTTCTTTCTTAGATTCATTTACGTATTAAGTTCTTATTGGTTATGTTTTGTTATTTATTTGCTTAATAGTTCTATAGTCTTATCAAAGATTTCTAATACTGGATACAAAAAAAGATATCATCTGCATATGATAACACTAACATACTTAGGGGTCGTTTTACTAAGGTGCATTGATGACCTGCTGTAGAGTAGACATGTTTTTTGGGTGAACGCAGAATTATTTTTTAGCGCACCTACAAAAAAATGCCTTTTTAAATTTTTTGCCGAAAATAGACGTGCAGCAAAATCAAAATTGTCATGTGTCCATTTTGGGCCTGAGACCTTACCACCAGCCATTGACCTAGCGATAATGAACTATGCACGCCAAATGCCACTTGGTGTGCGTCCGATACACGGGGCTGAAAATAAAAATTCTTTTTGGTATGCATTGGGCGCATCTAGATGCTTATGAGGCTTAGTAAAAGCCCCCCCCCCCCAAGTTTATTCAATGCCTCTTCCAAACATTTGACATTGGAAAGCAGAGGGGAGAGTGGTGAACCTTGTAGAACTCTGCACAGGCAGCACCAAGGGGCTGACATAAGCGCATTCTTCTATATCCTATATGATCTTTTCCCCAAAAGTTCCTTAAACCATTTAACAACTGTCTCTGTGATACCCAACTCAAAACCTGTACAGCATCAATGAATGGTCTAGCTCATCAAATGCAGCCAAAATATTGAACTGGAGAAGTACTGCCTGTCTCCCCTACTCAAAATCTCCTTGACTTCTGATGATAATGTCAATAATAATGATTCAGTACTATGTATTGGACAAAAGCCATGTTGTGAGAAATGTAAAGAATCATTAAAAGGTCTGAAAGTTGTTGATAAACCGCAAATTCCAATAACATGGCCAGCAAAGTAAGTCCAGCTACTGGTCTATAATTATCAAATACAGTAAGTTCTACTCCTGCTGACTTTGGAATGGGGGTCAGCATTCTTTCTGCTATTGTGTCTGGATTAGAGAATGACATGGGGACAGGGAACCACAGTAACCATGGGGATGGGGACAGGGACAGAGCTCACGGGGATGGGGCGGGGACAGTTCCCACGGTGAACAAAATACCTTAGAAGAAACACGAATCTAAGCTAAAAGTCCACCTTTATGATGCTGCTTTTAACTCCTAACCCTTATTCACTTGTTCAGAACCCTTATTTTATCATCCTCACTTTAATATTCCCTTATCTCTTATTTGTCCTGTTTGTCTGTCTAATTAGATTTGAATTGATTTGCTCTTTTCTGACCACTGACAAGTCAGATTATGACCCATGAACTGCATGTCTAAAGGCTGAAACTTAAGAAACCTGACAGCTGCATCTTTCTGGCTCTGTTTCAGCATTCTGTGTAGCCAGAGTCCTTAGAGCAGCAATTTCTCTGAGAACTGTTGAAGCTGGGTCATGCTGACTCCTAAGGAGCACTTTTCCCCCTCCATGACAGAGAGTTGGTGCCACTAATTCTACATACACAAGGACACTGAGAATGTATTTACAGTTTGAAGATTAAGATGTATTGAGGTTTCGAGATAACACTATGATAAACATGGGTACTAGAGAAATTTCTATAACAAGATGGTGACTGCAATCTTTTGTAAAAACCTTGGAGGTGCTGAAGTTCTATAAACATTATTCTGTGTTCTGTAAACATTCAGATAGTGTGTTCCATTTAATGTAAACAATAAAGTAAGGCAGAAATTAGCTAATATTACAATAAAATTGGTTGAAATTGCAAATTGTAGACTGGATGGGAGGGGGATTGATGCTCAATCGACTGTATATAAGGCACTGCTGTGTTATATCTAAACAGAGGCTGAGATGATCAACAGAGAGTAAGTTTTTGCAGCTGTGGTTTCACTCCCTCTCAATTACAAATGGCTATTTGTTATTACTTCATTTTCTAATTGCTTTACTGTCTAATTGCTTTATTGCAGATTTCTCTGCTATTTGCTACCTGCCTTATTGCTTAGTCATTGCCTCCTTACTTTACCCTTATTACTCTAATTACTTTACCTAATTCCCTAATTACCTAATTCCCAAACTACTTTACCTAATTCCTTATCTAATTCCCTAATTACTTTACCTAATTCCCTAATTACTTTGCCTAATTACTTTGCCTGATTATTTTGTCTGATCACCCTGTCCAATTGCTTTGTCTAATTGTTTTATTGCCTAATTGTTTTATTGCCTAATTAGTTTATTGACTAATTGCCTTATCGTCTAATTGCTTTGTTATCATCTATGTTGGAATAAAGACTATCCCTTTGGAAGGAAAATAGCCTCTGCCTTTGCTGTCACCCCATATCTCGGAGGTGGCTGGTCCATTCTATCTTGGGTGGGTGTAAGGAGGTAGAAACCCTATTTGCCCCTTATTTCCAAATTGTATATTTCTTATGGTAAGTAGATATATCAGAGAAATAATTCCCTCATAATTACATCCCTCACTGATACTAGGTTGTCAGAGGGGGCCATGTAAGAACAGACTCCACTAAAAACAGATTGTAAGCTCTGTCGAGTAGGGACATGGGTGGGGATGGGGACAGAGCCCATAGGGACAGGGACAAATTTTGTCCCCGTGTCATTTTCTACTTTGAAGCCTGTTAATTAACTGGACTGTTATTTATGTTTGAGTGATGCCTACAAAGATGTTCTGATTTTTTGGAAAAACAAGCAAACATACTGGCCACAACTAGCAAAATGTGCATGGGGGATCCTGTACATCCTGCTAACAGCACAACTTCTAAGAAGACAACTTCTATTCCAGGAAGGACTGTGGAAGACAGGAGAGCTAGATTGAATCCTAAGATTGTTGATGACTATAGCAGTACTTCATAGGGCATATTAAAGTAGATCTGTCCCGAACTCTATCTCCAGGTATTTCTTCATCCATAAGAACGCTCTGTTTACTAAGGTGCGCTAGCGTTTTTAGCACACACTAAAAATTAGTAAGCACTAATACTAGAGACACCTATAGGAATATATGGGTGTCTCTAGCATTAGTGTGTACTAAAAATACTAGTGTGCCTACAGCTCGGCTTAGTAGACAGGGACCTTAGTCTGTTCTATCTAAACTAAATGACTAACTGATCTTATTACCTTGGATTGAAAAAAATGTTGCCATATTATCTGCAGATGGCTGCAATTTTTTAGGGATTGACAATACATTGTCTATTAAAGTTTTTAAACAATACCTTAAAAGAGTTTTCAGTTTCCTGTATATTTTGCTCATAATATTCTATCTTAGGTTCAGATACAGCCATTTTATAATGTTTGACGATAGAGTGCCAGGCTGAATATTGAAACTGTTCCTTGGTTTCCTTCCAAAGTTTTTCCGCTTTTCTACATGTTCTCTTCAATATGGCCAATGTTTTTGAATATTGATCTTAGCCTTTTTAATTTCAAGGAGATAATTCTGACAGAACATTGGTCACATTGGAATTCCAGGAATCAAACATTCATCAAACATTAAAATAGCTTAATTTGTCTGAAAATCCAAATTCATCCCCAGTTTTTGCCAGAACAAGGATGGATCAAATTTTTCACATTTATAAAAAAAGATATGATTGGTATCAACTTGACCTATTGCACATGGCAGTCTGAGATATTAATTTAAATGATAGTAATCTGACCAGACAATTGGCTTCCATTCTAAGTGATCAATTAATAAGCTATAAAATCAAGAGTGTGTCCTTTAGAATGAATTGGGAAAGTGGGACTCAGAACTATATTTAAGGAGTCTATAAACTGAGAAAACTGAATATTATTAGGATCATTATAATCTTCTAAATTAAGATTTAAATTACCCGAGTATAAAAAAGGAGTGTATATATAAAATGACTTCAAACAACTTCTGCTGATCTAAAAATCCATCTTCCTGGAGGTCTGTATATTAATAATCCCCCCTCAAATAGCATTTAATGAATCATGAAATTTACATACCATAAATTCTAGATTAAGATCAGTAAAACTATGTAATAATGTAATTGAAAAAAATCCTTGCAAATAAATGCTAACCTCCCCACCCCACACACACTCTTATTTTGTCATAGGCAATTTATCACCTTGTAACCTGATAAAAAAATACTTCAAACATAAGGAGAATTTAAATCCAGAATCCAAGTTTCAGTCACAAAAACTAACCAAACTTGGGTATCCCCTATCAATGCTTGAATTAATAATAATTTGTTACATATAGAACAAGCATTAAAATATAAACATTCAATATTTTTATTTACTTATTTTCATGTTTATACCCCACTTTAGACCAAGGTGGGTTACATAAAAACATACATAAAATCATCAAATACAATATATTATGTAATATAATATATTCATTGGTTCAAAGCTAGTAACAAAATGTCAGAAAAATAGTAAAAAAAACCCCATTAAAAAAATAAATCTATTGAGATAGAAAATGTTTAAACAAGTTTTAAGATTCTTATGAAATTGCATAACATTCACCCCACCAATATTCTTACAATAACATTTCAATCTTTGGGATAACTGTTTAAAACCAGTCCAAAGTTATCACTCAAGGAAGGCCAGTGTAATCCCCTGTTTGATTGGGATTACTGAAGAGAGTACTTCTCTGTGAAGAGTCACTGAGGGGAGTGACTGGGAGGTTCCTGGGTGGGAGGAAGCCCAGCCCAAGGTGTATAGTTTGGGAATAAAATACAGAGAGAGAAAGCCCTGGAACTGAAGAGTGACAGGGAGGGAGGAGTTTGGGAGGAGATAAAGCTAAGGTTAGAGGGTTGGTTGTTTTTTTTTTTTGTTGTTCTTTGTGGTTTTGGTTTTGGTGCCTATAGGTTTAAGCTACTTGTACTATCCCCTGCCATTGACCTGAAGGAGGGAAAGGGGAATCCTGGAAAGCAGAGAGATCCTTTAGTTGTAAGAGGTTGCAAGTGGCAACCAGGAGTGGAGTGTGCTACGGTGGCCGGAGCTAGGGAGAGCTCATCCCAGGACCAGGATGAATTCAGAGTGGGGTCATTGCAGGAGGAGGGTCAGACTAAGGGGGTCTAAACCCAATAAACCCAAAACAGAAAATTTATACTGTGAGGAGGAGTGCAGCCTTTGAACGTAAAATTTCTCTACAGGTTAGGCACGAACAAGAGGCTTGTGAATATATGTATAACCCCTGAAAGAAAGTGCCCCTGTAAATATACCTGAGATGAATAGTGGAAAAGGTGTTCCCTCTGGGAATAACAGAAGTTTGGGACTGAGTTGTGCTGAAGATTACTAAGTGATTATGAAGGTTAAAGTTAAAGTCTGCCTGTTGCAGAGGTTGCAATAAAAGTTAATTTTGTTATTTCACCCTTCAGAATGCCATATGGTTCCTAGATGAAGAGCTGAGTGGAACCTGGAACTGGAAAAGTGTCTCCCAAACCCCCTGATCGCTGACCCACCCCAGCTCAACTGTAAATGGACTGGAAATGAGGTGTATGGTAAGAGTAACCTGAGAGTGAGTGAAGACTGAAGTTTGTGATAGGATTTTCTTTTGTGGCCCGGTGCTGGTGCTAGCGCACGGTTGAGACCCAGGTTACACCTTCATAAAACAATAACTGGGAAGAGCTAGCTGAGTTAATTTGGTAACATCAAGAAACACCTATATTCCTTGAATCCCCCAAAAGTTTGAGCATTTCTAAAATACAACTTCATTATTAATTCTTGTGGAAAAAAAAGATACCAAAAGAGTAGCTCAATTTGCTTGTTCTGCTAAAGATGACTCAAGTATAGCTGTAATATCCAAATTACTGGAAGTGTCCAACATGGCTAAACATCTGTGATCTGATTAGGTACTTCTATATCTTTCTACTAGGAAAATAATATATCTATATATATAAAACTCACCCTCAACGTTCTATTGGCTGCTGACGTCACTGAAGCCAAGGTTCGTATGTTCGAAGCTCTGAAGCCTCGAAAATCACAGTCTCTGGGCCCCGCCCTCACGTCAAACGTTATGATGTTGAGGGCGGAGGCGGAGCAATTCACCGCCCTCGCGTCAAACGTTATGATGTTGAGGGCGGAGGTGGAGCAATTCACCCACATCGACGACGGGTGGGGTGGGGGGGGCACAGGAAAGCCTTGCTAGCGCCCATTTCATTGGCTCCAGAAACGGGCCTTTTTTTATTATTTTATTATAAGGAGGAATATTACTTTTTGGGATCTTCAAAGCCTCCAATAGATATTTTTTTAAACATATCTTGAGTCTGATCTGGAGATTTAGGATAATTCAAAAAACATAGGTTATGACTTCTACAGTCATTTTCCAACAATTCTAACTATCAGTGAATTCCAATGCTGTCTTTAATCAACTACAAATAAAATTTATTTATACTCTCAACAGTATTAATTCTTATAAAGAAAATCCCAATGATGTTCATTATTTTGAGCAAGTGTATTCACATTCTTTGTTAAATTAGCTATCCCCCCCACCCCCAATATTGTCAGTAGCAGAGAGTATTGTTTTAAATGTCTACTGTCACTGACTAGTTTAGCCCCCAATATTTAGTGCAGGGCACTGAATATCAGGAGCTAAATAAGGGCAGACTGGTTGCCAGAGCTTATGCGGGCCTGGACAATATTATGAAAGATATGCGGGACCTGACTGAATATCGGGTTGGGACACGTTAAAAAAAAACCTTTTCTCCCTTCCCGCCTCCACCCCTTCAACAACAGGCAGGATCCTATCCCCACCCCCATTCCCACCTCCTGGTCTGGATAGGAACCCCTCCAGGGTTTATCTGACCTCCCTGGTTGTCTATTAGAATGCTGGGGGCTGGAGCAAATCCCCCTTACTCTTGCTCCTAGGGGCAACTTTTTTAAAATGTCTGACGTGACATCTCACAGCAGCCTTGCAGTACTGCAAGAGATCACGGCAGTATGAGCGAAGGGGCTTAACTCCTGCCCCTGATGCCCTGCTGAACCATCAGGGAGGTCAAGTAGGCCTCAGGGGAGTCCTATAGTAACCGGGAGGTGTAGGATGGGATGGGAAGGGGATGCTGCCCAGGTGATCTGTTGTTATGTGTGTGTGTGTGTGGGGGGGGGGGGGGTGCTGCTGCCATACATCGGGGAGGGGGTAGGAAGTGGGGAAAATACTTTTTTTAATGCAGGTTCCAGCCTGATATTCAGCCAGGGCCTGCATAAGATAAATGAGCTCACCCACTTAATTTATGCAGGCTTTGGATGAATATTGCCAATGCCTGCATTAGCCCCAGCTCCTCCTCATTACCACTCCCTGGCCTACCCCTGACCAGCCCATTTTTTTTTTTTTGGGGGGGGGGGGGTCAGTCAGTGGCAATCTCTGCTTTAATGCCACAGAATATTGGTGGTTGGGTAGCAACTGACCATTTAAGTGGGGAGGAGAGGCTCCTGCCCGCTTAAATCACTTTGAATAGCGTCCCCTATATTTTAGCAGTAGATATGAGAGAATGATTAAGTCTTACTAATGCTGTCCAAATGTAGTCCAAAGGTATATCCAACAGTCTCAACATGGTAGACAACACACCAAAAATTAGGGGAGAATCTTCCGGAGCTGTTACAACAACCTCTTGGTTCTGTTGTTATATCTTTTCCTTATCTTCTTGCCCTTCCTCGTCAAGGGAAGGCCTAGCCTGTCAGATCTCATCAGTCACTGACGTTGGCCCTTCCAGTGTTGTAGCTCCATTAGAACCAATAGGCTGATTAAACACTTCAGTGCCAAGTGACTCCTGCGACCGCTAGTAATGCCTCATCTCCAATATGGGCAAAACTACCCTTTCCCCAAGGATGCTAAATATCCCCACATCAGCATTCCACAGGGAGAAACTATAGGAGAATTAGCCACTGCAGGAGGCTGGAGAAAAAAACAACAATATTCAGCTACTGAAGGGCAATGCATTCCACCTCTCCTTCTCCGGGGAATTGTAGTGAAGCAAATTATCTTCCAAAAAGATAAGAAGAAGATATTTATAAATGATCTAAAAATTGGAACAACAAGTGAGGTGATTAAATATGCAGATGACGCAAAACTGTTTCAAGTTGTTAAAACACATGCAGCCTGTATGAGACAAGAGACTAAAAATAATGGAGCATCTTTTTTTTGTTATCTTATCCATGCAAGTGTTTTGTTAAATATGGTGGGCCTTTTTTTTTTTTTTAGCCCAGAACAGCTGTGGTCCTTTCTGGATGTGAAGCAAGTTCCAGGACAGAAGATTCAAGTTCAAGTTGAACAATAGGAATGTTACAGGGTATGTTAGTCTATGCTAGGTCTTTAACTTATTTTCTAAAAAAATAGAATCTCCTTTTTGTTTTGTGTTTTGTTCACTCCCCCCAACATTTTGGGATCTAAGAAGGAATATTTTTCGTTTCTTCTCTTTGTTATGACTCTCTAAATATTTTTCCTTCTTTTGTTTTATTTCTGACTTCACTTGAATGTCTTTTGAGGGAGTCTTGTTACCTTGAAATTGCTTCTAGCCATTTTTCTTGAACAAGTTTGATACTTGTGTACTGTATTGTTGAAGTTAAAATAAAAATGCAAACTGTGAAAAATTGCAGGTAGACTTTAGGAAATGGGAAGACTGGGCATCCAAATGACAGATGAAATTTAATGTGGACAAATGGAAAATGATACACATTAAGAAAAATAATCCAAATCATAATTAGTTGATGCTGGGGTCCACCTTAGGAGTCAGCACACAAGAAGAAGATCTAAGTGTCATGGTAGATAATATGCTGAAATTTTCTGCCCAGTGTGCGGAAGCGGCCAAAAAAGCAAACAGGGTGCTGGGAATTATTAGAAAAGGGATGGAAAATAAGATGTAAAATATTATAATACCTCTGTATTGCACAAAGGTGCAACCTCACCTTGAGTACTGTGTACAGCTCTGGTCACTGTATCTCATAAGAGATGTGGACATTTTGCTCCAAAATCCATATAGCAAATATAGCAATTTTTGAAATAGCAAAACACTTATCTTTGTTTTTATTTCAAAAATGGTCACTTGCTAGATGTTTTTCTACTCTTTGTGTTTATCTTTTTGGTCTATTTTTGAAAAAATAAAAAGACATTCTAGATAAAGATGCACTAAATCCAGCCACTGTGATGTAGGAAGAGTGAGCATTCTTAGTAGACTGGCCACTCAGAAACTTCAGCAGAGTAGTGGGTCACCCTAGGGGGCACTGCAGTGGACTTCACATAAAAGCTCCCAGGTACACATCTCACCATTGCTCCCTTATATTATATAGTGAACCCTCCAAAACCCACCAAAAACTTACTGTACACAACTGTGCACCACTACAATAGCCCTTATGGTTGCAGGTGTCACCTATATGTGGGTACAATAGGTTTTTGGTGGGTTTTGGGGAGCTCACAATTTCTATCACAAGTGTAACAGTTACAGTGAATTATGAACCTGTATCCCCTTCTTCACAGTGCACTGCAACAACCACTAGGCTACTCCAGGGACCTGCTTGCTGCTCTAATAGGACAGACTATAACTCTGAAGCTGTCATAAAGGCTGCTATGTACTGTTTCTTTTACATCTTTGGAGGGTGGGAGGGGGGTCAGTGACCACTGGGAGAGTAAATAGGATCATTCGTTTATTCCTCCAGTGGTCAGCTGGTCATTTAGGGCACTTTTCTTTGTAGCTTAGTCATTATTAAAACAGGTCTAGCTGAAAACATCTTAGCTTTAGTCCTGAACATTTTCGTTTTGTTCCTTTATGGTTGAAAAACATACAAGTCTTAGGAGATGGTTGACCTAAATGTTGAGATCGCCGGAATAGATGGCTGACCTCGGTTTTCGAGGGGGGGGGGGAGGGGGAAACAGGACACAGATCTAAAGTATTTTCCTTGCATCCTAAACAAGATATGTTTTAGAAGCCAAAGCAATGATGTGGCAAATAAAGGAGGTTTTTTTTTTAATTTATGAAATTTAGATACCAGTTCCCCAAACAATCATCCAAGGCGGAGGCCCTAAAAACAAATTCCATAAAATCAGTTGCATGCTTATCTATGCCATACACATGCTTATCTTTGTAAATATATAATTGCTGAGTTAGACATGGAATTTTGACTCCTTGTTTGAGCATATGGGGCCTTATTCTACATAGTAACATAGTAGATGACGGCAGAAAAAGACCTGCACGGTCCATCCAGTCTGCCCAACAAGACAACTCATGTGTGCTACTTTTGTGTATACCCTACTTTGATTTGTACCTGTGCTCTTCAGGGCACAGACCGTATAAGTCTGCCCAGCACTAGCCTCGCCTCCCAACCACCGGCTCTGGCATAGACTGTATAAGTCTGCCCAGCACTATCCCCGCCTCCCACCACCGGCTCTGGCACAGATCGTATAAGTCTGCCCAGCGCTATCCCTGCCTCCCAACCTCCAGTCCCGCCTCCCACCACTGGCTCTGGCACAGACCGTATAAGTTTGCCCTGCACTATCCCCGCCTCCCAACCTCCAGCCCCGCCTCCCACTACCGGCTCTGCTATCCAATCTTGGTTAAGCTCCTGAGGATCTTTTCCTTCTGAACAGGATTCCTTTATGTTTATCCCACGCATGTTTGAATTCTGCTACCGTTTTCCTCTCCACCACCTCCCGCGGGAGGGCATTCCAAGCATCCACCACTCTCTCCGTGAAGAAATACTTCCTGACATTTTTTCTTGAGTCTGCCCCCCTTCAATCTCATTTCATGTTTTCTCGTTCTACCGCCTTCGTATCTCCGGAAAAGGTTCGTTTGCGGATTAATACCTTTCAAATATTTGAACGTCTGTATCATATCACCCCTGTTTCTCCTTTCCTCCAGGGTATACATGTTCAGGTCAGCAAGTCTCTCCTCATATGTCTTGTTACGCAAATCCCATACCATTCTCATAGCTTTTCTTTGCACCGCTTCGATTCTTTTTACATCCTTAGCAAGATACGGCCTCCAAAACTGAACACAATACTCTAGATGGGGCCTCACCAACGACTTATACAGAGGCATCAACACCCCCTTTCTTCTGCTGGTCACACCTCTCTCTATACAGCCCAACAACCTTCTAGATACAGCCACCGCCTTGTCACACTGTTTCGTCACCTTCAAATCCTCAGATACTATCACCCCAAGGTCCCTCTCCCCGTCTGAACCTATCAGACTCTCGCCACCTAACACATACGTCTCCCGTGGATTTCTATTCCCTAAGTGCATCACTTTGCATTTCTTCGCATTGAATTTTAATTGCCAGACCTTAGACCATTGTTCTAGCTTCTTCAAATCCTTTTTCATGTTTTCCACTCCCTCCGGGGTGTCCACTCTGTTACAGATCTTAGTATTCTATAGTGGTTAAGCTCCTAAATTTATGCTCTTCAATTATGAGCATAATCTATACTCCTAAATTTATGATTCTAATTTAGGGCCTATTATATTCATAGATTTAGCATACATTTAGGTGCCTTAATAACATTCTAAATTTATGAGCGTAAACTTAGGAGAATAAATTATGCTCATAAATTTAGAACTGTAAATTTAGGAGTATAAATTTAGGTGATTAACCTTTATAGAATAAGGTCCATGAAGTGTGCACACCATATTAGATGACAACCCCCTGATTTTGTAAATGTTGCCAAACAAAGCATGCACAAATTTAGGCTCGGTCCCAATTTGCAAGCACAATTTAATAGGACAAAGAACCAATTAGTGCCAATAATTGGCTTTTTAACATTCAATTATTGGCACTAATTAGATTTAATTGGGTGTTTACTGCAGCAGAATCCATCTGTATAAGTCAGTATGAAATCCTGTTGTTCCATGTGGCTGTCTCCTTTGTATTTTATGTAAGTAAGTTGATGACAACTTATAAAGCAGGTGGCGGAACTTCAGGGCTCTTGCAAGATGATGTTTTGGTGGATGGTTTTTGGTTGTACTTATGCATCCTTTGTTCCAAAATGGACCAATTGGGAAAGGGCTCTTGGATAACTCTTCATCAAGTTCAGGAACTGACCACTTGTCCTTGGAAAGTGTGCTTATTCCTTTTTGTTAGTGCAGTCTATGTCTGCTTTGTTTTGGTTGGTTCTTGCTGATGACTCTCCTTTAACAAGATTCCAATTTGGGGCTATTTTCAAGAGATTTATGCAAAACTGTGGTTTAGATCCACAGTTATATGGGACATATTCTTTTTGCATAGGAGCGGCCACTTCTGTGGTGGCTTGGGGGGGGGGGGGGGAGCTGATATGCCAGATGAAGAGAATGTTTTTAGTGGCTCATTGTTATTTTCCTTCAGAAAATCTAATCTGGTCTCAGATCACCCCAGATGAGTTTGGAAGGATGCTCCAATTATGAATGCCATTAAGAAACCTCAGAGACAGGTGAACTCTGAGGTTTCGTGGTTTGTTAGTAAATTGGGTGGGTTAATTTTATGCCAGAGGTAGATAGTCATATGCAGGAGGGAGGTGGAAGAGTGAAAAGGTTATTGTCAGCCGAGGAAAGGCAATGGAGAGGAGTAGGGAATGAAGAGGTTGTTTATTCTGCACAGAGAAGTTGGGTGACATGATTCAATCAATGTGCGTTATGATGAAGTTTGACAGCAGTTGATTGCATGAGTTGAATATGTATTATAGAATGAAGGGGTAGGCTGTTGTAGAGGGAGTTACAATAATCTAGATGTGAGATAACCAGGCCAAAGATGACAAGGCAAAGAAGGGCAGCAGAGAACACAAGGCAGACAGAGTGAACACGTACTGATCATTTTGTTGAAAACTGACTCTGTAGCAACTTATTGGTCAATATTCAGTCAAGAGCAGTTAGCATTTTCTTAAATGCTGGCCACTGCCTCTGTCCTGGTTCTGATACTGAATATCTGTGTGTTATTAATATTTTTCTATCTCATTATGATGTATGGTGGTAGCTAAAGGTAAATGTAGTCCCCTGTATGAAAATACCAAGTCACAAATGAATTATGTGAGCCACCACTTGCATGACAGTTTCTTGGCAGACTATTAGCAGAGTGGTTTGCCATTGCCTTCCCCACTCATCATGTATGTTAGTATATGTTGATTTTAAATAGAAAAGAAGAGCTACAGAATGCTAAAATGCAGTGGGATAGCAATAGCCAGAAATCTTCCTCTAGAAATAGAATCACTGTGCATCTCCACATATGTATTACACATCAATTCTATCTTTTCACTACATATTCAAGCACTGCTGCTTCTTAACAGTATACCACGTTATTTATCAATAAAAAAAAACCTTCTGATTAGGAGCATAAGTCAAATTGTCTAAGGCTCTTTTGAACTGATTGATCAAAGACAATCTCAAACTTGTCAAATCTCTGCACAAAACTACATAGTTTTTAACTAGACCACAAAAAAGTCATTCAGCAAAGTTTAGAATTCGATTGACAGCTCCTCAAGGTATAACGAGATGCTAATTGCTGTAAGTTGAATATCTCAGATGCTATTGTTTTTCAAGTAGATGGATTCTGTTCATCAGCAAACACGATTACTCAGTATACAATTCACAAACCTTGATTATAAGCATGCTCTTTGTTGTTCATAATGACCTTACCTGTCTGAAGGTTATACATATTATCATTTTTCTGAAACTGCTTATGCACTGTTCTGACTGAAACATATTGTGCCTGCTGTCCCAGAACTTCAACAGGCACAATGACAATAACATCAATCTACAGGAAAGATGAAGAACTACATTTTTCCGTCATTCCTAATTGTTCATCAGTTGTAAAAGTGAATCTTGAAAGAAAAGGTTTTCATAAACAGAAAACCCTTATTGAGAGAGGAAGACATAGGTGTAGCCCTATCTGTGCTGATTTTGATTGCAGCGATGAGTTCTTTCCATTTTACCAAAGTGCAAAAAAACTGATCTGCAGCAAAGTATCAAATATTTGCTTGAGGTCAGTTGTATGTTAGGGCTGTGAGGCTAAAACTCAGGATGGAAGCCTTCTGATGCAGACAGGATTTTGTGGTTCACACAGTCGATGGAGTGTTCTGTCCTTGCATCAGTAACTACCTCCAGGTAGTAAAGATATTGATTTTGAATGTTTTACTAATCCCTTCTCCTATGAACTCTTCTTTCCACCTTAAAGATTGTATAACTAATACTATTTTGGGGGCCTTCTTATTAAAGTTCACTAAGATCTGGACTTAATGCGCTGTAACAAGGGCTGCCTGCAAAGCCCATATCTAATGTGACACCTAAAAGGTGTGTTTCCTAGCTTTTCCCATCCAGGCAATAAATTAATATTGGTATTATCATGCAGTAAGTGTAACACATTAGCTAGCTAATGCTTCCATGTCCACTCTCCACTCATGCCATGCCCCCTGATAGAACATTTTTAAAAAATGCTGTAGCATGCAGTTTAATGCAAACTACTGCAAAGTCCTTAATAAGGTTGTATGGTAGTCTGTTTCCACATATTAACCCCATAATTCTACATATGGCTCTAAACATTATGAGTGTCAATGTGGCTGCATGCCCAATTTACGCGTGCAATTTAATTTCTTAATGAATCAATTAGTGCTGATAATTAGGTGCTAACAATCAATAATCAGGGTGACGAGAATTGCTAAAGGTCCAGTCTAAAAAGGAGGGCTGATTGCCTGCTATTTGCCTTCTGAATATAATCTTTTGGTGCCATTCCCTTTTCCTTAAAGATCTGCTGCCTTTGAAGGAGTTTGGAGCAGAGAATCACTGGAGGTCCAGTGAACAGAGGAGGACTGATTGCCTGCTGGTTGCCACCTGGGCAGTGCCCAGTATCATCTTTTGCCACTCCTCTCTGCTTAAAGATCTGTCATTCTGTGGCATGCAGCTGCAGGCACATGGCCATAGGCATGTTCCCAAAGGGGCATGCCCAAAGGGGTATGCCAGATCCTTTGGAGACCCTTAGGAGCCCAGGATGAGCCAGAGGAACCAGAGGCAGCCCTCAAACCACTGGAGATAAGGTACTAGCTTTTATTTTCCTATTCTGTCTTGGAGATGGGGAAGCACAGAGGCAAGAATAAGATTATGGTCAAGGTTAGTACACTGAGAGCCATGGGCCCAATGGACAGACACTTAATAAAAAGAGAGGTTCCTTTTACTCCCTCTGGTCTGTCTGAGTTAGGCCCCTCATGAATTTCTGGGGATGGCCTACCCCCTCACCGCCAACTATTTCCTTTGAGATCTGAGGAAAGAGGCTTTGTTTAGAAGGTTCATCCCCAACCAGAAAAGGTATTTTTCAAACTTGTGAATTCATTCAAGAGACAGCTGTCCCTTTGGCAATGGCTGTCAAGTGTCTGGATATTCCTCAAATTGAGACTGAATCACCATCTACTCTCATTAGCTGAAATTTGGAGAGTGGTCTTTAGAACTGAATCTTGGTTGAGTGCTTCTATTCCACTTCTCCCAGTGGACTGTGTCTAAGAAGGTGATATGGATTCTAAGATGCTAGTGCTTGGTAAAAGTTTGGGATAAGTTATTCAGCAGGTTATGACTCTTCAGTGTGCTGGTTCATGGATGATTGAAGACATTCTCGTTATAAATCATTTAGAAAATATGTAGAGCAAGATGAAAGCAAAGAATTTGTGTTTATTGAATTTTCCATATCATAGATTGTTAGCACCAGATATTATTTTTTTAAATTTATTTAAATAAATTTATTGCATACATATAAGAAAAGAACAGTATACACTCATACCAACCAAGGCAAAAGATGAAGCACTAAAACTGTGCAACAGATAATGAACCAAGAATAAACCCCAAACCACCCACCCCTCCCTAACCCACCTAAACATCAAAGCAAAGACAACCATGCATTATTCTACAGTAGAGAAACAATGTAACCAATTCAAGTAGACAGTAGGTATACAAATAAAAAAAATGTTAACCCAATGAAACAAAGTCAAAGATGTGCATATTGTCAAACTGATGCCCACACTTTCAAAAAGTGCTACAACCTATGTTGCTTCTCAGTCATATTTCCTTCATACCGACAACATAAACTTACTGTATTCCACCACATATGGACATTAAGCTGATCCAGAGTTTTTCAATTATGCAGGATTTTATTAAATGCAATGGCAGTTATTATAGAAAGATGTGTGACCTGGTCATCCATGAGATCAACAGAGTCCTCAAATAGATGAAAAAGTACTCCTGTGTATATTAACAGTAGAGAGATCTGCATGTCATTTGGGATCAGTTGCCAAACATCAGCCCCAAACTGGTACACCAAAGGGCAATCAAAAAGAAGGTAGCCCAGTATGCCAATGTCCTGTTCACATGCCCAACACAGAGGTGAAAGTGTGGTATCAATTTTATGCAACTTACTCAGAGTCCAGAGCACTCTCCAAGCCACAAAGTATAGTGATTGTCTAACAGACGCAGATGCACAACAACATGAACCAAGACCAATGAGCAGAGGAAATATACTGGTGT
The DNA here is from genome assembly GCF_901765095.1 of Microcaecilia unicolor. Lineage (NCBI taxonomy): Eukaryota > Metazoa > Chordata > Amphibia > Gymnophiona > Siphonopidae > Microcaecilia > Microcaecilia unicolor. The sequence goes on along the minus strand of NC_044039.1, from coordinate 156,111,322 downwards.
ATCTTACGAGACCAAAGATCACACAAACTCTGGGACGATTTAGAGGTAAGAAGAAGAGGCATCACTACTTTGTACCATCTTAAAGCTTCATGGCCTACACTTTGTATGTGAGCAGAAAGATCATAGATGTTAGGTTCTGGCTTCAGCTGCCACAATTAGTCCCACTGCACGCAACTTAAAGTGTAAACAACCAATTAGGTGTCGGGCTTCTTCCCTGGAAGCACTGGGTTTGTGAGCCCTTGGACCACTACCGTGGAGCGGCAGTGGCAGGCAAGGTCACCTTCAAAGCAGAGACGAGGCAAGGCTGGACTGGAACCCTGGACTGGAGTCCTGCACTGGAATACATAGGACTGGAATGCACCGGATGGGTGCGCACTGGACTGGAACCCACTGGACTGGTACACACTGGAGTGGAGCCCACTGGACTGGTACACATGGGACTGGAACCCGCTGGACAGGAACACACTGGACCTAGGCTTCACCTACGCTTAGCCACCGTTCCCCGAAGGTTGAGCCCTCAGGTTCGGGCAGCCGGCAGGGCTTACAGGAAAACCGGAACTGGAACTAGCAAGCAGGAACAACAGGAATCAGGATACAGAAGTGCCCCCAGGCATCTAGGCGAAAGCAAGGCAGACAGGCAGGGAATGTCCGGGTTCCAGCAATAGTCAGGTCTGGCCACAGGCAGAGAATATCCGGGTACAGGCAGTAGTCGGGTCAGGCAGCAGGCAGCAAGTAACGGGGTTCAGGCAGTAGTCGGGTCAGGCAGCAGGCAGCAAGTATCGGGGTTCAGGCAGCAGGCAGAGAGTAGTCAGATACAGGCAAAGGTCAGGTCACAAAGCAAGACTATGGCTGGAGCTCCAGTAGCAAGGAGTACTGGCAGCAGACAGGACTAGGGCTGAAGCTCCAGAAGCAAAGGAAAACACACACGGGAAAACCAGAAAGCTAAACACAAGAAAACTAGTAAAGCTGTACACAAGCTAACAAGCAAAGCTATGCCCAAGCTAACTAGTCACACGCTAGGCACTCACACAACTCAACACACAGGAGAATTAATAAAGCTGTATACAAGCCAACAAGAAAAGCTATGCCCAAGCTACTAGTAACAAGCTAGAAACTCACATTAAAATGGACAAGGTAGCAGTGCACAGAGCACTCTAACAGACCAGGGACCTTAGACGATGAAAAGGCAAAGGCTGCAGTCTCTAAGTGATTAATAAAGCCCTTCAACACCTGAGAAGCAGCTGCAGCCATCAGTAAGCAACTACGGAGGCTGTCCAGGCACAAACAAGAGAGACAGGTCCGGCAGCCTGGAAGAACCGGACCAGACTGAGCTAAAGTCTGGAACGGGTAGGAACAGCAAGACAAACTATGGCAGCCACTGGCTCTGGCCACCAGCGGGTGAGAGGAGCACAAACCAAGGAGCAGGCAGAGCGCACACAGAACATAGAGAGACTTAACTAGGTGCAGCACAGAGGAGCAAACAGAGCCAGGCTGGAGACAGAGGTAGAGCTAACTCAGGCAGCACCCCCAGGTGCAGTAGAGTGGAGTAATTAGAGCCATGCTGGAAGCAGCCAGCACACAGAAGGAAAACTACTCCAGAAAGGATAGGCAGAAGCCAGCTTAGAAGCTGACCCCCAGAAATAAGGTAAGTCTGAGGGTGGTCACAGCCACAGACGTGACATTAGGTAATACAATAACAATCTCAAATCAATCCTGCACAATTCCAGGTTGGCCTTGACTATATGTCCACCCCCCCCCCCTTTCTGCAGCTAGTCAATGTTGATCTATCCACCCCTTCTCAACCACATATTTGAACAAATTATTCATCAACACCATATTCCCATGAGACCTATGGTGCCATCAAGGCCTCTCTTTCCATTTGAGGCAGTATCACACACGAACAAAACACACTCCAGTATTCATTTCCATTTTCCGTTCACCGTTTATGAAGAAGGCCACCTGGAATTTTCTTATTTACCCACTGTGACCTCCCACCCCCACCCAGGGAAGCACAAAATCAAGAACCAATCCCCTCCCATCCTCCCACCCTTAAACACCAATTGTCAACTACAACAACCACTAAGGAAGGGACTGGGTGGGAAACCTATTAGCACAAACCACCATAGACTCTTTACCTTAACCACCTGCTGCCCAGATCCCCTCACACAAATTCCCCCCCAAAATGAAATTTCCCGGCATTCATGTCTCCTCACTTTGCTGCCCACCATTTCTTCCAAACACCACAGTCCACTCTATCTCTCCTGCCAATAGATTTGTTGATCTCATACTAAGACACCCCACCCCCTAATTAATCAATCCCTTTCCTCTCAATCCTTGACCAAAATAATTCCAACCATAACCTCCCTATAATATAATTCCCCACTCCCTCCCATCCCCCTTTGTATCCCCTATCCCGCAATCTCCCCCAAGCCTGCACCCCACCCTTTCTACTCTTCCCTAAAGAAACTTCACTTGGGTGCTCAGCCACTGTTACCTTGTCCATGGTTAACCCTGTGGACCCTCTATATTGTCTGAGGTTTTGGCTTGGCTAGTTGGGATAGGTTTCATAACTAAAGCCTATATATATATATATAAAAATATGGCCTACTTGCTATCTAAAATAGTGTTTGCCTTGTTATTTGCAGTGGGGGGAAAACGAGTGGGAGGACACTTCCTTCTACCATGTTACTATCAAAAACAAAATGCTGATTTTCACAAATAGTACTGGTTCAACATATAACTATATTTGACTGAAAAAGTAAGCAGATCTCCACAGTTCTATCATACAGGAAGGCAGACTGTCTTGCAACCTACTATTATAGTCAAAAAAGACTAACAATATTTATATTCCCTTGTTACACAAAATACATGAATACAGTATGTGCACTGAAAATCTATTGTAATCTGTACTACAAAAGAATGCATTATATTTAAGACATTATGTAACTATTTTTGTGTGTATGCAAATGCTTACAATAAAGAACATGAAAGTATGCCACATTCTATGGCACTAAGGAACTCATTTAATAAGATGTTTTAACCAGCTAATGTGGGCTTTACTGCATGATAGACATTAGCTCAAACTCACTCTAATGTCTTTAACGCTAAAAAAAAGCATTAGCGTGGTAAAAACCCTATGTTAGCTGGTTAATGCTGGAGTGGGTGGGAGCTAGGAGCGACATGGACAGACAGAGGAATTGTTGGATGTGACATATAGTGCTCAGTTTGGTATCATTTTTTTAGTTGTCACAACTGCAGATAACAAGGATGCAGTTACCATTGCCTCAAGAGGAGGAGGCAGGGCTTTTTTTGAGGGGGTACTTGGGGATACTGAGTACCGGCACCATTTTCATCGTCTGCTAAAATTGACTCATGGTCCCCAAGTTTTAATGAAAGAGGTCAGACCCTACACACCAATTCTGCCTTGTCATAGATTGTGTGACTGGTTGCAGGAGGCCTGGCCATTGTGGGGTGGGTCCCTCGGTGATCACCCCAGCCCTGAAGGGTGGCCTGGCATTTGAGTACCGGCACCTTTTACACTGGACAAAATGCACTGGGAAGAGGTAAGTGCAGTTGTGCTACTGGCAGTCCATTATTGCAGCTGCTGCAAACATAGGCCCACCCCTTATGTATTTAGCATACTTCTAATATCAAATCAGAGTATGCAAAAATGAAACCATATTGAGCTGTTTCATATCTGCCCCACAAACTCACCAACCACATAAAGACATATTTATTTAACCTTATTCCTGGAAACTTGATCTCAGTATCCTAGATAAGAACAAAAGAGTAACCATTCTGGGTCAGACCAATGGTCCATCTAGCCCAGTATCCTATTTCCAACAGTCACCAAGTCAGGTCACAAGTACCTGACAGAAACCCAAATCATGGCAACATTCCATGCTACCAATCCCAGGGCAAGCAGTGGCTTCCCCATGCCTGTCTCAATAGCAGCCTATGAACGTTTCCTCCAGGAACGTGTCCAAACCTTTTTTAAACCCAGATACACTAACCGCTGTTACCAGCAACAAGTTCCAGAGCTCAACAATTCATTGAGTGAAAAAAAATATTTCTTCCTATTTGTTTTGAAAGTATTTCCATGTAACTTCCTTGAGTGTTCCCTAGGTCCTTATACTTTTGGAATGAGTAAAAAATGTATTTCTACTTGTTCTAAACCACTCAGGATTTTATAGACCTCAATCATATCTCCCCTCTCCAATCTCTTTTCCAAGTTGAAGAGCCCTAACCTGTTTAGCGTTTCCTCATATGAGAGGAGCTCCATCTCATTTATTATTTCGGTTGCTCTTATTTGAACATTTTCTAATTCTGCTATATCTTTTTTGAGATACGGCGACCAGAACCGAACACAATACACAAGGAGCAGTTGCACCATGGAGCAATACAGAGGCATTATAGTATTTTTGGTCTTATTCACCATCTCTTTCCTAATAACTCATAGCATCCTGCTTGCTTTCTTGTCTGCCACCACACACTGAGCAGAGAATTTTAGAATATTATCTACAATGAAACCTAGATCTTTTTCTTTAGTGCTGATCCCCAAAGTGGACTCTAGCATCAGATAACTATGATTCGGATTACACTTTCCAATGTGCATCACCTTGCATTTGTCCACATTAAATGTCTTCTGCCATTTGGATGCCCAGTCTTCCAATTTCCTAAGGTCTTCCTGCGATATTTCACAGTCCACCTGTGTTTTAACATCCTTGAATAGTTTTGTGTCATTTGCAAATTTAATGAGCTCACTCGTCATTCTGATTTCCAGATCATTTATAAATATGTTAAATAGCACCAGTCTCAATACTGATCCCTGTGGCACACCACTGTTCATCCTCCTCCATTGAGAGAAATGACCATTTAACCCTACCCTCTGTTTTCTGTCCAATAACCAATTCCTAGTCCACCCCAGAACCTTGCCTCCTATTCCATTACTCTTTCATTTTTTCAGGAGTCTCTCATGAGGAACTTTCTCAAAAGCTTTCTGAAAATCTAGATACACTACATCAACTGGCTCACCTTTATCCACATGTTTATTCACGCCTTCAAAGAAATAAAGCAGATTAGTGAGAGAAGACTTCCCTTGGCTGAACCCATGCTGACTCTGTCCCATTAAATCATGTTTGTCTATGTGTTCTCTAATTTTATTCTTTATAATAGTTTTCACTATTTTGCCCAGCACAGACATCAGGCTTACCGGTCTGTAATTTCCTGGATCACCTCTGGAACATTTTTAAAAAATTGGTGTCACATTGGCTACCCTCCAATCTTCAGGTACTATGGACAATTTTAATGACAGGTTACATATTACTAACAGCAGATCAGCAATTTAATGCTTGAGTTCCTTGCATACCCTTGGATGTATGCCATCTGGTCCAGGTGATTTATTACTTTTTAATTTGTCAATTTGGCTCAGTACATCTTCCAGGTTCACAAAGATTTCTTTCAGTTCCTCCACATCATCACTCTTGAAAACCATTTCCAGTACAGGCAGATCTCTTACATCTTCTTCCTTAAAGTCTGAAGCAAAGAATTCATTCAGTTTCCCTGTTATGGCCTTGGCCTCCCTGAGTGCCCCTTTTGCTCTTTCGTTATCTAACGGTTCCATGGATTCCCTCACAGGCTTTCTGCTTCTGATGTACCTGAAGAAAGTTGTTACTGTGAGTTTTAGCCTCTGCGGCAAGTTTCTCTCATATTCTCTTTTAGTCTTCTTTATTAATGCTTCGCAACTGAGTTGCCAGTACTTATGTTGCTTCTTATTTTATTTAGTTGGGTCCTTTTTCCATTCTCTGAAGGACAATCTTTTGGCTGTAATAGCCTCTTTTACATCACCTTTTAACCATACAGGCTGTCATTTTCTCTTTTTCCACATTTGCAAATACGTGGAATGCATCTGGTTCAGGGCTTCCAAGATGGTGATTTTGAATAGCGTCCATGCTTGATGTGAGTGTCCTAACCTTAGCAGCTGATACTTTTAGCTTCTTTTTTTTAACATTTTACTCATTTTATTATAGTCACTCTTTCAAAAATTAAATGCCTCTACAGTAGATTTCCTTTGCGGGTTCATCCCAGATAGCAGCTCAAACTTGATCATTTTATGATCACTGTTTCCCAGGGGACCCAATACTACCACCTCTCACACTATGCCCTCCATGCCACCAGGGACCAGATCCAAAATAGCTCCCTATCTTATTGGTTCCTGGACTGGTTGCTCCAAGAAGCAGTCATTTATTACATCTAGAAACTTTTATCTCCCTGGCACTCCCTGATGTAACATTTATCCAGTCAATATTGGGGTAATTGAAATCACTGAAAATATCCGGAATAAGTAGAATACAATATTAAAAGTCTTTCAAAATTCTACCTTGCATACAATGTGTTTGGGGGCCCCCAAACACATTGTATGCAAGGTAGAATTTTGAAAGACTTTTGGTAATTGAAATCACCCATTATTATAGTGTTGCCCAATTTTCCAGCTTTCCTAATTTCTTCAAACATTTCTTCATCTGTCTGTTCATTCTGTCCCAGCAGATGGTAGTACAGCCCTACAAGAATACTCCTTACCTTCACACATGAAGGCTCAGTAACAGTGAAAGGCCTGGAAGATAGGGAATTGTTTATGTATTTTATTTGATTAATTAGGATGCCCTCATATAAGTGTAATGTGACCTAGTGCTAGGGGTTGCCATCTAATAAGGATAAGAAGGTAGAGTTTTTCTCTTGTCAAGCAGGGACTGTCTCTTCATATTCAAGTATACAGCTCTGCGTACGTCTAGTAGCACTATAGAAATGATAAATAGTAGTAGTAGTAGTAGTAGTAGTAAAGTTATTTTCCAGACAGATCACAGCTAAGTAACATCTCATTCTGTGAACGTAGTGGGTTTATTGAGGAACCAAGGGACAGTATTGAAAAGGGACAGTAAGTCACATTTAACTTACCTGGGTTCTTGTTCCAGGTTCCCTAGGGGTCAGGTACTTGTGAAACAAAAAGTGAACAGAAAGAAGCATTTTCTTGCAAGAAAGAAAAATTGAACAAGAATTGTCTGGAAGAAGTATAGAGAAATTGTAGATTGCACTTATCTGATAGGTTCTGGAGTCCGTACTTGTTGGAGGTACTCCTTTCCTTAGATGAAGAAATCATGTAAAACATGTCTGTTTACAGATAAACAGACATGTTTTACATGATTTCTTCATCTAAGGAAAGGGGTACCTCCAGCAAGTATGGAATAATTATCAAACAGTTTGATATGTGTTCACTGTAGGTTGTTTATTTTTTTATTTTTGTTACATTTATACCCCGCACTTTCCCACTCATAGCAGGTTCAATGCGGCTTACATATTATATACAGGTACTTATTTGTACCTGGGGCTATGGAGGGTTAAGTGACTTGCCCAGAGTCACAAAGAGCTGCCTGTGCCTGCAGTGGGAATCGACCCCAGTTCCCCAGGACCAAAGTCCACCACGCTAACCACTAGGTCGCTCCTCCACTCTGTAAACAGAGCTGAAAATTAGTAAGACACTGTTTTACATGAAAAACCCTGTTATTTAAGTTAAAAATCAGATATTTAATTAAAATAATTCACATTTTTCTTGAAACAGAATTGGTATCTGACTCATTAAGGTTAAATCCTGTAAATTAGTTTATATTTCCTACATCTGATTCAGATCAGGTGTACGTGGTCAGTAACACTGAACCCCATCACTGGACAGGGACAAGCTAGAGGTAATATGCCATGACTACAGGGTAAAGTAGAGCTTGTACATTTATCAGGAAGAGGGGCTTTCAATATTTATTTATGTTTTTGTTTGATCTTCTAGTAACCTTGCCACTGACACAGACTTTTTGCAGGCGAAACATGGCTATGTTGGGCACAGATATTTGAATCTCTGATGCTCCTAGGCCACATCTTAAAGGACTACTGATGCTGTCGGCACCTGATGAGCACCTCCATCCTGACCTGAAGTCCCACACCCCCAAAAGAACCCATTACCATCCTGGGTCTACCGATACAATCCCTGGTAGTCCAGTGTGTCTTCAGGCTTACTAGGATCTCTGGTGTCTAGTGGGGTGACAGCAATGCCCCCTTGTTTCCTCTTCATGGCTGCCAGGTTCCAAAATGGCCACAAAATCTCTTGTAATAATAACATGAAAATAGCGCTAGGGTAAGGCTTCCATCTGCCCTCATATGGAAAAATGACCCCTAGCAGTAGTCTTGCAGTAGTACTGCTAGGTGTCATGTTTTTGTATAAGGGCAGATGGAAGCCTGACACCTAGTGGTATTACTGGTATATTACTGCAAGAAGTCTTGGTGGCCATTTTGGAATCTGGCAGCCATGAGGAGAGAGCATTGCTCCTGATGCTACTGCTGTACTATAAAGTAGAGACACTGGTAAGCCCAGGGGTGTGAGGCAGGGGTTGTCTTTTACTGGGCACAGTAGGAGCTAGGTGGGTAATGCAATTCATATACCACCTTTCCATGATATAACTAAAGTGGTTTACATTTCATATACATGCATTTATTTTCTCTTTCCTTGGTGGTGTCCCAATCTTAACTTTTTGTACTTAGGCAATAGAGAGTTAAGTGACTTGCCCAGGGTCACAAGGAGCTGCATTGGGAATCAAACCTGGTTCCCTTGATTCTCAGCCCCATGCACTAATTATTAGGTTAATCACCTATTGTGGGGAGTGGAGGATTTAACTATGTTGGATGCAATCGGGGATGGGGTGAAGGAGGGAGGAGCTCTATTGGATATAGTCAAGGATCAGATGATGGTAGGGGGCTATATGAATGGTGTTGGAGAGGGGTGGGGAGGTGGGCATCGAGTTGTGGCTGTGATGGGGAGTTGCATGCTGATGCTAGGATCAGGGAACAGCAATTTTAAAAAAAAGTTGCTTTCATGTCTATGTGAGGAGGGAAAGTATGTTTCCCCCCATATTCAGCTTTCTAAAATCACTGATCCCTCTGGACATGGAGGGGCTGAGATGTGCAGATGTGCCTCAATTTTACAAGACTATTTTGGACTAAATTCTGTATATTGCATTGAAAAATCAGTGCTAATAAAAATTAGTGGTAAGAGTTATTCTATAAACAGTGCACAGAGTTGGGTACCATTTATAGAATAGTGTTTGGTGATAGGATCCGCAACCAATTTTGGGCACAAGGATTGATATCAGTTGAAACCTGGTGTAAATTCTTGTGCCAAAAATTGGGTGCAGGTCTTCTTTATTTTATAACACAGTGTGCAAATGACAAGAATGACCCGATCCACCCATGCCACTTCCATGGCTATGCCTCCTTTTCGGATCCATGTGAAAAAAATTATGCATGGATCCCAGCACCTAAAGATGTGCATGAAAATTTAATTAATGCTAATTAGCACCAATAATTTATTATTAGCACCCAATTATCAGTACAAATTAGCTCGTTTGGTAATTAAATTGCATGTGTCAATTGGGCATTGATCAAAATTTGTGTATGCAATTTTTAGCACCATATATAGAATTATGGTGCTGATGTTGCAGAGCAAGTCTTGTAAAATAGTATGGGAATTCCACACATCCTGACTTGGATGTTGGAATTCTCCTGTGTACGTCTTTTGTAAAATGCTACTCTACATAAACTTGCTTGATTTTATCTGCATGTTTATTCACATAAAAAAAAATGTAGCAAGCAGATTGGTGAGGCAAGATTCCCCTTGGCTAAATCCATGTTAGCTTTTTCTATTAAACCATGCCTATGTATATGCACAGTAATTTTATTCTTTATTATAGTCTCTATCACTTTGCCTGGCACCAGTGTTAGACTCATTGGCCTACAGTTTCCCAGGTCACCTAAGGAACCCTTTCTAAAAATTGGTGTTACATTGGCCACCCTTCAATCTTCAAGTTCCATGCTTGATTATAAAAGATAGGTGACAAAGAGGAGAGAGAGCGCACAAAAATAAGAATAGAAAACAATAAAAGGGAAGTAGAGAAAGCAAAATGATTTTGAGTTCTGTTCTTAGGTCAATATACACTAAATAATTTATGCGGTCAGCATTGGGTGCTAACCCCATAAATTCTTTATTTAAAATGTTTTGGACCTTCCTGTGAAGGAGTGAGTGGTATAGTGGCAGATGTCCCTAGGAACACTCCCCCACTGTGAGTGCAGGTTAGCCACCTTACAGCAGGTGGCGCTAAACCTGCTATGTCAGAGGCTGAAACAGAGCCAATGTAAGCATAGGGATGTTAGGCTGTCTGGCCAGGAGGCCAGTGCTCAACAGTGCTCACTGTTGAGAGCAGGAAGTAAAAGCTCTCTGGCAGAACAGAACAGGGAGGCCCTAGGAAGAGAGAAGCCACTCTGCAGTGTAGGCCTCCCCTGCTTATGTGTAAGCTATCAAAGGTAGGCTGAGCTTTAACTTTAGTTTTTTTTTTTATTTATAACTATTTAAATTTTTACAAGCGATAAAACAACTTGCTAGAAATACAGAGAAAGTAATATGTAGGAATTATTTCAGTCAGGTAATTCTATTCTCTTCCTTAGACCACTAAATAGGGAGAGTGAAACAAGATAAGGAGATCAATTAAACAGTAAATAGAAAAAAACCCGTGGTATTAACCTGATTATCCCCAGATATTACTCGTCTAATTCATTATTCCACATTGATCATCTGGTTGGCTTCTTCAAGGCCAATATGGTGTATAGTCAAATCATTTCATTGAAAAACATACTTATTGTCCAGTATTAGTTAGAAATAATACATCTGATTACATTCTTTCTCTTTTAAAAACCAGAAGTTATTTAACAATACATATACTTAAGTCTCTAATTCAAATTCCACTGATTAAAGTAATCCCAGTTTTCACAGGCTTCACTCCTTTTAAAGTAATAATTTGAGGAAATATTTCTAAGGAAAACTTTAGGAGTCATACCCGGAACTCTGGAAAAAACAATAATCTCGATATTAATCATCTATAGTAATATTCATTTTATTATTCAAAATTTCTGGTCTATTGTCATAACCACTTCTTGCTCATGTAGAATCATTTGTTATATCAATTTTTTGCTCTTAAAGGGTTCAGTTGAATTGTCCATGTAACTCTCTAATAAAATTATATCTGAAACAAAATTATTTACTGCCTCCGTTAGGTCCCGAAGTGCCTTCCAGATGGTATTCAATGTACCCTCTACGGGAGCCAAAAACTCCAAGTTGATTTCTCAAAGGCGTTTTGGAGTGGTTCCGCCAATTCGGGTTCTGCTGTAAATGTCCTCCATTTCAGCATATACCTCTAACTCACTCCTCCACTCCTTTGGACATGGTGGTTGAATAATTCGGGAGCGATGGAGTTGTTTTTTCCAGGTCCAAGAGCGTTGACGCTCTATCGCCGGTGCTAATCAAAGGACTCGCCAACCCTTTCATCTGTGGGAAGTTCGTCGCGCAGCAGTCCCGCACTTGCTGCTCAGGGGATAAAACACTGGCCATCGGCGGCTGACCGCCGGTTGTCCCTTTCCTCTCAGTTAAGGTAACTGCAATTGCAGAGAGGAAATTTATGTAAAGAAGACGAAACTTCAGAGGGCAGCTGGGCCATTGGGCATACGAACTTCAGGTCACCATCTTACCACTCTCCCATTAACTTTAGCTTTATAAGAATCCTGTACTTGAAGACCTGTGTTGTGCATTCCTGCAAGTAGTTGTACGTACTGGGGGGCTTGAGGCTTGTCAGTTACAGGCCTGTGTGAAGTTTGCCTCTGAACCTAAAGAGACTTTATTCTTTATTCATTGTACCTCTGAGGTAACAAGGTTCAGTACTTGTTTAATAAAGGGGTTTTGTTTCATGTTTCCCCCTTGACTGGCTGTATTTTATGAAGGCCTCCCGCACCAACCTCGCTCACACTACCACACTACCAATGGACATCTTCTGGCTGGACTTGATGTCCCACCAAAAATCTATTGAAGAGAAGGAGGGGCCATGGGCATTCTATGATGGGCCAAAATTTATTCAGAGAGTAGTGACAGTCCATCACTACCAAGATAAATGTAGCCCTGCTCTAAATGGATAATTTATCCATGTGAGTTTAAGAAAGCATATAAACAAGGTCATTGCATACTGGAAACTGGATATAAATTTAGCTTCATCTGCTTATCCTTATGCAGAGGCCAGGTTTCTGAATTTTACATCCATGTGTATGCAAATAACTTTTAAATAACTTTATATGTATTGAATTTTTCAAACGCAAAGAAATAGGTGAAAGCTCTCCGCAATAGCCACATGGGCAACATGAACAACAGAGGCGGTCCAGAGAAGGAAAAGACAACCATGGATTTGCCAAATGCACTTTATTAAATAGCTAAACAAATCATCTTATGGAAATGGAAAGAGCCTTCCTCTGGGGTCAACATGGTCTTGAATGTAGAAAAAGGCAAATGGCAAATATAATTATTATTCTAGTGAGTCTGTACGCTACACAAACTCCATCGATCTCACAACACTGTTATGCAAAATAATGAATTTTTCAGAGGATCCCTTTGATTCTGAAAAATTAATTACAGTTGCAATATAAAAAAAAATAGAAAGAGAATAAAGGGGCCCCTTTACTAAGCCTCGGTAGGGATACTGTTCGGGTAACGTGCGGCAAAATATCATTACCATAGGGCTCACCCAGGCATCCTGCAGTAGTTTTGTGTTTGCTATGTAGCATTTCCCATACCAGAAAATATTTTCTATTTTCTAATGTAGAAGCGCAGTATAGGCATGCCCAGCGGTAATCGGCCATCGCCAAGCACTGTCCGATTACCATGAGATTAGCGTGTGAGCCCTTACTGCATACTAAATACGTGTTGGTGAGGGCTCAAGCAGTAAGTTGCCACACACCAATATTTTTATTAGCATATGGCCATTTATGACATTCATTTAAAATAATGGAAATTCTGGCTTTGGTACCAAGTGGCCTCGGCACAGTAATTTCACGCACCCACACTACCACAGGCTACTTTTCATCATAGCTTAGTAAAAGAGTCCCAAAACTAACACAAGGAGATAATAGCTGAATTGTAAATACATTGGGACCACACTGAGAGAGAAGCCTAAAGCACAAAAGAAACAAATTAATCCATAATTAGAAAAACAATCAAAAGAAAATAAGACAGCCAAAGGCATTCAAATTACAGCAAGAGATCTTCCCTTATCATAGGCTAATCCTGAGGGAGCAATTTCACTTGGAAGAGCCTTGTTCTCAAGGAAATTTTGTTATTGAAGTGGTCCATAAAATACATAAGTATTCCCTTGATAGACAATTTTACCAAGGCAGGAAAATCTAAGGCTCAAAGAAGCCCCCAAAGAAACCACTTTCTGCCTTTTAGAAAGAAACAATTTATGTCTCACAACATCAGGAAAATTAATTCATGACCTTACAAGTTAGTATTTCTACACTTAAAAAACAACCTTATTGTTCAGTTCTTATCAATTTAAGAATAAAAGTAACCAATAAAGTCCCCCATTTAATTATTTATTTAAAGGACATTTCTAATATGTCTGTCATATTTAAAGAAAGAGAAGGTACCCAAACTAGACCTCTCAGAAACTTCTGAGATACCAGTCTTAACAGGAATATGGTAGAATCTTGTGTGGCAAAACTGGGATTTCAACCCTATGAATTGTAAATGTTTTCATTATGTATATTTCTCTTGATTGGCCAGCAGATAGCATTTGTTTTGTGTTTTAAAGCTGTTGCAGAAAAAGCTGTTTTCTTTTCCATTTTAAGTTTCTGGAAAAGCAATCTGCAGTATCATTGGCCATTTAAATACTAAGACCATAATGAAAGAAGTAAAAAAAATGTTTTCTGATATTCGAAAATAAACTTAAAAATATTTAGTAAGAAGATGCACTGCAAACATCATAGACTTGTAGAGATAAATGTCACCGCCAATTATAAATACACTATCAGGCTTATTTTCGACACAAATCGGGAGATGGGCGTCCTTCTCTCAGGGTCGCCCAAATCAGCATAATTGAAAGCCAATTTTGGGCATCCTCAACTGCTTCCCATCGCAGAGATGACCAAAGTTCCCGGGGGGGGGGGGGGGGCGTGTCGGAGGCATAGCGAAGGCGGGACTGGGGCGTGCCTAACAGATGGGCGTCCTCGAGCGATACTGGAAAAAAGAAGGGCGTCCCTGACGAGCACTTGGCCGACTTTGCTTGGTCATTTTTTTTTATGACCAAGCCACAAAAATGTGCCCTAAATGACCAGATGACCACCGGAGAGAATCGGGGATGACCTCCCCTGACTCCCCCAGTGGTGACTAACTCCCTCCCACCCTGAAAAAAACAACTTTAAAAACTTTTTTTGCCAGCCTCAAATATCATACTCAGGTCCATCGCAGCAATATGCAGGTCCCTGGAGGGGAGGTGTGTGTGTGTGTCAGCGGAGGCATAGCGAAGGCATGGACGTCTTTCTTTCAAACATTTTGGAAGTCCTGAACTGCCCCCCCATCCACACACACAGGGTCAGCCAAATTTCAAGGGAGTGGAGTGGAGTGGAGGAGTGGCCTAGAGCACTGGTCTTGCAATCCAGATGTGGCCAGTTCGAATCCCACTGCTGCTACTTGTGATCCAAAATCCAAATAAATAAATAAATAAAGGGGGTGTCAGAGGCATAGCAAAGACATGGACATCCTTCTGACAGAAACATCCACATCTTGGACATCCTCAACTGCCCATCACAGGGACAGAGGCATAGTGAAGGCACCTAACACTTGTACATCTTTCACCCATACTGAAAAAAACAGAGATCCCTGACAAGCACTTGGACATTTTCACCTGGACTTGTATTTTTTAAAGGTTGTAGACAGCTATTATACACGCAGCTTGTCTGCATGTATGAAGCCGTCTTTGGCATGCGCAGAGGAGCCACGCATAACGCTTGGCTGCTCTGCACTGACTTCCCCTCAGGAAGGAAATCATGTGCAAATGAGCTAACAGCAAGCAGCTCATTTGCATGCGATTTCCTTCATGCATGCCCGTTCCTTTCCGAATCGCTAAGGGATCGGTAAGGGAAGGGCTTTTTCCGTTCAGTTAGTGCATCAGTTAGTCCACTGCAGTGCCCCCTAGGGTGCCCGGTTGGTGTCCTGGCATATCAGGGGGACCAGTGCACTACAAATGCTGGCTTCTCCCACTACCAAATGAGTTTGATTTGGTCATTTTTGAGATGGGCATCCACGGTTTCCATTATCGCCGAAAACCGGGGATGACCATCTGAACATTTATGTCGACCATCTCTAAGGTCGACCTAAATGTTGAGATTTGAGCGTCCCCGACCGTATTATCAAAACGAAAGATGGACGCCCATCATGTTTCGATAATACGGGTTTCCCCGCCCCTTTACAGAGCCATCCTGTGAAGATGGCCCCAGGAAAACTTGGGCGCCCGTTCAATTATGCCCCTCCACGTAAAACATACAAGGACGGTACTGGTCTTCGTGTTGAGAAAACGCCTGCATGTGCCCAGTAATGTTTCTGTGCATGGAGTCAAACTTTTCTGTGCCAGTGTCAGAGCTCTTGGTCCTTCGGTGCCTCAGGCACAGGAGAGAGATTTTCAAAGTCCACCACCACCTGCCACCCCACAATGGCTCCATGAGGGCATGGAGATCCCTAAAGAGCAGCCTGGAAAGGTGAGTATGAAGCACTGCCCTCCAGGGTCACATCAACACTCATGTGCAAGCATCATTAATAGGCAGGGCCATATACAATGAGTTCCTTTTGTTGTTGCAATACATGTTACTGATTTTTAATTAAAAAAAGAATAACAAAACATTGCTGAAATCAATGTCCAGCATATCCAATAACAAGTAATTATGGGGCCCCTCCACTAACCCTTCAGTGCTAAAATAAAGGGCTGCAAGTATCTGGACCCCCTCCATCCCCACAGTGCCAGCATGCTGCCCCATGCCTACATGCTGATGGGAATGTGGGCAGCAGCTCACTAACATACGTTGAGCCACCCAAAGGCACACGTACTTTACTCCGCTGCCCATTCCCAACTTCTCAGCAGCAGTGCACATGTTCCACAGAAAGACCACATGCCATCCTCAGGCCCCATGGCCACCTCAGCTCGCACAGCACCCGTGCCAGTGTACTGCATACCCACCCTCTGAGCCGCCACCCCCCCCCCCAAATCTGGGTGCAAAAAAAATGCAATGCGGAAGATGTTTGCGCTTTTTTGCATGTCCTCCCCCTGAAGAAGTAACAAAACAGTGAGAATTCTCTGACTGTCGAGAGAGATGAGAGAGATTGAAAGAGATTGAGTGAGACTGTTTACGTGCAAGATCACTTTACCAAAGAACTTTTGGAGGTGCCTCTTGGATGTGGATTTTTTCCCGGGTTTGAAGCTAAGTACTCCTTTTGCTATTGGTTGTTTATATTTAGTCTTTTCTCTCTGAAGAAATATTTTGTGCTATACTCTTCCAACATATAACATTACATTGATTAGGCTTATTGGATATTATCTGTGCTTATACTTAATTGATTATTGATGTGTTTTTACACCACTCTCTGTTTTATACTACAGATTGTTTTGGTTATTTCACTCTGTAGGTTTTTCGGAGGTGGTGGTTGGCTCATGATAGAAGCCTTACTAGGTGTGTCCACTGAGTTGGTACCCTTGGCTATTGAGGCCCTTTATTAAAATCATTTATGATATATCTCTTGACAATAGCACAGATGATTCTCATAGCTAATTAGAGCAAGTTTTTTAGTAGTCTGTTTATATGCGCCATGGCTGGTATAAGGGGTGTGACTAATATGGGTGTGGCTATAATACGGGTGGAGTCATATGTGGTGACCCTGCCCATAATGAGTACCGGCACCTTTTTTTCTACAAAACAAGTGCTGTGTCTAAGCAACCTGTTATTCCTATCTTGCTCCATTGGATCAGTGTCCCAGAACCCTGATTTTCCAGACTGCTGATGCAGGCCCATTGGCCGAAATATGGCCCGTGTCGAGTCCAAAAGAAGATAAAGTTATTACTGCATCATTGTTGTTTTTTTGATCATCTTCACTGTTTCCATTATGATATTAGTGCATGGCCATTAATGTTGAAAACAGAAACTCTGCCATTTTACTGTTGCAGTACAAATGATCTTAGCACACAAGAAAAACCTGTGTAAGGGCACACTAAGACCACTCTCTACCTCATTGATTTTGTGGTCTAAAATGACCACAAAATCAATAAGGAAGAAGGAAAAAATGGGAAAGGATACAATTTTGCATAAGGAAAAATTCTGGGGAGGAAAGAACACTAAGGGAGGGAGGATGTGTCACTCACTCTTTCTGCAGAGCCCACCAAAGAACAGAAGCCAAGACTATGCTTATTAAAAAAGGGAAGGAAGCAGAAAAATTAAAAAGCCTTATGGAAAGAGCTGAATTGAGTAATTATAAACTCTTGCATTGGGATTTGCACATTACAGGGACTCTTTTTGGGTACCTATTTTATAAAGGAACATCTGTGCCTAGGTTGACTTTATAATATAGACTTTCAATAAGTATATTTTTTTTGACTTCTCATTTAGGTATCCTGTTATAAAGGGGTCCTTTTACTAAGGTGTGCTGAAAAATGGCCTAAGGTAGTGTAGATGTGTGGTTTTGGCGCGCACAGAATTATTTTTTAGTGCACCTACAAAAAATGCCCTTTTTTCTGAAAATGGATGTGTGGCAATATGAAAATTGCCACGCATCCATTTTGGGTCTGAGACCTTACCGCAAGCCATTGATATAGCGGTAAGGTCTCATGCGGTAACAGGGCAGTAATGGTCTATACACGTCAAATTCCACTTGACGCGAGTAGCTGTCGCACATCAGAAAAAAAAGTTTTTTTAGATGCGCGTAGCGGATGTGCACCAAAATTGAAATTACCGCAAGGGCCACATGGTAACCAGGTGGTATCTCCAATTTGGTGCGTAGGCGCCTACGCGGTTTAGTAAATGGGCCCCAAAATTAGGCTCAAAGTGACTTGTACAACCAAACTGTATACATTTTACAGGGTACAAAAGTCAGACAAAAGCACTTATGTGGTTGGCACCTGCTGTCAATAAGATAAGTGGGTTTGAATATTATCCTCTGTTTTGTTTATTTTTGTAATTTTCAAATACAAAGAGATGAAAATACACACAGGAAACCTAGTATTCCCTCGATTAACTTCCAGTGCCCTCCCCACCCCAAGATTTCTATAATCTCAGCAGTCATAACTATCCCACCACTATGCACAATTGGACATCATACTTTTAAACAATGAGGGCAAATTCCAACGGCCATTTTTCTGGGTAAATGGGTTGTTTGATAATCAGCCTCCTTCCCTGCTAGTTTTCAATGGTTCCTTGAGTCTGTATGGCTGTCAGGATCTATTCTTTTGTTACGACTGCAGCTGCTCTGCTGCCCCCTAATAAGATGCTGCCTTAGGATGCCATTTTGTTTGCCTAATGGTTAAGCTGGCCCTGATTATAATATGCATACCCTTCATTATCCATTTTCAGATTTGCAAATTATGGAATTAAATGGAGAAAGCACAGACTGGATGGACCATGCAGGTCTTTTTCTGCCGTCATCTACTATGTTACTATGTATGTATGTATGTTATTTGCAAGTCAACTCTATAAAATGATTGTGTATGTTACATGCATAGATGTTTATAATACTGGTATATATCCATGTTATCCAGCATGCCACTTAAGCACTATTCTGTAAATATCCACTTAACTTATATAGCCTGTATTTGCAAGGGAGCATACAAAAGGACGGAACATGGACAGAGCATAGGCAGGATCCAAAGATGCATAACTTATAGACTACTATAAATTATGGACATATCTATGGTATTTAGTGTTAACACTTACACCAGCTTTATGGATGGCATAAGTGCTCAAGCCTAAATATTAGGTATTTATTATTTATGTATTTATTATTACATTTGTACCCCGCACTTTCCCACTCAAAGCAGGTTCAATGCGGCTTACATAGTAATATGGATTACATAGAATTGGTAGAGAAAAATATAAGTTAAGTATAACAGAATAGAAAAAGAGATAGGTAAGTAGAGATGGTCAAGGGAGAAGGGTGTAGGAGAGGTATGCACAATGGATAAATGAGCACGGGAGGAGGGGTAGTGTAGGTGGGAGGGAGGTAGGACATGGGATAAGCAAAGGGAAATTAGGTGGGCGATATAGTCTGGGTCATAGTCATAGTCTTCTGGATATGTGTTGCGTAAATGTATTCATAAGATTAGTCTGGATCGTTTGGGTAGGCTTGCTTGAATAAATGGGTTTGCAGTGATTTCCAGAAGGGTAGATAGTCACTGATTGATCGGATAGGTCTAGGGAGGGCATTCCATAGTTGGCTGCCTAAGAAGGTGAAGTTGGATCCATAATAGGTTTTGTATTTAACTCCTTTGCAATTTGTTTAGGCTGGTATTCTATAAAGGAAAGTACCACCTACATTCATCTGTTGAATGGGCTTCTACCAGATGCCCTGTTATAGAATTGCCCCCCTTGGTTTGGTTCAGTCATGATCTCAGTTTAAACTAAGGACTAAAAGCCAATAATATTAAATCACACTTCAGAAAAACTTACACCAATGTTTCTCAAGCCTGTTCTGGAGTACTCCCTACTCAGCCTGGGTTTCAAGATAGTAACAGTAAATATGGAAGAAGATAGAACTGTCTACTGTGAAAGTAGTGCATGCAAATCTATCTTATTTTTATTCATTGTGGATATCCTGAAAACCATACTGACTAGGGGGCACTGAAGTATCACCTTTGAAACACTGATCTACACAACTCAACTCTATAGCAAGCCTTGGGGAAAGTATAACATTCTTAGACTGGCAATGTAAATCCTACAAATGTGTATCAGCATAACTATTAATCTGTTTTATCTGCAAGCTTAAGGACAAAATATAGAGCTAATTAGAGAAAAACAAAACAACTGGGAAAAGAACACTTTATTTGATAATTGTGTCCAGAGCCACAGAAACTTTTCAGGCATTTCTAAAAGAGTAATCAATATACTATTACAATAAGAAGATAAGCAATATGCAGCAGACAAGAACGTATCTTCAATACATGCTTCATTCAGAAATTAGCTAGATCTTATCAAACGAGTGACACCTTAATTGGCTTAAAAGGTAGTTGACTAAATATGTGTTGCTTGTACACCTCCCGTGCCTAACTGCTGTGAAATGAATGAACCAGTCAATAGAACTTATGAAACTCATTTTCTACTCCTTGGTACAGTGTGGAGGACTTTAAAGAATAATCTGTAGTTTTACAGAGCCAGGATTTTGGCCTTCTCTCATGATCTAGGGCAGTAATTCTCAAACCTGTCCTGGGGGAACCCCAGCCAGTTGGCTTTTCAGAATATCCACAATCACTATGCATGAGATCAATTTTCATACACTGCCTCCTTGGTATGCAAACTATCTCATGCATATTCATTGTGAATATCCTGAAAATCAGAAGAAAACCCTGCAATGTCAACTTTCATCTCAGGGAAAAGATATTCTCAGTTCTAAATTTGATCTCACATGTCCCTTGGCCCAAAGATGAGCATTGGAGTACTCATAATTCTAGCAAACAGTAGATCTGGCATCAGACAGAGACTGCTGTCAATAGTACTGATGTAGTACACAGGTAGGTGGAGGAACTCAAGCACAAAAGAGGAGATGTGATGTTACAGGTGATCTCTAAATTGGAAAGAAATATCATATGAGAAGCACAAAAGGGGGGCTGTATCTGCTGGAGTATTGTAAGAGGATATTTCTCACTAAACCATTGCTGAAGGCTCATTAGGTCATGGAAAAAATTTCAATTTAAGCCTAGTATAGTCCTATGACCTCTTGAGGGGATTCTATAAAGGGTGCTCAAATTTGCATGTCCAAATTTGGGCACGATCCTGAGATGCATACACAACTAAAGTGGGTAATGAGCAAATTTACATCAATAATTGGGGGATAACAATCATGGGATGCCTGAGCGTACCCCAAGGTAAGGCATTTTAAGCTGCAGTAAGCATGTGTAAATGCTTACCAGAGCTTAGTGAAAAGACCCCTCCAATTGCTAACTAAGACAGTTTCTCTAAGGAAAAAGTTCTATTGAGAAGAAACTATGATTTCTTGTTCCCTTCAGTCATCCAGTGCCATTGAGTGATGGGAAACAGTGCCCCCTCGAATGATTTTTCATCATTATCCCAATTGGGTCACCTTTATTCATGGCCTCTCTTATTTTATACTGTAACAATTCCTTATCATTATGTTCCTCTGAACAACAAGAACCTGTGGTCCTGCTACTTGAGTATAGGTCCATTGGGGTCTCCTAGAGACTGGATCCAAGCACAGCACCAGCTGTTTGCTCTGGATATCTCCTCAGATCTTTGCCTCCAGTCCCTGAGTGAGGCCAAGGGGGGAAAAAAATCACTCATAGACAATAAGTATTTTCTATAGCAAAAGCTTTTGAGAAGGAACTCAAGGTATCCACTCAATCAGTGAAATTCACCCGAGTGCTTCAACCAGGGGCGTATCTGCGTGGGGCCACAGGGGCCTGGGCCCCTGCAGATTTCGCCCTGGCCCCCCTCCCCGCCGTCAACCCTCCCCCGCTGCTTACTTTTGCTGGCGGGGGGCCCCAACCCCCGCCAGCCGAGGTCCGACCCGCAATCTCCATATTTCGTCTTCCTCCGTGGCCATGTGCTTCAAGGAAGTAACGCTGCAGTGCTGATTCGTTGAATCCAGTTCGGCGTCTCAGACGCCGAACTGGATTCAACGAATCAGCACTGCAGCGTTACTTCCTTGAAGCACATGGCCACGGAGGAAGACGAAATATGGAGATTGCGGGTCGGACCTCGGCTGGCGGGGGTTGGGGCCCCCCGCCAGCAAAAGTAAGCAACGGGGGAGGGTTGACGGCGGGGAGGGGGTGGAGAGAGGGGGTGGAGAGAGGCGGCGGCGGCGGCGGGGGCGGGGTGGGGGGAGGGAGGCAAAAATGTGCCCCCCCTCTCTGGCTCTGGCCCCCCCTACCGCCGGATTCCAGATACGCCCCTGGCTTCAACTGGTTGTTTAGCATTTGCTCTTTTATTGGGATTATTTTGACATCTGCTATATCAATTTGCAATTCAGCATTGCATTGTTAGGGCAAGCAGGCAGATGACAGGAAACACACATTTATTACACAAACAGTTTCCAACTTCCAACAACCCAAGAAGAAAAGCTTTGGTAAAGAATGTGTCTCTTGAAACACTGCGAAGCACATAACATTTTATTAACCCTTGATACTTCTCTTGAGACATTTGTATCCTATTCTCATATACTTATTCCTGGCTTTCAGACTGAAATGGAATTTATTGTAGACATGGGATATACAAAGATATGGGCTACCCATAGTTTTAAAAGAAAAGCCACGGAAGCGGAAGACTGTGGTCCACTACGTGTAAAAATCCTTGACAAAAGAGTAATGAGACTGGCAAGGCTCTTCCAAAAACAAGACGGAAAATGGAAAATCAGATAGAACTGCTTTATTCTAGTAATACCCAACATGGCACCATGTTTTGGCAAAGTGCCTATCCATAGTTTTACCTACAAAACCACTGTTTCCACAAGGGTTGTACATGGGTGTGAGTTATGCACGGCTGCGGGGTATATATATGTAAAAGTACAGTATGTGTCTTGTTCTAAAACATGAATGCTTTTATCCTTCTATCTGCATACCGGTGGACAGTTTTCGAATAGTCCTTTTATCTGGGTAAATAACCGCATGAATTGATTTGAAAATGTTCTCCCTATGAGGTAAAGGAGGAAAAACCCATTAGTTCGTGGCTGTAGAGAACTGCGTCCACATAGCTATATCTTTGACAAGTAGTGAATTTGTAATGGGACTTGATATACTGCCTTTCTGTGGTATTTTACAACTACATTCAAAGCAGTTTATATATATACAGGTACTTATTTTGTACCTGGGACAATGAAGGGTTAGGTGACTTGGCCAGAGTCACAGGGAGCTGCGGTGGGAATTGGGCCCAGTTCCCCAGGATCAAGGTCCACTACACTGGGCACTAGGCTACTCCTCCACTTGCTCCCCCCCCCCCCCCAAAGCAATTTTCAATAAGGAAGAAAAGAATAAATTTGCTGTTGTGTCAAATTGTGAGGCATATACACAATTACCATACCTTAGGTAGAAGACAAGCAATGACGGAATGTATAAAAGTGACAAAGTTGATAATTTAGCGCTCTGGAATATAGGTCAGGCCACAGACATCCCTAAAACTACATAACCAAGTTCACTACACCCTAGAACACACTGAAATGAATAGGATACACAGCTCAGATGTTATAGAAATGTAAAAGCTAATTTATTATGTTATTGGCAGCATAGAAAATGGGAAATAGCAAATGATATTGTACTTATTGGCAGTCTTGATGATAATGAAAAAATCATTTTGTAAATGTCTTAATGATTCAGTCCAATCTGTTCTTAAAGTAGCCCCAATGTTTGTATCAAATAAAGTATCAAAATATGAGGGTATTACAGACTCATCTGGATTAAACTACATATAAAAGACATGTCCATGAATTGATTACTCAAATGGTCATCAGCTTGTCAACTTACATCAGTTATTCACCTATAGTACATATGGAGTGGAGGAGTGGCCAAGTGGTTAGGGTGGTGGACCTTGGTCCTGAGCAACTGAGTTCAATTCCCACTTCAGGCACAGGCAGCTCCTTGTGACTCTGGGCAAGTCACTTAACCCTCCATTGCCCCAGGTACAAATAAGTACCTGTATACAATATGTAAGCCACATTGAGCCTGCCATGAGTGGGAAAGCACAGGTTACAAATGTAACAAAAAAATAGTTGTGCATGCCTACATTTCAACACACTAATGTGGCTTTGCATTAGTATTCTATAATAGCTTATTTTATTTATTTATTTGTTACATTTGTATCCCACATTTCCCCACCTATTTGCAGGCTCAATGTGGCTTACATAGTGCCGGAGAGGTGTTCACAGGCTCTGGGTAAACAAATACAAGGATATGTTGTGGTAGGATAGGTTCATGTGGTAGGACCACATAAAAGATTCATTCAGTGGAAACATTGTGTGGTGTCCTTTTCAGTCTTTGGTGGTGTTGTGTCGCAGTGGTCTGTTAATTATGTTGGATCGGTAGGATATGCCTTTTTAAACAAGTGAGTTTTTAGTGTTTTTCTGAAATGTAAGTGGTCGTATGTAGTTTTCAGGTCTTTTGGCAGTACGATCCATAGTTGTGCGCTGATGTAAGAAAAACTGGATGCGTAGGTTGATTTATATTTGAGACCATTGCATCTTGGGTAGTGTAGATTTAGGTACAAACGTGTTGATTCGGAGGTATTTCTGATTGGTAGGTTGATTAAGTCTGTCATGTATCCCGGTGCATCGCCGTAGATAATTTTGTGAACCATAGTACAGATTTTGAAGGCAATGATTAGGTGCACCCTATAGCTGCTATAGAATTGGTGCTAAGTGCACCCCATTGTGGCACCTACATCTTGAATGCCAAGTTTGAAAATTTCCTTAATATCAATGTACTTGTCAATCCAAAAGCATCATTAGTTAGCTAACTTTTTAACAGCATGCTTAGTTTATGAGGGCAAATCTAAGTACTTTGGAAATACGCCTCTGTGTCTTTATAAAATACTAGCATATGTGGAAGAAAGCACACCTAACTTGCAGGTGTAGACAATGTCTGCACCTAGACTATTAAAATACAGATACAGGTAAGCATATTTTATAATCTAACTTATCAATAAAGATCCACAGTATTTGAAATAGATCAGATGGTCTCAGTGGTGCGACTTTCCAGTGTGCACACTTTACACTAGAAGATTTATGACACTCTCAGTGCAAAGTACCAGTGTACAAATTTTACACTGGAAGACTTATAGCACCCACATCGTCATTGAGCAATTAGTCAAAAATACTTGCTATTTTGCAATAAACATTCAAATATGCCCTAAAAGTTGCTCAGTTATTCAATTCATCTAAATGAAATTATACTTATCTGAAAAATATATGCTGGAAAACATATCAGCTTGGGGACTGAAGATCTAACATGTTTCGTATAAAGCTGTATCAAGGATTTATAATCTATGCATGCACTTGTGAACTCCATCCACATTCTGCCCAAATTATGAGCCTGTGTGTGCCTACCAGTAAAGTATGTGCCATTACTTTTATGCTGGTGATGTATGCATTTGTCCAAATATAGTGGTTTGCCAAAGTCTGTCTTCTGAATACAGAGAAACAGGGCATATAAGAGATATTACTGGAAATTATTAAAAACAACATGAGTATAAACAGGAGAATAAGGGGTTAAGATTTTAAAATGCCTCAAAAAAGGTGGGTTTTTTTGTTTTTGTTTTTAGCCTGGAATTCAATAGGATCAGAGAGGGAGCAGGTCTCAAGGAGTCTAATGTAACTGGGGCACTGCAGCTACTTATGTATTGTAGGAGATAGGGTCCTTACACCCACAGGCTTCTCAACTTTCCCTTGGGACAAGTCTTCCAGACCCAAGAATCAGGATTCTGGGACTTCTGTCTGCTAATGTGTAGATGGCTTGTATTAATATTTTTCCAGGCTTTTGCTCATCACTGCATGTTCAAAAATAAGGTGTGAGCAAAATATAAATAAATATGATTTTATAAAATAAATCCCTTAGAGGGTAATTTTCCAAAGTATTTCTGTGGGTAAAACAGTACTTTATAAAATTGCTCACTAGATATGTGAATAAACCTTCGAGTCATTTTTACGCATGTAACTTTACCCAGACTGAGTGTAAGTGTTCCCAAGGGTGAGGTCAGGGAGGTATTGGGTTAAAAATTCAAACACATTGCATAACCCTAAATTTTTGTAAGTTACAAAGAGCAGTTATAAGAGGGGAAGTTATCAATGTGATCTACTGTTGAATTGGGTTATTTTACTACAAGTCAAGTTATTTTAGCATGGGGTCCCATTTTATGCAATAAAACCCTATTCTAAAATAGCCCAACTTGTGGTAAAATAACCTGACTTAACAGTAGCCCATGTTGATAGCTTTGCCCTTTAACGTTTTGTGAGAGTTTCCCTAGAGTGATTTGAAAGTAGAAGTATTAATGCAAGAGAGAGGAGTGACCAGCAGAAGAAAGGAGGTTTTAATGCCCCTGTATAAGACGTTGGTGAGGCCCCACCTGGAGTATTGTGTTCAGTTTTGGAGGCCGTATCTTGCGAAGGATGTTAAAAAAATGGAAGCGGTGCAAAGAAAAGCTACGAGGATGGTATGGGATTTACGTTCCAAGACGTATAAAGAAAGGCTTGCTGACCTGAACATGTACACCCTGGAGGAAAGGAGGAACAGGGGTGATATGATACAGACGTTCAAATATTTGAAAGGTATTAATCCGCAAACGCACCTTTTCCGGAGATGGGAAGGCGGTAGAACGAGAGGACATGAAATGAGATTGAAGGGGGGCAGACTCAGGAAAGATGTCAGGAAGTATTTTTTCACGGAGAGGGTGGTGGACGCTTGGAATGCCCTCCCGCGGGAGGTGGTGGAGATGAAAACGGTAACGGAGTTCAAACATGCGTGGGATATGCATAGAGGAATCCTGTGCAGAGGGAATATATCCTCAGAAGCTTAGCTGAAATTGGGTGGCGGAGCAGTTGAGGGGAAGAGGGGGTGGTGGTTGGGAGGCGAGGATAGGGGTGGGCAGACTTATACGGTCTGTACCAGAGCCGGTGATGGGAGGCGGGACTGGTGGCTGGGAGGCGGGAAATACTGCTGGGCAGACTTATATGGTCTGTGCCCTGAAAAGGACAGGTACAAATTCAAGGTAAGGTATACACATATGAGTTTGTCATGGGCAGACTGGATGGACCATGCAGGTCTTTATCTGCCGTCATCTACTATGTTACTATGTAAGTTTGCTTAATACACATGCATGCAATTATAAAATCACCTCTATAATTCAGTAGATATGCACCTCTGGTATTCAAAAAAATATAGAAACTAAATCATGTAAAATTGCTCTCAAATTAGAGATTTACCTGAGCCTTTGACCTAAAGATTTTTAATTAATAATAATTAGCCTCATACGCCCAGGGTACCTTTATATTAGGATACCTCTGACTGGCTCTCATCATTGGCTAACCCACCAGCTCGAAACCGCAGAGAAAGATTGAAAGATTGAACATGAGAGAAAAGTCTGCAATCTCTAAGGCAAATGGAAAAACAATCAAAATCACATAATGTTTAGGTCAAAGCCCAACCAATTCTCTTAATGACCAAAGAAACTCTAAATTTGGTCTATAAGGATCAGAAGACAAAAATTATAAATGTCCCACTCTATAAAGTGGCATCCAGATTGAAAAATACATATACTTAGCTTCACCAACAAAGGGTTTCCAAACTCCGTAATAATATATTTTTTCTCCAATCAATCCTGGTGACCAACTTCAAATCTCACTGTTCCCCCACAGGATTCATGTTACTTTCTATCATCCATGTGGTTCAACATATCCTCATTCCTCTCTTATTTCTCGTTTCACTGCTTCCTCAGGAAAAAATAAGAAAGAATGACCCAATTTTTTCTTCTTATCTGCGCGAACAAAAATATGCCATGGTCTATAAGGATAAAATAGCTAATGCAAGTATGCAATGCCCTCAGATAATCATAAATTCACTCATATACCCCCAGATTCTATATAGTGCAACCAGTGGCGTAGGAAGGGGGGGGGCGGTGGGGCGGTCCGCCCAAGGTGCACGCCGCTGGGGGGTGTCGGCGCCTCGCTGGTTCCTTGCTCTCTCTGCCCCAGAACAGGTTACTTCCTGTTCCGGGGCAGAGAGAGCAAGGAACCAGCGAGGCGCCGACACCCCCCCAGCGGCGTGCTCTCGGCGGATTGGCCTTCCCACCCACCCCTCACCGCCTTCCAGGTATGTTCTCGCGGGCGGGCGGGGGGGTGTTGCGCTACGAAGGGGGGAGGGTGCATCGCGCTGCACCCGGGGTGTCAGCTGCCCTCGCGATGCCACTGAGTGCAACCTAAGTTGTGCATACAAATCCGGTCATATTCTGGATTTGTGCACACAACTTAATTTGCTAACAAGCCAATCAGTGCCAATAATTGCCAATTAACAAGCAATTATTGACACTAATTGGCATTAATTAGAATTTATACGCACAAGTTTCTAAGCGTATTCTGTAAAATGATGCGCGCAAAATTTAAGGCAGATAGCTGAAAAGGGGGCATGGTCGTGGGTGTGGAATGAGCGGGTCATGGGCATTTCTAAAAATCTATGCATGTTGTTATAGAACACACATACTCTACACTTAATTTAGGTGTCAGAATTTTAATCAAGTTTTACTTGAAGTAACTGTCTGTGACTAAATTTAGTCACACAGATGGGCGCTAGGAGCATTCTATAAACTGCACTGAAATTTAGGCATATTCTATAAAGCACGCCTACATTTAGGCATGCTTTATAGAATATGCCTAGGCATATTTTTTTTGGTGCCAATTTTTTAGGTGTGATATATAGGATCTAGCCCATAGCGTCCAATTTCGAGACACTTCCAGGTGAATAGAATTTAATTTCTTTCATCGGTCATTTCTATAGAGCCAACACAATTCAAAACATAAATTGACTCAACTGTTCAAAAAAATAAATGTCCCCCAAAGGATCCTATTTATGTGTGTTAGTGATTCAAAAAGAAAAGACAGTCATCACTTATCTTGGTAGTGCTCTCCATGTCTGTTCACTTCAATGTTGCTCCAGTGAAAAGACTCCTCCAACTTAGGGCTTTCCTCAGATGCCCCTTGTATAAACTCCCAGCACATGCCCGACCATGCCACTGTTGCATTAACTATTTACACTGGTTTGTTGGTTTGTGGATATTATTATATTTAAATACCTGCGTTATTAGAACTTTATTGTTTAAAGGTCTATAAGAGGGCAATTCTATAAACTGGTGTCAGATGTAGGTGCCCCAATGCCATGTGCTGAGTGGCAATTCTATATTGGCATCTCGGTGCCAAGATGCCATTATAGAATATTAGTATAAGTTTGTATTGGTGCTCCTAAAGGTAGGCACCAGCAGTTGTGTGTGTATCTCAGAGACATGCTCATGACCAACCCATACTCTACTACTACTACTACACTATTTGTGCCCATTGCACTTACTCGCTAAGCAATTTTGGTGTAAATTATGATGTCATTTATAGACATACGTTTGCCTATTCTATAATTTGGTGTGTGTAAATAGCACCTAAATTTAGGCGCACCTTATAGAATTGCCTTTTATATTTTAAAGTTCTCATTTCAGAATAATATTTATAAAGACCCTATTATTTGGGAAAGCTTACTCTACAGACCCGCCTACCATCTCTAACTTCTGAACTGCTGCAGCCGTAACGACATATTGAACTTTATTACTCTTTCTCCTTTTCCTCTCCTTTGCTCTTACTCGCTCATCTCTTTACTTCAATGACTTTGATTGTTTACTGAATTGATGTATGTTTTTGCAGACAGATGTAAGCCACATTGAGCCTGCCCATGGGTGGGAAAATATGGAATATAAATGCTATAAATAAATAAATAATGAAAAATGAAATGTTCTTTGTTGAAAACAAATGATATTAGTAAATGAATAATCCCTGTATTGTCCTTTCCTTCAGTTCAGTTCCTTGCACAATGGCTGTTTTTTTACTCTTAATGCAGGCCTCATGTTATGATGTATTGCACAGATCTCAAGCCTTAAGCTGAAAAACACTTCTGAAACTATTTGCTTAATGGCAACAATACACAAGTATTGTGATAAAAAAGAAAGTGCCATTAATCACTGAATCCAATAATTACAGAAAAATGGAATTTGACTGTGTATATGAAACGTAATCTATCACAAAGTAGCAGGAAGATTCCCGGTAATGAAACTACCATTAAACAACCTGATAAGATCCACATGGAAGCACAAACAGAAGAGTTTTGCCACTGAAATGTAATAGTTTTGTAATGCTGGAAGGATGCAGCTCAGCATGTGGTAGGAATAATAGAAACAAATTAATGCCTGGTATTAATAAGACAAGCAGCAGATGCATTCCTTCCTGTGAGTTAAGAACAATGACCAGAATTTATGAAGGGATTGAAAGATGGTTCCCCCCCCCCCCCCCCCCATAGATAGGATGACTTACAGGTGGCAAAGTGTGTCATAATTATTTGTTTCAGAATGGATGCACTAATTTTCAGCAGGGAAGTATGCCCAGTCTCGGTGCAACAAGGGTGGATTTAAAGGATGACAATTCTACATTTAGCAGCATAACTTTAAGCTCTTAAATTTTGATGACTTCTCAGCTGAAAACTTGGGCTTCCACATTTGACTAAAAATGAGGACAAATTGAGGTACCTCACTTAAGGTTAAAAGGACTTGATATACTATCTTTCTATGGTTACAATCAAAGCAGTCTATATACAGGTACTTATTTTATACCTTGAGCAATGGAGGGTCAGATGACTTGCCCAGCATCACAAGGAGCTGTAGGGGGAAATGAGCCCAGTTCCCCAGAATCATAATCTGCTGCACTAACCACTAGGCTATAATGCAGAGTTTTGGTGCATGGCAAGCCCAAAACTAATGCTGCATCAAGAAGGGGTGCTCCCACTACTTTTTTTTTATTGCAGGTCATGTCTTAACATTCATATTAATGCATGGTACCTGCTTCCAGCTAACACAGAAGTGCTTAAGTGTAAAATCTATATAGGCTGCTAAACGTTAGATGACAAAAAAATGAGTGGTAAGCTAATATTCTATAATGGCAGAATTGTGTATCAAATCTGTTTTAGAATAATGGTATAAGTTAGCCTTTAAGTGCCACATTTTAGGCATGAACACTTATGTCCCTATTTTATAACTGCGCATCCAATTCTATGCCTAACTTTGGATGCCACTTATAGAATTGGGGGGGGGGGGGGTTAATGGAGTGGAGGAGTAGCCTAGTGGTTAGTGCAGTGGACTTTGATCCTGGGGAACTGGGGTTCAATTCCCACTGCAGTTCCGTTTGACTGTGGGCAAGTCACTTAACCCTCCATTGTCCCAGGTACAAATAAGGAAAAACCAGAGAAAGGCAGTATATAAGTCCCCTTCCCCTTCCTATTTATGAGGTGGTAAGTAGTCCCATGTTAACTCTGCATTAGCCAGTTAGCATGCAGTAGGTGTGAGGCACTAGCTGGATAATGCTTCTACACCCACTGTTTACAGATTCCACACACCCAAAACAAAAATTCTGAAAACATTCAGTAATATGCAGTTGAATGCATGGAAACAGACAAACTATGACAAAACCTTATAATATCCTGGAATAGTGTAGTGGTGGGTGTAGTGCACTGTAGACAGGTGGATTGGTCGCTGTCGTGGACGGGAGGCTGGGCTCGATGGACCCTTGGTCTTTCCCAGTGTGGCATTACTTATGTACTTATGGCCAAGGTCCATACCTCCCCCTACCTGTTACACTTGTGGCGGAAAATATGAGCCCTCCAAAACTTACTAAAAACCCACCGTACCCACATATAGGTGCAGCCTTCACCCATAAGGGCTATTGTAGTGGTGTACAGTTGGGGATAGTGGGTTTTGGATGGGTTTTGGAGGGTTTAGTAGACAAGATAAGGGAGCAACAGTGAGCATTTATATGAAGTTCACAGCAGTACCCCCAAGGACCTCTGACTCACCCTTATCCCAGTCATCCAATCCCACTCCCCTAAACTGTAAATCCCTCTTTAAATTGACTTCTCATAAGTTTCACATACCCTCTCATACATATCAGTCACATGTGGACAAAGGGAGTCGGTTGATATTGTGTATCTGGATTTTCAAAAGGCGTTTGACAAGGTACCTCATGAAAGGCTACAGAGGAAATTGGAGGGTCATGGGATAGGAGGAAATGTCCTATTGTGGATTAAAAACTGGTTGAAGGATAGGAAACAGAGTGGGGTTAAATCGGCAGTATTCACAATGGAGAAGGGTAGTTAGTGGGGTTCCTCAGGGGTCCGTGCTAGGACCGCTGCTTTTTAATATATTTATAAATGATTTAGAGATGGGAGTAACTAGCGAGGTAATTAAATTTGCTGATGACACAAAGTTATTCAAAGTCGTTAAATCGCGACAGGATTGTGAAAAATTACAAGAGGACCTTACGAGACTGGGAGACTGGGCGGCTAAATGGCAGATGATGTTTAATGTGAGCAAGTGCAAGATGATGCATGTGGGAAAAAAGAACCCGAATTATAGCTACGTCATGCAAGGTTCCACGTTAGGAGTTACGGACCAAGAAAGGGATCTGGGTGTCGTCGTCGATAACACACTGAAACCTTCTGCTCAGTGTGCTGCTGCGGCTAAGAAAGCGAATAGAATGTTGGGTATTATCAGGAAAGGTATGGAAAACAGGTGTGAGGATGTTATAATGCTGTTGTATCGTTCCATGGTGCGACCGCACCTTGAGTATTGTGTTCAATTCTGGTCTCTGCATCTCAAGAAAGATATAGTAGAAT
Source organism: Microcaecilia unicolor (assembly GCF_901765095.1). Taxonomy (NCBI): domain Eukaryota; kingdom Metazoa; phylum Chordata; class Amphibia; order Gymnophiona; family Siphonopidae; genus Microcaecilia; species Microcaecilia unicolor. Next base: position 156,078,755 of record NC_044039.1, on the reverse strand, counting down.
TGGAAAAGGTGCAGCGAAGGGTGACTAAAATGATAGCGGGGATGGGACGACTTCCCTATGAAGAAAGACTGAGGAGGCTAGGGCTATACAGCTTGGAGAAGAGACGGCTGAGGGGAGACATGATAGAGGTATATAAAATAATGAGTGGAGTGGAACAGGTGGATGTGAAGCATCTGTTCACGCTTTCCAAAAATACTAGGACTAGGGGGCATGCGATGAAACTACAGTGTAGTAAATTTAAAACAAATCGGAGAAAAGTTTTCTTCACCCAACGTGTAATTAAACTCTGGAATTCGTTGCCGGAGAAAGTGGTGAAGGCGGTTAGCTTAGCAGAGTTTAAAAAGGGGTTGGACGGTTTCCTAAAGGACAAGTCCATAAACCGCTACTAAACGGACTTGGAAAACTCCAAAATTCCAGGAATAACATGTATAGAATGTTTGTACGTTTGGGAAGCTTGCCAGGTGCCCTTGGCCTGGATTGGCCGCTGTCGTGGACAGGATGCTGGGCTCGATGGACCCTTGGTCTTTTCCCAGTATGGCATTACTTATGTACTTACAGTGGTGGAAATAAGTATTTGATCCCTTGCTGATTTTGTAAGTTTGCCCACTGACAAAGACATGAGCAGCCCATAATTGAAGGGTAGGTTATTGGTAACAGTGAGAGATAGCACATCACAAATTAAATCCGGAAAATCACATTGTGGAAAGTATATGAATTTATTTGCATTCTGCAGAGGGAAATAAGTATTTAATCCCTCTGGCAAACAAGACCTAATACTTGGTGGCAAAACCCTTGTTGGCAAGCACAGCGGTCAGACGTCTTCTGTAGTTGATGATGAGGTTTGCACACATGTCAGGAGGAATTTTGGTCCACTCCTCTTTGCAGATCATCTCTAAATCATTAAGAGTTCTGGGCTGTCGCTTGGCAACTCGCAGCTTCAGCTCCCTCCATAAGTTTTCAATGGGATTAAGGTCTGGTGACTGGCTAGGCCACTCCATGACCCTAATGTGCTTCTTCCTGAGCCACTCCTTTGTTGCCTTGGCTGTATGTTTTGGGTCATTGTCGTGCTGGAAGACCCAGCCACGACCCATTTTTAAGGCCCAGGCGGAGGGAAGGAGGTTGTCACTCAGAATTGTACGGTACATGGCCCCATCCATTCTCCCATTGATGCGGTGAAGTAGTCCTGTGCCCTTAGCAGAGAAACACCCCCAAAACATAACATTTCCACCTCCATGCTTGACAGTGGGGACGGTGTTCTTTGGGTCATAGGCAGCATTTCTCTTCCTCCAAACACGGCGAGTTGAGTTCATGCCAAAGAGCTCAATTTTTGTCTCATCTGACCACAGCACCTTCTCCCAATCACTCTCGGCATCATCCAGGTGTTCACTGGCAAACTTCAGACGGGCCGTCACATGTGCCTTCCGGAGCAGGGGGACCTTGCGGGCACTGCAGGATTGCAATCCGTTATGTCGTAATGTGTTACCAATGGTTTTCGTGGTGACAGTGGTCCCAGCTGCCTTGAGATCATTGACAAGTTCCCCCCTTGTAGTTGTAGGCTGATTTCTAACCTTCCTCATGATCAAGGATACCCCACGAGGTGAGATTTTGCGTGGAGCCCCAGATCTTTGTCGATTGACAGTCATTTTGTACTTCTTCCATTTTCTTACTATGGCACCAACAGTTGTCTCCTTCTCGCCCAGCGTCTTACTGATGGTTTTGTAGCCCATTCCAGCCTTGTGCAGGTGTATGATCTTGTCCCTGACATCCTTAGACAGCTCCTTGCTCTTGGCCATTTTGTAGAGGTTAGAGTCTGACTGATTCACTGAGTCTGTGGACAGCTGTCTTTCATACAGGTGACCATTGCCGACAGCTGTCTGTCATGCAGGTAACGAGTTGATTTGGAGCATCTACCTGGTCTGTAGGGGCCAGATCTCTTACTGGTTGGTGGGGGATCAAATACTTATTTCCCTCTGCAGAATGCAAATAAATTCATATACTTTCCACAATGTGATTTTCCGGATTTAATTTGTGATGTGCTATCTCTCACTGTTACCAATAACCTACCCTTCAATTATGGGCTGCTCATGTCTTTGTCAGTGGGCAAACTTACAAAATCAGCAAGGGATCAAATACTTATTTCCACCACTGTATGTACTTATTTATACAATCTCTCCCTATGGCTATTATGACTCAACAGGGTAAATAACAACACTTACCCCTAAATTCCAATTTCACTATTTAACACTAGGTTTTCCCTATATATATTGGGAAACTGTTTTTTTTTTCTAACTGCCACAGATACTCTTTCCACACATCCTTTCTAGTCAGCTGCTCCTGCCCTCTCTCTCAGCTACTGACAGAGAAGCTTGAACACCTGATGTATCCTGGCCAACGAAGTGCCCAGCTCTCCCCAAGAACATTCAGCATGGCCAGTAATGGCCAAAACAGCAACCTAGGAGCCCAGGTAAGATTTATTTAAAAAAATATTAAATTAGGGTTACATTTGTATCAGCTAAGAAAATAAAATGTACGCAGTAAACATTTTTTTTTCAAACATACCACCAATCTTATTCCATTCCAATTTTTCAATCCTTTTTACTCAACAATTACTGCATTATAAAATGTTCTTACAAGTACCTAGGAATTTTTCCTTTAGTTTCTCACCCAGAAATTCATAAACTTAAATCATTACTTTGAACAGTTTCTCTACTCTCATTCTGTTCAATTTCACTAGGAATAGTTTTCTTAGTAATAATGTACCAAGATGTCTCAGGTTGCTTTAATTTATTTTCATTCAGCTCAATATATAATTGTTTATTCATTAAACACTTTTTCTACTTTTGTTGGTTGGGCTTTTTATTTTTCCAAGAATGTTGGTCCCATTTTCTCTCTTCTGATTTCCAGTCTGTCTTCTGCTCTCTTTCCAGTATGTGCTGTTAATTTTCCTTTCTCCACATTCCTCTTATCTTCTTCCATTTTTTTCACTACATTCATCTCTTGACATATTTCCGCTCTCTCTCTCTCTATTCTATCTGCCCACTCACTCTTCAATCCTCCACCTATATTTCAATTATCAACTTTCCATTGAAGCTGCAGGTTTTTTTTTCAGGAGGAGGGAGAAAGAAGAAAGAGGGGGAACAAGGAGCTGCTGGGAAGGGGAGAAAGAAGGGACAGGGTGCTGCTGGACCATATGGGGAAAAGGGAGAGAGAAGGGACAGGGAACTGCTGGACCGTAGTGGCAGAGGAGAGAGAGAGGGGACAGGGAGCTGCTGGACCATAGTGGGAGAGGAAAGAGATGCAGAGCTATATGTGGGTGCATGGAGAAAAAGAAAAGAGAGACTAGGCTACAGTGGTGTAAAAAGTTTTTATAGGGTGGGAGGGGTTTAGTGACCACTAGGGGAGTAAGGGGAGGTCATCCCCGATTCTCTCCGGTGGTCATCTGGTCAGTTTGGGCACCTTTTTGTGGCTTGGTTGCAAAAAAAAAAGGACCAGGTAAAGTCGTCCAAGTGTTCGTCAGGGACACCCATTTTTTCATTATGGGTTGAGGACGCCCATGTGTTAGTGCTCAAGTCCCGCCTTCGCTATGCCTCTGTCATGCCCCCTTGAACTTTGGTCATCCCCGCAACGGAGAGCAGTTAGGGACGCCCATAATCGGCTCTCGATTATGCTGATTTGGGTGACCCTGTGAGAAGGACGTCCATCTTGAGATTTGTGTTGAAAGATGGGTGTCCTTCTCTTTCGAAAATAAGCCTGATAGTGAAGATTCTTACAACTTGGATAGTGAAGCATGAGATATTCCCAAGAAGTAGGAAAATCATTTCTTGAAGGCAGGTCTATCAGGTTCTGCATGTAACTAGTCAGTAGGCCATATAATATTTGATAAACAAGTATGCAAAGCTTAAAGGTAATCTGAAAATGTATTGAAAGCCAATGCAATTGAACCTTGAGATAGCATAAAGAACAGATTCAATGTGAGACAGCGAAGAAATAAATCTAGAGCAGTATTCGGTAAATAACTGGGGCATGGATCCATTAAGCAATGTGAGAGAAAGAAAAAAAATTAACAGAATCCAATGTTGGCAATGAAAAGGAGGATAACACCCTATCTACTGGAAAGCACCCTATAGGACTGATAGGTTGTGAGGAATGGGTAGATAAACAGAAGGGGAAAGGGAGAAGGGGGGCCCTCCTTCCATATAGGAAGCTCAAGAGGAGCGAGGGGGACTACAGAGACTACAAGTCCCAGAAGCCTGAGTTGAGTAGGAAACAGGAGGGGGAGGACTTTCCTTCCCGGAGAAAGGGGGAGGAGGAGGCTGATTGGGAAATGAAGTCTGAGGAGGGGAATGAGGCACACCTGTTGGGGGAGGGAGTGAACGAGCATATGGACTGGCAAGCAGCAGGAGGGGAGGAGGAGCCTGAGGAGATGGACTTGACAGCTTTTGCTCGTAGCAGGAAAGGGGCTAAAGAAAAGTAAGTCCAGGGGAAAACTGTATGAATTCCAGACCTGTGTGGGTGGTTGTCAGGAAGCAGTGCTGACAAATGAGGGAGGTGGGTCCCTAGGGTAGCAAGTAGGAATTGCTAGCCCAAGGAGTGGATTCATATAGTAGAGGAAAAGCTTTGATCTGAAGAACATTTGAACTGGCAAGTTGAACTTTGTATTAGAATTCTACAGGAGGGGGGGGGGGGGAGGGAAAGAGACTGAAGGGGCCTGTGCTCAGAACAGGACTAGTAGAGAAGCATTTGGCCTCCTAACCGGGGCTGGAGAGGGTCAGGGAGTAAGTAAACTCGGTGGCTTATCTTAACTACCCCGAATACGGGGTCTGCTCTAAGTAGAGGCAGGACTATCCCTAAGGGAAAGCCCAGGGGACAGAAGGGAGTTCTCTGGGCTTCACAAAGAGAAATATCCTGTTTGGTAGTAGGGTAGGCCTGGAACTAATTGGCTTACTGTTGACTAGAGTGAACTTAGTCGCAGAAGCAGGAGTTGTGGTGGAGTACTGACAAGAAGGAGCTTGCAGCAATCATAGAAGTAGGAGGATTAGCCCCAATTGGGCGGGCGAAGAAGGACAGCACGGAGGGGTGTCTAAGGGAGAGCGGACAGCACGGAGAGGTGCGAGCTGACAAATGGTGGCAGTGGTGGGATCCTGAATCGAGCCCCATGTTCCAGTGAGCCGAAGGCGGACGTGGAGGAGAGATCCAAGCAGGAAAGCTGGGGAGCTGAAACCCGCAGGCGGAAAACCCTCCAGCTTCTGGTGAGCATATCGGGAGCTGGGAGGGGTTGGAGGGAGAAGTAAGAGTGTTGTGAAAAGGCCACACTTGGTGTTTTTTCTCTCCTTTTTCCTTGTAGGTGGAGGGTCCAGGTAGTCGGGATGGATCCGAAGGAGATGTTCGCCTTTATGACCCATCAGTTCCAAAAGCAGCAAGAAATGGCACATAAGCTTATGGAGGAGTCGTTGGCAGCTTCCAGAGCTCAGCAACAACCCCTGTTGGACCTCTTTCAGGAACTCCTACGAGGCGGCGGCAGAGGGCAGGTGCCTGGCGAGGGCGGTGCTAATGGACGGGGCGAGGGACCTCCTGGACTGGTAGGGCATGTGGGGGTGAACTGGCTTCCGTGGGGAAAGTTGACTGAAGCAGATAACATTGAAGATTATCTGGGAGCCTTTGAGAGGGTGGCGGTAGCAGCGGGGTGGCCGCAGGAGCAATGGACGATAAGACTAGCTCCTGCTCTGTCTGGGGAGGCTTTAGTTGCCTTTCGGGCCCTACCTACGGGACACATAACAGACTATACCAGGCTGAAAGCAGCTATTTTGGACAGGTTTGGACTAAGTAAACATGCGTACAGGAGGAGGTTTCGGGAGTTCAAGTGGGTAGAAGGGAAAACGCCTAGGGTGCTGGCTCAGAAATTAAGTGATTTGGCTGGGAAATGGCTAGAGCCAGAACGAAGGGCAATGCAACAGATAATGGAAGATCTAGTTCTGGAACAGTTCTTGGAGTCCTTGCCAAGGGGGCTGCAAGTAGATTTGATTAAGCGGGGCTGCGGAACCCTGGAGGAAGCAATTCAGAACATGGAGTGCTTCCTAGAATCGCAGCATTGTGCCCGCAAAGGGACCCAGCCGGGGGGTGGTCTGGGTAGTCCTAAGGGGAGCAAGGCTCCGGAAGGAAAGGCTATGAGGAGTTGGGAGGGGGATAAGGGGGATGAGAGAATGTGTTATCGGTGTGGGAGGAAGGGCCATGTGCGGAGGGACTGTGTGGTTAAATTGCAATTGGTGGCCGGAGGGAGGGGGGGGGTCAGGCAGGAGTTCTGCCAACAAGTGGAGGTGATGGGGGTGGAGGTGGTAGGCCTGTTGGACTCCGGCGCGGATCAAACCATGATGGCCCAGTCCTTGTGGGAACAGATCAGGGTGAAAGGGGCTGGAAGGGTGGGAAGGAGGCAACAGGAGGTCACTATACAGTGTGTACATGGGGCTTCTAGTAGATACCCGCTGCGGCAGGTGAGGATAGTAGGACCGTTGGGAGCTCATTGGGTCTGGGTGGCGGTGCTGCCCAGGCTGCCTCAAACCCTTATCTTGGGAAGGGACTGGCCCCCATTCTCACAGTATTTAAGGGAGAAAGAAGGCTTAGTAGTTACTCGGTCGCAGCAGAAGGGGGGGGAGGGGCAGGAGCAGACTTTATCGGGGATATTCCCTTTCTAGATGGAGGTATTGGGGGACCCAGGGAAAACCAGAGATACCGGGGGGCATAAGAAGGCAGTTCAGCGGCAGAGAGCTCTAGCTATGAAGGAGCTGGAGCAGGAGACTAACTTCCCAGACGAGGCAGGGGAGGTAAAGGAACAATTCCCTTCTTTTGAGAGGGAGCAGCAGGCAGACCCCACTCTGCAGTATGCCTGGGAGCGAGCAAGGGAGGGGGCCAGAGGAGCTCAGGGCCCGGGTTTTGTGATTGATAAGGGACTTCTTTTCCGGGAAAATGCTGGGCAGGGAAGGGAGGACGGTAGGAGACAGTTAGTGGTGCCCCGGGGGTTTCGGGGTCTACTGTTACGGCTGGCGCATGATCACCCTTTGGGGGGACATAAAGGAGCCCAGAATACTGTCTCCCAGTTGTTAAGACGCTTTTATTGGCCCGGTATATATAAAGAGGTGGGAAATTATTGTGAGTCATGTCCTTTATGCCAGGAGGTATCCGAACAGAGTCCGGGGAGGGTCCCTTTGCATCCATTGCCCCGGATAGGGACTCCGCTGGGGCGGATCGCAATGGATGTAATTGGACCTATTCAAAAATCTACCCGGGGGTTCGCTTACATTTTAGTGATTATGGATATGGCTACGCGATTCCCGTGGGCGGTTCCTTTACGCAGCATATCGGCCAAAGTTATTGCTGCGGAACTGATTCACATTTTTTGTGAAGTGGGGTTTCCTCGGGAGGTACTTACTGATAGGGGGTCCAATTTTAGATCACGGGCACTAGCCCAGGTATGGGAGGCCTTCGGCATTGTCCACATTTGCACTTCGGCGTATCACCCTCAAACAAATGGACTGGTAGAAAGATTTAATAAGACCTTGAAGACATTGCTTAGGAAGGGACTGGGCCCTAGCTTAGAGAAATGGGATCAGTTACTACCCTTTGTCCTTTATGTAACGAGAGAGTGTGTCCAGGCCTCTCTAGGGGTGTCCCCATTCGAGTTGTTCTTTGGGCGAGCTCCCCGGGGAGTCTTAGACATAGTGAAGGAGAGGTGGGTACCCCCGGAGCTAGAAGATAGCACCGTGGTAGCTTACCTACACGATCTAAAGGAGCGCCTGAGGCGGTTGGGGGCCTACTCTAGAGAGAAATTGCAGGCGGCCCAGCAATATCAGAAAACTTCATATGACAAAAAAACTCAAGAAAGGGAGGTTGGAATAGGGGATAAAGTGCTGATTATGGTCTCAGATAATCCTCACAAATTTAGTGGTAACTGGAGAGGACCGATGACGGTAATCAGACGATTGGGGCCGGTTACTTATGAGGTGAGGAATGAGCAGGGAAGGAAACAGACTTATCATGTCAATTTAATCAAACCCTGGCATGTCAGAGAAGTATGTTGGGCCACTGCAGAGGACTTAGTGGAGGAGGATCTAGGTCCCCAGATATCTGAGATGAATTCCAAGGGGGAGGTGCGAGTAGGAGCGGAGTTAGACGGACACCAAAAGGAGCAAATAAAGGCTCTTTTGGGGGAATTTACGGATGTGCTGACTCCTTACCCAGGGGAAACGCATTTGATTGTACATGATATCATTACCGGGGAAGGGAAGGTGATAAGGCAGAGGCCACATAGGTTGTCTCCCAGAAAGCAGCAGGAGGTGAATAGGCAAGTCAGAGAGATGTTGAAGTTGGGAGTGATTGAGGAGTCACATAGCCCCTGGGCAAGCCCGGTCGTGCTCGTGCCCAAAACTGACGGAACATGGCGCCTTTGTATGGATTTCCGTCAAATTAATGCCCTCTCGGCGCCGGACGCGTATCCGATGCCGAGAATAGAGGAATTGCTGGATAGACTAGGGGCAGCCCGGTATTTGTCAACACTTGACATGACAAAAGGCTATTGGCAAATTCCGCTCTCGGCTGAAGCCAGGCCAAAAACAGCATTTTGTACTCCTCTCGGCCTGTTTCAGTTCAAACGGATGCCATTTGGTTTGAATTCGGCTGCAGCGTCCTGCCAACGCCTGTTAGATCAGGTGTTGAGACCGCACCAAGCTTATGCAGCAGCCTATCTAGATGATGTCATCATTCATAGTCAGGACTGGGAGTCGCATCTGTTTCAGGTGGGGGAGGTCTTGAAGGCTTTCAGGGAAGCCGGGCTTACTCTTAATCCCCAGAAATGTTATTTGGCTCAGAGGGAGGTGAAGTATTTGGGCTATAAAGTAGGGAACGGACAGATAAGGCCGTTACAGGGGAAAGTGGAAAGTATTCAGCTGTTTCCGCGACCAGAGTCCAAGAAACTGTTGAGGGGATTTTTGGGGCTAGTGGGGTATTATCGAAGATTCATTCCTCACTTCGCTACCTTGGCCGCTCCCTTGACGGAAATGTTAAAAAAAGACAGGCCCCATCGGTTAAGGTGGGGAGAACCAGAGCAGGGAGCATTTGTGGCCCTTCGGCAAGCACTATGTGAGGAACCAGTGCTTAGGGCAGTAGATTTCGATAGGGAATTTATCCTGCACACTGATGCTTCGGGTACCGGGTTGGGGGCGGTGCTCTCGCAAGCGTATGGGGAGGAGGAACACCCAGTGTTATATTTAAGCAGAAAGTTGCTCCCCCACGAAACAAAGTATGCAACCATTGAGAGGGAATGTCTGGCAGTAAAATGGGCCATACAGAAATGTCAGTTCTACCTGGATGGGAGGCCATTCAAATTGTTTACTGACCATGCTCCTTTAAAGTGGTTAGCACAAATGAAGGATAACAATGCGAGACTGACGAGGTGGTATCTAGCATTACAGCCCTTTCAGTATCGCATTGAGCACAGGGCAGGGAAGTTGCTGCCCCATGTAGATGTTCTGAGTAGGATTGCTAGCCCTGAAGGAGAAAGTAGGAGGAGGCAGAGGGCTAGCAATCACTTAAAGGGGGGGGGGGTATGTGAGGAATGGGTAGATAAACAGAAGGGGAAAGGGAGAAGGGGGGCCCTCCTTCCATATAGGAAGCTCAAGAGGAGCGAGGGGGACTACAGAGACTACAAGTTCCAGAAGCCTGAGTTGAGTAGGAAACAGGAGGGGGAGGACTTTCCTTCCCGGAGAAAGGGGGAGGAGGAGGCTGATTGGGAAATGAAGTCTGAGGAGGGGAATGAGGCACACCTGTTGGGGGAGGGAGTGAACGAGCATATGGACTGGCAAGCAGCAGGAGGGGAGGAGGAGCCTGAGGAGATGGACTTGACAGCTTTTGCTCGTAGCAGGAAAGGGGCTAAAGAAAAGTAAGTCCAGGGGAAAACTGTATGAATTCCAGACCTGTGTGGGTGGTTGTCAGGAAGCAGTGCTGACAAATGAGGGAGGTGGGTCCCTAGGGTAGCAAGTAGGAATTGCTAGCCCAAGGAGTGGATTCATATAGTAGAGGAAAAGCTTTGATCTGAAGAACATTTGAACTGGCAAGTTGAACTTTGTATTAGAATTCTACAGGAGGGGGGAGGGAAAGAGACTGAAGGGGCCTGTGCTCAGAACAGGACTAGTAGAGAAGCATTTGGCCTCCTAACCGGGGCTGGAGAGGGTCAGGGAGTAAGTAAACTCGGTGGCTTATCTTAACTACCCCGAATACGGGGTCTGCTCTAAGTAGAGGCAGGACTATCCCTAAGGGAAAGCCCAGGGGACAGAAGGGAGTTCTCTGGGCTTCACAAAGAGAAATATCCTGTTTGGTAGTAGGGTAGGCCTGGAACTAATTGGCTTACTGTTGACTAGAGTGAACTTAGTCGCAGAAGCAGGAGTTGTGGTGGAGTACTGACAAGAAGGAGCTTGCAGCAATCATAGAAGTAGGAGGATTAGCCCCAATTGGGCGGGCGAAGAAGGACAGCACGGAGGGGTGTCTAAGGGAGAGCGGACAGCACGGAGAGGTGCGAGCTGACAAGGTAAACTAAAATGATCAATCAAGATAGAGCTAGGGCAATTTAGTTCAGCATGAATTTGATCAATTTTGTGCAAAGTAATTTTGCAAGTTGAACAGCAGACAGAATGGGTTCTTTAATAGCTGATACAGTTTGAGTATCCAACAATGAATAAAGCTTCCTAATACTTAACAAGGGTCCACCTATCTGCTTGACAAAGATGTTTTGGCTATCTTGACTTTACGTTTGTAGTCTTTGGACAAAGTTTTCCAAATAGACCAATTTTCAGCAGTTCTGGACTTTGACCAAACTCTCTCATACTGTCTGCAATTCATTTTTGCCTCAGTAACTCTTCTGTGAACTTATATTTGCTATTCAGATTTGGGATGTTTAGCACAAAATGTCCAAAGTCTGACTTATCATATTGAAAATGCCCTGCCATGTAACTTTGTAAGTTTTTGTACTTCAAAAATGAGCACCTTTGCATAATTAAGCAATGCATCAGATATAAAGCTCAGAGCACATCATTTGAATTACAAAGGACAACTTTAGTTCTGATTTGCTTCTGCAATAAAGCCTTGAGCTGGCTATCTTTTAAATATGACTATTGCCTACTGCAGTTTATAGAAGTTACCAATTTTTTCTCTCTTGGATTTTTGAGTGCTGAATAATTGTTTTTGAAATTGGAGGGAGTGAAACAACAAGCAGTGAGTAATGAAGCATATCTTTGCTTATTTACATTACAGTTCTTCATAACTTTAAAAATATGAGTTGAAATGCATTCCATCTGTGTTTCGGATCACATCTGAGTAATCCATATTTCACACTCATTTTGAATGCATTTCAAGTTAATTTTAGAGTTAAAAGACAATGGTACTGTAACTCAACTGTGAGAAAATAACTATAGTAATGTGGGTCCCTATGCAGTAAAACCTGTGTAATTACTATGTGGTCCATTTTACTAAAGACTACTAAACAGAATGGATTTTAGCTGCGCTAACAGCTACTGTGTCCTAATAGCAGCTGGTGTAGTAAAACATCCTCTGCTAACTGCTTAGTGTGGGATGGGGAAGTGACTGGGCAGAGCATGGCTGGAGATTGGGCATGGTTTGCACATTACAGTTAGCATGGTGATTAGCATGTGCTGTCAAATTTGTAGTTAGCGTGGGTACACTTACCCTTAGATTCTATATAGGTCACCAAAATTTGTGTGCCCAAATTTGTGTGTGGATCCCAAATCCATGCACAAACTAATTAGTTAATGAGCAATTAACAATCAATAATTGGTGTTCATTGGCACTCATTTGGGTTTATGCATGGACCATGCCCTCTAATTTATAAAATGTGTACCTAAATTTTATAGCATACAACTCAAAAGATGGCATGACCATGGGAGATTTATGGGCAGGTCAAGGGCGTTCCTAGAAGTTAGGTGCGATTTTACAGAATAGGGCCATTTATGTGTCCAACTGCCACTAGTTGCGCACCATCGTTTACACCAGGTTTCAGCAGGTGTAATTTCAATGCTCAAAGTTAGGCGTGAGATCCATGCTATGCTAGTATTCTAGAAAGGGTTCTCTGTGTAGACTGCCCTTCGCAGAATACCAGTTTAGTGCAAATTTTCCCAACTCCTAACTTTGAGTGTCATTTATAGAATTCCCCCCCTCCTTAGTGCCACATCAAGAGATGGTATTAGACACATCCATGCTAATGCTTGAAATTAATGCATGGTAAGAAAATTATCTGTGCTATAACTGCAGGAGAAAAGCTGGAAATGACCCCAACAGATATCATACAGCCTTTGCAATTACTGAGTACTAGCTTTTGCACCTAACATATGTAAGTGCAAAAACTTACCACACGTTAGTGAAAGGGTCCTTATGTGTGGAAACACAAACTTACATCAACTAAACAGCATAAGTGTACTACTTACCAAAGACAAGCTAACCAGTATGAAGATGCTACATGATGCTCATTTCTCCTTTCCTTTTATTTCCTTATGTGGCTTTCAAGGGATATACAACTAAACCTGAGATCTGGGGCTTTCTGACAGGACTGGAGGACAAAATGGGATGGGAAACTTAAAGCTCTCTCCAAGTGAGAATGTCAAACGTGATTATTATCTTAGGCTAGCAGAAAACTGATATGGCTCCAACTGGTCATTAAAAAAAAAAAGGCAAGTGTATTTTTATAATATGCCACTGCAATCCACAAAACAAAAGGAGCAAGTTCCCACATTCCACCTTTTTTTCCTTTTGATCTAGGCACAGAAAAAAAAGATTTTAAATGTTCCCAGGTTTCAACCTAATTCATGTTTAAATAGCTGGGGCAGGGATCCAATAAACAGTATGATAGAAAGAAAAAATTTAACAAAATCCAATGTTGGCAATGAAAACGAGGATCACACATAATCTACTGGAGAGCATTCTATAGGACTGATAGGTAAACTAAAATGATCAATCAATATAGAGCTAGGGCGAATGGGATATAAATGCCACAAATAGGTAAATAGATAATTAAATAGATAGAAACTCTGTGTTGAGGACCTGATTCTTTTAACATGATGTCTGTTTTAGTGGCTCTTTACCAGGAGAAAAAAAATCTCTGCACAAATATAATAGTAATAGGGTGTCCCTTTAACCAGCCTGTCCAAATGACATACTGATTATAATTACTACTCTACCTATAAAAAGTCATTCCATTATTATACTTCCTCTGTGTATATTTGCATGCACAAGCCAGTTTGAAAATCTAAGGGGCCCTTTTACTAAGCTGTGTAAGCGTCTACGCATGCCCAATGCGTGCCAAAATGGAGTTACCGCCTGACTACCTTGTAGCTCTTGCGGTAATTTCATTTTTGGCATGCATCCAATATGCACATCTGAAAAATATTTTGTATTTTCGGGCACGCATAATGGACATGCGCCAAGTGGCATTTGGCACACATAGGTTATTACCTCCTGGTTACCACATGAGTCTTTATTGCTAGGTCAATGGCTGGCGGTAAGGTCTCAGACCCAAAATGGACGCATGGCATTTTCGGCAAAAAGAAAAAGGACTTTTTTACAGGTGTGATAAACAATGGATCAGCGCACGCCCAAAACTCATGCCTACACAATCACAAGCCACTTTTAAGATCGCCTTTGTAAAAGGACCCCTTAGTGAGATTAAATAAAAATTCCACCAACAATAAAGAAAAACAATGTGGATACAGCAGCTAATAGGTTTGATTGCTTTGTTTTGAGTGCACAAGGATCCGGCTGCACGAGGAAGGGGAAACATATAACCTTGTTCCTTTTTTTCTTTTACAGTATCCTCCCTCCCTCCCTCCCTCCCTCCCACCTACTCACCCACATATTCCAGACCTCCCCTCCATCCCTGGGTGCCCTCCCAGCACATAACTCAAGCCACCCTGGTGGTCTACTGGATTCTTTAGGCAGGAAAGATCCCCAGTCTTGCAAGGCCACTGCTGGAAATCTTGGCAGCCATTTTTGAAAAAGCGATGCAGCAACAAGAGGATCAGTGGCAGTGGGCAGGAAAGACTGGGGACCTTTCCTTCCCTGATGAATTCACTAGATCACCATGGTGGCTTGAGGTATGTGCCAGGAGGGCACTCTGTGGCTCTAGGGAGGAGAGGCAAAGCTCAGATCACCATGCATTTCCGCGGGAACCCCACAAGACCTTGATCCCCACAGACCTGAAGGGGATCCCTGGAGGATTCCTGCGGTACCCACAGGAATCCTGCCATTCCTGCTCACATACAGCTTTGTACAGCAAACAGCCACAACAGTATAGCAGCAGCAATCACACAGGTAAAAATCATTATGGCTTACTATCCTGAGAGGAAAAAAACAAGCAGTAGTTTAGTGCCTCAGCATGGAGGGTTCAGGCCCTTTAATTGCTGGGTCTATGATATAGGAGCAGCTTCCATCTCTCTCAATTTGTCCTAAACAAAGCAATTGGAGGGAGGAAGAATTCTGCTTCTCCCAGCATACCCTGAGGCAAGCAGTAACTAACTATAGAGCTCCAAAAGGCAATGAGAGCAAAACACAGCTGTTCATAAGAGCTAATCACAGAGGACCACAGAAATACAGGGGTCTGATTCATATACATAACTTAATAAATATACAAACTGTGAAAATGATCCTCCCCTCCGCCTGAGGGTCCTCGGGATCTCCCCTTCACCCTTGCTGCCCAACCTCCTGGTTCATTGCAGTCCACAGGGCAGGGCTCAAAGAAATCAACTTCAAAGCAAACTTAACAAGTTCTTTATTTTTGCTTGGGATCCAACAGTCCAGCAGTGCAAAAAGACACAATATTTGAATCAACAAAAAAAACCTCACAATTCCCCCTGTTGCTCCTCTCAGGGGTACAAACACAGCAAGGAAAAAAAACCTTTTAACTCCCAGGCTTCCAGCACCCAGCTGGGCTCCTTTTAGACAGTTTTATAGCCCTGGGTCTTCTTTCTCCCCCCCTCTCCCTTGGGAGGGGCCAAAACACTGCAAGCAGTTCCAAAAAAACAAACAAACACAGTTCTTGAGGCTTCAGCACATAGCTCCAACCCCTTCAGCTTCTTTTAGGCTTTTTAGCCACAGTTCACACTCCACCTTCTTCCTGCTGGGCTCAGCCCACTCCGGGAAAATCTCTCATCCCTCTTCAACCAGAACTCTTTAAACTCAAAGTTCATTCACAGCCTGAGCTCTGGAAAATGAAAAGGCCCCACCCATCTGGGTCACTCTCTCTAAGCACTGACCCATCCTCCCACATGGCCTTTCCTCTTTCCTCTCTTAGCCCAGTTACCATACCATGGTCCCTTAGTTTGTTACCTAAGGAGTGAGCCCAGGCTGAGAGGTTCATAGGCTCTTCCTCGCTCTCCTCTCTTTCTCTCTGCTCAGCTTCTTGATACTCCATGGGCTCCCCGTTCCACCCACTTTGCAGCTGTTCCTCTTTCCCTTGATTACCCTGCAGGGGCACCACCCTTTCCTTGTTAGAGTTCTCCCCCTGTTCCTGCTGGGGAAGGTAATCTCTGTACCAGGCTTTGCCCCGAGGTTGCTGGGAAATGTAGTCTCTTCCTCTCCTCCATTTTACAGGGGTCACGAACCTTTCTCTGCTCTCTCTCGGGGGATGCTGGGTAATGTAGTCTTTTTCCCTCCACCCTTTTCTAGGGGGCATTACTACTTCTCTCGCTCTCTGGGGATGGAATGGAGGCCAGGCTCTGTTCTGCCTATGTCTGCTCGTGAGCCGCCTCCCTTCTTCCTCTTCCACTTCCATCTTATCTACCCCCAGGTCCTCTCCTTCACATACCCCACCCCTTAAGAGACTGCCCCTCTCCTGAACCCTATTCTCTATACAATCTGCGAACGGGGGCCAATCCCTGCCCAAAATCAACTCTTGGGGCAACCTGGGCAAAATCGCTATGGCTAGCTTAATCTTCCCCGTGGGACCCCTAATGCTCACCCGGTGCAACCTATACGGAGTGCTGGCCCCATGGATACACTGGATCCCCACCTGCCCGGCACCAGTCTCCCTTTCCGGCCCTCTGGTATCCCTTATCTTTTCCCACAAGCCTCTTGACATCATTGACTGGTCCGCCCTGGAGTCCAACAGAGCTTTCACCGGGATGCCCTCCACCTCTACCTCCTGGGTATAACTATATAGGGCACTGGGAGAGACCCGGGAGATCCACCCCGTTCGACCAGGACACCTATTTTGGAAATGCCCCTCCCTCCACACTGGTAGCAGAGGCGCTTTTGAGACAACCCGGCCCCCTTCGTGACCCTTCCCTGAGTTTGGGCCTTAAAACGGGGAGAGAGGGGTCCGAGGCTCCTCAGACACCCCTCTGGAATCGAGGATGACAGCCCCAGCCCCTCAGGAAAGCTACCACTTGCTTCTCCTCCCTTTTGGTCTTTCCCCACCTTACCCCACTCCTGGGCTTCCATACCGCACTCTAGGCTCCCCACAGCTTCCTCCAGGGTATGACACCCCCTCAGTACCACCAATACCCTTACTTCCTCAGGTAAGGCTTGCAGGAATTGTTCTAACACTATTTCCTGTAGGATATCTTCAACCGTACGTCCCTCCGGCTCTAGCCACTTCTTTGCTAGGTCCCTCAATTTTGTGGCTAGGCCTTTGGGAGACTCCCCTTTTCCCCAAGCTAGGGCTCTAAATTGCCTACGATAGGCCTGGGCACTAAGCCCATACCTATCCCGGATGGCCTCTTTCACCCTGTGGTAATTCCCCGCATCTATAGGCGTTAGTCCACGGAAAGCCGCTAATGCCTCCCCTGATAGAGAGGGGCCTAGACGAATGGCCCACTGTTCTTCAGGCCATTTAGCGGCCACCGCCACCCTCTCAAAAGCACACAAAAAGTCATTGACATTGTCCTTCTCTGTCAGTTTACCCCAGGTGAGCCAGTTCATGTGATAAGGTCCTACCATGCTTGTCCCATCAACAGTCAAGTCCCGGTCTCTTGACCCACTCACGGCTCTCTGGGCGTGTGCTTCCCTCTGCAGGAACTCCTGGAACAAGTCCATTACCGGCTGCTGCTGGGCTCGAATAGCCGCTAGGGCCTCCCCGATCATTTTTTCCGCCAATTCATGCTGCTTCTGGAATTGCAGGGTCATCCAGGCGAAAACCTCCTTAGGATCCATCGTGGGTGCTGAGGCCGTCACCTACAAAGAGGGCACAAAAAAAAAACTCTCCAAGTGCAATAGCTTAACACCTGTGCCCCGCGGCCACTTCCCGCTCACCTCCACTCCACCCCTGCTCCCGTATGCGCTTACCGGAAGCAGAGATGAGTCTGCGCTGCTCTCAGCGTTGGCCCCCTCGACGGGCTTCGGCTCCCCTTGGGTCCATCTGCCTTCTGCGTGGATGTCCGCTGTGGATCCCACCACTGCCACCACTTGTGAAAATGATCCTCCCCTCCGCCTGAGGGTCCTCGGGATCTCCCCTTCACCCTTGCTGCCCAACCTCCTGGTTCACTGCAGTCCACAGGGCAGGGCTCAAAGAAATCAACTTCAAAGCAAACTTAACAAGTTCTTTATTTTTGCTTGGGATCCAACAGTCCAGCAGTGCAAAAAGACACAATATTTGAATCAACAAAAAAAACCTCACAATTCCCCCTGTTGCTCCTCTCAGGGGTACAAACAGCAAGGAAAAAAAAACCTTTTAACTCCCAGGCTTCCAGCACCCAGCTGGGCTCCTTTTAGACAGTTTTATAGCCCTGGGTCTTCTTTCTCCCCCCCTCTCCCTTGGGAGGGGCCAAAACACTGCAAGCAGTTCCAAAAAAACAAACAAACACAGTTCTTGAGGCTTCAGCACATAGCTCCAACCCCTTCAGCTTCTTTTAGGCTTTTTAGCCACAGTTCACACTCCACCTTCTTCCTGCTGGGCTCAGCCCACTCCGGGAAAATCTCTCATCCCTCTTCAACCAGAACTCTTTAAACTCAAAGTTCATTCACAGCCTGAGCTCTGGAAAATGAAAAGGCCCCACCCATCTGGGTCACTCTCTCTAAGCACTGACCCATCCTCCCACATGGCCTTTCCTCTTTCCTCTCTTAGCCCAGTTACCATACCATGAAGTTACCTGGTCCCTTAGTTTGTTACCTAAGGAGTGAGCCCAGGCTGAGAGGTTCATAGGCTCTTCCTCGCTCTCCTCTCTTTCTCTCTGCTCAGCTTCTTGATACTCCATGGGCTCCCCGTCCCACTCACTTTGCAGCTGTTCCTCTTTCCCTTGATTACCCTGCAGGGGCACCACCCTTTCCTTGTTAGAGTTCTCCCCCTGTTCCTGCTGGGGAAGGTAATCTCTGTACCAGGCTTTGCCCCGAGGTTGCTGGGAAATGTAGTCTCTTCCTCTCCTCCATTTTACAGGGGTCACGAACCTTTCTCTGCTCTCTCTCGGGGGATGCTGGGTAATGTAGTCTTTTTCCCTCCACCCTTTTCTAGGGGGCATTACTACTTCTCTCGCTCTCTGGGGATGGAATGGAGGCCAGGCTCTGTTCTGCCTATGTCTGCTCGTGAGCCGCCTCCCTTCTTCCTCTTCCACTTCCATCTTATCTACCCCCAGGTCCTCTCCTTCACAAAACATATAATCTATCACACACAGACAGCACGGGGGAAGAACAGTGCCAGAAAAAAATGATTGGGGACTAAGTGGAGAATGCCATGGGGAGACCCAAGAAGTGATTGATCTGACTCAGAAAGGCATCAGCATCTGACCATTCCCTCTGTTACTATCACAATTTTAGTTTAGGAGCCACAATGTGACTGCACCACATAGTCCGTGTATGGCTGGCCTTACCAATTACGAGGCCTGTGTGGACCAGTTTTGGGCCCCTCTGGTGGTCCAGTATGTGCCTCTGTCTCTAGACACTTCCCTCCCCACCTTAAAAGAGTATTTCTCTGTAGATAGCTCTGGGCAGTGGCAGTAATTAGCATAGGTCACCTGATGCTGACCCTTTAGCCTGCTCTTGTGGGATGCAACAGAGAGCAGGTTCTGGGATCAGCAACAGAAGATACAGTTTTTGCTATCAATTTCTATGTTTTTATGCATGTCGTTTTTTACTAATTCCACACAATGCAGTTGGTGCTCACTGTAATTTATCTCCCACAGGAGTAATTCCTAGTACATAGAACAGGGATTAATTTTTCTTACATGAGAATGTGCAGTAAAGCAGAACATTATTGAAGATTTTAATTTTTTTGTTGTATGTGTGTGTGAGAGGGGGGGGAGGTTTGTCTACCGATAGATCAATAGATAAAACATGGCCAAACTCTGTTATTAGGGACCACAACCCAGCTGGATAGTCAGGATTTCTTTATGTGTTTTATTTTATACAAATAAAATCTGAACTTTATTTGACCCAAGAAATTTTGGTAACTCAACTTAAATATCCATATTTGATTAGCTCATATCTTTTGACCTTATTCAGATAAACATAGTACTAATTTACAATTATAATCTCTATATTCAAAGATTCGTGCTGTTTTTGAATACATTAAATAATTGAAATATGCAAATAGATCCAAACTAATCAAACTATTTTTTAAATCAGACTTGGAACAGTTGACAGTGTATTCAACTAATGTCGGCCAAATATTTATAGATTCAGAGTTCTATGTGGAACAGATAAAATCTGTTCAATAAAAACAAAATTCATAAAACAAACTTCTTTAAGTCAAGAAAGGTTAAATGAAAATTATGTAAAACCAACACATTGCAAACAGATCACCAGAAATGCAATGATTTACTAATGAGGTTTTACTCATAATTCAATTTCTGAGAATGGTAATTCATGCTTTCTTTGGGTCTCATCTTTGTGTATAGATTCTGTTGTATTTCATACTGGCTGTTAGTAAGGGAATTTGGGTAGGGGAAATATGGGGCCCTTTTACTAAGCCACGTAGGCACCTAGGCAAGCCAAACTTGCACTAGTTTGGAACTACTGCCCGGCTACCATGTGGCCTGGGTAGTAATTTCATTTTTTACAAGCATCCACTACGCACGCCGGAAAATATTTTTTATTTTGCGTGCGGCGCTAACCGGATGGTAATAGGCATTGTACACACACACTGATCTTTTTTCTTGGATTTCTGCCGTGATTGCTCATTCTGCCCATTGCTCATGTTTGCTTTATTCTTACTGTACACCACCTTGTGAATTCCTTCAAAAAGGCAGTAAATCAATCCTAATAAATAAAAAAATGTTGACACCTCCTTGCAGTTACATGCTAAAGGATTTCTGCGCTAAAGTTATATAATTACAACTAAGTATAGTTATGTGTATAACTGCAAGTTAGTGCCAATTATAGTTGATTATTGGTAGTTAGGGCCAACTACTACCTAATTAAGCAATTAAGTTACATGTGTGGCACTAAGCTATAAGATATATAAGCTATAAGATTAATATTATGCCAGTTTCATGGTCAGATCATTTTTTGCTTTCTTTTAAATTAGTACTTCCTCGACCCGCACATAGATCAACTTTATTTTATTTTCGATCTAGGGGCCTAAGAAAAATAGATCCAATGACACTACCTTCTTTGGCTAATAAATTTCCACATAATGTTTACGATCTATCACTAGAAGAACAGATATCTACCTGGAACCAGGTTCTTTCGACAGCTTTGGATACCATTGCCCCTAACAAAATAATCAAACATAAAATAAAACCTTCTCAACCTTGGTATCATGTCGGTTTAAAACTATGCAGACAACAGGTGCGTAGAGCAGAGCGACTGTGGAGAAAAAGCAAATCAACTGAATTAAAAAATACCTGTAAACATTGTCAGCGATACTATGCATCGCAGATAAAATTAGCTAAGATTTTGTATTTCTCAAGACAAATACAAACTGCATCAAATTCATTCCAACAATTATTCTTTATAATGAAACAATTATAAACCCAAAATGTCCATTGAGGATTGTTTCTTAGAATCTGAATTACTGGCCAAAGTTTTTATATCTAAAATAGACACATTAAGAGCCAATTTGGCAAAATCGGCAGTACTGGAGACCACAAGTACTTTACCATCTTCAGAATCATGGACCACATTTGAGATTCCTTCTTTAAATTATTTTCTAATAATTATTTCACAACTTTCATTAACTTATAATTCACTAGATCCAATACCATCAATTTGGTTAAAAAATTATTCTTTAGATGTACAAAGCCATCTTTATTCAATTATCACGAAAAGCCTCATAGAGGGAGTAGTCCCTCAAGTTCTTAAAGAGACTTTGGTAAAGCCTATTTTAAAGAAACCTACACCAGACCCTCAGTCCCCGGGAAACTATCACCCAGTTTCCAATCTTCCATGTATCTCTAAAATACTGGAAACGGTTGTGTTTAAGCAACTGCAATCTTATGTTGAGATGAAGAATTTACTACACCCCAGACAATCATGTTTTAGAAACGACTACAGCACAGAGATGGTTTCAACATCATTTTTGAGTGAAATTCATTCTATACTAGTACAAGGATATATTGCATTAGTCATTTCACTTGATTTGTCCGCAGCATTCGATCTGATAGATCATACTTTACTACTAAAGCGGCTAAAGGAAATTGGGATTTCCGGCACAATTTATAACTGGTTCACCTCTTATCTTATGAACAGTTTGTTTAAAGTTATTCAAAACCAATCAACTTCTAAGTCCTATTCTAGCTTTTGTGGAGTACCACAAGGGTCGGTGTTATCTCCTATTCTGTTTAATTTATATGTTAGTCCACTTTCTATCCAATCTCTAGGTATTAGCTCTTACTCATATGCTGATGATTTCCTTTTAATTCACTATGTTAAAGCAGTAAACATTGATGTAACGCCGATCCAAAATTGTCTTAAGGAGGTGGCTGATTGACTTGCGAAGCATAAATTAATACTTCATCCAGATAAAACAATAACATCATGGATAATGGGGCCTTGGGCCTATTCCATCTCTAATACCTACTTTGTTTAGTAAACAAATACCTACAGTACAATCATTTAGATATATAGGAATTATTATTGACTCTTCTCTATCCTTTAGTGAGCAAATATCTGATGTGACAAAGACATCCTTTTATCAATTGAGCAAGCTACACTCGATTTGAAATTCCTTAGATAAATCTTCTTTGTGTACACTAACTCATGCTTATATTATATTATGTTTTGATTATTGTAATGTTCAGGGGCATAATCGAACGTCGCTGGCCAAATAGGTCGCCGGCGATCTATTGTGGTGGCGGTGCTACAGTTGGCCGGAACCGTATTATCGAAAAAGATGGCCGGCCATTTTTTGGGGATAATACGGTTTAGCCCGGCCAAATGGTGTGGATTTCGCCGGGTTTGAGATGGCCGGGTTTGTTTCTCAGCAATAATGGAAAAAAATACCGGTGATCTCCAACCCGGCGAAATCCAAGCCATTTGGTTGTGGGAGGAGCCAGCATTTGTAGCGCACTGGTCCCCCTGACATGCCAGGACACCAACTGGGCACCCTAGACATGTGGGTACAGTGAGTTTTGGAGGGCTCCCATTACCAGCACAAGTGTTACAGGTGGGGGGGATGGGTCTGGGTCCGCCTGCCTTAAGTGCACTGCGGTACCCACTAAAAGTGCTCCAGGGACAGGACTTATTGCTGCTGTATAAGCTTGCCACACCATTTGACACCTGAAGACTAATCTCTTTGAAAAAGTCCTTTATTTGAATAAGCACGTTTACTCACAGTTAACTGCAGATTGGAGGTTGTGCCCCACTGGCAAAGAGTCTTCTTGGTACTGAGATTAGCAGTAGGTCAGAACTGGCAGAATGTTGTACAATGCCCTCTTTCAGCCACATTCAAGGTAATAACTAAGTTCTCTAACGTGGTTAACACATGAAAGGGATCTAAAACTGGCTTACAAACATGGCCACTACCTCATGGACTAACGGAAGTAAGACAGGGCACACTCTGACCCAGTTAGCAGGGGGAAAAGCACCATGGGAGTACAGCCCAGTACCCTACACCCACCACAATGCATTTCTGATGTGACTCTGCAGTGCAGCTAATAGAAAAGGTGTCACACTCACCTGAGAGCCACATCACAACCAGGGAAAGGCTGTCGGAGAATAGAACACATTCTGCTGTCATGGAGGTGGGTACAGCATTTGAGGCTGGCATACAGGCTGGCAAAAAAGGTTTTTAATTTTATTTTTTTAGTGTGGGAGGGGGTTGGTGACCACTGGGGGAGTATAGGGAGGTCATCCCCCATTCCCTCCGGTGGTCATCTGGTCAGTTTGGGGCATCTTTTTGAGGCTTGGTCATGAAAATAAAAGGACCAAGTAAACCCGGCGAAATACTGCTTATCACCGGTGTTTTTTTTCCATTATCGGCGAAAGCCGGCCATCTGGTAGCCACGCCCATGCCCGCCCATGTCCTGCCTTTGCTTAGCCGGCGACACGCCCCTTTGAACTTTCGCCGGCGAGGCGACGGGAAAGCGGTGATGCTGTCAAAAATGCAGCTTTCGATTATATCGATTTCGCCGCTTTTCCGAGATCACCGGCCATCTCCTGATTTGTGTCGGGAAATGGCCGGCGATCACTTTCGATTATAAGCTGGATAGTGTATGCAGGTCTCTCAAAACTTAACTTAAAACGATTACAGATGATTCAAAATACAGCAGCTCACGTTATTTGTAGAGCTTCAAAATATGACAGGATCAATCCATTGTTATACCAACTGCACTGGCTTCCAATAGAAGCTAGGATAAAATTTTAAATTCTGATACTAACACATAAAGCTTTTTACTCATCTAGTCCATCATATCTGTCTAATTTTACTATTCTTTATACACCAACTTGGACACTTCGGTCATTGACAGACAATAGATTGGTAATTCCACCTCCATCTAAAGTTAGTTGGGAATCAACGTGAACATCTGCATTATTTTTCCTTGCCCCTACATTTTGGAATGGTCTTCCTAAGAACTTAGGCTTGAAGATTCTTATACTCATTTTCGTAAAATTTTAAAAACATATTTTTTGAGAGTCATTTAAAAATAATGTTTTAAATAAAAACAAAGGAGAAAAGAAGGAAGTAGGAGGGAGAAAGAATTGTTCAAACCCTCCCGATTTTTTCAGAAACAAGGATAAGACTTGCATTTAGTAGGGGACGCAATCTAAAAGAGTTACTGTGCCCGTCTAAATTTTCAGATGAACAGTCTACTGCATTGATTTTTAAAGGGCACAAAAAGTGTAATGCCTGTGCGATGTGTGATTTGATGATAGAAACTACAAGCTTCACACACCCAACCACTAGAGAGATATATAAATTGAAGATAAATACTACATGCAAATCAGATTTTGTTATGTATTGCATTATTTGTCCGTACAACAAAATTTATGTTGGTCAAACTTCACGGACCCTGTTTGTTAGACTAGTGGAACATAAAAGTGCGATCAAAACTGAAAAATGTATTTCTTCTTTAGCACTACATTGTGAAGAATACCAATATCAGTTTAACACTCTTCGATGTCTAGTATTACAACAAATCACTGGGCAGAGTGACTCTATAAGGCATCGGTCTCTATTACAAAATGAACAGAGATGGATTTTCAAATTTAAAGCTTCTGTTCCAACTGGTCTTAATTCAAAAATTGAATGGATCCACTTTCTTTGATTTATTAACATAAGAGTAATTTGTTTAAAGGACCATTAAAAATTAACAAATTAAAAATTTAAGAGTCACACTCGAAGAAGATCTATGGTAGTTAACTTATAACACAACGTAAGAATGATGTGTGACGTCTGTAATCCTTTAAAAACCCGCCATTTTCAAGGAAGGGCGTCTTAGTAGCTTCTGCCGGCTAGATTGAGCGGAGGTAAGCACACTAAAGTAAATATGAAGATTAAGATGGGGAACCATTTCATCACTCAATACTTAATTATTTTTGCTCCGATTCCAGATTAATTGGCCTGTGATCCTGATGCAGAAAGGGCAATTTAATTGGCCTGTGATCCTGATGCAGAAAGGGCAATTCAAAATGCTGGCCACCATTGATCAAGCAATGCTAGGATCCCCCAAAAATTAAGTTATATACAGACTTGTGCCTGGAGGAAAACCATAAAATTGGTTTCTGATGAAGGAAAAACGGCCTCAAAGAGCTCCAGAATACAGGATCTCTATAGAACTAACCAGATCTGTATGATCCTCTCTTCATCATTGGCCATAAAAAAAACCTTCCTGAATCGAGTATTGCCCAGAAAATACACTTTACTATTAATCGTTGAGTGTTGCCTACAAACTACACTTTGCTATTAATCTTCTCTGCAATACCTCCGTACACAAACAACTCTCAGGCTCAAGTAACATCAAGTGAGCTTAAAGGGAAAAGGACACTTACCTTAATACAAGTGCTGGTAGGCTTTTTAAAGCCGGTTCGTCGAGTCTGTGTACAGCTGATGCACTGCTTACTATATCGGTAGTGTTTTGTGTTCTTGCCCCAAGCCGACGGTGGCCAGCATTTCGCTTCACTGCATCAGGGTCTTGGAGGCTAGATAATGATGTAAACAGAACAAATGATATAGTTTAAATTCAATCCATGAAATGATGTTGATGCTCACGTTTTTTCTGGCTTCACAATTACCCTTGCACTATCTGGTGACGGCCATCAAAAACCTGCTGTATGGCATCTTTTATGACAACTCATACTTAACTCCTCTGTCTTTTAAATAATGGTGATGACGTCAGACGCTAACCACATCTCAACCTATCACTGATGTTATCTGAAACATTCAAAATAATTGGCTCCATTCAATACGTGTATTCAAACCTGTGGGTTCAAGGGAATGGAGTTTATGAATCCATTTCTGTTCCTGCTGTAATAAAAAGCGACGGTAATCACCTCCCCTAGTGGATAGAAAAACTCTCTGTAAAGCACAACATTTAAAATCTGTAAGGTCACGTCTTGTATGTGTGCAGTGTGATACCAGTGGCACCCCCGATTTTATTGGTGTAAACAGCACTTTTGTGTTTGGCCAGATGGGTAGACAGTTTACTTGATGCTTTGACCTACATAGATTTTATCGCAGGGACATCTAAGGCAATAGATGACATGGGATGATGCACAGGTTGTGTGTGATGTGAGTGCATACACTTTTCCATCTGCTTAGATCACTGTTGATCATGGTCAACTTTTGGAGAAATGTACCAAGACCAAGACTACAAAGCTAAGTTTGAATTTATCGCTATTTTGAGAGTTTGAAAAATAGAAATTAATTATTTAAAGAGCCCCAGGAGGTTTTTTGCCAATGATGAGTAAGTCCAACTCCTTGAAAACTATTTATTGAGTCCAGGAGTTTGCTCGAGGCTTTTTCCTCCTTCTCATATAAAAAAGAGTGTGCATACGGAATTTATTTAGAACCTTGTTTAGATTTAAGTGTGAATGTAATCAATAAAAAGGCTTAATCCCCCACTAAATTGTAAAGTTGAGTTTGTCAATCAGAACTATTGCCATAGATATGCTGTATTATTCAAATTACCATTGATATATCATTTTGCACAATAAAGCTTACTGTACATGATTATATTTTAAATTCTTATGGATACTGTTTTACAAATTGTGCAATTGCCATGGCAACCCACAGCTTCTCTTTCACACTGCTTTTAATTATATGTGTTCATTCCTCATATATTATTTATACATTAGTGTAATTAATAGGAAGTCAGTTCGTATGCAATATGTTTCTCTTGGGGCTTGGAGTTCATTGGAGGGATTTAATTTAGATTGTTTATGAGCTGGCTCTGCGTATATTTCCTCTCACTCTCAATCTTGATGAGGACTGTAGATTTTTATTCTTTTTTCCTAATTCATGCTGCTGTTTGGTTATGTTGTCTATTTGCTTTTGTTTTCTTACTCTTTCATGTGTGGAATATTGAAAATCCCTAGCAAAATAAAGGAAGACAGCATCTGTACCATAGTCCCATGTATTAAATGACTTATTGATCATTCAGTCTTAAATCATGCACACTGTCAAGTGCATATTTCATCTTCATGTGGCATTGCATAGTGAGAATATAGCATCTCTACCATTCTTCCCACATTACAGTCCATTCATCATTTCATCATTCTTTTATGTCTCATAGAGAGATACAAGTATCTCTGTAGGAATTTCATTTATATCTCCCTTCAGGAAGGAAGAGCTCTGTGTAGCACCATACACTTTGACGCAAATCATGCTCCAAAATAGTTGGTAAAGAATATACTTGATTGTGCTGCTTTTTTATTTTTCATTAGAAGGCTCTGTATTTGAATGTAGCTGGCTGTATCTGCAATCGTATGCTTGTCTGTATATAATAGATTGATTTGTGACAGCATAGCATCTGCTCCCACGTCTTACTGTTAGAATGATCAATTTCTTGCATGTTAAACTGACTATCCATTATTCTGCCATCCACTTTAGATGAGGAATGTGGGGCAAAGGGGAGCTTTAGGTCAATCTGCACTATTTTAAGGAGAAGAGTGAGGACACAGGCAAGTGGGGATCACTTCTGCTCCAAAGCAGGAGTGAAGGGACCCGGAGGGATTGCTGGCATTTCTAAAAGGTGCTACAGTCTCCTTCATTGTTCAATGTGGATCTCAAAGGAAGGGCCTAACTCATTAGGGGGCTCTTTTACCAAGCGGTGGTAAGCCCACTGCGGTCCACAGTCCATAGAAGCTTTTCAGATTTTTGAAGTGCCAGTACTTAATGGGCAGTAATTGGGTGTTAATTTAAACTACATATATGATAGTCAGTAGTGCTGAATATTAGGAGTTTGCAGTCAAAACTTTTCATTTTCATTTTTTTGGGTTTCCAGAGCAATATTTAAATAATGCACTATTTCTCAAAGAGGACACACTATTTATGAAACAGGAAGAAAAATGAAAACTTTCAGGAGCTAAAGAACAAAAAACAAACAAACAAAACAAAACAAAAGAAGAAGCAACAATCGCTGACCGGTAAGTTAAATGCCACTTTTTAGCGCCAACTAAAAAATCCAAGCACCAGTTTCCAAAAAGAGAACTTACTCTTCTCTTAAGCATCATCTATTGAAGCTGTAAAAGCATATGTACAAGTTTGATGATATGGGCATATACTGATGTTCTAAAATATGTCATACATGCATACTTCAGTAGCATGTGCATAGCACTCCCATCTCACACCACATGTTTGTCATAGTTATGCGTGCCGCCTACTGTGCATGCCTATTATCCCCTTTTGTAAAATTGGATGTACCTTATAACCCAAGATATAGGTGTGTGCATGCATGCTATTTATTTATATTCATATTTTGTATCACTCTTACAAAATAACCACCTACCAACTTAACTTAAGGGGGTCTTTTACTAAGTGGCGGTCAGTCCAACACAGGCTTACAACTTGCTATTTTGGAACTACCGCAGCAGCTCGATGGTAGTTCACACCTCCAGTGTACGCCATTTCGGCGCTACAAAAATAATTTTTATTTTTCCAGCACTGGTGTTTACCCGGCGGTAATCAAGCAGTGCCATGCACCGACCGGTTACTGCTGGGTTAGCGCGGGAGACCTTACCGCCACCTCAATGAGTGGCAGTAAGTGCTCCCCCGAAATGGCCGTGAAGTTGTTCAGTTACCACACAGACATTTCTTTAAAAAAAAAAAAAAAGACAGCCTTTTACCCACACTAAGGTAAAAGGAGGCCTCAGCGCATGTCAAAAACACGTGCTAATGCAAGCACAGGCCCCCTTTCACTGCAGTTTAGTAAAAGGGCCTTAAATTACCAACATTTACCTGTCCACCCTGCTAGCATTGTTGTGAACAATTATCTTTATTACACAACAAAATATATAACATCAACCGCATTACATATACAACTAAAGCCTTTATGTGGCTGGCAGGTAATACTGACTGCATTGAGGGCCCTGTTTACTAAGCAGCACTATAGGTGTGCTACAATTTTTAACATGCACTAATGCTAGAGACACCCATAGGAATATATGGATGTCTGAAACATTAGCACATGCTAAAAACGCTAGCACACCTTAGTAAACATAGCCCTAAAGGTTAAGGGGCCCTTTTACTAAGCCACATAAGCGTCTACATGTGCCCAACGTGAGCCAAAATGGAGTTACCGCACGGCTACCGCTTGGCTCTAGCATGTAATATGCACGGCTGAAAAGTAATTTTTGGCACACGTAGGTCAATGGCTGGCGCAAGGTCTCAGACCCAAAATTGACGGGCGACAATTTTAATTTTGCCGCATGTCCATTTTCGGCAAAAATTAAAAAAGGTCTTTTTACAGGTGCGCTGAAAAATGATTATGCACATGCCCAAAACCCGCACCTACACTACCACAGGCCATTTTATTATTATTATTACTACATTACATTTGTACCCCACATGATCCCACCTTTTTGCAGGCTCAATGTGGCTTACAGAGTAAGGTTATGATAAAGGCAGTACATGATTTAAATTCAGTAGATCATAAGTTGAGGTAAAAGAGGGTTTAGATGGGCAGATGTTGGATGGATTGTGTGAGAAGTGTTTTAGGTGTGCTTGGGTGGTTTGGGGGATGATTTGTGTCATTGAGGGTGACTTTTGTAAGCTTTGTTAAAGAGGTGTGTTTTCAGAGCTTTGCGGAAGCTGTTTAGATTGTTTATGGTTTTCAGGGCCTTGGATAACGCATTCCAAAACTGTGTGCTTTTGTAAGCAAAGGTCGTAGCATAAGCCTGTTTGTATTTCACTCCTTTGCAGCTGGGGAAATTCAGATTGAGGAATTTGCGGGCCGATCTTTTGGCGTTTCTGGGTGGTAGGTCCACTAGGTTTAGCATATAGAGTGGGGCGTCTGCGTGAATGATTTTGTGCACAGTTGTGCAGATCTTGAACTCAATACGTTCCTTGAGCGGTAGCCAATGTAGTTTCTCTCTTAGGGGCTTCACACTTTCATATTTAGGTTTTCCAAAGATGAGTCTGGCTGCCGTGTTTTGGGTTGTTTGGAGTTTTTTAATGGTCTGTTCTTTACAGCCTGCGTACAGAGCGTTGCAGTAGTCCAAGTGGCTTATTACTAGTGACTGTACCAGGGTGCGAAAGACGTTTCTTGGGAAAAAAGGTTTAATTCTTTTGAGTTTCCACATCGATTGGAACATTTTTTTCGTTGTGTTCTTCACGTGGGTATCGAGTGTGAGGTTTCGATCAATGGTGACTCCAAGAATTTTCAGGTTTTCTGAGATAGGAAGTGTGCAGTGAGGTGTGGTTATAGTGGAGTAAGTGTTTGTGTTGTATTGGGAGGTGAGAACTAGGCATTGGGTTTTTTCTGCGTTGAGCTTTAACCGGAATGAGTCCGCCCATGAGTGCATGATCTGGAAGCTCTGGTTGATCTCGTTGGTTATTTCATTTAAGTCACTCTTAAACGGGATGTAGATTGTGACGTCATCGGCATATATGTAGAGGTTAAGGTTTTGATTGGCCAAGAGTTTGGCTAGTGGTATCATCATTAGGTTGAAGATTGTGGGTGAAAGGGGGGATCCTTGAGGGACTCCACATTCCGGTGTCCAAGGCGGTGATCTGGTAGTATTCGTTATAACTTGGTAGGATCTAGTGGTGAGAAATCCTTTAAACCATTTGAGAACTGGGCCTCCGATTCCAAAGTATTCTAGTATGTGTAGTAGTATTCCATGATCCACCATGTCGAAGGCACTGGACATGTCGAATTGTAATATGAGTATGTTCTTGCCGGTTGCAATTGTTTTTTTGAAGGAGTTCATTGCGGACACTAGTACGGTTTCGGTGCTATGATTTGAACAGAATCCCGACTGTGACTCATGTAGAATTGAGTGTTTGGTCAGCTAATCTGTGAGCTGCTTCGTCACTATGCCTTCCATCAACTTTGTAATGAGTGGGATCGAGGCGACTGGTCGGTAGTTGGTTAAGTCCATTGTGCTTTTCTTGGCATCTTTTGGCAACGGAGTGAGTAGTATGTTTCCATTTTCCGTGGGGAAGAGACCATGTAGGAGTCTATAGTTTATTTGGTTCTTGAGGTCTTTTTTGAATTGTTTGGGTGCAGCTTTTATTAGGCTGGTAGGGCAAATATCGAGTTTGCACTGAGATTTGGCATATTTTTTTGAGCCAGTGTGTGAGTTCATCTACTGAAATTACATCAAAATTGGTCCATGATCGATCAGCTGGGTATTCCCCGGGTATTGGGTCTAAGCATTCAAGGATGCTTGAATATTCAATGGTGTTACTTGGTATCATGCGTCTGAGCTTTATAATTTTTTCATTGAAATACTTCGCTAGGTTGGCTGCCAATGGGGTGTCTGTGTTGTTCGAGGTGACTTGTGTGGTGTTTAGGAGATTGTTTACGAGTGAAAAGAGTTTGTGTGTGTCCTTGTAATCTGGTCCTATTATGGTTTTGTAATACGTTCTTTTGGTATGTCTGATGCTGTATTTCTATTTTCTTTGTAATTGTTTCCATTCTTCAATGCACCTTAGTAAAAGGACCCCTAAATATTGACTGATTATGTATATCTCTGGAGGTGTAGTTAAGTTTTTTATGTTCAGACATTCTTGTTAAACTTTATGTTTGTTAATGCACTTAGGTGCCTTTTTACTAAGCTGCAGTAAAAGGGGCCCTGCACTAGCGGCAATATGTGTTTCTGCCATGTGCCAATGCTCCTTTTACCACAGAGGGTAAAAAGTCCAAAAAATGAAATGGCCATGTGGAATGTTTGCACTTGCCATGTGGCGTTTTGGAGGGGGAGCACTTACTGCCACCCATTGAGGTGGTGGTAAGGGCTCCCGCACTAACTTTGCGGTAAAAATGTGTAAATAAATTTCTATAGTGATGAAAATGGTGTGTACTGGGGGCAGAATTAGTGCCGGGCTGCTGTGGTAGCCCAGAAATAGTTCTAGATTGCCATGTGGCAAGTCTTTAATAAAAGGGCCACTTAAATAGAAATAGGTAATAGAATAATCTGCATATTTTGTATCTCATTACCCCATTTTCTTAAGTTACCCATTAAGGGTAATGCAAGCAAATCAGCATTAACTCACACACAATAATTCAGTCTTAGGGTGCATTAACTGCGTGAGTTAGTATTAAATAGTCCCGCCCCCCCACCCCGATTCTTAAAGCTGGCAAATTTCAGCCTGCTTTTAAGTTTAGGGATTTTAAAATGATTTCTCTAGAATTGCTGGGGTGATAAATCTGGCATGGGCATTAGCTAGCGTTGAAACCTTCATGTTTAGTTTAATAACTGTCCTAATTTAACTCTTTTTGTATATGCTATTCTCTGGGCTTCTTTCACAAAGCTGTACTAGCAAAGCCTATGTAGCAAATGACAGGAAGCCCATAGGAATTGAACGGGTGTCCTCTCATTTTGCTGTGTGGGAATCGTTAGCGCGGCTTTGTAAAAGAAGCACTTTGTCCTGGAGATCATTCCCTTTTTTCCCCAAAGAAATGATAAAAAATCTGAAATTGATTAAAAAAAATAATAATCAAAACAGATCCACAATGAAGACATTAGTTTATCAGAATTTTTCAAAGCTACTTAGAATTGCTTCAAAACAGTTCAACATTCCAGTTCAGTAAACCTTCAATAAGTTTTCCAGGTGCATCAGATTATTTGATGAAAGTGTTTTGCAGAAGTTTGCACAGCTCTGGTCTACAGACCATTCTAAGATTTCACACTCCATAAACATCTCTCAATTCTCTCTGCATATGCTAGAGGTTGTGTCTCATTTTGCTCAACTAACCCATAATTAATTTTATATTCTGTGCTCATTCCATTCAACTGTAATCCATCTCTGTGGACAGATTTATAGCCAAGAAAATATGCCCAGTGTGTCCTAAAAGTTTTAGCTGCTATTACTCAATGATGTTGGTTCATCACATTAAAGTTACTGTTGGGTATATATAATACATTATTCACACCTTTCACAAATTATTTTCATGAACGTAATTTGTCATAATGCAGCTAATATATTTTTTTGTTGCTGAATATTTCTACTTTATGCTGAGCTTATGCATAGATGAAAAATATTTCTCTATTTCAACTTATTCTGGCTGTTTCTTTAAAAATGATTGGTACACCAAAGACTGATCAGTTTACTAGACCTTAATAATAATTTCTTATCCCTTCAAATCAGTAGTCTCTTATTTGAAATAAGTTGACTGCTGAATATAATTTTCTAGTTAATGATAAATTATTTTATCACAATCCCCCAAATTCTATATATGGCACCTTAAGTTGTGCATGCTAATTTGGCTGCATGGTCAGATTGCTTTCACAACTTAATTGATTAACGGGCCAATCAGTGCCAATAATTGGTACTTAACAATCAATTTCACACATAACTTTGTAGGCATATTCTATAATGCGGTGCATGTAAATTCTCATGTGTGCAGTCGAAAAGGGGGCAGGGCCATAGGTGTTGAATGGGTGGGTTGTGGGTGTTTCAAAAAACTATATGCACTGTTATAGAATACACTCGATCTGTGCCTAATTTAGGTGGTATTTAGGATTGGTTTTAGGTGGTCTAAATGGTAAATTTTAGTGATAAGAATGGCACATGCACTTATTCTATAAACTATGCATACATTTGGGCTATAGAATCACACTAAGTTTTTCAGTGTCGATTTTTAAGGTGCCATTTATACAATTAACTAAATGTCTCTGCTTGTCTGTGGTAAAAATCAAATTTTCATGTGACTCACTGTGAGTCACATGAAATTTTGATTTTGACCACAGACAAGCAGAGGTTTTTTCCTCCTGAACAAAAAAAACACAAAAGGAAGGCGAAGTCATTATCACAACCAGACAAACCACAACAGTTTGATTACCACAAGTGGGTTTAAGAAGTATTTTAATATCAGACAGTCTCTTAATTTTTAATGCTTAATGCTAAGGTGCTTATTTTAAAAGCACTATTTGTATACTAGATATGCATAGACTGGCATAAAATGGCCATAATGCATATTACTTGCCCCTTAACAAACATTAAAGGGCAGTAACGTGTGTTTAACCATAACATGTGTTAAAGTTACTGTGGGATACATAATAATGAGATGCAAAGCATACAAATGCACAAAAAACACCTCATTATTGTATAAATCGAATAACACAGTTGCAGTGAGCATTGAAAATTATTCATCTGGCAAGGGGGCATGGTCTGGGTATACTTTGGGTGGTACTAGAGCAAGCCTAAAACATAAACATATATTCCCTATTTCAGAAGGGGAATACACATCTCTGTCTAAAATGTTTAACATCAGGATTTGTACCTACTACCAGGGACATCTAGATTTCAGAAAAGTGCTCCTATTGAGCATTGTGGGCATACAGTAGGTCTCTCCTTTAATCTTTCACTGGTTGATGTCCGCCCCCAAAAGCAAATCTGGCAAGGAATACCAAGATCTGTGACAGCTTCAGAAAAAATGACTGTTTGTTTCTAAAGGCCCTGTTTACTAAGCCGCACTAGAGGCGCTCTAATGCTTTTAGCGTGTGATAACTGTGTAGGTGCCCATAATATTTCTAAGGACATCTACACAATTAGCAAAGGAATAGGATGATCTGGCACTTTCACAAACCAAGGGAGACTTGTACTCAATCAAAAGTCTTTATTAAAGAACTAGTATAAAAGGCCCGTTTCGGTAGGCAATGAAACGCTAGCAAGGTAATCCTCCCCCTGCAGCGCCCTTCCTGTCTCCTCTGCCCCCCCCCCCCCCTGCAGCCACCCATCTGGTCTCAGGACCCCCTCCCCACCAACCCTCCTCTGCCCCTGCAGCCACGCATGTGCAGCGGCCCTCCTCTCTCCCCTGCTCCCCCTGCAGCCACCCATGTCCAGCGACTCTCCTCTCCCCCTGCCCCCCTGCAGCCACCCATATCCAGCAACCCTCCTCTCCCCCTGCAGCTACCCATGTCCAGCGACCGTCCTCTCCTTCCCCTTGCCCCCCCTGTAGCCACCCATGTCCAGCGACCCACCTCTCTCCCCTGCCCCCCGGCAGCCACCCATGTCCAGTGACCCTTCTCTCCCCCCTGCCCCTCCTGCAGCATCCCTTCTGTCTCCCCTGCCCTCCCCTGCAGCCACCCATCTGGTCTCAGGACCCCCTCCCCACCTCCCTCTTCCCTGCCCCCCCTGCAGCCATCCATGTCCAGCAACCCTCCTCTCCCCCTGCAGCCACCCATGTCCAGCGACCCTCCCCTCCCCCTTCCCCCTCCAGCCACCCATGTCCAGTGACCCTCCCCTCCCCCCTCGGCGCATCACCCAAACCCCTACCCCCCCAGCACATCACCCAAGCCCCTACCCCCCCCTCGGGCACATCAACCCCCTCGCCACCCGCAGCCACCAATACTAACGCTGTCCGGCCGCTGCAGCATCTCCTGTTGAGCAGCAGCGGCCGGTACAAAAAGAAAAAAGCAAAAAAAAATTTTAAACCTGAAACACGGCTCCGTAGACAGCCATCTGCAATTGGCTGCCATCTCAGCAGCCGCTTCTCCTCTCCCCTCTGACGTCGCTGCGCTCCTCCGGGGTCTTCCTGCAGGGGCAGTGACGTGGAAGGGAGAGGAGGAGCGGCTGCAGTGACGAAAGCCAATGCCAGATGGCTGTCTACGGAGCCGCGTTTCAGGTTAAAAATCTTTTTTTGGCTTTTTTCTTATTGTACTGGCCGCTGCTGCTCCACAGGAGAAGCAGCAGCAGCCGGACAGCGTTAGTATTGGCGTCTGAGGGTGGCGAGGGAGTTGATGTGCCCTAGGGGGGGGGGGGGGTAGGGGCTTTGGTGATGTGTCGGGGGAGGGTCTTGGGTGATGCGTTGAGGGGGTAGGGGCTTGGGTGCTGTGCCGAAGGGGGGCACTGAGAGCTGATTGGTAGGCAGGGGGAGGAGTATGGAAACACGCTCTGTGTGTTTTCCTACTCCTCCCCCTGCCTGGCTCGCAGTTTTGTAGGGCAGGGGCTTGGGTGTTGCGCCAAGGGGGGACACTGACAGTGCATTCTAAACTGCCTAGCAGAACACCTCCGAGGGAGCCACGGTACCAGGCACATTAGAACGTTGGCGGTGAGAATTATTATATAGGACATCAAATGGCTCTACACAGCTGCTGTGTTTCGGCACCTATGCGCCTGCCTCAGGACTCTTATGATGCTTCAAAGGTCTAGTAAGAACGCAAAATGTTCTTTCAAAAGTGATGTTAAAGGATCTCAATCCAAATAAATCAGCCAAAACATCCCTGGGCTAGGAGGTGTGAAGCATTAGCTGCCTTGACACAGTTCAAAGGAGGACCCTGACTCAGAGCTACTCTCCCCCAGCTCTCCTGCTCATCAACTTATCACTGTAACCAGACCCAATATCGATCTCTGCAGATGAAAGGCCAGCTAAATTTACACACAAGATCAGACCACCTAATTCTACACCTAACAACAATGTCCTATCACATATACAGTCACCGAACACAGTCTTAGTAATAACCACAGGAAACAGAAACCAACATGAATACCCCCAGGCTGTTTCCGTTGATGGGAATTCAATATCCGGTTTATTTTTGGTCAGTTTACAGATAACCAGTTAAGTTGATATTCAGACTTAGCCAGTTATATTTAAACTAGCCAAAGATATCCCTCATTTTCACCTGGCTAAATATGGCCATTAAACCAGCTTTAAAAAATCGTCAGATAGATATAACCGGCTATCTGCTACTGTCTAGGGATATTAAGCAGGTGATAGCTGGTTATCCCGCTGAATATCGGCAGATAGATGGTTAAGTGCTATTTGACTGCTCAGCAGCCGTTCTGGCTGGTTAAATAGCACTGAATCAAACTCAAACATCTCACCACCTTGGAAAGCAGCCTGCGGAGTACCTCAAGGATCACCACTATCACCAATACTCTTCAACATAATGTTGATCCCACTGGTAAAGTCCCTATCCAATCAAGGCCTCAACCCATTCATCTATGCAGATGACGTTACAATATACACCCCCTTCAGACATAACTTAACAGAAATAACCAATGAAATCAATGAAGGCCTGAACATCATGGACTCTTGGGCAAATTCATTCAAACTGAAACTGAACACTGAAAAAACACACTGCATCATCCTCTCATCTCAACATAACCAGTACAAACCCACAACCATAAAACTCCAGGACACACCCTCCCTATCTCAGACAGCCTAAAAATACTCGGCATCACAATCAACCGCAACCTTACCCTCGAGAATTAAGTAAACTCCGTAATAAAGAAAATGTTCTACTCAATGTGGAAACTGAAACGATTAAAACCTTTCTTCCCAAGAGAAACTTTTCAAAACCTAATACAATCAATGGTCCTAAGCCATGCAGATTACTGCAATGGAATCTATGCGGGTTGCAAAGAGCAGCTCACAAAAAAACTCCAGACCGCCCAAAACACAGCAGCCAGACTGATATTTGGTAAAACATGATTCGAAAGTGCTAAACCCCTCTGTGCAAAGCTGCATTGGCTCCCAATCAAAGAACGGATCATTTTCAAAATCTGCACTTTGGTCCACAAAATAATCTACGGAGTAGTCCCAGGATACATGGCAGATCTCATAGATCTACCTACCAGAAACAGAATCGGATCATCACGATCATACCTAAACCTACATTACCCAAATTGTAAAAAACTTAACTACAAAACAACTTACGGATCCTGCTTCTCCTACATAAGCGCAGAACTATGGAATGGACTCCCAAAAGCCGTGAAAACAATCCATGACTACCTAAACTTCAGGAAATCACTAAAACCCAATCTTTTCAAAAAGGCTTACACCACCGACCCACCGTAAATCCCCACACCCAGCAACACAGCATAACCAATGACTGTACTGGACAACATACAATCTTCACTCCCTTTACCCTCATAGTGCCTGTTACACATCTACCTCTTTCGACCACAATATAACCTTGTATTTGTTATCAACCGACTTGGTGAATGCCTTGACAGTACATACGTAAGCCACATTGAGCCTGCAAATAGGTGAGAAAATGTGGGGTACAAATGTAACAAATAAATGGTGGTGGTGGTGGGGATACTCTATAATGACAATTACACGCATGATTATTGAAATATAGAATGTTATTTACTTAATTTCATTCTGAATAATTATAATTATAATTTGAACATTTGGTGCTTTCCATATTATTCTTGGTTTCACACTTTATCAGTGCAGTTTTTTTCTGATCAGTGACTGAAAATAGGCTCTAACCAGGTTTCTGGTTTTGGCGTTTTTCATTGAGGTCTTTTTTTTTCTCCATGTTATTAGATTTATTTAATAATTTGAATTTTGGATTATTGTATTATATTTCTTAACATATTTTGAGCTGTGTATTTTGGCATTGCCAAGTATTTTTCAACTCTTTCTTTCTCTCTCTCTCTTTTTTTTTACAACAGATTTCAATTACTGGGACTTGCTGGAGGAGGTAAAGTTTCTAAATGCCATTCATAACTGCTTCGAGGATAACTACTCCTGTATTTATCCAGAATGGGAAGTATTTTAGATCTAGTCCTTACTAATACATAGAACTTCAAACAAGGGGTGATGGTGATGAGGTCACTAGGCAATAGTGATCACCATTCAATCAATTTTGTCAGTAAAGAAATTAGGGATAAGAGCAAGCACTGGCAAATTAGACATTAAAAAAAACGTCATAAGGCAGGCCAAGAAGAAGCAGTGCATCTGAAATAAGTCTGTGAGGGGAGTTGGTTGGATCATTGGAAATCCCTGGACTAAAATTATCGCTCAGGATAATAGATTTGAAAGAGTCATTGATCATTCCTGGGAATGATTTACAAGAGATAGATCTACTTTTTGGAACCTACTGGGTAATTGTGACACATTCTGGCCAGTGCCAGAGACAGGATGCTGGGCTTGATGGACCTTAGTCTGACTCAGCATGTTTTTCCTGGCTCAAGTGTATGTGATACTTCAGGTGAACCTTCAACCTTGGACCCGCCCCCACCCCCACCCCCCACAAGTGGCTCAAAGCCTTACCCTCTACCCTGTAGTCCACCATCACCCCTTTTTTTCCTTACCTTCCTGATGTCCAGCATCTGCCACTGCTTCCTTTCCAACTGTCATCTAACCTCCTTCCTTCATAGGCATACTGAGCATCCAAAAGGACCATCATATCAGCAGACATTCAAGCACTGCATGTGCTCCTGACTTGACGGATCCTTCCCCCTCTGATAAAACTTTCTTTCAAAAAGGGCAGGAATGGCAAGCCTTGAATGTGCATGCTCAATGACCTACTATTGTGCTGCTTTGCTGTTGTCTCGATGTTTCAGCTGATGCCATACTTCCACCTCCATGTTTGGTGCCATAAGCAGACACCTAGGAGCCCTTTTATTAAGGTACGGTAGGCCTAATGCGAGCCTGCCATGTGGTAAAAGGACACTACTGTGAGACAGGCTGAGGTGTCCCATGGTAGTTTGGCCAGCAGCGTGTGCTATTCCTGTGGTTAAAAAAGATTTTCTATTTTTTGTCATGGGAGGCATGTCTGTTAATGGAGAGTAGGCTTGCCTGCACTAATCGGGTTCTGCGGGCACATTACCATGCTCTACCTGATTAGTGCAGGAGTAGCGCGGGAGCCCTTACTGAGTCCTAAATAGATGGTGGTAAGGGCTCCCAGTGGTAATGGCCATGTGCTAATGGGAAAATTAGCACATAGCCATTAAAACCCCCCAGCCATGTCCATTTTTCAGCCTTGCTGGAAAGTGGCCGGAGCGTGAATCTAATCGCAGTGCCAGCCACTTTCTAGTGCAACTTAGTAAAAGGACCCACTAGTCTTCCTAGTAAATAGACCAGCCCTGGTTCTTATTAGTTTTGTGTCAATAGTTGGGCCAGTATTCAAAAGAAGTTATATGGAGGCTGATGAATGTATAGCTTGTCTATCTATAGATTTTTACATAGTATCAAGCCAAGAATCTGACTGAACAGCCACATACTGTCAGCATAAGAAGAAGAGTAGTTTGGAGAAGATTGAGGACAGGCTGTAAAATTATTTGGATAGCAGCAATATTCAGCTGCTGTTCAGACAATTTATTCATTTAGTTAGGCCTAAAAGCAGGCCTAAACTAAATGGGTAGTGCTGGCACTGTGACCACACTGTCTGTGTATTCAAAGCTATTTCCTATAACACACGAAGAAGCATTTTGGAAAGGACATTCAAGTTAGAATTGGGACATCCTGCTCATAATATCTGGATCATCCTAGTGCCTAATTTTGGGCACCATTTATTGAATCTAGCCCTATATATATATTTATCTGCCAAGAGGGTAGGGGATGAAGTTCTGCTAAATCAGTGAACTATATATACTTGTAAATAAAAAATATTTTAGCTTTGTCAAATAGAAGCTAAAATAACAAGAAATCTCAGAAGTAATAGCCACACATTTCTTAGAACAAGCTTTTAAGATCAATTGCACACATACTTTAAAATGTATAAGGCTTCTCTTAATCCTTCCACACATGCTATGCAATTAAATTAGCAGAAAGGTCTACAAGTCAGATTTTGTGCTGCCCTGACATTTCAAAATCTATGTAAAATAAAATCCACTGGGTCAATATGTAAACTAAAATCTACTGGGTCAAGTGTACAAAGAATTTTTTTTCCATAAATGTTAAATGGAAGCAACCCCTTTAATACATCTGACCCTCAATACCAATTGCTTAACATGATTAAAACAAGATTCAGGGAATTTGATGATTTTAAAAACATTTTTTTTAAATATCTTCCTTCTGCTCAGCCTGTGCAAATTCAACTGATGCCACTATACCAAAATACAGCACAGGGTTCCCTTTGTGTCATTTCCAATCTGGTGTTGGATTGTCATAAGCAGTGGCTTATCTACCATATTTAACACCTGGGGCTGACACTGTTTAACAACCCCTTCCTCTTTGTGAAAAAATTATTTTTTAGTACTAATCCAATCCACAAGTCACACAACAAGGGTACACCTAGGAAAAGGCAGCGTCTTAAACATTTCAGTGAGTTCTAGAACATCTGTTCTGCCCCCATATTTATGGTATTATTATGTATATTTAATATGAGTATAATTTGTATTTGATTGCATTGTCTGTGTATACATAGCACTGTGTATTAGGACTGCTATCCTTATAGTTTGCAGTTTCTTGTGATTGACTCCTTACGAGCTTTCCCTATTGGCTCTTAGTTATAAGCCAGGATCAGCCTATTTCCTCTTAACTTCATCCTATGCCCTCTCATTTCAGAGTTTTCCTTCATTTGAAAAAGGCTCCTATACATTAATGTCACTGATGTATTTAAATGTCTCTATCGGTACCTGGTCAAAATAGCCCAGACAAAAAAGCTCCAAACAAAAATAGCTCCCGACATAATAGCCCCTGACATAACAGCCACTGTCAAAACGGCCTGCCCACAATATAGCCCTTGTCAAATTAGCCCCCTGACAAAAGAGCCTGATCAGGCTGCCCAGAATATGGCACTGCATTTATTTCTATTTTGTTAAGGGAGCTATATTGTCTAGGGGCAATTTTGTCAAGGGTTATTTTGTGGGAGGGACCATTTTATCAAGGGCTATTTTGTTACCAGGCTGATTTGTCAAGGGCTATTTTGTTACCAGGCTGTTTTGTCAGGGCTTTTTTGTAGGGGCAATTTTGTTAGGGCTATTAAGTCTGGGTGTCATCTCTATCATATCCCCTCTCTCCCGCCTCTCTTCGAGTGCATACATGTTGAGGTCCATAAGCCTCTCCCTATTTGTTTTATGACAAAGACCGCAGTCTCCAGAATTGCACACAGTACTCTAAATGGGGCTTCTCCAGAGACTTATACAAGGGCACTATTACCTATTTTTTCCTT
The DNA here is from genome assembly GCF_901765095.1 of Microcaecilia unicolor. NCBI lineage: Eukaryota > Metazoa > Chordata > Amphibia > Gymnophiona > Siphonopidae > Microcaecilia > Microcaecilia unicolor. The sequence continues at coordinate 156,036,881 of NC_044039.1, read as the reverse complement.
CTGGTCATCCCTCTTCTTATACAGCCAAGCATCCTTCTGATTTTGACTGATGCCTTTGTTACCTGTTTGGCCACCATACAATCACCCTCAAGTTCCACTCTTCTTTCGTACACAGAAGCACTTCACCCTCTATGTTGTACCATTCCCTTGGATTTTTACACAAGTACAGAAGTATTGACATACTGGGACAGACCAAAGGTCCTTCAAGCCCAGCATCCTGTTTCCAACAGCGGCCAATCCAGGTCACAAATATCTGGTAAGATCCTCAAAAAGTACAAAACATTTTATTCTGCTTAACCCCAGAAATAGTAGATTTTCCCCAAGTCCAATTTAATAATGGTCTATGAACCTTTCCTTTAGGAAGCCGTCCAAACCTTTTTAAAATTCTGCTAAGCTAACCCTCCTTTACCACATTCTCTGGCAACAAATTCCAGAGTTCAATTACACGTTGAGTGAAGATATATTTTCTCTGATTCGTTTTAAATTTACTACTTTGTAGCTTCATCCCATGCCCCCTAGTCCTAGTATTTTTGGAAGATGTAAACAGACGCTTCACATCTACCCGTTCAACTGCACTCATTATTTTATAGACCACTATCATATCTCCCCTCAGCTGCCTTTTCTCCAAGTTGAAGAGCCCTAGCCGCTTTAGATTTTCCTCATAGGGAAGTCATTCCATCCCCTTTATCATTTTAGTCGCCCTTCTCTGCACCTTTTCTAATTCCACTATATCTTTTTTGAGATGCGGCAACCAGAATTGAACACAATATTCGAGGTGCGATTGCACCATGGAGCGATACAAAGGCATTATAACATCCTCATTTCTGTTTTCCATTCCTTTCTTAATAATACTTAACATTCTGTTTGCTTTCTTAGCCGCAGCAGCACACTGAGCAGAAGGTTTCAATGTATCATCAACGACGACACCTAGATCCCGTTCTTGGTCAGTGACTCCTAATGTGGAACCTTGCATGACGTAGCTATAATTCGGGTTCCTCTTTCCCACATCACTTTGCCCTTGCTCACATTAAATGTCATCTGCCATTTAGACGCCCAGTCTCCCAGTCTCGTATGGTCTGCTTGTAATTTTTCACAATTCTCCCTCGATTTAATGACTTTGAATAACTTCAAAATAACTTTGTGTCGTCAGCAAATTTAATTACCTCACTAGTTACTGCCATCTCTAGGTCATTTATAAATATGTTAAAAAGCAGCAGTCCCAGCACAGACCCCTGGGGAACCCCATTAACTACCCTTCTCCATTGAGAATACTGACCATTTAACCATATTCTCTGTTTTTAATCCATAAGTGCATGACCCTGCATTTCTTAGAAATAAATCTTAGTTGCCAATTATTGGACCATTCTTCAAGCTTCTCTAGATCCTTCCTCATGCTATCCACACTCTCCATGGTGTCCACCCTATTGTAGAGTTTTGTATCAGCTGCAAAGAGACAAACCTTATCAGACAGTCCTTCCGTAATATCATAAGTACATAAGTAATGCCATACTGGGAAAAGACCAAGGGTCCATCGAGCCCAGCATCCTGTCCACGACAGCGGCCAATCCAGGCCAAGGGCACCTGGCAAGCTTCCCAAACGTATAAACATTCTATACATGTTATTCCTGGAATTGTAGATGTTTCCCAAGTCCATTTAGTAGTGGTTTATGGACTTGTCCTTTAGGAAACCGTCCAACCCCTTTTTAAACTCTGCTAAGCTAACCGCCTTCACCACTTTCTCCGGTAAAGAATTCCAGAGTTTAATTATACGTTGGGTGAAGAAAAATTTTCTCCGATTTGTTTTAAATTTACTACACTGTAGTTTAATCGCATGCCCCCTAGTCCTAGTATTTTTGGAAAGCGTGAACAAACGCTTCACATCCACCTGTTCCACTCCACTCATTATTTTATATACCTCTATCATGTCTCCCCTCAGCCGTCTCTTCTCCAAGCTGAATAGCCCTAGCCTCCTTAGTCTTTCTTCATAGGGAAGTCGTCCCATCCCCGCTATCATTTTAGTCGCCCTTCGCTGCACCTTTTCCAATTCTACTATATCTTTCTTGAGATGCGGCGACCAGAATTGAACACAATACTCAAGGTGCGGTCGCACCATGGAGCGATACAACGGCATTATAACATCCTCACACCTGTTTTCCATACCTTTCCTAATAATACCCAACATTCTATTCGCTTTCCTAGTCGCAGCAGCACACTGAGCAGAAGGTTTCAGTGTATTATCGACGACGACACCCAGATACCTTTCTTGGTCCGTAACTCCTAACGTGGAACCTTGCATGACGTAGCTATAATTCGGGTTCTTTTTTCACACATGCATCACCTTGCACTTGCTCACATTAAACGTCATCTGCCATTTAGCCGCCCAGTCTCCCAGTCTCTTAAGGTCCTCTTGTAATTTTTCACAATCCTGTCGCGATTTAACAACTTTGAATAACTTTGTGTCATCAGCAAATTTAATTACCTCGCTAGTTACTCCCATCTCTAAATCATTTATAAATATATTAAAAAACAGCGGTCCTAGCACAGACCCCTGAGGAACCCCACTAACTACCCTTCTCCATTATGAATACTGACCATTTAACCCCACTCTCTGTTTCCTATCCTTCAACCAGTTTTTAATCCACAATAGGACATTTCCTCCTATCCCATGACCCTCCAATTTCCTCTGTAGCCTTTCATGAGGTACCTTGTCAAACGCTTTTTGAAAATCCAGATACACAATATCAACCGGTTCCCCTTTGTCCACATGTTTGTTTACTCCTTCAAAGAATTGAAGTAAATTGGTCAGGCAAGATTTCCCCACACAAAAGCCGTGCTGACTCGGTCTCAGTAATCCATGTCCTCGGATGTGCTCTGTAATTTTGTTTTTGTTAAAAAGAATTCAGCCTGAGGACCAATCCCTGTGGCACACCACTAATAACATCCCTTTCCTTGGAGCAAGCTCCATTTACCACTACCCTCTGTCTCCCTCCATTTAACCAGTTTTTAACCCAGTCATTCACTTTAGGTCCCATACCGAGGGCATTCAATTTATTTATCTGCTGCCTGTGTGGAACCATATCAAAGGCTTTGTTAAAATCCAAGTACATCACATCTAGCGCCTCTCCCACATCCAACTGTTTGGTCACCCGGTTAAAGAAATCAGTCAAATTTGTCTGACATGACCTGCCTCTATTGAAACCATGCTGCTTCGGGTCCTGCAGTCCTTTTGATTCAAGAAACCTCCCAGTCCTCCGCTTTCAAACTCTTTATACCTGCATTCCTCAACTTGAAGCTATTGAAGTGGAGTGTGAGACATTAGGGTTGTGTCCTCAATCTCATCTAGTTTCTTCTGCAATTTTTTCATCTTTATTTTTATTAAATTATCAAATATACATCAAAACATTAATCTTGAACAGCAATTTTTCACATTAAGGAACATCTTCCAAAAGAAAAATGATCATATAATAATAGCACAATGCTATTAATTAGAAAATAAAAATTTTAGACCACCAAAAGGAGGAGATCCAATAATAGAAATAACACAGAGATGAATATTTAAGAAGGAAAACAAAAATAATATGAAAAAATGCTACTGACTAAACCATATTACTTAAATCTCCTAATTAGAAGTAGAAGCCTCCATTCATGATTTCTTATTTCGAATGAAGGATCACAACTGTGAGGGTTCATAAAGAATAAAAAAAAAAGCATCATGCAATTGTATCATGCATTTACAAGGAAATCTAAGAAAAATGTTGCTCCTAGAGCTACAGTCTACTGCTTCATGTCAAAAAAACTGCTTTCTATGCTCCTGGGTCTTTTTGCACACATCAGGAAATATTCTGATTTTAACACCTAGGAATTCTACATTTTGAAAGTGGAAACGCAAATGCATGACAGAGTCCTTATCCTGAGCAAACTTAAAAGACACAACCAAAGTTGCTTTCCCAGTCACAAAGTCCCCAGAAGTTTTTTAAAGTCCAGTAACATCTAACTTAGATTCAACATGTTATGATTGCCTCTCTCAATGCAAACCAGTTGAAAACACATCATATATGTTATTTAATGGAGGTATAGTATTTTCTGGAAAGTTTAATACATCTTTCAAATATTTATAAAAAAATCCTTAGGTGACGATAGACAAAATTCATGGTAAATTCAAAATATGCAGATTGAAAGACCTAGCTCTGTTTTCCATAAATTCCAAACGATGCCTTCTTTAAGAGTTTTGACCGCTTGGTCCAAAGTTCCCATTTTGTGTTTCACAAAACTTGGCTTGGACTCAATCATGTTTTTGCCAACGTTTGAGAGGCAAATTGAGTGGATAGTCCACAGAGTTTGTGCATAGACTCTACTGCCAACAGGCACAAATAGAGAGCATTTCAGATCTGCACCAAAAGTAGATACAAAACTCTGCAGGTACAAAAGTTGATACAAAACACAATAGGTCCAAAATAGTCTTAAAATGAATCTCTTTACTGAATGATCAGTCAACGTGGTCCATATTTTATCCACACATGGACTGCTTCAGGGGAACAGTGATAAAAATAATTGTAAATTATACCCTCTAAGGTGATAACTGGTGGTTTAACCAAAGGAGGAACAGCTAATGATGATAAAGAAGCCACAGTACCTTCTGATTCCAGCTGAATAGGGAGTTCTCCTCCTCTCCCTACTTCTGTAGATTTTTGAGCAAGACGCCCAAGTTGGCCCTGCCAAATGATTGCTCCTACTTGTGCAGGGGCCATCATCCCAGGCCACTCCTGCAACTGAACTTCAGATGGCAAATGGAGTGTCAGCAGTAGCAGGAGCAATGGGAAGGTGGGCACCTTTACATTTTATTGGCTCAGCGATGCACAATACTCATATCAACACAGTCATTACTATAAATAACCGGCATATAGTGCTGGAATTCAATTGGAAGGACTCCTTCAATAGTCAGAAATTCTATCACGGCACATTGCTTAAATCGCACTGAGTGCTCATTGCAAGCTTTCATTTTACAAGCAATAACAAAACAGCTTCTTCACACAGATGTTTCTAACCAACTAAAGTGAAGGCGGAGATTTTAAAGAACATGTGTAGTACATCGGTACTGCCATCTGTTGATGAATTATGGAGGTAGAGGCATTAGTTTTAATTCAACCATTGTACATTATCAAGTATATTATTGTTCTATAAGCATATGTGAAATAATATTCCCTGTTTCTATTCTGAGGATACTGAAAAAATAGACTACAATTTTAGAACTGCTGATTTGAAAAAATATAATTAAAAAGATAAATCAAATGGTACTATTATGAAATTGAATTGCATGTAACTTTATTCTACATCAGTAAAAGCTATGTTATTGAGAAAACAGATCAAAGGCCAATTATCTGAAGTTCATCTAAAATATCTATGAGCAAAACAATGTTTATTAAAAAATCTAATATAAATAAATTTAAAATGAAATTAAATACTTCTTATTTTCTCTAAATTCATAATGGTTTTTTTCTGTGGCCTTACTCGACTTTTCCAATAATTTCTTCTTTTTTTTCTGGCAAAACTGGTGGCATGGTACGGCATTTTCAAAAGAACATCCAAGTCAGAAATGGGACATCCCAAATGCTAAAGACAACTATGGGTGTCTCTAGCAATTAGCATGCGCTAAAAATGCTAGTGCGCCTTAGTAAACAGGACCTGTGGAGGGGCATAATCGAATGGGGCACCCAAGTTTTCCTGAGGGCGTCCTCACAGGACGGACCCGCAAAGGGGCGGGGAAACCCGTATTATCGAAACAAGATGGGCGTCCATCTTTCATTTCGATAATTCAGTTGGGGACGCCCAAATCTCAACATTAGGTCGACCTTAGAGATGGTCGACCTAAATGTTGAGATTGGTGACCATAGAGATGGTCATCCTTGATTTTCGGTGATAATGGAAACCAAGGACGCCCATCTCAAAAACGACCAAATCCAAGGCATTTGGTCATGGGAGGAGCCAGCATTTATAGTGCACTGGTCCCCCTCACATGCATAGCTCCCTTACCTTGGGTGCTGAGCCCCCAAAACCACTCCCCACAGCTATACTCCACTACAATAGCCCTAAAGGGTGAAGGGGGGACACCTACATGTGGGTACAGTGGGTTTTTGTAGGGCTCATATTTACCACCACAAGTGTAACAGGTGGGGGGGATGGGCCTGGGTCCGCCTGCCTGAAATGGACTGCACCCACTAAAACTGCTTCAGGGACTTGCATACTGCTGCGATGTATCTGAGTATGACATTTGAGGCTGGCAAAAAACATTTAAAAAGTTTTTTTAGGGTGGGAGGGGGTTGGTGACCACTGGGGAGTAAGGGGAGGTCATCCCCGATTCCCTCCAGTGCTCATCTGGTCAGTTCGGCCACCTTTTTGAGGCTTGGTCGCAAGAAAAAATGGACCAAGTAAAGTCGGCCAAATGCTCATCAGGGACGCCCTTCTTTTTTCCATCATTGGCTGAGGACACCCATGTGTTAAGCATGCCCTAGATCCACCTTCGCTATGCTTCCGACATACCTCTGTGAACTTTGGTCATCTCCGTGACGGAAAGCAGTTCAGGACGCCCAAAATTGGCTTTCGATTATGCCGATTTGGACGACCCTGAGAGAAGGACGCCCATCTCCCGATTTGTGTCGGAAGATGGGCGTCCTTCTCTTTCGAAAATAAGCCTGTTAATGTCCAAAAAAACCTTCCATCTCATAGCCACTTTTGAACAGGAAAAACATCAGGATTTCCTGTTCAAAAACAAGTGAAAACATCCAAAATGAAGTGCAATTTCCTAAAACAAAATGTCAAAATTATGCATGCCAAAAAAACAGGGTCAAAGATGTCTGTCTGGCAGCATTTGTATAAAAATGGCACACAGATGTCCCTAGTCAGTGCAATGGACTTTAATTTTGAGCACCCTGGTTCAAATTCCACTGCAACTCTGTTATTTTAAACGGTGAGCCCTTCACAGACAGGGAAATACCTACTGTATATGAATGTGTACCACCTCCTTAGCCCTCAGGTTTGCAGGTATATGTCTTCTAGAGTCTCACAATTCAAAGGTTAAAAAAAAAAGAGAAAGTGATATAGGAATTGATCCTGGATCTTCTGATTTACAGTCCACTGCACTGACTACTAGGCTACCCCTCAGACCTGTTGTCTGCTTTGCTCAGGGCCGCCGAAAAGGAGGGGGGTAGGAGGGACAAAATTTCCCAGGCTTGGGACTCCAAGGAGGGCTCGGCGCCGAGGTTTCTCGCCCTCTCCTGCTCCCAGGCCGCTGGCGCCGCAGTCCCCAGTCTCCACCTACCTTCCCTCAGCTCCCTTCTTTCTGCCATTCGACCCCCTTCATTTAAAAAAAAAAATCTTGAAATTGGCAGCGCAGCACCTTCTGGTTGAAAGCGGCAGATCGCCTTTTGCAGAACTTCCCTCACTGTGTCCCGCCCTCCTCTGATGTAACTTCCTATTTCCACGAGGGCGGGACACAGTGAGGAAAGGCCCACCCGAGGCGATCTGCCACTTTCAAACAGAAGACACTGCGCTGCCAATTTCAAGATTTTTTTTTAATGAAGGGGATCAAATGGCAGACAGAAGGGAGCTGAGGGAAGGTAGGTGGAGACTGGGGTCTGCAGCGCCGGCGGCCTGGGAGCAGGAGAGGGAGGTGACAGCAGCAGTGGTGATTGAGGGGAGGCGGGGGCATGGTGGGGGCGATCCTTGGCCGCCCCAGGCCCGGCTCAGTCTCTCAGCAGCCCTGGCTTTGCTAATGTAATCCTCCATTACATGGGAATTACTATTGTTTGGTGTCAGCTCTCTGGAGTCACTGGGGGAGAGTTGGGAGGGAGGAAGCTTAGCCCAAGGGGAGTGGTATTGAAGTAAGTTGCAAAGAAAATATGTTCTTTGGGTTTGTGTGACAGTATGGGAGGAGCGATAGTTGATAAAAAGGATCACTGAGGGGAGCACATGGTCATTGGTTGCCTGAACCCACCACCGGGACCCTTTGGAGCAGAGGGGGATCCTAGAGAGTAGTATAAGCTCAGGCTGATTAAAAAAAAAAAAAAGAGATTAGTTGCTGCCCCTATAAGTGGCAACTGGAAAGGAATTTGGAGTTTCAGGTGGATAAGAGGTGGATAAGAGGTGTGGTAGCCGTGTTAGTCCACTCTTAAAGGTAATCAATAGAAATCAAACAAAATTAAAACATGGAAAAGAAAATAAGATGATACCTTTTTTATTGGACATAACTTAAAACATTTCTTGATTAGCTTTCGAAGGTTGCCCTTCTTCGTCAGATCAGAAATAAGCAAATGTGGCAAAGGTGGATAAGAAAAATCCAGCCTGGAAGCAGGAGTCAGAGCACGGGAAGCCTGTTCAAGGCTAGGGTGTAGCCCTGTGAGCTACACCACTGAAAGGAGGACAGCCTAAAGGGTCTGTGCCTGAAGGAGTAACCAGTTCAGCTCGACAGCATGGGAATATAGGAAAAGAAGATGTACATATGTAAATTACAAGAGACTGGAAACACTACAGTAAGCATATCATGAAGGGAGAAAGGTGCAGGGATTAGTCCTAAAGGGAGAACTGAATAATTGGAAAGTGGTTTGGAGTTGAAGTCATCACAAACTGTCTGGCCTCTGAAGGATTGTATCGTTGATTGCTCATTGCAGGAGTTAAAAGTAAAAGTTGAATTGCATTTTCAAACTACCTGAGTTCTGTGGGGTTCTTGGTGGTGAGAGCAGGGATGCTTGTTGTCTGGACTGAATAAGGCGATAACAAAGTAGCTGTCACAAGCTCCCAATACCCCAGAGCTCTATTCTGGACAGTTGAACCACTCAAAAACTCGACTGCAGGCGAACCGGAACTGTGAGTGTGGTGTGTGTGATTGCCTGGCGTGCGCTGCTTGGCAGCTTGGTAAAACTTATCTTGTGGCCCGGGTCAAACTGAGGGAAATTTTCCTGAACTTTTTCTGACTTCATGTGCAATTTTTCCTTAGGCTAGTCACTCTCATTTCTATCTACCTCTTGTTATTCTATCTTATTTGTCTATATGTTTCAACCCTGTTTACACCCTATGTTGTCCTATGTGCATCTCTAGCATTTAGCGCGCTCTAGAAACGCTACCAAGTCTTTGTAGAAGACCCCCCTATGTTTGGCTTATTCTTGTTGTATAGTACTTTGATTGAATTTCTTCAAAAAAGTGGTAAATAAATCGAAGTAAAATTAATAATACTAACATGCAATATATAAATATAACTTTGGGTTTCTCCTAATAAGTACCAAGAAATTAATAGGGAAATAGAATGTATTTGGAAGTAACAGCAATATGATGTATATTTTTGAGTCATTTTGAGGGAGCACAGAGAAACCTTTGACCCCATTTGAAGAATCAATAGTGGTGTACTCCTGTGATTTACAGCTGCAATGTGGGCCCCTGAGGAAGATTCTTTGAAACAGGGTACTCTGTTGGACTTAACATGCAAAGCAGCTTAAGATAAGTGACAGATTTTTAAAGTAGATACCATTACAATGATATGGATAATTAAATGGACTATACCATGCGGTATATATTTACAAATGTGTGAGGACTGTGGTAAGGTCTGTCTTTTGAAAAAGAGCACTGGGGGCATTTGACACATTACTACTACTACTATTACTTAACATTTCTAAAGTGCTACCAGGGTTGCACAGTGCTGTACAATTAACAAAGAAGGACAGTCCCTGCTCAAAGGAGCTTACAATCTAAAGGACAAAAAGTGCAGTCAATCAAGATTGAGGCACTCTAGATTTCCTGGATAGAGGTACAATGGTTAGGTGCCGAAAGCGACATTGAAGAGGTGGGCTTTGAGCAAGGATTTGAAGATGGATAGGGAGGGGGCTTGGCGTATGGGCTCAGGGAGTTTATTCCAAGCATAGGGTGAGGCGAAGCAGAAAGGGCGGAGTCTGGAGTTGGCGGTGGTGGAGAAAGGTACTGAGAGGAGGGATTTGTTCTGTGAGCGGAGGTTACAGGTAGGAGCGTAAGGGGAGATGAGGGTAGAGAGGTAGTGAGGGGCTGCAGATTGAGTGCATTTGTAGGTTAGTAGGAGAAGCTTGAACTGTATGCGGTACCTGATGGGAAGCCAGAGGAGAGGGGTGATATGAGCATATCGGTCTAGGTGGAAGATAAGACGTGCAGCAGAGTTCTGAACGGATTGAAGGGGGATAGATGGTTAAGTGGGAGGCCAGTGAGGAGTAGGTTGCAGTAGTGAAGGCGAGAGGTAATGAGAGAGTGGATGAGAGTTCGGGTGGTGCGCTCAGAGAGGAAAGGGCGAATTTTGCTGATGTTATAGAGAAAGAAGCGACAGGTCTTGGCTGTCTGCTGGATATGGGCAGAGAAGGAGAGGGAGGAGTCGAAGATGACTCCGAGGTTGCGGGCAGATGAGACGGGGAGGATGAGGGTGTTATCAACTGTAATAGAGATTGGAGGGAGAGGAGAAGTGGGTTTGGGTGGAAAGACAATGAGCTCGGTCTTGGCCATGTTCAGTTTCAGGTGGCGGTTGGACATCCAGGCAGCAATGTCGGATAAACAGGCCGGTACTTTGGCCTGGGTTTCCGCAGTGATGTCTGGTGTGGAGAGATAAAGCTGGGTGTCATCAGCATAAAGATGATATTGGAAACCATGAGATGAGATCAGCGAGCCCAGGGAAGAGGTGTAGATTGAAAAAAGAAGGGGTCCAAGGACAGATCCCTGAGGAACTCCAACAGAGAGCGGGATGGGGGTGGAGGAAGATCCATGAGAATGTACTCTGAAGGTACGGTAGGAGAGATAAGAGGAGAACCAGGAGAGGACAGAGCCCTGGAACCCAAATGAGGATAGTGTAGCAAGAAGTAAATTATGATTGACAGTGTCAAAAGCGGCGGATAGGTCGAGGAGGATGAGGATGGAGTAGTGACCTTTGGATTTGGCAAGGAACAATTCATTAAGACTTTAGTGAGTGCCGTTTTTATTGAGTGAAGAGGGCGAAAACCAGATTGAAGCGGATCGAGGATGGCATGAGAGCAGAGAAAATCAAGGCAACGGCTGTGAACGGCGCGTTCAAGTATCTTGGAGAGGAAGGGTAGGAGGGAGATGGGGCGGTAGTTGGAAGGGCAGGTAGGGTCTAGTGATGTTTTTTTGAGGAGTGGTGTGACTACAGCATGCTTGAAGGAGTCAGGGACAGTTGCAGTGGAGAGAGGTTGAGGATATGACAGATGGAGGGGGGTGACAGTAGGAGAGATGGTGTTTAGTAAGTTAGTGGGAATGGGATCAGAGGAACAGGTGGTGCATTTCGAGGAGGAAAGAAGGTGGGCGGTTTCCTCCTCGGTGATATCAGGAAAAGAGGAGAAGGAGGCTTGGGTTGGTTGGTTGAGGGAGTGGGTTAAAGGGTGAAGAGAAAGAGGTGGCTTGGTAGTGAATTCGAGGTTGATCTTCTGCACCTTGTCGTGGAAGTAGTCAGCCAGTGATTGAGGAGAGAGTGAGGGGGGGTGGGAGCGGAGGGCACTTTGAGGAGGGAGTTAAGGGTGGCGAAGAGACGACTAGGGTTGGAGCCGAGAGAATTAGTCAATTGGTTGTAATAGTCCTGTTTGGCAAGGAATAGGGAGGACTGGAAGGAGGATAGCATGAATTTGTAATGAATGAAGTTGCTATGGGTGTGAGATTTCCTCCAGAGGCATTCAGCAAGCGTTCAGCAGATCGGGCGCAGGAGCGAAGGTATCGGATGCAAGGGGTCAGCCAGGGCTGGGGATTAGTAAACCTTGTGGGACAGGAGATGGATATGCTATTTTGATTAGTTTGACCACTTTTGATTATTATTTTTATTATTTATACACAGTGGTTATGATTTGGGTGGACCAACAATAGAATATTAGAGTTGTGATTGAGAAATCACACTTTCTTGGTGGAAGTCCATTAGACAACTCATTTTGGATGACTCACAGGCACTTATTACTGTGAATATTTATTCTGATGGTCCACCCTTCATACTCCATGGGGTGAATTCTATAAATTGTGCTTAAAAATCGGTACAGAAAAAAAATTGCTTAAGTGCTATTCTATAAGTCACACTTAAAGTTAGGTGCAGTTTATAGAATAGTGTTTTAACGCAGGGGTTGCATGTAAATTTAGACATGTTCATTTGCAAATGCCTTTCCTAAATTTACATGTGGAACACCCTTATTCGTGGACCATGGGCATGCTCCACCCTGAAATGCCCATGACCTTCCCATTTCCATTCTCCCTGTTCCAGGACACTTGTAAAATTTAGGTGTGGATCATGTGTCTAAATTTATGTGCATACATATTAATTGATTTCAATTAGTGCCAATAATTGCTTGTTAAAAAGCCAAATATTGGCACTAATTGGCTCTTTATTCAATTAAATTGTGCATGCAAATTGGGTGCATGCCTATGTTTGTGTATGCAATTTTTGGCAACATTTATACAATTAGGGGGTATATTTATACTAATATCTAAATAATTTAAAATAATAGTGTGTATTACAGCTCAGTACCTATAACACATGCTTTTAGGGTGAATTCTTTTTGTTGAGATCACATAGGATACTTCCCCTTCTTTAAATAAGGTTTCTTTTGTGGTATATTTTTGTGTATCATACCATCGATTTCAGTCTTTGAAGATGATTATTTAGAGAGCTGAAATGCTCTGCAGGGTGCTGATGGATCCATGTGAGATACAAGCTGAACAGTCACAATCAAACAGTTCATATGAGTCAGATGTGACTGTGACTGTGACATAATCAATGTTATTAGCCTCATCTATCAAAACACTCAGGATTAGCTGCTATTTTTGGCAGGTACAAACTGATTTAAGCAAAATGTGAATAATTTATGACTAGAAAAGGTTTCTATGTATGCAGATTTGAGTACGTGGTTATTCAGATCACAGCCATAGGGCAACATTTTTAAAAACACTCTTATGTAATTCATCTGCCTTCTACTGCTTTAGATATAAGATTCATGCTATAGGTTCAACATTTACTCCTATAAAAGTCTAGAATCTAGTGTTCGTTATTTTCAATATAGCAGGAGATAATTAGTTGGCCATAAACTAACAATCCATTGACATTTCCACTTAAAAGATAACTGTGTTTCCAAAATGTAAGAGTGATCTGAAGACATTTATTTATTTACAGAGTTTTGCTTCATAAGCACCATGGAGGCTATCAGGCTTATTTTCGAAAGAGATCGCCGGCGATCTTCTGACACAAATCGGGAGATCGCCGGCGATCTCTCAAATGCGGCGAAATCAGTATAATCGAAAGCTGCTTTTTTCACATCACCGCCGATTTCCCGTGGTCGAGCCAGTGAAAGTTCAAGGGGGCATGTTGGCGGCATAGCGAAGGCGAGACATGGGCAGGCATGGGCGTGGCTACCAGATGGCCGGCTTCAGCGCATAATGGAAAAACAAGAGCGGCGTTAATCAGTATTTCGCCGGTTTTACTTGGTCCTTTTATTTTCACAACCAAGTCTCAAAAAGGTGCCCCAACTCACCAGATGACCACCGGAGGGAATGGGGGATGACCTCCCCGTACTCCCCCAGTGGTCACCAACCCCCTCCCACCCCCCCCAAAAAATAAAAATAAAAACCTTTTTTGCCAGCCTGTATGCCAGCCTCAAATGTCATACCCAGGTCCCTAACAGCAGTATGCAGGTCCCTGGAACAGTTTTTGTTGGTTGCAGTGGACTTCAGGCAGGCAGACCCAGGCCCATCCCCCCCTACCTGTTACACTTGTGGTGGTAAGTGTTGAGCCCTCCAACCCCCCCCCCAAAAACCCACTCTACCCACATGTAGGTGCCCCCCTTCACCCATAAGGGCTATAGTAGTGGTGTAGAGTTGTGGGGAGTGGGTTTTGGGGGAATTTGGGGGGGGGGGCTCAGCACCCAAGGTAAGGGAGCTATGCACCTGGGAGGTATTTGTATATATATTTTTTTATTTTTAGAAGTGCCCCCTAGGGTGCCCGGTTGGTGTCCTGGCATGTCAGGGGGGACTAGTGCACTACAAATGCTGGCTCCTCCCATGAGCAAATGCCTTGGATTTAGCCGGGGTTGAGATGGCCGCTTTAAGTTTCCATTACCTCTGAAAAACAAAACCAGCCATCTCAAACCCGGCGAACTCTGGCATTTGGCCGGGCCAAATCGTATTATTGAAAGAAAAGATGGCCAGCCATCTTTTTTGATAATACGGTTTGGGCAGCTGTTTGCGGCGCCGCCAAAATAGATCGCTGGCAATCTATTTCGCTGGTGCCGTTCGATTATTCCCCTCTATGTTAGAACAGGAGGGAGGAGGAGGCACAGGTCTTGGAGGTAATGGTAGTGACTTTTCTTGTAATTTCTATTTTCTGTTCTACTTTTCAAAATGTGGGGCCCTTTTACTAAGGTGAACTTGTGGTGGTAAATGGGAGCCCTCCAACCCCCACCCAAAACCCACTGTACCCACATGTAGGTGCCCCCCTTCATCCCTAAGGGCTATGGTAGTGGTGTACAGTTGTGGGTAGTGGGTTTTGGGGGGGTTGGGGGGCTCAGCACCAAAGGTAAGGGAGCTATGCACCTGGGATCAATTTGTGAAGTCCACTGCAGTGCCTCCTAGGGTGCCCGGTTGGGGTCCTGGCATGTGAGGGGGACCAGTGCACTACAAATGCTGGCTCCTCCCATTACCAAATGCCTTGGATTTGGCCAGGTTTGAGATGGCTGCCATTAGTTTCCATTATTGTCGAAAACCAATTGCGGCCATCTCTAAGGTCGGCGATCTCTAAGGGCAGGCCAAATATTGAGATTTGGCCGGAGCCAACCGTATTATCGAAACGAAAGATGGCCGGCCATCTTGTTTCGATAATACAGTCGGGTACGCCGCTTGACAGGGCCGGCATTAGAGATGGCCGCCCTTATAGATGGCTGGCCCCGTTTGATTATGGCCCTCCATGGTGTTCATTTACTAAGCTGTAGTATAAAGTGGCCTTAGTATACCCGTAGATGGGTTTTCCTGCACATTAAGGGCCCTGTTTACTAAGGCGCATTCGCATTTTTAATGTGCCTACAATTAGTGTGCCTGCTAACCATGTAGACACCTATAAGGATATTGTAGGTGCATACATGGTTAACGCGCGTACATGGTTAATGTCGTTTAGTAAACAGGGCCCTAAAGTACACCGGCCAATCTTCTATTTCTTGCATTAATGGTGGCATTAGGGCAAAATGTTTGTAAATCACAAGCTGGAAAAAGTAACTCAAGATTTCAGCTGGCTGTATTTTTCCTTCCTAAGAGCATCTTAAAGGGGCTGGTGGTAAAAGAAATGCCCAACAGACCTCCCAGATCAGACCCCCTACCTCTCACCCCCTAGATCAAATTCCCTACTCCTTTGAAGCATACCACTGGATCTTGCTCTCCCCCACAGCCCCCAGTCCCCTAGAAGACACTCTGTACTCCCAGACCCACCAAAAATCCCTGCCCCCTGTCCAAGACAAATTGTAGATTACACCTGTCAGCTGCTGGGTTCAAAATGCCACTGGTTTACCCCTAGTGGTAGTCTCATGGTACTCCTGCTAGTAGTCAAGCTGGATGAAGTTCAAATGTTATATAAAGGTGCCCTTTTACTAAGGCCAATAAATGGCCTGCGCTGGAGTAGGCGCATGTACGGGATGCTCGCAGGTCCATTTTTCAGCGCTCCTGATAAAGGCCTTTTTTTGTGGCTGAAAATGGACGTACGGCAAAATTAAATTGAGCAAATGTCTATTTTTGGCCTCAGAAAAAAAGCAGATCAAAAAAGACAAAAAAATAGGAGGGTAACAGAAGAAGTGGTTTATTACAAGTTACCCGACGTAGCCACGTTTCGCCCTCAGGCTGCGTCAGGGGTAAAAAAAACTAATAGGGGTAAAAAGCAAAGTGAACCCCTAAAAGTAGTCATACAACCACCTTACATAAGTGCTTCCCAAGCTTACTCAGCAAACTTCACAATGCTATGTTGACTGGCAGCATGTCTTTTTTGATCTGCTTTTTTTCTTTTGATTTGCCATTTCTGTGGCAGATCTTTGCCTTTTTTTTTGTTTCTGTCTATTTTTGGCCTCAGACTTTACCGCCACCCATTGACTTAGCGGTAAGGTCTCAAGTGTTAACCAGGTGTACACTGCCGATTACTGCCCGGTTAGCACCATGCGGTAGAAAATAGAAAATATTTTGTGCTGCACATTTTGGATGCATGTCAAAAATAGAATTCCTGCCTGGGGCACGCAGTAGCCGGGCTGTAGTTCTAATTTGACGTGCATCGGACGTGCATAGGTGCCTACGTGCCTTAGTAAAAGGGCCCCAAAATCTTTTGACAATAATATGTACTGTAATATGGTTGTAGAGATCAAGTAACCTTTGTATTCTAAAACTGTAGTCTAGTGCAGTTGAAGACTCAGATTATTTGTTTTAAAATAATAAAATATGTCTTATGCTTCCAAAAATCTGTTCAAATTAGAGTTCATGAACTATGTTTCTTCTATAAAGCAGTCAATAACATTTTACCATTCTGTTCAATGTCTAGTTTCAAGGATATGCTTTATTTTATTGACTGTGTGTGACAGTTTCAGTATGTACCAAAGCCCTTCTGACAATGGCTTTAACAGATAAGGAAGTTACACATCAGAATGAATTTTATATGTACCTTGAACTTTCAAATGCTTTGAAATAACTCAGTTTGAAGTTCTCGTCAATATGGGCAAAGTGACATTTAAAACACCTGACTACTTTAGTGTCAATTGTTAAGGGAAATATATTAATCATATAAAGAGGAAAAATAATCTTGGTAGCAGATTGCAGCTATATGAGTAAATCAAACAGCATTGAAACATTACTGTATTTTTCGGACTATAAGACGCACCGGACCATAAGACGCACCTAGGTTTTAGAGGAGGGAAATAGGAAAAAAAAATTCGGACTATAAGACGCACTTTTTCCCTCCTCTAAAACCTAGGTGCGTCTTATGATCCGGTGTGTCTTGTCCGAATCCCTCCCTCCGAGTTGGGGATCGCCCTCCCTAGGGTTACCTCCCCTCCCCCCGGCCCTGTCACGACCTCTCCCCTTACTCACGCGATCTTCCCTGGTGGTCTAGTGAGGTCGGGGCAGGAAAGAGCCCCCTCTTTCCTGCCCAGCGCGCTGCTCTCTATCCTCCTGTATGCTGCCTGTGACGGTCTCGGCGAGATTCAAAATGGCCACCAAGAATTGAAGTCTCGGCGGCCATTTTGAATCTCGCCGAGACTGTCATCACAGGCAGCATACAGGAGGATGGAGAGCAGCGCGCTGGGTAGGAAAGAGGGGGCTCTTTCCTGCTCCGACGTTACTAGACCACCAGGGATGATCACGTGAGTAAGGGGAGAGGTCGTGACAGGGCCGGGGGGAGGGGAGATAACTCTAGGGAGGGCGATCCTGAGCTCGGAGGGAGGGCGGGTGGCCTGCTAAACTCTACCTTCGGACTATAAGACGCAACCCCCATTTTCCTCCCAAATTTGGGGGGAAAAAGTGCGTCTTATAGTCCGAAAAATACGGTAATTCAGGACAACAGTATGCAATTCTATGTTTAGCCATGAGGAAATATGATAACTGAAAATACTACGAGGTCGGAGGAAGTGACGTCACGCTCCCTTATGGAGGTCTAATAGCGGAGCTCCCGACATCCAGCCTGGAAAACCGAAGCTTTTAGCAACATTTAGCTTTTTGAAATAGCCCCTGTTGGTGGATTAGAGCGGCGAAAGACGAGCGATACTAGAGATGTCGAGCACTAAAACCAAATCAGCTGATTTAACTGCCTTTGCGTACCGTCAGCGAGAAGCCAAAGCCATAACGCAGGCCGAGAACCCAGACACAAATAAAAGCGCCATGTGGTCATGCTCATCATCACCCCAACAAGAAAGAGGGGAAGAGGGAGATAATGAGCTGCTACCCGATAAATGGGAGCAGCTTAAAACTTGGTTCCAAGATATTAAAATGGAAATGAAAGAGATGCGCAAGGATTTTGCTCAACTCGGAGCAGAACTCCGAGGAGAAATTACAGAGTTAGGGAACAGAGTTAACGAGGTGGAAATCGGACTGAAAGAGCACGCTGACTCCCTAAATACCATCGAGGCTACCGTGCAGGAACAGCGCACGAACCTACGCTTTCTAACAGATAAAGTGGAGGACTTAGAAAATCGGAGTCGGAGGTCTAACATTAGGATACGGGGGCTCCCGGAATTACCAGAGCACAACGATTGTGAACAAGTAGTGAAGGACCTAGCAGCCCAGCTCCTATCCACATCGGAGCAAGTTGTTACCTCTGAAGAAATAAGGATTGAAAGGGCGCATCGGGTGCTAGGTCCACGACAGGCCAATGTGCCCAAAGACATTGTGGCCTGCTTCTCTGAATATAAAGTTAAGGATCAACTCATGCATAAAGCACGGGCGAATAGCCCGATCACATGGAACACCTATCCGCTGGAAATATTTCAAGATATCTCGGCAACTACGCTTAAGCGCAGACGAGAATTGCAGCCACTTACAGCGCAGCTGCGAGTGGAAGGGATAAAGTACAAATGGCAACATCCCTTTGCCCTGCTATTTTATAAAGCTGGCAAACAGTGCAGAATTACATCGCTGGAGGAGGCCCAAGAACATTTGGACCAAGGAGCAATGGCGGAACCTGCGCACTCAAGCCGCCCAAAGGCCGCCCCACAGAACAGCACCAAAGCGCAATGGCAGCGCGTCTCGCAGGGTCGAGGAAGACTGAGAAGGCAGCAATCGGGCCATACAGGGCCCAATCAACGCTGATGGATTATAAATATTGGACTTTGCAAAGAGCTAAGATAGACATCATCAAAGGGGACTATAACGATACCTGATTGAACAATTTGCAGCAACACCAGGCTGGTAATATTTCGGGACTGCATTCACTTACCTCCTTGGCATGTCATACCCAAGGGGAAAGATATGTCTTACATGGGTTTTGGGGATGAGGGGAGGGGGGGGGGGGAAGTAGGGATCTGGGAAAGGGATGTCAATGGTGGTTTCATAGCTGAAATCTGCTATGTTTATGGTTGACAAAGAATTGAAAGGTGTTACCTTAAATGTAAGAGGGCTTAATTCACCCACAAAACGAAAGCTAATGTTTAAAGATATGATACGCTTGCAGGCAGATATAGTCCTATTGCAAGAAACTCATTTGAAAAAATCGCATGAGAAACTGGTGAACCATGGACGATATTCTGTCATCAAGTTTTCCTCCTGTGCTGTCATGCCTAAAAAACGAGGGGTCTTGATAGCGCTGGCAGCGTCTCGCCCATGGCAAGTTTTGAAAACTATGTGATAAAGAAGGTAGATATCTATTGATGGTGGTTTCTGTATATAATGTCATTTATACTATACTTAATGTATATGCCCCTAATTAGGGACAGGGCCCTTTCTTGGAGCAGATAGAACGGATTTTGAAACAACTTTATGGTGTATGGTGACTTTAATGTCACCATACACCCCCCTATGGATAATTCCACAGGATCTGCAACATATGCCAAAGCAGATAGAAAACTATTGAAACAGTTAATGGCCCGATGGGGACTGATAGACATTTGGTGAGAGAAACATGGAAATGAGAGGGATTATACATATTACTCCCCCAATTATAAGTCCTATTCTAGAATAGATGGCTGGTTAGGAGACGTTAACATAGCAAGAAAGACACAGGGTACCAGCATAGAACCTCGCATGTAGTCTGACCACTCTCCGGTAGTGCTGACACTTACTATAGGAGCTCATTTTGTATGCACAAGATATTGGTGACTAGACGACACCTTGCTATACGATGAGAAGAATATACAGGAGATAGAACAATATATTGTGGAATACCTCACATTCAATGACACGGGCGAGGTCAGAGTGAGCACCCTGTGGGAAGGCCTAAAGGCAGTGATTAGAGGGCATCTAATAGCACTACGAGCCCATATATCAAGAACTCGCATGGAACAGGAAAACAATATTAGAAAGGAACTCAGACAAGCAGAACAGAAACACAAAGCACAGCCAGATGACACTAATGAGGCAGAAAAGTTACACCAGTTGAGATTAACACTTAATGAACTCCAACTGGAAAGCCTAGCGGCGCAATTACAACAGACTCAACAAGAATACTTCAAGTTTGGGGAGAAAGCGGGTAGACTACTGGCCAATAAGCTCAAAAAGCAAGCTCAGCGAAACCATATAGGGGGGGTATGAGATGCAAGTGGAAAGCACATCACACAATTAGAACAGATACAGACAACCTTCTTAGAGTACTATACCTCACTATATGAGAAAGAGCCCACGTTAGAGCCAGCAATCGTGGAACGATATTTGAGAGATAGTGGTATCCCCCAATTGAGAGGAGTGGAGAGCGAAACAATGTCGGCCCCCATAACATCGGAGGAAATTAAATGGGCGATTAAGGACAGTGCGCATGGGAAAGCACCCGGCCCTGATGGGTACACTATAAAATTTTATAAAACATTTGCAAAGCACCTGATCCCAATACTAGAGAAGTTATTTAATGAGCTGGAAGAGGTTCAAGAGATACCACAAACGTGAAAGCTAGCAGCAATTACATTGCTCTTGAAGCCAGGCAAAGATCCCCAACAATGTAGCTCATATCGCCCGATATCCTTGCTCAACGTAGACTATAAACTTTTCATGAAAATACTGGCGCATAGGTTACAAAAGCAGCTCCCAAACCTGGTTCATGAAGACCAGGCGGGATTTATCCTAGGGCGACAAACGTTTGACAACATCCGAAGTCTCATTCATACTATCCAATACACCCGAGATGAAAAGATACCGGCAGTATTACTTTCCATTGACGCAGAAAAAGCGTTCGATCGCGTTGATTGAGCATACCTCTTTGCGGTGCTGCGGTAGGTGGGAATAATGGGACGCTACCTGCAATGGCTACAACTTTTATATAAAGACCCGAAAGCAGTATTAAAAATCAATGGATCATATACAGCGACATTTCCACTTAGACGAGGCACTAGGCAGGGGTGTGCCCTCTCCCCACTTCTTTTTGCTTTATCGGTAGAGCCGCTAGCTTGTATATTGAGAAATGATGAGGAGGTGGGGGGCATAGTAAGAGGGCGAAAAGAGCAGAAACTTCTGCTCTTTGCTGATGACATACTACTTACCCTCGCGCAACCCGCAATATCAGTACAAAAAGCAATAGATCACGTGACATATTATGGAGCAGTGTCCGGGTTTAAACCCAATCTATATAAATCTACCCTATTAAACATAACAGTACCAAATGAAGAGATACCGAACTTGCGAGATGCATTTCCATTCGCCCGGGCACAAAAATCCATTAAATACTTAGGAATACAGGTCACTCCCAATACAGAAGACTTATTCCAGGCTAACTTCCCCGCAAAGATAGCTGAACTCTTTCAAGAACTAGATAGATGGGAGGGCCTCAATATATCTTGGAAAGGGCGTATCCATGCTATCAAGATGATGTTGCTCCCCAAATTATTATACTTATTTCTAGCGCTGCCCATACTGATTCCTGCCTCCTTTTTTTCGCAACTAAATAGGAAAATGTTCCAATATATATGGAGGAAGAGGCCTCCACGGGTTAATAGAGCCACGATGTATCAAACACTAGACCGAGGGGGTATGGGAGCACCCAATTTTTACCTATAGTACCAAGCAGCACAATTAAGAATACTAGCTGAGTGGGCTCCAGGGGCAATAAAGAAATGGATGCACTGGGAGAGAGCATGGATAGGCAGGTACACGATAGAGGATATATTGTGGATATCAGGGAGAGAACTGACATCTATAATGCAGGGACTACCTATTAGTTTAAAACACCCTCTCCAAACATGGCTACAAATTAGAAGGCATATGTTCCCGGAAAGGAAATATTATCGAAGAACAGCAATACGGTGGGCGGAGGGTTTCCCACTGGGGAGATCAGAAAAGATATTTGGCAGCTGGGCAAAAGCAGGCTTATACACACTAGGGCAAGTATGGTCAGAGGGAAACATGATTAGTTTTCAGGAACTTCAGGAAGAATATGGATTAACGGAGAAAGATCTTGTTTATTATTGCTGTCTACGTAATTTTATTAAAAGACGAGCACAAGACAAACTAGATTTAGAAGAGACAACCCTCGAACTGGCAATGCGCAGGGGAGGGGGCAGAGGTAGTATATCCCGGATATATCTTGCATTATTGGGTAGAACAGACCCTCAAACTATTTATCATAAGAAGTGGGAGAGGGTGTTGCAATGTGCGCACCCTAGAACAACATGGATGAGCAATTATAAATATTTACTCAAAGCATCCCCAGCACAATCTATCAATGAAAACGGACATAAGTTATTGTACTGGTGGCATTATACCCCAGATAGATTGCAAAACATATATCCGGGAACCTCGGGAAAATGTTGGCGGGGATGTGGTCTCCAGGGTACGTTCTACCATATTTGGTGGACATGTCCGAAAGTGGAACTGTTCTGGGAGGCAGTAGGGAAGTTGGTAAATACAGTGCTGCCTCAACCATACCCAAAGAAGGCAGAACACTGCCTCCTCCATTTCCGGCCCAGCTCATTTCCTAGTGGACAACATAGATTGGCTACTCAATATTTTGTAGCGGCCAAGATAGCCTTAGCTCAAGCCTGGAAACAAGCAGAAACACCAGCATTGCTACTGATAACTCGCAAAGTAGACTTTCTATATCAGATGTCGAAATTGACTGCCAGGAGGAAAGGCACCATGAGAATATTCACGAACATCTGGTCAATATATGAACAATCTCAAGAACCAGAATCAACGCCACTGACTGAGGGAGGGAGGGGGGGAGTGGGACCATAAAATAGATATTGGTTGATGATATCTGATGTTATTTCGTTATGTTTGTAATGTGCTATATTATCAATAAAATATTTGCAAAAAAAAAAAATACTACGAGGTCAATATTGAGCTATGAAGCTATCATCTAACTTTTAAAAGTGTAGCTGTTATTTAAAGTTATACATATTTTCAGTCATACATATGCATATTAGTGCCTCTTTGAAAATTTATATAACTCTAAACAGCCAATTATTTCCTGCCATTTATCCATTAGTAATTTGACAGATAATTTTAGGAGCCCTTTTACTAAGCTGTGTAGGTACCTATACACGCCCAATGTGTGCCAGTACTGAACTACCTCCTGGCTACCACGTGGCCCGGGTGGTAATTTAATTTTTTATGCTCGCCCACTACGTGCACTGGAAAATATATTTTATTTTCTGGCACATTGCGCTAACCAGACAGTAATTGGCATTGTACACGCGTTGATGACTACAGTCAGATTAACACATGAGACCTTACCACTAAATGGGTGGTGGTAAGGTCTCAGACCCAAAATGGATGCGCTCCAATTTTCATTTTGCTGCATGTCCATTTTTGGCCCCAAAAAAGGCCTTTTTTGCAGGTGCACTGAAAAATGAACCTGCGTACGTCCAATACATGCGTCTACAACAGCGCAGGCCACTTTTCGGTGCACCTTAGTAAAAGGACCCCTTACACTTTCAGAGGCTGAATGTTGTCACTCAGCACATATGTTGTTATCCCATCCTTGGCTTGCCCTAAATCAATCTCCTTTTCTGATATATAGCTTTGGCCGTTTTGTGAATAAAATAGTCAAAAGTAAATGCAGATCTACTGGCAATTAAAAAAAAAACATTTATTCAATGCTTTTGAATATCAACCTTCATGAGATAATTAAAAAAAAACAGTCAAGAATTGAAAATAATTTATATTCACTTTAAGAAGAATCTCAAATAAATATAACCCATGGATATATGGGGAAAAAAAACCCTAACTTGCTAGCAAAGACCTATTATTTCTTTATTATTTTTGCCCTATTTTCACAAATTTTCAATATATAGTTCAAGAATTATTTTTTACAAGAAAGTAGCAGATAATTTAAGGGGGTCTTTTACTAAGCTGTAGTAGCATTTTTAGCTCGCAGTAGAAATTAGCTGGTGGTAAACGCCGAGATGCCCATAAGAATATAATGCTACTTTATCTTACCCAACTCCCAAAACAATTCTTTCAATATTTTCTCACATCATTTTAAAGGGTATTGGAAATGGATCCGTCAGATTCCCATGTCACCACCATTCAGGCTATCAATATGAGCCAGGCATTTATTTATGGTGGGCATGTATTCCTCATTGATCCATTAATTTTCAAGATTCAAATTTTCACCCAATTATTTTCAATCTTAACATCTTAGCATCTTAAATATTCTATCGTATTATATAGATGCACTTAGCTTTCACTGTTCTCAGTTCCTATTTTCTTTTTTTCTTTCTTTTTATATAAACTGAACGCGGAGACGTTCATTAATCCGACATGACGTCATGTTTCGCACAAACTGCTGTGTCAAGGTACATCTCCTCTATATGAGCTGCAAACATACCCATAGCTCTTTCTTATGAGAACCCCCTCCATTAAGTAGAAGGTTGATACCAGGGATAGACATAAGAATATAATGGGCATCTTGGCATTTACCACCAGCTGATTTCTACCACAAGCTAAAAACACTACCACAGATTAGTAAAAGACCCCCTAAAAAAATATAAAAATGTTCATAATATAAACTTGAACAAAAATAAAATAGTGGAAAATATTTCTTCTTAAACCAAGTAAGTCTACAAAACCAAAGGAGCCCTTTTACAAAGCAGTGCTCAAAAAGTGGTCAAACAGAGCAGTGATGTGTTGGGTTATTTTGAAACAGAGATGAAGTGGAAGCTGGTTGCAATTCTCTTGGCTGAAGCACGACTCGTGTTGAGTCTCGGATGTTGTAATAAAGCTAGAATATATTGGACATCGTCTGCTGTTGAATCATTTGTCACTTGTGCTGTGTTTGACTTGTTTGTGTGACTGCAAGGGTTGCTAATTTTTGGCGTGCAATTCTTGGTGAACAGATATATATCTGTACCATGACAGGCATGGAAAAATGTACATTTGGGTGACTTTCCTTGATGGAATCTTCATAGAAGAAGTTTCTTTGTTTGACCTTAAAAAAATGAAAGGGTTCACACACTGACGTTGTTACATCAGTTCTCAAACACATTCATATGACATTTCACACAGATAAAGAATTGTTAGAACAATGATTCCCACTTTGTGAAAGCCTTCTCTATAATTGGATAGTATGACGATGATAATGAAGATGAAGACAAAGGCAGCACTACTTCTCAGTCAGATGATAATGGCATTGGTGATGATAAATCATTCTTTGCTATAAGGAAGGCAATTGATTCAGAGGGAGATTCTTTTGATTGGTATCTGGAGACCCAATCAGAAGACATTGATAATATTGCAGCCTAGGTTGATTTGAAGGAACTTTTTTATCAAATTGAACACTCCACTTCCTACCGGTGTAGTTGTTGATCACCTTTTTTTTAGCTATGCTAAATAGATTCACAAGTACACTCACATGAGTGACAGTCATTTTCAAAATTTAGTTTTACGGAAAGTAAAGTTGATTGAATTGTAGAACAATATATTGTTGGGATAAATGCATTTTAACAGTGATTGCATTCATTGTAGTTACAGTACTTTTACTCAAAAAATATTATATTAGGCAATAACTTTCACTTAAGTACATTTTTAATATGTTATTCATTGTACTTTTACCTAAGTAATAAAAGATACATTTTTTTAAACTTAAGTATTTTGACCTAGTGCTTGGTAGTACTGTGAGGCTGCCACTAGAGTTTGCAGAAGCCATTTTGCTGTGGCAGCTGCAAGGGGCAGGAGTGAATGGAGTTTGCTTCTGCCTCCACTGATCCCACTGGAACACCAGGAAACCTAGGTAGGCCCGGAGGAGGCCTAGCTTGACTGAGGGTGGGAGGGGTATTCAATGATTGCTGGGAGGAGGGGGGGGGGGTTCAGGTGGGTGAAAGTGAAATTGGAAGGGGGGGCATTCCAGGAGAGTGGGTGATAGTGAATCCACAGGGCTGAATATTGTGAAAGATTATGCGTATTCCAGCTAATATTCAGCAGGGCCCACATGAGACAGTTATTTGTGTCCCAGCTAAATTTTGGCTTGGACACACATAAGCTCCAACAGCTAGAACATTCATAATTAGCCCCAGATATTCTGTACCAGTGCCCAGTCATGGCCTGGCACTGAATATGTGTGGCTAATTTAGCCAGCAACAGTCAATGTTTCAAATACCACTGACCGACGCTGGCTGAACATCGGCCGGTATGTTTTTATTGTTACCTGTTCAGTATGTTGGAAAGTGTGGGCTATATATATTTTTTTAATAAATAAAATGAATAAATATAGGGTCAATTTTGAATAAATGTTTCACTTGTAAATAAATTTTGAATTTTTAAAAATATCTTCCTGGATCCTGGTTTCAGTTCGGTGGAAAAAAATTGTAATTCATCTTTACTCAGAAAATCCTATTTTCAGAGTTGACCATAGAGGTTCAGTCCATGGTTCAGAACCAGGTTCTGATCACCTACATTGACTGGACCTGTAAATATTACAGAGGCTAGTCACATGCTCAAGAAAGGAGAAAGAAGTCTCTCTCATGAATATTCATTGTAGATATTCTAAAAACTTGACTGGCTGAGGTGCCTCCACGACCAGGTTTGAGAACCACTTAGAGTATTCATATTGATGCCCCTAGATATCTGGCCCAGACATTAGTGCTCTATACTCCAAAAAGTAATCTGTGCTCTCTAGGCAGGGGGGATTACTGGAAGTCCCACTATTGCAAACCTTGTGGTGCATTCAGTGAAAGTCTAGAACATTCTAACAGTGGCGCCCATGTTGTAGAACAAAATTTCTCCTGAGTTATTCCTGCTGGACCATTACAGGTCTTTTTTGCAAAGCACTAAAAACATTACCCATAATGTTAGAATAGCGGATGTGTACTGGGGTAGATTTGGGGTTTTAATTTAGGGGCCCTTTACGTGGGAAAGAAATGGTCAAACACAGGACGTGTAGCAGGCCATTTCTGCTTTACTCATGGATAAGACTTTGAAAATTAACCTCTTGGCTGGTATCAGTCACAATGCAACTTAACAGTGGCGTACCAAGGGGGGGGGGGCGGTGGGGGCGGTCCGCCCCGGGTGTATGCCGCTGGGGGGTGCTGCGGCACGCGCCTGCTCCAAGTTCGCTAAACTTCTTTGCTCGTTCGCTGCAGCTCCCTCTGCCCCGGAACAGTTTACTTCCTGTTCCGGGGTAGAGGGAGCTGCAGCGAACGAGCAAAGAAGTTTAGCGAACTCGGAGCAGGTGCGCGCCGCGGCACCCCATCCCCAGCGGCGTGCACCCAGGGGGGTGTCATTTCGCCGGAGGGGGGGGGAAGGTGTAATTTAGTGGGGGGGGCACACTGCACCCGGGGGGGGGGCGCATCGGCGCTCCGCCCCGGGTGCCATCCAGGCAAGGAACGCCACTGCAACTTAAAACAGTTTTGAGCTTCCTTTAAGTAAACAATATCTGAACAGTAGTGGATTACAAGTTACATCTTCTGAAACTTCAAACTAAGGATCTCATGGATAGGAAAGAGTTCTTTTGTCTGCTTACTGTATCTACTATAATCCGGCTTAAACTGAAACATTACTAAAATACAATTGGGTTCTGCATATTTGCTCTTGTTAGATAGGTCTTATTGGCAAGCCCCATGAATTTTGTATTAATGAGTTGCTTAATGTGCTGAAAAATTAATATTTGCATTTTCTAGGAGCATAAGAAGAAATCAAAAGCTATTTTATTTGAAAAGAATTTATATACAGAGGCAGTTAACCCCTGATAGTTAAGGAATTGATTATGAATACAAATAAAGCTAAATTATTAAAAACAAATAATTGTACATGAATTCTACATGAAAAATAATTGTACATGAAAAAGAAAAACTCTTAGTTACAAAAACAGGCCAAAGCATATAATAATATAACACCCCCTTAAGGGAGTCCTTGGATAACCTGATTAGGTGTGTCAGTTCCTGAATGCCTGTTGCCTGTTACCTCCAAGTAAGTGGGGTGTTAGCAGATGAGAATTCCTCCCCCTCCCCCTTCCAGAAAACCCCCAAACAAGTGTGACTATGAATGAATAAGACTAGATAGCAATATTTACACGTTTATTGAATGTGGGTTTAAAGCAAGTACCATCAGTGTAACTAAACAGTAGAGATATTAAACTCTATGAAACATACCCCCCTGTTTACTCAGCCATGCTAGCGGCTGCCATGCGCTAATGCCAACACAGCCCACTCACTTAGTAAACAGGGGGGGATCATCACTTAGGGCCTCATTTACCAAACTGTGGTAAAAGGGGTCTCGTGGTAGCGGTGGTGCCCAGATGTACCATGCACTGTGGCCCCTTTTACCACAGCAGGTAAATGTGAAGAAGAATGAAGTGGCTGTGCGGTATGTAAGCACTTGCCATGTGGCCATTTTGAGGGGAGCTCTTACCTCCACCCATTGAGATGGCAGTAAAAGCTTCCAAACTGGATAAAAGTTAACAAAAATTTCCAGTTGTGACGGAAATGTTGCACGGCAACCCTTTAGTAAAAAGGCCCCTTAGAGAATAACAAACATCTTTTATACAATAGTTCCAATAGAGCATCAGTTAACCATTCAGATAATTTGTGGAACCTATCCCAAAATAACATTACCAACTAAATAATCAACCCTTATATCATACCCCCATGTCCCTTTATTAATTGTTCCAAGCTTCCTGATTTTATCTTCCTGTAACCTGAGCCACGCCGACCAGTTCAGACTCCCACCCCCCCTCTCTCTCTCCAAAGACCCAGGCCACAAACAGATAGACTCTTGCTTTTACCAACTCACTTTTCACTCATGGTCCAGTCCTTCTGATTCGAGCCTGGGCGCAGGAAGGGGCCAGATAAAAATCTGGAAGACTGTAGGATGTCAAGCTGACTTTACTCTTGAGAATTCCATTAGCAGTCCGGGAGCAGCTTTTCCCCACTCCCTCGCTCAAAAGAATACTCAGCACACCAAGGAACTGTGATTTTATGCAAACCTTACTGAACTCTGCAAACAGCAGTAAATCGCTAAACCACTGCAGCCCCCCCCCCCCCCCCCACACACACACACACTTTCAGGGCTGTCTGCTGTACCTCAGAATCTAGGAAGGGTTTGGGAAGGGTTTCAGCAGCATCAGTAATATCCCTGCTGGATCCAATACTCAGGTCCTCTAACTCTGTATGAGCTATGCTCTTTTTGATTTCAGTTGTTTATGATTCCAGCTCGTAAAGCCCATAGACTGCAGTTCAGCTTATCCAACATAGAAGAACCCCTGTTCTTTCAGGTAAAAAGATAAAAACTAGGCAGAGACCAGAGAAATAAATATATAGTATTTCCACTGCTTGATTTTCCACTGTAACTAACCTTGAAGCAATGTACTGAAGCAAAATCCTAGTTTTCTGGCTATGGTGGAGAGTCTCTCTTCCCTATAATACTTTCCAGCCACCACCTTATAATACATCTACTCAAATCTAGATATTCTTATCATTCAACTTTGAATTGTATTATTATTTATGTAAATAATAGCAGTATATGATGCCCTTCCATCAGTGAAAGTCAGCTGTTTGAATGTTCTGCCTTGCAGTTTCCTCTAGACTAGGTAGGACACTTACCTAGTTACTCACTGATATATCATATTACAACTTGTTTCTTCTGTGTTCCTATGCGTGTAAGTTTACTCCAACTTTCTTTAATAGCCCTTCTCTGTAACTGGAGTGGAGGAGTGGCCTAGTAGTTAGGGTGGTGGACTTTGGTCCTGGGGAACTGAGGAAGTGAGTTCAATTCCCAGCACAGGCAGTTCCTTGTGACTCTGGGCAAGTCACTTAACCCTCCATTGCTCCATGTAAGCTGCATTGAGCCTGCCATGAGTGGGAAAGTGCAGGGTACAAATGTAACAAAAAAAAAAAAACTCCTCAAACAGTTTACTCCAGCAAAATAATCCCTTATCACCCCAGTACTTGGAGGGGAGAGAGGGTTCAATAACAGTAAACCATCAAAGACCACTTTGTTCTTATTGTTTATTGTTACTTGATATAGTGTTAGCCTGATGAGCAGCTCCAAGCAGATCATAATAGCTTAAATCAGGCAGACAAGATAGCATGCAGAACAGCTAACTACTGAGTGAGACAGGTAGCGGACTGCACATTAACCTAGAACTCATGGCCCATAGGCTTTGTTTTCAAAAGGTCATAAATTTTTTGTATGACTCCTCTTCCCGAATACATAGGGGCAGGTCATTCCAATTCTTTGGTGCCAAAAAATAAATTCATAACACACTTGCTTCTGGTTTGGAAGAACAAGATGGTTAGAATCAAGAGCTCGTAGTGATTGAGAGGGCGTATAAGGCCAAATAAGATGGTCTAGATGACAAGACTTATGAGTTAGTCATTCAGAAAACATGAAAATGAACCGGGAGCCTTTGTAAATGAAATAATGAAGTAAGGTGGCCATGTTTGCGAGCCCAACAAATAAGTCTAATGGCAGTGTTCTGTAAGGTTTGTAAAGATTTGAGCTGTTGATTAATAGTACCAGATACTGCATTAAAGTAGTCCAAATGTGAAATTAAAAAATCATGAATGAGTGAATGAAATAACTACATAACAAAGTCTGTGTAGAATAAGAAAATTGGTTTTAACTACATCTGAAATTTGTTTCTGAAAAGACAGCTTTGCATCAATAGTAATCCTCAGATATTGAAATAAAGTAACTGGGTTAATCTGAAATCCAGCAGCCTACTATTATATCTGAATTAAGAATCAGTTTATGGGAAGTAAATCATTGTGCAATACATCCAAGGCAAGTCTATAATGGTCAAAGGTTTATATCAAGTGGCAAAATTGGATAGGTGAATAAAACGTCGATGTAGAAAAACATCCTAATATTATGTGATTGGATGGGCATAATTAGAGGGCTCAGATTATGTTAAATACTAATGGTGACAGAATCGACCCTTGGGACACCCCAGAGGGAATGAAAAGTGAAACAGAATCTTTGAAAAATGTACCTGAAAAGTATGATTCTGGAGGAAAGATTCCAATCACTTGAGCATGGTTTTAAGTTTCAAGTTTATTTAAAATTTACTATCCTGCCCAACAGACAAACTATTTGAGTAGCTTACAGATTAGAAAAGGTATAATAGGGTTGACAGACTAGACTAGAAAGGGAAAGAGAGAGGAGCTACAATATTAGGGTAGTGAGAGAGGGGAAAACACATAAGGATAAAGTCTGTGTTGCCAAGGATTTGCTTCCAGGGCTTGCCAAGAAAGAGAATCAGCGAGGCTAAGCGAAGGCATCTGTGAAAAGGATAGTCTTGAGGTCAGCCTTGAAATTCTTGAGGGAGAACTTTATTTAAAGATGCCTGAGCAGCAGATTCCAAAGTACGGGGTTCTGGACAGAGAAAACAGATTGCTGGGTATTTCCGTAAACTATTTCTCTGAAGGTGGGAACCACTAGATGGTTTTGTTGGATGACCTAAGCATCCAAGGTGGAAAGTAGGTCATTAGGCGATGCGAGAGACAGCTAGGTTCACTGGAGTTATAAATTTTAAAGACTAATAGTAATATTTGTAAGTAATGCAATGAGAGTGGAAGCTGTTTTTAAATATAGAGTCACATGCTCATATTTGTTTACTTTCTTAGTTACATTTGTACCCCGTGCTTTCCCACTCATGGCAGGCTCAATGCAGCTTACATGGGGTAACGGAGGGTTAAGTGACTTGCCCAGAGTCACAAGGAGCTGCCTGTGCCTGAACTGGGAATCTAACTCAGTTCCTCAGGACCAAAGTCCACCACCCTAACCACTAAGCCACTCCTCCACTCGCAACTTATCAACTTAATTGCCTCAGTTACCCTTATATTTTAAAGGCAATGCAGAAGAAGTGAATGGTCTGTCTGGTTGAAAGCTCATACCTCCTGTGAAGTCTGGTAACAAAGAAGATAGAAGAGGTGGAAAAGTGTAGAACAACTGAACCAGCTCTTAAAGATGTTCAAAACTATTGAAACTATGCAATAGTTAATTGACCTACCATAATGTAAGCAATGACAGTTTAAATACTTCTAAACAGTACTATCCTGAACAAAAACTTGTAAGTGATCCAGGTCCTTAAAGAAGTATAATTTTCATTAACTTTAATCCTCTGTTTGACTGGTAATTTTATAATAAATTTGCTTTGATTGACAACACATTCTTAAGCAAGACCAAGATCTTTTTGCTTGTATCCTGCATTTCTGGTGAAACATCCAGATGTAATGTAATTTTAACTCCAAGAAATATAGGGGTCCTTTTACTAAGCCGCGTAAGCGTCTACGCGCTCCCAATGTGTGGCAAAATGGAGTTACCGCCCGACTACCACGTGGCTCTTGCGGTAATTTCATTTTTGGCGTGCATCTGATACGCACATCTGAAAAATTTTATTTTCGGGCGTGCATAATGGACGCATGCCAAGTGGCATTTGGCGCGCATAGGTCATTACCACCCAGTTACCACATGAGTCTTTACCACTAGGTCAATGGCTGGCAGTAAGGTTTCAGACCCAAAATGGATGTGTGGCAATTTTCATTTTGCCACATGTCCATTTTCGGCAAAAATAAAAAAAGGCCTTTTTTACAGGCTTGCTAAAAAATGGATCGGTGCGTACCCAAAACCCACGCCTACACTACCGCAAGCCATTTTTCAGATCGCCTTTGTAAAAGAACCCAATAGGTTCTAGTTTCAAGAACAGGAGCCAATATTCAAAATATTTCTCTGGGTAACTATCAGTTACATGGACACTCTGCAGACCATATATTTATTTTTTTTGTCTGGCCCAGGGGGAGAGGAACAATTACATTTTATCTGATTTCTTATATACTGCCCACAAGCCCCAAAGCTATCAAAGCAGTGTGCATTCAGGTAAAGTAGGTATTTTTCTATCCCTGGAGAGTTCACACTCTGAATTTGTACCTGAGACAATGAAGGTTTAAATGACTCACCTGAGATAACTGTGTAAACTATGTGGCCTGATTTTACTGTGTAAATTGACTGAATCCCTGGCTAAAGTTATCTAGATATCTCATCCAAAGTTAACTAGATATTGGACAGCTGACTATCAACCCATAGATTCTTTATTTTGAATATTTGGAAAAGGTAGAAGCACTGTTTGGAAGAGAGCAGATCCCAGTGTTTCTGTTCCTGTGAATGTTGTTCTACCCAATGGTTAGTGCAGCAAGAACATCTCTAGTATTGTTCATTTCAAGAGGAAAACAGAGACTCTGAAGTTTGAAAGATCTTCTTCTGACCAAAATATCTTAGAGTGTTCTTTCTCAGTTGTTAAAGAAAGGAGGGTTGTCAGACAAAAATAATCAAGGAGAACCAAGGATAAAGGATGTTGATAAAGAGTGTAGGCTACATACAAAGAGGGTACAATCTCATCTAAAAAGTGTAAAGTGGTCACTCTTTTCTGATAGTGCTTACTTTCAAGAGAGGCTCCAGTATGCCAGTAGTTTAAATGACTATTTATATAGGTTTTATGGATATCAGTAGAAGAAAATCTGTAAACCATAACAAGTTCCACATAAGTCAATTATTTCAATCTTACAACAACATTATCCAGTGTGGCACTGTCTTTATTCTCAAGCTCAAAAGAGTATTTCCATACTCCTAAGGACCTTGGAAGCAAACTTCACCCTGTTAGAAGAATCCCAAGGAGCATCGTGAATTGCATGATGATCCAGCAGTTTCCCAATGTGCTGACTGGTCCAGTTCAGTTATGAAAGGAAGTTATAGAAGTAAAACAAATAAGAAAAGGGCCCTTTTACCAAACTGCAGTAAAAAGTGGCCTTAGTGCAATGATCTTTACTACATTTTAGGACGGGGCCACTTTGGATCCAAATGAGCTGAAGGAGAGCCGCCAAGTATTTTCCCATGCGAGGCCACAACACTGCTGACCAGTGTGTGAATGACTTCCACCCCACCATCCCACCTTTAAACCTTTTATTGGGTGTATCCTCAGGGAGGTGGGCATTTCCAAATGCATTCCCTTTTTCTATTGAGAAATGCCATGTCCTTCAAGCATGCAGCTTTTCCCATCATCCACTTCCACCTTTCTGTCATGAACTTGGGTAGAGAGGCAGAGTAGCAGAAAAAAAGCCAGAATGATGATGAGGGCCATCCCAGAGGTCTCCAGGAGCTGCCACTGTCCCCCGAGTTTTGCATTGAAGAACACTGCTTTAGTGTGTCCTTACATGAGTCATTCCTGTGTGCTAAGGCCATTTTTATCACAGAGGTAAAATGGCAACATTTTAAATTTTCTCTATTAATAGACATGTGCTACATTTCCCTTTAACGCATGACCATTAGTGTGTGAACCCCTACCACCACCTATTTTGCAAGCCATTAGGACTCACATGCTAAACCTGTGCTAATCGGTTAGCATGCAGTGATGTGGCCATGCTAAGGGGCCCTTTTATTAAGACACGGTAGGCTCTATGCATGTGCAGCACACGCCCAAATGAGACTACAGACAGGCCAGTGTGTTGGCCTGACAGTAATTTCAGATTTGGTGCATGCCTGAAATGCATGGATGAATTATTTAAATATTTCCTTCTAAGTGCGCCGGTTCTGGTAGTAATTGGCACTTGGCACGTGCCGACCAGTCACCGCGCGTGTAGTGCATGAGCCTTTACTGCTAGATCAATGGGTGGCGTTAAGGGGTCAGGATGGTTTTGGGGTGCATGCTGGTTTCATTTTTACTGCAGGCCCTTTTCCTGTCCCATTAAAAAAACTGTAATTAGGGGGATTGGGATCAACAAATTGTTAGAATATACAAAAAATATATTGAATCGGAAGATGGCCGACGATCACTTTCGAAAATGAGCTGGTTAGTGAAAGAGCCCCTTAGGCAGTTAAATGCCAAATATCAGTATTTAGCCACATGCCACAGGATTCTATATATATTTATAGTGTCTTAATTTCCATGTGAAAAATCGAAGCATATTCTATAACAATGCGCGTAACTTAATTGTTTAACTAGCAAATCAGTACTGTCAATTGGATGTTAACAAGCAATTATCAGCACTAATTTGCATTAATTAAGATTTACATGCACAGCTTACTAATATTATTCTGTAATGTGGTGTGCGTAAATGCTAAGTCATATAGTTGAAAAGGGGGCATGGCTATGGGCAGGGTGTGGACATTTATAAAAAATCTACGGGCACTGTTATAGAATATATCTGCTCTGTGCCTAATTTAGGCATCAGGATTTATGCCAAGTAAAACATGGTGTAAGTGACCGTGACTAAATTTGATCACGTGGAGAAGCGCTTGGTGTAATTCTATATACCGCACAAAAATTTAAGCCTATTCTATAAAATTGAGGTGTACTATAGAGAATACGCCTAGGTGTATTTTTTCTGCATGGAATTTTCAGGTGCCATATATATAATCTAGACCAAAGAGCCAACTCCACTCCTGGACTACCCACAAAATAGCCAGCTTTGAGTTTAGCAGTCTGTGGTGATATTCAACAGCACTGACTGGTTAAGTGCCATTGAAAATCAGCCTAAACAAGTGATTTAAGTGGCCAGGAGCCATTTCTGGTCAGTTAAATTGCTTTGAATATTTATCTCTACACATTCATGTCCATTTTTCTCCTTGTTGAAGTGTTTTGGGTTAACAAAGCATTATGAAGACAATATGGGTACTCTGATGTACTGAACACGCTCAGTGTGTTTTTTGGTTTATGATAAATATGTATGTCAATGGAAAAGGTAGGTAGCAAAGTTTTAACTTGTGGGTGAGAGTAGCTCAATTTCTAGTACGCTGTGCCTCTGAGTCGTTATACTTGCCTCCCCAGTGGCCATCTGGGAAAAGACTAGGGTGGCAGTTTTTCTTCTCAATGGAATTTTTAGAATAAAGTCTGAATTTAACTATGGCCATGCACTTCCCACACCTAGGGTGGGGGAGGAATTAGGGAGCAGGAAATATAATTTATCTTAAGAGATTGTTTCTTTTGAAGCAGTAGGGGCTTCCAGTTCAATTGAGTGTCCTTTGTTCGTGGTGGTTGAGGAATCACCCAGCTTTTAGTTTTAGGAGGTTGTTTACTAAAGTTAGCTTGAGTTATCTGCAGCAAGGCTCATTTTATTCCTATGCTGCCCTGCTGCAGATAATTCAAGCTAAGCTTTAGTAAACAACCCTCTAAGTTTGTCAAGTGAGAAATGGCCTGGTAGTATATTTTGAAATGGATTTCAATGTGTTCACTCTGCAGGAGCCATGGTCCTTAATTTGTTTTTTTGTGGTGAAGGGCTGCTTTTCACAACTCTTTCTGGGCCTAATCATGTTTTAAAATAGGATCCCTTCATCAGTTTACTGAAGGAACAGCACAATTACACTGCTCATGAAAGCTAGACACAGATGTATTAAGTTAGTCCAATAAAAATTCATTACAAATCAAAGAATTCACAGTTTAAGTGAGAGAACATTACTGAGATATAATTTTTGTTGTTTGTATGAGTGAGATTTTCAAGAAAAATAATTTCTGTGGGCATTTTCTTTTTATTTTAGTATAACATACTTAGCACTGTTCTGATATTATAATTCCTTGTTAAATGTTATGATTTTTGTATTCAGATCAAAATTAATAATTTCCTGTATTGTACTAGCCTACTTTTTCTGTGTTAATAAAACACAGACTTTCCAAACTTTGCTGACTTTCCAAAATATGATTAAAAGGAGCAGAAATGCTCAGAGATGAACGTCCAGAAGAGGGCATTAAAGTGATGGTAAACATTTATAACTATTACAATTAATAAAAGTTTAGGCATGTTACATATTATTTATCTTCTACTTCATCAATACATTGTATTTTATCTGTTATACATTACAGTATGATGGACATTCTAGAAATACATCAATATAAGAATCCGAAACAAAATATACCAAAAGCAGATAGCTAATGAAAAAGGACAGTGACCCAGCCATTTAGGCAATCACAAGCACAAATGGGTGGGGGCCCAGCTCCGTGGAAAAAGGAGGTCTTGGGGGGAGGAGGAGGGCAATAGGGAATAGGAAAGGGCTAAGCAAATTAGGTCATAAGAAAGTGGGGGTAGTATAGGTAGAGGAGGGACTGGGAGGTAGGCAACAGAGAGGAAGTACAGGAGGCGGAGAAAGGTGGTGGCCACCGGAAGAAGTATGGGTGACATTGCACAGGTGGAATAGCCATTTTCTGCCTGCTGCTCCAACGCTCTTTTGATTTTTTTCCCTGCCAACTTTTGCACACCCCTTGCTTCTTGAATTTTCTCCCTGTGGAAGCTGCCTCTACCATTCGCATTAATGTTGGCAAAATGTAGCAGAGACAAACTGGTAATTTGCTGCCTCACCAGTATGCAGTGGTGTTTGCTCCTTGTGCTCAGCCTCCATCACTACCCGATTTGAGGCTTATCACAATCCCTTTTTGGCAAGATCTCGTTAGTTAAGTGACAAATTTAGGGGACAAGGGAAGAGCTGGCCAGGAACCGGAATAATGCTGCCCGGTACAGGGCACCTCTCTATGGGCCCGGGATGAGCTTCTCTGGGGAAGAGGCACTATGATAGTGGAGGAGGGGTGCAACAATGATGGTAGAAACAGGACACTTTGCTATGGGCCCGTGTTGGAATTACTAGGGGGGGGCAAGTGTAATGACCACAGCAGAACCAGTAGCAGGACATGTGTTTTTTCGGTCTCCCAATTATTTGAGTTGGAGCAGTGTTGGTAGATGTGAGCAGAATTCAGACCTGCTATAGGAATCAGGCATGCACTTTGAAATCAGTCTTGGTGCGATCTTGTTCCAGCAGCTGTCAACGCATCCTGAATTGCAAGTCTGAGGGAGCCAGCGGCAATGCCTGCTTCACTCCGTGATTGCAAATATCCAAGAATCTTCCAGTAAGTTCCTTCCGATGCTTGGTGTTATCAATCAGATTATGGAATTCCTATTCACAGGGACACTAGGAACATCCATACTAGAGAGGGGTTTTTCCTTCACAAGAGACCAATATTCCAACTGAAGGTAAGGGTTTCACTCAGAGTTTTCCTCAGGGGTATGCTGGGAGAAGACTAGCAGGTGGTTTTTAGCATGCCAAAGGGTTACAAAAAGCACTATTTCATAAATAGTAAAAGCAGGACAATTAAATTTACAGAACTTCATAAAGGCAGACAGTCCCAGGGTGAAAAACCTTATGTTCCTAGGCATTTCCCTAGATTGTGATATGTGGTACTTCCTTTTATATTCTGCTAATAATGGTAATGATATGCTTCTATCATGCAATAGCTATGTTCAACAGACAAAGCAGCATCTCATTTACCCACTGCAGATTAGTCCTTACTTTACCAATTCACCTATAGTTTCCTTTAAGATTTCCCCTTGCTTCTCTTCCCAACTCCCGCTACTCTACCTTATCTGACTGTCAGGGGCATTTTTGAAAGAGTAGGGCACCCATCTTTCGACACAAATCGGGAGATGGGTGTTCTTCTCTGAGGGTCGCCCAAATCGGCATAATCAAAAGCCGATTTTGGGCGCCCTCAACTGCAGTCTGTTGCGGGGATGACCAAAGTTCACGAAGGCGTGTCAGAGGCATAGCGAAAGAGGGACTGGGGCGTACTTAAGAGATGGGCGTCCTCGGCTGATAATGGAAAAAAGAAGGGCGTCCCTGACGAGCATTTGGTCAACTTTACTTGGTCCATTATTTTTCACGACCAAGCTTCAAAAAGGTGCCCAAACTGACTAGATGACCACTGAAGGGAATCGGGGATGACCTCCCCTTACTCCTACAGTGGTCACCAACCCCCTCCCACCCTAAAAAAAAAACTTTAATTTTTTTTCCAGCCTCTATGCCAGCCTCAAATGTCATACCCAGCTCTATGACAGCAGTATGCAGGTCCCTGGAGCAGTTTTAGTGGG
This sequence comes from Microcaecilia unicolor, assembly GCF_901765095.1. Classification (NCBI taxonomy): domain Eukaryota; kingdom Metazoa; phylum Chordata; class Amphibia; order Gymnophiona; family Siphonopidae; genus Microcaecilia; species Microcaecilia unicolor. The sequence goes on along the minus strand of NC_044039.1, from coordinate 155,997,903 downwards.
TGCAGTGCACTTCAGACAGGCAGACCCAGGCCCTTCCCCCCCCCCACCTGTTACACTTGTGGTGGTAAATGTGAGCCCTTCAAAACCCACCTGAAACCCACTGTACCCACATGTAGGTGCCCCCTTCACCCCTTAGGGCTATGGTAGTGGTGTACAGTTGTGGGGAGTGGGTTTTGGGAGGGGGGGTTGGGTGGCTCAGCACACAAGGTAAGGGAGCTATGCACCTGGGAGCAATTTCTGAAGTCCACTGCAGTGCCCCCTAGGGTGCCCGGCTGGTGTCCTGGCATGTGAGGGGGGCCAGTGCACTATGAATGCTGGCTCCTCCCATGACCAAATGCCTTGGATTTGGTCGTTTTAGAGATGGGCGTCCTCAGTTTCCATTATGGCCGAAAACCGGGGACAACCATCTCTAAGGTCGACCATCTCAACATTTAGGTCGACCATTTCTAAGGTCGATCTAAATGTTGAGATTTGGGTGTCCCTGACCATATTATCGAAAGGAAAGATGGACGCCCCTTCGCCGGGACGTCCTTAGAGATGGGTGCCCTTAGAGATGGGCGTCCCCATTTGATTATGCCCCTCTATATGTTCCATTTCTTCAGGCACATCCTGCTGCCTCTTCTGACAATGCTCCTTAGTCTCTTGCCCAATGGGCTTGGATAGGGGAGTGTGGTTAGATGGAAATATGAAAAAATCCTAGTTAACATGAATCCTAATAAAGGTGACAACCCTTCTGAGGGCCTGCCCTTATCCCGTTGCCTTGGTTTTTTCCTGCAACAGGAATATATCATACTGGCATGGGGGATGCTTTATTGCAGTTTGAAAAAGAACACTACCGTCACGCAGACATACAAGGCATTGTGGCTGTAAAAAACTAATGTGAGGATAAAAATATGGCCCTGGCGCTATGATATGATAATGCAAGCTTTCAGCTCAGATCATAGGCTGAGCCATTAAGTGTGAGTTCAAATATTCAGTTTACACATCCGATACAAGGAAGTCTTTTCATTAAAGGAGAATTATTCTCTGATGACCAAACTGATGTGCTGGGGCGAAATCCAGGGAAAAGAATTCACTATATAAATCCCCATAGTTTTGAGCCCCTTTATGTGACATTTCCAAGACTTGGCCATAGGAAAGGAGCTATTCTTGAAATGGATTTGGGATATGGGGCGCATAAAGGCCCACCGATTAGTGGTTTTACCTGTGGTGTAGTCAGGTTAATAGTGTTACCTGAGTGCAGTCTGGGTTGCACTCCAAGAAACTCATGTGGAAACAAGGTACTATTGCATCACACTAATAAGGGTGCCCGAATTTGGTGCACTGACTTGCATAGTTAGACAGATTTGCATATAATTCAGCAATGCTCTACCAGCTGCTTTGTGGTTTGTTTTATGAGGGGCGTATAAGAGATGAAAACAGGAATGCTGGTACACCAAGGGCCATGCTACTAATTACCACATAAGGAGGTACGCAAAGACAGGAGCAGTGGATAGTTGCACATGCTCAATCCACTCATTTTGTATGCAAAGACAGGAACAGTGGATAGTTGCACATGCTCAATCCACCCATTTTGTATGCAAAGACAGGAACAGTGGATAGTCGCACATGCTCAATCTCATTTTGTATGAAAAGACAGGAGCAGTGGATAGTCACACATGCTAATCCACACATTTAGGTGCTAAGTCTTCTTATACAGATGGATACATAGATAGGAGAGCTGCTTATCACAGGCTATGAATATATGGGGAGTTTCCGTTGCAGTGCACACATGAGCATCAGAGTTGGAGATGGCTGCAGCTAGGTCTAAGTTTGGTGGGGAGACTGAAACAAGCGAGGTTTCGTTGTCTCGGTCTGTGGCAGTGGGTCCTAGCTTAAGAGTACACAGATATATGTCTCAGACCAAAGTAAGGTCAAATGTCCTTTGGTTGTTGTTCTGTGCTAGCAAATGATCAGCGGTGCCTACCTCAGACTTGGATGGAATGGGGAAACTGAAGGCTTCAAGAAAGAGAGTCAATGGTTACAAAGGGGAAGATGTTTTTACGGCAATCTCCTGAGCAAGGCTGAAAGCTTCAAGAAAAAGAGTCAAGTTGGAAGGGGAAGATGCTTTTACGGCAATTCCCTGAGCAAATTGCCGCCGGCACCCTCAGACTTGCAATGCAGGATGCGTTGAGCGCTGCTTGAATAAGATCGCGCTGAGGCTGATTTCAGAGTGCATGCCCGATTCCTATAGCAGGTCTGAATGCTGCTCGCATCTAGCAACACTGAAGCTGTTGGGTTCATGGCTAGTGCCGGGAAGTTGCTTATGCTGGAAAATTACTCAGCTATGTGTTGGTGCTGCTGGAGCTGTTTTAAAAACTGCATGTCTAGTTTTAAACTTTCTCTGCTCCAACTCACGCCAGGAGTCTTCTGCTGCTCCAACTCAAATACTTGGGATACACATGTCCTGCTACTGGTTCTACTGTGATCATTGTGCTTCCCTTCCCATCCCCAGTAATTCCAATACAGGCCCATAGCAAGGTCTCCTGTTTCTACCATGATCATTGCGCCCCTCCCCCACTATCATACTGCCTCTTTCCCAGGGAAGCTCATCCCGGGCCCATAGAGTGATGCCCTGAACCAGGCAGCATTATCCCAGTTGCTGGCCAGCTCTCCCCTTGTCCCCTAAATTTGTCACTTACCCGAAGAGATCTTGCCGAAAATGGATTGTGATGAGCCTCAAATCGGGGAGTGACAGAGACTGAGCAGAGGGAGAAAACACCACTGCATACTGGTTGGGGGTAGAAAAACTACCAGTTTGTCTCTGCTACAATTTGCCAATATTAATGTGAATGGCAGAGGCAGCTTCCACAGGGAGAAAATTCAAGAAAGAAGCAAGGGGTGTGCAGAAGTTGGATATTATTTAGTGGGGCATTGAGTACATAAATTTGGGAATGCCCATAAAATGCCCATTTCCCCACCTATAGCCATGCCCCTTTTGAACTGCGCACTTTAGAATTTAGGCACAGTTCATTACAGCGTACACTTAGCGAGTTATGTGTGTAAATTCTAATTATTGCCAATTAGTGTTCATTATTGCTTGTTAAGTGCTGTTAACAATGCTGATTGGCTTGTTAAGCCAATTAAGTTAAGCACATTTTATGGAATATGCTTAGATTTAGGTGCGGAACCCTAGGCATGATATATAGAATCTGGGCATATATTCCTATGGGCGTCCTGGAGTTTACCACCAGCTGATTTCTATTCCTAGCTAAAAACGCTACCACAGCTTAGTAAAAGACCCCTTAGTGAAATTTTGAGTATAAATTTAGGCAGTCTGCCTTAGTAAATTCTCAAAGAGGCCAATTTAGGAACATAGCTCTGAAAGGTAGGAACATACATCCTTTAGATATCGGGCCCAAGAAGTGTATGTAAGGCAGTTAGAGGCCCTTTTACAAAGGTGCGGTAGGCTCAATGCACATGTAGCGTGAGCTAAAACGAGACTACTGCCAGGCTAGCATGCCCCCGGCGGTAATTTCAGATTTTGCACATGCCCATAAAGTTGGGACATTTCTGTCATTAATGAGCATTTGGCACGCGCTGACCGGTCACCGTGTGTGTAACACATGAGCCTTTACCACTAGGTCAATGGGTGGCGGTAAGGTCTCAGACTGAAAATGGACGCGCACTGATTTTAATTTTAGTGCACGCCCATTTTCCGGCCCCTTAATGAAAGGGCCATTTTCATAGATGCGGCTAAAAATGGTCCAGCGTGTGCCCAAAAGACGCGTTTGCAGTACCGCAGGCCACTTTTTACTATAGTTTAGTAAAAGAACCCCTTAATAATTATATATATTTTGTACACATCAACTATGGAAACTACAGTTTCTAATAATGAGCAATAGTGAGATTTCAAAGCAGAGAAGGGTGCGAAACTATTTCAAATTATGCATTCCCTAGCTTTAACAGCTAATGACCTAGCCCATTATTTTGCATCCAAAATAGAAAATCTTCAATGCACTTTTGCATATAATGATTCTGTTATGCACTTTTTATTTTATATTTATTATGTACAATCATGATATCAAGAAGATCTTGACAAAAGCAAAAAATTCCTTATGTTGGTAACAAGTAAAGCAAACCCCTCCAATTACAAAGAAGATAAAAAAGAAACAATACTTTTTATAAGGAAGTAATTAGAAAAGTGAGTAAGTAAGGGGAGACGAGTTAAGAAAATGCTAGTTAAGCAAGAGTTTAAATAACTAACTCATATAGAGAGAAAAATAAAGGTCGTTTGTCACAAAATATTACCACTAGTCCAGCCACGGCAACATGTTTTTACTGAGCACCCACTATATTAATAATTGCATGCTATAATTTGTTATTCACGAGTTATTCACAGCAAATTTAAAAATTACAAAAAAAGTTACTAGTGATGTACAATGGTTTCTAATGTATGTGCATACAAAATATTACCAGTCAAAAATTTAAGCGAGAATAACTCACATTAAGATTGAGTGGAAACCATTATTGGCACATGTTTCCTTGAGTCAATTTTTAAATTGGGCAGAATCTGTAAAAATATAAGTCTGAGCATCAATTTTAACAAAACATTTACATGGTGATGGCGTCGGTAGCTGCAGCTTTAGGGCCAAAAAGGCCTTTCATCTAAGTTGAGAGGCCCTACAGAGATCAGGACAAATGATAATTTTGAGTCCTAGAAAATTCATATCTCTAAAGTGAAAATACAACCAAAGGATTCAGTTCTTACCTGGTTCCAATACAAATGAGACAAGTAGAGTAGCCTTCGTTATCACAGGTTCAGAGCTTTCCAAAAAATCGGACAGATCAAAACTATCCACAGTTCCTTTTCTCCTTGTCCCAACCCGGTTAGAAGTGTGCCAGTCTATAATCACTCAGTAATCACAAAATCTTTCAGTTCTCTTTGGAAACTAAAGAGGATCAGACCCTATTTCTCATCAGAAACATTTAGACTATTGGTACAATCATTAACATTATCCCAATTTGATTATTATAAAATGCCATATATGCTAGCTATAAGGAGTACCTGTTGAAAAAACGCCAAACAGATCAAAACACTGTAGCCAAATTTGTATATAAAATCTCTTGTTTTTTAAAGTGCCTCCCCTTTATTAATCAAATTACACTGGCTTCCCATCAAAGTGAGAATCACCTTCAAATAATGTACCTTTATCTTTCAAATCCTAAATGGCATAGCTTTAGATTATATGGTACCATTAATAAACTTACCTCAAAGAAACGCTAAATATGATGCAATAAACTAAGGCAAGAAACTATCTCAGACTACACCTCCCAAATTGCAAAAAAGTGATACACAAACAGTCCAATCTGCAAACTTCACTTACCTAGGAACCAAATGGTGGAACTCCTTACCACGCAAAATAAGAATTATGCAAAATATTCTGCAAAATCCTCAAATCGTTCCTATCCAAACAAACCTCACAAAGAACAATCATATCTCATAGCTATTTGGGTGCCAGCTCTGAATATTGGGCCAGCACCCACATAACTTTTTTTTTGTTTAAAAAAAGAGCCCATGAGCCCCCTCCTGCCCCCCAGTACAGCCCTCTCTTTCCTTCTTCCATCCCTCAGCCCATGGCAAGAGCCCCTCTGGAAGGCCCCCCAACACCCAGCTGTCTAGGTAGGTTCCCAGGCCCACCTGTATCCCTGGTGATCCAGCAGGGTCATTGGGTGGCAGGAGCACAGCCCCCTCACTCATGCCCCTTGTGGCGCCTCTTCAAAATGGCTGCCTTGACCTCTCATGGCAGCCATTTTGGAGGCAGTAGCAAGGGGGTTGCGCTTCTGCCCCCAACGACTCTGCTGGACCATCAGGGATACAGGTAGGGCTGGGAGAGGACCTACTTTGATGGCTGGGGGGACATGGGATCTTCTGGGGAGTTCTTGCCATGGGCTGGAGGAGAGGGAGGGAAAGGCAGGGCATTGTTAAGGGTTGAAAGGGGCTTGGGGTCTCTTTAAATTAGAACATCACAAACATACCTAAATCTTCACTACCCTAGCTGCAAGGGACTGAAGTGCAAATCAATTTACAGATCCAGCTTCTCCTATATAAGCACACAACTATGGAACGCATTACTGAAAGCCATAAAGACAATGCAGGATCACCTCAATTTCCGGAAATCACTAAAGACCGATCTGTTTGAAAAGGCATACACTACTGATCCAATTTAAGTAACTGAACTCAGCAACACAATCAAGCCATAACCTGCAATGAACAATATATCACTCTTCTTCTCTTGATTCTCTAATGTTCTGTAACAACATCACTCTGTATTTGTTTCATTACCGGAGGTGGCTAACACCTCATGGTACTATATAAGCCACATTGAGCCTGCAAAGAGATGGGAAAATGGTTCAGCATCAGATGACAACCAAGCACTCAATACACCTCACCAACACCTCCAACTACTCCAAGATCCAAATCCGGCTCAAGGCTCTCCGCTTCCCCATCTGCAGGAGAGGGGTCGGCAACAACTTCGGTATCTGGAATAACTCTGGCTATAGCAGAGTGGTGTGTCTCCTTAGGGATGGGGTGGAATCTCACATTGCTTGGGACTCAGAGTCACTTACAGAACACTCCGTGTGAGGTCTCTCTCCTCTAATGCCAAACCCGAGACTCCAATCTCGGTGGCAGGTATAGCATACCTCAAAATATTATGCTGTACTGGAGAGGAATTACCACCTGATTTGAATGAGTATGCTCAGGTTTTCCCTTTACGCTTTACCATGATCTTCCAGTATCTCTCTCCAAAGCAGACTCTGACCTCAGCATCCTGCCTCTATTCAGCAGCCATCTTATCTCCTCTATGCACTTTTGTATCTAATGACCTCAGGTACAGGCCATTGAGATGTCACTGATTATTACTACTGCTCAGGTGTTGGCCCCTGTAATAGACTTTCCTCTTTCAACATACCAAGTATGCTTCAGTTGCAACAGATCCTTAAGAGATCCTAGATTGATCATGACTCTACTTGATCCTTTGCCATCTTTTCTATTGAAACAGTATGACACCCTCTTTCTGCCATACCTTCATAGCCTTATTGACACTTTTCTTGGGTCAATGACATTCCCTACTGCTGGAAAACCACATACTGTATATACATCCTAAGGCAAAAGATCCTAAACTCCCTCAGTCAGTAGATACAAATTATCATCCTACTTTGAAGTTATTTATCTCTAAGCTACAAGAAAGGGTGCTGATCTAGTAGTTCAATTCTTGGAGGACAACTATTTCTTTCACCCCAGCCAATCTTCCACCATGATACAGAAACTGCCTTACTGGCTACTGTGGCTGGTTAGAGCTGATATTTAGTGGCACTGTCCAGTTAGGTGTCACTGTATACTGGCAATTGGGCAGCTCCAATTGATTTAAGCTTAAATCACTTTGAATATTGGTGGAATGCTTTTATAGGAGCTGCATTGTCGACATCTCAGCATCTGTAAAAGTTAATAAGCAGTTAGATAATCCCTCCCTTAGACATTATTTAAATTAAGTAGTTCATTCATAGAGCTTTATAGTTCATTTAGAAGGATTAAGTTATTAAGGTGCAGTAAAAGTTGGACTTTTACACAAATAATTTAAAGCAGAGGTCACTAATCTGTAGTATCTTAGTACATCAGGTTAGTGATTTATGTAGAACATAAATAATACAAAAAACAAAGCAGGGATGACCCAGGAATAAAACTGAGAAAAGTAGAGTTCCAAAGAAATCAAATCTTTCTTACAGTATCCAAAGTTGATAACTCAAATGACCCAACATGGCTGTGTTTCGGTGAACAGTGCTTGCATCAGGGGTCTAGTTTGTCTGACTGGATACCTTAAAGCAGCAATTGATTACAAAGGTAATAATTACATTTGAGAAAGTAATCAAACTACTGATGTTTAAAGTGCATTGTATGTCAATGCAATGCACGTCTCTGCTAAACACTGATTTATGGTAAGGGAATGCCATCTTGCCTTTTTACACTGTATTTATTAATATTATAAACAAGGTGTGACACCATTATTTTTTTTTCAATAGAGGGTGTGATGCCATTGCAATCAATGTTTAATGGTGAGATGCATCAGATTGAAATACAGCACACTTTAAACATTAGATGCTTGATGACTTTTTCATATATTTGTAATCAATTGCTGCTTTACTGTATTCTATCAGATGAATTGGATCCCTGAAGCAGGCATTATCCACAGAAACATGGCCATGCTGGGTCATTTGAGTCATCAGCTTTGGATACTGCAATAAATTATTGCTTTTGTTTGTAATTCCTGTTTTCTCAATTTTATTCCCTGAGTCATCCCTGTAGATCTTTTATGTCTTTTGTTTGCACATAAATAACACAACTTGTGATCAACCTTGCAAGAGCATGAGCCATTAATCCATGGCCTGATTCTTCTGGGAAGGGCTCTTAATGAGGCTGTATCTGAACTGTGGTTACCCCCTTCCTTTGAAGCCCACACTGCTCCCCCCCCCCCCAAATACACACCCTACTAAAGTGTCTCCAAACAAATCCCCACAGATACTCCTGTAGAGCTTTCCTGAAGACCCCAACCTTTTCATAGACCACCCAGGTCTCTCTTTCTCCCAATTTCTGGTGGGCTAAGAGGAGAGCAGGAGCAATCCCTAGCCACTCCTGCTCCTATCAGAGTAGGGTTAAACATACAGTAGTGCTAGTGATATCTAGTAGTAGTCTCATGGTTTTACTATTAGGGTTAAAGTTGCAATAAAAGTTTTCTATAAAGGCACCCTTCTACTATTTCACTGAGACAAGTAGTTTCTAAGGGGCATTAGGGCAATAATGCATGTTATTTGCCCCTTAATGCACATTAAATGGTAACATGCGATAATGCCATTAGTTTAGATTACTATAGGGAACTTAACAATGAGACGCAAAACATAAAAGTGAATGCAGAATATCACTATTATGTAAATTGAACAATGCAATTTGCTTTTTGCCTTTATATGACAGCTTGATCCAGTGGTGGTACCACAAGATGACTAAGGATCAATATCACAATTTTGAATCCATCACCAGTAAGGGCAGGAGCAACTGGGGTTCACCCCTGCCCTGGAATCTCCCAGACCACTAGTGATTGGAAGAGGTAGGGTGGGGGGGGGGGCTCTGGAAGGGTAGGGTTTCTGGGTAACTATATGAGGAAAGAGGTCTCTCTAGAGGTACGTTTGTGGGAGCTCTTTAGCTCAGGGATTCTCAACAGGGGGTGTTTTTAGGGGTGCCATTTAGGGGGTGTTTGCTTGGGGGCAGGGGCCTGTGGAAATGTCTCTTTTAGAGGAGAGGGAACCACAGTTCACTTCTGGCTCTTCAAGATGCTCCCAGGCAAGAAAGATGACATCAGCTTATAGCTGGTACTATTTTTTCTGGAATAACAAAGCTTGCCCTGTTGAGTGTAAGCTGTTTTATTTGAGTTACATAATAATGAAATGTTTTCCATGCATTTGCAAGCTTTGTATCTCATTATTATATTTCCTATGTTACCTAAACTAACATGTGTTACTGTAATATGCACATTATTGCCGTTGAACACATGCTAAGGGACAAACAACATGCATTATTGCCTTAAAGCACCAAGTGACAACCCCCCTCAGTGAAAGAACTGGAGTGTGTGTTTTGAATGCCTTTCTAAAATAAGCATAATAAGGGTACTATTTTAGACATTTCACAGGTGTCCTGTTATAAAATTACACCTTTAAAATTTTTATATGAAATGCAATTATTAAATAGTCTTATAAAACATCAACTCTTAGCCATATATGCAGGAAGAATGTATTCACATCAAAATAATTTTCATCAAGTGGAACACTTTTATAGCAAGAAAAGTACTGAGAACATGCTATACAGCCCTAAGGCCTCTTTTGAGGAAAGGCTGCAAATTGCTGAACTGTGTGATGCTTTCAGCTGTGAACAAAGTACATGACAAGCTATTCAGATAATGAAAGAGAACTGTGCAATGGCAGTGGGAGAATATGTGCTGAGTAGGAAATGCACATCATGCTGAAGGTCAAGAAAGTGAGTTTGGAAATTGATAAATGAATATGAGAATTGAGACAACTTTAAGAGAGATGTGTTTATTTGAGAATGCTATAGTGTATTTTGTATAGAAAAGGGAAAAATGGAATGAATATTGCTAAAAGATTATCCCTGGGCCCTTTAGGATTTGCAATTGGTAAAATTTCCTCTCTCTCTTTTTTTTTTTCTTTCTTAGTAGTTCTCAAATCTAGCTCTCATAATGACTATACTGTGGATGAGATTTGTTTGCAATCACTGCCTAAATTGAATGCAAATATAGCTTATAGATTTTATAAAATAGCGATGTTGCCCCTTGTAACAGGTATTTGTAATAGACAGTAGGATTGATAAGGCACAGAAATGGGTGATTTCATTTGATGGTGATAGGACAGAACTGCTCTCCCACTCTCTGGAGTGGAGGAGTAGCCTGGTGGTTAGTGCAGTGGACTTTGATCCTGGGGAACTGAGTTCAATTTCCACTGCAGCTCCTTGTGACTCTGGGCAAGTCACTTAACCCTCCATTGCCACTGGTACAAAATAAGTACCTGAATATATGTAAACTGCTTTGAATGTAGTTGCAAAAACCTCAGAAAGGCAGTATATCAAGTCTCATTTCCCTTCCCTCCCATAGAACAGAACTTAGCATGACATTTTGTACATGTGTGGCCCTTCCCACATATAATGGTTTTCTAAGCTCCTCAGTTGGTTCCAAGGCTCCTGGGTAGGTGTGAGAGATTATATGCCTTATCAATCCTGCTCTCTACAGAAAACACCTATAACAGATAAACATAATTGCTTAGTCTATGTTCAACAGGGCAGGGGGCAAGTGTAGGCACCAGCCAGGAGCTGCCTGCAGGGTGAGTTAATACTCTGAGAGCCCTCCAAAAATTAATAATCATTCAAGGAGTACTTTACCAAACAATAGTTTAAAAGAGCAGTCCTTCTTTAATAGTACTCCCGTATCCACCAGCCTGGTCTCTTGGTTGAAGTGCAGGGGAGGAAGAGCAGGGACAGTTACTAAAGGAACCCCCCCTGTGGAATTTGCAGGTGGCCTATAATGAGTAAGGGGTCCCACCTCAGGACCTACTGGACATGAGCAGCAGGACATAGAAAATGTAAAAAAGAAGCTGGAATTCTGATGCTTGTGGGGGAACTACAATACATAAATAAAATGGTCCCCTTCAACCCTGTGGATGGGTAGACACATAGGCAAAGTTGAATAGGGTTTACCACACAAATGGAGATGTGGAGGACAGGAGCCAGCTGAAGAGAGATATTTATTTGTATTATTTATTTATTTATTAGGATTTATTTACCGCCTTTTTGAAGGAATTCACTCAAGGCGGTGTACAGTAAGAATATCAAACATGAGCAATAGGCAAGTACAGAAGTAAAAATATTCAACTAACAATACAAAGGATGGCATGGTATACTACTTGCAATGTCAACACAATACATAACAGAACATTATAATTGGTACTGAAGGGTAAGGCAAAGTTTTAACATATGGATGGGTAAGAAAGTAGAAAGAATTAGGTGACTGATTTGAAGAAAGTTGCACATGAGGTCAGACAGATGGTTAAATATTATCTCAGCTAGGGTAGGAATGGATAAACATGTCCTGCTGTAGTATGTGCAGCCCGAGTAAATCCTTGTGTGTGTGAGTGAAATTAACAAGTTAGTTACTTCTTCCATTAAAGGCTTGGTTGAAGAGCCAAGGTTCCACCTGCTTCCTGAAGTAGAGATAGTCTTTTGTTAAGGGGAGCCTTTCAGGCAATGCATTCCAGAGTGTGGGGGCTACTCCAGAGAAGGCTCGCTTGCAGGTATCACATCATTTAATGTCTTTTGGAGAGGGTGTAGTTAGTGAAAGTCCTTGGGAGGACCTTAGTCTCCTTGGCGGCGTGTGGAGGATCATCCTATTCTTCAGATACTCAGGGTCATTTCCTTTCTGGGCCTTGATGATCAGACATAGAGTTTTAAATTTAGCCCTGTATTGTACTGGTAGCCAAGTTTTTGCAAAAATGGTGTGATGTTGTCACGACGCTTGCAACCTTCTATGAGTCTTGCTGCTGCATTCTGAATCAACTGGAGCTGCTGCATGCCCTTTGTATTCAGACATTTGTATAGTGCATTGCAGAAATCCAGTCTTGATGTTACCATGGCATGCACAACTGGGATAAGATTTACCTTCTCAATGTAAGGAGAGAGGTAGCGTAGCTGTCGGAAATAGTAGAAGGTTGCTTGGATTTGGGGAATCAGAGTAAGTGTTGAATCTAACTATATTCCATGGTTCCTGACTTGTGATTTGAGGGGGAGGTCATACTTCCCAAAAGGGATTTTGATGTCAGGTATGTATCCACTTGTGTTAGGGACTCAGAGAAGCTCAGTTTTACTTGGGTTCAGGCAAAGTTTGTTGTGTTTAGCCCATTCTTGAATTGATGTTAGACAGGTAATCAGTTTATTCAAGGCTGTAGGTAAGTCAGGTTCAATGGGTATGAGTAGCTGCACATCATCCGCATAGATGTAGAACTGAGTGTCCATTGACCAAATCAGCTCAGCTAGTCGCTTGAGGTATATATTGAATAGAATAGGTGACAGTATCAATACTTGTGGTACCCTGCAGGTCAGTGTCCATGGTGGTGATGAGTTGCTACTAAACATTATGGATTGTTGCCTGTCTGATACTGTAGATAGGATCTGAACCAGGCAAGTACTGTTCTATTGATACCTGTTTCTGTCAGTTGTGCTAGCAAGATATCATGATCTACAGTATCAAAAGCTGCTGAGAAATCTAGTATTACTAATATTGAGGCAAATCCCTGTCTCGGTTTCTGTGAATATCATCTATCAGGGATACGAGGCCTGTTTCTGTTCCATAACCGGGTCTGAATCCAGATTGGCATGGATAACCAGGTCTGAATCCAGATTGACATGGATCTAGCCAGTTACTCTTTTCTAGCCGTTCATTAAGTTGAACACAGACTGTTTGTTCTAAGAGTTTCCCTAGAAACGGGATGTTGGATACTGGCCTGTAACTTTCAAGTTTGTCCTGGTCATGGTTGTTTTTCTTCAGCAGAGGGTGAACCACTGCCCTTTTTAATGCTGTTGGTAGTTGCCCATTAGAAATAGAGGTGGCACCTCTCACAATTTTTGTGGCACCTTCTGTAAGGCTCATACTTGCCTCCTGCACTATCTTTGATATGAAGTGCAAGGCAAGAGAGAAGCCACCAGATGTAGACCCTGTGAATTTCAGACCTGTGGAGAACATGGTGCACAGATTCATTTCCAGGGCATTCTGCCCCCATTGTTCAGGCAGGCATCCACAAATGGGTGTCTCTATGACATTTGCAGCTGCACATATCAGCACAGTCCAGTTGCATCAGTTTTAAAACAATAAATATATAAATAGCATGAAATTAGTTTGAATCACAGTCCACTGCTGTCTCTTGTGTTCCTGCTGACCAGTGCCTGCGCTTTATCTTGTCCAGCATCCAGGTGCTGCAAAAAGTATGGAGTCCTTTGCTAGCAGATATATAACGCAGACCAGGTCTCAGGTCAGCTCCCTACCAGAAGGGGGTGGGTAGGATCCGAGGTCTCTGCTTATCTGGAATTAGTAGCAAAAGGGATTCCAACTGGCTCGTGGCTTCCAGAGTTCAGCTGCCTGATTCTGCGAAGTCAGAATGGAGATCAAATGAGTTAGTTTCCTAGGCAGATTCCAGGCACACGAGAAGCCACCCTTCCCCTTAGGAACATGAAGGCAATGTTGAGGATCAAAAATGGCATCTAAAACACAGGATTTGGACGTCATTCTTCCAAAAATGTTTTCATGTGTGGGTCGTTATCAAAAGTAAAAACGTCCATCTCCAAAACATCTAAGTGGCCACAGCTGAAACTTCTACAGTGCCCTACAAAAACACAATCTCAGGATTCTCAACTCTCCATATTCCACAATTGCAATGGCACAAAAAAAGAAGACCTTGAGCAGGAAGTACAATTTCAGCAATGGCGAGATTGAGCTCCTTGTCAAAGAAATCAAGGCACACCATGCCAATCTCTTTGCTCCAAAGAGGCAAACAATATGCACTTATACCAAGGGAAAAGAATGGCCCATCATATGCAAGGAGCTTAATGCAGTCTACCATGCAAATAGGGAGGTAGAGTACTGCAAAAGGAAATGGAGGCAGCTGATGAGGTTTGTGAGGCGTAAGGCTGGGTACAGTCACAGTGAATCTCACTCCTATGGAGCGCATGGTGCTTAGGCTCCTTCTATAGGAGGGCATCCATGGCCTAGGAAGCCAGGTCACCTCAGCACAGGCTGGGGAATCAGGTACATTTGGGAAAACAAAGCTGTGCTATTTCACCCTCTCTTCCTCAACAAGGACAGTGTGAGGAGTCTCATTGATAGCACTCTCCTGTATAGTACAGGTTCTCATGTAGGTGGGGGAGGCGGTAAGAAGGCGCTCCAGTATACTTGTGTAAAGTCTGATTATCAGGGTCTTTGTCCCAACAATTCAACAGGGAGTACTGGTTAGTGGGCAGTTCTTGGGTCACTCAGCTTACCGGGTGGAGAGCCCCTGTATTTGTAATGTTTAGGTGCCTTCTTCCGCCTCCCACCTAGTTCCATCACCAACCAGTGTCTATTCTTATGTTCCACTCACTGTGCCCTCCACACCACTTCCACAATCATTCCTTGCAGATGGCTCAATAGAGGCAGAGAAGGCTGATGAGGAGTCACAACGGACTGGAAGGGACGCTACCACCACAGGTAGCAGCTCCTCTGACTGGCCAACAAACTGCTACTGTGGAAATTGCAGCTGGCAGACTAATGGCAGCAGAAGCTACTGCTGCTACATGAGAGGCTCCAAGTTCAACAAGAATGCAGGAAGCTGCTGTGGATTATTTATTTATTTATTACATTTGTACCCCGCGCTTTCCCACACACAGCAGGTTCAATGCGGCTTACATAGTAAATAGTATTACAAAGTATTGTAAGGAGAATATTACAAACTGTAATAAACATAGCAATAGTAAGGTTTTAAGAATAGGTGAATTGAACATAGAAAGGTAAACAAGGCATGATAGGCAAAAGGAAAGAGATTGGGAGAGGTAAGGTGTAGGGAAGATGGAGACGAGAAGGGGATGAGTATAAGGAGTTTGGGAGACATGGTATAATCATCATCTTCAGAGCAGGAGTTGTTTGGGTGGGCTTGTAAGGTTAGGTTGGGTTGTTAGGGTAAGCTTGATTGAAGAGATGTGTCTTCAACATTTTTCTGAAGAGCCAGGAGGCAGCCCAACATATCTGGCAGCAGCTTCTGGGGATGTGATGCAACCTCCAGGATTACACGGCGGCCTTGGGAAGCATACTGCAACTGGAACCTATAATTGGAACCAGTGAGGCCACCAGTCCTACAGCAACACCCTCCATAGCACACACAAGTGGCACCAGTGGCTACACCACCCAGTTAAGCTTCTCAGCATCTACCCTATCTGCAAAGATACAACCACCATCTAAGCATCCAAAGTAGGGACCCTCAGCACCCCAAGCCAATGGGACAACTGTGAGGCCAAGTTCCTCAGGTGCAGCACACACTCGCTTGATGGATGCTGGGCCCACAGCAGTTCAGCCACCTGGAGGCCAGATTTCCAGGATGCAGCAGAGACAGCAGGATGGACTAATGACTGTGCGGACAGTGGGAGCCCCACAGGGGAGGACTCTCTGACACACTTTCTCCTCCTGCAAGGCCCGGGCCAATGCCATCAACTGGGGGCTGGGATGGGAGAGGTAGTTCCGAGAGGGGAAGGAAAAGGGGGAGGGGAGAATTAGGTTGGGCTTGCATTATGTTCTTTTCTCTTTTAATTTGGTGTCCCTTTTCTTTTATTTCACGTTGTTTTAGTTGGATTGCAAACCGCTGTGATCTACCAGTCGAAAATTGCAGTATATCAAATATTTAATAAACATGTTGGGACTCCACACAGCACCCACAGCTCTTCTGGTGGATGTACAATGTGTGAACAGACTGCAGCAGTGTTGGATGGCTACCATGGAACTATGGTTTCTCATTGTTGTACTGGTTTTCCTGGTTGTCAGACACTGACTGTGATATACATATATAGTGCAATGTTTTAAGTGGTTTGGACATTTTTCTGTTTTGCAGTCATGTCCGTCTTCCAACATATACTGTAGTAAATGGATAATGTCCAATTTTATATGGCTTTTGCATGTTCATTCATCAGTTTTGGTAATGCCCTGACTTAACATGTCTTTGCAAAGTAAGCTTAAAACTGGAATCATTTTTGAAAGAGAAAAACATCCAAAAAGTTTCATAAAGCAACATTTGGATGTATCTCTTCTTAAAATGTCCAAATCAGTATTTTAAAATTCCTTAAGGCGGTACATCAAGTATAAATAAACTTGGAAACGTCCAAAGTCTGACTTAGATGTCATATAGAAATTGCCCCTCCATGCCACCCAACCTTAGCAACTTATTATAAAATTATCCTTCATGTGTGTAGATATATCTAGGCTATATCCTATTGAATCGGACCCTAGAATGGGAGAAGTGCTAAGTATTAAAACAGAAATGCTCAGTGAAACGTGACTATAAGACTATTCTGTTTGGAACCATAAGGATAAAATAATATCAGACTAATTCACATTTGAACCAATGTTTGAATTGGCCCTAGGTTTATACATCCATTTTTGTTCATGTGGTGTGACTATGGCAAGGTTGGCAAATTGAGTAGCATGCTTTACGTTAAAAGCAGCTATGTACAGTTGTTACATGATCTGTGGAGTTTGATGGAAAAGAGTGCTGTGACTGTAGTTGTACACCTGTTGTTTTTTTTTTTAAATGAAATAAGACACATAAAATGCCCTAAATGACCAGATGACTACTGGAGGGAATCGAGGATGACCCCCCCTTAGCCCCCTTACTCCCCCAGTGAGAGTGAAGGAAATTATACCTGTAGAAAAAGTAAATTTACATGTTTGATGTGTGCCTATAGGTTGTTGTTTTTTAATATTCTGTGTTTCATATTTGGTTCTTGCAAATTTAAATAAACCTTGAAGCGAACATGCTAATAGCTGAAACACTCCTGTTGAGCATTCCTAAGAATTATGCGTACATTGCATAGCTAACACCATACAATATGCTGGGTTGGAGCTACTTTTGAGCTTTTCTTATACTGTACTTATTTTGAAGTCCTATTCACAATTCCCCTTTTCAGAAAGCCATTGTATACCCATGGTCAGTGACATCAACATTTACAATTGCTCCTGAGTACATATAAGTTTTGTAAAAGTGTTTGTTTTGGGCAGCAGTGTTTAGGAAGTAGAGTAGGTTGCTCCCTTAAGGCCCCTTTTACTAAGACACTTAAGCATCTACGCGCACCCAACGCGCACCAAAATGGACTTACCGCCCGACTACCGCGTGGCTCTTGTGGTAATTTCACTTTTGGCGTGCGTCCGATACATGCTTCTGAAAAGTATTTTTTATTTTCTGGCACGCATAGCGGATGCGCATAGGTCATTGCCGCCCAAATTCTTTACCACTAGGTCTATGGCTGGCAGTAAGGTCTGAGACCCAAAATGGACGCAGGGCAATTTTGATTTTGCCACACATCCATTTTCGGGAGAAAAAAAAAAGAGACCTTTTTTCACAGGTGCGCTGAAAAATAATTCTGCATGCGCCCAAAACCCGCGCCTACACTACCGTAAGCCATTTTTCAGCGCACCTTTGTAAAAGGACCCCTTAATCTCCCAGTGTTTATTACCCCTCCTCCCCAAATTGAATGTGCCAAATTATTGTGGCCTCTATACTTAATTAGGAGCATTAAGACATGCAGGTCTCCAAAATGGCATATCTATATCTATATCTCTCTATCTATATGTACATACATTGGCACATGCACATCTAGTTTCTGAAATACGAGCTTACACATATTAATACTGATAGACATGTATTTTGTCAAGTTGCCTTCACTGATGTTTTAGACATTGGCAGTTATAAAATGGTTGCTCCTGCCACATGTATCTGGTACATGAATGTGCATTCCTGCATGCATTTTAGAAAAAGGTTCTACATCAGCAGATCATTTTATAAACTATTACCAGGATTGCACATGTCTTGACCTGGACATTCTATTTCAATTTCTACATTCTATCTAAAATGGGGCTGCCCATGTTCTAAAGGTGCCTAGATCCAAACAAACACAGGTAAGTTTGTTTAGTTTATTGGTATTTAATATACTGTCTTTCATATGAGCATCAAAGTGATTTACATAAACACTGGAGAAGTAGGAAAAGAAAGGAACTACACTTAAACAATAGAAAGAGAAAACCTATTGGATAGCAGAGAAAAAAAGGGAGGAGAATAAAGGCTGATCTGTGCTATATATGAGAAACCCAACTCCTGGCAAAGGAGGAGCACCTCCTAAAACACAGGGATTTTCCTAGGATAATTATGGCTTCCAACAGAATGGAAAGGACAAAAGGAGGAGTGGGTTTGATAATACATTTACCCATCAATTCTAATTTAATTATAAACAATAATTTTGTTATACAGCCTTTACTAGCAAGTAGACCTAGGTGATTTACAATCTAAATAAAATAAACCAACAATAAAGGAAATACAATGCTTAATAGGAAAGTAACAACAATCGTTCCAACTAAGACGAGGCATATTCTGGGCACAGGTCGAGGAGGGAAATTAGAAGGGAAGGAGAAGAGGGAAGGTATGTACTCAGGGACCCTTTTTCTAAGCCGCCTAAGTGCCTATGCACGCCCCAACACACGGCGATTCTGAGTTACACCCGGCTACTGCGTGACCCGTTCAGTAATTTCATTTTTTACGCTGCCCACTACACACACCGGAAAATATTTTAATTTTTTGGCACGTGGGCAATAATGGTGGTGTATGATTATACAAGTGATTTCTTCAGACTCCTCTTTAGGCTATACAAGGAGGATTGTTCTAATGACACTATTTTAAGTATTACAATTTGATTTAGCTACATATTTGGATAATTTGTCATCCTACTTTCTCCTTTTTTGGATATTTATATATGGAGGTATATTTTACCCTTTCTATTTTGGCTTTATATGCATGTGAGACAGTCCATTTTTGTAAAATAGAATGGACATAGGCGTAGACTGGGGGGGGCGAGGGGGGGCAGTGCCCCCCCAAACGACGCGAGGCGCTGCCGCGCCATTAGTTTAAAAAAAAAAAAAAAGTAAAAAAAAAAAAAAAACACATGCAGGCACGCGCTCCTCTCCGTCCGATTGGCTTCCCTGCCCTCTCTATCTGCGTCCCGCCTTCCTCTGACGTCATTTCCTTTCGGGCGGGACGCAGACAGAGAGGGCAGGGAAGCCAAGCGGACGGAGAGGAGCGTCTCCGTCTACTCCTCTCTCTTCCTCCCTCCCTCCGGCGCAGGCAGCAGTCTTCCAGCGTTCCTGGCAGCGGTAGCGTTGTACACGCTGCCTTTGGCTCTGCCCCGAAGCCTTCTCTTCAAGTTCCTGTTCCCGCATAGGTGGGAACAGGAACTTGAAGAGAAGGCTTCCGGGGCAGACCGAAGGCAGCGTGTATATCGCTACAGCTGCCAGGAACGCTGGAAAAGACTGCTTCCTGCGCCGGAGGGAGGGAGGGAGGAAGAGAGGGGGTAAACGGAGTCACCATCTTGGACCTCGCGCGGGGGGGAGGGGTGGGGAGCAGAGGGAAGGAGCAAGAGATGGATGGGACTGGGAGGGTGGGAAGCAGTGGGAAGGAGCAGGAGATGGATGGGACTGGGAGGGTGGGAAGGAGCAGGAGATGGATGGGACTGGGAGGGTGGGAAGCAGTGGGAAGGAGCAGGAGATGGATGGGACTGGGAGGGTGGGGAGGAGCAGGAGATGGATGGGACTGGGAGGGTGGGAAGCAGTGGGAAGGAGCAGGAGATGGATGGGACTGGGAGGGTGGGAAGCAGTGGGAAGGAGCAGGAGATGGATGGGACTGGGAGGGGTGGGAAGCAGTGGGAAGGAGCAGGAGATGGATGGGACTGGGAGGGGTGGGAAGGAGCAAGAGATGGATGGGACTGGGAGGGGTGGGTGGGGAGCAGAGGGAAGGACCAGGAATTGGATTGGACTGGGAAAGGAGGTGAGCAGAGGGAAGGAGCAGGAGATGGATGGGACTGGGAGGGGTGGGGAGCAGCGGGAAGGAGCAAGAGATGGTTGGGACTGGGAGGGGTGGGGAGCAGAGGGAAGGAGCAAGAGATGGATGGGACTGCGAGGGGTGGGGAGCAGAGGGATGGACCAGGAGATGGATGGGATTTGGAGAGGTCAGGCACAGCAGAGGGAAGGAGCAAGAGATGGATGGGACGGAGGGATGGTGAGCAGAGGGAAGGAACAGAAGATGGATGGGACTGGGAGGGGTGGGGAGCAGAGGGAAGGAGCAAGAGATGGATGGGACTGGGAGGGTGGGGAGCAGAGGGAAGCCTACTGGAAAGAAGACACTGCATAAAACAGAAGACACTGGGATCAAAGCGAATAGAAAAACTACATGATCAGACAACAAAGGTAAATAAAAGTTTATTTTATTCATAATTTATTAATTGAAATGTCAGCTTTTTGAAATGTGCATCTGTGATATTTTGCCTGTAAATTTCATTTCCTTCCTCCATATTAGCATATTCATTTGCATATGTATATATGCAAATGATATGCTAATATGCTCCGCCCATTTTTTGCCCCCCCAAATGAAACAGTCAAACTACGCCTATGAGAATGGAGAAGCAATGTATTTAAAAAACAAAATGAATTCCAGTGAAGTAAACCTGATTGCATTGGAAAACTGAGGGAGAATTTAGCAGACTATGAAGAGCAACAGATTCTCAAATAAACATACAAAAGACTTTAAATAAAAGCTCCAATAGTGTGCAGTTACCTGCATCAGAAGTTCTAAGCCCTTTTTGGTGTGTAAAATTTCAAGGCACTTTGATGGTCTGCAGATGTTATACTGCTTTCAGTGAGTCTCTTTGCCTCAGAAAACAAATATTGATTTTCCAATGTATGTCAAGGATGCTGCTCAACAGGGCTGAAAATCAGTTCTTTAGTAAAAAGCAGAAGCAGTGAAAGGCAGAACAGAATGAGAAAGAAGATGAAAAGGCAATTTAATTCTCCTCACAAAATGGGTTTAAAATATATTGAACCTTGAAATCTTAATCATAGTTGTCAACTTACTAGTAAGGCCCCAAACCACTGAGCTTACAAACAATGGCACTCCAAAAATTTGCATCAGTCTTGGTAAAATTGATTTGCTTAAAAGTCACCTCTAGTTAAACTTTAGATTTTAAAGTTTTATTTTTGGGGGGCGAGGGGGACATTATTCTTTATTAAAATAGTATAATACTGAACCAATTAAATTAATTATTGTACTGTATTTGGTTGAATAAACTAACCTTAGTGTACAAAATGAGATTAACGAGCAAGAAAAATAGATAAGAGAAAGAAAGAAGAATCTTATTATTAAACTTATGGGAAAATATTTCACAAAATTGAATATATTTAAATGTGAATGTCATTGGCAATAAATTATTTTAATCTTATTACTTGTCGATATATAATATTAAGCATGGATACTTATATTAATTAGAAGATGCATTCTGATATGTAGGGAAAATAATTTGGGTTTTTTTTTCTCAGAGGGGGTTGTGTTTGTGCTTGATTTCTTTCTTTTCTCTTTAATTTTTTTTATCATTGGCTAAAATTTCTTATCTTGTAGTAAGGACACCTAGAGGCAGTTTTTTTTTTTTTTTAGAAAGGATGTAGAAATCAGAACTGAGATGTCCAGGTTGGGACATCTGAAGTTCTACTAGTATTTTACAACTGACTTAGAGCCTGCTCTAAATTGCATTGAGAAAAGGATATTGATGTGCCACTTATGTGCAGCAGGAGCATTCATTGTATAACCATATAGGTCTAAAGTATCAATGTGATATGCAATATACATATCTAAAGGGGGAAGTAATTAATGTGGTCTGTTAAGACATGTTATTTTACTGTTAACCCCAGTTATTAGTAATTAGGTCTCATTGTATAAAATGAGACGTGCTAAATTAGCACAAGTTAGTGGTAAAAAAAACACATCTCAACAGTAGCCAAAAATTAATAACCACACCCCTAAGCCCTGGATTCTACATATAGCGCTTTGAGTTACGTGAGCAAATTTGGAACGCACAACTTAATTGAATAATGATCCAATCAGTGCTGATAATTGGGCAATAACAAGCGATTATTGGCACTAATTGGCAATAATTAAAATGTACACATGTATCTTTTTAGGCATATTCTATAAAGTGGTGCACGTAAATTCTAGTGCGTGGATCTGAAAAGGGGGCATGGCCATGGAAGGAGCATGAGCAGGTCAGGGGTGTTCCTACAATATATGTGTGTTGTTATAGAATTAGGGGGATCCACGCTTAATTTACATATGGGGATTTACACTAGGTTTTCATTGGTATAAATAATCACGCCTAAATGGAGTTGCTGTTCCCAGCACTAAGTGCTATTCTATACACCGCACCTAACTGTAAGCATGGTTTATAGAATAGTGCTAAGCGCTATATTTTTTGGTGCTGATGTTTTAGATGCCATTTATAGAATATAGTCCTAAATAGTATATACATATCTTTAAAACAAGAATAGTGCACTGGTGTGTGTGTGTGTATAGATAAGTACATAAGTAATGCCACACTGGGAAAAGACCAAGGGTCCATCGAGCCCAGCATCCTGTCCACGACAGCGGCCAATCCAGGCCAAGGGCACCTGGCAAGCTTCCCAAACGTACAAGCATTCTATACATGTTATTCCTGGAATTGTGGATTTTTCCCAAGTCCATTTAGTAGTGGTTTATGGACTTGTCCATTTACCCACTTCCTGAACTATTACCCACTTCCAGATAGATAGATAGATAGATAGATAGATAGATAGATAGATAGATAGATAGATTCATTTATTAGGATTTTTTTATTACTGCTTTTTTGAAGAAATTCACCCAAGGTGGTGTAAAGCAATGGCAATAAATGTTTACAGCAGTAAAAAAAAATCAAATAACAGTACACACTATGACATAGGGCCCTGTTTACTAAGGTGTGTGTTTTAAACCTGCCTACAATTAGCAAGCAAGCTAACTGTGTAGGCGCCTATAGGGATATTGTGGGCATGTGAACGATTAATGTACGCGCATTAAAAATGTTAACACACCTCTAACACGGCTTAGTAAACAGGGCTCATAGTATGCTACTTTCAATTTCAACACAACACACATTAAAACATCTTAATAGAAAGTACAGAGGGTAAGCAGAGCAGGGGCGTAGCTACGGGTAGGCCTGGGTGGGCCCAGGCCCACCCAATTTAGCCTCAGGCCCACCCGCCCACCCAGAGTCCGAGTCCATCCCCGTCCGTCTGTATCTTCGAATCCTCGCCCGCAGCGATGAACTGGCGGGCGGGGCGCCAGTGCGCCGCTCTCCAGTAGTAAAAGCAGCAAGCCGGCAGGTTTGAGTCCGTCCTTCGCTTCCCCGCCCTCTCTGCGTCCCGCCGCCTGAAAGGAAATGACATCACAGGAAGGCGGGACACAGAGAGGGCGGGGAAGCGAAGGACGGACTCAAACCTGCCGGCTTGCTGCTTTTACTACTGGAGAGTAGTGCCCCGCCCGCCAGTTCGCCGCTGCAACCTCAGGAGTGGAGTGCAAGTGAGCCAGCCTATGAAGTCCACTGTAAGGAAGCCATTTGGTAAATTTCTATTTCCACTCCCCCGCGCAGCTGTCGCGTCGCGGTTCATTGAAAACACAGCAAACAAAATTAACATTGCAGTGAATATGATTCTACATAGAACTTTCTTTACAAAACTTTGTGGTTCCTTATATTTGTTCGTATAATTATTTAGGATAAGATACGTCAAGTGGACCCTGAATTAGTAGTATTCTCTATTGGAGTTTTTAAGCATGTCACCCATTGCAATTTGATAGGTGTAATAAAAGTAATCGGCACCCTTATCCGCATTTAATAGGAGAGTTATTAGGGAGCATGTATAATTACGGGCCGTTCTGTTTAAAATTTGGTGGTTGATGGTAATAGGTTTGAAGCTAGAGTAGGACTTGCAGTAGAGGAATCTCTCTCTGAAATATCAGGCGTGCTGCAGTGTTTTGGGCAGTTTATAATTTCTTTAAGCTTAAGTCTTTGCATCCGATGTACATTCCATTACAGTAGTCAGTGTGGACAGGATACGTGATTGAACCAGGAGCAAAATGTCATGGTGGAGAAGCAGCTTCTGATTCTTCTTAATCTGCACAGTGTTTTGAAAACTTTCAATACTATTTCAGGTATTTGGTCAGATATGAGGTTGTGGTCTATTGTGATTCCTAATACTGTTGTTGTTTTTCCTTAGAGGATAGCTGGTTTGATGGTAGTCTTCAAATCTATGTTAAAAGCCCACCTTTTGATGCTGCTTTTAACTCCTAACCCTTATTCACTTGTTCAGAACCCTTATTTTATCATTCTTACTTTAATATTCCCTTATCTCTTGTTTGTCCTGTTTGTCTGTCCTAATTAAATTGTAAGCTCTGTTGAGCAGTGTCTCTTCATGTTCAAGTGTACAGCGCTGCGTATGTCTAGTAGCGCTTTAGAAATGATAAGTAGTAGTAGCAAGCAAACCTGTGAGCTGCTGCATCCACGTTGTTGTTCTTTGCCAAGAAAAAGATGAGAGATGCTGCGAAGGGGGAGAGGGGAGGGATGGAAAGAAACAGGATGGGTGGGGGAAATTCCGGTCACACTGGATCACAGGAGAGGGGGGCAAGACGAAAGAGAGAAGTGACAGGAAGATGCTGGGAGGGGGTGAAGGGTGGGGAGAAGAGAGGGAGCAGATGCTGGGCTAGAAGGGTGGAGGGAGAGAGACACTGGGAAAGGTGGAACCATGTGGGAGAGGCCAAGGGGGTGGCAAGGAAATAAATGTAAGGAGGATGGTGATTACAGCGGAAAGAAATATGGTAAATATGGGGAATAGATTGAAGATGGAAGGGAATGGGTGGCTGGGGAAGTAGAGAGATGGTGAATAGGAGAACTAGTGTGTAAAAAGGAAATGGAAATCTGACAGGTATCTGAAAAGTAAAACAAAGAAATGGGGTTAGGATAAAATTTGGGTGGACAGAGAAAAGAAAAAAAAACAGAGGAAAGAGCTAAAATGGAAAGGTCAATATGTCAGAGGCAAGTGAAGTGAGGGAATGGAACAAGAGAGGAGAAAAAGACAAATGGACAGCAGCTGCTTGAAGGAGAAATAGCAGAAAGATTGGAAAGTTCAAAAGAGAAACTGGATCAGCATGATGGAAAAAGAAAATGACCAGACAACAAAGGTAGAAAAGGTATTTTATTTTGAATCTTAACTGAAATATGATAGCTTGAGAAGTGTGCATAGCGGATGTCACTTTCCTCATGAGCTAAAGTGTTTCTGTTTCTATTTTGAGTTGGGAGGTGCTGGGGGAGAGGTGGAGAATAGGGGGAGGAAGGGGCGGGGCAGAGAGAAAATTTTGTGCCCACCCACTTCGGGCTCAGGCCCACCCAAAATTGGCTGTCTGGCTACGCCACTGAAGCAGAGGTGGCACATATAGACTGAGGGGATAGAGTAACAAGAGTTCCATCTCCTGAAGCAGTGGGTTCGTGAAACAATTACCCTTGTCGAGGTTCTGGACAGCTGGAATATGTTTATACATCACAGCAATGGAAGAGAGCTCTCTCGTGCACCAGAGTAGCAGTGGTTTTGACGATCAGGATGCCTCTTCAGTCAAGCTAAGTATCTTTGGAGCTGTATTTTGATATAACTTGTGAATTACCAGCAGTATTTATTGGGACTAATGGGGATTTGATGTGGGAATTTGGGGGGTTTTGATGACTAAAACAGACTATGTAGGTTTTGGCTATTTTTCTCCTTTTTTTTGTGAGCAACATGTTCTCCGTTTTTGGGAGGTTTTTTTTGGTTGCTCTCTTTTTTTCTGTTGTTTGATGACTTATTGAGGCCAATAATAATAATATCTAGAATTCCTTTGGGAAAACTGACACATTTGGTCAGACTGATGCTCTCTGAGCATTGAGGCCTTGTTAATTTAAATTTTGAGATTTCTGTAGCCTCCAATAGTGTGCGTTAGCCATTTTAACGGCATGTTTCATGCACGGCTTAGTAAAAAGGGCCCATAATTAAGATTTAGGCGCACAACTCGCTATCCGCCTTATTTTTGAAAGAGAAAGACACCCATATTTTGACCAAAATCAGGAGATGGGTGTCTTTCTCCCATGGGCGCCCAAATCGGTATAATCGAAAGCCGATTTTGGGCGTCTTCAACTGCAATCTGTCGCGGAAATGGCCAAAGTTGACGGGGGAGTGACGGAGGCATGGTGAAGGCAGGACCGGGGTGTGTTTATCGGCTGAGGAGAGTTGGGCGTCCTCGGCCGATAATGGAAAAAAGAAAGGCGTTTTTAGCGCAAATTTGGGTCACTTTTTTGGACCCTTTTTTTTCACGAACAAGTCCCCAAAAAGAGCCCTAAATGACCAGATGACCACCGGAGGGAATCGGGGATGACCACCCCTGACTCCCCCAGTGGTCACTAACCCCCTCCCAACAAAAAAACCCCAACTTTAACAACTCTTTTTTTCCAGCCTGTATGCCAGCCTCAAATGTGATACCCAGCTCCATCACAGCAGTATGCAGGTCCCTGGAGCAGTTTTTAGTGGGTATTGCAGTGGATTTCAGCCAGATGGACCCAGGCCTATCCCCCCCAAACCCACTGTACCCACATGTAGGTGCCCCCCTTCAGCCATAAGTGCTATGGCAATGGTGTAGAGTTGTGGGGAGTGGGTTTTGGGGGGATTTAGGGGGCTCAGCACCCAATTGAAGGGAGCTATGGACTTCAGAGGTAGTTAACTTTAGTTTTTTAATTGTTACAAGTGCCCCCTAGGGTGCCCGGTTGGTGTCCTGGCATGTGAGGGGGACCAGTGCACTACAAATCCTGGCCCCTCCCATGACCCAATGCCTTAGTTTTGGTCGTTTTTGAGCTGGGCGCCTTCGGTTTCCATTCTCGCTGAAAAATGATACCGCCCAGCTCAAATCCGCACAAATCCGATGCATTTGGCTGGCACAAACCGTAGTGTCGGAAAAAAGATGGACGCCCATTTTTTTCCAAAATATGGTTTGCCCACCCCTTCACGTACCCGTTCTCGGAGATAGACACCCATGGAGATGGGCGTTCGCGTTTGATTATGCCCCTCTATGCGTATTCTGTAATGTGGTTCGCCTAAATTCTAAGTTGTATAGTTGAAAAGGGGCATGGCCATGGTTGGGCCTGAGCGTTTCTAAAATCTATGCACATTTTTATAGAATACACCTGCTCTGTATCTAATTTAGGCATCGGAAATTACACTAAGTAAAACACAGTGTAAATGACCACCACTACATATGGTCATGTGGAAAGGTGCTCAGCATTATTCTATATACTGCATGGAAATTTAAGCCTATTCTATAAAATGAAGACGTACTTTATAGAATACGTCCAGGCATATTTTTTTCCATGTAGAATTTTCAGGCACCATTTATAGAATCTAGTACAATATGTGGTATGACAATAAAATCAACATGTAGACAAAGCAAAAAAAATATGCAGTGTGTGAATGAGAGGGGACAAAAATGCACCGTGAGTGTAAAAGTGTAGAAACCTATAAGAACAAAGCCAATCTCAAACTACAGGCATGTAAGGTAGTATGGTATACAAAGATTCAAAACGAGAGATTGCTGATGTGGAAAAGCCTCAGTGAAACCTGTAGTGCAAGTAAAAGGTCTTACTATATGGGCATATGTAAACATGTGTATTGTGGCATTCCTGTAATTTCAATACAATGTTTGTGAAAGCTATCAAGAGCATGCCTAAATTTGGTGCGTATCACCCTTATTCTGTAATTATGTGTGTAAATTCTAGGAATGCTCCCAATCCACCCATAAACATCCCATTTCCACACCCCTTTTTCAGACTCACATGTAAAATGTAGGTGCACATCCAGCACCTAACTTTACCTACATAACTGCTAATTCAATCCAATTAGCATAAATTGCTTATTAGAATGCCAATTAGCAAGGCTAATTGGCTCCTTATTCAATTTAGTTGAGTGTGCAAATTGGGCACATGTCCAAATTTGCATGCACAACTCAAAGCGCCATATATAAAATCTGAGAGATGGTGCCCAAAAATAGGCGCCATTCCAAGATGTGCATCCAGCTTAATGGGCTCACAAGTTAATTAATGCCAATAATTGGGTTCTAGTCAGCATTTATTGGCACCAAGTTGGATTTGCACACATACAGTGGTGGAAATAAGTATTTGATCCCTTGCTGATTTTGTAAGTTTGCCCACTGACAAAGACATGAGCAGCCCATAATTGAAGGGTAGGTTATTGGTAACAGTGAGAGATAGCACATCACAAATTAAATCCGGAAAATCACATTGTGGAAAGTATATGAATTTATTTGCATTCTGCAGAGGGAAATAAGTATTTAATCCCTCTGGCAAACAAGACCTAATACTTGGTGGCAAAACCCTTGTTGGCAAGCACAGCGGTCAGACGTCTTCTGTAGTTGATAATGAGGTTTGCACACATGTCAGGAGGAATTTTGGTCCACTCCTCTTTGCAGATCATCTCTAAATCATTAAGAGTTCTGGGCTGTCGCTTGGCAACTCGCAGCTTCAGCTCCCTCCATAAGTTTTCAATGGGATTAAGGTCTGGTGACTGGCTAGGCCACTCCATGACCCTAATGTGCTTCTTCCTGAGCCACTCCTTTGTTGCCTTGGCTGTATGTTTTGGGTCATTGTCGTGCTGGAAGACCCAGCCACGACCCATTTTTAAGGCCCTGGCGGAGGGAAGGAGGTTGTCACTCAGAATTGTACGGTACATGGCCCCATCCATTCTCCCATTGATGCGGTGAAGTAGTCCTGTGCCCTTAGCAGAGAAACACCCCCAAAACATAACATTTCCACCTCCATGCTTGACAGTGGGGACGGTGTTCTTTGGGTCATAGGCAGCATTTCTCTTCCTCCAAACACGGCGAGTTGAGTTCATGCCAAAGAGCTCAATTTTTGTCTCATCTGACCACAGCACCTTCTCCCAATCACTCTCGGCATCATCCAGGTGTTCACTGGCAAACTTCAGACGGGCCGTCACATGTGCCTTCCGGAGCAGGGGGACCTTGCGGGCACTGCAGGATTGCAATCCGTTATGTCGTAATGTGTTACCAATGGTTTTCGTGGTGACAGTGGTCCCAGCTGCCTTGAGATCATTGACAAGTTCCCCCCTTGTAGTTGTAGGCTGATTTCTAACCTTCCTCATGATCAAGGATACCCCACGAGGTGAGATTTTGCGTGGAGCCCCAGATCTTTGTCGATTGACAGTCATTTTGTACTTCTTCCATTTTCTTACTATGGCACCAACAGTTGTCTCCTTCTCGCCCAGCGTCTTACTGATGGTTTTGTAGCCCATTCCAGCCTTGTGCAGGTGTATGATCTTGTCCCTGACATCCTTAGACAGCTCCTTGCTCTTGGCCATTTTGTAGAGGTTAGAGTCTGACTGATTCACTGAGTCTGTGGACAGGTGTCTTTCATACAGGTGACCATTGCCGACAGCTGTCTGTCATGCAGGTAACGAGTTGATTTGGAGCATCTACCTGGTCTGTAGGGGCCAGATCTCTTACTGGTTGGTGGGGGATCAAATACTTATTTCCCTCTGCAGAATGCAAATAAATTCATATACTTTCCACAATGTGATTTTCCGGATTTAATTTGTGATGTGCTATCTCTCACTGTTACCAATAACCTACCCTTCAATTATGGGCTGCTCATGTCTTTGTCAGTGGGCAAACTTACAAAATCAGCAAGGGATCAAATACTTATTTCCACCACTGTATTTTGCTTTCCACTACGTTATAACAATGTGAACCCAAATCCCATTGTGTACAACTCAAAAGGGGGTGTGGCCATGGGAAGTGCATGGGTGGATCAGGGGCATTCCTAAAATTTGCATGCAGTATTAGTGGCATGGGTGCCCAAATTGGGGGTCACAAATTATACCTGGTTTCAATAGGTATAAGTTTACATACTCAATATTATTCTATAATGGGTGCTCATCTTTGGTGTGCCAATTGTCGAGCACCATTTATTGAATTCAGCCCAGTGGGTCCTAGACCTGTTCCTGGAGGCACCCTAGCCAGTCATGTTTTCAGGATATCTACAATGAATACTCATTAGAGAGATTTACATACACGGCCTCCACTGCATGCAAATCTGTCTCATGAATATTCATTGTGGATATCCTGAAAACCTGAATAGCTGGGGTGCCTTTAGGCAGAGGCATAGGGAGGGGGGGTGGGGCGGTCCGCCCTGGGTGCACGCTGCTGGGGGGTATCGGCTCCGCGCTGGTGCACTGCCCTCTCTGCCCAGGAACAGGTTACTTCCTGTTTCGGGACAGAGAGAGCAGTGAACCAGCGCGGAGCCGACACCCCCCAGCAACGTGCAGTCGGGGTGGATCGGCCCTCCCGCCTGTCCCTCGCCGCAGGTATGCGCTCCAGGGGGGGGAGGTATGCACTCCGGGGGGGGGGGGTGCGCTCCAGCGGGAGGAGGGTGTGCCGTGCGTCCCTATTAAATTTAATTTGCCATGTGGATGCCCAGTCTTCCAATTACCTAAGGTTTTCTTGCAAGTTTTCACAGTCCGCATGTGTTTTAATAACCTTGAATAGTTTTTTGTCATCTGCAAATATAATCCCCTCTCTCATTGTCCTGATTTCCAGATCATTTATAAATATGGTAAATAGCACTGGTTCCAGTGCAGATCTCTGTGGCACTCCATTATTCATCCTCCTCCATTGAGAGAAATGACCATTTAACCTCTGTTGTTGTCCAATAACCAATTCCTAATCCACAACAAAACATTGCCTACAATTACCAAGTCTTGTGAAAAAAAATGTGTTCACCCAATTACCTTTGAAGACTTTCAGTATTTATTTGGATTTTGCTCACACCTTTTTCAGTAGTAGCTCAAGGTGAGTAACATTCAGGTATGCTGGACAGTTCTCTGTTCCAGGAGGGCTTACAATCTAAATTTGCACCTGAGGCAATGGAGGGTTATGTGACTTGCCTAAGATCACAAGGAGCAGCAGTGGGATTTGAACTGGCCATCTCTGGATTTCAAGACTGTTGCTTTAACCACTAGGCCACTCCTCCACTCCATTATAAAGTAAGGAATGGAAATAACACAACTCTCCCGCTGTACGATTCCCTATTGTGGCTCTGCCACATGAACTTTATCTTACCACAACATCACTTTGTATTTGAGTCAGCAAACGCCTCTCTGGTACTATGTAAGCCACATTGAGCCTACAAATAGGTGGGAAAATGTGAGATACAAATGTAACAAATAAATACATAAATAAATAAACAAATAAATGTCCCAGTGATCAATTGTGTGAGAAATTGACCCTTCACCCACTGAACACCAATTGTCAAGCTTTTTATGATCATTGACTTTGGGTCTTCCAGCCAATGTTGGTGCTACCTTGCACCCTCACTGTGCCTTAGGTTCTTCCAGACAATATTGATACCACTTTACCCTCTCCTATCAATGTGGGGGTCTTTATACCAATGTTGATACCATTTTATCCTTCTCTCAGTGTTTTAGGCATCTTCAAGCCACTGTCTTTTTATTTATTGATTTCCCATTTTACAAATCTATTGTCACACAAGCTGTGTGAGATAGTACATGTGAACCATTAGGCAGTATTCCAATCTTACTTTCAAAATAGATGTACTGAGTACTATCATGTTATCTTTATGGCAATGTGACAGAAAATAGGGTCTTGCTGTCAGTCTCCTGGACCAATCTGTCAATGGAGACAATCGGGGATACTCATTCATACACTTCAAACAGGCCCAATTTCCCAGAAAAAGTTTACTCAGACTTAACCCTCTTGGTGCTTCTTTGCCATGCGCCCAGGTGTATTAGGGCCTTGAAATCTATTTAGGCTTTGTGTTGGTCCTCTTCTTGTGTTTTTGATCTTTCCAGCCTATCATGCTGCCATGTGAGCCCTCTTCTTAAATTTTAGTGCCTTCAATTCTATCTTGGAATTGTATTATTCTTTTTCCGATGTGTTTGGTTGCTGCTGCGTTGGCCCTCTCGCAATAATTTCAGGAATTTCCAGCCTATTTAGGTGTTGTGTTATTCAATTTTTGGTGTATTAGGGATTTCCAGCTGATAGTGCAGTATTGGTACTCTTCTGGTAATTTTGTGCCTTTTATCTAATCTTATTGTTGTGTTGCCCCTCTTCAGATAGGTGCCTTTTCACCCCTCTTATAATACTTTGGAGACTTCATTCTACTGATTGTGCCTCTTTGCTCTTCTGATGGTGTCATGGAATCTTTATGCCTCTGTCAGTACCCTTTGCCCATCTTTTGGTGCTGTGAGGTCTTCTTGCTGCTTTTGATGTCATGTAGTGAAATAGTTTCTGTAAAAGGTATCAGTCAGTAAGTTTTAAGCAAATTTCATTGAAAATGGACAGAAAACACCACTGTTACAGAAAATTGATTATCCTATTGGCTTTAATAGAAACAAATGAAAGAACAGCGGCAAGTGATGTGGCACCTGAAAACAAGCCAGTTGTTTACTTGAACTGAATACAAACTGTGCTTTCCTGTGCATAGCCTGAATGGATAATGCAATAGCTAGTTTTATCATTTTTAGAGAGATTGTGGGTCCTAGTTGCACCAGATACTTCAGTAGTATATTTACAGGGGTATAATTTGAAGGAGGCAGTCCTTCAGGTGATGTATTACATTAATAAGGAATTATTACATATATTTGATGAAGCTTTTGCCAGAATTGAAGATAACGTGGTTGGACATTGTTCCAAGGCCTAAGCTAATGGAGTAGCCATTGTGAACTCATGGTATGTAGTAGATGAACAATTATATAGGTGGTAAGGAAAGGGCACAGCATTACTGGGTACAGGATTCCTGCTTGATTTATTTTATAACTATGGTGTCTATCTAATGTTAGAAATGATTTGCTTATTAATATACTGCAGGACATTTTAGAACATATGCCAGATTTATTCTAAATGGGATATGGGATTGTGCTTTATGTGTGTGCATGCAGGTGGGGGGGGGGGGGGGGGGAGACAGGCTTTAAGGTGTCCTTTTCCTGTGCTCGTTCGTGGGATTAACAATTATTTTAAACACTGGAAGGCATATGGGAATTAATGCCGCTTAATACAATCACCATGGTAGTCTAGGAGAACAAGCAAATTGATAGGTGATGGGGGTAACCTCTTATTTTGGGACACGGAAATGGGTAATTCAGTGGGATGAGTGATGTAGAATGTTGCCTGGAGTCTAGATGTGTTGAAGGTGAACCTTACTGGGATGTAGTGGAGGTGCTGCCAAAGTACCAAGCCTGACGTTCTTATGAGGGCTTGGGTAGAGTTGATATAATAAAGCAGTGACCCTTTTGCTAACCAAACTAATTTCTCAGGGGTCCTTTTACAAAGGCACGCTGAAAAGTGGCTTGCAGTAGTGTAGGTGTGGGTTTTGGGTGCGTACAGAATCATTTTTCAGCGCACCTGTAAAAAAAAGGCCTCTTTTTTCTTCCTGAAAATGGACATGCAGCAAAATCAAAATTGCAGCACATCCATTTTGGGTCTCTGATCTTACCACCAGCCATAGACCTAGCGGTAAAGAATATGAGTGGTAAGGACCTACACACGTCAGATGCCACTTGGCATGCGTCTGCTACATGGATCCGAAAATAAAAAATATTTTTCAGACGGGCATAGCAGACATGTGCCAAAAATGAAATTACAAGAGCCACGTGGTAGTCGGGCGGTAAGTCCATTTTGGCATGTGCTGGGTTTGTGTAGATGCCTACGTGGCTTAGTAAAAGGGGCCCTCAGTGATTTATTGGGTAGTTGAGTGTTTAAATGTAAATCTATTTTTCTGTGAGTGGAAGTATGCTTGTGTGTACTTTCAGCCAGATGAAAATCCACAGACAGATTCAGTAATGCTATCCAATTAAACCCTATGTTTATCCACTTAATTCATGAGTAGGCATTTGAAAATATATCCAATAGCTCTATGAGAGATAGTATACTATAGTCAAAAGAAATAAAAACCTGTTGCAAAATAAGGACACTCATCTTGGAATTCCTCAGTCTATACAATCTGAGTTTAAATACAAAGTAATTATAGGCTTCATATATAAGATAATTATTTACTGACTTTAGACATTATATAGATCTGAACAAGACGAGTTATACTTTTTGTCTCTTTCACATTTGTCATTATAAATTAAAATGTAATAAGAGAAGAAAGAAGCTGATGGTGTCTGTGAGATCCTTTTATAAAATGTTGATTTGCTTAATTTATCCCCATTCTTGTCATTTTTCTATTTAACACTAGCACTCATATATGAAATCTCAGTGTAAATAAGAGAATTTTCTTTCTATAATTAGGTCTATAAGACTTATTATCGTACTTGGTAATGAGAAAGTAAATCAAAAGCAAGAGTTTCCAGAGCCTAGCTGTCAAGGTCTAGATCCGTAACACCCCCACAGTGAAATCTGTTACTGTAGTATCCATTCTGGGAATTTCATTAATTTTGTAATGTATGAACTCCAGTCTATTTTCCAAATAAAATTGTAAAAGACTGGTTTTAAACAAAAATATTTTTCTCCCAATGTTAAGATTAGAATTTTTCAAGGGCACAATATAAGCAACCTGCAATCTTTGTTGACCTTCAGATTCTATTCTGATCTATGGGGCTTTAAAACAGTCAATATGTAACCAAAGGGAGATTGCAATCAGTTCATCTATGTGTTCTTGTCATCTGCCAAACAAGTGACTACAAGATAATAAAAGCCAGGAACCATATAAACACCACATCCTTTACTCTTGCCAAGCATTCCAAGCAGGATGCTAGCTTTTAGGTTCATTTCATGCATTTCAAATCAACTGCTGTCCAAAATAAATATATCCTGCAGCATGTATTATCCCATTGAGTTTATAATTCAAGAAAGCTCTTAAATCATTTCATCTTAATCCCTTATCTCTGTCTTCCAAACGACATCATTAGTTGTATAATACTCACTTGCAAGTGTACTAGAATGCAAATTAGTGAAACAAAGGTATGCTAAACATTAGTATAAAAAATCTGAAAAATTACAGTAGATTTGTTAGCACCAACTAAAGTTTTTATACTTAACCTTTAATATTTAAATATTTGGGGTAATTTTCAAAGGGCTTAGCTCGCTATAAATGTATTTCTCCAAGGGCTTCTTTTACAAAGCCATGCTAGCGACTCCTGTGCGGCAAATGAGAGGAAGCTCATTCAGTTCCTGTGGGCTTCCTTTCATGCCGCGCTAGCATGGCTTTGTAACAGAAGCCCCAAATTTTGACCTGTTAGATTTAAATCTATTTCCAGCTGCAATCTAGTGTGTGAGACACCTAGTGGTCATGTGAAAATCTATTTTAAATTATTGTAGAATGATATGGTAAAGCCTTCTAGTAAAGGACATAAAATATGCAGTAAGACATATGGAGGGTAATTTAATAAACCTTTTCTATGCATAAAACACTATTTTGCATGTATAAAACACCTGTTATAAAATTAGGTTATGCCTATAAGTATGTGTGTTACGGATCCGTACATATTTGTAGAGTAAATATGCTGACGGGAAGAGTTTGGATGGTTGCATGGATATAGCCACAATTTATGCACATGTTTTGCACATATGTCTACTCACATGTCTCTGATGGAGAGCCTGGAACCAGTGGCCAGCAGGCAGCACAGGTACGTCTACAGGAGGAGGACACATTGGTGGCTGATGAGGGCTCACAGGAGGGCACCATAGGGGAGGAAGAGCACGCTGAAGACACCGGCCAGGAGCTGCCTGCAGGGGATGAAGAGCATTAGCAATTAGTGGTGGAACCCACCACCCCCTTGTGGCATTTGCAGATGGCCCAAAAGAGGCAGAGTAGGCTGATGAGCCACAGTTGGCCCATAGGGGACCTGACCGCCAAAAAGGCAGCAAGTGCTGTGCCTGACCAACAAACTGCTGGCACAAAATTTACAGCTGGCAGACTATTGGCAGAAGAAAGGAATAACTGCAGTGGGAGGGGTTCCGAGTACAGCAGGAATGTGATCAGCTGCTGTGGAGCATGCAACAGGAGAAACTCTCTGATTACATGGCAGCCTTAACAAGCCTGAGCCTCCAACTGGAAGCAGTGAGGCCAGCAGTCCTGCAACAACACCCTCCATAGCAGCTACAAGTGACACCAGTGGCCACACCACCCGCCAATCTTCACAAAACCTGCCTCAACTGCCAAGCCACAACCACCATCCAAGTACCCAAGGATGAGATCCATATCACCCCAGACCAATGAAGCAACCATAAGGTCAGGTCTCTCAGGGCCAGCAGATGCTCCCTTGCTGGGTGCTGGGCCCAGCAGCAGATCTTTCACCTGGCCAATCAAGTGGCTAGATTTCCAAAGTGCAGCAGGATAGACTGATGGGTGTGGGGAAAGTGGGAGCCCCACGAGGGAGGATTCCTACACAATTTCTGCTCCTGCATTGCCAGCAGCTTAGGGATAGGGTGGGAAAGGTGGATCCCAGAAGGGATGAGGAGGGGAAGGGGAGGATGTTGTAAATTATGAGCCACCTAATTGCCATGCTATGGTGGTGCATGCTGGGGAAAAGGTGTGTGTGTGTGTACAGGGAGAGGGGGTTGTGTGCTGGGCAGGGGTGTGTGTGGTAAGTGAGGCTTTGTATGCAGGGGAAGGGGTTGTGTGCTAGGGGGATGGGTTGTGTGCTGGGGAGGGAGTGTGTAGGCAGAGGGAGGGGATGGGTGAAGGGAGGGGGAGTATGTTTTGTGATGGGGAGAGAGTGGGAGTATGTGCTTCTTGTTGTGCCTCATTTTGGGAGTGGCCTATGGGATTCATGAGCTAGGTTTGCTGAGACTAGCCTCTGTCACCTGTGGGAGGAAGCAGAATCAAAGTCATGGATGTTTATTGGCTGATATGGAGACCATATGGAGATGGGGTAATGGTTACAGGTTGCGAGGGAATCTAGAGGGAGGGAATGTGTTGAAGGTTAGAAGAGAAAGGGGTGGGGTGGGGTTTGGAAATCCCTGTTCTGCTTACCTAGGAGTCAACCACCAGTTATCTCCCCTTGGTCATACCTGCATTAGATTTCTGAACACTGGAGGATATAGGCATAGTAGGTGGAGCCTGGGTAGTAGGCAGTCACATCTGCAATCTCCTCCTGGGCATCACAAATGGCCTGCATGTTCATGGAGTGAAATGATTTTCTATTCCTGTAGGTCACCTCGTGTGCCTGGGGGGGGGGGGGGGGGGGGTCTGATTGCAATGTGTAGTCGTTGACACCTATGACCGAAGGGAAGCAGTCTATGGTGTAGAACTGAACCATGTTGATCTGCAGTGACTGATCTGTAGTGGGTGAGGAAGGCATTAATGACCAGGGCCAAATAGTTGGTGATGGCGAGCTGTGTGCAGCCTGCATTGACTGTTAGCACTGACTGGAAAGTGCCGTTAACCAGAAAGGAGAGAGAGGCAGTGAACTTTAGATGGACTGGCACAGGATTATTCCTGCATGTCCTGAGCTGGAGGAGGGGTTGCAGCTGGTCACAGAGGTGCTATATGTCAGCCTTGTCAAAGTGGAACCTAGTAAAGCATTTATGGTCAGTGATGTCTAGAAAGTAGTTGTGGGGCCTATAGACTCTTTGATTGAGACACCTCCCCTCCAAACTCTCATCCATATGAGCCACAAAAGCAGGCAGTGCATCTATGATTGCCATGCATGTGTCCAACCACCCCAGAAACACCTCTGTGCATACCTCTACCTGTTGCACCTTGTGAGACCCAGCACCAGCACACAGTCATGAGACACAAACCAGCTGCCCAAACCACTCATCCTTCCACTACCACCAAACAATAAAGACAGACACAGTTGTAGCACTAAGCAGTCACCCTCCAAGCACCATCAAACAGTTCTCATACACTCAGCAGCAGCACAAAGCACTCACTCTCCCAGTAACAGCACACAGCCCTCACACAAACAGCAGCAGCAAACAAAGAGAGACAGGAGACAAGCAAATAGGGATATAAAATGGGAGGTGTAGGCATTTGGGGACAGTGAGGGTTTGGTGGGGGAAGGGTATGAGATTCAGAGGAAGAGAGGGTGAGGCTGGGGGACTAGCAGGTATGGGCAAGGAGTTGAGGAGGTAAGACACAGAGGAGGCAAGTCAGGAAATGTAAGGGTCAAAAGGTTCAGACTGGGGTAAACACACAAAGGTATCAAAGCACTCAGCATCCCTCCACTATTTCTCACAAATGAACACTTCCATCTCTCCATTCTCTAACTCAAATTACAAATGGGTCTAAAGAAAGGTTCAGCCTTATGCTAGACTCTTTAAAAGCAGGTCTAATTCTGGGCATTTTTCTTTCTTCTCCCAGAAAGTCTTTTGCCATTCATTATTGGCAATAAACATTCATCACATAACACCCCCCATATGACGCCCATGAAATGCCCCCTCTGAGAGCATCTTCTTTTCAGCAGCTAGCGGACTTGCAGGCTCATTTTCAAAGCACTTAGCCTCCCAAAGTTCCATAGAAACCTATGGAACTTAGCCTCCCAAAGTGCTTTGAAAATATGCCGTCACTTTTTTTGTGTAGGTTTGATTATAAACTTTAGATATTTTTCCGCAAGAAATATGTTTATCTGCCTGTTATGTCATTTTTTGGATGTATTTGTTTTTTGAAAATGAGCCCCTTTATATACTTATTTACAGTTTTGTTCAAATAAGTTGAAATAAAAGCTAAAAAAAAGATCATATGGGGGTCTTTTACTAAATATTAGCTTGAGTTATCTGCAGCAGGGCCCATAGGAATAAAATGGACACTGCTACAGATAACTCAAGCTAACTTTTTGTAAAAGACCCCCTTAATGCACTATTTTTGATTTTTATTGATCTCCAGTGATTTTCTGACAATTTCTAGCTCTCTACTACTGATACAAGCTTTGAAATACACATATGGAGGAGCATTTTCAAAAGGACGTCTAAATCAGAATAGGGGCATTCATGTCAGAATGTCCCAAATGGACGTCCATCTCACATATATTTTTGAACAGGAAATAGGTCAAGATTTCCTGTTTGAAAATATGTGAGATGGACATCTGTGTGCTGGAGACATCTAGCAAAAACAGCCATTTTAAAAACTGGAATGTCCAAATTATGAATGGGAGAAAACAAGGGAGATGGACCTCTGTATGACAGCATTCTTAAAAGATGGCCACATAGACACCCATGCAGAGCAAAGGAGTAGCCTACTGGTTAGTGCAGTGAAATGTTATCCAAGGGACACAGATTAATTTGTAATTTTGAGCCTCCATGAACTGAAAAGTACCTACTGTACTCAAATGTACACCACTTCAAAAGGCTTCAGCCTTGAAGGTGGTTTATATATTAAAGTACAGTAGGTATTTTTCTGTTCCTTAAGGGCACACAAGTTACAAAACAAAGAGTTCAAGTAGAATTTGAACCTGGGTCCTTTGGCTTACAGTCCACTGCACCAACCACTAGAATAATCTTCAGATCTGTGTATTTTCTCTTCGGAATGCCCCTAATACCTGAAGCCGTCACACTCACACAGGTTGGTATTCCTTTCCAGTTTCACTTTTAGTGGAGAGGGAGGGGAACAGCAACCATTGGGGGATTAAGGGGATGTCATGACTTAATCCCCCCCCCCAGTGGCGAGCTGTCCAATCAGAGGACCTTTTTGTACCCTTGATGTGATTGAAACTGGTCTAACTAAGGACATCCTTCTTTTTTAGATTTTGCCATTTCCTTCTCTCACTGTTGGATGTCCTGATTTTGGGCCCTCCTTAATCCCACTCAAAATACACACATAACACTCCCCCTTGCTATTTAGATGTACGGCAGGGTGAGATGTTCACAGAGGTTAAAATAGTAATAGAGTTATGCATTGCCTCTATAGCATCCCTGAATGATTACAATGTGATCGTCTGTGGTTTCTTCAGAGGAGAAACAACTACCTTAGGTCTGTGAAAGTCCACTACTGCTGGAATTGGTGTCTCAAAGGCCTTCTCTCCAACTACAAGTTTTCCAATTAGAGTCGCCCCAATCTGCGAGGAGCTCCTCTCTGCAGTTGGTGCACCATTCTGTGGCTCTTCTGACCGCTGTGCCCTGCTGGATGATGTCATTGCAGGAGGAGGAGGAGGGGGAAACCACGGCTTAGGTCTCAGTATAGTATCAAGCATTCCAGGAAATGCTGCTTCTAGCATTTCAGCGGAACTGGTCCATGGTAAAGCCGACTTAGAGGTAAGGAGCTCCAGAATGGTGGACTGGTGATAAGGGAAAGTTGCCTGGGCCTCAGAGGGGAACTCCCTGGTCTTCCCCTTATGCTTTTTCCTCATGCCTGGGGAGTTCAACAGAGTTTTCTCTACCACGTTCTTTCATCAAGTTGCCATAGTTGTTAAACAGAGGATGGGAAGAAACAATGTGGGGATTGTATTTTTATTTTCCAGCATTTGCCTCTCTCTGTTTCTGATTATAAATGTGATTAGGAGGGGAGAATTATCCTGGTGTTGGGCGAGCTTTATGGGAAGCAGGTCATTGTAGCAAATTGGTGCAGCCTCAGTGATCACCAGAATGATTTTTTTTTTTTTTTTTTTTTTGGGGGGGGGGGGGTATAAAAAGATGAGGAGGCCCAGGGACACCTCTTGGTGGGTGGGGATTTTAACTTTGTATTTCATTCTTGATAAAAAGACAACCCATCAGGGCTCGAGTTCGAGGAAAGGCGCCTAAGGTATATACCCAACTGATCCAGGATAAGTTAATAGATGTTTGGCATGCCAAGCATCCTAGGGGGAAACAGTTTACCTATTACTCATTGTGCATGATAGCTATACCCGGCTAGATGTTGAATTGGCAGATCATCATTGGTTAGAACAAATGGTGGATGTCCCTGTTGAGGCTCCTACTTGGTCAGACCATTCACCAGTGTGGTGTGCTTTTGAACTGTGTGCCAGACCTAAGGGTTGAACCTGCTGGTGTCTTAATGAGATCCTACTTCAGAATCCCCGTATCAAAGCTGAACTTCTCTGGGATATGTAAAATTACATTGCCGATAATGGAAAGGTATCTGATCCTATATTGTGGGAAGTGTTGAAAGCTGTCTTGAAGGGGACCTTCATTAAATTGGGCTCTCGAGTTAAAAGGGAGCAGGTAGAATAAGAAAATGGGTTACACATGCAGAACTCGGATCTTCAGTGTCAATTGAAAAATGGGGGGGGGGGCACAGCAAGATTGAAGGCTGTTGAGTAAACTGAAGCAGAACCATCAAATAGTGCACCTGGCTAATATTGACTATAAGTTGAGGCAAACCCTGCAGATGCTTTTTAGTATGGAGGTAAGTTGGGTAGTTTTCTAGCTAGAAGGCTTAAGAAACGGGAGGCACAGACCCAGATAGCTTAGATTACAGATGACAAGAACAATCTCCTTTATAAGCAAGAGCTTATTCATGCCACATTTTTGCACTTTTACTCTAAATTGTATGCTACTGATTACCCCATAGTGGATCAGGACATTAGGGCTTATCTTGAGAAGTTGAATTTACCTTGCTTCTCTGATGTGGCAATTAGCTCTTTGGAGGCTGACATCACTGCTTGGGAGGTGGAATTAACTATTAAGGGTCTTCCTAGTGGGAAATCCCCAGGGATAGATGGGCTTACTAATTATTTTTATAAAGCTTGTATTACTCAGGTGGCTCACATTGAGAGTGGGAGATGCACTCCCTCCCCAGGTGAATATACCTGGGATAACTGCAAGCTGGGCAGGGATAGTATAGTTTGTGTGTCTTATAGGCCCATTTCGTTGATTATTGTCAACCTAAAAATTTTAGCTAAGCTTTTAGCAAATAGGATGGCTCCATAGTTACCCACGGTGATACAGCCTGATCAGGTGGGCTTTGTACTCAGCTGGCAAACATTTGATAATATCAAACATATTTGTCATATAAATTGGGTGGTGTGCCAGCAGGGGCACCCTGCAATTTTGATGTTAGTGGATGCATAGAAGGTGTTTGACTGTGTGTATTTGCCCTTTGGCCATTTATGTTTGCTGTCTTGCAGAAATTCATCAATGGATAGGGTGTTTACACATGGTTGAATCCCGTGTACACTAATCCTATGGCTTGTATTAAAATTAATGGCAGCTACACCTCTAGTTTTACAATGAGGAGAGGTATTAGGCAGGGATGGCCCCTCTATCCATTACTATTCACTTTGGTGATGGAGCCATTTGCTCACAAGACAGGGATGATCCTACTATTAAGGGAGTTCAGTTGGGCCCAGATATGCACAAAATGTATTTGCGAATGACATGATCCCCTCTCTGACTCAACCTTGTGTTTCTGTTCTCAACTTTTACGACAGATGAAGGAGTATGGTTGGGTTTTAAGGTGAATATTGATAAAACTGAGGCCTTGAACATCTCTGTGGGTTTTCTGGAACTAGAGCAAATTTAGGCTAATTTCCCCATTAAATGGATTACTTCCCATCTTAAGTACTTGGGAGTTTGGGTTACCCCACAATTGGAAGATCTGTTTTAGGCTAATTTTACACCACTTATAAAACAGATCCAGATAGATCTTAGAGATTGGAACAGGGGGCCTTACTCCTGGGAGGGTAGGATAGCTATACTGAAGATGAATGTTCTTCCTCACCTATTATCTTTTTCAGGCTCTCCCCATTCCCTTATCTTTCAAGTTTCTCAGTACTTGGCAAAGTTTGCTCTCTCAATTTATTTGGATAGGGTGTAGGCCCTGAGTCTTTAGGGCAGTGATATGTACTCATAAAGAGCATGGTGGGATGAGGGCCCTGTTGTCAAGTCCTATTACTTGGTGGTTAAGATTAAGCTTCTATGGGACTGGAAAGGTGGAGGGGCTATGAAACCCTTGGTGAAAACAGAGCAATTTTATTTAAATCCTATACCATGTGTGTGTGGGATGGGGGTCCTTGAGGGGTCTTGGGCAGTTTACTGGGATTACTAACCCTATTCTTGGACATGTCTTAAAAATGTGGAGGCTTGTGACCCAGAGTGCGTTGGGACCTGACTCCTCTATCTTTGCTCCTGGGAGGAGATGTGCCCCAGCTGGAAGTGGCTCTGGCTCCTTGGGTTGTCAGGGGGCTGTCTCTGCCTATGCAGTTGTTTGCTCATGGCCATCTTAAATCTTTTATGGAAATGATAAAAGCAGATCAATAATAGATATGCATAAGCTTTAGCAATCTCCTTGCATCGCCTGACACGGCCACAGTTTGTAGATCGATTGCCTTTCTGCTTTTTGGGAAAATCTTAAATCTTTTGACTTATTATGTATTGAGTTTTACTTGAGTAAGGCTGATTATTATTTGTACTTGTGTATCAGATGTCTGTCTTCTGATTTATATAAAGCTGTGATTTCTCATAAACAACATCCTTTGGAGGAGCTGTGGGTGCAGCCTACATTGTCCAGAGTGAGAAAGCAACAAGGCAAGTGGTCCACTAAATTCAACATGATGGAAAGAAACAAAGGGCAAACCTTATAAAAAGCAAGCAGTTTTTTTTATTTATATTCCAAAGCTCCCAAACATCTGGGCCTGATATGGCCATGTTTTGCCTTGAAAAAGGCTATGTCAGGGCAGAGTTACCAGCTGGTGGAAAAATACAGACTTCACCATGTCTGGTCAAATAAACAAAAACATTAGAAACAATGTTCCTTTTTCTGGGTGCATTTGGAGGAGCTGTGAGTGCAACCTACATTGTCTAGAGGACTGATCTCTGCACTGTATGAACTCCACTGAGATTATGAATTTAAATTACTACCATATATGACAGCTTGGGCGTCGGAGCTGTCTCTTACTTCCACTGATCAAAAGTGGGAAGAAATAGTGCAGACAACACACTCCTTTTCAGCGTCCGCTCACCTGAAAAAGAATACTTTGAAACTTTTGTTGCGGTGGTATGTCACACATTTACAGCTTCCTTGTTGAGGATTGATAGCCACCCTGACCTGCTGGAGGAATTGTGACCTACCCGGCTCCTTGATGCACATGTGATGGGACTGTCCAGTTGCAACATTCTGTATAACATTCAGTGGGAATTGGGCACGTGATTCCCTCTCATCAAGGAGTTGTGTTTATTAAACAGCTATGCTCCTGGATTTGATTTATCTGTCTGTAGGATTTAGAAAAGTGGTATTTACGCTGCTTGATCTGGTATTGTGGCTGACTGGAAGTCCTGTGGCTCTTTGTCTGTGGGGCGTTGGTGCCTGCGATTATAGTTTATGATTCTTACTAGCCGTTAAGCCCGTAACAACGGGCTAATTTTTTGTTTTCCTATGGCCTCCCCCCATCCACCAACCCTGCTCTCTCCCCTGCCCTCCCCCCAGCGTCTGCTTACCTCAGTTCCGCCCCCTCCTTCCCTCCCTCCTACTCTCATTTCCATGCCCATGTCCAAGCCCTCCTCCCTATTGGACTGTACTGCTGGTGGAGGCGGGGCTTGG
This sequence comes from Microcaecilia unicolor, assembly GCF_901765095.1. Classification (NCBI taxonomy): domain Eukaryota; kingdom Metazoa; phylum Chordata; class Amphibia; order Gymnophiona; family Siphonopidae; genus Microcaecilia; species Microcaecilia unicolor. The sequence goes on along the minus strand of NC_044039.1, from coordinate 155,953,160 downwards.
ACTTCTACACTCTCAGCATTCCGACTCTACTGCGCATTTGCAGGTGAGTCGGTCACTTGCCGTTTATATGTTTGATGGTACATATGACAGCTCTTAAGCTTGGCCATATGTGGGCACTTTTGCACCATTATTTAGATTCTCCATCTTTTGGTCCTCTGGTATAAGGGATTGAGGGGGGGGGGGAGGATGGTGGTACAGTGTTTGTTTGTTTTTTTTGTTACATTTGTACCCCGCGCTTTCCCACTCATGGCAGGCTCAATGCGGCTTACATGGGGCAATGGAGGGTTAAGTGACTTGCCCAGAGTCACAAGGAGCTGCCTGTGCCTGAAGTGGGAATCAAATTTAGTTCCTCAGTTCCCCAGGACCAAAGTCCACCACCCTAACCACTAGGCCTCTAGGCCACTCCTCCAATCCATATGACAGCTCTTAAGCTTGGCCATATATGGGCACTTTTGCACCATTATTTAGATTCTCTATTTTGGTCCTCTGGTATAAGGGATGGAGGGGGGGCGGGGAAGATGGTGGTACACTGTTGTTCTGGTTGTTGCTATTTTGTTGTATGGTTGTGATTCTTTTTTCAATAAAAATTAAGGGACAATAAAAGAGACTTAAGCAAGGCTGAATTTGAATTTTGGGCTGGTTTCTGCACCAAAACCAAACCCAAAATTTGGTTAGCCTCTACTGGGTGGAAAAAATAAACTTTCTGGGGATCCATTTTCTCATTTGATAGTCATTCCATTGCTAACATATTTTATAACCGAATTAACTTTTCAAGGTGCTAGTATGCCTTCAACTAAAATATATAAAAACTGTGATAAAAAAAAGCCTAAGAAATAGAGTGAGAAACTGTCAAAAAGGAATGGAGAAAATGAAGAGCAACAAGTCAGATGAATCCTGGTAACAGGTAGGGGTAAATAATTTTACAGTAGTAGAAAAATTCAAAAAGTGTAAAAGAGGGAAACAGCACAGATATTAGAATAGGGTAGACTATGAATGAGGTCTGTGGAAGCAGGACTGGCGTATTCATGAACAAAATAGTTCAAATAGAAAGTGAGAGATGAGGACTGACAAACATAAGAAACTTGAAATGGAAACTATTTGCACAGGAGTCTGACAAATTCAGCAGAGCAGGTGCATGCTTTTTAAATAGAATCAAATCACTCTTTAGTTCAAATTATAAACATCAGAGGGAATACAAACCGATTTGCTAGAAATATTAATTTCTTCAACTTAAATGACACACCACAATCATTATGAATTCATTTAATAATGGATGGGGATCTAAACAAGAGTTTAAGAACAGTCTAATTAAACTTGGAGCATAATAAGGCTTTGCAGAGCCTTAAAGGTAAGAGTAAATGGAAGGAGGACAACCTTTGACAAGAACAGTTATATAACTGCTAACATAAGAAGACAAAAAATAGTAGATGTCAGTCAAATGTAATAGAAAGGTTTCATGTTACAGATGAAGCAAAAATGTTTAAAAAATGGGGAAAAATGCTAGGTATGGAGAGTGTGGGAAGAACATGCCAATGATTTATAGTTTTATGCATATCAATCTTCAACAGAAGTTCATTCAGCTAAGTATATTTGTAAGGCAGACCGCAATATACCAAACAATAGATTCTGCAAAAGGAAAACAGAGATGTGGCCTTTAGAAGTCATTTTGTTTCTTCTATGTCTATTTCACATTTGTCTCGGTTGCTTGTATAAACATCAAACAGTAGAGGTCTAAGGAGGGAATAATACTTTTCCTGTCAAGTCTTCCTGGGTATCTTCACATGTGATCTTCATCTTGTTGTATCACATCCATAACCAATTTCAGCTAGATAACCACTATCACTGAAATATGAAAGGATGGAAAAATACAAATTATATATCATCCAGGATTTAAAAAATAAATGTCCATTCTTGGTCTCAGCACTAGCGATAATAATGGTGGTTAGGATAGTGCAAATCTTCAGGTGAATACAACATCCTTGACAACCCCCAACCCATCCGATTCCTCCCAACATATCCTGACACCTCCGATCCACTCCACACTTTATATGGAAGGATGCTGCCTAATGATAGTATAATGAGACTACTGCTATGAATTATTGGTGCCAGTTTAGATCCTAGTATAGTCCTGGGCAGAAGCAGAGTGGCATCGCTCCTACCTGGGACCACTGGACCACCACTGGCAACTCCAGGTAGGTTCAAGGAGGGGTTGGGAGATGGAGGATGAGATATTTGAAAGGAAAGGGGTTTGCATAGGAAGGTCAAGAGCTGGTGTTTGTGACAAGGTGGGGAGTACAGAATTAGGGGTGTGAAGGATCTGACATTTATTTATTTTGTTCCAATTTGCTACAACGTCTTTAACTGGCCAAGCAGGACAAAGCGGTGTAAAATCTAATATTTATCAGCAAGAAAGAACTACAACAGTCAAAAGGAAAAGTATCATCCATAATAGCATACCCACAAAAGAGAAATCTTAACACACAAACAGAGTGGGAACAAGTGAACAGCACACCCGAGCATCAAACCAACTCAGCTTGGATATGTCTGCTGAAACAACCATGTCTCAATTTTGGCTTTAAAACATTTAATGGAATGTTCCCCTCGAATTGTCAGGGGTAATGAGTTCCAAAGCATAGGAGCTTCAAAAAAGAAAGCACAGTGTTGTGTGGACTTGTAATGAGCCACACAAGGGCTGGACAGTACCAAGCAATGATCATTATTGAATCAAAGTATATGTAGGGGAGTATATGGTATTATCAGTGATTGTAAATAGGGAGGGGTCCCTCAACAGTAGATTTTGAAAGTTAAAAGCAACATTTTAAACTTGATCCTATAATCAACTGGTAACTAATGGTGTTTTTTAAGCAAAGATGTCACCTGAGTAGCACAACCAGAACAGCAAAGAAGATGGATGCCACAGTTTTGTAAAGTTTGTAATTTCCTTAAAAGAGAGTGTGAAATACTGGCATAAGCAATATTGCAGTAGTCAAGTCTGAAAAACCTGTGGCTCAAACATAGGCTTCAGGAGCGGCCTAGTGGTTAGGGTGGTAGACTTTGGTCCTGGGGAACTGAGGAATTGAGTTTGATTCCCACTTCAGGCACAGGCAGCTCCTTGTGACTCTGGGCAAGGCACTTAACCCTCCATTGCCCCAGGTACAAATAAGTACCTGTATACAATATGTAAGCTACTTTGAGCCTGCCATGAGTGGGAAAGCGCGGGGTACAAATGTAACAAAGGATCTCAATTGGCTATCATCGAACCTTAATTAATTTCTAGTTATTCTTTTACCAGGATACAGCACTTTTTAATTACACAACTCACAGTCTCGATCACTGGTCCAATCCCCCCCACCTCCTTTTCAAGAAAAATTATTTATTTATTGAGTTTATCCATTTATTAAATTGCAAATCACATGCTCTTTCATACAGGCTACAGTCTTGTCTGGATTCAACACCAATTGGTTTCTAGCTATCCACTTGAGGGGATTGGAAATAGGAAGATGATCAGAGGTGCTGGGATGTGTTTCAGGGATGTTGGGATATGTCGAGGAGGACATTAGAGGTGTCAGGGATATTAGGGAAGGGATCAAATGTATCAGAGGGATCAGATGGGGGGGCGGGGGGAGAGCACTGCCACATCACTTATTGTTATAGAAGCTGTACTAATGGACTGCTGGTAGCACATCTGCACTTACCACCTTCTCCTGAGGTAGCGGTAACTGTAGCAGTGTTATTGACAGTCATGACATCTAGCGTATGGTAACAACCCGTAAGTTAGCTGTCACAGTTGACTACTCCTATGCTTGCCCATCTCATGCTCATCTCTCACCCACTCCAAAATTAAGCAGCTAGTGTGGATTTTTTAGTGTGTTGACTGGTGTAATAGCACAGAGGATATTAGCACAAGTCTGTGTTAATATCTACTACACAGTAAAACCCACATAACATTGGAACTCGCATTCACTTCTGTACTCACAAATTAAACCACACAACTACCATCTTTCATGGAAAAAGCTTGGCTGCAGCTTTATTTCAGTACCAACCAATCAAAAAATAATTACAAACTACTAGCTAACAAGCAACCTTCAAATGACTTTACCATCTATGTTGCTAGTTGGTGCTGAACTAGCTGCCCAAATTCCATCAAATATATTTAATCATCATATGTATTCCAGTGTCGACAAGGCCTTACCTCGGCTTGTGGATATCTCCCACACAAGCATCTCAAACCACAAAGAAAATGGTAATTCATATCATAAATGCAAGCTGCTTGTCAATTGTTTGCTGTCTTCTCCCGCCGCTGTGATCCCCTACTCCCAACCCAAAAGAAACAATCCCACCAATAACAACATAGCAGAAAGCAAGGATGTTAAACACATATCCCCAGCAAAATGTTAAAACAAAACTAATAATCCCAAAAAATGGACAGGCCATGTGGGAGCACAATTACTAGATCTAATACCTCCACTTTCCTGTTCCAACCACCCTGGCCCTAGCCATTCTACACATAATATCTCTTAAGCCTCAACATTCAATTTCCTCCTTCTCACCTTCCCAGAATTCCAATCATATCTCAGCTTCCATTAACTCTTTCCTTCTTAGTACTCCTCTCAATACCACTAATTAAATTCCACATTAAGTTCCCCAAACCTCCTCTTAAATGTATTTAATTTAATTCCAATTTAATTTAATTAATTAAATATAATTTTAATTTTATACCCAGCAGCTCCACATACATTAATTAATTAAATTTACTTGGATCTCCCAATCCTGCTATTATAATCTTCCTTCTTACATGAATAAACAGGAATAAACTATAAACTAATTTCTATACCATTAATCCTCACTCCCTCTCCCCACCCCATCCCACATTATAGATTCACTACCCAGATGGCATAGACTTCAGCTAGAGCAATACTGCCCTTGGGTAATTCCTTAGGCTTCCTTTAGCTGTTTAATGCAGCTTAGTAAAAGGGCTCTTTAGTCAAGCTATTTCCACAACTGCTATATAGTTAAGTGGCTAACCTTAGGTAGTGGACTCTAAAAATCAGTTAACCATGTCATCTCGCTGACAACATCCCTACATTTATTAACATTCTGAATTTCTACAGCTAAATTTAACAGTTAATCTGGTGGTAGGGAATTTGAGAAGCAAGATTAATTGGCTAGATCTTAATTTGCTGGTTAACTCTTCTTAAAACAGATTCCGTACCACATAAGGACCTAAGAACAATGTGACTAAGGGGCTCATTTTTGAAAGAGAAAACCATTGAAAAAGTGGCATAAAGCATCATTTGGATGTTTTGCTTGCCAAAATGTACATATGACTAGGGGTCCTTTTACTAAGGCGCGCTCAAAAATGGCCTGCATTGGTGTAGGCACGTTTTTTGGATGCACGATAGTCAATTGCCTGAGCATGTCTGGAAAAAAGGGGATTTTTTAAGGTGCTGGAAAATGGACATATGGCAAAATGAAAATATTAATGCCACCCATTGACATAGTGGTAAGGTCTCACACGTTAACTGGGTGGTAAGTGTGCAGCTCATTACAACTGCTGATTACCGCCTGGTAAGGGCCCCGTGTTAGAAAATAGAAAATATTTTCTACTGCGTGTTTTGGGCATACATCAAAAATGGAATTACCACCTGGGACATGCAGTAGCTGGGCAGTAGTGCCAATTTGACGTGTGTTGGACACACATAGGTGCCTACGTGCTTTTGTAAAAGGGCCCCTAATTTTGAAACCTATTTTGCAGGTGTTTATTTATAAAGTTCATCTGCAGTGTGTCCAAATCACAAAGAGGCATGTTGGGGGTGGGACTAGGGAGTTCCTAACACTTGGGGCCTTGTTTACTAAACCGCGCTGTAGGTGCACTAACCTTTCAGCATGTGCTATTGCTAGAGACACCCATATACTCCTATGGGTGTCTTTAGCATTAGCATGCACTAATTTTTAGCACATGCGAAAAAGTTAGTGCACCTACAGCGTGGCTTAGTAAACAGGGCCCTTGGACATTTTTCTGCCGTAATGGAACAAAACCAAAATGTCCATGTCTACAACTTAAATGTTTTGGTCTAGACCTGTTTCTGTCACAACTAAGACAGAAAAAGGTGCCCTAAATGATGAGATGACCACTGGAGGGGTTCAGGCATGACTCCCCTTACTCCCCCCCAGCGGTTAATGACTTCCTCCCACCCACCAAAGGTGTGAAACAAACAGTACATACTAGCCTCTGTAACAGCCTCAAATGTTATAGCCAGTCCTAATGGAGCAGCAAGCAGGTCCCTGGAGTAGCCTAATGCTCAGTGTAGTGCACTGTAGAGAAGGGAACCCAGGATCATATCCCATTCTAACTGATACACTTGTAGTGGAAAGTGTGAGCCTGCCCCCCCTCCCCTCAAACCCACCATAAACTACTGTACCCACATATAGGTAACACCTGCAGTCAGAAGGGCTATTGTAATGGTGTGCAGTTGGATATAGTAGGTTTTTGGTGGATTCTAGAGGGCTCACCATACAATATAGAGGAGTAAGGGTGAGATATGTACCTGGAAGCTCTGCTGGAATGTCTGTGTGGCCAGTTTACTAAGAATGTTGGCTCCTCCTACATCCAAATGGCTTGATTTTGTGTGTTCTTCACTTGGATTTTTTTTTTTAATGGAACAAAAAGATAAACACACAGAGAACAAAAACATCTTGCAAGTTGCCATTAAAAAAAAGATAGACGTTTTGCTGTTTCAAAAATTGCTATATTTGCCACTTAGATTCTGAACGTTTTGAGCAAAATGTCCAAAGTCAGACATTGACATCATATCAAAAATGCCCCTCCACATATTTCATTCCTCACCTATTTCATTTACATTCTCAAAAAGTGGAATTGAATTACACTTTAATGTACAACAGTTAATATTTAATATTTAGTAAGAGTTAATGTTATCCAGTCTTTAACCTTTATTTTTCTAAGCTAGGTTTCGCTGGAGAATTACCATTGAATGATATAATGTTCTACTTACAGTAAAAAGCAGAGGATTAAAGATTTAGATATACAAATGTCAAAAATCAAGGTCAAAAGATCATCTTCTAACTGGAGCAAAAGGTTATAGCTTTATTCAAAGTAGTGTACATCAGAGGTCAATGAGGCACTCATTGCTTAATTATTAAAAGAGATTTATTAATATATGAAACATTCACAAAGGAAATAAGAGCAAGTACATCTTACTGAAAATTATTCTATATCCAGAAATAAAATGTGCATAGAGGATAGCCAATATCAAGGTATCAATAAAGATGCATTTCCCTTCCAATAAAAAATCTCAGTTGTGAGGCTTCATAGTATTTTGCTAAGGAAGTATGCATTTACAAGGAAACCTGGAGGTTCTTTTACAAAAGTATGCTGAAAAATGGACTGCGGTAGTGTAGACTTGTGTTTTGGGTGTGCACAGAATTATTTTTTAGCGCACCTACAAAAAATGCCTTTTTAAATTTTTGCCGAAAATGGACGTGCGGCAAAATGAAATTTGCTGCGCATCCATTTTGGGTCTGAGACCTTACCGTAAGCCATTGACCTAGTGGTAAGGTCTTACATGATAACTAGGCAGTAATGGTCTACATGCATCAAATTCCACTTGATGTGCGTAGCTGCCGCGCGTCAGAAAATAAAAAATATTTTTCAGATGCGTGTAGCGGACGCACACCAACATTGAAATTACCACAAGGGCCATGAGGTAACCGGGCAGTAACTCTAATTTGACTCTTGTTGGGCGTGCGTAGGCACCTACATGGTTTAGTGAAAGGGCCCCCTAATTTGAAAGGTGGATCCAAAACAAATGTCTTAATTCAAAAAACTGCTTCCTTCTAAACTAAGTCTATTTAGAAACATCTGGGAAGACCTGAACTTTTGCCCCATAAAAGTTAGTGTCTTTGGTATGATAGAAAACTTTCATAATTGCTTCTTTGTCTTAGAGAAATTCAAGCAAAATCAATAATGTGAATCTACCTATTATTATCTTCCGCTGAAAACTATAATATATCCTAGGGGCCTGATATTCAGCCAGCAGCGATCAGCGTTTTGCTGACTGCCACTGGTGTTATCCCTGGAAATTCAGTACAGGACATGTCCAGGCTCCAGCACTGAATTTTCAAGTATTTGGAGCAGGTGAATACAGCTGGTTAAGGGCCCCTTTTACCAAGCTGTGGCAAAAGGGGGTCCATGCTGGAGTTAGCTGGTAAAAGGGAAGTCTCCCTTTTCTACAGGAAATGGCAGGTCAGCAAGTAAAGCACTTGCTGCATGGCCATTTTGGGGGGGGGGAGCAGCCCTTATTGGCACCCATTGAGGTTGGTGGTGGTAAGGGCTCCTGTGTTAACCCAGCAGTAACTGGGCAGCATGCAGCAATGCCCGATTACGACTCTGGCACTACAAAAATGAATAGGGGTAGAAGTACTGACAGGCTGCTGCAGTAGCCCGGCGGTACTGCCGGTATAGCAAGAGGTAAACCCATGTTGGGTTTACCGATGCTTAGTAAAAGGAGCCCTAAGTGGGATATTCAGCACTTAGGGGCCCTTTTACTAAGTGGCAGTAAGCCAAACGCGGGCTTACCCATGCTAATCTGGAGCTATCGCTGGCCCAATGCGGGCACCATTGTTAGTTCCAACCCCAGCGTGTGCCATTTCCCATGTTAGAGATAAGCATCCCATATTTTTAGCACGGCGCTAAGCCAGTGGTAATTGAGCAGCACCGCGTACTGCTGGGTTAGCACGGGAACCCCTACCACCACCTTAAGGGGTGAGGGTAAGTGCTCCCCCCCCCCGCATGGCCACATGATAAGAGCAATCTTACCACATGACCATGGCTATTTTCAGCCTTTTTTATCCACTGTGGTAAAAAGGGCCACAACATGTGGCTAAAATAGTCCCCACCACTAGCGCAGGGCCATTTTTACCGCAGCTAGGTAAAAGGACCCCTTAACTGGCTGTAACAACTGCATAAAGATAGGGCTGACTTTTATGCAGTCCTATTTATGCAGTTATCTTGGCCGGTTAAGTTCTGAATATTGGTACTTAACAGGCTAAGTGCTGACTCTGCACTGGAACGCCCCCAAGATAGCTGGTTTCGCGTTGGGTGCTAACCGAACATTTTCGGTGGCACTGTCCAGTGAAGTGTCACTGAATATGTCTGGTTAGCCCTGAACAAACAATTTAACTTTCCAGAAACCATTTCTGGCTGGTAAAATCACTTTGAATATCAACCCCCCTATATTTCTTTTCTTAAGGAACACCAATAGTACCATCCTATTTTGATGACTAGACTGACTTACTATTAATACATTACCTTAGTGACTTTATACAGAATGTATCCATGCTGTAAGATCATTGAATACTACACCCGCTTTTCAGTTTGGTATAGTAGCACTGTATCTGCTAGATGCGAAAAACAAAATATTTGGCAGCATATTAAATCCCACAAAAAGACCAGGTTCAGTAATTGATATCTTTCAACTCTACTTAAAATATCCCTGCCTAGAGGCACTGTTGCAGCTGCATGCAAGGAATTAAGCACAAGCATCAGGAGCAGCTTCAGAATATTAGCATTTTTTGAGGTGATGGCATAAGGGAGTTATAATCCATCTAAAATACATTAGTGAACCACAAGAAAGCAGATCTTAATCATCCTCATGCCAGTAGCTGAACTTATAGTTTCAAATAACAAGCTATTGTATCTTTAGTTTTTAACCTTATTTTGGTATTTTTTTAAATATCATTACACTTATTGGAAAGTGATTTCGAAAATATGTGTATGCAGGTAATCACAGCTATTTAATGCATACAAATGGATTGTTGAAAATTGCCTTCCCTTGCCTAGCAGTATGGGTGAGAGTAAACATGCCTTGGAGCGGCAGGTACAGTGCTGAACAGAGGTATAGATGGGTATAACCTGCACAGAGTGGCATGTACAGCTCCAGCTACCTTACTGGGCAGACTAGGTGGACCACCATACAGATTCTTATCTGCCTTGTCTTTGAAAATAAGCTTGAAGATCTCAAGTTGACTATTTATTGTCTGATCAAATATATAACTGTTTCCAACAGTGGTCCATCCAGGTCACAAGTACCTGGCAAGATCCCAAAATAAGTACATAGATCACCACTACAGATATCTCTTGAATAACCGCAGACCGTGGCTGAAAGCTCTTGGATCCAGTTACCAGCTGTCCTTTTCAGTCTGGAGTTGCTGGGGAATGAGACTTTTTATTAGGGCTGGACATTCATTTGCAACAATATAGAAAATGTCAACTATATATCCCATGTCATTGCATGTCAATATCATACAAAAATAAGCAGAAAAAAAACCCCATGAAAATGTGTGTTTTATCATTTGCTGATAATAATGTGCACACTTTTGAGAGCGTGCTTATTATGTGCAAAGGGTGCACGCACAAAATATTGCACACGTATGAACCACTGTGCATGAAAGTATAGTGTGTACTCTTTCAGAAAGAGTGTGTCCTCTCTCCACATACTGCGCCCCTTTCAAAAGACTGTGTTCAATGACTTTCCCCATGAAGAAATAATGGTAAACAAAAATGAATAAAACAAACATTCTCAGTAACGACAAAGGAAATGACACAAAATGAACATTTTCTAGCTGCCTATCTCCTACTTTTAGAGGATTTTTCCCCCCTTACCAAGTCTTATACAGAGCCTTGATTTGTCAGGCAGATCCAATCCTGGGTGAAGGAGGACTAACCTGAACTACATCAAAAGACTGGGATATAGTGACTCAACATTCTACTGATAGCTCTACATAGGCTATACATGTCTGCTACCTTTTCTCACTGTATCTACAAGCCCAATACTTTTTTCTGCATATTGCATTTTAAATATCTTTTCCACTGTTTAAACATGACTCAATATGAGTCCACAAAGGCAATGGTCTCCCAGGGGCCCTTTTACTAAGCTGCCTAGGCACTTATGTGCGCCCAACACATACCAAATCAGAGTTACCACTCGGCTACCACGTGGCCCATTCAGTAATTTCATTTTTTAAGCGCACCAGAAAATATATTTTATGTTCTGGTGTGCGGCAAAAATTGGGAGGTAACTCCGACTTGATGCGCATAGGCGATTACCACACAATTAACGCGAGAGACCTTACCGCTAAGTCAATGGTTGGCGATAAGGTCTCAGACCTAAAATGGACACGTGGCAATTTTAATTTTGCCGCATGTCCATTTTCAGCAAACATTTTTTTAAAAAAGGCATTTTTGCAGGCGCGCTGAAAAATGGATCTGCACGCACCCAAAACCCATGGCTACACTACCACAGGCCATTTTTCAGCTCACCTAAGTAAAAGGACCCCCCAATGTTGTCACTGTTTTTAAATAGTATCACAGTTGCTTTTTTTTTCATTTGTTGCTTTGTTCACTGTTTTTTGTTTTCCTGTAATGTATACTGTATGCTCTGTTCTTTATGCAATCTTTCTTTTTAATGCCTCTATTACATATAAGGGCAATTATACAAATTGGCACGTAAAGAAAGGTACCAATTGGGCACATAGGGCTGGACTCAGTAAATGGTGCTCAAAAATCGATGCCAGAAAAAATTGACGTTCACCGTTATTCTATAAAGGTCACTCCAAGCTGAGCATCTTTCATAGAAGAGTGCATAGTGCCAATTCCTGTGACCAAATTTAGGCTCCAGGACTTACGCCTGCTGGAACCTGGTGCAATTCCTGTTGTCCAATTTGGATGCAGATACCCAGTATTCTATAACATTGCACACAACTTTTCAGAATGTCCGAGACCCACTCATGCCCCTACCATGGCCATGTCCCATTTTGAGTTGCATTCTATGGTATTTATATGTTCAATATTATAGAATAGTGCATGGTGAGATGCAGGTACAAATCCAAATTGTGCTAATTAGAATCAATAACTGATTGTTAGAGCCCAATTATTGCCATTAATTGGCTCATTAACCATAAACTTGCTCAGTACATAAGTTCAAGCAGGTTGTACATGTAGGCAGAGAGTGGGATGGTCATGGGTCTATCTCTAAGTTATAGAATTCAGGATGCAATTAGGTGCTAATAGTTACGACTCCAACTATAAAATATTTGTTTGCTAATAACTCCTGTTACAGACAGTCTACAGGGTCTACAAACCCCCCTAAAATTAATAAAGCAATCCAGTCCACCCTGGAGGAGGACAGAGCAAACTCTAATAAGAGTCCCAAAATGCTTCTCATTGGCTTTATGTTATACTCAATAATCCAGAAAAAGGAAAGCATACTCAAAATATTTTGTTGGAGAAAAACTCCCCTAGCGAAAAAAAGAATGCTCTCCCCCTCCCCCCAAACTGGATAACTAGCCAAATCGCAGTCTGTATCAAACATAAGTGCAAACATCTAAATAATTTAAAGATCTTTTCAATCGGTTCCCAAATATTGCAAAAAATGTTGATGTGCATAGACGTGATGTCCAAAAATAATGTTTCACCATACTTAGCTTATGGTTGCAGGAGGAAACAAACCAGTACATCATAAATCTTCACATCATCCCAAAAGGAACCTGACCACGCATGGCGACACAGTCTAAACTGCTCCAAAAGAACACACATCAGCTGCTCCTGCACCCTGACAAGGACCCCTTGTTTCACTGGACTGCTGCTTCAGGAGGTGGAACCAAGTAAAAAGTCTACTCAAAATGGCGACCGGCTAAATCACAGACACCCACAGAGAACAGCTAATCAGCAAGCTCCAGTAAATTAAAGCAACATGCTTCAGTAAAATGCTTGCCACTCCATGGAAAAATGTAGATTCTATTTAAAATATGGTCATACTGTATGGCCTTGGGGCACCTAAATGAAAGTGCCCAGCTATTGCTCTCTTGAATTTGTGCACTCTGGGATATGTTTACTAAGGTGCATTAGTGTTTCTTACGTGCCCTTAAATTTAAGGCACGTTAAACGCTAACACACCTATACATTTCTATGGGCACATTAGCATTTAGCGTGCGTAAACCATTTACGCATGTTAAAAACGCTAATATGCCCATAGTGCACCTTAGTAAGCATAGGCATATAGGATTTCTGTGCACATCATTATAGAATATGATGTGCGCATAAATCCCAATTAAGGCCAATGAACACCAATAATTGGTTGTTAGTAGCCAATTATTTGACCCGATTGGCTCATTAATCAATTAATTTTTATGATTAAATTGTCAATGTTGATTTTCATGCACAAATGTGTTATCATATATAGAATCTGGGGATTAAAGTATAGTAAAACTACTAAATTATATTGATAACTTCCCCCCTTTGTCAAAGAATGTGTGGTGTCTCTGGCTTTCTCTATCTATCTATCTATCTATCTATCTATCTATCTATCTATCTATCTATCTATCTATCTATCTATCTATCTATCTATCTATCTATATTCCTTTCTCATTATTCAGAGAGGGGCCCTTGCTGTGCAACAATCTGGAACTACCACTGGGCTGCCACAGAAGCCCGGCGGTAGTTCCCACCCTCAGCATTTGCCATTTCCAGCACTACAAAAATATTTTCTATATTTATAGCACCAGTGGTTACCCAATGGTAATCAGGCAGTGCTATGTGTTGCCTGATTACTGATGGGTTAGCATGGGAGCCCTTACCACCACCTCAATGGGTGGCAGTATGTGTTCCCCCCTGAAATGGCTACACAATAAGTGGTTCACTTATCGCGTGGCCATTTCTTGTTGAGAAAAAAAGACAGCTTTCTACCCACTCTTGTAAAAGGGGCCTCAGCATCCGTCAAAACATATGCTGACACTAGCACAGTCCCCCTTTTACCGCAGCTTGGTAAAAGGACCCCATAATGATTAAACATGGGTTATTGCTATGGTAGAAGCTGAAAAAGTCAAACTTGTATTGATTAATGCACATGTTCCAAAATATTGTACATATCTTTTCAATAGATTTACATTACAGGTAATTTTCAAGTCCTATTAAGGTTTACATGAGGCTCAATGTATAGCTCTTTGGAAACTTCTGTATCCATAAGATTATCATTATTATTTTTTTTTCTCCTCCTTATTATGGGTTATTTCATTTTGTAAATTCTAAATTGTTTTTTTATTAATATTGTTTCATCTGAAATTGAACCTACTTTAGTTTCTGATAATGCTGTGTTTCTCTTACTTTTTGATATGGGGATATCTAGCATCTTTGTTATGGAGATTCAGCAAATCTTTATTAGGAATTTTTGGAACTAATCTCTAATAAACACCTTTGAATTTTTCCTATTTAATGAACAGAAGGATGTATGATATGAAATTGTATAGGAAGCCTAAAAGGCATTTATCATGGGTGTTATAATAAGTTACTCTGCATGAAAGAAAAAGCAATAACTTAAATTGCTGCAGGCATTAGAGGTTGATATAAATAGGCTGCAGAAATTGCATAGTCAAACCGAAGATGATACAGTTTCAAAACAACTATCCCAGATGAAATTTCAGTATAATTCCACTTTTTAGTTTGCCAGATGTGAAGTAGATCTATTATTATTACAACCAAGGCAAAATATTATATTAGACTAAATGAAGTTATAGAAGGCTAGGAATTTGAGAACAAAATGCCATGGTAACAGAATTTATGCTGACCATAAAGGAGATATACTCTGGCAACACAACAAAGATATGATTCAGAGATGTAAAGAATACTAGTCTGAGTGATATGCCAGGTGAACTTATTAGTCAAACAATGTTAAATGTTCTTTTTAGGGAAACAAACCTCCAGAAAGTAAAGCCTAGCATGTATGAGCATTCAGACATATCAAACTGATTAGTTTAGGGGTCCTTTTACTAAGGAGCGGCAAAAAATGACCTGCGCTGTTGTAGATCCATATATTGGATGCGTGCAGGTCCATTTTTCAGCACACCTGCAAAAAAAGGCCTTTTTTTTGGGGGGGGGGGGGGCGAAAATGGACTTGCGGCAAAATTAAAATTGGCGCATGTCCACTTTGGGCCTGAAACCTTACCACCACCCATTGACCTAGCAGTAAGGTCACACACATTAACTAGGTGGTAATGGTCTACATGTGTTCAATGCCAATTACCGCCCAGTTACCGCCATGCACCAGAATATTTCTGGCGCGCTTAGTGGACGTGCCTAAAAAATAAAATTACCACTATTTTATTTATTTATAACATTTATACCCCACATTTTCCCACCCATTGGCAGGCTCAATGTTGCCAACATCAGTCTGTATAGGCAATCACCAATCCAGAAAACAAACAGACAAAGTATGGTAAGATGAATAGGAAGGAAAGTAATTACAAGGGACGAGGGAAAAGAGGGAAGGGTAATAGAGTCCATGAGGTCCATAAATTAGTCATGTTCTAGGAATTATGGATTTAGGACGGGTCCATTAGGGTAAGCCTTTCCAAATAAGCTGGTCTTAAGAGATTTTCTGAAGCACAGATGATCATGAATAGTCTTCACAGATTTAGGTAATGCATTCCATAGTTGAGTGCTAATAAAAAAAAGGTGGAAGCGTAGGTGGATTTATATTTGAGACCGTTACAGGTAGGATTATGTAGATATAAATATGAATGAGATGATCTGCAAGAATTCCTAGATGGCAGATTGATAAGGGTATCCATGTAAACTGGGGCTTCACCATAAAGAATTTTATGGACCAGGGTGCAAATTTTAAAAGTGATTCATTCCTTTACTGGAAGTCAGTGTAGTTTCACACAGGGGGGTCTAGAACTGTTGAATTTTGATTTTCCTAAATTAATCTGGCTGCTGTATTCTGGGTGGTTTAGAATTTCTTTAGAAGTTGTTCTTTGCATCCTGCGTATATTCCGTTACAGTAGTCTAGGCGGCTTAATACCAGTGATTGAACTAGGTTATGAAATACTGCTCTGGGGAAATAAGGTTTTATCCATTTTAGTTTCCATAGGGAGAAGAATATTTTTTTTGTGGTGGAGTTTGTTTGATCCACGAGTGTTAAGTTACGATCCACAATTACGCTATTTTTAGACTCTCAGAGACCAGAAGGGTAAGATCAGGAGTGATTAAGGTTGAGGGTTTGAACTTATTATACGGAGAAGAGAGGATAAAGCAATGAGTTTTCTCAGTATTAAGTTTTAATTTAAATGAATTTGCCCAAGTGACCATGGTATGTAATCCAAGCATAATATCATTGGAGATTTCAGATAAATCATTTCTAAAAGGAATGTAGATAGTGACGTCATCGACATGAAAGGGTTAAAACCAAGCTTGGACAGGGACTTGGCCAAAGGAATCAGCATTATATTGAAGAATGTAGGGAAAAGAGGCAAGCCTTGAGGGATGCCACATTCAGCTTTTCATGGCGGTGATAAGATTGAGTTGGATTTAACTTGGTAGGTTCTGGAGGTTAAGAAGCCCTTCAACCATCTTAATATACTTCCGCCAGTCCCAAAGTAATGAAGAAGCACTCGACATGTCGAATTGTAGAAGAAGAATACTTTTTCCTAAATCTATTTCTTGTTTGAAGTTGGACAAGAGTGTGATGAGCACAGTTTCAGTGCTATGGAGTGGGTGGAATCCTGACTGTGATTCATGTAGAATGGAGAATTTATCCAGATATTCATTGAGCTGTTTGTTCACCATGCTTTCCATTAATTTTACAAAAAGTGGAATAGAAGCAATTGGACGATAGTTAGCAAGATCATTACTTTTTTTCTTGGAGTCTTTGGGTATTGGGGTAAGCAAGATGTTTCCATGGTTTTCAGGGAAGAAACCATTTTCAAGCATGAAGTTTAGATGTTGTGTAAGGTCAGCAATAAAACAGTTAGGGGCACATTTAAATAAGTGGTTAGGACATATATCCAATTTGCAACAAGTACTGGAAAATCTGTGGATCTTCTGGGCAACAGAATCAATGGTTAGGGGTGACAAGCCTGACAGTGTTCTGTCTGCTGGGGGCTCTCCCTGGTCAGGGTCCAGGCCGCTGATGAAATGATCAATGTCTGAATTGCACTGAGGGAGTGAATTCTGTAGTTTTGTTATTTTTTCCTTGAAGAATTTGGCAAGATTAACAGCAGATGTGATATCAATATTGGTAGAAGTAAGTGTTGTAGTGTCTGTTAATTTATTGACGAAAAAATAGAGTTTCTTCAAGTCTTTGTAGTTTGGACCTATTTTGGTTTTGTAATAGTGTTTTTTGGACTGTCTAATTGCATATTTGTATTTTCTTTGTGATTGTTTCCAGGCATTGAGATTATGTTCATTTTTTTTGTTTCCTCCAAGCCCGCTCAAGTTTCCTGGAAAGGGTTTTGAGTTTCTTAAGGTCATCATTGAACCATGGCATCACACCATGTCTTTTTGATGTTCTTGTTCTAACTGGAGCCAGGGCGTCTAATATGCTTCTGCATCTTTCATCCCAATTTGAGAGGAAGTGTATGGAATCTGTTCGCACAGATCACTCATTTGCGTAAATCGATTGCCAAAATGCCTTAGTGTCAATATGTCCTCTTGTACGTAGGTCGTTTGGTCATTAGTGCGATGTAGACCTTTTTCCCGCCATGAAAGGGTACAGTTTAACTTAAAGTGATCAGACCAAGGAGTTTCTGACCAGTTAATATAAGTTAATTGTAGATTGAGGTCGGTGGCCAATTTATATGAGAGTAGAT
Source organism: Microcaecilia unicolor (assembly GCF_901765095.1). NCBI lineage: Eukaryota > Metazoa > Chordata > Amphibia > Gymnophiona > Siphonopidae > Microcaecilia > Microcaecilia unicolor. Next base: position 155,935,499 of record NC_044039.1, on the reverse strand, counting down.
CAAGTGTGTGACCCTTTGGAATGGGTAGCTTGCTGATTCAAACACGAGAGATCCCAAGAATGAAGAAAGTCCAAACAATCACACGTATTGGGAGATTTTGAATTTTCTAGGTGAAGGTTTATGTCACCTAGAATGAGAACATTGGAACTGGGCATGCATGTGTTAGAGATGAAATCCGTGAAGGATGGCTGGCTATCATTCCAGTTGCCAGGTGGTCTGTAAAACAAGATACAGTTTAGGTGATCATGTAATGATTTATTATGGATTCTGAACGAGGCGATTTCAAGATGGGATTTGATGGATTCTGCGATGGTTTCAATGATGAAACTGGAACGATAAATAAGACCAATTCCTTCCCCTCTTTTTCCTTTCCTTGGCCAGTGGATAAGTTTAAAACCCGGGGGGCATAAGTCTAGTAAGATAGGATCAGTTTGACTATGAATCCAGGATTCAGTGATGAAGATAAGGTCAAGGTTTTCTGATGTAATCCAGTCTGAGATAATGGTAGTTTTATTAACAACAGATCTGGCATTAGTGTAGCCCACTAGGATATTTTGGTAGGAAGCCTCAAGGTTAGATGAGCAATAGATTTTTCTAAGTTGACGCGCATTAGCAGGTAGATAATTGTGGTGACCATTCTTTCAATTTTGTAGATGGATTAGCTGTTCTGGATTTGTAGAGGTAATTGTTGGTAAGGTGGGGACCGGGATGTCTAGGTAACCTATAATGATTTTATATAATGGGAATAACATTGAAGCCTGTGAGTGAGATTGAAGATGGTAGTTGGATAGGAGAAAGGGAGCAAGATGCTAGGAGAAATTTGGTTACATACATAATGGGGAATAGAGTGTGGCAACCAGGTACTGAACAACGCAACAGACCACAATGATCGTGTCCTGAGAGTAGGGTAGAGAGTGATAGGTGAAGCAATGATAGGGAGTATATTATTAGGAGAGCTTTGACAACATTCACACTAGTGTTAATTCAGCAACTGATGTAAAGAACTCAGCCTGATGATAAGAAGTGACAACCTAGGTGTAGCATGGCTGGACAATTGTGGTAGACGCTTTGGTGATAAAAGAGTACTTAAACTCCAGGCAGGTTACTTGTAGATCATTTGTTTTACATCATTGACTATAGGATCTCAGGTCCAGCTGTTTGGTCCGTGTGAAGGATAGATACAGTAGGGCCCTGTTCAAAAGCTTCCTCAATCGGCCCCTCACTTGCTCTCCTCAACGTCTGTTCCGGCCCCCCGATCAGCTGGTGTGGCGCTCTGCTCCTCCCACGCCAGTCAGTTTCGCACGCAATGAGCAGCTGAGTGGGAAGAGGTGCAGGAAGTGATCGGAGCGCAGGCAGCACTCTGCAATTGGAGATCGGCGATGTAGGTGAAGATCACGGCCCGCCAGCACAACTGAGCGGCATTCAATGTAGGTGGAGTTCGGAGGCGTCAACGGACTGGCTAAAATGACACTATTCAATGAACTAGATTCTAGGAAATTTATGGTATGTTTAGCTTGACATAAATTTGACAAGATCAGTTCAGTTGAAGACAGATAGATTTGTATAACTTTCAGAAGTCTGGAACCATTTAATTGAGAATTGCATTACTTGCTACAAACCAGGAGAAAATGTGATGGTCAATGAATAGATTTCCTACTAAAGCAAGGTGTCTATTTATCCAGTACATTATGATCAAACTTGTTACATTTGGAATCAAATTCTGGCTTGGAGCAGATGCCAAAATCAAGTACCTTTTGAAAGGTTTCCAAATATTAGGTAAAGATGATAACTGACCTGCTGAACAGTCTCTTTCAGTACATATCACATTCAAGCTGCTAATCCTACTACTAGCAAGTTTTTACTTCAGAGAAACTAGCCAAGAAGTTGAAGACAAAGGGGTCAATATTCAATGCAATTTAACTAGGCAGGAGAAGCTCCTGCCTGATGAAATCACCTACGCAAAGCTATCTGGGGATATTCAGTGGAGGTTAACAGGATTAGCACCATTGAATATACCTTTTAACCACTTAAGCTGAAACTGGCCCTTAACCAGATAAGATAACTGGATGAATTAGACCACATAAAACACAGTCTGGTCAAACATATCAGATTAAGAGCTAAATATTGGCCCTTAACTCAATAAGTACTGGCCTTCCCCACATACCCAAATGTTGTTCAATGCCGGTGCCCAGACATGGCCAAGCATTGAACATCCGAGCATAAAGCTGGCAGCAGCAAAAAAAAATGTTGACCACCACATGCTGAGTATATACCCCTGAGAGTATATGCATTGTGGGTCATGAAGAGAGGTTCCACCTTTGGCAAAGAAACAAAACAAAAACTCCTGAGAATCTCTACAACACTTTGATGATGAAACCTACTCTCACTGTTTACCACAGAAAGGTAAACAAAAAATATTCTGGTACTGAGCACCCTCCATCCAGATGACCACATTGGAACTGACAGAAAGAAGATATCGGGCAGTGACATTCTGTATCAAACGGAGGAATTTCTTATTACAGAATTGGAAAAGGGGTTGGAAGAAACAGAATAGATAGACCCAGACATTGCCAGTCCAGCCAGATTGCTCATATCCTCCAGAACTTTATTAGAGGTCATATGTCTGCTTGAAGAACTGGATCTTTAGGCCAAACTTCAATGAAGAATATGTGGAAGATGATTGGAGGTAGGAAGGCAAAGAGTTCTATAAATATGAAATATGAAAGCGCAGGGTACAAATGTAACAAAAATAAAAAAAATAAATAAATATAGATGTGTGTAGCCAAAAGCAAACAGTATGTGGACTCAAGCTGTATTCTAGCTAGAGAGGGAATGACTAAAATAAAGGTGAAAAGATCTCAGATTTCTTTCTAAAGTTAGCAGTTAATACTTAATTATTAACCCAGAAAACTCCTGAAGGCAATGCATTAACAGCCGAGATTTATATAACATTTATTTCACTCCAAAACAACTCGATTTTTTCAAGATTTATTAAGTGCTAGAGTAGCCTGAACCACGTTTTCTAAGGCTTTGATCATCTTTTTGGGCAAAACTGTAAATGATTTGTTCAAATGTCAAAATTACAAGCCCATTTCATTTATAAATTTTGACTGTAAATTAAATATATGGAAAGATATTGGCTATCATATTGCCTGATGTTATGAGGGAGATTATTCACTGTGATTTAATTGAAGATTTAAGACTGGCATTTTTAGACAGTTTTGTTGTATAACCCATATTGCCAGATCTCTTCATTTTTCTCTTGATAGGACTAAGAGGGAATTTTTGTTTGCTGTACTGCAGTGTTTAAGGATGGGTCCTTTTGTTAGTTAAACTGCTGTACACCAGTAGCTAGGTTCCATTGATTCCTTGCCTGATGGTTCTGCCTAACATAGGGGATTCTTGCTAATTCGGATTTTTTACAGCCTTTTTTAAAGAAATTCAACCATGGTGGTGAATATGACAAGGTCGTTCATTTTACTCACTTTAGAACTTTTAGTATAGAATTCAGGCAGATACTCAGTGACCATTTATGTGGGCCAAGGGGCTCATTTTCAGAAGAGAAAAAGGTCCAAAAAGTGTCATAAAGCACCACTTGAACAGATTTTTTCTCTAAACATCCAAATCGGTATTTCCAAAACCTATTTTGCAGATATCTATGCATTTCATCTGCAGTGTATCCAAAACACAAGGGGGGGGGGGGCGTGTTGGGGGTGTTTTGAAAGTGGGCTTAGGGTGGGCTTAGGGTGTGCCTAACACTTGTATGTTTTATAGCTATAATGGAACAAAATGAAAATGTCTAGGGTGAAAATGACAACATTTTGGTCTAGACCTGTTTTCAGAATGAATAAGGTGCAAAAAGGTGCCTGAAATGACCAGATGACCACTGGAGGGAATCAGGGATGACCTCCCCTTACTCCCCCATCATCACTAACCCTCTCCCCCCCCCAAAAAAAAATGTTAATAAAAATAGTACTTTCTAGCCTCTAGGACAGCCTCAGATGTTATAGCCAGGTCCATTAGAGCAGCATGCAGGTCCCCGCAGTAGTGTAGTGTTCGGTGCAGTGCACTGTATATAGGTGGACCAGGCCCATACCTCTCTCTACCTATTATACTTGTGGTGGAAACTGTGAGCCCTCCAAAACTGACCAGAAACCCACTGTACCCACATATAAGTGCCCCCTTCACCCATAAGGGCCATTGTAATTTATTTATTTATTTATTTGTTTGTTGCATTTGTATCCCACATTTTCCCACCTATTTGCAGGCTCAATGTGGCTTACAATATTCTGCTCTGGTATCGCCATAGCAGAGTAAAGATACAATTGATAATTACATAAGAACATGAGTAATAATTACATAAGAACATGAGTAACATATTGGGATAAAGCATTAGGTATATCGAGATCATAAATGAAATGACAAAGGTTTAACAATTTTCTCCCATCTCCACCCACCCTTTCTCCCCCCTGCCGTGGTATAGTCACAGCCTTAAACACTAAACATTAATAGTAATATAAGCCAAACAAGACTGGCCAATAGCCCCAAAGGTATATTTTAACAATAAAATCTTATTGAATACTGACGCACCCCAACTATGAGAATCTCCCCCCCCTCCCCCCCGTCCATGCCCAAGAAGGTCTGGTTTCTTATGACCTCCCAGAACAATGGATGGAAAGCAACTTAAATCAACTCTAGTCCCAATCCCTCCCTCCCCCCTCTAATCGCGCTGACAGCTCATTACAACAGATTCAAAATAAGACTTCTACCTTGTGGTGACAGCGAGGACAAATAGGGATTCCAAATATTTAAAAACCGGGATTTACGTTTAAAAGAGCCCTTTACTTCCCGCGCCTCCCAGGATAATAAAAGGTGTACCATATTACGCCAATGCCAAAATTCACGCGAGGATTCAGAGGTCCAGGACTGCAAAATACACTTTCTCGCCAATAAGCACGACTTAGGACACAACAATTTGTTCTCCACTGAAGGGCCCCCCAAAAATTGGAATCCCCAACCTATTAGGAAGGAATTTGGGATGGGTACGAAATACAACCCATCATAGTAGAACCTGGTGTAAGGTGGGTCTGCCATAAGAACTTGAAACTCGCTGACTCTTCTGGCAGAAGAAAGGGCTATAGAGAACACCAGCTTATATGTGAGAAACTTCAGAGAACAGGAATGAAGCAGTTGAAATGGAGGTTTCGTGGGTGCTGGTAGGATGACATTCAGATCCCACACCACTGGAGGCAGTTTGATAGGTTTGATATCAAACAAAACTTTCATGACTCTAGCTATTAAGGGATGAACTGAAACTGGCTTATATCAACTTTAGAATGAAAAACACTGATGGCAGTCAAATGCACTCTCATTGAGTTAGTTTTGTGGCCAGAATCCGAAAGGTGGAGAAGGCATTCCATAAGGCTAGGTAGATAGCTTGTAGTACAATCAAGTGCTCTAACTGCACACCAGAGAGAAAATCTTTTCCACTCTAAAATGATATTTTCATTTTCATGTAGAAGATTTCCTAGAGGCTAGGAATATAGTAGAGATTGCATCAGGAAGGTTTAAGGAACATAAATCTACGTTGTCAGGAACCAAGGTGTCGGGGCTAGAGAGCAAGGGTCTGGATGAAGGAGGGACCCTTTGTTCTGTGTTATTAGGGTTGGGAAAGGATCTAACTTCAATGGCTCCCTGGAGGATAACTTTAGGATAACTGTAATGGTTTACAGTTTGAGGGTAATGGGGTTTGAGTGGGTTTTGGAGAGCTCAGCATTTATATGAAGTCCACAGCAGTGCCCTATTGCTTTCCTGGATAACTGGGGGATCAGTCTGCTAAACATGCTGGCCCTTCCTACATCCCAATGGCTTGATTTTTCTGTTTTTCACCTGTGCATTTTTTTTTCTAAAAATGGCCTGAAAAGATAAATGCACAGAGTTCAAAACCCTGTTACAAATGATATAAAAAAAAAAGTTTTCTTGTTTCAAAAATAGTTACATTTGCTATTTGGATTTGGGGCATTTAGTGCAAAATGTCCAAAGTCCAATTTAGATGTCATATGGAAAATGCTCCTCCAAGTCTAACAGGGTAGTTTAGTTTACAAGGCCGCACAGTAGAAACATATTCTAAAACAGAATCTAGGCACCTAGGTTCTGTTATAGAATGCTGGTATAACAAGATGCCAGAATGATTAATATGTAGGTGTCCACGCTTAAACCATTCATAGAGCTGGCATAATTGCAGGCACCTAAATGTAGTAGGATTGCATGTAAATCACATTCATACATCAGCACGAAATCTTGGAATGTTTTACTGCAGCAGCTGAAGGAGATAGATGACCACCAGCTCTTCAAGTCATCCTTAAAGACGTATTTATTCAAGATTTCTTATCCAACTGATAATACTTCATCCTAGCCATCTTCACTGCAGCCGTACCCACCTGACCCCCAACTGCACCTACCTCAACTTGCTCCCCTGTTTTATCCACATGTTGTTATCCCTTCCATAAGCTCCTTTATACCTGTGCCCTTCCTGAAATGTAACCATTTGTAATTGTGTAAGCAGCATTGAGCCCACCCTTGTGGGATAATGTGGGATATAAACATGCTATAAATAAGTAAATAAATAAATAAATAAATAGGAGCCCTGACCATATCTGTCCCATACTCTACCCATGCGTATACCCCCTTGCAAATTCATGCTAATCAAGATATTTACAGAATAGGATTTAGGCGACATACTGGCATATACAGTGGGGGAAATAAGTATTTGATCCCTTGCTGATTTTGTAAGTTTGCCCACTGACAAAGACATGAGCAGCCCATAATTGAAGGGTAGGTTATTGGTAACAGTGAGAGATAGCACATCACAAATTAAATCCGGAAAATCACATTGTGGAAAGTATATGAATTTATTTGCATTCTGCAGAGGGAAATAAGTATTTAATCCCTCTGGCAAACAAGACCTAATACTTGGTGGCAAAACCCTTGTTGGCAAGCACAGTGGTCAGACGTCTTCTGTAGTTGATGATGAGGTTTGCACACATGTCAGGAGGAATTTTGGTCCACTCCTCTTTGCAGATCATCTCTAAATCATTAAGAGTTCTGGGCTGTCGCTTGGCAACTCGCAGCTTCAGCTCCCTCCATAAGTTTTCAATGGGATTAAGGTCTGGTGACTGGCTAGGCCACTCCATGACCCTAATGTGCTTCTTCCTGAGCCACTCCTTTGTTGCCTTGGCTGTATGTTTTGGGTCATTGTCGTGCTGGAAGACCCAGCCACGACCCATTTTTAAGGCCCTGGCGGAGGGAAGGAGGTTGTCACTCAGAATTGTACGGTACATGGCCCCATCCATTCTCCCATTGATGCGGTGAAGTAGTCCTGTGCCCTTAGCAGAGAAACACCCCCAAAACATAACATTTCCACCTCCATGCTTGACAGTGGGGACGGTGTTCTTTGGGTCATAGGCAGCATTTCTCTTCCTCCAAACACGGCGAGTTGAGTTCATGCCAAAGAGCTCAATTTTTGTCTCATCTGACCACAGCACCTTCTCCCAATCACTCTCGGCATCATCCAGGTGTTCACTGGCAAACTTCAGACGGGCCGTCACATGTGCCTTCCGGAGCAGGGGGACCTTGTGGGCACTGCAGGATTGCAATCCGTTATGTCGTAATGTGTTACCAATGGTTTTCGTGGTGACAGTGGTCCCAGCTGCCTTGAGATCATTGACAAGTTCCCCCCTTGTAGTTGTAGGCTGATTTCTAACCTTCCTCATGATCAAGGATACCCCACGAGGTGAGATTTTGCGTGGAGCCCCAGATCTTTGTCGATTGACAGTCATTTTGTACTTCTTCCATTTTCTTACTATGGCACCAACAGTTGTCTCCTTCTCGCCCAGCGTCTTACTGATGGTTTTGTAGCCCATTCCAGCCTTGTGCAGGTGTATGATCTTGTCCCTGACATCCTTAGACAGCTCCTTGCTCTTGGCCATTTTGTAGAGGTTAGAGTCTGACTGATTCACTGAGTCTGTGGACAGGTGTCTTTCATACAGGTGACCATTGCCGACAGCTGTCTGTCATGCAGGTAACGAGTTGATTTGGAGCATCTACCTGGTCTGTAGGGGCCAGATCTCTTACTGGTTGGTGGGGGATCAAATACTTATTTCCCTCTGCAGAATGCAAATAAATTCATATACTTTCCACAATGTGATTTTCTGGATTTAATTTGTGATGTGCTATCTCTCACTGTTACCAATAACCTACCCTTCAATTATGGGCTGCTCATGTCTTTGTCAGTGGGCAAACTTACAAAATCAGCAAGGGATCAAATACTTATTTCCCCCACTGTATGAACATAAGTATGCACCTACTTGTGTATATGCCAAAATAATTCCCTCTTAAGTTGGGGATTACTAGCAGAGAAAGTGCCTGTGGAGAGTCACTGGGGGGGCATGACTGGGAGGTCCCAGGGTGGGAGGAAGCCCAGCACAAGGGCAGTAGTGTGCAAAGCCCAGGGGTCCAACTTATCCGCATTGCCAGCTCTGTGGAGAACGAGTCACCAAACTTTCTCAACTTCTTCAGCAGCCTGCTTTTCACCTTGGCCTGTCCGGTTGCTCTCATCTCACCCCTTCACAGATATCACCTGTAGTCCTTTCTACCAACATATTTGGACCATTTTGGACTCTTTCCACCTCTCCTGACTTCATTGTACTTGTAACTCCCCGGATCTGGCCATAACCTTATAGTGTATTGTCCCTTCCCTTCCCTTTGCCCTCTCTTCCTTCTACCCTCTATACTGACATTGTAATTGTTTCCTCAGTTCATTGTAAGCCGCTTTGAGGCTGCTTTACGTGGTATAAAGTGGGGTATAAATGTTCTGAATGAATAAATAAATAAATAAATAAATAAATAAATAAATAAAATACAGAGCAAAAGTGCACAGAAAAGAAGAGTGACAAGGGGGGTGGGGGAGAGATTGGGAATAGATAAAGTTGATAGTTTGCTCTGGAGAGGGGATCCTTATTTTTTGCTATGGTTTTTGCTTGGGAGTTCACTTTTTTTTTTTGGTCCCTGGTCTTTGCTTGCCTGATTGACCTGGAGGGTACAAGGGAGTCCCAGGATTAAAAGAACAAGGACAAGGAGAGCTGCTGCTAAGAAAAACTGTAACTATGAAGGAGAACTCTGGGTAGGCAGTGGAAAGACCCAGCCCAGGAGTTCAGGATAGGAGCCAGGGAGTACCCATCCCAAGGCTAAGGCGGGCCAATACAAAGGTCACCCTGGGTGGAGATCAGACAAAAAGGGTTTGAACCTGAAACATAGAAAGGAACACAGCCTTTGGAACACTATCTTTGGGGATAGGCACGGACTGGAGCTGTACAAAGTGTAAATAATCCTGTTTCAGAGTACCTTGTAAAATATACCCTAAGGGTGGAGAATACAGGAGCTCCCCCGGGGAACATCGGAAGAACAATTTATTTAAAGATTGCACCAAGTGATGGAGAGTTTATGCAGTTGGAATGTTCCTGTGGTTTCATGTTGAAGAAAAAACTGTTTGGATTTTACGCTGCTGACTATGGAATGGTGGTTGGACTTAATCCTATGGGGGTTCTTGGGGGAGAAAAGGATTATCCCACCCGCTAACACTTCTTTCCCCAGGTAGAAGCACTGAGTGCCAGGACAGTAAGGGTCTGACAGAGACTGCCTTCGGGAGGCTCCAGACCAGTCAGACCCTGAACCCAGTAGTGCCAAGGCAAAGGAATGTTACACTAGTATTCTTAACATTTGCATGCTCAATGGGCACATAAATATTAGTTTATAGAATTGCCCTTACAGACATTCATTTTATAAGGGGATACATAGATAAAGGACCTTCTAAGGTGTCTATGTTGAGTCTATTTTATAAATGCAAGTAGGCATCTACTCACCTTTATAAAAAAAGTAGTGTATCAGGTACAGATATTTACACTAGCCCTATAGCAGATGTAAAATTGTGCACCAAAATTAGTTAAGAATTTTATAATCTATGTATGCCCATGCTTTGCCTAAACAATACCCTCTGTACACACCCACTGGCAAGATATGAGCAATCATTTCACAGTGTGTATTCAGGGCCGTGCCAAGGGTCTCTGGCGCCCCCCTGCAGACTACCAGTTGGCGCCCCCTCCCCCCGCACCTGCCTGGCTCCAAGGCAGCGATTCCCCTCTCTCCCCTGCCCTCCCGCTCCCATGTAGGAACTGCCCACCCTCTTCTCCCCCCCAAGATCCCGTTCCTTTTTTTTTTCTTTTAAATTTACCTTCCTCTGGCAGCGCAGCGTCAGTGAAGGAGGTGGCGCTCCCAGTCCCGACGTCTCTAGCCTTCTCTTGTTCGCTGCTGACTGCCCCGCCTTCTTCTGAAAGTTTCACAACTTTTTATTTTCACCCTCAAATGTCATACCCAGCTCCCTGACAGCAGTATGCAGGTCACTGGAGCAGTTGTTAGGGGGTGCAGTGGACTTCAGGCCCATCCCCCCTACCTGTTACAATTGTGCTGCTTAATGCTTATTAGTCGTCCAACCCCCCCAAACCCACTGTACCCACATGTAGGTGCCCCCCTTCACCCCTTAGGGCTATAGTAAGGGTGTAGACTTGTGGGCAGTGGGTTTTGAGGGGGATTTGGGGGGCTCAACACACAAGGGAAGGGTGCTATGCACCTGGGAGCTCTTTTACCTTTTTTTTTTGTTTTTGTAAAAGTGCCCCCTAGGGTGCCCGGTTGGTGTCCTGGCATGTGAGGGGGACCAGTGCACTACGAATCCTGGCCCCTCCCACGAACAAATGCCTTGGATTTATTCGTTTTTGAGCTGGGCGCTTTCATTTTCCATTATCGCTGAAAAACAAAAACGCCCAGCTCACACATTGTTGAATAAAACACGGACGTCTATTTTTTTCGAAAATACGGTTCGGTCCGCCCCTTCACGGACCTGTTCTCGGAGATAAACGCCCATGGAGATAGACGTTTTCATTCGATTATGCCCCTCTATGTTATCTGTGGTAGATTAAGGTGTGAGAAGAGCTTGACTTTTACCACATCTTGATAATTACCCCCCTGTGTGTGCTACATGATTATCTTTCTGTTTGAATGATAGCGTATAACAGTTTCTGGACATACTCACATGATGGCTAAAGATGTAAAGAGAGATGACAAGACCTTTTTCAGATTTATTGGAGAAAGGAGAAAAGATAGGAATGGAATTGCTAGACTGAACGATAATGAGAATGGCTATGTGGAGAGTGTAGAATAAAGTGAACATGCTTACTTCTCTTTGGTGTTTACAGAGGAAAATCCTGGTGAAGGACTGCAGTCAGCTGCCGAGGGAATATAACAATATAATTGATGTGATCAAATATCAAATTAAACGTTATCATGTATTTCATTGTGAGTCTGAAAGTAAACATTTGGTCAAGCTTGTGTGAAATGAAGAAGTAAAGATTGCTGAACAAAGTAAAAGAACATTTATGAGATGTTTTTATGAACAGCGAAAGTAAGTAAGGCATGCCCATCAATAAAGGCCTGGCAGTTCATAGAAAAACTGGAATTGCATGAACTGAAACTTGAGGTTGGGCAACAATGGGAAAAGTAGTGTAAGCAGCACAAGTATTTCTTGGCTTCCAGAGAGTAATAACTAGAAAGACAATTTTAAGAACAAATCATTAAAATCTAGGGGTCCTTTTACGAAGGCGCATTGAAAAATGGCTTACGGTAGTGTAGGCACAGGTTTTGGGCATACATCGATCAATTTTTAGCACGCCTATAAAAAAGGTATTTCTTAAAAAATTTTGCTGCGCGTCCATTTTGGGTCTGAGACCTTACCACCAGCCATTGACCAAGTGGTAAAGACTCACGTGGTAACTGGGCGGTAATGACCTATGCATGCCAAATGCCACTTGGCACGTGTCTGTTATGTGAGCCTGAAAATAAAAAAATATTTTTCAAACATGCATATTGGATGTATGTAAAAAATGAAATTACCGCAAGAGCCACGCGGAAGTCGGGCAGTAACTCCATTTTGGCACGCATTGGGCACACGTAGACGCTTAAACGGGTTAGTAAAAGAGCCCCCCTAGTGAAAATGGATTGATAATGTAAAAAAAAGTTGTGGTTAGCCATGTTCAGAAGAAAACTGCCAAATCACTTTTACTAAGCTGCAGGAAAAAGGGCCTGCAGTAGCGATGGGGACCATTTTTCTCGCACGCCAGGGTCCTTTTTACCACAGTGGGTAAAAAGCCCCTAAAAAATGGCCATGCAGTAAGATTACTCTTACCATGTGGCCATACAAAGAGGGCACACTGATTACTGCTGGGTTAGCACTGCACTACAAAAAATAATTTCTGGCATGCAAGAAATGGCGCGTGCTCAAGGCAGAACTACCGGCGGCCGCATTGGGAAGGCGGTAGTTCCAAGTTAGTGTGCTCTAAGCCCGCATTGGGCTTACCGATGCTTTATAAAAGGGCCCCTAGGTTAATGGGTCTACAATAAGTGTAAACATTCAACTTGACTATATTTATGCTTTGTAGAAACAATAAAATGCCATATTTGAAACTGTATACCTATGGACAGAAGCAAAAAAAAAAAAATAATAATAATAAAAAAAAGTTGAAATGTCTGCACTGAAGAGTAGTGTCTATTTTTTTGCTCTAAAATTTCATGGTTTAATCTCTATCCAATTCAGGTCTACTTTTTCAATTTTCAAACCTTAATATCTAAGCAACAGCTGGGCTCTGGGAATTATGACTTACGTTTTGAGAGAGCTGACATCCTGGGCTATACTTCTTGTTTCAGATTTTACAAAGTTTTAGCACAGTCTTGGCCCTGTTTACTAAGCCACACTAGAGTTGCATTATCGTTTTTAGCGTGTGCTAAGCATTAGCACGTGCTAACTTTATAGATTCCCATAATATTCCTATGGGTGTATAGTAAACAAGCCCGTCAGTGTAAAACCCATGACTTTCAGGGCCCACGTAAACTTTTTAGCACACACTAATCCTAGAGACACCCATAAGAATATAATAGGTGTCTCTATTGTTAGTGTGCACTAATTTTTAGCGCACACTATAAAGTTAGTGCACCTCCAGCACGGCTTGGTAAACAGGGACCTCAGTATTAAAGCCAAGCACCAAATCACTAAGCTAGTCAGTTATGACTCCTTTTACAAAGCCGCACTAGCGATTAGCAGTGCACCAAGGGGTCTTTTTACCAAGTTGCGGTAAAAAGGGCTTTGGGGAAGCAGTGGCGGATGTTTTTGCCATGTGCAGGTACCATTTTACTGCAGTGGATAAAAGAGGTCAAAAATCAACATGGCCATGCAATAAAATTGCATTTACCACGTGACCATGCGGGGTGGGAGCACTTACCGCCACCCATTGAGCTGGCGGTAAGGGCTCCCGCAGTAACCTGGTGGTAACAATTAGCACCAGGTTAGCACCAAGCTAATAATTATGAAAAAATTATATAGCGCCGGATATGGCACACGCTCAAGGCAGAACTACTGCTGGTGGCCACATTGGGCAGTCGGTAGTTCTGGGTTGCCATGCAGCAAACCCTTTGCCGCATGGCAATCCATTAGTAAAAGGGCCTCCAATTGCGACAAAGCCCATTCAATTCCTATGGGTTTTGTCACATTTGGTGCATAGTAATCATTACTGTGGTTTTGTAAAAGGAGCCCTTAGTCTACAATAAGTGAAAACTTTCAACTTGAGCACATTTAGACCTCTCTATAAAGACAAAAATGCCAACATTCAAACTTCAGTCCTATGGGTAGAAACCAAAAATGGAAAAAACAAAAAAGTCTCATCTGAAGAGTAGTGTCTGAGGGAGTCTTTTACACACATAGTGGAGGTGTGTAAAAAATGAAATTAATGTCCAGGCCACACGGTAGCTGGGCGGTAACTCCAAATCGGCGCATGTAGGATGCACGTACGCACCTACAGTACGTGGCTTAGTAAAAGGGCCCCTTAATATCTAAGGAACCACCAGACTCTGCGAATTATAACTTACCATTTCAAAAAGCTCTCATCCAGACCTACATTTAAAAAAAAAAAATCAACAATCTAGTTTTAAATTATTATCACAGTTTACATGATGTCGATAGACTTTAAAGGAAATTCCTCAGAGATGGCATCTGAGTTTTGTGATGATCTATTGTGTGAAAAAATCCTCATGTCTGTACATTGAGCAGTTATGGCTCTAGGGGAAACCACACACAGGGGCATAGTCGAACGAGGACGACCATCTCTAAGGGCACCCATTTCTAAGGACGTCCTGGCGAAGGGGGAAGGAAACAAGTATTATCAAAATAAATGGGCGTCCATCTTTCGTTTCGATAATACAGTCGTGGACACCCAAATCTCAACATTTAGGTCGACCTTAGAGATGGTCAACCTAAATGTTGAGATGGTCGACCTTAGAGATGGTCATCCCCGGTTTTTGGCCATAATGGAAACCGAGGACGCCCATCTCAAAAACGACCAAATCCAAGTCATTTGGTCATAGGAGGAGCCAACATTCATAGTGCACTGGTCCCCAACACATTCCAGGACACCAACCGGGCACCCTAGAGGGCACTGCAGTGGACTTCACAAATTTTTCCCAGGTGCTTAGCTCCCTTACCTTCGGTGCTGAGCCCCCCCCAAAACCCACTCCCCACAACTGTACACCACTACCATAGCCCTAAGGGGTGAAGGGGGCACCTACATGTGGGTACAGTTGGTTTGGGGTGGGTTTTGAAGGGCTCACATTTACCTGCACAAATGTAACAGGTAGGGGGGGATGGGCCTGGGTATGCCTGCCTGAAGTGTACTGCACCCACTAAAACTGCTCCAGGAGCCTGCATACTGCTGTCATGAAGCTGGGTATGACATTTGAGGCTAGCATAGAGGCTGACAAAAAAAATATTTTTTTGTTAGGGTGGGAGGGGGTTGGTGATCACTGGAGGAGTAAGGGGAGGTCATCTCCGATTCCCTCTGGTGGTCATCTGGTCAGTTTGGGCAACTTTTTGAGGTTTGGGCATGAAAAAAATGGACCAAGTAAAGTCGACCAAATGCTCATCAGGGACGCCCTTCTTTTTTCCATTATCGGCCAAGGACGCCCATCTCTCAAGCATGCCCCAGTCCCGCCTTCGCTGCACCTCGGATACGCCCCCGTGATCTTTAGTCATCCCCGCGGCAGACTGCAGATGAGGGTGCCCAAAATCGGCTTTCGATTATGCCGATTTGGGTGACCCTTAGAGAAGGACGCCCATCTCCCGATTTGTGTCGGAAGATGGGCGTCCTTCTCTTTCGAAAATGCCCCTGACAGTGTACAAGAGTATGAAGAATTTTACAAGGCACTGTAGATAATCATTATGGCAAAAGAACAGTGGGTCCTATTTTATGGATTGCGCTGCCTGAGTCATTGAGATTTCAAGAAAATTATACAATTGCTCCCCTGCTGAAATTACATGATGGAACCCAGGGTGGGGGGATAGAGAGGGGAAGAGGAGAGGCTGGAACCAATGTGGGTGGGTAGGAAGATATTTAGACTTGTATATAGGTTGCTTTCCTTGGATTTTGACCTTAAAAATCATCAAAAATTGTGCAGTCTGTATGTGAGTGTATACAGTAAATGTAGTTGTCTTTTATAAAACTGCCCTCAAAATAACTAGCAATATTCACATCTGTAAACTAAACAATCATTTAGCCTTTATTGATATGGAAGGTAAGACAAAAAGGCAGACCTTGTAAAAAAAAAAAAAACCCCACAGTCTTTATGAATAGATTAAAAGCTCCCAGAAGTTCAACATAAAATGACCAACATTGCCGTGTTTCGCCAGTACAAATGGCTGTGCCAGGGGCAGTAAGTCACCAGGTAATGTATATACAGCGTTTTTATGAGAGATTGATCCTAGAATATCTGCACCAGCCAGGCTGATTTGGGAACTTTACATCACCTGGTCTGCCTTGTTTTCTTACCTTCCATATTGGATTTGGCGGACCACATGCCTTGCTATTTTTTCACACCTTTATTGATATTATATCATGGTTCATCCTCATGCACAGTAGACAGTGCTGAACTAAAATATTTCTTATGCTGTATTATTTTTCAGATGTTCACTGGCACAAAAAAATTAAGTTGCCGTTGGACACTGTATAAATTAAACAGGCAATTTAATTTTACTAATACAAGCATCAGTGAAACTGAAATATTACTTAAAAGTTATAAAGTCTAAAATGCACTGCTCTAGTCCCTGAAATGGAATATCTAATTTTTTAAGGGCTTCTTTTACTAAGCCGGACTAGCGATTCCTGCGTGGCAAATGAGAGGAAGCCTATAGGAATTGAATGGGCTTCCTCTCATTTGCCACACTGAGAATTGCTAGCATGGCTTAGTAAAAGATGCCCTAAAAGTTGTTTTCTTTGTACATTCTCTCATGCCCCACTGCCTCCCTGTACCCTAAAAATACCTCAACACAATGTGAAGAAAACTGTGAAATTTTGTTGAATAATGCAGCAATTTTCCTTGCAGAAAGTGAACAATTAAAATAAAGAGATATTTTTCTGCTTATAAATAAGGTTAACCCATGGGAAAATGCATACATTTTCCCCCTCCTAGATTGTGGGCAATTAAGAAAAATAATCTTTCCTGCTGGTAAAATTATTATTTTTTTTACCCAGGATATGGCTTTCATTATAGCACTCTTAAGAGTTTAAGGGGCCTTTTTATGAAGCTGTGGCAAAATTGGGCCTACGCTGGCATCAGGTGGCATTATCGCACCAGGTAATAGGGAAGTTTGTTTTTTTTAAAGAAATGGCCAAGCGACAAGTGATGCACTTGTTGTGCGGCCATTTCGAGAGAGCACTTACTGCCACCCATTGAGGTGGTGGTAAAGGTTCTTGTGCTAACTCCGCAGTAGCCAGGCAGCATGCCCAATTATCACTGGGTACACACACCGGCGCTACAAAAATGGAAATATTTTTGCAGCACCAGAAATGGTGCTTGCTAGGGAGAGAACTACCGCTAGGCTGCTGCGGTAGCCTGGTGGTACTTCCCTTTCAGTAAGTGCTAAGCCCACGTTGGACTTACCGCCACTTCGTAATAGGGCCCCTCAGTTTCAACTAAGACTGGGATTCGAATTTTATGCAAGAATTCCATTTTCTTTTATCACTCAGCTCCAAGGTGCTAAAATCATATTGCAGCAACATGAAATTTATCAAAGTCAGTTTTGCAGAGCTCATTTTCCTTCTTATTTCAGTTTAAAGTGGATCATTAGACAGAAATCAGAAAGTAAAAGTGTACTGATATAAAAATAGAAGATAAGAATATAAAAGTCTTGTGGTGAATATGGTAGGTAGAATGCTGTTTATTTGAAATCTTATGTGTGCATCATAAAATATTTTAAAATTTGATCTGTACTAGAAAAAAACCCTAAAATTAAAACTATTATCTAATATGAAATATTCTAATATTGTATCATAAACTAATATAAACACTATAGAAAAAGCAATATTATGAAATGGGGCTCATTTTCAAAAGAGAAAAACATCTCAGAAACAGAATAAACTGGCATTTGGGTGATTTTCTCTGAAACATCCAAGTTGCAATTTTTGAAACTCAGATTTGAGACATTTTTCTCTGTAGTGTGTCCAAATCACAAGGGGGCATGTTGAGGGCATACTGGGGGTAAGATTTGAGCGTTACCTAAACTTGGAAGTTTTTCTGCCATAATGGTACAAAGCAAAAACATCCAGGGCTAAAAGTTAGGTGTTTTGGTCTAGACCTTTTTCAATCACACCTAAGTCACAAAAAGGTGCTCTAAATGACGAGATGACCACTGGAGAGATTAAGGCATGAACCCTCTTACTCTCCCAGTGGTCACGGACCCCCTCTCATATCCCAAAGATGTGAAAGAAATAGTATATACCAGCCTCGAAGACAGCTTCAGATGTTATGGCCACTCCTATTAGAACAGCAAGCAGCTCCCTGGAGTAGCCTAGTGGTCAGTGCAGTACACTGTAGAGAAGGGGACTCAGGCTTACATCCCACTCTAACTGGTACACTTGTGATGGAAAGTCTGAGCCCTCCATAACCCACCAAAAACCTACTGTACCTGGTTTGAAATGGCCATGTTTGCTACTGGATTTTTGGATGTTATTCACAAAACGTCCAAAATTGGATTTAGACATCGAAAATGTCCCTCCACATTTATTATTACTTCTAGAAAAAAGTTAATGGTGCACTGTAGACCAGGGGCGTAGCTACGTGGGGCCACAGGGGCATGGGCCCTCGTAGATTTGACCCTGGCTCCCCTGCCACCGACCCCTTCGACTCCCCTCCCGCCGCCGCACATGCAGGATGTCAGACTCACAGAAACAGAAGCCTTGCAGATCAGCAATGCGGCCGTGCCAGAGAAGAGCACTTTAGCTGGCGGGGGTTGGGGAGGCCCGCCAACAAAGGTACCCGACAGCGACGGCGGCGGGGGAGAATTGACGGTGGCGGGAAGGGGGGGTCGAAAGGGTTGGCGCGGGGGGCAAAGGTGGTGGTGGCGGTGGTGGCGGCGGCGAGGGGGGGTAAAAATGGCGGGGGGAGCGGCGGCGCTGGGGGGGGCAAAATGTGCCCCCTCACCTCAGGCTCTGGACCCCCCTCCCACCGAAGCCTGGCTACGTCCCTGCTGTAGACCACATATAACATGGACCTTGGGGGTCCAAGATGTTTGACTACATTAGGGAGGTAATTCTTTAGCAGTGCACTTGATAGGTGCCTATTCTATAAAGGAAAGTAGACACCTCCTTTTCTTTCTACAATACTAGCATGGCCAGCTATTTATATCATTATGGGCTCCTTTTACAAAGCCGCAACACTGATTCCCGCTTGGCAAATGGAACAAAAACCCATAGGAATTGAATGGGCTTCTTCACATTTACCGCACCGAAAATCAGTACTGCGGCTTTGTAAAAGGCGCCCTATGTGCTTAGGTGCGATCATGTATGCACATAAATGCCAGTGCCCTTGACATGTGCATAATGGGAAAATTAGCATGTGGCCATTAATTCTGAAAATAGAAAAATTGGCCTTTTTACCCCTGTGGTAAAAATGACCTTAGCGCACAGGAATGATCAGCTTAAGGACATGCTAAGACCACATTTTGCCGCAGTTTGGTAAAGAGGGCCCCAAAGAGGCCCTGTTAATAACCTGTATTAAGAAATGGACTTATCACTTCCTCCATGGGATTTCCTCCCTGCTAGACCCATTTGTAGCCTTCTTCTTCTTTTTTTTTTTTTTAAAGAGGTGTTTTGAGGTATTTTTCAGTGTTTTTATTGATTTATTCTCCCCCCCCCCCCCCCGGGGGGCTTTAGAATTAGATCGATTTTACAGCTCTTCTCACATTTGTTTTAGATATTTTGAAGTCTGTACACACCTCTGAGCACCTGTTTTATGACTCCGTTACTAAGTTACAGTAAGCACTAGTGCATGCTTACCAAGCTGAAAAGGGCTTCACATCCTGTGGTAAAAACCCAATGTGCATGTGTAAACCACTCACTAAAAAATACATTTCATTTTTTCACAGACAGGGCATGTCTGGGGGTGGAGAGTGGGCATTTCTGCGCTAAACCGCACAGATACATTGCTGTGCACTAACTGATTAGTGTGGGATTAGCATATGAGCCCTTACCGCCTACAAAATAGGTGTTGGTAATTGTTAATAATTGTCATGTGCTAATGACAATGTTAGTGCATGGTCATTATTTGGGAAAATAGAAATTGGGCCATTTTTTGGCCCCGGTAGAAATGGCCTTGGCATTTGAGAAAGACCCGCATAAGCTAAGGCGACTTTCTATCACAGCTTTGTCTATCACACCTTAGACTAACTTAATTTTTGCCTTTTACATTGTTTTTCAATCAATTAGATTCTTACTTTGTTTTCCATATTCTAGCTAATAGTTGCAAGCTATATCTCAATTACTTATTAGACTTAAGTAATTTTGGGAGGAAAAGACCTCAGGTGCTCGGCATTTTATCACAGATTTTAACCATAGAATAGCCGAGTGAGCTTCTTCTGTCTAAAAAACCTCTCCCTAATAATTGTTTATTTATTTTTTACTTTTTGTTTTATTTTTTTAATTAGAAAATGTTCTTTCATGTTTCTTAAAAATCTACTAACTGAATTGAAAGAATGTCTGTAGTAATCAGACTAGCAATGAGAGGACACTTATCTTTGCTCAATGGTGTTTGGTGGTTATCTAAACAGAGATCCTCCGTTATAACCAGCTATGCACATGTTTTTCAGTACAGAATTTTCTGCTTGACAACTTTCTTGTTGTTTCATATGCAAATTTTTGATTCAAATGATGTGAGTGCTTCTTACTTGTCAAAGCACACAATACAAAGCAAAAACTTTTCCAAAATCATGTTCAGCCTTGAAAATCTAGCAAGACTTGCAATTAATCACAAAAAAGGGGGGGGGGGAGAAAAAAGCCTCAGAAGAGCAAACAATAAGTCAGCGTTCGGCTTGCCACCGCTCAGTAAAAGATTTTGTACCTGGGGCAATGGAGGGTAAGACTTACCCAGAGTCACAAGGAGCTGCTGTGAGAATCAATCCCAATTCCCTAGCCCACTACACTAACCATTAAGCTACTCTTCCACTCTGTGCCAGGCCATTTTTGCTGCATTAGGCTAAGGCTGCAAACTTGATCCAATTTCTCAGGACAGGGTTGATCCAGTCCTGGGTATACTCCATGGCATGCAGGGACTTGTAGTTCTGATTTTTCCAATGCCCCAGGTATTCAGTTCTCTTAAGACTTGAATCTAACAAAATCTTAATATCCTGAAGCATAAACCTTGGCACACCAGCACACCCTGAAGCTTTTTTCTTTTTCTGATATTTTCTTTATTGCATAAACGCATCAATGTACTCACAGTCAGAAGGGATGCTTCATAGCACAGGGACTTCGTTATTCTGGGCTGAACAATGCTTGGAGGTAGAAGTCTGAGGAAAAACAATTCTACTGCTTAGGTGGAAAACAGATGAACAGGCAGAGACAGCTCAGAAATGGATGCCTGGAACGTGCTATATCTTATTGACAAGATATATTTTACGAGGAAAAAAACCAAGTTCCCTTCAGGGAGTTTATCAGGCCAAGTACTGACAGAAAACAAGATGGAGAAAGTTTCAAAGCTAGACCAAGGGGAAAAGCAGGGGGGCTCCCAAGCCCAAAGAACAAGAGCATAAAGACCAATGAGATAGAGCCATCAGGTAGCAAGGCAGTCAAGCTAGGCTGAGAAGGAGAAGAGGTTCAGGCAACATTACATCAATGATAACAGTTTTTAAACAAACAGACAAGTGTGTCTGCACTAGCTGTGAACTATATTACACATAATGCATTGTTCCTCTAACTTACAGACAGATCTGCAGTAACGCATTAAACACATTTCAGGAACCTACTATAACTAAGGCAAGGCTGTCAAAGGACAGAACACCAGGTACAAAATGAATGCAGCGGAGGGAGGGATCCGGAGCTGGCTTGGGCAGCCTGTTGTCACTGCGGGGGCCGCTGCAGAAGCAGGTTTGATGGATTGGGGGGAAGGGGAGGGGACTTGGGAGGGGGGGTTAAGGAAAGAAGATGGAGCGGTGCTGGTTCCATGGGGGAGGGGGGGAGAGAAGAGTGTCAGTTTTGCGATGAAGTAAAAAAAAAAAAAAACTAAAAAACACCCCTCTGCTGTATGCCGGCCCTGTGACACATCAGTTGAGAACCACTGCTCTAGAATGTACAAAACCTCATGGGAAGTCCTCCCAACTTTTTGTGTTCTTCGACCCTAGCAGATTGGGGATTCCCATCACCAAACATACAGTCTCAGTTTGGCTGGCTAATCTCCTACACATATACTCAGGCTGGGCTAACCCTACATTGCCTGCTCACAATTTAAGAGCCACTGCGACTTCAGTAGCCCATTTCCGCTCTGCTTCCATTGAAGACATTTGCAAGGTGGCTACATGGTCTTCTCTCCACACCTTCACTGCTCACTGCTGTCTATAGCAGCCTTCTAGGTGAGCTAGCATGTCTGGACAAGCAGTCCTGCAGAATCTTTTTATTACTAAAGTCAACCCCGCTCCAGCCCCATTTTCTCCACAAGGATCCACTATCTGCTTAGTTGCCAAATTTATTTATGTTGTGAACCTGGTATCTAGTGAGTCTCACAGTACAGTTTTGGGGCTGAGAGGACAACTCCGGGGAGAGGTGGTTAGGGATGGGAGAATATATTCCTACTTGTCCTCGGATAATGCTAAGTTACTTACCTGTAGCATGTTTTCATCGAGAACAGCAGGCATATGTTCGCGCATCCCTCGCCGCCTCCCTTTGGAGTTGTCTTCTTAGCTTTAAAACTGTACTGCTGGTCCTGTGCTTGAGCGGTCAGGCAGGAAGGCACCTGCGCATGTGCAGTGTGGGCACTGACTCAAAGATTTAAAGTGACAGTGCACTTGGCAGCGTCCACACTGGGCTCCGTGGATGACATCTCCCACAAGTGAGAATGTATGCTGTATGCCTGCTGTCCTCGGAGAACATCTGCTACAGGTAAGTAACTTAGCTTTTTCTTGAACAGAAAGATAGAAGCCCTCACATAACCACCCACCTCCCCTTGTTGTCTCCTAAGCTAGCTTTTGCAAAGATTGAGGAGGTCCCATGCAAATGGACACTTGCATACATATGCGGAAGAGCTTCTTAAAGGCCTCCAGAACTTTACTAGCTGGGGAGGTCTTTTTCTTGCATGGGTTCCATTGGATGTCCCAGAAAACAACAAGGCAGACGATCTGCAAAATCCAACGTGGAAAGCAAACCAGCAGATCAGTATAATATCAAGAAAAATTATATAAAAAATAATCATATATATATATGAAATATAAAAAAGCATCAATATGAATAATAGTGTACATGTAATAATAATAATAGTGTACCCCACCTGGAGTATTGTGTTCAGTTTTGGAGGCCGTATCTTGCTAAGAATGTAAAAAGAATTGAAGCGGTGCAAAGAAAAGCTACGAGAATGGTATGGGATTTGCGTTACAAGACGTATGAGGAGAGACTTGCTGACCTGAACATGTATACTCTGGAGGAAAGGAGAAACAGGGGTGATATGATACAGACGTTCAAATATTTGAAAGGTATTAATCCGCAAACGAACCTTTTCCGGAGATGCGAAGGCGGTAGAACGAGAGGACATGTAATGAGATTGAAGGGGGGCAGACTCAAGAAAAATGTCAGGAAGTATTTTTTCACAGAGAGAGTAGTGGATGCTTGGAATGCCCTCCCGCGGAAGGTGGTGGAAATGAAAACGGTAACGGAATTCAAACATGCGTGGGATAAACTTAAAGGAATCCTGTTCAGAAGGAATGGATCCTAAGGAGCTTAGCTGAGATTGAGTGGCAGAGCCAGTGGTGGGAGGCGGGGATGGTGCTGGGCAGACTTATACGGTCTGTGCCAGAACCGGTGGTGGGAGGCGGGGCTGGTGGTTGGGAGGCAGGGATAGTGCTGGGCAGACTTCTACGGTCTGTGCCCTGAAAAGGACAGGTACAAATCAAGGTAAGGTATACACAAAAAGTAGCACATATGAGTTTATCTTGTTGGGCAGACTGGATGGACCGTGCAGGTCTTTTTCTGCCGTCATCTACTATGTTACTATCCAGCTTAATAATCGAACGAGAAAAACGCCCAAGTTCCGACCTAAATCGGGAGATGGACGTTTATCTCACAAAAACGAATAAAGCGGTATAATCGAAAGCCGATTTTTGGGCGTTTTCAACTGCACTCCGTCGCGGATGCGGACAAAGTTTATGGGGGCTTGTCAGAGGTGTGGCGAAGGCGGAACTGGGGCGTGGTTATCTGCCGAACAAAGATGGGCGCATTTCAGCGATAATGGGAAGAAAGTATGCGTTTTTAGCTAGAATTTAGGACACTTTTCCTGGACCCTGTTTTTTCACGAATAAGGCCCCAAAAAGTGCCCTAAATGACCAGATGACCACTGGAGGGAATCGGGGATGACCTCCCCTGACTCCCCCAGTGGTACCTAACCCCCTCCCACCACAAAAAAATGATGTTTCACACATTTTTATTTTCACCCTCAAATGTCATACCCAGCTCCCTGGCAGCAGTATGCAGGTCACTGGAGGAGTTGTTAGGGGGTGCAGTGGACTTCAGGCAGGTGGACCCAGGCCCATCCCCCCCTACCTGTTACAATTGTACTGCTTAATGCTTATTAGTCGTCCAACCCCCCCAAA
This sequence comes from Microcaecilia unicolor, assembly GCF_901765095.1. Lineage (NCBI taxonomy): Eukaryota > Metazoa > Chordata > Amphibia > Gymnophiona > Siphonopidae > Microcaecilia > Microcaecilia unicolor. The sequence goes on along the minus strand of NC_044039.1, from coordinate 155,911,225 downwards.
CCCACTGTACCCACATGTAGGTGCCCCCCTTCACCCCTTAGGGCTATAGTAATGGTGTAGACTTGTGGGCAGTGGGTTTTGAGGGGGATTTGGGGGGCTCAACACACAAGGGAAGGGTGCTATGCACCTGGGAGCTCTTTTACCTTTTTTTTTGTTTTTGTAAAAGTGCCCCCTAGGGTGCCCGGTTGATGTCCTGGCATGTGAGGGGGACCAGTGCACTACGAATCCTGGCCCCTCCCACGAATAAATGTCTTGGATTTATTCGTTTTTGAGCTGGGCGCTTTCATTTTCTATTATCGCTGAAAAACAAAAACGCCCAGCTCACACATTGTTGAATAAAACATGGGCGTCTATTTTTTTCGAAAATACGGTTCGGTCCGCCCCTTCACTGACCCGTTCTCGGAGATAAACGCCCATGGAGATAGGTGTTTTCGTTCAATTATGCCCCTCTATGTATAATATGTAAACCACTTTGATTGTAACCACAGAAAGGCGTTATATCAAGTCCCTTCCCCTATACTTTTACAGATGCAAGTGGTATGTAAATGTGTGCATCTAGATTATAGAACTGTTTTTTTTTAATGGTCAGGTTTCATGATTTCCAGCAGCAGCTCAAGAATAAATTCTCTAGCAATATTTAGAAAATTGTCAACCAAGATAGTCTAATATTGAAACTGTTAAATACCATTGCTACGAAACAGTGGTTTTCTGAGCGTATGAACTGTATTGTTTTGCTGATGACATAAACTTATCCTGGTTGTTTTGCTTTTGATTATGTGTTTCTTCCAGTTGGCCAGCAGATGGTGATTTTTTTTTTTAAAGCTGTACCAAAAGTGACAGTTTTCTTTTTCCCGTCTAACTATGAGGTAATTTGTTATACTCAGTTTGGAAGTAGAGGGAGAAAGACCTCTCTAATGTCACGACTGTGGTCGTGACTCCTCTTTGATTAACCTTATTTCCCGATGCTGTCTCCTGTCTGTTCTTTCACCTTGCATTGTTGTTTCTTTCCTGTAGTGTTTCCACTTCCTGTGTGTTTCTCCCTCCTCTCTTTCCTATCCAAGATAATTGAACGTGCTGTTCACCGCCATTGCCTTGACTTTCTTTCATCTCAAGCTATTCTTGATCCACTTCAATCTGGCTTTCGCCCCCTTCATTCAACTGAAACAGCGCTTGCTAAAGTATCCAATGATCTGCTCCTGGCCAAAGGTCTCTATTCTATCCTCATCCTTCTCAATCTTTTTTTCTTTTTCTTACATTTGTACCCCGCGCTTTCCCACTCATAGCAGGTTCAATGCGGCTTACATATTATATACATTATTTGTACCTGGGGCAATGAAGGGTTAAGTGCCCAGAGTCACAAGGAGCTGCCTGCAGTGGGAATTGAACCCAGTTCCCCAGGACCAAAGTCCACCATTCTAACCACTAGGCCACTCCACTCCACTCCTGCTGCTATTGATATAGTTGATCACAGCCTACTCCTTGATATGCTGTCCTCACTTGGATTTCAGGGCTCTGTTCTTTCCTGGTTTTCTTCTTATCTCCTCCAGCGTACCTTTAATGTATACTCTAGTGGATCCTCTTCTACTTTTATCCCACTGTCAGTTGGTGTACCTCAGGGATCTGTCCTGGGACCTCTTCTTTTCTCCATCTATACTTCTTCCCTTGGTACTCTGATCTCATCCCATGGTTTTCAGTATTATCTTTACGCTGATGACTCCCAGATCTACCTCTCCACACCAGAAATCTCAGCTGAAATCCAGGCCAAAGTATCAGCCTGCCTGTCTGACATTGCTGCCTGGATGTCTCAGCGCCATCTGAAACTAAACATGACCAAGACTGAGCTTCTTATCTTTCCCCCTAAACCAACCTCTCCTCCTCCCCCATTCTCTATTTCTTTTTATTTATTTATAACAACTTGATTTTACAAGCACTAAAATAACTTGCTAGAAATACAGAGAAAATAACACACAAGAATTATTTCAATCAGGTAATTCTATACTCTTCCTTAGACCACAAAATAGGGAGAGTGAAACAAGAGAAGAAGATCAATTAAACAACAGTAACTACTACTACTACTACTATTTAGCATTTCTATAGCGCTACAAGCCGTACGCAGCGCTGTACAAATATAGAAGAAAGACAGTCCCTGCTCAAAGAGCTTACAATCTAATAGACAAAAATAAAGTAAGCAAATCAAATCAATTACTGTGTACAGGAAGGAGGAGAGGAGGGTAGGTGGAGGCGAGTGGATACAAGTGGTTATGAGTCAAAAGCAATGTAAGAGGTGGGCTTTCAGTCTAGATTTAAAGGTGGCCAAGGATGGGGCAAGACGTAGGGGCTCAGGAAGTTTATTCCAGGCGTAGGGTGCAGCGAGACAGAAGGTGCGAAGTCTGGAGTTGGCAGTAGTGGAGAAGGGAACAGATAAGAAGGATTTATCCATGGAGCGGAGTGCACGGGAAGGGGTGTAGGGAAGGACGAGTGTGGAGAGATACTGGGGAGCAGCAGAGTGAGTACATTTATAGGTTAGTAGAAGAAGTTTGAACAGGATGCGAAAACGGATAGGGAGCCAGTGAAGCGACTTGAGGAGAGGGGTAGTGTGAGTAAAGCGACCCTGGCGGAAGATGAGATGGGCAGCAGAGTTTTGAACCAATTGGAGAGGGGAGAGGTGACTAAGTGGGAGGCCAGCAAGAAGCAGATTGCAGTAGTCTAAACGAGAGGTGACAAGGGTGTGGATGAGGGTTTTGGTAGAGTGCTCGGAAAGAAAGGGGCGGATTTTACGGATGTTGTAAAGAAAGAAACGACAAGTCTTTGCGATCTGCTGGATATGAGCAGAGAAGGAGAGAGAAGAGTCAAAGATGACCCCAAGGTTTCGAGCTGAGGAGACAGGGAGAATGAGAGAGCCATCAACAGAAATAGAAAACGGGAGGAGTGGGGAGGTGGGTTTGGGGGAAAAATGAGAAGCTCAGTTTTGGTCATGTTTAATTTCAGGTGGCGTTGAGACAAAGAAAACGTGGTATTAACCTGATTATCCCCAGTTATTATTTATCTGAATCATTGTTCCATATTGATCATCTGGTTGGCTTCTTCAAACCCAAAACGGTGTATAGTCAATTTATTTCATTGGAAACATAACTTATTGTCCAATATTAGTGGAAATAATACATCTGATTTCATTTTTTCTCTTTTAAAACCAGAAATGATTTAACAATATAAACACTTGAGTCTCCAATCCAATTCCCACTGATTAAGGTAATCCCAGTTTCACAGGCTTCAGTCCTTTTGAATTAATATACTAAGAGGAATCATTTCAGAGGAAAAAACTTTAGGAGTCGTACCCGGAACTCTGGGAAAACAACAATCTTGATATTAATCATGTCATAATATTAATTTTGTTCAAAATGTTCTGGTCTATTATCATTTTAAAATCTTAACCGTTTCCTTCGATTAGATTATCCATGTGGCTCACTAATAAGATTATATCTGAAGCAAAATTATTTACTACCACCATTAGGTCCTGGAGCGCCTTCCAGATGATATTCAATATAACCTCCACAGGAGTCAAAAACTCCAAGCTGATAGCTCTTACGGATTTAGGAGTGGCACCGCCGACATGGGTTCAGCTGTAAACGACTTCCGTTTCAGCATACACTCCTAACTCACTCCTCAACTCCTTTGGACATGGTGGTTAAATGATTCGGGAGCAATGAAGTTGTTTCCAGGTCCAAGAACATCGACGCTCCTTCGCCGGCACTAATCAAAGGACTCACCAACCCAGTCATCTGTGGGCAGCTCATCACGCAGCGGTCCAACACTTGCTGCAAAGGGGACAAAACGCTGGCCATTGGCGGCTGACCCCCCATTGCCCCCTTCCTCTCATTTAAGGTAACTGCATATGCAGAGAGGAAATTTCAAATAAACAAAGACAGAACTTCAGAGGACAGCTGGGCCGTTGAGCATACAAGCTTCAGGTCGCCATCTTTCCACTCTCCCTAGTTTGGGACACTCTTTGTCTGGTTTCTCCTCAGAGGCCTGTCTGATATGGGTAACCCTTCAGCATAGCCCTCTGAATCATTGAAACATAGAAGCCCCTCCACCACTGCCTAAAGTTTCAGATCCAGTCCTGTTGTTCCAGTCCTGTCTGTTCCAGCACTGCCTGCCTACGGCTTCAGCTCCATTCTTGCTTGTTAGTCCGCTCAGCGACAGTAGGTCAAAGGCTCACGTTGTTCCAGAGTCCGTGACTGTTTGTTTAGAGCCTGAGACCGTGACATCTACTGAGACCCTGTGAGCAGTTATATTCTGTAGCTTGTGAGCAGCTACATTTCCTGTACTTCCCAGGCACTATTCTAGTAGTGATAAAATGTTTAGATAGTTTTATAATTAATCCTATTTCAGTTACCTTTCTCTATCTGTTTTATAGCTCACTGTTCAATGTTTTTATGACAATAAACCTCTTTTAGTTTATTGCCTCTGCTTGTCTGGACTGACTGAGAATCCTGGTGGTTTATGTGTTGGGTCTGTGAGTACTTTCTGGGAACTATGGGACCCTGGAATTGTGGCCCCAGCAACCTAGAAATCACTGGGGAATAATCTGAGAGCGGGAGACTCACCTAGAGGCAGTTGGGACCCAGTCAAAGGGAGGAGGATGCTAGTGTAGAGCAGAAGTGACAGGTGCAGAAGGACCTGAGCTGTGCTAGGGACAGACCCTCCAGGTGGCCACAGGGTTAGCCACAGTCGGGTGGCTAGGCATTTTGTCACAACTGTAGTAAAGCAAAATAAGGCAAATAAAATAAAATAACACCCAAGAAATGATATAATCGACCTGGCATCCTACATGGAGTAGGTGGATAAACCATCATGTCAAATGACAACTTTTAAACATTCAATATAGAAAAGAAAAAAAGTTTACTTGACCATTCCAATAGGCTATATAAATGCATGCTCTGTGATAAACAAAACTAAGACCATCAGGGACTGGATTATCGAGGAGCAATTAGAGTTAGTCCACATTGCCAAAACCTGGCTACACTCTCAAGTCGACTCAGTGATTAGAATATAAGAACTTAAGCATTGCCATACTGGGACAGACCAAAGGTCCATCAAGCCCAGTATCCTGTTTCCAACAGTGGCCAATCCAGGCCACAAGTACCTGGCAAGATCCCAAAACAGTATAATACATTTTATGCTGCTTAACCTAGAAATACAAAAAATAAACAATAAATGGCTACGCTCTGTCTTATATATCTTTGTAAAAATACACAACGTTTGAAAGGCAAAGCAATTTACTACAACAGAGATATATTTATTATTGAAGGCATCTCATACTGTCACAAAGACATATTTATGTCATACTTCTTTCAAGCTTGTATGATTGTGACTTTGTATAATCATAGACCACCTCCAGCCAACCAGTAGTCCACACTATCTGCCAATAGTAAAAACATCGGTGTCCATATAACCGTGTGCTTACTGTGATATATTTAAAAAAAAAAAATTTTATGTGCACTACTGTTCCAGAATTAAAGCACTGTTGGAATAAATTTAATTATGATGCAAAAAATCAACTTATCTTAATGTCTCTGGAAGTTGCAAGCCATATTCTAATCTTCTTAGGCCTCATGCATTTCCAGAGTTCAGCTTATCAGACATTAATTAAGTCTCCGGTATCGTTGTCAGCCCGACAGGACCCTGTTTTGCGATCAACTGCTTTCTCAAGGGCATATATCTATGAAACACGGAGAACAAAACATTAACACAAAAATACTCTTGATTTCTGCATACCTTATATATAAACGGCAACTGGTCTCACTTCAACAGCATCAGATACCGATACAAAGCCAGTCAAAATGGCACTGGCGTTCTTCTTTTAAAACCTTCAGGCCCCGCCTATTTAGATGTTACGTCACAGTCAGCTGTTTGATTAAAAGAAACAGTTCCATTGGAGATACGTATTGAGTCCATTAGGATCTAACGTGTTCAGGCGATAGATCCACTGAGTTTCTTTTTGTAATAGCAATTTGTCAATGTTACCACCACGGGCATTTGGAATAATACAATCGATAACCACGCACCTTAACAACTCACTTGAATGTTGTTTTTTGATGCAATGTTGTACAAGAGGAGCTCCAATGCTATTGGCAGCTATTCTAGATCTGTGCTCAACCATTCTAGCATTTAAAGATCTATTTGATTTGCCAATGTATACCTTACCACAGGGACATCTAATGTAATAAATGATATGTGTTGTACGGCAGGTGGTCTGATATCTAAGCTGATACATTCGGCCATTATGGCAAAAATTTGACGCTTCTATAGACAAAGCGCATGTTTTGCATCCACTTTTATTGCATTTAGTATGACTCCCGTGTCTAATATCGTCAATTGCTTCTGATGAAGATAAATCGGCTGGACTTAAAATTTCACTGAGATTACATGCTCGAGAGAAGGCCATTCTTATCCGAAAATTCTCAAAAATAGGGTGGGCATGCATAATGTCCCAATGTTGTTTAATAATTTGTGATGCTGCTTCACCTCCTTGTACATATCTCATAATAAAGGTCATAACTAGATCTTCTTGTGGCTCTGGTGTAATACTTTGTAATAACAGGTCCTGATTAAGGTATTTGGCTCTATTGTACGCTTGCTTGAGAACTCCCTTAGGGTATCTTCGATGTAATAATCTAGAGCCAAATACATGGGCTTGTTGACGAAAATCAGTTTCATCTGTGCATATCCGCTTAAAATGTAGAAATTGGGAAAAAGGTAAACTTTTACGGAGAGTTCGAGGATGACAATTGCCATATTCCAAGATCGTATTCCTATCTGTAGATTTTGTATATACCCTTGTATGAAAGGTATGCTGACTTAAAGTAATCTCTACATCTAGGAAATGAATCACACTATCTGAAAAGGTAACCGTGAACTGTATAAGTGGATGGCAGCTATTTAACCATTGATGAAAATTTTTTAATTCTACTTCTGTACCATTCCAAAGGACGAAGATATCATCAATATATCTGCGCCAGATGAGTATGTTATGATTAAATGGGGAGCTGGACAACCACTTATTCTCGAACGCTGCCATGTATAAATTAGCCATGGTGGGGGCGAAAGTAGCGCCCATGGCTATGCCAGAAGTTTGCAGATATAATTTGTTACCAAATTTTAAAAAATTCTTACATAACGCCAATTTCAACAGAGACAACAGAAACTTAGTGGGGACCTCATGTGGCCTCTGTCTGTCCTCTAATATTGTATTCACCACTTCTATAAGTTCTTCTTGTGGGATCATCGTGTATAAGGATTTAATATCCAGTGTTAACATTGTACATTTAGACTGTGGTAGGCGTACATCGCGCAAAATCTGAAGGAAATGATTATTGTCTTTAATATATGAAGGACATTGTTGGACCTTGTCCCTCCAAAAGCGATCCCCTTGATGAAATGATCGGTCTGCCTGGAGGTTTATTGGAGTCTTTATGGATCTTAGGCAATAAATACATGGCCGGTATCAAGGGAGTTTTATTATTCAAGAACTGAAATTCTTTGTTAGTAAGGAAGCCAGATTCCTGGCCCTCCTTGGTAATATCTTGTATAATCTGTTGCAACTGAAAAGTGCAATCATGTTGTAACTCGGTGTAAGCTGTACTATCTGATAATTGTGAAGCCGCTTCAACTAAATAGTGGGACTTGTTTTGTACAACAACAGCTCCACCCTTATCCGCTCTCTTTAAGATGATGGCAGAATTGTTTTTAAGTTCTTTGAGGGCCCTACGTTCATTTTTAGACAAATTATCATATGTATTGTGAAACTCTTTGTCATAGAACTTATGCACATCGCGTAGGACCATTTGTTTAAAAGCATTTACTATGGGATCCAAAGGTATCGGAGGGGACCATTGTGATTTGTTGGAGACACTCGAACATGGTTCACATGTAGTGAAACCAGCAAAATACATTTTTAATTGTAAACTCTTAATAAATTTTTCCAAATCCACACGAAATTGAAAAGGATCAAAAGTGTTGGTAGGTACATAGGATAATCCCTTCGATAGTAGAGATGTTTGCGCCATTGTTAAAGGAATATCAGAGAGGTTTACGACATTATCCTGAATCAAAATTGGGACTGGGTCTGGGGTCTGGATCTGGGCTGACCCCGATATCCCCCTCTGCGTCCTCTTCTGCCTCTCGTTCTTGTCCCTTGTCTGTTGTCTAAAAAATTCTCTTGGTCACTCCCACTCGACGAGCTGTCAGAAAATTCAAATATCACTCTCTTAGCAACGGACTCTGTGATGTTCAAATCCGATCTTGTGGTGTCTTGATTCACTTTAGTTTTAGTCCAGGGATATACAGTCTGTTTAACATAATCGTTCTTATCCCTATTTAGCTTTTTAATCTTGGACTTCCTCAACTGTTCTTTAAACTGTTCTAAGGATTTCTTCAGTTGCGTATATTTTTGCTGGAACACATGATCTGAAATGCCTTCCTTAAGTCGGTTCAGTTCTCTGTCAAGCATCTCTTTTTCTTGTTGCAAAACGGTTCTCGATTGTTCAATGATCAACAGCATTAGATCTAGTGAACACTAGAAATAAACAGTGGATTTTCCCAAGTCCATCTTAACAATGGCTTATGGACTTTTCTTTTAGGAAGATATCTAAACCTTTTAAAACCCTGCTAACTGCTTTTACCACATTCTCTAGCAATGAATTTCAGAGCTTAATTACACACTGAGTGAAGAAATATTTTCTCTGATTTGTTTTACATTTACTACTTTGTAACTTCTTTGTGTGCCCCCTAGTCCTAGTATTTTTGGAAACAGTAATCAAGCGATTCACATCTACCTGTTCCACGCCACCCATTATTTTATAGACCTCTATCATATGTCCCCTCAGCCTTCTTTTCTCCAAGCTGAAGAGCCCTAGCCATTTTAGCCTTTCCTTATGGGGAAGTCATCCCATCCCCTTTATCATTTTTGTCACCCTTCTCTATTCCTTTTCTAATTCCACTATATATTTTTTGAGATGTGGTGACTAGAATTGCACACAGTATTCAAGGTACGGCTGCACCATGGAGCAATGCAAAGGTATTATAACATCTTCATTTTTGTTTCACATTCCTTTCCTAATAATACCTAACATTCTATTTGCTTTCTTCACCGCCACCACACACTGAGCAGAGGGTTTCAACATATCGTCAATGATGACACCTAGATCTTTGTCCTGGTTGGTGACATCTAATGTGGACCTTGTATCACGCAGCTATAACCGTGGTTACTCTTTCCCACATGGATCACTTTGCACTTGCTCACATCATCTGTCATTTGGATGCCCAGTATCCCAGTCTCATAACCTCTTGCAATTTGTCACAATCATCTTGTGATTTAACAATTTTGTATCATCAACAAATTTAATTACCTCACTAGTTATTCTCATATCTAAACCATTTATAAATATGTTAAAAAGCAGTGGTCCCAGTACAGACCCCTGCAGAACCCAACTATCTACTCTTCTCCTTTGAGAATACTGACTATTTAACCCTGATCTCTGTTTTCTATCTTTTAACCAGTTTTTAATCCACAATAAAAAAAAAAAAAAACTACCTCATATCCCATGGCTTTCCAATTTCATCTGGAGGTTTTCACGAGGTACTTTGTCAAATGCCTTTTGACTTATGTCCTCCAGAATATAAAATACTACATCTCACTAGAACTAAGAAAAGGGGAGGTGGGTTTGCTATTCTGTATAAATTGTTTTTCAACTTAGAACTAGTAACAGAACGCCTATTCATACCATGTATTTGTTCAGTCTGGAATCGGCTAACGCCGTTAACAGTAAAATGTAAGCCACATTGAGCCTGCAAAAAAGTGGGAAAATGTGGGATACAAATGCAACAAACAAATAAAGAAACATATTTCCCTTACACTATCATGCAAAATTAAAGAAGATTCCTTATTAAGTCAACTTTGTATAATATTATTCTATCACCCGCCAGGAATCTGGTACGATGCAAAAGTTGACTTCATAGATTTCATAGCAAATATCTGCACTAACTTTTCAAACATCATATTAATTGGTCACATCAACTTACACCTAGACAAAATAAAGGGCGTAAAAACTAAAGACCTATCCAATTTCTTATCTTCCTGGTCCTTCCACAAGTCGACCGTTTCAACTACTCACTCTAATGGTCACCTACTCAATTTATTTGCATTCAGATTTGAAATCCCAGATGTCCATAGTATTTACAATTATTCTTAGACAAATATTTCATGGTGTGAGACCATTATATACTCACATTTACACTTAATTGGAAAGAAACAAAATCAACAAAGGTTTTAAATCATCCCACATCATAAGAGGCAGAGTGGATGTAATGACCTTTTGATCACAGTTCTTGGGAAACAGCAATATTTCATCACACAATTCATACAACTTTATCACCCATTTGGACAACATCAGTAAATCAATCCTAGATGATTTAGCACCTGAGAAACTTAAGACCAAGCACAAAGAAAGAAAATCCTCCTAGTTCAACACAAATATTTTAACAGCCAAAAGAACTTATAGAAGGCTAGAATAAAAATGGTGTGAAAACAATAATGAGAAAAATAAGCAACTATAGAGGAAAAGAGTCAAAGAGTTTGCCTACGAGTAATGGGAGGCTGGCAGGATAGTAATGGGAAAGGCTATGAGTGGGTCTGTGCCATGCTGGAAACATCATTACATGTATGCGTACATAAGTAATGCCACACTGGGAAAAGACCAAGGGTCCATCGAGCCCAGCATCCTGTCCACGACAGCGGCCAATCCAGGCCAAGGGCACCTGGAAAGCTTCCCATGATACGCATATGTGTACTGACTTCATCAATGATGTCACAAACGCTAGCGCAAAATGAGGGAAGAAAAGGCCTGAAGGCTCCAGGGTTTTCCAGTTTGAAGAGAACCATAGAACCAACCAAACTGAATTTATTTAAAGAGTCGATGCTACTGGCTGGAACTGGGAGGAGTTGGGAGAGCAAAACTGGCAGGCAGGATATATGACTTGTACAATTTTATAACAAATGAGTGTTAGGAACCTTTACCTTCTCCTGTATATATTCTAAATTGGTACAACACTGTTTTATGGAATACCTGATTCAGCTGTGTTATGATGTTGCCATAGTTTACTCTAATGCTTAAAAACTGAAATTTAAGAATGCACTTAAGAGTCTGTTAGGGATATTCAAAAACGTAATTCAACTTTATTTGATGGATGGTTGGTTGGAAAAGTTTAGATGGCCTCTAACTTGTATGCCTGGAGGGCTACCAAGATAAAAGTAAGCAAAAAGTAATAACCCTGCAAAATACCACCTAGAATGTTTGTCGATCCAGTGCACATGAGAATATGGGACTTTCAATAGGGTACTGACTTCCATACTCTCAGGATACACTGGATTAAGGACTAGAAATAAAATTAGGCAACCAGCAGAAGGGCATCAAATGGGGATGTGTACACCAAGTACCCTAGTGTAGCAGTAGTAATGTTGTAATAACATTAAGTAAATGATGATTGGTGTAGTTGAGCAAATTTATGTGTAAAAGAAAGAATAGTAAGACATTTTTTTAAATAATGCAAAACAATGTTTTACATTTTTAAGGACAAATGTTTACCTGGGTCTCCTAGGAGTCGAGATGTAACCGGGTGGCTCTGGAGCTGAGGCCCATTTGAATTACATATCTGGTATGATTTGCGGCATCCCAGGTTGCCTAGGAGTAAAGGGAGGCTGGCAGAGTGGCACTGGAAAAAGCCCAGACTGTGTTAGGGCTTGAGATGCAATGGAAACATCATTAAAGGTATGTGTGATTATGCATATGCATGCTAACATAATCAATGATGTCATGCGCATATGCACAGAAGAAGAAAGAAGAGGCCTAAAGGCTTTAGGGGTTTCCTAGAGCAAAGAGAACCCCAGAACTGGCCAAGTTTAATTGCATTAAAGAGCAGGTGCTACTGGCTGGACCAAAAAGGGGTCTCTTGGTGTTTGTGGCCCAAATTAAATTGTGATCGCACAATTGTCCAGTTGCTCATGTATGGTTGCGCTCAGAAATGGCCCATATGAATTGGAAAGGAAGACCCTAAAAACAGTGCAAATTTTTGGTATGCTCAGTTAATTTAAAAGGACTGGAATGGAGAAATTGTCCTTAATTAAAATTCAAAAAATAAATAGAGATTAGTAAAATTTTTGGATCCCAATGGATTGCAGGACCAGAAGCAACATGGTTTTACTAGAGGCATGCTTTAACTTGGTGGCCAGAGAGTTGGATTGAGGGAAAGCACTAAATATGGTGTATTTAGATTTTAGCAAAGTTTTTGACAATATCCCGCATAGATGACTAATAATAAACTGAATGTCCTCGGTATGGGCCCTAAATTGACTGGGTTAGAAACTGGTTGAGTGGAAGGTGATAGAGGGTAGTGGTAAATGGAGCTCATTCTTAGGAAAAGGAATGTTGCTGTCATGATTGTGGTCAGAACCCCTCTCAAACTTACCTTATTTCTGGTGGTCAGCTTCTTAGCTGGCTTCTGTTTCTTCAGTCTGGCTTTTCTGAGCTAGCTCTGCCTCTTTGCGCTAGCTGCTTCCAGCAGCATGTCCCTAATTGCTTTATTATACTGCAGCTGTGTGTGTTACCTGAGCTAGCTGCCTCTGTGTGCTGGTTGCTTCCAGTGTGGCTCTAATTGCTCTGTTATACTGCAGCTGTGGGGGCTAAGCCTGAGTTAACTCTAGCTCTGTTTCAGTATGCTGCCTGCCTGTGTCTGGTAGTGGTGACATCAGCAGGCAGGGCCTTGATAAGGAAGTGGTGTTCTTCCCTTCAGGGCCTTGGCAACGTTTGCTTAGTCATTTGCTTTAGGTCCAGGTTAGTGGTAGTGCAGTGTGCACTTTTGATCTGTGTAGGCTTCCCTGCTTTTCCCTTGTGGCTCCCCTGCTTTAGAAGCACTACTGTGTTTTGGTGCTTTAGAAGTACTTCTGTGTTTGGTGCTTGCATTAGGAAGCACTTCTGGGTTTGGTGCTTTAGAAGCACTTCTGTGTTTGGGGCTTTGGAAGCTCTGTTGTGTTTAGTGCTTTGGAAGCACTGTTGTCTTCTGTGTTTAGCTTCCCTGTTTTTTCCCTTTTGGCTCCCCTGTCTTCCCTTTTAGTGCTAGGAGCTCTGCTGGTAGTTTGGTGCTTAGGAGCACCGCAGTTAGTTTAGGGTTACATAGTAGATGATGGCAGAAAAAGACCTGCATGGTCCATCCAGTCTGCCCAACAAGATAATTTCACGTGTGCTACTTTTTGTGTATACCTTACCTTGATTTGTATCTGCCATTCTCAGGGCACAGACCGTACAAGTCTGCCCAGCACTAGCCCCGCCTCCCAACCACCAGCCCCACCTCCCACCACCGGCTCTGGCACAGACCGTATAAGTCTGCCCAGCACTAGCCCCGCCTCCCAATCACCAGCCCCGCCTCCCACCACCGGTCCTGGCACAGACCGTATAAGTCTGCCCAGCACTATCCCCGCCTCCCAACCACCAGTCCTGCCTCCCACCACCGGCTCTGGCACAGACCGTATAAGTCTGCTCAGCACTATCCCCGCCTCCCAACCACCAGCCCTGCCTCCCACCACCAGCTCTGCCACCCAATCTCTGTTATGCTCCGGAGGATCCATTCCTTATGAACAGGATTCCTTTATGTTTATCCCACGCATGTTTGAATTCTGTTACCATTTCCATCTCCACCACCTCCCGCGGGAGGGCATTCCAAGCATCCACCACTCTCTCTGTGAAAGAATACTTCCTGACATTTTTCCTGACATATATCTTAGGTTACGGAATATCAACTAAGTACAGTTACATGTGCAACATGTGAAACTGCATATTGGTGCCAATTAGCACCAACTCCAGTTGAAGGGCTTATTTCCAAAACCTGCTAAGTCCATGATTGCACTGGAGGCTTTCAGAAATAAGTCCTTCAATTATAGCCAATTATTAACACCAAATAGTGTCTAATTTAACAATTTACACACAACTGGCAATACTCTAACCTGCATGCACAATTTAACAGGTGCACAAGACTATAGAATTAATGGAATTTTTACAAGGCCCATACCTCTACTGTGACTGTTGAGTTACATAACAGTAATAGTGGATGACCCCAGATAGCCACCGACCAAGTCTTATAACTCAAGATTAAATATTTATTTTATTAAAGAGGCAATGAACAAGGCTGAAGAGCAATTCCTAAATGGACTGGAGGATCCAACGAGGCCTCTGCAAAATATAGTAATATACTTGGGTTGTAGAGCTGTTGTGCTTGGTGCTTAGGAGCACCTGTGCTAGTTTATGTGTTTAGGTTCCCTGCTCTTTCCCTGTGGCTCCCCTGCTTTTCCTAGTGGTGCTATTGGTAGCACTTCTGTTAGTATAGGGCTTAGGAAGTCCTTTTGTTGGTTTATTGTTAGGAACACTTTTGTTGGTTTCTGTTTGGAGTTCTTCTGTTGGTTAGGGCTTGGGAACACTTATGTCAGTTTAGGATTTAGGAGTACTATTGTTTCCAGCTTGTTCTAGTCCTGGTCCCTGTGTCATCCAGTAAGTCCTGCCAGCCACTCGAATCCAGGGGCTCAACCCTTGGTGGGGGGGGGGCAGTGGCTAAGTGCAGGTGAAGCTGGACGGACCAGTCCAGGGTGCTCCAGTCCAGTGTGTTCTAGTCCTGTGTCCTCCAGTCTGGGGGATTCCAGTCCAGTGTTCCAGTCCTGTGTCCTCCAGTCTGGGGGATTCCACTCCTTGTGTTCTGGCTCGCTGGGCGGTGCCTGCAGTCCCTGCTGGTGCCGGTGTGCTTGCCCAGCGTTGGTTGGTGGGTTTTGCCTGCTGCTGTCGCTACTCGTCAGCAGCCCAAGTGCTCACGTTTGCTCCAGATCCCGGCTCCGCGGGCTCTGAACCTGAAAACCTGACAGTTACCAGTGGTGTGTGCCTCGAGGTTCTGTTCTTGGGCTGGTTCTTTTTAACATTTTTTGTAAGTGATTTTGCTGAAGGGCTGTCTGGTAATGTTTGCCTCTTTGCAGATGATATCCCCTACCAAAGTTGTTTTGCTATCTGTTATTGGCAAAGACTCTCAAAAACACCCATGAAATGCCCCCTCTGGTTGCATCTTCTTTTCAGCAAGTAGCAGATTTGGAGGTTTTTTTGTATGATTATGTGTTTTAGATGTTTTTCTGCGAGAAATAGGTATATCTACCTGTCATACCATTTTTGTATGTTTTCCTGTTTTGAAAATGAGCCCTTTGATATTTCAGTTTAAATGGACCTTTCTTTTGGGTAGCCTGGAAAGGATGTAGGTTTTGTTTCATGTTTTTAAAACAAAAGCACTGTAGAAATCCTTTTAAAGATCATTTTAATGTATTCTTTTCCTTTGAATGGTTTGGTAACCTTGCTTTTGTTTTGAAGAATGAATCTTGTTTACAGCAATTACAATTCAGTTGCAGTTATGAATTCTTATACAATGCATTTATTGAAATATTTGGTTATTTCCTAATGTCATACTGTTATTTCTAAAGCACATTAATAATGCTTTTTTTAATGGAAAACCTGCTTCAGAGAGATGCACACAGCTGGACACTTTCAAGGCACAATCTTTGTTCCAATTGTGATAATAAGAATCCAGAAATCTGAGGAAGAAGTGACGAAGTAAACACAATAACTGTTGAAAACACACACAGCCTTTGGTCATGTTTTGCAGTCAAGGACAGGTAAGTGATTTATCTCTAAAAAAAAATTCTCCTTTTCTAGTTATTGAAGTCAGGTCTATGAATTTCCCACTATTGATATTGGGTCTGTGAAATGGTCCATGTCGGAGAAGTTAGGTATAGCATGCCTGATCAACGAGGGCAAATAGTATGGTGTCACAACACAATGACTCCACTCCCTGCCTCTTCCTCTGCTTCCCAAGAGTCCAGAGACAGGTTTTTTACAAAGGCAGCTCCTAGGGCAACACCCTGGTCTCTCTGCCTATGTCCTAGTAATTAATTTTTGACTTAAAATCCTTTTACACCTGGTATGCTCAAGCCAAACCAGGCCCTGAAAATGTATCCTGTTTCCATATGTATTCTTGGATTTATACTTAAGACCCCTATTTAACCATCCATTGCCTCAGCTACACACAGGGGTATGTTTACTAAAGTGTGCTAGGTTTTTGCATCTAATGTGGGTTAATAGTCAAAATAAATGGCCCTATGGGAACTGCTGGGGGCATTTGTTAAACTGTACAGTGCTGCTTAACCCTAGTAGCGCTCTAGAAATGTTAAGTAGTAGTATGTCCAGCATTCCTCCTACAATTTCTGCACAGATATGTTCTCTAATATGCTTTACTTGGAGACACTATCCCCTGGATTCTATACAGGCTGTCCAAATTTGGACGCAGATCCCAGATCCACAAGCAAAGTAATAAGTTAATGAATGATTGTTATTAATTGGCACTTGTTCAGGTTCACATGCTGCTCTACCCTGAACCCTATTTTATAAAAGACATGCCAAAATGTTATTAGCATGGAACTGAAAAGGGGGCATGGGCATGGGAGGGTCAGGGGCATTCCCAGAAATTAGAGCGCCTTTTACAGAATGGTAGCTTATTGTGGATCTTCCTGGTACCTAACTTTGGGGCCCTTTTACTAAGCCACGTAAGTGTCTACGTGCACCCAATGTGCACCAAAATGGAGTTACCGCTCGGCTACCATGTGGCTGTTGTGGTAATTTCATTTTTGGCATGCGTCCGATACGCACGTCCAAAAAATAATTGTTATTTTTGGACGCGTGTATTGGGTGTACGCCAGGTAGCATTTGATGCACGTAGGTCATTACCGCCCGGTTACCGCGTAAGACTTTACTGCTAGGTCAATGGCTGGCGGTAAGGTCTCAGACCCAAAATGGACGGGCGGCAATTTTTATTTTGCCATTTGTCCATTATCATCAAAAATTTTAAAAAGGCATTTTTTGTGGGTGCGCTGAAAAATGATTCTGCACGTGCCCAAAACACACGTCTACAATACCGCAGGCCATTTTTCAGCACACCTTAGTAAAAGAACCCCTTTGAGAATCATTTGTAGAATTTCCTCTTGTTATTAATTTACATTACATTACATTGCTTCTTATATTCGACAACTAACCATTGTGGATCACAAAGAAGAATAAATAGGCAGATCCTATGATCTAACAACCATTAAGCATAACAATCACAGCTCAGAAACATAAAAACATCAAAATCTAAGTAATAGATCAAAATTTAAAAACAATGTCAACACAGAAGCTTAACCAAATTCAGTATTATAATAGAAATTTCTTCAAAAGAAAAGTTTTTTTAATGATTTCTTGAGATCAAGATAATTTGGGTTTTTTTTCCAGGTATAATGGAATTGAATTCCATATTGCTTGTGCTTGATAAATAAGGCTAGCAGAAACATTTCATTTATTTAGATTTTGTTCATGCCTATACAGTAGTAGCTCAAGGTGAGTTACATTCAGGTACATATCCCCCTGTCCCCTGAGGTAGTGGAGGATTAAGTGACTTGCCAAACATCACAAGGAGCAGCAGTGGGAATTGAACCAGGCACCTGGGGATTTCAAGACAAGTGCTCTAGGCCACTCCTCCTTACATAATCTTATAGTTCAACCTACTGGGGTTAGGATAATGGAGCAGTAAAATACCATGGCAACCTCTGTTTTTAATAGTTGTCTGGACCCAATTTGACCAATAGGCTGGAGCTATCAGCTTATCAGCATGGGTACACAGTACACATTACCTACCATGTGCTAACTGCACATACCTTGCCCAGTCCTCTCCTATCCTGCGTTAAGCAGTTAGCACTGGCCCTTTACCGCAAGGCTGTTTTAATGAGTGCTAGCCATTATTGCAGGCTAGGGCTTAAAGTTAGGGCAAGCTAAAACCCAAGTTAGCTAGTTAGTGCACCTTAGTAAATATGCCCCTTATATTGTGAGCCATCTGGGGACAAGAAAATACCTACTGAGTGCCAACACTTAGAAGGAAGATCCTTTTCTAAAATAATATTCAAACTGTGTATATCCCAACCTGGGTGTATCAATTCTGATTTTTATGTTCTGTCTAAAATGGGGGCTGCATATGTGTATCTGTTTACAAATGTTAATTCACATGGTCTGACTAATAAATAAGAGAGCCCTTTTTGTCAGTCAAACCCATAGCAGAACAGTACTGCTATTCCCTAAAGGAAATGTCTCTTATCTACTCTAGCATCTATATTAGCCCAGACTATATTCAAAGAATCTTCTTTATCCTCATTCTATAATTCCTTCCATTTACTTCTCCCTTTTCTCACACCGCTTTCCTCAAAAGCTCATACTTTCACTCCACACAATTCATGAATTGGGCAAATCTTTTCCATATGTTTAGTTCTCATCTCTTGTAACATACAACACACATCTAGCCAGATATGGATCCCCAAGAATATTGTGTTATCAGATTATTCATGCACTATTAAAATGCTGATCAGCTAGATTAGCAAGCAGAAATGAATCCTACATACTGTTGATATTACTATATAGTACCACTATGTACAGTCATATCTTTGTTATATAATATGCTTCAAAAATATTTAAATAATATCACAAAAATATCTCAAATTACAGGATATGATTTGGTGTTCAAACATAAGATTGGAGTTTTGGAAAACCCCTAAATCTTTTACAGCATCTTAATACTGGAAAGTAGTGTTCTATACTAGTGGACAGGGAGGAATTGTAGATTGAGAGGTGGGGAAATGAATCAGTTCGCATTTGGAGAAATTAAGAAATAGTCGATTGCCCAGGAACCAAGAATTCATTGTCTGGAGGCTTGTTTGAAGAGGAGCAATGTCAGAATCGGTGTCTAGGGTGAATAATATCTATATGTCATCCACATGCCTCTCTACGTAATCACATCTGCAGCAGATTATTAAAACTGTTTTTCTAAATTGAAACTAATCTGACCCCTAAAAGATAACTTAACACCTGATATTGTACAGATAGTATTACAGAGTATTGTTTCACATTTTAACCACTTCAGTGTTCTCTCTCTCTCTTTTTTTTTTTTAGGCCTTCCAATATATTGTTTTCAAGCTCTACAAGTTGCTCAAAATTCAGCAGCTCGTCTGTTAACTAGCATTTCACACTCTGAACACATTTCTCCCTCACTTATTAAGTTGCACCTGCCCCTTGTGTTCTGGCTCATTCAATTTAAAATACTGTCCTTGATACACTGCACATTGAATGATAACATTCCATTACCTGTCTCCTCCACTTTAAGGATATATCGTCCTCAAAGATCGTTACGTTCAATGGACAAGCTGTTAATTATTCCCTCTTTTAAACAGATTTGCTCAGTTGAATATTGGCCCTCTATCTTTTATGTAGCAGAACTGGTATTACGGAATGCATTACCTTATGAGATTAGGAAGCTTACCAACATCCTATTATTTTGGAAACTCATAAAAGCCCATTTATTCCAACAAGTATTTCAAGAGTGGATATTAAACTAATGAAATCCGAGGAGCTCCTGATAGGGTATCCATCACCATTATAAGGCAGCTATAAGCACTGGTGAATGATGTATATGTTTGTGCATTTAATTGAAAAGTACCTCATAACAGGATTAACATAGGTAATTTGTGTTGAATTTTTCTGTGATTTGTTTTAACAATTGTATGCATGTTTTTATTGTAACCCACTTAGAAATGTTCATAAATGAGAACTAAATAAAATAAATATAGTGATGGAGGTCACCCCATATGGAGGCAGGCAGAGCTGAGGAGCTCATTAGACATCAGGGATTAGATCAGAATCTTCTTGGGGATCCAGGTCAACACTTAGGCTCAGTGGGCAATTTAAGTCCAACTGCTGCTACTCTATGGCAGTATTTACCCTTTAAGGAATTTCTTTCTTTTCTTTTCTTTTTTACTTACAGGAAATAATAAGTACATTTCTAGAGGTGCTTTCTGTTTGTTTGTTTTTGATTTTTAAAAAAGGGCCAGCAAAGCTGTTTTCACATACTTGATTTTTGTTCTGAATGTTGCCATTAAGGAGCTGCACCAGTTCATTAATGACAAATGTCACCAAACTTTTGCACACAGCAGACTTTACAAGAAAATAGCTCAAAATATCTTGAAATGTAGTGTTTTTGCTTGTTTCCAGGTATTTTGTGCTATATTTCACATGAAGCACACTCTTGAAAAATGACTTCACACTTCTGTAGATGATGAAAGCCTTTAGGCCTCATTGTAGTACAGAAACTATAACAGCAGGGCAGAGGGAGCATGGAACGAACAAAGGACAGAATCGCACGGCCCCCCCCCCCCCCCCCAGTGGCGTGCACCCGTGGCGGACCGCACCCACCGCCCCCCTAGGAACGCCACTGTATCCCATCTCACTAACCTAGGACTGACAGATACTGTCTTACACTGGTTCTATTATTTTCTTTATGAGTGCTCTTACAAAGTCATTTCCCCTTCAGCTGCAGTGGAACATCACCTCAGGAGAGGGCAATGGCCTCCGACATGTCTCCCCCATCTTTGCTAAGACAATGAGCTGAGGCATATGTGGATACAGGGGCAGGTGATGGCACAAGTGGAGCCCCACCTCTGCCTACACCTGCCACTGGATCAGAAGCTGTCTTGGAGGAGATGGGGTACATGTAGGATGCCATTGACCAGCAACTAAGGGCCCTGGAGGCTGGTCAGGCCAGGTTGCAGGATGCCCTAGAGAGGATTGCAGCCACCCAAGCCCACATTTTCTCTGCTCTAGGGCATTCTGCCATCCCTAGACCCTCCACCCCAAATCCTAGGACCCTGCTCTTGAGGTCTCCTCTATCCCTCCCCTTTCCTCAAGTGAGTCTTTCCCCTCCCCTATCCCCTTTTATTGGAGTTATCATTAATTTTTCTCTCCCCTGTATGCTTTTATTTATACATTTTTGTAAATATTTTATTTTGCTAACATGAAAAAAAATTGTATTATATGCCTAATGGTGGGATTTGAACCTACCACCCCAGCCTGACAAATCCTCTAGCTATAGAGAAGCCTCTTAGAAAGATGAAGTTTACTTCCTTAGGGGGAGGAAAGTGCTAAATGCAACAAGGTCAAGTAAACTACTCTGGCTCAGAGTTCCTAATGCTGGGATTTGAACCCACCATACGGGACTGATAAATTATGCATTCTAACCACTAGCCTATCTCCTCCAGGGTGTAGCAATGCCTCTTAGAATAGTGACATTTACTTCCCTAAGGGAGGAAAGTGCTAAATGCAACCAGGGGAAGTAAATAGCTAGCTCTAGGTTATAGTGACTAGTGCTTGGCTTTGAACCAGCCAACCATGAATGATAAATCATGCGTTTTAATCACTAGCCAGGCCCTGAGTGAGAGAAGAAGAATGAGGAGAAGGAAGGAAAAAGGGAAGAGGATGGCACCTCTCCTACCCTCATGGCCACAATTTTGCCCACCCCCACCTGCCCATTCTGGACCCCATCTCCCACCTCAGAAGCAGACGGACCAACCTCAGGAGGAGCTTGGAGGCCCTTCTGGATGGGATAATGGCCTCCTGCATCCTCCTCGTTCCTCTCCAATACATAGAGCAAAAACTCAGGCACTTCCAGGGGTAGGTGCATCTGCAACTTAACCTACACTTGCCCCTGGAAGTCAGGTTGCTGTATTAGAGAGGGTGGAGGCAATGCATGAGGCTATTGACTGGCAACTAGGTGCCCTGGAAGCTGGTCTGGCCAGGATGTAACCTTGAGCATAGTGGCCACCTCAGCTCAGACTCATTGCAGAACCTTTAGTCTGCCCCACTTCCTAAGGCAGCTCCAGAAGCTCTTGGGTGGGGGCCTCCCTGCCCATAATGATCCCTTTTCCCTTCTCTCACCCTTTTGGGTTTTATTGCTATTTTTTTTTTTTTTTTTTTTGTTTCTCCATTTGTAAATATGTTGCTCTCCAGGGTTTGTATCTCTGCCTCTTGATACAGAGATATTACGATTTAGAATCCAAATATCCTTTTGGTTATAATGTTTTACAGGTAAAGTTTACATAGGTGATCTGTGTTTTCATCTTGATGCTTATGGCTGCCCAATCCAGTGGTGTGCTGGTAAATGTTTAACAACAGGCTCTCTCTCCGGTCCACCTCTGCCCCCCCATCTACCTCTGCACCCCTCGTTCACCTCTGCATCCACCCGTCCACCTCTGCGACCTGGGGGGAGCAATGCATTACTCCAGGAAAAAAAAATTTAATGATCCCAGGTTCCAATCTAATTCATGTTTAATGTGGGATAAAATGCCATAAATAAGTAAATAAATATAAACTTTTAATGTTGAGCACCTGATTCTCAAAGTGGACATATTCCAAACACTATAATGAAAATAAAATTATTTTTTCTACCTTTGTTGTCTGGTGACTTTGTTTTTCCGATCATGCTGGCCCAATATCCGATTCTGTTGCTATCTGTCCTCTTAACTCTGTTTCCAGGGTTTCCTTTTCATTTATTTCTTTACTTTCCGCCTTTCTTCATCATTTCTTGCCCTACATCCGTAAGTAAAAGCTGGGTCCTCCGCAGACTTGACTGTTCAGTGGATCCAGCTTCTGCCTATTTTCTTCATCCATGTGCAGTTTTTCTCCTCTCCTCCTTTTCCTTCATCTCATCTCCTTCCTCACTCTTCCCTCCCCTCCATCCATGTCCAGCATTTCTTCTCTCCCCCTGCCCTCCCCTCCATCCACCCATGTCCAGCAACCATCCTCTCCCCCCTGCCCTCCCCTCCATCCACCCATATCCAGCAACGCTCCTCTCCCCCTGCCCTCCTCTTCATCCACCCATGTCCAGCAACCCTCTTCTCCCCCTGCCTCCCCTCCCCTCCAGCCACCGATACCCAGCAATTCTCTTCTCTCCCCTGCCCCCCTACAGCCACCCATACCCACAGATTCTCTTTGATCCCCTGCCCCCCTCCAGCCACCCATATTCTCTCCCCTGCCCCCTCCAGCCACCCATACCCAGCGATTCTCCTCTCTCCCCTGCCCCCCTCCAGACACCCATACCCAGCGATTGCCCGCTCTCCCCTGCCCACCCTCCAGTCATGCATGCCAGTGATTGTCCTCTCTCCCCTGCCCTGCTCCAGCCACCCATAACCCAGCGATTGTCTTCTCTCCCTTGACCCCCTCCAGCCGCCCATACCCAGCGATTGTCCTTTCTCTCCTGCCACCCTCCAACCACCCATACCCAGCGATTGTCCTCTCTCCCCTGCTTCCCCTCCAGCCACCCATACCCAGCGATTGTCCTCTCTCCCCTGCCCCCCTCCAGCCACCATTACCCAGCGATTGTCAGTTGTTGGGTGGATTCTTCAGGGATGGCAAGAAAGATCCCTAATCTTTCCTGCCCGCTGCCGGCGCTGACTCTCCCCCGCTGCCGGATCGCCAAGACTTACAAGGACAGCCTCCAAGACTTCAGCAGAAGTCTTGCGAGGCTGCCGCTGGAAGTCTCGGCGGCCATTTTTTAAGTCATCCGGCAGCGGAGAAGGGTCAGCACCGGCAGCGGGCAGGCAAGACTGGGGATCTTTCCTGCCTGCCCCAAAGCATCCACTGGACAACCAGTTGCCTTCTTCAGGTATGGGACCCTGTAGCGGGCGGGAGGGAGGGAGGGAGGAGAGCCGGCTCGCCCTGAATAACAACCAGCTTGCAAAATTATAAAAATTTAAGAACTGGCTCTTGCTAGCCGGTGCGAGCTGGCTCCAGCACATCACTGGCCCAATCTGATATCAAGGTTCTGAGGCTAATATGCAGGTTTTCAGAGCACTGAGAAGAGTGGGGTAAGGAGTGCTGATACATTGTTTGGTCAGGGATGGTATAAACTCGTATCATCTCTGAGTGGCAATACCTTATCTCAATGGGTCCAGACCCTCCTATAGCATATGGTAGAACGAGGAAGAGGTTGTGGGGCCTTTGTTGGCATTCCACAATCACATCAAACAGAACATGCATTTATACAAGACTACAGAGTCAGTGCAGCTCAGCAACTGGTATGAGGCAGATAACAATACAGCCCAACAGGTGCACTAATACAGAATCCTGTTGGAAAACAGAAAAACGATGCAACCACGCCACTGCCCTCTCTCCTACAATTCTAAGAATGTTTCTAAACTAAGAACTTCTGTGCCACAAAAGCTAAATCCAATACTCACCTTCTGCTGAAGCTGAGACAGAGTCAGCCAAAAGCCTCTGAAAGGAGACAATAGGAAAAGGGAAAGGCTCTGTGGAGGGCCCCTCATAGATATTTGTGATGCTCCACTCTACACATTTGAGGAAGCTTATCCAATTCTAGAAACTTCCATCTGCTGCTCTGACAAGATATGGCTTCCCAATGCTGAAGGAGCTTAGAGCTCCTATTCACTAATAACAGAGATCAGGAAAAAAACAACACCAATATCAATATTGCTGTAAAATAAACAGTGTCAGTGCTGAAAAAAGCAGGTAAGATGTGTACCCTCATTCATAACATCTGTAAAGCAGCTATCAGCATCGAATGGTTTGCCCATGCCCAGATTCACACCGATTGGTCAGAGCTGATATAGCCACATGTTAGCTACTTGTTGATAGGTATGTGTGACAGTGTCATAATAAGCATGGTGGAGTGGCCATTGTGGTGCTTTCCTATGTCAGCATGGCTCAAAAATCAAGTTTAAAGAAGGCAAATTTTTGGCCCTGCTGAACTGCGCCTCTTTGTTAGAGAGGTCATAGCAAACTTCAGTGTCCTGTATGGGGCTGCAGCACCAGTGGAAAAATGGCAATCTAGCACCGCATCACTCCCACACCCAGAAGACGACAGTAACCAGTCTCCCGCTTTTATCAGTTGAGAATCAATTTTATCACGGCAGTTGCATTTCAGCATTTATAAGGAAGTCTATAGAGTGGAGTATTTCTTTAGATATGTTTATGATTATATTGATATTAGCAACAAATTTTTTTAGTGTAGATATTGCTTCAGGATGATTGAACATCCTTGTGTCAACTAGCAGGACAGCGGTTGTCCATGTTCACCATTTTTTCTTCATGGAAACGATGTCACATTTTTTTTCAGCCTGAAAACCAAGAAATTTGTATACTTTGTTTAGCGGTTCATTTGGATCCTTGACATGAAGCATCAATTTGGAACTGTTAGAATCTTAAGAAATATTCATCTTGGTAAGACACACAGTTTTCATTATCTTTTCAGCTTACTCTTCGGTTCTTTCCCATTCGCATAGGCACATATTAAGTACAGACTGTGATTGAACACTTTCACTTTATACATAATCTGCACATTTCACATATTACTCAAATTGAACACTTTTATTTTTATATGTAATTTTTAATATATTAATATGAGCACATTTCCGTTTGCACTTATACACCAACACAAGCACACCTCTCATTGCATGGGTACAAATATAAATCAAAACTTTTTTTACTTTCTCATAGCACTCATATTAGCACTGAGTCACTCTTTCACCGCAACCAGATACATGTATCTCTTTTAAGCATTGCCATGTATGTATGGTCTATCTAACAAGTATTTGTCAAATTATGATGTTTTATATATTATTTTTTATATATCATTTCTTAATCTTTAAATTTTATAATTTTGATTTTGTACAATTTTATTTTTAGTTTTTATATGTCTAAAATAATTATTTTTATTTTATTGAATTCTACTATGTTTGTAATACTTGATTTTACATGTGTTCTAGACCCCTAAGGCAGGTGCTAGTGAGCGCTGGAACACGGCCCGTGTCGGGTCATTTATAATAAAGATTATACCATCGTCCGAGCTCTGGAGGCCCTTTTTTCCTTTTTGAACTCTTGTGGCCTTGTCATCAAAACGTAGCACATGAAGCATTTCCTCACAGTTGTATCCAGGGTGACTCCCAGGTCCACCCCGATCTTCCCAGGGCCCTCGCTCCAAGTGCCCAGGGTTTCCAGGTGCTTTTTAGCTAGGATCAGGCAACCCTCAGGGGGAGGAATGCTGCCTTCGGCCTAACCCCTGGTAAGCCTTTCCTCAGCTGAGAGGTGCCCAGCTCTACCACCGGCTGCCTCTCAGGTGCTCTGGAGTAGGGTTACCATATGGCTCCAGAAAAAGGAGGACGGATTGAGCCAGCCGGGTTTTACTTCCATTGCTTTCAATCCGTCCTCCTTTTTCTGGAGCCATATGGTAACCCTACTCTGGAGGACTTGCAGCTCATCTGTATATCCTTTACAGCCTTCTCCGGGTGACTCCTAGGTCCACTCCGATTCACTCAGGGCCTCCGCTCATCACAACTTTTTTTGTCATTCTCACCACAAGTTTCAATGTTGTCCTCTATCTCTGAAACATCCTCACTTAGCAAATAATCACTGTTATCAGAATCAATGACTTTGACATCACTACTATCATTGTCAGCTAAAATAATTTCTAGGGCCTGTTTAACAGAAAAACTCCTATTACAAGCACATGCTAACACTCACCAAATTAGGGGAAGAAATAGAACATTTCTTCTATTAATGAACTAAGGGACAACTTCAGATCAAAGCAGAAATATTCAGCAGTAGGCATCATGACCTGTTCTCGGTGGGTGGTGGCTACCATCACCCCCTGGTAACTTTAATACCATGCGTGCTACATTTTTATGCAACCACATTATGTGTGTGTGTTATATATCAAAATATGTGAAAATACATTCCCTACAGATACCTAAAAGCATTTAAAGTAATTGTGATAGGCAAACATTCTAGCAAAAAAAAAAAATTGAGGGGGATGTTGGTAACCACCATCCCCCTTGGTAGTTTGAGGGTTAAGACTAAAAGAAAATAGTGCTATATTCAGTACTACAGTCTATAGTGAGTACTATAATTACAGGTTAAAGTACTGAAAGTAGCAATTTCTTACTTTGACAATGTATTTTATGGTCAACAGTACAGGCTATAGTGACTAGATAATGTTATCTTTCAAGATAAGTGCATCTATTATCCATCATTACTTTTTTATTTTTCTTGATTTGTTGCTTTTCTGTCTGTAGACCTCTTGTCAAATATTTTCTTAACTTCTGGAAGGAATGTCCTCTATGCATGCTGTATTTACATGAACCATATTCAATTTGCATTTTCATTTATATTAACCGTTATAGAGGCATTGTTTAGACAAATACTTCCAGGTCTCTTCACTAATGGCTTAGCATGCATGCTAAACTGGTTTAAAAAAGACATTAGCATGCAAAGACATGTAAATGAAAGCACCAATCATTGTGGGAAATGTGTGCCCATAGGATGTACCCACAGGCACTCATTCAATGCCCTCTGATGGAAGCAACATTTTTATTGTCTTAATCAAAGCACTCTAATCCACTTCTTTAATAAGCTACACAATGATGCCATGAATGGGATGTGTTGGCATTAGCGTAGTGCCAGC
Organism: Microcaecilia unicolor; assembly: GCF_901765095.1. NCBI lineage: Eukaryota > Metazoa > Chordata > Amphibia > Gymnophiona > Siphonopidae > Microcaecilia > Microcaecilia unicolor. The sequence continues at coordinate 155,883,766 of NC_044039.1, read as the reverse complement.
TACTAGCATGGCTTAGTAAATGGGGGGGGGGGGGGGTTAAAAAATATTTTTAAGGAATATTTGAACTTGAGGATGGGTTGGAGGTAAAGGCACTTTAAGCAGAGAGACAGTGTGGCAAAGAGACGTTGAAGATGTGAGCCAAGAGAGTTTGTCAAGTGGATTTAGTAGTCTTGTTTGGCAAGTGAAAGAGCAGACCTGAAGGAGGTCAGCAAGAATTTTGATATATAACACATACACATAATGTGTTTGTATAAAAATGTAGGATGAGTACCTTTGGCAGAAATCCCATGCCCATGCTGACTCAATACATGTATGAATTCAGCATGGGCATGGGATTTCTGCCAAAGGCATTCAACAGATTGGGCACAGGGATATAGGTAGAAGATTCTAGAGGTCAGCCAAGGCTTGGGTTTGGTATGCCTCATAGAACAGGGAATGGGAGGAGCAAGTACCCAGGGCAGAGGAGAGAATAGCATTATAGGAAGAGACAGCTTCATTTGACAGACTTGGATAACGTGGAGGGGCATAAAGCGGCACCCCGACTGTATTATCAAAACAAGATGGCCAGCCATCTTTCGTTTCAATAATACGGTCGGAGCCAGCCAAATCTCAACATTTGGGCAGGCTTTAGAAATGGCCGGCATTGGTTTTCAGCAATAATGGAAACTAATGGCGGCCATCTCAAACCCGGCCAAATCTAAGCCATTTGGTCATGGGAGGAGCCAGCATTTGTAGTGCACTGGTCCCCTTCACATGCCAGGACACCAACCGGGCACCCTAGGGGGTACTGCAGTGGACTTCAAAAATTGCTTCCAGGTGCATACCTCCCTTACCTTGTGTGCTGAGCCCCCCCAAATCCCCCCCAAAACCCACTCCCTACAACTGTACACCACTACCATAGCCCTTAGGGATGAAGGGGGACACCTACATGTGGGTACAGTGGGTTTTGGAGGGGTGTTGGAGGGCTCCCATTTACCATCACAAGTGTAACAGGTAGGGGGGATGGGCCTGGGTCCACCTGCCTGAAGTGCACTGTACCCACTAAAAACTGCTCCAGGGACCTGCATACTGCTGTCATGGAGCTGGGTATGACATTTGAGGCTGGCATAGAGGCTGGCAAAAAAATGATTTTTAAATTTTTTTGGGGGTGGGAGGGGGTTGATGACCATTGGGGGAGTAAGGGGAGGTGATCCCCGATTCCCTCTGGTGGTCATCTGGTCAGTTGGGGCACTTTTTGGAGGCTTGGTCCTAAAAAATAAATGGACCAAGTGCAGCAGGCCAAGTGCTCATCAGACCCGGCCTTCTTTTTTCCATTATTGGCCGAAGCTGGCCATCTCGTAACCATGCCCCCGTCCTGCCTTCCGTACCCTGCTGAAATGCCCCCTTTAACTTTGGCCGGCCCTGCGACGGAAAGCAGTTGAAGCCAGCCAAAATCAGCTTTCAATTATACCAATTTGGCCGGGTTTAGGAGATGGATGGCCATCTCCCGATTTGTGTCAGAAGATGGCCGGCCATCTCCTTCGAAAATACGCAGGATAGTGGTTGAGAGGAGGGTTGAGAGAGCGCAAAAAACACTAGCCTGAAGATTACTAGATGTATAGGTGGAGACTGGACGGGACTGTGGAGGAGGGTGTTTACATGTAAAGGTTATCAAATGAAGAACTGAGGTGAGCAGTTGGAAAAGAAGACAAGATCAAGATAGTGGCCCATTCTGGTGAGTAAGGGTGATGGAGCACAGCTGAAGATTGAAGGAAGGTGTTAAAGCAAGAAACTAAGAGTCATAACAGTCAGAGGGACCATTAGCATGAATGTTAAAACCCCCAGGAATGAGAGAAGAAAATGAGGGTTCAAGAAAGAAAAAAAGTCAGGAGTCAAAGTCAGTGAGAAAGAAAGAAAGAAAGAAAGGGACTTATTAGGGTGTTGATAAATGACTGCTGCTCAGAGAGGTATAGGAATGAATAGACAGATGGAGTGGGCTTCGAAGGAAGAAAAGCAGTGAGACTGAGGTGGAAGAGGAGGTTGAAATCTACATAAGGGTGAGAGTAGTAGCCCAACACCACCTCTGCGGCCAACATGGTGAGGTGTATGGGAGAAAAGGTAATCTCCATACACAGGGCAGCAGCTGAAGCAGAGTCTTCAGGGCAAAGTCAAGTCTTAGTGCAATCAGATGGAGAGTATGAGAGATAAAGATGTCGAGGATGTAGGAAAGCCTGTTGGAGACACAGCGGGTTTTACACAGGGCTCATGAAAAAGGCAGAAAAGAAGAGGAGAAGAGAGGAACAGAAATTAGATTGGAGACATTGCAGTGTAACCTGCACGAGTAGGGCGAGAGCTGATTTTGAGGACCAGGATTAGGACTGATATCCCCAGCAAAGAACAGACAGATGTAGGAGATGCATGACAACAATGACGAAGATGAGATAAACTCAGACAGAATGGAGATAGTTGAATGAAAGGAAGAAAATGTTGAAGATTGAGAGCTGAGAAGGGAGAATATAAAAGGGATGGTGAAGTGATGAAAGCAGAAGGTGGGCAATGTTGTCCTGAGATGCACTGTGGTTTCAGATGGAGAAAAAGATTAGAAGGGGCTAGTATCAAGAAAAGAAATTGTGCTGGAGTCATTAGGAATAGAAGAAAGAAAACATAACCTGTAGAGAGAAAATATTTCAGCGCGTGACACCTGTAAGGCAACTGGTAAAGTGCTAGGCACCTGAGCAAAGGCCCAAGTTGGTTCAGGGTAGACCTGGGAGTCACCCTGGAGTGGGTTGAGAGGATGTACAGATGGGCTAGAAGTCCTCCACTGCAAATAAAAGGCAGCTGGTGGAAGTGCTAGGCACCTGGAGCGGAGGCCCTGGGTGGTTTGGGGTGGATCTGGGAGTCACCCCAGAGAGGCCTGGGAGGATATGCAGATTGGCTGCAAGTCCTCCACAGCACCTGAAAGGCAGCTAGTGGAAGCATTAGGCACTTGGAGTGGAGGCCCTGGGTGGCTCAGGGTGGACCTGGGAGTCACCCTGGAGAGGGCTGGGAGGATATTGTTTATCGAGGTGATTTACATATACAAAAATCTAGGAAATAGAAAAGGAATGCCATTAATAAAATAAGAAAGGACAATCACACAGAACATGCACCCCCATACTGCAATGTTCTAAACTTTACACACCACTTATACAACGCATAAAATTAAATCATCCAAGCTTAAAAGCAATCTCCCACCACAGGAACAGACTATCTTCTAATTCCAAATGCAAGTTCAAAAAGTATGTTTTCAAAGCTGTACAAAAAGAAGGATAATGAAGTGTCCAGCCGGAGATACTGTGGAAGGGAGTTTCACAATGCAGGTGCAAGAAAAAAGAAAGCACGAGCCTTTGCAGACTCCTACAGGGGCCTATTAGGACTAGGAATGGCCAAACTGATCATTAAGATAATGCAAATTGCATGTAGGAGTATATGGCATTATGAGTGATGACATGTAGGCTGAAGTAGTGGTATGCAGTACTTTATGGGTCATAATAAGAATCTTAAATTTGAGACAATACTCAATGGGAAGCCAATGTAAATATCATGAGAGGTGAGACATGATCAAAGCAATCTGCCATACAGAAAAAAAAACATGCTGTTGTATATGCAGATCTGTGTCAAGCCTGACTTACACATTTATCTTTTTTACCCTTGGGTTGGAATTTGATTGGTCATCCCCTGTTTTTTTTCTCTTTTTTTTCTGAGTTGTTTCATTGGGGAACCTTCTTCTTTTTTTGTTTGCTTAAGTTTCTACATACCATGATATAAATGAACCTCACTCTTAAGCCAGGATATGTGGAGTATGATCTTAGTCTCTCATATTTACTTGCTGTAGTGCTTACATCTTGCCAAAGAGAGCTTTCTCCTGGAGTACCTATGATAGGCATATATTGTTCTTGGTTTCTGACTGCATTTCTTGATATTGAAGATTTGGGGAAATGTGCTACAGTAGTCTCTTCCTTAGGTGACAGAAACTAAGTAGTAGAAGTTCAGGATAAACTTTTTCAACCACGGAAGCAGCTGGTGGAGATTCCACAAGGGACCACCTTATCACCCCTGCTATTTAACACTTATCTGTACATTAAGCCAAGTAATAAGGTGGATTGGGATTCATTATTTGTATTATGTGGATTATATGCAAATGATTACCTCAGTGGGGAAAGGGAGGTAGTGGAGAAGATTCAGTAATATTTAGATGGAAGTGCCAGGATTTACACATGCAACTAGGAATATTCAACCTACATGTGTAAGTGACTTAACTCCTTTTGTCTCCCCCTCCCCCATGTAAAAGAAATAGCTAATTGGCTTTAGAGGAATGGTCTCAAATTAAATACCTCCAAATTGGTTGTAGTTCTGTTTCCCTGGGTCTTCAGCTTTGGTGTCTAATAAAGAGTTTCAACTTGAATTCTCCCTGCTTGAGAGTCATCTCTCCCTCTACTCTCTCTTGATCTTCATTTGCAATCCGTAGAGGGCATCTTCCTGTTTCTCTAGTGGACTTTAAGTCAATATCTACCACCTATACACTACAATTTAGAGGTATATCTATTCCTTTTTGTGACTCAGTTAAGATTCTCAGTGTTGCTTTAGACAGTCATCTCACCTTTGATCAACACATTTCTATGAAAGTTATGAAAATAACTTTTTTGCTCAAAAACAACGTGATCACTCAAGTCTTTTTCCATCTTGTACATTCTCTCATATTATCATGCTTGGATTAACTACAACTCTATTGTCCATGGTTTAAAGAACTCATCCCTTAATAGGTTGCAGTTAATTCAAAATGTATCTGTTAAGCTACTTTATAACATGAAAAACTATAACCATGTCATACCATGTCATTCAAGATCCTCGTAATTGCTCATCAGGTGTTTTATTCTAAATTAATATCCTTTCTGTTTCACCATACTTATACCCAATATACCTTCTTGGACATTACAATCATTCCATCAAAATCTCTTAGTAGTTCCTTCTCACCTTCAGTTATACCTCGACCACACCAGAAACTCCTGTTTCACTGTAATGGCCCTGATACTTTGGAACCACATACCTCTAGATATTTGCTTACAAAAATGGTTTGCAACATTTAAAAAGGCCCTGAAGACTTATTATTTTGGGCAAGCATTTTGGGACTGACCTTTTTTTAATGGCCATTTTAGATCCGTGGTTGCCAGTCTTGTCTTGTTTTTGTGGTGCTTGTCTTTTTGTACAGTTACCCTCCTTTTCTGTTTTGTTAGGTATTAACTTTTTAGTATGTTTAAGTTTTATTATCTTTTGATCCCTTTCTCCCATTACATTTAAATATAAACCACTTTGATTGTTTTAATGATATTGTGGTATATCAAATAAAGAATACTTTGAACCTTGAACATGCAAATGCTGGATTAAAAAAAATTGGAAGGGGGGCACAATTCTATAACTAGGCATCTCTATTTACGTGCCTCCAGGATACGTGGTAAGAACCTATTCTTAAACAGCACTGAACACCCAGATTCCATTACAGAATATTAGTGTAATACACCATCAGTATGCCTAACATTTATGCATTTGCAGCCACATTAGTCAAAGATCTGGTATAACTACAGTCACAGAAGAGGCATGTAACTTACATTATTCTGTAAGTTATGTGTGAAAGAGGGAGCCCTGACCACTGCCTGCCCATATTCTGTCTATGTATATGCCCTACCTCATACTTATGCACTACCACCTGGATTCTATTGTTTCCATGTAATATGAGATACAACCCTCGGTGCTTTTTATTTCTGTTTTTTAGACCAACTAATGTCTGTGGTAGTCATTTGCTGCCACCCTTTTTGAACACTGTCACGGTCTCCTTAACACAGCCTAAAGCGCATGAGTATTTTCCCATTTTTCATCCTTCATTTACATTATATTCTCTTGTCTTTAACATAGAAGCATACTTCTTTTGCCCTTTTGTGGGGTATTTCTCTAAGTCCCGAGATCCTCAGGAGCTTAGCCGAGATTGGGTGACAGAGCCAGTGGGGGGAGGCGGGGCTAGTGGTTGGGAGGCGGGGATAGTGCTGGGCAGACTTATACGGTCTGTGTCAGAGCCGGTGGTGGGAGGCGGGACTGGTGGTTGGGAGGCGGGGATAGTGCTGGGCAGACTTATATGCAGGGGCGTAGCTACGGGTGGGACCAGGCCCACCCAGTCTTTTGCGGCCTTCGACAATGACGACTTACTCTTGCCCACAGCGGTGAGTGGGCAGGCGTAAAAGCAGCAAGCAGCCAGGCTCAACTCCGTCCTTCGCTTCCTGCCCTCTCTCTGCGCTGTCCCGCCCACAAGGAAATGACATCAGAGGAAGGCGGGACAGCGCAGAGAGAGGGCAGGAAGTGAAGGACGGAGTTGAGCCTGGCTGCTTGCTGCTTTTATGCCTGCCCAGAGCTTGAGAGACAGAAAAGAAGGCGCGCGAGCGAAGAACACGCGCTTCGCTGCCGCTGCCAACGCACTCCACCTGAATGAACTCCGAGGAGGTACGCTTTTAAAATTTAAGAGGAGAAGGGGGGTTCCTGGTGCTGGGAGGGAGGACGGACGGGCGGGCGGGCGGATTGATGGTTGCTTGTTTGGTTGGAGGGAGGGCGGGAGGCAGGCCTGGTGCTGGGAGGGAGGGAGGCAGGCCTGGTGCTGGGTGCTGCTGGGTGGGAGGGGGGCCTGATGTTGGGAGCTAGGTGGGAGGGAAGCCTGATGGTGGGTGCTGGGAGGGAGGGAGGCCTGATGTTGGGTGCTGGGTGGGAGGGGGGCCTGATGGTGGGTGCTGGGTGGGAGGGGGGCCTGATGTTGGGAGCTGGGTGGGAGGGAAGCCTGATGGTGGGTGCTGGGTGGAAGGGAAGCCTGGTTGGGTGCTGGGTGGGAGAGAGGCCTGATGGTGGGTGCTGGGTGGGAGGGAAGCCTGATGGTGGGTGCTGGGAGGGAGGGAAGCCTGATGGTGGGTGCTGGGTGGGAGGGAGGCCAGGTGCTGGGTGGGAGGGAGGCCTGATGTTGGGTGCTGGGTGGGAGGGAGGCCTGGTTGGGTGCTGGGTGGGAGAGAGGCCTGATGTTGGGTGCTGGGTGGGAGGGAAGCCTGATGGTGGGTGCTGAGTGGGAGGGAGGCCTGATGGTGGGTGCTCGGTGGGAGGGAGGCTTGATGTTGGCTGCTGGGAGGGAGGGCAGGGGGGACAGGAGGGTGGCTGGATATTTGTGGCTGGAGGGGAGAGGAGGGTGGCTGGACATTTGTGGCTGGAGGGGAGAGGATGGTTGCTGGACATGGATGGAGGGCAAGAAATGAAGAAGAAAGGAGGAAAGTAAAGAAATAAATGGAAAGAAAGCCCTGGAAACTGAGTTAAGAGAACAGATAGAGAGCAGCAGAATCAGCGACTAGAACCAATATGGATAGAAAAACAAAATCACCAGACAACAAAGGTAGGAAAAATCATTTTATTTTCATTTTAGTGTTTGGAATATGTCGAATTTGAGAATTTACATCTGCTGTCTTATTTTGCACTGGGTATACTGGAGCTGTAACAGCTTACAGAAATGATTTATAATGGAAAAAAATCATCTAATTTTTTTCTCCTATACTAGTATAATATTTTTAATGATATCTGTTTATATGCGCCATGGCTGGTGTAAGGGGTGTGGCTATCACAGGGGTGGAGTCATGTTGTGACCCCGCCCATAATGAGTACCGGCACTTTGCGATAAATAATTCGATTTTGGGTTGCTGTTTGGGCACTCGGTCTCTGAAAGGTTCGCCATCACTGGACTAGGGCCATCTCTAAGATTGATTCGAGAACTCTACCTTCATCTCTTTTTTTTCAGCCTCTTCTGATTTCTCTTCCACATCTTTGGATGAGCTAAGAGACATGTGGCTTTTGATCTAAAGACAGAGTCTTGATACAGTTGCCCCTAAATACTTCTGTGCTCATCGTGTGTCAAATCATCACACCTGGTATAGTCCTAAACTCCGGTTTCTCAAACAACAATACCATAGGTCCTCTACTATCATGTCTTAATGTAGTGGGAACATGGCTAAAAAACCATTGTCTAGTACTCAATACAGAAAAAACAGTTGCCCGTTGGTTCTTTAGTGCATTAACACCCTCATCTTCTCCTATTCCTTTGCTTGACACCGCTGTTACTCCTGTTTCTTCTGTCTGCTATTTAAAAATCTGTACTGGTTTTGGTATTCGTGTTCAGAAGGTTTGTGATACATGCTGGATTTAGTGTTACTTCACAAAGTACCTGGCAGTGAAGGGATTTTGTGTTGTTATTATTGAGGTACTACCAGAACTTGAATACATTTTTCCTATGGAAAGTTGTAAAAAGAATTATTCTAACTATGTTCTGAATGCTACAGATGTACAGTAGATGGGAATAAATCTTGATTGCTTTTGACTCGTAACCACTTGTAACCACTCGCCTCCACCTACCCTCCTCTCTTCCTTCCCGTTCACATTAATTGATTTGATTTGCTTACTTAATTTTTTTTTTTGTCTATTAGATTGTAAGCTCTTTGAGCAGGGACTGTCTTTCTTCTATGTTTGTGCAGCGCTGCGTACGCCTTGTAGCGCTATAGAAATGCTAAATAGTAGTAGTAGTAGTAGTATGTTGACAGTAGGATTTTTCTTATTTCATCAGTGAGAAATCTGGAGCTTTTCTTCATGCGATTTTTCATGTGTTGAAGAATAGACAAAAGTTAACATTTCTGAAAAATGTAAGGTATTTACCTGTTTTGCTTAATCAGGCATTTACATTTGTTATAAAGCAAAGTTTGAATGATATATGCCATTGCAGAAATTATATTGCAGGATCCTGTCACGTGTGTTGAGATATTTGCCATTAAAGTAAACTTATGTCTGGTCAAGTTTAAGATATGGGATAATGTACCTATATTTAAAAATAGTATTTTTCCTTTAACTATATATCTGTTTTATGTTGATGTAGGAGAGCTGTTGGGCAGAGAAATCCATCATCAAGTGCATTCTAAGGCATTATTTTGTAGTATCCCAAAACACTACTCGTACCTATAGTGCCCACCCATATTAGCTCTGGGCCCACCCAAAAAGTCAGGTCTGGCTACGCCACTGCTTATACTGTCTGTGCCAGAGCCGGTGGTGGGAGGCAGGACTGGTGGTTGGGAGGCGGGGAAAGTGCTGGGCAGACTTATACGGTCTGTGCCAGAGCCGGTGGTGGGAGGCAGGGCTGGTGGTTGGGAGGCGGGGATAGTGCTGGGCAGACTTATATGATCTGTGCCCTGAAGAGGAGAGGTACAAATCAAGGTAGGGTATACACAGAAAGTAGCACATATGAGTTTATCTTGTTGGGCAGACTGGATGGACCGTGCAGGTCTTTTTCTGCCGTCATCTACTATGCTACTATGTTACTATTTGTTTACTGTAATCGCTACACACTCAGTTTTATTTCTTTCCCTGCTAGTATATGTTTTGTTTAATTGAAAGATTACTGATTATTTTTCTACACTGGTTGTACACATACACCTATCTGAATACACTGTATCCTAGAAGCATTACATATCATGCACATTTTTTTTTAACTATCCAGCATCAAATTCTTCAAGCACAATCACATTTTTATGTTTGATATTAACCTATTGAGTCAATAAGGGGGTCTATTACAAAGTGGCGGTAAGCTCAACGGGGCCTCCTCCCGAAATGGCTGCGTGGCAAGTGCTTTATTTATTTATAGCATTTATATCCCACAATATTCCCACCCATGGGCAGGCCCAATGTGGCGTACAACAGTCTACAAAAGCATACAATTCAGCAAACAAACATACAATGTCATAAGAGCGTAAGAGAGAGAGGGTAATAGCTAAGGAGGGAAAAGGGGAAAGAGTACTTGCCGCCTGGCCATTTCCTGTGGGAAAGTGAGACTTCCTTTAGGAGCCGACTCTGTGGGTGCTGTGGGTGCTTGAGCACCCCCAAAATTTAGAAAATATTTGTATTTGTCCAGGAGGGGTTATTTCCATTGGGCTTAGCACCCCCAATAATTTTGAAAAGTTGGCTCCTGTGCCAGCTGCGCTTGTAAAACAAGTGTCAGCCCCCTTTTTGCCGCAGCTTGGTAAAAGGGGTCCTAGGCTGTTCTGTTTACCTGCTTTCTACTTTCTTCAGAATGGTCATAATACCTGCAGCTGACATAGACCCTGGTTTTCCTTTCCAGTTTCACTTTCACGAGAAAGGGAGGGGGACAGAAACAGGGCCGTGCCTAGGGTCTCTGGCGCCCCCCCTGCATACCATCAGTTGGCATCCCCCTGCAGACCCCCCGGATTTTTAAATTTACCTCCCTCCAACGTTTGCGCAGTGTCAGTGAAAGCGCTGCCTGTCTGACGTCTCTCCACCAGCCCAGCCTTCCCTTCACTCGTTCGTTCCCTCTGTGTCCCGCCCTCAAGGAAATGACATCAGAAGAAGGCGGGACACAGAGGGAACAAATGAGCGAAGGGAAGTCTGGGCTGGTGGAGAGACATCAGAGAGGCAGCGCTTTCACTGACGCTGCACAGACATCAGAGGTGGAGCGAGGTACATTTAAAGCACCGGGGAATCAGGGATGGAGGGCAGGGGAGGTGTAAGATTTTTTTTTTAATACAACGCGACAGCGCAGCACCCTTGAAGGCAGGCGCCCCCCTGCAGCGCTTACCGCACTTACCGTGTTGGCACGGCCCTGGACAGAAATCATTTGGGTCATGCCTTAATCCCTCCAGTGGTCACCTGATTAATCAGAACACCCTTTTTAATTTGGATGTGACTTAGAGATCTAGATAAAAACATCCTTCTTTTCAGACATGGATGTTTCTTCCCATTCAAAAATCACTGGATGTCCTACTTTGGGCCCTCTCTAGTCTCACTCAAAACGCATGCTCTCTTGCTATTTGGATGAACAGCTGTGTGGAACATCCAAATTCTAACTTTCCAAAATCAAGATTTGGACATTTTAGCAGATGGACAGTTTTTTTTAGACATTTTGAGACATCCATCTGCTTTGAAACTGAGCACCATACTGTCTCATCACTTGCTGATACAATCATGTCTAAGGTGGGTGGGAAAAGAGTGGGGATTAGGAAAAATAAATTGTGAAAGTAAAAATACAGGCATAGTGACCATAAGTCAACATCTAGGAATTTTAATGGACCTTTATTTCTTTTATAGTTTCCTCATTGGTGATTCAGGATGGGGGTGTCAACCAGTGGCGTTCCTAGGGGGGCTGACACCCGGGGTGGATCACCGATGCGCCCCGCCCCCCGGGTGCAGCGCCCCTCCCAGAACAGCGCGACCCCCCCCCCAGCGAAAGAACCCCCGATCCCCCCGTGAAAGACCCCCCCCGGGTGCACGCCGCTGGGGGGGGGGGGTGCCGCGTGCCTGCCGGCTCTTCGTTTTCATGCTCCCTCTGCCCCGGAACAGGAAGTAACCTGCCTTTAGATTGTAAGCTCTTCTGAGCAGGGACCGTCCTTATTCGTTAATTTATACAGCGCTGCGTAACCCTAGTAGCGCTCTAGAAATGTTAAGTAGTAGTAGTAGTTCCAGGGCAAAGGGAGCATGAAAACAAAGAGCCGACAGGCGCGCGGCACTCGCCCAGCGGCATGTACCCGGGGCGGACCGCCCCCACCGCTCCCCCTTGGTACGCCACTGGTGTCAACCGTGATCTCTCATACTGGTGAGTGTCCCAAAAGCTCAATAAGTATTGTTTAGTTTAATGCAATACTTGATGTACTGTCCTTAAATAAAATGTCAGAGTGGTTTACAATCAGTAAATAAAAGTAATAAAGTAAAATGTGAAAGGAAAAAAAGAAAATATTTTTTAAACAGAGAAAAAATAGTCTTCATGTACATTCATTCCATATTATAGCAAGCATTTGGAGAGGTAAATGTGAATTAACATTTCTAAAATTGCTTCAGGATCCACATAATTCTTCCTTGAAAAATGGCTATGATCCAGGGGCGTAGCCAGACACCCAATTTTGGGTGGGCCTGGGCCCAGGATGGGTGGGCAGAATAACTTTGTCCTGTCCCATAAGTGATTTGGCCTCTTCCTCTCTCGCCTACATGCCATTTGGTCTCTCAAACATCCTCCCTCCCTCGCATGCAGCAACTAATACACACTGCTCATGTTGGCCACACAGCCTTCCCTCTGATGCAACTTCCTGCTTCCGCAAAGGTGGGACTACATCAGAGGGAAGGCTGTGGGGCTGGTGCGAATAGTATGTATCAGTCACTGCTCGCTGCAGGCGAAGATCTGCTATTTACAAGGTATGCAGGAGGGACAGTTGGTGGGAGTTTTTGCCTGGTGAGGCTTAGGGATCCCTGCCCCTGCCAGCCACATCATAGGTGTGCTGCTACTGGGTGGGCCTGAGCCCAAAGTGGGTGGGCCTGGGCCCATCCAGGCCCACCCTTGGCTACGCCACTGCTATGATCATGATCGTCTATTGCATTTTTCACAATATTGCAATAAAATAATGTTGGCATTTATGGACATTCACTCTACCAAAGCTCTTTTGTTTGGAAAAGGTATGTGAATGTTAATATTCACATCAAACAGGCATAGCATCTATCAATCAGAAGAAAGGTAAGAATAAACAGCTTTAAACATTTCTCAGAATAGTTTGTATTGTATTCAACCAAAATGTAAAATAGAAAGGACAAATAAATGACTCTTTTAAACCAGTTGGGCTGATTTAAAATTCCATAGGTCCATGCACAGTGACAGTCCTTTTTTCTTGACAAACTGTTCCAGTCTTGTGGCTTAAATACAAGAAAAATGCTCCATTAACTAACAAGATCCCCATTTTACATAGAATGTAGAGATCAGAACTGGAATGTCCAAATTGTGATACTCAGTTCTGGTGACATTGTAGAAAAGGTTCTACTGATGCAGAGAGTTTTATAAGGAGGCCTTTTACTAAGCTGTGGTAAAAAGGAAACTGCACTAGCATCAACCTGTGTTTTCGACATGCGCTGAGGCTCCCTTTTACCATAGTGGGTAAAAGGCTGTCCATTTTTGGAAAAAATAAATGGCTGTGTGGTAAGTGAGCCACTTACCGCATGGCCATTTTGATGGGAAGCCCTTATTATCACCCATTAAAATGGTGGTAAGGGCTCACCTGCTAACCCAGCGGTAACCAGGCAACGCATGTTGCTGCCTGATTACTGGCAGCTAAATTCCGATGCTACAAAATAGGACATATTTTTGTAGTGCCAGAAATGGTGCATGATAGGGGTGGGATCTACCGCAGGGCTCCCAGATTGGTGCATGGCAAGCCCGCTGTGGGCTCACTGCTACTTAGTAAAATATATGCAGGCGTGCAAGTGTATTTTCTGACACATGCAGCAAGAGCAGCCATTTTGCAAATACATATGTTGAAAAAATGAACAGCACAGAGCTGGCAGCTTCCACCTGAAGAGGTTCATGTCTTGGTTCTGGCACTGACAGACACAAGCATTTTTAAAAAACCTATATGTGCCTTTCAGCTGATTCAAAATCCGATGTGGACATTTTTCTACATTCGCATGTATTCTCTTTACAAAATATTGAATACATATGTAGATTTTAGGTTCTACTCAAACCATGCCCCTTGAAATTCTTTGCATGGTGTGGCTCTCCATGTGTGATTACCATCTTTCTGAAATTGGTATTAACATGTCTGAGATATGTTTCTAAAATAATGGCTGAAATCTCTCAGATTGACTTTCCAGTGGTTGCCCTATTATTTAACAGGCTATCTTTATGCCTAATAATTCCAATGCATCAAAATGGAAAAGTAAAATTCTCTTTAAATTCAAAAGGACTATCTTTTTAATTCCCAAGCTCAGCTCTGTATCTCCAGTGCAGGAGAAAACAATGACTCTAAATTTGACAGAGGTGATTTTTAAACTCTCAAGCACAATTCTGAAGCTGATGCACTTCCTTCAACAGGCTGACACTGAGTAATTCAAAATTAGAAAATGCCTCACTTAGGATCCTATTTACAAAGGTGTGCTAGTGTTTTTAGCATGCACTAAAAATTAGTGTGAGCTAACCGTTTAGATGCCCATAATATTCCAATGGTCATCTACATGATTAGTTCTTAAGCAGCTATTGGGCACTTCATAATAAGATTTTTATGTGGTCCTATTTATGCACTTACCTTGGCCAGTTAAGTGATGAATATCGGCACTTAACTGGCCAAGTGCTGATTCCACCCCTGGAACACCCCAAAATAGCCAGTTTTGACATGGGCACTAACCAGACATTTTCAGTGACCCTAATCAGTTAAGTGCCACTGAAAAAGACCAGTTAACTCTGTACAGGTGATTTAACCAGCATTAAATATAGACCTGATTAAAGTCAAGCAGGCCTTCTGGGAACATACTACCCACAATTTCTGGTTAAAGACATAGGATATGCACTCCTACAGGAATTGTGAGTCTCCCAACCACCACCATTTGCTTCCAGTAAAACTGCTGACTCATTTCATATCCTAGACAGGGAGGGAGATTTCCCTACCCCCAAGAACTAGTCCTTTTCCTACCTTCAGAGCTAGCCCGGTCCTCTAAATATCAATCCAGGACTAAGTCAAAATGAGTTAACCATGTAGGAGCTGCTCCTACACCATTAACTCATACTGAATCTAGACCACTTTCTGAATTCCTCACAACATTGGAAAAGCAATGCATTATGAGGGATATTTTGACAGCATCTGAGTCTTCATTAAATGATGCAAAATAGGGATGTACAGTTGTTTAAAACAACATCGGATATGTCGATATCATGTCATGTCATTTTTAAATCAAACAATAGAATAATAGAGCAATAATAATTTTATTTCATTGTCATCAATACTGCATGATATTTCCCCCCAAATAAATGATTTGAAAAATAGAATGAAACAAAATAATTCTAAAACCACTAGTTTCAAAGAACGATGCAAAGATACTCAAGAACATATTCCTTCATAGCTAAGTCAGCCATCCTTACTGTATTTCTTTAAAATATGTGCAGTTGTCCTCATAGGATTTCATCTGTTTCTTCATTCAGGTGTACTCATATATGAGGATCAGGATCTCTATTTATTTCTAAAAGAAATGATGTTCTCTATTAGTGACACCAAGAAATCCCTTAAGGCCTTTACTGTCACACCAGAAGTCTTTATAAGAAACAAACCGAATGGTCTGTTACAGTGAACATCACTGGGCCCTAGGGGAGCCTCCACTTGGATTTTTGAAAATGTCTTTTCATATTTGCCTTTTAGCTAGACACCATTTTCATGAACTTTTCCGTTGAAAAAAATAAAGACATCAGCATCCAATTTATAATAGGCCAAAAATGCACTATTTATTTATACAAGAGGAACAGAAACCCACTGCAATTTATACTTCACAAGTGATACCTGTTTTAAAATAATATTATAAAGTTGCAATTTCTAAGACACAAGGTAGACTGTTCATTTCCAAATCTACAAGACCTGATACAAAATCTAGGGCCCCTTTTACAAAGCGACGGTAAGCCCAACGTGTGCTTACCGATTGCTAAATAGGAAGTTACAGCTGGGCTAGTGCGGGAGCCCTTACTGCCACCTCAATAGGTGGCAGTAAGGGCTCCCCCCAAAATGGCCGCGTGGCAAGTGCTTTACTTGCTGCATGGCCATTTTCTGTAGAAAAGAAAGACAACCCTTTTACCAGCTGCGGTAAAAGGGGGCTTGGGACCCCTCCGAAGGGACACCACCTTGCAAGTGGTGGAGGGGCTTCCGTGTTTCAATGACTCAGAGGGCTATGCTGTAGGGTTACCCATATCAGACAGGCCTCTGAGGAGAAACCAGACAAAGAGTGTCCCAACCTGGAGGATCCAAGATGGCGTTGAGGGAGGACGTATGCTAGTTGAGTTCCCGGTTTACACCAGAATGCCTGAAAAAGAAGGTGCGCTCCCCAGAGAATGGGGACGAGAAAAGGCAAAGCCGTGGTGCTGTCCTCCTCGAACACGGCTAGGGTTCCCACCACTTCTCAGTCTATTTTGGAGAGATTCGGGGTCATAACGTCGGGGATATCGGTTCTTGCTTCGAGGAACAGCAAGGCTTTATTGCCGAATCTCAGTGGAGGGAGTGACTTTGAGTCCCCCTGTTGGCACGACCCCTCCAAGACCCGGAAATAGTAATGCTTCGCTATGGAGGTCAATAATGGAAACACCGAAGTGGGTTAGGATTTTCATGTGACCCGAGGAGGTCCTGGCGCAGCATCGACTCAGGATAATAAACCAACTGGGGGATTGGAGAGTGAGCTCTTCCCCCCCCCCCCCCCCCCCCGAAGATATCTGGAGCGGTTTCTGTGGAGAAATTGGACTTGGTGAAGCCAATCTCTATATATAAAAGGCACCACCAACGTTCAGCTGGAAGTGTGAAGGGGGAGAGATATCCGGTTTCCCCATGAGTGTCTGCCCCGCCCTCGCTCTCTCTGTAACACAAACAGTGAAGGAAAACACAGCAAAGCACGAAATCAAATTGCTCTCTCTGTAACAGTGAAGGACTCAGAGGGGGGAGGGGAGAGAGGGCAGAGGGCAGGGACACACACACTCCCACATGCACACAGAAGAAAACCTTGCTAGACCCCGTTTCATTTGCATCAGAAACGGGGCTTTTTTACTAGTAATGTCTTAAAGGACATACTATAGGAACTGAAGCAGAATGTGAATAACTGTCTTCTTCAGATGTTTAAAATTTTTCACTATCCTGCTTATAATCGAACGAGAATAACGCCCAAGTTCCGACCTAAATCGGGAGATGGGCGTTCTTCTCACAAAAACAAATAAAGCGGTATAATCGAAAGCCGAACGTTGGACGCTTTCAACTGCACTCCGTCGCGGATGCGGACAAAGTTGACGGGGGCGTATCGAAGGCATGTCGAAGGCGGAACTGGGGCGTGGTTATCGGGCGAACAGAGATGGGCGCCCTTCGCCGATAATGGGACAGTTTTGAGCTAGAATTTAGGACACTTTTCCTGGACCCTGTTTTTTGACGAATAAGGCCCCCAAAAGTGCCCTAAATGACCAGATGACCCCCAGAGGGAGTCGGGGATGACCTCCCCTGACTCCCCCAGTGGTCACTAACCCCCTCCCACCACAACAAATGATGTTTTACAACTTTTTACTTTCACCCTCAAATGTCATACCCTCCTCCCAAGCAGCAGTATGCAGGTCCCTGGAGCAGTTGTTAGGGGGTGCAGTGGACGTCAGGCAGGTGGACCCAGGCCCATCCCCCCCCTACCTGTTACAATTGTGCTGCTTAATGCTACTAGTCGTCCAACCCCCCCAAACCCACTGTACCCACATGTAGGTGCCCCCCTTCACCTCTTAGGGCTATAGTAATGATGTAGACTTGTGGGCAGTGGGTTTTGAGGGGGATTTGGGGGGCTCAACACCCAAGGGAAGGGTGCTATGCACCTGGGAGCTCTTTTACCTTTTATTTGGTTTTTGTAAAAGTGCCCCCTAGGGTGCCCGGTTGGTGTCCTGCCATGTGAGGGGGACCAGTGCACTATGAATCCTGGCCCCTCCCACGAACAAATGCCTTGGATTTATTCGTTTTTGAGCTGGGCGATTTCATTTTCCATTATCGCTGAAAAGCAAAAACGCCCAGCTCACACCTTGACGAATAAAACATGGGCGTCTTTTTCTTTTAAAAAATACGATCCGCCCCGCCCCTTCACGGACCCGTTCTCGGAGATAAACGCCCATGGAGATAGGCGTTTCTGTTCCATTATGCCCCTCCAAGTGAGTTAAAGAATTTATAGTAATACTTATCTAACAAAAGTGGAAGTCGAAGATATAAAAAGAGACTTTGATTACGGAAATGGCTTCTCTATGAAAATTAGATAATTTGGTAATGAAGAATAGTTATTTTTCTTGTAAAAATTGGAATTTCTGGAGAACCAATTAAGGGAAAATAACTTGAGAATGATAAATTTACCTATAATATCCTATATATCAGCTACTGAATTCTTGAAGAAATATTTCTCTGATACTTTGCTAATACCTTCTGATAGCCACCTTTTGTTGACTAAAATTATATTTCCTTTAAAATATTCTTTCAGAGAAAAGAGATGTGTTTAACTGACATTTTGGAAAATTCAGAAGTTATAGATAGAGTTATATTATTAGTGACTTTCGTCTTTGATTAGATAGGAACAATGTTTTGAAATTGTATTTCTGATACATGGTTGATAGTTTTTTGGGTTCAAAGATGAATATATTTCCTGACACATCAAGGGAATCGCAGACTGGGAGGTGTGAAGTCTTGGCTTTTCAGCCAGGAATCATTGCCCCAGGTGGGACCTTCCTAGCACGATTCCCTTGTAAGTGTTTTATTTTCCTTATTACTTATTTGTTTGAACCTAAGAAATTATAGAGTTTGTGGAAACAGATGAAGAATCCTCTGCAGCAATTTCCTTCAGTTACCACTGTACCGGCTGCAATAACCGATTAACCTTCCTCCCTCAGAAAATGTGAAGTGTAAGATTAACCATTTTGAGTTTTTCTTATTTTCTTTAAGATTGTTTTCCTGATCTTGGATCTTCCAATTGTGGACAATTATGTAAATATATATTGTTGAGAGAAAATGTTTTCCTTTTTATATTAATTTCTGTATTTCCTTACATTTATGTGATAAATGTGAATGTAATTAAGTAAAATGATAAATAAAAAAAAAGGGGGATTGGGAGTGCATCAAAAACATGCACTTGTTATGATTGTGGTCAGAACCCCTCTCAAACTTACCTTTTTCCTGGGGGTCAGCTTCTTAGCTGGCTTCTGTTTCTTTTGTCTTTCCTGTCTGAGCTAGCTCTCTCTCTCTATGCTGGCAGCTTCCAGCAGCATGGGGCTAATTGTCTCACTTTACTGCAGCTGTGGGTGTTGCCTGAGTTGCTCTGCTCCCTTTCTGTGTGTACTTGGCTTCAAGTGCTTCAAGTGCTTCACGGGGCTGCATTGGTGTGGGTTGGGCCTCTCTGGGTCAGTGTGCTGTTGCCTGGGTCTAGGGAGTGTGACATCATCTGGGAGGGCCTTGATAAGGAAGTGGTGTTCTTTCCTTCAGGGCCTTTGCAACGTTGGTGTTTGCGTGTGCTTTAGAACGTCTGCTGAAGGTCCCGGTTAGTACTTAGTGTTGAGGAGCACTTTCTGCTTTGTTAGCTTCCCCTTGGGTGCTTAAGAAGCCCCTTGTTAGTTTCGTGTCTAGCTTGCTAGGGTAGTGCTTAGGAAGCACCTTGTTAGTTTTGTATCTAGCTTGCCAGAGTAGTGCTTAGGAAGCTCCTTGTTAGTTTTGTGTCTAGCTTGCTAGGGTAGTGCTTAGGAAGCTCCTTGTTAGTTTTGTGTCTAGCTTGCTAGGGTAGTGCTTAGGAAGCACCTTGTTAGTTTTGTATTTAGCTTGCTAGAGTAGTGCTTAGGAAGCTTGTTAGTTTTGTGTTTAGCTTGTTAGTGTAGTGCTTAGGAAGCACCTGTGCTGTGTAGGTGTGTAGCTTCCCTGCTTTTCCCTTGTAGCTCCCCTGCTTTCCCTCTTGTTGCTGATAGAAGTACTTCAGGTTTTGGGGTTGTTAGGAGCACCTGTGTGAGCTGTTGTGTTTAGGTTCCCTGCTCTCTCCCGGTGGCTCTCCTGCTTACCTGTGTGTTACTGTTAGTAGTACTTCTAGTAGTAGGGCTTTGGAAGTCCTTTTGTGAGTGTGGTGCTATTAGTACTTCTGTTAGTATAAGGCTTAGGAAGTCATTTTGTTAGTGTAGGGCTTAGGAGTGCCCTGGTTAGTCCAGTACCTTGGAGCACTGCTGTCTCAAGCCTGTCCTAGTTCTCCAGTCCCGGTGGATCCGGTATCCGGTAAGTCCTGCCGGCTACTCGAACACAGGAGCTCAACTCCTGGGGGGGGGGGGGGGGCTTAATAGCTAAGTGCAGGTGAAGCTGTGTGGACCAGTCTGGTGTGCTCCAGTCCAGTGTGCTCCAGTCCAGTGTTCCAGTCCTGTGTTCTCCAGTCCTGGGGACCAGTCCAGTATTCTCCAGTCCAGTGTGTGCTCCAGTCCAGTGTGTGTTCCAGTCTGGTGTGTTCCCGTCCAGTGTTCCAGTCCTGTGTTCTCCAGTCCTGGGGACCAGTCCAGTATTCTCCAGTCTGGTGTGTTCCCGTCCAGTGTTCCAGTCCTGTATCCTCCAGTCCGAGGGATTCCAGTCCATGTGTTCCGGTTCGCTGGGCAGTGCCTGCAGTCCCTGCCGGTGTGCTTGCCCAGTGTTGGTTGGTGGGTTTTGCCTGCTGCTGTCGCTCCTCGGCAGCAGCCCAAGGGCTCACGTTAGCTCCAGAGCCCAGCCCCGCGGGCTCTGAACCTGAGAACCTGACAGCGCTGTTGCCACAGTAGGCACACTTTTGCCGCAGCTTGGTAAAAGGGACCCCTAGTTTGCTTTTATCCACAGGGGACAAGATTCTATATATGGTACTGAAAAAATCGACACAGAAAAAAACATGTTTAGTGCTATTCTATAACATTAGGCGCAGTTTATGGAATATGCGTTCCACCCAGACCTGCAACTAAATTTAGGCATGGCCATTTATGCCAACTAAAACCTGGCGTAAATGCCTGCAACTAAGTTAAGCACAGATCAAGCATATTCTATAGCAATGTGCATAGTTTCTAGGAATGCTACTACCAGCCCATGTCCCTGCCATGGCCACACCCCTTTTTGAGATCAGTGCATTAAAATTTACATGCACCACTTTAGAGAATATGCTTAGAAAATTGCTCTTGTACATTCTAATTAGTGCCGATAATTGCTCATTATTGGCACTCATTGGCATGTTAAAAACAATGAAATTGTGAATGCAATTTAGTCACCATATATAGAATATGGGGAGATTGTTTACAAATTTCAAAAGGGAAAGTTAGTACATACCTTCCCATTGGAAACTGGTTCAGAAAAGGCTCCTATATATATATTTGCATCTGGTTTTTCTGTTGGTATTTTCCCCTTGAAAATAATGTATGGATTTTAAAATATAATCCATGCATGTTATTTCATTCCTTAATCTAAACATGTCCCAGGAAATGCCACTTTTTATCTATGTAAAATACAAGAAAGAGAAAAGAAGAAAGAAAGTGGAAGGAGGGAAGAGAACACCCCAAAACACCTATCCCAAACTATGTATACCTCACCAAATACCCAGCCAATTCTAAAGCTTCTGAGCATCTGACCCCCATAGACACAGCCTACACCCACTCATTGAATACCTTCACACACACACACTCCTTATACCTTGCCTCTATCCATCATCTGTCACCATCCCATTCCATAGATCCCCCCTCCCCAAGTTTCTCCAACATTTTACAATACCTACCAAACATTCCCTTAGTCCTATAATTCACAGATATGGACAGTTCACATATACTGCCAGTCAAAATACACAGACCACATATGCTTTCTCCCACTCACCCACCCACTCCCTGGCACTCTATTTAGATAACTTTACTTTAATTTACCTGGGGCTTGTATTCTGCTCACACTTTGAAAGGTTCAGAGTGGATTACAAAGGAAAGAAGACCAGTAGGAATTAGAATAATAATACACCTCGGAGAGATCAAGCAGAAGTTACAGAGGGAAGAAACCAGGAACAGTCTTAACTAGGATGGGTTACATAAGGTAGCTGTAATTAACAATAATACTAGTGAGATATAACAGAGATACGTTTTGTTCATTAATAACATTGTGATTTGGGCCGGCAGTGAATAGGTAGCAATAGAGGAGATTTGGTAGTCTATCTTTCTTGAAATAGTGTATTGTGTGGCAGAGCAAGTGCTTTGAGTAGTGGAGCCAGAGAAGAAAATTTATGATCGCACATGTTTCCTGAATAATGTAGCTTTTATGGTTTGGCAAGCTGAGTATAGCAGGTGATGCTCAGTTTTGGTGTCGAGAGGCAGAGTGTTTCAGATCTTGGTGGCCTGATATAGGAAAACGTGTGAGAAGATTCTTTTGAAATGAAAGCTTTTGTAAGATGCAAATAACAGTTTGTGAGCATTTCTGGTATTGCAGCCTGAGTTCAGTGTGGTGATAAGAGGGAGCTTATAGGGTGGGGCAAAGCAGCAGAGTTTAAAAACAATTCTGACTTCTATGGGCAGCCAGTATAACTTTTTGTAGAGATGAACCTAATGGCAGTGTTTTGTATCATCTATAGTTTGCGCAGGAGGATCTATGAGGCAGCCTAGGTAGATGATGTTGCAGTAGTCCATTTTAGTTTGTATTATTGCCTGAACCATGAGCCTGAAATGGTCTTGTGTGAAGTATTTTCTTATGTGCCTGAGGTTCTGCATGAGGAAGAAGCATTTCTTTAGCATTCCATTTATTTGTGCTTCCCAGGATAGATTCTGATCTATTGTGATGCCCAGAATTTTCAAAGAAGGTTCTAAAGTGTAGGATAGGTCATTTACTGTGGTGCAATTTTGATTGGTAGTGGTGTGGTATCCTGCTAGCAGAAATTTGTTTCTTTCACAGTTCAACTTCAAGTAATTGTTGGACATCCAATCGGTAATCTGGGTGAAGTAATGCTCTATGCAGGGCATTATTGTGTGGACATTGTCAGAGGTTGGGATTAGGCCTGTAATATTGTCTGCATAGATAGCGACCCAGAACCCAGCAACTTCCAGGACATACTCTAGTGAGATCATGAGGACATTGAACAGATGGCTTCCTAAAGGAAAAGTCCATAGACCATTATTAAAATGGACTTGGGGAAAATCCATTGCTTATTTCTAGAATAAGCAGCATTAAATGTACTGTACTGTTTTAGAATCTTGACAGGTACTTGTGACCTGGATTGGCCACTGTTGGAAACAGGATGCTGGGCTTGATGGACCTTCAGTCTGTCCCAGTATGGCAATACTTATGTATATAGAATGGGTGAATGTGGTGAGCCCTGCAGAACTCCACTGTTTGCACTCCATCTCTCAGAGCGTGATTCATTAATTTTTACCAGATAGGATCAGTGGGTAAGGAGGCTGCAGAAACAATTTAAAACTTGGCCTGTAAGACCAGTGTTGCTTAGTAGTGTTATTAGAAGCTTGTGGTCAACTACATTAAAGGTATTCAATAGGTCAAATTGCATTATGAGCGCCTTCTTTCCTTTCGCCAGTATTTTTTTTTTGTTACATTTGTACCCCGCGCTTTCCCACTCATGGCAGGCTCAATGCGGCTTACATGGGGCAATGGAGGGTTAAGTGACTTGCCCAGAGTCACAAGGAGCTGCCTGTACCTGAAGTGGGAATCAAACTCAGCTCCTCAGTTCCCCAGGACCAAAGTCCATCACCCAAACCACTAGGCCACTCCTCCACTCCACTATTGTGTTTTGTCATTGATTAGGGCACATAGAACAGTTTCAGTGCTGAAGTTCATCTAGAATCCTGATTAAGAACAGTGTAGGATATCAAATTTCTCTAGGTGTTCAGTCAGCTGTATGGTGACTAGGCCTTCCATCAGCTTTGTCAGCAATGGTATGGAGGCTATGGGTCTGTAATTGTTCACATTGATCTGAGATTCTTGTTTCTTTTTTAATAAAGGAGTGAGGATGACACTCCCTAGTGAACATGGAAAAAGGTTTGATAGTGTGTTTGTTAGCCAGGTGTAGATCATGGATTTGAATTGGGGTGGGGGGTGGGGTTACATCTCATAAGACTGGTTGAGCAGGTGTCTAGTTGAGAGTGGGATTTTGAGAACTTTTTTATGAGTTACTCTAAGGTCTTCTTGTTTGATGGTGTGGAATCTGTCCAAGATCATGTTGGTGGGAGTTGCAGAGACTGTGTGACCAATAGCTATATATTTTTCATTGTGGTGTTGGTGACATGTGCCCTGATTTTGGCAATTTTCTCTTTAAAGTATAGAGCCAGCTGTTCGGCAGATGGGGAAGCTTCCCAAGATGGGATAATAATCTTCTCAACATTTAATAGAGCGTTGACAGTTGTGAAGAGATGTTTGGTGTTAGCAATATTGTTTCCTATCAGCTTGGAGTAGTAAGTGTTTTAAATCTCAGTTATTTTAGTTTTATTTATCGAGATTGCTCATCTCCGGTTGTGTCTTTGTTTCTTTTCTAGATCCTCTCCTGTTGTCTGCATAATCTCTTTAGTGTTAGGAGGTCTGTGTTGAACCCATAGGCGCCCGGTATAAGAGGCTTGGGGAGGCTAAGCCTCCCCAGCCGGGCGAGTGGCGCCGTGAGTGTCCCCTTCCCTCCCTCTCCGTTTATTACTATATCTGCCCCGCGGCTGCGCCATCTTTAATTTACCTCCACTCCGTCCCCAGCATTGGCCGCATCATTTCAAAGCCTGCCCTGCTGCCCGTCTCTATTCTCCCCTCGCTCCCTTCGCGACGTGATTCGTTCTGCAGACAGAGTCCCGCCCTCGAGGAAATGATGTCAGAAGGCGGGACTCTCTCTGCAGAACGAATCACGTCGCGAAGGGAGCGAGGGGAGAATAGAGACGGGCAGCAGGGCGAGCTTTGAAGTGATGTGGCCAACGCTGGGAGTGGGGACGCAGCGGAGGTAAATTAAAGATGGCGCAGGGCAGATAGTAAGCAAGGGGAGGGAAAGGGGAGACCCAGGGCGCCGCTGGCCCAGATGGATGGAGGCAGGGGAGAGGAGAATCGGGCTGGGTATGGATGGAGGGCGGCAGGAGACACAAGGGAATTGCTGGATGTGCATGGAGGGCAGTGGAGAGGAGGGTTGCTGGAATGGGTGGATAGAGGGGATGGCAGGGGAGAGAGGAGGGTTTCTGGACATGGGTGGGTGGATAGAGGGGATGGCAGGGGAGAGGAGGGTTGCTGGACATGGGTGGGTGGCTAGAGGGGAGAGCAGGGTTGCTGGACATGGGTGGATGGAGGGCAGGGGAGAGAACAGGGTTGCTGGACATGGATGGAGGGAAGACAGGAAGGAGATGCACATGATTGAAGGGGAGAAATTCTGGACATGCATGGAGAGGAGGGAAGACAAAGGAATGAGATGCACATGGATGGAGGGGAAGGGAGAGAGAAAAAATGCTGGGCATGGATGGAGGGGAGGGAAGAGAGAGGAAGGAGATAAGATGAGGGAAAAGGGAGAAAACCTGCACATTGATGGAGAAAATAGGCAGAAGCTGGATCCACTGGACAGTCGAGTCTGCAGAGGACCCAGTTTTTACTTACGGATGTAAGGCAAGAAATGAAGAAGAAAAGCGGAAAGTAAAGAAATAAATGGAAAGGAAGCCCTGGAAATGGAGTTAAGAGGACAGATAGCAGCAGAATCGGATACTTGGCCAGCATGATCAGAAAAACAGTCACCAGACAACAAAGGTAGAAACGATCATTTTATTTTCATTATAGTGTTTGGAATATGTCCACTTTGAGAATCAGATGCTCAACATTAAAAGTTTATATTTTTTACTTATTTATGGCATTTCATCCCACATTAAACATGAATTAGGGTGTTTTGTGGCTCTACATGAGAATTGTGGTATTATGATCCCTTGTTTCATATTGTTGAATTCATATTGGTCTGAATTTTCCGTATGGGTGGTATATTGGTGTATTAGGTTCTGCCCAGTGTAATATTTATGGTACAGTAAGGTTCTAAGTGTGTTTTTGCACAAAGTTGTGCATAGTGTTTTGCAGTTGAGCAATTGTGGTTAGTATATGCTTTGAGCAACCACTTTATTCTTTGACATATGATACATAGCTAATATCTAAATTTAATAAAAGGTATTAATTGTGACTTTTATTTTTTTTTTCTGTGTGTTATCAGACAATTATGGATTTAAGCTCCACCCATGGCCCCACCCCTAACCCCACCCCTAACCCCACCCCCTTTAGCCTCCCCAAACAGTTGGGCCACCGACCGCCTATGGTTGAACCATCTGTTCTTGTTGAGTTGTGATTTTTTTTTCCTTTAATTTTATGGGATCTATGAGGTTCAAGATTTCCTTGTGTACCTCATTCCAGTCATCTAGATTATTGTTGAATAGTGGTTGTCTACCATTTCCCAGAACTTGATTCTGTCAATTTTCCCTCTGGTGTGGTATTGTATTTTAGTTCAGGCTGTGGGTCTTTTGTAGTATCGGGGGCCAGGTTTACATTGTGACCATATGATATTGAAGTCTAGTTGGAAGTAGTCAGACCATATCAGGGGAGACCATCTTGATCTTGGGGCTAGATGTTGTGTTGTTCGTGAATGAGTCATCTGTTCTAGTGGGCGGCAGAAGTTTAAGGTATCTAGGTAGCGCTGAAGGTCTGTTACCTCTGGCTTATTTGTTTGATTGAGATGCTGATTTATGTCACTCAGTAACAATATCTACATAGGCATGCCTAAGTCTGCAAATGGAAGAAGAGGAGATGCAAAATATAGAACAGGAAAAGTTCTCTACAATGACGAATCACAGAAGAGGAGATGCACCATTGTGTGCACATTCAACTTATTTTTTGTCTGCTTTATCATTGCAATAAGAAATATTATAAACAGATAAGATTATGTTATACTTCAAATGAAAATTGTAGCAGCAAAATGCACATGTCCTGCTAGAGTTCATGCTTTTGCTGCCTTTTGCTTGTAGCACTTTTAGAATGATTTTTAAAAGATGTGGCTACTCCCACAATCAGATCAGTATTTCCTTCCATTTGTACATTTAAATTAATCCTGATAAAATGCCCATACAGGCCACTGACATGTGTCAGTGGAGGAGTAGCCTAGTGGTTAGTGCAGTGGACTTTGATTATGGGGAACTGAGTTTTATTCCCACTGTAGCTCCTTGTGACTCTGGGCAAGTCACTTAACCCTCCATTGCCCCTTGTACAAAATAAGCACCTGAATATATGTAAACCGCTTTGAATGTAGTTGCAAAAACCTCAGAAAGGCAGTATATCAAGTCCCCTTTCCCCTAATAATAATATCCACTGCTGAGAAGACACATTAAAGGTTTGCATGCAAGTTTGATAATTATTTGGAGGTCATTTTACTAAACTACTGGAAAAAGGGCCCTTTGGTAGCAGCAGGGATCATATTTCCCGTGCGCCAGGGCCCTTTTTTCACAGTGGGTAATAAGCCCTTTAAATGGCCTTAAAAAGCCCTTAAAAAATGGCCATGCGGTAAGATAACTCTTACCATGTGACCACGTGGCAGACAGCACTTACCACCACCCATTGAGGTGACGGTAAGGGCTCCCAAGGTAACCGGGCAGCGCACAGCAGTGCCCAATTGCCGCCTGGTTAGCGCCACACTATAAAAAAAGATTTTTTCCGGAGTGCTGGAAATGGCGCATACTTGAGCTGGAAGTTCTGCAATAGCATGCAGTAAACCCACATTGGGCTTACCAACAGTTTGTGAAAGGGACCCTAAGTTAATTATTCAATGGAACCTATTCTTCCTGTAAGGAACTTGTTTAGGCTCTGAAGTATAATGTCTAATCAGAAAGCAAGATAATCTTAATGAGTCAAATCTGCACAACTTCTTTTCTCTTCAGGTAAGCAAGTTAATTTTCTATATAATTAGTTAATTGCATAAATGTCTGCTGTTAAAAATGATTTGGGGTGGGGAAGGATCAATATGTCATCTCTAACTTGTCTGTTAGGTACTTTATTTCTCCAAAGATTGCAATGTATAGATTACAAGCATGCACAAAGACAATTGGAAACACGTTGTACTGCATTTTAAGGTGTTATCTCAGATGGTTCTGTTACAGTTTACAAGCACTCGGCACAGCTTTTCACGGGTAATGATGCTAATGCTGAGCCATTGGATTAGCTGAGTGACTCAAGAAATCTCATGCTGTGCTTTGAGTTATGAAGGTTTAGTCTCACAACTGGAGTTATTAATATACTAGTAAAAAAGCCCCGTTTCTGATGCAAATGAAATGGGGGCTAGCAAGGTTTTCTTCTGTGTGCATGTGGGAGTGTGTGTGTCCCTGCCCTCTGCCCTCTCTCCCCTCTCCCCTCTGAGTCCTTCACTGTTACAGAGAGAGCGATTTGATTTCGTGCTTTGCTGTGTTTTTTCCTTCACTGTTTGTGTTACAGAGAGAGCGAGGGCAGGGCAGATACTCATGGGAAAACCGGATATCTCTCCCCCTTCACACTTCCGGCTGGAGGCTTCATAGAACGTTGGTGGTGCCTTTTATATATAGAGATCTGTGTTGGGCTTCTTGTTGTAAATCATTGCTTAGGAAGATTATTATTTCAAATATTTCACAACACAACTAGTTACACAGTGTGGCTTCCTGCCACCTCCTCCCCCTCACTTTTCCTCTTGTTATACCCTGATACAATAAAATAAGTTTTGACATAGTTTAAGAAAGAGAGGGAGAGATTTTACAGTGAAATGAGATAGCTGCAGCAAAAAGAACCACAGAGAACACTCTTGACTCTTCTTAGACAGAAGTTCTCAAGTTGAGTTTGGATGAGGAATTTTATTCCTGTTACTATCTGGTAAATCCATACTAGTCTCACCCAGATAGGTTATAAGGAATTGCTCTAGATCTTCACACCGCTGGGATCAAAGTCATAATTTATGTCATCTATCAAGCTCCATCCATTCCATGAAGACAGGCTTCATTTTGTAAATCAAAGACTAGGAATGGCCCAACATCTCTCCTCTTTACTTTCTGAAAATATTCATGAAGTAGAAGTTCATCATAACTAGATCAATAGTAAACTGATTTGAACCTGATTTCAATCCATTTTCAGTGAAGGAGGACTCATTCCTCAATATGGTCAAAGTTTAACCTTATTTTATAATCCACTTCAAAAGACATTTAAAGTTCTGGGGTCCCTATTGCCCCTAATAAAAGCAAGACTACTAGTCCATGCAAGCAGTGGGATAAAACCACAACTGCATCAATGTGCTCTAATAATTTGGGTTTGGCTAGCAACCCTAAGGAAGAAACTGTAAAGGGGGATTTGATATACCACAGTGAAAAGTTAGTAGAGAGGGAAAAGTGAAATTTAGATCACATATGGCAACAATCTTCTCAGGGGAGAGAGCCAACTTGCACCTAGAAGTTGGCTGTCCTCCAAATGGACCCCTCCCCAAGGCCTCCACACATTCCCCAAGGTTCCTCATGTCTACCTTATGTAAAAAACTGTGGTATCTAGTGGTTAGGCAGCAATAATGCCAATTTGCTCCTGCCCTTCTTGCCACCATCATCCAAAACCACTCTGGTGACCCCTAGTGGAAGTTGCAATATTGAGTGTGCATATCTCCTACATGAAGAAGACTAGAACATGAAAGTTACATACATTCATCCATTTTTCACTAAACTAAACTTTTTTAAAACCCTGCTACACTAATGGCTTTTCCAATGAAGCAATATTTTCTCAGATTTGTTTTAAATGTACTATTTAATAACTTCATTGCATGCCTCCTAGTCCTTATACTTTTGGGAAGAGTAAGCAGGCAATTCACATCTACTTGTTTTGCTCCACTCATTATTTTATAGACCTCTATCATATCTCCCCCTTAGCTCCCGTCTCTATGCTGAAGAACATGAATCTTTTTAGCCTCTCCTCACAAATGATTTGTTCAATCCCCTTAATCATTTTCGTCGCCCTTCTCTGTATTTTTTCTAATTCAACTCTTATCTTTTTGAGATGCAGTGACCAGAACTGCATACAATATTCAAGGTGAGGTCACATTATGAAGTGTTATAGAGCCTTTATAATATTCCATATTTTATTCACCATTCCTTTCTTCATGATTTGTAGGATTTCTGTCTGCTTTCATAGCCACAACTGCACACTGAGCAGAGGATTTCAACATATCAACCATTTCACCTAGATCCTTTTCCTGGGTGGTGATTCCTAATGTGGAACCCTGCATCATGTAACTATATTTTGGGTTACTTTTCCCTATGTGCATTACTTTGAGCTTGCTCATATTAAATTTCATCTGCCATTTAGGATTTGGTTTTAATGCAGTTCATGTCTAACAAATCCAGCTTGTTTGGATCATAGTAAAGACTCAGCATATCTCTCAGTCTGTACCATTCTCTCCTCAAAATAAATTAGAGGTTAGCTCACAGAAGCTGAGCTGCTGTATCCCACATCTTCCCTGTATCACAGCTTATTATGGTTCCCTTCCCCCTTCTCCTTTTCTCAGTACAGTTCAGTCTTTCACAGTAGCTGCAAAACAAAAACACCAAGGGTGCTTTTAAAAGTTGCCCGTCTTTTTTCAAGCCAGGAATCAAAAAGTATATAAATAAATATAAATTAATGAATACATAAATATGTAAATATATATGTAAAAGTGTGCTGAAAATACATATAAATGAACTTCAATTGATAAAAGAGGCTAAGAGTGATTATAGGTCACTAAACAAATGAGTGACTGATGTTCCATTGTGGAACATAGAAAAGCTTACAAAAGCAAGGATGAGATGCTAAAACACAAAACCCCCCAGATTCTATATAGCGCGACTTAAATTATGCATGCAAATCCAGTCACAGTCTGGATTTGTGCATGCAACTTAATTACTTAGAGCCCTGTTTACTATGGTGCACTAGCATTTTAAGTGTGTGCTAAACATTATCGTGCACTAACCATGTAGACACCCATAGGAATATTATGGGTATCTACATGGTTAGCGCATGCTAATGCTTAGCATGCACTAAAAATGCTAGCATGCCTCTAGCACGGCTTAGTAAACAAGGCACCTAGTAAGCCAATCAGTGCCAATAATTGCACTTAACAAGCAATTATTGACACTAATCGGTATTAACTAGAATTTACACGCACAACTGTCTAAGCCTATTCTATAACATGATGCACATAAATTCTAAGCCACTTGGTTGAAAAGAGAGTGTGGCCATGGGTGTGGAATGGGTGGGTTGTGGGTGTTTCTTAAAGTCTATGTACATGGTTATAGAATACACCCGGTCCACACATAATTTAAGCATCAGCATTTACCCAAGTTTTACTTGGTGTAACTGCCCACCACTAAATTTAGTAGCATGGATGGGCGCTCGGCGTATTCTATAAAATGTGTGGAAATTTAGGCTTATTCTATAAAGTATACCTAAATGTAGGCATGCTTTATAGAACACGCATAGACATATTTCATTTCAGCACTGATGTTTTAGGTATGATATATAGAATCTAGTACATAGTGCTAATGAATACATAAAACATGACCATGCACAATTTTACAACACAATTGTTGTTAAAGCAAAAAGCTTACCAATATACAAAGCCACATAAAGGATGTAAAGATAGAGAGAGAGAGGAATACTAAAATCAGTATCTGTCACAAATGCTGGCACGTTATTGTGCTGTATATGTATTTC
This sequence comes from Microcaecilia unicolor, assembly GCF_901765095.1. Lineage (NCBI taxonomy): Eukaryota > Metazoa > Chordata > Amphibia > Gymnophiona > Siphonopidae > Microcaecilia > Microcaecilia unicolor. The sequence goes on along the minus strand of NC_044039.1, from coordinate 155,852,480 downwards.
ATGCTTGCAACAACTAAAGAGATAAGAAACAAAAAGATAACTGTAAAATGAAAAATACTTGGAAACTGAAAAGATGTTAAAAACTAATACATTGGGCTAGAGAAATAAATGAGAAAACAATAAAATGCTGTGAACAGAAAACTAAAGCGCACGTATGAGCTTAAACTAGACCAAAAATTCAGTGTTCAAATATGTGGTAACTGCTAATTTTTGCTACATTTTAGAAAAAGGTCCTGTAAGCTCTGAATTTAGGGATTCAAAATACTTAGACTAGATTTAGTTACCTTTAAGGATGACTGATGCAGTAACCCAAAAGATTTCTTAAGAACTAATGATCTCCTTCAGGTGCAAATTTCCCACTCATGAATGATCTAGTCCATTGGCTCTCATCTTTCTTCTGTTGAGACACATCTGACTGACAATATTCACATGTGTGACACATTAAACACTCCAGTTTTCAGCTGAACAAAGGGAAATAAAAAAACTATATATTATTTAATTGTTGCTAATAATGATGTAAGGAAAATACAGACACAATGGTGGTGAGAGGGATGAGCTGCAACATTTTCATTTGAGGCTAATGACAGAAGTAGGGACCAGTTATGGAGATTTCAATTACCTGACTTCCTGGTTCTCAACTCTCCCCAACCTGCAATATATATGATTGTTAAGAAAATCACAAGCAAGCTGTCTGTCAAAGTTGATCTAGACAGAAAACTTGAATGTAAATTTCAGCACTGGGAATGATAAAAATATAATTACACATCCAGAAGTATAGAAAGTTTTATAGAGTAGCTGTGTTAATGTAGTGTAAAAAGAAAGTCTGAAAGTATAGTTGCCTTTGTCAAGAAAATTCATTATCAATGAGTTGCTTTGGAAGTTTTTACATCACCAATCATTAACAATGAACATGGACTTTATTCACTATCAGATTTCATTCCCTTGCACTACATTACAACTTATGATTACCAGTTAGCAAACATTGTATTCATGTTAGCAACAAATTCCAGAATACAGTTTTGTAAATATTTGTAAAGATCTAACACAGTGACTGGCTTTATAAGTCAAGGGCAAAATTTTATGAATGATATTGTAACCCCCATGTGTAATGGAAGCTCTGCAAGGTGAATTTTATGATAATGTACTGCTTTGAATATAGAACCTCCCTCTTCTGTACTATTTGAGAGCTATCTGAATGATCATACAAAATAGTACCTGAGCACAGTTACCTAGTGTGTTCAACGAAAGACATCACAACCTACCAAGTTGCTTATTTCATCTTATAATCAGTTATACAGAAGATATTCTAATTTGCTTTAAAAATGTTATCAGTTGATCTGTTTAGCAGTGAAAATGAATTACCTGCAGATAAGCCTTGTGGTGCCATGTGAAATTTGGTGAGTATAGCAGATTTCAACAGCAGCAGACAATTTTAACTCATATTCTATGGAGCAAAAGGTGACAGTTTGTTGATTGAATGATATAATGCTGCAAGTCAGGAGGGTATTCTTTCAAAGCATGTCTCACACTGTGGCTTGGTCATGCTGTTATGATGTTATTCTTTTGCAACTTAAAGAAATACACACAAAAAAGTGCTGTGCTGTGAAGTAAGAGATCTTGGACCATTAACTTATATATGTTGGGTTTTTTTTATTAGATTTGTTCTGGTCCGTGGTTAGAAAAAAATGGCTAAACAATTTTATGGTTCTTTGCTTTTTGTGAGCTCTGTTATTGTCCATAAAACATATAAGTTATGTATAAAACGACTGCTATAAATCTGTAATATAAGATGTCAGACAGTAACATTATTGTAAATCTAGAATTTTCTTTTTCAAAATCTTTCATATCAATTCTGCCTTTCATTCTTTGGATACAAGTGTACTGTACATAACTGACAACTTAGGTACAATGATAAATTAATAACTTTTTTTTAAAGTTCAATCTGTTTATTGAAAAATTTCATTCGGAAATATAAGCATAGTCCACAAAGAATAACAATACATACAGGGTCCCTTTTACTAAGCCGCGTAAGCACCTACATGCGCCCAACGCAGGCCAAAATGGACTTACCACCCGACTACCACGTGGCTCTTGCAGTAAGGGATAAGGGTTAGGACAGACAGGACATATCAGGGATAGGGGACAGTTGAAGTTTTAGGTTTAGGAGTTAAAAGCAGCATCGAAGAGGTGGGTTTTTAGCCTAGATTTGAAGATGGCCAGAGATGAGGCTTGGTGTAGTGGCTCAGGAAGTTTATTCCAGGCATATGGTGCAGCAAGATAGAAGGAACGTAGTTTGGAGTTAGCGGTGGAGGAGAAGGGTGCAGATAAGAGAGATTTGCCCAGTGAGCGTTGAAAACAAATATTTATTGGTTGAATGTTATTCTGGCTTTGATTAGGAGCCAGTGTAACTTTATTAGCAAAGGGGCTGCACTTTTGAATCTCATAGCCTTGTAGACTAATTTGGCTGCTGTACTTTGAGTTCTGCAGTTTTTTCAAGGAAGGTTCCTTACAGCCAGAATAAATGGCATTGCAATAATCGAAGTGTGATAATACTAATGTTTGTACTAAGGTTCTAACATACAATTAGGGAAGAATGCCTGATTCTTTTTAGTTTCCACATTTCTTTAAAGGTTTTTGTGATGACTGCTGGGACTTGGATGTCAAGTAATATGTAAGAATCAATTATTATACCAAGTATCTTTAGTTGGGACTCCAATGGATAAGTTACATTATCAATTGTGAAGGTTTGACAGTTTATGGCACAGTGAGGGTTAGATAAAAACAGAAATTACACTGTATACCATTAATATCCTTCCATTATAATAAAATTATTTTGAGCACTAATGCAAGCAAAATGTCTAGCAAATTGCCAATATGTACATCTAATATCAACTTAGGGCAAGCTGATCTCTCTAATATACTGATAACTGTGGAATAACAGAGGAAAAGACTTCAGAAACTCGGTAACAGCTGACGACACTTTAATAGAACAGCTGACCGCTCTGCTCCGCGTAGCTAAATTTGAGCTCACACTGGCGAGAATCCTCATTAGTCTGAAAAACCTCTGCGACTCTAACAAAATTGCTTATTCTTTCATATATATGCTGTGCAACAAAAAGTATTCTAAAAGTACTTAGCTGTGGTCTGTGCTGGAACAGTTGGGAATGTCCACGCCCAACAGCGAACTCCTGTTTCGCTCAATGCTTCATAAGGAGCCAGACCTTGCGTCTCTTCATAGAACCTTCCAGAGCCAGAGACTTCAACTCTCAGCGGCCATTTTGAAATGCCGAGAGCCGGACTCGCATAGGATGCAGCAGGGCAGCTAGCAGCAGCGCTCCGACCAGGAAACAGGGGGCTCTTTCTTTCCTGCCCCGACCGAAGAGGTACCTCTAGACCACCAGGGATAGTCGCGTAAGGGGAGGGGAAGGGAGTCCCATGCCCGCCTCCGACGACAGGAGGGCGTGGGACTAGGAGGACAGAGAGGGAGACAGCAACGGAAGGAGTGGGGAACCCTTGCTAGTGCCTGTTTCATTTCAGGCAGAAATGGGCCTTTTTTTTACTAGTAAGTAATAACATAGTATGCATGTTAGATAAAAAAAAAACCTCATCGTATTTTTTGTGCAAACCTTTGAAAACATATTGAACAGGCAAAAAGCGCAAGAAATTAAACTGGGGGAAATGAGACTACCAGAAACTGGATGTTTCAAGTCCTTTATGTCTGGACTGGTAGTTCAGTTTTGTTAGGGTGGTAGACTTTGGTCCTGGGGAACTGAGGAACTGAGTTCAATTCCCTGCCCAGGCAGCTCCTTGTGACTCTGGGCAAGTCACTTAACCCTCCATTGCCTGCTGCATTGAGCCTGCCATGAGTGGGAAAAAGTGCGGGGTACAAAAAATAATAATAATAAATACCACATTAATGTATTGCTATCATAAGTTTGCAATTATCTTGATGTAGTAGAGGTCTGTAGATAAATAATGACTGTAAACTTTGTTCATCTAGTTTATCTCAATAAATTCTGTTTAAGTCTAGTGCTTTGCTAAACATGTTGTCTAAATTTCATCAGACAGTATCTTGTTGTGGCACTCATTTGCATAACATAACAATGATGAATATATTTCAATATATATGTTCATTTTATCAACAACATTCATAACATCCTTAAATTTAAGTGTATGATAATTCTGCTTTTAAACCAACCCATGCTAACTCTTTTATTCCAATTTCATCTTATTTTTTAAATAATATTTTACTTCTTCTATCAAAGATAGGGAATTTTTCATCAGATTGATTATAATTTTTTGCTAAGCAAAATACTAAGGCACCCTTTCACTAAGCTGCGTTAAGCTGCTAATGTGGAATTTTCAGCATGGTAAACAGTAGTACAGGCCTGCGATGCTGCTAACTATGCTAAAATAGAAGCTTTGTATTAAAAACGCCATGTTAGCTGCTTAATGCTGGAGTGGGCTAAGTTGGGGCATGATAGGGCCAGGCAAAGGTGTGACCTGCTGTGATGCTTGGCGCACAGATAATTACCATGCAATAGCTGTCCTGACTGCTGATAGTGTAGCTGAGCTTACTGTCACCTCAAGAGGAGGTCATAAGTGCTGTAGCACTGCCAGCAGTCTGGTAGCACAGTACTTGCATAGGAGTTGTGGCAGCACTGTTCTCCCCTTCAGCATCCCTCCCTTCAGTCTCCCTCATCATGCTTCACAAGGATAGAATAGTACCAGATCCTCCCTGTATCCCTGATCCACATTAGCAGACTCCCCAACAACCCAGCCCTAACACACTAATCCCTCACCCTCATGAAAAAAACTCACCATAGGAATCCTCATTGGTGGCCAGTGATCACCCAGGTGTCAGAATCCAAAATGGTGCCAATGACCCCAAACGTAATCTTGTGGTGCTACCGCTAGGGGTTATCTTTCCATATAAGGATAGGATCAGTACATGCACCTATGTACCGTTATGAGATTTCCTAACCAGAAAGGCATGCATAAATGGCCCACCTAAGTGTATATGGATACATGCACATTTTATAGCATGTCACTACTGACTAGCAATTCCAAAAATATTTAAATAGAAGTTGGACCATCAGATGGTGATTTCAGCCAAATTCTTGAATGCCATACACATACCCGACACTTCATAAGTCCTTTTGCTTCTCTTATTCTTTATTTAATTCTCATCAATATTTCACATTTTACTATTAATAATGAGAACTTATAGCTCTGTGGCATTTGGGGAACCTCTCAATATGATCATCTTTTGCTCAGCTGTATCAGGGCAGTGGTTCCTGCAAGATATAAAATATCAGCGTCCAGCTCCTTCAAACAATTATAAATCTTCTGCACCACAAAATCAACAATTCTAACCTTAAGAACTCAAAAGAACATGAAGTACGCTCACTCTTTAATACAAAATGCGTCCTTGTTTCTTCCAGCTTAGTAGAAGTCAGCTGACTATGATTCTCCAATCACACTACACCAACATCATCCATTCAATCTCTTCACTGAAGCCCCAAGGGGCCACAGTGTCCATTGTGAAAATCCAATGCTGCTCTTTATAGTTTAAGAAATTATCATAGTCACCCCCTCCTACCCTCTATCAACTACATCTGCAATGTGACAATGGAGATCAGAGGTTTTATGTTGTTTAACCGACCAATAAGAAACCAGAGGAACTGAATATTTTCAGTTTTAATCCAAGATTTGTATTCATTTAGCCTCAATTAATGGGAGAAGATGTCCGTCCTATATAACATAAGCCATAGGGACACTGAATTAAACAGCATACAAAGTGTTAAAGTTGTTTCAAACTATGTAGTATATTTCTTGTCTGTAATGGGATTAACCCAATCATGGCCCACTAGTGACAGTGTGCACCACTGGCGGTGACCAGAGGGGAAGTGATAGCCTGCTGTAGACCACATATTTATCTGCTTTGCACCAATAGTAATGTAGACTTTGATCTCTGAAATGCAAAAATTGGCTTAGCTTCAAGTACGTATAATAACTCCAACACATGCCATGTCAATGAATAATTCGAGATATCTCTGTAGATAATGGAGAATAATGTTAAACAAATGTCAAAACCTCTTCCTGTGTTTTCTGCCGATACTACAGTAATAGATCCCTGTGGGCATATCAAGCTCTTAAATAAGCATTTGGAACAACTTTTTCTGGATACCCAAGTTGTAAAAATTGCTGTTTCAATATTGAAGTTTGATATTTAAAGTCCTCTAACTTTACACATATTCTCCCAAGGTGTAGGAATTGGCTTACAGGTAAACTGTGCCTCAGATGGTAAGGATGAAAACTCTGGTACCTCAAAAAATCGTTATGATCTGTTTCATTTTGATAAAATGTGATATTTCCTCGCATCTTTATAAATATGTAAATCCAAAAAGGCATTTCTAATTGGTTATACATCATTACATACATTGAGCCTGCAAAGAGGTGGGAAAATGTGGGATACAAATGCAATAAATAAATAAATAAATAAATAAATAAATAAATAAATAAATAAATAAATAAATAAATTAGAATCCACTGTATTCAGCCAGAGTGTCTTTTACTAAAGCTTAGCTCGAGTTATCTGCAGCAGGGCCTATAGGAATAAAATGGGCCTTGCTGCAGATAATTTGAACTAAGCTTTAGAACCCCCCCCCCCCCAATTTACAGATTCCCTCGAACTCTGTTCTGGAATTGACCATACAAAAAAATCATCCAAAAATATTTTCCATAGACAAATATATACAACATATACACATATCTCACAACCCTTATACATAAACCAAGTAATGGTGTGTGCTATGCATTGGTAGTGCTGTGTTTATGTGCATATACAGTTAAGCAATGTTATTCGTGACCATTTCTGCACACAAAAGTGTGAATTCTATAAACTGTGCCTAAACAATTGATGCTGAAAAAATACTTAAGCACTATTCTATAAGTTATGCCTAAAGTTAGGCGTGGTTTATAGAAAAGAACTTAAGTCTACGGAGTCACATATAAATTTAGGCATATCTATTTGCACCTACAAAAACGTGGTGCAATTGCCCCACCTAAATTTACATGTGGAAGCCCCTTATTCTGTAAATGCATGTCTAACCCAAAACCCCACCAATGATCCACCCAGAGCAGCCCATGACCTCCCATTTCCATATCACCTTTTTTGGGATGCATGTAAAATTTAGACGCTGATCTTGTGCCTAAAATGTACATGCATACATCTTAATTGATTCCAATTAGTGCCAATAAATTGCTTGTTTAAAAGCCAATTATTGGCACTAATTGGATCATTATTCAATTAAATTGTGCATGCAAATTGGGTGCACGCTAAAACTTGCACATGCACTTTTTGATGACTTTTATAGAATTAGGGGGAAAATGCTGTTTTGCAGGCAAAATAGGTGAATAAAATTACCCTTATAATGCTCTCTGATCAGAAAAAAAAAGCAAATTATTTTCTGTCCGGGTGTAATATATGTTCAAACAAGTAATGTATACAAAATCTAGTACAGTGCCCAACTACTTCAATTAAAGGCTTTTTTTCACTGATTGCTCTCACGACCTTCTATAACAAGAACCTAAATCATCCCTACACTATATTAGCATGTTGTTCTACCTAATATGTTTTTTTCTTTTTTGTTTTTTCTAAATGCAAATTAAAATTCAGAGGAAAAAGATCTCTGTCACTCTACCAGTGCTGTTTACAACTTACAGCTTGAAACATGTTCACTGCTTTTTACATTGATGAGCTTTTTCTTCATTAATCTAAAAAAGCCTTCATTTTTTTTTCAAATCAGTAATATTTTATTGTGTTTATTACATTTTTTTCTGACTCTATGTCATGAGCCTTCTATTTGTATTCAAGTTCAAACTAATGAGCCTCAGTGGCCTTGTTTCTTATGTGAAGCGCTCTCTTGACTTTGAGTTTCCGTCCAATGTGAAGTGAACAGACAGAAGGGGTGGGTAAAACCTCTGCCTTTTACAAGTGAATGTAAAAGGCAGAGGTTTTACCCACCCCTTCTGTCTATTCAATTACTGTAATTGCAAAAAAAAAATGATTCTAGTGAAAATGCACAAATGAAAAGACATACTTGCTATCTACATTTGTTAAACTATTCAAACAAAAGAATATAGATAGATAATAATACATTATAGATATATAGATATATGGATACTAGATTTTGTAACTAAATCAACCCTAAACTATATTTGTGTGTTGTTCTACCTAATGTTTTTTTCTTTTTTTTTACATTTAAGTTAAAATTCAGAGGAAAAAGATCTCTGCCACTCTACTAGTGCTGTTTACAACTTACAGCTTGCAACATATTCACTGCTTTTTATAATGGTGAGCTTTTTCTTCATTGATATAAAAAAACCCTCAATTTTTTCAAATGAATATTATATTATATTTATTATATTTTCCTCTGACTCCATTTCATGAGCCCTCTATTTTTATTCAAGCTCAAACTAATGACTTATCTGGCAAACTGAGGTCTTTTACTAAGGTGCACTCAAGTTTTTAGCATGCGCTAACATTGGGTGTGCGCTAAATGTTAGAGATGCCCATAGGAATGCATTGGCATCTCTAATGTTAGAATGTGCCTATTTTTAGTACACACTAAAAATGTGAGCATGCCTTAGTAAAAGACCCCCCCAAGTCTCCAAGTTTCATCAGGTAGCTCAACAGAGGTCCACTGTTTCGCCAGGGCTTTTTCAAGAGCTTAACCATTAATAACCACCAGTTCATTCTGTACTGGTATAAAAGTTACACCTTATAGGTTCAAAAAGATTGAACTTATAAGGTATAACGTATATACAGCTCAAGGCGGGAGTACAGCCGGCAGCAGTCACAGAAGAGCGAGTGGTAAGCCTGCATTGGGCTTACCACTGCTCTTTAAAAGGGCCCCTATGAAGTTTAGATGTACATGTTATAGAATAAGGCATAGGGCAGATCCGCACATAGATCCTAATTAAGTTCTTAACAACAATTATTATTATTATTATTTGTAGCATTTGTATCCCACATTTTCCCACCATTTTGCAGGTTCAATGTGGCTGATGGCTGATTACCATTTAATTAGCTAATTAGTTTCCATGCGGATCTGTGATCCACACTCAAATTTGCATGCCCAACTCAGGGCAACCTATACAGAATCTGGTGGTAAATGCCCATCATTTAACTTGGACAAACGTTCTAATGAGTAAAAGGAATGAGTGAGTCCATCAGTACTTAAAGGGAAGGAAGCAACAGAACTAAAAAAAAAAAAAAAAAAAAAACCTCTTCAAAGAATTAGACCAGCAAATGAGGAAAAATAAGTAGTGCATGCATAAGTACAGTGAGAAATGGATAGGGTATCTCCAGAAATCATTAATTGATCAAAATTATACATCTGAATGGTTAAGGAAAGGTCAATTGAAACTTAAGGATGAGTGATTGATAGTTGCAGGCTTGCAGCCCAGGACAGTAGATTTTTGGATGAAATGGTGCACAGCAAGCATAGATAAAACTGGCACAACTGACACCTGTAGATTCTGTAAAAAAGAACTAGAAGCAGCTACTCATCTCATAGCTGGCTGAAAAGTTCTAATTTAGAAAGGCACAAAAAGCTGGCATGCCTCATCCATTGGAATCTTAGTAAACATTACAACAATGCTGTGCCCCAGAAAAGCACTGGAATCAAGTATCCTCTTTATTTGATATACCACTAGGCAAAAAAAGATGTGGAGGGGCATTTTCGATATGATGTGTAAATCAGATTTTGGATGTTTTGCTGAAAATGTACAAAACTTATGTTGCAAACATGCGATTTTCGAACCAGAAAAATATCTCTCTCTTTGTTTTGAAAATGGCCATTTGCTAGCTATTTTTGTGCTCTATGCATCTGTCTTTTTGGACAATTAAAAAAAATAGTACAAGGGAAAAATGCACAAAAAAGCCAATGGGCTGCATTGGGGGGGGGGGGGGGGGGGGGGGGCAGTATTCTTAGTAGAATGGCCAGATATCCAGGCAGAGCAGTGGGGCACAACAGAGGGCACTGCAGTGGACTTTGCATAAAAGGTCCCAAAGTGCATATCTCACTGTTACTCCCTTATATTGTATGGTGAACCCTCCAAAACCCCAAAGCCTAATATTTGTCCCAACTATACACCATTGCAATAGCTCTTATGCCTGCAGTGTCACCTATATGTAGGTACAGTAGGTTTTTGGTGGGTTATGGACAACTCACAATTTCCACCACAAGTGTAACAGATTAGGATATGGGCCTGGGTCCATTTCTTTACAGTGCACTGCACTGACCACTAGGCTACTCCAGGGACCTGCTTGCTTCTCTAATTGGACTGGCTATAACATCTGAGGCTGTCATATAAGCTGGTATGTACTGTTTCTTTCACATCTTTGGAGGTGGGGGGTTACTGACCACTGGGGGAGTAAGGGGGGGTCATTCATTTATCCACTGGTCATCTGGCCATTTAGGGCACTTTTTGTGGCTTAGTCATTATTAAAACAGGTCTAGACCAAAACATCTTAGTTTTAGTTCTGGACGTTTTTGCTTTGTTCCACTATGGCTGAAAAATGTCCCAGTCCTAGGAACACTCAAATCCCACCCTTAACAAGGCCTCTTGAGAACTGGATGCACTGCAGATGAACAGCATAGAAAATACTTCCGGAAAATGGGTTTAGAAAATAACGATTTGGATGTTTTGGCTAGAAGACGTCCAAATGCTGCTTTATGCCACTGTTTAGGTGTTTTTCTCTTTTGTAAATGAGCCCCGTGGAGGGGCATAATCGAATGGGGACGACCATTTCTAAGGGCGCCCATCTCTAAGGATGTCCCGGTGAAGGGATGGGGAAACCCGTATTATCAAAACAAGATGGGCATCCATCTTTTGTTTCGATAATACGGTCGGGGACGCCCAAATCTCAACATTTAGGTCGACCTTAGAGATGGTCATCCCCGGTTTTCAGTGATAATGGAAACCGAGGACACCCTTCTAAAAAACGACCAAATCCAAGTCATTTGGTCGTGGGAGGAGCCAGCATTTGTAGTGCACTGGTCCCCCTGACATGCCAGGACACCAACCGGGCACCCTAGGGGGCACTTCAGTGGACTAACTGATGCATTAACTGAATTAAAAAAGGCATGCAGTGGTCACTAACTACCTCCCACCCTTTAAAATCTTTTGTGGTTTTTTTAGAGTATGGGCATAGGTGCCCAGTATAAGAGGCTTGGGGAGGCTATGCCTGCCCAGCCACAGCAGGATGGATCAGCTGTTTCTATAGAAATGATAAATAGTAATAGTAGTAGTTCTCCCGCGAGTCCCGCTGCTCTGGGGGGGGGGGGGGGGTTTAAATAGCAACAGCTGCAGTGAAAGCCGTCTCTAGCCTTGTGTATAATCAGTTGTAATTTGATTACCTTATTGCTGGGAGAGCAGAGCAGGGGGGGTGGCTGGAGGTGTCCTGGGTTGCCAGGGAGATATTTAACTAGGATGAATTCCTGCACATGAGCACTTCATACCAAAGAGACTTGCACTGACCCCAGAAATTTTAAAAGTGCTAAAAATAAGTTTTAAAAGTATTTGCATTAAATCTAATTGCAGAATTTAGGTTCTAGGAAGTGGAATTGGTATGCTATGTACTCAAATTTGCTCAAGCCATATGCAAATTAGTCTGTTTTTGGGAGGTTCTGATTTGCATATTTATGAGTAAAAATTGTTGGAAATGTTTACAGCCTTAATGTTAGGGCATGGCTCTGATCAAAAATGTGAAGTTTGATCCAAAAACGAAGGGTTTAGCTAGTGTTTTTGACTAAAAATTCTCATTAGAGTGTCTGTATGTTAATCTGCATTCAAATAGAGCTCTCTGATTGGATGAGCAGCTCCTGTTAGATAATCTGCTCGGGAACAGAGAGGAGAGGAGAGAATCAATGGGTGGGTGGGTGTGGATGGCTGGAGGTGTGGATGGCTGAAAAAGGTGTGAGCAAAATCTAAATAAATAGCGAAGGATATCCTCAACTGCTGTCGCGGAGGCATAGCGAAGGCAATCCTTCACCCATACTCTAAAAAAAAAAGACAAAGATTTTTAAAGTTGTTTCTTTTCAGGGTGGGATGTGGTTAGTGACCACTGGGGGAATCAGGGGAGGTCATCCTCGATTCCCTTCGGTGGTCATCTGGTCATTTAGGGCACATTTTTGTGGCTTGGTTGTAAAAAAAAAAAGGACCAAGTCAAGTCAGCCAAGTGTTCGTCAGGGACGCCCTTCTTTTTTCCATTATCGCTTGAGGACGCCCCTCTGTTAGGCACGCCCCAGTCCCACCTTCACTAAGCCTCCGACACGCCCCCGGGAACTTTGGTCGTCCACGCGACTGGAAGCAGTTGGGGATGCCCAAAATCGGCTTTCGATTATGCCGATTTGGGCGACCCTGAGAGAAGGACGCCCATCTCCCAATTTGTGTCGGAAGATGGGCATCCTTCCCTTTGAAAAATAAGCTAGATAGTCAACTCAAATAAAAAATTTATACCAGCTCAAAATAATCAGTAAATAGAGAAATACTTAAGATGCAATAGGTATTCCCAAATAAAATAATGTAAGATAAGGTAAGGTTCTAAATCATTGTTGGTACTGTGATTGAGGAAAATCTACTGCACCGTAGGCAACAGCAAATTAAAATGATGGAAAGGCCTGGTTAAAGTAATGCATCTTAAGTGCCTTCTATGCATATATCCAAAAGCAGGTTCTTCCAAAACATAGGAGCAGGTACACCATGAGAATTATGGAGAAAAGAAACAGAGAAAGAAACAGAGAAACATGATGGCAGATAAAATGGCCCATCCAGCCTGCTGATTCACTGCAACCACTATCTCCTCCTTTCCCTAAAAGATCCCATGTACCTGTCCCATGCTTTCTTAAATTCAGACACAGTCCTTGTCTCCACCATCTCCACCAGGATGCGATTCCACGCGTCCACCACCCTTTCTGTGAAAGGTATTTCCTTAGATTACTCCTGAGCCTATAACTTCTTAACGTCATCCTATGCCCTCTCCAGAGTTTTCCTTCATTTGAAAGAGGCTCATCTCCTGTGCATTAATGTCACAGAGGTATGATCACCTGAGTCATTCACATTCAAAATGATAAAAAGCTAGACGCATCCAACTGCACATAGTGATAACAGAAAAACACTAGAACAGCGTTGGTCATAGAGGTGAATCTGAGGAGAGAAAGAATCTCAAATATTAACAAATGCAGTTAGAGAGCAAAGACATGACAGAAAGATACAGTCATATTTCCTATTGTTTTGGATGCCAAAGGAATTTTCAGACACATCTTGATAGGCTGCCTATATATGTTACATCTTATGTGCTCATGATGCAAGTAGTATGGCAAGTATTAGCAGTAAATCTGAGAGACTGAGATCATATTAGCTTAAGAGTGAGGTCCATTACTGCCATGGTATACATAAAACTAACCCATTTGGAGAAAGATACGGAATCCAAAATACATACTACTTCACTTAGCAACTCCACACAAATCCATCACTCACTCTTAAGGTGCCTCTGACTTATATACAGGCAGGCAGTACCATTACAGCCATCCTTAATAGGGGATGTTGTAACCAAATAGCATATACCCCCCTCTCTATTTTAACTTGTCATAGCCTGAATGCAGGAGCATACAAGGCTAGTGAGGGTGTTAAAAGGATCCTTACGCTCTCATTGCAATGATCCTAAATCCATAGGCACCCAGTATAAGAGGCTTGGGGAGGCTATGCCTCCCCAGCCACAGCAGGATGGATCAGCTGTTTCTATAGAAATGCTAAATAGTACTAGTAGTAGTTCTCCTGCAAGTCCTGCTGCTCTGGGATAGCAGCAGCTGCAGTGAAAGCCTTCTCTAGCCTTGTGTGTAACCCGTTGTAATTTGATCATCTTACTGCTGGGAGAGCAGAGCAGGAGAGGAGGGTTGGCTGGAGGTGTCCTGGGTTGCCAGGGAGATATTTAACTAGGATCATGAATTCCTGCACATGAGCAGTTCACACCAAAGAGACTTGCACTGACCCCTGAAATTTTAAAAGTGCTAAAATAAGTTTTAAAAGTATTTGCATTAAATCTTGGCTCTTCCAATTGTGGACAATTATGTAAATATATATTGTTGAGAGAAAATGTTTTCCTTTTTATATTAATTTCTGTATTTCCTTACATTTATGTGATAAATGTGAATGTAATTAAGTAAAATCATAAATAAAATTAAAAAAAAGTATTTGCATTAAATCTAATTGCAGAATTTAGGTGCTAGGAAGTGGGATTGGTATGCTATGTACTCAAATTTGCTCAAGCCATATGCAAATTAGTCCGTTTTTGGGAGGTTCTCATTTGCATATTTATGGGTAAAAATTGTTGGAAGTGTTTACAGCCTTAATGTTAGGGCATGGCTCTGATCAAAAATGTGAACTTTGATCCAAAAAACGAAGGGTTTAGCTAGTGTTTTTGACTAAAAATTCCCATTAGAGTGTCTGTATGTTAATCTGCATTCAAATAGAGCTCTCTGATTGGATGAGCAGCTCCTGTTAGAAAATCTGCCTGGGAACAGAGAGGAGAGGAGAGAATCAATGGGTGGGTGGGTGTGGATGGCTGGCGGGGGGGGGGGGGGTAGGGGAGAGGAGAACCACTGGTTGGAGGGGAGCGAGGAGAAGAAATGAAGAAGAAAGGCAGAAAGTAAAGAAATAAATGGAAAGGAAGCCCTGGAAACGGAGTTAAGAGGACAGATAGCAGCAGAATCGGATACTGGGCCAGCATGATCAGAAAAACAAAGTCACCAGACAACAAAGGTAGAAAAGATAATTTTATTTTCATTATAGTGTTTGGAATATGTCCACTTTGAGAATCAGGTGCTCAACATTAAATGTTTATATTTATTTATTTACTTATGTATGGCATTTTATCCCACATTAAACATAAATTAGGATGTTTTGTGGCTCTACATGAGAATTGTGATATTATTATCCTTGTTTCATATTGTTGACGGTCTGCATTTTCCGTATGGGTGGTATATTGGTGTATTAGGTTCTGCCCAGTGTAATGTGTATAGTACAGTAAGGTTCTGAGTGTGTTTTTGCACAAAGTTGTGCATAGTGTTTTGAAGTTACAATTGTGGCTAGTATATGCTTTGAGCAACCACTTTATTCTTTGACATATGATACATATCTAATATCTAAATTTAATAAAAGGTATTAATTGTGACTTTTTATTTATTTTTTTTTTCTGTGTGTTATCAGACAATTATGGATTTAAGCTCCACCCCTGGCCCCACCTCTAACAAAATAATTACCTGGATTATGTAAACCACTTTGAATGTAGTTGCAAAAATCTCAGAAAGGCAGTATATCAAGTCCCATTTCCATTTAGAAAGCTAAGGAAAACTGTTATACTGTCATACAATTTTTAAAATGAAACGTTTAGATCTATAAGGAACATGTTCCTCCTTATATCTTGATATTCTTTTTCTGTTTTACTTTGTTGTCTGTACTGAAGACTTTCCCAAAGAGGCATGTTCTTTTTGAAAATCAGAGATTTAAAGTAGCTACAGCAAGTCTGGTTTTATTAAATGAAATAGTTTTATGGGAAACACCTTTTCATTAATCCTCAAAGTCAAAAGCACCCTATGAACAAAAAGTTTAAACTAATTTCTTAGTTAAGGAAAAAAAGACCTCTTAAGGGCAACTGCCAAATCATAAAAAGTGGTTCAGCTATAAAGAAATTTCAAGTACCTTTTTTATAATATGGTTTCTATAAGTTGCATTGTAGATCATTTTTTTATTGAGATACATGATCTTTATGGAATATCTTTTCTATTACTAGGGTAGCTTTAAAGTGAATTAGAAGAAAAGTTATACATTTTGCAGGAGTCTACATTCAGTCTACATTTCCCACAGAGAATGTAGACAGAAGGCCTAGGACTTCAGAGTCCCAGAAGCCAAAGAGAGACATGTGCAAATAAAGTTGTTGCAGAAAAAAAAAAGCTAATCTGGAGAAACAAAGTTGAAAAAGGAAGGACTAAGTTCTAACCAGGCAAGCCACAATCACAGACAATCGCAGAGGCCTAGTAAAGGAGAAAGGGAGGCCTAGTAAAGGAGAAAGCCCTGATTAGAAAGGTAGGGGGGGGAGGGGGAGGAGAAGAAGAACACTGAGTAAAGCCTGCAGGAAGGAAAGAGACTGTGCCATTGCAGAGAAATCTGTTAATCCCAGAAACCTACAGGAAGAAGAGTTGGTAAGGAAGTCCAGAATAAAGATGGTAGTAACCACAACACTACTGATACTTCATTGCCAATCTGAAACAACTTCTGAAAGTGAATGATCCTTTTTGACATAACTGGAAAATAATAAGACTTAAACTTTATTTTATGACAAAATTAGTTAAGCATATTGTAGATATAAACTAATGAATCTTAATACAAAAATTTGATAAATTGTACATATATACAGCATCTGATGCAGTAGCGTAGCCAGACACAGTATTCTGGGTGTGCCTGAGCCCAAACTGGGTGGGCATACAATTCCTCCCCCCTCACGCTTTCTGTCCCTGCCCTGCATACAATCTCCTGCCCCCACCCCACCCCCCCCCCCGCATGCACTTTATGCACCTGCCCACACCACCGACCCCAAAAATAAAATAAATACCTGAACTGGTGGGGGATCCCCAAGCCTCACCAGCTGAAAATGTCCTCCTGCAGCCAGAACAAATGATTTTCCTACCTGCTACAGCCAGCGACACTTTCCACCCATTCCCGCCATGCTGGCTTCTCGGTTTTCAGGTATATGCAAAAAACAAGCATATTCACGAGATGGGGGGTTGGTACTATGGCACTGGATGGAAAGCGTTGCAGGCCGATGCAGGACATCTTCAGCTGGTGGGGCTTGGGGATCCCCGCTAGCCATAAGGGTGTCAGAAGTTTTGGGTGGGCTTGAGCTGAGACTGGGTGAGCCTGGGCCCACCCATGGCCACGCCCCTGATCTGATGAAGTACTACTACTACTACTTACTACTACTTAACATTTCTAAAGCGCTACTAGGGTTACGCAGAGCTGTACAATTTAACATGGAAGGACAGTCCCTGCTCAAGGAGCTTACATTCTAAAAGACAGGTGTACAATCTAAAGACAAGTGTACAGTCAAAAGACAAGTGTAGAGTCAGTCTGATAGGGCATACTCACGTCTCTATAAATCATAGTTTATGCCTGTAAATTAGTTTATTTAAAGCAGTGGTTCTCAATCCAGTCTTTGAGACACACCCAGTCCATCAGATTTTCAAAATACCCATAATGAATATGCATGAGATAGATTTGCATAGAATGGAGGTAGTGCATACACATTTATGTGTAAATAGGGTGTCTGAAAATTGCCCACTTTGCAGGTCGTTTTAGAAAAATCTAGATGTTCAAATGACAATATTTATATTGTCTAGAGCACGAGCTTGTGCATGTTTTAAAATGCTACTATCTGCACATGTACAGTATTCCTATTGGGATATAGAGGTGTAAAGAGAGAATGGCAGATGTATGTCTCCAAATTAGATGTGTACTATATGTGTACTTTCCATTTTATGATTTCCATGTTGGCCTTTACACCTGTCCTGAGGCATACACAAGTGTCAGCTCCTATTTTAGACCTCCACTCTAAATCAAGGGGCAGGTGTAGAAGCTGATGGCATCCTGTTTCATCCCTGGCTCTCTCTGGAACCTTCTCCTGACATCACCAGTACCTTCAACTCCACTTGCTCTTACCTGGTTTTCTAGTGGGAGACATGTATAGAGTCAGTATTAATTAAGCATAACACTTTCTTGAAATATTTCCACATCAGTATCTCTACAGATAATAATGGGCATACCTGAAAATTCAGGAGACTCTGGCAAGGTAAATTAAACATTTTTTTAAAACCTTTGGGTTACATTTTCATGTCACCAAGAAAAGAATTAATCAAGAAACTTGGAAAACAGTAGATCTTTTCTGTCAACTGGAACAGATTATCTCCACTGAAAAGATAAAATGCATTGGTGAGATCAATTAAATCAATATACAGCAGTTTTCTACACTCCCTATACTTTTTCTGCAGATTACTCAGGGAAAGAATTACATCTACGGTTGACTCTTGCATAGGAGCCAACTTTCCAAAATTATTGAGAGTGCTAAACTAAATGGAAATAACCCCTCCCTGGACATATACATGGAATTGTCTCAATATTGGGGGTGCTCAAGCACCCATAGCACCCACAGAGCTGGCTCCTTTGGACTCTTGTGACTTAGGGACAGATGAGGATGAGCAATAGGTAGAAAGTAATGCATGCAAAGAGTTTGCCAGCCTTATTTAAACTTGATACCTATCACACTCTTGTTCTTATAAAAGGTAACCATGTGCAAGTCCCACTTTTTTCAGACATAGATAAAAGTAACCATGATGGTCACAGTATGGATACTTTTACCCTTAGTTGGGGAAAGGAAAGCAAATTGTTTGTTAGACTTTTAACAAGGATAAACAACGCTTTCCATGTGGGAAAAGTTTGAAAATTCCAGTTTCCCAAGATAGGTAGACACTATCTGGATTGATGGTTTCATCTGAAATAGTGTATTCTCTGTAGTACATGTCTGAATAATATTCAACTTATCAGTGCATTTGTTCTGATTGTTCACTGATGGTTTATCCTGTGTTTGATTTCAGGAAACTTAGGGGGGGGGGGGGGTTACTAAAGATTATCTCGAGTTATCTGCAGCAGGGCCCATAGGAATAAAATTGGCCCTGTTGCAGATAACTCAAACTAATCTTTAGTAAAATACCCTCTTAGCTTTGTGTTGGCCCAATTACTTTTTTTAACACCATCATACATGTTATTGAAGTCACCTGTATCTGCAAATATTTTAATAGTTTTGCATACATGCAGCCAGTAGACTCTACCTGTCTACTTCAACAGAATTTCTGACTGACCTTAACTCTCCCACAGTCTTTCAACTTGGAGCATACTTATAGCTTGTACAAGCAATATGCCTTGCTTCAGGGAATGAGATCATCTTGTTTTTGTGTATGTGAAACCAGTTGCTAGTATTGCTATGCTTTTAACCAAAGGTTGTGAGGGAAGAACTGTGGACAGTATGTCTTAGCTAATCTCATTTCTGCTGTGCACTTGAGACAGAAAGGTACATTTGTTCTTTTTCCAAAGTGTCAGCATATAGATTAGCCTTCTCAGTTCATTGCTTTGCCAATGTCTATGTGTATCACTCCTTTCTATTTGAAGTGGTAAACCTTCTTAGGATGAAGTCGCATTGCAGCATAGCACAGACTGATCCATATGACTCAGCACTTCAATAACTGTGAATAAGAATGCATTATTCTTTACAGCTGATTACTTGATGTATGTAATTTATGTTCTTTTGTGTTACATTGCATTACATTACATTACAAATGCTTCTATATTCCGCAAATGCGATAAAGTTGCTTGCAGAGTCCAATTAAGAAAACCAAATAGTCCTTGGAAAGAAAAACATATGCTATTAAAATTAAATTTTGCTTCGATGTCTAATCTCTAGAATTTTTCTTTTTTTAAAAGGAAAGCTTTCAAAACCTTTTGGAGTACCAAACAATTTTTTTTTATCATCCTAATGTGAGGAGGTAACAGATTTCAGACAGTAGATGCCTGGTAGGAAAAGCTCGATGGAAAACTCATAACATAACCACTTAGGATCTAGAAAATGCAATAGCATGGTACTATGTAGAATTTGAATCCTATCCGCTTTTGGCATACATATTAGATCTAAAATGTATGCTGGTGCTCTCCCATATATTATTTTAAATATCATAGTACATAGTTTAAACTGAATTTGAGCTTCAATAGGCAACTAATGTAGATTTATAAATAAAGGTGTCATTCTATCATATTTATGGACAGAGCATATCATGCAAAACCGTGTTTTGAACAGTTTGCAATTTTTAAGAAGATATCTACGACAGCCCACATAAACAACATTACAATAGTCTAATTTGCACAGTAGTAAACTTTGCATTACCAGCCGAAAAACCAATGGCACTGTTAATTGGCAGTCTTTTGGTCCCATTTACTATGCTACTTTAAGCAGCTATTATGGGTTTTACCATGTGAATGATTGTAGCATTGGTCCATGCCATTGTCTCCTGCATTAAAGAGAACCATCACAGTAAAAATCCTTGTTGGCTGCCTAATGTGGGAATGGGTGACAGATGAGCATGACATGGGTGGGCAGAGGAGTGGCTGTGACAGCTAGTGCATGGTTTGGCAGGAGCAGAGGGGATGAAGCTTATGTGATAGGGTGGAGATTATGTGGGGGCAGGTGGGGTTTGGAAACAAAGCTACAAAGTAGTAAATTTAATACAAATCGTAGAACATTTTTCTTCACTCAACATGTAATTAAACTCTGGAATTCATTGCCAGAGAATGTGGTAAAGGCGGTTAGCTTAGCAGGGTTTAAAAAGGGTCTGGACAGCTTCATAAAGGAAAAGTCCATAGACCATTATTAAGTTGACTTGGGAAAAATCCACTGCTTATTTCTGTGATAAGCAGCATAAAATGTATTGAGTTTTCTGGGATCTTGCTAGGTATTTGTGACCTGGATTGGCCACTGTTGGAAACAAGATGCTGGGCTTGATGGACCTGTGGTCTGTCCCAGTGTGGCAATACTTATGTACTTCTGTGAGAGTTCAGCGCTTGGTGTTTGGGGGAGTTCTGAAGACTGGAAAAAGTCAGATTAACCAATCAAATTAGTTGGTGTGACCTTATATAATCTCAAACATCCTTGAAGGCAACAAGAAATGCATACTCGTAACACTGTTTGAATCAAGCTTTAAATATAGCTTTTAAAAAGTGTCTATCTATCTATCTAGATACACAATTTCTGTAACTATTAATGTTATTTCCAAACCTCACATACAATAAATAAAATGTGTGTTTTATGGTCTGAAGTTATTGATGGTTGGAATTGAATAAGGTTAAAGAAAAAGAAGATAGGATATATATATTGCTGTGATCAGAAAACAAAGTGACATGTTTATTAAGGTATGCTAGGTTTCTGCACTTAACACAAGTTAACAGCAATATCAATGTGTGTTATATGCAAAGGCTTTGCAGTAACTATTGGGGGTATGTCCAGCATTCCCCTGCAGTATCCTCACAGATAAGTTCTCTACTACTCGTAGTAGTAATCATATCTGTAGCGCTACTAGACATAAGCAGTTCTGTACACATTATCTGCAGGTACTTTCTTTGTCCCTAGAGGGCTCACAATCTAGGGTTTAGTACCAGGGGCAATGGAGGGTTAAGTGACTTACCCGAGGTCACAAGGAGCTGCAGTGGGACTTGAACCCATGTTGCCAGAATCAAAGTCCACTGCACTAACCATTATGCTACTGCTCCATAGATGATCCTGACGCCACCTCTTCAAGTGGTAATAAGTGAAACCTGCACTAACTTCACCTTTGACAGCATGCACTACCTACTGCATACTGACCTCAATGTGCAATCCACGCTCAATCTCTGCCCAGACCCTGCTCCATCTTGCATTAAACCCAATGCTAACTGCTTAGTGCACCTTAGTAAACATGCCTTCCAATTTTTTTGAGGAGTTTAAGTGGTTTTATATAACATTAAGGGGTCCATTTACTAAGCTGCAGTAAGAACTGCTTACCACAACTTAAAAGGGCTTATCATGGGACATGCTGGGGCGTCCTATGGTAAACTCTGGGTTAGAGTGTGCACACCATGAGCTCATAAAATTATTTGTATTTCTACCACAGAGGAGGCCTGTCTGTGGGGCGGAGAATGGGCATTTTGGTGGCAATTAGCAAAGTTGAATTGCTGAGTAGTAAATGATTAGAGTGTGATTAGCATGTGAGTCCTTACCGCCTACAAAATAGGTGCCACTAAGGGCTCACATGCTAATCTTTTTTAATGGTCGTGCGCTAATGGCAACATTAGCGCCTGGTCATTTTTACAAAAAAATGAAACTGGTTATTTTACAGCTGCATTAAAAATGCCCTTAGCAAGCAGGAAAGACTCATGTAAGGGTACGCTAAGGACACCTTTTAGTCTGCTTTGTAAAAGGGCCCTTTTTATATAGTAACATAGTAGATGACAGCAGATAAAGGCCTGTACAGTTCATCCAGTCTGCCCAACAAGATAAACTCATTACATATGGTATGATGTGATACATCATATGTATTCCTAATCTTGATATCCTTGCCATTTTTGGGGCATAGACCTTGTTCTAAAATTTCTGAAGTTGTTGTCAAAGCCCAGTCCATCCAAATCTATTCATCCTTGATCAGGGCATAGACCATAGAAGTCTGTACTCTAAATTATCTATCTATCTATCTATCTATCTATCTATCTATCTATCTATCTATCTATCTATCTATCTAATATTTTAAACAACTTAATCTCAAGTGCTACACTGCATCCATCATGTGGAAATTCTTTATGTAGAAAATAATTGAATTCAGAAAGCTTATTTTATTCACTGTTACAGTGCTGAAATAATAAATGGAAGTTCAAATATATGGTCATCAATTTCCACCTCCTTTGCAGCCTTTTTTTTTTTTTTACCTTGAAAATGTTGGAACATTACTTTAAGCTTGTGGCTGCATGAGAAAAATGAGTATCTATATCTGGGGGCAGCAGTGATAGTTGTGCAATTCTCATGTTATATTGAGCAATATATGTGGCCATTATTAAAAACTCTCCTACATCATAATTGTTCCTATAAGGAGAGAGTAATTCAAGATATATTTATGTGCTGCATTGTGATGTGTAAGTAGTTAGTTCCGTGTCTGCCACTTATCTGTGCCAAATGGCATTTCCTTGTTCACAGCCCATTTGTATCCTTTTCACAAGGACTTGGTGAGCTTCATGCTAGAGGTTCTGACTTTGCAGCAGGCACTTTGAAATTAAATGTCATTCACAGTTCAGACTGTACGTGTCACAAGATGAAAATAAAACACTCTAATCGACAGTCATTCTTATCGTATTGAGTTTGGATGAGAGAGCCTACAAATGATAGGACTTATTTGGAAGTAAACCTTGGAAACCTAACGGTATTATGTATTATTTAAGGGGGGGGGGGGGGTCATTCAATCCTTGGAACAATTTAAAAAAGAGTCTTTCAAAATATGAACTAAAGGTACTTTTCTAAGGAATAAGAAGTTTTGAGCTATATCGGCATTTTGTGCTGATGTGTGTGTGATTGTGCATGTATGTGTGGGAGGAAGTTACAATATTATATATCCAATCACACGTGACAAGCAGGTCCCTACTCCATCAGCATTCCTGCCACAGAAAGATGGGGCGATAATATTACACTTTCAATTGCAAGAGATGTCAAGTTGTGATTGAATACATAATATCTTAGCACCACCACCACCACTGGCAGAAAAAGTGATGATCACCACCACATAGGGTGATCAGTCACAAACAGGCGGTGGCCAGCACCAAGGACAAGGGGGAAGAATAAGAGAAGATGCAAGATGGGTGAGTCTGAATAAAAGGTACAGGAGAAGGGAACAGCTAAGCGGTAGGAGTTAAGATTGGGGTGGGAAAGGGTTTTTAAAAAGGGTGTGGAGTGGGTAGATGCAGGTAGCTCAAATGAGAGCTTGAGGAGCAGGATATTAGGAGGAGACTTTGAGCTTGAATTAAGGATGAGTACACATGTACTTCATGTACTTCATCCTTTTGTTTACTGCTCCGGCTGTTCTCCCAGCCCTCCTGCCCCAGAGAGATTGCTAGGAGAGGTAGGGACACCAAGTTGCAGCGTAGGGGTCTAGTCAAATAGAGCAAGAAAGTGTTAACAGTAATCAAGGCAAAAGTATTTAGTCATGTAATAGCAGTTAAATTGAGGATGATAAGGATTTGTGCACAGTCACCCTCTTCTATGGAGGGGGACAGTGCCAGAGAAACAAAAGGCCAGTGGTGTTTACTCTCAGACTTTGACAGGATGGATGCAAGTAGGAACCAAAGAGAAGTGTGATAAATGGATGATGGAGAAATGTTGCTTTTATGGCAACCCTTGAAAAGAGAAGTGATGGCACATAGGATTTCTATGGTCCATACATAACCAAGACAAAATTGTGACTAGACTGTTGAATGCTACGGAGGCAATTGGAGCTATGTGACTCTAAAAGCTATTGATTTACATAGACTATACGTTGAAGATAATGTGTAGGTAATATGCATTGTAATCAGTTTCAGCTGTACATTTGCAAGGAGTACTATGCTTGGCCAAATAAAATCCACTCTTTCTATCGAACCACCAGCAGTTTAAGCTGATATTCAGTGGCATTAGCCTGTTAAATGTATGGGATCCACATTGAATCATGAGATTTGGAAATATAGAATACAAGAAATGCATTGTATTTTATTTATTTATTTATTTTTTTATTTATTTATAATTTTGTTATACATTTAACAAGGTAATCCTTGCTTGAAACACAGGCAAATAGTATACAACATAACATTCTCATCCAGTGTTTTGCCAGTAAATACAAAGAAAAAAAAAAACTTCAACAAATAAATCTTACAATGGACAAGAAGATTAAAAGGTAATTATACATTTAAGAGAGAAATAATTTAGCCTTCCTTAGACCTCAAAAATTGAGGGGGGAGTGATAGAGTCAGAGAAGTTTCAAAAGAAAAGGAAATCAACATTATTATCAAGTAAAAGCTGCTTTTACTCCAGGTTATAAATTACTTCAACTGTTTCATGTCTAGAAACGATTTCAGTTGTTCCGGTGAAAAGAAAGTATATTTAGTCTGACCTAACTTAACCACACATTTAGATGGATATGCCAAGAAAAAAGAACCACCAATATCAATTGTTTTCTGTTTCAAAGTAAGTAAAGCTTTTCTTTTTTGTTGTGTTTGTTTAGTTACGTCTGGAAAAATCCAGACCTTAGAACCACAAAATTGAGCCTTAATATTACGAAAATACAGTCTTAATATGTTATTATAGTCTTGTTCAAAAACAAAAGAAATCAACAATGTAGCTCTATCAAGTATTGTTTCTGAAGATTGTTCCAAAATGTCAGAAATGTTTTGCAGATCCGGAGTAATATTTTCTGTTCCTCGCAGTTCCCCTTTTGGTTTAGGAATAAAGTAAATTTTGTTCACCGGAGGAATAGCGTCCAGGGGAATTTTGAGAATCTCGTTCAAATATCTTCTAAATGTTTCAATCGGAGTTACCCCCGATAGCTTAGGAAAATTTAACAGACGGAGATTAAGCCGTCTGTTATGATTCTCTAATTGTTCAATTTTTCTTCTTATGTCCATATTATCTTTAACAAACATAGTCTTAAACTCCTTAAATGATTCTACTTCTTTACCAAGATTAGCCACTTGCTTTGTTAGATTGTCTTTAACAGATTCAACAGTTACTTTTAGCTCTTCAAACTTGGCATTTAAATTTAACACATCACCTGAGGTTTTTTGTAATGTAGAATTCATCAGGTCCAACATCACCCCAGTCGTTTCCAGTGTCACCTCCGGATTTTTCACTGAGGAAAAACAAGTTCCCTCAGGCTTCAGAGTCGACTTTTGCATGCCCGGGTCCTCGCTGGTTACCCCTGCCGATACACTTCCGGGATCGGCGGGGTTTCCCTCCAGGGACGCCGTCGACGCTGGACACGGAGGAATCGAGAACATTGATGGTGGTGAAAGGGAGGTTTCCTCTCCCAGCGGGGATCGCGCTTCTCCGAGAGCTCCCGCTATGGGATCCTCCTCCCTCTGAAACCTGGAAAAACCGGCGAAGTACCGCTCAAGAGACGCTTGGGCCGGAGAAGACGTCAAGGTAGGCTGAGGATCTAACCTTAGCTTCCCCTTTCTTTTGGAATGAGGCATTATTAAGAAAATAGGAATAAATTTTTTTCCCCAAACGCTCAGAGCTCTCTGCCGTTCAGCCGGTTAGGCAGCCATCTTGACACGCCCCCCCGATCGCATTGTATTTTATAATATTGTATTATGTATGCCTAAATATATTTCCAACAGTGGAAGAAAGTCCACTCAGCAATGATGAATGTTCACAGGCAGTATGGTGGGAGGAAAAAAAAAAAAGACCTCAGAGATCGCAAAGAGTTTTCTTCCATGGACTGAAACATGGACCATAAATAACTACTTTTAGCGATGACTCAATCCATGGTCTAAAAAAAAACCTCCATTTCCACTATAAGTACTTAAGTATTGCCACACTTGGACAGACAAAGAGGGGCATAATCAAACAGGGACAACCATATCTAAGGGCACCCATCTCTAAGGTCGTCCCAGCGAAGGGGCGGGGAAACCCGTATTATCGAAACAAGATGGGCGTCCATCTTTCGTTTCATTAATACAGTTGAGGACGCCCAAATCTCAACATTTAGGTCGACCTTAGAGATGGTCGACCTTAGTCATGGTCGTCCCCGGTTTTCGGCCATAATGGAAACTGAGGACGCCCATCTCAAAAACGACCAAATCCAAGGCATTTGGTCATGGGAGGAGCCAGCATTCGAAGTGCACTGGTCCCCTTCACAGGCCAGGACACCAACCAGGCACCCTAGGGGGCACTGCAGTGGACTTCACAAATTGCTCCCAGGTACATAGCTCTCTTACCTTCGGTGCTGAGCCCCCCAACCCCCTCAAAAACCCACTCCCCACAACTGTACACCACTACCATACCCCTAAGGGGTGAAGGGGGCACCTACATGTGGGCACAGTGGGTTTCGGGTGGGTTTTGAAGGGCTCACATTTACCACCACAAGTGTAACAGGTAGGGGGGATTGGCCTGGGTCCGCCTGCCTGAAGTGCACTGCACCCACTAAAACTGCTCCAGGGACCTGCATACTGCTGTGATGGAGCTGGATATGACATTTGAGGCTAGCATAGAGGCTGGCAAAACATTAAAAAAATTTTTTAGGGTGGGAGGGGGTTGATGTCAGAAGAAGGCGGAACACTAAGCGAAGGGAAGGCTAGACACATCAGGAGCACCGCCTCCTTCACTGATGCTGCACTGCCGGATGGAGGTAAATTTAAAAGGAGAAGAAAAGGAAAGGGATCTTGCGGGAGAGAAGAGGGCAGGCAGTTGGGCAATGGGAGCAGGAGGGCGAGGTAAGCATGGTGCGGCGGCGCCCCCAGAGGACGGCGTCCCCCTGCCGTGCTTACCCGCTTACCGTGTTGACACGGCCCTGCGCACCATGAAGCAATACAAAGGCATTATAACATCCTCATTTTTGTTTTCAATTCCTTTCCTAATAATACCTAACATTCTATTTGCTTTCTTAGCCTCTGCAGCACACTGAGCACAGGGTTTCAACGTATCATCGACAACACCTAGATCCCTTTCTTGGTCAGTGACTCTTAACATGGAATCTTGCATTATGTAGCTATAATTTGGGTTCCTCTTTCCCACATGCATCACTTTACACTTGCTCACATTAAATGTAATCTGCCATTTAGACGCTCAGTCTCCCAGTCTTGTGAGGTCCTCTTGTAATTTTTCACAATCCTCTCACGATGTAACAACCTTGAATAGCTTTGTATCGTCAGCAAATATAATTACCTCATTAGTTTTTCCCCCATCTCTAGATCATTTATAAATATGTTGAAAAGCAGCAGTCTGAGTACAGACCCCTGTGGAACCCCACCATCTACCATTCTTTATTGAGAATACTGACCATTCAACCCTACTCTCTGTTTTCTATCTTTTAACACGTTTTTAATCCACAATAGGAGACTACCTCCTATCCCATGACTCTCCATTTCCTCTGGAGTCTTTCATGAGGTACTTTGTCAAACGCCTTTTGAAAATCCAGATACACAACATCAACCGGCTCACCTTTATCCACATGTTTGTTCACCCCTTCAAAGAAATGTAATAGATTGGTGAGGCAAGATTTTCCTTCATAAATCCATGCTGGCTTTGTCTCATTAATCCATGCATTTGAATATGATCTGTAATTTTATTTTTTATAATAGTCTCTACCATTTTGCCTCACACCGACGTCAGGCTCACCAGTCTAATTTCTCGGATCTCCTCTGGAACCTTTTTAAAAAATTGGCGTTGCATTGTGCACCCTCCAATCTTCTGGTACCATGCTCAATTTTCAAGATAAATTACATATTACTAACAATAGTTATGTAAGTTCATTTTCTCAATTCTATTAGTACTCTGGGATGAATACCATCCAGTCTAGCAGATTTGCTACTCTTCAATTTGTCAAATTGCCCCATTACATCCTCCAGGTTTATAGAGATTTCATTCAGTTTGTCTGACTCATCATCTTTAAATACCTTTTCTGGCACCAGTATCTCTCCCAAATCTTCCTCTCAAATACACTTACTCTCCCCTCCTCAATATTCAGTCAATGGAAGTAAACATTTTTAAAGTGCTGATTGTCACTGGCTAAAGATCTGGATATGCCATGCTGGGTCATGTCTGGAGCATTGGCAATGAATACCTGGGCATTACCAGCTAAGAGTTTGCTGCTGGAATTTATATGGGTCTCAGCCAACATTCAGTCAGGATCAATATATTAATCTGATTCCCCAATCTATAAACTCTCCCTTCTGATGCCTGATGTCTTCATTTGGCTTCTCCCACCCCTCCATGGTCCTTTTTAATCCCTCAATCCCTGTAGCATATATGTCTCTGATGCCCAAAACCCAGTTCCAAAGACTGCTGCTAAGACCCTCCACAAAAAGGAAGACCCACTCCTATGAGGCTAAATCCACTCCTCCCTGAACCCCTGGGACCTCCCAGTTACCTATTTCACCTGAAGGATATCCCTGGCATCTAGTGGGATGGGGCTAAAGAGGGCCCTTTTATGCTCCTGTCCCACTGGCTATGAGTCTTAAAATGATGATGCTGTCTTGCAATAATACTGCTAGGGGTCAGCCTTCCATATAAGGGCTGATTGCCTGGGTTTATTGCATATGGATAGGGTTTCCATTCAGAGGGAAGGACTTATCTGGTGGGTTTGGACTGGGGGAGTTCGGGGATCACTGAAAGCCTGGGTGAATAAAAAAATGTTTTAGCACTTTTCAGTAGTGGTTGCATCTATCATCACTTTTCATTTTCTTGTTGACTTTCCATCTCCCATTTTTACTCCTTTTTTAGTGCTCCTTTTGGCCTCTCTGTCCCTCATCTTCTTCAGCTTCTATAGTCCTTTCTATCAACCTTATACTACAGAAGTCAGAGAAACTAGGACGGGGGAACAGAGTGGAGGGATCAGTTGGGACCCCTTCAATAGCACAGATGTGGGCTGTGCTTTAATAAAAACTGACCTATGATGATTAAGCTGACTGGGCCTAAAAGTAAAAACAAGGAGTTAACCCTTGATAATGTAAGTAGGGGAGCTTATCGTTACACAGGCATTCCATTGGCACTTTCCTAAAGCAGTGACCTGAGTAAGAGAAACTCTTACCTCCTCCTAGCTCAGCAGAAATCTTAAATTTAGATTTATTAAAAGGTGGTACCTCATTATCATGTGCTAAGACACATTAACTTGCATTATTTACTACATGTATCATTTCATTCAATGAGAAATTTATTAATAAAGGTCTAGACTTTATATATCACACCTAAAAAAAGTCAGCACTGAGAAAAAATACGCCTAAGTGTAGTCTATAATTTACGCCTAAAGTTTGTGCGGTTTATAGAATATATCTGTATCTAAGTGTAGTTTATAGAATATGCCTAGTGCCCGCTTTCTGTGACTATATTTAGTTGCAACCATTTACACCAATCAAAACCTGGTCCAAATTCCAACACTTAAATTACTTGTGGAATGGGTATATTCTTTAACACTGTGTGTAAATTCAAGGAACACCCATGACCCTCCCATGGCCAAATCCCCTTTTCAGACCCGTGTCTTAGAATTTACGTGCATCACTTTATAGAATACGCTTAGACAGTTATGTCCGTAAATTCTAATTAATGCCAATTAGTGCCAATAATTGCTTAAGTGCAATTATTGGCACCGATTTGCTTGTTAAGCTAATTAAGCTGTGCGTGCAAATCCAGAATACGACCGTATTCACTTGTGCACTATATAGAATCTGGGGGAAAGTATGTTAAAAGTGTTAGTGTGCATTAATACAGTAGTGCATGTTAATAAGTCTAGTCTTTAAGGGCCCCTTTACTAAAACTTAGAGCATGCTAAATGCTAAGACTCCCATAAGTATAAAATGGGCTTCTTAGCATCACTGTTTTCTCTAAGCTGAGCAGGAGTCCTCTACCCACAGACCTAACAGTAGGGGGTGCTTTTTCACTATCGCATTTTCTATAGTGAGGGGCAGGCAAACTCCATAGGACTCCAGAGTACCTGCCTGTCTGTAGCAACTGAAAACAGAATATTGAAGCACCACTGGTAGTAATGCAGTTGGAGGGAACAGTGCTTAGCATTTAGCTCATGCTATACCATTAGTGCACATTAAGCTTTAGTAAAAGTGTCTGTTAGTGTGGTAACTTGACAGTTCCCAGTGATTAACTATTCACTTGACTCAGTGAAATTGCCAGTCACATTCAGAACTGGGTAGACCTCTCAACTGACCACTATTGAATGATGACTGTTGTCACTCGAATTGCACCTGCTGCTGTTTGCATGGGATCAGGCAAGGCACAGTCAGGACAGGAAAGGTTATCGCCATCTGCTGGCAAAATGAGAATTGCACTTTTCTAATATAGGCAAGTTTTGGCTCTGGAGCAAGAAGCTATATAGTAATTGAAGATCACACAATGTACATTAAAATGGAATGAATATGTTACAACAACAGTAGAAACAGTTTCATTGAAGTGAAGCATATTGCACTATACTGTATTATTTACTACAGGGTTTATGACTCTATATATCTGATTTTTATTATGCCTAACATGTAATACCTTTATGCACCTCAAGCTAACAACAACTAATCTTGTCAAAGTGAAGTACAAAGCTGTAACTAGTCACGTTATTGCCAGGAACAGACAAGGATATTTGCACTTCTCAACAATCCCCACTTTCCTATTCTTTTACCCTGATCTGCAGTCATCTTTCCTTCTCTCTCCTCTCCTCTCTTGCCTGAATAATAAAAGGAGAGCTTCACTTTTCCAATTTATCCACTGCCAGCCCAAGATTGCAGTTCATTTTCCAACCCCCTAAGGAGCTTTGCACCTTGAGCAGCTGCTCCTTTCACCCACCCCTTTTTAGAGTCTAGTCTCATAGATCATTTCTCTAGAGCAAACAGAGCCAAATTCTTTTGGAATGAAAAGAATAACACTGATTCAAAGAAACTGTATATAAAAAGAAATAACTAACCGTAGGCAATGCCTTATCAAAGCACCATAAAGCAAAAGTATTTTCTGCTTGGCAAAAAATCACTTTGGGGGATTTGCAGTGGAACTGTGCTCCAGGTGCAGGCTTTTTCCACAGAGTAAGCATTAATGTATTTTACAGGATGCAAAGGAGAGATTGACAGCTGTGGACTACATATATAAATAAGCTCTGTCCTTAAGGGTCTCAAATGGTATAATAGCAAGCCCTATGAAATGACTGAAACTGTATTTACTAGACACATTCAGGTCAATTCTATAAATGGTGCTTAAAATCGCATGCGTAAAATTTGGGCATGTGCCCAATTTGTGCATGCAGTTTGAGTAATGAGCCCATTAACACCAATAATTGAGCACTAACAATCAAGTATTCATGTGAATTGGCAACAATTTGGATTTAGTGTGCATCGTGCTAAGCACTATTTTATAAAGATGCGTATGCATATCCTTTAGTGTGTAACTGAAAAGGGGGCATAGCAATGGGAGGGGCATGGGTGGGTGAGGGGCATTCACTTTAGATGCATGCCCTGTTATAGAATTTAGTAGATCAATGCCTAAATTAGGCACTGGGATTTACACCAGGGTTCAGCTGGTGCCTAAAAGTTGGGCATGGATCCAGGCCAACTAGGAGCACCAGTTATAGAATAGTGCTCAGCTTGCATTTTTTGGCACCCAAATGTGGGCACCATTTACTGAATTTAGTCCATTATACAAGAATTGCTAAACAGGATGTATTATGTTAGTTCATCCTATATTGTCGGGAGTAGGCCTTCCTTGGTGCTGATGATCTCTTTGGACCGCCCAACACATGTTCCTTAATAGAAAGTCACCAGTTTTATTATACTTTTTCAACCAGAACACAATCTTAGCTTTATCAGCTGATTCAACCCTGCAGTATCCTGGTTTCCAGCTTAATATCAATGTGCTTGTCTAGGACCTTTATATCACAGGCAGGGCATGTCAGGCATAGTTTACTCACTTCTAGGAATATATTTCTAAGCATCCGGACTCCCTACCAGAAGAGTCTTTACAAATAAGCTGCCCCTCACAGTCTCAACTTCACCAAACCAATTAGCTCAGCAGTTATCCAGCTCTGGATCTCCATGCTCTACCCATGCATTTTCCTTGTTATTTTCACAGCCAGCACTCTTTCAAGCAACTTTGCACAGCAGTCCACTTCTACTAAGCCTCACAACCTTTAGGCTTTCACATAAGGGCTTTCTCCTTTAAAGCCTGACAGTGGTTCCCACTGCTTCTTCAGTGCTTCTCTGTCACACAGTTCTACTTTGACCCTTTAAACTGGTCTCTGCCTTGCAGGACCAATGAAGGCACAGGGGGAATGGTCCCGTTCTGTTTTTCCATTGGCTTTGGAAACCTTCTACTGACTATTCCCCAATACTGTGGCAAAGGAATTACATTTCACTCACTGTCCTTTCAAAGAAAACCATCAGCTCTCCATAGCTTCCTCACACCCAAAATCCTTATCTTCTTCAGGCATCACAGTTCTCAGGCAAAACAATGTCCATAGCTTTAAAGGCAGGGTAGTCCCTGGCTCTCTTGGGAGCAGCTGTCTCACTTTCTCGCTCCTCTCCAGCCTGCCCTTTTAGTTGCACTCTTCTTTTCCAGTAGCTTCTGAGCCCACCTATTCCTTTCTCCCAGGAGCTTACTCTGGCTGCCCTTCCTTTC
Source organism: Microcaecilia unicolor (assembly GCF_901765095.1). Taxonomy (NCBI): domain Eukaryota; kingdom Metazoa; phylum Chordata; class Amphibia; order Gymnophiona; family Siphonopidae; genus Microcaecilia; species Microcaecilia unicolor. Next base: position 155,819,446 of record NC_044039.1, on the reverse strand, counting down.
CATTGGATGAATCAGTCTGAGACTACAATTCACAGCCAGCCCACAAGATCCTCCCTTCCAGCTTGGGCTTCCCTGCATGATTGTCTCAGGTTATGCCTGCCCCTCCCCACATCCTTTACTTAGAATTTCTTTGAGGGTCAATCTAGTGTGCCTGAAGATTATCTTATCTCCTTTACTTTCCCTGGCTATCCCAGCAGCTCCTGTGAATTTTGCCTGATCCTGGGATGACTTCCTAGTGATACCGGGGACTTGTAAGGCTGTGATATCTTCCTTTAATTGAGACTTTTACAATTTATATTCTATTACTGGATTAGTCTGTATTGATGTTATTTGTTGTAGTTTGTATTATCTGAACAATGTATTCAATCTCTTAAATTTTGTAATTTGTAGTGAACTATTTTGGTATTTGTGGGCTATACGTCCTGTATAAAGTAAAGTTACTATCTGATTCCATCCTCCCATAATCTCAGTGAGATCCCTTAAGTGTCACAATATACAAATGTAGTGGGGTCTGTATTGAATATAAGGAAACAGAAGAAAACAATGAATACAGATGTCAATGTAATACAGTTTGATAAACAACTGCATTTGGAAAAAAAAGGTTTCTATAATTTTGTGCCTGTGATCATCTATACATTTCAGAAAATTGCAGGGGTTATTGCAAATCATGTCAGACGAAGAAGGGAAGGTTTTTTGATTTGAACATCCATACATCATTTTTGGATAATCATTATCAGCAATAAAAAGTAACACAAATATCACAGGTCAGGAATCCAAAGTATTCCTGGATCAATAAAGTTATGAGAATTCTACCTAACTGAAACAAAGGAAGCTAATTTTTATAGAGCACATTTTAGCCAAATAACAGTGGCAAATCCAAATGACTACTTCAAGGAAAGCTAATTTTTAGGAAAGAACATTTGTTTGAAATAACATTGCCCACGTCCCCAAAATTTATGACAAGAACAACAACAAAATAAAATAGTACACACTATTTTGCACTTCTGAAAATGTGTGTATTATGGCATTGTGGCATTGCCCCCCCCCCCAAAAAAAAAAAAATAACAAAATGAAAAACCCCATAAATGGCATGGGAAACTAAATAATTATTGGCCAGCACCTCAAATATTGTGTGCAATTCTGGTCACCATATCTCAAAAAATATACAGCAGAACTAGAAAAGGTACAGAGAAGAACAATGAAAATGATAAAGGAGATAGCAAGACTTTCCTATGAGGAAAGGATAAAGCAGCTAGGGCTCTTCTGCTTGGAAAAGAGATGGCTGAGGGGGAGGTATGATAGAGGTCTACAAAGCACTGAGTGGAGTGGAACTGTTAGACGTGAATTGCTTGTTTACTCTTTCCAAAAACACAAGGGCTAGAGGGCACACAATAAAGCTACTAAACAGTAAATTTAAAACAAATTGGAGAAAATATTTCTTCACTCAACATGTAATTAAACTCTGGAATTCATTGCCAGGAAATGTGGTAAAATAAGTTAGCTTAGCATGGTTAAAAAAGATTTCGATAATTTCCTAAAAGAAAAGTCCATAAGCCATTATTGAGATGGACTTTGGAAAACCCATTGCTTATTACTCGGATAAGTAGCATAAAATCTGTCTTACTCTTTTGGGATTTTGCCAAGTACTTGAGACCTGGATTGACCACTGTTGTCAATGGTATATTGGACTTAATGAGCCTTTGGTCTGTCCCAGTATAGCAATGCTTATGTTCTTATGTAATACTCCTATCAACTATTTTTAGATGCTGTAGTTTCAGCTAGTAGTGGTCACTTTCAAACATTTGCCTCAGGACGACATCTCTAGTTTCCATCCTACATACATTATCCTTCAGAATATAGAGTGTTTTCAGTTGCACGCACAAACCTGGTCATATTCTGAACTGGCTGTCCCCGCTGGCGATGCTCAGTGATAGCTTAGTACTTAGTAATTGAGAAAAGCAAGGTTTATGTGTGTGTAATAACACTGTATAAGTATGTATTTTTAGCTCATTTATGATGGTTGTTACATTTTGTTGTCTTTAATGCGAGAAATAAAAACATAAAGAATAGGTATAGATATATGTGTATAAATATATTTTTATTTATACAAACAGAAATACAATACACAAGAGTAGATAAATATTAAATATGTTTAATATAATTTCTAGTAGGTTCTCATTAGAGAACATTTTGATAGACAATATTTTTTTGTTTTTTGATTTGGAGCATATATGTATAAAGACTTATTTGAGCCAACTCGTGAGCAGGTGACATTATTCGCCATGTGAAAAACATGAGTTTTGTAAGTTCACACCTGTGACTTTTAACGTTTGACCTTGAACCTTATTTATCAACATTGCAAAGGCTAGTTGAACTGGAAACTGCAGTATTTTGAACTGTATCTGATAGCTGGAATAGGAGGAATTTTAGGTATAAAAACGTGCTGTCCTTTGGCACAACCTGTCAAGATTACAACTTCAATAACATGTGGTATTAGAGTTTTAAGAGCTAAGCATGTACCATTACATAGCTTTGGAGCATTTAGATTTCATAACAGTATGATTGGCAAACCAATTTTTAAGTGTAGTTGATATGGTGGCATTCCTGGTGGATGCAGTGAATTTAGAAATTCAACCGGATAATTTACAATGTCATTATTATCTTGCATTGAGTCAATGGACAAATACTCTTTAGTTTCACCTGGTAGCGTTTCTTGGATTTTGTTATTTCATTGACATTTAAGTTTTTCGGAGCTAGAATTGCTCATTCGCATAACCATTTGTGGTTTCGATAATGATTTCCAATGTTTGGAAATATTTTTTCCTTTAAACTATTAATTTCTTCTACAATGTTGTATAAATCTGGAATTAAGATATTTGTCCATCAGCATCATATTTTTATTTTTCCTTCTCATAACTTCAGAAGCTTTTTTGAAAATAGTTCAACAGATTTGTTGCCTAAAGCTTTTGTTCGCATATTTTTGGTCAGTTTTAAATACTGCACAGAAGTCCAAAGAGTGGAGGACTTGAGGAAAACTTTGAGTTCATTGTACATCATACCTTTTTGAATGGCAATGTTTGTCAAAAGTCACCAGAAAGGACTGTAACAATTTGTCCCATTAAAATTTTCATTACTTCTTAAGTCTTGTAGGCTTCTATTGATTGCTTATAGAGCATGCTTATGAACCATGTGCATTCATCACAAACAATGAGGCTACATTGTTGTAATAATTTGGCTAGGCCTGTTCCTTTGTTTATTTGGCAAACTGAGTTTTCAGTATGAGCTAAGTTAAGAGGCAATTTAAAAGCTGAGTGAGCGGTTTGGCCTCCTTGAAGTAATGTGGCAGCTATACCAGAAGAAGCAACGTCAATAGCGATTTTGCCTTTGTTTATAACCTTGGCTAGTAAAAGATTTATGAGAAACATTTTGCCTGTTCCTCCTGATGCCTCAAGAAAGAAGAGACCCCCCCCCCCCAGCTTATAGATCTATAGCCTGTAAATTTGAAAAATATGCTTTTGTTTGGTCTGTAGTCATGCGAACATTTGCAGACAATGTTCATTTTACCAGTGCTCAATTGAGTAGACTCTTCATAATCATTCATTGAGTTGAAAGAAAAAGCTGCCCCTTGTAAATTGGACTTCAATAGTCTTCTAGTGGCTTCTCTTTTATGATTACTTTCTAAAAATTGAGCATTTCGCTGTCCGGTCTCTTGGGCTCTAATAGCAGCTTGTGTTTCTCTTTGGTACTGAAGGTGTATTTCATTTATTTGTTGGTTTTCAATACTCCTTATTTGATCTTGCCTTTCCCTTTGATTTTCAACTGGCATTTCATCAACTCTTAGTTTAGCCTGCCTTTTTCGCTGATTTGCAAGCCATATTTTATTTTCCATTGTAGTTTCAACCGCCCTGGATAGAAAACAAACTATTTAGTATCTGGATCCATGACAGGCCCTGCTTTAAATATATTCTATTTTAATCGAGCTTTAAACATTGACAGTACTGAGGGGTGTGTGAAAATGGCTGAGAGTGAGTGTGAATGGGTATGCTAGAATGGGTGAGTGTGAGTGAGGGTGTGCTACTTAGGAGTTGTACTGTTGAAGTTGAAGAGGGGCAGACTGAGGTCGAAGGGGGTTAGACTCTGGAGTAATGTCAGGAAGTATTTTTTCAAGGAAAGGGTGGTGGATACATGGAATGCCCTCCCACAGGAGGTGGTGGAAATGAAAATGGTAATGGAATTCAAACGTGTGCAGGATAAACACAAAGGAATCCTGTTTAGAAGGAATGGATCCATGGAATCTTAGCGGAGATTGGGTGGCAACACCGGTAATTGGGAAGCAAAACTAGCGCTGGGCAGACTTTTATGGTCTATGCCCTGATTGTGAATAGATAGGGATGGGCTAGAGTGTAAATTTTAAGAGGCTTTGATGTTAGCTTCAGAACTTTTAGTACAAGAACAGTGCTTGGAAGACTTCTATGGTTTGTGCCCTGAGAATGGCAAGGACAAATCAAACTCGGGTATACATATAAAGTATTGCATATCATGTAAAATAAGTTTATCTTGTTGGGTAGACTGGATGGACCATACAGGTCTTTATCTGCCGTCATTTACTATTTTACTATGAAGGGAGGTGTGAGAACGGGTGAGTGTGAATGGGGGTGTGGTACTGAGGGGGTGAAAGTATGTGAGTGGGGGTGTACTACTAAGGGGTGTGTGAAAATGATTGTGAATGGGGGTGTGCTACTAAGGGGATGTGAGAATGTGTGAAGGGTGTATTGCTGAGGGGTGAATGTGTGAATTAATGAGGGGGGGGAATGGTGAGAGTTTGAGTGGGGTTTTCTGTTGAGAGGTGTGTGTGTGTGAGAATAGGTGAGTATGAGTGTTTTGCTGAGGGGTGTGTGAGTGAGTGGGGGTGTTGTGCTGAGTGGTGTGTGAGAAGGGACGACTGTGCTGAATGCTGTATTTGAATGGGTGAGTATGAGTGGGGGTGTGTGAGAATGGCTGAATGCGAGGTGTGTTTTGCTGAGGGGTCTGTGAGATAGGGTGACATTGACAGAGTTTAATACTCCCTTAAATCAGAAAATGTGGAGAGTGGATCCCTACATAGCAGTAACCTTTCTTTTCCAATCAATTATTTTGGTTGATTTTCTTGATTAGTTTCAATCTAGCAAGTGCCTGCCGTTTGGCTTTCACCATTTTCCTGTCAAAACATAGCCCTCTTTTCAAGGGCATATTGAAATTCAGTTCCCTTTTTGAGAAGCATGAAATTGTTAGGGAAGAGGGTATTAAAGAATGAGTGAGGGACAACTGCACAACTGCTGTCCATGTTTCTCCCCACCAGTCTCTGAGCCCTCACCCTGTTCCAAGCAGTTTGTCACTTAGTAACAGCAAGAAAGCAGTTTGTCGCTTAGCAACTGTAAGAAAGAACTTTCTGACCTATAGCCTATTCATTTAATGGGCAGAGGTATTGCTCCCCCTTTCCTGAGTGCTCCGTGCATAGGAGCCAACTTTTCAAAATGATTGGGGTGCTGAATTTTTTTTTTACAGGTGGTGCATTCCCCCCCTCGCTCTCCCCCTGTCCCCCCTCCAAGTTCCAGGCCCCCTCCCTCCAAATTTTAAAAGTCATCTATCTTACCTCATCGGGGTTAGGGCAGCAGCAGCGGTAAAAAGCATGCAGGCTTGGCTCGGCGCTTATTTCAGTTTTCCCTTCTCTCTTTCTCAGCTCTGGTCCCACCCTTGCGGAAACAGAAAATGAGGGCGGGACCACAGCTGAGAGAGAGAGAAGGGAAAACTGAACTAAGCACAGAGCCAAGCCTGCATGCTTTTTACTGCTGCTGCTGCCCTAACCCCGACGAGGTAAAATAGATGACTTTTAAAATTCGGAGGGAGGGGGCCTGGAACTCAAAGGGATGAGGGATGGAGGGAACGAACTTCCGGTCAGAGACATAGCCAGGTTTTGCTGTCAGGGGGAGCAGACTTTTGTACATTAGGCACTGGTCAGTGTTTGACAGGCGGTTTTGCCGGTATTGTTGCTCAGGTGCAGTGACTGTGGCTGGCAACGATTAATACAGGCTGCCTCTGTTGCATCCCACCTACAAGGAAACTGGAAGTTACATCAGGAGACGGGAGGTAGCAGAGGTCCCAGGACCGACCAGAGCAGGCAGCCTGTCTTAACTGCAAGTAAAATTAATAAAATTGTGACCATCACCTCAGGAATACTCCTTTCACCGGTAGAAACTTTGCTTAAATCAGATGGACTTTTGTTTGTGTGGTGACTCTACAGGATGTGGAGCCCATTAGTCCTGAGCATTTTTATTTTTTGTGACAAGGGCCACCAAAGGCAGCCCTTGCCCCAGAGCCTACTTTCAAATAGGGCCAGACAGTTAACAACATAAAACCCTGCAAAAAGACACTAAAACCTATACACCATAGCAGTCCTAATCCACCTATGAAAAGCTACTACTATAAATATTACACAGGGCCCTAGAGCACCTGCTACTGGGAAACTGGAACAAGCTGGACTGTTACAGATTCTTACACAGACACCACACACTAGCAGAATCCTTTACCTCAGCTGCACATTTAGAATATGGACAGACCCTCACCTGATGCAAAATAGGGGACCACAAGAAACTTGCAGAAAAAAACTGAAATGGAGACTCCCCCCCCCTCAAGGAATCTAGACTATAAGCAGGGCAATATTGGTAAAAGAGAAACAGAAATGTATTGACCCATGTAGTTTGCAAAATAAAAATAGAAAAAAATGTACATTTTACAAAGCAGGCACATCTCAGTCCTTAAAGTATTACATTAAATGTATCTTCTACCTTTGTTGTCTGGGAATTTTATTTTTCTAATTAGACTCCCTTTATCTCACCCTCTAGTCTCCTTTTCACTTCTCATCTACCTATTGGATTTTCCTATCTTCTTCTCATTCTCTTTCCAACATTCCCATTGCCCACCCCCATCCTCTGTATGCACCCTGTGAATCCTCATCTACCCACCACTCCCTCCGATCCCCTGACCAGCACCACTATCTCTCTTTCCTTCCCTTTCCTCCAGACCATTCTTCTGTCTCTTTCCTTCCCTTGCCTCCAGACTATTGTTCTATCTCTTACCCTATTCCCCATGTCCTATTGCCTCTCTTTCAGCATCTTTTATTCCCATTTCCACCCTCACTCAACCATGTCAGAGACTCATACCCCTCCCCAGTATCCCCATCCCTTTTCATTGCCTCTCATCCACTCCAGCCTTTCAGGTCATTCATATTTTGTCTCAACCTTTTCCAAAATGTCATCCCTTTTTCCTGCCCCTCTTCTCTTATTTCACAATCTCACTCATTCTCCCAACCCATTAACATATGCCTATTCATAACTACCAATTGCCAAGTACTCACTATCCCCTCAAAATTCCCACTTCATCTTTTCTGTCTATAATTCCCTGCTCTGTTCCTCAACCCTCATTCGACTGAGAAGTCCCAGTCATCTTCTGCTCTGTTCGCTTTCTTCCCACCCCCTAGTTCCCTTCATCATCTTCTCTGATCTGACCCCTCACCCCATCTTCAGCTCTGTTCCCCTTCTCCCCCTCCATCTGTTACTCTGTATCTCCTCCCCCCACCAAGTGCCATTCAACTTCTGCTGTTTCTAGATCTCCTCTCCAGTTGACATTTTCTCTCACTCCATGTCCACCATCATTCCCTCGTTGTCCCTATCTTTCTTATAAAGCATCTCCCCTCTGTGCCTCTGTCCCTGCATTCTGGTATTTCTCATCCTCTCTTCCCTTACTCATAGTCTGGCATCTTTTACTCTTCCTTTCCCCTGGGTCTGGTATTTATCATCCTTTCTTCTTCCTCCTTCTCACTAATCCTCTGGTGTTTCTATGGCTAACAGCAGCATTAGCAAGTAAAGCAAACTGCCTCTGGCTGGACCTGCAAGTGTTTCTTCTGCTGTGTCTCACCTCCTCTGACACAACTTCCTGTGTCAGCGTAGGTGGGACACAGCAGAGGGAACGCTTGCGTGGCTAGCCTGAGGCAGTTTGCTTTACTTGCCAATGTTGCTGGCAGGCATAGAAACAATGGAGGTCTGCCAAGGAGGAAAGGTCAAGACATAGGACTATGCAGGACAGGGGAAAGAGGGAGAAATGCTGGATCGCGTGTTGTGCCTAGGCCAGTGGTTCTTAACTTTTTTTCAGTCAGGACACACATGATGGATTATGCTTGCATCCATTACACACTGCACACACAATCCTCATGGACCTTGGTCGGATACAGTACATCAGTTCTTATATATTAAATGTAAACATGCTCTGCGTCCACAAAAACCTTATCTCCCTCCCCCACAACAACAGGTGCAGATCATGACTAGCACATTTTTCCATGGAAGTTGTTATAAAAAATAAAAAAAAAATTATGATTCTCACATCATCTCAGTAATAGTGAAATAAATCTGTCCACTATCAGGCACATTGTGAAATAACACAAAACCTGAAAAAATCCTATCTCGACATACATGTTGCAAATCTGCTATTGAACGGTAGCACTGATTTAAACAAGAATTCTACTTAACATGCAGCACTACAAATATTTTACGTGGCCCTAGAACACCAATACATCTACTACTGGTAAAACAGAATAAGTGGGACTGCTACAGAGTTGTACGCAGAAACTACTTGCCCACAGAGTACCACACCTTGGTCACACACCAAATACAGAACAAGGGATCACAAATTTAGAAATATAAAGATAAAAATTGAATTGGGAACCCCAAGAATTCAAACTAGGCATATTCCACAACATATGAGAAATGAAAGCACAAATGTATTTCCTCTTGTACTGAAAATTTTTTTTCAAAGACATTAGTGTTGCACATTTTCCAAAGATAACATATTCCAACAAATAAATTCAAAATAAAACATTTTTTTCTACCTTTGTTGTCTGGGCATTTTATTTTTTCAAGCATGTTGGTCCCAGTTTCTTCTTTTGTTTTCCTGTCTTCTGCTCTCTTTCCGTGGGTGCGGCCCATTTGTCCTTTCTCCACTTTCCTCTTCTCTTCTATTTCCTCACTATATCAGTCTCTGACATTTCCTCTTTCTTTGTTTTCTCTCACCCTCAGATTTCGTCTTCTCACTGTTTAGTCCTCCACCTATATTTCACTTACCAGTACCTATCAACTTTTCATCTTCTCCTCTCACCCCTACCTCTCCCGTCTCACTCCTTCCCTGGCCTCATATTCCCTTCTCTTTCACCATTATACAATTCTGTACTTACCATCCTCCTCTCACTCATCTTTCCTTGAGAGCTGCCATTGTCTTTCCCCACATTGTTCCAACATACAAATATCTCCCCTCCCTCTCCCTTACATCCTTGTAACCCAGCATCTCAATGTTCCCCCATCCCGTCTCTCTCCTATGGTCCAGCATTTCCCTATCCCCTTCTCCCTGTCCCCTCCACCCCTATGGTTCAGCAATTCCCTGCCGCCTCTCTCCCCCTTTACTCCTTATTGTGCCAGGAGACATGGCTACACAAATCCCTAATGCCGTGAGCCTTTCAGTTGGTATAGGCAGCAAACTGCACACCAGAAGTGAAAGCCTGCTAAGTGTGGTTTACTGTGTATACAATCTGGGAAGAAGCAAGCCATCAGGGTTTGAGTGGCTGCATCTGGGAGTCCAGCATGTCTCCCCTTGTCTTACTCACTTTCCCTCCTCCTCCTATGGTTGGCCATCTTCCTCCTCTCTTCCTGCTTCCCAAGGCAGATTGCAACAGTTAACATGAACCCATCAAGAAACAGGATATCCTCACTGAAATTTGTACATCTGTATTATATAGAACAGTGTAGAAAATTAGCACAAAATACAGTGTTTATTAGTACTGTTTATACCAGCTATGATAATTTTTAAGCTGTTTTAGTGATATTCAATTGTTATTTCATTATATTTATATCTACAAATGGGAAGCTTTCAATTAAATTGAAAAAGCTATAAAAAATAAAATATTTTTATCCTCCACATTTTAAGGCACTGCCTACCCAACTTGAACAGCTTTAGACTTTTTACAGGTGGACCACGCATAGGCAGTCCCTTATTTCTAATTATCTTTGGCTATTGATTTCAATAGCGTTTATTATTGTTTTGGGTCAAAAGTCAGGTCTAGATAGCCTCCCTTGTCTCCTGCTTTATCTAACCTTCTTGCCTTCAACCCCCCTCCCCGACTCCAGCACCACTTTTCGTTCCCCCCTCTCTATCTCCACCCCCCCCCCCGCCCCCAAGTACAGCACTACTTTGTTTCCCTCTCTTCCTCCCTCCCGAGTCCAGTACCGCTTCTCCCTCCAGAGTCCTTCTCTCTCTCTTGTCCCTCACCCCTCTGAAGTGACGTCCAGCGCTCCTTTCTGTGTCCCCTCTGGACCATCAAACCTCCTTCTCTCTCTCTTGCCCCTCACCCCTCTGAAATCCAGCACTCCTTTCTGTGTGTCCCCTCCGGAGTCCAGACCATCTTCGTTTAACAGCCCCTGCACTGCACTGCAGCGATAGCACGTTGCCACTAGAGCCGACGTCAGATCCGATTCCTTCCCTACCGCGTCTTGCTCTGAGACTGTCACTTCCTGTCTGCGCGAGGGTGGGAGTGGGACTCGTGACACAAGCAGCTTTAGAGGGAAGGATCTGACACCGGGGCTCAATCAAATAGTTTGCAGCAGGAGTCTGAAGATATTAAGCGAAGTAGGCTTCGGGGGGGGGGGGGGGATGATACTAGTACGGACGGTATAGTACTACGGTGGAGTGGGAGACAAAGTACAAATTTTTTTTAAATCTGTCGGCCCCGCCGGACGCCGAACTTCCGGTGGATAAAATATTGGGGGTGCTCGAGCACCCACAGCACCCACGGAGTCGGCGCCTATGGCTCCGTGAACTGATTTACTTTAAACTATACAATAACCTCGTCAATTTTTTAGGCGTGATATATAGAATCTAGCCCTATATAAATAAATAATTACATATACCGGGTAAAGCAAAACAATATAGTGATCCACTAGAGTTTTTTTGCTGTTGGAATTTCAACTTGAAATTTTACAGCTTTATTTGTTGTTATTATGGATATTTATGTGCCAAGTGAAATGAGATTATCTTTGAACATGGTGAAGTTACAAACTTTTTAGCATGACTACCTTGTAATTTTCATGCATTCAACAATGTTCACACTGTAAAACTACCATTGTTTGAAAAAAAGGGGTACCAGCTTACTGTTAATGAAGTTAATGATGTTACAGTGACATACTTTTGTAAACAATAATCTGAATTTGAATAATTTGTATTTGATAATATGATAATTTACAGATTATTTTTTAAAAAGCATTTTGGATTGTAATGGCAATCATGGGCAAGGTGTCTGTAGTTGAGAAAACGAGAATCCAGACACTGCGTGAACAAGGTTTCAGAGCAAATGCATTAGTGGTTGCATATCATCTCAAGAAATGGAAGCTCAGAACTGTGAAGAAAATTTGACGGTGTGATTGCAAAATTCTGACACATTGTTAATTGTATCTTTGAATGATGTTACTTTACTCTGTAATACGCAAAAATCGCTAGGTAGTAACACTAAAATGTCAGTAACATCAACATAGCCCAAGTGCTTCAAAAACACCTCTCACACGACCTTACCTATCACCTTTCCATTTAAATCCTCATCTACCTTCAGCTTATTACCGACTGTATTTAAGATCATGTAATGACTATATCATAATAACACTCTGTAAGCCACATTGAGCCTGCAAAAAGGTGGGATAATGTGGGGTACAAATGCAATAAATAAATAAATAGCAGAATATAATTAAATACTGTTCAATAGTAATACGTAAGTATGATGGCAAAATAATTATGTAAAATTTTCTCATTGAATTTCAAAGTAGTTGCTGAGAAAATTGCAAAAAACTGTAGGAGGTTACTACAAAATGAGGCAAAAAAGAAATCCCCTTTAGTTTTTTGCAATTATCTCAGTAACCACTGAGATCTTGAATGAGAATTTATATATATATATATATATATATACTGCATCTGATATTTCTCCTGCCCGCTTAATTGGCCTGTCACTGCCCAACTGCAGATATTCAGTACCACTAAAGTGAGGAGAGCTGCTCAATATCGCCTCTGACCACCCCCACCCCCCACAAAAAAGTGATCTGGTCAGGAGCAGGTCAAGGGGCAGCACTGGGGAGGAGCGGAGGCTTATGTGGGCACCAGCAATATTCAGCCGAGGCCTGCATAACTTAACTGAGTGAATTTAGGACAGCTGAAAAGCCTCAAAGCAGCTGTAGGTGCCAGTGGGAAAAGATTTGAAAATATATGGGTATTCACTTCCTTGGACAGTCTGTTTCTTCTTCTTGAAAGGTAGATAACATACTCTTACAAGAGGAGCTAAATTATTCTGTGAAACCTCCAAAGCCTGAAATAAATATTGCTTGAACATTTCCGTAGCAAAAACATTGGTAGACAAGGAGGATTCAAAAACCAAAGGTTAGAGCTTTTAATAGAGTTCCTCTTTGTTTCTTTTTTCTATCTAAATGCAGAAACATCTTTTATCAATGCAGCCTGAGAGTCCTTAAGCAGAACTAATGGTTTCTCTGCAACATCTAAGCTGAAATTAACCCAAGACAACTCTTCAAGATATTGAGAAACCTTAACCTCTAAATATTGAATTTTCTGGGTTAAATCATAAACACAAGGCAATAATATTTTCTCAGAGTCACGAATAGCTTCCTATACAGCTTCCAGAGTCACCACTAAAGGTGACATTTCACATTTCATATTTTATTTTTATTTAATATACCAGAGAGTACAATTAAGTAAAAGGCAAGAATAGGCAGCACACAAAATGGACCTAGGTTACAGTCAATATCATATAACAGAGTGAGAGACAAGGGCTCAGTTAGAGCTAAGAGATAATATGAAAGAAAGGGAGTGTAAAGAATGCAAGCACATGGTGAAAAGAGTTGAAATTTGACCATGGTGACACAAGCATAAACAATTGATGGTGCTAGCCAGGGCACAAATGCAGATGAAAAGATTGCCCTAGAGAAGAAATATGTTTTAAATTGGGTTAGATGTTCTTAAGTGAAGGCTCCAGATGAAAGTCAAGTGGAAAGGAATCCCACAGAACTGGAGCTGTCATCCTAAAGCAGGAAGATCAAGCAGAGTGAGATTGTACTTGAAGGCGGGAGGGAATGACTAATAAATGCTGATGAAAGATGGTGAAAAACAGTGTGGATAATCTGATGGATTAAGGATGTTATTTTAAATCATATATGATAAAAAAAATGGAGAGCCAGTTTTTGGCTATGAATAGTAAAGACACACCATAGATAAGTTAGGCAAGCCCTGCAAAAATGAGTTCCAATAATTGATACAGGATATCACTAGTGAGTAAACCAATAATCAGAGGAATTGGCCTACTGACCTGTCATCCTTGCAAGTCACATAACCCCTGATGCATTGATGCACTTAGTTGGTTGCTGCTCTCTCCTACTGAGCAGCTGTCCTTGCAAGTTATGTGACCCCCAACATAAGAAACACCTGGAATGTGTCCTATAAATTCATGCTGCCCTCAGCATTTCAACCCGCGGAAGGAGCACACCCAAGGGGCAGGTCATGCTTCTTAGGTGATCTCCTTGGTGCAAACTCCAGGGGACAACTCTTCTTTTCTGTATTATTTCTTTTACTCTGGTGTTTCTCTAGGTTTATACCTTCCCTGAAAGCTGTTGATGTTTCTCAACAGTTTGGTTATTCTCCAGCAGCGTCTTTGCCCATTCTGAGTTTCTGGGCATTGTTCACCTCTTCCTGCTAAAGTTTCTTCTGCTAGACTGGTGCCTAATTTTTTTTCAATGTATCTCTAGACCTTCTAGAACTTTCTGTTCAATAACTTCAATGGCATTTGGCTTACTTAATTGCTGCTCTCTTCGCATTAAAATGGCAGTAATCCATGATCTTTTTCTTAGTACCATTTGGATTTCCTATGCCTCACAGAGACCTGGCTGAGGGAAGGTGAGGAGGCATATCTTTATCACTCAGCACAGGCTTCCAAAAAGAGTGGTGGTTTAGTGGTTTGTCTATCACCTATAGTTACTATTATCAAATTTCAGCCAATACATTCTTGTACCCAGAGGTATTCAGTTTAAGGATAGGTTCTCTTTATCAGTTTGTCGCTGACCTACCTCTATATCTTCTCACAAGTAGAGGCCCTTTTGCAGACTATCACCGATGAGGCACTTGCAGCTTCATTTCTTTCTTGGTCTTAAGCCGTTGTCTGATGCATAAAGCTGGTCATACACTGAACCTCGCCATGCTTTCAGAAGGAAGGACAAATACTGCAATCTGCTTCTTGCTGGCCTCCCACTTAGTCACCTCTCCCTTCTCCAATCAGTTCAAAACTCTGCTGCCCGTCTCGTCTTCCGCCAGGGTCGCTTTACTCATACTACCCCTCTCCTCAAGTCGCTTCACTGGCTCCCTATCCGTTTTCGCATCCTGTTCAAACTTCTTCTACTAACCTATAAATGTACTCACTCTGCTGCTCCCCAGTATCTCTCCACACTCGTCCTTCCCTACACCCCTTCCCGTGCACTCCGCTCCCTGGATAAATCCTTCTTATCTGTTCCCTTCTCCACTACTGCCAACTCCAGACTTCGCGCCTTCTGTCTCGCTGCACCCTACGCCTGGAATAAACTTTCTGAGCCCCTACGTCTTGCCCCATCCTTGGCCACCTTTAAATCTAGACTGAAAGCCCACCTCTTTAACATTGCTTTTGACTCGTAACCACTTGTAACCACTCACCTCCACCTACCCTCCCCTCCTCCTTCCTGTACACATTAATTGATTTGATTTGCTTACTTTATTTTTTGTCTATTAGATTGTACGCACTTTGAGCAGGGACTGTCTTTCTTCTATGTTTTTGCAGCGCTGCGTATGCCTTGTAGTGCTATAGATATGCTAAATAGTAGTAGTAGTAATAGTTTATCCAAATGTCAACTTTAATGGAAACAGAACCCAACCTGGTCAAGTTTCAGAAAAACCTTTGTCAGGGGTCACATAGGTTTCCACAATACATTCACAGATTCAATACATCTACTGCAGTACCCTGAGTGCTGTACAACTACTCTTTAAAATGCAGTGCAAAAAAAAAAAAACCAAACAAAACATATATGAACAGAAAAACAGAGGCTGCCAATACTGGTGAGCTTTATGCCTGAGGCTGCGGTGGGGGTACTCTCCAATCTGGGTTCAGGGTGGTAGCAAGCCTGAAAGATAAATTGAGCACTCTCAATGCCATCAGCTTGAGCTGGGTTGGCCTTGGATCAGTGGCGTACCAAGGGTGGGGCGGTGGGGGCGGTCTGCCCCAGGTGCACGCCGCTGGGGGGTGCCGCGGCACGTGCCTGTCGGCTGCGAGTTTGAATCGCTATGCTAAATTCTCTCGTTTGCTGCAGCTCCCTCCCTCTGCCCCGGAACAGGTTACTTCCTGTTCCAGGTCAGAGGGAGGGAGCTGCAGCGAACGAGAGAATTTAGCGTAGCGATTCGAACTCGCAGCCGACAGGCGCGCACCGCGGCACCCCCCCTAGCGGCGTGCACACGGGGGGGTGTCATTTCGCTGGGGGGGGGGGGGCGCATCAGCGATCCGCCCCGGGTGTCGTCGACGCTAGGAACGCCACTGCCTTGGATACCTTGATTTGGGCTCCAGCACAATGAACAAAAGTAGCCATGAGTCCAGAAGCCAGAGCAAACATCAGATAATATTTAGCAGAAGAAATCAATACAGTATATTTTAGAAACCTAAGGAACTACTTATATTTGTGAAAAGTGGATTTATATGTGAAAATGGTTACATGCATATCAATATAGATTGTAGAAAAGGCACTACATACACATTCATGTGGCAGCAGAAAAATATTTGAAATATTTTCTGGGTGTGGTTCAGGTGGTCATTCAAAGTCATTATATATTTTATATTTCAGGATGGCAATACACAAAGAAACACTGGACACATCAACTTATCACATCAAATATTTCAAGGAAAAAGAGAGAAAAAACAAACAAGGGGCACCTTTACTAAGTTGCACTAAAAAGTGGCCTTCGCGCACCCTTACGTGGGGTTTTCCTGCATGCTAAGGCCATTTTTACAGCAACCACAAAAATGGCCTTTTAGTATTTTTTGTATTAATAGTCATGCACTAATGTTGGAATTAGCATGCAACCATTAAAAATTACGGCTTGAGCACTTACCAACACCCATTTTGTAGGCAGTAAATGCTCAGATAGTATTTGTACACTAAACAGTTATTACACACCAGGGGCTGTGTTTACACTAGGGGCTGTGTTTACTAAGGGGCATTAGCATTTTTAATGCGTGTTAATGGTTGGTGCACATTAAACGCTAACGCACCCATAGGAATGTATTGTTGCGCTTGCATTTAACGTGCCTTAACTTTAAAGGTGCATTAAAACGCTGTCTTAGTCAATATACCCCTAATGTAGCTGCATGAACTGGTTAGCACAGAAATGCCCATTATCTACCCCCAGACACGCTTCCTCCAAATATATATATATATATTGTAACCAAGTACCTCTAAGTGCAGCCAAGGATAGAACAATCTCCTCCAGCCACAGGATCCCGGTACAGTCAAGACATAAATGTCCACCAGCAACTTCAATCTTAAGGACTTTATTCCATGCAGGTTTCTAGTAGACCTGATACACAGTTCCAACAGCAGCATTCACCTTCAATCTTAAGCACATGTAAGCCACCTGAAAGTGTGTGGTAAATAGTCCCCTTTAAGCAGTAGGCTATCAGTATATACCAGGATTCAATACAGGCTCACAGTCAGCTCCAGTTTGGGTTCTTTATCCAATGCACAATAAGCAGTAGTTCAATTCCAAATAGAAGCAGTTCATTATCACAGTTAAATCACAAAGCAGCAGTTTCTACCTTCTACTCTCTTTACCTCCAGGAGGGATTTCATACTTTAGGGATTTCTCATACCCCAAGGGATTCCCCTTTACATCGGCTTCACTGGTAGATTCAATACTTTAGGGACCTCTATTACCCAAGGGTTCTCAGCCTGCAAATACTTTTGGGACTTTCTCACACCCAAAGGATTTCACCCTGCATCTGCTTCACTCTACCCTCTTCTCTCTTTCTGCTTCTCTCCTCCTTTCCACCCGCCTAATCAATCCGCTTCCCCCACACCCATACCAGCTGAGTTAAGCATTAGACTAATTATGAGCTCCTGCACACAGGCTTTCCTATCTCTTTTTCCCCCTAGTGGCAGCCAATCTCCACATCCTGCCAGATTACACCCATGTCTTCCCCTACTGCAGCTAGGAGTCCAGTCTGGGTTCTTCATCTCACCCCCTGGCTCCTTGCCTACAATGCCTTCTGGGACTTGCATTTCAGACTGAAACTGCCTTAACCCAACTATCCTGGATGTGACTCTATCACTATATATATATATGTATATATGTGTGTGTGTGTATATATATATATATATATATATATATATATATATATATATATATATCTCTACTATAATAAAACTCACCCTCAACATTCTGAAGACAACGTTCTGAAGTCACTCAGTCACTCCCTGAAGGGTTCGTCAGTTCAAGGTGGTGAAGCCACAACATTGACCATGTCTCTCTGCCCCGCCCTCGCATGACGGAACAATCAGAAAAAACACCCTCAACGTTCTGAAACACAAAGGACCATCACAAAACCGTTCCCAGGCAACGCTAGGCGACGTAAGGACGGCCCTATCAGAGGAAACTACGTGGCAATAAGGGAGGAGCATTCACCAGCAGAATGGCTTATTATCTGTGCAGCACGGAGAGCACAGAACCACCGCTTGAACGAGAGAAGAATATTCCTGCTGTGGGTATGTGCAAAAATAGACCGGGGGGGGGGGGGGGGGAGAGAAATTTTTAAATGCCTAATGCCGGTACTGAAGAGTGCCGGAGGGCCTATAGCACAGACTATATTTGGATTCGCTTGACGTGGAGTCGGTGGAGCCGGAGAACAGCGTGCCCCTCATCATCTGGGACGTGGGCAAACAGGACAAGCTGCTGCCCAGCTGGAAGGATTACCCGCGACCCAGCCAGCAGCAAACAGTGACCAAGGAAGGGGGAGGAGTAGGGAAACACGCGGAGCGTGTTTCCCTACTCCTTCCCTGCCTAGGAATCGCTGGAGACTGGCTGCCAAACTAACAAAACAACCACACACCGACACAACACCTCCATCATTTGAAAGGCATCCACTCTTTCTTCAACAGAAATGCAAACTAATAATACAAAACAAACAAAGAATACCCGGTTTCTCACACGGCTGCAGGTAACTCCCCACCCCCTTCCTCTTACCCTTTTGCCGAAGCAGCCAAGGACGTGCCCAACCATCCCCAGCTTCAGGCAAGCCGTCTCCCACCTTGGAGATTCCACGAACACCCGGAAAAAGACGGCGCTGCTTCCCGTAGCGCATAAATGTTCCAGCATTCCCCTGCAGCTGGCCTGAAATGGACCGAACATACCGGATAACCCCCCCCCCCCCGATGGCCCGAGACCGTGCTCCTCTCCCTTCCGCCAACTTAAAACAACCATCCCCATCCTCAGGCAAGCCGTCTCCCACCTCCAGGATGCCCAGAACCCCAGCCCAACGGAAAAAGACGGTGCTGCTTCCCACAGCACATTTCTCTTCCAGCATTCCCCTACAGCAGCCCTGAAACGACCAAAAAATACCGACAGACCAAGAATGTGCTCCTCTACCTTCCGCCCATCTAAAACAATACTGCTGCCTCAGCACAACACAAAAAAAAAACCCGAAAAAAATAATCCACCACTCAGCAAAGGCTGACCCCCCTACAACCACATTTACATTTCACCAACAGAAAGCCCCCCCTCCACAAACCTCCTTGACAGACAAAACCACACACACACAATACAACAGAAACACACCCTCAAAGCCACACACCAATCCATCCCACTTTGCCAGCACAGCACATCCCCCAACCCTCCAAGCAAAAAAACAAAACAAAAAAAAAGACACACATCAACAACCTGCACACACACCCCACCCTCACACCCTCACACTTACACACACACACACAAAATAACTGTGTGACACATACACACACACAAAAAAAAGCCACATGCTAGCGCCCGTTTCATTGGTTTCGGAAACGGGCCTTTTTTACTAGTATATATATATATATATTAGTACACAGTTAATACACACAGATTTAGCAATTATTTCAGGATGCATGAGCGCATCCCATGTTATGCCATTATAATTTGCATTAGGTGTGTGTTAGAACTTATTAGAACTTAATGCAGTTTAGTAAAAGGGCCCCTTAATGCCCTGGGACATCAATGACTCTGATGCAAAACTAAGAATTTATCTAATTGAATAGTGTCTATGAAAATGCCTGCAAAAACAACAAGCATTTTCAGACCTAAATGGGATCGATTCGTTGTCGGATAAATGAAAAGTCAGATAATATGGAAAACAATGGAAACCCTTCAAACAATGCAAAAACAAAAGCAGTAAAAGCAGGGCCCTGGGTTCTGAAAATGGAAAGAGAAGCTGAGTGATGTCACTGGGGATCTATGGAATTGTGGTCATGCCTAGCATTCAAAACCACCTCCCTTTACAACAGGTTTGAACTTCAGAAGATGGCTGTTGAATAAGTTCTACCCTATGGATATGCAGGTTTTTAAAATCCATCACTTATATGTGTAAGTAATGCCACTTATATGTTTACCTAACAAAATATTGTTCTAATATGTACGTAACAATAATTATACACATAAGCACCCTAGTGATGACACTCTTTTTTAAAACATATTCATTCATAAAATGGTACAATACTAGCATTTTGAATGCATGGTCCTGAATATCCATTAAATATCCATTTTCCTACTTAGATGACCTGTACAAAGGAGTCATCTGTGTCACTGTTTATTATTAATACATATAAACATAAGGACAACTATATATAAAGAAGAGTGGCCTAGTGGTTAGAGTGGTGGACTTTGGTCCTGAGGAACTGAGTTCGATTCCCACTTCAGGCACAGGCAGCTCCTTGTGACTCTGGGCAAGTCACTTAACCCTCCATTGCCCCAGGTACAAATAAGTACCTGTATAAAATATGTATGCCACATTGAGCCTGCCATGAGTGGGAAAGTGTGGGGTACAAATTTAACAAAAATAAATAAAAAATATATGTTCATCGATATCTAGCAACCCATACACAGACAGTCTGTATCTGATCACGTTTGATTTAATTTAGGAGTCCTTTCACTAAGCTGCATTAGGCAGCTACTGCAGGTTATACTGTGCATTAAATATTAATGCATACCCATGTTAATGGCTAATGCATGTTAAAACAGCCAAGGAGGTAAAAAAAACCTGTACTAACTGCACAAGGTGGGTGTGGACGATGTGTGAGCATGACCGAGACAGAGCAGAGGAGTGGCCTGCTCTGACAGGCAGTGCATGGATCCATATCATATGCTAACTATCATGAGTGGTAGCTATCATGAGTGCTGATTGTGTGACTGTGCTTACCACCACCTCAAGAAACGGCAGTAAGTGTAGCCATGCTGTTAGCAGTCCAGTAGTGTGGCTGTTAACCTTAATCCCTCCTGATGGCTAGATCCCCCTTCTGATCCCCTCCAATGGTCTGATCTTCTCTTCTGAACCTACTAATGGTCCTTCCTCCCTCCAAAATGCCCAACACTGATCTCCACTAGCTGCTTAACACCACTTAAAGATTTTTAACATCATGCACAAATGTTTATAAATCAGTCACAATGCACAGATAACCAATGAAGCTGCAATAAAGGGGGTCCTTTCTCATCTCACAGCCCTCAAAATAACCTTGAGTGCAGTAATTATATTAGCTATAAGTATCTATATAAATAATTCTCACCTCCAACGTTCTGAACCTCACTGTGTGGCAGGGAAACACTGAAGCCCTGTAGTCTTCTAGCTCTCAGCACCACTCACTCTCACTCTCACTCATAGACCCGCCCTCAGCCACGCCCCATCCACACATAATTCACAACCCCAACATTCTAAATGCAAATTTGTAGTTGCAAGATCCCATGAGTGTATGCCCCGCCCTCGCGTCACAACGTGATGACATGGAGGGCGGGGCTATGACACTCAGCCAATCGCCAGTTCCACCGCCCTCCGACGCTATCCCCCCCCTGACGCACTGTGAGAAACAGCGGCCTACGCAGCGGCCTACGCAGGGCCTCCACCCCTGACGCACAGCGACAAACACCGAGCTACGCAGGGGGAGGAGTGCCGTCCGAACACCTGCACCC
Organism: Microcaecilia unicolor; assembly: GCF_901765095.1. Taxonomy (NCBI): domain Eukaryota; kingdom Metazoa; phylum Chordata; class Amphibia; order Gymnophiona; family Siphonopidae; genus Microcaecilia; species Microcaecilia unicolor. The sequence goes on along the minus strand of NC_044039.1, from coordinate 155,798,101 downwards.
TCCCCACGCTGCCACGCTGCCATCCTGCACCCTCCCGACGCTGCCACAGGTAAACCTTGCTAGCACCCGTTTCATTGCTCACAGAAACGGGCCTTTTTTACTAGTGTCAAAATATACTGAGGAATACTTAAGTAAGCAATGGTATAATAGTCAAGTTGCAAAACAACAACTGCCTGCATATTATTTTTCCTTGGCTAGAAAAGGGAAAATTTCACAAACCTACTGGAGATTTAAAAACATTTTCTTAACCATCAAGGCTACCAGTTTTTCCATTCTAAGCCTTGGATCAATAGTAACCCCTCCAAAGTGGTGATACCAATGGGTAATCCACCAGCACATGAAACTATTAAAATGTCTTCACTGGATTGATTTTTAGTACCATATCATAATATTGTTCAGTGACTAGAAATATCTGTTCCAATGACTCCTTCATTAGGAACACAATTTATATATCAACCCAACAAAGCAAAGCATTCATTGCAGAAAATAGGAATATCCAAGAAAAAGTGCAGTTCTCCATCTATCTCTATATACTATCTATATAAAATTAGCATTCTGTTGGCGAAAAGCGAAATGCATATAGCTCTTTGGGCAGGAAGATGCACCCAGAGGGGAAATTACAATACATTTTGTGTGTTTTCCTATGTTATTTCTGGGAATGTCTGTTTTGATCATATTTGTTGTCCATTTTTTTTCACCTCGAGTGCAAATTCACTGAGGAGCCCTTTTATGAAGCTGCGGTATAAGGGGCCTTGTGCTAGCAATGACATCCGTTTTTGCCGTGCACCAGGGCTCCTTTTACCACAATGGGTAAAAAGGCCAAAAAAGAAGTGGCCAAGCAGTAACATTGTACTTTCTGTGCGGCCATTTCAGGGGGAGCACTTACCGCCACCTGTTGAAGTGGCAGTAAGGGCTCCCACGCTAACCCAGCAGTAACTGGGCAGCACACAACATTGATTTTCTGTAGCAATGAAAATGGCATGCACTGGAGGTGAACTACTGCTGGCCCCTGCATTGGACCGGCGGTAGTTCCAGGTTACCGAGCGGCAACCCTTTAGTAAAAGGGCTCCTGAATGTGCAGTCTTTTGCATGTGTGTGATGCTGTGTGCATACACAATGACATGCTATCAGAAAAAGAGAGTACACTGTTTCAGAAAAAATACACCGTTTCCAATTTATTGGCAAACAAAAAACACACATTTTCATTTTTTTTTCTTATCATTTTGTGGTTTTAATGACATAAGATATTTCATTGACATGTTTCATGTGATTGGAAACAACAGCCAATTCCTAGTAGCTACAGGACAGGATAAAGGAGCCATGTGTTTCAACAGACAGGAAGACAGCATGGTAGGAAGATGATGCAACACAAAGGAGATGGAGGCAGAGCAATGATAGGGGCAAGAACCCAGACTGATCAAGAAGGCCCAGAGCCTGGGAGGAATGAAAGTGGGAAAGGTGTCTAAGTTCCTGGGTAGATCTTGAGGGGGGGGGGTATTGTAAGAGAGGGGAGTCTAGGTCATGTTAGGGAGAGATCAAGGAGCAAAAAGAGAGAGTGCTGCAGGAACGGTGAAAGAGTATATGTGTAAAGCTTATAAATTACCCAGATCCAACAGGGAGATTTAAAGCCAGTCCTGAATTTCAGGCAACCCTATCCTTATACATTATGAGACTGGAAGCACTCATATCAATGCGTACAATTGAGGACTACAAGTACCAAACTTCTTTTGGGATGCAAGTCCAAAAATTCTCCCTCCTGCAACTGGGTTACTTAGAAGCTCTGTATGTGAGTGAATGAATGAAGAAAGAGAAAATGTGCCATTCCTGCCCTCCCCGAGCTAATCCATGCCAATCTAAATGGGGGGGGGGGGAGTAAAGGTTTATACTCCTTATGCCAAACTAACAAACCTAATCCTAGCTTCTCCCCACCCAAATAAGCCAGTCAAACTATTACCTATTGGTACAACTATCTGGTCAGTCTACGAAGGAATGAGCATAAATGATACAGAACTATCTCTAAACATCTGTTTTTCTATATGGAAAACATTGTGCAGACCAACTATCTACAAATATTCAGCATATATGTGGCCCAGTTCCTTTGTAAAAGTACTATAGAAATATTTCTTTTTCTAATTTCTTTTTTCGTTGCTAGTCCTATTCATGAGCATAGACACCCTTCCATTCTGCTTTACATCAGTCATTGTACTGTATATACATTTAGTAGATGACACAAAGTTTAATTACCTGGTTACCTGTTTGGGAACAGAGCAGAATTAATATCAACTGAGTGTTTTTATTTTGTAATAATTTCAATATGAAAGAAGATGAAGAAAGAAGAAGAAGAAGACTTTTATTTATTTGTTACATTTGAATCCCACATTTTCCCACCTATTTGTAGGCTCAATGTGGCTTACATAGTACCGGAGAGGTGATTGCAGACTCCGGTGTAAAAAAATACATAGTGAAGTTGTGGTAAGATAACGTTCATGTGGTATAACCACATAAGGGAATCGTACTAGGAAGGGTTATGTTATGTCCATTACTTTTTTTTTTTTGCAGTCAGGCATTTATGTTGGATTGGTAGGGAATGCCTTTTTAAACAGGTAAGTTTTTAGTGTTCTCTGGAAGTGTAGGTGGTCGTACGTAGTTTTCAAGGCTTTTGGTAGTGCGTTCCACAGTTGTGTGCTGATGTAGGAAAAACTGGATGCGTACGTTGATTTGTATTTGAGACCTTTGCAGCTTGGGTAGTGCAGGTTTAGGCACTTTCGTGTTGATTCAAATGTGTTTCTAGTTGGTAGGTTGATCAAGTCTGTCATGTATCCCGGGGCTTTGCTGTAGATTATTTTGTGCACCATAGTGCAGATTTTGAAAGCAATGCGTTCTTTGATTGGGAACCAATGTAGTTTTTCGCGGAGGGGTTTTGCACTTTCAAATTGCGTTTTCCCGAATATGAGCCTGGCTGCTGTGTTTTGAGCTGTCTGAAGTGTCTTTAAGGTTTGTTCTTTGCATCCCGAATAAATTCCATTGCAGTAATCTAAATGACTTAGTACCATTGATTGTATTAGGTTGCAAAATGTTTCCCTTGGGAAGAATTGTTTTACGCGTTTGAGTTTCCACATTGAGTGGAACATTTTCTTTGTTGTGGTGACTCCGAGGATTTTCAGGCTGTCTGAGATAGGGAGGGTGTACTCTAGTGTGTTGATGATTGTGGGGTTGTCTGCGCTGTGTTGGGATGAGATGACGAGACAATGTGTTTTTTCTTTGTTGAGTTTTCGTTGGACTGCGTTTGCCCAAGAGTCCATGATGCTTAAGCTGGTCTTGATTTCTTTGGTTATTTCTGTCAGTTTAGATTTGTAAGGAATGTATATTGTGACATCATCTGCATAGATGAAAGGGTTAAGTCCTTGGTTGGATAAGGTCTTGACTAGAGGGGTCATCATTAAGTTGAAGAGGATTGGTAAACCATAATATATTAATAAGATTACTAGATAAGTCTGCTTTCCAAGGTGATGATATGTTTGAGTTTGATTTTACTCGATAGGTTCTAGTGGTCAGGAAACCTTTGATCCAGCTGAGTATGTTACCACCAATCCCAAACTTATCTAGTAATCTTATTAATATATTATGGTTTACCATGTCAAATGCACTAAACATGTTGAATTGGAGGAGGAGTATGTTTTTTCCTGTAGCAATTTCCTGCTTGAATTTGGCTAGGAGAGTGAGTAGTACTGTTTCTGTGCTGTGTGAGGGGCGAAAACCTGACTGTGATTTATGTAGTATTGAGAATTTATGTATGTAATCTGTGAGTTGTTTGGCTACCATACTTTCCATCAGTTTCACTGACAACAGGATGGATGCTACTGGACGATAGTGATTTCATTTGTTTTTTTCGTCGTGTCTTTTGGTATCGGGGTGAGTAATATATTGCCATTTTCTTTGGGGAATAGGCCTAGCTGAAACATATAATTTAGGTGGGATGTGAGGTCAGCTATGAAGCATTCAGGGGCGGATTTCATTAGGTAGTTGGGGCAGGTATCTAGATTACAGTGGGTGTTGGAGAACCTGCTGATCGCCTGTGCAACTGTATCAGTGGTAAGGAGGGTGAAGTTTAACCAAGTTCGGTAGGCCGGGTATTCTCCAGTGGTTGGGTCCAACTCGTTAAGGAAGATTTTGATGTCAGTATTGTCCTGAGGTAGCGTGTTGCCTAGGTTTGCAATTTTTTCATTGAAATACTTTGCAAGTTTGTCTGCAGATGGGATGTCTGTATTCGATGTAGTTGGTATAATTTCTTCGTGTCTTTGTAATCTGTCCCTATTTTAGTTTTATAGTATGATCTTTTGGTCTGTCTTATTGCATATTTGTATTTTCTTTGTGATTGTTTCCATGTGTTGAGTGTGTGTTCATCCTTTGTTTTTTTCCATGCTCATTCAAGTTTCTTGGATTGTGTTTTTAGTTTTTTCAGTTCATCATTGAACCATGGTATCGAGTTATGCTTACGTGATGTTTTTGTTTGTAAGGGTGCTATTTCATCTAGTATGCTTTTGCATCTTTTATCCCTTTCCAAGAAGTAGTTTATGGAGTCTATTTGCGCTGTCCATTCATTGTTGTATAACATTTGCCAGAATGTTTTCGTGTCTACATGGCCTCTTGTTCTGTAGGATGTGTGTTCTTGGATTTGGTGTGATCCCTTCTTCCGCCAGTGTAGGGATAGGTTTAGTTTATAGTGATCCGTCCAGGATGTTTCTGACCATTTAATATCTGTTATTGTTAAGTTCTGGTCTGCTGAAGGTTTGTGAGAGATGAGATCAATTGTGTGCCCTCTGACGTGGGTTGCTTGCATTTTTGGCCATTTGCGGTCCTATAGGTGTAGGAATTCCTTACATTCTCATGCGCTGATTGAGTTTGGGTCTTCTAAGTGAAGGTTGATGTCTCCTAGTACTAGTACATTAGAGTTGGCTACACATGTATTTGAAATGAAGTCCATGAAGTTGGTCTGGGCTTCATTCCAGTTACCTGGAGGTCTGTAAAACAGAACACAATTCAGATGATCGTGTAGGATTTTGTTGTGGATTCTGATTGAGGCAATTTCAAGCTGAGGTGTCATGGACTCAGCATTGGTTTCGGTGGTATAGTCGGATCGATAGATTAGTGCTATGCCTCCTCCTCTATTTTCCTTCCTGGTCCACTGTGTGATTTTGTATCCTGGGGGGCATAGGTCTAGGATTATGGGGTCCTTTTGGTCGTAGATCCAGGTTTCATTGATGAAGAATAGGTCAAGGTTTTCTGTCATGAACCAGTCTGTTAGAATTGCTATTTTGTTTACTGTGGATCTAGCCCACTTGGATTGTTTGGAATGGGTCTTCTGCATTTGGTGTTGTGCAGACTTTTTGGTGTGGTGGGTTTGTTTGGACCCTTCTTTGCATTCTGTTCGCATGTTGGTGTTCTTCCTTTGATTAAGTTGTTCTCAGTTTGATGGGGTGTGGTGTGTCTGATGAATCTTTGGTGATTATTCAGTATGCGTATAGTGTTACATTCTGTTAGTGGAGTGGTTAGTGTAAAGGAGTAGATTATTATGAGTAATTTGAAGGAATTCATTTTGGTTTTTGTTTACTGTGGGCTGCTAGCAAGACTTAGTAAGACTGTGTTCTGATGATTGGGTGTTATGACCCGGTAGTAGTGAGCCCTTGTGCCCCGACAGAGCATGGCAGAGATGGAGTGCTACCTCACTCAGTCAGGCAGCCAGACAACCCCTAGCTTCACCTGGAAAGCGACTACCATTCACCAGGAGTTGAGCTCCCAGCTGCAGGCGGCCACCAGGACTTCTGGAACCGGCGGGGTTGCACAGCCACTGACCAGGATGGCAGGAAACAGACACAGTCCAGAACCAGTACTCAGACAGGCAAAGAATAGTCAAAATCAGTCCAGGGTCAAGGCAGGCAACAAACAAGCGTAATCCGAGAAAACTAGCCAAGGTCCGGTGCACAGGTAAACAGGAACAGAAGAATAGTCAGTGAACAGCACTTCCACAGCAATTCCTCAGAACAATTGAGGCCGAAGCAAAGAAGGCCTGGAGGCAGTGCTTTAAATAGTGAAGCAATCAGAGCAAACCAAACTCAGGTGCATCCAACATGGCAGCCCCCCTAGGAGATCCTCCCACGACCAGATATGGAGTTCCTTCCTGTTCTCGTTTAGACAAGATGGCTGCCCCCTTCTGAGCTAGCCAAGATGGCTGCTGCTCTTGCTCCAAGCTGGATGACGGCTGCCGGGTTAGGAAACAGAAACCAACCCATCCTGGAGAAGTGTTGGGTCTGTGATAAGGTTTTTGTTCTTTGGGGTGGGTCTGGTGTAGCCTTGCTTGTTATTTCAGCTAGCCTTTCATGCTGGTGAGATTGGTAGTGGATCAGGTTTCAATGATAGGTCAATTAATAGAGGAGATGGGAGAGAAGGAGAAGAGTAGTTCTGAGTCATGGTTCTCCTTTGATCTGTCTCTTGACAGCTAAATGCTTCCCACCTCCTTGCCCTGAGAGCCTTCAGGACTCCTGGTTCTGGCCTTGGCTGGGAAGATGGGAGGGGGGAGCTTCAAGGTAATTAGCAGTGAGGTGTTACACATGCAACACAGAGAACTTGCAGTGCAGAAGGGTCACCCAAAGGTATGCCTGTTCCGCTGTAGGCAATCCTTATCTCCCTCGGCAGCTATTACTGTCATGCCCCTCTGGACCTGTGAGATATTGTGTGAATATCTTGAGATAATTGCTCTGGGGTGGGATATTATCCTGGGAACACCAGCATATTCCCAGGTCTATTTGCTCTCTGATTTTCCTTCGTTGAGTGACCCCCTATGGTTTGCTCACTGTTTGGTGCTCAGAGGTGTGCTTTGGGACATAGAAACTCGGGTTGCTCCCCGAGTGGACACAGCCTGCTCCCCCTACGATGGTCGGCTTGGGTGGTGTGGAGCAGCGCAGACTGGCCACGAGCTGCCCAGGTCCTATTCGTCTTGCCTGAAGAGCGTCGCCAGCAGTTGCTCCTCTCACCTGCTCTCCTCGCCTCTGCAGCTGCGTGTGCAGTGCTCCCCGCTCTCCTCTTCTCCCTACAGCCTCGGGCGGGCGTCCGACCGGCGCCTCTCTCGGGGATCAGCGGAGGCTGCTCCGGCTCTCTGTAGCATCCCGCCCAGTAGGGTAGTGCTGCGGCTCTGGTAGGGAGAAAGCCGTGGTCGACACTTGGCGGCAGTGGCGGCAAACTGTTCGAAAGGATGCCCGTGAGATGACCTGGCCTCGATAGCGCTCGGTGGTGCTGGGCGGCGCTCAGCAACGTTCTCCTCTCCCCTTTGAGGTGAGGCTATCAGTTTGGACCAGACACCATGTAGGGGTTGAACGACCCGTTCCTGGCTGATTTCCAGCCCGAGTCGCCAGAGCTAGCTACTCCCGTGACCTTAAGCAGCGGCCATCTTGTGATCCATCTTATGATCCTGATAATATGGTATACCACCAAATATCATGGTTATGCTTATAACTACACCTTGCAATCTGACTTTTTCTTATGTTTAATTTTCTATTTAGACTAAATTATAGGTGTGTGTTGCATTTCATATTTATATAGTAGACAGTCTCTGTGAAACCACAAGTGTAGACTTAAATTTCTTCTCTGAAGTCTGTTCAGAGAAGAAATTTGTCTACACTGAAAACTGATTATTTTCTCAGGCTTTTTCTTGATTTCCCTCACAGCAAGTAATATTTTTGTACCATACCTGGACCCCAACCCCCTCCTCTCCCCCCACATTTTTTGTACTGAGTTTATTAGTATAGCTGTTGGACATATTATAATTCTATTTATGTCCCCCTTCTTTGGTTTGTCAGATAAGGTATGTGGAAATCCTATTTTTGTGTCTGCAATAATTTTTGCTTTTTGTAAACCTCTATGATGTTGTGAATAGTAGTATAACAAATGAAGGAGGAGGGTTCTTAGAGATAAAACAGTGGACCAGCTACTCTTTGAGAGTCTCAGTACCAGAATAGAGGGTGGAGTCCCAATGAAGACAGAAACCATCCTCATCCAATTAAGACAGTCGAAAAATGTTTGTTTTATGTCATTTCCTGTGTTATTTTCTCATTATGGGACCCTTTTACTAAGCTGTGGTAAAAATTGGTCTGCAGTAGTGTGGATGCATGAAATTGGTGTATGCTGGGCCAATTTTTATCATGGCTAGGAAAAAGATTTTTTTTTTAATGGGACAGTAAATTGCTGTGTGATAAAATTAAAAGTGGCACATGGCTATTTACTGTTTGAGCCCTTACCATCACCTATTGACCAAGCAGTAACGACTCATGCGCTACTCACATGGTAATCATGCAGTACACGTCAATGTGGCCATGCTGCTGATTACCGCTGGAAATGCCTCCCACAGTAGAAAATAAAAAAAAATATTTTCTTGCAAGGGAAACAGCGCACGCCAACTTTGGAATTTCTACTGGGCACCTGCGCTACCCCGGCGGTAATACCAACTTGGTACACGCTACCCATGTATTAGCCCTACCGCTGCTTAGTAAAAGGACTCCTTAGAAAGCAACATCATTGAGTATGAGCTCTTTTGAAAGACTGCACATTATTTGCAAAGAGGGCATATTCTTTCAGAAAGCATGTACGCTCTTTTCCCAATAGTGTGCTTGTGCAGTGGATAGCACAGGTACAATGGTTCACACTTGCACACTGGTTTGAATGGGTGTACTAGCAGGAAAAGAGTGCACATACTTTCAAAAGAGTGTGCCCTCTTTACACAGTCACCTGGATTCTATATATGGCGACCAAATTTACACGGTCAAATCGCATGCATTGCCGATTTGTATGTGCAAATTAATTAATGAGCCAATCAGTGCCAATAATTGGCTGCTAACAAGCAATTACTAGCATTAATTGGCCTTAATTGGAATTTATGCACACCTAGAGGGGCATAATTGAACGAAAACGCCTATCTCCATGGGCGTTTATCTCCGAGAACGGGTCCGTGAAGGGGCGGACCGAACCATATTTTCGAAAAAAATAGACGCCCATGTTTTATTCAACAATGTGTGAGCTGGGCGTTTTTGTTTTTCAGCGATAATGGAAAATGAAAGCGCCCAGCTCAAAAACGAATAAATCCAAGACATTTATTCGTGGGAGGGGCCAGGATTCGCAGTGTACTGGTCCCCCTCACATGCCAGGACATCAACCGGGCACCCTAGGGGGCACTTTTACAAAACCAACAAAACAGGTAAAAGAGCTCCCAGGTGCATAGCACCCTTCCCTTGTGTGTTGAGCCCCCCAAATCCCCCTCAAAACCCACTGCCCACAAGTCTACACCATTACTATAGCCCTAAGGGGTGAAGGGGGGCACCTACATGTGGGTACAGTGGGTTTGGGGGGGTTGGACGACTAATAAGCATTAAGCAGCACAATTGTAACAGGTAGGGGGGATGGGCCTGGGTCCACCTGCCTGAAGTCCACTGCACCCCCTAACAACTGCTCCAGGGACCTGCATACTGCTGCCAGGGAGGTGGGTATGACATTTGAGGGTGAAAATAAAAAGTTGTGAAACATCATTTTTTTGTGGTGGGAGGGGGTTAGTGACCACTGGGGGAGTCAGGGGAGGTCATCCCCGATTCCCTCCAGTGGTCATCTGGTCATTTAGGGCACTCTTTGGGGCCTTATTCGTGAAAAAACAGGGTCCAGGAAAAGTGTCCTAAATTCTAGCTAAAAACGCATACTTTTTTCCCGTTATCAGTGAAATGCGCCCATCTTTGTTCGGCAGATAACCACACCCCAGTTCCGCCTTCGCCACACCTCTGACACGCCCCCATCAACTTTGTCCGCATCCACGACGGAGTGCAGTTGAAAACGTCCAAAAATCGGCTTTCGATTATACCGCTTTATTCGGTTTTGTAAGATAAACGTCCATCTCCCGATTTAGGTCGGAACTTGGGCGTTTTTCTCATTCGATTATAAGCAGGCTAGTATTCTATAATGATATGAGTAGAAATCCTATAGCGTGTATATTGAAGACGGCATGGCCAGGGGCATTCTGGGCGGGGGTGGAATTTACAATGTTATAAAATATAGCTGACTAGTGCCTAACTTATGTGCCACTATTTATACCTACTTTCAGTAAGCACAATTCCTACTCCTTAAGTTAGGCGCTGTTTATGCGCTTAGCTGCTATTCTATATAGGGCACAGATCCTTTATAGAATAGTGCTCAGCTCTTAAAATTTTCAGCGCCAATTTCTCAGTGCCATTTATAGAATCTAGTCCAGTATGCACTCCTTTGAAAGAGTGTGAACTACTATTGTCAAGAGAAAAACCATGCAATATATTTCTACTGCATATTTCATCCGTTAATCACATGCAATAACGTGGGATATGTCATTGATATTTCTCATGTCATTACAAATGAAAGTCATTCCTAATTTCAGACACCACCACCTAGATGGGTACTGATTTTGTTAGGAGGTACATGCTTCTTTTCAAATGTCAAAATAGATTAAATCATATAAGAATAAACCTTATATGATACTGATATTAATTTTTGCTATTCTAAGATTATCATTCTTAGAATTTATCACCAATGATGTAGCCACGTTACCACAAATGTATGAGCTCAAGGACCCTGTCAAACTTTTCTTGTTAAGAATTGTTTCCTAAACAACTGAATCTGATATGTATGTTTTTTTTTTAATTCTAGTGGTAAAGTATCAAAGCAACACCTCAGTCTTTGTTGATACACATCAAGTGTAGACCACGGAATGAAAGAACAAATGAACATAATGCAAAAGCTATGAATCAAAGAAGTTTTTAGCATGATTTTTAATTGCCTGTCAAGGCTTCAGATCATGCAGAGCATCCCTTAACCTTGTATCTCTCTGAATAAAACTGTTGGAAATTGTGATCATAGTGCGTAGATGTCACAATGTTAATTTCTACATAATGTAGATTCTGTTCATGCAAAAAAAATGTATCCTCATGTTTTAGATAATTAAAATAAATTATGACTTGAGATCTACAATTTGCAAATTTGTATTTATTGCCCCCACCCCCAAATCTTATTTTTTAGGTTAAAATTTATTAAATTCTATCTACAGGGAAAACATTTTTTTTTTCAAATAACTGGGCACTCCAATGCTGCACAAAGAACACCTATTCAATATAGCATCTGAGCACATTACATAATTCATGTGTAAGCTCACTTTGGTGTGACTAAGGGGGTCTTTTACAAAGCATTGGTAAACCCAATGTGGTCTTACCAAATGCTAAATCAGGACTACCAACATGGCCTCTGGTGGTAGTTCCGCCCTGAGTGTGCACCGTTACCGAGGGAAAAAGAAAACCCTCAGAAATGGCTTACGCGACAGTAACCCAGCAGTAATCAGGCATCACCACGCACTGCCTGGTTACCACTAGGTTACTGTGGGAGCCCTTATCGCCACCTCAATGGGTGAGGTTAAGGGCTCCCCGCCGCATGGCCACCCGGTAAGAGTTCTCTTACCTCATGGCCATGTTTATCTGGGGACTTTTTACCTGCTGTAGTAAAAAGGGTCTTGGGGTGTGGGGAAAACAGCCCCGCCACTAATGCAGAGCCCTTTTTCCTGCAACTTGGTAAAAGGACCCCTAAATTAGGCAAGCCAAACCCACTTTAAGCCATGTCAATGGCAGTTGTAAATGGGTTTACCTAAGTCCAATATGAAATGTGGATAACCTGCAGTATTCTCTGAGGGGGTACTTTTACTATGCTGTGGTAAAAGGGGGCCTGTGCCAGCATCAGCCATTGCTTTTGATGTGTGCTAAGGCCCCCTTTTACCACAATGGGTTAAAGGCGGTCTCTTTTTTATTTTTCAGAAATGGCAGGGCGGTAAGTGAACCATTTACCAAACTGTCATTTACTACTACTACTACTACTACTACTACTTAGCATTTCTATAGCGCTGCTAGGGTTACACAGCGCTGTACAATTTTAAACAAGGGAAGGACAGTCCCTGCTCAAGAGACTGGGAGCAGCACTTATCGCCACTCATCGAGGTGGTGGTAAGCATTCCTGCACTAACCCGGAGGTAACTGGGCAGTGCCCGATTACCACTGGGTAGACACCAGTGTCACAAATATAAAAAAAAATATTTTTGTAGTGCTGGAAATGGTGCATACTGGGGGTGGGAACTACCATCAGGCTGCTGCAGTAGTCCAGCAATAGTTTATGCTTGGCACATGGTAAGCCTGTGGTGGGCTTTCCACTGCTTGGTAAAAGGGCCCCCAAGTTAGGCATCTTAGTGGGAGATACGCTTATATCCTGCCCATGCTATACCCCCATGCAGTTATACCCTAAAGCACTTACACGCTACCTTATACAATAACACATAGTACACTTGTTCACATAAGTGCTGCTTTTCTGTGCACTTATGTCAGGCATGCATAACTGCACTTGCAGAGTTATTGAATTGCCTTTCATGGGACTGATATTAAGTGGTGAGAAATCTGCTTAGAGTTTAGTGGATGACATATTATTTTAATTCTATGACTGAATATGCAGTCCCAAACTTACCAGATAAGGTTTTCCATAACGATAGAACAGCTATTTATGTGGTCTTACTTATCCAGATAAAGTTAATCAGATAGTGCTGAAATTAAACAGTATCCAGTTTTTATCCCAACTACAGAATGTCCCATACTTCTCCTTAATATGTAACAATAAACAGACTGTCTTATCAAAATTTATCTGATTGCTGTAGCAAATATTTTAACATTAACAATTTAGAGGGCTAGTTATTAAGGTGCTGTTACCACACCCTAGTCTAGCCTGGGAGTGACTAATCTGCAGTATTTCAGCACCACTGATCAGTCACTCATGTAGTATATGAATAGTGCAGCTTACGAGCAAACTTAAAAGCTGCACTATTCATACTGCTTGGAAACGTCAGGCCACTAACTCACAGTCTGATGCTTCTGGGCCACATTTTGAAATGGCCACGCATCTAAAAATAGTTCCCTTCCTCTTAATGCCCCTATAATCCTAACCCCCCCCCCCCCCCCCATCATGACTTCACTCCAAGTAACTCTCCCCACCAAAGTCCCCATTACAATCCTCCTTCCCAAAGGAGCTCCCCATCTCAAAAACAAATTGTCCTCTCAGAGGCCATCAAAGGCCTTTCTGATGATATCCAGGGTGCCAAAGGGTTATGAAGCAGGAGTAATACAAACTTGGTCTTGTCCTGCTGGCATTGGGTACAAAACGGAGCTGGAAATTCTTAGTGGGCCCAAGTTGCCATATAATAGCCTTTTGGCTTGATCCCTAGTGGTAATACCCCTAGTGCAAAACTACTGCTAGGATTTACTAGTGCTATATTGAGCCCAGAGCCAGCAGGGGCAGAAGTGATTGGGGAAAACTCTCACTCCATAACCCCTAGACATGAGGGATATCATCAAGTAGGCCCAGGAGAACCAATAGAAAGATGTGGGGATAGTTGTGGGCCACTTGGTAAAGGGTTGGTTTGCAATGGGACCTTTACTGAGGAGCCCCCTGTCCAACAACTATCCCCATACCTTTCTATTGGTTCTCCTGGGCCATACGGTTTATGGGGGTTCAGGATGGGGTACTTTGGGAGGAAGAGGGTGATTTAGCTTTGATTGCCTGACCTCTTTAAGATGTAACCTGGTAGCATTGGGCCATATGGTTGCAGGCCAGTGCTCCCAGCTAGGAAAAATAACCTCAGCTTTTAGCTGGAATTATATTTCTAAGAATAATGCAGTTTTTAGCATTCACCACAAGCTGTGCTATTTATTTTGCATAGTAATGAAGTGTTTTGCTATCAGGTAATTAGCTTTAAATATTGACCCCTATGTTCCTTTACTTTGGTATAGCCTACATTTTTTCCAAGCTGAATATCATTTGAACAAAATCTACCAGGAATTTCATATGTCAGGCATTGTTAATTTATTTCCATGTTTTGCTTTCTGAAATACATTTGCCCCAGAATACACAGGTAATTGGGCATGTCATGTTTAATTTCCTTTTTGGTACTGAAATATAAACAAAGATTTTCTAGAAGTATTTCCTTTCGAACTAAGAAAATGGATACACTGAAACAAGCTGACACAAAAGATGAATTCTCTTGCGCCAGCACTGCTGTCCAGTTTCTAATCTTGCTTCTAATTAATTAGCTGTCAGATCTGCTAAACCTCCGCTAACTGACTGCACAGTGGCTGAGCAAATTGGCCCTGAAATTAAGACCCCAGTTTGGGATGATCTTCTTTTTGACCTTACAATTCTCATCATTGATTTCTCAGTCATTTCCACATACTTGGTACAGTAGAGAAATGAACCCTATGGATTGAAATTAAATATACTATAAGCTTTCTAATGTCAAAACATTGAAATTCCTTAAGGATGTGCAGCATACAGAAATGCCAAGGGTGCCCATCTCCTAAAAGTGAGATTTTCTACTTGATGAGTAAGATTTAAAGTAAATGAGTGATTTTTTTTTCAGTAGCATTTTAGAAGTATAAATGCATAGCCCTCATACCCAAGCAATCCCTTCTTTTTGGCCTCAATCAATCAATCAATCAATCAATCAGCATCCTTGAGCAAATCCTCTTGGCTTCAATTAACCCTATTCACACCTCCCTTGAAGTAAGCCTGCTTAGACTTCTATCATACTCATTCTTCCCAGTAACCTCACCATTGCATTCAATTACCAGCTCCCCACAGCAAGCATCCCTTTTGCACTCGATCACCTCCTCACTCCAGTAGTAAATGTACCACTCTGTCTTCAGTCACTTCCCTTTGCATTCATTATCCCCACCCCCAGACCACATTCTGTTCTTTCCTGGTTTTCTTCTTATCTCTCCCAGCGTACCTTTAGTGTATACTCTAGTGGATCCTCCTCAACTTCTATCCCACTGTCAGTTGGTGTACCTCAGGGATCTGTCCTGGGATCTCTTCTTTTCTCCATCTACACTTCATCCCTTGGTACTCTGATCTTATCCCATGGTTTTCAGTATCATCTTTACGCTGATGACTCCAAGATCTACCTCTCCACACCAGACATCTCAGCCAAAATCCAGGCCAAAGTATCAGCCTGCCTATCTGACATTGCTGCCTGGATGTTTCAGCGCCATCTGAAACTAAACATGACCAAGACTGAGTTTCTCATCTTTTCCCCTAATCCAACCTTTCCTCCTCCCCCATTCTCTATTTCTGTGGATAACACTCTCATCAGCTCGTAACCTTGGGGTCATCTTCGACTTCTCCCTCTCCTTCTCTGCACATATTCAACAGACTGCTAAAACCTGTCGTTTCTTTCTCTATAATATCAGCAAAATTTGCTCTTTCCTTTCTGAGCACACTACCAGAACCCTCATCCACACTCTTATCACCTCTTGCTTAGACTATTACAGCTTGCTTCTCACAGGTCTGCCACTTAGCCATCTCTCTCCTCTTCAATCTGTTCAAAATTTAGCTGCACGACTAATATTCCGCCAGTGTTGTTATGCTCATATTAGCCCTCTCCTCAAGTCACTTCACTGGCTTCCTATCCGTTTCCGCATACAGTTCAAACTCCTCTTATTGACCTATAAGTGCATTAACTCTGCAGCTCCTCAGTACCTCTCCACTCTCATCTCTCCCTACATTCCTCCCTGGGAACTCCGTTCACTGGGTAAATCTCTCTTATCCGCACCCTTCTCCTCCACTGCTAACTCCAGACTCCGTTCCTTTTATCTTCTGCACCATATGCTTGGAATAGACTTCCTTAGCCGGTACGTCAAACTCCATCTCTGGCCGTCTTCAAATCTAAGCTAATAGCCCACTGTTTTGATGCTGCTTTTAACTCCTAACCCTTATTCACTTGTTCAGAACCCTTATTTTATCATCCTCACTTTAATATTCCCTTATCTCTTGTTTGTCCTGTTTGTCTTAATGAGATTGTAAGCTCTGTCAAGCAGGGACTGTCTCTTCATGTTCAAGTGTACAGTGCTGCGTACTTCTAGTAGCGCTTTAGAAATGATAAGTAGTAGTAGTAGTACATTTTCCAAATCAGACTCCTGCTGCTCCGAGACCTGTGTTTCATATTTGACTGGAGAAACCTGCAGCCACTCAGGGCTGATGCTCCAGAATCTTCTGTATTCATCAGCTGTAGGGGATGGGGAACCCCATAGCCCCAGATTCTTTCCTACATATCTATATTTCCCATATATCTAGATTTGATATGGACCTCGAGACCACATATGATTTTTGGTAGTTCACTGCACCCTTTTACGAATTTTAGAATCATATTTATGCACATTGATTAAGCAATTTGAATTATTTCCATCTAAGAATACTATATTCTATAGTATATTGTCTATCCCCCCCTGTTTACAAAGCCAAACTAGTGGCTGCCGCTTGGCAATGCTGGCACAGCCCATTCAAAGTGAATGGGTTGTGTCGGCATTAGCGCACCGGCAGCCACTAGTGCGGCTTTGTAAACAGGGGGGGGGGGGATATGTTTTCTGTCTCAAAAGATTGATCTCTAGGGATAGACTATGCTCTTTGTCCATGCCATAAATGCATATAATTTGGTTCCAGTTTTAAATAACTGCACTTTTTAATAAGAACACCATAATCTTTCCACTGTATGAAACTTTTTTATTGTATGATATTATTGTATGAACGCTCTTGTCCAAGACAGATACATACTGTTTTTGTACTATATGGTTATATTTAATACCCATAGATTTGTTTAGATTTTTCCAGTCCAACTGGGCTTGTAAAGATTTTATATAAATAGCACTTTGTCTTTATTGTTCTTTATTTGCTTATTTTTTATGTTTATTGTTGAAGTTTTTATTGTCCTAATTTTTACTTCATGCCTTTTTAATGCTATTGCCTATTTAAAATGAAAATTTTTTAGACTCCATGTCGACTCTATGAGTTGAATAAATTCAGTGTATGAATTTTTGGCTCCCTAATTGTAATGGAAGGATTTTAAAGATTGCTTTCCAACTGTATCTGAGTGACCGACAGTGCATTATCTCATTAAATTGTATAATTCTGTTTGTGTGAAAATGATTTGGAATGTGTAAGAAGATAAGACACAGCTATGTGCGGGGGGAGATAGAGCATGTTTTGAGTCCAGGCTGGCCACATGAACAGAGAAACATGTGACCACATTCCCACATGTCTCAAGCATTCTGTAATTTTCCTCAACACTGAAAATGAGTTCTAAGCCTAATAAAAAGGGGAGCTCTGACCAGTGAAGTCGGAAGCTCATCTATGGGTAGACATATCATATAAATAGAAACTCCTGGTCACAAGACTCCGGCTTTGTTGAAAAAGGGGCTTCTCTCAGCTGATGTAAAAAGCCTGGGTGATGTAGTGATCAATGATGTATGTATAGTTTATAATTGCTTCTTTTCCTGGTCTAGAAACTCATAGCTTTGCTTGGATGTAGTGATCAGTGATGTAATGATTGTTTATAGGTATTGTTTCTTTTTGGTTATATAGCTGTATCATTGTGTTTATATCTTACTCATTGTGTATCTTAGAACCTCTAATAAAAGTCTCATTTACCTAATATGAATCAAAAAAGAATCCACAGTAATAGTTGAGTAGTCTGTGTTTGTGCTCTGTTAGTGATTGATGAGGCAGGCTGTAAAACCAGGTCAAAACACTCATGTTCTTGGAAGTGCCATTCTTCTATACTACTCCTTTGATTGTCCCTTGCTATGTTTGTAGTGCCTTTTGTTCCTCCGTCTCGGTGGCTGATCTCTAAAGGATCCTTTTACTAAGGTGTGCTGAAAAATGGCCTGCAGTAGTGTAGACATGTTTTGGGTGCACGCAGAATTATTTTTCAGTGCACCTACAAAAAATGCCTTTTCTTTTTGCCAAAAATGGATGTGTGGCAAAATCAAAATTGCCGCCTGTGCATTTTGGGTCTGAGACCTTATGGCCAGCCATTGACCTAGCGGTAATGACTCACATGATAACTGGGTGGTAATGGTCTATGCGCCCCAAATGCCACTTGGCGCGTCTGTTATGTGTGCCCAAAAATAAAAAATATTTTTCAGATGTGCGTATCAGACACATGCCAAAAATGAAATTACCGCAAGAGCCACATGGTAGTGCGTAGACGCTTACGCGGCTTAGTAAAAGGGCCCCTAAGTTGGTGCAAATTGCCACGCCTAAATTTATGAGTGATTCCCAGGCGTAAGTGCTATTCTATAAACCATGCCTAACTTTAAGTGCTGCATATAGAATAGCACTTTTTAGGCGCCAATTTTTTGGGTGCCATATATAGAATCTAGCCCATTGTCTTCTTTTTTAGACTGCTTGTATTAGGGACTTTAACGTTCATTTTGATATGCCCAGTGCTACCAGAGAAAGAGATTTCTTTTATTAGTGTTTTCTTTGGACTATTCCCAACACATTCACCCCTCAACACATGCTGGAGGCTATACCCTAGATCTTTTCTTTAAAATTAAGGGCTAGATTCTGTATGTGGCACCAAGAAATCGGCACAAAAAAAACCCCACTATTCTATAGGCTGCACTCAAATTTAGGCGCAGTTTACAGAATAGCGCTTACACCCAGGATTCATGCCTAACCTTATGCACTAAAGTATTAAAGTTGGGGAGGTTTTTCAGCCTGTGATGATTAGATGGAGCTCCATTAGGTTGTGTTTCAACAAAGGAGTATCTATCCGTATTTGAGGCTTTTCCTCCATTGAATTACCACAGTAGTTATTACATAGAGTATAATGATTTAGAATAGGTTGTTTAACATTGAGATACTCTATTAGCTCTAACCGATATATTTAACTTTAAGCACAGCCATTTGCACCAACTGAACATGGTGTAAATGTATGTGCCTACATTAGGCGCATATCCCCGTTATTCTATAACAGAATGCGTTAATTTTAGGAATGCCCCCGTTCTGCCCATTACTCTCCCATTTCCGCACCACAAACATAAAATTTAGACTTGGATCCCATGCCTAAATTTATGTGCATAAAGTTCAATTAAATTTAATTTAATTACTGCCATTTATTGCTTGTTAAAAAGACAATTATTGGCACTAATTAGCTTGTTATTTAATTATATTGTGCACACAAATTAGGCATGTTCGCCAAATTTGAGCACAGGCGACATTTACAGAATTAGGGGATAAGTCAACCTACAGCACTAATTTCAGGCTGCATCTTGCTTCCCACATCAAAACACTCCTTAAGTTTTTTCCTTTGCCTGCTATTCTATCAGATTTTATAGTTCCTCAACCCTCTCCCCTACATGGCTGTCTTTCTCTCTATCTCTGGAATCTGTTTTTAGATTGTAAGCTGCCCTGAAGCCCCCCCCCCCCCCCCCCCCATGGACAGGATAGAAAGTCTACATAAACTCGGAAACTTGAACCTTTGGATTATTTCTATACCCCAAATGTTTTTCCTCCTCTCATGGACAGATTCTTTCCTGACTTCCTTGGATTCTGTTGAGGCCAACAAATATTTGGAAGTTTCCCTGTTTCCTCCCCCTGCAAAACCCTTCTTGTTATGGTGATATATATCAACCTGAATGATATGGCTACTACTCAGTGGCGTAGCCACAGTTGGGCCTGGGTGGGCCAGGGCCCACCCAGTTAGGGCTCAGGCCCATCCAACAGTAGCACATGGTAATGAAAATGCTGCTCTCCACAATACTGGCACCTTCGCATGCACAGTTTTCAGCGCATACCTGCTGCAGACTACCAAGGTGGAGACTGGAGAGAAGCATTTTCCCACCAGCTGAGATATTTTTTTGATGTGGAGGTGGGGGAGAGAACATTTGGTGCCCACCCACTTCTTGCCTAGGCCCATCCAAAATCTGCTGTCTGGCTACGCCCCTGCTACTACTTGGCATTCATCTCTTCAAGGGACACTTACGGGTTCCTTTTACTAATCGGTGGTAAGCCCAATGTGGGCTACCCACTCGCTATACAGGAAGTACCGCTGGGGTACCACAGCAGCCCGACGGTACTTCCCACCACTAGCATGCCATCATTTCCGGCACTACAAAAATTTAATATTGTAGCGCCAGAGTGTACCAGTCGGTAATCGGTTACCACTGGGTTAATAGAGGAGCCCTTACCGCCACCTCAATGGGTGGCAGTAAGGGCTCCCCCCCCCCCCCTGAAATGGCCATGCGGCAAGTACTTTAGTTGCCACCCGGCCATTTCCTGTAGGAAAGCGAGACTTTCCTTTTACCAGCTGAAGTAAAAGGGGGCCTTAGCGTCCATGTAAAGCATGCACCGATGCCAGCGCCAGCCCCCTTTTGCCGCAGTTTGGTAAAAGGGGCCCTAAGTTGTGTTCAACTGTTAACTTATGGTTTAACACAATAGCAGCCAGTGCACAAATGTAGTAATCACTTGTGGTATTTTTGCCATTACTGAATGCTAAACCACATGTTAATGGCATTTTTGCTATGGGGCTTAACTAGGTGGGGCATGGGAATAGAATGGGCAGCACTTCTGTGTGCTGAGTAAAGTGCACTTAGCACAGAATCACTTACTACCTCCTAAACAGGAGGCACTAAGGAGTTCTTCTGTAATGCCTACCTCAGTACCACAAGCTAAGGGAACATTTAACATGGGACCTGTATTAAAAAATGCAAAGAATGCCCCCAATAGCAGCCATCTTAGCTTTGCAGTTACTGAGCATGAATTCCCTGCAAAATCTATATTATAACAAACAACTGTACCTGAATACTCTAAAATGCTACATTTATTTTTTATTATTATTTTATGACACATACATATCCAAATAGATGAACGCAGAGCATCAAATAATAAAATTCATTTTGATATCTTCTTTTCATAGGGGAAAGGGAAATGGGACTTGATATACTGCCGTTCTGAGGTTTTTGCAACTACATTCAAAGCGATTTACATATATTCAGGTACTTATTTTGTACCAGGGGCAATGGAGAGTTAAGTGACTTGCCCATAGTCACAAGGACCTGCAGTGGGAATTGAAAGCAGTTCCCCAGGATCAAAGTCCACTGCACTAACCACTAGGCTACTTCTCCATCCACTAGCTCTCTATAATGCTCATTCCTATCTTAACACTGATTCACTGTTTTCATGTTCAAGTGTATAGCACTGCGTACGTCTAGTAGCACTATAGAAATGATAAGTAATAGTAATAATAGCTCTATACCCCAACAGATCTGTTTGCCTGCCCCCCCCCCCCCCCCTTACAAAGTCACACTAGCAGCTGCAGGTGCAATAATGCCGACACAGCCCATTCAGATGTCATAGCCAGTCTGCAAAAGCAGAAAATACCTACTGTATCTAAATATATAAGACACCTGCAAGCATGACAGCTACACAGTCAGGTACAGTAAATATTTCCCTGTACCTGAAGGGATCAGCATTTAAAATAAAAGAATTGTAGGGAAATATGAACCTGGGTGCCCTGGGTTACAGTCCACTACATTGACCACTAGGCTGCCCCTCTACTCTGCAAGGATGTCAGTGTGGCCATTTTTGAAAAATAAAATACTGCCAGACCTCCTTTTCCTTGTTTTTTTTTAATTATTATTTTTTTTTGTGGCATTCATAATCTGGACCTTTCAGTTTGTAAAATGGTTGTTGATTTTGGATGTTCTCAAGGTGTTTAAGGATGTTATAAGCAGGACATCCCAATTTTACTAAAAGAAAGTGTGGTATTTAATTTGTTTCTTTGTAAACACATTTTTTTATAACTTGATTATGTATTTTCTGATTATAGCTTATATATGGTGACTGACAGTGCAGTGTTAAGACAATATTCTATGCAGTGTAAAAAAAATCTTAGCTATCTTTTTCAATTTTAGTTAGCCAAATCTGATTTTGAAAGTAACCAGGCTTATTAATCACACACAATTACAATTATTATATGACAAAATACATTTGGCTCAGGTCTGTAATAAAAGCATGCACAGCGCTCCTGATCCAAACGTTGAGGAAAACTGTTATCTTTATCATTGACCTTCAAATGAAGCAGTTAAGATGTTTCAATGATAACATTTCAGTATTCTCAATAAAAGAAGCTGTTTACAGTAATGTTTTAGAAGTGAGAGTAGAAAATGTTTTGTTCCACACATAAAGGAAAGAAGAAAAATATTACTATATTCCCAAGATACAAGCAAATATTTTTTTCTTCAAATATAAGAAAATCCTATGGTGGAATCCTGACAACAAAATGTCTTTGGTGGAGAAATGATGAGAAGCAAGATTTTGATATAAAATATGAGTAAATTTCCTATCACATAGACATAGAGTCACTTCCAGATTTATTACATCCTAAATCCCTCTGTAAGAATGCAGAAAAATCATATATAATGTCCAAAGTGCACTCTAAAACAAAGATTCATATTCATATAGGAGGTAATTCTATAAGGTGTCACCTAGTTTTAGGCATAAAGAATGCATAAATGCTGATATTTTAGTCACTCACATGCTTAACAATATAGTTACATAAATGACCTCATAAAATACTGACCAGCTTAATATTACATGTGCTATTTGCATGGTGTCCTTTCAGTGTGGGCATACACTTGGGTGGAGTTTGGGTAAAGCGTGGACAGTGGAAGTAAGTATATGTGTGGATTGTAGAATGTTATTATTGTAATCCAAAAGGTTATAAAATATGTTTTGTTGTTTTCTTTTGTTTTGTTTTTTACCTTGCTTATGTTAGGTGAAGGGCCCAGGGCTGGGATCAGCTCCTAGGCTTTCTGTTTCAGCCCAATGTTGGAGACTATCTCCAGGGCTGCCTCTATGGTATTGAGATTGTGGGAGGTCCTGGGAAGATTCTGGGACTGGCCAGGAGGCAGGGGCACCTTGGAGTTCTTTAGATGTACTGGGAAAATGCAGCTGACATGGCTGCAACTGCAGCAGAGACCAGGGCTGTGTGTTGTGAAGTGCCAGTAGTGTTTCTGGGTATGCATGAACTTCTGTGCATAAGCGGATATGCTCTGGAGCTCTGGACTAGGCCTAAGTTGAAGCCAGGACCTTGATTTGGGGAGGTTTCTTAGCAGGCTTTCCAGTGGAACTTGTGGCTATGTCCAGGGGTGAGCCAAGTTGTGCTGGGACTCGTCTGAGGATGTTGTAAGGTTTTGTAATGGTTTTTGATCAATTTGGGGCAAATTTTGTTGATGAGTAGTATTTACAGTACAGAGAATATTTATGTGACAAACTGAAGTGGATTAAAATAGGTATTCTGTTTCTGTTCTGGTCTCCAGTGTGGAGTTGAAACAAAAAAGTGAGGAGAATGGATGAGGATACCAACTGTTTTATATTTATTCACTTAAAAAATTATGTGTACATAACAGCGACCCGACACGGCCGTGTTTCGGCACAATGGCCTGCTTCAGGGGTCTTTATAACCTTGAATGATGTAGTTTAGAGTATATTCTCCAAGGAAATTAACAGGAAACAAATTTCTCTGGTCTCCTCTCTTCAAAATAATATATATGAGATGTATATATTTTGAAAAACGAGCATCTAAATACTCCTCTCCTAAGAGTTATCTGCAAATTGTAAAAATGCTGATTGTTGCGGGCTAAATTATTCCCCAATATTAAGAGCCAGGCCATGTCCAGTCACCAGCACTGAATATTGGAGGATATTTTTTGTGTGGGTGTGGGTGTGGGGGGGGGGGGGGCAAGCTGCCGGACCTTATGTGGGATGGCTGATATTCAGAGAGTTATGTGGGCAATGGCTGAATATCGACCTGGAACCCACATAACTTGTTTAATCATTCCAGATCCCCTCCCTCCATCCCTCTTTCCCTCTCTATGGTTTCTGAAATCCCTCCCCTTCCCTTCTCTCCCCCAATGAGCCCTATGCCCCTTCCCCTCTCAATGTTGAGGTAGGCCCCACAAGAGGGGTTTTTGGGGGCAGGAGCGTATTCCTCTTGCTCTGCCCCCTTGCAGCTGCCTTTCAAAATGGCTGCCATGAGCTCTCACAGTAGCAATTTTGAAAAGCAGCCGTGAGGGGCTGCGCTCCTGTCCCCATAGATCCCTGCAGGACCACCAGGGAACCAGATAGGCCCAGGGGAGCGTTCCTCAGCATTGGGAGGGGCACGTTGGAGGGGACAAGAGGGAAGGGGAGAGACTTTGGAAACCATGAGGGGGAGGAAGGAGGCAGGGAAGGCCTCTTAGCTATGTGGATGCTGGCACTGAATATTGCCAGCACCTACATAACCCTGAGCTCCTCCCCAGTGCCTCCCCTAGCACCACCTCTGACCTGCCAACTTTTTAGTTGGGCAGTCTGAGGCGATATTCAGCAGCACTCTCCAGTTAAGTGCCACTGAATATCCCCACTTAGGCATCCGGAAGTGATTTAAGTGGCAGGAGAGGTCCTGCCAACTTAAATCACTTTAAATATTGGCCCCATTAAAAATGTACTTAGTTGTAGAACTTCTACTTTTTGCTCAAAAAGTATTATATTAGGCAATAACTTAAGTACATTTTTAAGATGAATGCAACTATTGTTAACATTATTATCCCAACAGTTCAATTCACTTTGCTTTTAGTAAAACTACAATTTTGAAAATGACTGTCACTCATGTGAATGTACTTCCGAGTTATTAATCTGGCACATCTAAAAATGTGTTCAACAACTAGCAGAAAGTGGATTGTTCAGTCCAGGAGCAGCAAAATGCCTTTTTGTTTGTGGGTGCCAAGCTTCGCCCCAACCCCACCCATGCTCCACCCTCCGCTCCAGCATCTCCCCTTACTTTTATCATCCCATAGTTGTCCCCTCCCACAGCATCCAGCATTTTCCCTACCTTTGAACCCCCTACCATGGGGCCTATCATTTCTCTCCTCCCCTCCCCTGTAGTCTCCAGCTCTTCTCTCTTTCCCTAACCCCCTCCCAATAGTCTTCAGCACTTCTCTCCACTTTCCTGCCTCCTGCAACATATTTAGTGCCTTATGTTGACTTGAGGAAAGAAGTATTGGTCTCTGAAGACTAGTCAAAAATGTACTAAAAATTAGTCCAATATAAAGGTGTCATCTTATTTTCTATTTTGTGTTTTATTTGTATTTATTAACCTTTATTAGCACAGCTACCACATTACTTTATCCTCAATAATAAAATTATTTTATCTACCTTTGTTATCTGGCCATTTATTTTTCCAATTGTGTTGGTCCCATTCTTTTTTTTTTCTCTGCTTCCTTTATCTTCTCTTATCTCTCTTGCCAGGGTTTCCTGTCCATTTGTGGTTTATCTCCCTCCTGTTTCTTTCAGCTTCCTTCAATTTATTTTTCTGCTTCTGTCCAGATTGAATTCATTCTTACTATCCAGTCTTTAATCTCCCTCTTTTTACTTCATCTACCTATGGCTTTTCATATTTCTCTTACCCTTGTTCTCCCCTATGCCACTTCCTTTTATTCTCCAGTCTGTCGCTAACTTTATCTTCTCCCTTTTCCATCCAGCCAAATGACCGCCAGGCTTCAGTTCGCTAGCCCTTAGTAAGCAGTTGAGTTATCAAAGATTAGGTACATCGTATGTCTTGTAGCACTATAGAAATGCTAAATAGTAGTATTAGTAGTATATCAAATATAGATAATATGTCTATCTGTATTAGCTGTACCTAATAGAGTTGCAGGCTGAGAAACAGGAAGACCACTGCTGCTCCATGAAATCTTGGACAAGTCACTTAATTCTCCAAGGTAATTTGTAAGCCCTCCAAAGATGGGAAAATACTTACTACCAGTGCCGTAGCGAGGGCGGCTGACACCCGGGACACGCCCCCCCTCCGGTGCGCACCCTCCCCCCCCCCCCCGGAGCGCGTTCTTTCTTTCTTACTTACTTTAGAAGCGAGGGGCGGGTGGGAGGACCGATCCGCCCCCGAGTTCATGTCGCTGGGAGCTGCGTCGGCTCCATTGGTTCCTTGCTCTCTCTGCCCCGGAACAGGAAGTAACCTGTTCCGGGGCAGAGGGAGCAAGGAACCAATGGAGATGACACCCCCCAGCGGCGTTCACCCGGGGCGCACCGCCCCACCGCCCCCCCTTCCTACGCCACTGCTTACTACACATGAATGAAACTTGCCTTGAGCTATTACTGGGGGCCCCCTTTACCAAGCTGTGGCAAAAGGGGGCCTGAGCTGATGTTGACACGTGTTTTTGAATCATATACCCTCTCCATAAATTGTTCAGTTTTGTGCCATTTTCTATTTAACTCTCTGATCTTTACAACTGAGGCTTTCTCATGAAGAATCCTCTAGTAACATAGATGTGAGGAAATGATTTTTCACTATTCTGATCTTTACAAGGCATTAATTTTGGCCCTGTATATCCAGAGAGTTAAACTTGGGGCTGGTATTGCCAACAAAGATACTCCAATCCTCATTCAAATTCTTCATTTAATACACTTAAAGACAAGATTTAAAATAAATCAATCACTTGCAGTTGCATTGAGATAGATTAGAGATTCTGTATATACAGAGTGAGTCTGTACCTGTGATTAGTACCTCTCCCAGACAGGAGGAACTGTCAGTGACTGGTAATTGGAATACTAAACACAGAACTAACAGTAAGTGCAGCAGAAGCCACAGCAGGTGAATAATCACTATGGATTACTACTCTGAGAGGTAAAACAAGCAACAGTTTACTGCCTCAGCTCTCTACAAAATTACAGAGCACATCCGAGGACATGGATTACTGAGACCAAGTCAGCACGGCTTTTGTGTGGGGAAATCTTGCCTGACCAATTTACTTCAATTCTTTGAAGGAGTAAACAAACATGTGGACAAAGGGGAGCCAGTTGATATTGTATATCTGGATTTTCAAAAGGCATTTGACAAGGTACCTCATGAAAGGCTACAGAGAAAATTGGAGGGTCATGGGATAGGAGGAAATGTCCTATTGTGGATTAAAAACTGGTTGAAGGATAGGAAACAGAGAGGGGGATTAAATGGGCAGTATTCACAATGGAGAAGGGTAGGTAGTGGGGTTCCTCAGGGGTCTGTGCTAGGACCACTGTTTTTTAATATATTTATAAATGATTTAGAGATGGGAGTAACTAGCAAGGTAATTAAATTTGCTGATGAAACAAAGTTATTCAAAGTCGTTAATTTGCGACAGGATTGTGAAAAATTACAGAAGGACCTTACGAGACTGGGAGACTGGGCGGCTAAATGGCAGATGACGTTTAATGTGAGCAAGTGCAAGGTGATGCATGTGGGGAAAAAAGAACCCGAATTATAGCTACGTCATGCAAGGTTCCACGTTAGGAGTTACGGACCAAGAAAGGGATCTGGGTGTCGTCGTCGATAATACACTGAAACCTTCTGCTCAGTGTGCTGCTGCGGCTAGGAAAGCGAATAGAATGTTGGGTATTATTAGGAAAGGTATGGAAAACAGGTGTGAGGATATTATAATGCTGTTATATCGCTCCATGGTGCGACCGCACCTTGAGTATTGTGTTCAATTCTGGTTGCCACATCTCAAGAAAGATATAGTAGAATTGGAAAAGGTGCAGCGAAGGGCGACTAAAATGATAGCGGGAATGGGACAACTTCCCTATGAAGAAAGACTAAGGAGGCTAGGGCTTTTCAGCTTGGAGAAGAGATGGCTGAGGGGAGACATGATAGAGGTATATAAAATAATGAGTGGAGTGGAACAGGTGGATGTGAAGCGTTTGTTCACGCTTTCCAAAAATACTAGGACTAGGGGGCATGCGATGAAACTACAATGTAGTAAATTTAAAACAAATCGGAGAGAATTTTTCTTCACCCAATGCATAATTAAACTCTGGAATTTGTTGCCGGAGAACATGGTGAAGTCGGTTAGCTTAGCAGAGTTTAAAAAGGGGTTAGACAGTTCCTAAAGGACAAGTCCATAAACCACTACTAAATGGACTTGGGAAAAATCCACAATTCCTGGAATAACATGTATAGAATGTTTGTACGTTTGGGAAGCTCACCAGGTGCCCTTGGCCTGGATTGGCCGCTGTCTTGGACAGGATGCTGGGCTCGATGGACCCTTGGTCTTTTCCCAGTGTGGCATTACTTATGTACTTATGCTGGCTCTATGACCTAGACATAGCTACACCATCTTTCTCAACTTACCACAAGAGAGCAATTGGGGGTGTGATTCTGATCCTCTCAGTATACCCAGAGACAGGCAGTAACAACAAAGCTCCAAAAGGCTCTGAGAGCAGAACACAGGTGTTCATAAAGGCTAATCATAGAGGATTGCAGGACCTGGTCCATTATATACAGCTTAATCAATATATAAACATGTAGTTTGTTACACAAAGAGAGGAAAAGCTGCAACAGAAACTATTACTACAAATAGGATATTTATCTTTCGGTTCTTGGTCATCTAATATAATAATTTGCTCCTCCAACATTCCAATGTGTCTCACTGGGGTCGTAACCACCTGTTGACATCACTCCTCCAACATTCTCCTCCAACGTTCCAATGTGTGTCACTGAGATTGTAACCACCTGCTGACGTCAGTCCTCCAACGTTCTCTGTCCCCCTCCCTCCCAGTTCCATGGGACCCTGGAACTGGGAGGGAGGGACGGAGGGACAGAGGGAGGGGGGACCCTGGAAATGGGAGGGAGGAAGGGGGGCACAGGAACTCGGAGGGGGGAGGGAGGGAGGGGACAGGGGAGAGATGCTACACATGGATGGATGGAGGGGGCATGGCACAGAGGACGTTGCCTGCATATGGATGAATGCAGGGGAGAGAGCATAATGCAGGGGAGGGAGGGGACCCTGAAACTCGGAGGGAGGCAGGGAAGGGATGACCCTGGAACTCAGAGGCAGGGAGGGGGGATGACCCTGGAACTCAGAGGGCGGGAGGGAAGGGGGACCCTGGAACTGGGAGGGGGGCCCTGGCACACACTCTCATGCTCCCACACACACTCTCTCTCTCTCACAGACACACTCGCACCCTGTCTCACTCTCTCTCTGTCACATACACACACTCGCACATTCCCTCTCTCTCTCTCTCTCACACAGTCACTCTCACACACACTTTCTCAAACATACACACTCCCAGGAAACCTTGCTAGTGCCTGTTTCATTTGTGTCAGAAACGGGCCTTTTTTACTAGTTATATAATAATAATAATCACAACATTTTTTCCTTTGTGTTATTCACTTGATATAGTTTTAATGTATGAGTTATTTCTTAATTGCATATGAAATGTATGTATGTTGTGATATCCCCCTTCTTACTCAGGGTGACCTGGTGCTCAATATGCAGATCATATGCAAATTAGTGTGCTACCCTTTCTCACTCAGGGTGACCTGGTTCTCAATAGGCAAATTAAACAGATCTCACCAACTGCACATTTCTCAGGCAACTCTTTATTCCAGCCCCTAGGCACACTTCTTCTAGCTTAATACTTTATGCTTTCATAGATCTTCACACTGAGCCTCCCCACACAGATACATGGGCTCAGTACTACACCAATACTTTGGGGACTCTCAACCCAGGCTTTGCAGCCTGCTTCTCTCAGTACTTTGGACACACAGTCCTTTCTTCTTTGGACACACAGTCCCCTCTTTGAACATACAGTTCTGGACACCCAGTTCTTTCTTCTTTGGACACACAGTCCTTTCACTGAACACACAGTTCCTATAAGTACTGAGGACACACAGTCAAACACTAATGCTTTAGGGACTTCTTACCCCAGGAGTTTCACTGCTGATCTCCTTTGGACACACAGTCCACCACAAGTCCATAGGGCTAGCCAGTCTTTTCCTGGGGATCGCTCTTCTTCTGCTGCCAGCTCACCTCCCTTCTTTTCACCCTCAGGTGGGGTATAAAGTGGTTAATTAGCTACACAGGACCAGCCCATCACCTCCTACACCTGTGGACATCCCAGGGCTCTCCCTGGTCCTAGCGACCTCCACCTATTCTCCTACCAGTGCCCTCTAGTGGCCTACCCTGGATAGGACACCCTCTTACTTATCACAATGTATGTATGTATGTATATATAAATATATATTTCTTATTTACAATCTGAAAGCTATCAAAGTTGTATGCATTCAGGTATAGTGGGTATTTTTCTATCCCTAGAGGGTTCACAATCTGTATCTGTACCTAAAACAATGAAAACAATGAAGGGAAAGGGAAATGGGACTTGATATACCATCTTTCTGAAGTTTTTGCAACTACATTCAAAGCAGTTTACATATATTCAGGTACTTATTTTGTACCAGGGGCAATGGAGGGTTAAGTGACTTGCCCAGAGTCACAAGGAGCTACAGTGGAAATTGAACTCAGTTCCCTAGGATCAAAGTCCACTGCACTAAACACTAGGCTACTCCTCTAAGCGACTTGCCAAAGATCACAGGGAGCTGCATTGGGATTTGAACCAGGCTCCCCTGGTTCTCAGCCTGCTGCTCTAACCGATATGCTACTCACCACTTCCAATAATAATAATAATAATAAGGACCTCAAAACAAAGAAATTATGGCATGATTGCTTCTTGCATACTGCAAAAATTCACTTTAACCTCTTTCTAATCATCAGTTCTCATGCAAAAGCAACATTTATTTTTACAAGTTATTTAAAATAATAATAATAATATTTTTAAAAACATGTAAAAATAAATGTTGCTTTTGCATGAGAACTGATGAATAGAAAGAGGTTAAAGTGAATTTTTGCAGTATGCAAGAAGCAATCATGCCATAATTTCTTTGTTTTGAGGTCCTTACATTTAATGTTTCACTATTGTAAGCTTTGAAGTTCTGTCTTTATATATATCTGGCTGATGCTGGACATTAAGCGTACAAATTCTACAATTGGGAACCTCAATTTAGATGCTTCAAGAATGCACAGTGGTAGCCTATTCTATAATGGCATCTGGACATCCAGTTTCCATTATAAAATTCTTAGTATAACATATTGGCATGCCTAACACTTACACGCCCACAGTTAACACCAGCTAAAAACCTGGGGTAACAGTGAGCATGTAAATGCATGCATATAGCTTACAGTTATCTATGTAAATGGGAGCCCTGTCCAATGTCCCACCCATTGTCTGCCCGTGTATATGCCTCACTTGCATTTATGTGCTATGCAAGGGCTTAAAACATGAGAAAACACATACTAGAAAATGCATTTTGTGGTAATTTCCCTTTTTCCATGAGCTAACCACACATTTATTTTTTAATATATATTTTTGGAGGAGGCTTGTCATGGGCAGGGAATGGGTATAGAAATGTTACCCAGCTTGTGTGGTCTGAAAAGTGCATGCTAACTGGATAACACAGGAGCCCTTAACTTCTTCTAAATAGACGATGGTAAGTACTCCCATGTTAATTTTTGCAGGTACCATGTTCTAATGTGACCACTCTGGTCCGTCTGGATTTCCATCATCCATCTTGGTCCACCTGGATTTCCACCATCCATCTTAGTCTCTCTTCCCTTTCCCTTCTTACCCTGTTCTTTCTCCTCTATCTAATGTAATTGTAATTGATTTATCTGTGCATTGTAAGCCACTTTGAGTCTGCTTCATGTGGAAAAAAAGTGGGGTATAAATGTTCATAAATAAATAAAATTAGCACATGACCAGCTAAAAAGAAAAAACTTTGAAAATATGCCATTGTAAAAATGAGCTTAGCTCACAGGAAAGTCCTATTTTAGAAGGTGCTAAGCTCTGATTTTACCACATTTTAGTAAAAGGGCTCCTACGTTAGGTGCACCATTACAGAATAGTGCTTAGGCACCCTGCTGACACTTTCACAGGTAAGTGTACACTTGGATGTATAAATGCTGGTATTCTATACATTTATGTGTGGAAGATGCATGTAAATGTGAGTGCCTAGTTTGTAGACTTGCCCTTTAAATGAATGTTTGGTATTGTTGTACAATGGGAAAGGGGATGGGATTTGATATACTGCCTTTCTGTGGTTACAATCAAAGCAGTTTACATGTTATATACAGGTACTTATTTTATACCTGGGACGAGGTAGGGTTAAATAACTTGCCCAGTCACATGGAGCTGAAGTGCTCTAACCATTGGGCTACTCCTCTACTCTGGTCATTATATTTCAGATTTGGAAAGCACACATTTACATGTCATTCTAGCAACAAAGTTTTAAGTAGGCAAACTGCGTTACAGAATTTTCAAGTTCATATGAATTTAGATTTATTTTTAAGGTTAAATTGTTCAAAACCCAGGATGACATAAGACAGACATCCAAAAGCATTGCCGCACAACTGAGCAAAGTAATAAATCATTGGACTGCATTTTCTAATGAGAGCAAAACAAGCAATTATCAGAACTGCCACCTGCTTTGCTACAGGGGATATAGTTTTATCAGTGTACATGCCTATATGAATTTAGAAATTGCACAATTATTACAATCCAGGGTACCAACTATCCAAAATAAATGTACAACTTGGCCAATTGTTCAAATGCTTTTCTTGGCTCCCTTTGGAAAACAGAGATTATTGTCTATCTGTAGAATTCACATTACTTCCAGATTGAAGATAAATTTGTCTGTAAACCTTTTATAAAATGCCAGTTATAAATGGTCTAAAGCTACAGCCTAAGTTCAGTCATGCATGTGCAACACTGATTTCAATTGCCATTAACTGCTCAACAGTGAATAGTAGATAGTATCCACTGATGCAGTACATTGTAGGGAATTTGCATTTTAAATGCTAGTTGCCTTACAGGTAAATTTTAAAAGACTGAGTAGGAATCTACACAGGTAAAGAAAGGATGGTTGTGCCATTCACAAGCCTCAAGCCTGTCTCACGTCTATTGGTGCCTGATACATTTCTTTTTGCATTTACCACTACAGAACTATAGCCCCTCTATGTCTGCATATGTTCCAGGACTCATTGGGCATCATATTCAGTCAGTGACAATCAGTGTTTTGCTTACTGCCTTTGCCGTTATAACTGGAAATTCAATGCTGGTGAAAATATAGCCTGTTAAGTCTGATATTCGGCACTTAAATGGCAATGAAGAACCATATAAAGATAGGACTGCTTTTTACAGTGGGGGAAATAAGTATTTGATCCCTTGCTGATTTTGTAAGTTTGCCCACTGACAAAGACATGAGCAGCCCATAATTGAAGGGTAGGTTATTGGTAACAGTGAGAGATAGCACATCACAAATTAAATCCGGAAAATCACATTGTGGAAAGTATATGAATTTATTTGCATTCTGCAGAGGGAAATAAGTATTTGATCCCTCTGGCAAACAAGACCTAATACTTGGTGGCAAAACCCTTGTTGGCAAGCACAGCGGTCAGACGTCTTCTGTAGTTGATGATGAGGTTTGCACACATGTCAGGAGGAATTTTGGTCCACTCCTCTTTGCAGATCATCTCTAAATCATTAAGAGTTCTGGGCTGTCGCTTGGCAACTCGCAGCTTCAGCTCCCTCCATAAGTTTTCAATGGGATTAAGGTCTGGTGACTGGCTAGGCCACTCCATGACCCTAATGTGCTTCTTCCTGAGCCACTCCTTTGTTGCCTTGGCTGTATGTTTTGGGTCATTGTCGTGCTGGAAGACCCAGCCACGACCCATTTTTAAGGCCCTGGCGGAGAGAAGGAGGTTGTCACTCAGAATTGTACGGTACATGGCCCCATCCATTCTCCCATTGATGCGGTGAAGTAGTCCTGTGCCCTTAGCAGAGAAACACCCCCAAAACATAACATTTCCGCCTCCATGCTTGACAGTGGGGACGGTGTTCTTTGGGTCATAGGCAGCATTTCTCTTCCTCCAAACACGGCGAGTTGAGTTCATGCCAAAGAGCTCAATTTTTGTCTCATCTGACCACAGCACCTTCTCCCAATCACTCTCGGCATCATCCAGGTGTTCACTGGCAAACTTCAGACGGGCCGTCACATGTGCCTTCCGGAGCAGGGGGACCTTGCGGGCACTGCAGGATTGCAATCCGTTATGTCGTAATGTGTTACCAATGGTTTTCGTGGTGACAGTGGTCCCAGCTGCCTTGAGATCATTGACAAGTTCCCCCCTTGTAGTTGTAGGCTGATTTCTAACCTTCCTCATGATCAAGGATACCCCACGAGGTGAGATTTTGCGTGGAGCCCCAGATCTTTGTCGATTGACAGTCATTTTGTACTTCTTCCATTTTCTTACTATGGCACCAACAGTTGTCTCCTTCTCGCCCAGCGTCTTACTGATGGTTTTGTAGCCCATTCCAGCCTTGTGCAGGTGTATGGTCTTGTCCCTGACATCCTTAGACAGCTCCTTGCTCTTGGCCATTTTGTAGAGGTTAGAGTCTGACTGATTCACTGAGTCTGTGGACAGGTGTCTTTCATACAGGTGACCATTGCCGACAGCTGTCTGTCATGCAGGTAACGAGTTGATTTGGAGCATCTACCTGGTCTGTAGGGGCCAGATCTCTTACTGGTTGGTGGGGGATCAAATACTTATTTCCCTCTGCAGAATGCAAATAAATTCATATACTTTCCACAATGTGATTTTCCGGATTTAATTTGTGATGTGCTATCTCTCACTGTTACCAATAACCTACCCTTCAATTATGGGCTGCTCATGTCTTTGTCAGTGGGCAAACTTACAAAATCAGCAAGGGATCAAATACTTATTTCCCCCACTGTATGTGGTCCTATTTATGCAATTATCTTAGCCAGTTAAATGCTGGATATCAGCACTTATCTGACTAAGTGCAGACTCTTCCCCTGGAATGCTCCCAAAATTGCTAGTTTCTTATTGAGTGTTAATTGGGCATTTTCAGAGGCATTATCCACTTATGTGCTGTGGAAAATGTCCAGTTAGCCTCGTACAGGTTATTTAAATGCCCAGGAACCTCTTCTGGCCATTTAAACTGTTTTCAATATTGGGCTCTTAATGCCTTTTCTGTGGTCCACTTTTTTTGGGGGGAGGGGGGGAAAATTCCACTCTTGTTTGTCACACACTGGAGGGTATCTCACTTCTAAAGCTGATTTTCAAACAGATATGTTTGGGGTTGGTTTATAACTAAGGGCCTGGACATAAATACAGACGATACAGATATTCTAAGAATTAATAAGGCTGGAGATGCATTCTTTAAAGTAGATCTGAAAGTTGATGGGAATTAGGATATCTTCAATACAACAAAAAATATGAGATCTTGGAGTTTAGATTTCACTGTCTTTTGATTTTCATTCTCAAAAATAGCATGTGGTGAGATTCACCTATGAGAATCTTCTGTTGATATGAGGTCTGAAGCTGTATTTGAATTTCAAGAGTATAACTACTTATATATCAATTGTGCTTTCTTCACTAGATTATTGTAATGCTTTGATGTTGGATTTGCCTAAGATGTATATTGGTAGAGTTCAATTAGTACAAAGTGCAACTGCACAATTTCTTTTACTGAGGTCAAGGCTCAATGGTATTTCTCCCCCATGTCAAATGCTGTCCTACATTAGGCCGCTGAACGATAGTGTGCCAGCACTGAATATCAGGCCGTCACCTGCATATTTTATTTTTAATATGAGCCCCCCCCCCCCCCCCAGTCCTTTCCAACCTCACCTGAGAAAACCCTTTCTTTTCTCCCCCCCCCCTTCCTGCAGACAGCAAACAGTACCCCTCCCTATTCGGCACACCCCCTGCCCCAGCCGCTCAGGTAAGCCCTCAAGGGCCTACCTCTATCCTTGGTGATCCGGCAGGGATTGTTGAGGGCAGGGGCTGATATTCAGCATTTAACTTGCTAAGTTAATTCCATAAATAAGACTTCATAAAAAGCAGTCCTATCTTTATATGGTTCTTCATAGCCATTTAAGTACTGAATATCACATTTAACTGGCTATGTTTGCTCCTGCGCCTCATGGCTGTCTGTCAAAATAGCTGCCAAGACCTCTTTCAGCAACTCTCAGTACTATGAGCTGCCATGAGAGGTTATAGCAGTCATTTTGACAGAACCAGTGAGGGTCAGGAGTGTGGGAGCTGTGCTCCTGCCCCCAATGACTCCCGCTGGACCACCAAAGATAAAAGTAGGCCTTTGTGGGGCCTACCTGAATGACTGGGAGTTGGGGATGGGTGGGCCTAGGGGGAGGGTGGGCTGCTTGCTGTCTATGGACAGGGGGGAAGGGTGGGGAAGGAGAAGGCTTTTTCAGTGGTGGGAGAGGGCTCAGAGGGGCTCAAATTCTTTTTAAAAAGTTATGCCGGTTCCAGCCTAATATTTAGCCAGGGCCTGCATATTTCTCTTATGCAGACCCCAGATGAATATTGGTTGGGCTCACATAAACTACGACATCCAGCCAGCCCACATTTAGCCCCCAGTATTCAGTACTGGTGCCCAGACATGGCCAGGAACAGAATACTAGAGGCTAATTTAGCCAGTGACTGTAAGTGTTTAAAAAAAAACCCTAATGGTTTCTGGCTAAATATTATGGGGGTGGAGTTTAGGCAAACCTAGAAATGTTTATGTTAATGAAATTCTGCATTTGTTTTTTTCTTTCTTAACATTGACCTGCTCTGATTTTGGTTTTCCCTCTTTACCATATTGAGCTGTGCCACCTCATGTAGAGCTCCTTATATAAAGCTGCGCTATCATTAGTGCAGCATTGAATTTGAAGAAGCCTATGGAAGAGAATAGACTTCTTCGCATGTAGCATGTCACTAATCGGTAGAGCAGCTTTGTAAAAGGAGCCCTTAATGCTTTAACAGTATAACTTTTTAAGATGTGCAGCCATGAAGTCAAACATGACATTTCTTAGTGTGTCACATTTATTGCAAAAATGTATTTCAAACCTTCTTTGGGAAATACTTTATCTAAGCATATGTTATAATGGTGTGCCAACTGTTAGAATAAAGTACTGCAGTAGACATGGAGGGGCATAATTGAACGAAAACGTCTATCTCCATGGGCGTTTATCTCCGAGAACGGGTCCGTGAAGGGGCGGACCGAACCGTATTTTTGAAAAAAATAGACGCCCATATGTTATTCGCTAATTTGTGAGCTGGGCGTTTTTGTTATTCAGTGATAATGGAAAATGAAAGCGCCCAGCTCAAAAACGAATACATCCAAGGCATTTGTTCGTGGGAGGGGCCATGATTCATAGTGCACTAGTCCCCCTCACATGCCAGAACACCAACCGGGCACCCTAGGGGGCACTTTTACAAAACAAAAAAAAAAGGTAAAAGAGCTCCCAGGTGCATAGCACCCTTCCCTTGTGTGTTGAGCCTCCCAAATCCCCCTCAAAACCCACTGCCCACAAGTCTACACCATTACTATAGCCCTAAGGGGTGAAGGGGGGCACCTACATGTGGGTACAGTGGGTTTGGGGGGGTTGGACGACTAACGCATTAAGCAGCACAATTGTAACAGGTAGGGGGGGGATGGGCCTGGGTCCACCTGCCTGAAGTCCACTGCACCCCCTAATAAGTGCTCCAGTAACCTGCATACTGCTGCCAGGGAGGTGGGTATGACATTTGAGGGTGAAAATAAAAAGTTGTGAAACGTCATATTTTGTGGTGGGAGGGGGTTAGGTACCACTGGGGGAGTCAGGGGAGGTCATCCCCGATTCCCTCCAGTGGTCATCTGGTCATTTAGGGCACTTTTTGGGGCCTTATTCGTGGAAAAACAGGGTCCAGGAAAAGTGCCCTAAATTCTCGCTGAAATCGCATATTTTTCTTCCATTATCGGCGAAAGGGCGCCCATCTCTGTTCGCCCGATAACCACGCCCCAGTTCCGCCTTCGACATGCCCCCGTCAACTTTGTCCGCATCCGCGACGGAGTGCAGTTGAAAGCGTCCAAATTCGGCTTTTGATTATACCGCGTTATTCGTTTTTGTGAGATAAACGCCCATCTCCCGATTTAGGTCGGAACTTGGGCGTTTTTCTCGTTCGATTATAAGCAGGATGGTAATCTACTTTAAAGATAATAAATAGAAATAAAACATAAACAAAACAAAGAATGGCAAATAAGATGATAAGTTTTTTATTGGACTAACAATTCATATTTGACAAGCTTTAGATCGCAGAAGGTTCTTCCTGTGAATGTTTGTCAAAAATGTAATAGGGAAAATCAGAACTTGATTCCAATGGGATAAACCCAGGACTGGATCAATCCTCTCCTGCAAATCTGGATCCAGTTGTTAGCTTTACATTAGATACACAGGAAGAGTAAAATTTTCTTGTTCACAGAAAGAAGTAAAATCCAATTTATTTTTACAAACTTCAGATCCTGATTAGAAAATGTCAATTTTGATTACTCTGCATGAAAGGCTAAAATGTCTGGGGCTCTTCAGCTTGGAGAAAAGACGGCTGAGGGGAGATATGATAGAGGTATAGAAAATAATGAGTGGAGTGGAATGGGTAGATGTGAATCGTTTGTTTACTCTTTCCAAAAATACTAGGACTAGGGGCCATGCGATGAAGCTACAATGTAGTAAATTTAAAACAAATCAGAGAAAATGTTTCTTCACTCAACGTGTAATTCAACTCTGGAATTCATTGCCTGAAAATGTGGTAAAGGCAGTTCGCTTAGCAGAGTTTTAAAAAGGTTTGGACGGCTTCCTAAAGGAAAAGTCCATAGACCATTATTCAATTGGACTTGGGGAAAATCCACTATTTTTGGGATAAGCAGCATAAAATGTTTTGAACTTTTTGGGAGATCTTGTCAGGTGTTTGTGACCTGGATTGGCCACTGTTCTAAACAGGATATTGGGCTTGATGGACCATTGGTCTGTCCTAGTATGGCAATACTTATGTAGTTATGTACTTAATGTTTTATTGTTTTTACTGTTTTGTTTGTTGTCTGTTGTCTGATTTTTTTGTTTTGTTTTTTAAAACTTTATTTCTTATATTTTCATTGGTGACCTGTTAAGAACTATTAGGATCTGGAGAATATAAATGTTTTAAATAAATGAAACAATTTAATTGCTGTAAAATGTTTTCTGCAATTTGAAAGCTAATGCACCTGCTACACATGCTGAAGGTCTAAGACTATTTCCATGAGGTATTTTAAGCAGCACCAATACAAAATTAATTTAGCAACATGATTTTCTAATTAGGATATAACTTTAATATTTTAAAAAAAATGTCACTTAGCACAGTCATAGTGTCACATTTATCTGTTAGTTTTATTCTAATTCACCCCTGACATCAGTACGTTGTCTTTGTGTTCCTATCTGCTCTTCTAAGAAGAAAACAGCTTTTGGAATTATCCTGAGTTAAAGTGGATAAGCGTAGGATGGAAAAATCACATGTATTCACAGATAATGTGAATCTGGTGACGTTCAAGGAGATTAATCTGTCAATTTAAATAACAGAGAGTGACTGAGCTTGCAGTACTAGGCCAAGCAACATAAAGGATGATGCTGATCGTAAATGAAATGAGACAGTTGCCATTTTAAAGCAGACACTGTAGCTGTGACTTTTCTTGATTATAAATAGCGTATCTGCAATGTCAGTATTGTACCTATTATATCCAATAAAAATGTTTTGTTATATGGGATCATGTAATTATACCATAGTATGACCTGTAGACACACACATGCATTTGCATAATACTATACATAGAGGAATGATTACCTTTTATCGGCTGGTGAATTAGTAATTGTTTCAGTTGCTACAATCAACATTTAACAGATGTCTGTAAGATACACAAGTGTTGTAAAGTTAACACTTTCCTGCATATTTACTTTTGTTTATTTTCCTTTTGCAAAGACTCTGCAACAACTTCTGTTAATTTTGCCAACTGTTATTAAATTTATTTAGCTCAGATCCATCTACTTCTTCTATTTCTCCCTGCAGCAGGATACCAAGAGGTGTTTCATCTACATTAACAAATTTAACAGTGCTAAGTCCAGGACCCTTAATTTTGGTAACTTAAATTAAGAATGCACATTATATTTTTAAAAGAAAGAAAGAACGAAAAAGGATTAAAAGTTGAGAAGACATAAATAATAGGATATGTGTGTAAAGTGAAGTCAGAGGCATTAAATCAAGGGACCTCTATCTCCTATCAAGCCGCAAAATAATGTTGCAAACTGTATGATGTACAAGTATGCATTTTTAAAGGATTGTTCTGGGAGGATGTTCCTGGAGGAACAGTCCATAGTCAACTATTGAAATAGAAGTGGGGAAGCCACTGCTTGCCCTGGGGTTGGTAGCATGGAATCTTGCAACTATTTGGGTTTCTACCAGGTACTTGTGACCTGGATTGGCCATTGTTGGAAACAGGATACTGGGCTAAATGGACCATTGGTCTGACCCAGTATGGCTATTCTTATGCTCCTTTCAAACACAAATTAATAACCATATGTGTCTGAATATGAATCTACTGTATAGGACCAATATAAATCTAGAAACATAAAGGCAGACAAAGAGCTCTAAAACTGCCTAGTGACTTTCCTGCTTGATTTCCCAATGTGGAGTGAGGAAGACTTGCAATCGTTTTTCCTGACTTAAATAAGATGACTACACTGATGTCAAATAAAAATGAAGTTTTTTTGTTCCATGCTGCTGATAAAGGTCATGACATCCATTTTGGAGAGGCAGCCACACTTGCTCCTTCCCATTTCCCACCAGATTACCAGGATGTTGTTTGTTGGCCCTCCGCTCTTCCCAGTGTGCCTCATTCAGGATGGCCTCAACAGCACAGACAGGCAATTTGTGGCTTAAAAGTCCCACCACTAATACCTAAAGTGCTTCATACAACCAACACCCAGATTGCTCTCCACCACCAAAGACAGACTGTTCCCTTAACCAAAACCAAAACAATGACAATGTGAAACAGCACAGACCCTGACAGACAATGGGACACAACTCTCATACCCTATCTAACTTGCATTCATACGCTGGCACAGAGGAACCCAAATTATAGCTAGGTCATGTAAGGTTTCACGTTAGGAGTCACAGATCAAGAAAGGGATCTAGGTGTCATCGTTGATGATACGTTGAAACCTTGTGCTCAGTATGCTGCAGCGGCTAAGAAAGCAAATAGAAAGTTAGGTATTATTAGGAAAGAAATGGAAAACAAAAATGAGGATGTTATAATGCCTTTGTATTGAACCATGGTGCGAACACACCTCGAATATTGCGTTCAATTCTGGTCACCGTATCTCAAAAAATAGCTCAGCTTGGAGAAAAGGCAGCTGAGGGGAGATATGATAGAGGTCTATAAAATAATGAGTGGAGTGGAATGGGTAGATGTGAACCGTCTGTTTACACTTTCCAAAAATACTAGGACTAGGGGGCATGCGATGAAGCTACAATGTAGTAAATTTAAAATGAATCGGAGAAAAGTTTTCTTCACTCAACGTGTAATTAAACTCTGGAATTCATTGCCAGAGAATGTGGTAAAGGTGGTTAGCTTAGCAGAATTTAAAAAAGGTTTGGCCAGCTTCCTAAAGAAAAAGTCCATAGACAATTATTAAATGAACTTGGGGAAAATCCACTATTTATGTGATAAGCAGTATAGAATGTTTTGTACTTTTGTGGGATCTTGCCAGGTATTTATGACAGGCCTGGATTAGCTACTGTTGGAAACAGGATGCTGGGCTTGATGGACCTTTGGTCTTTCCCAGTATGGCAATACTTTGTACTTATGTACTAAAACACAGGAAAACATCTAGCTAACCCCTTTTCCTAAGAATATTGAAATAAACATCCATGCAACCTTTTGTGACAGATAGACAACGTCTAAGAGGCCTTTACTACAAGGTATATGAATAAGTCTTTACAAATCACGCTTCAACCTCCCAATCCTTCAGAGGGTGAACTGCATACAGAAAGTGGCATAGAGAGGAATAAATAAACAATGCTCCATGTCCAACAAAGCCTGTGAATCTTGTTATGTTGACTTTGGAAAACCTGTGGTATACAGGTTTCAAGAAAAAATATGACAGAAAAATCAAAAGTGACATGGAAGTGCAGTGGAACGAGAGAAAAAAGAGCTAAGTCTTTGTCTTTGTTTGCAAATTAGTATATATATTTTTTCTTTTATCAGTGCTGTGTGCATACCATGGGCATGGGCAGTGCAGTCACTTATGCACCCATTTATAGAATATAGTAAGTCACACATTCCCTTGCCATTTTGAGTGCCTGAAGTTGAGTCCCCTATTGCATTTTTGCAGATGGTATAACTGCAGGCAACTAAATGTAAGGAAGGAATGGCCTGAGAGAAAAAAGGAGACCCACTGAAAGACAGATCCTTAAATATCAATAGAAAGAGTCTGTATAGGAGGAATGAATGGCTAACCAGACTGAAGGCAGTCAAAAATCCCCAACTGGTGGTCTAGCAGCCCTTCTCCACCCCCCTACCTTAAGTTGGAAGAGGGAGGTGGCTTCCCTCCTCTTCCTTCGGTGCTGTAAGGCAGATTGGATGGACTGATAGGCAGACTGGATGGACTGTTCAGGTCTTTATCTGCTGTCATCTACTATGTTACTATAGTAAGCCAATTAGAAGGATAGAGACTTTCATCAGGGAATCTTCATCAGCCAGTTATTAGTTGTTATTATTATTATTAACATTTGTATAGCGCTACCAGACGCACACAGCGCTGAACACCTGACACAGAGAGACAGTCCCTGCTCAATAGAGATTACAATCTAAAAATACAGACAGACAAGACAATTAAGGGTGAGGAAAGTACTGGGTGAGAAGGAACAAGGATAGGGGAATTGAGTAGTGGTTAGGCGCCAAAAGCAGTGGTGAAAAGGTGGGTTTTCAGCATAGATTTGAAAACAGGTAGAGATGGAGCTAGGCGTACAGGCTCAGGAAGTCCATTCCAGGCATAAGGTGCCGCGAGGGAAAAGGAACAAAGCTTGGAATTAGCAGTGGAGGAGAAGGGGGGCGACAAGAGAGAGAGAGGAGAGGTAGGGAGAGATGAGAGAGGAGAGGTAATGGGGGGCTGCAGAATGGATGCATTTAAAGGTCAGTAAGAGAAGTTTGAACTGTACATGGATGCGGACAGGAAGCCAGTGAAGTGACTTGAGGAGTGGGCTAGTGTGGGTAAAACGATTTTGGTGGAAAATAAGTCGTGCCGCAGAATTTTGGACAGACTGGAGAGGAGAGAGATGGCTGAGTGGAAGACCAGTGAGAAGTAAATTGCAATAATCCAAGTGAGAGGTGACAAGGGTTTGGATAAGGGTTCTGGTAGCGTATTCAGAGAGGAAGGGGCGAATTTTGCCAATGTAGACAAAGAAGCGACAGGTTTTGGCCGTCTGCTGGATGTTAGCGGAAAAGGAGAGGGAGGAATCAAAGATGACTCCTAGGTTGCGAGCAGATGAGACAGGGAGGATGAGGGTGCCATCTACAGAAATAGAGAATGGGGGGAGGGGCGAGGTGGGCTTGGGGGGAAAGACAATAAGCTTAGTTTTGGCCATGTTCAGTTTCAGGTGGCGGTGTGACATCCAGGCAGCTAGTTCTTGGTAATACACTATTTTTATTGAAAAATGTTTTAATCTGTAAATTTTTAAATTGAAATGTAAATTGTTTTTACATTATGTAATTTACTGGATATGGCTAGCACTTCTTTATTGTGAACTGCACAGAGCGGTTTGTACTGGAATAAAAGTATTATATTGTCAGGTCTCTGAGGAAAATGTAAAAATAAATACGTAAAAACAAAATAAATAAATTTATAGCAGCAAAGCATAGCCCATAACTCGTAAAAGCAAGGGACTTTAGTTTACATACTCTTAGTCCATTAGCAACTAGCAAACTAAAAT
This sequence comes from Microcaecilia unicolor, assembly GCF_901765095.1. Taxonomy (NCBI): domain Eukaryota; kingdom Metazoa; phylum Chordata; class Amphibia; order Gymnophiona; family Siphonopidae; genus Microcaecilia; species Microcaecilia unicolor. The sequence goes on along the minus strand of NC_044039.1, from coordinate 155,754,467 downwards.
TCACACATCAGATATATAAAATAGATTTCTGAGGTTTGAACAGATAAGATAAACCACTATATACCACGATAAAAGGTGAGAAAGCAACGGGGAATTAGAACAGAAGGTTAAATCTCACATAAAACAAGTTAGCTGTGGGGCTTTGAGGATGTTCTGTCCCCATTACTTGTGGCAACTTGTGCTGTCTATGTGTAATAGATTACATGTCTGGACATTTGTTAAGCTGTGTACATGGACCAGGTCCCTATATTTATGCAGTCCTCTGTGATTAGCCTTTATGAGCCCCTGTGTTCTGCTCTTATGCCTCTATAAACAGAAGCAAACGCAGGTGCTAGAGGCTATTGTCATACTAGCACCTGCATTTGCTACCGCCATGCAAATGCATGCAAAACAGGGCTCTTAGTGCAAGAGCATGCAAATGCATGCTAAACCTATTCATCCCCAATGATCAATGACTAGCTGCCTTTAGGGTTTGCCAACCATTGGGGAGGAATGGTGAGCCCTGTCCAGCATATATTTGCATGCTAGCAGGTCCCCATTCCCCCAATGAAGCACCCCCCCAGGAACCGACAACCTCTCCCCCAGGAACCAACGACCCCCCCCCCCCAGCAACAGGGGGCTAGAGATCCGGCAGACCTCCCCCGACCCCCCAACACAGGTTCAGGGAGGGCTGGAGATCCAGTGGGTTTCCAGCCCCCCTAACCCCCCCAGCATTCCTAAGAAGTCCCTAGTGGTCCACTGGCCAACCAACGACCCCACCCCCACCCCCAGCGACAGGGGACTGGAAAGGGCCTCTGGTCCTTCTGACCCCCCCCCCCTCAACACAGGTTTACAGACGGCTGGAGATCTGGTGGGTCTCCAGTGCCCCAACCCCCCTCCCCCGTATTAGCAAGAAGTCTCTGGTGGTCCAGTGGGCTGCTGTCAATCCCCCCACCCCCTACCTTGAGTTGGAGGAGGGAGGTGGCCTGCCTCACTCCTCTTCCTTCAATGTCATCTGCAAAATGGTGGTGCCCAGCCCTGCCCAGGATACACTGGGCAGGGCTGGGCACCACCATTTTCTTGATTGGCTCCACTGGTCTCCAATGCATGTAAATTTCTCTCATGAATATTCATTGTGATATCCCAAAAACCTAACTGGTTTGGGTGCCTCCAGGACCAGATTTGAGAAACACTGGTGTATACTAATGCCTATAGTATGGGTGGGGGGGGGGGGGGGGAGGTTCTGGATGTAGAGGCTGTGATGGAAGAGAGTGACTTGAAATTAATGGTGGTCACAGAGACATGGTTCATGGAAAACCATGACTGGGATATATTTATAGAGGGCTATAATCTGTTTAGGAACGACAGGGTAGAAAGAAAGGGGAGAGAAGTGCCATTGTATAGTAAAGATAATATTAAATGATAGAATTGTAGGACTTATGGGGCAAAGAAGAGCCACTGTGTTTAATTTGGAAAGAGGGAATGGAACCATAGAACTCCTTAAACTTTATCTACTACTAAGTCCAACCTTATTGTACATGGTACATGCTCCATAATGCATATTCTTATCTATCACAATATTCTACCTCACCTATACATAATTACATGTTCATGAATGTTTGATGGAGTTAGTAAGTTATAATTCTATTTTTGTTTAAATGTAATCTTTTTGTTTAGAACGTAACCTGTTTGTTTATACCGTCGTCTGTCTTGAACTTTACGGTTAAGTGGAATACAAGTGTGCAAATTAAATTAAATGGCATTGGTGTGATATACAGGCCCCTTTCACAAGCAAAAGAAATGGACAGATATTTAATTGAAAATATAGCTACGAAAGGGAAAGTACTACATATTGGTGATTTTAATATGCCAGTTGTTGACTAGGGAATCCCTTTTGCAGTGTTGTCTAGAAGTAGAGAGATTCTGGATTCAGTACAGGGAGACCTGTTCTAGCAGTTAGTAATGGAACCCACTTGGGATGATCCGATACTGGAACCTCTCCTGGCCATTGAAATCATTTTGACTATCAAGTCCAATTCTTTCAATTTTGGTTTAAAAATAGTTAAGTTTTTCAGAGATCCATTTTTGATTGTGATTCAAAAAATAATTGAACTAGGCTAGACAGGGCTTGATGTGATGTCTATGTGGTGTTGGTTTTACATATATCACTTATTGTTTTTATTGGAATTTCCTGAGAAATTATGAGTGTATAATAGAATATACATTTTTAATGAATAAATATAAAAATTCTATTTGGAAATGAGAGCGCACCATTTTGAACTGTAATATTTTACCAAGGGCTCACAAAAAAAGCTTACCATAGAAAGTAAACATCACAATATTTATCTTGATATCAGTGACCTCTCATTTTCACATGGCGTACCTTCATTTGCAAATGACATAAAAATATAATCAGTTTGTCCTGTTTTTGTCATGTTGCATTCAAAATAACAAACATCTTTGCAACAAATGCCTAGGCACATATATGTTGGTGTACTCAATCTAACAGTTTTTCAGACCCTTTAAATGTACGTATCAAGGTCGTATTATGAGTTTTAAAAATTGTCCTTAAAGCAAAGGTGAAGGCCTATAATAGGAGACACTGACCATCTCATAAAGGCATGTTCTATGGCATGAATAGGGAAAGGAAATACTGCTGATCAGTTCATGAATAAAGCAATTGTCTAAAGAAAACAAAGGCAGGTGTGAGAAGCATGTGGGTTATAGCGAGACGCTTTACTGAGTCTTGTTCTGATTTTGCTTTAAGTAAAACAATAAATTAAAGATAGACATTTTTACTCCATGCATGCAAATGATCTATTGTTCTGTAAAGTCATGCCTTCAATGTCTCATTATCACAACCTACCAAATCACTACACCAACAAGCTGAATGCCATTTTCTCGAACGTTGGTACGTTAATTGCTGTGCCTGCAATTTCTGTTTTTATTGTGTCTGTCTAAGAGACACAACACATTTAAAATGTCTGTTTGATTCACATTTTCTGACAATGGTAGTACTCATGAGAATGAAAATTTCCACCATGAGAGACTATCAATAAATGTTGTATGTTATTACTAAACAAAAGTGGGTTAGGTTATTTGTATCATTATATTGTACAATTGGTTAATATGCTAGATGATATTCTGACAAGAAACCTTTGCTTGGTATATAGCTTCTTTATATATTTATTTGTATTTATTTATTTGTTACATTTGTATCCCACATTTTCCCACCTATTTGTAGGCTCAATGTGGCTTACATTGTACCGGAGAGGCCTTTGCAGGCTCCGGTGTGAATAAATACAGGGTGATGTTGTGGTAAGATCAAGTTCATGTGCCACAGCCACATTAGGGAATCGGAGAACGGAAGAGTTGTATTATGTCCATTACGTGCTTTAGTTTGGTTGTGTTGCAGAGATTAGACATTTAAGTTGGATCAATAGGTATGCCTTTTTAAACAGGTTGGTTTTTAGTGGAAAGTGGTCCTTGATAAAGCAATTCTGAGTATATTAGACAAGGGGTTCTGTAGTGTGCAGATTCTGAGTCACACAAGGTTTCTTAAAACTGACTGACTCTGTCCTGGGGAGAAAAATGAAGCCTCAGTAGCTTGTGATAGTGTGGCAGATGGAAACAAGTCTTGTGCCAGCATCGTCAGCTCATGTATGGCACAAGGAAGGAGGAATTCAGTGGGGATATCCTGAAAACCCAAACTGGCTGAATTTGCCCCAAGGGCTGGGTTAAAAACCTCTGATTTAGATAGTACAATATATTTTAGGGTTATTCAGGCAAAAATAAAAATAAAATATAATTAATTTAGTTTCCTGTGTCATTTGCAAGGTTTATTTTGTTTTTATACATTTTCATTTCGTTTTTATACATTTCTCAGAGCAATTTTGTTAATTAGGAGGTTCCTACAGCTGTGTTGCTCTCCTCAAAACAAAACAGCTCATGGCAAACTACCCAAGCCTTTGATCACAACATGAACCCCCCAATGACAACCAATACCCTCTTAATAATATTAAGTGGAGGAGTGGCCTAGTGGCCTAGTGGTTAGGGTGCTGGACTCTGGTCCTGGGGAACTGAGGAACTGAGTTCAATTCCCACTTCAGGCACAGGCAGCTCCTTGTGACTCTGGGCAAGTCACTTAACCCACCATTGCCCCATGTAAGCCGCATTGAGCCTGCCATGAGTGGGAAAGCGCAGGGTACAAATGTAACAAAAATAAAATAAAAATAAAATACCCAACCAGCTCCTGAACCCAACTAACCCCTCCCGCCAGCACCAGCATTAGGCAATATTTCACCCCTCTTCCTCCCCAACAAGGAGTCACTTGATGCCCTCTGGCACTTACTGAGGATATTGGTGGTGGAGTAGGAACATTTAAGTCAGATTGTAATTCAGTTAATTGAGATTTAACCTATGACCAGAATTGATCTCCATCCACCGTTCTATTAAAAAAGTCAGACTGGGATTTCTCATACAATTGTGCCTGCTGTTGAGGAACATAATGTATGAAATCAGCAAGAAAGTGATCTGACCACAGAATCAATGACCATTTAAGATTAGATACTAATCGATACTGATCCTGTTTAGGAAAAGAAACAATAAGATCTAATGCATGCCCCTTCTCATATGTTAATTTGATCCTACTTACATAAAAACCTAATGAATCTAAGCAGGATAACAAATTATTAAGTGTGATATCCCTATCATTATCTAAATGTAGGTTTACATCCCCTAATAGCAGCAGATGTGAAAATGTAACAGAGTACTCAGATATAAAATCAGTAAATTGCTTTTGAACAGTAGCTCAATTTCCTAGTGGCTTATAAACTAATAAAACCCCTAGAAAACCTGGGGTAGAATTATCACATAACTGACACAACATCATTTCCAAACCTGCATTTACAACTTAATCTAATAAGATGGAGAACACTTTTATATATTATTCCAATCCCACTACCTCTCTTCATTGGTTGTAAACTATGTGTGATTATATATCCTGGGAGCAAACATCCAAAGTTACTAGAAATAGAATGTTAGGTATTATTACAAAAAGGAATGGAAAACAAAAATGAGGATGTTATAATGCCTTTGTATCGCACCATGGTGCGACCCACCTTGAATATTATGTTCAATTCTGGTCGCCGCATCTCAAAAAAGATATAGTGGAATTAGAAAAGGTGCAGAGAAGGGCGATGAAAATGATGAAGGGGATGGGATGACTTCCTTATGAGGAAAAGCTAAGGCGGCTAGGGATCTTCAGCTTGGAGAAAAGGCAGCTGAGGGGAGATATGATAGAGGTCTATAAAATAATGACTGGAGTTGAACTGGTAGACGTGAAGTGTCTGTTTACACTTTCCAAAAATATTAGGACTAGGGGGCATGCGATGAAACTACAAAGTAGTACATTTAAAACAAATCGGAGAAAATGTTTCTTTACTCAACGTGTAGTTAAACTCTGGAATTCGTTGCCAGAGAATGTGGTAAAGGTGGTTAGCTTAGCAGAGTTTTAAAAAGGTTTGGACAGCTTCCTAAAGGAAAAGTCCATAGATCGTATTAAATGAACTTGGGCAAAATCCACTATTTCTGGGATAAGCAGTATAAAATATTTTGTACTTTTTGGGGATTTTGCCAGGTAATTGTGACCTGGATTGGCCACTGTTGGAAACAGGATACTGGGCTTGATGGGCCTTTGGTCTGTCCCAGTATGGCAATACTTATGTATTTATGTAGACTATCCAAGTCAGTCAGCCAAGTCCCTGTAGTAAATGCCAATCTTACATCATTATCACTAATTAATTCTCTTAATAAATCATTCTTATTCCAAATTGATCTAGCATTAAAATATAAGCAAGGGACTGAATTAACTAAATCCCTCCCTTCTGCTAAAAATGATTCATAAGATATATTTCATAGGAACCTTGATTGCCTTTTCCTGAGCCTATGGAATGTTAAAGGTAAGATGCTCCTCATCTGGTACAGTGCCCTTAGTTTTATATATCTCATTTTTTACTCGGTACTTGTTATCATTACTACATAATGAGGTAATAAAACAAAATTAATGGGATTTTCTCTTAAAACTACCATCCCTTCTAGGTGGATTACAACAACAAAAACAATAAAACAAATACAATATAGAAACAATATCTAAGATGAAAGCAAACAAAAGCAGTTCAAAAATACTTTTTTAAATAACCATGTTTTGATGGCACACCTAAACCTCATATAGGTTATTATAACTCTAATATTTGATGGCAAAGAGTTTGCCATCCACAATTCAGAGCCTGTTCCCAAAAAAGTTAAATTAAGTCTTTTTCAGTTGACATATAGACTTCATAGGGATTATTAATCTAATATTAGAAAGTGACCTAAGGGTTCTTTTTGGTTGATACAAATTAACAAAAATCAGAAGATAACCGGGACCCATACTATATAAAACCTTGAAAATCATTGTCAGCAACTTGAATGCTATGCTAGCATTATAAGGAAGCCAATGTAGTTTCTTCAAATACAGTTTGTCATGATCAATCTGAAATCCACCATTTATCAACTTTGCAGCAGCATTTTGAAACATCTCAGTCTTTCGGTTGTTTATCTGGCAGTCCTAAGTATACAATATTACAGTAATCCATCATGGATAACACCATAGACTGAACAACTAGCTGGAAAAGGGAAGGGTCAAAAAATGCTTGATTGGTCACAACATTTTCAGTTTAAAAAACAATTTATGAACCACACTATTCACTTGTGTGAACATTGTTAGCCCATCAGAACCCCCAATAATGTTATCTCATTCCTGATGGGAATCTCTTTCCCAGCAAACTTAGTTGGCATTTGTGGCTTACAATGTAGAAAGCGTCCAACCCCCCCCCCCCCCCCCCAAATCATTTGTTTTATCAGGATTAATTTTTAAATTAAGTGAATACATCCAGGTACACCAAAATCCTATTTGTAAAAGCATAAACTAAACCCACATCAGAAACAAATTAAAACAAAAGAACAATATTGTCTGTATAAGAAAAGTACATGCCATCAAAAAAATTAAAAAAACTTCCCTGTATCCCTCAAGTAAAAATTAAAAAGAATTGAGGAGAGTGAAGACCTCTGAGGAACACGTTCATATCCCAAGGGGAGATCTTTCTGCCAAAGAACTTGCTGGGACCTATTCCTCAGGAAGCCAGTAAACCATTCCAACACATTACCTGCTACTTTGGATAACAGATTGGTGTTAGAAAACTCTCTCTATAAAGTATTTTAAGCTGATCCATTTGAAAAGAATAAAAAATAGGTTTGGAAAGTGGAAGATCTTGAGAACAATGCTATTGCAACATGTTGCTTTGCAAGTCATTTTACTGTAGTTTGCATATCATAGATTGCAAGAATGACATGTAAACATTAGTCATGTACAAAAATTCATGTAAACAGCGAGATGTGTTTGAAAATAGTTTTGCTTGTCATTTTTTTACTGTTGCCAATTTTTGATTAAAATCTTATCCCTGTTTTTAAATATGTCTTCTTCCACTGTGTCCCTATGAAAACAAATGTTAATGAACATTTTCCCATTAAAATGTACAAACACTACCTAGCCGTAATATGAAATACGACAAATAAGCCTTTACTATGCAGAGCTATATAGTAAAATGTGAATTATTTATGATATGTTAATGAAACAAGAAGTGCATTAATTCATATTCCTATCATTCCTGGAAGCTTCCATAATTAAAATCATTAGTTTGTTTTACTTTTGTATGCAATAAACAAAAACTGTTTCCTGAAGCTGTTTTTTTTTTTGGTCTACTATGACTTTGCAGCTGGTAAGCTCATTATCATAAGTATAATCCTATCTCATGTAAACCATAGTGCATGCTACACTGAAATTGCAAAATATAATCTGTTTGATTATGATTTCCAGTTATCTGTGCAAAGATTCAAGTCAGTTAAGATGCTGCATTGAATGTTAAATACAGTGTGTGTATGTGGGGGGGGGGGGGGGGGGGGGGGGGGGGGGAGGGTTCAGCAATGTGTACTATTGAATGATGTAGTCGTCTGGTATCCTAACTGCATCTCATTTCACTATTTAATTTGTTAATTCTACTTGTTTGAATGATTAGTATCTTCTCTTCAGCTAGCTGACATTAAAAAAAAAATCAATTGAACCTAGGGTACTGCTCTGCTATTTTGAGCACCTGATTTCACAATGCTTTTCCCCCCTTCACACAGAATGGAAAACGTGTCTTACTGAATTAAGTCCTAAGACACTGAAGATCAAAAATGTTTTAATAATATACCAACATTTTTTTCAATGTAAACAATATAGGAAAACCCCAGCTGTCAAGAAGGTGAGATTTGAAACAAAGCAAGGCCCGATTTTCTAAAGCTTCTGTGTCTAGGGGGAAACAAAGCTTAATAAATCAGGTTCAAAATATATAGAATCCTATTTGATTCAAAATTCATCATTAACACCACAGCAGTTGTTCTACATAAAACTAGACATTTTTATTCACATCCATGCTTAAGCTCGAATGATTCTGGTTGCTATGAGACTTCAGTGAGGATATTTTAATAAAAGCTTATTTCAGTGATATTCTGATACAGGTTTTGTGTTGAATTAAACATAAGGATAAAGAAGTTGTTGACAGTAAAGCAGCCTGAAGCAGTACCAGTCAAATTTGAATCTGGTAAAAAGTACTATGTCATTTTCCTTAAAACTCATTTGTTGTTTTCCGTCAGCCCCATATTAAATTGTTGCCTTGGATATTAAGATATTCCTCAAATTATGACTGGAATTGCCTGTCTTACTTTTATTTGTATTCTTATTTTATGCATGTTATGTATGTATGTATGTATGTATGTATTTATTTATTTATTATCTGTTTGATTAAATTACCACCTCTCTGACCATTAATAGTACTAAGGAATTGATGTTTAACAAGATTTAACTGGGAAGGAGGGAACTTATGTACTTCAAAGGCACCATTAATTGCCAGTTTTACATACAATAAGTGCACTAGGCACTATTTTACAATTTTATTACAAGGAATGTTTTAAATTTTGTATATAATTTATTGAAGATCTCAACTTTCATCTGGAGTATGCTATACACTTTGGAGTCTTTGAGTTTTGTTTTGCTTCAGGTATGCAAATCTCAGGAGAGAGGTAATTTATTGGACCTTTTGGCATTCTTGGGTTCTGATTCTTTTGTTATTTTATTAACGTTAGACACTTGTCAGCCAGTTCCTTGCTCTGACCATTTTTTATTTGAATCTGTGATTAATTGGGAAGAAAGAGGCAAATGGAAACTTGACTCCAAAGTTTTTCAACTTGTAGGAAGAAAGTTGACTCTGGCCAGTTTGGGGCAAAAGTTGATGAGATATTGGACTCAAATGTGGTTGAGGTGGAAAAAGTAATTGTTGATTAGAGTAATATTAGTGAAACTATTTTGGCTGATATTGCTCCTATGAGAAAATCTAGAAGAATCAAGAAGTCTGATAAATGGGTCATTTTTAGTGGAGATGGAGGCCTATTTTCTTGGAATCCCCAGTATGATTTGGTTCATTTTCAAACTTTTCTTTTTACAGATTTTTGTTCAAGCCAAGTTTCATTCCATCTAATTCAGTTTTTGGAGGGTTAATTTGCACCCAGACATACATAAAGATATAAAGATGGAGACATTATAGACCCCTTTTTCCAATTTTTGTGGAACCACGTCAATGTAAACACTAATCAGAGCCACCCCTCAACTGGTATCTGTGCTCTTAACTGATGTTATACCAAGCTGTAAAATGCAACCTAAAATATTAAACTAGACTCTAAAACACTATGGACCCTGTTTACTAATGTGTGCTAACATTTTTAGCATTTGGTAAACATTATTGCACTCTGACGGTATAGATACTCCTAGGGATTTTATGATCATCTACACAGTTAGTGAGCACTAACGCTTAGTATGCGCTAAAAGTGCTAATGTGCCTCGAGTGAGGTTTAGTAAACAGGGCCCTATTTATATAAAACCTTAACAGAGACTTAAAAGACTATACTATTGTCTAAACTGACTTTACTAAATAAGGGGTCCTTCTACTAAAGTACACTGAAAAATGGCCTGCGGTAGTGTAGGCATGGGTTTTGGGTGCACGTAGAATCATTTTTCAGCACACCTGTAAAAAAGGCCTTTTTTAATTTTTTGCCGAAAATGGGCGTGTGGCAAAATGAAAATTGCTTTTATATAAACAATTGGACGTGGCCACAAGATTTGAAATAAATGGCATTTAATTCTACAAAAATGACCTTGTGTAACGTGGCTGTTTTTTGTGGATGGTGTATAGCGCTGAGTATGCCTTGGAGCGCTTTAGAAATGATAAGTAGTAGTAGTAGTTATTGGAGGAAAAAGCCTCTGAATTCCAGGTTCAGAACATGTTGTAATCTGTTTTGTTGGGATGGAATATTCATCAGCTAAAAAACCTCCATCAATATCATGTGAGAATATAACTTATAATTCACAAAATGACTATGTCAAATAGACGATGTCTAACACTTATCTGAGTGTTGTAATATTGCATTATGGTTACTCTCCGTTCCACTCTGACGGGGTCCCGTTTTGCCGTTCTAGGCTTTATCAAGAAAGTGACCTCGTACTGCAATATATAGTCGTTGTTTCGCAATTAACGAAGTAAAAGAAAATAAAAGAGGAGGCAACAGAGCCAAACGCCTCCTCCAAGCAGAACAACAGTGGATTTTCAGATTGAAATCTCTGGAACCAAATGGTTTAAACACCACAATACAATGTGCTATCGTTCTGTGAAGCAGTCCCCTTAAAATGAAAACTAATGTTTTTGAGTGTGATTTCTCTTTAAATTTGTTAACCAATAGTATACAAAGACACTGATGGTCATCAGTATTTAAGGCGCCATTTTCAGTCACAATTTGTTTAGAAAGCGAAACTGCAAAGAACAAAATGTAAATGCTATATAGCAACAAGTGTAAGTCGGAGACAGTATGTATGGGACAGTGGCATTCCTATATTCTAGAGGCTGCTTTCCTTCTTGATTTACAGACCATATATTGCAGTACAAGGTCATTTCCTTGATAAAGCCTAGAACGGTGAAACAGGACCCCATCAGAGTGGAACAGAGAGTAAACATACTGCAACATTACAACACTCACATAAGTGTTAGACATCGTCTATTTGAAATAGTTATTTTGTGAATTATAAGTTACTAGTAAAAAAGGCCCGTTTCTGACACATATGAAACGGGCGCTAGCAAGGTTTTCCTCGGAGTGTGTATGTTTGGGAGAGTGTATGTGAGAGTGAGTGTGTGTGTGAGAGAGAGAGAGAGTGAAAGTGCGAGTGTGTGTGTGTGTGTGTGTGTGTGTATGTGAGAGAGAGAGAGTCTGGGTGTGAGTGTGTCTGTGAGAGAGTGTATGTGTGAGAATGAGAGTGTGTGCAAGTGCGTATGTGAGACACAGTGTGATTGAGAGTGTGTTTCACACAGATTCAGTGTGTGCGTGAGAGAGAGTGTGTGTGATACTCAGATGCTCTGTGAGACTGAGTGTATGAAACCAAGCGAGTGTGTGAGTGATTGTGTGACACAAAGAGTGAATGTGATACACTGTGAGACATAGAGTGTGTGTGAGAGAGAGACAGAAAGACATTGTCTGTGATAGAGAGAGTGTGTGAGAGTGTGTGTGTGTGTGACAGAGATACCACCCTCCCTCTCTCTCTCTGTTGTCAGCCCCCCCCCCTCTCTCTTTCTGGTGTCTGAGATTCCCGCCACTGCACCCAAGTAATTGTTGTGCGAGAGTGAGTGTGTGTGTGGGGGGGGGGGGGGGGTAGGGAGGGTTCAGGAAGCGCTGCCAGATGAGAGAGTGAGTGAGTGTGTGGGTGGGGGGGGGGGTTCAGGAAACGTTACCAGATGAGAGAGTGTGTGTGTGTTTGGGGGGGGTGTTGGGGGGGTCTGCTTTGAAGGAGAGGGCTGTGGGGGGGGGGGTTCAGGAAGCGCTGCCAGATGAGTGAATGAGTGTGTGGGGGGGGGCGTTTTATCAAGCAGTGCCAGATGAGTGTGTGTGTGTTTGGGGCATGGGTTCAGGAAGCACTTGCAGAAGAGAGAGTGAGTGTGTGTGTGGGGGGGGGGGGTGAGGGGGTTGAGGTAATGGGGCCAAATGAGAGTAAGTATGTGTGTGTGGGGGTTTAGGAACGGCTGCCAGATTAGTGAGTGAGTGTGTGTGTGTGGGGGGGGGGGGGGGCAGGGGTTTCAGGAAGCGCTGCCAGATGAGAGAGAGTGGTTGGGGGGGAAGGGGGTTCAGGACGCGCTGCCAGAGTGAGAGAGAGTGTGTGTGGGGGGGGGGGACAGGGGTTTTAGGAAGCGCTGCCAGATGAGTGAGTGTGTGTGTGTGTGTGTTTGGGGGGGGGTTGCCAGATGAGTGAGTGTATGGGGGGGCAGGGATTTCAAGAAGCGCTGCCAGATGAGAGAGTGAGTGTGTGTGTTTTGGGGGGTTGGGGGGTTGAGGAAGTGTGGCCAAATGAGAGTGAGTGAGTAAGTGTGTGGGGGGGGGGCAGGAACGGCTGCTAGATGAGTGAGTGCGTGTGTGCGGGGGGGCAGGGGTTTCAGTAAGTGCTGGGAGATGAGAGAGTGAGTGTGTGTGTGTGTTGGTGGGGGGTTTGCCAGATGAGTGAGTGAGTGAGTGTGTGTGGGGGGGCAGGGATTTCGGGAAGCGCTGCCAGATGAGAGCGTGAGTGTGTGTGTGTGTTGTGAGGGGTGCATTGAGGAAGTGTGGCCAATTGAGAGTGAGTAAGTGTTTGTGTGGTTTTTTTGGGTGGGGGGTTCAGGAACCGCTGCCAGATGAGTGATTGTGTGTGTGGGGGGGGGGGGGGGGGGCAGGTGTTTCAGGACGCGCTGCCAGTTGTGAGTGTGTGTGTGTGTTTTTTATTTCAGTTGGGGGGGATTGTACTGTGATGAAAATCAAAGGAAGCGGAGGCTGGTTTCAGGGGTTGTTTTTTGTGTGCCGTCACCGCCTCCTCCGCGCGATGCACCCCCCACCGCCGCCATCCCACCCTACCGTCTCGTAGTTTTGCTGGTGGGGGATCCAAAATCCCACCAGCAGAAGTCCTCTGTTGTGTGCTGTGCTGACTCCATGTTGCGTTCTCGAGGGCCTTGGCATCCTGTCAGGTCCTCGAGGCAGGATTGGAGTTCGTGAGCCCTTGGGCCACTGCCGAGAAGCGGCAGCGGCAGGCAAGACCACCTTGGAACTGGATACCCCGAAGAGCAGTACTGGAACTCTGGACTGGAGTAGTACAAGGCAGGCAACCAAAACAGACGAAACAGAAATAGCTTCACCTGCACTTAGCCACCGTTCCTCCGGAGTTGAGCTCCGAAGTGCAGGTGGCCGGCAGGACTTGCAGGATAAGACAGGAACTGAAGATCCAGAGGACCCACCCTGGGTCTGGGATACACGAGGGAGACCAGACTAGGAACTAAACACAGACAGTGTATTGCTGCACAGCCACTAGCAAGACCCAGAAGACAGACCAAGGAACACAAGGCGTACAGAAGCCTAGCAGGAGCAAGGACTAGGGCAGCATACACATTAGGCAGAACGGGGATCCGGGAATACCCACAGGGTAAACCCTCTAGCTAGGTGGAGACAGGATACAGGAATAACCACCCAGGAAATACACACTAGCTAGACAGATACAGGATTCAGGATGTACACTCAGGATATACAAGCAGGGTAGGCACACAGGCTAAGCAAGGCAGACATAGGGTAAAGAGAGCAAACCAGGAAGAACAGGCCAGGGGTCTTGGGCTGGTAGCAGAGCAAACAGAGTAACCAGGAATAACAGGCCAAGGGTCTTTGGGGCAGACAGGAGAACAGACAGAGTAAACCAGGACAAAGGTTTCACCCCAACCCAGGGTAAGCCAGGGACAGAGGCTTCACCCCAAACACAGTGTAAGCCTGGAGCAGAGGCTTCACCCCAAACACAGGGTAAGCCAGGAAGGACCCGCAGTCCACAGACAGAGGCTTCACCCCAACTCAGGGTAAGCCAGGAAGGACCGCAGTCCACAGACAGACAGTGGCAGGGAAGTCCCCCCACGTAAGGACAACAGAGACACAGACACAGAAAGAAGCTGGGCTGGAACCCAGAGAGAGGCTAAGCAGTAGTGCAGCAGACACTTACTAACCTGACCTGGCCTAAGAGCATAACACTTATGCAAAGGCCCTGACTGCAAGCACAACACTTCCTTATGAAGGCTCTCACTGATGAGTCGCCAGCAGTAGGGCAGAAGCAGGAAGTACACAGACCCCAAAGAGAGGCTTGACACACATAGGAAGTGAGCCCACAGGAAAGACAAGCAGGAGCCATCTTGGAAGCTGGCACAGAGCCGGTGGCAGCCATCTTAGATGCTGTCTCCCTAGAGAGGCATAGCCCACACAGGTGAGGTCTAGTGAAGCAATCAGCCCAGAGACTAGAGACAAGACAAACACAAACACAGACAGAAGCCAGCAGAGCTGCTGACCCCCAGAAAGAAGGTAAGGCTGAGGGTGGTCATGGCCACAGACGTGACACTCCGACATGATCTTCAGCATTGTTAGCCTGCAGGACGTCAGACGCAAAGAAGCCCTGCCTGCAGAGGCTAGTAATGCTGAAGATCATGCCGGAGTCAGAAGACAGGACTTGTTGTTGCGGGGTTTCGGGTTCCCCGGCGGCAAAGCTACAGGTCGGTGGGTGAGTAGGGGTGGGGGTGGGTGTTGCTTCATCTGCATTTTGTTGCGGGGCTTATTTTTATTTTTTTCCCTGGTTTTTCATGGGTGGCTTGGTGGGGGGGCGGCGCGGGGGTGGGTGTTGCACCTCCAGCATGTGGAAGTGGGGCTTCTTTTTTGTGGTTTTTCGTGGGTGGCTTTGGGGGGGGCGGCACGGGGGGTGGGTGTTGGACATCCAGGGGGAGGATTGGGGAAACACGCTCCGCGTGTTTCCCTACTCCTCCCCCTTCTTGGTTGTGATTCGTTCGTTGACACCCTTAACATTCTGTGGGCAAAGGTTCTGAACTCACGGCACAACGTTAAAGGGTTTGTTCGACGTCATGACGTTTGACGCGAGGGCGGGGCACAGAGTCATAGTGGGATGGCTTCACTACCATGAACTTACGAACCCTTTATCGTTGTGCTGTGAGTTCAGAACCTTTGTCCTCAGAACGTTGAGGGTGCGTTTTATTATAGTAGATATTCTCACATGATATTGACAGACGTTTTTTTTAGCCAATGAAGATTCCATCCCGACAAAACAGATTACAACATGTTCTGAACCGGGTATTCAGAGGCTTTTTCCTCCAATAACATAAGTAAAAAATAGCCACGTTACACAAGGCCATTTTTGTAGAATTAAAAATGAAAATTGCCACACATCCATGTTGGGTCTGGGACCTTACCATCAGCCCTTGACCGAGCGGTAAAGTCTCACGTTGTAACTGGGCAGTAATAACCTACGCCACTTGGCATGCGTCCGATAAGCGCAGCAGAAAATAACAATTATTTTTTGGCGGTGCATATTGGACCCGTGGCAAAAATGAAATTACCACAAGAACCACATGGCAGCCGTGCGGTAACTCCATTTTGGCACACGGGCGTGCGTAGACATTTACGTGGCTTAGTAAAAGGGCTCCTAAGTAGAGTAATTTAACACAAAAGATTTAAAAAATTACCTATTCAAACCCAAGTTTACCTTTTCTCAAGTTTGAATGGAATTTCCAGCAGGTAAGATACACCAGTCAAGTTTTTCTCCTCAGCAAGGGAAAGAGATGGTCTCTGCCGTGCAGAGGAAAGCATTCTACCTACCTTTATAATTTAGCACCTATGAATCAGGAATGAGGTTAATCACTCCTTTTAACTCTATTGCATGACTGCTGGAGATCAACAAACGCTGATCTACCAGATAAAACACTGTTGTTAAATCAAGCTGCATCACCAGTACCTGCTGCTTTTTATACAAATGCCCCAAGCACCATGCCTGCTACTACCACCATGACAGACTCCATGCTGTGGCTTTTCCTTAAAACTAATCAATGGTGATTCAAACCCTTATCTGTAAATAGACAATTGTTTCTAATACCTTATATAATTATTTGTTTTAACACACTAGAAACTTTCCCTTCCTCCAAAGATAAAGGGCTGTGTTTATTCCATTTTAAGGTAATAAATAAAAAAATTTAAAAAATGAAAGGAAAATATGGTGACACCTTTCGTCTTGGACTAACAATATATTTTTATACAAGCTTTTGAAGGCAGGGCCCTCTTCAGGTCAGATATAGGCAAGAAATTATATCTATATCTATATCTATCTATCTATCTATCTATCTATCTATCTATCTATCTATCTATATATATATATATATATATATATATATATATATATATATATATATATATATATATGGTAAAACATGAACAACATTACAATGGCTGTCTGGAGGGAAGGAGTGACAGGGAGAAATAGAGGGTCCCCAGTGTGGTAATGCTGACAAAGCCCATTGACTTTGAATGGGTTCAGTCGGCATTGCTGCATAGGAACCACTAGTGCGACCATAAAAGATGCCCAGAGAGAAGTGGATGGTCAATAAGAAGGTGACTAGGCAGCATAACTTGTAATTTTATAGTTTATAATGCGATAGGAAACCCAGATCCTTGCTAAGTGCTATCTTTAAAGTTCTTACATTTCAGGATTGTTTTAAAGTTACTTTCCGGATTCTGGCCATAAGTTCATTTATGTAATGTGAAGAATTAATTATACCCTCTACTATTGCCAGGAAGTGAGGACTAAGGAGCAAAATTATCAATGGGAACTGCCATTAAATTGGATTATTTTACCATTATTTATGCTATTTTCGCACTTTGTTCCATTTTATGCAATGAGACCTAGGGGGTCTTTTATTAAAGCTTAGCTTGAGTTATCTGCAGCAGGGCCCATAGGAATAAAATGGGCTCTGCTGCAGATAACTTGAGCTAAGCTTTAGAAACCCCCCCCCCCCCCCCCCCCCCCAGTTTCTAATAACATGGGTTAATAATAAAATAGCTCATCTTATCAGTAGCTCATATTGATAATTTCTCCACTGAAATCTCTTTACAACACTGGGATAAACTGGATTGAGAACCCAACTAGTGGGTCTAATGTTATGCACAAGTTAGTAAGTCCTTCTCTAGAAAGGTATAAAAATGTTTCAAACCATCCTGTCTAATCTAATCTAAACTATACTTCTATACTACTTTAGCTGAATCGGTTCTATGCAGTTTACATAAAAAACATCAAAATCAGGAATACCTGGGAAGAAATACATGTAAAGTAATAGCACCCATTAGAACACTTTAACTAATGTTGGAGCTTGTCATAGAGTAGATTGCATTTTAAAAAGACATATAATATAGAAACCATTTCAGATTAACAATTAGAAGTCCAGAAATTTCTTTAATAGTCAGGTTTTCAGCCCTTTCCTTAAACGCAAAATAACTTAAGATAGTCTAAGGGTGAGAGGAAGGTCGTTCCACAAGGTCACCCCTATAAATGAAAATGACGATTGAAAGATTCTTGTGCATCTCACTAATCTAGGAAATGATAAATGTAAAAGCAGAAAATGTCAAAGTTGCATATTAGTAGCCAGGGACAGCAATCAGTGTCAACATATACTCGGGAGCAAAGCCCTGTACCCTGGGATTCTATATATTGCGCTGAGATTTCCATGCAGAAATCAAAGCATATTCCATAATAATGTGCATAACTTAATTAGTTAACAAGCTAATCTGCTCAGATAATTGGATGTTAAGCAATTATCAGCACTAATTGGCATTAATTAGAATTTACATGCACTACTGTCTAAGCATATTCTCTAATGTGATGTGCATAAATTCTAAGTCATGTTGAAAAATGAGCATTGTTATGGGCGTACAATAGGCAGGTCATGGGCATTTCTAAAATCTATGCACATTGTTATAGAATTCACCTGCTCTGCACCTAATTTAGGCATCAAGATTTATAACAGGTTTTAGTTAGTGTAATTGACCGTGACTAAATTTAGTTGTGTGGACTGGCACTTAGCATATTCTATATACCACATGAAAATTTAAGCCTATTCTACAAAATGTAGGCATATTTTAGAGAATATACCTAGGTGTATTTTTTTTTTTGCCTGCACAGAATTTTCAGGTGCCATATATAGAAACTAGCCCATGTTTTGAAAATAAGAGTACAGATCTTGAAATAAACCCTTGCCTGAATCGGTAACCAATGAGCTCTACTCATCAAAGGGGTAATCCTATCAATCTTCTTAGCAGAATAAACCAAGTGAACCATCGCATTCTGTAGAGTATGTACTTTCTTCAAAATTGTTTGTGAACAGCCAGCCAACAGAAAGTTACAGTAATCAAGCTGACTTAAAATCAAGGCCTAGATAATTAATTTAAATTGCAAGGGTTCTAAACAGCGCCTAATTCTTCTTAATCATTTTAAAGTAAAAAGCAAAACTATTTTTGTTAGCTGATTTACCTGTTTTTCAAATGAAAGTACAGTGTCTAATACTATATCCAAGATCCTGAGCTCTGATTCCACCGGGAAGCTACCTGATCTATAGTTATTGTACAACACGGAACAGCCTGTTGTGGATTAGTAGCAATAAAAAAAATCTTTGTTTTGTCTACATTTTATTTTAGTCTGCGAGTAATAACCCAATCTTCAACTAAAACTTTACACAATTTGCAGCTACCAAATCCAAATTTGAAATCCCCCTGTTCAGTGGCACTAGTAATGTGATGTTATCTGCACAGATAAATTTCCTTACCACATTGCTATCCATGTCAGTTTCAATCTGATTTTCTAAATCACCCTCCTGAACAGGTTCCATACCCAATCTCTACGTTCTCCTCATAGTTAAGTACTGAAACTTTTACATTATGGTATCTGGCCATTATTTGTGACCTTTAGTTTCCATATTTCTTTATTTCATGTAATTGATAGGAATGAATTACATGAAACATTTCCCATGCTGAGTTCACCGCAACCTGATTTACTGATGAGTAACACTGCTTTTTAAGGGCTTGATTGCTTTAGTGTAATTCCCAGTTATAACCTATCAACATTCCTTATCCCCTAAACATTTTGCATCACCTTATCTCCCTTTTCAACTTTCCCAACTATTCAGAAAACCCTGGGAGCCTCCTAACTATCCTATCCTTCCCCTCTTAGAGGTGGCCTAGTGGTTTGGGTGGTGGACTTTGGTCCTGAGGAACTGAATTCAATTCCCACTTCAGGCACAGGCAGCTCCTTGCGACTCTTGGCAAGTCACTTAACCCTCCATTGCCCCATGTAAGCCGCATTGAGCCTGCCATGAGTGGGAAAGCGCGGGGTACAAATGTAACAAAAAAAAATCAAATGCTAAAGCAATATCATTTTGCACTATTATCAGATATTCTACATTTACCCCTGAACTTTTGATCTATCCATTTCTCCCTTAACCTATCTTGCAATGTAGTCTCATTTATCTTACATTCCTCCTAACATCTATAGGTAGACCCAGACTCTCCATTTATCTTCATTAAAAATAAAGGAGGACATGGTGATCTAACCACAGCACTTCTACAATTAATACCCCTTTTCTATCCCTTCATCTAATATTTGTCTTGATCTATAGTTTGGAACAGTGACTAACAGCCAAATTCTATAAATGGTGCCTTAAAATTTGGTGCTGAAAACCCACACGGTTAGTGTGATTCTATAAACTATCACCCCTTCTGCCTCGCCTCTCCCCATGCTTGGAACAAACTCCCTGAGCCCATACGCCGGGCCCCCTCCCTACCCATCTTCAAATCATTGCTCAAAGCCCACCTCTTCAATGTCGCCTTCGGCACCTAATCACTACATCTCTTCTCAGGAAATCTCATCTACCCCAACTTGACATTTCGTCCTTTAGATTGTAAGCTCTTCTGAGCAGGGACCGTCCTTATTCGTTAATTTGTACAGCGCTGCGTAACCCTAGTAGCGCTCTAAAAATGTTAAGTAGTAGTAGTAAAGTTAAGTGTAGTTTATAAAATATGTGCATACGCCATTCTTGCGACTAAAATTTAGGCACATGCATTTAGGTCACAACAAGGCCTAAATACCTGCACCTAAGTTAGGTGCAGATCAGGTGTTTTCCATGATAGCGCATATATTTTTTGAAATACCCACAACCTACCCAATCCATGCCTATGGCCATGCCCCCTTTTAACTGCACATATTAAAATTTATGCACACCATTTTATAAAATACACCTAGAAAGTTGTGCACATAAATTCTAATTAAAGTCAATTAGTACCGCTAATCAGTTGTTAAGTACCAATTATTGGTGCTGACTTGTTAATCAATTAAGTTGTGCGCGCACTTTGGCCATGCGCCAAATTAAAGCACACAACTTAAGGCACCATATATAGAATTTAGTGGTAATTGCATTAAGACAGAAACAGACCTACCAGAAATTATACAGTTTTGAACAGTGCACATCATCTACATGAACATTAAAATCACCCATCATGCGAAAAAGAATTAAATTTATGTTTAAGTACCACCCCCAACTCCAAAAGACACTCCACAGTTTCAATGAATACTCTCAGTGGGGAATATCCAACCCCCCCCCCCCCTAAAAAAAAAAATAAATCTATCTAACTTCCTTCCCTACTTAATACAAAACATCTTCAGCTACAGTGTCTGAGCCCTTTCCACCCCACACCAACCTCTGCTGGATTATGAGCATCCCATTAAAATATGTTTATCTTTATGTGTTCTCATGAAAGTTGAGAAACAGCTCAAATCCAGAAGGATCAACAGCAACATGCTCAACAAAATACAGTCATTGCACTATTGTTAGGACTAGGTAGTGAGCCCTTGTGCCACGACTGAGCACGGTGGATGAAGAGCAGCGCCGCACTCGGTCCTGGGAAGCGACCACCATTACCCAGGAGCCCCCAGGTGCAGGTGGCCACCAGGACTTCGGAATCCAGACAGGGTTGGGCAGCCACTGACCTGGCTAGTGGTAAGAGCGAGCGTAACTTGGCGGGTAGGCAGGTACAGTCCAGAGATCAAGGCAGGCAGCACTACAGTGGGTAATCAGGTACGGTTCAGGGGTCAAAGCAGGTAAAGCAGACGAGTAGTCGAGAAGCACACGATACAAGCACAAACCTCCAACAAGGTAGAAGCCGAAGCAAAGATGGTGTCCCAGGCCATCTCTTAAATAGCCTCCAATCAGAGGATCTTGGTCTCAGCTGAGAGGCGAGAGATCTCATAGGGCACACGCCCAAAAGACATTCAAGATGGCTGCCCCTCAGATGATCTTTCCAAAATGGTTGCTGCTCAGATGATCCTGCCAATATGGCCGCTGCCAGAAGAATAAGGTAGGGATGCAACAACTATAGACAAACTAGTAAAATTATTTTATGTCAAACTGGTTGAATGGCAGAAGTACTCACATTCTGATAGGCCAAACTGTGTGATAACACACATTCTTTGGATGATATGTCATCTGACTTTGATAAACAAGCTTCTTTACAGGAACAACTGTGTTTTTTTTGACCATTGGTTATGTATAGTCTCAAGGTTTGTCCATCATTATGCTTCTCATATGCAAGAATGTTTAAATATTTTTATAACTAGATTTTTGTTAAAATTATCAACCTGATAATATTATTTTCAGTGCTCACTTTTTGGAAAGAAGTGAACTCTAGAGAGATAGTTATGTGCTGAGTTCTTCAGGAAGCTAACTGTGAAACATGACCCATGTTGGGACCCCACTTGTTTGCACATCAGCATAAGCACTTTTAAAGATAAGTACACTATTAAAAGATTGCTTCATATGGGGGAAATCCACAGTGGCTGAATTGACTGCCACATTGTGCTAGAGCTCCGAATACTTGACTTGATTAAAGACTTTTTTTTTACATTGGATAATTTCTTCATTTGTTTGCCATGCTTAAGTACTACTATTACTACTTATCACTTCTATAGCACTACAAGGCATACACAGTGCTGTACACCATACACGAAAAGACAGTCCCTGCTCAAAGAGCTTACAATCTAAATAAGGTTTAAGTGATGGGGAAAGGTGAAGTTTCCCCCACGC
Organism: Microcaecilia unicolor; assembly: GCF_901765095.1. NCBI lineage: Eukaryota > Metazoa > Chordata > Amphibia > Gymnophiona > Siphonopidae > Microcaecilia > Microcaecilia unicolor. The sequence goes on along the minus strand of NC_044039.1, from coordinate 155,732,358 downwards.
ACCTCGACTCTTACAATGGCATCAGGCCAGCATTTAGTCCAGGAGTTTGCCAGCATTTTCCAAGCAGTAAAGGGCATTTCCACTGCAGAAGGTGGATTACAGAGTGCCTCGCTGCTGGACAGTGATGCATCACTGATACCGCTTTCTCCCAACCCACCACTGGTGATCTGAAGCAGGGCTGTAGTTCAGCAGCATGAATAAGAATAAGGAGCAGTTCCCATTGTGGGAGGAGAGTCTAGTTGAGCATTGGTAATGGATGTGAGGAAACCTGGCTAGTAACTGTGAATCAAAGTGCTGTGAATGAGGAGAAGGGGCAGAACTCACAGGCAGGTATAGAGAAGCCACAGGAGGTAATTGAATAATATCAGATATACCATCTGGGCACCCTTTGATAAACTACTCAAATTAACCTTAGATGATATCTGGTCAGGGGTAGCTTCAATGCTCAAGCGCTATGTTGTATTTTTATCATTTTGCCTCATAATCTTTACGAAGTCTCAAATTGTGGAATTCAAATCCTGTGCTCTGATTAAGAAAGCAGATAGTTTGGAACAAGATTTAAAGAATGTTAGAGAAGCACAAACTGCTTTGGTGTTGGATAAAACAATTGTTCATGGAAAAATAGAGGATGTGGAAAATTTGTCTAGACAATTAAATATCAGAATTTTGAACTTTCCACAAGTCTTCTCAGTGTCACCAAAGGACTAATTCTACAGATATTTAAAAGAGACTTTGAAGTTTCCAGAAGGTTCTTAACCACCTTTGAACAAGAATTTATAAGCTCCTTTTACAAAGCCTCACCAGTGATTCCCACGTGACAATGTGATGAAGCCCTATAGCAATTGAATGGACTTCATATCATTTGCCGTAGAAGAATCACTAGCGTGGTTTTGTAAAAGGATTCCCATGTCTCAATGTAAAAATAGGAGGAAAGAATTGAGACAGTTAAAAACTCAACCTTAGGTTTATTAGAAACTTCAGGAAATTTTGTTAAGAGATCTACATTGGTTGTATCTTTTGTCTTTGCATAGGATAAGGAATAGCTCATTATTATTATTATTATTAACATTTGTATAGCACTACCAGACGCACACAGCACTGAACACCTGACACAGAGAGACAGTCTCTGTTCAATAGAGCTTACAATCTAAAAATACAGACAGACAAGACAATTAAGGGCGAGGGAAGTACTGAGTGAGAAGGAACAAGGGGAGGGCAATTGAGTAGTGGCAAGGAGCCAAAGGCGGTGGTGAAAAAGTGGGTTTTCAGCATAGATTTGAAAACAGGTAGAGATGGAGCTAGACGTACAGGCTCAGGAAGTCTATTTCAGGCATAAGGTGCCGCAAGGGAAAAGGAACAAAGTCTGGAGTTAGCAGTGGAGGAGAAGGGGGACAACAAGAGAGATTTGTCCAGTGAGCGGAGTTCACGGGGAGGAATGTAGGGAGAGATGAGAGTGGAGAGGTAATGGGGGGGCTGCAGAATGGATGCATTTAAAGGTCAGTAAGAGAAGTTTGAACTGTATGCGGAAGTGGACAGGGAGCCAGTGAAGTGACTTGAGGAGTGGGCTAGTGTGGGTATAACGATTTTGGCGGAAAATAAGTCGTGCTGCAGAATTTTGGACAGACAGGAGAGATGGCTGAGTGGAAGACCAGTGAGAAGCAAATTGCAATAATCTAAGCGAGAGGTGACAAGGGTTTGGATAAGGGTTCTGGTAGCGTATTCAGAAAGGAAGGGGCGAATTTTGCTAATGTTGTAGATAAAGAAACGACAGGTTTTGGCGATCTGTTGGATATGCTTAGAGAAGAAGAGAGAGGAATCAAAGATGACTTCAAGGTTACGAGCTGAGGAGACAGGGAGGATGTGAGAGTCATTAACAGAGATAGAGAATGGGGGAAGAGGGGAAGTGGGTTTAGGGGGGAAAATGAGAAGTTCAGTTTTAGTCATGTTTAGTCAGGTGGCGTTGAGACATCCAAGCAGCAATGTCAGACAAGCAGGATGAAATTTTGTCCTGGATTACGGTTGAGATTTCAGGGGTGGAGATGTAGATCTAAGAGTCATCTGCATAAAGATGGTATTGAAAGCCATGGGATGAAATCAGGGTACCAAGAAAAGAAGTATAGATGGAGAAAAGGAGGTCATGTGTTTGTATTTCCATTATCAACATTTGGGAATTTCTTGGCTCTAAACTGTGTATATTTCCTAGCATATGTAAAAAAAAAAAAATCAGAAAAGGAGGAAGCAGTTCTTTGTCCAGCAGCAGGAAACTCTTGTTCTAGATGTAAAATGTTTCTTTATTTTCTATGTAAATGCATGATTCAGCTGAAAGAAGCATCCTTTGCATTTTTTGAACCTGCACAATTAAGAATTTTTTTTAAACAGAACCATACAGTTGCAATTATGGGTTCTGGGGCAGTAACCTGATATTTGTGGGAAATTATAGTTTATGCCTGGGGATAATAGTCAATTAAATTGTTATTGATTTTTTTTCTTTTCTCTCTGAGGTTTTCTTATTTGGATTACTCCCTTACCCCCCACCCTTTTACAAAGCCGCACTAGTGGCTGCCAGGGTGGTAATGCTGATGCAGCTTGCAGACCATTTAGAAAAAGAGGATCACACTTACATGGACTTCCAGCTTCCTGCAGTCTTAAGCAAAAGTATCTACTGAGCTGCCTGCAACCCCCCCCCCCCCCCCCTCCATTCCTATTAAGCTACATTTTGGCAGAAAGCCAAGGTTTACTCTGCAAAGGTGTTCTAAAGAAAAAAAAACACAGGAAATAAGGGGTTATTTTTGTTATTGAAGCCATGGCAGATTTTGAAGTCATTGCATCAGACAAAGCAGTAACTGAGACCTCACATACTTACAGAAAAAGCCAGAGAGATCTATAAAAGTGAAGTAGAAAAATATGTCTCTCTTTTAGAAAAACTCTGACTCAAAGTACAGCAAGAAATGCATAGGGTTTCAAAGGGGAGCAAGGCTGAGGGCCTAACTACTAACCAGCTGCAAGTAGCTTATAAACAAAATCAATAGAAATCAGAAGAGTACTGTCAGTTTCTAACTAGCAAAATACATCATAAAGAAAGGCCCAAAGAGAGAGACAACAGACCACAGATTTGAAACTCCAGGCTAAGGTGGCAAAAGCAATGAGAGACTTAGAACCTCAAACAGACCCAGCAGGGGAAAATCAGTCACTACACTCTAGAAATTATATGCACAGTTCTAGAAATTCTAGAGGTTCCAGAACACTATAGTCACATAGGACAAGCCTTTCCAGCAGGTCCTCTACAAGCTCCCTTGCTCTTAAACTGTAAATAGGTGCAGTAGCTACCAAATCTAGTGTTCTTTGTAGTGAACAAGGAGCAGATATATAATTTGAGAAACTCAAGTTAAAAGAAGAGAAATAGGAAGCAGCAGCAGCTGCTGCTGCTGCTGCTGCCGCCTAGGAATGCAAGGAGGTAGAGTTAGACATTGCCTTACAGTTGTTCCAATTAAAGGAATAAGCAACTGTTCTCAAGGCCCAATAATAACACTTGAAAAAGCCACAAGACTGAATGCCAGGGAGAGTCAGCTCAGCTACATTATCACCAAAAATTCTGCCCAGCAAACAGCTGCATATGTGAAGGCTCATACCCTGGCTCACAAAAGCACACAGTCACAGTCTGACTCAGAAGAGTCATCAGATTCTGAGCAAACACATTCCTCTACACCAGAGTCTCACTCACCCAAAAGAAGCAAGCCTAAGGTAAAGCATGCCACAGATGTGAATTTCTACCACATACTCATGTGCATACGGATGCACTATCACTGGCTCTTGCTACAGGAAAACACACCAAGGGGAATGTTTCCTTTCAACCACAGACTCTGGCACTACCCAGGAACTGGACTCAACTAAAATTTGAACAGTTATGCCCAGCAAAACACCCTGTGATTAAGCAAAAGCCACCTGACCTGCCACAATCCTTGGCCTGACTTCAGACAAACCCCAGCACACAGCCAGCCACTGGCATCTGCTTCTGGTATGCTATAAACTTCAGAGACAGAAGCTCTATAAACATGCATGGCTTACAGAAAGATGGTGAATTTGTGACTTTGCCAATTCAATGACTGCCCAAAAAAGTATAGACAGTGGAAATCTAACTTTAAGGATGCCACAGTAATTATGAAGCACACTCCCACACAAGAGATGAACCTGATGAGAAAGTGGTTGGAAACTGAGTCAACCAATTGTGTAAAACGATTGCCAGATGCATATTTGCATGACCCATCAAGAGGTTTGAAAGAAATGTGGAAGAGACTTGACCACTGTTATAGCAGACCAGAAGCTATCCAACAGGCACTAATGAAAAGAATATAGAGCTACCCAAAGGTGACAAATAAAGATAATGACAAGCAACAAGAATTAGGAGATCTCCTCCAGGAACTGGAGTCACTTAAGGCTGATCTAAACCTTCCTGGCTGTTACTACTTGGATACAGCCTGGGGCATAAATGAGATTATATCAAAGTTACATTGTAATGTAGCAATACACAATTGTGTAGAGGAAGCCTCAGCAGACAGTCATGCACCAAGATATGTGTAGCTAAGATATATCTAAAAGAAAGGCAGTAAAAGATGTATGTCATTATAGTTGAGCAGAGTAACCAGTCACTGGCAAGGAAAGAGTTATTTGACCTGTGTGACATCCAAGGTGCTAGTTATCTCTATCAACTCAAGACCTGTAAAGGGATGAGACAGAGGATGGGGAGAAGAACAAGCGGATACATGATAGAAGTGATGGATGGTAGCAACAAGATCTACTGACTCTTATTGAAAGTAATAAGTGATGCACTTAGGGAATTGAAATCCACGGGAGACGTATGTGTTAGGCGGTGAGAGTCTGATAGGTACAGATGGGGAGAGGGATCTTGGGGTGATAGTATCTGAGGATTTGAAGGCGACGAAACAGTGTGACAAGGCGGTGGCCGTAGCTAGAAGGTTGTGTAGGCTGTATAGAGAGAGGTGTGACCAGTAGAAGAAAGGGGGTGTTGATGCCCCTGTATAAGTCGTTGGTGAGGCCCCACCTGGAGTATTGTGTTCAGTTTTAGAGGCCGTATCTTGATAAGGATGTAAAAAGAATTGAAGCGGTGCAAAGAAAAGCTACAAGAATGGTATGGAATTTGCGTTACAAGACGTATGAGGAGAGACTTGCGGACCTAAACATGTATACTCTGGAGGAAAGGAGAAACAGGGGTGATATGATACAGACGTTCAAATATTTGAAAGGTCTTAATCCGCAAATGAACCTTTTCCGGAGATGCGAAGGCGGTAGAATGAGAGGACATGAAATGAAATTGAAGGGGGGCAGACTCAAGAAAAATGTCAGGAAGTATTTTTTCACGGAGAGAGTGGTGGATGCTTGGAATGCCCTCCCGCGGGAGGTGGTGGAGAGGAAAACGGTAACGGAATTCAAACATGCATGGAATAAACATAAAGGAATCCTGTTCAGAAGGAGTGGATCCTCAGGAGCTTAGCCGAGATTAGGTGGCAGAGCCGATGGTGGGAGGCGGGGCTGGTGGTTGGGAGGCAGGGATAGTGCTGGGCAGACTTATATGGTCTGTGCCCTGAAGAGGACAGGTACATATCAAAGTAGGGTATACACAAAAAGTAGCACATATGAGTTTATCTTGTTGGGAAGACTGGATGGACCGTGCAGGTCTTTTTCTGCCGTCATCTACTATGTTACTATGTTACTATCCAGCTTATTTTCGAAAGTTATCGCCAGCCATTTCCCGACATAAATCGGGAGATGGCCGGCGATTTCGGAAAAGCGGCAAAATCGGTATAATGGAAAGCTGCATTTTTGACAGCATTGCCGCTTTCCCGTTGCTTCACTGGCGAAAGTTCAAGGGAGCGTGTCGGTAGATTAGCGAAGGCGGGACATGGGCGGCCATGGGCGTGGCTACCAGATGGCTGGCTTTCGCCGATAATGGAAAAAAAAGCGGCATTAAGCAGTATTTCGCCGGCTTTACTTGGTCCTTTTATTTTCATGACCAAGCCTCAAAAAGGTGCCCCAACTGACCAAATGACCACTGGAGGGAATCGGGGATGACCTCCCCATATTCCCCCAGTGGTCACCAACCCCCTTCCAAGCTAAAAAAATAAAACTAAAAACCTTTTTTGCCAGCCTGTATTCCAGCCTCAAATGCCGTACCCACCTCGATGACAGCAGATTGTGTTGTATCCTCCGACAGCCTTTCCCTGGTTGCGATGTGGCTCTCGGGTGAGTGTGACACCTTTTCTGTTAGGTGCACTGCAAAGTCACATTACCAATGCATTGTGTTGGGTGTAGGGTACTGGGCTCTACTCCCATGGTGCTTTTCCCCAGTGGCGTTCCTAGGGGGGGGGGTGGACACCCGGGGCGGCGCCCCGCCCCCCCGGGTGCAGCACCCTCCCAATGCAGCACGGACCCCCCCCCGGGTGCACGCCTTCTGGGGGGGTGCCGCAGCGCGCGCCTGCTCAGAGTTCCCTGACTTCCCGCGTTCGCTGCAGCTCCCTCTGACCCGGAACAGGAAGTAACCCCCCCTTGGTACGCCACTGCTTTTCCCCCCTGCCAACCAGGTCAGAGTGTGCCCTGTTTTGTTTCCTGTTGTAGTCCATGCGGTAGTGGCCATTTTTGTAAGCCAGTTTTAGTTCCTTTTCCTGTGTTACCCACGTTAGAGAACGTAGTTCTTACCTTGCATGGTGCTGAAAGAGGGCATTATACACCATTGTGCCAGCTCTGACCTACTGCTAATCTTAGTACCAGGGGACTCTTTGCCAGTGAGGCACAACCTATGATCTGCACTTAACTGTGAGTAAACGTGGTTATTTCAAGAAAGGACTTTTTCAGAGAGATTAGTCTTCAGGTGTGAACTGGTGTGCCAAAGTTATACAGCAGCAATAAGTCCTAGAGGCTGTATGCAGGTCCCTGGAGCAATTTTAGTGGGTGCAGTACATTTGTGGGTAGTGGGTTTGGGGGCTCAGCTCTCAAAGTAAGGGAGCTATGCACGAGGGAGCTTTTCTGAAGTCAACCACAGTGACCCCTAGGGTGGCTGGTTGGTGTCCTGGCATGTCAGGGGGGCCAGTGCACTAAAAATGCTGGTTCCTCCCACGGCCAAATGCCTTGAATTTGGCCGGGGTTTGAGATGGCCGACATAACTTTCCATTATCGCTAAAAAACGAAGCCGGCCATCTCAAACCCCTGCCAAATTCAAGGCATTTGGCTGGCCGGAACCGTATTGTCGAAACAAAAGATGGCCGGCCATCTTTTTTGAAAATACGGGTCTGGCCAGCTGTTTGCGGCACCGCCAAAATACATCACCGGCCATGTATTTCGCCGGCGCCGTTCGATTATGCCCCTCTATGTTACCTGATAACTGAGAGGAAATTCCCACACCAGAGGTTGCACAACACCATCATCATCTCCAACCTCTAGCAGAGTATCTGCAGCCTTTGGATTCAAGTACCAAGATCTTACTCTTGTTGGGAAGAGATGTACCACCATTGATCAGAGTTTGTGGGTCATGTACAGGTCCGCTTAATGCCCCATATGCCTGGGATGGGTAATAGTAGGTAATGTCTGTCATAACAGACTGAGAAGACAAAGTGTAGATGTCTACAAAACTTATATCTTGGAAAAATGGGTGCACCACCTTGTTAAATCCTTGTTCTAACCATCTGTATGTGAAGGAGGTTTACAGATGGGAAAAACAGACCTAGCTCAACACTTTGTCAGGACACCCCTCCACGACATTTAGGAGAACATCTAGGGAACTCGGTGTTCTAAGTCACCAAGAATGATGACAAACCAACTCTTTCAGTAGAAGCATAGGCGGTCGGTGGCCCAACTGTTTGGGGAGGGTAAAGAGGGCGGGGTTAGAGGTGGGGCCAGGGGTGGAGCTTAAATCCATAATTGTCTGATAACACACAGAAAAAATAAATAAAAATAAAAGTCACAATTAATACCTTTTATTAAATTTAGATATTAGATATGTATCATATGTCAAACAATAAAGTGGTTGCTCAAAGCATATTCTAAGCACAATCGCTCAACTGCAAAACACTATGCACAACTTTGTGCAAAAACACGCTCAGAACCTTACTGTACCATAAATATTACACTGGGCAGAACCTAATACACCAATATACCACCCATACAGAAAATGCAAACCGTCAACCATATGAAACAAGGGATCATATCATCACAATTCTCATGTAGAGCCACAAAACACCCTAGTTCATGTTTAATATGGGATAAAATGCCCTAAATAAGTAAATAAATATAAACTTTTAATGTTGAGCACCTGATTCTCAAAGTGGACATATTCCAAACATTATAATGAAAATAAAATGATATTTTCTACCTTTGTTGTCTGGTGACTTTTTCTGATCATGCTGGCCCAGTATCCGATTCTGCTGCTATCTGTCCTCAGTGCAGGTCAGGAAGTCATCTTCGTTAAATATCTCCCTGGCAACCCAAGACACCTCCAGCCAACCCCCCTTGCTCTCCCAGCAGTAAGGTAAACAAACCATAAACCAATTTCTACAACTGGTTACATAAGGCTAGAGGGCTTTCACAGCAGCTCCTGCTGTGAGGATGGAGGTAAATCAACAATTTAAACCCCTCAGAGTACAGCAGGAGAGGCTTAGCCTCGCCAAGCCTCTTACACCGGGCACCTATGAGTAGAAGACAGAAAGTTGTTGAGAATCATGGATAAAGAATTCTACAAGGATGGGTCTAATATCTGGTTGGTTCTGCTACTATTTTAGACTCCCAGAACATGACTACCTAGCAAAAGAGAACAAGCCCTCTCATCTCAGATGGCTGAGGGGAGCCATGATAGAGGTATATAAAATAATGAGTGGAGTGGAAAAGGTGGATGTGAAGCGTCTGTTCACGCGTTCCAAAAATACTAGGACTAGGGGGCATGCGATGAAACTACAGTGTAGTAAATTTAAAACAAATCGGAGAAAAGTTTTCTTCACCCAACGCATAATTAAACTCTGGAATTCATTGCCGGAGAACATGGTGAAGGCGGTTAGCTTAGCAGAGTTTAAAAAAGGGATAGACTCTTTCCTAAAGAACAAGTCCATAAACCACTACTAAATGGGAAAAATCCACAATTCCAGGAATAACATGTAAAGAATGTTTGTACATTTGGGAAGCTCGCCAGGTGCCCTTGGCCTGGATTGGCCGCTGTCATGGACAGGATGCTGGGCTCGATGGACCCTTGGTCTTTTCCCAGTGTGGCATTACTTATGTACTTATTACAACAGAGTCTGAGAAGAAAATCAGAAAGAAAACAACACTACAATGCTCATGCAGAACATGCTAGATAATGGACATATAGAACCAACTCCACCATTAAAAGACAACAAAGGATGTTGGTACTTACCTACCTTTGGTGTGTATCATCTACAAAAACCAGGCCAGATCAGGATTGTGTTTGATTCCAGTGCTCAATTTCAAGGTATTTCACTCAACAATGTGCTGCTTTCTGGGCCTGACATGATTAACAGCCTGTTAAGAGTCTTGATTCATTTCAGAAAGACCCTATAGCTCTAGCAGCAGATATCCAGCAAATATTCTATTGTTTTGTCATATACTTATAATACAGAAATTACTTGAGATTTCTATGGTACCATGACAATGACATCAACCAGAAAATCATGGAATAGAATGAGAGTTCATGCCTTTGGCAACAGTCCATCACCTGCAGTAGCAACCTATGGGCTTAGAAGGACAGCCCAAGAGGAAGAAAGAGAATATGGCATGGATGCCAGATACTTAATTGAGAGAGACTTTTATCTAGATGATGGATTGAAGTCCTTACCTACTGAAGGAGAAGCCATTGACTAGCTAAAGAGAACACAAGCAATGCTGGCAGAGGCCAATCTGTGGCTTCATAAAATCGCCTCCAACTGTCCAGAAGTAATGAGAACATTTCCTGCAGAGGATCATGCCAAAGATTTAAAATGTCTAAGGGTAGACAGCCCTCCACTTCAGAGAAGCCTTGGATTCCACTGAGATCCAAACAGAGATGTTTTTACCTTTCAAATCTCCACCCAAGGGAAATCATATACATGTAGAGGTGTCTTGTCTACAGTCAATAGTCTGTATGACCCACTGGGGTTTGTGGCTCCAGTTACCATTCAAGGAAGATTCCTACTGAGGGAGGTTTCCCAAAGTACTGATGAGTGGGACTTTCCATTACCACCAGAAATGCAACAAGAATGGGAGAAGTGGAAAGATTGTCTAAAGGCTCTTGAACAACTGCACAACTCACACACTTACATCCATGCAGAACTCAGTACTGCCTCTCACAAAGAGATTGCACCTTCATCTCATGAATCAGTGGATAAAAGACCAGACACCTACTACCAAAGTGCTAAGATACAGAACTACAGATCATCAATGACAACTTGGCACCACCTGGGAACTTCGACAAGGAACTTCTTCAGCAGAGCCATCATTAAGCCAGTGACCCACACCACAAAGAAAAGAGGACTCTGTGGACAGTTGTCCACTCCAGAGACTTAAAGACTTTTCTACTTTGTGTTGTTTATCATTTGTGTTGTCTGTCGCTCATTGTAGCTAATGCAAGACTGCAAGAGAGAAGTCTCAGAGCAACAGTAATTGGAGAAAAGGTTCATTAACTACTGGCCTAGCATTAACCATCCCTATTCTATACTTCCTCACTCTTTTACCCTCCCATAAAAACTCATACCCAGAAAACTCCATATAGTAACATACCAAGTAACAGTAAATTACCGGAAGATAAAGACCTGAACGGTCTATTCAATCTGCCTAACAGTCACACTCATTATCAAGTCATGATTAAACCAACAATGAATGTGATTATTGTCTCTCTTTGGCATTTCTGGGATATTGATCATAGAAGTCTGCCATGCTCTGTCCTTTTTGGTTCCAACTACTGAAGTTGCCATAGAAGCCCACATAAATACTTGCTTCCATTAGTGTGACCTATTTTATAGGATATCTTAAACAGACCTTCTGCAAACAGACACCACCGTATCTTTCCTTCCTCTGAATTACCAAAATATAATAAAAACATATCATAAAAAGAAAAACTTTTGAAAAGCTCATAGCTTATCCCAGTCCTTACAATATACTTCTGTCTTACTTCTCACAAACATAAACCAGTTAAACGTTTTGGCCCTTGTAGCTCCTGAAGGGAACACCAAAAGGGTAGAGCATTCCCTTTTGATATGACCCTTCATGACAAACCACTGCAGGCATCAGTTCCTCTGTTATAGAAGGAAAGCCCTAGAAGTGATGTTACAGGCAGGCAAGATACACACTTGAGATCCACCAAGCACAGGTTTCCCTCTCACAAAGTTATTAAGCAATAGCAAAGAGAGGAAAGGGGCAATTACAATTGCTCAACTCACCTCGACTCCCCATTCCAGCTTAACTCCATTCCATTTAAAATAATGTTGCATTTATCAAAGTTGTTTTCACATTAAATAAATTAGTTTCTCTTTTATTTTTAGTGAGAGTTAGGGGATTGTTTTTAAAAACAAAAGTTTAAGTAGCTAACTCCAGAAATTGCTTTGAAAAATTTCCCCAAGCATTTAGTTCTCGTAAGCACCAATATTTATACATCTTTAGCATTCACAGTTGTTAGATTCCTAAGTTTTAAGACAGAATAATTAGCAAAATTAAACTTAAAGACATAGTCTTATCTGTACTATCAATTTATGATAAATTGTTGAATTCTATATTGTACCCTAAAACAGTTCATATCTGTGATTTACAGTTTTTATTAAGGATTATGTTCTCAACATTTCCATATACTTAAGTCCTTCAGGAAACTAACAACAAAAGCTTTATGTTAGCATACAAGCATAAATGTGACTTACTGAAACAAATATTCCTAAATTAAATTGATTGCCTATAAAATTATTATTAAAGCTCTAGTTGTTCTAAAGGAAGTGATATCACAATGTGATCAAACATAAAATTCCACCTCTATAATCGTACCTGAATTTATTTTCTTTTATACTTTAAATATTTGATCTACCTGAACAAAATAACCCATTAGTCTTTTGAAAATATTGATCCAGAAAGACTGTAATATGTATGATTTCCCTCATATTCAATCAACTTCAGTACATATAGCCTGAGCACCTTTATATCCTGTTCCATGGAGAGCCATGTATAAATTATATGGCTTGGATCCCAGGATCAAAATGTGCTTTTCTTTATTAAACAGGAAAAAAATATGTAAAATAATACATAATTCAAAGATATCAGTAAACCACCAATGCTCTGTTTCATCAAAAAAATTGGGGGCCTTTTTACCAAGCTGGGGTAAGCACTAACAGATGCTAACATCAGCAAATTAAAATTAATATTACATCACAAGAAAACAACCATACCCTTTTATTCAATAGCAAAACATTGGCTGCAGATTTATTCATCAACTAGTCAAAAAGAAATTACATTCCCCGTAACCCAATTCCCATTTCCCAGACCTCCATACCCTTCCCACACAGTTAGTCGGTATTGACCTAATTGCCATATACACAACAATACTTCTACATATGAGTCACAAAACAAGGCCAGTGGTGCTGCCAGGCCTTAACCTTTTAAAAAAAAATAAATAACCAACTGAAGAATTAATTAGCATAGCCTGTGGTATTTCCAAGCCACACCAGAAACTCAGGGCAATGATGTCCACAAGTTTCATGGAAATCCAAATTCAAACCCCCAATTAATAGCCCTGTTACCTGGATGCCACCTAGCGGTGGCCCACTGCAAACCCCCGCACCCCCAAAGACTGCACTAGCTGTGACAGACTCTCCAAACCCCCTACCCAAATTCCAAATCCCATCACCCAAATTCCAATCTGACCCCCCACCAATAAAACACCCCAAACAGAATGCAACAAAAAACAGAAGGGAGGAAACAGGGTGGGAAAATTTCTACACACACCACTACATTCATACACTCCCTCCTTCTACCTCACCCACCTAGGGTTGCCATATGGCTCCAGAAAAAGGATGACAGATTGAACCAGTCTGGGTTTTACTTCCTTTGCTTTTAATGGAAGCAAAGCCTGGACTGGATGAAAGTGTCCTCCTTTTTCTAGAGCCATATGATAACCCTACACCCACCCAACAATGATTCCCGCTCACTCTATCTTCTGAAACTGAGCACCCAGAAGCCACTCCTACCATCAACCTCTAGCCAATCCTTCACTCCCCTCAGCCAGATCTACCTTATAACCAATTGAGCACCCTTTCATAGCAATCAACTCATGTATTCACACACTCTTCCTCCTTATTTGCCTTCCTAACTCCACAATCACTACCCACCCATACTCCCCCTTCCCGACCCCTAAGCTAACTCTTGGGCTTGCTGTGAGGTGTGGCTCGATGGTACATGCCCATCAGCTGAATGCCACGGCGCTCTTTAATGCAGTTTAAAAGGCAACCTGCAGTACTTTGACATGTGTGTCTGCTATTGGTTTACTAAAAAATAAAATGTATTTGTTCACCGTGGAGGTTTGTCTGTGGTAGAGAGTGGGTGTGTCTTTTAAAATAAGTTAGCATAGGCACATTACCATGTGGTAACCGATTAGTGCAGGATTAGCACGTGAGCCCTTCCCTCCTGCAAAATAGGTGGCGATAAGGGCTCTCATGCTAATTTATTAATAGCTGTGTGCTAATGGCAACAGTAGCACATGGCCAATAAATTGGAAAATGGCCAAATATATTCCGTGTATTAAAAAAGGAGGGTGGAAGACCAAACAACAGCCGGCATGGTTAAAAAGTGAGGTGAAGCAAGCTATTAGAGCTAAAAGAAAATCCTTCAGAAAATAGAAAAAGGAACTGACTAAAAATAATAAGAAACAGCATAAGGAATGTGAAGTCAAATGCAAAGCGCTGATAGGGAAGGCTAAGAGGGACTTCAAAAAAAAGATTGCGTTGGAGGCAAAAACTCATAGTAAAAATTATTTTAGGTATATTAAAAGCAGGAAGCCTGCAAAATAATCAGTTGGACCGCTAGATGACCGAGGAGTAAACTGGGAGATCAGGGAAGACAAAGCCATAGCGGAGAGATTAAATGAATTCTTTGCTTCGGTCTTCACTGAGGAAGATTTGGGTAGGATACCGGTGCCAGAAATGGTATTCGAAGCTGACGAGTTGGAGAAACGTAATGAATTCTCTGTAAACCTGGAGGATGTAATGGGGCAGTTCTACAAACTGAAGAGTAGCAAATCTCCTGGACCAGATGGTATTCATCCCAGAGTACTGATAGAACTGAAAAATGAGCTTGCGGAGCTACTGTTAGTAATATGTAATTTATCCTTAAAATCCAGCATGGTACCGGATGATTGGAGGGTGGCCAATGTAACGCCGATTTTTAAAAAAGGTTCTAGAGGAGATCCAGGAAATTATAGACCGGTGAGTCTGACATTGGTACCGGGCAAAATGGTAGAGACTATTATTAAGAACAAAATTACTACAGAGCATAATCAAAAGCATGGATTAATGAGACAAAGTCAACGTGGATTTAGTGAAGGGAAATCTTGCCTCACCAATCTACTACATTTCTTTGAAGGGGTGAATAAACATGTGGATAAATGTGAGCCAGTTGATATTGTGTATCTGGATTTTCAGAAGGCATTTGACAAAGTACCTCATGAAAGACTCCAGAGGAAATTGGAGAGTCATGGGATAGGAGGTAGTGTTCTATTGTGGATTAAAAACTGGTTAAAAGATAGAAAACAGAGAGTAGGGTTAAATGGTCAGTAATCTCAGTGGAGAAGGGTAGTTAGTGGGGATCCCCAGGGGTCTGTGCTGGGACCGCTGCTTTTTAACATATTTATAAATGACCTAGAGATGGGAATAACTAGTGAGGTGATTAAATTTGCTGATGATACAAAGTTATTCAAAGTCATTAAATCGCGGGAGGACTGTGAAAAATTACAAGAGGACCTTATAAGACTGGGAGACTGGGCGTCTAAATGGCAGATGACGTTTAATGTGAGCAAGGGCAAAGTGATGCATGTGGGAAAGAGGAACCCGAATTATAGCTACGTCATGCAAGGTTTCACATTAGGAGTCACAGACCAAGAAAGGTACTGTATCTAGGTGTCGTCATTGGTGATACATTGAAACCTTCTGCTCAGTGTGCTGCTGCGGCTAAGAAAGCAAATAGAATGTTAGGTATTATTAGGAAAGGAATGGAAAACAAAAATGAGGATGTTATAATGCCTTTGTATCGCTCCATGGGCTTGATGGACCTTTGGTCTTTCCCAGTATGGCAATACTTACGTATGTACTTATGAACCCCTGGTTTAAATATTAAGAACTGTCGACGTCTTTTCTGAGTCTCTCTTGATACATCTGGGACTACCCGTATTTTAAGTCCCCCAAAGTCTTTGTCTTTGTTCTTCAAAAACATTTTCATCAACCATGTTTTATCCGGTGTTAAAGCAACAGAAGCCAATAAAGTAGAGGCAATAACTGTTTCTGAGTCTGAAGACATTAAAATTGTTGATATATCTAAAGGAGAATCAGCATGTTCAGGAACCAATTGACCTCCTGTCGGTTTACTCGGCAGATAATATATTTGAGAGAAATGGGGTTTAGAGTCCTCTGGAACCCCAAGAATTTCTTCTATGTATTTCCTTAACATTTCCCTAGGTGTAGTAGACCCAACCTTAGGGAAATTAAAAAATCGTAAATTGTTACTTCTCAGAGTATTTTCCATAGATTCAATTTTTCTCCGCATATTCATTGTATCTTTTATCATAGTAACTTGTATTTCTTGCACTTTTTCAACATCTCTCCTGTGTTTCAATTTTCTCTGATAGTTTTTTAATATCAAAAACAAAAAACCAAGACTCCTAAACCACTCAAAATCTCGGCTAATGCAATACAGATCCAAGTGTCTCCTATAATATACAACACCAATGTTGATACTTTTTTTAAAACTTTTTTACTTACTGCTCTTAGTGTAAATGTGATAAAGACAGCCTCAGCAAAAACCACTTTTTTTGGAGGCAATATGTTTCTTTGCCAAGTATCTCTTAATTTTCTGTATGTGCTATTGACTCACACCTTAGTGCTCTATTCAAAATGAAATCAAAATGTGAACTTATCTGAATCAAAATATGTTGCCTCGTTGCTTCACAACAGATTATGGCCTCCCCTTGAAACGCCTGACTCCACGGGTTTCATAGAGTCTCGGGTTAAAGCCGTCTCAAAACTCACTGTGAAGTCATCCTTTCTCGATTGATGACCACAGCACACAGACAAAGGTAACAGGTACTCAACAAACTCTCAGCTTTCTCTGCTTTCTCTGCAAACAACAATTCAGTTTTCTCTCTCAACAACGATCTCGCTACGCTCCAACTCCACAAAATCGCTAATGGGTCTAAAGACGACTTCCCCCTTACTCTGGTCACTTTTATTTCAGGTCTAATTAAAAATGCCCATGTTCCGACCCATGCAAAACCATTTCTCAAGCCGTTATATGCTGGGGGCGCACATCAAGTAACAGCGCCCATAACACGCCCCCTGTGGGGGCGACCATAGATGGGTGTCCTCGCGCTGAGGACGCCTTTACGGCCCAGTTTTGATTATTGGATTTGGCCGACCTTCTTTCACGGGGACGCCCATGTGCCTTTTGTGTCGCTTTTTGGCCGCCCTTCTCTTTCAAAAATGAGCTAGAAGGCGCCCCTGTTTAGATTTAATAGTTGATGACCCTGGGTAAAGTTCCAACCTTCACTTGAATAAATTAGTGGCAGAGAATTTGTTACTGAGGCCTTTTTCCCCCACTGGTTTTGTGAAGAATTTTTTTTTGTGTGTGAAGTTAACATTGAGAAACCACGTAAGATAGGCATTCTCACTGCCCCTGTCTATCTTTCTCACTATTGTCTCACCACAAAAAAATCCAATTAAATAACTTGCATATGGCAATAATCAGCTGCAGCTTTAATACAGAAATGAACACAGTTAAATATTTAAGGGTCAATATTCAGCTCAGAGTTTTGTTGACTGCAGCCAGCATTATGCGTTGAAATTTAATGCTAAGCCTTGTATGGGCTTTGGCATTGAATTTACAGGTTTCCAGAGCCAGCAAAACCATAGCTGGTTAAGTGCAGTATTTAGCACTTAACCGCTTAAGGGGCACTGCATAAAGATAGGACTTGTATGTGTTCCTATTTATCAGCACTGAATATCAGCTTTTAACCAGCCAAGTGATGACTCTGCCCCCAGAATGCCCCCAAAATAGACAGTTTTGAGTTTGGTGTTCAAAGTACATTTTCCACACAACTAACCAGTTAAGTGCAGCTGAAAATGACTGGTTAGCTCCAAACAAGTGATTTAACCAGCCAAGGTCATTTCTGGCCAGTTAAATCACTTTGACCACTTAACCATTCTCCATACAACAAATCAAGAAGTAATAGCTTCTGAACAGTATAAACAGCAATTGTCAATTCCTGATTAGTCAGTAAACCAGTACTCTTAACAAATACCTTGCACAAAACCCCCACATGGCAGGGTCTGCAGTAATCAAGATTTTGCTCCCCCCCCCCCCTTTCAGCTCATGAAGGTATCATACATGGACCCCCTCCCACCCCTTTCTTTGACCCCTGTTAAATTATTCATTTAGAATGCCCATCAGGTACCATCCAAAAGGGGAATGGACCAAACCACACTGCCATTAGCAGTGACAGTCTAACTAGTCACTGCTCCCCACCCCCTCAGCCCAAAATGAACTGAGGACTGGTTGTGTTGCACACATGCTTCCAGCAAATACTGAATAGATGATAAAAAATATGTCCAACATATGTCCAATCCTATATCAGACAAATGAATGCCATCTGCCCAGTATAAACATGGACAATCAGTAGTTATCAATTCATGCATCAAAATAGGTTCTCCTAGTTTACTAATAAAGGAGTCATTTTACTAAGGTGCGGTTAAAGAGGCCCTGGGCTAGCAGCAGCTGCTATTTTTGCCATGTACCAGGGCCACTTTTATCACAGCAGGTGAAAATAGCCTAAAATGAAATTGCCATGCGGTAAGTTCTCACTTCCCATATGGCCATTTCAGAGGGAAGGAGGACACTTACCGCTACCCGTTGAGGTGGCGTGAAGTGAAGGGCTCTTGCACTAACCTGTCGGTAATCCCCTTTGGAAATATTTTTTCAATATTTCCGCTAACACTGGCAGTGGTGTGCACTGGAGACACAACTACCGCCAGCACCTCTGTTGGGCCAGTGGTAGTTCCAGGTTTCCGCATTGCAAGCCTGTTGCCATGCGGCAACCCTTTAGTAAAAGGGCCCCAAAATGAGAACTTCAGAATCGACTCATTTCCAAAGTTCCTCAAGGGCTTTCATATTCTTTATATCTCTCTACACTATTTGAAGAATTATTTTTGACTAAATTAAATGAGTATTGCCCCCCCCCCCTTCCTTCCTTCCCCAAATTTACCTTCTTTTCTTGCTTTCCAAAAGTCAGGGCAGCAGAGTTTCCCATACGCTGCCCTGCCGTCAACCCCTTCTCTCTTACTGCCTGCCTCTATGACATAGTTTCTGTTTCCTCAGAGGTGGGGTAGGCCACAGTAGAGGGAAGGGGCCAGGGCCAGCAGCAGGGCAGCGTATGGAAACCACTGCCACCCCGACTTTTGGAAAACCAGAATAGAAGGTAAATTCAGGGAAGGGGGGGAGAGATGTCAGACTTGGGGGGAGTGCAGAGCAGAGTCGGGATGGCAGACCATTCACTTGCCTCAGGCTGCAGACCATCCCCTCACCTTAGGCGACAGACTGTCTTGAGCCACCCCTGACTGGGAAATTACAATAAAAGCTTAACTCATTATTTAGCTGCTCAAATAATGAGTAAATAAGTATGCTTTCAGTTTCTTCCTAAATCTTGACTAATTCACTTCTAGTCTGACTCCATTTGGCAAAGAGTTCCAAATTATACCTGACTGATAAGAGATTAATAGATTATGTACCAGTTTACAGTTCACCTGGAACACTGAAGGAAAATTAAGCTTTAACTGACTTTCAGTAGAAAGAACTTTCCTTAAGGAAGGAAACAATAAAATTACAAAAGTGGAATAGGAGCTGAACTCTTCTATGGAGAGCCAGTGTAGCTGCCTTAGTAAAGGGGTTGTATGCCCCCATTTTGCAACCTGAGAAACCGGCCTTGCTGATGTATTAGGAAGTGTCTGATATACACATCACCAGATAACAGACCTATAACCTCAACACCATACTTACTAATTGCAACTAATTCACTCACCCTAAAAGCCCAATAAAATGCAAAAGAATAAACTATTTGCAAAATAGGAAGCCTCAGCCTTCTATTACCTTGAGACGCCCAACCACTCTCTGAAATCCCTTCACCAACTTTCTCCCTAAAAATGAAGAGATGACATTTTATGCCTACTTATTTTATTTAAAAAACTGCACACTTGCTAAGGCAGATGCAACACAATGTGCCAGCCAATCCTTACAGTGTGCAAAGTCTAAAAATTCCAGTATCAAATCTGAATGAGATGGACCCAAAGATTGAAAACTTCCTCTGCAGCAAAATGCTCAAAATCACCTCTGAAGTTATACATCTTCCAAGTATTGACTGCTAATGAAAATTTCAGTACACTTCTTAAGCATTTTGAATGATGTTCCACACTCCACTTGACATTGCTGTAGCCCATTCCTTTGCTTCTGAAACCAAAAGCATGAAGCTGAGGCCACTGAAATAGCATGAGCAATCTCATTATGCACTCAAGGGGGTATGTTTAGCAGATAAGGTCACATTAAGCCACAAGCAACACAGAATCAATATTCTCAGAACAGCTATCATCAAAGGGCAGTTGGTAGTCTTTTTATTAATTGCTTCCACTACAGCAGTGTTATCAGAATACTCTTCTATTAGCTTGTCTCTGTCCCCAAACTTCAAAAGCAATCAGCAAAGGAAACAGATCCAGAAATGCTATATTCTTACACCACCCTTTTCGAATCCAACCCACTGGCTACTCTTCAGCACACCAAGACCCCTGAAAATATAAACCAAAACCCTCCCGCCCGATGCAGCAGAAAAAAAAAGTTTTGAATCCCACATAGAAACCGATGGTGCCTGCCACAAATGCATGCCATTTACATTTGCAAAAAAAAAAAAAGATGTTTTCACTGCATTCCAGCCATGAGCCTACTAAGATGTCTGATAAACACCCTCCCCATTAGGATAACCTGACATGGAAAATTAAATTGCCCAAAGATTGAGTCTGCCATGAAGTAAGCTTCTTCATAGCACAAGCATCGTCAATAACTTTAAACAAATTCTTGAGTTTTGCTTGTGGAAATATAAAATGCATCCAAACTGAATCAAGTTCAGTACTCAAAAAAGTGAG
Organism: Microcaecilia unicolor; assembly: GCF_901765095.1. Classification (NCBI taxonomy): domain Eukaryota; kingdom Metazoa; phylum Chordata; class Amphibia; order Gymnophiona; family Siphonopidae; genus Microcaecilia; species Microcaecilia unicolor. Next base: position 155,711,941 of record NC_044039.1, on the reverse strand, counting down.
AACTCCTCTGATTTCTCAGCAGCCAATGGAACTCTCAATTCTTATTCTTCACAATGAAAAATTGAATGAAATTGGCACAATCTTCCAACTCTGCCACCCACATCCCTAGTCACTCTCTCAACCACCCAATGGAAAAAGGAAGACAATGCCTCAATAGAGGCACAGGTTGCAGAACAGCACATAGGCACACAGCAATCAAAGTAAAACTGCCCATCAAGCTTGGAACCCAAAAGATGAAATGAATTTGGATGAACGAGCAGCAGCCTAAATGCTGACTCAGTGTCACCTTTCACCAGTAATGACCCTGGACCTTAACACCGTAACAACTCAACTGCTTGATCAAATTAGGAAGCAGGGAACAACCACAAAATGTGGAGGCACACTCAATCCCTACGGACATCAATCAAGTGGATTAAAAGAGTAGAGTAGGCTGGCTCTTACAAAAACAGCAAGGGAGACGCGTGTACAATATATGAGTCTTTACTGAAAATCACCAAATGACTGGACACAGCTGCTGTGTTTCTGTACCAAAGCGCCTGCTTCAGGAGTCTATAAAATATGCTCAGCAGATCAGGGTATAAAATCAGTTTTGCTTCACCTAGATATGGAAAGATAAAGCCCAATTAAAAATTGACCTATGGACCCACATCTTCCTTTTTATACTATCCTCCTTACTCTCTTCACCTTTCTAACGATTCCCCAGATCCACATCCTTAGAAATAATAAATCAACATATTTTCCTTGTAAAATCTTCCTCCTCAACTTATGAGGCACTTGACTATCCAAAGGTGCAATTGCACATGATGTATGTCCATGACTTGAAAACTGTGTCTAAGCAGACCCACCCATGGCATCAGAATTCATTCTGTTTCCAGTAAGCCCAATATCACCCTCCTCCCAATCTGATTCAGTTGAAGAATGCTCTGAACAATCAAAAAATCAGATTCCCACACCTCTAGGGGACTCATACTTTTATGATATAGATGTTTTTAGATAGTCATCTCCAAATTGGATGAAGCCTGGGTTGTCCTGCAGTATGTGCCTGTACTGGCTCCTGAGCACCGCCAAAGCATCTGCAAAACACAAGTTGGTGGAGACAGGGTTCAGGTGAGGGGGCGTTTTCATGTGACATACCTGGTTTGTTTATGACATGTTGTGTAATGCTCGTCACATAGCCTATGACAAATGGCAACAGCCAGATTAGGGGATGGCTGAGGGGGTGGGTAAGGAGTACACAGACACAGATGCTGTGTGAGCTGAGGTGACCATGGTGACAGAGGATAGAATAGCGTGCTTTCTGTGGAACATATGCACTGTTGCTGAAGGTGGGGATGGGCAGTGGGGTAAAGCAAGTGTGCCTTTTGGTGGTTGCATGTACGTTTGTGAGCTGCTGCCAATGTTCCTATCAGTACGTAGGCATGGGGTAGCAGGGGGGTGTTAAGGGATCCAGAAATGTGTCGCCCCTCATATCTGCATTTAATGGTTAGTGGAGGGGGCCTATGGGACCTGGAGACATGTTCTGGGTTGTTCTACAGATGTGAGCCATGGACAGAGGGGAGGGGGCCTAATGGTCTTCTATAACTTACTCTATCTGACCCTGCCTATGTGTGGTGTTTGCACATGACTGGTGATGTGATCCTGGGGGGGGGAGGGAGGGCACTGCTTTACACTCGCATTTCCTGATTGATTTCCATGCCCTTATGGAGACATTGTAGGATGACAAGTGGTGGTGCCTTTAAATATCTCTCTCCTGTGCCTAGGATCAGGAACCCCACTCCAGAGAAATTTGGCTCTCTGCACAGTAACATTGCTGTCCACAGTGAGGAATGTCCTTCCACGTGCAGCACTATACTGTATATGAACATGTTGCACATGGAGGGAATGTCATCCCGTTGCAGGGGCATTTTTTCAACGTGGGGGCCTTGAGTTGGAATTGTAATGGCACTCCCCTACTTTCATTTTTGCTCTGTGCTTTAATTCGTAGGGTTTTTCTCTTCTTTTTTGTTTTCATCTGTGCTCATTTTCAATTTTAACATGCATTATATGCAAATAGTACAGTCTACAATGGACCATGAGGTAAAAAAAAAAATTAAAAACAAAAAACACAACCCTTCCCAATATCAAATAAATAAATATACAAATAAACAGCATGTTTCCATAATATTACAAACAAAAAAATGCTTACAGTAATGTCTCCTTCCATTCTCTCTGGACAATATTTAAAACTATTTAACTGGCCAGGAATAGCTCCTAGTCAGTTAATTGTTACTTAACTGTTATCCTGTGATATTCAGCGGGAAATAGCTGGCTATCTCCTGCTGAATATTACCGGTTAGCGCTTAGCGGATAGCCAGTTATATCGCACGATATAACAGGCTATCAGGCTCACTTCCACACCCATTCCCCTCCCATGGTATGCTCCCTGGGAGAAAAAGTCTGAGAAATCCCTTAATGTGAGGTTTACCATGTGATAACAAGCAAATTACCATAAAACACCTTAATGCAATGTGAATTAATGTGTTTTTGTGCATTAATCATGAGTTACGTGCCTAAAACACTTTAGTAAAAGAGCTTCTAAGTCAAAGAAAAGTATATGTCTTGATAATGAATGCACACTTAAAGTTCAGATATAACTAACATTTTAGTCGACATATAGGGTGTGATTCTATAAATAGCGCTCAAACATTTGGTGCCAAAAAAGATCAATGCTGAGAGCAATTCTATAAAGAGCACATGCCTTTAGATTGTAAGCTCATCTGAGCAGGGACCGTCCTTCTTTGTTAAATTGTACAGCGCTGCATAACCCTAGTAGTGCTCTAGAAATGTTAAGTAGTAGTAGTAGTAGTCTTTACAGAATCATGTTTTGCCCTCGGGCACCAGACTTACGCCTGCTGAAACCTGGTATAAATGCTGGTGCCCAAATAGGCCACACTGACCCATCATTCAGTAACAATGCACAAAATGTTTCAGAATGCCTCTGACATGGCTGCGTCCCCTTTTGAGTTACATGTTATGGGATTTGGGCTCCAAGTGTTATAGTCTAGTACTCAGTCAAACACAAAAAGGGAAACAAAATCCTGCCATAAAAAAGTCAAATCAAGAAAAGGTAATGGAAGGAGCCAACCACCATAGGCCAGGATGTCAAAAAATGCCTCAGTTTATTAACTATAAGCCTTCAAAGATCAATATCCAAAAGACGTGTACAATGTTCATAAAAGTAATATACCATAGATACTCCAAAACATAGATAATCCAACACTGCAGTGTTTCAGCAACTAGAGTGTTAATAAAAATGCCTTCTTCAGAGGTCCTATAATAAAATACTCAGTTGGTATGCACTCTAGTGAAACTCTACTCTGGATATACTATGCTCAGATGTTGTCATACAGATTTCAGTACATCTGCAGTAGTGTTTCACTAGAGTGCATACCAACTGAGTACTTCATTATAGGACCCATGAAGAAGGCATTTTAATCACTCTTTTGTTGCCGAAACACTGCAGGGTTGGGTCATATATGTTTAGGAGTATCTATTGTATATTACTTTTATGGACATTGTACACTCCTTTGGATATTGTTCTTTGAAGACTTATTGTTAATAAACTGAGGCATTTTTTGACATCTTGGCTTGAGGTAGTTGGTTCCTTCCATTCTCTTTTCTTATATAGTCCAGCACTTGTCCAGATGTGTGCACAAATTCTAATTGGTGCCAACAATCAATAATTGGTTGATAGCCTCCAATTATTGTTCATTATGGATTCATTAGCAAATCTGGACACCATGGGGCCAATATTCAGCAGGCAAGAGGCAGCCCGCTGAAGTGCAGTGGTTGGTGCTGACCCTGGATATTCAATACAAATAGAATTACTCGAACTGGAAACTAATATAGTAGAAATTCAAAATCAAAATAGTTTATGTATAAAAACTTAGCAGGAGCACTGTGAATGACTCAGCACCAAAAAGTACAAATTAGCATAAACATGGAGGAAAAACACCTCAGAAATGACCCAAGCTCAACAACAATATAGGAGCTAAGGATACACTGCCATCACAGGTCAAGGAAAAAAAAACTCCACACATTCAGGTCAAACAAAGTGTTAAACTGACAGCTGATAACAGGAATCACACAAACAAAAAAAGCTATGGAATTTCAATAAACTTATCTTTATCTTTTCCAAGTTTGCCACTCCAGGACTTTACCATAGCAGGTAAATAATTCCCCACAGGGCAACCCTGTTTTGCATAGCTGCCTCAGGGGAAATAAACCAGTTGTATGGCCTCCACTAATCTGAATAGCGGAGGGCATATGTAGAATCCAGGGGGAAAGGCTGATATCTTGTTTTCTATCAATATATTTGTGTTTTATTTACTGTAGTGCCCTTTTTCTAAGCTGTGATAAGCACTAATGTGTGCTTACCGCAGGTTAAAACCCACTACCGCAGGACACACTCAGGCAAACCAGTGGTAGTTTTGGGATTGGTGTGCGCTAAAATATAGATTTTATATTTTAGCGCTGGGAGTATGCATGGGGCGGAGAGTAGGCTAACTGTTTAGCGTGGAATTAGCACGTAAACCCTTACCACCTAGAAAATAGGCGGTAATGGGGAAATTAGCGTGTGGCCATTAATAGGGAAAATGGAGCCATTTTACTGCTGCACTACAAGTGGCCTCAGTGAATGGGAAAACTCCAAACTGGGGCTCCCATAAGTCACTTTTTAGCACAGTTTAGTAAAGGGCTCCTATATTTTTAACCAGCCTATACCTAGGCAGGGGCACAACAAACACATGCATAATCACAAAACATTCATCAAACAAAATGCAGGATATAAAACAGTAGAGGAGTTATACCCAGTGAATTTTTTCTAGCAAAACATGTGCCGGTACTCAAATGCTAGACCACCTTTCAGGGGTGGGGTGATCACTGAGGTACCCACCCCACAATAGCCAGGCCCCCTGCAATCAGCCACAGAATCAATGGCAAGGCAGAATTGCTGTGTAGAGCCTGAGCTTGTTCGTTAAAACTTTGGATCCATGGGTCAATTTTAGCAGACAATGGAAAAGGTGCCGGTACTCAGTTCCCCCAATTACCCCCTCAAAAAAGCCCTGGTTACACCACAATATTTTCTACATCCTCAATCCTCTACATAGTTGAATCTGGAGAACCAACCCATACAGCTACAAAACTTGTAAAACATCAAAAACTAAGAAATGCTATATCAAATAATCCATAAACCTGCATAAATAGAAGAGTCTTAAGCACTTTCTTAAAGGCAGAAGTACAATCATTTAACATTGGTTATGTATTTTGCCCTCAACAATTACTTTTAATTGTATTTTGGAACAGCATATGCCATGTTTCTATTTCCTTCAGATTTGTTTCCTCTATGATTTGTTTATAGAAGTATAACTGAATAAATATTACTAGAACGATTACCAATTTATGTTACTGTAACTCTCAGTATCCTTTAATGCAATAAGCAAAAGACTGTAAATCTTTTTTTCATGATCATTGAGGGAATTCAGCTAAAAAAATGTGTTTATCTATGGAAAAATTTAGAAATCTTATAAACTAATTCCCAAAAGAAAGCTGTCAGTCTGATGTATTATCCTACTATAAAGCATCTTCAAAACAATATCTGGCAGACAATATTCGTGTGGTAGAAGCAGCATGCAACTTTACTCTGAAAATACTTTAGTGAGCCTCTTTCTAATTTAGAAAGTGCAAAATGTAGAAGCCAGAAATGGGCAAATATGTAGGGACAGTTGGGTTGGATTTCAAAACATTTTTTGTAAATATGATATTCAGCACTTTTCTGAACTGCAAATGAGTTTGAAATAGACCCGACTTTGTGTTTCAAACACAGCTACAGAAATAAAACTTTGTATTGCATTTACAAGTTTTAAGTAAATTAGTAACTTACTATCCCACTTAATCGGATAGTCCATCTAGGCGAAGTATAGACTAAAAGCAGGCTAGGTAAACAGGCTAACAAAACAAAAAAACACAATAGAAAAGAAAGGGAGAACTGCAATGTATGATAGGAAAGGAGAGGGTGGTAAAAAAAACTTTAGGTACTCTGCTCTTGTATCACGATTCACAGGGGCTCAACTGATTCCTCAAAGTAATACAAAAAGAATTATTCATGGAATAGTGGAAAAGGCATCTCGGAACAGAAATGTTTTAAGATCTGATTTGAGAGTATCCAAGGAGGTACATTGTCACAAATGAATTGGCAATGCGTTCCAATATTTGAGGGCTTGAAGTGAAAAAATAGCATGTCTTGTGTGTTCATGGTGTAGCTCCTTATAAGTAGGTACATTAAAGTGTTGAAGATGTGCAGATCTAAGGGCTTGAATGGGAAGTTAGGGTACAGTACAATTGGGGGACAAGACCTTTTTCAGATATGTACGTGACAAGAGGAAGTACCATAATAGCATTGTGAGGCTCAAAGCTGAGGGAGAGAAAAATGTGGAAGATGATAAGGATAAAGCTGAACTGCTTAACGATTATTTTAGCTCTGTGTTCATGCATGAAAAACCGGAAGTAGGGCTGCAGAAAACAAAGGCTAAAGGAGATGGATGTATGGTAGACCAAGACTCATTTACGGAGGACTGTGTTTGTGAGGGGCTTGCCAATCTAAAAGTAGACAGAGCAATGGGGCCTGATGGGATACACCCAAGGGTGCTTAAGGAACTCGGAGAAGTTCTGTCAGCTCCGCTGATGGACCTCTTCAATGCTTCCTTAGAAACTGGAGTGGTCCCGGTGCACTGGAGAAGGGCGGATGTGGTTCCTTTCCACAAGAGTGGAAGTAAGGAGGAGGTAGGGAATTACAGACCTGTCAGTCTGACCTCGGTGGTGAGTAAGCTAATGGAAACGCTTCTAAAGAGGAGGATTGTGACATTTCTTGAACTACATGGAATGCGGGACCCGAGGCAGCATGGCTTCACTACTGGCAGGGTCATGTCAGACAAATCTGACTGTCTTCTTCGACTGGGTGAACAAACAGTTAGATGTGGGAGGGGCGCTTGATGTGATATACTTGGATTTCAGCAAAGCCTTTGACACGGTTCCGCACAGGCGACTGATAAATAAATTGAGTACCCTCGGTGTGGGACCTAGAGTAACTGATTGGGCAAAAAATTGGTTGAATGGTAGGAGACAGAGGGTGGTGGTAAATGGAGCTTGCTCTGAAGAAAAGGAGCTTGTCAATGGAGTACCGCAAGGATCGGTCCTAGGGCCGGCTCTTTTTAACGTCTTTGTGAGTGATATTGCGGAAGGGCTGTCTGGCAAGGTTTATCTCTTTGCAAATGATAATAAAGTCTGCAACAGGGTGGACACCCTGGAGGGTGTGAATGACATGAGGAAGGACCTAGCGAAGCTAGAGGAATGGACCAATATTTGGCAACTAAGGTTTAATCCCAAAAAATGCAGGGTCATGCACTTGGGTCGCAAAAATCAGAGGGAACTGTATAGTATAGGGGGTGTAGTGCTTCAGTGTGTGAAGGAAGAGCAGGACTTGGGGGGTGATTGTGTCTGACGACCTTAAAGCTTTCAAACAGGTAGAAAAAGCGATTGCCAAAGCCAGAATGATGCTTGGGTGCATAAAGAGAGGCATGACCAGCAGGAAAAAGAAGGTGATAGTGCCGTTATATACTGTAAGTCTCTGGTGAGGCCTCATTTGGAGTACTGTGTGCAGTTCTGGAGACCGCACCTACGGAAAGATATAAACTGGATCGAGTCAGTCCAGAGGGCAGCTTCGAAATTAGTAAGCGGTCTTGAATACAAAAATTATAAGGACAGGCTTATGAACCTCAACATGTATACGCTGGAAGAGAGGAGGGAGAGAGGAGACATGAGAGAAACGTTTAAATATCTCAAGGGCATTTATGTACAGGAAGAGAGCCTTTTTCAAATGAAGGAGAGCTCTGGAATGAGGGGGCATATGACAAAGTTGAGAGGGAAGGCTTAGGAGCAACCTGAGGAAGTATTTCACAGAAAGGGTGGCGGAGGCATGGAATGGCCTACCGGTGGAGGTGGTGGAGTCTAGGACTGTTCCAGAATTTAAAAAGGCATGGGATAAGCATGTGGGATCGCTTAGGAACAGGAAGAATTAGGGGTTACAGAGGATGGGCAGACTGGATGGGTCATACGACCTTTATCTGCCGTCATGTTTCTAGAAAGCATACTAGATATGAGGATTCATCTGAGGTACGTATTTTAAATGCAAGCAACAGTTAGCATGGTTTGATGGCCAGCAGAAGGTCTCTTATCTCTTCAAAATAATAAATCTTTCCTTGGGTACTTCTTTAAAATTTGATAATAAATCAAAAGTACTTGGTATAATTTTAGATTCTAAGCTATTTTATGAACACCAGATTAATGGTTTGATAAAGAAATTCTTTTTTTCATCTAAGGAAGAGCTATCAGGGCATCCTTAAGCCCTGGTGGATTTCGATCAATAGCAGAGGCAATTTTGCTGCCATTATTGGAGTATTGTAATTCTTCATATTGTGGCATAAATAACAACAAATGCAGCAACTCCAACTTCTGCAGAATATAGCTGCTAGATTAATCTTTGGATCAGGCAGGTTTTGTGAAGTTAGCCCCCTGTAGAATAATTTACATGGGCTAAGATTAGAACCTCAAATTCAATTTAAAATAGCCTGCGTGGTCCATAAATGCATTTATAGAGCTAATTTAGTTATAGTAGGAAACTTGCTTATATTCCCAAGTCATAAAGGGCATCTACGGAATTCTACAGATCTTGCTTGATGTTCCTTCTGTAAAAAAAAAAAAACCAAACAAACGCGATTGAAGTCTGTTTGGGAACATTCTTTTGATTTCCAAGGCACAAAAATATGGAATAGTCTACCTACAACAGTTTGCTTATCTACTCCTTACAGTTCAAAACCTTATTTGTTTTCTTCTTAATGTTATGTTTAAAAAATTACTTAGATGGATATTTTTCTATTAAGATAAGATTATTGATTTTAATATAATTCTATCTGGTTGGGATCTCTCTTTGCTCTGTGATCCATTTTGAATCACATGTTAAACGCAGAATAGAATAGAATAAGTGTGTGATAGGTAACCAATGTGCATTTTACACAACATCTTAAGAAAAATTGATAAAGAGTGGTTAATTCTATAGAAAACCATCTAGATATAGGGGCAATACACATGTACATGTAAATTAATCATTTATGTATGTTTGCTCATACCTTTTTCAGTAGTAGGTTAGTTGCATTCAGTTATATTGGGCATTCCTCTGTCCCAGGAGGGCTCACAATTTAAGTTTGTACCTAAGACAATGCAGGGTTAAGTGACTTGTCCAAGATCACAAGAATCAGCAGTGGGATTTGAACCAAGTACCTCTTGATGGTAAGATCTGTGCTCTGGCCATTCTTCCACCGTGTGTGCAAATGAGCAGTTTCTTGCTACATTCTATTCTGTAGTGAGGAAGGGCTTGCTGAAAATCAATGGGGTATAAAACTACCCTACCCACAATACCAGGGAGGAGATGGGAGGGAAGGTAACCCAGAAACCATGACATGGAGTCCTTCTTTAGGAAGGAAAGGAAGGGCACAGAGGGAAAAGAAGTTAAACCTGAGAGTGGCCAGTAGAGGGAGAACCAATGTTAAAACCCCATTTCCATGAATAAGAAATCAATATAGGATTCCACCCACCTGGGAGGGAGGGGAGGGGAGGGAAAGTACAGGCCAGCTGATGTGAGTGAAGAACTAAGAGAAAAGGGTGGAGAAGCCCCTGATTGGATGGAAGGCATAGAAGAAGGACTTGACTCCCCTGCAGGAGAGAACAGTTTGGAGGAGCAAGTACCCATGGACTATGAGGATACAAATGACCAAAGTTTGCAAGTATAAAGGAGCAGTGTGGGCGGACACAGAGTGAAGTAGCTACTGAAAAATGAGCTGCCAAGCTATTGTTAGAAATATGTAATTTATCCTTAAAATCGAGCGTGGTACCAGAAGATTGGAGGGTGGCCAATGTAACGCCAATTTTTAAAAAAGGTCCAGAGGAGATCCAGGAAATTATAGACCAGTGAGTCTGATGTCGGTGCTGGGCAAAATGGTAGAGACTGAAGAGGAAACTACACATATTCTTTCCTCCTCGAAACTAACTACCTGATCATATTCCCACCCATCTACTTAACACTATCTCTCCTACTGTCATCCCTTTTATCTGTCATATCCTCAATCTTTCACTTTCCACTGTGACTGTTCCTGATGCCTTCAAACATGCTTTAGTCACACCACTCCTTAAAAAACCTTCATTGGACCCTACCTATCCTTCCAACTATTGCCCCATCTCCCTCCTCCCTTTCCTATCCAAGATACTTGAACATGCTGTTCACCGCCATTGCCTTGACTTTCTTTCATCTCAAGCTATTCTTGATCCACTTCAATCTTGCTTTTGCCCCCTTCGTTCAACTGAAACAGCCCTTGCTAAAGTCTCCAATGATCTGTTCCTGGCCAGATCCAAAGGTCTCTATTCTATCCTCATCCTTTTCGATCTATCTGCTGCTTTTGACACTGTTGATCACAGCCTACTCCTTGATACGCTGTCCTCACTTGGATTTCAGGGCTCTGTTCTTTCCTGGTTTTCCTCTTATCTCTCCCAGCGTACCTTTAGTGTATACTCTAGTGGATCCTCCTCTACTCCGTTCTGTTGATAAATCTCTCTTATCTGTCCCCTTCTCCTCTACTGCTAATTCCAGACTCCGTTCCTTTTAGCTTGCTGCACCTCACACCTGGAATAAACTTCCCGAGCCTGTACGTCTAGCCGCCTCTTTGGCCGTTTTCAAGTCCAAACTTAAAGCCCACCTCTTTACCACTGCTTTTGACTCCTAGCCACTGCTCACTTGCCTTGTCCTTTTATCTTCACCTCTTTATTCCCTTACCCTTAATTGTTCTGTCTGTCTGCCTGTCTTATCTAGATTGTAAGCTCTTTGAGCAGGGACTGTCTTTTTTGTGTATGGTGTACAGCGTTGCGTATGCCTTGTAGCGCTATAGAAATGATAAGTAGTAGTAGTAGTAGTAGTAGTGAAGAGGGAGGTGAACTGCCCAACCTGCAGTTCTCTGAGAGAGAAGGTGTTCAGAAAGCAGGTGATTTTTCTTGTTTGATTTCTTTTTGTTATGAACTATGCCTAAATAGACTTGAACTGTGTGGATAGAAAAAAGGACTGAAAACCTTTTAAATGGAACTCTAAAGGGAACTGTAAGCCTTATTTTGAACTGCTAAGAGGCTTGTCTAAGAGTTTTCTGAATTAAAAACGGTGGATCCTGAAGAGAGTTTTGTGTCTTGCTTTAGGACTGTGTGGAAGAGGGGAACTCACGCCAGAGAGAGCAGAGCCTGGAAGTTATCTTCCACTCACCAAGGGATAAAAGGATTACAAAGTGCATGCCAATATTTGATGATATGTACTTTGCAAATGAATGTTTACACAGGTGGAGTTTGGGTGAATTATGGACAGGGCCCACATTCACCATAAAATACTATAATCCATGAGCATATTTTCACAGTCTAGGTACCAGTATTTAACAAATTCTATGGCTGATGTTAAGTGTTTATGCCTAAAATATAGGCACATATTTGACCTGTGTCTATAAAAAAAAAAGTATGAGCCTGCTTTTCTTTAAAGAATAGGCCCAAAATAGGCACATTATTGGAACTGAAAAATAGGAACATAAGAATAGCCATACTGGGTTAGACCAATGGTCCATCTAGCTCAGTATCCTGCTTTAAACAGTGGTTAATTCAGGTCACAAGTACCTGACAAAATCTCAAATAGTAGCAAGATTCATGCTACAGATCCCAAGGACAAGCATTGGCTTTCCCCATGTCTATCTAGACTATGGACTTTTCCTACAGGAACTTGTCCAAACCTTTTTAAACCCAGATGCACTAACCACGTATACCATATCCTCTGGCAATGAGTTCTAGAACTTACCTATTTGTTGAGTGAAATAGGTAGCCCTTTACAGAATTACCCTCTCAGAGAGCTCAAATTTGCAAATTCATCTTGAACAAAAATTTAAGTGGATATTCGAGAAGTTCAGGAATAAATATGTCACTCTGATTTTCAAATAGGGTCATTTTAGCAGTTTAATGTAAATGGAATTTACACACCCTTGTTCTCATCTCATCCATAAAATATATTATTTTCCTTATTGATGTCTACCTTCCTTTAATAATTCCTCACTAATTATGCATCTTTCCAATAGCAACATATATATACAGAAAGAAACAAAGAGAGATGAATACTCACATCCTATGAGACAATGGCAACATGCAATGCGAACATGAAGCCAAAAGCATCTATCTCAAGTCCAAGCAGAGATGGAAGGAAATTCTGCCTGAAGTGTTACTGTTTATATCAGAAAATAAGCATTAATGCCCAAGGCAGTTTAGTTTCTCATGAATACATGCCACATAATGCTTCTCAAAGAAAGATATACCTTGAAATCTATACACACTACAAATTCACATGTAAGCTACTAGAATTTAAACATTTGCAAAACAAAAACTATTCTCTATCCTTCTCTGCATTACAAAATAAAGGAAGGCCAGCAAGCAGCATGCTGAGCAGCCGCACGTAACATGGCGGCTGTCGCACGGCAGCTCCTTGGCCTGAGTGACCCTTCACTTCCAGCTCCCCCCCCCCCCCCCCCAACGGTCTGGATGTCGCGACAGGGGGATCCTGCCTGCTGTTGGTTAGGAGGCCGGAAGGGGCGGGGCTGCAGGGGTGTCCCATGCACTGCATATGAGCTGCCGATGAAGTGGGGAGGGCCTCTTTGTCGGCAGCGAGCGATGCAGGAGTTTTTCCGCCCTCCTTCCCCCTTCACGCTCCGTAACGGCGGTGATGGGTCCACCTGCTACGCTAAAGGGGACCAAGGTTCAAATGCATGCAACTTGCCCGTAAGGATTTGTCCTCCACCAGCAGGCAATTCTCCTGTTACGTTGTGATAGTTGCCGTTAAGTTGACTGATTAATTATCCATGGCACTGCGCTGCTATAAAAAGTTGTTAACGTTGCCTTATTATGTTATGTTCGATTGTTATTTCTCCATCTCACTGCATTATTATACTCATTGCTACTGATTGTGTAATGCATTTTGTTTCATTTGCCAGCTATCAGCATGTATACTGTCACAGCTGCGGAGGTACCCGAGCCAGGGAACTCTGGGATGTGCTGGAACAACAGCCAAAAGAAAGATCACCCACTTCAGGCAAAGGACAGGAGCACTCACTGCTGGCAGACCAATCACCTCGCTGGTTAGGCATGGCAGGTGGGGCTCTGGTCTAGGGGGGTGGCCCCAGGCAGATGGATGCTCAGCTACGCTGGGGGCGGAGACAGGGCTGGCCGCAGCGTGGACTGGGATGCTTGCTCTCTAGCTGGATAAGCAATGGCGGAGGGCTTAAGCATCTGCAACGTCAAACTCAAGGCTCAGGTGCTTCTTAGGGATTGTTTAATATGTTTTAAAATAAAAGCTGTGGCCATTTATTCCCAAAACCTGTCTCATGTTTGGTCTGTGAGTGCGTCAGGGGCGAAGCGAGGGCCAAAGCGAGAGGGAGTGCAGCCTACCTATGTTATGGCTGTAGCCTCAAAAAATATCTGCATATTCTGTGCCACTTGCTGGATAGTGTGTAGCATTTAATATCTAGATATGGAGATCAACACCAGAAACTATCCAGATACTGGCAAAATTCAGTCTGCTATCGGATTAACTTAGGATAGATTTTCTACCTGTCCTAATTTATCTGGGTAAGTTATCCATATAAGCACAAGTACAGCGAAGGTGACTCAGAACAATTGCCAGATGATTTCATAATGTTCAAAATTTTGTGTTATTATCCTAGACTTGACACGGACCACGTTTCAGCCAATTAGGCCTGCATCAGGAGTCTTAAGAGATGTTGACAAAATATATCTGTCTGGTGGAAGACAGTATGGATTCCTTGTGGCACCCCACAGTTCAGTGCCCAAGGTAATGATGTGATGTTACTGAACAGAAATGATTGTTGTCTATCTGACAAATTGAATGTGTAAAATGCGCATAGATTTAGATTGCGTCAAAAATACTGGAGAGTACCTTTTATTTAAAAAATATGATTTAGCTTTTATTAACAGCTGAATTCATGATTGTATAAATGATTTGGATGTTATTTATGATGGAATGTCCTTTTCATAACATTTTTTAATAAAATAAGGGCCCTTTAAACAAAGCATCGGTAAGCCCAATGGAGGCCCAAAGTGGCCACCAGCAGTAGATCTGGCTCGAGTGCACAATATTTCTGGTGCTCTGGAGAAAAAAAAAATTAAGTGCAGCGTTAACCCGGCGGTAATTGGGTATCACCGCGCACTGCCCGATTACCGCTAGGTTACCACAGGAGCCCTTACCATCACCGCAATGGGTGGCAGTAAGTGTTCCTTGCTGCAGCTTAGTAAAAGGACCCCACAGTATTTAATCATAGGACCTGTGGGTGCCTTTATAAAACAAGTCTAAATTAGAACATTTTTTGAGATTTTTTAATAGGGGTCTTGTTCAGAAATTACTCCCTTAATATCTTCGGTTCCTTTTTTTTTTCAAATGGATGAAAGGAAAGTCTTCCCATATATTAGACAGGGATAAAGGATTCTACTTGTATGCTCTAATGTCAACAAACAATAAATGGATCTAATTATAAATAATGAGTCTTCTTTCTTGGCATGCTTTACTGAGTGGTGTAGTAGCCCACTTAGAATTTATAGGGTCTATTCATTAAGGCTTTTGTCCATTAAATGCAATTCAAACTGCAGCTCCTTGTGACTTCGGCCAATCACTCAACCCTCCATTTCCCCAGGTACAAAATAATCACCTGTACATCATTCTCCCAATATTCAAAACCATTTAACTGACCAGGAATGGCACCTGGCCATTTAAATGGCACTTAAACGGCTATTCGGCAATATTCAGTTATGCCCCGAATGTCTAGCAGATAACTGGCTATTATCACACAATATAGACGGCTATCCCTGAACATTCAATTATATCCAACTATTGTAAGCAGCCACATGGGCCGCTTAAATAGCTGGTATATCTTTAGCCTGTTTAAAGTTAACTGGTTATCTTTGAATATCATCTTAGCAAGTTAACTTTAAGCCAGCTAAAAATAAAACGGATATTCAATGTTGGTCACCGGTAACGGCCTGGCATTGAATATCCGGGCTGACCTCTGACCATGGGAGTTAACTGGGCTCCCTCCCACATTCTGAATATTGGCCCCCAAATGTAAACTGCTTTGATTGTAAACACAGAAAGGCAGTATATGAAATCCCATCCCCTTTCCCTTAGAAGCCAAAACCCATTTTATATCTCTTTTGAAAGTTCTTGATGCTATAGAATTGACACCCACGTGTCTTTATAAATTAAACTGCAATAGGCACATCTTATCCTCTACACTTTGGCAACCTGTTATAAAATTACCCCCATACCCAAGGATTCTATATAGTGCACCTAGAGATCTATGCTGAAATCCAGGCAGATTCTATAACAACATGCATAAATTAATTGGCTTAACAAGCTAATTAGCAGTTGATAACAGCACTAAACAAGCAATAATGAACACTAATTGATAACTAGAATTTACACGCACAACTCGCTAAGCATATTCTGTAACGCACTGCGCCTTACTTCAAACATGCACAAACAAGAAGGGACATGGTTATTGATGGGGAAATGGGTGTTTCGTGAACCTTCTGTAATTTATGTGTGTAGTTATAGAATATGGCCCTCTAAGCCTAAATCTATGTGCCAGGATTTATACTATGTTTTTGTTGGAGTAAATGGATGCATGTAGTTTTAGGCACTGGGATATCGAGTAAGTGTATTCTATATACTGTGCCTAAATTTAGGTGTCAGTTATAGAATAAGCTTAGGCAGAAATGTTTTCTGCATGGATTTTTTAGAAGTCATATATAGAATCCTCTCCATAGTGGGGATTCTATAAATTGTACCCAAAGTTAGGTGCCTTTTATAGAATACTAGTTTAGTGCAGATATTGCACCTGAGTGTGGCACTTACACCTGCTGAAACCTGGTGTAAATGATTGTGTGCAACTAAGGGCAGTTGGGTGCATAAGTGGACTTATTCTATAACATCACACCTAGTTTCTGGGAATGCCTCTGACCTGCCCGTGTCCCTCCCATGGCCAGGCCCCCTTTTGATTTGCATGCTATAAAATTTAGGCAGGCATTTTGTAGAATAAGGTGCAGGGCAGATCTGCACGTAAACCCAAATGACTGCCAATTAACACCAATGATTGATTGTTAATGGCTCATTAACTGATTATTTTATGCATGGATGTGAGATCTGTACCCAAATCTGCATACCCAACTTTGGGCACCATTTATAGAATTCTCCCTATAATGCATTCCATAACTGAAATTATAACTATAAGGGTAAATGTATATCATAGTGTCTACAATTAGACTCCCAGGCACTCCTGCTAGGAGCTTATTCTATAATAAAAAGTAGGTGCCAGTGGCATAGCAATGAGGGGCCTTGGTAAAGTCTACTGGTTTGGCTGGCGGGGTTCCCCAAGCACCAGGGCCGCCAAGAGAGAGGGGGAGGGGGCAAAATTCACCGGGTCTAGCTTCCATGGGGGGCCCAGTGCCGTGGTCTCTCTCTCTCTCCTGCTCCTGACAGGACCCAGGTGATCGCCTCCCATCAGGAGCAGGAGAGAGAAAACTCTGGCACCTGGCCCCCCTTGGAGGCTGAGGAGGAGCAGACACAGCAGAACTTCGGGCCAGGGCCTCTGGTTTGGCTGCTGTGTGTCCCCACCCAGACCTCACCAGCAGAAGAGGTCTTCCTCCAGTGCTGCTCTTCACTCTGCCATATTGCCTGCCAAGCGGCTACTTGCCCCTCATGCCACGCATGCTCGGTTTTGAAACCGAGCATGTGTGAAGTGAGAGAAAAAGCAGCTGCAAGGGCAGGAAATGCAGCAGAGTGAATAACAGTGCTGGAAGAAGACTTCTGCTGGCGGGGCCTCGGAATCCCCACAAGCCAAGGTATTTGGAGTTGTGTGTGGGGGGGGGGCAGCAGCAGCGGTGACCCTGGGGGGCAGCAGCGGTGGTGACGATGCTGGGGGGGGGCAGTGGCCTCGGCGGCTGCGGCCCTACCCCAAGTCTGGCTCAAGTCTCTCGGAAGCCCTGCCAAGCACCACAGGAGAAACTTTCCTGCAGTGATATTCACCACTGTGCTGCCTGCCCTGCTTCCCCCTCCCTCGAGCGCATGCTCAGTTTTAATGAAATTGAGCATATGCGAGCTTCGCACATGCTCAATTTCAGTAAAACTGAGAATGCCAACTGGGGAGGGAAAGCAGGACAGGTATCGTTGTGCTGAGTATTGCCACAGGAAGGCTTCTGCTTGGGGACCCCCACCAGCCCAGGTATGTGGGGTTGCAGTGGGGGGTGCAGAGCAGTGGGGTAGCAGGGCAAAATCTGCCTCCCCACTTTGGGCTCAGACCAGCCCAAAATCAAGGTCTGGGTATACCTTTGGTAGGTGCCTACTTTCCTTTATAGAATAGTAACCCACCTGGGTATATGTGTACTTATGCAGTCAGGCGTGAAGGCTTACACCAGCCATAGAGCTGGTTTAAATGCTTGTGCCTAAATTACAAAGATACATGCAGAACTTGTAATCACAGTTGAGCGAAAGTCCTCTACCTACAGTTCTGAAAGTGGGGGTTGCTTCTTCACTTTCACATTTTCAATAATGAGGGACAGGCAGGCTCTGCAGGACTCCATGGAACCTGCTTGTCCACAGCAATTGAAATCACAATATTGAAGCATTGATTTCCATGGGCAGCAATGCAGTTGGAGGACTCCCCCTTAGCTTAGAGGGAGCAGTGCCTGCAATATTGTATGCTATGCACATAGGTGCTGTTCATGCTGTTCCTTGGTTCTGCATCTGTGTATCCCCCTCCCCCCCTTGTAAAAATATGCTATACAAGATACATATGTATTTACAGAATAGTGCTTAGGCAGAATATTGGTACATACACATGTATATATTGTACTATTCTAAACATCTACATGTCTAACACACATATAAATGATTGTGCCTATTTTATAGAATTGAGCCCTCTGATGCCATTTAATTTTTTTAAAAGCCTTATGGATCGTAAACTGCTCTGAAGCCTTGTGAAATAAATAAACATGCACCGAACATAAGTGCTTTTTAAATATTCGGCCCCTGATTCTTTCTGAATCAATGTCTAAAACTAGTACATAGGCATCTTCCACTCATATCTTAGCTAATCTTCATCAAGCTAATATCCTGTGTTTTGTACGGCTTTTGAGATCTGAATCTCCATGTTAATTGGACATTTCGTACATTCATTGGGAGCAGTAAATTTAAAAATAAATGGACTTCTTCCTTAACTATTTTCATGTTGCCCTCAAATGCCTTTTAGCTTTTCTATTGCTGCTGCTTTAAATTTCTAAACACTGGGCAAAAAGCCCAGACCAGGATTTAAGGACTATAGCAGCACCACACTTCCACTGGGACTGCAGTGCCTGATGCTTAAACCTTCTAAGCTAAATAACAGAACAGCCTGAATCTTTGACATTTTAGGATTAAATTACAGTCCCCTGTTACTGAGTGAACCTACTACTGTTAATTCTTGTACTAAAGCTTATTTTATGCACTCTAAGTTCATAATAGGATTGTAATATAGAAAGAGCTTGTGGATTATGCAAGTTGATACTGGTAAGATGTTGATATGAGCATGAATGATAAAATGCTCAAAATAGGAATTTAAAAAGAAAAAAAACCTCAGAGATAAAAGAAAACAGGGGATTTTTTTTTGTTACATTTGTACCCTGTGCTTTCCCACTCATGGCAGGCTCAATGTGGTTTACATGGGGCAATGGAGGGTTAAGTGACTTGCCCAAGGGTCACAAAGAGCTGCCTGTGCCTGAAGTGGGAATTGAACTCAGTTCTGCAGGACCAAAGCTCACCACCCTAACCACTAGGCCACTCCTTCCTTCTTATGCTTATACCATCACCTAAACTAGACAGGCTGTTTGAAAATTGCCCTATGGAAACATTGGAGTCGATATTCAAAGCTAGTTAACTGGGTAAGAGAGCTTCTTGACAAGCAAATAAGAAAGGAACAAATGAAAGTCCAAGAAATACAGTCCTTAATGGTCCATTACATTTATTCATTATAATTAGAAATGTTACAGAGAAGGGTACAAAAATGATAAAAGGGATGGAACGACTTCCCTATGAGGAAAGGTTAAAGTGGCTAAAGCTCTTCAGCTTGGAGAAGACATGGTTGAGGGGAGATATGATACAGGTCTAAAAAATAACGAGCAGAATGGAATGGATAGATGTGAATCAATTGTTTAGTCTTTTCAAAAATACTAGGATTAGGAGGCATGCAATGAAGCTACAAAATAGTAAATTTAAATTGAATTGGCGAAAATATTTCTTCACTCAATGTGTAATTAAACTCTGGAATTTGTTGCCAGAGAATGTGGTAAAAGCAGTTAGCTTAGTAGGATTTAAAAAAGGTTTAGATAGCTTCCTAAAAGAAAGTCCATGAGCCATTATTAAAATGGACTTCGGGAAAATCCACTGCTTGATAAGCAGCATAAAATGTATTATAAAGTTTGGGAATCTTGCCAGGTACTTTTGACCTGGATTGACCACTGTTGGAGACAAGATACTGGGCTTGATGAACCTTTTGTCTGTCCCAGTATGGCAATACTTATGTACATATGTAATTATGTGCAACCAATTCTGTGCAACAGGAGATACTACTTAACACAGGCAATGTTTTGGCAATGCTGCCTGTGTCAGGAGTCCAATCTTATAGTACTATATCTTCCAATATGATAGAAAAATGAAACGGATGATACCCAGGAATACACTGATTCGATCGATGTTGACACAACCAGCCTCTTGCCCAGTTAACTGGTGCTGAATGGGTCCCTAGGGAATATTTAGTGGCACTTACGCAGAAACTGATTATTGTGCGGGTGGTCCAGAGGTGGATTCGGGACAGAGTTGTCACTTAAGAGGATAAGTGCTGATTTTCAGCTCTCAATCGGTCATGTTAACTGGCCAAATAGGATCACATAAATAGCAATCCTATCTTTGGCTGCTTTAACTTAATTGATTCAAGGCTGAATATCGGCATTTATCTGGATAAATGCTGGATATTTATTTATTTGTTGCATTTGTACCCCACATTTTCCCACCTATTTGCAGGCTCAATGTGGCTTGCATAGCACCATGAGGCGTAAGCCGCCTCCGGTGATGAAACAAATACAGAGTGATGTGGTAGAGAATGAGATATGTGTTACAGACACATAATAGAATCGAGAGAAGAAAAGTTATATAATGTTCGTTGCAGGTTATGGTTTTGTTGTGTTGCTGAGTCCAGGCACTTAAGTTGGATCAGTAAGGTATGCCTTCTTGAACAGGTCGGTCTTTAGTGATTTCCGGAAGTTGAGATGGCCTTGTGTTGTCTTTATGGCTTTTGGTAATGCATTCCATAGTTGCGTGCTTATATAGGAGAAGCTGGATCCATGGATTGATTTATACTTGAGTCCCTTGCAGCTGGGGTGGTGAAGATTTAGGTATGATCGTGATGATCCAATTGTGTTTCCTTTTGGTAGGTCTGTAAGGTCAGACATATAACCCGGTGCTTTGCCATAGATAAACTTGTGGACCAGGGTGCATATTTTGAAAGTAATACGTTCTTTGATTGGGAGTCAGTGCAGTTTTTCTCGTAGCGGTTTGGTGCTGTCAAATCGCGATTTTCCTAATATGAGCCTGGCTGCTGTGTTTTGAGCAGTCAGTAGTTTCTTTATGAGTCGTTCTTTGCATCCCGCATAAAGTCCATTGCAATAGTCAGCATAGCTTAGTACCATTGATTGAACCAGGTTGCAGAAAGTTGCCCTCGAGAAGAATGGCTTTCCACGTTTAAGTTTCCACATTGAGTGGAGCATTTTCTTGATTGTGGAGTTAACTTGGGCATCGAGTGTAAGATTTCGGTTGATTGTGACACTCAGGATTTTCAGGCTATCTGAGATGGAGAGGGCGCAATCTGGGGTGACTAAGTTTGTGGTTATATTCGTGTTGTATTGTGATGTGAGGATAAGGCAGTGCGTTTTTTCTGTATTTAGTTTTAGTTGGAATGCGTTTGCCCATCAGTTCATGATATGGAGGCCAAGATTGATTTCGTAGGTGATTTCTGTTAGATTGTGTTTGAAAGGGATGTATATTGTGACGTCATCTGCATAGATGAATAGGTTAAGGCCCTGAGTGGATAAGGACTTGTCTAGTGGGGTCATCATTAGGTTGAACAGGATCAGTGATAATGGTGATCCTTGAGGTACTCCGCAATCTGCCTTCCAAGGTGATGATATATCGGAGTTTAGTTTCACTTGATATGTTCTGGTGGTTAGGAAGCCCTTGATCCAACTGAATATTGCTCCGCTGATCCCGAAGTAGTCTAGGAGTCTTAGTAATATGCTACGATTTACCATGTCGAATGCACTGGACATGTCGAATTGGAGGAGAAGTATGCTTTTGCCTGCTGCTATTTCCTGTTTGAATTTGGCCAGGAGGTGGTTAGCACTGTTTCGGTGCTGTGACTGGGGCGGAATCCTGATTGTGATTCGTGCAGTATTGAAAATTTGTGTATGTAATCGGTCAATTGTTTGCTTACCATACTTTCCATCAGTTTGACTGCTAGTGGGATAGATGCTACAGGGCAGTAATTGGTGAGATCATTTGTTTTCTTCTTAATGTCTTTTGGTAAGTGGGTGAGTAGAATGTTGCCATTTTCCTTTGGGAAGAGGCCTTGTTGGAGCATGAAGTTTAGGTGGGATGTGATATCTGTTATGAAGCAATCGGGGGCAGATTTTAAAAGGTAGCTGGGGCAGGTGTCCAGTTTGCAGTGCTTGTCGGCAGCTCTGTTGATCGCATGGGCCATTGTCTCGGCAGTGAGGAGAGCGAATTTTGACCAGGTTCGGTCCGCTGGATATTCTCCTAAGGTTGGGTCTAATCCATTGATGACATTTTCAATGTCGGCAGTGTTCCGGGGAACACTGTTTCGTAATTTTACAATTTATTCATTGAAGTATTTTACAAGGTTGTCTGCCGATGGGATGTCTGATTTGGTTGTGGTGACCGAGGTAGCATCCAATAGGTTATGTACGAGTTGGTATAGCTTTTTTGTGTCTTTGTGATCTGTTTTGGTTTGGCTTGTCTTATTGCGTATTTATATTTTTTATGTATTTACTTCCAAGCGCTGAGTGTGTGATCATCTTTTATCCATGCTCGTTTGAACTTCCTGGTTTGTGTTTTTAGTTTTTTCAGTTCGTCGTTGAACCATGGTACTGGATTGTGTCTATGTGAAGTTCTTGCTTATAAGGGTGCTATTTCGTCTAGAATGTTTCTTCATCTTTCATCCCATTCAGAAAGGAAATTTGTGGCGTCCGTCTGTGGTGTCCAGTCGTTCTCATATGTATGTTCCCAGAATGTGGTCGGGTCTATTTGGCCTCTTATGGAGTAGTATTTAATGCCAGTATCCAGAGAAGACCCATCATTGAATACCTGGGCATAATTTCAGTGGTGGCAGTCACCGTTGAAAAAAATATGGTACCCTTCCTAGTGAATATTACCCCCATTAACTAATTCTCTGATGTTGTAAGACTCTCTAGTATTAAAATCCTGTGCTGAAGAATATGGCTAATTATAAGTAGCTCCAAATTTTAAATGAAATAATCATCAAGTAAATTATATTACAAGAAAATGGAGGAGTCTAGAGTAGCAAGAGTCAAAACTAGAAAACTTTTACTGACACACAAGGCCGTGTTTCGACATGTGCCTGAATCAGGGGTCCCTAGACCTTTTCTACGAAAAATATACTTGTTTCTTAGCACCGTAGAATTCAGAGAAGGTCCTCAAAACTCACTGTGCTGTTCTAGGGACAGCTACTACTACTATCTACTAAAGATCCTTGATGCAGGAACTTGCTGAAACACAGCTCTGTCAGGTCAGTGAATAAAAGTTTTCCTCATTTTGACCCCTGGTAATGTTTGTCCATCTCTTGCATTGTGTTATATGTGGAGATTGTTTTTGTTGTTTACTTGGAGTGTAGGGCATGTGTAACTGTATCAAAACTATCTACAAGTTGTATTTTAGAAATAAAGATAAAATGTTCCTAGGACAAAAAATACAGATATTTCCTGATGTCTCTCGCGAGACGCAAAAAAAGCGAAGGCAGTTTCTTTTGATGAAACCAGCTGTGTTACAGCTGGGTGCAATTTTCTTTTTAAGATTTCCTTGTAAATGTGTAGTAAAATACCAATCCTTTAAATATGTATTTTATGAACCAGCTCAACTAACAGCTTTCTTAGTGTCTAGACAAAATACGGAGTCTTGAAAATGTCATCTTCCCTTTAGAATATAGAAAATTATAACACCGAACTTGTAACCTGCGAATTTCTCAAGTGACTGCTATTAATGTTTTTTTTTTTCTTTTTATTAATTCCACTTTCTTTATTCTTGAATCCCATATTGTGGACTTGAGTGGGGATTTCAATTTACAAAGTTTCCTTTTGTTACTTTAAAAATTTAAATTGGATATATGATTTGAAATGTACCACTTTTCAAACAAGTTGAATACTTGATTATTGTAATAAAATTGTTATAAATAAAAAAAAAAATAAAAAAAAAACTATCTACAAGTTATTTGTAAAGTTTATTCTTTCTGGTATAGATTTTCACATTTGATCATAGGGGAGAAATTCACATATCTCTACTAACAGTGAAAATTGCATACACATGTTATTCATTATGTGGTCTAATCCTCAATATGCTCTACTTCTCAAATAGTTCTACACCTTATATTACAAAGGTCAATATAATCAGAGAATCATAATCGGATCCATCAGAGGAGCGCCTCCGCCTCCTCTGGCTGAATAATTCAATGAGCCAAGCATACTTTTAGGGGCGGTACTGCAATCCTCATCAATCCAGTTTTTTAATCTTTTACTATTGGTCCTTATTATAAAAAAAAATTTTTATAGTATTTTTTATTTTTTCAAAAACATCCTTGCCTTTCTTTATATTTTGCATTTGTAAAGAAATGACATAATCGAATGGGAATGACCATTTCTAAGGGTGCCCATCCCTAAGGATGTCCCGGTGAAGGGGCGGGGAACCCCATATTATTGAAACAAGATGGGCGACCTTAGAGATGGTCATCCCCGGTTTTCGGCGATAATGGAAACCGAGGACACCCATCTCAAAAATGACCAAATTCAAGTCATTTGATCGTGGGAGGAGCCCACATTCATAGTGCACTGGTCCCCCTGACATGCCAGGACACCAACCGGGCATCCTAGGGGGCACTGCAGTGGACTAACTGATGCACTAACTGAATGGAAAAAGGCACGCAGTGGTCACTAACCACCTCCCACACTGAAAAAAACAACTTAAAAAATGTTTGTCTTTTTTTTTTTAGAGTATGGGTGAAGGATGTCCTTTGCTATGCCTCCGCGATGGCAGTTGAGGATGTCCTTTGCTATTTATTTATTTATTTAGATTTTGCTCACACTTTTTTCAGTAGTAGCTCAAGGTGAGTTACATTCAGGTACACTGGATATTTCTATGCCTCTGTCCCTGCAACGGCAGTTGAGGATGTCCTTTGATATGCCTCTGTCCCTGTGACGGCAGTT
The DNA here is from genome assembly GCF_901765095.1 of Microcaecilia unicolor. NCBI lineage: Eukaryota > Metazoa > Chordata > Amphibia > Gymnophiona > Siphonopidae > Microcaecilia > Microcaecilia unicolor. The sequence continues at coordinate 155,687,179 of NC_044039.1, read as the reverse complement.
GAAGACGTCCTTTGCTATGGCAGTTGAGGATGTCCAAAATGTGGATGTTTGTGAGAAGGACATCCATGCCAGGATGTTTCTGTGAGAAGGATGTCCATGCCTGCTATGCTTCTGACATCCCCTTTATTTAATTGGATTTTGGATCACAAATAGCAACAGTGAGATTTTACCTGGCCATCTCTGGATTGCAAGACCAGTGCTCTAACCACTAAGCCACTCCTCCACTCCCTTGAAATTTGGCCATCCCTATAGGGGGCGCAGTTGAGGATGTCCAAAATGTTTGAAAGAAGGACGTCCACGCCCTCGTTATGCCTCCGCTGACACACACATACCTCCCCTCCCAGGGACCTGCATACTACCCCCCCCCCCCCCACACACACACACACAGGAATGGCCAAATTTCAATGGAGTGGAGTGCAAGAATGGAAGAATGGCCTAGTGGTTAGAGCACTGGTCTTGCAATCCAGAGGTGTCGGGTTCAAATCCCACTACTGCTATTTGTGATCCAAAATCCAAATAAATAAAGGGGGGGGGGGGGTCAGAGGCATAGCAGATATGAACATCCAGACATGGACATCCTTCTCATAAACATCCATATTTTGGACGTCTTCAACTGCACAGATGGAGGCATATTGAAGGACGTCCTCAACTGTTGCAGGGATGGAGGCACAGAAATATCCAGTGTACTTGAATGTAACTCACCTTGAGCTACTACTGAAAAAGGTGTGAGCAAAATCTAAATAAATAAATAGCGAAGGACGTCCTCAACTGCCGTCGCAGGGACTGAGGCATAGCAAAGGAGGACATCCTTCACCCATACTCTAAAAAAAAAAGACAAAAGTTTTTAAAGTTGATTTTTTTTCAGGGTGGGAGGTGGTTAGTGACCACTGGGGGAGTCAGGGGAGGTCATCCCCGATTTCCTCCAGTGGTCATCTGGTCATTTAGGGCACATTTGTGTGGCTTGGTTGTAAAAAAAAAGGACCAAGTAAAGTCAGCCAAGTGTTCATCAGGGACGCTCTTCTTTTTTCCATTATTGCTTGAGGACGCCCCTTTGTTAGGCACGCCCCAGTCCTGCCTTTGCTATGCCTTTTACCTGAAAGTCTCAGTATCCTGCAGTTAACCTTGACATACCAGCACACCTGAAGTCTCTTTCTTTTCTGATATTTTCTTTATTGAATAACACAACAATGTACTCACAGTCAGTAGATCAGAAGGATTGCCTCATGGTACAGAGACTTCGTGATTCTGACAGTTGCTTCAGTGGATGGAGACAGAACTCTGAGAAACCCAGATTTGCTGAACAGGTGAAAAAACACAGCTGGGTTTACAGGAGAGGATCAGAGCTGGTCTGCTGGAAATGTTATATCTTAACATAAAGATATGTCCAAGGTAAAAAAACAAGTTCTCTTCAGAGCGTTTAACAGAACATGAGCTGACTGAAAGTAAAATGGAGACAGGATCATAGAAAGGGAGAAAGAGAGAGGGCCAAAAAGTAGGGCACACACAAGCCCAGAGGAGAAGAAGAAGGTAAAGACCAATAGAAACAGAGCCTGTCAATGAGGTGGCAAGAGTGGTTGCATTAACATAAACTACATTACACACAATGCCTAGCTCACATGACCTAGCAGTGAAATAATAACAAACATTAACCAATTCCAGGGTTCCACTGAAACTTAGGCAAGGCTGTCAAAAGACAAACACTCCCCGTCTGGTATCGGTAGATACCACTATCATTATCAACATTATTTATACATTCACAGCATATAAGTCCATTAACTACAATCAGGACAACCGTCAGTTGTGGAGCCATCTTCTTCTTCTTCAGGACCTGAAATGAGAGACAAACAACACAACAACACTAAACACAAAGAGAGAGAGAAATTTTTTGAGTCTCTGATCTTCATGGTTGGATGCTAGCTCTTGGTGCTCATGCCTCTTCATACGGTACAAGGAGCACAATTTCAGTGATGGGTCTGCAGAAGTTCTTTGCTGTTCCTTGTTTCACAGTTCTGACTTCAACTTTCCTGATGTTTCCGTCTTTACTGGGGATGGTTTTGGTGACTAATGCCAGGGTCCAATCATTGTGTTGAGTCTCTTTGTCCCTAAGTAAGACAATGTCAAGCTCATGGATGTTGGTCTTACTGATCTGTCATTTGCTGCGGATCTGTAGGGTCGGGAGTTATTCTCATCTCCAGCGACTCCAGAAGGTGTTGGCAAGACTCTGGACTTGTCTCCATTGTCGTCTGCATAAGTCTTTATCATTGAAATCTCCAGGCAGGTTTGGAGACACGCCTGTCTTTTGCGTTAGAAGCATATCTGGAGTCAGGATCAAAGGCGACTCTGGATCAGAGGAAACTGGGATCAGAGGTCTTGCTTTGATGATGGCGGACACTTCTGGTTAGAACTTCATGGGTGAGGCGGTTAACCCCTGTCTCTGATAACATGGAATCAAGGATGTGGCGAGCAATCCCAATCATGCGCTCCCAAACTCCCCCCATATGTGAAGCATGGGGAGGGTTGAATATCCACGTGCAGTGGTGGTCTCAAATATTGGTTAATTGCAGGTGCACCGTTCTTCTCTGAGTTTATTTTCAGTTCTTTGGATGCACTCATGAAGTTGGACCCACAATCAGAGCGGATCTGCTTGGCTGGACCACGAATTGCGAAAAACCTTCTGAGAGCATTTATGAAGCTTGAAGTGTCCATCGACTCTACAACTTCGATGTGGACCGCGTGTATGCTCATACATGTGAACATAACGGCTCATCGTTTGCTGTTTGCACTTCTTCCTCTGGTCTGTCTCGAGATAACTGACCATGGCCCAAAGATGTCTAGCCCCACATAAGTGAATGCTGGGTCAACACTCAGTCTTTCAGGTGGTAAATCTTCCATTCTTTGGTCTTGATATTTGCCACACAGTTTACGGCTCTTGACGCATCTGTGGATGGTTGCAGTAATACAACACTTTGCTCCGACGATCCACACCCCTGCGGTAAAGTGTCGACCTTGGTGCTTGACTTGCTCGCGGTAGTGGCGCACGAGTAGAGCGGATACCGGATGTCGACCTGAGATGATTAGAGTGTTCCTTTCACTCCTATCTTAGCATGGGTGAGACGGCTGCCTACTCTCAACATACCATCCTCATCCTTGAAGGGGTTTAGCTTCCAAAGGGGGCTTGTTTTCAGAATGTTCTTTCCTTTATTAATGCACTGAAACTCTGTAACATATGGTTTCTTGTTGCACACAAAGCAGGACTACCTTCTCTGCACATAACAACTCCTCCACTGCTAAAGGCTTGGTGCAGAGATGCCAGTGATGACATTCACTCAATCTTCTATTAGAGTTTTGTTGGAAAGAACGCATGACGTGGATAAGGTGGGCTATGGCTCTTCTAAGTGTCACCCATTGCGAAAATCGATTAAAACGGTGTGTCCCCAGATTAACATTAGCTGAGACACTTGTGGTGAGGGCCTTCACTACTGCACAAACTTCAACATCGTCTTCTGGATTCACCAGTTCAAAGGATCTTGCAGTAGTTAAAGGATTGCTTACTGGTTGTGTGAGAAACTTCGGTCCTGTTAGCCAAGTAGTTTGTATTAGATGCGTTGCTGAGACTACTCTGGTGGCATGATCTGCTGGGTTCTGATCAGTTGACACGTATTGCCATTGCTCAGGTTTGGTAGACTTCCGGATGCGTTCTACACGATTACTGACATATACGTAGAATCTTCTACTCTGGTTGTATATGTAGCCTAGCACGACCCTGCTGTCTGTATAGAACTTAACTGAGTCTAAGCAGATGTCCATCTTGCTTACAATCAGTTCAGCTATTTCTACTACCAGAACTGCTCCACATAGTTCCAAGCGCGGTACTGTCTGACTAGGCCGCGGAGCTAACTTTGCTGTGCCAAAGATGAATCCCATATGGACATTGCTGATGGCATCTATGGTTTTCAGGTATGCCACTACAGCTATAGCTTTCTCTGATGCATCCGAGAAGACACAAACCTCCTTGTGGCAAGCGTTCGTGAGGGACATGGAGATATATGTCCGTGGGACATGGATTTCTTCTAGTGATTTAAGGAAGTTTCTCCATGTATTCCACACTTATTTTTCCTTTTGTGGCAATGGGGCATCCCATTCTTTTGAACTTGAAGAGAGCTCACAAAGCAACGATCTCCCTTGGATAGTGATTGGTGCCACAAATCCTAGTGGGTCATACAGGCTGTTCACTGTAGACAAGATGCCTCGTCGGATGTATGGTTTTTCTTGCATGCAGACCCGGAAGGTGAAGGTGTCCTTTTTCAAATCCCAATTTAAGCCAAGACTGCGTTGAAGTGGGAGAATAGCCACTCCTATGTCTAGATTCTTAAAGTTTGTAGCGTGGTCTACTGAAGGGAACGCTCTCATTACATTGGCGCTGTTGGATGCAATTTTGTGAAGCCTCAAATTAGCTTCTGCTAACATCATCTGCGTTCTTGTCAGCAGGTCAATAGCTTCTGTTTCAGCGGCTGGGACTTCAACCCATCATCCACATAGAAATCTATTTCTATGAACTGTCTGGCATCAATACCATATTTCTTCTCTCAAGCAGTTCGTTTAAGCCTGTAAGTGGCTACTGCTGGTGATGGGTTGTTTCCAAAGACATGAACTCGCATTCTGTATTCAACCACTTTCCTGTTGATGTCGTTGTCATGGAACCATAAGAACCTCAAATAATTTCTGTGGACTTCGTTAACAGTGAAGGAGTAAAATATTTGCTGAATGTCAGCCATTATGGCAATTGGCTCCTTTCTGAAGCGAATTAGAATTCCCAATAGGCTATTGGCTAAATCGGGCCCAGTGAGTAGCATGCTGTTCAGTGAGGTTCCTTGAAACTGGGTGCTAGAGTTAAAACACTAGTGACCTAGTGGTTAGGGTGGTGGACTTTGGTCCTGAGGAACTGAGTTCAATTCCCACTTCAGGCACAGGCAGCTCCTTGTGACTCTGGGCAAGTCATTTAACCCTCCATTGCCCCAGGTACAAATAAGTACCTGTATACAATATGTAAGCCACATTCAGCCTGCCATGAGAGGGAAAGCGCGGTGTACAAATGTAACAAAAAAACACACAATTCGGACTTGTTGTGGCTTCTGTGGGTGGTATACTCTGAAGATAGGTAGATACCAGCACTCTTCATTTCTTTCCCAATGGTGGGGCTAGCTCTGCATGACCGTTAGTGAACATGTGCTGCATGAAAGTTATAAACTGCTGCTTCATCTCTGGTTTCCTCCTTAAGGATTTCTGCAACGAGATAGGGCTTGACTTCTATTGTTTGGGAGTCGAGACCTGGGCTTATGGAATGGGAGGGGTGCTACCCAGCTGTTTGACTCATCTTTCTTGAACTCTTTGCTCATAATGTTCAGGAATTCTTTATCTTCTATGGAGAAGGCAGGTTTGTCATCATCCTTGGTGGTCTGGAACACTGAGCTTCCCAAGTGCTCTCCTAAATCTACTGTGAAGAGGTTTTTATAAAGTGCTGAGACAGCGCTCCGTTCTTTGTAGGCGGGAACCTCTTTCATGGTTAGGTGGTTGGTACATGATTCAAACAGTGAAGCGCTTCCGCCTTCTACGACATTGGTGGAAAGCACACTGACATTTGCCTTTCTTGTTCGATTGAGGCAGACATCGCCTACTATTGTCCAACCCAGGTCAAGACAGTGTGCATAGGGAGTGCCACGTGGGCCTTTGCACGATTCATGGATTTACAGGAGTTTTGGTGCATCTCAGCCCAGCAAGAGTAAGATCTTAGTGTCTGGATCCAAAGGTATGAGTTGGTTAGCTATGGGCCTCAGGTAGGGTTGATTCCATGCAACCTCTGGTGTAGGAATCTCATCCTTGTCATCTGGTATCTGGCCACATTCAATTAACCTAGGCAATCGTGACTTGGTGCTTCCATCTATCGCTTCATTTGTAAGCCCCTCCCCCACTCCTGGCTTAAGCTGACATTCCAATGTGTTCCAGTTCAGTTGGTTGAAGTAGTCTAGACCGGGTACCACGAACACATTACCCAGAAGAAGAGAGAAGAAACAAACAAAACTAGAGAGAGAACTATTTTCAAGTTTTCTTTTCTTATTTAAGGCAATTTTAAAAACCCAACAATTTAATAGTTCATAGAAATGCACATTTAATGGTAATACACCTTTTTTAGTTACTGCTTGTTTTCTATGCCCATGACTGTAACACTTATTCACTGACAACTTAACAGCACTTGAATAACTATATTTCCTTGCCCCCTATTCGGTTGGTTTCTATTGACAGTTTGTAACTATATGAGATTAACCAATGTGACCATTTTCATTTGTTTCTTTTTATTCCCCACAGGGTAACCTTACCAGCTGAACTATGCACCAGACATCAGATACGTATTTTTTTCCCTTTTACAACCTTTCAAACTTGTGAGCCTTTACTTTCTGTGAATTCTGTAATTGGGTTTTTTTTTATTGTAAATGCATAAAGAATTTGATTCTTTGGCAACCAATTTTGTTTTGCAGGACTCTCCTCTCCAGGCATCCAAAATGTATTTCCCAGCTAAACAACCAGGTAAGTATTTTTTCTTTTCCTCTCTTTTTAATAGTAGTGCAAATGTCACTTAACTGTGGAACACTCTTAACTCGGTCTCTTCAACGATGTAGAAGCCTTTCTTGGGTGGGAGCCCAGAATTTCTTCAAACACCAGTTTTTCAGGACTCTTTTCTTCTTCCTACACCTTTCCTTAATAAAATAATCAGGAAGCAAAAGCCTCTCTCCCTATTCCTTGGCGGTACTTCTCTGTGTGTGATATTAAATTTATTCGATCAAGACTGTGGCCTCTTTCTAATCAAAATGAAATTCAAATAAACGTATCCTCTCCTTTCAATCCTAACCTCACTTAATTACCCTGTTCTAACAGGAGCGGCCCTGAAGCGCACTCACACTATTTCTGTTGCAGGACTCTCCTTCTTCACTCTTGTTCACATAGCATTCTACCCCCAATCTTTCTCCCATACACAGACACTTTAGCTCTGGTTTGCCCTTTAATTACACCTGAATCAGGATTTTGGTCCTATACAGTTACTACCCCACTAATTCACATCCAACCCCTCCTATCATTTATTTCCCTGCTACCCCTCAGACACACAGAACCTAAAATTCCTAATTCTCAATCCCAAGGAGGAAACAACCTCAAGCACTTGGGGTTGTGAATTCACACTCTCACCATAACACCTCTCCCTTTCTCCAAATTCTTCATACTGTCCACTAATGACCCAAACTCTACCACACTTGCTGGACAGTCACAGACACACTGCAGCACACAGCCTCACCCTCTTCTGCTTCAGCTACTTCTGCCCAACTCTCAACTGACCAGCAAGCCGTTGCCAAGGCAACCATGTCTCAGCTTGCTCAGCTGTTGTCCCATAGTGATGTCACAATAGAACCCTTATTTTATTCCTCTAGAGGAGCCCAGTTAATATTATTTTAACCCCTTAGGGTTACACTATTACATAGCCGCTTGCTACTCTTCCTGACATTTGCACCACTCCTGCACAAGTTTTGATATTATATGAAGAGTAGCCTTGCTGGATATCAAACAGGTCGTAAAACTCTGATTTTGCAAGGGACCAGTTACTCTGCTCATCTATGATGGCGTACATCTTAACTGCCTTCTCTGGCCACCATTCAGGGTATACCTTGGCCAGACATATTTTAGTGCAGGATCTACCTTCGCGGATTTTCTCACACACCCTTGTGCATTTCGGAGCAACTTGGAGTGTCGGTGTGCTTCCCTCTTCCGTCTCCTCGCCATGATTCACCTTGGAATTGTTAAACAGCTTTGGGTCATATGGGTGTAGGGCAGAGACATGTTGGTTGCTACCACACTTTGAACATAGGACAGGCACTCGGCAGTCTTTGGCCAGATGGTTTGAGGAAGAACAGCACCTATACCAGAATCTGAATCTTCTGAGCAATGCTTTGCGCTCCCTCAAAGGCTTCCCTATGAACCCTCAACACTTTCTGAGAGGGTGAGGTGCCCTGTGTATAGGGCACTGTTCCTTGGGTTCCTCTGTGTTCTCTGTGAAGGAAGAAGGGTCAGACAGCATAGACGTAGCAGATGATACTTCCGTCTTATGTATGGATATAGGTTTCTTGAATGGTTTGATTGGTTTCCCCTCCAGGAACTGGCTTGACTCAGATAGCTCCACCATGAACCAGGGATCATTTCTTCTCTTGGCTATGTCTCTTATAAACTTTGTGAAGATGTTGAAGGGAGGATATTTCCCTTGGTTCTCTTCTTTGTATTGTGTACCAACTACTGACCACTTTTCCCTTATATTGTTTGGTAGCTTTCCTAAGATGCTCTTACTGCCTCGAGGTGTGTCTAGGTGACTGAGGTTCAGAAAGCTGTTCTCGGCCTTGACTGCTTCCAGCTCGTGAAGGAGGTTTCCCCAATTCTGCAGCTTGTAGTTGTCTCTGCCTGATATCATTGGGAATTTATCCAACCTGTGGAACAGTGAATTCTCTATGGCTTCTGGGCTGCCATAGTACTCCTCGAGTCTTTCCCACATTTCTTTCAACCCCTTAGAAGGGTCATTCAAATATGAGAACTTCAACTCCTCCACACATACAGCTGTTTCCTTTCCCAGCCAGTGTAGCATCATATTCATCTACTGCTTAGGATTAAGCTTCATATTCACGATGGTGTCCTTGAAATCTGATTTCCAAGCCCTGTAACACTCAGGATGACCGTTAAACTGGGTGAGCCCTGAGCCTCCCAGGTCCTTGCGTGCTAGATACCTTACTAGCTCGTCTCTTGTTGAGATTTCAGGTTGAGCGATTGACACCGCTGCAAGTTGGCTGGTCTTGTCCATTACAGGAATGGACACAGCAGATGACCACCCTGCCACTTCTGGGTTGCGTGAAGAGTATGCATGATCATATAAGTTAGTGTGGTGAGAATTGGTTCCCATAGCATGTTTCCGCTCTGGCTGTCTTTCCTCACGTGACATTCCCACGATGAAGATGGGTTTATTTTCTCATGATCCGAAGACTCATCTGGATCAAACTATATCAATGCCCTAGTAAGTGGTGGGTGTGTGCCAACACGTAAGCTTTGGTTCTTAAAGCAGGGTCTTCAGAGACCAAGGTCGATTATTTCGATCGTTCTGCCCCAAAGCGTCTTCGAAGACATTAGCCTTTGCTTCAAGCTCGGCAATTTCTTTGTCTTGCTGGAGCACCTCTATCATGATGTCCAACTCAGCCTTTCAATGTGCTGCTTCAGCTTCTCTACGTGCTGCTTCAGCTTCCATCTCAGCTTTTGCACGTGCTGCTTCAACTTCCAACTCAGCCCTTTGTAACTTCAGGGTGGTTTCTTTTTCAATGTAGCGACAGCGAGCCTTGGCCATTTCCACCATAGCCAGCACCTGCAGGGCTGCCAAACTGGCTGATGATTGGCTGGAGTGGATTGTTGCATGTGATTGGGAGAACCTTGAACTTTTGAACGTATGCTTAGACGAGTAAGAGCTCAGGGAGACACTGTCCTGAGGATCTGCAATTACAGCCCCTGACTTCTTTACAGCCTCGGCCACTTTCACTTTACACTTTTGATATGAGGTCTCTTGGAGTTCTTTTTCTACAAGACTCTGCTCCGTATTTGTCTCACCTAAGAACTAAAAATACTCTTCTATCTTCTGCTGATAACGTGCATAACTGATCTGAATTGATGAAAAACAGGTTTCCTTGTTTACCCCTGCCTTAGTACATAAGTACATAAGTAATGCCACACTGGGAAAAAACCAAGGTTCCATCGAGCCCAGCATCCTATCCACGACAGCAGCCAATCCAGGCCAAGGGCACCTGGCAAGCTTCCCAAATGTACAAACATTCTATACATGTTATTCCTTGAATTGTGGATTTTTCCCAAGTCCATTTAGTAGCGGTTTATGGACGTCTTTAGGAAACCGTCTAACCCCTTTTTAAACTCTGCCAAGCTAACCGCCTTCACCACGTTCTCCGGCAACGAATTCCAGAGTTTAATTACGCGTTGGGAGAAGAAAAATTTTCTCCAATTTGTTTTAAATTTACTCAGTGCTTTTTTTGTAGAAAAAAAGGTGCCGGTACTCATTATGGGCGGGGTCACCACATATGGCTCCACCCCTATGATAGCCACACCCACATTAACCACACCCCCTATACCAGCCATGGCGCATATAAACAGACATCATTGAAAATATTATAGTACTATAGGAGAAAAAAATAACGTGATTTTTTTCATTATAAATAATCTCTGTAAGCTCTTACAGCTCCAGTATACCCAGTGCAAAATAAGACAGCCAATGTAAATTCTCAAATTGGACATAATTACAAACACTAAAATGAAAATAAAATGATTTTTTTCTACCTTTGTTGTCTGGTGACTGTTTTTCTTTCCATATTGGTCCCAGTCTGTGATTCTGCTTTCTTTTCGCTTAACTCTTCTGTGACATTTGTCATTTTTGTCTCCTTTTTCTTTGCTTTCTTCAATATTTTTCAGGCTCTCTCTCTGTCCAGATTTAATTCATTCTTACTATCCATTCTTTAATGTCCTTCATCTACCTGTGGCTTTTCATCTTTTCCTCACCCTTGTTCTCCCCATGCCCCTTCCTCTTATTCTCCAGTCTTTCTCTATTCCCCTTTTCCATCCAGCAGCTCTGCTTTCTCTCCCCATCCTTCCAGTGTCTCCCCTATTTCTTTCTGCATTCTTCCATCCAGCATCTTCCCTCTCTCTCTCCCCATCCTTCCATCTGTTTTCCCCCTCTCTCTCCCCATCCTTCCATCTGTTTTCCCTCTCTCTTTCCCCAATCCTTCCATCTGTTTTTCCCTCTCTCCCAATCCTTCCATCTGTTTTTCCCTCTCTCTCCCCATCCTTCCATCTGTTTTTCCCTCTCTCTCCCCAATCCTTCCCTGTTGTTTTCCCTTTCTCTCTCTCCCCAATCCTTCCCTCTGTTGTTTTCCCTCTCTCTCCCCAATCCTTCCCTCTGTTGTTTTCCCTCTTTCTCCAATCCTTCCCTCTGTTGGTTTCCCTCTCTCCCCAATCCTTCCCTCTGTTGGTTTCCCTCTTTCTCTCTCTCCCCCAATCCTTCCCTCTGTTGGTTTCCCTCTTTCTCTCTCTCCCCCAATCCTTCCCTCTGTTGTTTTCCCTCTCTCTCCCAAATCCTTCCCTCTGTTGGTTTCCCTCTTTCTCTCGCTCCCCAATCCTTCCCTCTATTGTTTTCCCTCTTTCTCTCTCTCCCCAATCCTTCCCTCTATTGTTTTCCCTCTCTCTCCCCAATCCTTCCCTCTATTGTTTTCCCTCTCTCTCCCCAATCCTTCCCTCTGTTGTTTTCCCTCTCTCTCCCCAATCCTTCCCTCTGTTGTTCTCCCTCTTTCTCTCTCTCCCCAATCCTTCCCTCTGTTGGTTTCCCTCTTTCTCTCTCTCCCCCCAATCCTTCCCTCTGTTGGTTTCCCTCTTTCACCAATCCTTCCCTCTGTTGTTTTCCCTCTTTCTCTCTCTCCCCAATCCTTCCCTCTGTTGTTTTCCCTCTCTCTCCCAAATCCTTCCCTCTGTTGTTTTCCCTCTTTCTCTCTCTCCCCAATCCTTCCCTCTGTTGTTTTCCCTCTCTCTCCCCAATCCTTCCCTCTGTTGTTTTCCCTCTTTCTCCAATCCTTCCCTCTGTTGGTTTCCCTCTCTCCCCAATCCTTCCCTCTGTTGGTTTCCCTCTTTCTCTCTCTCCCCCAATCCTTCCCTCTGTTGTTTTCCCTCTCTCTCCCAAATCCTTCCCTCTGTTGGTTTCCCTCTTTCTCTCTCTCCCCAATCCTTCCCTCTGTTGGTTTCCCTCTTTCTCTCTCTCCCCCCAATCCTTCCCTCTGTTGGTTTCCCTCTTTCACCAATCCTTCCCTCTGTTGTTTTCCCTCTTTCTTTCTCTCTCTCCCCAATCCTTCCCTCTGTTGGTTTCCCTCTTTCTCTCTCTCCCCCCAATCCTTCCCTCTGTTGGTTTCCCTCTTTCACCAATCCTTCCCTCTGTTGTTTTCCCTCTTTCTCTCTCTCCCCAATCCTTCCCTCTGTTGTTTTCCCTCTCTCTCCCAAATCCTTCCCTCTGTTTTCCCTCTTTCTCTCTCTCCCCAATCCTTCCCTCTGTTGTTTTCCCTCTCTCTCCCCAATCCTTCCCTCTGTTGTTTTCCCTCTTTCTCCAATCCTTCCCTCTGTTGGTTTCCCTCTCTCCCCAATCCTTCCCTCTGTTGGTTTCCCTCTTTCTCTCTCTCCCCCAATTCTTCCCTCTGTTGGTTTCCCTCTTTCTCTCTCTCCCCCAATCCTTCCCTCTGTTGTTTTCCCTCTCTCTCCCAAATCCTTCCCTCTGTTGGTTTCCCTCTTTCTCTCTCTCCCCAATCCTTCCCTCTGTTGTTTTCCCTCTTTCTCTCTCTCCCCAATCCTTCCCTCTATTGTTTTCCCTCTCTCTCCCCAATCCTTCCCTCTGTTGTTTTCCCTCTCTCCCCCCAATCCTTCCCTCTGTTGTTTTCCCTCTTTCTCTCTCTCCCCCCAATCCTTCCCTCTGTTGTTTTCCCTCTTTCTCTCTCTCCCCAATCCTTCCCTCTGTTGTTTTCCCTCTCTCTCCCCAATCCTTCCCTCTGTTGGATTCCCTCTCCCTGCCAAGTTTGACGCGAACGGCGCGAAGACGCGACGCACGCGGCACCAGCCCCTATTTCCGGCCGCTGCTGCTTCTCCTGTTGTTGAGCAGCAGCGGCCGCTACACAAAGAAAAAGAAGATTGAAAAAAAATTGAAACCTGGCTGAAACGCGGCACCCCGGCACTGTAGACAGCCATTAGGCATTGGCTGTTGCCCCGCAACCGCTCCTCCTCTTGCCTCTACGTCACTGCCCCTGGAGGAAGACCCCGGAGGAGCGCAGTGACGTAGAGGCAAGAGGAGGAGCGGCTGCGGGGCAACAGCCAATGGCTAATGGCTGTCTACAGTGCCGGGGTGCCGCGTTTCAGCCAGGTTTCAATTTTTAAAAAAATCTTTTTCTTTGTGTAGCGGCCGCTGCTGCTCAACAGGAGAAGCAGCAGCGGCCGGAAATGGGGGCCGGCACTGCGTGCGGGACATGGACTCACGGGGCGGGGGGAGCAAAAAAAAAAGGTGCCGGTACGCCGTACCGTTGCGTACCGGCACAAAAAAAGCACTGAATTTACTACACTGTAGTTTCATCGCATGCCCCCTAGTCCTAGTATTTTTGGAAAGCGTGAACAGACGCTTCACATCCACCTGTTCAATTCCACTCATTATTTTATATACCTCTATCATGTCTCCCCTCAGCCGTCTCTTCTCCAAGCTGAAAAGCCCTAGCCTCTTTAGTCTTTCTTCATAGGGAAGTCATCCCATCCCCGCTATCATTTTAGTTGCCCTTCGCTGCACCTTTTCCGGTTCCACTATATCTTTCTTGAAATGCGGCGACCAGAATTGAATATAATACTCAAGGTGCGGTCGCACCATGGAGCGATACAACGGCATTATAACCTGTTTTCCATACCTTTCCTAATAATACCCAACATTCTATTCGCTTTCCTAGCCGCAGCAGCACACTGAGCCGAAGGTTTCAGTGTATTATCGACGACAACACTCAGATCCCTTTCTTGGTCCGTAACTCCTAACGTGGAACCTTGCATGATGTAGCTATAATTCGGGGGGGGGTTTTCCCACATGCATCACCTTGCACTTGCTCACATTAAACGTCATCTGCCATCTAGCCGCCCAGTCTCCCAGTCTCGTAAGGTCCTTCTGTAATTTTTCACAATCCTATCGTGAGTTAACGACTTTGAATAACTTTGTGTCATCAGCAAATTTAATTACCTCGCTAGTTACTCCCATCTCTAAATCATTTATAAATATATTAAAAAGCAGCGGTCCTAACACAGACCCCTGAGGAACCCCACTAACTACCCTTCTCCATTGTGAATACTGCCCATTTAACCCCACTCTCTGTTTCCTATCCTTCAACCAGTTTTTAATCCACAATAGGACATTTCCTCCTATCCCATGACCCTCCAATTTCCTCTGTAGCCTTTCATGAGGTACCTTGTCAAATGCCTTTTGAAAATCCAGATACACAATATCAACCGGCTCCCCTTTGTCCACATGTTTGTTTATTCCTTCAAAGAATTGAAGTAAATTGTTTGTGCAGCGCTGCGTACGCCTTGTAGCGCTATAGAAATGCTAAATAGTAGTAGTAGTAGTAAATTGGTCAGGCAAGATTTCCCCACACAAAAGCCGTGCTGACTCGGTCTCAGTAGTCCATGTCCTCGGATGTGCTCTGTAATTTTGTTTTTAATAATAGCCTCTACCATTTTACCCGGCACCGACGTCAGACTCACTGGTCTATAATTTCCCGGATCTCCCCTGGAACCTTTTTAAAAATGGGTGTTACATTGGCCACTCTCCAATCTTCCGGTACTACACTCTGATAGTCTGTTGTAGATTGAATCACTGTCACCCCACCTTTATCGGCGTGTTGGATACAAATCTTGTTGTGATTCATTATGTGGTAGCATGCCAAACAGTGGTATTTTAAGAAGAGCTAGCAGCAAAATACAATTTGGTGATCAGATTAAACCTTTGAAAATCTATCAGCTCTGAGAAGCTAAATTTAGCTACTGTAAATGTGTGGAACCCCAGAAATGTTTTGGTCAGTAGAAACAGGACCTCACCTTTAAAACAGTAAAAATGTAAAGTTCCAGAGAAAACATAGTTGTGCCTTAGACTATCAGGGGCATTTTCGAAAGAAAAGGGTGCCCATCTTTTGACACAAATCGGGAGATGGGCGACCTTCCCTCAGGGTTGCCCAAATCGGCGTAATGGAAAGCCGATTTTGGACGTCCTCAACTTCTTTCCGTCGCGGGCACAACCAAAGTTCCCGGGAGCGTGTTGGCAGCGTACCGAAGGCGGGACGAGGGCGAGCTTAAGAGATGGGCATCCTCGGCCGATAATGGAAAAAAGAAGGGCATCCCTGACGAGCATTTGGCCGACTTTACTTGGTCCATTTTTTTCACGACCAAGCCTCAAAAAGGTGCGTGAACTGACCAGTTGACCACCAGAGGGAATCGGGAATGACCTCCCCTGCTTCCCCCAATGGTCACTAACCACCTTCCACCCCCCAAAAAACAACTTTAAAAACTTTTGTCTTTTTTTTTTAGAGTATGGGTGAAGGATGTCCTTCGCTATGCCTCCGTCCCTGCAACAGCAGTTGAGGACGTCCAAAATGTGATGTTTCTGTGAGAAGGATGCCCATGCCCGCTATGCCTCCAACACCTCCTTTATTTATTTGGATTTTGGATCACTAGTAGCAGCAGTGGAATTTAAACTGGCCACCTCTGGATTGCAAGACTAGTGCTCTAACCACCAGGCCACTCCTCCACTCCACTCCCTTGAAATTTGGCTGGGGGGGGGGGAGGTATGTGTGTGTCAGCGGAGGCATAACGAAGATGTGGACATCCTTCTTTCAAACATTTTGGACGTCCTCAACTGCCCCCCCCCCCCCCCCCAGGAATGGCCAGATTTCAAGGGAGTGGAGTGGAGTGGTTAGAGCACTGGTCTTGCAATCTAGAGGTGGCTGGTTGAAATCCCACTGCTGCTACTTGTGATCCAAAATCCAACTAAATAAAGGGGGTGTCGGAGGCAAAGCAGGCATGGACATCCTTCTCACAGAAACATCACATTTTGGACGTCCTTAACTGCCATTGCAGGGACGGAGGCATAGCGAAGGACGTCCTTCACCCATACTCTAAAAAAAAAAAAAAAAAAAAGACGTCCCTGACGAGCACTTGGACGTTTTCACATGGACTTGTATTTTTCTAAGGTTATAAATGGCAATTTATTTAAGGTTGTAGACAGCTATTATACACACAGCTTGTCTGCGTGTATGAAGCTGTCTTTGGCATTGGCTTCCCCTTCTTAGGAAGGAAATCGTGTGCAAATGAGCAAACAGCGAGCAGCTCATTTGCATGCAATTTCCTTCATGCATGCCCGTTCCTTTCCAAATCGCTAAGGGATCGGTAAAGGAAGGGCTTTTTCTGTTCAGTTAGTGCATCAATTAGTCCACTACAGTGCCCCCCTAGGATGCCTGGTTGTTGTCCTGGCATGTCAGGGGGACCAGTGCACTATGAATGCTGGCTCCTCCCATGACCAAATGACTTGGATTTGGTCGTTTATGAGATGGACATCCTCGGTTTCCATTATGGCCGAAACCGGGGATGACCATCTCTAAGGTTGACCGGAATGTTGAGATTTGGGCGTCCCCGACCGTATTATGGACACCCATCTTGTTTCGATAATATGGATTTCCCCGCCCCTTCGCTGGGACATCCTTAGAGATGGGTGCCCTTAGAGATGGTCGTCCCCGTTCAATTATGCCCCTCCACGTACTCTTTATATTGATTAGATTATTACATTGAGCTGTTGCTGATAAGGAGCGATCTGGAAACAATACAGGGATTTAAGGGTCCAAACATTCAGGCAACATCTGTGCTGGCGTTGGTGACTGTTTGGATTATTGTGGGACCTTGTGGCTTGAATGTGGAAAAGGGAGATTGGTATAAATTAAAATGGAGATCTTATTTCATGTTGGATATTTGTTTATTCAGGTATGTTTTCAATCTTTTAATGTTGTAAATTATATTTATGCATGATTTGTTTATGCTTGTAGACATTTTTTTTAACTTTGAATTTTTATTGAAATAACTTCTCAAACATAACAACGAGCCATTTAACATTATGCTTATAACCCTTTTATCCCCCCTATTCCCCCCACCCTTCCCCCCTCCCCCTCTCCCCCACTAACCCCTCAACAACTGAGTGGAAGAGTGGCCTAGTGGTTAAGGTGGTGGACTTTGGTCCTGGGGAACTGAGTTCAGTTCCCAGCACAGGCAACTCCTTGTGACTCTGGGCAAGTCACTTAACCCTCCATTGCCTGCCACATTGAGCCTGCCATGAGTGGGAAAGCACGGGGTACAAATGTAACTAAAATAAATAAATTCCTCCAACAGCCCAAACCCCCTCAATATCTGTTAGATGAATCCATTCAGGTGCCTCTGGATTATATCTCCCCTTACGCTTATCAGTCAATTTTTCCAACTCTATATTGGTTTTAAATTTCTCAGCCCAATTACCAACAGTTGGCCCAGCAGACTTTTTCCTATACATTGCAATAGTGTTTTTTGCGGCGGCTAACCCCATTCTCTTGAATCTCTGTTGCCATCTCTTTCCCTTCTGGTTCCCCCACCCCAGGAGGCACCATTTAGGATCGAATGGAAAAGTACCTTCTAGAACTTTAGACAACCTATATGTTATATCTTTCAAATAAGGTTGAATCAAACTGCACCCCCACCAAATATGAAAAAAAGTTCCCGTCTCCCTTCCACATCTCCAACAGCAATCAGAAGCCTCAGGGAACATTCTTTTAATTCTATCAGGTGTATAATACCATCTGCTTTGCACTTTATACGCATTTTCTTTAATAAGCACACACACCGAGGCTTTCTTGACTTCCAAGCATACCCTCCTCCATTCTGCCTCCGAAACATCCTGATTCAAGTCCTTTTCCCATGCCTCCATATAGGTCATTTTCATAAAACTCTGCCCCCTGAGGTGTCCATATATCCGTGAAATTCCTTTCTCCCACTTATCCATATCCCCCCATACTTTTTCAAATCCCTCTTGGTCTTTGAATTCCTCCCTGGCCCATTTCTCTGTACTAATAAAGTGTTTGACCTGCATGTACGCATATAAATCGGACTCTACTAACCCATACATTTCCTGTAGTTCTTCAAATGTGCGTATTTGACTCTTATCTAGGCACTCATGAAACCGTATGAGCCCTTTTTGAAACCAATTTTGGAATACCTTATTTTCCTCCCCCCCCCCCCCCCGGGAACCCGGGTTCCTGTGTGAGCCATGCATATGTAGATCTATTCCCTGTCCCTCTTACCTTCCTTTTCAGCCTCCCCCACACCGTGAAGAGATGAGATACAAAAGGATTCAGCGTAAGGCCCTTATATGTCTGCTCCTGGACTGAGGCCCACAGCAGACCATCTAGCTTTCCTTCCCTAACAAAAATTTGCTCTAGCCTAGTAATTGGAGATAAATCTACTTTACTCCACTCCCCTATCTGTTTTAATTGGGCTGCCCAATAGTACCACTGCACATTTGGCATCCCTCTCCCCCCCCCCCCCCCCCGCCCCCTTCCACCTTCCCCCACAAGATTTTTTTTTGACAGCCTAGCCGGCCTACCCGCCCACACAAAGGTCCCTATATCTGACTGTAGTTTTAAAATTTCCCTTCTGGGTACTAATATTGGCAGTGTCTGAAATAGAAAAAGCAGTCTGGGTAAAATGTTCATTTTTACTACCGCTATTCTCCCCCACCATGACAACCAATTATTCTTCCATTTATTCAAGTCCCGTCTCACATCCCTGAGCAAAGGCGTATAATTTAACAAGAAGAGGTTATCTAGATCTTTTGCTATTATAATTCCCAAATATCTAAAACTATGGTCTGTCATTTTAAAAGGGAATGCCTGTTTCAGCTGCTCCAGTTCTGCCTCTGTGCTAGTAATTCCCATCATCTCAGATTTATCATAATTCACTAAAAACCCCGCCACTTTACCGTATAGTTCCAGTTCCCTTATTATAATAGGCAGTGTCAGTAATGGTTGGGATACATAAAAGAGAATGTTGTCTGCAAACAGGGCAATTTTGTGCTCATGACCCCCCCCCCCCCCAAAATTTAACTCCTCTAATGTCTCTGAGAGTCCGTATTCTCAAAGCCAGGGGTTCAATGGAAATAGCAAATAACAGGGGAGATAATGGGCAACCTTGTCTCGTTCCTCTTGCTATTGGGAAATACTCTGAGTACCCTCCATTCACTTTTATACGCGCCACTGGGAACGTATACATACCTTTTGCCCATTCTAGAAATGCGCCCCCCATTCCCATAGCCCTCATCACTTCCCACAGGTATTCCCACTCCACCCTGTCAAATGCTTTCTCCACATCCACCGCCAGCAGTGTCAGTGAATCTCCCCTCCTCTGTGCCCCCCATGTAATATTCAAAGTGTGGCAAATATTGTCTGCCACATGTCTGTGTGCTATGAACCCTGATTGATCCTCGTGAATTATGTGAGGCAGCACTCTCCCCAAACGATCTGCCATAACTTTGGCTAAAATTTTTATATTGATATTCAGCAGAGATATCGGTCTATATGATCCACATACTGCTGGATCTCTCCCTGGTTTTAAAAGGACCGATATCCCCGCTTCCCTCATACTGGGAGGAACTCCATGGCCCCCAAAATTTGCATTGCCCACCCTAACTAATAATGGTGCCAGTTCCTTCCCAAATACCTTGTAATATTGCCCTGTATATCCATTGAGGCCAGGGGCCTTTCCCGGTTTTAACCCTTTAATGACCCTGAGAACCTCTTGCGTTGTAATTTCAGCCTCGAGCTCAGCCTTTTGCAGTCCTGCAATTTGTGGTATATCTAGCTCTTGTAAATATTCTCGCATCTTTCCTTGGGACACCACCTCCCCTTTAGAGTATAGTTTCGTGTAAAAATGAACAAATTGTCTGCTTATGTCCTTATCTTGGTGCAATATTTCATCTCGAGCACCTTTAATTTTTGTAATCGTATTTTTCACCTGTCTTTGTCTCAAGCTTCTCGCTAGCATAGTACCCGCTTTATTGCTAAATTCAAAAAACTTTTGTTTCATCAATTTTCTGGTATATTCCATCTTTCTCAATTGTATTTTTTGCAATTCTGCTCTACAATCTACTAATTTTTTAAATGTCTGCGGGTCCCCAGTAGCATGGTGTTTAACCTCTAATTGTGCCAGTGTCTTTCATGTATACAGCTGATGTGCTTCCCGGTCCCTCTTTTTTTGTGCACCCCTTTGTATAAGATGCCCCCTAACTACTGCCTTGAGGGCATCCCATAGAATCCCTTCCAACACCTCCCCATTGTCATTGATTTGAAGATAATCTTGTATTATATTGCGCACATCCTGACAATCTTTTTCCTCCGCAAAGTATCAGTCAACCTCCACGCTCGACCTCCACGCTCCTTTCCCAATTTTCCCACTATTACCCACATAGGCGCATGATCAGAAGCATGTATACTTTCAATTTCAGTTTCTTTTATAGCCCCCCACAGTGACCGGCTGCACCATATTGTATCTATCTTAGTGTATGTGTTTTGTGCATGGGAATAAAATGTGTAAGTCCTCTGTCTGGGATGTTGTAATCTCCAAACGTCCACCAGGTCTAATTCTGCCATTAGCTTAAGAAACTTCCCCCTATATTGCTTAGTTCCCTCAGCTCATCCCAGAGAGTGGTCTAAATTTGAGGCTGTGAAGTTGAAATCCCCCCCCCCCCCCAGTATTATCTGACCTTTCCCAAATGCACTGAGTTCTGGCCTGATGGACTCAAAAAAGGCACCCTGTCCACTATTAGGGGCATATATATTAACCAGAGTAATGTGTTGCTCTCCTATCTTACCTTTCATCGCTAAACATCTTCCCTCTTTCCCTTTGAAAATATCTTCCTGTACAAAACTAAGATGTGCTTTAACAAAGATGGCAACTCCCCCCCCCCCCGTTCCCCCCCCCCCTTTAGGGTCCGCCAACAGAAAGCAGTCACCCAATTGTTTACTTCTAAGCAAGTGTTCATCTTGTTTCCTTATGTAGGTTTCCTATAACATAATGACGTCCCATTTTAACTGGTTCAATTCTTTAAATACAATGCTCCTTTTCCCAGGGTTATTCAGACCATTGACATTCCATGTTCCCACCCGTAACCTTACCCCCCCTCCCCTCTCCCCCCCTGCGTCTGGCTCTGTTCCCTCTCTGCCTGATCAGTCCCTGAGGAATTGAGCCATCGCCAGAGAGCTGCCCCTCTGATATCCCTCATCATTCGCTGCCCCCCTGCTTATATACCTCCTATAGTAACCAAACATCCTGTCACTTCCCTCCTATAGTTATCAACATTCAGTCAATAGATAATACTATTATCCCATGAGATCCAGTGTTTTTCCAGCCACCATGATCAGTCCACTCTGCTGGCTTCAGATCTGCGGCTATCCAAACTCGGGGACCCTTGCCCCTTCACTCCATGCGCTTTGTTCCATCCCTCTTTACTGTTCTTAGGACTTGGTGTCCGCTGCTT
Organism: Microcaecilia unicolor; assembly: GCF_901765095.1. Classification (NCBI taxonomy): domain Eukaryota; kingdom Metazoa; phylum Chordata; class Amphibia; order Gymnophiona; family Siphonopidae; genus Microcaecilia; species Microcaecilia unicolor. The sequence continues at coordinate 155,665,944 of NC_044039.1, read as the reverse complement.
GTCTGTCTGTTCCATTGTGTTTGGCAAATCTGTGCACCCTATCTCCTTCAACGACTTCCAAGTTCCTTCAGTAGACAGGAATCTCCGGGTCTTATTACCCACTGTGACTTGCATGCCCAGGGGATAAAGCCACTTATATCTCAGTCACTCTTTTTGCAGGTATCTGGTGATCTCCTTATATTCTCTCCTCCTCTGCATTGTCTTTCTGGCCAGATCTTGAAATATCTGGGGTTTACAATTCTTCCAGGCAATCTCACCCAATCCCTGGGCTTTTCTCCAGATTGCCTCTTTTACTCCAAACTCATGAAAACAAACCACAATGTCTCTAGGCTGTCCTCCCCTTTGGGGGCCTAGACTTCTATGGGCCCGATCAATTTTAATGCGTTTGGAGTTTTGCTCTTCTCCTCCTGTATTTCCCAGGTCCATAATAAAATTACACAGGTCCTGAATTACTTTCACCACATCCTTAAACTCTGCCTCCTCTGGGATCCCTTTAAATCGCAAATTGCATCTTCGGGATCTGTTTTCTAAATCCTCCAACTTCAATTCTAGGTCTCTTCTCAGCTGCTGTTCCGCTTTAAGATCTTTCTGCAGGTCCCGCACCTCCTCTGCCATATTTTCCACCCTCTCCTCTGTCTCTGCCACATGGTTCCCAATCTCCTTCAGCTCCTCATGCAGCACTGCAACTGCATTTTGGATACTGGTTCTTGTGGCCACCATTTCAGTTTTTAAGTCTTTAAACCAGCGAATAAACGCTGTCTTACCACAGTCAGCTTCTTCCTCTGTTGGTTCCTCGATATCAGGGTCTGACTCAGAATCTGCAGCAGCCATCTTGGCTCCTCTCAAGCTAGCTCTTGGCCCAGCACACTTCGAGGATCCGGATCCATCCGGCAGGTATTTAAACTTGGAGAGTCTTTTTCTCGCTGCCATGCTTGTATACACTACAGGAGCCTCTGCACTCGCGGAATTGCCACGTTTTTGGGGGTTACAGCACTTATTTACTCTGTTCTCTGCAGAGCTCTGAAATCAGGCTGCCATCCCTTAGCGGTGATGTCACTTCCTCTTCGCTTGTAGACTTTTTTTTTTATATGTATTTTGGAATCCTGTAAATTGCTTTAGTGTTAATAAAAGATAGTCAAATAATTCAGGGAAGAGAACAATGAAAGAATTTAACAAACTTTCTTGTATAGGAAGTAGCGTCTTATAAATGTCATGCACTATAGCTGGCACCTGGCTGCCATCCTTGGCAGCATATACTGGACCAACTGCAGACTGGCTAGGCTAATAGTTTTGTTCTGCCATCATCGGTTATGTGACTATCATATGGTAAATAGGGACCCTCTGGAATCATAAATGTTGATTCTGAAGGGATGACAAGGGAAATAGGGGTCCATGATCTCATTGGGTTATAGGTTAGGAGCTGGGGCTCAGAAGGGGAATGGCATTATCTGAATCTAATTAGATTTTTATCAAGATTTTCCATCACTGCCAGGTCTATAGATCACACCTTTGTAGATGAAATTGGCATTTCCCCTTAGGTTAGAATTTAACTTTATATTTTTAATCAAGAGGGGCACTTTTGTATAACAGAAGTGGAGAAGTAGCCTAGTGGTCAGTGCAGTGGGCCAAGAACCTAGGGACAGAGAAAATACCAGCAAATCCTATATAATAAAAAGCACGTCCAACGTTCTGAAGCTGACTCCGTGAAAGTGAAGCCTTGAAGCATTTGTGCTCCTGCTGTATCCATCTCCTGAATTGACGTTATGTACTTCCTGGTTCATCACAAACAGCAGTGACCATTCACTGGAAGGGAATGCTGCAGAGTTCCCAGGCCATGGAATGTGACGTCACATGCATGAGGGTGTTGTCGTCCCTCCCTTCCAGTTCTAGGCCCCCTCCCTCCAAATTTTAAAAGTCATCTTCACTTACCAAGTCGGGTTTACGGCGGCCGGCAGCAGCGGTGCAAGGCGTACAGGCTCGGCCTTTCTCTCTCTCTCAGCTCTGGTCCCGCCCTTGCGGAAACAGGAAATGAGGGTGGGACCAGAGCTGAGAGAGAGAGAAGGGCCGAGCCTGCACGTCTTTTACCGCTGCTGATGGCCGCCGTAACCCTGACTTGGTAAGTGAAGATGACTTCTAAAATTCAGAGGGAGGGGTGATGGAACTGGAAAGGAGGGAGGGAGGAAGGGAGGGGGGATCCTGGAACTGGGAGGGAGGCGGACCCTGAAACTCGGAGAGAGGGAGTGGGACCCTGAAACTCAGAGGGCGGGAGGGAGGGAGGGGGACCTGAAACTCTGGAGGGAGGGAGGGAGAGGATGACCCTGGAACTCAGAGGGAGGGAGGGAGGGGATGACCCTGGAACTCGGAGGGAGGGGACGACCCTGGAACTCGGAGATAGGGAGGGAGGGGACGGACGACCCTGGAACTCGGAGGGAGGGGGGACGGAGAACCCTGGAACTCGGAGAGAGGGAGGGAGGGGGACGATGAACCTGGAACTGGGAGGGAGGGAGGGGGGCCCGTGGCACACACTCTCATTCTCACACACACACTCTCTCTCTCACAGACACACTTGCACCCAGTCTCACTCTCTCTCTCTGTCACACACACATACTCGCACATTCACTCTCTCTCTCTCACACAGTCACTCTCACACACACTCTCTGAAACATACACACTCTGAGGAAAACCTTGCTAGCGCCCGTTTCATTTGTGTCAGAAACGGGCCTTTTTTACTAGTAATATATATATAAACCGCTTTGGTCGTATGACAAAAAGGTGATATATCAAGTCTATGGTCCTTAATAGGTAAATACAGTGCTATTCATTCTTATCCTTTTCCATAGGAAAAACATTTTCAAAAATGATTAGGGATGCTAAACTTCCAACTTTCTTTAGACACAGTGTATGAGTTTGCTCAATATTGGGGGTGCTCATTCACCCACAGAGTTGACTCCTATGTCCTTTTCTATATTTAAAGATCAGAAAGTATGCTTTCTTTGAAATAATTCTTGTACAGTTTTTTTTTTTCAAAATTATAAAACAGTTTGATGTAAACAGTATCTCATTAAGAGGACCTCCTTTACAATATTGGGTTCTAAAATGCTGTCTTATTCTTATTATCAGCCTTTAGTAAGTAAGACAAATTATTACTAGGAGAAAGGGAACACATCTCTTTTTTTTTTTTTCAAGATTTTTTTATTGATTTTAGTACAATGGAACACATCTCATTTTCGGATAGTTTCTCTTTTTTAAATCAGCAATCAGATCTAATTCAAATGCTGACATCCTGTTTAAAAGGCCTATTTTGTTTTCTATTTTCCTCTTGGAATTTCAGGGGTCCTTTTACAAATGCGAGCTGAAAAATGGCTTGCTGTTGTGTAGAGGCGGGTTTGGGGCGCACGCCAATCCATTTTTTAGCTTGCTTGTAAAAAAGGTCTTTTTAAAATTTTTACCGAAAATGAAAATTGCCGTGTGTATATTTTGGGTCTGAGGCCTTACCGCCAGCCATTGACCTAGCGGTAAAGACTCACGCGGTAACCGGGTGGTAATGACCTACATGTGCCAAAGGTCACTTGGCACACGTTCATTACACGCACTCAAAAATAAAAAATATTTTTCAAACGCACGTATTGGATGCACGCCAAAAATGAAATTACCACAAGAGCCATGCAGTAGTCAGGCAGTAACTCCATTTTGGCGCAAATTGGGTACGCGTACACGCTTACTCGACTTAGTAAAAGGACCCCTTAATTTTCCATATTCTTTTAGGTTTAGGGCATGATTCACTAAAGTTCTTTTCCCCTCCCCCCTGATTCTTTGTCCTTTTGGGGAGAAACCCCTTTGTAAATCAGGTTATTAATCTGCTCCTTCCCCCAACATCTACCCTTCTTATATGCTGTTATTACCAGCCATTCCTACAAATTTCTAGTTGAGATAAGTGCATGCTACTTCTATGACAGCCAGTCACTTGTGAGACTGTTATAATTTAACTTCATTAATGATTAACATTAGCTTCTCATTTCCTCATCTTTTTCTAACACAAAATACAAGCCAAGAAGTGAGAAGTTAGGATGAATTTCCTTCTCAGTCTCAAAATCATTCATTAATTATAGCACCAAATAACAGCACTCATGGGTCTTCCCCTTAGAAGCTTTCCAACCTGCTTGTCTGCTTGGCAACCAGAAATATATAAAACAAGGAACTATAAGGAATCCATTTCAGAAGTCAGATTATCTCTCTCTCTTTTTATATATATGTATTCAGAAGGAAAGGATCCTCAGGAGCTTAACCGAGATTGGATAGCAGAGCCGGTAGTGGGAGGCGGGGCTGGAGGTTGGGAGGCGGGGATAGTGCGGGGCAGACTTATACGGTCTGTGCCAGAGCCAGTGGTGGGAGGCGGGACTGGAGGTTGGGAGGCAGGGATAGCGCTGGGCAGACTTATACGGTCTGTGCCAGAGCCGGTGGTGGGAGGCGGGGATAGTGCTGGGCAGACTTATACGGTCTATGCCAGAGCCGGTGGTTGGGAGGCGTGGCTAGTGCTGGGCAGACTTATATACACAAAAGTAGCACACATGAGTTGTCTTGTTGGGCAGACTGGATGGACCGTGCAGGTCTTTTTCTGCCGTCATCTACTATGTTACTATGTTATATATTGCACAATGGTATAAAGAACTTTTTTCTTTAGCCCAAATTATTTTAAATCTATAAAACTATGTGGCTCAATATTCAAAATTATTTAGATGTTGATATGCAAAGCGACTTTAACTGTCCAGAAATGGCTCCTGGTTGGTTAATTCACCTGCTTGGGGCTAATCACTAATCTTCAGCAGTACAACCAGTTAGTGTCACTGAAAATAATCTGTTAGCACTGAACTGAAAACTGGTTATTTGGGGGGGGGGGGGGGGGGGTTCATACAGTAGCCCCTACCACCACTTCAATGGGTGGCAGTAAGTGCTTCTCCTGAAATGGACAGGTGGCAAGTGCGAACGTACCGCTTGGTTGTTTCTTTTTTTTTAGTTTTTTTACCCTCTGTGGTAAAAGGGGCCTTGGCACATGCCAAAAACATGTGCTGCCGCTTGCACAGGGCCCTTTTTACTGTAGCTCGTTAAAAGGGCCCCTAAGCGACTACATTTAGAAAATCACTCAGGCTAGATGTTAAAAAAGGTCTTAACTGTGAAGATAGGTGGGTAGAATAGTTTGAAAACCTACTCCTGAGTTATTATCAATGTCTGCGGCCCTGATGAAAAGACTTTGAAAGAATTTTATAAACCATTTTCAAACATAGGGGCCCGCCCCTTTTACTAAAGGTCTTTAAACACTTAACTCATGGTTAGCGCATGGTAACAGGCTACCACACAAATGCATTAAGGGGTTGTGTGGTAGTTTGTCTATTACTGCTTGTTAAATTGCACACTGCTACATTTTTTTTCTGAATTTTTGTCTGAGCTAGTGTTGCCATATGTCCAGATTTACCCGGACATGTCCTCTTTTTGAGGGCATGTCCGGGCGGGTTTTGCCAATCTGCCCGCCCACCTGCCTGCCCGTTTCTCCAGAAATCTGGACAAACGGGCAGGTTACTAGCATCCCCTCTCCTTACTTACTAGTGCCCTGTTGGTCTAGTGACCTCTTCCGCCTTCAGGGCAAGAAAGAGCCCCCCTCTTTCCTGCCCGGAGCGCTGCCATGCATGCATCCTTCCTGTTCTGATCCTCGGCGCCGATTCAAAATGGCCACTGAGAGTTGAAGTGACCTCGCGAGACTTCAACTCTCGGTGGCCATTTTGAATCAGTGCCGAGATCACCAACAGGAAGGATGCATGAAGGGCAGCGCTCTGGGCAGGAAAGAGGGGGCTCTTACCTGCCCCAAAGAGGTCACTAAACTACCAGGGCAGTAGTAAGGTAAGGGGAGGGGGTGATGGGGAGGGGGGGCGACGGGGTATGTGACGGGGGAGGGGAAAATGTGACGGGGGCGGAGCTAGGGTGTGATGGGGCGGAGTGAGGGCATGAAAGGGGCGGGTTGGGGTGTGTGGTGGGGGCAGGGCAGGTGTCCTCCTTTTTGGGGGACAAAATATGGTAACCCTACTCTGAGAGGGCTTGGCATGGGTAGAGAGTGGGCATGAAAGCATTAGCCAACTGTGATGGGTACAGGTCCTGTTCTGTCAAGGGGTCATGGAGTGGAGCTGCAGGACTCTGAGTGATTGATTTTAGATGAAATGTTATTTTACTTTAAGAAAAAGAGTAGGAAGCTACAATTCCCAGAAAGGCTGGGTGGAGCAGGGAACTTCCAGTATCCAGGATAGGGAGGACCAAATAGGAAGGTTCTAGCCCAAGCTGGAAGGTGAATAGGAGGAGTGTGTTAGCAAAGTGGGGGCAGGGAAGCCTGTAAACCAGCAGGAAACTGTGCCCATATTAGGAAGGCTGGAAGGCCCAATACCAATCATCCTAATTGGGAGGAGAATAAGCCAAGGTCACAGAGAGGTGAAAATCTAATGAGAGGGGAGGAGGTTTAGAGCCCAGAGACCCTTAAATGGAGCTTGCATGTAAAAGGTGAAGGGAAACAAGAAGTCACTACTTGTATTCTGGGAAGAAAGAATGGCTTAGGAAGCGTACTACAAGGAAAGCCTTGAACAGGATTTGAAGCTGAACAGTAGATGTATCTGAGAAGGGGAGGAAGATAATTGCCAATACTGGAGACATGGAAACCTGGACACTGTTCTGATATTTTTTTCTTTCATGAAGTTAAACAGCCTGGGGTGGAGGATAGGACTGTAAGGTTATGCTGAGTCTGGTACAATTCAGGGTAAGGAGGCTATTAAGCTGTATCTCCTAGTGCTTACTTCAAAGGAGTCAGTTTTGTTCTTTTTGAATATTGTTTAAGGAAAGTTGAAAAACCCCCAAATTGTGCTAGAGGAAAGCTAATTTGCATAACAGGTGTGTATTCTGTGAGAGAGATTAATAACTAATTTGCATAAGCAAAGATATCTAGCATGGTGCTTTCCTGTCTTTTCTCTGCCAGAAGGAGACTCAGAAGGTACTGAAAAATAAAGGTATTATCTTGCCTCACAGAAACAGTAGTGCTAAACTTGTGGGAGCAATGGTGTGACCAAGGGTGGGGATTCAACCTATGTATGGAAGCTACTGGGAATATGGACTACTTATGCTGAAGGAACTGTATGTTCATATTGTCCCTGATCCTTTCTATTAGAGGTAAATCCCTACCAGCCCAGCCCCATGAGAAGAAGGGCTTTAAATTGCCTCCTGAATCACTGAACACCTGAGGCTAACTAGTTAACACAGAGTTAACATGGGAACACTTAGCCCTCCCGCGCCTTTGTAAAAGGGCCCATAACACGTGGGTAGTGCATGCCCTATTGGCACTACTGCCGGGTTTGCACATGCACCTGGCGGTAATTCTGATTTTGGCATGCGCCGAATCCCACGGTAGAAAATAATTTTCTATTTTCTACCCCGGCACACCCACATTGGCATGCGCTGCATTGTTACCATATGGGTAGCGTGTGAGCCCTTATCACTTGGTCAATGGGTGGCGGTAAGGGCTCAGGTCATAAATATGTGCATGCTAGTTATAATATTAGCACAGACCCATTTCCCGGACCATTAAAATATTGCCTTTTTCCTATCCGTGGTAGGCTTTGTAAAAGGACCTCTGAATTTTTAAGGTTTTGGTATTGGTTCATCAACGTATGTATGTAATGTGCCCATGTAGTTTCTTAATATGTTGAAAATGTATTGTTCGAAACAATCCTTAAGATCAGAAACTGCGAAACAGTTACGTCTTCCATCAGCAACGACATATCATTGTGCTGAGACTCATACATGTGTTTTTTCTATTGTGAGACCTAGACTGTGGGATACGCTCTCAGGACATTTAAGACTTTGTGCTAATATTCAACAGTTTAAATGATTTCTAAAGACCCACTGTTTTGTAAAGGCTTTTTTGAAAGGATGAATTTTCTTGAAGTTTACTAAAGTTTCTTGATTATACTTAGAAACAATAGAACTAATATTGTCTGTTTAATGGAGTGGAAGAGTAGCCTAATGGTTAGAGCAGCAGGCTTTGATCTTGGTAACATGGGTTCAATGCCCATTGCAGCTGCTTGTGACCTTGGGCAAATCACTTAGGGGCCCTTTAACTAAGCTGCGCAAGCGTGAATGTGCGCCAAAATGGAGTTACCATGTGGCTCTTGCAGTAATTTCATTTTTGGCGTGTGTCTGATATGCGCGTCTGAAAAATATTTTTTATTTTTGGATGTGCATAACGGATGCATGCCAAGTGGCATTTGACACGCATAGGTCATTAACGTCTGGATTCTTTACCGCTATGTCAATGGCTGGCGGTAAGGTTCCAGATCCAAAATGGACACGTGGCAATATTGATTTTGCTGTACATCCATTTTTGAAAAAAAAGGCCTTTTTCACAGGTGTGCTGAAAAATGGATTGGCGCGCACCCAAAACTCGTACCTACACTACCGCAAGCCATTTTTAAGTGCATCTTAGTAAAAGGACCCCTTAACCCGCCATTGCCCCAGGTACAAAAACTTAGATTGTGAGCCCCCTAGGGACAGAGAAAGTACCTGCACATAATGTGTACAGCACTATGTATATCTAGTAGCACTATAGAAATGATTAGTAGAAGTAGTAGTAGTAATTTTTATGTGATTTTAAATTGTGTATGTTTGATTCTGACCCACTTTGGTTAAAGCGGGATATAAATGTAAAAATAAAAATAAATGTCATGCAAGTACCGTGTGCTTTAATATAGTCAATTCAATTCAGGTCTTATATACTGTTAATATCCCCTAGTTGGGTTCAGTGCAATTTACATCATAGAGTATGGTAGGTACAACATTAAGGTAAAACATGGTGTAATATTTTAAGCAGGGTATAGGTTGAGTCAGTGTTATTGGTAAGACTTGCATTGGGTCTTAGTCAGCTTATTGTCGGGACTATCTTGTTAAGTAGGTGCAATATAGGGATCACTGAGGAGTTTGGGGTGGGGTATTGAGGTTTGTGATTCTGAAGTTTGTCAGAGGCTTGGGGAGTCATGTTGGTTATGTAGTAGACTTTGGAAAGAAGAAAGTTTTTATACTCTTCCGGAAACTGAGGTAGTTTTGTTTCTGTTCTGATGATCTGGGGGAGTGAGTTCCATAAGGAGATCACAGCTACGGGGAATAGTGAATTGAAGATCTTGTGGAGTCGGCAGTGCTTTTTTTGTACTGGCACCTTTTTTTTACCTCTGGAGCAGCAGCTTATTAAAAATCTCTGAATTGGCAGCACAGCGCCTCACATCTGCAAAACAAGCAGATCATCTCAGGTTTTCCCTCACTGTGTCCCGCCCTTGCGGAAATAGGAAGATACTTCAGAGGAGGGTGGAACATAGTGAGGGAAGCATGAGGCGATCTGGTTGTTTTGCAGATGTGAGGCACTGCACTGCTGATTCAGAGGTTTTTGAAAATGCAGGGGACCGGGTGGCAGAGAGAAGGGGTCTGTCCAGGGAGCCAAGGGTAGGCAGGTGGGGACTGGGTTGGGGGAGCTGAAAAGGGGGGGGGTCTCACATGGGAGAAGGGGGCTGGAAGGCAGCAGGAGACAGAGGATAGGCAAGAGGGAGAGAGAATCGCTGGACATGGTTGGGAGGGGAGGGCAGGGGAGAGAGAAGACATGCTGGGCAAGGATGGGAAGGGAGGGCAGGGAAGAGAGGAGAATCCTGGACATGGATGAGAGGGCAGGGAACAGAGAATCACTGGACATGGAGAGAAGGGCATGAGAGAGAGGAGAATCGCTGGACATGGATGGCAAGGGAGGACAGGGGACAGAGGAGAATTGCCGGACATGGGAGGGGAGGGCAGGGGGGAGAGAATCGCTGGACATGGATGGATAGAGGGGAGGGCAGGGGAGAGAGGAGAAATGCTGGACATGGATGGAGGGGAGGAAAGAGAAAAGAAGATGTACAATGATGGAGATGAGGGAAAGGGAAGAGAGGAGAAAAACTGTATATGGATGGAGAAAATAGGCAAAAGCTGGAACCATGTAATACCTCCTCCAGTCCATTCCATGGAGGACCCAGCTTTCACTTATGGATGTAGGTCAAGAAATGAAGAAGAAAGGAGGAAAGTAAAGAAATAAATGGAACAGAAGCCCTGGAAAAGGAGTTAAGAGAACAGATAGAGAGCAGCAGAATCGGAGACTGGGGCTAGCATGATCAGAAAAACAAAGAGGGGCATAATCGAATGGCGCTGGCCAAATAGATGGCCAGCTCTGCAAAGGGCGGAGCAAATTGTATTTTCGAAAAAGATGGCCGGCCATCTTTTCTTTCGACAATACGGTTGGGGCCGGCTAAATCTCAACATTTAGGTCAAATGTTGAGATTGCCGGCTTCGATTTTCGGCCATAATGGAAACCGGGCCCGGCCATCTCAACCCCGGCAAAATGCAAGGTATTTGGTCGTGGGAGGAGCCAGCATTTGTGGTGCACTGGTCCCCCTGACATGCCAGGACACCAACTGGGCACCCTACGGGGCACTGCAGTGGACTTCAAAAATTGGTCCCAGGTGCATAGCTCCCTTACCTTGGGTGCTGAGCTCTCGGAACCCCACCTCACCCATGTATGTGGGGTATAGAGCCTTGATTTTCTTCCCTTGCCCCCCCCCCCCAAGTTTGGGCACATGATTGAGGGTTTGCCTTAGACTGGCTCTGCCAACCACTGATGAAGGGTTATAGGAAAAATCTCCTGAGATTAAATCCCTCAAAAATGGTCTTCTGCAAGCAGGACTTATTTTTTTTGTACAAGAAAACAACAGGGCAGTCTATCTGCAAGATCCAAGATGGCGACATAAAAAGCAGAACAGACAAAAATATATATATAATGTAGACTATCAAGCAACCGTAAAACATTTATTAACCAATTCAATCTTTATTAGTTGTCAAAATATCAAAAAAACTAAACATAATATACTGTCATCCTATCACATTTACACACTCTCATTCATACCCACATACACAACCTAAAATCACTCCACATAAACATTGAAGGATATAAAACCTACACAATAACTAATATATGAAGATATGCAGCAATTCTTTTCATAATGTTGTGGAAAATCTCTTGCTCAACGTGTAAACTCCTTTCTGAGCAGATGTAAATAGTCTTTGCTTGACGCGTAAACTCTGAAATGAGCTCACTGCGTGTTCACCACCGAATCATATATATATATATATATATATATATATATATATATATATATATGGAGATACATTTATTTAACCAACTGTTTGTTGAATAAATTTATGTCAATATATATATATTTTTTATCTGTTCTTATTTTTTGTACCAAAAAATTCTCCTACCAAATTCTCAAGGAAATAACTGATGTTGTCCTCCAAAGAAGTCTAATCCCACTGTACAGGAAACTTCACTGCAATTTCCTTTACACATCAGTATTTGGAATTTTATAACATAAACATTTAAAAGGACCAACTTGTGTAACAAAAATTAGTTTTACAAGATATCTCAGAAGCTATGTGCATTACCAAGGGTACAGCTAGTGATATTGCCTCCTCTGTGTCGGCTGCATTATTATCCCAATGCTACCATGAGCAGTTTGCTTTCTCCATTCCTCTATTCTCATGTTGTTTGCAAATGTAATTTGTAGTCTCCAATAAAAGCAGCAGTATAATGCAATAGAGTGCCAGTGGCATTGAAACTTTAAAACTTTTTATGTCATTACAATTAATAAAATTTGATGCCTCGGGAAAAAATTCCCTTTGACACTGTATTAGATCCATAACCGCTCTGGGTCCAATATGATAACAATGAAGTCTCGCTATGATTCTTTCATTGTTTGAAACAATCAGCCATGTGTTCAATCTAGGAGTCTCTTGAAATATTACAGTTGTTTTGTTGGTATTATAGTTTTTTGACATAATATAAGATCTGTTCTCATTCCTGACAGTTATTGGTGTTCTTTTGCTGTATAATACCAAAGTTGTTTCTGTGATGCTATATGTAAAAATATGTTCTGAGGAGTGATCACTGCCAATCTGCAGTAGCTGTTTTTCAGCATTAAATTGAGTTGGCCTTTTTACAAAATGGAAGACAAATTATGGTTACAAAATCAATCCAATTGATCAAGGAGAGGATCAGATAGTTTTCTTTCTTTGAATCATGTTCTTTTCTTAGGAAGATCTAAGTGACAGGAGTTAATAATTTCACCTTCTACAGATGACTTGGAGACTTTGCAAGCTATAGCAAAACGTGTCAGCCCACAGAGCAGATTATAGGGTGTACAAACAATCAAGGTATTTCTATGGGTTTTTTTTTTTTTCTGTTAAGTAAAATGTTTATCAGTCTGCATAAAAATATCATATGAAATTGTTTTGCTTTTTTTAAAGTCATACTTTAGCAAAGTACATAGCAGTGCAATTTACAGAATCTGCTAAGCAAGTGAAAACCCTGCAATAAAACCTCTTACATTAACAGTTGTCTAGTACCATGGTAGTATGGGCAGGCTTTTGATCAGTCAGCTGGGACTAAGCACCCCATAAAATTCAGCACAACTGAGAAACAAGCCTTTCCTTCCAACCCCTCCAAGCATGATATCTTAATGTAGTGTAAATTTGTAGTTTGCCTTTACTTTTGTTCTGTCACTTTATTAATATGAGTTTTCTAAAATTATACCCACACACTGTCAGGGCCAGTCTTAGCAATTGTGGGACCCTGTACAGACCAATTCAGTGGGGCCCCCGCCCACACCCACCCCTGCCCGTGTCTACCTCCATAAACCATAATTTATCAATTTAAAAGGAAGTTTAGAGCTCTCGCACCTCACCCCATACCTTGATATGCATCCACCACATTTCAGCAGAGAGTGGCAGACAGTGGCAGCAATTTTCATATTCTGTCAGCTGCCGAGCCCAGAGCCTCCTCGTTGCTGCATCCCATCCTTGTGGAAGCAGCAAGTGACATCAAAAGGGGGCAGAATGCAGCAGCTAGGAGGCTCTGGGCTCAGCAGCTGCCAAGATATGAAAATCGCTGCCGCTGCCTGATGCTCTCTACTGAAATGTGGATACACATTAAGGTACGTAGCAGGGAGGTGTTCCAAGACAGGAGGACAGACGTGCCAGAGATGCAGGGCCCCTAGGAGCGTGAGGCCCTCTGTGACTGCCCCTTTTGCCCCTTTCTAAGACCGGCCCTGCACGTTGTATATTGGTTCAATGACTACTTCTAATAGGATCTTATGATAGATATTACCAAGGCTACAAAACCCAGGCTAATACATAGTATCTTTGAACTTTTTTCTAGATCCGCATGTGTCTAATAATGGCAACTAAGAGGACTGTACAGAGACTGCACCAATAAAATTGGATAATCAGAGGCAGTATTCCATTTAGGATTATTTCTATGTAACGTGAAGAACTGAAGTCCATCTTCTAAGTAGCAGCATTCATGAGGAGCAGCTCAATCATGTCACATTCCATTTCACTTTGGGGGGTCTTTTTACTAAGCTGCACAAAAAAATGGTCTGTGCTATCCCCAGCAAGGGTCTTTCCAGTGCGCTGAGGCAACTTTTAGCATGGCGGTAAAGTGGTCCCATTTCCCATTATTCCCATTAATGGCCACGCACTAATTTCCCCATTAGTGTGTTAACATTAGCGTATGAGCACATACCGACACCTATTTACTAGGTGGTAAGGACTCACATGCTAATCCTGCACTAATTGATTAGCGTGAGGTGATATAGCTATACTAACCGATTAGTGGGAAATTCTATATATGGCGCATAGCGTTCTGCGCCTAAATCCAAGCATATTCCATAACAATGCTCATAACTTGTTGTTAACAGCACAATCAATAATGAGCACTAATTGGCAATAATTAGAATTTATACATATAATTAGCTAAGCATATGCTGTAACTCACTGCACCCTTATTTTAATACACACATCCAAAAAGGAACATGGTTATGGGTGGAGAAATGGGCATTTGTTGGACATTCTCAAATTTACGTGAGTTGTTATAGAATATGGACCAGTCCGTATAAATCTACGTTCAGAGATTTACACCACATTTTCATTGGTGTAAATGGATACACGTAGTTTTAGGTGCTGGGATATCAACTAAGCATATTCTATAGACTGCACTTAAATCTTATTGAATACGCTTAGGCGAAAATAATTTTTTATTTTTGTTACATTTGTACCCTACACTTTCCCACTCATGGCAGGCTCAATGTGGCTTACATGGGGCAATGGAAGGTTGAGTGACTTGCCCAGAGTCACTAGGAGCTGCCTGTGCCTGAAGTGGAAATCAAACTCAGTTCCTCAGTTTCCCCAGGACCAAAGTCCACCACCCTAACCACTAGGCCATTCCTCCACATAGCACTGCCAGGCACCAAATATAGAATATTCCCCTTAGTGCAGACCATGCCTACTCTGTGCCCCCAGACACACTCCCAGTGATAAAAAAATTAAATTCTACTTTTTAGTGCATGGGAATTGCCAAGCCCAAAACTACCACGGGATGCCTGAGTACTTTTAATCCCACGGTAAGCATGTGTTGGTGATTACTGCAGCTTAGTAAAAGGACCCCTTGTTTTGTTAAAATAACCAATAAAGTACTGAATTTGCAACAATTCTTGTTTTTGATTTTACCCATATGTTTTCCATGACTTCCATAGATATTTATTTGTCTTCATCCACTGAACCAAAATGTTAAGTTTAGTAATTACTAGGGACAATTTTCAAAGCAATTTTCCATGGGTAAATCTGCCATCCCTCTTGCATAGGAAAAGCAGCCTACTCTAGGGGCGTGTCAAGATGGCGACCTGAGCGTTTGTGTTGATCGCTAGTGTCGGATCTGCTGGTGATTCCTTACCTTTTTCGTTCTCCAAAATGCCCCATACAAAAAGAAAGGGGTTAGTGAAAGGCCAAACGCCAGTGGCCCGAACCTCCTCTTCATCTCAGCAGTCGATAGAACGATTCACCACGCTCATTCCAACTACTAAGGCGTCCGATTCCGAGCTGAGGATCGAAGGAGGAGCCTCGGTCCTCTCGGACCTAGAAACATCATTATCGCCGCCAAATAATCGACCTCCGTGTCCAGCGTCTCTAGAACAGAGTGAGGAGATTCAGACCCGTACGGAAGTCGTTCAGGGTCAAATCTCTTATGGTGTCGACTCGTTCCAGAACGCTGAGGGAACAACTTTGGAAGGAAACCCTCCCACAGAGATTACTCTCCAGGTGATTTGGCAGGCATTACAGGGATTGAACCAGACCGTTTTGAAATCAGCTCGGGAAACCTCTCAGCTCGTGAGTAAGATTGACTCATTAACTTGTTCTTTTGAAAAGACTAAGCAGGAGTCAGTGTTGCAAATGGAACAAATTCAACAAGAAGTTAAAACTTTAAAAACAACAACTGAATCTTTGACTGTAGACAAAATTATTATACATAGGAAAATAGAACAATTTGAAAATTTTAATAGACGACTGAATCTGAGACTGTTAAATTTCCCCTGGGTAAAAAATGTGAGCTCTACGGAAATGTTCAAAAAATATTTACAAGATATTTTGCTGTTTCTGGCCTCAGCTATACCCCCTTTAAATAAAACGTATTATTTACCGATACCTGTGCAAGCTGAACCTGGGGATAGTGATGACAAATTGGATCACCTGAAAAGACTACCTTTAGATCAGCATGCTATACAAGAACCTTTGGATATTTCATTGATATTAGAAACATCATTCTCTGAAATAGAGCAGCGTAGAACTCTTTTGGTATCTTTTGTCTTTGAACAGGACTTAAATTCAGTATTGAAGCTATATTTCAGGAATTCTTTGAAAATCTTTTGTGGTCAAAGAATCTGGGTATATCCCGACGTCTGTAAAACAACTCAAGATCGGAGGAAAAAATTCTTGACTTTTCGAGAGGAAACCCGAGCTTTGGGGGCAACATTTTTGCTTGCATATCCATGTAAATGTCTGATTAAATATATGGGTACAAAATATATATTTTATGACCCAGAACATCTTAAAGCTTTTTTAGAAATGAAAAAGCTAACCACTAAACCTAAAGAGTAATATGAATGTTATCATACTGATTATTACAGAATTAATGGGAATGTTTAGGTCAGGCCATATATAGCCTTTCTTTTCTTTTCTTTTTTGGATCTCCTATTGTCCTGATCACTCCCCCCTTTTTGTATAATTTTGGTTGGGGTCTAAAGAATTGTATAATTTGATATATGAAAACATTTTGTATGTGAAGATTTCCTCAGTAGTATGTATTCAAAGATATGCAATGTGTTACAGAAACATGTTAATCGTGTAAAAATATATGAAAAGTTAAATTAAAAAAAAAAAAAAAAAGGAAAAGCAGCCTACTCTATACATAGATTTCTCTGTGGAGGATGAAGTAGAGACAAATTAGGGCCCAAGCAGGCTGACAAAAGCAAACATAGGTATTTAACATTGAAATCCCCATACCTGTTTTTGGTAAGTTTACCTCTCATACTTTGCTCTAATAGCAGCCTTAACACATGGCCAATAATGCAAAAAGTAGGACAATGCCATATTTATGAGCACGGAAAAATGACCTTAATATGTAGGAAAGACCTGTGCAAGGGCAGACAAAGGCCTATTTTTCCACAACTTAGTAAAATGACTTCCTAGATTGCAGGGCAATTCTCTAAAGCTTTCTCTCACAGCTATACACTCATTACATGTATATGTCATCAGAATAGTAGTATATATGTGTGTATGTGTGCACATACATATGTATATTCCCAAATTCTGCTTAAGCTCTATTCTTAAATATGTGCATATCTTATACTATCTGGCTGATATTCAACTGACAGCGGTCAGTGTCTTTTTAGACCCTGACCGTGGCTGGCTAAATTAGCCCTGGATATTGAGTGCTGAGCCATGTGTGGGCCCCGAACACTGAACATCCAGGACTAGTTTAATCTGCTCTACCGCCAGAGCTTATGCGGGTCCTGGCTGATATTCAGTCAAGGCCCACATAAGTGAATATTGCTGGAATCTGCATAATTCTTTTAAAAGATTTCTTCTCCCTGGAGCCTCCTCTCACACCACTCCATTTCCAAGCATTTCCTCTCCTTCCAGGCATTCTCTCTCCAGCCTGCAATATTACCAAACTCTCCCAGAATATCTTCCCAACTTCCAAGGGCTCAATAGGCCCACTGGGCCCGAGCAGGCTGACATTGGTGGTCCAGTGGGGGTGATGGGAGCATAAGTGAGGTCTACTGTCTCCTGCGCCTAGTGTCAGCTACTTCAAAATGGCTGACAGAACCTCTCATGGCAGTTTGGGGTTCTTAAGTAGTACCGTAAGACTACCATAAGAGGTTGTGTCAGCCATTTTGAAGTAGCTGCTGCTAGAAGCAGTAGCAAGTGGGCCTCACTCCTACCCCATCGCCTCAACTGGACCACCAATGGTAGGAGATAGACCCGCAGCAAGATATAAAGATAGGCTAGCACATAGAGGACAGCAATTATGCGGTCCTATTTATGCACTTACCTTACCTGGTTAGCACTGAATATTGGGTCCTAAATTTGATCTGCCCCTAAAACACTTCTGGAATGTCCCTTAGATAACCAGCTAATAGTTATGTGCTAACCATGAATATTCCATGGAGATAACTGGTTATCTCCCAAGAATATTCACAGACAGCCAGTAAGGTGAAATTTAACCGGTCAGTGGCTGTTGCTGACTGGTTCAGTTGCTTTGAATATCGGGCCCTACATGTAAATAGCAGCCTAGATTATCGAATTGCTCTTTAAGTTCTCCTGTACTACCTGTTCAGATGACACATAATAATTACTGTGCGCTAACTGCAATATGCAATCCAAGTCCGATCTTGGCCCAAGTCCTGCCCAGTCCCTACCTCATTTCATGGTAAGCAATTAGTGCAAGAGTTTGAGCATACTAGTTGTTTTTAGGTCATAATTTTCAAAAAAGAAAGGACATGGAAAGTTTTTCTTCAAATCTTTGCACAAAATAGGCATTTTAAATGTCTGTGTATTTTGAAACTAGGTGGGATGTTTGAAATTGCACATAAAATGCTACCACCAATTGAATGGCTACACATCTGTAGATTGAACGGAGGTTCCTACACGCCATTTCGAAATATGCACAAGAACTGTGCCACTGAATAATTTGTACCAACATCCCCCACAATAATTCATGAATAGGACTGGAATAGTCCACACCCCAGTTTTCTAATTTTCTACCTAACAGAGACTATAACATTTGAGGGCTCATTTTCAAAACAAAAATACATCCAAAAAAGGTGGTGGAAGGATGTTTTTCTCTCAAAAATGTCCAAGTTGTGATTTTCAACACCCTGATTTTAGATGTTTTGCACCACAGTTCAAATTTCAAGGGGGCGTACTTTGGGCAGGTCATGGGCGGCCCCAAAACATAGATGTTTTTCTGCAATAATGGAACAAAATGAAAACGTCTACGAACAAAATTAAAACATTTTTGGCTAGACCTGTTTTAATCATAACTAAGTGACCAAAAGGTTCCCTAAATGACCACTGGAGGGATTAAGGCACAACCCCCTTACTCCCCCAGTGGTCAATGACCCCCTCCCAGCCCTCTAAGATATGACAGTGACAGTACATACCAGGCTCCATGACAGCTTCACATATGATGGCCATTCTTATTAGAGCAACAAGCAGGTCCCAGGAGTGGCCTAGTGGTCAGTGCAGTGGACTGTAGAAAAAGGGACCCAGGTCCATATCCCAATCTAACTGATACACTTGTGGTGGAACATGTAAGCCCTCCAAAATACACTAAATATCTACTGTACCTACATATAGGTGACACCTCAGTGCAGCAAATTCATTTGACTAAATCATGTGAATTTAGGTTTCTTGACCATTTTGTGATTTTGGGAGCAATACTGTTAAGAGTGTGCCCTCTTTGCAAATAATGTGCATTCCTTGCAAAGAGCATGCCCTCGTTCCAATTGTGTGCAATATTTGCAAAGAGTGATTAATATTATTGGTAAATGAAAAAAAACACACAAAATGTTGCTTTTTCCTGCTTGTTTTCATTTGTTAACAACATACAAATGACAGCCCATTCCTAGTGTATTTTACACCTTATGCATGTACTTTGTGGCTCCACCTGTGCTCTATCCAAACTTCCTCAAAATATGCCTGTAACCGAGTTGTATGCAAGTACACATCCATTTGTCATAGTGCATACTTGTACAGATTTAGAAAAGATCTTTATGCACATATAAAGGCATGCACATTATAAACAAAATATGTATAAAAATGTTTCCTGTTAAAAATTAGGAAGCCTGAATCCTGAAAATTGGTTTTAGGTTTTTATTATTATTATTATTAATAGTGTGCATATTGTGCATAGAAATGTTCATTTAGTTTATTGTTTTTATTCTGGACCCATTGCATGGGGCAGCTTGTGCAGTCTGCTTTTGACAGGTTACATGTTCATATATTATTAAATTGTGTATATGGACCAGGGCCCTGCACTTCTGTAGTCCGCTGTGATTAGCCTTTATTAACACCTGTGTTCTGCACTCAGGGCCCGATGCACAAAGCTTACCATGTTTGCAACATTTTGCTTTACACTGGTTGCAGCCAGTCTAAAGCAAACATTATTTAGCGAGTAATGCACAAAGGGGTTTTCCGAAAACCCTATGCAAATGCATTACAAGGAGCTCATTAGTATTAAAATGAGCAATCCAAGTAATGTGCAAACAGTTTTGTGTACTGTGCACCTATCTTTCATGGGCAGACTTTATCTTTCATGTGCAGAGTTTAACGACAGGTCTGGAGCTGTCATTATGGGGACCAGTCTGCTTGCACTGTATAGCGCATGCAGACTGCTCCCTATGGTAGGCATCAGTGCACGGATACACACCTGGCATGGACCTGACCTCGACCCCCCATGACCAAAGGACCCCACCTGGACCCCCAAGACCCCTCCCCCATACCTATTAATTTTGGGGCCCTTTTACAAAGGTGTGTAAGGGCTACGCACGTCCAGCATGCAAGAAATCAACATTACCACCTGGCTACTGTGTGCCTGGGTGGTAATTCCAAATTTGGCGCACACTGAAAACACGCTGTAGAAAATAGTTCTATTTTCTACTGCAGGGTGGTTGTCCAGCGGTAAAGGGCACTGGGCATATGCTGCATGCTTATTGCCTGGGTAGCACGTGAGTCATTACCACTAAGTCAATAGGTGGCAGTAAGGTCTCAGGCCAAAAATAGACGCGCACTAGTTTTCATTTTGCTGCATGTCCATTTTCCGGCCCCTTAAAAAAGGCCCTTTTTCAAGGATGCTTTAAAAATTGGCCTGGTGTATGCCCAAAATATATGCTCATACTGCTGCAGGCCACTATTTGCTATGGCTTAGTAAAAGGGCCCCTTTGTTTATATTTACATTTTTATTTCAATGCATGCTCAAACTATTAAGAGACCTATATACTAAGCTGCATTAGGTGTTTAATGCAACTTTTCATGACTGTTGTTAAGATAACTGCTAATGAAGCACTAATGCAGAATTCTTTTTAGGAGTATAGAATGGATGGGAACTACACTTTGCCATAGGCGCACAACATTTTATGACCCCTGAGGCAGGCACTTTGTGCCGAAACATGGTGCCATGTTGGGCTTTATATGTTTTTGCATGTATCATTGTTAAACATCCTGTGTCCTTGGTCTCTCAAGCCTGCTCCAGCTTCCCACTATGTCTGTTGACTATAGTTGGGAATGAGCATTTATACCAGCTATTGAACTAGTATGAATACTTGCACCTCAGGTTTGACACATAAATGTGGACTTCTGTTAGAATTCTTTGACAACAATTGCACATGAAATTGCTGCTGTAGACTCCATGATTAGCACACAGCATCCCAGAATCCAACTTTAGACAACCTTTTCAGAATTACCCCCCAATTCTATATATTGTGCCTTAATTTCCATATGGAAATCAAAACTTATTCTATAACAATGCGCCTATTTTAATTGGCAAACTAGTTAATCAGCGCTATCAATTGGAAATTAACAAGCAATTATCAGCACTGATTGGCATTAATTATGATTTTTGCACACAACTCGCTAAGCATATTCTGTAACATGGTGTTCATGAAGTGCAAGTCACAAAGTTGAAAAGGGGGCATGGTTATGGGCATGGAATGGGTGTTTCTAAAATCTATGCACATTATTATAGAATACACCCGCTCCGCATCTAATATAGGCTTCAGAATTCACACCAAGTAAAACATGGCCTAAATGGATGTAACCAAATTTGGTTGCGTGGAGAGGCACACAGCGTTATTCTATATACCGTGTGAAAATCTAAGCCTATTTTATAACATTTAGGCATACTTTAGAGAATATGCTTAGGTGTATTTTTTTACCACAGAGATTTTTCAGGCACCATATATAGAATCTACCCAAGTTTGTGTTAAAATGGAAAAAAAAACCCAAAGATTATGATTTTTAAGTTATTTTCAATCTGAAATGACACAAGCTGCTCCATTGCAGGGTTGTTTCCCTATTGTTTTCTGAAACTACATCATTAAAATCTATTCTAGCAATAGTTTAACAGCATGTCAGACCATAAAGATATATTAACCATGTTTTTCTGAGATTTCATAAATCATTTTTGTGTCTTACTAGCAATAGAATTGACTTAAAAAAAGATTCACTAAGAACTATGATCCAACATGACAACTGATTTTAAGGTGGTAGAGCTTTGAGGGCTATGCCTTCTAAAAATTACCTTCTTTCATTGCTAAAATTTGCTGGCACTGAGCACAAGCATGATAGATGATCAGAGGAACCATTGTTCCAATCAGAGGTATACAAGGGATCTTAAAGGAAATTATTAGCGGGAAGAAAGCGATATGAAGTTATACATAGCCTGACAAGATGATTTGCTTACAATTGCAGCAATGGCATAGCTAGGAGAAGGTATGCAAAGAAAATGTCTCATCAATATTTAAATAGCTGATTATGCTGCAAACTTGAAAGGCCATTTCTATGTACAGTTCAAATTACAATACTGTATACTATGCTTCTATGGCAAGCATATTTACAGCACACTGCATCAGGGGCTGCAAATTAAACCTTACTATTAATCATTAAAGTATTCGTGGGAGGGAAGGCAATGGTTGTATCCAATAAAGAATTAAGCATCCTTTGCAAATTTCCAAATTTATTTTGAAATATGGAATATATTAAAATAAAGAAGAGAAGGGGTATTTTAAATCCATATTCTATTCAGTCAATTGTTTTTATACTTCCATGACTGGCTGTTGAACTCACATATTAGAGAATGACACAGGGACAAAATTTGTCCCTGTCCCTGCTCCATCCCCGTGGGTTCTGTATCCATCCCCACCCCGTACCCACAGGACCTGTCGCCATCCCCATCCCATCCCCGCAGGTTCTATGTCCCCACCCCGTGGGCTTTCTTCTCATCTACAGAAGCCTTGAACACTTATGATTTTATATTTAAATCCTTTTATTAAAGTATAAAAAGGAATATGCTGTGCAACTGTTGTGTATAAATTACAAATAGAAAACAATAATAACAATGAGCAGCTACAATAACCCTCCCACAACAACCATCCTCTACCCTTCCAACCCCAACAACAGCTGACTTCTACTACCCCAAGGAATCCTAATCCACCTTGTTAAAATGTCTAGGGATACAAAATACAACCCGTTCTGTATGCCCTAGAGGGGAGAAATATGCCCTATGAAGCATTGTTCTGATTTTTTAATCTGTGGATGAATAAGAAGTCAACAATAATCTCAGGATTCAGTCTAGCTCTCCTGTCTTCCACAGTCCCTCCTGTTATAGAAGATGTCTTCTTAGAAGATGTGCTGGTAGCAGGATGTATAGGATCCCCCATGCAAATTTTGCTAGCTGTGGCCATCATATTTGCTTGTTTTTCAAAAAAATAAAAATATTGTCTGCATCAAACATAAATAACAGTCCAGTTCATTAACAGGCTTCAAAGTAGAAAGTGACACGGGGACAAAGTTTGTCCCCATCTTCACGGGCTCTGTCCCCATCCCCGTGAGATCTGTCCCCGCCCTGTCCCCGTGGGTTCTGTCCCTGCCCTCATCCCCATGGTTACCTTGGGTACCCATCCCCTTCTGTATCACATATTCTACAGCCAAAGACTCGCTGAGTGGGTAAGGTAACTGGCTACTTTTAACCACCTACTGTTAAGCAGACATTCAGTTGAATCCAACTGACTGGGTTTCCAGTTAGATTTACCCCAGATAGGATTCACTAGCTAAACTTAAGGTCTCTTTTATCAAAGTAGTAAAAAGTGGCCTTAGCGCATCCTTTACATGAGTCATTCCAGTGAGCTAAGGCCATTATTCCCGCTAGGGTAAAATAGCCATTTTTTTCTATTTTTATTAATGGCCACCTGCTAATTTGCTAATTTTCCCATTTACGCGTAACTATTAGTGTGTGATCCCCTACTGCCACCCATTATGTAGGTGGTAAGGGATCATGTGCTAAGCATGCACTAATTGGTTAGCACATGGTAATGTAGCTGCGTTAATTAGAACAGAACACACCCACTCTCCTCCCTTGGATCCTTCCCTAGCGCTAAAAAATAAGTTTTTTTTTAATGCATGGGTAGTGCATGACAAATTTACTGAGGGATGTCTCAGTATGCCCTGCAGTAAGGCGTTTTTGCTGTGTTAGTGCTTACTGCAGCTTGGTAAAAGGGCCCCGTGGCCAGTTAATGATGAAAGTTAGAAGGATAAGATTTTATTTTAGAAACCTATTTCTACTCACTCTTTTAAACTAACAGTAGCTCACCCCCCTAACTAAACAGAAATAGTTGTCAAACCCTATGCTTGGAATAAACTTCCCGAGCCCTTACACCAAGCCCCCTCCCTACCCATCTTCAAATCCTTGCTCAAAGCCCACCTCTTCAATGTTGCTTTCGGCACCTAACCTTTATACCTTTCAGGAAATCTAGACTGCCCCTATTTGACTGACTGTACATTTGTCCTTTAGATTGTAAGCTCCTTTGAGCAGAGACTGTCCTTCTATTATACAGCGCTGCGTAACCCTAGTAGCGCTTTAGAAATGTCAAGTAGTAGTAGTAGTCAAATCCACAGCTACCCATGAACATGGAAGCCAACTTTTCAAAATTATTGGGGGTGCTAAGCCCAGTGGAAATAACCCCTCCCTGGACATATACAAGGAAGTTTCTAAATATTGGGGGTGCTCAAGCACCCACAGCACCCACAGAGCCGGCTCCTATGCTCCTTATTATCCAAAGTATATCTGAAGTAATGTAGGTGGAGGAGAGGGATCTTACCACCTCTCAGTTAAATAAATGTTACGCGTTGATACAACTGACATCTACCAGCACTTAGAGGGAAATATCAATGTGGGCTACCATTAAGAAGTGTTATGTTGCCACTACTTGTGCTATTTTAGCACAGGTTCCATTTTATACAATCAAACCTAGTTACCAATGACCTAGTTTAACAGCAAAATAACCCATCTTAATGGTAGCCCACATTGATAACTTCCCCCCTTAATATTCATCTATTTACTTTGGGTTGAATAGACCAATTCTCTTTCAAATCTAAAGTTCTGAATGGGGATTTGTCCTTTCCTTTCCTTGTTGGTGAATGAAGGTTTAAGTGTTTAACCACCCCTATGTATTAGCACTTATGTGCTATGATAGCATTTGCACACTGATGTGCATATATACATGCAAAATGCAAATATTCTAAATATTTACACTCATAAATGTGAGTGCCTATGTGCAACCCATATATAAATGGGTTTTGAGA
The DNA here is from genome assembly GCF_901765095.1 of Microcaecilia unicolor. NCBI lineage: Eukaryota > Metazoa > Chordata > Amphibia > Gymnophiona > Siphonopidae > Microcaecilia > Microcaecilia unicolor. Next base: position 155,641,095 of record NC_044039.1, on the reverse strand, counting down.
GAAGGTAGATTGGGTATTAGTGGAGCATACATTTTGATCTGTGTGATTATCCTGTCAGTACTTGACGATTTCATGTTGTGAGACAGAGCATGTTGTCAGTAAATGTATCAATTTGTCATCTGTATGGCAACTATGGCTGTGAAGGAGGGGGAAGAGTTTTCTGAGGAGGGAAATATCAGTGGGTGTAACCAAAGAGGTGTTAGGTCAGGAGACAGCAAGACATCAAAAAGTTGAAGCTGTCTCCCTTGCACTGTCTCCATATTGGTGAATCCATAGGCGTAGACTGGGGGGGGGGCAAGGGGGGGCAATGCCCCCCCAAATGACGATGAGGCGCCGCCGCGCCATTAGTTAAAAAAAAAAAAACACATACACGCACGCGCTCCTCTCCATCCGCTTGGCTTCCCTGCTCTCTCTGTCTGCGTCCCGCCTTCCTCTGACGTCAGAGGAAGGCGGGACGCAGACAGAGAGGGCAGGGAAGCCAAGCGGAGTAGCGGACGGAGAGGAGCGTGTCCGTCTACCCCTCTCTCTTCCTCCCTCCCTCCCTCCGCCGCAGGCAGCAGTCTTTTCCAGCATTCCTGGCAGCGGTAGCGTTGTACACGCTGCCTTCGGTCTGCCCTGAAGCCTTCTCTTCAAGTTCCTGTTCCCGCATAGGTGGGAACAGGAACTTGAAGAGAAGACTTCCGGGGTAGACCGAAGGCAGCGTGTACATCGCTACCGCTGCCAGGAACGCTGAAAAAGCTGAAGACTGTTGCCTGCACCGGAGGGAGGGAGGGAGGAAGAGAGGGGGTAAACGGAGTCACCATCTTGGACCTCGCGGGGGGGGGGAGCAGAGGGAAGATGGATGGGACTGGGAGGGGTGGGGAGCAGAGGGAAGGAGCAACAGATGGATGGGACTGGGAGGGGTGGGAAGCAGAGGGAAGGAGCAGGAGATGAATGGGACTGGGAGGGGTGGGAAGCAGAGGGAAGGAGCAGGAGATGAATGGGACTGGGAGGGATGGGACTGGGAGGGGTGGGAAGCAGAGGGAAGGAGCAGGAGATGAATGGGACTGGGAGGGGTGGGAAGCAGAGGGAAGGAGCAACAGATGGATGGGACTGGGAGGGGTGGGAAGCAGAGGGAAGGAGCAGGAGATGAATGGGACTGGGAGGGGTGGGAAGCAGAGGGAAGGAGCAGGAGATGAATGGGACTGGGAGGGGTGGGAAGCAGAGGGAAGGAGCAACAGATGGACGGGACTGGGAGGGGTGGGAAGTAGAGGGAAGGAGCAGGAGATGAATGGGACTGGGAGGGGTGGGAAGCAGAGGGAAGGAGCAGGAGATGAATGGGACTGGGAGGGGTGGGAAGCAGAGGGAAGGAGCAACAGATGGATGGGACTGGGAGGGGTGGGAAGCAGAGGGAAGGAGCAGGAGATGAATGGGACTGGGAGGGGTGGGAAGCAGAGGGAAGGAGCAGGAGATGAATGGGACTGGGAGGGGTGGGAAGCAGAGGGAAGGAGCAACAGATGGATGGGACTGGGAGGGATGGGACTGGGAGGGGTGGGAAGCAGAGGGAAGGAGCAGGAGATGAATGGGACTGGGAGGGGTGGGAAGCAGAGGGAAGGAGCAGGAGATGAATGGGACTGGGAGGGGTGGGAAGCAGAGGGAAGGAGCAAGAGATGGATGGGACTGGGAGGGGTGGGAAGCAGAGGGAAGGAGCAGGAGATGGATGGGACTGGGAGGGGTGGGAAGCAGAGGGAAGGAGCAAGAGATGGATGGGACTGGGAGGGGTGGGAAGCAGAGGGAAGGAGCAGGAGATGGATGGGACTGCGAGGGGTGGGGAGCAGAAGGAAGGAGCAAGAGATGGATGGGACTGCGAGGGGTGGGGAGCAGAGGGAAGCCTACTGGAAAGAAGACACTGAATAAAACAGAAGACACTGGGACCAAAGCGAATAGAAAAACTAAATGATCAGACAACAAAGGTAGATAAAAGTATTTTATTCATAATTTATTAATTGAAATGTGTCAGCTTTTTGAAATGTGCATCTGTGATATTTTGCCTGTAAATTCAATTCCTTCCTCCACATTAGCATATTCATTTGCATATGTATATATGCAAATGATATGCTAATATGCTCCGCCCATTCTTTGCCCCCCCAAATGAAACAGTCAAACTACGCCTATGGGTGAATCCTAAACAAAATATCAGCTGCATCCTTAAATCTTTCCTTCCCACTTTTCCCTCGCATGTTCTCACGGTTTTCAGCGCATTTTTATTTAATCTGAGTTATAGAAACATGTCACCTTCTGCAGCATACGGATGTACACAGAACCATCAGAATAGAATTACCTTCCATTGGTAGGCTATTATTAAAAACAAAATTACAGAGCACATCCGAGGACATGGATTACTGAGACCGAGTCAGCACGGCTTTTGTGTGGGGAAATCTTGCCTGACCAATTTACTTCAATTCTTTGAAGGAGTAAACAAACATGTGGACAAAGGAGAGCCGGCTGATATTGTGTATCTGGATTTTCAAAAGGTGTTTGACAAGGTACCTCATGAAAGGCTACAGAGGAAATTGGAGGGTCATGGGATAGGAGAAAATGTCCTATTGTGGATTAAAAACTGGTTGAAGAATAGGAAACAGAGAGTGGGGTTAAATGGGCAGTATTCACAATGGAGAAGGGTAGTTAGTGGGGTTCCTCAGGGGTCTGTGCTAGGACCGCTGCTTTTTAATATATTTATAAATGATTTAGAGATGGGAGTAACTAGCGAGGTAATTAAATTTGCTGATGACACAAAGTTATTCAAAGTCGTTAACTTGCGATAGGATTGTGAAAAATTACAGAAGGACATTTCGAGACTGGGAGACTGGGCGGCTAGATGGCAGATGACGTTTAATGTGAGTAAGTGCAAGGTGATGCATTTGGGAAAAAAGAACCCGAATTATAGCTACGTCATGCAAGGTTCCACGTTAGGAGTTATGGACCAAGAAAGGGATCTGGGTGTCGTCGTCGATAACACACTGAAACCTTCTGCTCAGTGTGCTGCTGCGGCTAGGAAAGCGAATAGAATGTTGGGTATTATTAGGAAAGGTATGGAAAGCAGGTGTGAGGATGTTATAATGCCATTGTATCGCTTCATGGTGCGACCGCACCTTGAGTATTGTGTTCAATTATGGTCGCCGCATCTCAAGAAAGATATAGTAGAATTGGAAAAGGTGCAGCGAAGGGCGACTAAAATGATAGCGGGGATGGGACGACTTCCCTATGAAGAAAGACTAAGGAGGCTAGGGCTATTCAGCTTGGAGAAGAGACGGCTGAGGGGAGACATGATAGAGGTATATAAAATAATGAGTGGAGTGGAACAGGTGGATGTGAAGCGTCTGTTCACGCTTTCCAAAAATACTAGGACTAGGGGGCATGCGATTAAACTACAGTGTAGTAAATTTAAAACAAATCGGAGAAAATTTTTCTTCACCCAATGTGTAATTAAACTCTGGAATTCATTGCCTGAAAATGTGGTGAAGGTGGTTAGCTTAGCAGAGTTTAAAAAGGGGTTGGACGGTTTCCTAAAGGACAAGTCCATAAACCGCTACTAAACGGACTTGGAAAAATCCAAAATTCCAGGAATAACATGTATAGAATGTTTGTACGTTGGGAAGCTTGCCAGGTGCCCTTGGCCTGGATTGGCTGCTGTCGTGGACAAGATGCTGGGCTCGATGGACCCTTGGTCTTTTCCCAGTATGGCATTACTTATGTACTTATGTAACAGTAATAATGCAACAAGGCAGCGGTCAAAAGTGGAGGAATGCCAGGGTACATAAGAAGAGGAAAACGCAAATTTATGCCACTTTGTAGGTTTTGTTCCAGAAAGTCAAGGAGGTATTACTAGAACAAATGTTATCTTTTAAACCTCCTTGTGGGCAGCAGGTGAGCATCTCATGTCCTCCTATGACAGAGGGTGGGCAGATGATTGTACTCTGGCACAATTCCATCATTTTGCATAATTTAGCACAGGTCAATCTCTCCAGTGGACCCAGTGCTGATGGGCACAACACTCACAACTCCCAAGTCCCTTACAGAGGCAAATACCACGCACCCCAGTAACCGCCATGGAAAGGATTGGGCAGCTCACACGAAACCTCGGCCAAAAATGTGCCCTTACTTTCCTGTGGTAACTCAGTAGTAGTTTGTGCTGGAAGAGCTACGGGAAGCTGTCAAATAAAAAAAATCCAGACATAGGCAGTCAAAAGCGTTTTCTATTGTTTTTATGTAGAAATATCTTTATTGCAATCATAACAAAATAAAGGCATACAGGGCTACATTCTATATATATGGCGCCTGAAAATTCCACATGGAACAAAAATGCCTAGGAGCATAGGCATAGTTTGACTGTTTCATTTGGGGGGGCAAAGGATGGGGCGGAGCATATTAGCATATTCATTTGCATATATACATATGCAAATGAATATGCTAATATGGAGGAAGGAATTGAAATTTACAGGCAAAATATCACAGATGCACATTTCAAAAGCTGACATATTTCAATTAATATATTCTGAATAAAATACTTTTTTACCTTTGTTGGTCATTTAGTTTTTCTATTCGCTTTGGTCCCAGTGTCTTCTGTTTTATGCAGTGTCTTCTTTCCAGTAGGCTTCCCTCTGCTCCCCACCCCTCCCAGTCCCATCCATCTCCTGCTCCTTCCCTCTGCTCACCTCATTTCCCAGTCCAATCCAATTCCTGGTCCTTCCCTCTGCTCCCCACCCACCCCTCCCAGTCCCATCCATCTCTTGCTCCTTCCCTCTGCTTCCCACCCCTCCCAGTCCCATCCATCTCCTGCTCCTTCCCACTGCTTCCCACCCTCCCAGTCCCATCCAATTCCTGGTCCTTCCCTCTGCTCCCCACCCACCCCTCCCAGTCCCATCCATCTCTTGCTCCTTCCCTCTGCTTCCCACCCCTCCCAGTCCCATCCATCTCTTGCTCCTTCCCTCTGCTTCCCACCCCTCCCAGTCCCATCCATCTCCTGCTCCTTCCCACTGCTTCCCACCCTCCCAGTCCCATCCAATTCCTGGTCCTTCCCTCTGCTCCCCACCCACCCCTCCCAGTCCCATCCATCTCTTGCTCCTTCCCTCTGCTTCCCACCCCTCCCAGTCCCATCCATCTCCTGCTCCTTCCCTCTGACCTCCTTTCCCAGTCCAGTCCAATCCAATTCCTGGTCCTTCCCTCTGCTCCCCACCCACCCCTCCCAGTCCCATCCATCTCTTACTCCTTCCCTCTGCTCTCCACCCTCCCAGTCCCATTCATCTTCCCTCTGCTGCCCCCCCCCCCGCGAGGTCCAGGATCATGACTCCGTTTACCCCCTCTCTTCCTCCCTCCCTCCGGTGCAGGCAGCAGTCTTCTTCAGCCTCTCTGTGTTCCTGGCAGCGGTAGCGACGTACACGCTGCCTTCGGTCTGCCCCGGAAGCCTTCTCTTCAATTTCCTGTTCCCACCTATGCGGGAACAGGAACTTGAAGAGAAGGCTTCGGGGCAGAGCTGAAGGCAGCGTGTACGTCGCTACCGCTGCCAGGAACAAGAAAGACTTAGAGAAGATTGGTGCTGCCTGCGCCGGAGGGTAGGAAGAGAGGGGGTAGATAGACACGCTCGTCTCCATCCGCTTCGCTGCTTCCCTGCCCTCTCTGTCTGCGTCCCGCCTTCCTCTGATGTCATTTCCTTTCGGGCGGGACGCAGACAAAGAGGGCAGGGAAGCAGCGAAGCGGACGGAGACGAGCACATGCCTGCTTGTTTTTTTTTTCACTTCTAGCGCCAGTCCACGTCATCGTCGTTTGGGGGGGCATTGCCCCCCCTCGCCCCCCCCAGTCTACGCCTATGCCTAGGAGTATTCTGTATAGTATGCCTAAATTTTAAAGATTAGGTTTAAATTTCTGTGTGGTATAACACTGAGAGCCTCTCCATGTGACCAAGTGTAGTTGTGGCCATTTATGCCATGTTTTACTTGGCGTAAATCCAAACACCTAAATTAGGCACAGAGCGGGTGTATTCTATAATAATGCACATCAATTTTAGAAATGCCCACACCCTGCCCATGGTCACAGCCCCTTTTCAACTATGCAACTTAGAATTAAGGCACACCATGTTACAGAATACGCCTAGTGAGTTGTGCATATAAATCTTAATTAGTGCTAATAATTGCTTGTTTACATTCAATTAACAGCACTGATTAGCTAGGTAACCAATTAAGTTACGCGCATTGTTATAAAATATGCTTCAAATTCCCTGCGGAAATTAAGCCGCCATAAATAGAATTTCAGTAATTTTGGTTATCATTATGAAACTAATTTATAATTATGATATTTCATAAACCTCACAGTTTAGAAAATATCTTAATGCTTTTGATTTTTAACAAAATGGGGATATGAGCTGTTTCTCTGGATAATCCAGTACTAATTTTTAATATGTCTTTTGTCTTAAGATGTAATTTCATTATGCATTGGGTACTGGAAGATGAACCTCTTCTGAGCAGGAACTCAGGGCTTCTGTGATGATGAGGCTTCACGCAAGACAGGAACACTGGAACACCTACTATCCTTCTCATAAGAAACCAATAAAGCAAGACCCTACCTATCTGAATGTGTGTGCTCTAGTCAGTTTCTTCTCGGCAGTAAAGCCATGTTTTGCTAGCTTACTGAAGGGTTTTTAAAGATTTCAAAGAAATTGTGCAATAAAGCAAATTAAGTTTTCTTATCAGGTTTGTGGTCCATTGCTTAGCTCTTGCAATGGTATGGAGAATGTGTTAGAGCTCACGGATATGTTCATGCATTTCACAGTAGTTGTCCTCGCACAGAACCAGACTGCACGAACAACTGCAAGAGCTACTGTCAGTCACTGGATATCATAATATGGTTGTCCAGCACACTTACACTCAGACCAAGGCCAAAACCTTGAGTCAGAGGTGATCTAGGAGTTATGGAAGGTATATGGGATGTAAAAAAGGCACACATCATCCTACCACATGTCCCGGCTTAGAGCATTTGTAGCACACCAACAGGCCTCTCTCATTCTGTAGGGATGCTCTTCTTTCCCTCACTCACCTTTCAGGGAAAGAGCCACTCCTTCTGCTAAACTATCTGTAGCCTCCATCATGATCTAGCTGATGTTTAACCATTGTGGGGAAGGGTACTCTTCCTTAGGACACTTTTGGTTCAGCAACTCCGTCATCATTCAGCTCAGGTCAATATATATGAACTTCAGGGGTGAAAATAAGCTTATTTTATTAAGTGTGAGGTTCCCACTCTGCTGTTTGTAAAACACTGGAAGATGTTGTGCTGATTCCATTTCCTGAAGCACATTGGATCTGTATAAAATTACCCTCCACAGGGGCACTGGAATACTCATAGTTCATATGGCAACTAAGGTTTAATCCCAAAACATGCAGGGTCGTGTACTTGGGTTGAAAAATCCGAGGGAATGGTACAGTATAGGGGGTGAAGTGCTTCAGTGTGCAAAGGAAGAGCGGGACTTGGGGGTGATTGTGTCTGATAACCTTAAAGCTTTCAAACAGGTAGAAAAAGCGACGGCCAAAGCCAGAAGGATGCTTGGGTGCATAAAGAAAGGCATGACCAGCTGGAAAAAGGAGGTGATAATGCCATTGTATAAGTCTCTGGTGAGACCTCATTTGGAGTACTGCGTGCAGTTCTAGAGACCGCACCTACAGAAAGATATAAACAGGATGGAGTCGGTCCAGAGGGCGGCTACAAATTTAGTAAGCGGTCTTGAATGCAAAAATTATAGGGACAGGCTTATGAACCTCAATATGTATATGCTGGAAGAGAGGAGGGAGAGAGGAGACATGATAGAAACATTTAAATATCTCAAGGGCATTTATGTACAGGAAGAGAGCCTTTTTCAAATGAAGGAGAGCTCTGGAATGAGGGGGCATATGACAAAGTTAAGAGGGAATAGACTTAGGAGTAACCTAAGGAAGTATTATTTCACAGAAAGGGTGGTGGAGGTGTGGAATGGCCTCCTGGTGGAAGTGGTAGAGTCTAGGACTGTTCCAGAATTTAAAAAGGCATAGGATAAGCATGTGTGATCGCTTAGGAACAGGAAGAATTAGGGGTTACAGAGGATGGACAAATTGGATGGGTCATGTGGCCTTTATCTGCCGTCATGGTTCTATGTTTCTATATAAGATCCCTTTTACTAAGCCGCTATATTGGTTGCCCCGTGCCAATGCTGACAAGGCCCTGTTTACTAAGGTTTGTTAGTGTTTTTAGGGCACCTTTAAGAATATTATAGGCACATACATGATTAACGCGAGTACATGGTTAATGCGTGTTAAAAATGTTAACATACCTATAACGCTGCTTAGTAAACGGGGCCCAAAGACCATTCAAAGTGAAGGGGCTTCATCGGTATTGCCTTCCAGGAATGGCTAGGACGGTTTGATAAAAGAGGCCCATAGTCAAATTATAGAAAACCTTTATACAATAATGCATACCTCTTCTTCATAAGTAATTAGGAAAAGACCTCTCACCAAAGGTACATTTTCAATATAAAGGAAATTTTTTCAGAGCTGTACAAAAGTCAGGCAATCTCCACAAGAATATAGTACTTGCTACCACAAGAAAAGTAATTTGAAAAACCAGTGTAGTAAAAGTGATTTTCAGGTTTTGCAGCCTTTAAGAGGGATTAATTACAGTGTCACAGGCAATCAGACCAGAGTAATTGAAAGCTCTCCTTCCAGGAAATGCACTGAAGAAATCTAACAATAGGTTTTAAAAAAAATAGCCCCATGTGTAAATAAACTGATGTGGAATTTTTTGACTGTGGTATAAAAATATTCGCTAATATGTTCACCCTGATTTGGAATATAAATGTAGCTTTGACTCCAGAGTATAATGGGAAAAACTGAAGAAAATAGTCTGGATTTAGAACACAATCCCCCTGATATTAAAAATTACTTAACTAGCCAGGATCGGACACCTGCCTGGTTAAATGCCTCATAACAGGCTATCCGGTGATATTCAGCACAGGATAGCCAGCTATCTCCTGCTGAATATCATCAGTTAGTGGCTAGTAGATAGCCAGTTATATCGGACTTTCTACCTATTTTCAGCTCTGCTTTAGCGGTTATATTTAGCCGTGTGAATACATGGAATATCTTTGGCCGGTGTGAATATAACCGGCTAAGTCTGAATATCGACTGTTCAAACCGGCCAAACCCCCTCCCACACCCCCCCCCCCCCCAAGATATGCAATACCAGAAATGGGCTGGCATTGAATATCTGGGTTTAATGCTGACTGTGAGAGTTAGCCAGGCTAAATCCTCTGGTCTGAATATCGGCCCCAAATTTCCAAAATGGTGCAGACCTGCCAAACACACTGACTCTGAAAATAATATTGTAGGAAGTCTACATGTCAGAATTGAAGTTCCCTATAATTTTACTAAGCTGTGCTAAAAAGTGACCTGAACTATGACTAGGGAGTGAGATTCCAGTGTGATGAGGCCACTTTCAGCGTGGCTATAAAATGGCCATATTTTCTATTTCCCCCATTAATGGCTATGTGCTAAGTTCCCAATTAGCTCATGGCCATTAGAGCAGGAGCCCTATTTTCTAGGTGGTAAGGGCGCTCATGCTAATCACATGCTAATCAGTTATCACACAGAATGTAGCTATGCTAACTGATTAGCACTGGGCACCCCTACTGTCTGCCTCCAAACAGACCCCCCCAGCGCTAAAAAAATAAAAAGTATTTTTTAGTGCGTGGGAAACATGTGAAGATGCCTAAACTATCGCAGGACGCCTGAGTGCACCAACGGAAATTATTTTTAACCTGCAATAATCATGCATTAATGCTTACCGCAGCTCAGTAAAATGGCCCCAATGTATGTTGTTTGTATTATACCAGGAATGTGAAGGATGAGGATTCCCCAGAGATTCTCTACAACTAAGTATTATGATCATTGTTATAATATTGGAACAGAAGCAATGAAAACCCCCTGGTAAGAGATTAGTAATATGATCACTAATTAGAAGTGAGCAAAAAAGCTAAAAAATATATATCACACATTACCTAGTAGTCTAAGCAGGTTACAATAAATATTCATAATTATAAAACATCACAAACACATCAGACCAAAAACAAATTAAAATATCACATACAAATATCAATGCCTGTCATTAGTTTTCTAATGAGACATAAAATTGCTGTTCACACCTCTATTCATGTGTAATTATTGGCTGTAGACTCACTCAGGAAATTCTTGCTTAAATAAATATGCTTTTAAGCTTTTATGAAAAGCTAGATATGATGAAAATGCTCTTAATTCCTGAGTGAGAGGATTCCATAGTTTCCGACCTGCTACAGAAGAAAATCCTAACCTGCTACAGAAAAAAAATCCTATCACTTGAATCTGGATGCTGAAGAGGAAGAAGGAACATCAAGGAGACCTTTATTACTTAATCATAACTGATGGTGAGCAAAAATAAATATGGGGCCCTTTTAGTAACCTGTAATAGGTGTTAACATGCACCTAACCCAACTTAAAGTGGTGAATTTTGGAACATGCTCAGGCATCTTGCGGTAGCTGCCAAATGTGCATCTGCTAACCATGTGCTAAATTTTTATTTAAGGGGCGTAAAAGGAAGCAGAGAGTGAGCATTCCTGTGGTAATCAGGTAGTGCAGCTACATTACTACATGCTCACAGATCGTGCATGAGCTCTTACTGCTTACAAAATGGGCGGTGGTACATAAAAACATAAGAATAACCATACTGGGTCAGACCAATGATCCTCTATATCCCAGTATCATGTTTCCAACAGTGGCTCATCCACGTCACGGGTACTTGGCAAAAACCTAATCAGTAACAACATTCCATGCTCGCGTGGTAATTTTTTTTTTATGGTTGTGAGGTAATGAAAACATTAATGCATGAAAATAAAATATCTACAAATACCACTATCATGTGACCTACAGGAGGGAAAGCCTCAGAATTGACCAGCATTAAAAAAGCACTTTTCACCTAATTCTATAAAAGTCACCAAAAATTGCACGTGCAAATTTGTGCGTGCACATACAATTCAATTAAATAGCACACTAATTAGTGCCAATAATTATCTTTTTAGCACGCAATTATTGGCACTAATTAGATTTAATTGGGATTTACTTGTGTAAATTTAGATGTGAGATTCGTGTCTAAATTGTATGCGGGAGTAAAAAAAGTTGGTGTGGAAATGGGAGAGTCATGGGCAGAATGGGGGCATTCCTAGCATTTCTGCGCATTGTTATAGATTAAAGGGGGATATGCACGTATATTTGCACCGGTCGGGATTATCTGTATTAATTTAAGTGCTTCTCTTCCTGCATCAAATGATATATTTTGACTCTGATGGAGCAATCTTTATATTCACAATGTTTATTTTATACAATGAAAATATAAAAAATTTAGAAAATTCAAAAGAAGATGATTTTAGGAGGTTTTTTGAGCCAATGATAGAAAAAAAAATGCTGGCTGTCATTGGGATATGAATGAATCTCCCAATCTACTAAGGAGTATTTCCAGGGGCAACTGAGCCTCTTTTTCTTCAATAAGGTATAATTTTGGTTGTGAATTTTTTTTTAAATTCTTCCTAGTGAAGAATATCTGTTATTGCATTATTTTGTGAACTGAGGGGTCCTTTTACTAAGGTGCGCTGAAAAATGGGCTGCAGTAGTGTAGGTGCATATTTTAGGTGCGCACAGAATCATTATTCAGCGTACCTGTAAAAAAATGCCTTTTTAAAACATTTTTGCTGAAAATCGACATGCAACAAAATGAAAATTGGTGCGCATCCATTTTGGGCCTGAGACCTTACCGCCAGCCATTGACTTAGCAGTAAAGACTCACTCGGTAACTGAGTGGTAATGGTCTATGTGCGCCCAAATGCCAATTACCACCCACGCACCAGAAAATACAAATATTTTCTGACACGCGTAGCTGGCGTATGTGGCTTAGTAAAAGGGCCCCTGAGTGAACATTAGCGCATGGCCGTTAATAGAAAAAAATAGGAAATCATCCATTTTCTGTATACAGTAAAAATATGCAGGAAAACTCCACACAAGGGCAAGCTAAGGACACTTTTTACTGCAGCTTAGTAAAAGGACCCCTTTTCTATTGTTATGCTGTTGACAAAATTGTAAGTTTCACATCAAGCTGTACTCGCTGTATACCATCTTGGGTGAATGTCTTCATAAAGGCACTTAATAAATGAACCTGATGTTTTTGAAGCTGCAAAGTAATTTACAATCCCTTTAACACTCAAGAGATCAAAAACCATAAAAGTGAATAATTTCTTGACCTGTGAAGATATTTCCTTGAGCTTTTGAAAACCAAAAGCTGAACTATTTTGGTACTATTATTTATACAGACCTTGAAGAGAATTCTCTCCTCCCCCCCACCCCCCAAACACACACTCCTCCTGCACCATGGCCCCACAAAACACCCTCAAACAGAAGTCTGCCTAGGAGGAAGCCTTTGGAAGATAAAGTGCTCACAATTTTTGTGACAACTTGATCTAACATGACAAGAAATGTATTCATTGAGTAAAATTACAGTGTATCTATATTACAGGAAGTGTCTGAATCGGAAACAGCTTCCACAAGATTCCCAAATCTTAGTACAAAATGTTCCAATAATGCCTGTACTGGAAGCTCTGAGTACATGTCAATTTCTCATTTTTGGAACTGGCAGTAAGTTGCTTTACAACTGAAAACAGATCACAAGAGCTACTTAAATTCTGAGAAATCTTTTGAGTTATATGTGCTTCACTTCCTGAACTAAAAATGTATAAGCAACCATGTGAGCCTTAAAAATATCTCAGTCTGCTTCCCCTTCCTTTCCTCACCATCAGCTCTCAAATTGGCATAATTTCCATTTCCTTAAGACTAGGGCACCCCTATACCATGGTGTTTAGGCTGTTTAGGTATTAACCCTAAGGCTGGGAGTTGTAGTCTTGCTTTTTTTTTTTACGGGAATGAAATGGAGGAATAAGAACTACCAGTCTCTGCATGCATTGAGTTAATCCCAGAACTGGATCAACCCTGTCCTGCAAATCTGAATTCAATTGGCAGCCTTAATTAACCCTCTTGTACAAGATTTCCTTAGTGGCTAATCAGTAAGATTCTGATAAAAGTGTAATCCACACATCAACTACATTTCCTAAATCAATAGTTACAACATGAAAGATCAGATCCTGATTTACACATTCCTGGAATTGTATGTGGATGCACCACTGCTGCGTGACTCACCTACATTTAGCATCAAGCCAAAAGATACAACTGCATGGTCAAACAAGGCACTGAATTAACAAAAAGCGTGCAGGTGATTGCCTTGTTCTAAAAATGTCCAAGTCTAAAATACGACCAGCTTTGTGTCTGACCACCATCACTAACTGTTGAAACCCAATCAATTGCATGGCGTCAAAGGATGTGACCAATTTATTCTGGGGGCTGATCAGCATGCAGATTGAAGTACCCCAAAATAACTAACTTTTCCAGAACAATGGGAAATGAGCATCCCTTTCAACAAGCTCCAAATAGTCAATGGCAGTAGAATTAGGAAGATGGTAAAACAAAAACAATGACCACTTATGTATTGATAATAAAATACCTTCTCTGTGTGAGGAAAAACTGGTCACCATATATGACAGTATGATCAAAGTCAGATTCTTAAATAAGTGGAACTACCAGAATGGACTCTAATAAGATGTTTCATATTAACACCAGGAGATTGGTTTTTATGCCAAGCAAAAAGTGTGTTGTGTTTCTCCTGGACTAAGATTGGCTGTATATAGGATTCAGTTGTAGCTTCTTAAAAAGTTGAAAATGAAGGTTAGTCTCAAAACCTGAACTTCCTATTATAAATCTGATTGATGCCTTCTTGATTCCCCAATGTCCCAAGATACTACTGGGATTGTAATTGGAGATTCTGTGAAACTATCATACCTCCCACACTTGAAAGTGTTTGATCCCTAATAGAAATTCCACCCTTTCCTTTAGAAGTCATTACATTCTGCACTTATCCTATGCTTTCACCTGCTAAGAATAAGGTGAAAGTGCTTTTTTGAATGTCTAATTGTTCTCATTCTTTGGTCAAGATCTATGGTTATCACATCAAAACCCCTCTACACTTTCATTATTAAAGTACAAAATAGCTACAAGGTGTGAATATCATTTCTCAAAATATTTAACTTCTTTTATGAACTACTGACAATTTCTCAGTTAAGACATCACACAAAATCTCAGTTGAAAATTGGCTATCTTGTTTGATTTTCTGAATGCTAGGCATGGCACCAACTATAATTCATTCTTAGTCAACAATCCTTATTGTAATCCCAATGTATCATGTGAGTTTGTGGATTCTAAATAGCTGAAATCTTGGTTCTGCTTGTCTTCTGAACAAGAAAGTTAGTTAGATCTCAGTTACTTTCTCAAATGCTACGCCTCATTTGTTCCATATGACTCCTGCCTAAAGATAATATAAGCCCCTTCCCCATCTTAAAAAAAAAAGAACCACAGAAAAAATTTTCTCTTTCAGGATTTTTCTCGGACATAACTTAATACATTTCTTGATTAGCTTTCGAGGGTTGCCCTTCTTCCTCAGATCGGAAATAAGCAAATGTGCTAGCTGACAGTGTATATAAGTGAAAACATTCAAGAATTACTATGACAGTCTGACAGGGTGGGAGGAGGGGGGTGGGTAGGAAGTATGCATGGGGACATCAAAGCATATCATTGATATTCTAACAGGATGGGTGTGGATAGGTGAGGGGAGGGTGATCAACAGAGACATACAGCTTTATGGTTTATAATGGGCTAGGAACCCCAGATCCTTGTTATGTCCAATAAAAAAGGTATCATCTTATTTTCTTTTCCATGTTTTATTTTGTTTGATTTCTATTGATAACCTTAAGAGTGGACTAACACGGCTACCACACTCCTCTACTTAGGATTTTTCTCTAACTGCTCCAGAACCCTCAAGTCTCTTACCTCATATGTTACTCAAAATGTTGTCAGTACTATTTTGCTACATAAATGCCAGAGGTGATAAGAGAAAGGTCCAGGAGGTCTTCCTATTTCTTTGTCACCCAGAGTCAGTAGAGTTAGAAGAACTCTTGAAAAACTGTGCTAGATTGAGTTAAAAATTGTAACTATTGTAACCCCCCCTTGATATACAACTAGACAACAGTTTATATTGGAGTAATGAAATAAAGCTCTTGTCTGAAACTAATGTCTCTGCACTGTTACAGTTTCTCTAAAAACACATCTTCTTGCAGAACAGTGTCCAGTAATAATAAAGTCTTAAATGGTATAATATTCAAATCTTCTATAAACACATCAATCAAACATGAATATCTGATAGACTTATCTGAAAAAGCTGATTTGATGTGAGTCTCTGTTACTCAATATCTTCATATGTCTTTTGGTGTGAGGTTCATGCAATGTGCTTAAGCGTGAATTTCAAACACCACCATCTTCATCTGTTAAGCCACAAATGATTGATACATTTCTATGGGCACCTTAGCGTTTAACACGCATAAACCATTTAGGCGTGTTAAAAATGCTAATGCGCCCATAACGCACCTTAGTAAACATAGGTGTTAAAACACACTGTTTCTTCACACTATTCTCTTTTATAGCTAAGAAGCATCATACAATGGTAATTCAGGCTATTGGATCTCCTATAGCCCACAGTCAGCAATGAGTTCCAGAGATTAACTACGCATTGAATGAAAAAAATATTTTCTCCTATTAGTTTTAAATGTGCTACTACATAACTTCACGGGGTGTCCCCTAGCTTTTATACTTTTTGAAAAACTATCTATTCATGTTTACACATTCCACTTCATTTATTTAAAGCAATTTAATTTATCAAGAGCATTTATAGTTTGATTAATACTTAGAGTTTACGGTAGATAACAATAAGACTAGACATTTACAATATAATACGTCCATTGATTTGGAATAACATATATCAACAATATACAGATATCCTAATTGTAGGACTATATTAATAAAAATACCCATGGAAAAGCCAAAATTTTAAATGGCATAAAAAGATAGAATAACTAGTAATCTATTTTATGTTCACGTGGCAAGGCATTCCAAGTCTCAGGGCCCCTTTCTACAAGAGTCCAATTTTATGTCATTTGCAGGTGACATCTTTTTGTATTAGGCACAGTAAGTGGTACGTCTTGGGAAAATCATGACCACCTTGATCAGTTGTGCAAAGATATATAATATATAAAATACTCAAGTCTGAGAAAATATAAAATCTTAAAAATAAATGTCAACATTTTAAACTAGTTCCTTGCTTTCACTGGTAACCAAAGGAGTTTAGCTAAATATAGAGTTGTATGTTCTCATGCTTTTTCTCCCAGCATTAACTTCACCAATACATTTTGTATCATGTGAATTCTATACAATTGCCTTGCTGGGAAGAGCAGTAATTCAATATTGCAATAATCCATATGAGATAGGACAATCGCTTGAACAAACTCAAAGCCCATCTCTTCAATGTCACCTTCGGCACCTAATCATTTTACCTCTATCCAGGAAATCTAGACTGCCCCAATTGACTGTCTGCACATGTTGTCCATTAGATTGTAAGCTGACTGCACATGTTGTCCTTTAGATTGTAAGCTTCTTTGAGCAGGGACTGTCCTTCTTTGTTAAACTGTACAGCGCTGCATAACCCTAGTAGCGCTCTAGAAATGTGAAGTAGTAGTAGATAGGACAATCGCTTGAACAATCAATTGTAAATGATGGGTGTCTAAGAAAAGCCTAATACAATGAATCATCATTACGGATCTTATAGACCTCTATCATATCTCCTCTCAGCAGTCTTTACTCCAAGCTGAAGAGCCCTAACCTCTTTAACCTTCCTCATATGATTTTCATTCCACCTCTAAGTCATTTTGGTTACTCCTCTCTGTACCTTTTCCTGTTCCACTATATCCTTTTTAAGACACAGCAACCAGAATTGCTCACAATACTTGGGATGGGCAGCCAGAAAAGTTTCGTTTTGTGTAATTTTTCATGTTGTTTGGGGGAATTTCTGCTTTATTTGATTCCCCTCCCCCCTTTGGGTTATTACAGGAGATGACACAAAACAAAAATGTTCTGGTCCCCTTCCTACAACCCTCTGAACCCCCCCCCCCCCCCAATCCAAGACTCTCCATTCTTGTCTCCTTCCCTACTTCAGGGGCGTAGCCAGACAGACAATTTTGGGTGGGCCTGAGTCCAAGGTGGATGGGCATGGAATTCATGCCCCCCTGTCCCTAGTCCCCTTCTGCTCTGCTTTGCTTCTCTCACTGCTCCAAAAGTCCAGAATATTAAATACCTGAGCAGGAGGGTATCTACAAACCCCACCAGCTGAAGATTTCCTGTTGCTCAGGCAGTCAACGCACTTCCAAACAGCAGCCAGGAGCACTTTCCTCGAACTGATGCCACAGCCAGCAGGCTGTGCATGCATGAAAATTAGCGCAGAAGGGCTAGTTTTGGTTTCAGCTCGACGCAAGTGCTGCCAGCTGCCATTTAGAAGAGCACTGGCCGCCTGAGGAGAAGGAAATCTTCAGCTGGCGGGGTTTGAGGATCTCTGCCAGCCATAGCAAAAGTACCACAATTCTGGGTGGGCCTGAGTCCAAATAGGGTGGGCACTGGCCCACCCAGGCCCACTCATGGCTATGCCACTGCTACTGATGCCTCTTATGACCCCCCCCCCCCCCCCCCCAAGGGATCCTTCTCCACTTCATTGGAGAGGAGAAGGATGGAGAAAGGTGCTGGAGATATAAGGGGGAGGAAAGAGAGAGAGAGAGAGAGAAAGAAATGTAGGGATTCACTGAAGGGGGGGGGGGTAGAAATGCCAACAGACCACCAGGGCTCCTCAAGGTAGGTCTGAGGTGGGCCCAATGAGGCTCAGGGCAAGGACACTGAATCTAGCTTCTCCACATCACTGGAGTGGCCAAAAGCTATTTACCTTTCTCAAAACAGTTTCACTATAACAGTGTGTCCCTCTTTGGAGAGAACTGTCATCATATAATGTTCCCTATTACTATACTTCATAACCTTTCTCCCCAAGTAAAGACATATTGAAAAAACAATAACCACACTAGCATGTTCTATGTCAGCACAAACACAGAGTAACTGAAGTATGTGCTATGAATCTTGTGTGCCATTTCCAGCGGCTTGCCACGTTTGATCAGAATGCCATTCTGTGTAACAACTTCTTTACCAACCATCACAGCGGTAGGTGTGGCAAAGCCTAGGACATAAGGGCATGCAATAGAAAGAAATGTAATGGAAGTCTGAAATGCAACCCTTATGATCACTTCTATTTGGGAGATATTTTACTGGCAATTTGAGCACAAATACAGAGCAGTGACGTCACCAGGGGGTCTGTCGGATATAACAGATAGTCAGATTACAGAAGGTCAGATAATTGAGACTAATTTAAAGGTGGGAGAGTGGAGGGTGTGATGTGCGGAAATACACTTTGATTTGCCTCCCCAATTTGCCTCCTGTTTATCGGCCTTTTTACATTTTCTTTCTATGTTTATTTATATCCCTTCCTCCTGAGGATGCCCAGGCCAATTTACAAAGATATATTAAACATAACAAGCAGAAGCACACCGCTTTTAAAACACAATTTGGACTATATTGTCAAACAAAATCAGCTCTGCCTGTTGCCATTCTGATACTCTTCCTGTTGCTCTCCAATTTCTAGTGCTCTATCTGGTTGTTAACTAATGATGCATTCTGTCTTACAACCAGGGATCAAAAGCTTAATTTTAAAATAATTAAAATATACAATACATTCTTTTCATTTCTATTATCAGCACAATATTGATGATTTTACTGCACAATAGCATCTAAAAATATATATAAATATAAAAGGACCTAACATGCCCACAGCAATGTCATGAACAACATTTGCTAGAATTCCCTCAATCTAGCTTTGCACATTTTGGAAGATTGCTCTGCAGACAGTGAAGTACAGAAAATGTTATTGAACCTGACTGAAAAGCATTTACCTATTTTCCCAGATGCTATGCCATTGTGTCTTCTGTAATTGGATGTCCAAATCATGTTCCCAGGTGTGTTTAATGCCAGTGCACTGATAGGGATTTTTTGATTAAACTAATTTGTAAAGACCAGCAGCCACATGTCTTGAAATAGATAGGCATGCACATGTAGCTTAAAGCTCAGGAGAATAATTTAAGTGGTAGATAGCTCCCAAACTACTTTGCTAGATTTTTTTTAAACTATAGGCATTTATTATTTGCATAGGAGCAGACCTTAAATAGCAGCTAGCTTTTTAGTACAATTCCATTAGCTCTCACAGAGAAGCAACCATTGGAAATCTAAACTCATGTCTTGAGGCTATAGCATCTTGGTTCCATAATAATAAACTCAAGTTTAAACTGGAAAAAAAAATCTTATCATTTCATGGTTAAGGAGGAAGGATAATCTCCATAGTGGGACCTGAATATCTTTCCAGCAATTTAATTAAAAAAAAAACAAAACCAAAAGCTGTGACCGCAGTTTTTGCATGTTAGATTAATACTTATCCATGGAATCTCAGATGACTGTAGCTGTGCAAACTTCTTTTGCTTATCTGAAGTTATCATGTCATGTTGACTCCTATATTACCTGCTGTTGTTACATTATGATTGTATAACCCATGCGCCTATGTTTACTAAGTGGTGCAATGGATGCGAAAGCGTTTTTAACACGCATAAATGGTTTACACTCGTTAAACGCTAACGCGTCCATAGAAATGTACAGGCACATTAGCATTTAATGCACCTTAAATTTACAGGTGCGTTAAAATGCTAATACACCTTAGTAAACATACCCAATGGTTTGTTAAAGAACATGATAGAGTGAGCCCTGGGTAGTAGGTTACTAGGGGAGTGACTGGAGGAGCCGGAAGGAGCTCAGAAGTTATAAAAGGGAAGCTCAGAGGAAAGATTTTTCCCTGGTTCTGCCTCTTGGCAGAGCCACTAGGTCCTTGGTTACCTGAGTTCTGTGTTACTTATAGCCCCTGCCGGGTGACCCATTGCAATAAAGGGGGGGCCTGCAATGCCGTAACCAACGGATTGAAGCCATAGACAGTGAAGTGTTACATTGCATCAGCCATCTGAGGAGCCAGAAACTCAGCAGATTGTCGAGTCCAGTCATAACCGGGGCTTGGCTGGAGTGTGGTCTATCCCTGGCTGAGGTGAGACCTTCGGATTGGCAGCCTGAAGGGAGAAGACAGTTACAAGGAGTCTAGCCCGGATGGTATTGAAGTACATCAGGAGAGTGAAATCCGTTCTGGGTTCCAATTAGGCCGCTGGACAGGCATGAGGGTTGTGTACATGTGTTAACCCAGTAATGTATTATTGCTGTGACCATCTTGAAAGCAATTATGATTTACATAAATATTCCAGTTACTTTTAACCCTGAGTGTTATGTGGTTCCTGAGTGGATGAGCTGATGGGACCGGGACCTAAATAAGTGAATGCAGGCCTCTCGAGCCCCCCCCCCCCCCCCAGGTCTGGGTTACAATTATTTTATCATTATATATGCAGGAATCTTGGTACCGTAATTCATTCATAAACTGAAGTGTGTGCAGAATGTGAGGATTTGAATGGTGACAGGAGTGCTTGGGAGATATAGACAGTATAATCCAGTCTACAATTTGCTGATATCTTCTAACAATAATCATCATTAGCTTGTTTTGAGCTGACCTGATGAAAGAGGTTTAATTCTTAAAATTAGTCACAAATGTTTTAAACTGTCCAATATGTTATATCACCTGCAACTTTTTTTGTTCCCAATCCTGTAACTTGATAAAGATGTTCTTGCATTAGAATTGAAATGGGGAATTTCAACAAAATCTCTTATTTGCTTTTCCTTCATTTTTAAAAATGGAATTAAAGAAAAGTGAGGAACAATGGTAAGAGCAGTGGGCTGTAAACCAGGGGAGCCTGGTTCAAATTGCAGTGCACCTCCTTCTGATCTTGGGCAAGACACTTAACTCTCCATCGCTTCAGATACAAACTTAGATTACGAGTCCTCCAAAGACAGAAAATACCTCCTGTACCTGAATGTACACTGTGGTGTACAAAAAAAAAAGTCATAGTACTAAAATGAAAGGAAATGAAACTGAAAGCCCCATGGTGTTTGCCCCAGCAATTTACCTCAGCCTCCTATTTTATACCAGGGGTGTAGCCACGGGTGGGCCTGGGTGGGCCCAGGCCCACCCAGTTTTGGTTCAGGCCCACCCAGCAGTGGAGGCAGTGGAGAGGAGGGAGCAGGCTGAGCTCCGTTCCCACATCTGCCTCCCTCACTCTCACGGTAGCGCTTCCCAAACGCTGCCCATCGCCGCCACGATCGCAGGATTTACCTCCCTCCGTCTCAGCACTCAGCAGCAGCGGTAGCGAATCATACATGCTGCCTCCTTCTAACCCGGAAGTGGCAGAGGTGGACCGGGGAGAGAGCCTGTTGTTAAACATTTACCAGCACACCACTGTCTAGTGCCCACCCATCCAACCTGTTGGCCCACCCAAAAATGGACTTCTGGCTACGCCACTGTTTTATACATGGCTGAAAATGTGTGTGTGGGGGGGGGGAGCCAACTGTGCCATCATGACTGTCAATAGCAATAATCAATCATTCTCATAGTAGATCAAACAATGATGAAAGTGAACATTTCTATCTCACACCTCATCTTGTATTTGATCTAAAGCCTTAATAATTAGTAAGGAAAAATAGCCAAGAGATTGAATCATTTTAATTTTTACTTGGTATCTATAACTCTGGGTCTAACATGCTAATAAAATTAGCAATCTTTGCTGAATGTTATATGTCCTTTAAAAAATATGATATATGTCCTTCAAAATCAGCCTTAAAATACCTGAAACCATAGCCAAGTTGATATTAGAAAGTTAAAGATCCTTATAGCTTAGACAGTAAAATTATGCCTATATATTAGAGAAAGGTGGCCATATAGTTTTCCCAGTCTAGTACATGAGTTCTCAACTCAGTCTACTAGATACAACTTACCAACCTGGTTTTCAGGATATCCAGAATGAATATGTATGAAATAGATTTTAATGTAAGAAAATCATGAAAATATGTTTTTATTTCTTCTCTGGCCATAGTATTCCACACTTAATTGACATGTTCTTTATTCCCAGTAATAAATACACACACACACATACATGCAAACTTACTAGAGAGGTCTAAAAATGAATATAGAAAGATATGCTAGGAATAGACTGACAGGTTCTTTACAATTCACTCTAGCACAATAATGATATCATAAACACATTTTAAAGCTTGCTTTAATATTCCTGTCCTTGCCAAAAAAGCATGTAGGCAACAGTGCAGGAGATTAGTAGTATAATGGGTTAGCACACAAATTGCTCATTTTCCTGAGTCCTCAGTCCAATAATGAGTTTCTCTATATAACTTACAAGTAAACTACATCTGCTAGCCTCACTCTAATGCTGTGTAATTGGCCATTTCTGACCAAGAGGCCAATCAATGAAATATTTCAGAGAACTAATTACGGGCTTCTTTTACAAAGCCGTGCTACCGATTCTCGATGTGGCAAATGAGAGGAAGCCCATTCAGTTCCTATGGGCTTCCTTTCATTTGCTGAGTTGGAATTACTAGCACAGCTTTGTAAAAGAAGCCCTAAATTCCTCAAAGTTTGCACAATATTTGTATTTAAAACAAAAGCATTTTTTCATTGAATTAAATGTTTTTTTTTCTATAATATATAAAAAAAATACAAGTCCAACAAACCTTCCACTTGCCAAAAATTATATATATATATATATCTATATATATATCTATATATATATATATCTATATAAAACGCACCTCCAACGTTCTAATGAAGCCTCTGTTAGTAAGCCAACATTCTAAGTGAAGGGGGTGAGATCCCATTGTGTCTGCCCCGCCCACGCGTCAAACGTGATGACGTCAAGGGCGGAGCAATGACACTCAACCAATCGCATCGCTCGGCAGCGAAGCGTCAGGGAAGGAGGCGGCGCTCTCGACGTCTAGCCTTCCCTTCGCTGTGTTCCGCCTTCTTCTGACGTCAAGGATGACGTCAAAAGAAGGCGGAACACAGCGAAGGGACAGCTACACGTCGGGAGCGCCGCCTACTTCCCTGACGCTTCGCTGCTGGAACCGCCACGGAGGTACATTTTAAAAGAAGAAAAACAAAAAAAAACGGATGCGAAGGGGGGGGGCCATGGATGCGAAGGGGGGGGGGAACATGGATGCGAAGGGGGGGCCATGGATGCGAAGAGGGGGGGAACATGGATGCGAAGGGGGGGGCCATGGATGCGAGGGGGGGGCATGGAAGGGAGAGAGGGGACTTGCTGGAAAAGGATGAATGGAGGCGGCAGGGGACAGAGGAGCATGGATGGCCATGGATTGGGAGGGCAGGGCTCAGGGAGAGAGGGAAATTGCTGGAAAAGGATGAATGGAGGGGGCAGGGGACAGAGGAGCATGGATGGCCATGGATTGGGAGAGCAGGACTCAGGGACACAGGGAAATTGCTGGATAGGGATGAATACAGGGCACAGATGGGCATGGATGGATATGGATTGCAGGACAGGCCTCAGGCAGAGAGGGGAAATGCTGGATAGGGAAAAAAGGAGGAGCCAGGTGACAGAGGACCATGGATGGGCATGGATTGGAAGGGCAGGACTCAGGGAGAGGGGAATTGCTGGATAGGGATGAATGGAGGGGACAGATGGGCATGGATGGATATGGATTGCAGGGCAGGCCTCAGGCAGAGAGGGGAAATGCTGGATAGGGAAAAATGGAGGGGCCAGGTGACAGAGGAGCATGGATGGGCATGGATTGGAAGGGCAGGACTCAGGGACAGGGGAATTGCTGGATAGGGATGAATGGAGGGGACAGATGGGCATGGATGGATATGGATTGCAGGACAGGCCTCAGGCACAGAGGGGAAATGCTGGATAGGGAAAAATGGAGGGGCCAGGTGACAGAGGAGCATGGATGGCCATGGATTGGAAGGGCAGGACTCAGGGACAGGGGAATTGCTGGATAGGGATGAATGGAGGGGACAGATGGGCATGGATGGATATGGATTGCAGGGAAGGCCTCAGGCACAGAGGGGAAATGCTGGATAGGGATGAATGGAGGGGGCAGGTTACAGAGTAACATGGATGGCCATGGATTGGGAGGGCACGGGTCACACTCTCTCTCTCATATACAATGTCTTTCTGACTCTCTCTCGCCCACACACACACACTCTCACTCACACTGTCTCTCACATACACACTTGCACACACTCTCATTCTCACACACACACTCTCTCACAAACACACTGACACCCAGACTCACTCTCTCACACAATCACACTTTCACTCTGACTCTCAAACAGTCACTCTCACATACACTCTCCCAAACATACACACTCCGAGGAAAACCTTGCTAGTGCCCGTTTCATTTGTGTCAGAAACGGGCCTTTTTTACTAGTATTATAATAAAACTCACCCTCAACGTTCTGAAGACAACGTTCTGAAGTCACTCAGTCACTCACTGTAGGGTTCATGGATTCATGGTGGTGAAGCCAGAACACTAACCATGTCTCTCTGCCCCACCCGCGCATGACGGACCAATCAGAAAAAACACCCTCAACATTCTGAAACACAAAGGACCATCACAACACCGTTCCCAGGCAACACTAGGCAACGTAAGACGGACCAATCAGAGGAAACTACGTGACAATAAGGGAGGAGCATTCCCCAGCAGAATGGCTCATTATCTGTGCAGCACGGAGAGCACAGAACCACCGCTGGAACGAGAGAAGAATATTCCTGCTGTGGGTATGTGCAAAAATAGACCAGGGGAGGGGGGGGGGGAAATTTTTAAATGCCTAATGCCAGTACTAAAGAGTGCCAGAGGGCCTATAGCACAGACTATATTTGGGATCGCTTGACATGGAGTCAGAGGAGCCGGAAAACAACGTGCCCGTCACCATCTGGGACGTGGGCGAACAGGACAAGCTGCAGCCCAGCTGGAAGGATTACCCGCGACCCAGCCAGCAGCAAACAGCGACCAAGGAAGGGGGAGGAGTAGGGAAACACGTGGAGCAAGTTTCCCTACTCATTCCCTGCCTAGGAATCGCTGGAGACTGGCTGCCAAACTAACGAAACAACCGCACACCGGCGCACCACCTCCATCATTCGAAAGGCATCCACTCTTTCTTCAACAGAAATGCAAACTAATAATACAAAACAAACAAAGAATACATGGTTTCTCAGGCGGCTGCAGGTAACTCTCCACCCCCTTCCTCTTCCCCTTTTGCCGAAGCGGCCAAGGACGTACCCAACCATCCCCAGCCTCAGGCAAGCTGTCTCCCACCTCGGGGATTCCCCGAGCACCTGGAAAAAGATGACGCTGATTCCTGCAGCGCATAAATGTTCCAGCATTCCCCTGCAGCCGACCTGAAATGGACCAAACATACCGGATCACCCCCCGACGGCCCGAGACCGTGCTCTTCTCCCTTCCGCCAACTTAAAACAACCATCCCCGTCCTCAGGCAAGCCGTCACCCACCTCCAGGATGCCCAGAACCCTAGCCCAATGGAAAAAGATGGCGCTGCTTTCAACAGCACATTTCTCTTCCACGATTCCCCTACAGCAGCCCTGAAACGGCCAAAAAATACCGACAGACAAAGAACGTGCTCCTCAACCTTCATCCCATCTAAAACAACACTGCTGCCTCAGCACAACACAAAAAAAAACATGGAAAAAAAAACAACACTCAACAAAGGCTGACCCCCCCCCCCTACAACCATGTTTACATTTCACCAACAGAAAGACACCCCTCCACAAACCTCCTTGACAGACAAAACCACACACACACAATACAACAGAAACACACCCTCAAAGCCACACACCAATCCAACCCACTTTGCCAGCACAGCACAGCACATCCCCCAACCCCCAAGCAAAAAACAAAACAAAACAAAAAAGACACACATCAACAACCTGCACACACACCGCACCCTCACACCCTCACACACACACACACACACACACACACACACACACAAAATAACTCTGTGACACATACACACACACAAAAAAAAACCCCACATGCTAGCGCCCGTTTCATTGGTTTCGGAAACGGGCCATTTTTACTAGTATATATATATATATATATCATGTGTATGTTGTATGTGTGAGGTTAATTTTCATTGGAAGCTATGATCCTCATTTTTAAAACTATTGTCACTTTTGAGCTCTAGTGTTGCATAATCATAATAAGTTTTCTATTTTATAAAACAGAGATTAGCACATCTGAAACCCAAGTGCATGCAAATGGAAAGCAGCATGGTCTGGGTATGTTTTAAGTGGGACAAGAGTGTGGCAAGTTCATAGACATTTAAGGGTCCTTTTACCAAGTTGCATTAAGAACTAGCGCATGCTTAGCATAAAATAATAACATTTACCGCGGGGCCTATTCAGTTGTCCTGTGGTAAATTCTGGGGCACCACACAGACAACATCTCCATAATTCTATGAAAAGTGCTAAAAAAAATGTGTGCACAGTTTTGGGTGCATTGCAAAGTTGTGTGTGCATTTTAATTGAATAATGAATTGATTATTGCCAATAACTGGCTTTAGTAACAAGCAATTATTGGCACTAATTAGATTCAATTAACATGTACGCGCATAAATTTAGGTGCATGATCTACACCTAAATTTCATGCACGAGCCAGAAAAGGAGGTGCTGAAATGGGAGGGCCATGGGTGAATCGGCAGCATGACTTTTAGTTACACACACAATTATAGCCTAACCCCTAAATTCTGTATATGGTGCCTTAAGATGTGCACATTAATTTGGCTGCACAGTCAATTACATGCACAACTTAATTGATTAATAAGCCAATCAGCGCCGATAATTGGTACTTAATTAGAATTTATGCGCACAACTTTCTAGGTGTATTCTATAATGCAATGTGCATAAATTCTAATGCGCACAGTTGAAAAGGGGGCATGGCCATGGGCGTGGAATGGGTGGGTTGTAGGTTTTTAAAAAACCAATGCGCACTATTATAAAATACCCCTGATCTGTGCCTAACTTAGGTGCAGATATTTAGGCCTGGTTTTAGGTGGCCTAAATGGGTGCTCCTAAATTTAGGTACAAGAACAGCACTTGAATGTAGTCTATAAACTATGCCTAATTTTAGGCATAGTTTATAGAATCACACTACCTGCATAATTTTATGGCAACCATTTTAAGGTCTATTAACAAAAAATGGTTTGGAAAACTCAATAGGTGAGTCACCCCTCTCAACTTATAAATCCACAATCAGGATCTACAATTATAAATAACAAAAGAACCTCAAACAACCTCATGGACACCCACTGCTAATTAAGCTTGGTTTGCCATTCAAATGAGGAATAAATTACTATCACTGGTTCAAGTGGGGAGAAGTGGAGAAAAAAAGCCACCCGAAAAAACTCAAACTTATTTGAGAAAACCGGATGGTCTAAAAACTCCTCCACTATCAAAAAAAGTTGAAATGGGTGCACCTCCCTACTATGTACACCCCCACTTATTCTCCTTCCCAACCACCTGGATATTTAAATTCCTGCCTGCTATTACATTTTCCAAACCATTTTTTGTTAATAGAACTTATATTACACGGGTTTTGGAGTTTCCCAGTATTGACAGATAGAACCATTTTAAGGTGCCATATTTAGAATTTCCCCCTAAGGGGGCTCCATGCTTAAATATAGGCGTGGGCATTTGCATCACATTTTCATTCGTGCAAATGGCTACACCTAAATATACACGTTATCCCTAGGCTTAAGTGCTGTTCTATAAATTGTGCATAACTTTAGGCACAGTTTATAGAATACCACTACACTCTCTTTTTTGGCACTGATTTTTACCGTGGACGGGGTATGTCTGTGGTAATCAGTTAGCACAGCTATATTGCTGTACACTAACTGATAAGTGCATGACCACTTACTGCCTACAAAACAGGTGGCAATAAGGGCTTATGCAGTATTCGTTTTTAAAGGTCATGAACTAATAGCAACATTAGCACAAGGCCGCTAATTTAAAAAAATTAAAAAATGGCCATTTTACTGCTGGACTAAAAATGTCCTTAGCGCACAGGAAAGACCTGCATAAGGGCGCACTAAGGCCACTTTTTAGCACTACTTTGTAAAAGATACCTTAAGTCTCCATTTCAGAACTGGACTAGACATCTATATCCTAAAAGATCAACGTCGGGAACTATACCTGCTACCAAGCACATTTAGGATTTGGTAAACAGCTGCTATTGAGTAGCACTCCAATGGTGGGATTGGGGGGGGGGGGGTGCCCCCTTAATACCCCAGTGGTTTTGTTCTCCCCCCATCACAACTTGCAAGGGAAATTGGTTACTGTGACAGCATTGGGATAATAATTGGTTACGTTTCTAAGATTGCAAAGATAACTGGTTATGTGTCGGCACATAACTGGGTACCCTATAGAAATGTTAAGTAGTAGTAGTAGTAGTAGTAGTATCTTTCCTATCTTCGAAAAATAATCTGCTATGTGAACATAACTGGTTATGTGCCAGCTTCAAAAACATCAATTAGGAGCAAGTATGCTGGGAGGGGAGGATTCAGAACCAGGAAGTATAAAAGGCAGGGCCAAACTGAGGTTAAGGATGCCTAGGGAAGGAAGAAGGGGAGCCCCAGCATATGCCACTACAGCTTATGTCTAATGATCGTGACCTGGCTGAGGAAAGCCATTTTTGTTTCCTGATTTGAGACTAGCAAGCCTCACTCTGATGTCTGGCTGAAGCCAGGCCTGGAACTTGGAGAAGAACTGAGAAGAACTTACAGACTGTGTTTGGGCCATGGCAGCCCCACCAATCACAGAATGTGTTTTGGGCCTGCCAGCCAGAGGTCTGCTTAAGACTACATTTACTGAACTACAGAGTGTTTCACCTTGTGTTCCTGTGATGTAATAGGTCTCTGGATTTGGTTAATAAACCACTTATTTTTGTTTGTATACCTTAGTCTGGCTGTGTTATTTCACAGGCTCACCCTCAACCCCCGCTTGGGGTATCACATAGGGATTTGAGTGAAGAACAATAAATGATAATTGCAAGACTAGGATATGAAGGTACTGGAAGAATATCCTTCTACATAGAACACCAAACGCAATAAATATGATAACATTCAAATATCATGTGTGCAAGATTAACAATCATTTGACTACAGTGCTAACACTGCAGTGCCTGTCACAGGTTCATCCTTTACATTTTATTAGGTATCCATATGGTTCTGTGAGTGAAGAATAACAGTGATTGCATAAGCTTAAGTGACAATGTAAGATGTACAACCTTTCCTCCAAAATGTTCCCAGTCAACATCATCTGTGGGTATACTGTAGGTATGGTCACATAAGATTTTGTAGTACGTCAAAAGGCTTTGTTAAAATCTAAATACACTACTTCTAGCACTCTCGATCCAACTATCTGGTCATCCAGTCAAATAAATTAATCAGATTTGTTTGACAAGACCTGCCTCTCGTAAAATCATGTTGCCTTGGGTCCTGTAATTCATTGTATTCCAAAATCTTTACTTTTCTCTGTTGTAAAAGCATTTCCATTAATTTACTTACCACAGACATCAGACTTACCAGCCTGTAGTTACCAAAAATATTTGTTTTTGTGGAAAGGGAACATATCTGCTCCTCTCCAGTCCTCTGGGACCACTCTGACTCTAGAGAAGCATCGAAAAGGTCAGTTAGCAGAACCACTAGAATTTGCCTAAGTTCCTTCAGAAACCTCATATGTATGCCATCCAGTCCCATTGTTTTGCCTACCTTTCCCCTCACCCATTCCTATTTGTATTTGTCTTCTGTGGTCCTGCTGCTGACCCATCAGCTGTGAACACAGAACAAAAATATTTGTTTAAGCAATTCCACCCTATTCTTATCAGCTTCTAGATATTCCTCCCCTCCACCTTTGAGTCTCACAATGCCACTTTTGCACTTTCAGCTATCACTAACATATCTAAAAAATGTCTCCCCCTCATTTTCCATAACCACTATTTTTTCTTCCATTTGTATCTTTGCTTTCCTGACTACTCTATCATCTTCTCTTAGCTTTTCCAGATATTGTCCCATCTTCATCTTTCTGTTATCTCTTGTAGTTTTCAAATCACATACTTAGTACTAGCTATCAATATTTCATATAAAATCCATCTGCCTTCTAAATCTGTTAACTGGGAACAAAAAGTAATTGGCAGTGAAGATATAAAAAGTGTGATCACCCCAGTCCTTTTATGTTGCGCTGGGGAAAAAAAGCCAACCTGGCTCTTTCCAAGCCTTAACAAATTCATTCCCACCTTAGTAATTCCCTTATCTCTTATTTGTCCTGTTTGTCTGTCCTAATTAGATTGTAAGCTCTGCCGAGCATGGACTGTCTCTTCTTGTCCAGTGTACAGCACTGTGTATGTCTAGTATCATTATAGAAATGATAAGTAGCAGTAGTAATTTCCAATCTACTTTTCTTTTCAAAAACTTTGGAAAAACTGGTTCTTTCTCAACTTGACTCTTTCATTGAAAAAGTTAACATCTTCCAACTTTTTCAAGCTGGTTTTCACTGCGGCCATAGCTCTGAATCTCTTCTTGCTTTTCATGATTTCATTTGTTCTGCTCTTGATCAACATACTTTTGTGAATTTCTTTGGATATTTCCTCTGTTTTTCATTTGGTTGATCAATCCTTGCTCTTATGGAATTTTCAGTCTTTTAGTTTCTCTTTCTGTTTTTTCTTGGTTCTTCAACTTTCTCTCCAGATGCATTTTTTCAGTTTTCCCTTTCTCAATCACATTTTTCAGTTTTTCATCTGCAATCAGGTGTTTCACAAGGTTCTATTTTTGCCCCTACTCTTTTTAATATTTTTTCTCCACTTCTCGCCATCATTCAGGAACAAGGTTGCACTCCCTTTTGCTATGCTGATGATATCCAAATCCTCTATCGTGTCACTGATTCTTCATCTCCTCTTACCTCGCTTAATTCCCGTCTTCGTCTTATTTTTCTTTGGCTTAAGGAAAATCTTATTTTTCCTGAATAGCACTAAATGTGAGGCTGTCTTCTTTCCCTTTCCCCTATACTTCCCTTCCTCCTCTTTCTATAAATGGTCAATCATTTCCCTTCAAAGACATTATACAGATTCTCAATGTCTTCTTTGAATCCAAACTCCCCTTTAAACCACAGATCAATGCTGTTTTACATTCTTCATTCTTTGTGCTTCATCATGTTCACACTATACATCCTATCCTCTCCCTCTCTCTTATTTCACATTATTTTATTTGCTTTGGTTATTTCTCATCTCAGCTACTGTAATTCCCTCTATTCTGGTCTCCCTCTTTATTCCATTAAACATCTTCAGCTTATTCAATCTATTGCAGTCAAGCTTCTCCATTCTACCCACTGTTTTGATCTTGAGACTCCTCTACTTCATACAGAACATTGGTTACATTTCTGCCACATTAAGTTCAAGATTCTTTTGTCTTTAATGATCACCTTCCATCTTCTCCCACATACATTAACAATCTTCTTATTGCCTATGTCCCTTCATGATATCTCTGCTCTTACTACTACTATTTAACATTTCTAGAGCGCTACAAAGTGTACGCAGCGCTGTACAAACACAGAAGAAAGACAGTCCCTGCTCAAAGAGCTTACAATCTAATAGACAAAAAGTAAAGCATTTAAATTTAAAATATTTAAGCAGTCAAGCACAAGAGAACAGTCACAGAAGGACTGAAGATGTTGAAGGGTGGTCAGTGTGATTAGGTGTAACTCTGGTTGGAGTAGTGGGAGAAGGTGATAGAAGAATAGAAATGGGTGAGGTAAAAGTAATGAGTGGGTTGATATGGAGGTTATATAAGACATGTCTCTCTAGGAGTGGGTGGGTAGAGGGGTAGGGTGGGTGGTACTAAGTCTAAAGCAGGAGAAGGTATTCTCTGCAGCCTATCTGTGAGATGGAAAATGCTCTCTGAAGCTGCTGCTATAAGTTGTTAGTTTTCTCTCCCTGAAAGAGATCCAAGCCACACCCATAATAATGTCCTTGTCCTCCCTTCCCTTTCCTGATTTAAAATTTTTCCCATGAATCTTACAGTTACCTCAGACTCAATCTCAGGAACTCTCTACCCCCCCACCCCCCCATCTCAGATTTCAGATGTTGCTCTCTAATTTTAAATCCCTTCTGAAGGGGACTTCTTTTTCAGAAGGCCTTTGGGCTCTCTTCTGTTTAACATTCCCTATGTCCTTTTTTCCCTCTTTATCTTCTGTTTTGTTTACTTTTACTCTCCTTGATGTTAATGTTTATTTTTGATTCCTATATTGATTATAAATATTATGCTGTTAACCACACAGTTACCATTCTTTGGCTTTATACATAGTATATCAAACTGCTGTAAATAAATTAAATAAACAAAAAAGAAAACATATCCATCATGAAGAAAGAAAAAAAACCAAGAGTTAGCAGCACAATAAAACTGTCAGAATGCAATAGTATCAACAAACTTGATAATGCGTAACACCACAAATCTCAAAGGGCAGAAAAGAAAAGAAAATAACAGATGGTTCTATTCACAAGGGTAACCATTGAGAAGCAGTTAACAATAACATTGCACATAATTGTACAGAATAATAAGAGATAGTAAGAGTGCCTTTAAACACCAAAGTAAAGAAAGAATAACAATCAAAATTCCTCAGGTTGCTTCATATCAACTGACTCCCTTTCAATTTCAAGAAAGCCTTGGAAATCTTGTACAGTAGTAAAGGTATATGTTTGATTATTCAGCGTCACAATCAGCTTGGCAGGGTATAGCATTGCGTAAACACTTCTAGCGATTTTAACTGAGGGTGTAGAGCAAGCAACTCCTTCTGTTTTTGTGCTGTAATACTAGAAATTTCTTGCACAATTGTTACTTTCTGGCCACGTCCTTGGAACAAACCTTGCCTGCACACTGCTTGTAGGGGTGTCTATATCTGGGTATGACGCAGCAATTTAGTTACGATAGATTGCATATGCAATTTTTTTTCTTTCTAGAATAAGGGTAGTTGTGCATAAAAATTAATTTACTAATTGACTGTTAATTGGAGTTAACAGCCAATTATTGGTTTTAATTGGTGTCAATTGGCATCATTGTGGCACCTACATTTTGGCACTCTTTTTTTAATCTACCCTACACTGTCTTTGAGAGTGTGTGAATCACCTTGATGGTAAATCCTGCACCCTGTGTGTGCACAGAAAAATGGCTGGGGTGCAGTGTCACAGTGAGATACACTTTAATAGGCAGGACAGAAGACACACATTCTGCAAAAAATTCTGCATAACTAAGAATGTGTTGTCCCTGTATAAAAGACTGGCTTGTTTTACCTAAGTTTTCTCAACATACCCAATACCCAAAAAGATTTTAATAGAATTCGTTGATAGTGGTGCTTTCACTCTCTTTGGTACTTGGGGTCTTCTTGCCAATGATCGTGCAGTTTTGCTTCTCTCATAGTGCTCTGAGTCTAAGCCGCCAGTGCTGTTTCATGGCTTTAATAGCACTTTTGCTGTCTTGTAGTGCTGTAGGCTCATGCCCATTAAACCCCGCTGAGTTGGTCATGCCTGAATATTCAATGGCACCTACCTGGTTAGTATCCAATACAGAAGAGGATAGAAAGAAACAAAATGTATCAAAAGACAAAAAGATTCTTTCTAAAAATTAGAGTTGAACAGTACTTAATCAAATCAATCCACATGATGGAGTGCAATCAAAATATTGAAAGAGAAAAAAGCCTCAGTCCCCAACCTCCACTCCATATGTAGCTTTTAGAGGTGGTAGGATTCCAACAGAGTCAATAATCTTCACAGAAATTTAAAAAACAAAACAAAACAAAAAAACCTTCCAAAGCAGATTGTTAAAACCCCATGTCTTCAATTTTAATGGTACCAAAAAATGTGACAAAGAGAAAATGTATTTTTGTTTTTCTTTCACTAGTATTGCACTGCTTATAGTGTCTGGTTTTCTTGGGCCGAGGGGAGGGGTTCTCCATTTCAGTTTTTGTCTTTTTTTTTTATGTTCCCCTATTTTGTATCAGGTGAGAGTCTGCAACATTTTCTCCAATGGACTATTTGTTGTCCATGATGATAGGTGAATTTTAGTATTCTCCATTGTGTCACACAGCAGTATTCTTTTGAGATCACAAAGACAACCTGAGGCAGGCCAGAAAGGTCAAAACATGGCATGTCGAGTCTTGGTTGCTGGACAATAAACGTTTAAAATCTTTGAAGCATCATGTGTGCATTATTTGAGTAACCTTCACTGTTTTCTATGTGTCTTCACATCTGCGGAGGCTTTTGTTCTTCTGTGTATACTTTGATGAACCAAAAAACATTATCCCCAGGAGCGAATTGTAGTAACCCCATAATGAAATACTGTAAAAGGGTTAAAAATGTACTAATATTTGCAAGTGAAGTGCTAGATTGAAAAAGTGAAATCGATATTCAATGCTGTAACTAAGGCTTAGAGGCTTAGCAACTCAGGAAAATTGATAACAGCTGAAACAAAGCTGATCAACATAAACGCAACTCAAATGAAGACAAGAGAGCCAAGGTAAGGCCTGAAACTATAGAAGATAAGTCCCAGCAAACACATACTGGATCAGAGCAGACTGAAGTTAGAACCAATATGAAAGCCCATAGAAGCAGACTGAGTTAGCAGAAAAAAACAGAAGCAGATGAGGTTAAAATAAAAAAAAAGGAGTTTAGCTTGTTAAAAGGCTTTATATACTGCCTTTCACAAATCACAATAAAATGTTTTACAAATTTTAAAAAAAAAATCACGTAAGTATGCAACATCAGTTTATTGTTTGAATAGAGCTTTAGATTAACATGGACAGGTACAAGGGGAGGGAAGGAGGAAAATGAACGTTCCCACTCACTCTCTATTCTTTCTTTCTTACAGGATGTATTTATGTTTAATTTCTTTATTGATTTTCATTATAAACAAAGATCACAAATCTTTGAAGGATATACCAACTACAAGTTACCACTACCACCTGTAGGTCATTAATAACAAGAATATCATTATTTTATATAACAAAAAAATAAAGTTGGTAATTATAGTCCACAATTAGGAAGGATCCAAGGTTATAATCATAGGAAGTTAGATTATTAATGAAATATATCAATCACGGTAAATATAGAATAGGTGGTTATCCTTAATTATACTATTACCGGCTAATAAAGTCTATTGGGCTGCAGTCTTATTTTCTTGCAACTCTAAAAATTTACAAAACTGTTCTGGCTCATAGAAAATGTATCTAGTATTTTCAAAGTAAATTAAACATTTACAGGGGAACCTCAGTTGGAAGGAAACACTAAGCTGCATGGCTCTCTGTTTTAAGTCCAGAAATTCTTCCTGCGTTGCTGATTCCAGCAAGAAATATCCGGGAAAATCGAAATTTTGGCCCCTAAAAAGTCAGGTTGAATATTTTTGAAGTATAAACGGAGCAAAGAATCTTTATCCTGCTGAAATATAAAAGAAACTATTACAGTTGCTTGTGTTTTAATATCTTCGATAGATTGTTCAAGGAGGCCAGTTAAATCCAAAGTTTCTGCTGGAAGTGCTTGTTGAGTAGAAGTCACTTGTGATAAATCCTGTTGCGCTCTTTTTTCTCCAATATAATATATTTTATGTAGTGGCGGAAGAGACTGCTCTGGGTACTTAAAAACCTCTTTTAAGAATCTATTAATCGTTTCTCTAGGTGAGGTATATTTTGTCTGCGGAAAATTTAATATCCGGAGATTTAAATTCCTGGTTGAATTTTCCAGGTTTTCAATCTTCCTGTAAATCATCAATCGATCCCCAGCCATTTGTGCCTGTTGTTCCTTCACTTTAACTAAGTCCCCTTCTAATGATTTTTGCTTAGTAGAGATAGAATCTATATTTTCTTTCAAAGTTTTTATTTGTTTTACATTATTCAATGAGACAGAAATAAATGCTGTACTTATCTTGTACAGTACTTCGAGAGCAGCCCAAATAGAGTCCAATGTTATTTTTTGGGGCTTCACCAAAGGTTGTAATACCAGGGCGGAGAGTAAGGCTTCCTCCCCAGTGTCAGCTAACTGGGTTCCCTCTGTTGGTAATTCTTCTCCAGCCATGGTAGGCAAGCGTTTCCCCTCCACCGACTGACCTGCTGACGCCACTTCCCTCAACGGGGTCTGCCGCCCCTTCGAAACGCTTTCTTCCACGTTCGGCACTCCGGCTCGGATTAGGTGTGGCGGCGGGGGGGGGGGGGGTAGCCGATCCCAAAGGGCTAAGCAAGATATCGCTCTCCAGACCGGGGCTCTTCCCTGCCCCGGTCACGAATTCGCCCGACAGTGTGGACACCAAAAAAGCAGAAATAGAAGTCTGTCTCGAGGAGGAGGGCTCCGGCCTGGGGAGAGGAAGTACGTGCAGTGTTTCTGACGGATTATTCAACAGTCTTCTTAAAGACTACCTACGTTCCTTTTGAAGAATCATCTTTTATGTCATCCAGTAATACTCTGCACAAGAGATTGCTGTGAGATCTTCAAAGGATCTCCATCATTATTGCTCTGCAGCATTCTGCATGGCAGACTCCTGATGCAGGCCTGACGGCCGAAACACAACGTTGTGTCGAGTCTTCAAAACTTTTAATAAAATTCTTTATTAATGAACATCCTCCAGGTTCTGGCATCCTTGGTCACTCTCCCACTTTTTTTTCCCCTTTCTCTTTGGCATGCTCACAAGGAAAAACGTAACTTTGAGTATTCTGAGGACGAGCGTCGCCATCTTGGATCCACAATGGCTCTTACAGGATGCATTTAATACTTGACCCTTTGACCTCATTTTGGAGTCCTTCTACCAAACAGTGGTAAAAGGGGCCCTCCGGTGGTTTCAGCATGTGCTGAGGCCCCCTTTTACTGCCCCTGGTAAAAGGCTTTTTTCATATAAAGAAGGAAATGGGAAAGCCCTTAATGCTTCCTATTTAGGAGATGGTAGGGGCTCCGGCAATAGCCCAGCAGTAACCAGGCAGCATGCCCCTGGCACTATAAAATTAAAACATATTTTTTAGTGCCAGAATTGGCATGCAGTGCGAGTCAGAACTACCTCTGGGAGTCCAGCAATAGGGCTGATTTGCCATACACCAAACTGGTACTACCCCTACCGTCCTTTTGTAAATGGTCCCCTTTATGTCTCATCACGTGAGCAGACAGAGGCACTTCATCAAACAGTACCTAATTACTTTACTTTTATCTCTTCTATCCTATTTTAATTGTAGTTCCTATCCAGCTGATTTTCGAAAGAGATCGCCGGCCATCTTCCGACACAAATCGGGAGATGGCCAGCGATCTCCTGAATCCGGCCAAATCGGCATAATCGAAAGCCGATTTTGGCCGGCTTCAACTGCGTTCCATGGGGCCGGCGAAAGTTCAAGGGGGCATGTCGGCGTGGTAGTGAAGGCGGGACCTGGGCGGAACGGGGGCGTGCGTTGAGATGGCCGGCTTCGCCCGATAATGGAAAAAAGAAAGCCGGCCTTCACAAGAATTTGGTCTGCTTTATTTGGACCCTTGTTTTTCAGCCTCGAATGTCATACCCAGCTCCCTGACAGCAGTATGCAGGTCCCTGGAGCAGTTTGTAGTGGGTGCACTGCACTTCAGGCATGGGGACCCAGGCCCATCCCCCCCCCCACCTGTTACACTTGTGGTAGTAAATGTGAGCCCTCCAAAAAAAAACCAAAACCCACTGTACCCACATGTAGGTGCCCCCCTTCAGCCCTTAGGGCTATGGTAATGTTGTAGAGTTGTGGCCAGGGGGGTTTGGGGGGGATTTGGGGTGTTCAGCACCCAAGGGAAGGGTGCTATGCACCTGGAAGCTAGTTGTTTTCTTTTTTAAATTTTTTACAAGTGCCCCCTAGGGTGCCCGGTTGGTGTCGTGGCATGTCAGGGGGCCAGTACACTATGAATGCTGGCTCCTCCCATGACCAAAAGACTTGGATTTGGTCATTTTTGAGATGGGCGTCCTCGGTTTCCATTATCGCCAAAAACCAGGGATGACCATCTCTAAGGTCGACCTAAATGTTGAGATTTGGGCATCCT
Source organism: Microcaecilia unicolor (assembly GCF_901765095.1). Taxonomy (NCBI): domain Eukaryota; kingdom Metazoa; phylum Chordata; class Amphibia; order Gymnophiona; family Siphonopidae; genus Microcaecilia; species Microcaecilia unicolor. The sequence goes on along the minus strand of NC_044039.1, from coordinate 155,602,903 downwards.
CGACCGTATTATCGAAACGAAAGATGGCCGCCCATCTTGTTTCGATAATATGGGTTTCCCCGCCCCTTCACCAGGACGTCCTTAGAGATGGGCGCCCTTAGAGATAGTCGTCCCCATTCATGTTTTATAATCTATTTTCATTTTAACTTATTTTATATTTTAAAAGCAAACTGCTCTGAAATGTCCCTTGAGGGTAGTCAATCAAGTATTTAGTAAACTTGGAAACATTTTCCTTCCTTATTTATATGTATTAAATACTTTTTTAAAATGTGGATTTATGTTGCTGTGATCCTGAGACTATCCGCTTTGAAAAAGAAAAATCAAGACATTCTATACTTAAGGATCTGTAATGATTCCCATACTACTTTTTTTTTTAAAGATCCAACACTGCGTTTACTTGAAAGGTTCACAAGACATACCATTGCATGTCATATTATGTGAAATAATACACAAACTCTTCCTCTTCTAATATATTACTTTGTAATCACTTGCTTGCTGTACACTTTGACACAGAAATAGCAAACCAAAAGAAAAAAAACAGATCAAAAAAGACAAAAAAAATGGAACAGGAGCGTAACAGAAGACGTGGTTTATTACAAGTTACCCGACGTGGCCACGTTTCGCCCTCAGGCTGCATCAGGGGTACAAAAATTTGTTAGAGCTTTATAAGTGCAATGTTACAATACACACACACACACACACACATACACATATATATATATATATATATATATATATATATATATATATATATATATAAATCTACCAGTCTCGAACACCCTAAAAATTCTTGGAGTCGCCATTGATCGACACCTAACACTTGAGAATCATGCGAAAAACATAACTAAAAAGATGTTTCATTCAATGTGGAAACTAAAAAGAGTTAGAGCATTCTTCCCAAGGACTGTCTTCCGCAATCTGGTACAATCATTGGTACTCAGTCATCTGGACTACTGTAACTCACTCTACGCAGGTTGCAAAGAGCAAATACTTAAAAAGCTCCAAACGGCCCAGAACACGGCAGCCAGACTAATATTCGGCTCATCAAAATACGAAAGTGCGAAACCCCTACGAGAAAAACTATACTGGCTTCCACTAAAAGAATGCATCACATTCAAACTCTGCACCCTAGTCCATAAAATAATCCATGGTAACGCTCCTGCCTACATGTCAGACCTAATAGAATTACCACCAAGGAATCCAAAAAAATCTTCTTGCACTTTCCTTAATCTTCATCCTCCCAAGTGTAAAGGTCTGAAATACAAATTGATGCATGCATCTACCTTTTCCTACTCGAGCACGCAGCTATTGAACGCATTGCCACGGAACCTGAAAACGACTTATGAACTGACCAATTTCCGAAAATTACTGAAAACCTATCTCTTCGACAAGATATATTACAAAGATCAACATGAGTAACTTCATAACCTCTAAAATTTCCAATATTGTCTTATAATGTCTTCTGCTTTAATACTATTATGTATTTCACCACCATGTAACACCTAACCCTCTGTAACCAAATGTATATTCTCTTCTACTTCCAATATCCATGATGAATTGTAAGCCACATTGAGCCTGCAAAGAGGTGGGATAATGTGGGATACAAATGCAATAATAATAATAATAATAATAATATATATAGTGATAAGTAAGAGGCTGTCCTATCCTGGGCAGGCCCCTAGATGGCGCTGTTCCCCTAAAAATGTCCAGGATGTCTGGGTGAGCCACTAGAGGGAGCCAGTAGGGGCCGGGATAGGTGGAGGTTGCTAGGACCGGGGAGAGTCCTGGGATGGCTACAGGTGCAGGCGGTTATGGGCTGGGTCCTGTTTAGCTATTAACCACTTTATACCCCACCTGAGTTGTGAAAGGAAGAAAAGAGAGCTGGTAGTTGAAGAAAGAGAATCTCCCTGGAAACAACTGGCTGGACCCTATGGACTTGTGGTGGACTGTGTGCTCAAGGAAGAAAAGCAGGCTGGGGTAAGAAGTCCCTAAAGCATTAGTGTTGGACTGTGTAGCCTCAGTACTTAGAGGAACGGTGTGTTCAAAGAAAGGACTGTGTGTCCAAAGAAGGAAGGACCTGGGGGTCCAGAACTGTGTGTCTGAAGAAGAAGTAGGACTGTGTGTTCAGGACTGTGTGTCTAAAGGAGGGGGGGCTGTGTGTCCCAGTACTGAGAAGCAGGCTGCAAAGCCTGGGGTTAGAAGTCCCCAAAGTATTGAAGTTAGTACTGAGCCCAGGTATCTGTGTGGGGAAGCTCAGTGTGAAGATATGTGAAAGTATAAAGTATTTAAGCTAAAAGAAGTGTGCCCAGGGGGCTGGAATAAAGAACTGCCTGAGGAATATGCTGTTGGTGAGACCTGTTTAATTTTGCCTCTCGAGAACCAGGTCACCCTGAGCTCGAAAGGGTAGCATGCTAATCGGCATACAATTTGCATACTGAGAATCAGCTCACCCTGAGTGAAAAAGGGGCCCAGGAGCTTGAGGTGGGATTGCTCCGGATGCTGGGAAGAGACTGGTTGGAGTCCTGTTCAGAGACCACAGGCCAGTGAGGCCTGCTGGAGAGTGAGAGCAGAAGCTTCATCTTCATTATACAGTGGGGGAAATAAGTATTTGATCCCTTGCTGATTTTGTAAGTTTGCCCACTGACAAAGACATGAGCAGCCCATAATTGAAGGGTAGGTTATTGGTAACAGTGAGAGATAGCACATCACAAATTAAATCCGGAAAATCACATTGTGGAAAGTATATGAATTTATTTGCATTCTGCAGAGGGAAATAAGTATTTGATCCCCCACCAACCAGTAAGAGATCTGGCCCCTACAGACCAGGTAGATGCTCCAAATCAACTCGTTACCTGCATGACAGACAGCTGTCGGCAATGGTCACCTGTATGAAAGACACCTGTCCACAGACTCAGTGAATCAGTCAGACTCTAACCTCTACAAAATGGCCAAGAGCAAGGAGCTGTCTAAGGATGTCAGGGACAAGATCATACACCTGCACAAGGCTGGAATGGGCTACAAAACCATCAGTAAGACGCTGGGCGAGAAGGAGACAACTGTTGGTGCCATAGTAAGAAAATGGAAGAAGTACAAAATGACTGTCAATCGACAAAGATCTGGGGCTCCACGCAAAATCTCACCTCGTGGGGTATCCTTGATCATGAGGAAGGTTAGAAATCAGCCTACAACTACAAGGGGGGAACTTGTCAATGATCTCAAGGCAGCTGGGACCACTGTCACCACGAAAACCATTGGTAACACATTACGACATAACGGATTGCAATCCTGCAGTGCCCGCAAGGTCCCCCTGCTCCGGAAGGCACATGTGACGGCCCGTCTGAAGTTTGCCAGTGAACACCTGGATGATGCCGAGAGTGATTGGGAGAAGGTGCTGTGGTCAGATGAGACAAAAATTGAGCTCTTTGGCATGAACTCAACTCGCCGTGTTTGGAGGAAGAGAAATGCTGCCTATGACCCAAAGAACACCATCCCCACTGTCAAGCATGGAGGTGGAAATGTTATGTTTTGGGGGTGTTTCTCTGCTAAGGGCACAGGACTACTTCACCGCATCAATGGGAGAATGGATGGGGCCATGTACCGTACAATTCTGAGTGACAACCTCCTTCCCTCCGCCAGGGCCTTAAAAATGGGTCGTGGCTGGGTCTTCCAGCACGACAATGACCCAAAACATACAGCCAAGGCAACAAAGGAGTGGCTCAGGAAGAAGCACATTAGGGTCATGGAGTGGCCTAGCCAGTCACCAGACCTTAATCCCATTGAAAACTTATGGAGGGAGCTGAAGCTGCGAGTTGCCAAGCGACAGCCCAGAACTCTTAATGATTTAGAGATGATCTGCAAAGAGGAGTGGACCAAAATTCCTCCTGACATGTGTGCAAACCTCATCATCAACTACAGAAGACGTCTGACCGCTGTGCTTGCCAACAAGGGTTTTGCCACCAAGTATTAGGTCTTGTTTGCCAGAGGGATTAAATACTTATTTCCCTCTGCAGAATGCAAATAAATTCATATACTTTCCACAATGTGATTTTCCGGATTTAATTTGTGATGTGCTATCTCTCACTGTTACCAATAACCTACCCTTCAATTATGGGCTGCTCATGTCTTTGTCAGTGGGCAAACTTACAAAATCAGCAAGGGATCAAATACTTATTTCCCCCACTGTATATATATATATTTTTTTTTTCACAATCCATAAAGCTGTATGAGCAAGTAGACCAGATAAGGAGCCAGTGTGCATATATACATCTATATTTCTCTCTATATATATAGAGAGAGATCTTCCTATTGTAACATGTATGCGGTGAATCTCTTGATATCAGAACACAGCATTTACATGTCTAATGATCATTTTTTTGAAATACTATCTACATGCATAAATGCTGCCATTTCCATGTATAAGTGTAGCTAGAAAAAGGGAAGTCTCGCCTTCTTGCAGGAAATGGCCCCGCAGCAAGTAAAGCACTTGCTGCGTGGCCATTTCAGGGGGAAGCCCTTACCACGTGATGGTAAGGGCTCCTGTGTTAACCCTACTACTACCACTACTTATCATTTCTAAAGCACTACTAGACGTACGCAGCACTGTACACTTGAACATGAAGAGACAGTCCCTGCTCGACAGAGCTTACAATCTAATTAGGACAGACAAACAGGACAAACAAGAGATAAGGGAATATTAAAGTGAGGATGATAAAATAAGTGTTCTGAACAAAGTGAATAAGGGTTAGGAGTTAAAAGCAGCATCAATAAGGTGGGCTTTTAACTTAGATTTGAAGATGGCCAGAGATGGAGCTTGGCGTACTGGCTCAGGAAGTCTATTACTACTGCTACTAGTTATCATTTCTATAGCGCTACCGGACGTACGCAGCGCTTCACACTTGAACATGGAGAGACAGCCCCTGCTCAATAGCGCTTACAATCTAATTATGACAGACAGACAGGACAAGTAAGGGATAAGGGTTAGGACAGACAGGACATATCAGGGATAGGGGACAGTTGAAGGTTTAGTGGTGCAGCAAGATAAAAGGAACAGAGTCTGGAGTTAGTGGAGGAGAAGGGTGCAGATAAGAGAGATTTACCCAGTGAACAGAGTTCCCAGGGAGGAATGTAGGGAGAGATGAGAGTGGAGAGGTACTGAGGAGCTGCAGAGTTAATGCACTTATAGGTCAATAAGAGGAGTTTGAACTGTTTGCGGAAACGGATAGGAAGCCAGTGAAGTGACTTGAGGAGAGGGCTAATATGAGCATAATGACACTGGTGGAATATTAGTCGTGCAGCAGTATTTTGAACACATTGACGAGGTGAGAGATGGCTAAGAGGGAGACCTGTAAGAAGCAAGTTGCAATAGTCTAAGCGAGAGGTGATAAGAGTGTGGATGTGGGTTCTGGTAGTGTGTTCAGAAAGGAAAGGGCAAATTTTGCTGATATTATAGAGAAAGAAATGACAGATTTAGCAGTCTGCTGAATATGTGCAGAGAAGGAGAGGGAGGAGTCGAAGATGACCCCAAGGTTACGAGCTGATGAGACAGGAAGGATGAGAGTGTGGCACTGCCCGATTATAGCTGGGTACACTCTGGTACTACAAAAATAAATACATTTTTATAGCACCAGAAATGACAGCGCGCTAAGGATGGGAAGTACCACTGGGATTCTACGGTAGCCCGGCGGTACTTCCTGTATAACGAGCAGTAAATCTGCATTGGGCTTACTGCCGCTTAGTAAAAGGAGCCTCTAGTTCATAATGTTCATTGGAGTTTTTTCTTGCCCGATGATTATTTAGAACCTGCTTAAGACAGAGTTTTGCTTCCAATATTGTGCTCCTTTTTGATTGAATTATTTTTCTCCACTTTTTAATATTTTTTGATTTGTTTTGAATAATTGTGCAATCCAGATCACACATTGAATATCAGGTAGGATTGTGTTTTGATTTTAGTGGATTATTTTCTACCAATCTCTCTCTGGCATGGTAATTGAAAATCCCTCATTATTATTTTGTTACCAAGGGCTTCTTTTACAAAGCCGCATTACTGATTCCCGTACAGCAAATGAGAGGAAACCCATAGGAATTGAATGAGCTTCCTCTCATCTGCCGCACAGGAATCGCTAGTGCGGCTTTGTAAAAGAAGCCCCTAGAGTTTGTTAGCGTATCTAATTTCTAATAATATTTCAACATCTGTCTGTTCATTCTGGCCAGGCAAGTTGGTAGTATATTCCTATCACTATCTTTTTCCCCTTTACACATAGAATTTCTGTCCATAAAGATTCCAATGTGAATTTTGTATCCTGCAGAACTTTTAGTCTATTTAATTCATGGCCCTCTTTAACATCTTTGCTCACAATACCTTTTCTCTCACAGTCAAGCTCAAAATTGATTCTTTATTTCTCTCTCCATCTGATGCTTGTAGTCCAAGCTTTTGAGTTTTTCATCCTTACATTTTGCAGTCAGACAGAGGGGTAGGTAAACCCTCTGACTTTCACTTATACTTTACGAAAAACAATAACTTAGGGCCTCTTTTACTAAACTGTGCTAGCGATTCCTGGAGCGGCAAATGAGAGGAAGCCGATAAGAATTGAAAGGGCTTCCTCTCACTTGCCGTGCAGGAATCGCCAGCATGGTTTAGTAAAAGAAGCCCTTAACCTGTTCACTGTTAACACAGCAAATAATGTGACACAACACCATCTGAATAGGTGAATCTATCTGGATTGCATTATTTGGAAATTCAGTTTAGAGAGTTGCATTGGGACAGAAATCTTACCCATCCCCGCCTGTCCCTGCTGGAATCTTACCCATCTCCACCCATCCCTGTAAGAATTTAACCTGTCCCCACAAGACTTTAACCTGTCCCCACTCAATCCTGCAAGAATGTAATGGTACATTAAAAAAAATTCTGGTCAGCTCTCTGTCTCTCTCTGGGTTCGAGCTGCAGCACTGCAGGAAAGGAACAGAAGTAGGAACTTGGAACACTCTGGTGTGCACATGTAAGACTTGTCTCTGATTCACTGGCACTATGTGCTAAGAGGTCACCACATGCACACGAAAGTAGGTCAGGTGACATTTGATGCTTATGCCCTGTGTCAGATCTGAGGTCTGCACATCAGCCTTGGAGTAGAGAGGATTAATAGTAACATAGTAAGTGACAGCAGATAAAAACCTGAACGGTCCATCCAGTCTGCCCAATAGTCACACTCATTATCAATTCATGATTAAATCAACAATGAATGCGATATTTTATACTTGACTATGGTCTTTCTTTGACATTTCTGGGACATAGACCATAGAAGTCCACCCGGCCCTATCCTTATGTTCCAACTGCTGGAGTTGCCGTCGAAGCCCACTCCAGCCTATTTGTCTTCTCATGTACGGGACATAGACCATAATAGTCTGTCCAGCACTGTCCTCGTGTTCCAGCCACTAAAATTGCTGTGTAAGCTGTTTCTAGCCCATTGTAAACCAGATTGCCATATATGAGACACAAACATTACAACTCTGCCCGGTATCGGCCGTAGTTCATCACAGCCGGAGTTGCCATCTAAGCGTCATTCGACACATCCACACACATGCAGCCATTTAAGTTTAAGATTTTTGTAACTTCCATTTTCTAATTAGAGATCCTCTGTGCTCATCCCATGCCTTTTTTAATTCAGTCACCATTTGTGTTTCTACCACCTCCTTAATGGTGACTTTCCGCTCCTGTGCTGTTAAAGCAAGGAGGAGACAGCACTCAAAGAACTTGGTACTCAGTAGGTGAGAGGCTAGCAGAAGTGCCAGGAATTGTTTCCATCCCCACGTAAATTCCACAGGAAATGTTTCCATCCCCACAGGAACCCCGCAGAAACTGTTTCCGTCCCCACAGGATCCCCGCAAACCCTGCTTCCATCCCCGCGGGAACCCCACGAGTTCTGTGGGATTTCCACAAATCACGTTCCCATGCAAGTCTCTAATTCAGTTACTGAACAATATAGAACTTTTTTCGGTGTTGCTGGCTAAATGTTGCCCCCCCCCCCCAACTTTTAACATAGAGGCAGTGTGATTATTACATGTTAATTTTCTCTGTTAACCAATGGAACTGAAAAATCTAATGCTAATAAACAGACCCCTGACATAACTAAGCATATAAACCTAAACTGGAAATGTTTTATCTTGTTTAAGAATCACATGTTTACAATAAAGAAAAAAAATCCCTCCAGGCAGCAATCATTACTGTGTTCTTTAACACAGAGAACAGTCATTGACTGTTTTTAATTAGCTTTAATGCCTTATTAATTGAAGGCTACAATAAAATGTGCCAGCTTTGACCTTCTCTCATCTAAATGTTTACAGTGCAACTTGTTAGATGCAGCTGGACAACATCCTCTAGGCACAGAGAGCTCCGCACATTATCAGCTCAGGTGGCATAAGAATCATAGCAATTTAGCTTTTTGTGGTGTGTTGGTGGGTTTTTGTTCTCAGTCTTAACAAAAAAATTAACCACATCCAGAATTAACTTAGAAAAAGCATCTTGAGTGCACTACCCAAGAGTTACAGTGTAGGCAAGATAAATTAAAGAACATCATTTCATGCTTGTCATTACAACTTACCTTCCATTTTGGGAACTCTGATAAACTATGACAAATATGGGCTGTCAGTCAGACTAGGGACAAAATGGCAAATCTAATTTAGCTTATCCAACAGAGAATGAATCTTGCTATCCTTCTGTAACAAATGTGTTCTTGTACTAAGCCATTTGTTTCCATGCATGGAGACAATATTACAAATGTTTTACTGGTTTCAATTGTTTTCCCATTCATAAATCCTAAATTAGTAAACCTATTGCATAAAATTGATGAAAAGTTTGCTGAAAGGTTATTGTAGAGGAAATTATGAATAAATTAATCATGTATCATTATAGAAACTAGTTAGTAAGATGAATCTACTGCATGAAATGTAACAAGTTTATCCTTAGAGTTGAGTTTAGAAAATCACATCATATTTATGTGGTGGTCATTTGTGGATCTTTAGGGGATATTTTTTTTTCTGTGAAATATTGTGGACCGTGAATGGACACCAAAAATAACCCGGGTGTTCATTCTCTGAGGTTCCCATCCCTAAGTCAATGGGTCCAAGAGGAAATGTGATATGAGAGCACAGCCAGTAGCATACCTTCTGGGTTGTGCCATTCGTTGCAGCTCTGCAGACTGCCACACATCTAGGCCAGCCACTTCTATATTCTGGGATTGGAGCATGCTGATGCACTCCGTGGTCCCTTTTTCTTCCCACTTTCTCCTCATGGCTGACTGGCCTGGCTTGAATGGGGTTGCCCATATTGACATGCAAGCGCGATAGTGGAAGTAGAGCACCAGGGAAGAATAAAGAATGGGGATGGAGGGTTAGGAATAGTATGCTATATTACAATGTCAACATGGAACATAATAGAACATTTTCATAGACAGACTAGAGTATAAGCAAAGATGGAACATATAGAGTAGGTAAACATGTCCTGCTATAGTATAGTTTCTTCCTTATATGGTGTGAAGCCCACCCAGCACATCCCAGAATGTATTGGGCAGGGCTGGGTGCCACCATTTTGAAGTCGGCACTGGGAGAGGAGGAAGTGTACTACTCCCTCCTCCAACAAAGGTACAGGGGGTGCGGGGAAGAGGGCTGCTAGACCACCAGGTTGGTGGGGGGCTTGGTTTGTGGCCCACTGGGCCACCAGGGCTTTTTTTGAGGAGTGTGAGGGGGTTAGGGGCCTAGAGATCCACCAGCTCTCTAGCCCCCCATGAAATTGTGCTGGGGGGGGGAGGTCAATAAGACTAGAGGTCTGCCAGACCTCCAGCCTCCATGTCGCTGGCTTAAGGTGGTGGTTCGATGGGAGAACTAGGCCACCAGGACCTTCCTGTTTCAGAGGGTCTAGTAGTCCCATGGACCTCCAGCCCCTGTGTTTCACAGGTCTTGGCTTTTGACAGCCCAGACCTGTCAAACAAGTGTGGGAGGAGTGTGCCTGAGTGCATGCTCAGGCACAATCCTCCCACACTTTACCCTATGATCTGAGATAATAGGACACATAAATTTGCATGCTATTATCTGTGATCATAGGGGTGGTAAAGCCCTGCACTGATCCAGCGCTATTTTTAGAGCACTGATTAGAACAGCGGGGTCTTTCGATCATCTGGGCATGAGAATTTCTTCTGCCCCACATTTGGTGCATAAATATTGATCAATGGCAGCTCCTTGCCCTGCAACCACCCTCTAAGGGCCACACAGCGCCCACTAGTATCTCGAAACACCTTTTTAATCACAATCCCACAATTTTGTCTTATCAATAAGGCCACTCCCCCCATCCTCTTTGGTCCTTCGCCCTGATGTACCACCACTTCCCGAAAAGGCCTACGACACAGCATGTGAGTATCTCTTGGTCTTAAGTGTGTTTCTTGTAAAAACGTTACGTCCCACTTCAGCCTGCTCAACTCCTTAAATATTTGACTGTGCTTCCCCTGATTATTGAGCACGTTCACATTCCATGTACCCACCAGTAAGGCCTCTCCCCCCCACCCCTCATAGGCAGGACCAGAGCTTGAGAGACAGAAGGGAAGGCCGAAGGAGCCAAGCAAAGAACACGCTTTTCGCTGCTGCTGCCGATGCCACCTTAACCCCGAGGTATGCCTTTTAAATTTCAGAGGAGGAGGGGGGGCCCTGGTGCTGGGAGGGAGGGAGGCCGGGCGGGCAGCCTGATGCTTGTTTGGTTGGAGGGAGGGAGGGAGGGAGGCAGGCCTGGTGCTGGAAAGGAGGGAGGTGGGAGAGGAGGGCGGCTGGACATGGGTGGCTGGAGGGGAGAGGAGAGTGGCTGGACATTTGTGGCTGGAGGGGAGAGGAGGGTTGCTGGACATGGATGGAGGGCAAGAAATGAAGAAGAAAGGAGGATAGTAATGAAATAAATGGAAAGGAAGCCCTGGAAACAGAGTTAAGAGAACAGATAGAGAGCAGCAGAATCAGCGACTAGGACCAATATGGATAGAAAAACAAAATCACCAGACAACAAAGGTAGAAAAAATCATTTTATTTTCATTTTAGTGTTTGGAATATGTCCAATTTGAGTATTTACATCTGCTGTCTTATTTTGCACTGGGTATACTGGAGCTGTAACAGCTTACAGAAATGATTTATAATGAAAGAAAATCATGTTATTTTTTTCTTCTATACTAGTATAATATTTTCAATGATGTCTGTTTATATGTGCCATGGCTGGTGTAAGGGGTGTGGCTATCATAGGGGTGGAGTCATATGTGGTGACCCTGCCCATAATGAGTACTGACACTTTGTGATAAATAATTAGATTTTGGGTTGCTGTTTGGGCACTCGATCTCTGAAAGGTTCGCCATCACTGGGCTAGTGTCATCAGTTTAAGTGTTGGCTAGATGCGGAGTATATGAATTGCATGGAATATTGGATCCAGAACTGTGGTTGTATGGAACTCTTCAGATATGATGTTTATAAACTTAGCATTTTAGAGGAAATAGCTGAGAAGAGCTAAAGTTTCTGGAATATAAGGTACATATGTATTTCCTTAATGTTGAAGAAGCCAATGAAATATGTGAGTGCACAAATGTCAGTTTCTTCAAAGACCTTGAATTCTTTCTTCAGACATATGTAGATGGATGATAGCAGATGATTCTGTTGATACTAGCGAAGGAGGTGACCAAATGTTAACAGAAAAAATTGTTAATGTGAAATATATTCAAATGCTAGACTTTTTCTTTTGTTAAGAAGATGGGGATTATAGACTACTAACAAAGAAGAGTAGCTGTCAGTCACCAGGGGATATTGGTTCAGAGAGTTAATCCTGCTGGGGATACTCAACCAATGTGGAAAGTAACTATCAACTACCTATATAGAACTGAACTGTGATTAAGCCATGAAGTTGTTAAGTAGTGCATTTAAAAGAAATCTGAGAAAATATTTTTTCACTCAATGTATTAGCATGCTCTGGAACGTGTTGCATTTCGAATACTGTGTACAATGCTGGTCACCGCATCTCAAAAAAGATATAGTGGAATTAGAAAGGATGCAGAGAAAAATGATAAAGGGGATGGGATGACTTTCCTATGAGGAGAGGCTAAAGCAGCTAGGGCTCTTCAGCTTGGAGAAAAGACCCCCGAGGGGAGATATGATAGAGGTCTATAAAATAATGAATGGAGTGGAAAAGGTAGACATGAATTGTTTGTTTACTCTTTCCAAAAATACTAGAATTAGGGGGCACACAATGAAACTACAAAGTAGTAAATTTAAAAGAAATCAGAGAAAATATTTCTTCACTCAACATATAATTAAACTCTGGAATTCATTGCCAGAGAATGTGGTAAAAGCACTTAGCGTAGCAGGCTTTAAAAAAGGTTTGATACCTTCCTAAAAGAAAAGTCCATAAGCCATTATTAAGATGAACTTGGGGAAAATCCACTGCTTATTTCTAGGATAAGCAGCATAAAATGTATTGTACTGTTTTGGGATCTTGCCAGGAGTGGAGGAGTGGCCTAGTGGTTAGGGTGGTGGACTCTGGTCCTGGGGAACTGAGTTCAATTTCTACTTCAGGCACAGGCAGCTCCTTGTGACTCTGGGCAAGTCACTTAACCCTCCATTGCCCCAGGTACAAATAAGTACCTGTATATGTAAGCTGCATTGAGCCTGCCATGAGTGGGAAAGCGCGGGATACAAATGTAACAAAAAATAATAAAAAAACATAAAAAATAAATACTTGTAACCTGGATTGGCCACTGTTGGAAACAGGGTACTGGGCTTGATGGACCTTCAGTCTGTCCCAGTATGGCAATACTTATTTTCTTATGTAATGTGTGAATAAACACCTGGATAAATGTACTGTTCCAGATTTTCCAGATTTTCAGAAAGCATCTGACAACAAGTCCCTCATGAGAGACTCCTGAGAAAATTAAAAACTCATGAGGTACAACTCATGTTCTGTTGTAGATTAGGAATTGGTTGTTGGACAGAGAACAGAGGGTAGGGTTAAATAGCCAATTCTTTCAGTAGAGGGGGGTGAATAGTGGAGTATTGCAGGGATCTGTACTGGGACTGGTGCTATTTAATATATTTATAAATGATCTGGAAATGGGAATGACAAGTGAGTTAATTAAGTTTGCAGATGACACAAAACTATCCAAAGTTGTTAAAATGCTTGTGGATTATGAAAAACTGCAGGAAGACCTTAGGAAGTTAGAAGACTGGACATCCAAATAGCAGATGAGATTTAATGTGGACAAGTACAAAGTGATGCACATTGGAAAGAATAATCAAAAGCATAGGGGTCCTTTAACCGAGCTGCGGGGAAAACGGCTCTTTTTACCGCAGCGGGTAAAAAGACCCCAGGCACAAATGGCTATATGGTAAGCTAGCTCTTACTGCATGGCAGTGCAACGGGCAGCCCTTACCGCTATCCACTGAGGAAATGGTGCGCACTTTGAGGTGGGACTACCACCAGTGGCCACATTGGGCTGGTGGTAGTCCTGGAAGAGTGAGCGGTAAACCCGCCAAACCTCTCCTACCAGTCCATGAATAAGTTTAAAGTATAGAATCCTCAATGGTGTACATTATACATAAAATTTGACAGCTTAGATTTAATGTTAAAAAATGCAGGGTTATGTATTTGAGCTGTGAAACCCCAAGGGAATGGTATGGGGTGAAGCAATTGTGTACACGAAAGAGGAGCGGGACTTAGGTATGATCATATGTGATGATCTTAAGGTGGCCAAACAGGTAGAAAAGGCATTGGTGAAAGCTAGCAGGATGCTTGGGTGCAAAGGGAGAGGAATGGCCAATAGAAAAAAGGAGGTGATGATGCCTCCTTTTAAGACTCTGGTGAGACCTCATTTAGAATATTGTGTACAGTTCTGGAGACCGCACCTTCAACAAGATATAAACAGGATGGATTCATTCCAGAGGGTGGCTTCTAAAATGGTCAGTGGTCTTCTCCATAAAGTGTACGGGGACAGACTTAAAAATCTCAATATGTATACTTTGGAAGAAAGGTGGGAGAGAGGAGATATGAAAGAGTCATTTAAATACCTATGTGGCATAAATGTACAGGAGTCGAGTCTCTTTCAAATGAAAGGAAGCTCGAACAAGGGGCCATAGGATGAAGGTGAAAGAGGAAAGACTCGGAAGTAACCTGAGGAAATATTTCTTCACAGAAAGGGTGGTGAATTTGTGGAACAGCCTCCCGGTGGAAGTGGTGGAGATGAAAACAGTGTCTGAATTCAAAAGAGCTTGGATCAAGTACATAGGATCTCTAAGTGAGTGATAGAGAAAGTAGACAACATGGATGTGCATACTGGATAGGCCATATGGTCTTTATCTGCCTACATTTTTCTCTTTTTCTATGTAAAATTCTGCATAGAATTGCGATACATTTTTAAGACTTATGCAGTTGGCATCATTGCAAAAGTCTTTTTAAATATCAGGCACCCTAATTTAATTTCACAAGAAAAGAGACTGAAAAAGTTAATTACCCATGAAAAGCTTTTATTTTCTCATTACCCATGAGAGGAAGCAGATAACAGGTTTTAGGCAGCTGAACATTCTGCTGCCAAATGAATGTCATTTAGATAGCCAGATTGGTAAAGAATTTAGGAAATACAAAGGATGGAAGCAGTGTACGGTTTTCACTTTATGTATTAACCGTGATTTCCCCTCCCAGAATGTGTTTAATGAAGACTTAGTTCATAAATTAGCAACATTTTATGAAGATGGAATTCATCTTATGTTCAGGGAGGCTGATATTCAAAATGTTTTGGGGTAATTTTGCATTAGCCAGACCAATCTTTGATTTTCAACTTCCCACTCTGCAGACAAATCTACTTCTTTCAAGGGAACTTGTGTGGCTAAAAAGAATTGTGCTGAAGGAATTAGTTCTGCAAAGATACAGTTAAGCTTAACCAAATTGGGCCTATAATTACCATTATCCAGTTAATTTTGATTAGAATTATGTGCCAAAAAAAAAATCTAAATTCTACAGGAAAAAAAAAAAATCAAGACTGTGCACAAAATTTGCAAATTCTGCAAAATTCTGTGCACAAAATTTGCAGATTTTGCAAGTTTGTCATAGTTTGACCAATCTAACAGCCCCCTCTCTGTACACAGATACCATCCATATTTTCCCAGTCCCCACAGTATCCACCTTTTTTACAGCCCACTCCATACACCCACACTTAGCATCCACCTTTTTAGAGAGCCTCCATCCCTGCACCCACTCATAGCATCTGCCCTTTTTACACCCCTCCCTCCCTCCTTCCACATTTTTTTACAGTCCCCCTCCCTCCATCCATCTTTTTTACAGCCCCCCTTCCTCTCTCCACTCATCTTTTTTTACAGCCTTTTCCCTCCCAGCATCCACACACCATTCATATTTTTTCAGCCACCCCTGCACTCATTCATGAGGTAGGAGGAGGAGGAGCTGCATCAGGAGTACCTCTTTGGGACAGGAAAGAACTCCACTCTTTTCTGCCAACTGCTGCTGCTCTGCACTGGTGTCAGCACTTTTTTTCCAAATGGCTGCCGAGTCTCGGTGGCCATTTTTAAGAAGTGGTGGCACTAGCCAGAGAGCTGCGACAGCAGGCAAAAAGAGTAGGGTTCTTTCCTGCCCCTGAAGAGGCTACCAGGCCATGCTCAGATAGGCAAGGGGAGGGTCCACTAGGCTCAGAGGCAGGGGTAGGAGTGGTGTTTGGGGGGGCAGCGGCAGGTGACCAGCCCTTACCTTGGGCTGAGGAGGGC
The DNA here is from genome assembly GCF_901765095.1 of Microcaecilia unicolor. Taxonomy (NCBI): domain Eukaryota; kingdom Metazoa; phylum Chordata; class Amphibia; order Gymnophiona; family Siphonopidae; genus Microcaecilia; species Microcaecilia unicolor. The sequence goes on along the minus strand of NC_044039.1, from coordinate 155,587,129 downwards.
CCAACAAGGTTCAGGGACAGCAGGGAGGAGGGGGTCCAGCCAGCTAGCCAGAGTGTAGATTCTGCACAAAAATGTTGAATTTTGCATGGCTGAGAATTCTGTGGAAATTCTGTGCTCTGCAGTCGCACAGAATTCTGCAGGAGTATTATTCAGCAACACTAACTTAACCTGAATTCAAAAACGTAAGTGAATAAGTTATGCGGTTAAATTTAAATGGCAACTTATAGAATAAGGTCAGTTGCTTAATAGATTAATTAGATGCTAATTCACTTTAGCAACCAATTATTGGCTATAATTGTTGCTAATTGGCACTTATTCACCACTGTGAGCAGAGCAGCATTCTGTAAGTTGCACACTCAAATTCAAGACTAGGATGGGACATAGGAAGGTCAGGGGCATATCAGGCAGTTAGGTACAAAGGTTATAGAATACTAGTATTTACACACCTAACTGCCTACAGTTAGGTGTGTGGGAACGTGCTGGTTTTATTTTGTGGATTGCAGTGGTGTATTATAAAATTGCACTTGTCTTTTTTATTATTTCAAAGACAGATATTGAATAATGAGTGAAGGGCTTCTCTCATGCAGAAGTTCTGTTCAGAGTCAGTCTAAATGTGCCAACATTGTCCAGTCCATTTTACACTATTAGCTGCCAAGTTCATACAAAGTTAATTATGTTCAATGGAAAATAAATCCGTTGACTCAGGCTGCTTGCTATGTGAACATTCTATCATTGTTTTATTATTGCTACCAATAATTACATATTAAGGGCATTTGCTTTAAACTTTGCTTTAATTTGTTTATCCGGTCCTTACATGCACATGGTTTTGCTTTTTAAATCCAAATGTGAATCCAAAGGGTGGTTGAATAATTAGGTGTATACCGTGTTTCTGACTTTTCTTGTTTTGGACTGTGTTGGGTCCTGATGATCTGCACAGCTGCTGTCTGGAATTTTGGAAGATGGAAATGAAAAGATAATAATTACGTTTTGGATGCATTATGTATATATGTCAGTTTTTGAATGTACGTCTGCCAGAACTGGTTTTAGGCATGGCTGGAGCCCACAAGAAAAACCTTACTCACTGACCTTAAATTTCCAGAATAGAATTGGTAAGTCTACAGCTTTAAGATGGGTCACCCTTGGTATCTCTGAACTTATTTACCTTTGCTGGTAGGGATACTGAGCCCCACCAGCCAAATAAATGGACTGCCGCTGCTCCCCGCTGCTTGTTTCTGGCTCCGAGCAGCATGCCAGGACTTCTTGCACAGGCATGCATGAAAATTCCTGGCATGCTGCTCGAAGCCAGAAAAACAGCAGGGAGTGGTGATAGTCCATTGATTTGGCTGGTGGGGCTCGGCTTCCCTGCTAGCAAAGGTATGCCTAGCATGCCCATATAGGGAGAGGAAGGAGAGAGGGAAATGTGTTGCTCCCTAAATCCACCTTGGGGTCCCTCCAAATTACAGGCTGGCTATGCCTGGAGAGAGAACCCGTGGTTAAAAATTTCCCAGCACACCACTGGCTAACTTTCGATGTTGGCCCGTATATTTTCTTAGGACACATAACTAGGTTAAATAAATCATTCACCTAGAAAAAGGAGAGAAGGCACTAACCTATTCAAATAAACAAATGAAAGTCTTCCAAACTATGTAATACACAGATTAGTTTCAATATTTTAGGAAGCGAAAAGCCTCAGAGCACTTGAGATCACTGCCTCTGTTCAACACTCGCAATTATAGGCAACATTCTGAAAATACAAAACTCTAATATTTCACAAAAAGCATTTAACTCGAAAGAGTACATTCACGTCTTTAATTCAGCGTTAGGATAAGCCATAAGTTTTAATGCAGTGTTGAATTTGTGGAACGACCTCCCGGTGGAGGTGGTGGAGATGAAAACTATATCTGAATTCAAGCAAGCTTGGGACAAGTATATAGAGTCTCTAAGGGAGTGATAGGTAGAGTGGATGGCATGGATGGGTAAACTTGATAGGCCATATGGTTTTTATCTACCTTCCACATTCTATCTTTCTATGAATGTATAAATGCAAGGGATAAAAGGATCATCTTCTCTATTGTGATATTCATGAAAAGGACTGAAGCTGAATAGCAGGAATCAAAATTATACTTGTATGAATTCCAATGGATACCAAACTGAAGTGTGAGTGTACAGCCTTCCCTAACACAGTCCTCTGCTCTTTTATAGTCAAGCCATTCACTGTAGAGTCCAGCTTCTGCTGTACAGGCTGCAGTTGCAGTACTCAGCTTTTTTTTTTTCTCTGCAGTTTACAGGCTTATTTTCTGACACACCTGAGCCTGAGCCCCGTGTGCTATTATTCACTATGGGACCCTTTTACAGATTGGTGGGTAAGCCCAATGTGGACTTACCGCTCACTCTTCCGGGACTACCACGGCCCAACAGGGCCGGCGGCAGTAGTCCTGCCCTGAGCACGCACTATTTTCAGGGGAAAAAAGAAAACCTCTGGAAATGGCTTGCATGGTGATAACCCGGATTTTTTTGGGGGGAGGGGCTTTTACCAGCTGCGGAAAAAACAGCCCTGGCGCATGGGAAATATGGCTTCCACCACTAGTGCAGGGTCCTTTTTCCCGCAGCTTGGTAAAAGGGCCCCTATATTTCTGTGTAAGGCTGGTGATATTTTTTCAATTTTCACCTTTTTATCAGAGGAAAAGGCAACTTTTCATTGATCATCAGGTATGACGGGGGCACGGAAATATATTAAGCAAAGTTTTTATTATTTAATCAATTATAAGCCTTTTTGTACAGTCCAACCACTACATGTTTCAAAGGTTGTAATTAGGAAGGGTTCAACTGAGTGCCATATTACTCAAGACAGCCAAGAAATACATACTTTTCTTTCCAAAGATAAATGCTGGAACTGCCATTTTGTCCTATATAGTCTGACTAAAACAATGTGTGGAGAATACTCCAATGCTTTGATGGTTATTGCACATCTCATTATGAAGACTACAGTATCTTCATGGTCATGACAGAAGGAAAGCTGACAGCAGCTCATATCTTGTCTTTATCAATCAGAAAATTCATTACTTTTTGATACTTCCTGTATCAAACAAATGTATGACCAATTATTTGCTTTGCAGTTCTTCACTAAAGGTGTGGTTTGCAATGAAAGATAAAATAAGAAACCTTCAAGGTTCATTGAACTGAAGTTTGCTGAATCAGCAATTGCAGCACAAATCAAGGCATGCAATGAAAATCTAATTTATGTTTTAATCTTTTCCTCTCAGTTTTGCTCTGCAGTCAAAATTAAATCTGTTGAAGTTGTACCATTTAAGGAAAATAAGTGCTTTCAACTAGATTTAATATCTTATACGTGTGGCGTTGTTACGAGTATTTATTATTGGAAAAGTGTGATATAGTGTAGCTAGTAATTTCAAGAAATGCCAAGGAAGTGATCTTTCCTAATTATGCCTACCCATTAATTAATAATTACATTCCATGACTGCTGTGACTGCTATCTCACAGTTATCTTCCTCTGGATGTGACCAATGAAATTACTGGAAATTTATCCAAGAGAATGTTTTATCTCTTTCTTTTAAGGTTAATGTTTTTGTGATTTAAATTGTCCTAATGGAATGTTTTTGAGAGCTCTACCTGTGAAGCGATTTTGTAGAAAGTAGAAAATGAGCTTTGTTAGAGTCACCAAGGAGAGATGTACAAATATTACAACATCAACTGTAAACATACACATAAATTGGAGCTTTCGCTGTTGAATGTTTACATCAACCTCCAGGGCACCTTTCACACATCTTTAGCTTCAGTTCTGGGCTCCAAACCCAGGCCAGAAACAGACAATTCAGAATATCAGTTGATGAGCATTTGACAAAATAAGATCATAAGGGTAACTTCTTAACAGGGAGACTAGGCTGTGAAGGCACAAGTGCATATATGGCACTTATTTCATGACTTCATCATGGGGAGAATTCTATAAATGGTGCTCAAAGTTAGGCACCGAGATCATCCATGCTAAACTAATATTCTGCAAAGCAGAACATCCTTTATAGAATAGTAGTTCAGCATAGCTGAAACCCGGTATAAATGCTTGTGTACAACTAATGGCAGTTGGGTATATAAATAACCCTATTCTATAGCATTGTGCCTAATTTCTGGGAATGCCCATGACCTGCCCATGCCCCTCCCATGGCTAAACCTCCTTTTGAGTTGCATGCTATAAATTTTAGGTCCCCCCCTCCCAATATTCAAAAGCATTTAACCAGTCAGGATCGGCACCTGGCTGGTTAAATGCCTCATAACCGGTTATCCAGCAATATTCAACGAGGGATAGCTGGCTATCTCCCACTGAATATCCCATTAGCATCTAACAGATAGCCGGTTATAGCGGTCAGTGTAACCAGCTATCCACCAATTTTCAGCCCCACTTTAGTGGCTATATTTGGCTACATGAATGCATGGGATATCTTTGGCCAGTTTGAAGATAACCAGCTAAGTCTGAATATTGACTAAGAAGCCAAAAAGAAACTAAATATTCAATGCCAGTCACTGGAAATGGCCTGTCCTTGAATATCCGGGCTTATCACTGACCATGGGAGTTAGCTGGGCTAACTCGGTGGTCAAAATATTGGCCCTACATTTTATAGAATAGGGTGCCAGTTAACACCAATTACTGATTGTGAACGGTTCATTCATTAGTTTTTAAGCAGATCTGGGATCTGTGCCCAAATTTTGGTGACCTATATAGAATCCAAGGTCATATGTGCCTTTATGTCTCTAGGGGCTAATTTTGATCAAATATGTTAGATTTAGAAAATGGCTATTATAACACACACACACACATTCATTTTTTCACTCCATATTGAATCCATAACACTATAACAGTTCAGGTCACTTTTTAATGCACATTTTAGTCCTTATTGATTTCAAACTACCATAATTACTTTGAATAAATTTAACATGGACAATTTAGTACAAGTTGTTATCATATTTGTGTTGTAAATTGGTTTTGGATTTCTAACTGTAACTTATGTGCTTACATTTATAATTAACCCATTTTTTACATTACATATACTTGGTGGTATTTACCTCTTTTAACTTTATCTTTTATATAATTCTGAATGCACAATGCTTTACCTTCTGTTTTAAGTTCAAAAGTTATACAAGTTTTAATTTATTTTTGTAGACGCCTGATGCAGGCCCTCTGGCTGAAACACAATGTTGTGTTTAGTCTTTTTGATTTTTTAATAAACACTTCTTTTACTCAAGATTGGGTGTGTTCCAGTCTCTGGAAACTGTGGTCTCATTTCTCACTCTTCTTCTTTTCCATAACAATAAAGTGCATTTTTCTGACCTGGCTCAAGACTTGTTCATTTCAGACCTAAAAAAAAAATCTATTTCTTTGGCTATGCTGTTGCATCTCAATAATATTCAACTATAGCTGAATTTGAGGGTGAGAGGGGTGGTCCTGGTGTGTCCTGTATGCAAACTGCTGACTCCTTCCCCCTTAGGGTAGGTACCTGATGTACTTTGATGTGATTGAAAAGGAAGGATTATAGACAGTAAAACTTGGTTGTGTATCTTGGGACCAAGCTGGGAAGTACTGGAGAGGCATGGTAGACCTGAAAGGAGTGATAACCTTGCTTGAAGGCTATGATCCTGCTGAAATGGGAAGAACCATCTTGCAATAAGCTGTTTCCTGCCAGTTATATTATCTAGCCCAGGTACTAGATTAGATTTCCTTGTTAAGGCATGTATAATAAGCTTGTGACCTTTATTTTCCTAAAGAACTGGACTAATTTGTCTGTAGTCTGCATTCACTGCAGGTTGATGGAAAGCTGAGATTATGGTGCCTTGGTTACTGCCAAATTTCTTATCTTTCTGCTATTTCTTTTATATTGAATAATTCACATCATTGTGAGCTTTATAACCTCTGAAACCTATATAGTATTTATTACATATTTTTATTCAACTGTATTTCCAAAACTCATTGTGATAGAAGATATGCCTACCTTCAATATATCAACTTCCCCTGTCTGATATGCTTAAATTGCAGTAACAATCAAGCTACTGAGACTTATGTTGCTTTTTTCTTGACATTCCAGGCTTGTTTCAAAGTCATCACTAATCAGAAAGATGTGGATGAGATGTCATGGTACATCACCATGTAGTTCAAGAAATCAGCCAAGAGCTTCAGAAGGTATGAGATACTAATGTATTGCAAGTATATTTTCTTAGTAGCTTTTTCTACTTTGCTCATATTTTTAGCTGTGCTTTCTTATGTTATAATTTAAATAAACAGTTCTGATGCAGGTAAGCAATACAATGAAATATATATTTGAGATGTGCTTATTCAAAAATTTGCAATTAAGTAGTTTGAGAGAATGCCAGTTGGTTAGTTTTTTTTCCAGTTCAATCTCTTTCTTCCCCCTCCCCACTCCCCTACAAACATAAGACTCATTTATTAAAGTTTTGAGCCAATTATTTTATGACACAAAAATCATGCCAAATTAGGGCACTGATTACAAAGTTGCACTAGCATTTTTAACGATGCTAATCATATAGATGCCCATAGTATTCTTTTAAGTGTCTACACAGTTAGTGTACAGTATTATTTAGCACATGCTAAAAACATTAATGCACCTTTGTAAACAGGAAGGGCCCTTTTACTAAGTCACATAAGCGTCTACATGTGCCCAACATGTGCCAAAATGGAGTTAGCACATGGCTACCATGTGGCTCTTGTGGTAATTTCATTTTTCGTGGGTGTCCGATACTCGCGGCAAAAAAATAATTATTTTCTGATGCGCACATTGGATACACGCCAAATGGCATTTGGCATGAGTAGGTCATTACCGCCCTGTTACCGTGTGAGACTTACCACTAGGTCAATGGCTGGCGGTAAGGTTTCAGACCCTAAATGGACACATGGCAATTTTCTCTTTGCCACACGTCCATTTTCAGCAAAATTTTAAAAAGGTCTTTTTTACAGTTGTGCTGAAAAATAATTCTGCGTGTGCCCAAAATCCATGCCTACACTACCGCAGGCCATTTTTCAGTGCACCTTAGTAAAAGGATTCCTAAATAAATAAAAATATCCGTAGGCCATTTTCAGTGCACCTTAGTAAAAAGATCCCTAAATAAATAAAAACATCCCATTATTTAAAATGTGAAAAATACCAAAGCAGAACTGTAACGAATGATATTTGTGATCTCTTAGAAAATAATGATCAGCCCAGTGTTTCAAATATTTACTTTGAATTGCATTTCCATACCACCTGAAAATGAGCTACAAGATTACCTCAAAATATGTTCAATAAAAAACATTATAAAACATAGTCATACAAAGGAAGTAGTTTTAGAAGTGTTTATGTGTAAATAGTGAGGCCGATATTGAATGCAAATTAACTGGCCAGTTAAGTCACCTGTTCAGGGCTAACCATTCATTTTCAGCAGCACTTAAGCAGTCAGCACTGCTGAAAATAACCAGTTGGCGCTGAACTTAAAACCAGCTACTTTGTGGGTTTTCTAGAAGCGGAGTCAGCACATGGCCGGATAAGTGTTGATATTACATTTAGAACTGCTGAAGAATTGTCTTACCAGTCAATGGTCAATGCAGTAGTGCACTAAGGGGAGGGTGAACTACTCCAGGTACCATCTTAGCAGGGGTGCTAGTGATGACAACTTTGGCTGATACAGTGCTGCTTACGTCTGCTTCTGGCCCTGCTCCTCGAGCCCCCCAGAGCAGAAAACTAGCCATCATTATGTGCCGGTTTTAATAATGACCGCTGGAAGCAGGATGCACTCCCTCTGACTTCAACTGCTGCTGCAGCATGCATCTGGCCTCTCAGGGAACTGCAGTCCTCAGAAAGCAGGGTATCTCCCAGCCACATGCAAAATGAGGACTCTGCAGCATCCTGCCCCCCTAAGACACAGACTTCCTGTTTCTGTGAAAGATGCTGCAGAGTCATAGCAGGCAACTGGGAAGTCCTGCTTCCTTCTGATGATGACCATCATCACTGCAGCCATGATCCAGTGACAACAGTGGGAAAGGGGCTAGTGAGGCTGTAAGGAACTTAAGGGAGCTACAGCAGTAGTAAAGGGGATGGTGGGGGCAGACTGCCCGCTCTGAGCACCATCTTCTGTTCTGTCTTGCAGTTGCAATAAGATACAGTATATAAATTGACATAAATAAATAAAATAAATTGCACCACTGGGTCAATGGTGTTAAATGTAGCAGAGAGTAAAGCAAAATAAAACGAGATGGGTAAGCATATTTTTTAAACAGCTACAGTGGTCAAAAAATATCTGGATATTCAGTACCACTATCCGTCCATCCATGCCATAATGTGATTAATGCTAGAACTTATCTGGTTAGCAGGGATATTCAATCTACTATCCAGATAACAGACAAGCCTTAGGAAATTCCCAATAACACAATTATAAAGTAAAAGAAATGTAATAACAAATTAAATGTTCAATTTTTTAATGTAGTTACTCCAAAAACACAGCAAATGCAAATAGATACAAGCTCTCTTTTAATTGTAATCATCCAGAAGTGCTGAAGGGATTGCTCATTATATTTTTTCAGTAGAGAGCAGGGAGAAAAGGACTTGAATATTCAACTAACAGTCCAAAGAGTATTCTTCCATTTTGCAGTTAATCTCATAAATTACCACAACAAAGATCTTCTGACAGCACATAAATTACATAGCCTCAAAAAAAATAACAAATCCTTTTTATTCTGGTTAGGATTTTGCTCTTTTTATATGTTTGCAGAATTCATGAAAGTTTGCTAAATACCACGGTTGCCTGGTATTCTGAAGAGTTCTTACAAAAAAAGATTTTGGAGGTATGAAATTAGACTGGGCTTAGAATCTGATTGATGGAAATCCCCGAACAACAAATTGTTAGTTGTATATTTATATTCAAGAATATTCTCAAGGGCAAATGTCTCCATGTTTTAATTAGTTTATGTAATCTATGCTTTTGAGTATTTGATATCTCAAGAAAATTTAATTTTCCTTCAGTTCATTTGTTTTTAGCAAAAACACTTTCAGTGACTTAATGAATTTCCCAGCCCACAGCATTACTTGCCAATCCTTATTAAACACAACTGTTCATTGAACTTCCATTGCAGAGGATGCAAATAAAAACCTCTTTTGCTTCTTTGCCTGTTGCTGATTTGACAGTCAGTTATATCACAGGAACTTGTTTTATTTCTCTCTCATTAAGGGTTTCTTTTACAAAGCCCTGCTAGTGATTCTTGTGCGACAAATGAGAGGAAGCCCATTTAATTCCTATGGGCTTCCTCTCAATTGTCACGCAAGAATCGCTAGCACAGCTTTGTAAAAGAAGCCCTAAATATACACCTATAGCATGCTGGAAAACAGGGTTGTATAGATTTTCCCACTGTCCGTAAAGTAAAGGCTTGGCGCCCTTTAAAGTCTTTTCTGACTTACCAAGCAGCTTCTAGCTGGAATCCTCTTCCATCTTTCTTAAGACATATAGAACATTATTCTGAGTTTTTTTGAAAATATATTTCATTACCTATAGATGCTGTATTCTGGCTTTAAAGTTTGTGATTATTTTGTATGATTATCTGAAGTATGCTCTTTTTCTTGATGTTATCCACTTAGAACTGCTGGTTATAATGGGCGGAAAGCTAACGAGGATCCACGTGCGTGGAGAACTCAATAGATCCCACGGGGCAGCAAACAGAAATAAAAGAAGTGGGAAAAGTGAACCAGGCTTGTCCAAATAACTGGGACCAAACAAATAATTAATAATAAAATCAAAACAGTTTATTAATATCTCCTTAGAAATGACTCGACACAACGTTGTGTTTTGGCCTGATGGCCTGCATCAGAAGTCTATAAATAAAAACATCAAACAATGTGTAAATACAACAAACTTAAAACAAAAATGAAAATAAAATTAAGGATAAGAGTGACAATGGCCAAAAAAGGGGAAACAGTATCATTAAAGGTTTATAACATGAAGAATATCATTCAAAAAATAAATAGGATATATCCATATAAATAAAGGACAATATATGAATGATGCCATGACTTTGATATTAAATATCCCTGATTGGGTAGTTCATGGACAGCGCCTAACGTCACGTAAGCTTTATCTGGCACTGCGTTTGACAGTAGTCAGATGACTAGAAGCGCGTTGAGAAGCTGAGCTGTTCTTTTCTCCGATGTGATACCGAGACCCTAAAGCAGCCTTGCAAGAGTGTACATTCCGTAATTATCTGTCCGAATACAACTGAAGCTTTTTACCTCCTCAGTGCATGTAAATGGTTCATCCCTGTGTGGATTCTCTGATGCCGTATGAGGCTTTCTTTCCAACCAAAGCTTTTACCACACTCAGGACGTGGACATGGTTTCACTCCTGTGTGCATTCTCTGGTGCATTGTGAGATTTACCTTTTGACCAAAGCTTTTACCAGACTCTAAACATGCAAATGGTTTCTCTCCTGTGTGGACTTTCTGATGCGCTTTGAGATTTACATTACAATCAATGCTTTTACCACACTTAGAACATGTGAATTGTTTCACTCGATTGTGGATTTTCTTGTGTATTTTGTACATTTTGCATTTGGACATTTTTTTTGTTTGAAAATGGACCATTTAATAAAACTTCCAAATCACAAAATGTTTTTCCAAACAGCATTTTCAAAAGGAAAAGATAGGTCATTTTCTACAAAAAAGTCTTTCCTGTTCTGATTTTGGACGTTTTACAAACAACGTTTAAATTCAGACTTAGATGTCATATCCAAAAATGCCCCTTGTGCATTTGATTTGCCCAAAGTCACAAGGTGCAGCATTGGGAATTGTTGCCAGGATCAAAGCCTGCTGCACTAACATAGTAACATAGTAACATAGTAGATGACGGCAGAAAAAGACCTGCACGGTCCATCCAGTCTGCCCAACAAGACAACTCATGTGTGCTACTTTTGTGTATACCCTACTTTGATTTGTACCTGTGCTCTTCAGGGCACAGACCGTATAAGTCTGCCCAGCACTAGCCCCGCCTCCCAACCACCGGCTCTGGTATAGACCGTATAAGTCTGCCCAGCACTATCCCCGCCTCCCACCACCGGCTCTGGCACAGACCGTATAAGTCTGCCCAGTGCTATCCCTGCCTCCCAACCTCCAGTCCCGCCTCCCACCACTGGCTCTGGCACAGACCGTATAAGTCTGCCCCGCACTATCCCCGCCTCCCAACCTCCAGGCCCGCCTCCCACTACCGGCTCTGCTATCCAATCTCGGCTAAGCTCCTGAGGATCCATTCCTTCTGAACAGGATTCCTTTATGTTTATTCCATGCATGTTTGAATTCCGTTACCGTTTTCCTCTCCACCCCCTCCCGCGGGAGGGCATTCCAAGCATCCACCACTCTCTCCGTGAAGAAATACTTCCTGACATTTTTTTTGAGTCTGCCCCCCTTCAATCTCATTTCATGTCCTCTCGTTCTACCGCCTTCGTATCTCCGGAAAAGGTTTGTTTGCGGATTAATACCTTTCAAATATTTGAACGTCTGTATCATATCACCCCTGTTTCTCCTTTCCTCCAGGGTATACATGTTCAGGTCAGCAAGTCTCTCCTCATACGTCTTGTTACGCAAATCCCATACCATTCTCGTAGCTTTTCTTTGCACCGCTTCGATTCTTTTTACATCCTTAGCAAGATACGGCCTCCAAAACTGAACACAATACTCTAGATGGGGCCTCACCAACGACTTATACAGAGGCATCAACACCCCCTTTCTTCTGCTGGTCACACCTCTCTCTATACAGCCCAACAACCTTCTAGATACAGCCACCGCCTTGTCACACTGTTTCGTCACCTTCAAATCCTCAGATACTATCACCCCAAGGTCCCTCTCCCCGTCTGAACCTATCAGACTCTCGCCACCTAACACATACGTCTCCCGTGGATTTCTATTCCCTAAGTGCATCACTTTGCATTTCTTCGCATTGAATTTTAATTGCCAGACCTTAGACCATTGTTCTAGCTTCTTCAAATCCCTTTTCATGTTTTCCACTCCCTCCGGGGTGTCCACTCTGTTACAGATCTTAGTATCATCCGCAAATAGGCAAACTTTACCTTCTAACCCTTTGGCAAGGTCACTCACAAATATATTGAACAGAATCGGCCCCAGCACCGATCCTTGAGGCACTCCACTACTCACCTTTCCCTCCTCCGAGCTAACTGCATTCACCACCACCCTCTGGCGTCTGTCCGTCAACCAGTTCCTAATCCAGTTCACCACTTTAGGTCCTATCTTCAGCCCATCCAGTTTATTTAAAAGCCTCCTGTGGGGAACCGTGTCAAAAGCTTTGCTGAAATCTAAGTAGATTACGTCCATGCAAAATTAGAACTCGGTTATATTGCCTGGTAGTTTCATTAGATTTGTCTGCGGCCTTCGACCTAATCAATCACAACTTACTCATTGATAGATTGAGTGAGATTGGTATTTCAGGGACAACTATGAAATGGTTTATATCCTTCCTAACGAATCGTTCATTTAAAGTAGTTCAGCAGCAATCCTGTTCTACATCCTACAACTTATGTGGAGTTCCTCAGGGCTCGGTCTTATCTCCACTACTGTTCAACCTATTCATCAGTCCCCTGGCGCTCCTCATTCAAACAATGGGTATAAGTTTTTACTCATATGCAGATGATTTTTTGCTTATCCATTATGTTAGACCATCGAACATAGATCTTACACCCATTCAAATATGCTTGGATAAAGTAGCAGACTGGTTGACAACACATCAGCTGGTACTGAACCCGGATAAGACTACTACATCTTGGATAGTAGGGCAAGGCACATATCCCTCTGTGGTACCTGTGCTATTTGGTCAGAATATTCCAACAGTTAAGTCTTTTAGATATCTCGGGGTCATTATTGATTCCGCATTGACCTTTGAGGAACAAGTATCCGATGTAGTGAAAAAATCTTTCTTTCATCTGAGACGGCTTCGGTCAGTCAGAAATTCAATAAGTAAGGACTTTCTCAAAACGCTGACATCGGCATATATTACTTCACGTTTAGACTACTGTAACATTGTATATGCTGGGATTACTCAAGCAAACTTAAAGCGATTACAAAGAATTCAAAATACAGCAGCACGTATGATCTGCAGGGCCCGGAGGGATGATCGAGCAACACCTTTATTGCATCATCTGCACTGGCTCCCGGTCGAAGCAAGAATAAAGTTTAAGGCTCTTGTCCTGACACACAAAGCCTTTCACACATTAAACCCTAGCTACTTGTCAAATTTAACAATCCCCTACACCGCTATGCGAACTCTCAGATCCCTAACAGATAACAGGTTAGTCATTCCCCCTCTTACTAAGGCTAAGTGGGAATCTACACGGAGATCGGCTTTTTTCTACCTGTCACCCTCCCTTTGGAATAGCCTTCCAAAGGAGATCAGATTAGAGAAATCTTATCTCCATTACCGAAAACTTCTGAAAACCTTTCTCTTTATAAGCTACGTAGAACAGAACTTAGCATAATGAGATAAGGTCAAAAAGACAAAGAAAAATGGGATAGCTTAACTGGATATTAGATTTTTAACTTGTATTGATTTATTATGTAGTTTATCTTGATTGCTGTGCTTTCCTGTCATGAATGGAATTCCTATGTCTGTTTATTTGTATATACCAATTTTTTTATATATATGTAAACCGTTCTGTTTTGCAGATGCAATAAGATACGGTATATAAATTAACATAAATAAATAAATAAATAAATTAAAATAGCTCGTCCCTGATTCAATTCTCCTGTCACCTAATCAAAAAACTCAATGAGATTCATTTGGCACGATTTCCCTTTGGTAAAACCATGTTGTCTCGGATCTTGCAACTTATTGGCTTCCAGGAAATTCACTATCCTTTCCTTCAGCATCGCTTCCTTTACTTTTCCAATAACCGAAGTGAGGCTTACCAGCCTGTAGTTTCCAGCTACTTCCCTATCACCACTTTTGTGAAGAGGGACCACCTCCGCCGTTCTCCAATCCCTCGGAACATCTCCTGTCTCCAAGGATTTATTAAACAAATCTTTAAGAGGACCCGCCAGGACCTCTCTGAGCTCCCTTAATATCCTGGGGTGGATCCCGTCCGGTCCCATGGCTTTGTCCACCTTTATCTTTACAAGTTGTTCATACACATTCTCTTCTGTAAATGATGCTGTATCCACTCCACTATCATTTGTACTTTTTCCAGTCCATCGCGGTCCTGCTCCAGGATTTTCTTCTGTGAAAACAGAACAAAAGTATCTAGCAAATTTGCTTTTCCTTCATCACTATCTACATAGCGGTTCGCAGTATATTTTAGTCTCACAATTCCCTTTTTAGTCATTCTCCTTTCACTAATATACCTGAAGAAACTTTTGTCACCCCTCCTTACATTTCTAGCCATTTGTTCTTCCGCTTGCGCTTTTGCCAGACGTATCTCTCCATAAAGCCACTCCTCCTCTGTTTTGGATGTTTTGCATTTGGACATTTTTTGTTCAAAAATGGACTAAAAAAAGTACAGATCACAAGACGTCCATAGTATTTTCAAACACAAAAGATAGACGTCTATCTTTTTTGAAAATGACCTTCTTTCCTGTTCAGAATTTGGACGTTTTTGTAAAATGTCCAAATTCTGATTTAGACGAAAATGCCCCACCAGATCTCCCCATTAATTTCTATATATTAAGGACTCAAGTGACAAAGTACAGTGAGAATTTGAGGATGGAGAATTGATGGGTATGTCAGAGAGAACAGAGTGAAAATAAAGATAAAGAAGCAAAGGAAAATAGAGAGATAGGGGGAGAGGAGGAAGCATCTCCTTCCACAAACACACACAATGCTTGTAGTTACCATCATCGTTGGAGGGGGAGAGTAGTGTGTTTGGAATAAAGGACCTATAGTCACCAGATGGCCCACAGTTACGAATGTCATGGCAACTCATTTTCTCCATGGTTCCCTCTTAGCCGATATAGGATCTGGACGCCAGCTATAGTTCCTTACTTTAGAAAACAGTTAAGACACTCTGCCTTCTACATTGTGAAGTGTTTAAGGAATGCTCGAATGCCAGTTGTCAAGTGCATTTTTCAGTTTTATCGCATGAATTAATATAGGTAGATGTTGATGTCCTTCCCAAAACGTGGGTATTGATGTATTTTTGTCTTCCAAGGGTCTGTAAGTTAACTTTTAGTTTCATCTCTTGGAGATGAGCTTTTTCTTTCAGCCACAATTTGTTCTGACAGCTGAGTCCTTGAAAGATCATGTATGATACTTTTTTTGTTTGTTTTTATCACTACAGTGTACATACATGTTGGATTTTCAGCATTCAGTCCATGATAAAAAAAAAAGTCAACCAGCATTCTCCTCTGTTCCCCATGCATTTGTTAGAGCCTTATTTGCATGTTATGTTCCACCATTTATATATATAGTCTAATCAACAACCGTTGTAAATTATTTCAATCTGTATTGTATCTTTAATACATTTTAGTTTACTACATTATCTAACAAATGTTGCCTAAAATCCCCCATATTATCCAAACATTCATCCATTCACACTTATTTTCATTTATATATAGAGAGATGTTGATTTTAGCCCTCCGCTACTAATCTCTTTTCAGAATGTTTTAAAGTGGACAATAAGGCCTTATTTCATAGCACGCTATTTCTAAAATGTGCAAAATGAACTTCATGTGCATGCTAAACTCTATCATCTTGTTCCTTAAGTATTTATGAAATGGAAAGGTTTTCTTAGGCCAGATTGCTTACAAACAAGACCAACTACTTTATGAACTACACTGACTGGAAAATTCAGTTGTCCTTATTTAATGTTACTCTTTTAAATGCTTTTTCTTTTTATATACACACACATGAGTTATGTGCAATTTTACAGGGCTGCAAAAAGAAGAAAAAATCCACCTTGAAGGGATTTATTGATCTGTCAGTTGTAGGAACACCTGATCACTTATGTTCATTCTCTGGGGTGTAATGTTCCCTTGCTCAGTCACATTGCTGTAAGAATCATCTGTCCCAGCATACCAGTTTCTTAATAAAGCAAATGGGGTTGTTTTAAGCTATAGAAATAACTATTCTCGTTTCTTTCTTCTCATTATTGATCCATGCATGAACAAATACTTATAGGAATCATAACCAAAACATGCTGTGGCTTGATTAGGTATGCCAACATAAGCAAGCCTGCCTGATCTGACAACTTTTTTTTTTTGCTAACATTTAAATTTAGACAACACATCTCTCATTTTTGTTGTTTACAATGAATTTCTGTTAATCAATAATCCAGCAGGATTTGGTTGTCTAGTGTCATATCTCCAGTTTAATTGTTAATACAGCATACCATGCAAGATAAGGCAGAGTTTTAAAATTCAGCTCAGTTTAGTTTATTAGCATTTCTTTAATGTATTTAACCATAAGATGCTTTAATTGCTTTATATAGTTAAAACAGAAAAATTATGAAAATGGGAATTCACTAACATTAGCACTTACACCACTTCCTTGCACCTATTACCCACAATTCATAACTCCCATTCCAAAAGAAAAGGCAGAACAATACATTAGCCATAGCTCTATTGTTAACAGTAGGTAACAATTACAAATAATTCATAAAACACAAACTAAACTTACTTGCACCTGAAGCAGCCTAAATCCCACCCTCATTGCTAGTCAGTAAGGAATTAGCTTTTCCAGGAACAGAACTATTAAACTTGTCATAGCTCGGTGTAATTGAATGACCCACAGTGACGGAGAGTCACACCTCAACTTGTGGTGGTGATACATATGAGTTATCACCATTCCTTTTTTCTTCCCACTTTATAAGGCAGCATCCAGGTCAAACTACCCCTTTTTTTCTGTTAGCTGCGACTGACCGCATCCCCACTCTCCAAAATATAAAATGTTCCCCAAACATCAGTAATGATAACAACAGCTTCTCTCACATTAACTCAACAGCCCAAACAAACAATCAGATCCTCAGGGAAGGTGGATGGGAGCAAAACCCCATACTCATACACCTCACACTCCCCTCCTGCATCCTCCCATACTTCACCTACCCATAAAATGATGAATTCATACCAAAAATCTCTACATAGATTCCATAAAACCACACTTCTCTTGTTTCCCTAGCCAATCATAAACTGCCCACAACCCTTCACCCACCCATAGCAATCAGACAAACTCCATCCCAACACACATCACCCACCCCCCTTCAGGTTTGTGGGCTTTGCCAATGCAATCTGCCCTCAACTATAAACAGATGGCACCCTTCTTGCAGAACGGAGAATTCAGTAGCATTTATTTCATTAAGATACTTTCTTAGTTGATGAAAGATACAACTTGCATTCCTGTATTTATTTATGGGGTTTTTTTTTTACAATGTTGTGGTTTGCTAATCCAAAAGAATATTTTTCCATAGCATATTATAAACAATATATGCAACTGAATGACATACAAGACCCATAAATCCAAGATAAAACAGCATAAAATCTAAACAGGAAACAACAATTTTTAAAAAATATGCTTTAGTAATTCTACAAAAAGTTAAAAAAATAATTCTAAATCCTGTTCTAACCAGATAATGACCTGTAATAGATTCTACAAAGTTGGCATAGCAAGTGATACAAAAAATAAAAAAAACAAACAATCTTGTGTGATAGACGAGTCTGAGTCCATATCCCAGGAATGGAAAACAAGCCTATATTTGTCAACAATTGAAATCTCACTACCACATGAAAGAGAATGACCTATCAGAACATCCACATAAATAGAACATTTTAATTTGGAATCAATACATAGAAAATATCTCTATGTTATGGCAAGGAACAAAAAAAAATTAAAACCATTTTATTAGTGGCTCTGCTCTTGATTCACCCAACTTATAGGTCCACTAGATTTTTAAATTTTCTTTTACATTTAAAAAATGTATTATTATAATATTCGTACTCAAAAACTTATCAGATTCCATATGAACACATTTTAAAAAATATATAATGGACCAGTTGTCGACATGGTCCATATTTTACTAACCTGCTTCAGGGGAGACAGACCATTACAAAAGAGAAAATCTGGCTGCTGTTTTTTTTTTTTTTTTAATATTTTAAACAAGGAGCTTTATTGAAGGAATCAACATAATACAACAGAGGTCTTTCAAACTGGCTGATGCTTTGAGTGATTTAAGTGAGCAGAAGAGGTTCCGGCCTGCTTAAATTGCAGTAAGCCACCCAACCGCCGATATTGAGTGCATTAAACCAAGCACTGCTGCTGAATATTGTCTCTGACCACTCATGTTAAAAGTGGGCAGGTCAGGGGTGGAAACTCTTATAAAGAATAAAATTATGGAACACGTAGGCAAATATGGTTTAATGGGACACAGCATGAGTTCAGCCAAGGGAAGTCTTGTCTCACCAATTTGCTTCATTTCTTTGAAGGCATGAATAAACATGTGAATAAAGGTACGCCTTTGATAAAGTTCCTCATGAGAGACTCCTGAGAAAATTAATGGTCGTGGGATAGGAGGCAATGTTCTGGTGTGGATTAGGAATTGGTTTTTGGACAGAAAACAGAAGGTAGGGTTAAATAATCATTTCTCTCAATGGAGGAGGGTGAACAGTGGAGTGTCACAGGGATCAGTACTGGGACAGGTGCTATTTAACATATTTATAAATGATATGTTAATTGGAACGACGAGTGAGGTGATCAAATTTGCAGATAACACAAATCTATTCAAGGTTGTTAAACACGTGTGGATTGTGAAATATTGCAGGAAGACCATAGGAAATTGGAAGACTGGGCATCCAAATGGCAGATGAAATTTAATGTGGAAAAATGCAAGGTGATGCACATTGGAAAGAATAATCCAAATCATAGTTACCTGATGCTAGGGTCCACCTTGGGGGTCAGCAACCAAGAAAAAATATCTAGGTGTCATTGTAAGTAATACACTGAAATCTTCAGCAGCGGCAGCCAAAAAAGCAAGCAGAATGCTAGGAAATATTAGGAAAGGGATGATGAATAAAACCAAAAATACTATAATGCATCTGTATCACTCCATGGTGTGACCTCACCTTGAGTATTGCGTTCAGTTCTGGTCATCATATCTCAAAAAGATATAGCATTCAAAGAAGAGTGACCAAAATGATAAAGGGAAAGGAACTTCTCTCATACAGTATGAAGAAAAGCTAAAGAGGTTAGGGCTCTTCAGCTTGGAAAAGAGATACATAAGGAGTGATATGTCTGAGCTTTACAAAATCCTGAGTGGTGTAGAACAAGTAGAAATAAATCAATTTTTTACTCAATCTAAAAGTACAAAGACTAGGTGAAACTCAAGGAGGTTACGTGGAAATACTTTAAAAATAAATAGGAGGATACATTTTTTCACTCAACGAATAGTGAAGCTCTGGAACTCTTTGCCGGAAGATGTAGTATCAGTGTATCTGGGTTTAAAAAAGGTTTGGACAAATTCATGAAGGAAAAGTCCATAGTTTGCTAGTGAGACAGACATGGGGAAGCAACTGTTTGCCCTGGGATTGGTAGTATGGAGTGTTGCCATGATTTGGGCTTCTGCCAGGTACTTATGATCTGGCTTGGACACTGTTTGGAAACAGGATACTGGGCTAGATGGACCATTGGTCTGACCCAGTATGGCTACTCTTATGTTCTTATGTACAATGGGCAGCACCAGGGAGGAGCTGAGGGATATGCGGGATCCAGAAATATGTACTCTCAGGACCTGCACAGTTAAACAAGTGAATTTGGGACAGCTCAGAAACTGTCCTAAAGTCACCTTCTTAGCTATGCGGACCCCAACAATGAATATTGGCTGGGACCCACATAATATTTTTAAATTCCCTTCCCCTGAGCCACCTGAGCCTCCCAAAGCAGCCCCCTCCCCCAAGCCCATTGACATTCTTAACTGCTCCAACACCCCCAACTTCCAACTCCCTTTGCAGTCCAACTCTGGTGTTCCAGTGGGTGGTTATGGGGGCAGGAGCAAAGCTCACTCGCTCTTGCTTCTTGTAACAGCCATTTGCCAAAGGCAGCTACAACCTCTTGTGATTGCTCATGGTACTTCACGAGAGTTGGGTGGAAGGTTAAGAATGGTGTTAGGTTGCTTTGGGAGCTTGAGGGGGGCTCGAGGGGAGAGGACATCCTTTTAAAAAGGTTATGCGGGTCCCAGTTGATATTCAGTCGGGGCCTACATAAGTGTCTTAGGCAGGCGCTGGCTGAATGTTGAGTAGGACCCGCATAAGCTCTGGTGGCCAGCATTTAGCCCCAGATATTCAGTGCCAGGGTCCGCACATGGCAGGGCACCGAATATCCAGGGCTGATTTGGCTGGCCATGGTCAGAGTTTAAAAAACAAACAATACTACTGCCTGTTGAAAATCTACACCAATATATGTATAATGTTGAAAACGAGTTTATAAAATACTCAAACTCAAAATGCAGCTATTTAGCATCCAAGGAATCTTACCTAAATGTTCTCTTAGATAAACTTCTCAGAATAAGGCAATTCAAAATGGCAACTGCATCATTTATATAAATTTTCAGACTGGTCATATGATTCCAAGAGATCTATCAACTAAAGTTATTCAAATTATGTACATCCATGCCATCTTTAGATTCAAACCATGCACAGATATTGATTTCAGCTCATATTTCCAATGCTGTTCTTTATAATTCAGAAATTACTCAATGTTGCCATCCTCCCACCATATCTCTATAGTGTCCAGAATTCTGCAATGCAAGTGTGATTGAAATACATCCAATGTTGTACTAAGGGGCTTGCGATACCGTGAGCGAAGGCAGGCTCTGGGCCTGGATAAAGTGACACTACCAGCAGGTTAGGATGATCAAAATTGTTTATTAAATGTGTTAGGAAAGAGGGTCCTGTTCAGTTCATAGGAGAAGGAGAAATCAAATGCAAAACCAGTCTTTGAACAGAAGAATGTCCTCCATGGCCTGGCTCTGCAGGACCACTGCATGCACAAAAGTCTCTTGGTAAGACAATACTTTCTCTCGACTCTGGCACAGTTTACAGAGTTATCAGTACATTTCTTAGTACTTCACTAGCCAATCTGCCTCAGGACAGATCCAACATGCAAAGTTACAAGGTACAAGTTTAACTTGGCCTACCTGACTTTTGCAGTTCTTTTCCACAGATACATGATGTACGGCGTATGCAGTAGATATTCACGCTTTCCCTCTGGGCCCTCTTTACACCACTCTGGCCCTGCATTTTATAGTTCCTGGTTTTGGCTCCACCCTTCCCATCGCACATCCTCCCTGGGTGAGGCTAAGGGTTTTAATGTGGTTCACAGTATCTGAGGGATCCTTCCTAAGGGTGAGGGGCAGTGTTATGCATACCCTTCAAAGGCATGTTATGTAAAATGCAGGATTTGTGTTTGTTCAATCAAATCTTAACAGATGACTAACCTATATAAATTAAATTACATGTAGGCTCATTTTTGAAAGAGATGGACGTCCAAAAAGTGATAAGTCAGCATTTGGACATGTCACTTTTTGGACATCCATCTCACAGAAACGTCCAAACTGATATAATCAAACCCTCATTTTGGATGTCTTTCTCCGAAATCCGTAAGAAGGACATCCAAATCTCAAGGAGGTGTATCAGGGGCGTGTTCAAGGCAGGACTTGGGTGTTCCTAAGACTTGGACGTCTTTCAGCCATAATGGAACAAAGCAAAAATGTCCAGCACTAAAACTTAGACGTCTTGAGCTAGACCTGTTTTTCTTATAAGGCACAAAAAGGTGCCCCAAATGACCAGATGACCACTGGAGGGATTCAGAGATGACCTCCCTTTACTCCCCCAGTAGTCACTATCCCCCTCCCACCCCCAAAAAGTGTGTTGGAAGAACATTACTTGCCAGCCTCAGATGTCATACTCAGGTCCATGACAGCAGCATGCAGGTCCCTGGAGTGGTTTAGTAGTAGGTGCAGTGCACTTCAGACAGGTGGACCCAGGCCCATACCCCCACTACCTGTTACACTTGTGGAGGAAATTGTGAGCCCTCCAAAACTCACCAGAAACCCACTGTACCCACATAGAGGTGCCCCCTTCACCCGTAAGGGCTATGGTAGTGATGTACAGTTGGGGGTAGTGGGTTTTTTTTTTGGGGGGGGGGGTTGGGGGGCTCAGCACACAAGGTAAGGGAGCAATGGTGAGATGTGCACCTAGAAGCATTTTATGAAGTCCACTGCAGTGTCCCCTAGGGTGCCCGATTGCTGTCCTGGGATGTCAGGGGGACCATAGTAAAAATGCTGGCTCTTCCTATGTCCCAATGACTTGACTGGACGTTTTTTTTCGAAAATGGCTGAAAATCAAAGACGTCCAAATCGCAAAACGTTCAAAATCACAGGTATTTTCGAACATGGGCAAAAAAAACTCCTAGTATGTATCGCTTGCCTTCATATAGCAATAATTATAAACGGAGCTTAACTTAGAGAGTCACGCATTCTATTGTATTAACTTTATGAAAAAGTACTTAGCTTTAGGACGCGTGCTTTTCTTCAGTCTTCCTCCGTTATTATGACCGTAGTCAATGTTGGCCCCCATTTCGCCTCTGCTGCTTCAGAACCACCGGTCAATTATTCTGCCAAAAAACAACAAGAGCTGTGAACATCTATGCTCCTTATGCTCGACTAACAGCAAGCGCAGACGTTAGCGTACTTTCAGTTCAATATGCTGACGGATGCAGGCAGTGGTGTGCTGGAGCCGGCTCGCTCCAGCTCGCAAGAGCCGCTTGCTAAATTTTGACAGCTCTTGCGAGCCGGTTGTTCTTCGGGGCGAGCCGGCTCCATTACACGAGGTAAGCATGGCAGGAGGGCGCCATCACAGGCCATGCTTACCTCCCCTCCCACTCCCAAACATGTCCAGCGATTGTCCTTCGCTCCCACCTCCCCTCCCGCTCCCATCCATCTTTTTTTATTACCTCCGTTGAAGCACCGCGTTATTTAAAGCCCTGCTGCCCGTCTCTAGCCTTCTCTGTTTGCTTCTGATGAGTTTGTGCCCTTATTCCTGCCTTCTGACGTATGATGGACTCATAGGCGGTCGGTGGCCCAACTGTTTGGGGAGGCTAAAGGGGGCAGGGTTAGGGTGGGGCCAGGGGTGGAGCTTAAATCCATAAATGTCTGATAATACACAGAAAAAAAAATAAATACAAATAAAAGTCACAATTAATACCTTTTATTAAATTTAGATATTAGCTATGTATCATATGTCAAAGACTAAAGTGGTTGCTCAAAGCACATACTAACCACAATCACTCAACTGCAAAACACTATGCACAACTTTGTGCAAAAACACACTCAGAACCTTACTGTACCATAAATATTACACTGGGCAGAACCTAATACACCAATATACCCAGGGCCGGTCTTAGCAAGTGCGGGGCCCTATGCAGACCAATTTGACAGGGCCCCACCCTAGCCCTGCCCCACCCTAACTCCGCCCCACCCTAGCTCCAGAGCCGGCCACCCCTCTCTCCGAGCTCCAAGGCCCCCAGCTCCAGGGCTTGTCGATCCTACACAGTCAATGCCAACTGAAAACCATGTCTTTTTCACAAACACAGATACACCCTAATCCACTATAGAATAAGTAGTAATATTTAAACTTTCTATTTAGACAAAAATTAAACTGAACCCCCAAGATGCCAGACTCTGCATACAATACAACACCACAGAAACAGAAAATGTGCCCTAGTACTGTGCTATTACCTCAGAGGAGGGCGGGACTTAATGCGGGAAGAGCCTATTACCTCAAAGGAGGGCGGGACTTAATGCAGGAAGGCCGGCCCGATGACGTGCAGGAGATTTTTAGCAGGGCAGATGCGAGGCACTGCCTGCTACTCGGCGCTTCTCAACTTTATTACATTACAGCGATCGATCGTCGGGGGTGGGAGCAGCAGGCGGGGCGACCCCAGGCGTGCCGCGTGGGGCCCCCTTGAGCGCGGGGCCCTATGCGGCCGCCTCGGTCGCCTCGCCCTAAGACCGGCCCTGAATATACCACCCACACGGAAAATGCAGACTGTCAACAATATGAAACAAGGGATCATATCATCACAATTCTCATGTAGAGCCACAAAACATCCTAATTCATGTTTAATGTGGGATAAAATGCCATACATAAGTAAATAAATATAAACTTTTAATGTTGAGCACCTGATTCTCAAAGTGGACATATTCCAAACACTATAATAAAAATAAAATGATCTTTTCTACCTTTGTTGTCTGGTGACTTTGTTTTTCTGATCATGCTAGCCCAGTATCCGATTCTGCTGCTATCTGTCCTCTTAACTCCATTTCCATGGCTTCCTTTCCATTTATTTCTTTTACTTTCCGCCTTTCTTCTTCATTTCTGGTCCTCAGCTTCTGCCTATTTTCTTCATCCATGTGCAGTTTTTCTCCTCTCTTCCTTTTCACTCATCTCATCTCCTTCCTCACTTTTCCCTCCCCTCCATCCATGTCCAGCATTTCTTCTCTCTCCCCTCCTCTCCCCCTGCCCTGCATGCACCCATGCCCAGCAACCCTCCTCTCCCCTGCCCTCCATCCACCCATGTCCAGTGACCCTCCTCTCCCCTGCCCTGCATGCACCCATGCCCGGTGACCCTCCTTCCCCTGCCCTCCATCCACCCATGTCCAGCAGTGACCCTCCTCTCCCCTGCATGCACCCATACCCAGCATGACCCTTGGTTCTCTCCCCTCCATCCACCCATGCCCAGCGACTCCCTTCTCTCCCCTGCCACCCCCTCCCGAATTGTTCCGATAATTCTCCTCCCTCCCTCCGGATCCTGACTCTTCGAATTCTTCGGGGCAGGCAGTTTTGCCTGCCCGCTGCGAGCGCTGACTCTCCCCCGCTGGCGCTGCCGGCGTTCGCGCATCAAAATGGCCGCTGAGACTTACAGAAGTCTCGTGAGGCCTCTGGAAGTCTCGGTGGCCATTTTTAAAGTGCGAACGCCGGCAGCACCAGCGGGGGGAGTCAGCGCTGGCAGCAGGGCGGGCAGGCAAGACTGCCTGCCTCGAAGAATTCGACGAATCAGGTTGGTGACCGGATCCGGAGGGAAGGGGGGAGGGAGGAAAGCCGGCTCGGTGCGAGCCTGCTCCAGCACACCACCGTCGCTTTGGCTGGGGAGGCTTAGCCTCCCCAAGCCTCCTATACCGGGCGCCTATGGATGGACTATTAAAATGTATTAATGTACATAAATACATGTAAAATGTACTATTAAAATGTATTAATAGTACATTAATACATTTTTTAATGCAAAACAAGATTTAAAAATTAAACATACCAATGATGAGTTGGATAAATCAGGAACAGAGGAAAATTAATCATCACTGATGGTCCAAAACATCTAATGTATCAATATTTCAACAATTTTAAAATTGTATCGGTATCTGGAGTGTTTGAGCATTTGGATTATTTGATATTGACAGGCAGCATGTACAGCTATAGAAATACTATCTCTGAACTTTCACTTGGATGCTGATTTTAATGATTTTTAAATTTATGATTTTTGTATTTAAACATTTGTTTATGAGACTTTTTAGATTTTTTTGTCTGTCTGCTGTCTCTCACAGTCTGTAAAGGGGGCAGGGGGTCCGCTTCCTCCTCTTGGGTGGAGCCAGCAAGCCTGCGGGGCTTCCAGGGTTCCAGGACAGAATGCTGCTGATACTGGGACTCAGAGCCAAAGTATTTTATTATCAAGACAATTTCATACCAAAAATCATAATATATTCTTCAAAACAAAAGGTACAGCCCTCTTAATATAGTCTTCAAAAGGAAAAAGGGTACAGTCCTTATAAGATAATCTTCAAAAGAAAAAAAAGGTACAGTCCAGGTCCCAAAATCCCTCCGCAAACGCTCAAGTATTCTATTAGGGCATTAGCTTTCCCTTCCCCCTCCTTCAGAAGGGTTTAGTAAGAGTTCAGCACACTTCCAATATAGCACAACAGTTCAGAACAAATCTTCATGGACAGTCTTTGCACATCAAACCAATACCACAAATCACCTGCCTTTTCACAGCACAGAGGGAACCCTGTAAGGAGCAGGGTTGGCAGTTTCTCCCACCTCTCAGCACCACACCCGGTGTGGCCTTCTCCACTGCCTTCAAGTGCTGGGCAGGGCAACCTTTGAATTCTTCCATTCCATGGTAGCTGGCTCCTCTCCCTTAGGCAGCTCTAGTGGCAGGCTACTTCCTTCCTCCACATACTCCATGGAATCTCGCTCTCCATTCGTCTCCCCTCTCTCTTGGTGATTGAGAGCCTCCAGAAAATCTGTTCTCCCCTTCGCACAGATGGGGGGAATTATATACTGATGGTGAAGCCAGGGAAACTAAGCTTCATTCTTCCCTGGCCCTCTAGTGGGGAAGGGAGTAATAGGCTCACCCTGCCTCGAGCCATTGTTCCCCCTGCTGGGACTGGGAATCCCTTCCATCTTTTTAGGCTACTCTTCTCACTCATTCTTGCAAGGTCTTCTGGGACCCGTAGTTCTGGGCTCAAATGCTTCACCGGGGAATCTCTGGGGCTTGCTTTGTCATAAGTTATATATGTCATGTGTCATTTATTTTTATTTACTTATTTTAAACATTATATACCACCTATAACTAGGTGGTTTCAATAAAAAAAAACCACTCATAATCAAACAATACTAAAACAAAAAATTAAAACAAAACATAATAACATCCAGCATGAGGTAACATGTCCATGTACAATTACAAGAATGCAGTCACAAAAAATTATGTTTTCAAACGTTTTGTGAACTGCATAAAATTAGAGCAATGATGAAGCTGACCAGGTAACTTATTCCATAAAAAAAAATTCCAGCTGGAACAAATACTGAAGCTCGTATATCAGCATGGCACAGTCGTATTACTGCATCAGTGAAGAGACACATGGCAGAAACTAACCTCAGTGCATGCTTTGGATGGTACACATTCAATGCTTGCTTCAAATAAAGTGGGGCAGTGACAAACAATGCCTGATATACATGATTTATATGTGGTTTACATGGTTTATGTGATCTCAGATTATTACTTTTTACTAGTTATTTATATGCATATTTATTGATACAACTTTTTTATCACCTCAAGAGGGGCATTTTCAAAAGGACTTCCAAGTCATAATAGAGACGCCCAAATAGACGTCCATCTCATATGTATTTTCAAACAAGATACAACTTGTTCAAAAATATGTGCGATGCACATCTGTGCACTGGAAACATCCAGCATTAACTTCTGTTTTACAATCTGAAACATCATAATTTTGAATGTGGAAAAACAAGGGACATGGTTATATGTATAGCAGAGTTCTTGGAACATGGCCAGACGTCTTTGTAAAGAAGATGGTCAGCCTAATGGCTAGTGCAGTGGACTGTAAACCAAGAGACCCAGGTTCAAATTCCACTTTAACTTTTTGGGCCTTGTTTACAAAGGCATGCTAGCGGTTTTAACGTGGGCTAAAAATTAGCGCACGTTAACCGTGTAGATGCCTAAAGGAATATTATAGGCATTTACACGGTTAGCACACACTAAAACCACTAGCACATCTTTGTAAACAGGGCCCTTTGTTTTTGTAATTGTGAACCTTCCATGAACAGAAAAGTACCTACTGTATCTGAATGTATATCACTTCAGTAGCCTTCAGGCTTGCAGGTGTTCATTCATTCATGTATTTATATACCGCTTAGACCAAAGTGGTTTACAGCTTCATTTTACAGGTACCTGGTCTGTCCCTATTGGGCTGACAGTCTAGGTAGTACATTGTACTACTGTTGTACCTGGGGCAATGGAGGGTTAAGTGACTTATCCAGGGTCACATGGAGCTGCAGAGGGAATTGAACTTGGTTCCTCAGAATCTCAACCCACTGCTGACCATCAGGCAGCAGCAGGAGTAGAACCCAGTTCCCCAGGTCTGCAACCCTCTACGATAACCATTAGGCCACTCCTCCACATATATTTAGGTACCGTAGGCATTTTTCTGTTTCTGGAGGACTCACAATTTTTTTTAAAAAGCTGGCAGCAGCGGCATGTAGAGGGCGGTCTGCCCTGGGCATACGCTGCAGGAGGGGTGCAGGGAGCAGCCACCTGGCTGTCAGCACTGCCAGTTCCCTGCTTCCTCTGCTGTTACTTCCTGTTACAAGGTGGGGTGTCATGCTGCTCCTGGAGGGGGGGGGGAATGGATGACCCGGTGGGGGTGCGCAGCAGCGATCCACCCTGGGTGGCAGCCGAACAAGGAATACCACTGGCAGTAAATCAAATCCCCTGAGGAAGCTGAGTGGTGAAACGGGTACCCGTTGGGATCATCTGACTGCCTTAAGCTAAGTTTAGCTGTTTAGCAACACTCCTTGTATATTTTTCATATTCTTAGTGAAAGCTATGATTTAGACATGGGAGTAACTAGTAAGGTAATTAAATTTGCTGATGACACAAAGTTATTCAAAGTCGTTAACTTGCGACAGGATTGTGAAAAATTACAAGAGGACCTTACGAGACTGGGAGACTGGGCGGCTAAATGGCAGATGATGTTTAATGTGAGCAAGTGCAAGGTGATGCATGTGGGAAAAAAGAACCCGAATTATAGCTACGTCATGCAAGGTTGGAGTTACAGACCAAGAAAGGGATCTGGGTATTGTCGTCGATAACACACTGAAACCTTCTGCTCAGTGTGCTGCTGCGGCTAGGAAAGCGAATAGAATGTTGGGTATTATTAGGAAAGGTATGGAAAACAGGTGTGAGGATGTTATAATGCCGTTGTATCACTCCATGGTGCGACCGCACCTTGAATATTGTGTTCAATTCTGATTGCCGCATCTCAAGAAAGATATAGTAGAATTGGAAAAGGTGCAGCGAAGGGCGACTAAAATGATAGCGGGGATGGGACAACTTCCCTATGAAGAAAAACTAAGGAGGCTAGGGCTTTTCAGCTTGGAGAAGAGATGGCTAAGGGGAGACATGATAAAGGTATATAAAATAATGAGTGGAATGGAACAGGTGGATGTGAAGCGTCTGTTCACGCTTTCCAAAAATACTAGGACTAGGGGGCATGCGATGAAACTACAGTGTAGTAAATTTAAAACAAAACAGAGAAAGGTTTTCTTCACCCAACGCATAATTAAACTCTGGAATTCGTTGCTGGAGAACGTGGTGAAGGCGGTTAGCTTAGCAGAGTTTAAAAAGGGGTTAGACGGTTTCCTAAAGGACAAGTCCATAAACCGCTACTAAATGGACTTGGGAAAAATCCACAATTCCAGGAATAACATGTATAGAATGTTTATACGTCTGGGAAGCTTGCCAGGTGCCCTTGGCCTGGATTGGCCGCTGTCGTGGACAGGATGCTGGGCTCGATGGACCCTTGGTCTTTTCCCAGTATGGCATTACTTATGTACGTATGTACTTATGAATAAAGTTATTTATGAATAAAATTTCACAAAATCAACATAAATTTAACAATTAACAAAATAAATGTAGATTGTGTTTTGCTAGAGGGTTTTTTAGACCGATGGTAGAGACTGTGAACAGTAGTTTGAATATTGTGATACCCTGACATAGGGTTTATTCTATTGATTTACACAGTCAACTGAGATCTTTTTCCTCCATTGCTCCATTTTTTTCATGTAAAGTGAATTATTGTCCACTCCTTTCTTTGGTTGATTCTGTATACAGTTGAGTGTTTTTTTTCTCCCAGTATATTATTTCTGATGTAACACAATAACAATTTTTAATTGAAAAAAAAATAAAAAGAAAGAAACTCAGCCTCAGACAAATGCAGGTGAAGTATGGCCTCATAAAGAGCTACTGGGGCTAACATGTCTTAAATAATATGACCAACCATACTAAGTAAAGGTCTAAGGAACAAGTCATTACTTGCTTGAGTAAAACGAGAGAGAAAATTCCCATTTTGGATCATGAATAGAAACCTCAATATCAATAGGCATAGGAACAATAGATATTATTATTATGGTTTATTTGCACTTGATACACTGCCATACCTAACTGGTAGATACAATGGTTTACAAAGTTAAAAATAAAAAAGAGATAATCAGAAAGGAACTACAAATTGTGACAGGAAAGAATACACAGTCATATCATACTCATACATACCTAAGAGTAAACATGGGAAAAGGGCAAGGAAGGGCAAGCTAGGGTAAGGAAAGGAAAGAGGAACAAACCAAAGGGAACAGCCACTCCAACCTAATTTAAAGAAAAGGTGTTTTTAAAGAGCCAAGTCTTCAATAAAAGTTTAAACGTTTTAAAAGATTGCTCAGTTTGAATAGGGAGGAGAAGGGAATTCCACAACAAAGGGGAGACAAAATAGAAAGCATGGCGCCTGGCTGATGCAAGTTGTACATTTCTAGGACTGGGGAGAACAAGCCAGAAATCATTATGAGATCGGAGTAAATGAGCTATGGAATAGGGAATTGTGAGATTCAATAAGTAAAGAGGGACACCCATCTTAAAAGCCTTGAAAGTGAAAGTTGAGGAGCTTGAAAATAACATGTTGATCGACTGGAAGCCAGTGATACTTCTGCAGTAGAGGGGTAAAGTGATTGAACCTACGGGTGTGACAAAGAAGATGGATAGCAGTGTTTTTGAGTGACTGGAGACACTTAAGGCTAAAATGACTAATTCCCAAATAAACAACATTACAGTGGTCCAGTCTTGAGACCAGGAGGGATAAAATAAATGAAAAGAGGTATGATAAACAATTATCCTCTTATAATCTAAAGGTAGGATAAAATCAAAACAGATGTATTAAGCAGGTGCAATGTAATAATGGAATCTTTTAGCTTTATTAAAGCTTGATCTTTATATATGAGCTGTGACATTAATATCCTCCTTCAAGGTAGATGTCTATTTCTGCCAATATCACTCTATCCTCCACATCCTATGCTTTACTAACTAAACTTCAAGGTTGAACCATGCAACATAATTCCCAACATGCTTCACCCTAAGTTTCTGTAACTGGATAGTTTCATCAACCATCTGGGTCAATGCAAAATGTTCCAAGCCACCTCAAAATATTGTTTTATTTGTAACTTATGGGCATTTGCATCACGGTTGGTCTGATTTATTAGGACGGAATAACAGGTTAAAATGAGGAATGAATCATTTTGATAAATAGAGCCAATGACTAACATGAAATGACTTGAATTTATTTCTGCAACTTTATTCCAAAATAAAAAAGCTTACTTGCAAAAATTAAAGTCAACCATTTCAGACAAAAAGAGATATATTTTCTTTCTGTTTAACTGAGAACATTTTTGTTTTGTAAATCTGTCAGATTTCCTATTCTTACATGCAGCCCACCAGGAATAAAGTGGGTGTGTGGATTCTAAATCCCTTTGACCACCTGGGAGCATGTGATTTGATTTGCCTTCCGTTTAATGCATTTTCAAGGCTCAGTCAACAATGAGTATTGATTCACTGATCCCATTTGTTATCTCTTATACCACTACACATGCACAGGTTAATAAATGGCTTTTTATTCTTCAGCCATTGGTGTGAGTTGATGATTAATGTTTTATTTGAATTATTACTGATAGAAACAAGAAACACAGAGCAAATGTCCAGGCATTCAATTTCACATGAATATCAATGGGACCACTGTGGGCTATCTTGAAAGAACTGTAAAAGGAAAAAAGATAGACTGTATATAGTGAAATAACATTTACATATAAGTACATAATACATAAGTAATGCCATACTGGGAAAAGACCAAGGGTCCATCGAGCCCAGCATCCTGTCCACGACAGCGGCCAATCCAGGCCAAGGGCACCTGGCAAGCTTCCCAAATGTACAAACATTCTATACATGTTATTCCTGGAATTGTGGGTTTAGGCTTGCATAATGAGGAACTGTAATCTAAATTTGCTCTCCTAGGTATTTCAGTGGTCCAGAAAGCAAATGGTTGAATAGATTTATAAGTTGATAGCCCATTATTACCAAACAGATGGTAAGGTAGATAAAAAAAATTAAATAAAGGCCATGGGTGGGTGTGCTTTTATAGTGCAAAAGGAATGATTTGATTTTGGAAAAGCAGCAAGAAAGTGATCTCAGAGCGATATGGTGAAAAACATTGTAAACCAGAATGGGGTAGTGTTTTCCATAAAAGATTGGGCTTCCAGTGACAGGATTTCTAGAAGGGAACTTAAATTCAGTTTTTGACTTTCTGACATTTCCTCCATTTTAAGTTTAGTACCTATAGTAAAGACTTCAAATGGAAGAAGTGAACTTATGAATACCACATGACACAAGCATGCTGACTCATATGTCCTTCACTAGCTCTGTCACCTTTTCATCCCTCCAAATAATCTCTCCAGTCACCTTCATTAAATATCAAGGACTAGATTCTATATATAGATTCTATATATCAGCACTGAAATGAAATACACCTAAGCGTTTTCTATAAAGTATGCCTAAATTCAGACATACTTTATAAAATAAACCTAAATTTCCACATGGTTTAGAGAATATGCCGAGCACCCATTTGTGTGACTACATTGGCAAATATGCCAAGTAAAACTTGGTGTAAATGCTGACCCTAAAGTATGCACAGACAGGGTGTATTCTATAAACACGCATGTAGTTTTTTGAAATGTCCATGACTCACTTATGACCCACCCATGACATAGCATGTCAGTCTCTATTAACTCCCAAATTGCTCCAGATCTACCAATCCTTTATCAATGATCAGTTTAGTTCTTATACTTTTACTGAAGCTACCATCATTGTTTTTCCTAAACCCAGTAGGGACCTGCAGGTTACCAAAAATTACAGACTAATTTCCCTTATTAATTATAATTGTAAAATATAGGTCAGATTTCTAGCAGATAGGTTGGACATTTCAATTCAATTCAAAACAGATCTTATACACCACTATTATCCCCTGTTCCGGGTTTAGTGCAGTTTACAGCATAGGTGGAACATAGGTTGGATACAAAATTATAAGTAGGACATTGGTTGAATACAATTTTAGATACCACTAGAGAGAGCAAGATTAGTAAACGTATGTTGTGTGATAGTCCTGTTGACAGTTGGGGACAGGGGTGTAGCCAGACTTTGGCGGGAGAGAGGTCCAGAGCCCGAGGTGAGGGGGCACCACCACCAACAACCTTGACCCCCTGCCAATGACCCTGTCGACCCACCCTCCCGCTGCCAACCCTCCCCCACTGCTGCTGCCATCGCCTACCTTTGCTGGCGGGGGACCCCAACCCCCGCCAGCTGAGGTCCTCTTCTTCCTTCTTTCTGTTTCTGAGTCTGATGTCCTGCACATACAACGTGCAAGACGTCAGACTCAGAAACAGTACGAAGGAAGAAAAGATCCTCGGCTGGCGGGGGTTGGGGGGTCTCCTGCCAGCAAAGGTAGGCGACGGTGGGTTGGCGGTGGGAGGGGGTCATCAGCAGGGGGGTCCAGGGCCAAATCTATGGGGACCCAGGCCCCCGTGGCTCTACGTAGCTATACCATTGGTTGGGGACATGAAGAAGTAGTGGTTGTTGTATAGCAGCCTTTGGAAAGAGAAAAGCTTTTACCCTCCTCTGGACACTGGAGCGGGCTTTGACGGCAACTCCAGTATTTGGAACATAAGGACAGAGCCAGGCAGACTTCTATGGTCTATGTCCTAGAAACCCCAAAGAAAGACCATGATCAAGTAAATATTATCACTTTATTGTTGATTTGAATTTTGAATTGATAATGAATGTGACTATTGGGCAGACTGGATGGATCATTCAGGTCTTTATCTGTCATCACTTACTATGTTACTATGTTTGGAATTGGCTACCTTTAATTTATAGTGACAAAAGGCAAATTCCCAGTTGGATTTATCAGCAGTAGCTTTGCTTTTTTCTCTATTGCTTTTCAAAGCGTTGATAGTTCAGTTTCAGCTGAGATAGTTCTTCAGAGAACCAAGGAGATTTTTGGACTGCCATGACCTTACTAGTCCTTCACAAAGAGGCTTTGTTCGAGGGCATATGGCACTTGATAGTACCAGATTGTTCTCTGCACACAAGTTCAGGTTTCCCATTTGTGTAATGGCATTGGATGCTGAAAAAGCTTTTGATTTTGTCAAATGGAAGTATTTGATTGAAACTCTGCATCGGTTTAATTTAGGGGATACATTTATTAATATGATTAAACTTTTGTATCCTTTAGATAAACCTTTTATTGAAGGTCAATACACTCACTTTTTTTCTCTTTCTGAAGGTACTGGACAGGGTTGTCCCCTTTTCCCTTTACTTTTTAATTTAGCTTTGGAACCTTCATCCAATCTCGTTCGGATATTAAGGGGATCTCGTTTGATAAATTAGAGGTTAAAGTAACAGCTTTCGCTGATGATGTGTTATTGTATAATCTCCACAGACAATTGCACATCCTAGCTTTATTAAAGGAATGTGGATCCCTTTCAGGTTATTCCATCAATTGGGAATAAAGAGGTTATAAACTAAAGATATCAAAAGGGGACTGGTTCTATCCAATAGCCACACGTATAATTATAATTGCAGAACACAGTTATCAATATGTAAGCCAAATCATTCAAAAAAAGGAGAAAAAATGCCTCAAGAAAAACCCCCTCCCACATATGTAAATGGGGTAAGGGCTATAGCCCCCCATTTACATATGTGGGAAGGTTTTTTTCTTGAGGTGTTTTTCCTCCTTTTTTTGACTGATTTGGCTTACATATTGATAACTGTGTTCTGTAATTATAATAAAGAGGTTATACCATTAAATATTTTGTGTACAATGAAATAAAATATTTTGGCCTACATTGTCAAGAGAACATTCACCTAAATGAACAGCTGCTTAAAGTTTATGGCTTATGTGGTGGGGTCATTTGGAGACTATCCTTATGACTATTACTCCCCAAATACTATATATTTTACAGTTGTTATCCCTGTCACTACCTAATTTCTTATTTAAGAGTACAGACGGCATATTGAGTACATGTGTGTGTGTGTGTGTAGGGGTGGGGGTGGTACCTAGAATTTCTCTTTGATTATTAAAAAGACCTCAAGCAGTAGGTGGGGTTGGTTTCCCTGATTTTAAAACATACAACTTAGCTTCTCGCTTACAGAATGCATGTACCTGGACTCTGTGGCCAAACCCCCTGTATGGTTAACTATTGAACAAGAGCTTACAAAACCCTATGCCTTAACCAACTTGTTGGGACCTTCATTACATCATTCTCTTAAATCATGGCCCATACATGCAGAAAAACTACTGGTGCTTCATTATTTGGATAGAATTATTAATCATCCAGTAACCTCTACATTAGCTATACTGATGTGGGGCAACCCTGTTATTCACATTGGGAACTTCCCTATTTCCTGGAGTCACTAGCTGGCTGATGGCATTTTTTTATCTATAGAATGTTTTGGAGGGCAATACTGTCTCTTCTTTATTGTCTCTTTTCAGACATTAAAAATTTGATTTGGTCTCTAACAGCCAATTTCTTCAGTATTTGCAGCTCTGGAGTTGCCTACTTAAGGGGCCCTTTTACTAAGCTGTTTATGTCTACGCATGCCCGACATGCGCCAAAATGGAGTTACCGCCTGACTACTGCGTGCCTCTTGTGGTAATTTCATTTTTGGCGTGCATCCGATACACGCGTCTAAAAATATTTTTTACTTTCGGGCGCGCTTAACGGACACGCACCAAGTGGCATTTGATGTGCATAGGTCATTAGCACACGGTTACCACGTGAGTATTTACCACTAGGTCAATGGCTGGCGGTAAGGTCTCAGATCCAAAATGAATGCGCGACAGTTTTCATTTTGCCACAGGTCCATTACAGGCACGCTAAAAAATGGATCGGTGCATGCCCAAAGCCCACGCCTACACTACTGCAAGAAATGTTTCAGTGCGCATTTGTAAAAGGACCCCTAAGTTATTCTCTAATT
Organism: Microcaecilia unicolor; assembly: GCF_901765095.1. Taxonomy (NCBI): domain Eukaryota; kingdom Metazoa; phylum Chordata; class Amphibia; order Gymnophiona; family Siphonopidae; genus Microcaecilia; species Microcaecilia unicolor. The sequence continues at coordinate 155,551,196 of NC_044039.1, read as the reverse complement.
CATTTAATGCCTTTATCAGATGACATCCTGGGTGTGGTGTATGTATTGCAAGCTAGACTTACGGAATTGTATGTTGCCTCTAAATTCTACACATTTTTGATGATTCATCTCTCTTGCCCCACTTTGCAAATTCAATCAATTTTGAAATTGGAGCACATAGGAATATTTTTGGAATCGTATCAACATGCCACTTAAATCAGCTCCGATTTTACAATCCTTGTACTGTGTCCTGCATAAAGCCATCTGGGCATCTGTGAAAAGTTAGAAGGCTCACCAGTCAACCTTCAGTGTGTGCTGGAATTGCCAATCTAAGGTTGGTAATTTCCAGCACATGCTTTTTGAATACACCTACCTTTCACAAAACTGGACAGAAGTTTGGGACATTATTTCTCAAGTTATACTGTATGCTTTTCTTCTCTCCTTCTCAATAGTTATTCTTCATTCTGCGCTTTACCTTTAAATTTTCCACTAGATCTTCACAGAATTTATGATATACTAATGGCAGTGGCCATTAAGGTCATCGTCCGTTACTGGAAGCACACAGCTGTGGTGACTGTATAGAATTGGTGGAACCACAGAGGACTGGTAGCTAAATATGAGTATCACTTAGCTGAGCGGGATGGGAAAATATCCAGCTATACGGAGACTTTTCCTTCAATATTATAACGAGTCTGCATCTATTCCTTCTATACAATCAGTCACTTGATTATTGTCTACTATGTTTCTCCTATTGCATGTTATTTATCTTTTCAGTCAGGCATTTTTCATATACTTCCAAGTTAAGCCCTTCCTCACTATACACACACCCTGTTTATTGTATTCAGAAGTCTCAATGGTTGCTGGTCTGCAGCTATAGAAAGAATGGAACCAAATACACTTAGCAGTGCTTAGATGCAACTGCATTAATTGTGAGGCAAAGCCAGTGCTGGGCAGACTTCTACAGTCTGTGCCATGATCATGGATGGACAAATTTGGATGAGCAGCAGTGGGGCTTTGATGACAGCTTCAGTAGTTGGAGAACAGGGCCAGTGTCAGGCAGACTTCTATGGTATGTGCTCTGAAAATGGCAAGGGCAAATCAAGATCAAGTATTCATATGTAGTGTTGCATCATTCCTTATGTTATGAATTTATTTTGTTGGGCAGGCTGGATGGACTGTACAGGTCTTTTAATGCCATCATCTACAGCGTTACTATGTAAGAAAGCATAGAAGCAAAGGCCTGTTGAGTGCCATCAGCCATCTTCTATGATATATTAAAAAAAATAAACCATAAATAAGTTCTTTTCCAGAAAGTGGGTCTCTTGGTAACTCAGAAATATCAAATGTATATTCTGTTACTGTACAATGGTTCTGACAGAAAATGTTAGTCTCCTTCTTCCACTCACAACATAACCAGGATACCAGACTAAGCAAGGATAAGTAAATGTAATGCCATTCAGATCCAAGATGTGTAATTTTAATCTCATGCATATTCATCTTGGATATAATGGAAATCAGTCTAATCTGCAACACTTGAGGACAAGAGCTGTGTTTAGCTTTAGCATACTTTACATGATCAAGATGATTTTTAGTGCAGTTTGCTTGTATGATACTTGTTTAAAAGATGAGCAGATTAACTGAATTGTTAAGTGTTTTTCACAGAATAATGTATTCCATTCCTTTGCAAAAAAAAATTACATGAACTTTCAAAAGCTGATACTATATCCAGAATCTATTAGGAATGTACACAGGGAAAATGTTTGTTCCGATTCTTTTTAGATCAATCACCCATTCAGATCATTTGTGCATACTGAATGATTTGTTTCATTTATTTCCATTATATTATATGTATGTTTTTAGCGTACATTTTTCTTATATAAGCAATATACACTAGTCCTTTACCCCCGGATTCTATATAATGTGCCCAGAGATCCGTGCCGAAATTCAAGCAGATTCTATAATGCACATAACTTAATTGGGCTTAACAAGCTAATAAGCATTGATAACAGCACCTAACAAGCAATAATGAGCAATAATTGGCATTAATTATAATTTATGTGCACAACTCAATAAGAGTATTCTGTAACACACTGTGCCTAACTTCTAAAGCACACAGACAAAAGGGGTATGGTTATGGGTGGGAAAATGGGAGTTTTTAAAAAGGTGTGTGGTTATGGGTGGGAAAACGGGAATTTCATGGGCATTCTTAAATTTATGTATGTAGTTATAGAATATGGCTCTCTGCGCCTAAATCTACGTGTCGGGATTTCATTGGTATAAATGGAGGTGCATAGTTCTATATACCGTGCCTAAATCTAGGTGCTGCTTGTAGAATATGCTTAGGTGAAATTGTTTTCCCTGCAGACTTTTTAGGCAACATATATACAACCTACCCCCCCCCCCCCCCCCCATTAGCGCACAAGGAAACTACCATTTTTAAATAGCTGTATACTTTAACTGTAACTTCTAACTTTGGCCTCTTTTTAATTTATATCAGGTTCTGTAAAATTATGTGTATAGATGTATTTTTCTATTTTTCTATTGATTGATCTTTGTGAATACTTTGATTTAAATATTGATTGTGTGCCAGTCTTTAGAGCTCATGTTTGCATTGAGACTGACGTTTCATTAAGGTATGACACCATTTTGTGTTTTAGAAATAGTTTTGCACCTGTCCCTTTTTTTTTTCATTTTAAACTACACCAGTTTACAGTACATTATACATGACCATAAATAGCATTTTTGAACTATTTAATATCTTTAAATAGTTTCCTTGTTGAATAATGTGAATGAAGAGCACCATGACACCCTTTTTGATTACTTGATGTTAATACGATACAGAGATCTGTATGATATGATTGGTTGAATCTAGGTTGTACATGATACCTTTGGGACATTCTGTTTTAGAGCTTTAGTTAGGACAGTACTTTTTCTATTGTTTCAAATCTATGATCCAGTGTAATCAATTTTGATATTGTATATAACTCTTTGATACATGAGTTAAACCTGCATTAATATATATTTTACCTCTACATATAATCAAATACTCCTGACACTTTTTGTGATATTTATTCTAATAGGTTTTTTTGTAAGGTTTAAATGTATATCTATATATTATATATTGCTATTGAAAGTTATATATTGGAAGTTTTTATAGATAATGTATTATAAACTAAAGCTTCTTCAAAATTTGGATTACTACTGTATGATCATTGCTGTGAAACCAAATTCCTGAGATCTTTATTGGTATCTGAAAATTATTATGTTTTATTTTATTTTTAGATATTATTTTTAGATTGTATTTTGCTATGTTAAACATACCTATGAGGACATAAAATGTGTTTATATGGTATTTGTTTTTACAAACCTAGACCCCTGACGCAGGCAAGAATGCTGAAATATGGGCCATGGTTGGTCCTTGAATAAAATTTGGCTTCCTCTACTTTTGCTTCCGGCAGCTGCTTCATCTGAGGGCCATTTCACTCTTTTCTTTATTCATTATATTATATGGACAAAAGCAATAGTGTCCTAAAACAGTAAGGTTTTCTATCCATTTACAATGAAATGTGCTCAAAACTGAGATGGAGGAGTAGCCCAGCAATTTGTGCAGCGGGTTAAGAAGCTGGGTTTTAAATTGTACTGATACTCTCTTGTCTCAGGCACAAACCTAGATTATGAAACTGTGAGCTACATTCAAATATTTTTAAAACTTGGTAGCAGGCATCTGTAACACATGCAATAGCATTACAACATATCAAGAACTACATGAATAATCCACAGCATCAAAAGAAAAGCAAAGGGCATAGAGACACTCAACCAATGTGAGAAGAGCCAAGTGTCACATACAGTGGAATGAAGACCCCCAAGGGACCGAAAGAGAGACAAAGCAGCAAGAACATTGATAAGAAAACCTCACAACACCAAAAGTGGGTTAAAGTGGCATCAGTATCGGCAGTGCTTTATATATATATATATATATATATATATATATATATATATATATATATATATATATATATACATACAGTGCACTCCATTTAAGTGCACGTCGGATTAGCGCATGCTCTGTTTAACTGCATGCCGTACTTCAGTTCCATTTTTGGCACCATCAATTTCTATGGGTACAAACTTCAGTTTAGCACACCACTGATAAGTGCAAGATTCGCTTATATGCATGGTTCAAGACCGCTCCGCTGCAGGAAAGACTCTGCATAAGCGCACGCAAGGAATATGGAAGCCGATCAGTGCGTGACAACCAACGAGATTTCAAATTTACCACCCCTTTAACTTCCACAGGCAGAATAAGCAAAATAATGTTGTTAGAGTGTACACTGGGGTCGTCGTCATCGCAGCGGAACTGTAAGACTTTAACACTGGCTGAACAAATAGAAGTTCTTAAAAAATTAGAAAACAAACAAAGTCAAGCATCTATTGCTAAAGAATATGGTGTCAATCCCAGTTAAATTTCATGTGTCTTGAAGCAGAAAGACCAGCTTCTGGAAGACTGGCAAAACAATACAAATCCACAACGGAAATGAAAACGGGTGGGAAAAGCTGAGGAGGTAGAAGATACTCTTCTTCGGTGGTTTTCTCGAGTCAGGAGCAGACAGTTTCCTGTCAGTGGTCCACTGCTTATGGAGAAAGCTAACCAACTAGCTGAAAGTCTTGGACTAACTGAATTCAAAGCCAATGTTGGATGGTTGGAAAGATGGAAGGAGAGGAAGAGCATAAAATTCAAGAAACAGCATGGTGAGAAACAAGACACTGATGACTTTGGTGCTGAAAATTGAATTGTTTCAGTTCTTCCTACCATTTTGAACGAGTTTGCACCTCGTGACATTTTCAATGCTGATGCAAATGGTCTCTACTGGCAAGCGATTCCTGATGGAACACTTGCATTCAAACATGCTGAAACTACTGGAGGTAAAATGTAGAAGGACCGACTGATGATCCTCTTTTGCTGCAATGTGGATGGGTGTGAGAATTTGGAACCCCTCGTCATTGGAAAGAGCAAACAGCCCCATTGCTTCAAGAAAGATAAGCGACTTCCTGTGTCAAACGAGGACAACATAAATTCATGGATGACTGGGGAAATTTGGAAGCAGTGGCTAAAGAAGTTAGACACTAGAATGTGGGCACAAAAGCGTCAGATTTGTTGCTTTGTGATAATTGTGCTGCACACAGGGATGATGTCAGGCTGTCTAATGTCAAGGTGGTCTTCCTGACACCAAACACTACCTCTCTGATCCAACCTATGGATCAGGGCATAATAGCTAATTTCAAACAACATTATCGGGCTCTTGTACTACGTCGTCTGATGAGCGTTATGGATGACCAGACTGGAAGGATAAACGTGCTGTTGAACTGGCTCGTAATCTATCACTGTTGGATTCCCTGCACATGCAGAAAGAAGCCTGGAATCATGTTACACAGGCAACCATTGTGAACTGCTACAAGCGGGCAAGCTTTGTTAAGAATGTGGAGAGGGACAAAACAGATGCAGCTGTTGCAAACGTGTCAGATGAACAGGTTATTGGCATCCCAGCCGGTGTTACTGAAGAGGAGTTTCATCACTACATAGCTGTTGATTACGATCTACAAACAGATGATGACAGCACTGATGTCGAGATATGCGCCTACATGCAGGCAAAAATGGCTGATGATGAAACAGATGGTGAAATGAGCAGCGAAGCCCTGTCACTTTTGCAAGAGCTCTGGAGAGTCTCAACATCGTGCAGGCCTACTTGGAGGTCACTGGATGTCAGTGCTATGACAGTTTTTAATGTCTGGCAGACGTAGTCTATGGAACTCACAGACCCAATAGTGTACAGAGGACTATAACTGATTACTTCAAGTAAGCCTAACGTCAGTTAGCGGAGACTGTATACTGTATGTATAATAATAAACAGTACTGTACATATATTTATCAGATGTGAAGCTTCTTTGGGTCACAATGATGAAGTGCACGCTCCGGTTAACTGCATGCATTTTTTTGGTCCAAGACCCTTGCACTTAAGCAGATTGCACTGCCAAACAAACAACTAACACAAGTGACTCGGAGCAGGTTTAAATGCTTACAAACATACTTCCTTTCCAAAACAGAATAAATGCATAATTTTTAGATCTGCTTAAACCATACCCAGAACATTTTCCTTTCAAATGTACTTACTGTTATTATACATGTGTATGAAACAACTTTTCCAAAATCTTTACTTGGTGGAACTCAATGCCAAAGATCACAAGAATCATCACAAACTATCTTCAATTTAGAAAAGCAATCGCAACTGGCAACAACATACTTCTCTTACAATTTGACATGTCAAGTGCTTTCGACATGGTTAACTATGGAATACTACTACATATCCTTGAATACTTCGGAATTGGAGGTAATGTCCTTAAATGGTTCAAAGGCTTCCTGACCACAGGATCATACCAAGTAACAGTTAACGCAACTACATCAACCCCATGGATACCTGAATGTGGAGTCCCCCAAGGATCTCCCCTCTCGCCAACCCTCTTCAACCTAATGATGACACCATTAGCCAAGTTATTATCCAATCAGAACCTTAATCCATACATATACGCAGATGATGTCACAATTTACATCCCGTTCAAACATGATATAAAGGAAATCACCAACAATATCAACCAAAGCTTCCTAATCATGAACTCTTGGGCAGATGCATTTCAGCTGAAACTCAATGCAGAAAAAACACAATGCCTTATACTTCACAATATAATACAAATAAATTCTCCACTATAACCACAACAAATTTTTCCCTTCCCATTGCAGACACTTTGAAAATTCTTGGAGTTACCATTGATCGCAATCTCACATTGGAAAATCAAGTGAAGAATACAACTAAGAAGATGTTCCACTCAATGTGGAAACTTAAAAGAGTAAAACCTTTCTTCCCAAGGGCTATTTTCCGTAACCTGGTGCAGTCAATAGTGCTGAGTCACCTAGACTACTGCAATGCACTATATGCTGGCTGTAAAGAGTACATTCTCAAAAAAACTTCAGACAGCCCAGAACACTGCAGCCAGACTCATATTTGGAAAAATAAAATACGAAAGTGCAAAACCCCTAAGAGAAAAACTACACCGGCTCCCAATTAAGGAACAAATCACGTTCAAGATCTGCACGCTAGTTTATAAAATCATTCACGGAGATGCCCCGGCCTACATGATAGACCTTGTTGACTTGCCACCCAGGAATGCTAAAAAATCGGCCCACACATTCCTTAATCTACACTTCCCCAGCTGCAAAGGACTAAAATACAGACTAACACACGCGTCCAGCTTTTCTTACGTGAGCACGCAACTGTGGAATGCATTACCACGTAGCTTAAAAACAAACTATGAATCAATTAATTTCCGTAAATCTCCGAAGACCTACCTATTCAACAAAGCATACCACAATGAGCAATAACTTAATGATCACACAATACCACTTCAGCTACACTCTTAACACTCTTTCGCTATACCGGTATGCTTAATTCTATATTGTTATCCATGCACCCCATGCAACTCTAATGTATCACTTACTCCAGAATGGCGAATGCCATAACGGAACTTTGTAAGCATTCGATACTGACATCCATGTATTTCATGTAACACCAATTGTTTCTTTTACTCTGGAATGGCGAATGTCATAACGGAATATTGTAAGCCACATTGAGCCTGCAAATAGGTGGGAAAATGTGGGATACAAATACAACAAATAAAAATAAATAAAACTGAAAACATACCTCTTTAAAAAATTCTACAAGAAATAATTTAGCTACTGATGTCCATTCAGATTTCTGATCATAAACCATCACTATAAGTCTCAACCGAACTATAAAATGTAAACCAATACTGTAACTGTTAACCAGAAAGTAATTTGTAAGCCTCTTTGAACCAAAACTTGCTCTTGGATAACAGTGGGATACAAGAATGCATAAATAAATAAATAAACACTCTTGTAAAAGCCTATTTTCACATGCAAAGGCTACCTTCTACAATGACATCTAAAACTGACTACAATTTCAGAAAAAAATCTTACTATTTGGATGGAGAGATCCTGCATTTTTTTTTCTGGATGAGAGATTTTGCAATATTTGAGTGGGATCTCTCTGTTCTATTATGCTTATTCTTAGGGGATTGTTCACTAAAGCATTAGCACCTGGAATTCTCTAGGGGTATTATCACATTAACAGGTCCATGTGAGAAAATCTTTTGACCCATTGCATATATACATTTCAGAGATTAAGATGTTACCTCCTTGTTTACAAAGCCCTGCTAGCTGCTGTCCGTGCGGGAGTGGGCTGTGTCAGCACTGCTACCTGGCAGCTGCTAGTGCAATTCTGTAAAGGGGAGGCTATGTTTTATTATGGGTAAGATTCTTGTACTTCAGGTAATTTAAATTGTTAGCTCAGTGTAACAACTGTTTCCCTGCTGTGCATAAGGAAAATTCACTGATTTGAATATAAGCCTTAGTCTATCACATTTATTTAAATGTAACACCTATGTGCCAGGTATCATCACCACAATGCTAAGTCTTTGATTTAGCTAGAAATAAATTAAGCAGCAAGTTTTGTAACTGTGTATTCTAGTACGCTGTGTGATCTGATAGAACGAGTAAAAAGAGAGCTGGAACATTTATCATTTAATTTAAAATAGTACTTTTATGAGTACCTAGGGACTTTCCAGCTGATAAGGAGACAAGGCTGAGCACCCTTTCCACCATTAAAATTTGCAGGCTTAATGCCTTGCTCTGCCGGAGGTACATGACTCTGAATAAACTAAATTTTCTAAAACTCAGGAACAAGCATTTTCTTAGCAACACTAAGATATTTAATGTGGCACATTGGCCTTATAGCTAAAGCATATAAGGAGCTATAGAATATTTTAACTTTTTAAAGCTATGGATGTACATGTATGACACACTAATTATTTGTCTAGAGCAAATTAATGAGGTCTTAATATACTAATAATGTAATATAACACAATACAACTTTTACCCATGCCACATCTAGCTACATTTTACCTTGGCACATTTTTGTAACACACAATGGATACACATAGACAGTGCATATTTTCTAGCGAAAAAGGTGCCGGTACTCAAATGCCAGGCCACCCTTCAGGAGTGGGGTGATCACTGAGAGACCTACCCCACAATAGCCAGGCCCCCTGCAACAAGTCACAGAATCTATCACAAGGCAGAATTGGTGTGTAGAGCTTGAGCTCTTTCATTAAAACTTGGGGGTCCATGGGTCAATTTTAGCAGACAATGAAAAAGGTGCCGGTACTCAGTACCCCCAAGTACCCCCTCAAAAAAAGCCCTGCACATAGATGTCTTGAACCTGGGACTAGGTATTTCACAAATTCCTCACTTTAGGAGACATCAAAAGCTCTCCTAGCTGAGGAATCAGCATATCATATGCTTCTGCTGGCATAGGGATAGCTCAGACACACCCCTAAATAACATAACAGTAGTTAGGTATGTCAGACCACTTTCATTTATATGCATACTAGTAAAAAAGGCCCGTTTCTGACACAAATGAAACGGGCGCTAGCAAGGTTTTCCTCGGAGTGTGTATGTTTGGGAGAGTGTATGTGAGAGTGACTGTGTGAGAGACAGAGTGAAAGTGTGAGTGTGTGTGTGTGTGAGAGAGAGAGTGAGTCTGGATGTGTGAGTGTGTTTGTGAGAGAGTGTGTGTGTGAGAATGAGAGTGTGTGCAAGTGTGTATGTGAGACACAGTGTGAGAGAGTGTGTGTGTGTGTGTGTGCGAGAGAGAGAGTGTGTGTGAGACACAGATTCTCTGTGAGAGTGAGTGTATGAGACCAAGCGAGTGTGTGAGTGACTGTGTGGCACATAGAGAGTGAATGTGATACAGTGTGAGACAGAGTGTGTGAGAGTGTGAGTCAGAAAGACATTGTATATGAGAGAGTGTGAGCTCTGCCCTCCCAATCCATGCCCATCTGTCCCCTGCCCCCTCCATTCATCCTTTTCCAGCAATTCCCCTCTCTCCCTGAGCCCTGCCCTCCCAATCCATGCCCATCCATGCTCCTCTGTCACCTGCCCCCTCCATTCATCCCTATCCAGCAATTCCCCTCTCTCCCTGAGCCCTGCCCTGCAATCCATATCCATCCATGCCCATCTGTCCCCTCCATTCATCCCTATCCAGCAATTCCCCTCTCTCCCTGAGCCCTGCCCTCCCAATCCATGCCCATCCATGCTCCTCTGTCCCCTGCCCCCTCCATTCATCCCTTTCCAGCAATTCCCCTCTCTCCCTGAGCCCTGCCCTCCCAATCCATGTCCATCCATGCTCCTCTGTCCCTTGCCCCCTCCATTCATCCTTTTCCAGCAATTCCCCTCTCTCCCTTCCATGACCCCCCCTCGCATCCATGCTCCTCTCTCTCCCATGTCCCAGCCTGGCCCGCCCTCTTCTCCCCCCCCTTCGCATCCATGTCCCCCCCCCCCTTCGCATCCATGCTGTCGTTTCTCCCCTGCCCTCCCGCTCCCATTGTTCAACTTTACTGCCCACCCTCTTCTCTCCCCCCAACATCCCCTTTTTTTTTTCTTTTTAAATTTACCTCCGTGGCGGTTCCGGCAGTGCAGCGTCAGGGAAGGAGGCGGCGCTCCCGACGTCTAGCCTTCCCTTCGCTGTGTTCCGCCTTCTTCTGACGTCATCCTTGACGTCAGAAGAAGGCGGAACACAGCAAAGGGAAGGCTAGAGACGTCGGGAGCGCCGCCTCCTTCCCTGACGCTGCGCTGCCGGAACCGCCACCACGGAGGTAAATGTAATATAATAAAACACACCGTGCGTGGGTGCGATCCGTTTCTTTTTTTTTTTCCGCCCTCGACGTCATGATGTTTGACGCAAGGGCGGGGCAGAGACGGCTGGCTGGCTTCACACCATGAATCCACGAACCCTACAGCCAGGGAGTGTTTGAGTGACTTCAGAACGTTGTCTTCAGAACGTTCACGGTGCGTTTTATTATATTAGATGTCTTTGCACTGTTTTTCCAGGTATACAGTGGAAAGTACATATGTAGTCATGGTCTGTATATTGAAGGGTTTACCTGGGTTACCCTACACACACATAACTGGTGCAATCCCTTTTTACATTATCCTATATATACAAAAACATTTTCCACGTGGTACCAATTCTTGTAAGTTATTGTCCACACTCTTTATTGTGACTTGCACAAGCTTAGTGTTCCAAGTCTTAAATGCTACCTATCTCTATATGTTCTTCCTCATGGTTTTTACTCTACTGATGTCACATATCATCATGTTGCTTGGATGTTGTTTTATTGGATTGATATTCAATATCATTCTAGTGCAAATAAATTGTAGGGTTTTTTTCCATGTCACAAATATGTTTTTTACCTACACCAACAAGCTATTTTTATAATATAGCTGCCTTATTGAAAGGTTGTCCAATGTCATTGTGTCAGTAAAGATGTAGGGTTTTCCACATGATGGGTAGTTTTTACCTACATCATTCTACTATCACTGTACAGATTAACAACACACCCGTAACATGTTTGATTCCTTTTTGGCACTTGTTATTTACTTATGATGTTGATGCTGCATTACACATTTCTGTTATTATTGATGATCATACATTAACTTTCATTGTTAGAAAATGACTTCACCAGAAAAATTATTCAATCACATATTCACATGGACTTATATAGGGATGATCAGAGACTGAAGCCTGATGGACTGTGCAATGCACTTGCAATTATATACAGTTGCAGCTATGGACATCTTTTGTGTTATTCATCACATTTATTCTTTGCAAGCTATTATAGTGATTGTGCTCCAAAGTGACTTTTCTCCCATAAACCTTTAAGTTATTGCCACTACGAATATCTGACTTGCAGTCATAAAGACATTTAACAGCCATGGGCATTCACTATATACAGTACATTGCATATCACTTGATTGTATCTTCAATGGAAATTACTTAATGCCGTCATACTTGCTTGCTACATTACATCCACATATGCTCATATACTTACAGTTTATCTAAGCATGCTTATATTGCTGATTGCTAATGCATTGCGTTCTACTTGTACAGTACTAGCATATGTTGTATTAGGAGGGTTTTTCAATTATGCTTGCATAACTAGGCCATATGACATTTTAAGTAAACACATGCCCTACTGTACCAATTAATATTTCAAGTTGTCTTCTCTCATTGTTAGCCATCATGAAATAACAGGGGGAATGTAGGGGCAAGGCACCTACATGGGTAGCCACTACCAGTGCTGGTAACAACCTCAGCACCAGTTGCTTTAAATCAAGCATAATACAGAGTGACTTGAGCCCTTTTTATTACCAGGGGATTGCTTCAGAACTGCTTACTTAAAGCAATCACTTGACAAGCATTCTTGCACAGTCATGCACCCAGGTCAGGCTAACCTAGCCACTCCATCGCCTGGACATGAAATGAAGGCCACAGGAGCCCATGTCATTTGACTGGTTGCAGTTCTGCTGATACAATATGACTTTGAAGTAATTTCCCAGGTCAGAAAGTCCAGAACATGGGGAGGAGTTGGCTTGTTGTCAAGGATAAGTGACAGCCAGACATGATATGTAAGATGCACCCCTGAGGTCCCAAAATTGATTCTTGTAACCTCACCAACTATGGGTTAACATTCTCTCATGTTTCCTAGCTCGTAAGACTGCATCCATCTCCTCTACTCCTGCACTGCTGGGACTCTTCTGCATAAATGGACCCTTTAGAGCTCCTGCCTGCCTCCTGCTATCAATTGGGGCATTCGGCACAGCTTATTCATCCACTCTCTTGCTACTACCAAGAAGAAAAAGGACTCAGCAACCACTTCTTTGGCGAATTTGGAATTTATTAAGGCCGCAGCCAAGCATTTTAACATTACATCTCATAAATCACATTTACATCTGTTGCAAACTGTATAACTTCGATAACATCACAAATCATAGCCATCCCCTGGGTACACAGCTGTTCATTCCCCTCGTGTTTTAATACGCTTCCAGTTGTGCCGTCTAAGCACACCCCCCTCCTATGTGGGCTGCTATTTATAGCACCCGCTGATTCAGGTGCCTCCTGTTTAAGGACGCACCCGGCCTAAGCTCTTGGCCTCCTGGCCGTTCAAGCCAGGAGACAATGTAATCAAAGTAAATCAACCTCCTCTGCCTGCCGCTGCCCGCTCGTAGTGACCCCTCCTTACCTGTTGGGCTCCCCTTTATGCTTTCCCTCCCCCTCCTCCTTGCCTTTCCTTAACCCTTTCCTTACCCCTGGCCTACAGCCTAGTTGTGTCCGGCCTCCCTAGTCGGATCGGCCTCTTTCTATCTCTCCAGGAGAAAACGTCATCATCAGGTTATATAAACCAGCTCTGAACTGCTATTGGGTAATAAGCAGGTGCCCCCTAGATTCTGGGCCTAGGGCCTAAGCATGTGTTTTCTTGAAACCCTTTTTAATAAGGGCAAATTTAAGAAGTGTTTAGCATTTGTGCATAACTCTCCTCCTTTATTCTAATAATTTATGTGCTGCTATAATAAAACTATTTCTATTTTTATAATATTTGGGCCTTTGATTCGGCTACTTGTCTGTATAACTGGGACTGTGGACTTGGATTCATAAGGAACACAAGATTGGTTTGTAAATTCCAGAGAGCTAATAAAAATTATAATAGATTTTTTGTTCCCAATTGCCCCACAAGCTTCTAAGGCCTCTATTATAATTGGTACTATTTTAGATTTTTTTTTTCTTATTTAGTCTTTCAGTTTTAATTTGTAGATCCCTGTATCTTATGACTTTTTCAAGTTCTTTTTCCTTTCATTTGACTGTCTCCTGATATAAACATTTCTATCAGCCATATGAAAAATGTCTATTGTTATTAGTTCTTTTATAGCATTCTAGAACTTACATGCATAAGTGTTCACCCTGCCCAGACTCCACCCATGTGAACACCCATCTACAATGTACAGACTATCAAAGATAAGCACATACTTGCAGAATAGCACATATCCAGATTATTTTTTATGCAAATATGTGTTCACATACATGTAAATGACTAGAATATCAACTTTTGCTTTGGGACCATAAAGTTTGAACATTATGCCTCATTCACTTTACTAAACCAGTATACTTTTAAATAACATAGACCTCAAATTTCCTGATAGGAAATAATAGTATATTCACTATTATACATGGGAGTCCATTATTATCATAGGTCTTTATGATAATAGGAAGAAAAAAGAATCATCATTAAAAAAAAACCCTTCACATGGAGAAAATTTACTGATTTAAAAAAAAACCCCACCCCTCTTTCAACTGAACAGATCAAAGTGAATGAACACACAAACCCTAATACATAATTAACAAAATCCTAAAATCCAAAAACTTCAATCCAAATGGACCAAAAAGCTGTAACTCAGCAAACAAGCTTACTGCAATAAATGTCTATTTAAAAAGCATCAGAGAGACAAAACCAGCAAAAAGGGCTACACATTTTTATATAAAGTTCACTTAGCTGAAAAAGCGTCCATATGCCTGTCAAAATAGCTCCAACCTAGGGTTTCCATGAGGGGCATAATCAAAAGGTACGCCCAAGTTTTTCTAAGGACGTCCTCGTAGGACGTCCCCGTGAAGGGGCGGGAAAACCTGTATTATCGAAACAAGATGGACGTCCATCTTTCGTTTCAATAATATGGGTGGGGACACCCAAATCTGGAAATTTAGGTCGACCTTAGAGATGGTCGTCCTTAGACTTGGTCGTTTCTGATTTTCGGTGATAATGGAAACTGAGGACACCCATCTCAGAAATGACCAAATCCAAGCCCTTTGGTCATGGGAGGAGCCAGCATTCATAGTGCACTGGTCCCCCTCACATGCCAGGACACCAACCGGGCACCCTAGGGGGTACTGCAGTGGACTTCACAAATTGCTCCCAGGTCCATAGTTCCTTTACTGCGTGTTTGTTGATCCCCCCCAACCTCCCTAAAAACCCACTACCCACAACTGTACACCATAGTCCTTATGAGTGAAGGGGGGCACCTAGATGTGGGTACAGTAGGTTTCTGGTGGGTTTTGGAGGGCTCACATTTACCACCACAAGTGTAACAGGTAGGGGGATGGGCCTGGGTCCGCCTGTCTGAAGTGCACTGCACTGACTAAAACTGCTTCAGGGACCTGTATACTGCTGCGATGGACCTGAGTATGACATTTGAGGCTGGCAAAAAATATTTTTAAAGATTTTTTTGAGGGTGGGAGGGGATTAGTGACCACTGGGGGAGTAAGGGGAGGTCATCCCTGATTCCCTCCGGTGGTCAGCTGGTCAGTTTGGGCACCTTTTCGTGGCTTGGTTGTAACAAAAAAAGGACCAAGTAAAGTCATCCAAGTGCTCGTCAGGGACGCTCTTCTTTTTTTGATTAAGGGTCAAGGGCGCCCATGTGATACAGAAAGTGAAAGTGCCTTGGTGCTTTGTAGCTTTTACTATATGAGACGTGGGGTAAGGAATAATATATTGTAGAGGAATATATTCGAGTTATTCCCCAAGTTTTCCACGTCATCACTGTGACCCCTGACGCAGGTGCTAGTCACCGAAACACGGCCCGTGTCGGGTCTTTTTGTCAAGGCTCATTCATTAAAGAACTGTGTTCCATTTTTAAAGGCCCGTGGTGCTGTTTTTTTTTGTTTCTCCTTTTTCTGGAGCCATATGGTAACCCTACTCCAACCAAGCCTTCATCTACTGATAATTCAACAGTCCCTGCTGAATGCAAAACAAAACAGTACACTGCTAGCTCTACATGGTGTTCTCTTAAACAAGAGTGCCTTGTTTCGCTGCTCCCAATGCTGCTTCAGGAAGAATCGCCAAACTTTAAATGGATTGCCAATAACTCAACAAGCACAAAGATGGTGCCAAGAAATAAAAAGACGCCCAGGATTTGAGTAACCAATCCCACTCATCTCACAAAGCAAAATCTTACTGCATGGCCATTTCTTTTTTTTTCCAGCCTTTTTACCCATTGCAGTAAAAAGAGCTTCAGCGCGCAGCAAAAACAGTTCCCCCTGCAGTGTCCCTTTTACCGGAGCTTGTTGAAAGGACCTCTAAGTTATCATGTGCTAAAGGCAAGATGCAGTCCACCCCCTAACCCACTAATTCCCCATCCCAGAGTACATGAATTAATGCATGTTATTTTTCAAGTCAGTACAGTAGCCAACCCCACAACTGTGCTAATAATTACTACACTCTAATTCAGTGGTTCCCAAACCTGGTCCTGAAGGTACCCCAGCCAGTTAGGTTTTTAGGATAATCACAATGAATATTCATGAGAGAAATTTGTGTGCACTGCCTCCACTGCATGCAAATCTCTCTCATGAATATTCATTGTGGGTATCCTGAAAACCTGACAGGCTGGGGTGCTTCCAGGACCAGGTTTGGGAACCATTGCTCTAATTCATGCAGTAACTACTTACTGCATCTCAGTAAAAAGGAGCTCTTGGCTTGGAAAAGGAAAACAATCTATTTACTCAACCTTCAAATGCAACGCAATTTAACACTGTTCACAGAACTGGTTAACTTAGATTTTTTATTCATAGTTTAATGTTTTTAAAACCTGAAGATTTAAGTTAGCAACATTAAATCACACCAGTTCATGATAACAAAGTACTGTACAATGCAAAACACAATGTCAGGTATTCAGGGAATTTTTTTTTATTACAGAAACAACAGATCCTGAGCTCTCAATTTCTATTTATGAACAATAATAGTATATTTACAATTGTGAAGAGATGGCAGATGTTTTATTTCTTTCTGGCTCAACATGGCAGACAAATTGGCATGCCATTTCATGATGATTCACAACAACCAGATGCTATTGAAGGAAATAAAGGTTTCTAACTAAACAGACATTCTCTTCTTTAGTGTACTCATGTTGTAGCATAATCATTCTGTAATGTGGAAATAGATATGATACAAAACATTGCTGCATGTAGGCCATGAATTTATTTCAATGAGTCTGCAAAAGAGCTTTGAGTTCAGGGGAGAAAATGATTATATAGCAGATGTTATTTTTGATACTAATGGAACTACTGGAAAAAAAATGATCTCCAAACCAGTTGCAATGTCCATTTCCTTAATTCTAATAATGTAAGAACTTCCAATTTCACCCTAAAATGTTTTACTCTAAGTAAAAAACGACCTCACAGAATGCTACATGATAATATTCTCATGTCATATGTATGGCTTTTTTTGTATCATAAGCCCAATAACAATCATTGGTCCAAGAAAACATATAAATCACCCTTTATTTCAATCTTTTATCTTCTATTTTTCATCTTTTGTATTTTCATCAAATTTCATTTCTTCATTGCTGGCATTAACTTCAATGACAAATCAACATGACACTTATCTTTATGAAGATCCTAACAGGCACCTGTTTCACCTGACAGGCTTCATAAGAGGATCTCCCATCAAATCCTGCAATAAGGGATAAATGTTAATTATCTTTGGTGTTGGAAAATCACACAGAAAAAGTGGTTCACATTCTCCTCACTGCGGGAAAGACTTCACGCTCTCAAAACATAGTTAATGCTAATGAAAAGAAAAAATGGCCCTGCTACTTCAAACAGACACCAAACTTCAACAGCCAATCAATACACATTGCAAACGTGGCTAATCATGATTGGGCAAACCGTCAAAACATCATCCTGCCAATGAATTGTCATGGTAGCACTGTAACAGCTGATAAAAAGCAAATCCAATTCACAGAAATGTTTAAACCCATTGGTTCCAACAATTTAAGTTTATGTATCCAGTGGTGCTCTCTCTGTAACAACCTCCAGTTTCTTTCTCTTCCTCTGATGTACAGAAACTTCAGAAATGGTACTTGAAAAGTCATCTCTCCTGAAGCTCTTGTTCCTGCATCAACCAGTCCCTCAGACCAACATTGGCCAGCATTTCACTCAGCTCAAATTAGCACTGCTGCTTCAGGGTCTTAAAAGTCGGGGCTGTGAAAGAATAGGAAAAAATCAATAACCAGCATATCCATGTCGCCATACATAACTTAATCAAATTTCTGAAGTTTCTGTATTCTACGCTGTGTTGGATTTAGACATTAATCAACACAAGCAATGTGTGCCTTTGGTTGATGCTATGCACATGGACAGTTTGATGTGTTTCACACAGTAATCTTCTATGCACTAGGAAGATTTTTTTAAGCCAATGATGAAGAACAGATCAATGAGATTGTCTCTAGCTTTATAGATCGGCAGATCTGGAGCTCTTTGAGGCTTTTTCCTTCCATTAAGTGATATCCTTGCTGTTCACACATACTTTTGAAATTATAGTGGGTCATTTTTTGATTTTTGATTTAGAGGTTTTGATTTGATTGACTCCACATTCTTTTGTTTTATTTTTTAAAATTATTAAATTATCCGTATGAAGTAAAGTCACAGTCCACCCATAATTAATTACAAACATTTAAAAAACATAACTGAACATCTTATGCATATCAAAAATATTTAATATGTAGATCATTAATATATCCAGTTAAGAAACACTTGTATAACTCTTGTAGGACCCCAACATAGACCATGTTTCGCAACTCGCTTTGTCAAGGAACCCAAACAACTTGCACAGCATGAACTGCTCATATTCCTGTTTCATACAGCTTGTGGAGAACACTGTTTATTTTATAAAGGCGACACGGAGGGGCATAATCGAACGGGGGCGCCCATCTATAAGGGCGGCCATCTTTAAGGCCGGCCCCGTAAAGCGGCATCCCGACCATATTATCAAAACAAGATGGCTGGCCATCTTTCATTTTGATAATACGGTCAGGGCCGGCCAAATCTCAACATTTGGGCTGGCCTTAGAGATGGCCACCATTGGTTTTTGCCGATAATGGAAACTAATGGCAGCGATCTCAAACCCGGCCAAATCCAAGCCATTTGGTCATGGGAGGAGCCAGCATTTGTAGTGCACTGGTCCCCCTCACATGCCAGGACACCAACCGGGCACCCTAGGGGGCACTGCAGTGGACTTCACAAATTGCTCCCAGGTGCATGGCTCCCTTACCTTGGGTGCTGAGCCCCCCATATCCCCCCCAAAACCCACTGCCCACAACTCTACACTACTACCATAGCCCTTAGGGATGAAGGGGGCACCTACATGTGGGTACAGTGGGTTTTGAGGGGGTTGGAGGGCTCCCATTTACCAGCATAAGTGTAACAGGTAGGGGGGGATGGGCCTGGGTCCACCTGCCTGAAGTGACCACACTGTTTCAGCATTCATTGAAGTCCGCCATTTTTCATTTGTTCGAACTATACAAAATTGTTATGAGTATGTTTCCAGCTATAAACATGATGTAAGTTCCACTATAATACTTCCGAAGTTTCCTGCAGCAAGTTCTGAGGAAAGGTTAGTAAATTCTTTGGCAGGTGTATCGAGATAGTCAGTCAGGTCGCCCTTCTCTGACACTCACCCTTCCTCACAACAGCCCTTGATTCAAGAGCTATGGCTTTATTAATATGCCAAAATTACTAATCAGGGGATAACTCTTTTAATTCCAGAGTCACTTTTAATATCGACTACACAAAGACTCCAGTATTTTTTCTTTATCACAAAAACATTTTATTGTATTGCAATGCCCGCTAACCTCACTAGCACTGCTGCCTACTATTAAAACCTCACACATTCACTCCTCCGCTCACCTTGCACACCTGTATTTAATTTAAATACAAAACAGTTGATTTTACATTTTAAACTGCATACTTATACTGTTTCGTATTGTGCATATGTTTTGCCATGCTTATACATTATATCATACTCAAATAATCAAAACTCAGTCCTGCTAGCTAAATGGTTCTTTTCCTACAAACGCCACGCCTTCCGCATGGACGCAGTGAAAATGTTTCCACATAAACGCTGGATGACTGTTCTTCATGGACAAACTCTGTATGTCCGTTAAACCTCCGTTGGCTGTTCAAATACGCCACCTCCAGTCATTAGTATGCATCACAATACAGGTGCTGTGTGCTCGGTGACTAACTCAACAGTCCACCATATCTGTTTCATGTTATGCCGGCTCCTCAATGCAGGACTGCATTTCACAAATCTTCCTCAGGAGGAAGGAGGGGTGTTCCAGTCGGTCAGTTTTATTAATATGCCCAAACATGTGATAATGTTCCCTATAATTTTTAATGGGTCATATGCATAAAAATTATTTTGTGCAACTTTTGTATAAGCTGAATTCAGATTTGTGAATTGTAAGCAAAATGTACCTTAGCAAGTATAACTCAAATAATATCAGAATTTGAGAAATGTTACTGAAGTAATTGATGTAGGGGACCTTTTACAAAATGGCAGAAAATGGGACCCTGCAGTGGCATCAACATGCAGGTTTGCTGTACGCCAAGGCCTCCTTTTATCATCACTATATTGAGGAGTACTAGTGATCCTAATATGGTTATCCATGAAAACCTCTTAGGCACTTTTGACCATTGAAAATCTGGTTTATTTTTGTCTGGTTAGAAGATAACTGGCTATGTCAATATTCAGATCTAGATATCCCACATATTCACATTGCCAAATATAGCCTCTAAACTGGGGCTGAAAATCAGTGACCTTGCAGAAGTCTTGTGAGGCCACCGCTTGAACTCTCTGCAGCCATTTTGAAGCGGCGCTGTGAGCAAGACAGGTCTGCAGCCACACCGGGCAGGAAAGAGGGGGCTCTTTCTTGCCCCAAAGAGGCCACTGGACCATCAGGGTATAATAATAAGGTAAAGGAGGAGAGGGGAGGATAGGATGCCCCCTAAGGCTCATCTGCCCATCTGCCCACCGCCTCCAGCCTGCCCATTTGTCTGCAAACCCGGACAAACGGGCAGGCTGGGAAAACCCGGCCAGGTGCCCTGCAGTGTCCTCAAAAGAGGACATATCCAGGTGAAACTGGACATATGGTAACTCTATTTTTTTGTTTCATGGAAGGCAGGGACTGACTTTCGAGATTAAAGGGGGAAGTTATCAACTTGAGCTACCATTTAGATGTGTTAGTGTACTGTTAACCTGAGTCATTAGTAACTAAGGCTCACTGTATAAAATAGAACTTATACTTAAACTGCACACGTTAGTGGTAAAATAACACTCTTAACAGTAGCCCACTTTGACAGCTTACCACCCCCCCTTATAATCTAATGAAATTGGTGGTAAATCTATAACCGTGTGCCTATATAGAGACAAAAAGGCATATAAGGACAAATATTACTGCTGTTATCTCTGTGTTCACGGCATCCTGTACAATTTTGATTGTCTAACAGTGCTGACTGTTTTGTATTAGTGATATTGCTATATCTATAAACCCTTGCGCAGGCATTACTTTTGCTGAAACACGGCTGTGTTGGGTCATCTAATTTGTGCTATTAATGCTGGGTGGAATAAAGACTACCTGGTTCACAAGTTGACTCCATTCCCTCACTCTGTTTGGTCAACTATATAGAGACACCCAGAGGTTGTCTGATTGGCACATATTCTATAAAGGAAGGTAGGTACCTATTCTCTTTTATGGAATACTAGCATAGCCAGGTTTATTCATGCGTTTGTGCTAAGGTACAATCACTTACACCATAGAGCTCATGTAAATGTTTTCACTTAATTTTAGAAAATATGTGCATAAATCGTAATATTCAATAAGTTATAGGTGTAACTATACGCACTGCCCATGCTGTGCCCAGATGCTGCTCATATTTACGCCCACCTGTGTCTATGTGCTATTGAAAATATGTGCTGTTACATAATAGTGCTTAGGCACACTTTTGGCATGAGTTCATCCATATGTGCACACATATGGGTATATATAGTTAGTATTTTTAAACTTTACATGTAAAACTGGCAAATAAATGTTAACAGAACCCAAGAGTGACAGTGACCAAGCCACAGGATGATGCAAAATGACAATAAGTAAAATCTTTAATCACAATCACACAAGTGCACAGTCGCAGACAAAACTGGACCAACACAGGCCTTCCTCAGCAGACATCTGTTGAATAGAACATAAAGCAACCCCAAAAAGGGAGGGCAGAAATGTGCAATAATCAATCCTGTTTTCAAGCAGAGTGGACACGGTCAGGAACGGCTCAGGTATCGATGTATTGAGATTGGCAATGGCTGGATCACCTTCATCAGTTGAGTCTAGCTTAGACTCAGGAATCTCTGTAAAATGCCTGGGACAGGATTGCAGGATTGATTATTGCACCTTTTTGTGGTTGCTTTTTGTTCTATACAACAGAGGAGACTTGAGGAAGGCTTAAGAGTTGAAACAAGGCCTACGTTGGGTCCAGTTTTGTCTGGGACTGTGCATTTGTGCAATTGCGAATAAAGATTTTACTTATTGTCATCTTGGGTTCCTTTGCTGTATTTTGTGGAAATGTTGGTTTTCCCTTTCTTCGTGGACATAAATGTTAACACCTACTTTACAGAATTACACTGATTCTGTCTCTATTGCTAACTGCCATGTAGAGTTTTATTAACTGCATTGACAAAAACTAGAATCTTGGTAGATTAGAATAACATCTGTTGAAGAAAAGAGATCCATTTTTCATTTTGACAATAAAACATTAAGGGGCCCTTTTACAAAGGCACGGTGGGCTCCACATGTGTGCAGTGTGCACCAAAATGAGACTACCGCCAGGCTAGCATGCTCCCCAGCAGTAATTTCAGATTTGGCGCATGCCCATACCACTGGGACAAATTATTTTTAAATTTTTTACCACGTATGGCTTTTCCTGTGTTAATCGGCAGTTGGCGTGCGTCAACCGGTCATTGCGCATGTAGCACATGAGCCCTCAATGCTAGATCAATGGATGGAATTAAGGGATCAGGCCATAAATAGGCGTACATTGATTTCAGTTTTAACGCAGGCCCCCTTCCTGACCCATTGAAAAAAGGTCCTTTTTCCCAGACAGGGTAAAAACTGTCCCGGCACATGCCAAAAAAACCCACCCACATTACCACAGGCCACTTTTTGCTGTGGCTTAGCAAAAGGACCCCTTAAGTGTTTTGGAGCTAGAATATTTGTAAATATGCTAGCAAGTATTAAAGAATTTTGTCTAAGAAATACTGGATGCTGAAGATATTTGGCTTGTGACCTCATTCCTCAAAATGTAGATAAAGCATTTGCTGAGATCTATTCTAAATATTATTGTTTGGATAGTGGATATAATGCATTCCTTAGCTGTAAATGATTTACCCATCAAACAGCTTATAAAGCCTCTAATCTCTCTGCAAAGTTTAAATAAGAACACTCTGATTCCCTTTAGTGGAATATGTAAGAGTTATATTTCAGCTTGCCTGTGACATTGATGCAGTTAAAATAGCCTCAAAATTAAATTAGAACTGAAGAAAGTGATGATATTATTAAGTACATATGCCACAAGGCTGGATACTTAATATAAGTGGTCCTGCTAGTAAATAGAAAATGCTTGCTTTTCATTTTAGGGACGTAAACTAAAGGCTAGCACACATGCTGTGGTTGTTTAATATGTACAAAAATAGTATATTAATCACCAAGATGAAATGAAGGAGGGCACAGATAGTGCTGAAGAGAGGTGATATGTCTAGGAGGGAGGGGGTTTGCTAGCTTAATTTCCAGTAAGCTATTTAGAAGGAATTTAACCAGCTTTTCTGTGCTTGTAGGTGGGGGCTAAGGACATGGATAGTCCTCTTTCTAAGTGACAGGAATGTGTTGGGGAGGATTGGGGCTTGGTCAGATCACATTCTTGGAGAATCAATAATCAGGCTTCTTTTAGTTTTCCTTCCGCTAAAGGCTGTAAAAGATTGAAAACCCACGAATTACTGTTGGCATGTGAAGCCCCCAAATTTTGACAAGAATTTTCATTATGCTTTTCACAACTTGAATCCTATGCTTTATTTAGGAGAAATCTTAAAACTTACCTTTTTCCAGAAGTTTGTTCTATTTAACTAGGATTATTGTTTGACATTTTAACTTCTGTTGTAATTCCTAGGAGACTGTCTTGGCTTCTTATGAGTGCCATGAACTGCTTAGAACTTTGTGGATATAGCAGTGTACAAATATTATTTTTACGTTATGTTATGCCTTTCAGACTTCTTTGGCAGAATGTTGTGTGTGAGCACTAGAAAGGGATCACATTAGCGATAGTGATATGCATTAGTTAGTGTGCACTCAAGGGTCCTTTTACAAAGGTGCACTAGCATTTTTAGAGTATGCTAAAAATAAGCACGTGCTAAACGTTAGTCGCCCATATATTTCTATGGGTGTCACTAGTGTTTAGTACACGCTAATTAGTGTGTGCCTTTGTAAAAGGACCCCTCAGTTTGTTAGAGCTACTTCAAAAATTTAATGCATGCAAAATTGATTTACTGTACATTCATCTACAAATAAAAATACACTATGTCAATTTTCACACAATAAAAAGTTCAAATTCATGTTACTATTTTAATTAAAATAAACATAAAACCCACTGAAAAATTCTGCAAATTGGAATAAAAGGCCAAAATAAAAAAATGAATAATAAGAATAAAAAATGTGCTCTCTGTTTATTCCTAATTCTTAATGCGCATTACATAAATTTCTGGATGAAATCTGGGCCCCCTATCTTTGCTAGTTCTGATTATTGACCCTCGCTGATCACTGTGGGATCCTTTAATTCAAGTTGTATAATTTTGGGAATCTTAGCTACTCTATGCAGAGCTTTAGGACTGGGAAGATTATCAAAGTGTATTTTTAGACCACATATTTTCCTTCCACCAGAAAAGTCAGGACACTACTTTGTAATTCCTCACCCTTGCAATCTGTTAGTGACCCCCCCACCCGAATTCCCAAACTTCCTTAATGCATCCTCATGTGTGTCTCACCCTTCCCAAATAGTCCCACATGTGCTAGGCCTGTAACCTTTTACAGGCTCAATTGTCAGGGCATTCATATAAAACTGTTCAGAGAAACATTAATGAACGCTTGCAGTAATGCAGATAACTCATCTTTTCAACCCAAATGTATTGCTGATACCACGTTGTAAGGGAGAGTATGGGAAGCCCCTTTACTTAAATTGTTTGCATTGCCTTAGAGCAGTGATGGGCAGCCTTTTGAGCTTGGTGTGTCAAAATTCGCCAAAAAACCGAGCATAACTCGGGTGGTGTGTCACTTTGAGAAAAATACCATAATTTCACGATATTTATAGTTTAAATAACAAAAATGTATAATTGTAATATATAACTGTATTTAATAAACCATAAACTAATTATTTAACTTACCTGCTTAGTGACTTCTTTGTTCATCTGTCAGTCGGTTTCTTTTGTTGGTCTTGATATTATTTGACTTGTGTGGGGTGCCGTGAACTAAGATAAGTGAGGGGGAGGGGGAATTCTTTAACTAATCTGCCTATTAGTGACTTTTTTGTTGCTGAATTTCATTGGCTAAATCTTCAATTGAAGGTTGGTATTTTGTACACTTCAAGCCCAAGCAAGCGCTACTAACTTCATCTGTCAATCTGTTTCTTTTGTTGGTTTTGATATTATTTAACGCTGAGAATAAGGTTTCACAAAAGTACGTAGAGGGAAAAATTGTGAGTAAAGTCATTGCTATATTTTTCAGGGTGCTAAAAGTGTCTGGTAATCGGTTCCAAGCACTCCAAATTTCCTGTTCGTAGTGGCACTCCTCTTGATTCTCCATGCGGCACCTTTCCAGATTCTCAAGCTTTGACCTCAAGTCGACAAACACCTGAGCCTAGATGCTGTCTTGAAATTCTACAAGTTGCATCTCCAAATCATCAATTTGCATCCATTGGAAACCATTTAATTCCAAACTACTGTAGACTAGTACATCAGGATACTTAATTATTTTCATGGTCTGTTCTAGGCTTCTAAATTGATTAAATCTATCACTGAACTGGTCAAGTAACGAGTCTAAAACATGCTGGTACTTTATATGCAAGGGTTCCATTTCATTTTGTATAGCTGCACTGGCCTTCTCAAAATACTTTGTTACTCGAGGAAAATACTTATAAGTTTTAGTTTCTACATCTCGCTTGAAAATTTTAAGTTTACTTTCAAAAGCTTTTTATGTATCCAAACATAACGTCAATACTTTTGCCAAAACCTTGTAACTTTAAGTTCAGTTCATTAATATGAACAGAGAGATCTGTAAAAAACATCAGGGTGTTGACCCACTTATCATTGAGCTGAGGAAAGTTTCCCAGATCCTTATCCTCAAGAAATACCTTAATTTCTTCAAAGCACTCCACAAAACGCTCAAGAACTTTGCCTCGGCTCATCCATCTTACATTTACTTATGTCTCTCTTTAATTGATGTTGTACGTTTGTGTTCAGTCTCATTATTCGGTCTTTTATGATATTTCTACTGAATGGTAACTCAGATATTCTCTTAATAATTGCATCTTTATTCTGCATATCGTGAAACAGAACTGGTGCACATCTTAGGCGAGTTTCTTTAATAAATTCTCCCTCACTGAGTGCTTTTCCATGCTGAGCTATGGAGTGAGCAATGCTCAAACTTGCAGATGTTAAATTTGTAGAACCTTTTAGAAATTTAAGGATGGAATTAGATTGGCTCTTATAAAAGTGTAGCTGCCTGGAAATGTATTCCTTCCTTTCATCCTCACTTTTTTTCAAGAGCTGGGAATGATTAGTTTCAAAATGTCTATTTATATTCCATGTTCTGCTTACTACCGTTTCAGTACATAGAACGCAAAATGATCTGCCATTTTTTTCTATAATGTCATACATCTCGGTCCATGTCTCTTGAAAGGGTCAGCTACTGCTACTACCACTTCCTTTACTTAACCTTGTTTTTTTATTTTTTGGGTTCTCCATCAGGGGGGCAGTGATAGAAGATAGAATTATAGATAGCCTGTTAGCCCTGCAGGCAATTAGGGGTTAACTAGCCTAACTGACTACCTTATGTAAATTAAGATGGCTGCCACTATTTCTAATGGTGGGAAACGGCACCCATAGCACATGCCCTCGCCTCTCCCAGCCTCCCCCTCACCTATCTCAGTAATGATGGTCAATTAGAAATCCACGACACCCCAGAACAGTAGATTGGATGATGGTTGCTGTGGTTATGTGGTTGCTGGTAATGGCGATCACAGGGTCCCCAGAGATGCGTCCCCCACGGCATTCCGCTGCTCTCTGCTCTGCCGGAAGTGAGGTCAAAGATCCCCTAACGACCATGCAGGAGCCGGGGCAGAGGGAGCAGCAGGGAGGGAACAAGTGGAGGACTCGGAGGGAGCCAATAGGAGCGCACACGGCACCCCCCAGCGGGTAAACATGCACCGGGGGGGGGAGGTCGTGCTGCATCTGGGGGGGGGGGGGGCGCATCGGCGATTCGCCCCGGGTGTCAGCAAGGAACGCCGCTGCTTCTCTGTATGCGGCCACATGCGGCCGCGTGTCACCGAAAATGGCTACGCATGTCAGTACTGACACGCGTGTCATAGGTTCGCCATCAGGGCCTTAGAGATTAACTGATCATCTCCGAACTTATAGATTTTTATTGCCAGGTATATCAGCTATCCCCTTTGGCAATAAAGTTATAGAGTAGGATTGTTTATACAGTGTTTTCAAATTTAGAAAATAGAAGGGATTTTGTGAGTGAAGAGATTTTAGTCTTTTTTTCTCTCTCTTTTCTTCCACTCTTGCAGAAGGTATAGAACTCAAAAGAGGAGTTCCTGGCATGGCAGGAGTTGAGTCCTAAGCATCAAGAATTAATACATATAAATATAAACTTATATGCTTAGGTGAGAGTGATTACACTAGCCATAAAACTGGTGAAAATGTTTGCACATACATTCCAGGGATACACACACAGGGCTAGAGTCTATATATGGCACCTGAAAAATCCACACAGTATTCTCTAAAGTATGCCTACATTTTACAGAATAGGCTTAATATGCTGAGTGCCTCTCCATGTGACCAAATTTGGTAATTTCCATTACTTGGTGTAAATTCCAGCGTCTAAATTAGGCACAGAATGAGTACATCTACTATAATAAAACTCACCCTCAACTTTCTGAAGACAACATTCTGAAGTCACTCAGTCACTCCCTGAAGGGTTCGTCAGTTCATGGTGGTGAAGCCACAACACTGACCATGTCTTTCTGCCCCACCCTTGAATGACAGACCAATCAGAAAAAACACCCTCAACGTTCTGAAACACAAAGGACCATCACAAAACCGTTACCAGGCAACGCTAGGTGACGTAAGATGGACCTAACAGAGGAAACTACGTGGCAATAAGGGAGGAGCATTCACCAGCAGAACGGCTCATTATCTGTGCAGCACGGAGAGCACAGAGCCACCACTTGAACGAGAGAAGAATATTCCTGCTGTGGGTATGTGCAAAAATAGACCGGGGGGGGGGGGGGGGGGGAATTTTTAAATGCCTAATGCCGGTACTGAAGAGTGCCAGAGGCCTATAGCACAGACTATATTTGGGTTTGGGTGGCTGCAGGGGGAGCAGGGGAGAGAGGAGGGCCGCTGTACATGCATGGCTGCAGGGGCAGAGGAGGGTTGGTGGGGAGGGGGTCCTGAGACCAGATGGGTGGCTGCAGGGGGGGCAGGGGAGACAGGAAGGACACTGCAGGGGGGGGGATTACCTTGCTAGCGCCCGTTTCATTGCCTACCGAAACGGGCCTTTTATACTAGTTCTATAATAATACACATAGATTTTAGAAATGCCCATGGCCTACCCATAGCCACACCTCCTTTTCTAATATGCGACTTAGAGTTTAATCACACCACGATAGAGAATACACTTACCCCCGGATTCTATAAAGTGCACCTAGAGATCCATGCAGAAATCCAAGCATATTCTGTATCAATGCACATAACTTAATTGGCTTAAGCCAATCAACGTTGGTAACAGCATTTAAGCAATAATGATCACTAATTGGTAATAATTAGAACTTACACATACAATTCGCTAAGTGCATTCTGTAACAAAGTGCATCTAACTTCTAACAAGCGTAACAAAAAAAGGGCATTGTTATGGGCGGGGAATTGGGTGTTTCATAGGCATTCCAAAATTTAAGTGTGCAGTTAAAGAATATGGCCCAGTCTGCCTAAATCTACGTGTCGGTATTTATGCCATGTTTTCATTGGTGTAAATGGACACACAGAACTTTAGGCACTGGGATATCAACTAAGCGTATTATATATACTGCGTCTAAATCTAAGCACAGTTTATAGTATATGCTTAGGCAAAAAAATTTTCCATGTGGATTTTTAGGTGCCATGTATAGAACTCCCTTAGCGAGCTGTGCGGATAAATCTTAAATAATGCCAATTAGTGCTGATAATTGCTTGTTAACATCCAATTAACAGCACTAATTAGCTAGCTAACCAATTGAGTTACACACATTGTTATAGAATATGCTTCGATTTGTGTGTAAAAATTAAGCCGCAATATATCAAATTTGGGGAACAACTTATAGTAATCTACAACTTTTAGAGTATTATATAAGTTAAATGCATGAGAGTGCAACCTGGCCATGTTCTGCCCAGACTCTACTCACGTGTCTGCTCACCTGCTAACTACATGCTTTCAGAGATATGTGCATAGTTATAGAATAGCAGTTAGGTACATTTTTGGCAGGTATATGCATATGTGTGCACATATACGCATATATGCTAGCTTCCTAAACTTTTACATGTGTTACTGGTGGTAAACGTTAGCACTTACTTTATTGGATTATCCTGGAAGTGTTCTTTGCAGATTGTTTTCACTGGGTTCAGAGGGTATTAAGATCTAAGACTGAACTTGGTGGGTTCACAAAAGAAGAAGAGACCAGTCTGCCTGACCAGGAGCGTACCCTTGGTCAGCCAGAAGGAAGAAGAGACCATAGCTTCAGATGAAACTAAAAGGTCTCCATGATGTATTATATTCATACCCAATGATGTGAACTGCTTTAATTTTTAATGTATTATTACTTACTAAAGACTTTGGTATAAGGAAAATGGTACATAATTACAGTATAATATTCAGTCAAAATCTGAGAAGATTGTGCTTTCATTGGGTGAGTGACAGAGATGGCTGCAGCACAGAGAGAAAAAGAATATCTCTGGTTATAGGGCCTTGGAAGAGGTCTTCCCTTATGTTTCCACATGGCCTTTGAAGCGTAAGGAGAGAGCCTTGGCCCTTTACACCCTATTTCCTGGATCCTGATAAGAGAAAGTTATATATGCATTTACTCTAGGAATTCAATAATCACATTCAGATCCAAACAGGAAAATATTCAGTGGGGCATAAGTTTAAATGAATAACATATCCATTAATTTATTTATTATTAATAGTTTTTTTATATACTGTCCTTCTAGGTAAACCAAATCAAAACGGTTTACAGGAGTGGTTTAGCAAAAATCAATCTGATGGAGGTTAGGCATACAAATCCAGATAATTATTTTTCAGTAATTATTCCTCAAAGGTATGTTACCAAACTTTAAGCTGGTAACATTCCCTTTTCTTCAAAATGTGTTTAATTCCCCCCAAAATTTTACTTTTAATTTTTTTCACATCTTCACAGACTCAACTCCTCTTTAGTATACTCTCAAGTTTAAAGATGTTCTCCACAAACATAAATCCCCTCTCACATTTTTCTCACGCGCACAACCTGCAGCACTTCTTAGCCTTTGATCTGCCAACTGCTCTTTCTGTCAAGGTTCCTTTGTGGAGCAGTGCAGCCAATCAGCTGTCTGCTTTCATTTACTATTATGATCCAATGAATAGGACAGAATTATTAACTGTGCAGGTACATATAAAAAATACAATGGTAATTGTCCCAGCAACTGCTTACTTAAGCACAACGCAGTAGCTGTAGCAATTTCACTAACATTTCACAGCACTTTCTTGAATTTTTCAAAATATTTTTCAATATTTTCATATTTCTAATATAAAGATTATCATAATTCACAGCATCAATGTCGCTATCTAAACATTCAAAAGCGACGATGTGCAAATTTTCATTGATCCATCATTTTAACTTTTTAGTTCGTTTTTTTTATTAAATTAGCTTTTTTGTTCATTTTTCTTTAAAATAGTCCAAAAATATTCAAAACTTTTTAAATGTGACTAGCATCACTTAACTTGCAGTTGTTTCCAATACCGTGAGAACCTCCACCGACATGGCCACATTTTGTAACTTCCTCAGGGAAGAGGTCCAATTCTAAACAACTTGCATACTTTCTCACATATATAAGAAAACATTGGCATAACTGGGAGCAGCTCAATCATGTGCCCTGGTCTAGTGTTATCTTGGATCCCCTTTTTGGCCACAAGACCTCCTTCTGGATCACAAAATTCAAGAGAAGATGATCTGAAAAGATGACAGGTTGAGAGATTAACAGCAGAATGCTATCACTCATAGTAAATTATTTTGGGGACCCCAATTACATCTAAACTATGTCATGCATGATGGCTAATAAAAGGGGTCCATAATGCCAAGTCTAAGAATTCCAGTAAAGCCTTAAAGGCCTCTATTACCTGTAGTAGGGTTACCGCGTGTGTATCATGCACCAAAATCGACACTACCACCTAGCTAGTGCAGCCACCTGGCGGTAATATCAAAGTTGGCACACGCTGTTTCCCGCAGTAGAAAATATTTTCCTATTTTCTACCACAGGGGGCGTTTCTGGTAGTAACTGGCAGCACAGTCAAATTGGCATGCACTGAATGAGTACCACGCATGTGGCGTGTGAGCCCTTACTGCTAGATCAATGGGTGGTGGCTAAAGCAGGGAACATAGCCAATAGGAAAGAAAGGCACCGTTGTAGTAACCAACGTACAGGGCAAGACGTTATTACAGAAGATTATTAGAGAAAGGATTTAATAATAGATTCTAAAGTTAGAGATTAGCAGATATGAGAGGGAGAAAATGCAGAGAAGAGGAAGGAAGTGGGCACCGCCCAAGGAGCCTGGCACTTACAGAAAAAAGAGAAGTTAAGTAGCTACGCACTTGTAAATTGAAAAAGTCAGTGAAAGACTTTAGGAATCGGAAGAAATGAGACAGCAAATGTATGCAAAAATAAGGAAAAGAAAAAAAGTGCAAAGAAAAACCACAGCCGCATAGGAAATCGGCATCTCCTTTATAGGAAAAAAAGGGAAAGCAGAAGTATTATGCCAGTAAGTGGCTAGAATGCTGAGCGCCGTTAACCGGAGCTTGCAGACAACAGTAAAAGCAGGCTAACCCAATCTGACACCAGTTTTAGTCAGATGTGGACTATAAGCAGTTGAAGGTCAGACAGAGGTATATAAGGGTGAGAATACATACCAAAGGATGCAAGGGAAAAAGAGAGAAAAAAGGAAGGGACACGCCCTAAACATATATATGTCTGTGGCGCACAAACAGAAAAGAAAAAACAGAAGTGTATAAGCGGGAGCGAGCATCTAAGGGAGCAGGAACAGAGGGGGGGGGGGGGGCCAGCCTGTCAGTGTAAAAGCATAGTTCTGATACCACACAAACCAGAATGATTTTAAAGGAGAGATATAGGATTTCAGGGAACTGCAGTGAATCTACAGGTAGGGATGGTGGGAAACAGAACAGGAATACACAGAATAGGCAAGTGAGACAGAAGGGAGGACGGAAATGAAGATACCCTCCTAATGAACAGTCTCTACCGAAACAGAGAGACAGAGGACAGATGGTGCAATCTGTGAGCGCAATGCCGCACAGAAGTGCACCAAGAATAGAACTGATAAGCACACGAAGAAAGTACACGCAGGTGACATAAAAACAGATAAGTAGGAAGAAAGACCCTGTCACAAGAGCAACAGATAAAGATGGACAGGAGAACAGGGAGAAAGAAATGGGCAACCGGGGCAGAAGTGCTAGGTGGATTAGATAGAGCATGCACTGTGCCAGTGTTAGAGACAAGGGGCACCGTAGGGTCACGGGGCCTCCCAATGACTGCAAGGCAACGGGTTGTACCCTCGGCAGTAAGATAACTGCGAGGTTGACGTTGTCTGGTATTATGAGCAATAGAGTCATGTGGTGAGGGTAATTCAGGTTTTATTGCCGCGGATGCAACTGGGTCTGGGGTATCGGGACACGGGTGTGTGGAAAGGGACCTACATAGGGAACGAAGCCCTTCTGAAACGAACGCAAGGTCATCTCCCATACTGGCCAATGCACGGCCATATTGTGGCATAGGTCGTGCTCCCGAAGGGACCGGGGTGGTAAGGGGGAGAGTCTTGGGTAAAGTAAGACGAGGTGAATCGTCTGCAAAGGAAGGGATCGCGTCACTTGCCACTAGGGAGGAAAAGTCGAGCATCAGAGGAGGCTCGGTTCGGATTTCTTCCGTGCTAGGTTTGGTTGGAAGGAACAGAGGACATTGAAGAACAGCGTCCAATTCCTCCACTGATTGGGGAGATCTAACCTTTGGTCGTGCACCCAACTTGTCCCATCTAGGGGGAGTAGAGCATTCAGGCGCAAGAATGGGCATGGATGGATTACCCGGATCAGGGGGCAATTTTACGTAACCCTGATCGTATAATTCCTGACAAATTGCGCGTGCCTGTGTGGCAGGACTGTATGGAACAAAACCCATCTGTCGTAACTGGGATAGAGTAGGGCAAGGCAAAGTGGCAGGAGGCAGGGGACTAGTCTGGACAGAGGAGTCCAAGAGCGGTGGTTGTGGTGAAGTCTGAGTAGCATGCCCCATATATGGGTTGGTGGCCGTTTGAGTGGTCATATGTGAGGTCAATCCTGATCCTAGCACTGAGCAGGTGGAGGTCTGGGCAGCCGCATCGGTTTGACTGGTAGCTGAGCGGTGGATGCTAACCGGAACCGATGGGTTCTGGACACAAGGATATTGTTCAATAATGGGGGGGGGGTATCTCTATCTCATAACCACCGATAGTACGATAGACATGAGGTGGGACAACAGTCTGGGTAGTCGCTTGCGCCGTAGAAGTAGCTGTAATAGTAGGCGACTGAGCAACAGTGGGAGCCACAGATACTGGTTGTACTGGCCCCTGTGACAGAGGCAAAGCGGTTGTAAGATCTTTTTGGGATGAGAGATGAGCTATATCTACAGTGCCATAATCATAGTGGTAGCAATTTTTGTATTAGTAGGATGCTGCATAATCCCTTGTGCTAGAGGCTTAGTAGAACGCTTAATTGAAACCGCAATAACAAAAAAGACAACAGCAGGACAATATGCCCTGTACAAAAATCTCCTTCCCAACACCACCGGAGACAATACATTGGACTACCTCCCTATGAGATGGACCAATCGCTATGCAAATGCTAGAGACACTGTAGAAATGTCTGCAACTGTATAATCAGGTAGTAGCACACAGGGATGCAATATAATAACGTAAAGCTTTATGAAACGATGCAATTAATAATCAATATGATTATGTAATCTATGCAAATGTATACTTAAGATATAATCAGTATATAACCAAAGAATGAATGATTGTTAGCAATATATACACACATAGGTAAGAATAAGATTGAACCTGCATATTAATAGGTTAAAGAAAAATATTATTGTTGTAGTTATAGTATGTTACTTAATCACATATATGGATAAGCCCCAAGAGGGATTGAAATAACCGAAGTAGTGCCTACATGGTAACCTCAAGTAAAACGAATTTGACTATACAGGTTTTCAATTAGACTCTCCAAATTCGATAGCTCTATGGGATACCTTCTGGAATGGATGGTACCACGGTACGTTAACCCTGGTGTCACCCTATGGGATAGGGTGAAGAGGGGAATGTTAATATGTGTTCTAGCTTGAAACCTATCCACTGGAATGGTGGTAGGCCAAGCTGCATAGCTTGAAACAGTTGAAAAGCACTGCCTTGGCCTGAGAAGCAGTTGATGGCCTTATAGCAGAGAGCCTGCAAGAGCAGGACTGCTT
Organism: Microcaecilia unicolor; assembly: GCF_901765095.1. Taxonomy (NCBI): domain Eukaryota; kingdom Metazoa; phylum Chordata; class Amphibia; order Gymnophiona; family Siphonopidae; genus Microcaecilia; species Microcaecilia unicolor. The sequence goes on along the minus strand of NC_044039.1, from coordinate 155,516,321 downwards.
GGTGAGTCTTAATGAAACCTGGTACAACTTTCAAATTGAATGTAACACATACGATGTAGAAATTATGGACAAAAAAAATGGAAAGTTTGGTTTGTAAGATAGAGAATGTCTTTAATAAGATGGCACCCAGATCACAAGATGATATGAAATTGATATATCCATATTTAGATATCTTCATAAAAAAGAAAAAAAAGTTGTTGACAAAAAGGGAAATTGCACAATAACTTGCAATAGCTGAAACGGAAAGGAGAGGTGGGCACCTGACCGGTAGTAAAGTATGATTCAGAGGTTATGCAAGATTAAGGAAAAAAAGTGTCTTGCCATAGACTTGTATTGAGACCAGCTCCTATAAAAGAGATGAAAATTAGACAGATTTTTGGAACATTCCCCAACGTCTCTCCGAGGGCAAAGCTCTGTCCAATTGAGCCTCGAATCTGTCCGATGAATGTACCTGACTAATACCTGATTTGGTAAGAATAAAAAGACTATTTCTTTAACTAAACTGTCTCTGTCTTCACTTCAATCCATTCTCTACCTTTCATCTGTCTTACAATATAACACACACATAAGTAAGATTTCTAACTGTAACAGTGTTATAGATATTTTATAGATTTAATGCGGGCACATAACTGGCCAAAGATTCACTTAGATCCAAAGAGACAGAAAGCTGTGGTCATGGGAATAAGATTTGAACTGCGCCTTCTGATGCCTCCCCAGTGGCGATACTCATGGGAAAGGGTGTCACTGGAATTCAGGGAGGCGGTCCACAAGATCATAGAAGAACAAACCCTCTGTACACCTCCGTGTGGAAGGATCCCACGGGGGTCTATAGAGGGGTAGAATAAACAAGACTCAGGCAGTAAATAGCCGCGTGTTACCTTTAATTCTAGCACAAGGCCATTTACTGCCCTCATTGAAAAAAGCCTTTTTTCCCAGCCGTGGTAAAAAATGGCCCTGTGTGCACCAAAAACATATGCCCACACTATCACAGGCCACTTTTTACCGTGGCTTAGTAAAAGGACCTCATGTGACCTATTATGAAATTATTTGCCACATATATTTACCAACTTTATATGCATATATGCCTTGAGGAAGTTATGAGAGTGAATTTGAGTATACAACACTGTTACACATGCTCACATTCTTTATAAAATTACCCCCCCCCCCCCCAAAAAAAAAAAAAAAAAATATATATATATATATATATATCCAGCAGCACATGTATGTAAATTAGGGATACGTGTGTTTCCATATATGGATGGTTAGCTAGTTAAGAGAACAAATAATCAATGATCAAACTCATCTGAGTGTTGGAATCACTTGGCCTTGCAGTGCAATTACCCCATCCCTCTTGAGCCCACCATCTCAATTAGAATTAATGGGAGTCCTGCCATGTATGAATCAATAGAAAGCTTTTCTTTCTCAAGAAATGCTTACCAATTTGATGTTCAGAGTGAAAAAAATAAAAAAAAGAGTCAGCAAATATCAGCATAAAATATGCTGATTGTAAGTCCTGATGACTACACAAGAAATTCCTAATTAGCTACTTTAAGCTTGCAAGGAATTAAAAGTTGGTGATATGGGTCTTATTAAATAGAGATTTTACTTAAAAAAAAAACGTTCTTAGTGACTAGTACCCGCAGCAAGATGAAAACAAGTACAATGGGAAGGTAAACTTACCTCTGTGGTTTATTACAAGAACACTTGAACAGGGATACATTCCATAGCTTAAATGAATGAGATACTTGGTGTGACAGAACTAATTAGGCTCTTGAGAGAATTTATGCATAGCTAATAAGCACAACTAAACGTTATCTTAATTTACCCTCAAGCTCACAAAAAAGTTGTTCACTCAAGTTGCACTAATTGAGCCAATAGCTATTAACACTTTTGCCCTATTTTCCCAAGGCTATATAAGGAATCCAAACTTTTTATTCCACTGCAAAAACCTGCTTACCATAAATCTATAAAAACACTCAAAATTTTTGCTTATAGTGGTCCTTAGGCAGTATCATTACAATCTTTGCTTTCTGTTTTCTTGTAAGATTAGAATGTGTTATTTATTCATTTATTCTGAATCCTTGTCAGCTAAGAAAAAAAAGAATTCCATTCAGAGCAATGATGGAATCTTGGAATATGTTAGTTCCAATTTTGACAGGGAGGTTACAAAGCTCTCTGAGGTGTTCTTCATTAATCCAATGCCAAATAAAGACAGAATGTACTCCATATCTATTTAATAAAATTACAAGGCTTATTAATGTTAACTTTGCTTCTTTTCATAACTGCATAAGATGACAAACAAGGCTTACAAACCACCTAGGTAGAACCAGTAGGAAATCCCTATGCATACATTTCATGGTCACTGTATCAGAGATGTCGAGTGGAGCACTGCAGAGTTCAGCTGTAGCTGTCCCGTTAACCCTGTCACCAAGACCCTGAAGCAGCAGTGTGAAACGCTGTTGGCTTGGGGCAGGAGGGTGAATACAGCGCAGCACGCAGTGCGACTGAAGTACCGACGTCTAAGATAAGTGTCTGTACCATCACTAAGGTTATTGTGCATATGCAAAAAATAAAATATTACAATAAAACAAATATATTTAAGGATACTCACTATTGTTTGAGCAGTAGGAAGCCGACTATAAATTGAAGGTTTTTTGGCCAATGATGAAGGGAAGATCTATGTATCTAGGAGCTCTTTGAGGCCTTTTTCCTTCTTGCTGAAGTACATTCATTAAGAGCAGCTTAGTCTGCATATTACCTGTTTAAGTCATTTTCGGTAAGGTGGAATTATCAGTTTACCGTTTTCAGAGATCAAGAATACACACAATTTAAAATAATTATTACAGCCACATGAGATGATCACATGGTTAAGAATATCAATAATGAGACACCTGCTTATCAAATTAATCATAGCAAAACTATGATTATTTAATATTTTGATTTTAAACAAAAATTCAAAGGGTTAAAATTCAATGGGCTGACAGCAGGATCTTCAGGAAGTTCATCACCAGACCCTGGTCAAACCCTTGCTACAAGAATCCAAGAATGTCAGGGGTCTGAACTTTTCCAAGGAGACAACAAGCGCAGATCTCACCAGGACTTGAACACCCTCCATTCCCAGGTATAGGCTAGGTAGGTTAAGGACTTGTGAGATTTAAGCAAGGTAGAAGTTACAATGGGCAAAACCCCTTTTTATGCTAGGCGTCACCTCTCAAGTACCATGTGTTCCCCCCTGTGGCAGTTGGCTTCCATGGAAGGATCCCAACCAGGGGCCTCTGGGTCTATAGTGCCCCCCTTCTAGTAGAAGACCCAGCCATTGATGGTAGTGCACGGTTTACTATCTGAGTCAAGCTCTCGAGCCAAAAATAGTTTGGGGCCCCCAGAGGCCCCCATTGCCAAGGTGTCTGATTGAGGTGTCAGGGAAGCTCCCCATCACTTCAAGCCCCAATGGTACTTGAGAAAGCTTCTACTGCAAAGGAGCAGCAGCAGGAGAAAAAAACCCACAACCTTAAATATGGCCACCATTCTTGCTGAAGACATCAGGATCATGGGTCTTAATGTTTCTATGCAGGGAACCTGTAAGCCATTTTGGACTCACAGGTTCCCTGACACTCATCTGCCAGACTATTTCCAAAGTTCGAAACAGTCTATCGCAGGAAGGGCACAAGGAGCCAGCAGTCTTCTCTCTGTGGGCGTACTCACACTCCCTTTGTGCAATTAGCTTTATTCTTTATAAAAGAGAATAGAGCTAAACTCAGGCAAAGCCAACTCGATTTTCTTTAAAGCCTGGGAGCTGCACTGGAGACTGGGGAAAAGGCACCCAATCAGGGCGCACATGCAACAAAGAGAGGGGATGGAAATAACCATGTTTTAAGGATGCACTAATACTGCCCATAAGCTGTCATATGAAGTAGTTCACAAATCAGGACCCTTTCCCTAAACAGTTTTGATCCTGGTTTCCTACAAATGAGATCACTTTGCAACCAGCAAGACAAATCAACTCATTTTCGAACGAGAAGGGTGCCCATCTTCCGATACAAATCAGGAGATGGGCGGCCTTCTCTCAGTGCCGGCCAAAAATAATCGAAAGCTGATTTTGGCCGGCCTCAACTGCTTTCCATCGTAGGGACAGCCAAAGTTCAAGGGGGCGTGTCGGCAGTGTACCGAAGGCGGGACGGAGCGTGGTTAAGAGATGGCCATCCTTGGCCGATAATGGAAAAAAGAAGGCCAGCCCTGATGAGCACTTGGACGACTTTACTTGGACCCTTTTTGTTGACTACCAAGCCTTGAAAAGGTGCTCAAACTTACCAGATGACCACCGGAGGGAATCGGGGATCACCTCCCCTTATTCCCCCAGTGGTCACCAACCCCCTCCCACCCAAAAAAATAAAAATAAAAAACATTTCACAGTACTATGAAGGTCCCTGGAGCAGTTTTTAGTGGTTACTGCAGTGCACTTCAGGCAGGCAGACCCAGGCCCATCCCTTCCCTACCTGAATTGTGGTGGTAAATGGGAGCCCTACAAAACTCACTGTACCCACATCTAGGTGCCCCCGTTACCCTTTAAGGGCTATGGTAGTGTTGTACAGTTGTTGGTAGTGGGTTTTGGGGGGCTCATCATCCAAGCTAAGGGAGCTATGCACCTGGGAGCAATTTGTGAAGTCCACTGCAGTGCTCCCTAGGGTGCCTGGTTGGTGTCCTGGCATGTGAGGGGGACCAGTACACTACAAATGCTGGCTCTTCCTATGACCAAATGGCTTGGATTTGGCTGGTTTTGAGATGGCTGCCCTTAGTTTCCATTATAGGCGAAAACCAATGTCGGCCATCTCTAAGGGCGGCCCAAATGTTAAGATTTGGCCGTCCTTGACCGTATTATCAAAATGAAAGATGGCCACCCATCTTGTTTCGATAATATGGTCATGTATGCTTCTTTACGGGGCCATCCCTAGAGATGGGCACCCCCGTTTGATTATGCCCCTCTAATTGGACTTCACCTGATGAATGCAGCTGATGATGTGAAACACACTGTAATTCAAATAAACTCTAATAATCTGGTTCCAGGCCATGCAAGATGTTGAATATAAACAGTAAAAGCTTACACAGGACCCATGCCCACACAAGAAGCTAGCACTGTTTGATCAAATAAGGTTTAGCCTTGTCCAATTAGAACCAGGTCATCAGCTGTTCTGGTCGGTTAAATAGCACTGAATATCAGGAAGATAGTATTTATTTCTACCACCTCCACTAGGAGTCTATTCCATACCTCCACCACCCTTTCTTTAAGGAAGTATTATTTCCTGAGGTACCCTCTTACTAAGCAGCGGTAATAACTAACACATGCTTACCACAGAGTAAAAAGTACTACCGTGGGGCACACTAAGACATCCCACAGTAGTTTTGAGATTGGCATGCACTTCCTAAATAATAGAATTTATGGTTTAGTACTGGAGGCATGTTTGGAGGGTGGAGAATACATAAGCACTGCCATGCTGGGAAAAGACCAAAGGTCCATCAAGCCCAGCACTCTGTTTCCGACAGCGGCCAATCCAGGCCCCAAGAACCTGGCAAAAAAAACCAAAATTTAATAACGATCAATGGACTTTTCCTTCAGAAATCTGTCCAGACCCCCTTTGAACTCAGCAAGGCCAGCTGCCGTCACTTCCTTCTTCGGCAATGAGTTCCAGAGTCTAACTACGCACTGAGTAAAGAAAAACTTTCTCTGATTTGTTTTAAACCTAACACATTCTAATTTCATCTTGTGTCCCCTGCTAATTGGTTAGTGCAGGTACATCACTGTATGCTAACTGATTAGCACATGATCCGTTCCTTCCTAGAAAATAGGTGTTGGCAGGTGCTCATACACTGGTGGTGATGCGCTAATGGGGAAATTAGCACATGGCCATTAATAAGGACAATGGAAAATGGGGCCATTTTACTGCTCTGCTAAAAGTGGCCTCAGCGTGTGGGACAGCCTAACACTGAGGATAGTGCTGTAACTTTTTAGTGCAGCTTAGTAAAAAGGACCTCTTAGATTGCTCCTGAGTCTATCCCTTTTCATTTATATCCAATCTCCTCCAATAAATGAAAGGGAACACTGGAAACCTATCTTTGTAATCCTATTACTAAGCTGCGGGAAAAAGTGCCCTGCAGTAGCAGCAGGAGCTGTTTCTCCCAAGTGCCAGGGCCATTTTTACCGCAGTCGGTAAAATGCCCCCCCCCCCCCCCCAAAAAAAATGGCCATGCAGTAAGATAAATCTTAACCCGTGGTCATGCGGCAGAGAGCACTTACTGCCACACATTGAGCACTGGAAATGGTACTTGCTCGATTCTGAACTACCGCTGGTGGTCGCGTTGGACCGACGGCAGTTCAGATTTAACGTGTGGTAAGCCTGCGTTGGGCTTACCACTGCTTTGTAAAAGACCCCCTTACACTTTAAATCAGCAATTCCAAAACCAGCCTGTAGGGACCTCCAAGCCAGGTAGATTTGCAAAAGCCATCATTCACTCCTAGATGTTAGTAACAAATGAAAGAGTTGATTATTTGAGATTCTAACAGGTATGTATGGCTTTAATTAGCCACTGTTGGAAACAGCAATGATGGACCCTTACACTCAATATGTTATTTTCTTATGTTCTTGTGTTCTAATATTTTTTCAGAATTAATATGCATGTGATGAATTTGCACTTACTGCATCAACTGCATGCAAATTTACCTAATGCATGTTTATTGCCGGTATCCCAACATCCTGACTGACTTGTAGGGCTACCATATTTGTGGAGACAATACAAAGGACAGAAAAAATAAAAATGGTTGCTACTTTTGCTAAAGAAATATGTAATCATAGTTAATGAAAACACATCAAACGGTGACATACTTACAGAACAGCAGTAGAAAATCTACTTTTCAAGTACTTCTGGATTTGAGTTTGACGGAGTCTGAGCCCAAGCGTACTGATCAGAAGAGTGCATATCCCTCAACAACTTTTGCTGGCTTCCGAGATACGTGTGGAAGTCTTTGCATGACATATGTTTAAAGTCCTGCTGCATGAACAAAATTCCTTTGACAGGTTAAACTAGCAGGGGAACAGAGAGGAGATCAGAAATTCCTTTATCTCTCTTTAGCACCCTCATGTATCCATAAGTACATAAGTACATAAGTAGTGCCATACTGGGAAAGACCAAAGGTCCATCTAGCCCAGCATCCTGTCACCGACAGTGGCCAATCCAGGTCAAGGGCACCTGGCACGCTCCCCAAACGTAAAAACATTCCAGACAAGTTATACCTAAAAATGAGGAATTTTTCCAGTCCATTTAATAGCGGTCTATGGACTTGTCCTTTAGGAATCTATCTAACCCCTTTTTAAACTCCGTCAAGCTAACCGCCCGTACCACGTTCTCCGGCAATGAATTCCAGAGTCTAATTACACGTTGGGTGAAGAAAAATTTTCTCCGATTTGTTTTAAATTTACCACACTATAGCTTCAACTCATGCCCTCTAGTCCTAGTATTTTTGGATAGCGTGAACAGTCGCTTCACATCCACCCGATCCATTCCACTCATTATTTTATACACTTCTATCATATCTCCCCTCAGCCGTCTCTTCTCCAAGCTGAAAAGCCCTAGCCTTCTCAGCCTCTCTTCATAGGAAAGTCGTCCCATCCCCACTATCATTTTCGTCGCCCTTCGCTGTACCTTTTCCAATTCTACTATATCTTTTTTGAGATACGGAGACCAGTACTGAACACAATACTCCAGGTGCGGTCGCACCATGGAGCGATACAACGGCATTATAACATCCGCACACCTGGACTCCATACCCTTCTTAATAACACCCAACATTCTATTCGCTTTCCTAGCCGCAGCAGCACACTGAGCAGAAGGTTTCAGCGTATCATCGACGACGACACCCAGATCCCTTTCTTGATCCGTAACTCCTAACGCGGAACCTTGCAAGACGTAGCTATAATTCGGGTTCCTCTTACCCACATGCATCACTTTGCACTTGTCAACATTGAACTTCATCTGCCACTTGCACGCCCATTCTCCCAGTCTCGCAAGGTCCTCCTGTAATCGTTCACATTCCTCCTGCGACTTGACGACCCTGAATAATTTTGTGTCATCGGCGAATTTAATTACCTCACTAGTTATTCCCATCTCTAGGTCATTTATAAATACATTAAAAAGCAACGGACCCAGCACAGACCCCTGCGGGACCCCACTAACTACCCTCCTCCACTGAGAATACTGGCCACGCAATCCTACTCTCTGCTTCCTATCTTTCAACCAGTTCTTAATCCATAATAATACCCTACCTCCGATTCCATGACTCTGCAATTTCTTCAGGAGTCTTTCGTGCGGCACTTTGTCAAACGCCTTCTGAAAATCCAGATATACAATATCAACCGGCTCCCCATTGTCCACATGTTTGCTTACCCCCTCAAAAAAATGCATTAGATTGGTGAGGCAAGACTTCCCTTCACTAAATCCGTGCTGACTTTGTCTCATCAGTCCATGTTTTTGTATATGCTCTGCAATTTTATTCTTAATAATAGCCTCCACCATCTTGCCCGGCACCGACGTCAGACTCACCGGTCTATAATTTCCCGGATCTCCTCTGGAACCTTTCTTAAAAATCGGAGTAACATTGGCTACCCTCCAGTCTTCCGGTATTACACTCGATTTTAGGGACAGATTGCATATTTCTAACAGTAGCTCCGCAAGTTCATTTTTTAGTTCTATTAATACTCTGGGATGAATACCATCAGGTCCCGGTGATTTACTACTCTTCAGCTTGCTGAACTGACCCATTACATCCTCCAAGGTTACAGAGAATTTGTTTAGTTTCTCCGACTCCCCCGCTTCAAATATTCTTTCCGGCACCGGTGTCCCCCCCAAATCCTCCTCGGTGAAGACCGAAGCAAAGAATTCATTTAATTTCTCCGCTACGGCTTTGTCCTCCTTGATCGCCCCTTTAACACCATTTTCGTCCAGCGGCCCAACCGACTCTTTGGCCGGTTTCCTGCTTTTAATGTATCTAAAAAAGTTTTTACTATGTATTTTTGCTTCCAACGCTAATTTCTTCTCAAAGTCCTTTTTTGCCCTCCTTATCTCCGCTTTGCATTTGGCTTGGCATTCCTTATGATCTATCCTGTTACTTTCAGTTGGTTCTCTTCTCCACTTGCTGGACATGGATGGGAGGAGAGAGGAGATAAGAAATCGCTGGACTCTTCAACTCTGAAAAGTCAAAAAGCCAGAAACCGCCAAAGACCTACCTCCATACTCATTCTGTACAGCTATATTACTATTCCTAAGGATGGGACACACACACACACACACACACACACAGACTGACTAATAAGCCAGAGATGGTCTCATTAAGTGGGTAGGTCATAGGCACATAAAAGAAAAAAAGGACATTTCCCTAAAAATTAAAAAAAATCCTGGAGGACATATTTGAAGACATTCAAAAAAAGAGGACATGTCCTCTTAAAAGAGGACATATAGTAACTCTACTGACTTCTGCTCTCCCAGAAAAGGTTTGAAAAGCACCACTTTAGATCATAGTTAACAATGGTAGAAAGCTAGTCCATCCTTTCAACAGAATTTCAACAATCTTTTATTGTATTGCTGTTATGGAAAATTATATATGTCTCCAAGGATACTGTCTTCAATTGTACAGTGCACTGTGGAAATAATAAGTTTATTTAAATAAAAATACTCAGATTGCAATTAGCCTGGTTTGACTTCAACTTTAGAGAGGTTGCTAGTCATCACACATCCTTTCAGAAGCTTTGCCAATTTAGCTTGGCCTCAATGGTTGAGGAAAAAATCAATATGCCTTTGCAATATTCATAAAAGACACATTTTAGGTTTAGTACAATATAAAACAGAAGTTTATGAGATCATACTGACTGTCTGCCTGTGTTGCAGTTTAGCTTTATATATATATATATATATATATATATATATATATATATATATATATATATATATGTGTGTGTGTGTGTGTGTGTGTGTGTCCCATCCTTAGGAATAGTAATATAGCTGTACAGAATGAGTATGGAGGTAGGTCTTTGGCGGTTTCTGGCTTTTTGACTTTTCAGAGTTGAAGAGTCCAGCGATTTCTTATCTCCTCTCTCCTCCCATCCATGTCCAGCAATTCTCCTCTGCGCTCCCTTTCCCTTTCATCTCATCCATGTACAGTGACTTGCCCCAGCCCCCACCAGTCCCCCTTTTAAGCACCCGAGTTCCACTCGGGTCCCAGCCCTCACCTGCCTGCTCTCTTCTCCAACACCAGCCCTCCTTTCTTTCCTGCCGCCCTGCCTTAAAAACATTTTACCTGCAGTTGCAGCGGCAGCAGGCTTGGCTCGCCTTGCCTCTAGCCTTCCCTTTCCTTCCCTCTCACTGTCCCACCCTCCTCTGATGTAATTTCCTCTTTCCGCGAGGGCGGAACACTGAGAGGGAAGGAAAAGGAAGACTGGAGGCGAGCCGATTATGTAGTAGCTCATTTGCACACAGTTACGAACCTAGCCAGCCAGACATCCAGGGACGCAGATTGAGAAATTATTATATAGAAGATATCAGAATTCTGTTTATATGTCATCCAAAATATACTCCTTGGAACACTTAGATACAGATCACATAAAAATAGCTGCAATCTCAAGTGATGAAGTTGACATCCACTACACCATTCCCATTTCCCAGTTATCCCCACCTTTTCCAATCAAAGGGGCCTGATCAAAAAATGTCTACACACCATAAGTCCAACAATAAATGCCTTTATTTTGGCTGCAATAAGATATCAACCAGAGTGCTAACTTAGAGAAATATGAGGAGACTGACTTCGAAGAATATAAACCAGATGTCCAAAAGATGGATCTTTAAAAAATTTTTTAAAGGAGCAGCACCAAAAGTAATATCTGCTCCTGAGGGTGGACAAGTTTCTCGATCATCGAATGTCTCAAAAAATGTTTTAAAAAGAAAAAGTATCAGGAGCCTTCAAAAAAGGGACGTAAATCCTTTAATCATACGAATTGGTGAATTATTCTTTGAGTGGATCCGACCCAGGCTGTGTTTCGGCACCTAGCACCTGCATCAGGGATCATAGAGAGTAAGTAGAAAACATGCGGCAATGTTGTGAAACTCAACAAAGTTGTGAGAAGCAATATGCTGCAATGCTGTGTTGTCCCTCTTCACACAAAATCAAGTAGAAAGATACTTTAGTAGAAAGACATTCTCCTTCAGTGATTTTGTGCGAAGAGGGCCCGTCATTGCAGCATATTGCTTCTTACAACTTTGTTGAGTTTCACAACATTGCCGCACATTTTCTACTACTCTCCATGATTCCTGATGCAGGCGCTAGGCGCCGAAACACGGCCTGTGTTGGGTCCACTCAAAGAATGTTTCACCAATACGTATGATTAAAGGATTTACGTCCCTTTTTTGAAGGCTCCTGGTACTTTTTCTTTTTCTATTTGGACTTTTGTTTGTACTTTGCTTCCTCTCTCTGCTGTATTCCAAAATTTTAAAAAAATATGTGAGCAAAAAAACCCAGTGCTCTCAAATTCATCATGATAAGAAAATCACCTAAATACATTTTTCACAATGTTAACTTCAAAGTCTATCCACTCATATTCTCAATAAACCTTATTCTCAATACTCATGAGGGTAGAATCTTGCTAACGTTTATCACTCATGTCCTATCACAAGTTCTAGAAGTATATTTCAAAGATAAACTCTCCACTGTTCTTGAAAGTCAGCCTTCAGCTGTTCTAAAACTCTTATTTTTATATTTATGCACGTATATACAATGATATAATAGTTGTTTCTGTGTACTAGTATGTATCAGTTGTACACCTCTCTATGTACATCTTTAAACCTTTATAAACACATGTACATTATTCATATTATATCATAATAATATCATATCATTTTCTTATCATGACGAATTTGAGAACACTGGTTTTGTTTGCTCCCCATGTGAGGTTAAGAAGTCTCTGTGACCTTCAACCTTGGTAACAATAGTCCCTAAATCAGCTTTAATTTCTTTCAATTCCATTTTAAGATTGGAGTTCATAGCCCTAATAGTTTGCCAAAGAGATTTCAAAGTTACTATAGCCAACTGATCACTTTCCCCCCCAGCAGAGAGGTGTTACCTCCAGAAGTTGCTACTTCGAGTCCTGCAGCAAAGATCTTCCAGCTGCCAAGCCTGACCCCGAAGGTTCCTGCCAAGCAGCCCTTACTTGAATATGGTTCTCACCATCCTCATGGAAGAGAAACTCTATACCAGTTACTGCCACTGAAACTCTTCCTGGCTTTGGGGGGGGGGGGGGCTGCGGCCTCTGATCCAAGATAAGAGAAATCCGATTCATGCTGAGGTCCACCAAAGCACTCAGCACTCCTCCCAAAGTAGACATTACAACTCCAGTCTGGCACAGTAAAGCTTCCTCAGCGTGGTCTGCACCAGTCAACTTGGAGCATCAGAAGCTGAAGGGTAAGTTTTTTGGGTACCTTTCTCTTCCCCATAGCAAACAAAAAACAGCTGGGAAACACACAAGCAGGGAAAGCAGCGTGTTAAGCACCTGCTTCCGTTGCAATCTTGCCCTTCCTTTGTCTTTTGACACTTTCCAATGAGCTGCAGATTATTGTCACAATTTTAACACAGCAGTGACTTTCATGCTCAGTGAATAATGCATCCTGCAGGTAATATTTGGGGGGAAGCTTGCCTTAGAAGCTATGCGGTCAGTAATTCTATTGTGTGACTTTCTGCATTGACCTCTCATTGAGCAGAGTGGAATTGGAAAACTCAAGGTTTGTCTGGATATCTCCGAAAGCTATCTAGACAAACCTTTTGAATATGAACCTTCTTATAAATAGTGCATGCAAGGACAACAGAATATAAATATTTCTTTCTCATATTTTTTGTAATCTCTTCTTCTTGCTTTATTTCCCTTGCCAGAACAAATTCTTTACCTAATCTTCCTTCTTCAAAAGAGAATCTAACTTCTTTCTGGATAATGTGCAGCGTTGCTTCATATGATTAAGCAATCTTAAAAGAACCTTGGCCAGCAATCCATACTCTGATCAAGCAGTAAACGTATCCTACCAAAATAAGGTTTACTTTAAAAATTGACTAAGATAGAACTTGACATTAGCAGATACAATGCAGGAACACAGTCACCGAGGCAATCTGTTTCTTAGAGTTGTTTTATTCTATCCATTTTAAACTGTACAGAGCAGTCTTTATTCATTTGAATGAAAAATGGATATCTGGAAGAGAGATATTAACATTCAGGATTCTATAATATCATCATTAGCATAAAATACAGGTAGATTGCTGAAGCTCTTAAAACCATTATTTTTTTATTACTATGTTTTCACTTAGCAGTATGCTTTGTACGAAACATGCTTGAGCAGGTGTGTAGTAATTAGGGATTTGAATTCATTTGGAGTGAGATGGGAAATGTCAATGACATTCCCCATGTCACTGGATGTCATTTTAAAGGCAAAATAACAGGAAAAAATCTGAAAGATTTTTTTTTTTCTGTGGCATCAATAGTGCATAGTATTGCTCAACAGAAGACTTGCAAAATTGTGAAAAGCTGAACACAAAGACACAGGATCTGGAGGATCTGAATGCTAGGGTCCAGAGTAAAGTGGAACAGGTGAGCCTTTGGGAGGAGGGGGCCTGTGAGTGAGAAAAAGCAACCTGACTAGAGTCTATCAGGCTGATAGAGGTGAATTGGTTGTTGACCCGGCTGCTGACAGAAATGCAAGAGAAGGCTTACATGGAGTATATCAGGGCATGGGAGCCACAAGAAAAGATGGCAGTGTTGGAGAGTAGAATGTAGACACTGCAAGGCCAGCTGGTCCAGAGACAAACCCAGCTGACCCAGATAAAAGTCTCCAGTGGGGAGACCTTGAAGGAATTGGAGTATATGCCAGCTCAATAAAACTACTCAGACAGGGATTCGGCTGGAGAATCAACTGAGAGACATCAGGAGGAGACCAAATTAAAGATAGCAGATGCAAAGTATACATGTCCTGGCTCAAACCAGGGAAATATCTCTCCAAGTGGAAGCCTTAAGGAAGAAAGTAGCTACCCTGGAGTGAGGGTCTCCACAGCTTGTAAGTAAGCTGCAAGAACCTGATATAAGGAAGGTTAAGCTTAACGTTTAAGCTACATAAGGATACTTTTGAAGTCTGGTGGGAGGCAGACCTGTGTGGTAAAACCTAGCAAGAAAACATGTATATGTGTACGTACTGTGGGGTTAAAGCCAGTAATTTACAAGCCTGCGCAGTTGACACTGGAGTCAAAGAGCCTATGCATGTTGTTTACTGTACTTGCGGGATAACAGGCTGTAGTAATGGTTTAATAAAAGAGTTTTGTTCCACTTCCTCTTGTTCTGGCTCTACATTTATGAAGGTCTCCTGTCCAACTCGGTTCACAGTTATCACAGCCCTATTTCTCATAGATTTGTAAGGAGCCTGACAAACAGGTGGAATCTGAAGATGTCAATTATTTGGCGAACAAAGGACTTGGGGGAGCAATGGAGCAAATAATGGAAAAGAGGTAGGAAGGAATGTCAGTATGTAAGGTTTTGTGAGTGAGAATGTTAAACACTTTAAGAAACATAATGCCCTGTTTACAAAGCTGCACTAGCGGCTGCCGTGCGGCAATGCCAACACAGCCCATTTAAAATGAATGGACTGTGTTGGCATTAGCGCACCGACAGCCACTAGCATGGCTTTGTAAACAAGGGGTTAGTTAAGTTCCTTCAATGAGGAAAGGGGGTGTGTTTAGTGCAGATGTTAGAAGTTGAAGTGTGAATGCCTATGTAACAGCTCTGTATCTGGGGCAGATGAAATAAGCTATGCATTCGAAAAGTGCACTGAACATCAACAAACAGCAGACTAATGCACTTTACTGAAACAATCTTTTACCTTGATAACATGAGGCTTGTCAGTGACATTAAACGCAGCATATAGCATAAACTGATAAAATACAAACTGGTATTAATTTAAGTAAATAAAACAATTGTACTGAATTAAGTTTACAGATATAGGTGAATTTTCTGACCTGTCATTTAGAAAATTAGCCCTTAATAGCAACCTAACTGATTTTAAGGGTCTTTTTTTTTTTCTTTTCAAACAAATTTATTGCTGTCCAGCTTTGTCAGCTGAATCTATAAGCAATAAATTCATGCTAAGACCTCTTCTTGTGAAAGTTTAGGTAAATTCCACATTAATGAGATGCTGCAGTGCAAATTCACGCAACGCAATTCATTCATGTGCAATTTTATGAATACCAGCACATGAAAAAGGACCTTGCTTGCTTATTTTTGCAAAACAATCAAATGTACACCTCTCTGAGGTATAACTAGTTTTCTTAAGGCCCAGGCAGAATTTCATGCTGTTGCAATGATGGTATTTTAAAGGGCTGCTGGCTCTAGTATTTGAGATCACCTCAACAGGACCTTGATTCCATGGAGGGGCATAATCGAATGGAAACGCCTATCTCCATGGGCATTTATCTCCAAGAATGGGTCCGTGAGGGGGCGGGCCGAACCGTATTTTCGAAAAAATGGACGTTTTTGAGCTGGGCGTTTGTTTTTTTTAGCGATAATGGAAACTAAAAACGCCCAGCTCAAAAACGTCCTAATCCGAGCAATTTGGTCGTGGGAGTGGTCACGATTCATAGTACACTGGCCCCCCTGATATGCCACGACACCAACTGGGCACCCTAGGTCAGTGCGGTGGACTTCAGAAAAAGCTCCCACATGCATAGCTCCCTTACCACGGCTGCTGAGCTCCCAACCCCCCTCCCCCAAAACCCACTACCCACAAATGTACAACACTACCATAGCTCATAGGGGTGAAGGGGGCACCTACATGTGGGTACAGTGGCTTTTGGAGGCCTCCCATTTACCAGCACAAGTGTTACAGGTAGGGGGGGATGGGCCTGGGTCCACCTGGCTGAAGTGCACTGCGGTACCCACTAAAATTGCTCCAAGGACCTGCATACACGCAGGCCTCTAGGACTTGTTACTGCTGTATAACATTGGCACACCAGTTTACACCTGAAGACTAATCTCTCCGAAAACGTCCTTTATTGGAATAAGCACGCTTACTCACAGTTAACTGCAGATCACAGGTTGTGCCCCACCACTGGCAACGAGCCTCCCTGGTAATGAGATTAGCAGGTCAGAGCTGGCAGAATGCTGTACAATGCCCTCTTTCAGCCACATTCAAGGTAAGAACTAAGTTCTCTAACGTGGCTAACACATGGAATGGATCTAAAACTGGCTAACAAAAATGGCCACTACCTCATGGACTACCGGAAACACAACAGGGCACACTCTGACCCAGTAGGCAGGGGGAAAATCACCATGGGAGAAGAGCCTACCAACTACCAACATCGTGAGGCTGTAACACAAGCTAATGAAATCACGGAGCCCAATACCCTACAACCACCACAATGCAATGCTGATGTGACCCTGTAGTGCACCCGAGATCCACATCTGACCCAGGGAAAGACTGTGAGAGGATCGAACATATTCTGCTGTCATGGAGGTGGGTACGGCATTTGAGGGTGGCATACAGGCTGAAAAAAAAGTTTGTAAAGTGGGTTTTTTTTTTGTGGGAGGGGGTTAGTGACCACTGGGGGAGCCCGGGGAGGTCATCCTTGATTCCCTCCAGTGGTCATCTGGTCAGTTGGGGCACTTTTTTGGGACTTGTTCGTGAAAAAAAAGGGTCCAAAAAAAGTGACACAAAATCACGGTAAAAACGCCTTTTTTTCGATTATCAGCTAAAGACGCCCATCTCTCCTCGGCTGCTAACCACGCCCCAGTCCCGCCTCCGACATGCCTCCGTCAACTTTATTTGTTTCCGCGACGGAGTGCAGTTGGAAACGCCCAAAATCGGCTTTCGATTATACCGATTTGGGCGCCTTTGCCAGAAAAACGCCCATCTCCCGATTTGGGTTGCAATATAGGCGTTTTTCTCTTTCGATTATAAGCAGGATAGTAGACTAGTGGCCCTGATATCTGCCAGCTCTGATCCAGTTTCCATAATAAAGTTAAATGTCCCTTCCTAAATCCTGCACCATAAAGACTGTCCCTTACCCAAAACCGAGCTCTGCCTCAGGGCAATACCCATGGTCTCTCTCTTCTTTCTCTGAGCCCTGACTTATTGCAAAGTTGAATTATCAGGAGGGAGCAAGAGTGATCCCTACCTTATCCAACTGCACTGCTGCCAGCTTCCAAAACTTTACACCTGACCCCCTACTAGTATGTCAAAACATAACACTAGAATTCAGTCTTTCAAACAAGGGACTGCATGCTGTAAGGACCCAAGATCCTAAGGCACCTATGGGCCTATAATCAGAAGCAAACACAGGCGCTAGAAGCTATTAGCGCCATACTATCACCTACATTTGCTACTGACCCATGATCAGAGCCCCTGAGCACATGAAACAACGCGCTTGTGGAGTCTGAATGCAAGTAGCATGCAAATGCATGCTAAAGATATTCCTCCCCAAACATTGGCACGCTGTGCGCGGCAAACCCTACACCCCCCCCCCCCAGCAGGAGCAGAAGACCCGACCCCCCCTCAGCAACATAGGGGCTGGAGGTCCGGTGGACCTCAAGTCCCCTGACCCCCCCCCCCCCCCGTACAAGCATTGGTGGTCCAGTGGGCCACGAATCAAGCCCCCCCCCCAATTGTTAAGCAAATCTTCTTTATTGTAGTACTCATATAAAAAATAAATTAAAAAAATCCAACTTACAGTTCAGTTGCTTGAAAGAGAATTGTTGCTTTCTGCAAATAGAGTTTGCAGAAAGCCACCTAAGAGAATAAGAGGAGGATAGTGGGAGTGGGAAGGATAAAACTGCCCCTGTATTACCAGGAGAAAGACAGGGTGGAAGGAACAGGTCAGGCAGAAACAATATCACACCAATACAGTGATGTGAGGAGGAAAACAACAACAAAACAAACAAAAAACAAAGCTTTACTTCTCCCATAGACTTTAATAGGGTTCAACTGAATGAGCAGAAAAGCATTCAGATTTTTCAGAAGACTTTGTCCATTCATTTTGGAACTGCCAAACAGAATCAGGAATTGGACTCTTTTTTACCTATTTCCTATTTGGATCAATCCAGATGCATATCTCTAAGAAGTTTTATTACATAGGGTCTGCACGATATCTAAAGTAACAGCAAATCAATGAATCATCCACCACTGCCATTTTCTCCTTTTTCTTTCTGTGAGTAATACATAACCTCAAAATTTGTGTCCATATGGCTGGACTTTAAACACTGAAACATTTGCTGTTTAACACATTGATTTTATTTCCACATATATCGCTTCTTTTCAGACCACAGAGACATCAAATCTGAAATCTTGAAACAATTTGGAGCCAAGCCTGCATGTTCATTATTGAGTTCATTTCCACATATTTATTGAACTTTTTGTTTTTAGCCACTTTACTGAAATCAGCAGATAACACAACTGTAAAGCAGACACAGTCTTTGACCCTGAAACCTTAAGGCAAATACATTGGGCCCAATATTCAAAACTATGTAACTGGCCAGGAATGGCTCCTGGCTGCTTAAATAGTTTTGAATATTGGGCCCTAAAGAAAAAATCATAATACTACAAAATAAAACAAAAAATAAATAAAAACTCTTAGTTATATATACAAACAGTATAGGTGATCTCATCCTAAATATAAATATTTTTTCCCTATGGGATTTCTGAATTGATTTTTATAATTTAATTTTCTTGGGGTCTCCACAATACCTCATTCAGGGGCCCTTTTACTAAAGCTTAGTTTATTCACATTTCATATATCACCTTTCATAAAATCAAAGCGGTTAACAATTAAAATCAATAAAAACACAATAAGGAGAAAAGGAACATTAACTTAAAAAAGCAAAAGAGAAAACAGCAAAAAGCAATTAGAAAAATGAGGTAGCAACAGAGAATGCAAAGAGCTAACCAGTCAGTTGGCAAAGCAAAAAATGGTAGAAGCCTATTAAAAAGTTATGGTGAAAAGATGGGATTTAAGGGCAGATGTAAAATGATCACAGGGCTGTTCGTTACCTAGGGTAAAAGGCAGTGAATTCCAAAGGGAAGGGCTAAGGGAGAAAAATGGAGAATTGTGTGTGGTTTGAAGTCTGGTGTGTGGTAATGCAGGGATTGCAAGTTGATTGGCTATAGAAGAGTGAAGGGTACAGGATAATCAAAGAAGAAAGATAGGCAGGGGCATTAAACAAAATAACTTTATGAGTTAATATCAAAATTTTATATTATATTCGGAAGGTGATTGGGAGCCAGTGGTAGTATTTGAAAACAGGAATAATATGATTGAAACAAAGGATACCAGAGAGAATGTGAATGGCAGTGTTTTGCACCGATTGAAATTTCATGGTGCAGGAAGAAGGAAGACCAGCAGAAACAATATTGCAGTAACTAAGTTTGTGCAGTAACTAAGTTTGTTTAATACTAACTAATGGTCAGCCATCATCATCCAGGAATGAACACAGGCATTGGATAGAACGAATGGAACAAAAACATGAGTGCACTGCAGCAGAAATCTGAGTGAATGACAATTGAGAATCAATAGTAATGCCTAAGTATTTCAGAGAGTGATCGACTTGCACAGGAGAGCCTCGAATTAGAGGAGTAAATGAAGGGGTAGGTTTTGATCTTGTTAACCAAATTGGCTGGGTTTTGGAGGGATTAAGTACCAAATGGTTCACAGAAGGCCATTGATCAATAGAATCAAGACATCCCTGCAGGGCAAAAAGACTAGGTGCAATAGAATCATGAACCGAGAGTAGAAGAATGTCACCAACATAAATATAAAAATGGAAACCCAGATTTTGAATCATGAGAGCCAAAGGGGATACGAAAATATTGAAGAGAAGGGGAGTGAGAATAGAACCCTATGGGACACCACTAAAGGGAATTAAGCCAAAATAGGTACTCAGTATATGAAAAACAGACTACTGCAAAAGGTGTTCAAACATTTTGTGATAATTTGCTTGTTTCCACATGCTAATCACATGTTATTGTGGGTTTTTAACATTTATTTTTGGGAAGGGGCATGCCATGGAGGGGAATGGGTGTGGAAAAAAAATATATTTTAAACACCCTAATTACTGCATCATTAGATCTAGGCAGAGATGTTAAAATGCATTAATCCCAGATCTTAACATGTTTTAACCCTCCTTTACCAAAGCCATGTTAGCAGCTGCTGATGCAGTAATGCTGACACAACCCATTCATAGTGAACGGGCTATATCGACGTTACAGTGGGGCAGCCTCTACCACGGTCTTGTAAATGGAGGGGTTAGTTAGGGCTGCATTTCTATTAAAATTTTTAATCATGATTAATTGTGCAGCAAAGAGAGAGAGCTTCACTGATTTCGTGACTAGAGGAGTTTGTTCAAGAGAGTATTTCTCTGCTTGATTTTATACGAAGGGACAGCACGGTGGCGCAGCATATTGTTACCATCAAACGTACTGAATTTTATAATACAGCCGTACATACTCTGCTATACTTTGCGACTCCTGACGCAGGCGCTCAGCGCTGAAACACGGGCTATGTCAGGTCCATTCAAAGATTTGTTCCTCAAAATATATGATTAAAGGTTTTATTCCTCTTTTATTGCACCTGTGAAAATGCCTTTTTATTGCATTTTTTTGCATTAATGGCAATGCACTAAGGTTGCATTAGTGCATGGCCATTTTTAATTACCACAGGAGCACTTATCATCCCCTATTTTGTAGGTGATAAGGGCCCTTGAGTTATCTGTATGCTAATATAGATATGCCAACTGGTTGGTGCAGGAACACCCCCTCAAAAAAACAAGAAAACTATTTTGGTGCATAGTTAGCGCAGTATTCCCAAATTACCACATAACACTGTAGCTCATCCTTGATAGTCCATCTTTTGATGCGTTAGGCACACATTAGCACTTAATACAGCTTAGTAAAAGAGCCCTTAAGTTAGACATGTAACTGTGAGTCCCACCCATGCTCTATCCCGACTCTGCCCATATGTATGCCCACCTGTAAAATGAGAAGTATCTATCTCTTAAATCTATGAGGAGCTCGATTCCATAAAGGAGGATTGTGTACATTATAAACTCTTGATTAAGAATTACTCTCACTCATTTTGTAGATGTTAAGGTCTTATATTCTATTTCTGCACAAATCAGTTAGTGCATGATCATGTAGCTGCACTAACTGATTAAGGTAGGAATGCCACTCTCTATCTCCAATACCAGCTGAGAATCCCTCAGAGAGAGACAGTCACAATTTAATTGAAGAGTCAATCTCTATTTTGAAAAGACTATGTTAGTTGAAAAACACACGTCTAAAATTCAAACAATCACAATAATTTATTTCAAACGTTTAATTTTTTTGTGTAGAGCCGAGGGAGTTCAATATAGGCTGTATACCACAGCTGAGCTTGGAAATCAGTGAGACTTGCCGCAAAAGTTTGTGACTCACTACTTAGCTCTATACATCATGTCCTACCCCCTGTTTATCAGCTCTATTTTCTGTAAGCAAACCAAACCCCATGTAACATGAAATTATCTACCAAAATTTTAAATATGTACTTGGAGTTACCATTGATCGACACCTAACACTCGAGAGTCACGCGAAAAACACAACCAAGAAGATGTTCCATTCAATGTGGAAATTAAAAAGAGTAAAACCTTTCTTCCCAAGGGCCGTCTTCCGCAACCTGGTACAATCAATGGTACTCAGTCATCTAGATTACTGCAATGCACTCTACGCTGGCTGTAAAAAGCAAATAATCAAGAAACTTCAAACAGCTCAGAACACTGCAGCTAGACTCATATTCGGTAAAACAAAATATGAAAGTGTTAAACTCCTGAGAGAAAAGCTACACTGGCTCCCACTCAAAGAACGGATCACGTTGAAAATATGCACCCTGGTTCACAAAATCATCCACGGAGACGCCCCAGCATACATGTCAGACCTGATAGACTTACCACCCAGGAATGCTAAAAAGTCATCCCGCACATTCCTTAATCTTCACTTCCCCAACTGTAAAGGTCTAAAATACAAAGTAACGCATGTGTCAACCTTCTCATACCTGAATACACAATTCTGGAACGCGCTGCCGCGCAACTTAAAAAAGATCTATGAACTACCTAACTTCCGCAGACTACTGAAGACTCATCTCTTTAACAAGACATACCACAAAGATCAATAAATATGAACTCCTTAACGTATATCCAGGATTGCCTCATAACACTTGCTTGTTAAACTACCATCTTGTTTTTTAGATATCATGTTACTCAAAATTCTCTGTATTACTAAATGTATATTTTCTTCTACATGTATTGTAAGCCACAATGAGCCTGCAAAGAGGTGGGAAAATGTGGGATACAAATGCAAAATAAATAAATAAATGTGTTGATACAACAAATATAGTACTGTATTAGGATCCTAAAGTCCGCTGAGAACGGCTTGTGTCCCAGGGGAATACAAAAATCAAGCAATAATACATGCAAGTAGACCACTGGATATAATGAAGCTGACAGGAGCGGACTTATCTGAAATCACAACTTTGTCGCTATTGCACTGCAAGTTTCCAGACACATCCCTCTTGAAAAAATAATGTTAAAGTACTTTTAGCATGTAATTAGAGCACGCACATTTGTCTCTTACCACAGGATCACTTCCAATTAAACAAACTCTTCTACCGAATCTCAAAATCTCTTTAAACAAACCACTGTAGAGTACACTTTCTGTTGCTAATGGATCTAATTAAAAACAACAAAAGGAGGACAAGACCTCAAATGACCCAGGTGCTACAGTGAACTTGACACTGAGGTCCTCATAGTCATTGTATCATCATTGGCCAAAGACCACCTCAAATATATTTTAATCTTTTTTAATGCTCAAGAACCATCATGTTCAATTCAATATATGAACACCAAAAAAATGTGAGCTTATGCAAAACAAAATTATGTAGCAACTTAGCTTCTTATTTGATCCGACTGCTTAACTCCCAGTCACATAACTTAAGCAGTTGGATCAAATAAGAAGCTAAGTTGCTACATAATTTGGTGTTCATACATTGAACTGAGCATGATGATTTTTGAGCAATAAAAAAGATTAAAAAATATATTTGAGGTGGTTTTTGGCCAATGATGATACAATGGCCCGGTGAGTGTGGTAAGATGTCAGTGGCAAATTCACAGTAGCACCCGAGTCCTTTGAGGTCTTTTCTTCCTTTTGTTGTTTTTAACAGTGACGTTCCTAGGGTGTCTGACACCCTGGGCGGATCGCCGATGCGCCCCCCCGAGTGCAGTGCAACCCCCCCCCACCCCCAGCGAAAGGACACCCCCTCCCCCCTGGCGAAAGGACATCCCCCCCGGGGTGCATTTTTACCTGGGGGGGGTGCCGTGCGCCTGTCGGCTTCGCTAGTTCCATGCTCCCTCTGCCCCGGAACAGGAAGTAACCTGTTCCGGGGCAGAGGGAGCACGGAACGAGCGGAGCCGACAGGCGTGCAGCCCCCCCCCCCCCCGCGGTGTGCACCCGGGGTGGACCGCCCCCCCCCCCCTTGGTATGCCACTGGTTTTTAAGAAGATCCATTAGCAACAGAAAGTATACTCTACAGTGGTTTGTTTAAAGAGATCTTACCACAGGATGCCTGAGCACGTCGCACTGTACACCATTTAAGCTGTGTTAGGCATGAATTAGTGCCTAATATAGCTTAGTAAAAGGGCCCCAAAATTATTATTCTAGCCTCTTTTCGAGGAAACATTAGGTACTAGACAGAAAGATTCCATAATCTCCAGGCCTCTTAGAACTATACTTGAGTAAAGAGCCATAGCAAAACATTGAGGGGCCCTTTTACAAAGCCGTAGGAGGGCTAACGCGATGGAAGCGTGTGCCAAATTGGTACTACCGGCAAGGCTAGCACATGTACCTGGCACTAATTCTGAGTTTGGCACATGCCGAATCTCAGTTTTCCCAGCAGTAATCTGCAGCATGGTCACGGCACGTGCTGCATGGTTACCATGCGGGTAGCGCGTGAGCCCTTACAACTAAGTCAATGGCTGACGGTAAGGGCTCAGGCCATAAACAGGCGCATGTTAGTTTTAATTTTTACACCTGCCCCTTTCCCCGCCCATTAAAAAATGTCCTATTTCAAAGCCACAGTAAACAATGGCCCAGCGCACTCTGGAAAGACGCGCCTACACTACCATAGGCCACTGTTTACTGTGGCTTTGTAAAAGGACCCCTGAATAAGGTATTGTCGAGCCCCAAAGGAAATTAGTTTACAAAAATCAACTTCAGATTTCCCATAGGAAAAAAATATATATATTTATATTTAGGATGAGATCATTTCTGCTTTTTTGTATATAGCACTAAACGTTTTAATTTATTTTTTGTTTTAATTTGTAGCATTATTTTTTTCTTTACTGTTTATTAGAACTACTGTTTATTAGATCTATGCTTGAGTAAAGAGTCATAGCTAAAATCCTTTTCAATATGAGAAGTATCTATCTGTTAAAGGTAAGAGGAGCTTGATTCTATAAAGGAGAATTGCGTACATTACAAACTCTTGATTAAGCAATACCCAATTTAGCATGTTTAAAGCATTTCACAATAGCATTCCCTGAGAGGACCTCAAGGTCCAACAGAGTACATTCAAGAGTCAGCGATCTTTCAACTATAGTCCTCCTGTTCCCTGGAAAGTTGTGCACATGATGGACAAGATTTTATAGCATACCATGTTTTCGTACAGGGAGCCAGTGAAGAATCTTCAGATTCAGTGTTATAAGCTCTTTGTGAACACAGAATGCTATAATATGGGCAACCATATTCTCTAGAAACTGAATACAAAAAATAGGAATTTATTCATAATAACCAATAACATGGTCCCTGCTATTTAATTGTTTATTCTACTCCTAGTATAGCATAGCAGTGGTTTTGACTATGTGCTTGCACCTATGGCTCCTTTAATTATAGTACTGTATTATTGTCATCACAGTTGATAGTACCATTATACTGACTAAAGCCTCATTACCTTAGGGGCCTTTTTACTAAGCTGCATAAGCACCTATGTGCGCCCAATGCGCGCCGATTCCAAGTTACTGCCCAGCTACTGCATTGCCCTTGAGGTAATTTCATTTTTGGCATGCGTCAGCTACGCGTGCCAAGTGGCATTTGACGTGCATAAGTCATTACCGCCCGGTTACTGCGTGACTCTTTACCGCTAGGTCAATAGCTGGCAGTAAGGTCTCAGACCCAAATGGACGTGCAACAATTTTCATTTTGTTGCACGTACATTTT
Source organism: Microcaecilia unicolor (assembly GCF_901765095.1). Lineage (NCBI taxonomy): Eukaryota > Metazoa > Chordata > Amphibia > Gymnophiona > Siphonopidae > Microcaecilia > Microcaecilia unicolor. Next base: position 155,490,974 of record NC_044039.1, on the reverse strand, counting down.
TGGCAAAAATTAAAAAAGGCCTTTTTTACAGGTGAACTGAAAAATGATTCTACGCAAACCCAAAACTCGTGCCTACACTACTGCAGGCCATTTTTCAGTGCACCTTAGTGAAAAGGACCCCTTACTTATATATTCATTTTTTCTGAGATCACTATTAACTTAGGGGTCCTTTTACTAAGCTGCAGTAAAAATAGGCATTACTGAAACCTTACACAGGTATATCCCAGGGACGTAGCCAGATCTTAACATTTGGGGGGCTCCGGAGCCCAAAGTGCAGGGGGGGGGGCGCAGTTTGGCCTGCCTCCCTGCTGCAACCCCACATACTTTGGCTGGCGGAGGTCCCAAACCCAAGCCAACTGAAGCCTTTCTCCAGCGCTGTTCTCTGCACATTGCCTGCCCTGCTTCCCCATGAAACTGAGCATTCACAACATTTTCGGAGTGGGAAAGCAAGCTTTTTTGTTTCGCAGTTTGACATAAAAACACTTTGCCCAAATCCTACTCCTAACACACACCCTTGTGATCTGGACACACTGCATATGAACTGCATAGACAACTGTCTTAAAATTGGATTACAAAAAGAGTGATTTGGACATTTTGGGGAAAAATACCATCCATCTGCTGCTTTGTGACAATTTTTGGACATTTTGAAAATGAGCCCCATGGATGCACATTTTCAAAGGATTTAGACTTACAAAGTTACTTATGGAACTTTGGGGTCCTTTTACTAAGGTGCACTGAAAAATGCACCTGCAAAAAATGCATTTTTTAAACTTTTTTGCTAAAAATGGATGTGCGGCAAAATAAAAATTGCCACGTGTCCATTTTGGGTCTGAGACCTTACCACTAGCCATTGACTTAGTGGAAAGGTCTCACACATTAAACAGGAGGTAATGACCTACGTGCGTAGAATGCCACTTGACGTGCGTCCACTATGCGCATCAGAAAATAAAAATTATTTTTCAGATACATGTAGTGGACGCACATAAAAAATGAAATTACCACAAGGTTCATGCGGTAGCCGGGCGGTAACTCAAAATTGGCGAGCGTTGGGCATGCATAGGCACCTATGCGGCTTAGGTTTCTTTTGTGAGTCTAAGTGCTTTGAAAATGAGCCCAAATTAATAGTCTCCCAATGTTATAGAATAGTGCACAGACAGATGCACGTGCTAAACCAAATTAGTGCCAATTATCTTCAATAATTGTTAAGATCAATTAATTGATAGTAAATGGCCCACTAACCAATTTGTTTGCACACACACAGCAGGGGGTAGTATACACTCTTAACAAGTGAACATTAATTTCAAATGGCAGCTCATCCAATGCAAAACCTATTCACAAGATAGTACATGGTCCTTTAATCTTTTTGTGTATCTGGTTATAATATCAAGTGTACCCTCTGTTTTTGATAGGAAAGCATTTTTCTTGATAGAATGTTGAAGACAATGTTAGAGGCATACAAACAACACCTCTTCATTTCTATCATGTCGTTATTTTTTTTCTGATTATTATTTTTTTTTTCATTTCATTTTGGGTTGTTAGATTTGGCACACATTAGAAAAATATGTAGGGGAGAAATTGAAACATAGATGACAGATACAGCAAAATAACCTTGAGATAACAGTACAGCATTCTGCGACAGGATATTTTTTAATGAATAAATGAAAAAAAAAATAATATGGTCAAAGGAAGTCATCTCCACTGTTAAATATTTCAATTATCACACACAGGGAAAATCTAATATGTATTTTTCTTCAACTACAGAGTATCAAGGCACTGTATATACTTATATTAAGTTTTCCTGCCATATCTTTTTTTTTCATGTTGTGTTTTTAGGTTTTTCATTTTGATTTATGCACTTTTTAATAGCTGAGCACCACTACCAAAATTATGCCCAAATATATGATGCCAGTACCGTGCCCAGGTACCAGTAGCATGAAAAATAAAGAACATCTAAAGTGAAAGGAAAATCATTACCTACGATGCCTATTACATTTTAGTAAGATCATAACAAGATCTTCGAGACATGCTGTTTGGAGTATTATGCAGAATCAACTGGTGTACCAATAGAAAGCATATTAAAGCCCACTGAAACATGCAAAAAAAAAAGTTAACCTGCCTTGAATATTGTGTCCCCTCTGCTTCCTGCAATCATCTTCTCAATTAAATGGGGTTTTTGAAAATGTTCTTAATTTTTGAGCATTTTGTTTAGTCCATTTCACATATTCTCATTCTCTGCCCCTATGCATGTGCACCAAGTTGCAAGCAGCTTATGGGGGCTACTGTAAGTGTGTTGTTTACTAACGTTTAGCTTGAGTTATCTGCAGCATGGCTCATAGGAATAAAATGGACCCTGCTACAGATAACTCAAGCTAAGCTTTAGTAAACAGGAGGGTAAGAGTGATGGTTTCCATGGCAGCCCCTGAAAAGAGTACCCAAGATGGCAAGGAGCTGCCGTGGGATTTAAATCTGGGCTGGCATTTAACTGGTTAAGTGTTGATATTCAGCACTTAACTGGTTAAGTTAAACTGGCCAACGATAGCACTGCTATTTATGGGGTCTTATTTGACCAGTTAACTCCGGCAGCTGTGATTAGTCGGACGCCATTTCGCTAATCAACAATTGTACCATTCTGCATCCATTTTTTGTGATTCTCTATAATAAGAGTGTTAGACTCCTGATGCAGATGGTCTTCCCGTCAAAATAAAGCCCTATGTTGGATCATACAGTAGTGTGGTGCTGAATAAAAGGTGTTTTTATTGACTCTTGGCTGTGAAGATTTCTTGGTCCACCCCTTCTTCTTGGTTTGCTGCAGCGCAGGTAAGTTGCCATGTGCTGCTCGATTAGTGTGTGGTTAATGCTGGAGCCCTTCCTGTCTAGTAAATAGGTGGCACTAAAGGCGCATGTGCCAATGGCCACACGCTAATTGGGAAATTAGTGTGTGGCCATTAATGGAAAAAAGAAATTGTGACCTTTTACAGCCGTGCTAAAAATGGCCTCCACTTGTTCACACAGCTTTATAAAATGGCCCCCACATTTTTAAACACATGTCCTCCTTGCTCTCCTGTTGGTCTTGGAACACAGGATTTCAAGAATAGGTGGCTGCATCTGTTTTTCTAACAAAACTCCTAAAATATACCATGGTTTCTGACAACACGGTAAACATGTCTTTCAAATAATTTAGTGCTGCACATTTCAAGGTGTAATATACTTTTTTTCCTCAAGACTAGTATGATTTAAGGTTTTGAAAATTTACAGTGTAGTTTTCAATTATTTTCTTAGCCATCTAAACTGTTCTAATAGGATACGAACAATTTGAAGCACTTTAGTGCAAAAATAATTTAGCCCTTTTTTTTTTTATACTAGGACGCACATTAAATCATTCTGATTGGACAGAAAGGATTTTAATAATTTGTGCTATGTTGTACTTGTTCTATAACAAGTCAAATAGATTTTGAATGGAAAAATGATTTAACGTACTTTGTTATAATAGTGGTTTAAAGTGCTCTAATAGCATAAATGTGTTTAAGGTTCTTTCCATCAGAAATGTAAAACAATGCTTATTGATAGCACAAATGTAAAACCAGTCAAAGCACATAGACTTCCAAATCACTGGCATTTATATGATTTCAATAGATACTCATGTGTTGTAAATGTGCCATGCAGTTATTTTTAAAGTACACGATACCGTAAGAATTTACTTCTCAGGGTGTTTTTTCTGGCAGGCACTATGAATTGGAAAACTAAGGCATCTAGAATATTTTCAAAAGCTTGCAATGCTTTGCAAAACACTTCTGAGCTTTTGTATTCTTGTAATGAATGTGTTTTCAACTAGTGGATTATAATTCATGGAGTATTATGCAGAATCAACTGGTGTACCAATAGAAAGCATATTAAAGCCCACTGAAACATGCAAAAAAAAAAAGTTAACATGCCTTGAATATTGTGTCCCCTCTGCTTCCTGCAATCATCTTCTCAATTAAATGGGGTTTTTGAAAATGTTCTTAATTTTTGAGCATTTTGTTTAGTCCATTTCATATATTCTCATTCTCTGCCCCTATGCATGTGCACCAAGTTGCAAGCAGCTTATGGGGGCTACTGTAAGTGTGTTGTTTACTAATGTTTAGCTTGAGTTATCTGCAGCATGGCTCATAGGAATAAAATGGACCCTGCTACAGATAACTCAAGCTAAGCTTTAGTAAACAGGAGGGTAAGAGTGATGGTTTCCATGGCAGCCCCTGAAAAGAGTACCCAAGATGGCAAGGAGCTGCCGTGGGATTTGAATCTGGGCCTTCTAGTCAGTGGCGTAGCCAGACATGAGATTTTGGGTGGGCCCAGAGCTAATATGGGTGGGCATGCACTGTCTATATAAGTATGAGTAGTGTCTCTTGGGATCCTACAAAATAATGCCTAAGAATTCACTTGATGATGGATTTCTAAGTAGTCTGCCCAACAGCTGCCCTGCATCAGTATAACCACATACATACTTAATGGAAAAATTGATATTTTTAAATATAATTACATTATCCCACAATCTCTCCACTGCAAAATGCTATACACAAACTTGTGCAAAAACACACTCATATCTTTAAAACCATAACAGCACTAATTCCAAGGACAGGATGAGCTACAACATTATGCTTGAAAAGGCAGAACTGTAATTACACTAGGCTCTAAAACACCAATACACTACCTCGTGAAAAAAAGCAAAACAAAAAGGGCTGCGAATACTACATGCTAGCAGAATACTGCACCTTGATCACACTTGAAAAACACATGACACAACAGACATGACACAAGGAACTAAAGATCAAAAAATATGAAGGCAAAATACTGAACTGGAAAGTTAACTCAAGAAGTCAGACTCAGCATGCAGCAATACCAGAAAAATTTAAACTTACATGCAAAATATCACAGATGCACATTTCCAAAAGATGACATATTCAAATTAATAAATTCTGAATAAAATACTTTTTTCTACCTTTGTTGTCTGATCTATTCGCTTTGGTCCCAGTGTCTTCTGTTTTACGCAGTGTCTTCTTTCCATTTGATATTTTTTCACTCACCATGTCCACCATACTCCTGTGTCCTTATGCGTCCTGTCTACCATCTGTTGCCCTGCCCCTATCCTTCCTCGAGTTTCAGTATCTGCCCTCAACGTGTTCCAACCCAGCCCTTAAACTCAGCAGTTTTCCCTCCATCCATATCCAGCATTTCTCCTCACTCCCCTCCATCCATGTGCATCTACTTCCACTGTCTTCCTTTCCCTCCATCCATGTCCAGCATTTCTCCTCTCTCCCTTCCCCTCCATCCATGTGCATCTCCTTCCTTTGTCTTTCCTTACCTCCATCCTTGTCCAACATTTCTCCTCTCTTCCCTGCCCTCCACTCCATCCATGTCCAGCATTTCTCCTCTCTTCCATCCCCTCTATCCATGTGCACCTCCTTCCTGACTTCTCTCCCCTCCATCCATCCATTCGTCCAGCAACTCTCCATTCTCCCCTGCCCTCTCCTCCAGCCATCCATCTCCAGCAAATTTCCTCTCTCCCATTTCCACTCCATCCATTCATGTCCAGCAATTTTCTTCTTTCCCCTGCCCTCCGCTCCATGTCCAGCAACTCTCCATTCTCCCCTGCCCTCTCCTCCAGCCATCCAGCTCCAGCAAATTTCCACTCTCCCCTTTCCGCTCCATCCATTCATGTCCAGCAATTTTCTTCTTTCCCCTGCCCTCCGCTCCATGTCCAGCAACTCTCCATTCTCCCCTGCCCTCTCCTCTCCTCTAGCCATCCATCTCCAGCAAATTTCCTCTCCCCTTTCCCCTCCTTCCATCCCTGTTGTCCAGCAATTCACCTCTCTCCCCTGCCCATCCTGTTTCTGTCCATCCCCTTCCCCCTACTATTCAGCGTCTCCCCCCTCCCCCTTCACAGCATCTCCAAGCCAACTTCCGTTCCAGTCTACTCCCGAAGTTGCAGCGACGAACGGGCATGCAGCGCTGCGGTAGTAAAAGCAACAAGGAGACTGGTTCGACTCTCCGTCCTTCACTTCCCTCCCTCTGCGTCCCGCCTTCCTCTGACGTCATTTCCTTTCGGGCGGGACGCAGAGGGAGGGAAGTGAAGGATGGAGAGTCGAACCAGTCTACTTGTTGCTTTTACTACCGCAGCGCTGCCTGCCCGTTCGTCGTTGCGACTTTGGGTAAAAGTCGCCGTTCCAGTCGTCGTCGCTTGGGCGGGCCTGAGCCAAGATTGGGTGGGCCTGGGCCCACCCAGGCCCACCCGTAGCTACACCCCTGCTTCTAGTTGCCCAGCTGCTGCTCTAACCACTAGGTCCCTCCTCTGCCCCATATGTTAAAACGTTTTAATGTATGTTAATTGATTTTATGTGCATTATTGCATAGGTTAAGCTGAATTAAATTGATTTAGCATGACAATATTTTAAGGTGCACTAATGAAAAAATGTGCACTAACAATTTCACATCTTTAACTTCTAAGTCAGCCTCATTTTCAGGATATACACAATGCATACGCGTGAAATAAAATTGCATGCACTGCCTAAAGTGCAATACGTTGTGATATTTATTGAGGGATCCTTTTACAAAGGCACGCATTTTTAACGTGAGCTAAAAATAAGCACGCGCTAAACGTTAGAGACACCCTTATATTTCTATGGCCATCTCTAGCGTTTAGCGTGTATTAAAAATGCTAACGTGCCTTTGTAAAAAGGACCACTTAGTGATGTTTACATTTTAAGTAAAAACCCCTCATATCTAGAGGGATGTTTTATATATAGATCACCACATTGGAAAGGATTTTTTGTTTTTAATGTGGAACAACTAATAACGTGGAGTGGCACAACCCAGGCATTCAACATGTATGCAGCTCCTAGCTGCATTTTCACCCTGCCCACTCCACCCTATCCTCATCTGTCTATTCCCTTCCCCTTTCTCGCACTCATTCATGTGTCTGTGGGTTTCCAAATATCCTCTTTATACCACAAAAGTCCTGACACCCATTTTAATGATAGAAGAACATCTTTATGTGGATAATTATAGCTGCAGCTGAGTAAAAGAAGCAAATGTCATAATACAAATGTATTGAAAAACAAAATGTCCAACAAAACTTTACACTCTAAGGGCCCTGTTTACTAAGGTGCGTTAGTGTTTTTAGCATGCCTACACTTAGCATGAACGCTAACCATGTAGGCACCTATAGGGATATTGTAGGCACGTACATGGTTAATGTACGTACATGGTTTATGCACGTTCAAAATGTTAATGCACCTATAACACTGCTTAGTAAACAGGGCCCTAAATATTATTAACATCAGCTTCCTAAATGGTCATTTTCTTTCCTGGTGTCATCCCAAACTTTATTTTGTGATGGCTAGGCACCCATCTTGGCACACAGCTCAAATATCTTTAAATATCTGCTCTATACCACTGATGCTATGGCCTGGTACCAGCCATTAAAGCCAAGATACCTTTAGCCAGACCTCTCATCCAGGGTACTAAGCTGACAAAACATGCTCCTCACTTTTGCCTCAGAGTCATCAAAGCTCAGAGGCAACTCGTAGGCTCCTTTCTCTCTTGGTCCAGTCACAGAAGCAGTGTCACCAGCACCAAGCAGCATATACAACTTATTAAACAGACGTGAAGGGGCATAATCGAACGGAAATGTCTATCTCCATGGGTGTTTATCTCCGAGAACGGGTCCGTGAAGGGGCAGACCGAAGCGTATTTTCGAAAAACATGGACTTTTATCTTTTTTTGAGCTGGGCGTTTTTGTTTTTCAGTGATAATGGAAACCGAAAGCGCCCAGCTCAAAACCGAATAACTCCAAGACATTTATTCATGGGAAGGGCCAGGATTCGTAGTGCACTGGTCCCCCTCACATGCCAGGACACCAACCGGGCACCCTAGGGGGCACTTTTACAAAAACAAAAAAAACAAGGTAAAACATCTCCCAGGTGCATAGCACCCTTCCCTTGGGTGTTGAGCCCCCCAAATCTCCCTCAAAATCCACTGCCCACAAGTCTACACCATTACTATAGCCCTAAGGGGTGAAGGGGGGCACCTACATGTGGGTACAGTGGGTTTGGGGGGGTTGGACAACTAAGAATTAAGCAGCACAATTGTAACAGGTGGGGGGGGATGGGCCTGGGTCATCTGGTCATTTAGGGCACTTTTGGGGCCTTATTCGTGGAAAAACAGGGTCCAGGAAAAGTGCCCTAAATTCTCGCTAAAAACGCATATTTTTTCCATTATCGGCGAAAGGCGCCCATCTCTGATCGCCTGATAACCACGCCCCAGTTCCGCCTTCACCACGCCTTCGACACACCCCCATCAACTTTGTCCGCATCCGCGACGGAGTGCAGTTGAAAACGTCCAAATTCAGCTTTCGATTATACCGCTTTATTCGTTTTTGTGAGATAAACGTCTATCTCCCGATTTGGGTCACAATATAGGCGTTTTTCTATTTTGATTATAAGCAGGATAGTCAGCCCCCGTATGTTTTTTTAAATAGCCAATTTGAAGCTTGTGAGTTACTGTGTGCCTCTTTACTCAGCCATCACTGAGTTAACTGGGCAGCAGTCTGAATATTGACTAGTACCTGGTTAACTTCAGGATCAGCAATAATACTGTACCCAGAAATTCAATGCCAGGGTTAGTTCAACCTGTGGCTGTGAGCGGCTTGCCATATGCTTACTGCTGTGGGCTGAATATTTCCCCCTTATTATTGTCTTTTATTACAACAGTAACAAATAATTTATAGGGTTTACTTCTGGAACACATTTTGTAGAAAATAATACAGTAGGTTGCAATATAGTTAGCCTGGTCATAGGTCATTTGCCACTGGATTCCATACTTTTTCACACAAATCCTTCCTGTTTCCCTGAGGTAAAGCAATCCAGCTGGAAAGACTAGCAATGCATTTTATCTAAGGAGTAGTGCAGTTCCTTGAATATCTCTCTATATAAAACGCACCTCCAACGTTCTAATGAAGCCTCTCTTAGCCAACATTCTAAAAGTGAAGGGGGTGAGATCGCATTGTGTCTGCCCCGCCTACGCGTCAAACGTGATGACGTCGAGGGCGGAGCAATGACACTCAACCAATCGCATCGCTCGGCAGCGAAGCGTCAGGGAAGGAGGCGGCGCTCTCGACGTCTAGCCTTCCCTTCGCTGTGTTCCGCCTTCTTCTGACGTCAAGGATGACGTCAAAAGAAGGCGGAACACAGCAAAGGGAAACCTAGATGTCGGGAGCACCGCCTCCTTCCCTGACGCTTCGCTGCCGGAACCGCCACGGAGGTAAATTTAAAAACAAGAAAAACAAAAAAAACACGCATGTTGGGGGGAGAGAAGAGGGTGGCCAGTAAAGTACAACAATGGGAGCGGGAGGGCAGTGGAGAAATGACAGCATGGATGCGAAGGGGGGGGGGAGAAGAGGGCGGGCCAGGCTGGGACATGGGAGAGAGAGGAGCATGGATGCGAGGGGGGGTCATGGAAGGGAGAGAGGGGACTTGCTGGAAAAGGATGAATGGAGGCGGCAGGGGACAGAGGAGCATGGATGGCCATGGATTTTGGGAGGGCAGGGCTCAGGGAGAGAGGGCAATTGCTGGAAAGGGATGAATGGAGGGGGCAGGGGACAGAGGAGCATGGATTGGGAGGGCAGGACTCAGGGAGAGAGGGGAATTGCTGGATAGGGATGAATGGAGGGGACAGATGGGCATGGATGGATATGGATTGCAGTGCAGGCCTCAGGGTGAGAGGGGAATTGCTGGATAGGGATGAATGGAGGGGCCAGGTGACAAAGGAGCATGGATGGGCATGGATTGGAAGGGCAGGACTCAGGGAGAGGGGAATTGCTGGATAGGGATGAATGGAGGGGACAGATGGCCATGGATGCATATGGATTGCAGGGCAGGCCTCAGGGAGAGAAGGGAATTGCTGGATAGGGATGAATGGAGGGGCCAGGTGACAGAGGAGCATGGATTGGACTCACACTTTCACTCTGACTCTCAAACAGTCACTCTCACATACACTCTCCCAAACATACACACTCCGAGGAAAACCTTGCTAGCGCCCATTTCATTTGTGTCAGAAACGAGCCTTTTTTACTAGTTATATATATTATTTAGATTTTTTTCAACCCATACCTTGATTCATGCTTTTATCATGTCTCGTATAGAAACATAGATAGAACATTGAAACACAAAAATATGGTGGCAGATAAGAGTCAAATGGCTCATCCAGTCTGCCCATCCACAGCAACCACTATCTCCTCCTCTCCCTAAGGGATCACACATGCCTGCCCCACGCTTTCATAGATTACTGTAATGCAATTTATACAGGTTTGCCTAAAATTCAACTATCTTGTTTACAAACATTACAACATTCAGCAGCCAGCATGCCCTATAAAGCAAAATGCTATGATTCAGTAAAATCACTTCTCAAATGATATTGCATTGCTTACCGGTCTTATATCAGATTTGGTTCAAGGTTCTTCTTCTCACGCATAAAACATTTTACTTGGGTGAGCTGTCTTATCTTTCTGTACTTGTTATCCCTTATACACCTTCACGCTTACATCGATCTCTGGATTACAGTTGTTTAGTGCTACCTTCTGCCAGGCAGACTCATTATAAGTCAACCCATATATCAGTTTTATTTCTTCTTTTTTCTTGTCCCCAAGTCTTTGGAATGGTTTCCCCCTGTATATTAGAAATGAACTTTCCATTACTAAATTTAAGGTGAAACTGACAACCTACTAATTTAAGATGGCATGCAAGACCAATCTGCCCTAAGAGCGTGTTCTGTGATTGGTCTGGAAGGCATATTCCTATTTCTTTCTTCTTTCCTCTTCTCCTTTATCTCTGACCCTATAGTGAATGAATGAATGTATTCTTTCATGTTAATTATGGCGTTCCTTTTCTTCTGATTTTATTTCGATATTTGTTAACCGCTTTGGTCTTGATTGAAGTAAAGGTGGTATATCAAGCCATAAATAAACATATACATGCACAATGGGGGGAGGGGGTCTATAAGGTGCCTAAAAATCCACATGGAAAACATTTTCAGCTACGTATATTCTATAAGTGATGCCTAGATTTAGGCACAGTATACAGAATATGTTTAGTTGATATCCCAGTGCCTAAAACCACGCATATCCATTTACACCAATGAAAACATGACCTAAATCCTGGCATGTAGATTTAGGCGCAGAGGGCCATATTCTATAACTACATGCATAAGGAACACCCATTTCCTTGCCCATAACCACACCCCTTTTTGCCTACGTACGTTAGAACTTAGACACACTGTGTTACAGAATACGTTTAGCGAGTTGTGCTAATAAATTCTAATTATTTCCAATTAGTGCTCATTATTGCTTGTTAAGTGCTGTTATCAATGCTAATTAGCTTGTTAAGCTTGTTAAATTATTTGCGTAGTTATAGAATCCGCCTGGATATCTAGGTGTGCTATGAAGAATCCAGGGGAATATGTAGAAAGGTCATAACTTTCTATATGTAATTAAAATATTTATTTGAGGTGGTGAGAAGAATATACAGTTATGCCTATTTTTTTTTGTAAATAAAAAGATCTTACATTTTCTTAGTGCCATGAACCTTATAGAAATTAGTATAGTCTTTTATTGTTTACCTTTAGAAGAAAAAAGAGTGAAATATAAGGCAAGTATCTAGATTTCAATCAAAGAAATCAAATTATCGCTGTTCTGAACTACTACAATAAAATTATTTTAGATATACATAATGCATGTCTCTCAGACATACATATACCATATTCATTTGTTTTTCCATTTACCATCAGTACATTTCTTTGTAAATAGCACCTCTGATAAAAATATAAAATACTATAACTGATATTTAACATTCTATGAGTGATGTTGACCGAGTCTGAGTTGTTTTTTATGCTTTAGTAACAGTCGTTGCTGGCAATTTGTGGCTCACTCAAGGCTGCCACAGAGTGAAATTTAAGTGCACTGAGTGAAGAGGACAGTGGACCTTTGAGTACAACAGAATGAGATGAGTGGCTTGAAAATAATTATAGCCATGAGCAGTAGCACTTTTAATGATGTCATTAAATTTAAATATGGACTCCTTGTTTAAGGTAATTAGAGCATAATGTTGAATCTCATGGCAAAATAGCAATAAAGTAATTAAAAGAAAAGGTACTAAGCAGAACACGTTGATCACTGGCATATGGCAGCTGCAGGGCCAATAAGCAATTAGGCAGATGTAAGGTTAAATAACACTTTAAAAGTTGTTGCCACTCACAGCTGCAGATTATTGCCATATTAAACAAGCACTGTTGAATAAGTAATGCAACTTAGTACCTTGAAATATTCTGCATATATTTGACCATTTTTATTTCCATTTCGACGTAATAATATATTGCAATAATATATTGTTTCATGTTTACAGTTGCAGCAAACCTGTGGATACCTATGCTGTAACTGTAGCAAAACATTATGTGTCATTCAGCATAATGCTGTTTTAATATGTCTATGTTTGATACTGTACAATGTCCTTGTTATTACTAGAATTAAAGGGCCGTTTTGCTAAGCTGTGCTAAAATGTGGCCTGTGCTGCCACTAGTGCAGGACTTTCCTGTGAGCTGAGGCCAATTTTAGTGCAGCTATAAAATGGCCGCATTTTCCATTTACTCCATTAATGACCAAGTGCGGGAGGCCTTAGAGCCACCCATTATGTAGGCAGTAAGGGCTCCCGTGCTAATCAGCACATATGATGTAACTGTGCTAGCTAATTAGCGCAGGGCACTCCTACTGTCCACCGCCGTGACAACATTCACACAAGAATACCTGCCCGATACAAGGCCCGTTTGGTCAGAATATATCAGAGAAGGGAGGTAGAGGTTCAATCTAGTGGCTAACACTGATGTGAGAATGTTAAGATCCTGGTTTAGAAAGGAAATTGGCCTATAGGATTCAATCTTCTCAAGGTCGCGGCCCAGCTTAGGAAGCACAATCACATGGGCCATATTTTGATGACTGCCCAGGTGACCTTCCTCCAGAATAGCCTGATACATTCTCCGTAAGGGCTCTGCTACCACATCCTCCATGACCTTATAGAATTTGCCACCCAATCCAATGCTTTCCGAAGCAGCACAGCCACTCCTCCCTGTCTCCCACTGTAAGCTGCTGCCACTACTTCTCCAACCCAATCCTTCTGAAACTTTGGTCTAAGAGATGAGTTTCCTGAATGAGCGTCACGTCTAGCTTCTGCTTTTTTAAATAAGCTAGAGGAGTGTGGTAGCCGTGTTAGTCCACTCTTAAGGTTATCAATAGAAATCAAACAAAATAAAACATGGAAAAGAAAATAAGATGATACCTTTTTTATTGGATATAACTTAATACATTTCTTGATTAGCTTTCGAAGGTTGCCCTTCTTCCTCAGATCGGAAATAAATTTATTTATTTATTTATTTATTTATTTATTTATTTCCGATCTGAGAAAGAAGGGCAACCTTCAAAAGCTAATCAAGAAATGTATTAAGTTATGTCCAATAAAAAAGGTATCATCTTATTTTCTTTTCCATGTTTTATTTTGTTTGATTTCTATTGATAACCTTAAATAAGCTAGAGTGCACATTCGCTTAATTGGGGAATAGAGACCATCTGCATTTAAGGTGGCAGCTCGGAGTGCCATACCTGATAAGAGTAGTGACTGAACAGCAAGTTGTGTATATGCAAACAAAAGCTACTGGGGCTCCAGCCATACCCCAGCAACTCACTACCAAATCAACTCTCCATCCACTTATACAAGGCCCTAACTGCAACTCATGTGGTTTTAAAAATACATTATTGTCAACCTCCAATCTAAGTCCATCACAGGAACTTCTTCAAATAATGTGAACAAAAGTGTAACAATATATATAGAAAAGGTAGGCAACCGGTAAACAACTCATAAACTGTATTCCGGGTGTAGCTTTAGACTGGGCCATGACACTGATAGCCCAAGTTGGAAAAAAAATCTTTTGGCAGCTTTACATGTTATACCATGTGAAGCAATGCTTATAAAATCATGGTTTCAGATATGTTGTTCAATATATTATTTTGTCTAAAATTGATTATAGTCTAATGCTGTTTGGATTTATTGAAACTTCTAGAAATCCTGTTACAAGTGATTCAGAATTCTCAATGGAGAAGAGTAGATACTGGGGTTCAACACAAAAAGTAAAAGGAATCCTTAAATCAATACTTCAAAAAATACAAAATATCAGCCGGTGGGACCACATTGCCAGAACATATAGATTTGTACAGATAAGTGCTTTCCAAAACCCAGTTGAACAAGGTAGAAGAAGTGCTTCTGTCTTTGTTCAACTGCGTTTTGGAAAGAACTATGCTTTCCCTGATAAATACTGATGGCTAGCTTTAAGCTGAATTTGCAGGTATACTTCTTGTGAAAACTGAAATAACAATTTAAAATTTTGTTCTAACTAAGAGAAGTGACTGTGATTAAACTTAAGGATTTTTTTTGTACCAGTCAGATTATCCTTATCTGTTGTGTCCCGGGAAACTATAAAATTAATAAGCTCTGGGTGGGTTCTAAGGCTTTTTCCTCCTTATTTTTAATAAAGTCCTATATATATATATATATATATATATATATATATATATATATATATATATATATATATTTAGGGTAGTAGCCTTAAGTTTGGCTCCCCTAGGTATTTTTGTTTTGGAGGGGGATTTTTTGTATTTTTAGATAGTGGAGTTCCCTAGGGTCTGTGCTGGAACTGCTGCTTTTTAAAATATTTATAAATGATCTAGAGATGGGAATAACTAGTGGGTTAATTACATTTCATGATGACACAAAGATATTCAAAGTTGTTAAATCTCAAAGCATTATGAAAAATTGCATGAGGACCTTATGAGACTGGGAGACTGAGCATCCAAATGGCAGATGATGTTTAATGTGAGCAAGTGCAAAGTGATGCATATGGTAAAGAGGAACTCAAACTATAGCTACGTGATGAAAGGTTCTGCATCAGGGGCGTAGCCAATCTCGGCTCAGGCCCGCCCAGGGGCCCCGCGCTACTGATTCCCGACATCAGACCAAATATCTTCTCGCAGTCATCTTCCGTTCAGCAGCTTCCCAACTCTCTTCCCTTTTCATCTCCCCCTTTTTCCCCAAGTCCAGCGACGCTTCTTTGCCTTGTTCCACAGCTCCCCGCCCCAGCAGCGGTATCAATTCCCTGGGTCATCCCACCTGGCTTGATTGCTGTCAGTGGCTGTGTGATTGTGATAGACTGCCTCTGCCAGTGCCGTGGCTGCCAATAGACAAGTGTTCCCTTTGCAGTGCTCCACCTCCTAACATGCGACTTCCTGTTTCTGCACAGGCGGGACATCCTACAGGGAAAATCCTGTTGTCGGCGCCGGGGGTGGTCTGCCATGGTCGCAGTTGCAGTGCTGCCAGTGATCGGGTCAGATGGGAGCACTCAGGGAGGTGACAGGTGGAGTGAACTCGCTGGTGATGCTTCAGGGGAGAAGAGCGCTGGACTCAGGAGTGGAGATGGGAATCCATTTGTGTGGTGAGAGAGAGCGAGAGAGAGAGAGAGGTGTGCTAGCCATTGGGACTAGATGGGAGGGGAAGAGAGAGAAAATATCTTCACAATTAGTTTTCAGTGTGCAATTGGGTCAGTGTAACTTCTACCTGGTTAACTGGAAAATAGGAATGGTCAGCTTGGAGGTGTCTAGTAAATAAGTCAGTGTGTGGAAATAAGTTCTAGTTCTGGAACACTTGCAGTATTTGTGGAAAGTTTGTGGCTTGATATGAGGCCAGAGCAAAGATGATACAAGTATGAGGTATATACACGAACCACTTTTATAAAAAGTGTGAATGCGCATATTTTTTATTTTAATAAATATATAGTAAAGCTACTAAAATGTGATTATAAACCATGCACATGATTAATGGTTTCTAAACAATTGGTTGTCCATTAGGAACATATTGGAGATTTTAGGTCACTTTTTTTTCATACATTGAATTGTTTAGTATTTTAATCTGTGTAAATATGACGTCAGATCTGTCTCGTCTTTTGTCATTCTTTCATAACTATAACTTTTGAATCGTTCATCTAATTTCATTCAAACATGTGCCTAGTGACCCCCAATAGAACTGAAGTAGGCCAGGTCTGCTGACCTTCTCAGGGAGTGTGAAGCAATTGTGGTGATATTAAAACTTTAAAAAAGCTGCCTTGGTAATTAGTACCTGTATTCATTCACTGTTACATAGTTTTCCCCTGTTGTTAAAAATGCCTCTAGTGATGGATTTATTGATCAGAAATCCATATAACCTACATTTATTTATTTATTATATTTGTATCCCACATATTTGTAGGCTCAATGTGGTTCACTTAGTACCGGGAGGCATTTGCCTGCACCGGTGAACAAATAAAAGGTGATATTGTGGTAAAATAAAGTTCATGTGACGCAACCACCGTATGGGAAATGTGCAGAAAGAAATTGGAATATGATTGTTATGTAATTTGATTTTGACATGTCACAGAGATCATGTATGTATGTATATATATGTATGTATATGTATATATATATATATATATATATATATATATATATATATGTGGTGGAAATGAGGCTTCTGCTCTTACTCTCCAGCAGGCCTCACTGGCCTATAGCCTCTGAACAGGACTCCAACCGGTCTCTTCACAGCATCCTGAGCAATCCAACCTCAGGATCCTGGGCCCCTTTTTCACTCAGGGTGAGTTGGTTCTCAGTATGCAAATGGTATGCGGATTAGCATGCTACCCTTTTGCACTCAGGGGGTATATTCTACACAGGGGGTACATTCTTTTTCAGGCTCCTCCCTGTTCTATACCTGTGCCTCACCACCCCCATCTAGGCTCCTCATCCCCCTCTTAGCACATCACATGGCCTGGGCCCTTCCCATTTTCTAGGCCTTGAGGGCTCTCACTGCATCGGGCCCTACCTGACCCTCTTCTCCTGCAGCCCCCTCCTTCCTCCTGGGCGCCCGACGATACCATGAGCCTCCTGAGGGAGGGGTCACCTAGCTCGCCCAGGTCCCTTATCTTTCTCTTAGCACCTCACATGGCTTTGCCCTTCCCCCCGTTCCCGGGGACCTGAGGTGCCTAACCGCAGCAGGTCCTCTCTGACCCTCCAACTGCAGCCACCTCCTACCTCCTGGGGCATCCGACCTCACCACGATCCCTCCGAGAAAAGGGTCACCTGATGACTCTTCTCTTAGCACTTCACATGGCCCGGGCCCTTCCCCCTCACTAGGGCACCCGCCGATACCATGCTCCCCCCCAGGCTGGCTCCCTGCAGTAGGTCCCTTCTGACCCTCATCCCCTGCAAGTCCCAAAACCTGGTTCTCAATGTCCATCTTTGTTATTGTTCTTTCTCCATCGGCAACCAACTCAGGCAAGTGCTCCTGAAGCCCTGGCCTTCTTCACTCTGGCTTGACCTTCCTATGGCTTCTCAGGCCTCCAGAGTCAAAAGTAAACAGATCTCACCACAGCATAAAGTCCCCCCTTCTTTGGACACCCAGTCCTGGACACACAGTCCTTCCTTCTTTGGACACACAGTCCTTTCTTTGAACACACAGTTCCTCTAAGTACTGAGGCTACACAGTCCAACACTAATGCTTTATATATATAATGCAGTATATATATATATAGTGCCCACCCATATTAGCTCTGGGCCCAGCCAAAATGTCAGGTCTGGCTACGCCACTGTTCTGCATTAGGAGTCACCACCCTGGAAATGATCTAGGTGTCATTGTTGATTAAACACTGAAACCCTTTGCTCAGGGTGCAGCAGCAGCTAAGAAAGCAAATAGAATGTTAGGAATTATTAGAAAATGAATGAAGAATAAAAATGAGAATATTGCTCCATGGTACGATCACACTTCGAATATTGTGTGCATTTTGGTCATGCATCTCAAAAAACATATCACAGAATTAGAAAATGTAGAGAGAAGGGTGACAAAAATGATAAAGGGGATGGGATAACTTCCCTATGAGGAAAGGCAAAGCGACTAGGGCTCTTCAGCCAGGAGAAGAAATGGCTGAGGAGAGATATGATAGAGGTCTAAAAAATGCTAGGTGGAGTGGAATGGGTAGACATAAATCATTTGTTTACTTTTTCCAAAAATACGAGGACTAGGGGGTAAGCAATCAAACTACTAAGTAGTAAATTTAAAACAAACCATAGAAAATATTTCTTCACTCAATTTGTAATTAAACTATGGAATTCATTGCCAGAGAATGTGGTAAAAGCAGTTATCTTAGCAGCTTATTTCTAGGATAAGCAGCATAAAATCTGTTTTACTCTTTTGGGATCTTGCCAGGGGAATTATTGGACGATATCTTCTGATAACTTGTGGAATGAGACAGTGTTCCAGGTGACTTCCGTAAGTCCTGCTCAGAGCCGTAGGCCTTCCTAGCATCAGGAATGTCCTGGGAAATGCACATGAGGTCCAGTTCTTCAGGGCATGGTACCCAAAATAGGAGGATGAAGCAGTTTGTTCTGAAGATCATTAGTTGGGGCCTGGGTCTTGGATGACAGGACTGAGCATGTCTTACTCTGAAGAAGCCTCCCTCCCAAGAGGAGATCCACACCATCCCTGTTCTCCAGATGCTAAGGACATGTCTCCACTTGCTGCTCGAAGTCTACCTTGCCCTGAACCCCATTGGTACAAGGCAACTCATTCAGAACACTAGTGGAGGCTAAGGTGATTTCTCTGAATCCAGACAATACTGGTGACAGGTATCACTCCAGGTAGTGATCTCACCTTTTTCCCAGACTGTGTTTCGAAAGCCATGGTAATCCTAAATCAATAGGTTTCATGGATGTCTGGAGGTCCTCCTGGTGGTCACCTATACACAAGCATGGTGGGACTGTCTGGGCTTTAAGGTGTCCTTGAATGTTCCCATAAATTGAGGAGAACGGAATGGACTTAGGTAAAACCTGGGTAGGAATTTTGAAGTGCCAAACCAGAGCTTCATCAATAAAATTCCCAACTGCTCCCCAACTTAAGACATCCTCAATATCCTTCATTCCTCAATCCAAATCCAGCACTGCTGAGACCAAGAATTGAGTGCACAAAGTTCTGGAGGGTGGGTCTAACGCTTCACCATTGTCCAGCACTAGGCCTGAAGGTCCAAGCTTGTTAGGGCACTGGAGTGCATAATGTCCTTTTTCACCACAATAGAGGCATAGTCTCCAAAGCCTCTGGTTTTCCTATGGAGCACACCTGCAGATCGGGGGGGGGGGGGGGGGGGGGGGGTGGACTCTTCCTCTGGCTGGAAGTATGTAGAGGGTACTGGAAACTAGGCATCTTCAAAGTAATCTTTTCTGAGACTTGTTGTTCCCAGGCTCGCTCTTGGAACCACATATCTATATTACAGAGACAGATAAGGTCACCCAGTGCAGTAGGAAGATCTCGCCCAGCCAGCTCATCCTTGATTTGGGGCACTAACCCCTGCCAGAAGACCGCTACAAGGCTCTTGTTATTCCAATTCAGTTCAGAAGCTAAGATATGGAACTGTATAGCATAACTGCCCAGGGCCTGCATCCCCTGCTTCAATCTAAGAAGCTCTATAGCTATTGACATGACTTTCCCAGGTTCTTCAAAGACCCTCTTGAACTGTCCCAAGAAACTATGGAGGACATTGAGTACTGGGTTGATCCATTCTGTGAATGGAGATGCCCACACCAGGGCTTGGCCAGACAGCAAGGAAATAATGTATGCCACAAAGATCCTGTCAGAGGAGAATTCTCTAGCTTTAAATTCAAAAATTACCTAGCACTGGTTAATAAATCCTCTGCTATCCTCAGGTTTCCTGTTGTACAGCCACGAGATGATCACCTGGAAATGTGGACACAGGCACTGGAGCCGGGTCTGGAGAAAAAGAGGCTAAGGACTGAGGCACTGCATACATCTGGTTGTCCAAGCAAGTTCCTGAACAATCCCCACAAAATGCTGGAACTGGTTCATGCAGGAAGCTAGGTCCTGGACAGAATTAGACAAGTGCTGAAGCTGTACAGCCAGTTGTTGGAGGAGTTGGAAGTCAGGAGACTTATCTGAGCTCATGGCCATCACAATCTGTCATGACTTAGGGAAGGTGAGCCCTTGAATCACAGCTGGGTTGGTGCTGCCCGTTGAACCCGAGGGTTAGCCAGGCCCTGACTGATGGCAGAAAAGTACCCCAGGCTAAGCACAGGACAGAAAGAACTTGATATGTGACTCATCAGGAGCTGAAGGCAAGGCACAGCTAGAATTGGAGACTTGGGGAGGAACTAGGGCAATATTGGAAGCAAGACGAGGCAGGCAGAGCTGGAACTGAGGACAAGGCCAGCAAGGCAGGAACTGAAGGCAAGAGACAGCAGGGCTGTAACTGGAGACTAGGCAAGACTGGAGCTGGAGATGAAGCAAGGCCAGCAAAGCAGGAACTGAAGGCAAGGCTGGAGCTGAAGATGAGGCAGGGCTGGAGCTAGAAACTAACAAGGCATGGTTGCAACTCAAGATCAATCAACCCATTGTGAAGGCATCATGAGAAGGGCACAGGATCCCTTAAATGGACCTGCAGAGATGACATCATCAGTGAGCATCCCCGTGTCTCCCCCACTACCAGCCTTAGAAATGTCAGCACATTGTGCTTGCATGCACCTAGGGTAACTAGCCAGCACCAGCATCTTGTGAGAGCAACTTGCATGGGTAGAATGCCCCTGTGCACCGGGACCACTGCTCTGCCCTGACCTGGACTTGCCTGGTAGCCATGAGGTAGGTTGAGGCGCAGGACTCGGGCACAGCATGGCTGTGACACAAACACCGTTGCATCGTGCCATTCTTGGCATTCACTGCAGTTGATGAACCCAGAAGTGGCATGGTGAAAGCTGTCATCGCATGTCCTGTGACTGTGCAAGAAAAGGATTAAATCTGTTGATCTGCCCCATGGGAGGCTATGGAAGATGAACAGCAGCAGCACTGGCAGGGCTCATGGTCCTCTCTCTGTCCCTCCTCCAAGCATGTACACAGGTGTGAGGTTACAGGCACCTTACATTTAAGTGGAGGAGTGGCCTAGTGGTTAGGGTGGTGGACTTTGGTCCTGGGGAACTGAGTTCTATTCCCACTTCAGGCACAGGCAGCTCCCTGTGACTCTGGGCAAGTCACTTAACCCTCCATTGCCCCATGTAAGCCACATTGAGCCTGCCATGAGTGGGAAAGCACAGGGTACAAATGTAATAAAAATCTAAATTATTTCCATGGGTAAAATTGTGTTTAACTCTCCCAAATAAGATTTTCTTAGGATCATTCTTAAAGAAACAATTATTTGTTGGTTTTAATTCATGTGGTCTTTTCCACTATTTTTGGATTTTTTTTGTTTTTTTTGCGTTGTTGCATAATCTTTACCATACATTAGAACTTTTCAACTTTCTGTGAATTAATCAATGAGTTAATATGTTAATATATGTTAAATTGACTTTGCACACATCATAATCTTTAAGGCTTGCTAAAGAACCAAATACCAATGAGTGCACATTCCTAATTAAATGAAAATTGATCACTCTTTATGCAGGTGAAAGCATAGGAGCCAACTTTTCAAAATTATTGGGGGTGCTAATCCCAATGGAAATAACACCTCCCTGGACATATACATGGAATTTTCTCAATATTGGGGGTGCTCAAGCACCCACAGAGCCGGCTCCTATAGGTGAAAGCATGCATATTGTTCAATAGAGACATTCCTACAAGTGGAGTTAGGTCAGGGAGGAAATAGTGCTCCTAGTTTTGAATTTTTGAAAATATGCATGCTGTCTTTGCTGGAAAAAAATACCCACAGAAGAAGCAAGCACAAACCTCTGTGAGTACCCTTTTCTTAGGCAATATTCAAGGACTTGTATTTTTGTTTGATTCTTATGCAAAACCCATAACTAAAAACTACCCATGTGGTTTGCACCAATGCATGAAGACTCATTATCCCCCATATTTCAGAATTTGAAGATTATGTTTCTTGTATGGTATGATATTTGTGGTTGTATTGGTCCTGAATAAAACTGGAATCATTTTAGTGTGTGATATCTATTAAATAACTGAAAAGAAAGATGTGAGACAAGAGTTTTCATATCTTGAAAGGCACACTAATTTAATCAGGGGATACAAATGATTGGTTACTTACATTGCTGATCAGTGCTGCTTTTTTAAAGGTTTTCTTTCTTGTGGTAATCTGCATGGCTGGTGGGCAGCCCATTTGTTTTCCTAAACAGTAAGGCTGCCCAGGGCTGAGTGAAGTCATCTTATGTTTTCCAGCTCTGAGTACTAAAGAAAAACTGGAAGAAAGAAAGACCAAGGACAGAGTCTTTGTCAAGGAGTAACAGCAGTCATAAACCTGGAAATGCTGGCTGCATTTTTGGCATCACTGTGAATTGTGCCCTATGGTGGTGGTGGTGGTGGTGGTGGTGGGGGGGGGGGGGGGGAGACAGGAGAAATAAGATCAATCCAGGATATATTGGAAACAGGGGAAGGGAAGGAAGGTGGCTGCAATTGACATCATACAACAAAATGATTCTGGCAGGTAAGCAGTGTGAATGAAAACTGATGCATAAGTGAAAGGGACTCCAGGGGAACTTACATTGAGAGTATTTGGTTAGATCAAAGTACCATGCAGCTGGTATAAAAGAGGGACTAAGAAGGAGGCAGAATTGGAGTGGACAATGAAATTCATGCTGTGGGAAGCTTTTAGGTAGCTGGTGACCAACTGAGCTGAGAGATAATGAAATTATAAGGATGAAAGCTGCTTTTTCAAGAAAATGGTGGTTACTGTATATTGTTTAGAGGAAAGGTAAAGGAAGTTATATAGAATCATGAAGGGCAATGGGAAGCAAATGAGGAGAGTTACAAATGACAACAAAAATTAATGTGGTGGAAATGAATTGGAGAAAAAGAACATTGAGTGACTATAAAGGAATGCAATTCTGAGAAACAGGGGAAAAGAGAACAAAAATCAAATCTCTTTAAGCAACAATTGTTGTATGAGTTTTGAAAACGGAAGCATAGCAGTGCTGTCCGATTCAGCCAAAAAAATGTTTGATTTGATTCGATTCATTCATATGAATCGATTTTCAATTTGATTCAGTCCTTTAAGGCCACTATCAATAAATAGAAAATAAAATTCATTTTTCAACCTTTGTTTTCTGATCTTTTTAATCATGTCTTTGGTTTCCGCTTTCCACTGTTTCCTCTTAACACTTTTGCCAGGGCCTCCAGATCCATTTGTCATTTCTTCTCTGTCCATATCCATCTTTTAACTCCCCTCCGTGTCCCTGCCTCTATCATCCTGCCATGTTAGAAATACTGGAAGCCCAAACCATGAGAGAGCTGGCTTAGGTTAAATTTAGAAGTCTCTGGATTCACAGTGAAGCTTATTCAGTAGAGGTTTTTTTTTCCCAAAGTGTTAAAAAGTAATCTTGAATAAATTCCATATTATTCAAATTGTAGCCAGTTCTGAGCTAATGCAGTTCAAAAGGTCTCTAACTTGTTTGATCTGCAGCATCAAAAGTAGCCTGACAGAATGGGTGATTTTTGTCATTGTGCATCCAGACACCATGGAGATAATTCTACAACTTAGGTGCTAGCATTTATGCACTAATTATGCATTTAAATGCTTAGAATAATGGCATTTACTCACATATGTGTGTAACTGCCAAAATTCCTCTTAAGTACTGTTCTGCAAAGACCAACTTAACTTACATAGCACATACTTGCAAGGGGGGGGGCGGTATATATAGAGGTGGAGCTTGGGCAGAGTATGCAAGGGACTCACTTACACACGTACCTCCAAATTCTATATAGCGCCTAGAGATCTGTGCCAAAATCAAGGCGGATTATATAACAACATGCGTAACTTAATTGGATTAACAAGCTAATTAGTGTTGACAACAGCACTTAACCAATAATGAGCATTAATTGGCAATAATTAGAATTTATGTGAACAGCTCGCTAAGTGTATTCTGTAATGCACTGCACCCAACTTCTAATGTGTGCAGACAAAAAGGGGCATGGTTATAGGTGGAGAAATGTGCCAGAGCCGGTGGTGGGTGGCAGGGATAGTGCTGGGCAGACTTATACGGTCTGTGCCAGAGCTGGTGGTTGGGAGGCGGGGTTGGTGGTTGGGAGGCGGGGATAGGGCTGGCCAGACTTATACTGTCTGTGCACTGAAGAGGACAGTACAAATAAAAAAAGTAGCACATATGAATTTATCTTCTTGGGCAGACTGGATGAACCGTGCAGGTCTTTTTCTGCCGTCATCTACTATGTTACTATGAAATGGGGGTTTTGTGGGCGTTTATAATACCTTGTATTTCTCATTCCGTAAATGGCGATTGCCACTACGGCTTTATGTAAGCCACATTGAGCCTGCAAAGAGGTGGGAAAATGTGGGATACAAATGCAATAAATAAATAAATAAATATTCCGAAATTTACGTGCATAGTTTTAGAATATGGCCCTCTGTGTCTAAATCTATGCACCGGGATTTATACCATGTTTTTGTTGGTGTAAATGGATGCATGTAGTTTTAGCCACTGGGATATCAACTAAGCGTATTCTATACACCACGCCTAAATCTAGGCACCATTTAAAGAATATGTTTAGATGATAATGTTTTCCACAGTGATTTTTTAGATGCCATATATAGAATCCCCCTCATAGGACTAGATTCAGTAAATGGCACCAAAAAAGTCATCACCTAAAAATACCTCCTAAAGCTGTATTCTATAAACCACGACTAAAGTTTGGCATGGTTTATGCAATAAATGCTTAAGTGGAGAGGTCGTGTATAAAATTATGTGGATGTGGCACCATTTGCACCAATGAAAAAGTGTTGCAAATGCGCATGTCTAAATTTATCCATGGAGTACCCATATTCTGTAATTACATGGGTAACTCAAAACCATGCCCAGATCTGACCCAAAATGCCCATGACCCTCCCATTTTCACCTAGCACCTAGCTTTACATGTGTTAGTCCTAATTAAATCTAATTAGTGCTGATAGCTGCTTGTTAAAAAGCCAATTATTGGCACTAATTGGCTTATTCTATTAATTTGCACACGCAAATTGGGAATGCACCTAAATTTGTGCATACAATTTTTGGCAACCTTTACAGAATCAGGGGGATAGGGGAAGATGTTCAACTGGCAGTGGTTAACATTTTTTTTAGTTGCTACCAGTGTTATTCCCAAATAATCAATGCTGATCCATGTCTGACCTGCCAATTTGGAGCATAACTGTAACTCTAGTGGGAAGCGAGAAGCCAGGTTCATAAATATTTTGTCTATTTTGAGTTATAAAAAAAAGCATGGCCAAATTGTGCACACAACTTAATTGATTGACAAACCAATCTACATGATAATTGGTACTTAACAACTGATTAGTGGAACTAATTGTCTTTAATTGGAATTTATGGGCACAACTTTCTAGGCTTTTTCTATAACGCGGTGTGCATAAATTCTTATGCATGCAGTCGTAAAGGGGGCATGGATATGGGTGTGGAATTGGCAGGTTGTGGGCGTTTCAAAAAACTAGGTGCAATATTATGGAATACACATGATCTACGCCTAACTTAGGCGCAGGTATTTCGGCCTGGTTTTTAGCTGACCTAAGTTGGTGTGGCTAAATTTCAGTCACAAGAATGGTATGTGAGCATATTCTATAAACTACACGTAATTTTAGGTGTCAATATAAAATCAGGCTAACCGTGAGGTTTTTTGGCATCGATTTTAAGGCACCATTTATAGAATTTGGCCCTATATGCATGGCATGGAGGAGTAGCCTAATGGTTAGTGCAGTGGGCTTTCATCCTGGTGACCTGTGTTCAATTCCCACTGCTGCTCCTTGTGACCTTGGGCAAGACACCTAACCTTCCATTGCCCCAGGTACAAAAACTTAGATTGTGAGCCTTCTAGGGACAGAGAAACTGCCTGCATATGATGTGTACAACATTGCATATGTCTAGTAGCACTATAGAAATGATTAGTAGTAGTAAGTGGATACATGCCTCTGCTCCTCACATGTGAACACCCCTTTGCATTTACATGTTATGCCACTTACACACAACCTTAGAAAAGAATTAAAAAAACACACAAAATGATAGTTTTGCATTCATACCATAATGGTTTTTACAATATCCATAATGAAGGTATATGACATTTATTTGCATAATTTTTCTTATCTAAGCCAGGTTACTCCCCCAGGCCCACACTACCAATAAGTGAAAATGATGAAATTGTTTTTCCTCAGTACTATGGTTCAGAGGATGAACATTATTTGAGCAAGTTTTTAAGTTGTTGCTGTAAAGGTCTCCCTGGTTGAAATGCTATTCTAAATCCAATCTTTTAATTAGCATATTATCGAAAAAAAGGTCACTCAGAACTAATTATTAAGATTATGACTATTAATCTGACCAATAGCAATTGGTATTGAGAAACAATTTCTCAAACGAAAAAAGATCTATAATGTTGGCCTGCAGCATTTTGACTAAGTAAATACATTCTGTCTTTGAAGAATTTATTTAATGTTGAATTTTCTTAGACTCTAAATGTTCAAAATGGTGACACTGGTGTAGGAGTGACTGGTGAGCATGCCTGCCTACACTCCCCCTTGGCTACCTGGGATTTGGAAGTAAATGATGATGGGATTGGGGTGGGGAAAATGTATCCCACAGGGAGGCAAAATTTGCCCAAGATGTTTACCCATCCAGAAGCCCAGAAAGAAGGGAACAGGAATGGGATTTGATATACCGCCTTTATATGGTAACAATCAAAGCAGTGTACATTTTATATTCAGGTACTTTGGCCATCCCTTTTCACAGTAGTCCATTAGGGATTGCTTGTAGTCAGGAGGTTATTTAGGGGTCTTTTTACTAAGCTGTGGTAAACAAGGCCCTGCGCTAGTGACAGGGGCCGTTTTTGCTGCGTGCTGAGGCCCTTCTACTGCAGCAAGTAAAAAGGCCAATAAAAAGATTTCAATTACCACATGGCCATGCAGGTGGAGCACTTAACTCCACCACTGAGGTAGCAGTAAGGGTTTCTGTGTTAACACAGTGGTAACTGGGTAACATGCAGCACTGCCTGATTACCACAGGATAGTGCCACACAAAAAATACAGAATAATTTCCCATAGCATGAGAAAATGGCGTGCACTGGGGCTGGAACTACTGCCGATGCCCACGTTGGGCTGGCGGTATCTCCAGATTTGCGTGCAGTAAGCCCGCAATGGGCTTACTGCTAGTTAGTAAAAGGGCCCCTTAATAACTTACAAACCCCTTTTCTAGGCTCATTGGGAGTATGTTAACATGCTGATTCTCATGAGAGCTAAATTAAAAACAGTGATGAAGGTATTGTTAACACAGCTTAGAATTAGAAAGTTTATCACAAGCTGTGTTATCCAATTTGCATAATGAGATGGTTTGCATGTGATACAGCTCATTAATTGAGGTATATTTTGGGCCTGATATTTGCTATGTAATGACAGACAAATATATTTATTTATTTTGCTCACACCTTTTTCATTAGTAGCTCAAAGTGAGTTACATTCAGGTACACTGGATATTTCTCTGTCCCAGGAGGGCTCACAATCTAAGTTTGTACCACAGGCAATGGACGGTTAAGTAACTTGCCCAAGATCACAAGGAGCAGCAGTGGGATTTGAACCGGCTACCTCTGGATTGCAAGATTGGTGCTCTAACCACTAGGCCACTCCTATGTATGTCAAACACAAGCAATGCATGTTATTGTCTTTTAAAATGTGTTAATTGCTCTTTAATGCATGTTAATGCCTTAAAATGGCTTAGTCGGTAGGCCCTGTAATTTCATCAATATCCTAACCTTAAATGATTATTATAAAGTGTCACATATTATTATTTATCATCTCAAAAATTGTCTCAAAAAGAAATGGTAACAGGAGAGTGCCTAGGGAGGATTACACAATTGGGGTGCCTGCAGCCTTGGGGGAGCTGAGGTAGGATCTTTTTAGAGTAGAGAATGCTTGGTACAGAAAGTGTTTGCAGAGGTTTAGGGACCTTTTTACTAGTGCATGCGTACCATGCACCAAAAAGCACTGCCCTGGGATGCTCTGAAGTATCCCGCTGTAGCCTGGCAATCAGTGCATGTTAATCCCGCACTAAAAAATAGTTTTTTAAAAATTGTTTACCGTGAGAGGCATGTCAGTGGGCGGAGAGTAGGAATGCCCTGTACTAATCAGGTAGCATGGGCACATTGCTGCATGCTGCTCGATTAGCACAGGGTTAGCATGGGATCCCTTAGACCCTGCTGAATAGGATAAGGGATCCCGCAGTAATGGTCATGTGCTAATTGAGAAATTAGTCCATTGCCATTACAGAAAAATATCTAGATGTGGCCATTTTACTGCCACGTTAAAAATGACCACAGCTTGTGGTAAACCCTCACGATAACAATAGCACAGGCCACATTTTAGCGTGGCTTAGTAAAAGTGCCCCTTAGCGATCTATTTGCAGATGTGTTCATACTCGGTGTATTTTTAAGGATTCTTTGTTGTGTCTGGCGGTAGGAGTGGAGTTGGGCTACAGGAAGAAGTGGTGATAGGGATGCCCAAAAACAGGAGCTGATTCTTTCACTGAGGAGGGAAGGGAGATCAGGTTAGAACCCATAAAGATGGAGGAAATCATCTTTTTTTAGAGGTACTTATACTAAGCTGTGGTAAAAAATGGCCTTAGCATGCCCTACACGGATCTTTTTTGTACGCTAAGGCCATTTTTATCACAGCCGTAAAAATGTTGGTTTTATTTTTTATTTGGGGGGGGGGGGGGTTATTGTTGTTGCTGCTGCATTAATGGGCATGTGATAATGTTGCCATTAGTGTGCAAGCATTTTTAAAAATTACTGCGTGAACACCTACCAGTCCCCATTGTGTAGGGGGTAAGGATTTCTTCATTATCCATTTGTTATCCAGTTAGTTGCCCGTGAAATGCCCTCTCAAAAAATGAGAAAAAATGTTAACATGCGGTTAGTGAGCTCAGATTTCAATGTTATTGCAGGATGCCTGAATGCATCCCTTGGTACTCCATTTTTTTGCTGAATTAGACAAATTCTAATGGGTTGAATGTGAGTTGGGACATGCATTAGTGGCAAATGCAGCTTAGTAAAAATGTCCCTTAGTGACCCTTATTTGTTTATGCCTAATTTCACTGCATAGTTCTTCAAATTAAAATCCGAAGGGGTCCTTTTACTAAGGTGCGCTGAAAAATGGCCTGCAGTAGTGTAGGCGCGGGTTTTGGACATATGCAGATCCATTTTTCAGCGTGCCTGTAAAAAATGCCTTTATTTTATTTTTGCGGAAAATGGACTTGCGGCAAAATAAAAATTGACGTGCATCCATTTTGGGTCTGAGGCCTTACCACCACCCATTGACTTAGCAGTAAGGTCTCACACATTAACCAGGCGGTAATGACCTATGCGCGTAGAATGCCGATTGACACACCTAGCTGACACGCATCAGAAAATAAAAATTAATTTTCGGATGCACGTAGCAGACACGCATCAGAAATGAAATTACCGCCTGGGCCCCATGGTAGCCGGGCGGTAACTCCAAATTGGTGCACATTGGGTGCACGTAGGTACCTACATGGCTTAGCAAAAGGGCCCCAGTTATACTTAATAATGCACTCCAAACAAAATTGGTACTGTGGCCCAATAGATGCTAATCCTGAATGAGCTGGATTTCCAAAAAAGCAGGAGGAATCTATTGCATCATAAAAAAAATAAAAGTCATAGATGAGGTAAAAACTATGGGGTCCTTTTACTAAAGGGTTGGCGTGCAACAACAGGCTTGCCATGTGCCAATCTGGAACTACCGCCAGCTACCGCAGAAGCCCGGCAGTAATTCCCACCTGCAGCATGTGCCATTTCTTACCAGCAGGATAGCGCGGGAGCCCTTACCGCCACCTCAATGAGTGGCAATAAGTGCTCCCCCCTGAAATGGCTGCACTGCAAGTAGTTCACTTACTGCACGGCCATTTCTTTTGGAGAAAAAAAACATCTTTTTACCCACTGCGGTAAAAGGGGGGGGGGGCCTCAGCGTGCATCAAAAACATACGCTGATGCTAGCGCAGGCCCCCCTATTACCGTAGCTTAGTAAAGGGACCCCTATGATACAAAAATAATCCCTAAAAGCAATCTGTGGCAAGAGAGATTGGTAAAAGTACCAACGTTGGCTCAAGCAAGCCCAACTTGGCACAGAGCAGAAGTAAATTGGCTTCTGTGCAGAAAAATTCATTTCCATAATGTTATATCAAGCATGTGCCTTGAGGGATCATTAACAAGGTTCAAAATCTGAATGAAAGGTTTTCTAATATTTAATTTTAGAATCAGATTTAACTCAAGTGTAAATGAATGCCCTTCTGTAGCAGCACACATTCTTTAGAAAAGTCTTTCAAGAGCACATGTTTTATTCAATTTTTAAATGCTTTATATCCAGTTTTGAAGAAAGGACCTGTCTGATCCTGAAAGCTTTGGTGCCTGATTTGTGGGCGCTTTGATTGCTTATTCACCCTCAATATTGAGTAAACTTCACTATGTCCAGTAAGAAGCATTTTTGTGTTAATATTTTGTTTGAAATGCTGACTGCTATATTTAGATTATAGTTATACTGGTTTACTGAAGGTTATCACAACATAAATATTGCAGTTATTCTGTCAATGATTTATTACAGCATTTTTCAGTTTTTTTTTATCTTGATAGTCAACTGCCTTCTACTCATTCAATAATATTCTGGGTTAGTGAAGACAATAGCAGCATAAATACGAAAGCTAAAATATTGTCTATCTTCAAGATTTAATACATAGTAACATAGTAACATAGTAGATGACGGCAGAAAAAGACCTGTATGGTCCATCCAGTCTGCCCAAGACAAACTCATATGTGTATACCTTACCTTGAATTTGTACCCGTCCTTTTCAGGGCACAGACCATATAAGTCTGCCCAGCAGTATTTCCCGCCTCCCAACCACCAGTCCCGCCTCCCATCACCGGCTCTGGTACAGACCGTATAAGACCGCCCTCCCCTATCCTCGCCTCCCAACCACCACCACCCCCTCTTCCCCCCACCTGCTCTGCCACCCAATTTCAGCTAAGCTTCTGAGGATCCATTCCTTCTGCACAGGATTCCTCTATGCATATCCCACGCATGTTTGAACTCCGTTACCGTTTTCATCTCCACCACTTCCCGCGGCAGGGCATTCCAAGCGTCTACCACCCTCTCTGTGAAAAAATACTTCCTGACATCTTTCCTGAGTCTGCCCCCCTTCAATCTCATTTCATGTCCTCTCGTTCTACCGCCTTCCCATCTCCGGAAAAGATTCGTTTGCGGATTAATACCTTTCAAATATTTGAACGTCTGTATCATATCACCCCTGTTCCTCCTTTCCTCCAGGGTGTACATGTTCAGGTCAGCAAGCCTCTCTTCATACGTCTTGGAACGTAAATCCCATACCATCCTCGTAGCTTTTCTTTGCACCGCTTCCATTTTTTTAACATCCTTCGCAAGATACGGCCTCCAATTCTATGCACTGCATTATTTCAGTATAATTTAATTAAACTTTAATTTAAGATAGCATGTAGAGACTTCTTTTATCTGAGTGAACCTAAGCAAGTATAAGATAACATCAATTTTAAAAACATAAGTGTTGCCATACTGGGACAGACCGAAGGCTCATCAAGCCCAGTATCCTGTTTCCAACAGTAGCTAATCCAGGTCACAAGTACCTGACATGATCCCAGAACAGTAAAACAGATTTTATACACTAATGTTGCCATTGGGGCATGGACTGTATTGAATATTTTCAGGATCTTGCCAGGTATTTGTGACCTGGAGTGACCACTGTTGGAAACAGGATGCTGGGCTTGATGGATCTTTGGTCTGTCCCAGTGTGGCAATACTTATGCACTTATGACCCTTAATGCCATCTATTTTGTAGGTGGTAAGCGCTCAAGCACTAATCCTACACCAGTCAATGCACATGCCCACCCTCTGCTCTCAGACACGCCCCCTCAGAGAAAGAAATAAAAATATTTTTAGCACATGGGTAGCTCACACACATATTGAGTCTTATCGCGGGAAGCCTCAGCACAACTCACATTAAACCCTTTTAAGCTACAGTAAGCACACGTTAGTGCTTACCACAGCTTAGTAAAAGGAGTTCTAAATAAGTCATCCTGCATTACATAGTAATAAGATGCAAAACATGCAAATGCATTTAAAGCAGCTCATTACTATGTAAATACCATGCTGCAATTTAGCCAGGAAAATAACCTCAGCTAAAAGCTGGAGTTATTTTACTACCTGGGAACATGCTTCTGGGCCATCTCTTAAAGAAGCCAAGAACAAATTGGCTCCAGAGTGCCCCCTCAACAGAAAGGCCCTCTTGCAGGCCTCCTAAACAAGACCCTTAAAAGGGTCTCTAACCAAACCCCCACCCAACCTGAAGGTCCCCACCCTAAGGGTTGAACCCTTCCCCATCCCCCCAAGTCTAGAAGGCCCTTCCACACCCAATCCCACCCCAGGTGTCCCTTTCTCTGGTATCTAATGGGTGGTCTGGAGCAATCCCAGTCATTCCTGCTCTCACCATCCTTTGGGTCCAAAATGGCACCAACTAGCAGAAGTGTCACGATACTTCCAGTAGGGGGTCATGATTCTATAACAGCACCTGCTATCTAGATAAATGCTCCTGACCTGGATATTCAGCAGTACTATCCAGATAAATGATAAAGGTCACACAAAGTTAGGTGCCAGGATGATGCACATGCAACCACCATTAGAGAATGTTATTGTAAGTCTGCATTTGTGTATCTAACTCTAAGTGTGAGCACTTATGCCAGGCAAATTGCTAGTGTAAATGCTCAGTTCTAACTGTAGCAAGTTAGGCACCTAAATGTTAGTATTCTATAACTTGCACATATAAATGTTTGACCCACCCAGGTCAATGCCCCCGTCACAGATGCACTGGAATTTGAGTGAGCAACTTATAGAATACTGACTAAGGAGAATTATGTGTGTATCTGTCACTTAGGGCCCAGTTCTATATATGGCGCCTAAAATTAGCATGCATTAGGCAATCACTCATAAGTGTATTCTAAATACTGTGCGTAAATCTACATACATTATTTAGAATACTCTTAGGCGTAGTTCATACGACTAAATCTACAAGTGTCCATTTACACCAACGAAAAGCTGGTGTAAATCCCTGTGCATAGATTTACATGCGCACAGATTTTGGAATGCCCACTAATTGCCCATTTCCATGACCCTATGTGTGCCCCTTTTTTCCTGCATGCATTAGAATTTAAGCACAGTACATTACAGAATATGCTTAGCAACGTTTGCACGTAAATTCTAATTTTTGCCAATTAGTGCTCATTCTTGCTTGTTAAGAGCTGTTAACAATGCTTAACAGCTTGTTAAAACAATCAATGCGCGTAGTTATAGAATACGTGTAGATTTGCATATGGAACCACACATAACTTTAGGCGCGCTATATCTGGGGGTTAGTGCCGATTATCACAAATTAATAATAAATATAGGAAATAATTGGTTAAGGCCAATTAGCATCTAATTATTAAATTAAGTTCACGTGCAGCTGACCTTATTCTATAAATCGTGTGCATAAATTTGTGTGCTAGTTACAAATTTGGTACAGCAATTTTATAGAATTAGAGGGATAGTGCCTCTGAATAACCTTACAAACCATCTTGTCACTATGCGGAAAGTACTGGGTTGATGTTTGGGTGGTCCTGGAACTTGCCCAAATACTGGCACTAAGGTGAGCTGAAAATGGCCTGAGGTAGTGTAGACGCGTATTTTGGCTGCACACAGGATCATTTTCCAGCATACCCATAAAAAATGCCTTTTTTTTTGGGGGGGGGGGGCTGAAAATGGACTTGCAACAAAATGAAAATTGGCACACATCCATTTTGGGTCTGAGACCTTAACGCCAGCCATTGACTTAGTGGTAAGGTCTCACGCGTTAACAAGGCAGTACTGGTCAATGCGTGTTGAAATGCCAATTACCGCCCACGTGCCAGAAAATAAAAATATTTTCTGATGTGTGTAGGGGACGTGAGTCAAGAATGAAATTACCAGCCGGGTCACACAGTAGGCGAGCGGTAACAAAGAATTGACGTGTGTTGGGTGTGCATAAGCGCTTACGCGGCTTAGTAAAAGGACCCCTTAGTCCAGTATCCTGATACAATGTGTAACTTAGGACAAATAAAAGGCTGTCCTAAATTATATGGATTAGGTATCTGGATAGTGAACTGAATATTTCCACTGTCTTTCCAGATATTCAACATTGGCCACTATCCAGATAGAGGCACTGAATATCTGGATATTGTTTTAGTACCATATTTGGCACTTAAAAAATGCTGACCATGGCAGCTAAATATTAACTTGCCTGTGCATAGGAGGACTGTGTACATACATATATCTGCAGATGGGTTAGGCAGTTTTCAAGGACTGAATTTTGGTGCATATATTCTTGTTTTATGACCAGAAATGGCTTTGAACATTGCCCTCCATATGTTTTATTCAGTTAAGCTTATTTTCAAAAGTGTATATTCGAGCTTTAAAAAAAAAGTCCCAATATGTCAGCAATGAAAAGATTGTTGGTGTTACCATTTTTTAAATGATTCTTTATTGGACCACGTGGCAGGTGAATACCAACTCTTCCAAGTTACATATACATTGTGTTAGGTCCTCCTATCTAACCTTTTTGGCTTCAGACTTCAGATTGCCCCCCTCAAACAGAAAGGCCTTTTTGTAGGCCCCCGAAACAAGTCCCTTAAAAGAGGAGGAGTAGTTTAGTGGTTAGTGCAGCAGACTTTGATCCAGGGGAACTGGGTTTGAACCCCCTGCAGCTCCTTGTGACTCTGGGCAAGTCACTTAACTCTTCATTACCCCAGGTGCAAATAAGTACCTGTATATATACTACTGTATGTAAACCACTTTGAATATAGTTGCAAAAAAAAACCCCAAAACACACACACACACACACACACACACACACACAGAAAGGCAGTATATCAAGTCCCCTTTTCTCCTTCCTCACCTCGCACCAATCACCCTTCCATTCATTCCCCTCCATCCTTTCTACTCCTCTTGTGAATAAAGGGGTCTTTTACTAAGGTGTGCTAGCATTTTAGCTCACGCTAAAAATCAGCTGGTGCTAAATGCTGAGATGCCTATTATATTTTAGCTAATATATATCTCTAAATACTCAGCTTCATAGGTGACATTGGGTCTCCATTGTATACTGCTTACTGAGACTGGAAAGCTAAGTATTAATCTGGAATTTAAATATAGTAATAAATATGGAAAATTTAAGAAAAATGAGAAATTAAGTAAAAATCAAAAATTGGGATCAATGAGGATTGTGGTGCTGCCTCTTAAATATGCTTGGCTCATACAATCATCAGCCATTGTAGAGGCAGGAACGCTGATCTGACGATCCTGCTAAAACGCTACTGATGTATTAGATCTTCATATTTAGATATTGATACATTACCTATGAAGCGGAGTATTTAGATACATATATTAACTGTACACTCCCTTCACCATCTAAGTTTTATGTGTGCCTTGTGAGTACCATTATATTTTAGCTGATTTTTAGTATGAGCTAAAAACGTTAGCGCACCTTAGTGAAATACCCCCTAAGTTTCCAATCTACCACATACCTCATGGCAGTGCGGGCAGTGCAAGTTTCATCAGATAGTTTTTTTTTTTTTAAATCAAAGTCTCTCTAAGCACCCAAAAATCTTTCCATCACTTGGTGCTTTCTCAGCTGCATTGTCATAGTAACATAGTAGATGACGGCAGAAAAAGACCTGCACGGTCCATCCAGTCTGCCCAACAAGACAACTCATGTGTGCTACTTTTGTGTATACCCTACTTTGATTTGTACCTGTGCTCTTCAGGGCACAGACCGTATAAGTCTGCCCAGCACTAGCCCCGCCTCCTAACCACTGGCTCTGGCACAGACCGTATAAGTCTGCCCCGCACTATCCCCGCCTCCCAAGCTCCAGCCCCGCCTCCCACTATCGGCTCTGCTATCCAATCTCGGTTAAGCTCCTGAGGATCCTTTCCTTCTGAACAGGATTCCTTTATGTTTATCCCACGCATGTTTGAATTCCGTTACCGTTTTCCTCTCCACCACCTCCCGCGGGAGGGCATTCCAAGCATCCACCACT
The DNA here is from genome assembly GCF_901765095.1 of Microcaecilia unicolor. Taxonomy (NCBI): domain Eukaryota; kingdom Metazoa; phylum Chordata; class Amphibia; order Gymnophiona; family Siphonopidae; genus Microcaecilia; species Microcaecilia unicolor. The sequence continues at coordinate 155,454,684 of NC_044039.1, read as the reverse complement.
CTCTTCGTGAAGAAATACTTCCTGACATTTTTCTTGAGTCTGCCCCCCTTCAATCTCATTTCATGTCCTCTCGTTCTACCGCCTTCGTATCTCCGGAAAAGGTTCGTTTGCGGATTAATACCTTTCAAATATTTGAACGTCTGTATCATATCACCCCTGTTTCTCCTTTCCTCCAGGGTATACATGTTCAGGTCAGCAAGTCTCTCCTAATACGTCTTGTTACGCAAATCCCATACCATTCTCGTAGCTGCATTGTCATTCTCTCTGCCTATGTCTTGTCTTTTCATATATTTATGTTGCAATTATAAGTGTTTTATCATTAAAACATATTTCAAACTACTGTTGCCTAGATATCATTCACAGCAATCAGATATTATTGAAGCAAAATGGAGTGGGCAACTGGGTCCATGGCCAGATCAATATTTTACCCAGTGCAGAATCAGGAAATAGTTTGGGGACTGGGCTGGAGATTGGTTTGTTTGGTCCCTCCAACTTCAAATGGGCCCCACTGCCCCTGGAATAATGAATCATTATCCTGGCACAATATATTCTAATAACAACAGGTAATATAATCATTTTCCACCTGAATTTCAATTTGAATAGAGACCATCTTAAGAGAGGAAGAGGTTGATAGAGTATAATGTCATCCTTCTTGAAAGCTTTTCATCAGTGCTTAACCTTAGCTCTAAACTGGCACAGAAATTATCCTGAATGCTATTTTTCACTCCAAATGCACTGAAACCTTATTCAAAGTCAGAGGTATCAGGAAGTAGATACTTTATCATATAAAAGCTTATCTTTCGTATTTTAGCAATCAGGGCATTGATGCTGAATGCTATGTTATTTTCATAGGTTTTCAAATAGAATTGAATAACAGTGGTTCAAAGGTTTGTGAGTTTAGTCTTAATGCAAACTGATCCTAATATTTTACACACAAGCTGTAATTTTGAAAGCATAATTGAAATTAATTAATGCTTTTGTTAAAAGATGTCAACAGCCAATATTACCATTCACAAAGAAAATGTTATTTCATTTATAAATGCAAGTCCTGCACTAGCAACCACCAATAATTTTTTTGCATAGAAGGCATATATTTTCCTAGCATCATTGCTCATATCATAGAATTTCTCTTATATATTTGTTATTTTACAATAATGTGACAAAGAGAGGGAGCCAAGTACAGAAAAAGACCAAGCAAAAAAAAACAGCACAAAGGGCCTTTAAAAACAAAAGGGAACACAGTTCTTTCATTAAAAAATCCTTTAATAGTGAACTTTGATTGAAGAAAGACCCGACACGGGCCGTGTTTTGGTGCTACCGCACCTGCGTCAGGGGTCACACCAATGACAAAGGAAGCTTCAACAGACTAATTTGAAAAGGCTGATGCTTTCCAAAATTTTGTGTGATATGTACCTCCGAATGAAATACAGTGCAAAGCTCACACACAGCAGCAAATATAGAACAGCATTTTAGAAAGGACGACCAAGTCAGTATGCTGCATATGGACAAACATTTCTCATGTATTTTAGAACAGGCTGTACCTCGACCGATCCAGTTCTATAATATATGAGAATTGGGTATCTATGTTCCGCTTACATCCAGCCTGAACAACCATTTTACAACAACCATTTTATAAACTGAGGGGTCCTTTTACTAAGCCGTGGTTAAAGATGGTCTGCGGCATTGTGGGTGCGTGGTTTGGGTGCACGCTGGCACAAAAAGAGAGGGAATGCAGCATACAGAAGCAACCAACCAAACAAACAAAGCAAACACTGGGCCTTCAGGATTGAGAAAAATGTAGTCCTTTATTTATGATGAAGACCCAACACGGCGGTTTATAAGGCTGAAGGCATTCTACAGACAAGTTGTTCAAACAGCGGGAAATATATCCTGATTGTTTATTTCACATCCTTGTTCACTAGCCAATAGCTGACCTATAGGAGTCTTTTGCTCTGCAATGCCCATTTCATTTGACCCCTGATGCAGGCGTTTGTACGCCAAAACACGGCCCGTGTCGGGTCTTCATCATAAATAAAGGACTACATTTTTCTCAATCCTGAAGGCCCAGTGTTTGCTTTGTTTGTTTGTTTGGGTGCACGCTGGGACATTTTTTACCGCAGCTGGGGAAAGGGCTTTTTTTTAATGGTCCGGGAAATAAGCGTGCGCTGAAATTAAAACTAGCATGTACCTACTTACAGCCCGAGCCCTTACTGCCACCTATTGACCTAGAAGTAAGGGCTCATGCACTACCTGCGCAGTAACCATGCAGTGCGCGCCAACTTCTGATTACCACTGAGAACGCCACCCATACCAGATTGTTGAAACCACTACTGTTCTGGTGCTGTGATACATAAACATATTCCACCCACTGCTTCAGGAGGTGAAACCAAGAGTCAAAAAACCTTGGTTCCACCTGCTGAAGTACTGGGTTTGCGAAACAGGTGGCCCTTGTAGAGATTCTGGACAGCTGGGTGGTTTTATGCATCACAGAACTAACTGGAAGAGAGCTCACTTTTGCTTCAGAGCAGTATGGTTTTAACAATCCAGTATGGGGACGGGTTGCCTCTTCAGTCAAGCTAAGTATCTGTGGAACTGTATTTTGATATAATTCATAAATTACCAGTGGTATTTATTGAGACTAATGGGGATTTGACGTGGACATTTTTGTTTTTTGATGACTAAAACAGGCTGTGTGGATTTTGGCTATTTTTTCTCCAGTTTGTTGATGAGCAACTTTTTTCTCCATTTTAGGAGTTTTTTGGCTGCTCTCTTTTTTTTCTGGAGATTGAGGCCAATAATAATATCTGGGAATTCCTTTTGGGAAAACTGATACATTTGGTCAGACCGATGCTCTCTGAGTTTTGAGGCTTTCTTTATTTAAATTTAGATTTGTTTGTAGCCCCCCCCAACCCCCCATATTCCGTGCTAGCCATTTTGTTAACACACTGCATGTTTCATGCTTTTTGAGGATATTTTGAAATTTTGCTACCCCTTGTGTATTTTTTCATATTATAAAATAACCATATCAACTGCATCCTGGAGGAGTAGCCTAATGGTTAGAATAGTGAGTTTAAATCCTAGTGTGGCTATTTGTGAATTTTTGTTTTAATTGTGTCCAGGGACAGAAAACTACCTATTATGACTTTCCTTAATCCCTCTGGTGAACTGCTCAATCATAGCACTTTTCTGTATCCTGGATGTGACAAGTACCAGGTCTAAAAACAGACGTCTGTCCTTTTTAATATGGATGCCCCTTCCTCTTCTGCAAACAAAGCTGGATGTCCATCTTTTGGCCATTCCCTAGTCCCATCGAAAACATGCCCAGACCATGCGCCTTTGCTATACGGATGTACAGTAGTTTTAGACATCTGTGCAATATAGATGTCTAAATGCTGGTTTTCAGATGTCCAAAACACAAATAGAGCTTCTAAAATAAGCACCATGGTAATAACATAATAAATGCTGGCAAATAGACTTGCACAGTCCATCTAGTCTGCCAATTTTGGGGCACAGACTGTAGAAGAATGCCCAGCATTGGTCCTACTTCATAACTACTTGAGTTGCCATTGAAACCCACTTCAGCCCTAACTTGTGCTGAGTTAATCGGGCACCAGTCTGAATTGCCCCCCATGGGGAACACACGAGGCAGCAGATGGCGCTCGGGGAGCAGGGAGAGACATCCGAACCTCTCCCCACGGGGGACTGCATGAGGCTCGCAGGACAGCGACCATGCGCCTGATTCTGCTTCCTCACCCACCCACCCACCCACCCAGACCAAGGAGAGACAATCGATCTTCTCCCACGGGGGGACCGCACGGGCTGTGTGGAAGCAGTTGTGCACCCGGCTCTGCCTCCTCGCCCGCCCGCTGGTTCCTCAGCCGGCAGAAGGAAAGGGGAGCACTGTCCGGTGGAGCTGCCCCAGGAGCATGGAGTTATAGAGGCGTGAGGACGCTCTCAGAGGGAACTGCCAAGGCCACCGAGGGCTCAGTCGACAGCACCGAGACCAGAGTGCACCAGCAGCGACAAGAGAAGAAGGGGCAATGCGGCGGAGGCCCCGTAGACAGGCTCTGAAGGGCTCAGAGCAAAGCAGTAGCAGCAGCCTGAGGCTGCTGCCCCCCCCCCCCCTCTGGTGTCTACCTCCAACATAGACACAGCTTCCAGGGTTGCGGAGTCTCTGTGCCCTGGGCAACGCGTCCGATCACCAGACCAAGAGTAAAGTGCCTATTATATTTCAAGATATTGAGACTTTACAACTGACAAGGCTTGAAAGGCCTGACAGTAAAAACCAAAGTAAAAATTGAATAATTGCTAGTGAACTGAAGACACCTTCAGCAGGATGGGCGTGCCTTAGAAGGAGCCTTTTGCACTGCGGTAATTTCATTTTTTTATGTGTGTCCAGTATGCATGCTGGAAATTTTCCGTTACATGGCGTAAGTGGGCGGTAATTGGCAGTGTACGCATGCTGACAATTACCGCCCATTAATGCATCAGACCTTACTGCTAAGTCAATGGATGGCGGTAAGGTCTCAGGCCCAAAATGGACGTACGCCAATTTTTATTTTGCTGCATGGCCATTTTCAGCCAAGAAAAAAGTCTTTTTTGCAGGTGTGCTGAAAAATGTACCTGTGTGCATCCAATACACGCATCTAAACCAGCGCAGGCCATTTTTCAGCACACCTTAGTAAAAGGGCCCCTCATTGATCAGAATAGCAGTGTCTCAAGCAACAAATTTATTTTTTTCTGTTTGTGAGAATTAATATTACCTAGAACATTCCGATTCTGTGCTATGATGGGCTTCTTTGTAGTTACAAATTGTTGTACAGTCCATTCTCAACCAATGAAATACTAGACCTAGACAAATAGGATCCAAAATACTAAATTGAAATAAAAACAAGTCAACATTTTTAGAATGGTTACTGCTAATACAATGTTATCAACTGCTACTCATGGACTATTTTGACTACAGTCCAGCAGTAGAGATTGGCTGTCATTTGCAACGACATAGGAAAAGTCACTGATATATCCTATGTTTTTGTAAGTTGCTACCACATGAAAACAAGCAGAAAAAACACTTTTTGGGCCAGATTCTATACATGGCATCTAAAATGGGTGAGGACATTCCAACTATATTAAAGAATATGAGAGTAATACCATGGTGTGTGAACTATCAATAAAAACCTCCTACTTACTTCCATCTCTCTTTTTCTAAGTAAACTCATACTTCCCCCTTCTTCCATCTGGTGAGCCAAGTGAAAACGGAATGGCTGAATCAGAGCTGGCAATGAACCCAGTTAGTCATAGTGGAAAAAGAGAAAACAAAAATCCATGGTTAACCTTCATAAGAACAGGGACATGACACAATAATCTGTATCCTATTAATATGATTTTTAAGAAAAGTTAATAACTTATCCAGTTTTATGATTAAATTCTCATTTCTATTCTTCTCTATTATTGGGATTTCCATCTGATGGCTCTTTTTGTTTCCAAGTTATAAATTGTGGAATTCTATACCTGTATACTTTTTAGTTACTTGCAATTTCATTAAAGATTGAAAACATCTTTTTAGTAAGTATTTGAATGAATAACTCTGTAAGGTCTTCCTTATCCTTAATTGTGATCTTAAAACTTGTGTAACTCACTTAGGGCCCCTTTTACTAAGTATCAGTAAGCCCAACGCGGGCTTACTGCTCGTTCAACAGGAAGTACCTCCGGGCTACCGCAGCAACCAGGCAGTACTTCCCACCATCATATCTGGTGCTAATAAAATATATTTATTTTTGTAATGCCAGACTGTACCCGGCGGTAATCAAGCAGTGCTCCGAGTTAGTACGGGAACCCCTAAAGTAAGGGCTCTTCCTGAAATGGCCGCAAGGCAAGTGCTTTACTTGCTGCATGGCCATTTCCTGCAGGAAAGAGAGACTTCCTCTTTAGCTGTTGCAGTAAAAAGGGGCCTCCGTGCGTGTGAAAAACACACACCGACACCAGCTTAGGCCTCCTTTTGCCGCAGCTTGGTAAAAGGGGCCCTTAGAGTCTTTATTGATATTAGCGGGAAATAAATACCTTGAATACAATAGAATAAAATGAAGTGCCATTAGACACATGCAATGTGCATACAAATAGATGCATTTAATTATATACAACTCAAAAGTAAATGGTAAATCCTTAAAGTGTATGAGTCTTTGTAAGAGAAAAGAGATCTTGTTAGGTCTAAATACTTCCTATGGACAATTATTCATTCCTATCTCTAGATGAACACACTACGATTGGCTACAAGTTGTCCAATGTTTTCAGACAGCTGCAGTATAGACTGAGCTATATTTAAAATTTGCCCCTTCATCTGAAAAAGTGTGTTCTGGGCACATCAGTGTGTGTATTTTGCATTTTTTCTGGTTCCCATGCAGGTAGACCACATAATGACCATGGCACCCCAAGAGCCATGCTAAATTCTTCCAGACTGAATTTCTCCTGATGCATCAGACTGGCTACTTCCATCACCCTAGAGACATGCGAGGGGCATAATCGAACGCGAACGCCTATCTCCATGGGCGTCTTTGTCCGAAAACGGGTACGTGAAGAGTCGGGACAGACCGTATTTTCGAAAAAATGGACGTTTTTCAGCTGGGCGTTTTTTTTTTTTTAGCGATAATGGAAACTAAAAACACCCAGCTCAAAAACGTCCTAATCCGAGCCATTTGGTCATGGGAGGGGCCAGGATTCGTAGTACACTGGCCCCTTGATATGCCAGGACACCAAATGGGCACCCTAGAGGTCAGTGCAGTGGACTTCAGAAACAGCTCCCACATGCATAGCTCCCTTACCATGGGTGCTGAGCACCCACCCCCCTCCCCCAAAACCCACTACCCACAAATGTACAACACTACCATTGCTCTTAGGGGTGAAGGGGGCACCTACATGTGGGTACAGTGGGTTTTGGAGACCTCCCATTTACCAGCACAAGTATTACAGGTAGGGGGGATGGGCTTGGGTCCACCTGGCTGAAGTGCACTGCGGTACCCACTAAAAGTGCTCCAGGGACCAGCATACAAGCAGGCCTCTAGGACTTGTTGCTGCTATATAACATTGGCACACCAGTTGACACCTGAAGACTAATCTCTCCGAAAACGTCCTTTATTGGAATAAGCACGCTTACTCACAGTTAACTGCAGATCAGAGGTTGTGCCCCACTGGCAACGAGTCTCCCTGGTACTGAGATGAGCAGTAGGTCAGAGCTGGCAGAATGGTGTACAATGCCCTCTATCAGCCACATTCAAGGTAAGATCTAAGTTCTGTAACGTGGCTAACATGTGAAAGGGATCTAAAACTGGCTTACAAAAATGGCCATTACCTCATGGACTACCGGAAACAAAACAGGGCACACTCTGACCCAGTAAGCAGGGGGAAAAGCACCATGGGAGTAGAGCCTACCAACTACCAACATCGTGAGCATTTGCCACAAGCTAGTGGAATCACGGAGCCAAATACCTTTTCTGTTATGCGCACTGCAGAGTCTCATCAGCAATGCATTGTGGTGGGTGTAGGGTGTCACACTCACCCGAGAGCCACATCAGAACCAGGGAAAGGCTGTCACAGGATAGAACACATTCTGTTGTCATGGAGGTGGGTACGGCATTTGAGGCTGGCATAGAGGCTGGAAAAAAAAGTTTTTAAAGTGGTTTTGTTTTGGTGGGAGGGGGTTAGTGACCACTGGGGGAATCCGTGGAGGTCATCCCCGATTCCCTCCAGTGGTCCTCTGGGCAGTTGGGGCACTTTTTTGGGACTTGTTTGTGAAAAAAGGGTCCAAAAAAGTGACCTAAAATCACGGTAAAAACGCCTTTTTTTTCGATTATCAGCTAAAGATGCCCATCTCTCCTCGGCCGATAACCAAGCCCCAGTTCCGCCTTCACCATGCCTCTGACACGCCCTCGTCAACTTTACCCGTTTCCGCGATGGACTGCAGTTGGAAATGCCCAAAATCGGCTTTCAATTATACCGATTTGGGCGCCCACGGGAGAAAGACGCCCATCTCCCGATTTGGGTCTCAATATAGGCGTTTTTCTCTTTTGATTATAAGGAGGATAGGAACCTGATATAAATTATTTTCTCTTGGGGCATCCTCTTCCAAAACCTTTGATAACCAAAGAACTCAAGTTAATGTTTCCCATTTTCATGTTTCTATTTCAAATGCTCCTCCTCAAAAGTATATTCCAGGGCATCCAAAACATTTAATTAATGACTTAGTTTAAGACTTCTTTCAAATTGGTTGACACATTTTTGCAACCCTTTATTCCCTCTAATGTTAAACATTCTAATCATGGTAACTGCATGCATGTAATTTCCATGCATACAACAGGGATTTATGCATGCAAATGGGCTTTTGAAATATGCCTAATTTATGTGTGCATAATATTATGTGAGCAGAAAGAAGACACATTCCTAGGGTTGGAGGCGAATTGGAGTTTACACTTCTGTATCTAAAAGGAGCACTAGTAAGGTTACTCTGAGATAGCTGAGTGAGAAAAGAGCATGTATTAGGATTCCATAAATAATCAAATTTGCCCCTCCAATTTTCCTTTTTTCTGGTCCAAATTATTCTAATCTTTTTCTCAGTTACCACAAAATGGTGGTAACTGAGAAAGCTGAAATAAAGCTACAACCAAAGATCTCCTGACAGAGAACTGTGAAGCAGTCATCGAGGTGAAAGTGGGAACTTTGTGAAATAAAAGAGCAATATATTACAGCTCTTTCACAAACCAGAAAGAAAAATAATAGAACATAGTTTGGAAATGCTTCTTCCATATCATCAAGCTGATCAATCCATAGACTGGTGGGTTGTGTCCATCTACCAGCAGGTGGAGATAGAGAGCAAACTTTTGCCTCCCTATATGTGGTCATGTGCTACCGGAAACTCCTCAGTATGTTCTCTATCTCAGCAGGTGGTGGTCACACACAGCAGCAGCTCTGGCTAGGCCTCCAAGCCTAATCCTTAGGTTTTGTTGAGGCCTGGGGTTGAGGGCTCTTTTGAGCAAGTGCAAACCTGGTGGTGCCAGGTCCCTCCTTTTCTCCCCCCTCCCGCTGGCTCCGTTTAAAAAAAATATATATATATATTTTTAAACGTCCTTAAAGGCGTTTAATTCGACGTTTCTTTAAACGTTCATTGCAGCTACTCACTGGGACACCAGTTCGTTACAGCTCGGAGCGGCAAGCAGGTAATTTTACCTTTTTATAGCGGGCAGGGGGTTCCCCGATTCTTCTCCTCGTGGCAATGGCGTCGGAGGGCGAGGGCGCAAAGGGTCGCTCCCCGGATCGCTGGAGCGCTTCTAGAGGGGATGCGGGGGTTTTACAACCTGATTCGCCCTTGATGGGTGATAGTTTAGTGACCGATGAATGTCCCGGTCGTTCCTCCAGCGTGGCGGTTTTTTCCCGCCATAAACGCCCATCCCCCGCTCCTCGCCTCCGCCATCTTGGCCGGCCACGCGGCTCGGACGGCTTCTTCGGGGCCGCCCTTGAGGTTGGAGACATTAATGCCATGAACGCCCTTAATTTGGGCGACGGCACAAAAGCGGCTAAAGTTAAGCGCCGTTCTTCCCGCGCGGCTCCTTCACGGAGTTTCGCGCCGGACGCCATTTTGGATGCACAGCATGTCTCTCCCCCGCTATTGCGAGCGCCGGTTGAGAGTGCGTCTAGGGCTGTTGCCCAGGCTGCGGAAGTGCACAGTCTGGGGGGTTTCTCCCCCGAGTTTGTTTTGCTGCTGCATCAGGCTTTCCTCATGCAAACGCTGCCCCTGCTCCCTCTTCTGATAAAGAGGTTGAGGTTCCCAGAGGTAAACGCCCTCGGGTTGATTTCCAGGCCTTGGAAGACTTTTGTCTCCTCCGATGTAGATGAGGGCAGCGTGTCTGAGGTCTCCCAACGATCCTTTGCGGATTCCTTGGAGGAGATAGATCCCCGCTCGGCTGGAGCGGATGACCCCTCTGCAGCGCGGCTTTTTAGCCCAGAGGATTTGCCCAACCTGTTGTTACAGGCCATGGACACTTTGAAGATTTCCTCTCCGGAGGACGTCTCTCCCTCAGCCCCTGTTGGCTCTGCCATTATGCTGGGGACGAAGCGCCCGCCTAGAACCTTCCACGTGCATGATGCCATGCACACCTTAATTGCGGCTCAATGGGATGTCCCGGAAACGAGCCTTAAAGTGGCTAGGGCTATGTCCCGCCTCTATCCTTTGGCTGTGAGTGAACGTGAGGCCTATCTGTGGCCTACCGTGGATTCTTTAATCACTGCAGTGACTAAGAAAACGGCGTTGCCGGTGGAAGGTGGCACGGCCCTAAAGGACGCCCAAGACAGAAGATTGGAGGCGGCCTTAAGGTCGTCCTTTGAGGCAGCTGCTTTAAGTTTGCAGGCCTCAGTTTGCGGCTCCTATGTGGCCAGGGCGTGCCGGACTATGGTGCAGCGGGCTTCCCCCTCGGATCATTCCTTGAGGGCTGATTGGCCGGCCCTGGAATCGGGCTTAGCCTATTTGGCAGACTTGCTGTATGATGTCTGGAGAGCCTCAGCTAAAGGCATGGCTCAGACAGTCTCTGCGCGGCGGTGGCTTTGGCTGAAACATTGGTCTGCTGACCACGCCTCTAAATCCCGCCTGGCTAGATTGCCTTTTAAAGGCAAGCTGCTCTTTGGGGTTGAGCTGGACAAAATCGTGACCGATCTCGGCACGTCTAAGGGCAAGAAATTACCAGAGGTCAGGGCTCGGGTTAGTACTCGTCCCGATACCTCCAGAGGACGGTTGCAGGAAGCCCATCGGTACCGCCCGGGCAAGTCGGGTTCCTCTGCCCCCTCTTCCTTCAAGAGGAATTTCTCCCCCAAGCAGCATTCCTTTCGCAGAGACCGCCGTCCCGGAGGTGCTCCCTCCGGTCCTCCCCCAGGGTCTCGTACCCAATGACGGGGCCTTGGTCCACGCCCCAGTGCAGATTGGAGGACGGCTGTCCTCGTTTCTGGGCGAGTGGACCACTATAACTTCAGACGCGTGGGTGCTGGAAGTCATCAGAGACGGCTACAAGCTAGAGTTCTGCCAACCCTTAAGAGACGGGTTTGTACTCTCTCCCTGCAAGTCTCCGGTCAAGCTGTGGTAGTGCAGCAGACCTTGGACAACCTGATCCGCCTGGGTACGGTCGTTCCGGTGCCAAAAAATCAGATTGGCAAGGGACGTTACTCCATTTACTTTGTGGTTCCAAAGAAAGGAGGTTCTGTCCGGCCTATCCTCGACCTCAAAGGGGTCAATCGGGCCTGGAAAGTGAGGCACTTTCGCATGGAGACTCTCCGCTCTGTTATAGCGGCAGTGAAGGCAGGAGAGTTCTTGGCTTCCTTGGACATCAAGGAAGCGTACCTGCATATTCCCATCTGGCCTCCTCTCCAACGCTTTCTGCGTTTTACAGTCCTGAGACGACACTTCCAGTTCAGAGCCCTCCCTTTCGGGTTGGCTACTGCTCCGCGGACCTTTTCCAAAGTAATGGGGGTCATAGCGGCCTTCCTGCTAAAGGAAGGAGTACAAGTCCATCCTTATCTGGACGACTGGTTGATCCGAGCCCCCTCTTATGCAGAGTGCGGCAAAGCTATGGACCGGGTAATTGCTCTTTTGAGCTCCCTGGGATGGATCATCAACTGGAAGAAGAGCCAGCTGCGCCCAACTCAGTCCCTGGTGTATCTAGAAGTTCGATTCGACACCCAAGTGGGCAGAGTGTTCCTGCCAGACAATCGGATTGTCAAGCTTCAGGCTCAGGTGGACTAGTTCCTAGTAGCCTCTCCTATTCGGGCTTGGGACTACGTGCAGCTGTTGGGCTCTATGACGGCCACGATGGAAGTAGTGCCCTGGGCCAGGGCTCATATGAGACCACTACAGCTATCTCTGCTGCTGCGCTGGACTCCGATGTCGGAGGATTATGCTGTGCGCCTTCCCGTGGACCCAGCAGTGCGCAAGGCGCTGAGCTGGTGGACGCAGACAGACAAGTTGTCTGCAGGATTGCCTCTGGTGACCCCGTAGTGGATTGTCGTCACGACAGACGCCTCTTTGATGGGCTGGGGAGCCCACTGCTTGGGAAGGACAGCGCAGGGGCTCTAGTCTCCTGCAGAGGCAAGTGGTCTATCAACCTCCTGGAACTCAGAGCCATTCGGTTGGTGTTATTGGAGTTCATCCCGGTACTGGTGTTGAAGCCTGTACGGGTCCTGTCGGACAATGCCACGGCTGTGGCCTATATCAACCGCCAGGGAGGTACCAAGAGCGCCCCTCTAGCCAAGGAGGCTATGAGTCTTTGCCAGTGGGCGGAAGCGAACCTGGAGCAGCTTTCAGCGGCCCACATTGCCGGAGTCATGAATGTCAAGGCGGACTTTCTCAGTCGCCATACCTTGGAGCCCGGAGAGTGGCAACTATCTGCTCAGGCGTTCTTGGACATCACGAAGCGCTGGGGCCAGCCGAGCCTAGATCTGATGGCGTCATCGGCCAATGGCCAAGTGCCGCGCTTTTTCAGCAGAGGACGGGACCCTCGATCCCTGGGAGTAGATGCTCTTCTCCAACAGTGGCCGACACAAGAGCTCCTCTATGTGTTCCCGCCCTGGCCCATGTTGGGCAGGGTGCTAGACCGGGTGGCAAAGCATCCCGGCAGGGTAATCCTGGTGGGTCCGGATTGGCCCAGACGTCCCTGGTATGCGGACTTGTTCAGGCTCTCAGTCGACGATCCTCTGCGGCTGTCAGTGGAGCAGGGCCTGTTACATCAGGGTCCCGTGGTGATGGAGGATCCCTCTCACTTTGGTCTTACGGCCTGGCTATTGAGCGGCAGCGTCTGAGGAAGAAGGGCTTCTCAGACAAGGTCATCGCCACTATGCTGAGAGCGAGGAAGCGCTCTACTTCTACTGCTTGCGCCAGGGTTTGGCGTATCTTTGCAGCATGGTGTGAAGCAGGCTCACTTTCTCCCTTCACTGCTCCAATTTCTTCAGTGTTGGCGTTCCTGCAAGAAGGTCTGGAGAAAGGCCTGTCGCTCAGTTCCCTTAAAGTCCAGGTAGCGGCTCTGGCTTGCTTCAGGGGCCGCCTGAAGGGTGTTTCCCTGGCTTCGCAGCCAGATGTGGTGCGCTTTCTCAAGGGAGTTAATCACCTGCGCCCTCCTCTGCACTCAGTGGTGCCTGCGTGGAATCTCAACCTGGTGCTAAGAGCATTGCAGAAGCCGCCTTTGGAACCCTTGTCGAGGGCATCTCTGAAAGACCTGACGTTGAAAGCAGTCTTTTTGGTGGCTATCACTTCAGCCAGAAGAGTTTCCGAGCTCCAGGCGCTCTCATGTCGAGAGCCTTTTCTGCAGTTCACTGAGGCAGGAGTGACTATTCGCACAGTGCCTTCCTTCCTGCCCAAGATTGTTTCTCGCTTCCATGTGAATCAGCAGCTCTGTCTCCCTTCCTTTCGTAGGGAGGACTACCCAGAGGAGTACTCTGCTCTTAAATATCTGGATGTGAGACGAGTCATCATCAGATACTTGGAAGTGACCAATGATTTCCGGAAATCGGATCATCTGTTTGTCCTGTTTGCAGGTCCTCGTAAGGGTCTGCAGGCTGCTAAGCCTACAGTGGCAAGATGGGTCAAGGAAGCCATTGCAGCGGCTTATGTGGCCGCGGGGAAGGTGCCGCCTATCCAGCTGAAGGCTCACTCCACGAGAGCTCAGGCGGCCTCGATGGCAGAGGCCGGATCCGTCTCCTTGGAAGAGATATGCAAGGCGGCAACTTGGGCTTCGGCTCATACATTCTCCAAGCATTACCGTTTGACTGTGGCTGCACGGGCGGAGGCCCGGTTTGGAGCTTCAGTGTTGAGGTCAGGGATTTCTATGTCCCGCCCTGGGTGAGTACTGCTTCGGTACATCCCACCAGTCTATGGATTGATCAGCTTGATGATATGGAAGGTAAAATTATGTATAATCATACCTGATAATTTTCTTTCCATTAATCATAGCTGATCAATCCATAGCCCCTCCCAGATATCTGTACTGTTTATATTCTGGTTGAATTTTAGGTTCAAGTTTAGCCTTCAGTTACTTCAGGAGGACTTCGTGTTCAAGTTCTTCTTTCACTTGGATTCTTCAAGAGTTGAGACGAGTTTGTGTTACAGTGAGCTGCTGCATTCCTCTCCCCTCCGTTTTACGGGGCTGGATTGAGACATAAATTCTGCCGGCACTCCCTCCCGCTTCGTGCGGCTGTAGGGCAGCTTTGTACCCCTCCCGCTTCGGCGGTGTTAGGGTCAGTCAGCTCCTCCCGCGGTTGCGGTTGCAGGATAAGCCAGATCCCCCCGCATCGGCGGGTGTGGTGTCCCTCCCCCGCTCCGCGGGGATGAGCTGGACGGATTCCCCTCCCCCACTTGTGTGGGGATGAGCTGGGTTAATTCCCCTCCCCCGTTTCGGCGGTGGTGAGCTGGGCAGAGTGTCCCTTCGTGGGTGTAATTCTCTAAGTGCTGAGTCCTGCGGATGGAGCTTTGATATCGACATACTGAGGAGTTTCCGGTAGCACATGACCACATATAGGGAGGCAAAAGTTTGCTCTCTATCTCCACCTGCTGGTAGATGGACACAACCCACCAGTCTATGGATTGATCAGCTATGATTAATGGAAAGAAAATTATCAGGTATGATTATACATAATTTTACCTTTGACTTCAATGGAAGATACAATTAATTTCGTTTTTAGAGCAGGATCTTCTAGATTTAAACAACAGGAGCAATATACACATATTTGTCATTCAGAAGGGTCAGAAAGTAGGAATCCTATGAAATTCATGAAATATGTTCTCCCTAAGCTACTTCATTGTATGACAGGTCATTGAAAGTTAGGCCCTCTGTTCACATGTAAGTTATAAAATACTAGCATTTACACATGTGAATGTTAAGGTTACACATATAAGTGTGAGCTGTGTGCTCCGTGGTATTCTATAACATAGGTGCACAATCTGCTTAGGGGTCCTTTTAATAAATGGCGGTAAGCCCACCATGGGAACTACCGCTGGCCCAATTCAGGCACCGGTGGTAGCTCCACCCCAATGTGTGGCATTTCTGGTGCTAGTGAAAAAAAATGAAAAACATTTCCACAGGGCGTTACCCGACAGTAATCAGGCAGTGCCTCATGCTGGCGGGTTACTGCACAGGAGCCCCTACCTCAACCTCAATGGCCATGTGGTAAGTGCAATCTTACCGCATGAGCATTTCTTTTTTCGGCCTTTTTATCTGCTGCAGTAAAAGTATCCTCAGCATGCGCTATCGCTAGCACAAGGCCCCTTTTACCGCAGCTTAGTAAAAGGGGCCCTTACCCTCAGATTCTATATAGTGCGCTGAAATCAAAGTGTATTCTGTAACAATGCGTGTAATTTAATTGGCTTAACAAGCCAATCAGTGTTAACAGCACTTAACAAGCAATAATTAGCACTAATTGGCAATAATTAGAATTTATGTGCACAACTCCCTAAGCATGTTCTGCCTACATTTTAATGTGCACAAGCAAAAATGGGCATGGTTATGGGCAGGGAAATGGGAGTTTTGTGGGTGTTCCAAAATTTACACTCATTGTCATACAATATGACCCTGTGTGCCTACATTTATGTGCCAGGATTTGCACCACACTTTCATTGGTGTAAATGGAAATGCATAGTTTTATGTGCTATGGATGTCAACTAAGCATATTCTATATACTGCCGCTTATAGAATATGCTTAGGTGAAAATGTTTTTCATGCAGATTTTCTAGGCACCCTATATAGAATCTGGCCCTTACTGTGTAAATGCATTGGGACATATATATCAGTGAGGTTTGGGTAGGGCATGGATGAGTCCTACATTTGCACTCATAACTTAAAGAATACTATAAGTTTCATGCTAAGGTGCTGCATTTTGGTGCTCTCATTTACACCTGTAACTGACATGGCAGAATCTATGGACCCAGATGATGTTATGGAATTAACACTTAGGGCTAGATTCTATATATGGCACCAAAATGCTAAGTGCCAAAAACATGTTATTCTATGAGCTGCGCTTAAAGTTAGACGCAGTTTATAGAACAGCGCTTATCCCTGGGAGTCGTGCCTAACTTTAGGTGCGGTTATTTGTACCAGCTGAAACGTGGTGCAAATGTATGCATCCCTGTATCCACTTATTCTATAACAGTACGTGTGAATTCTAGGAACGCCCTGGTTCTGTCAATGCCCCTCTCATTTCCGTTCCTCCTTTTTCCAATTGCATGTAAAATTTAGGCAATGATCCCGCACCTAAATTTACGTACACAAAGTGTAATTCAATTTAATTAATGTCAATAATTACTTGTTAAAAAGCCAGTTATTGGCACTAATTGGCTTGTTATTTAATTTATTTGCGCACACAAATTTGACGCACGACCAAAGTTGCGTATGCAATTTTTGGCAGCTTTTATAGAATTAGGGGGTTCATATACTGCATCTTGGTGCCTAACTTTTGGTGCCCTTTATATAATTGCCTCCTGTATGTCTACAGGAACTGGAGGAATAAAGGATCAGTGTTAATGTTTGTGGGAACTTGAGGAGTACATCAGCATGAGTGAGATCGTGGTAGAGACAGGAGCTATTATTTCTGGTTGTAAGAAAGATGGTACCAGGGTGTGACCGCACCTCGAATATTGTGTTCAATTCTAGTTGCTGCATCTCAAAAGAGATATAGTGGAATTCGAAAAGATGCAGAGAAGGGTGACAAAAATGATAAAGGGGATGGGACGACTTCCCTATGAGGAAAGGCTAAAGCGGCTAGCAGGCTTATTTTTGAAAGTGATCGCTGGCCATCTTCCAACATAAATTGGGAGATGGCTGGCGATCTCTCAAAAGCGGCCAACTCAGTATAATCGAAAACCCCTTTTTTTACACCATCGCCGCTTTCCCATTGCCAAGCCGGCGAACGTTCAATGGGGAATGTCGGCAGTGTAGCGAAGGTGGGACATGTGCGGGCATAGGCGTGGCTACCAGATGGCCGGCTTTCGCCGATAATGGAAAAAAAAAAGCGGTGTTAATCAGTATTTCGCCGGGTTTACTTGGTCCTTCTATTTTCACGACCAAGCCTCAAAAAGGTGCCCCAACTCACCAGATGACCACTGGAAGGAATCGGGGATGACCTCAATGTACTCCCCCAGTGGTCACCAACCCTCTCCCACCCTAAAAAACACAATTATAAACATATTTTGCCAGCCTCTATGCCAGCCTCAAATGCCGTACCCACCTCCATGACAGCAGAATGTGTTCTATCCTGTGACAGCCTTTCCCTGGTTGTGATGTGGCTCTCAGGTGAGTGTGACACCTTTTCTGTTATGCGCACTGCAGAATTATATCAGCAATGCATTGTGGTGGGTGTAGGGTATTGGGCTACATGATTGCAGCAGCTAGTGTTAAATGCTCACGCTGTTGGTAGTTGGTAGGCTCTACTCCCATGGTGCTTTTCCCCCTGCTAACTGGGTCAGAGTGTGCCCTGTTTTGTTTCCGGTAGTCTATGAGGTAGTGGCCATTTCTGTAAGCCAGTTTTAGATCCCTTTCATGTGTTACCCATGTTAGAGAACTTACTTATTACCTTGAATGTTGCTGAAAGAGGGCATTGTACACCATTCTGCCAGCTCTGACCTACTGCTAATCTCAGTACCAGGGAGACTCTTTGCCAGTGGGGCACAACCTCTGATCTGCAGTTAACTGTGAGTAAACGTGCTTATTCAAATAAAGGACTTTTTCAAAGAGATTAGTCTTCAGGTGTCAACTGGTGTGCCAAGCTTATACAGCAGCAACAAGTCCTAGAGGCCTGCATGTATGCAGGTCTCTGGAGCACTTTTAGTGGGTACCGCAGTGCACTTAAGGCAGGCGGACCCAGGCCTATCCCCTCCCCCACCTGTAATACTTGTACTGGTAAATGGGAGGTCTCCAAAACCCACTGTACCCACATGTAGTTGCCCTCTTCACCCCTAAGAGCTACGGTAGTGTTGTACATTTCTGGGTAGTGGGTTTTTGGGGGGGTTGGGGGGCTCAGCACCAGTGGCATAGCCACAGGTGGGCTTAGGTGGGCCAGGGCCCACCCATTTATGGCTCAGGCCCACCCAACAGTAGCACATGTTTAGTGGTAACTGGTGGGAATCCCAAGCTCCGCCAGCTGAAGATTTTCCCCTAATGATAACGAAAAGCTACTCTCCATGACACTGGCACCTGCGCATGCTCAGTTTTCAGTGCATGCCTGCTGCCAAGGTGGAAAGAAGCGTTTTCCCACCAGCTGAGATAAGATAATTTTTTTTTTTTGGGGGGGGGGGAGAACACTTGGTGCTCACCCAATTCTTGCCTAGGCCCACCCAAAATCTGTTGTCTGGCTACGCCCCTGCTCAGCACCCAAAGTAAGGAAGCTATGCATGTGGAAGCGTTTTCTGAAGTCCACCGCACTGACCCCTAGGGTGCCCAGTTGGTGTCCTGGCATGTCATGGGGGCCAGTGCACTACGAATGCTGGCTCCTTCCAAGACCAAATGCCTTGCATTTGGGCAGGTTTGAGATCGCTGGGCCCGGTTTCCATTATGGCCAAAAACCGAACCCGCCCATCTCTAAAGCTGGCCCAAATGCTGACATTTGGCCGGCTCCAACCGTATAATTGAAACAAAAGATAGCCGGCTATCTTTTTTGATAATATGGTTCTGCCATTGCTTTTCGCCACCGGCTATATAGATGGCCATCCATCTAGTTAGCCGGCGCCGTTCGATTATGCCCCTCTAGGGCTCTTCAGCTTGGAGAAAAGGTGGCTGAGGGGAGATATGATAGAGGTCTATAAAATAATGAGTGGAGTGGAAAGGGTAGACACAAAGCGTCTGTTTACTCTTTCCAAAAATATTAGGACTAGGGGGCATTAGATGAAGCTACAAAATAGTAAATTTAAAACAAATCAGAGAAAGGTTTTCTTCACTCAACGTGTAATTAAACTCTGGAATTCATTGCCAGAGAATGTGGTAAAGGTGGTTAGCTTAACAAGGTTTAAAAAAAGGTTTGAACGGCTTCCTAAAGGAAAAGTCCATAGACCATTATTAAAATGGACTTGGGGAAATTCCACTGCTTATTTCTGGGATAGGCAGCATAAAATGTTTTGTACTTTTTGGGATCTTGCCAGGTACTTGTGATCTGGATTGGCCTCTGTTGGAACCAGGATGCTGGGCTTGATGGACCTTTGTCCAGTATGGCACAGTGGCGTAGCCACAGGTGGGCCCGGCCCACCCACTTAGGACTCAGGCCCACCTAACAGCAGCACTCATTTAGTGGTAGCTCGTGGGGCTCCCAAGCTCTGCCAGTTGAAGACCTCCCCCTGATGATGCTGAAAACATTGCTCTCCACTTCAGCAGTCTGAGCTTCCTAAGCTGGCACCTGCGCATGCTCAGTTTTCGGCGCATGCCTGCTGCAGGCTGCCAAGGTGGAAAGCAGTGTTTTTCCGCCAGCTGAGATATATTTTTAAGTTGGTGGGGGAGGGGGTAGAACACTTGGTGCCCACCCACTTGTTGTCTAGGCCCACCCAAAATCTGCAGTCTAGCTACGCCCCTGGTATGGCAATACCTTTGTACTTATGTACTTATGAAGTGATGTAAGAATTTTGCATATGATAGAGGGAACTGTAAGAGTCCAGCACTTAAAGTGAGATCATATTTGGGATGAAAACTATGGGAGTGAATATAAATATGATGGACAGGAGATTAAATGTAGTGGGTGATGATGAAGATGGTGAGGTGTGCATATGGTCATTACTGGATATTCTGAGGTCTGCAGCTGAGTTGGAAGAATGTTTTTCAGGGAGCAGAGCCAGTCAGCTGCAGGCATCATAAGATCATGAGTGGGGCACAGCATTCGATGGACAGACAAGTTAGGATATTATTAGACTGGAAGTCTGCCTGGTTTCTGTTGTAAAGAACATTAACCGTTAGTTACTGAAATTAGTCATTGGTTTATTGATGAAATCTGCCTCTTTACTGATAGCATGTAAATTAGCTACTGGTAATAAAAAATAAAATAAAATAAAAAGTGGAAATCTGCCTGGTTACTGCTGCAATGAAAATGAACAACTGATTATAAGAGTGGAAATTTTCCATTCATCGTAGAGACATACTAATGGAAAAAGCCCTTCTGCTTTTATGTACCAAGAAGTCAATATTAAGACATGCAGAGAATGCAAAATTTAAAATGGATAAATTATCTGTTTAAAGGTATGAATATTTTTAGCAGAACTATGCAGTCAAGTGTGAATACTAAAAATGTCAGCATAACTTTAACTGGATAACTAGTTCATTTACTAAGCTGCACTAAGAAGTGGCTGGCACTGCTGTCAGCACGTGGGTTTCCCATGAGCTGCGGCTACTTTTAGAGCGGCAGTAAAATGGCCGCATTCAGGGATTTGTTTGTAATGGCTGTGAGCTAATTCCCCATTAGCGCAAGACCATTACCTCTGGGAGCCCTTACGACCACCTATTTAGGAAGCAGTAAGGGCTACCGTGCTACTCCCACACTAATTGGGTAGAGCACGGTAATGTGCTCTTGCTACCTGATTAGCGCAGGCATGCCTACTCTACGGCCCCAAGACACGCCTCCCATGGCAAAAAATAAAATATTTTAATGTGGGAGTGCACGTGCTGATGGCCTTGGCTCAAATCACAGTAGTGCCCTTCAGCGCATGGTAGTAAAAGGGACACTTATGCTGTTCCTGATATCTTTGTGTTCAACAGTCAAGGCTCAATATTCAAAAGTTTAAAGCTTATAGTTTATTAAAATTTACTATACAACCTTTACTGAACAAACAGGACTAGGCGGTGTACAATCTAAAGCAATGAGAATGAAAAGAACTCTATTAAGAATAGGAAAGCACAAAAACAACCACAGAAAAATCCAAAACTAAAAAAATAACAAACTAAGAAACACTCCAGCATATAGTACAATGAACAGAAGAACATAACATAAGAGTAGCTATAAAGGGTCAGACCAGTGGTCCATCTAACCCAGTATCCTGTTTTCCAAACAGTGGGCAAGCCAGGTCACAAGTACCTGACAGAAACTCAAAGTGTGGCAACACTCCATACTACAAATCCCAGGGCAAGTAATCGCTTCCCATGTCTGTCTCAATAGCAGACTATGGACTTTTCCTCCAGCAATTTGTCCAAACCTTTTTTAAACCCAGATACACTAACTGCTGTTACCACATCCTCCGGCAAAGAGTTCCAGAGCCCAACCACTCGTTGAGTGAAAAAAATATTTCCTCCTATTTGTTTTAAAAGTATTTCCATGTAACTTCCTCGAATGTCCCCTAGTCTTTGTACTTATAAGAACATAGGTTCATAAAAGAGAGAGAGAGAGAGAGAGAGAGAGAGAGAAAGAGAGAAAGAGAGAGAGAGAGAGAGAGAGAGAGAGAGAGAGAGAGAGAGAAGATAAGCCTTTCATCCAGCTGCTCACAGTTCTTCAAATGCCTGCCAGTGTAAACAAGGATTTAAATTTGGAGAAAGATAATTCAGAACAAATTTTGGGGGGAAGGCCATTCCAAGTGGCAGGTGCCATGAAGAAAACAACTGAATGTCTAGTGGTTTCAAATTTAGCCAACCCAAGCCCAGGCAATACAGGTCTATGATTGTTTAAAGAATGAAGAACATGAGCAGAGTTGTAAGTGATTCTAAGTACTGAGGGGTACCCATGTGGAATGCATGAAAAAGCAAGAACTAATAATTTGAAGTGAACATGGAATTAGATTGGTAACCAATGACACTGAGATAACAAGGGAGAAACATGCTCATATCTGTCCAAACCACAAAGAACTCAAATAATTGACTAACCTGTAGTCTAGTTATGTTTCATTGAGAGATACCACAATATACTATGTTACAAAAGTCCAATTTAGACATTAAGATGGCATGAATCAATGCATGAAAGGGATTCTGATCAAAGAAACTTCTGACATACCTTAGTTGCCTCAAGGCAATAAAACCCAAGTACACAACTGCAGAAATTTAAGGCGCAAAGGAAAGCTGGGGATAATTTAGCCGGTGACGAATATCATTAAAAAAAAAAAAAAACGCTGACCGTCGCCATGTGAATATTGGGGGGTTAATGCATGGTTAATGGCCAGCAGGAAAAAGGAGATGAAATGCCTTGTTGAAGTCTCTGGTAAGACCTCATTTCAGGGTCCTTTTACTAAGGTACACTAATGGATTTAGCGAGCACTGATGAATTAGTGTGTGTTTAAGTACCATGCAACCCAAAAGTATGCAATGAACTGCACAGCATTTAGAGATCCTATGTATGTGTCCCAAGCTAATCTCATGTGCTAAATGTGTTAGTGCACTTAGTAAAAGGATCCCTTAGAGTACTGTGTTCAATTCTGAAGACTGCACTTTCAAAAATATATAAATAGGATAGAGTCAGTCCAGAGGGTGGCTACTAAAATGATCAGTGGTCTTCATCATAAAACATATAGAAACAGACTTAAAGATCTCATATGTATTCATTCAAAGAAATACATGCTAGGGGAGATATTATAGAGATGTTTAAATACCTCTATGGCATAAATGCACAGGAGGCAAGTCTCTTTCAATTTAAAGGAAGCGAGGAATGAAGGGGCATAGGATGAAGGTGAGAGCACACAGATTCAGGAGTTACCTAAGGAAATACATCTTCATGGAAAGGGTGGTAAATGCATGGAATGGCCTCCCAGTGGAAGCAGTGGAGATAAAGACATTACCTGAATTCATGAACGCTTGGGACACATACATAGGATCTCTAAGGGAGAGGAAGGGATGGTAGATGGCATGGATGGGCAAACTGGATAGGCCATATGGGTTTTATCTGTCTTTGTTTTTCTCTGTTTCTATAGTTCTCTGTTTCTTTAAATTCAGTCACCTTCTGGTACAATATATATAAATAAGGAGAAAAAGAAAAAAATATAAGCATTAAAAACTCTAGAGGGTATCCAGGAATATTATATCAGTTATGCACATCAGGAGTTAATTATTTTAATCATTTCTTGGATAAGTTACAACAGTCAACTCTTCATAATTCCAATGGGACTGCTTAGAAGATGCAATTATGGAAGCCAATTTCAATTTATTAAGTTTCTATTAGCTATTCCTCTGTTTTATAAAGTCTACTATTTTCTACTATTTGCCAATTGCCTCAAAAATGCTGTAGTAGGGAGTCAGCCCTTGGAACCTCAGAACTTGATTTAAATAATATTTCTGCTACATAGGAATATAAGAATAGCCGTGGAGGGGCATAATTGAACGAAAACGTCTATCTCCATGGGCGTTTATCTCCGAGAACGGGTCCGTGAAGGGGCGGACTGAACAGTATTTTCGAAAAAAATAGACGTCCACGTTTTATTTGACAATTTGTGAGCTGGGCGTTTTTGTTTTTCAGTGATAATGGAAAATGAAAGCGCCCAGCTCAAAAACGAATAAATCCAAGGCATTTGTTCGTGAGAGGGGCCAGGATTCATAGTGCACTGGTCCCCCTCACATGCCAGGACACCAACCGGGTACCCTAGGGGGCACTTTTACAAAAACAAAAAAAAGGTAAAAGAGCTCCCAGGTGCATAGCACCCTTCCCTTGTGTGTTGAGCCCCCCAAATCCCCCCCAAATCCCCCTCAAAACCCACTGCCCACAAGTCTACACCATTACTATAGCCCTAAGGGGTGAAGGGGGGGCACCTACATGTGGGTACAGTGGGTTTGGGGGGGTTGGACGACTAAGCATTAAGCAACACAATTGTAACAGGTAGGGGGGGATAGGCCTGGGTCCACCTGCCTGAAGTCCACTGCACCCCCTAACAACTGCTCCAGGGACCTGCATACTGCTGCCAGGGAGGTGGGTATGACATTTGAGGGTGAAAATAAAAAGTTGTGAAACATCATTTTTTTGTGGTGGGAGGGGGTTAGTGACCACTGGGGGAGTCAGGGGAGGTCATCCCCGATTCCCTCTGGGGGTAATCTGGTCATTTAGGGCACTTTTTGGGGCCTTATTCGTGAAAAAACAGGGTCCAGGAAAAGTGCCCTAAATTCTAGCTACAAACGCATACTTTTTTTCCATTATCGGCGAAAGGCGTCCATCTCTCCTCGGCCGATAACCAGCCCCAGTTCCACCTTCGCCACGCCTCCGACACGCCCCCGTCAACTTTGTACGCTTCTGCGATGGAGTGCAGTTGAAAACGTCCAAAATCAGCTTTCCATTATACTGATTTATTTGTTTTTGTGAGATAAACGTCTATCTCCCGATTTGGGTCGAAATCTAGGCGTTTTTCTCTTTCAATTATAAGGTGGATAGTGGGTCATACCAATGGATCATCTACCCAGTATCCAGTGGCTAAGCCAGATAATAAGTACCTGGAAGAAACCCAAATAATAGCAACATTCCATGCTACCAATCCCAGGGCAAGCAGTGGCTTCCCCATATCTGTCTCAATAGCAGACTATGGACTTTTCCTCCAGGAACTTGTCCAAACCTTTTTTTTTAAACCCAGATACACTAACTGCTGTTACTACATCCTCCAGCAAAGCGTTCCAGAGCTTCACTATTCATTCAGTGAAAAAAATATTTCCTCTTATTTATTTTAAAAGAGTTCCCATGTAACTTCATTGAGTGTCCCCTAGCCTTTGTATTTTTTGAAAGAGTAAAAAATTTGATTTATTTCTACTCATTCTACACCACTCAGGATTTTGTAGACCTCAATCGTATCTCCCCTCAGCTGTCTAGTTTCCAAGCTGAAAAGCTCTAACCTCTTTAGCCTTTCCTCATATGAGAGGAGTTCCATCCCCTTTATCTTGCCGGGTATTTGAGACCTAGATTGGCCACTGTTGGAAACAGTATGCTGGGCTTGATGGACATTTGGTCTGTCCCAGTATGGCAAAACTTATGTACTTATCATTTTGATCGCTCATCTTTGAACCTTTTCTAATTCCGCACATCTTTTTTGAGATACGATGACCAGAACTGAACACAGTACTCAAGGTGAGGTAGCACCATGGAGTGATACAGAAGTATTATAGCATTCTCAGTCTTATTTACCATCCATTTTCTCCTGCAGGTTTTCAGCATACACCAAACTCGGAATTACCGCCAGGTGCATGCGCTAAATTCTAATTATTACCAATTAGTGCTCATTATTGCTTTTTAAGTGCTGTTATCAATGCTGATCAGCTTGTTAAGACAATTAAGTTACACGGGTTATTATAAAATATGCCTGGATTTCAGCATGGATCTCTAGGCGTGCTATTATAGAATCCAGGGCTAATGTACTACAAAACACACATTGAGTCTCTACCAAAAAAAGGGGAGGTGAAAGGACCAAAATAAACTATGTAAAAACTCAAAACCATGACAGATACACTACACTGTGCACAAATAAAGCTTAAGAATTGTGCCATCCCACATAACACACCGAACAGTCTTAAAGTGAAGAGTGACCTACAGATGTTGATACTTTCTTTGTTATGTTTTCTGAAGATGTACTTGTTTATGCATCTTTCTATTTTACATTTTAAGTGTTCTAGAGGTCTGCTTTTGCTTTTTTTGGGCACCTTGATGTGAGGTTGTGCAGTCTTCGCCATTGTTTTCGTTTGCCTATGTTGAACTCATGGAGAATAGTTCTTCTGTTTTGCTTTCATGAACCCCATGGAAGATCACAACAAGGGGTTCACATTTCTGAGATTTTCTAATTCCTTTTGACTCAGAACATTGTCTTAGAAAGAAGGAGAACCAGTTCACAACTGTTTCTGTTATTCCTAATCTATCCAATATATTCATAATCCATCATCAAATGCAGAAGCAAAACCCAACTGCATCAAAAATCCAACTTTTTCTTATTCAGCATTGATCTAAGTCCTGCAGGTATGACTAATAAATTCCTGTGCTATAATTCTGTCTGAAGCCTGATTGTTTTGAATTAAAGAAAAATCAAAATATTCCAAATATCTCTGCAACTGAGAAGCTACAATAGCTTCCATAACCTTAGCTAAGACTTTGATACTTCCTATAGGTTGATAATTTGAACAGTTTGCATCCTGTTTTGGTTCTTTAAGAAAAGGAGTTAATGTAATGAGATTGAGCTCAGTTGGAAAATTACCACTTTCAAGAAACAGATTCACAGAAGAAAGTAGCCATCGCATTCCTTCTAACGGAAGATGTTTTAACAAAGACACTGGACATGGATCCAAATTACAGTATCCATTAGCAAATGTAGGTGTCATTTTACTAACGTTTAGTGTACACTAACAGAATGTACATACACTATACGCTAAGAAGCCGATAGGCATAAAACAGACTTCTCAGTATTTAGCGCGTGCTAATTTCATTAGTGTATGCTAAACTTTAGCAAAAGGCCCCTTACTGATTAATTCCCTTAAATCATCAAAAGACACAGGAACACATTTGTCACACACCAGTTCTATTGGATTAAGTTTTCTAGATCATTCCTTAACCTGACCACTCTCAATTCTATTAAAACAAGAAATAGTATTAAATATCTTGTTTACTATCTGAGAAAGGTTATATGATTCATATCTTCCTGACTTTTTATTTTCTTTAAGAAATATCAGTGGTGTGGAGGGGCATTTTCAATATGATGTCTAAGTCGAAGTTCGGACATTTTGCGTTAAGAGGGAAAAGATTTTTGCTTAAGTGTATTCTATAAGCAGTGCCTAGATTTAGGCGCGGTATATAGAATATGCTTAGTTGATACCCCAGTGCCTAATGGTGCTTTATGACAATTTTTGGATGTTTTTCTCTTTTGAAAATGAGCCCCTTAGTATCAGGGCAGCAGCAGTCTCCCTTTGCTCCCAGCCCCACTGCCCTGAAGCAAAGATAGCTGTAGCCCCTGGACAGAAATACCAGGGGCTGGAGTCTTGGAAGTGGGAAACACTAAAGCAAAGGTATGTGTAACTTGGAATGGAATACCATGAATTGGAGCCTGGGAAGCAGGTGACTTAGAAATATAGCTTAAAACCACATATTTAGTCATCTTTGGAGCAGGAGAAGGCAGTCCACACCCAGAGCCTCCAAGTTATGTAGTTCCAGGAAGTAGATTTTAGGGTAATTCTGGATTTCTGCCAGCGTTATCCTGATGTATTATGTAACCTCAGGACTGATTTCAATGGGTAGAATCAGAAACTACAAATACCACACTGCTTTGTAATCTTAAAACCAGAACTGGCCAAAATGTCTCCCCCTTGGAACTGGGTAACATGATAGCTCTGTGAATTTGACACAAAGATTCAGGATTGTTAAATTCAACAAGGAAAAATTATTAACAAGGGTTGCAGAATACTTTCCTCTGCACAAATAGTGTTAGGAACATGACATGAGAAAAGTTTTGGAGTTTCTAGAGCAGCAGTAAATCCTTGCGCCCAAAGTTTGGTGCCAAAATTGGCTCTAAGTGCTATACTATAAATGACACCCAACTCAGAGCGCTGTTTATAGAACCAACGCTCCATGCAGATTTTTTCAGTACCATTTTTGAGCGCCATTTACTAAATCTAGTTCTAACCGTCTATAGGGGCAGTACATGGGCAGAGCTTGGGCAAAGCCAGCACTTAAAGAAGGACATCCTTAGTTAGAACTGTTTCAATCACATCTAGAGTACAAAAAGATGATCCGATTGAACAGCTGGCCACTTGAGGGATTAAGGCATGAAACCTCTTTAATCCCCCAGTGGTTGCTGTCCCCTTCCCTCTCCCCTGAAAGTGTAACTGGAAAGGAATACCAGGCTCTGGGACAGCTTCAGGTTTTATGAGCAATCTGAACAGAGCAGCCTAGTGTTAGTGCAATAGACTATTAATCCAAATGACCCAGGTTCAAATCCCACATTAACTCTTTTTTTAAAATTCTGTGCCCTCCAGGAACAGAAAAAATACCTACTGTACCTAAATATATAAGCTACCTGCATGCTTGAAGGTTATTGAAGTGGTGTGCATTCAAATATATTAGGTATTTTTCTGTTCCTGGAGTTCTCACAATTACAAAAAAAAAGAAAAGTTAGAGTGGGATTTAAACCTTGGCCCTTTGGTTTACAGTCCACTGCACTAACCAATAGGCTACCCCACTTCTGTGCATGGACAATAGTGTGGTCATTCTCTAAGAATGCTACCATATAGAGGTCAGTGCCCCTTGTTTTCCAGTATGTAAAATGGCTGTTCATGCTGGATGTCTTCATCTCACGTATTTTAGAACAGGAAATCTTTATGTATTTCCTGTTTGAAAATTCACGTGAGATGGGCATCTGTTTGGAATGTTCTGATGTGGGCGTCTCTTTGAAAATGCCCCTCCACATCTTCTAACAGAATGTCTTCTAACAGTGAATATCTGTAAATGAATCTTGAGCAGCACCTTATCTAAATTACTTGGGTCTTTATTGAGACTTCCTGTTTTTGCTATGATTGCCTTACCATTTTGTCACTTTTTATTTAGTTCATTGCCTCTATTATTATCTCTTTAGTACTAGGTGGTTAGGATCCAGCATTAAGCAGGTTATTTAGATGCATAACATGCCTGGGAGATCTCCCAGTCCCTTAACACATTCTAATAGATGGTTAGACTTTGCATCGTGGATAGTTCTTCCTTTTGCATTTACTCTTGAACACTAGCTTCACCAAAGTTTAAGCTTATTGTATAATTTCCTGGCAAGAGATTTAATTGTGGTCACTTGTGCTGGCTAGCAAAAGTGGCTTCTAATTGGAGATTGCATCTTGAAATTCCAGCTGGTATTCACTTCACTGATATTCTTTTCCTATAAGCACATGTTGCCCTATTGGTGTGATAAGAGTGCCAATATATTATCAGCATGGATTGGACTTGTAATTTTGCTACTCTATTTGACATTATCTTGAGAAAGTGGATTTAGTTCACCATTCACAGATGTACAATTGTCTATTTGGCAACTGATCTCTTGTGCATGCAGGTTTTTATTATGTTGATGTCATAAAGATCTTGCTGTCAGGACTGATGCTTAGCTCATGATTCATAATCTCTACTGCACAATGTGTCATTTTCAAGCACTGTAAAAAAGTATTTTAATTATTCTAATGCATATACAACATATTAGGCCATAGAATGGATACCTGCTGGCTTTATTTTTTGCCTCACAGTATCCATTGATTTTTAGTTCACGTGCTTACCATGCTGCTTTGCCTGCTTTCTATGCTTGTCAGGCATTTGCATTTGTTTTAGCTCAAATGAGATACCACTTCTGGCTTAGACTTGCTCATTATTGAATCTGAGTGAGAGCTTGTTTCTGCACTTTATGCATATCAATAACAGGGTTAGAGACTGAAATTCAGAATAGAGAAGTGACAATGGCATATCGCTATATTGTAAACTTTACATACAGTCATGCAGAATGCAAATTCTGGAGGAAACAAACTGCATTCTGGAATATCTATATGGTTAGTAATTTCCTGAATGATGGCAAGAAGTTTAGCAGCAGAGGTTTACTTCATCCATGATGATGAAACAGAGGGCAAAATCCTAAGAGATTAGACAGGCCACTAACTGTGAAAACCCAGTAATAATGGAAGATTTCAATTACCCTCAATACTGTTTATATGAATGTCTCATTAGGGCATGTCAGAGGCAGTTTGTAGACATCATAAATGACTGTTTCATGGACAAGTGGGGGAGGGGGAGGAGGGGAGGGGATGACTTTAAATCTTGCTCTCCCTGTAATGCGGGATCTGGTGCAAGGGGTAGAGCCACTTGCCTAAAGTAAACATAATGCAATCAAATTTCATACAGTAATATACAATTTCAAAAAGGGAAACTATGATAAAATGAGGATACTAATCAGAATGGAACTAAAGGAACCTTGACATCGTCTCTACCTAATCCACCCCCAACATCAAGAAACCTCCAAGTCCTTCCCCTAACATCAACCCCACAGATCCCCTCCCCAGCATAAAATAACTCCTGACCCCTTGTCATACATCAAGTCCCTCTCCTTATCCCCTCCCCACACCAAGAACCTCCCCTGGGACCAGGGGGCTTCATCAGTAGTTCAGGAGTCTTAGGTGGCAGCAGTTACCCTCTACTGCCATAGGGTTGTTACCATCATCCAAAGAGACTACCACTAGGGGTCTTGAGTACCATTTTGTATGATGACATCAATCAGGGAAGCAGCAGAGGATGGCCACAGCTTCCTGGGACCCCCTGTACTATTGATGAAGCTTCCAGGTAAATCCTTGGAGGGGGTTGAGTATAGGAGGGTCGGGGTCTGGAGGGGTGTGGCTCTGGTATCAGGGCAGGGGTTTGTTGTGGAGGAGAGGATCAGGAGTTTCTTCATGTCAGGGAGGAGATTGGGAGGTTCTTGATGCTGGGGAGAGGATTAGAAGAGGGACTTGATGATGGGGAGAGAATCAAGGAGGAGGTCTTGACATTGGGGAGGGGATTAGGAGGGGCTTCACTATCATGGAAAGAACTGCTGTCATGGAGGGGATTGGAGAGGAATGTAGAAAGGGGGTGCACCACTGTGTCAGTTTGGTTTCATTTGTTTATTAGCAATGGGCCTGCATCATATTACATGCAGTGCCTGATAGTGCAGGTACTCCCATGGTATCTGGTACTTCATGTAATGCGGTGCCTGTGTGGTAACTCTCTGCCTTGTGTAGTAAATGCAGGACAGATGCTGGATACATGCCTTTCATTTACTGCACACTAAGTTTTGCTTTAAACATGCAGTAACTTCAAAACTTTAGTAAAAGGGCTCCTAAAAGTAAAATTTGCAAGGATTAAAAATATACTTGATGAATGGGGACTGTTTAAGTGCATAAGTAATGCCATACTGGGAAAAGACCAAAGGTCCATCGAGCCCAGCATCCTGTCCCCGACAGCAGCCAATCCAGGTCAAGAGCACCTGGCAAGCTACCCAAATGCACAAACATTTTATACATGTTATTCCCGAAATTGTGGATTTTTCCCAAGTCCATTTAGTAGCGGTCTATGGACTTGTCGTTTAGGAAACCGTCCAACCCCTTTTTAAACTCTGCCAAGCCAACCGCCTTCACCACGTTCCCCGGCAACGAATTCCAGAGTTTAATTATGCATTGGGTGAAGAAATATTTTCTCCTATTTGTTTTAAATTTACTACACTGTAGTTTTATCGCATGCCCCCTAGTCCTAGTATTTTTGGAAAGTGTGAACAGATGCTTCACATTCACCTGTTCCACTCCACTCATTATTTTATATACCTCTATCATGTCTCCCCTCAGCCATCTCTTCTCCAAGCTAATAAAGTAAAATATATTCCATACATTTTAGAAAAGGTCAAAAGAGCAAACATCTGCTAGCATGGCTGAATGGTGCTGTGAAAGAGGCTGTTAAAGCCAAAAAGAAATCTTAGGAAAAATGAAAAGTAGTAAAATAAGGATGATAGTAGGAAGGAATGTGAGCACTGGTAAATTAGATATGTGAAGGGGCATTTTCAATATGGTGTCTACATCCAGAAATCAAGTAGGGAACATGGCCATTCTCGAACCATTAAAAGGTCTATTTTTTTTTCCGAAAATGGCCATTTCTTAGATGTTTTGTGCTCAGTGCGTTTTTTCTTTTGTGACCAAAAAAAAAAAAAAAACAAGTCCAAGCCATTGGGATGTATGGGGGAGCAGCATTCTTAGGGGCTCTTTTACAAAGCTTCGCTAGTGTGCTTAGCACGCGCTAACCATGTAGGCATCTACCACAGTTAGCGCATGCTAAAAATGCTAGTACACCTTTGTAAAAGGGGCCCTTAGTAGACTGGCCACACAGACATTCCAGCGGGACAGCGGGGCACCCTAGGGAGCACTGCAGTGGACTTCACATAAAATGTCCCAGGTACACATCTCATCATTACCCCCTTATATTGTATGGATATCCCTCCAAAACCCACCAAAACCTACTCTAGGGACCTGTTTGCTGCTGTAATAGGACTGGCCATAACATCTGAAGCTGTTACAGAGCCTGGTATGTACTGTTTCTTTCACATCTTTGGGGGGTGGGAGGGGGTCAGCGACCACTGGGAGAGTAATGGGGAGATCATGCCTTAATGCTTCCAGTGGTCATTGGGTCATTTAGAGCACCTTTTTGTGACTTATTTGTGATTGAAACAGGTTTAGTCCAAAACATGTAACATTTAGCCCTGCACATTTTTGCTTTGTTCCATTATGCCATTTAAAAAAAAAATTCCAGGTTCTGGGAATGCCCAAAGCTCCCCCCCTCCTCCAACACAATCCCTTGTGATTTGGCTGCACTGCAGACAAACTGCATAGAAAAAAAATCTTTAAAAAATGGGTTTTCATGGTTGATAGTTTTTTGGGTTCAAAGATGTATATATTTTCTGACACATCAAGGGAATCGCAGACTGGGAGGTGTGAGGTCTTGGCTTTTTAGCCAGGAATCATTGCCCTAGGTGGGACCTTCCTAGCGTGATTCCCTTGTAAGTGTTTTATTTCCTTATTATTTGTTTGAACCTAAGAAATTATAAGAGTTTGTGGAAACAGATGAAGAATCCTCTGCAGCAACTTTCTTCAGTTACCACTGTACCGGCTGCAATAACCGATTAACCTTCCTCCCTCAGAAAATGTGAAGTGTAAGATTAACCATTTGGGGTTTTTCTTATTTTCTTTAAGATTGTTTTCCTGATCTTGGATCTTCCAATTGTGGACAATTATGTAAATATATATTGTTGAGAGAAAATGTTTTCCTTTTTATATTAATTTCTGTGTTTCTTTACATTTATATGATAAATGTGAATGTAATTAAGTAAAATGATAAATAAATAAAAAAAAAGAAAAAAAATGGATTTTCAAAAACAGCAATTTTGACATTTTGTCAAGAAAAAGTCCAGCTGCTTCTTTGTACCGCTTCTTGGATGTTTTTCTATTTTGAAAATGAGCCCCAAAATATAATAAACAAGCCGGGAGAGAATTTAAGGCAAGTCTTGCAAAAGTTGTAAAAGCTGATAATTAAAAAGAGAAACACGCAAGCCAGTCACATAGATGATCAAGGGGCAAACGGTCAATCAGGAGGGTAAAGCCATAGCAGAAAATGTAGATACATGTAAGAGCTATTTATTCTAAGTTATAGCTCAGAGAAAATGAATCAGATCAATGTGAACTGGAAAGCAGTGCTAGAACAAGATGATAAGCAAAATAATAGCAAACCGCCAGGACTTGATTATATTCATATTGGAGTTATAAAAGAACCCCAGATAAAGTATTACAGACCTTCTGCTGGTAATCTTTAATTTCACATTCTAATCTGTCTTTGTACCTGAGAACTCCAAGATACGCAATCTAATATGAATTTTCAAAAATGACTCTAAATTACAGACTACAGACTGGTGAGTGTGACATCAGTGCTGGGTAAAATGGTATAAAAGTCACCCAAAGTTAGGCACTCGACTTTGTGCGTGATTATCAGATACAAGCATAAATTAATTGGCTGAATTAGTATGATCAGTTATTGGCCTTAACAAATGCTAATTGCCAGTCATTAGTAGTTATGCATGTATCTGACCCATGCCCCTATTCTACAGCCAGGAAGTCCAATTTCTATAGTGCACAACTCTAAGGGGGCATGGTGAAGAAGGGGCAAGGGCAGATTGAGGCATGCCCAGCATTTAGGCGTGTTGTAATAGAATACTTTCATTTTCTTATCTGACAGAATTTGGAAATGCCATTATAGAATGTGCACATACCCTGAGTTCCATAAAAGTCACAAAATATTGTATGCACAAATTAAGGCGCGCACCTAATTTGCATGTGCAATTTAATTGAATACTGAGCTAATTAGCACCAATAATTGGTTTTTGAAGCAATTATTGGCACTAATTAGATGTAATTAATATGTGTGAGTAAAGTTAGGTGTGGGATCCATGCCTAAATTAAAAAGGGGGCACGGAAATGGGAGGTCATGGGCAGAACGGGGGCATTTCTAAAATTTATGTGGGTGATTTTAGAATAATTGGGATATGTACCTAATTTAGGCGCAAAGATTTGCACCATATTTCAGTTGGTACAAATGGTTGTGCCTAAAGTTAGGTGCAATTCCCAGGCATAAGCACTATTCTATAAACCACATCTAACTTTAAGCTCGATTTATAGAATAGCTCTTTTTTTGGTGCTGATTTTTTTGGTATCATAAATAGAATTCACTCCATAGTACACATCTTCCCAGAGCCTAACTTTGGGTGATCTTTAATGAATTTCCCCCTCATATGGGTAAACCTGGCTTAATTGGGTTTAACAAAGGGAGGTTATGTCTTACCAGTCTGTTAGAACTTTTGAAGATATAAATATGAACTTGAATAAAGATGAGCCACTTGATGTGGAATGGCATTTTGGTAAGGACACACAAACCATAATTGAGACGTTCAGGTCAAAACAACGACAATTTCACAAGCATTAAAAAAAGGGTCTGGTGACAGACATATATGAGGAGGATCCATTTTAAAAATGCAGACATCAACATCAACAACAACCACCCTGACATAGATGTGTCAGTTTTGGCACTGCAATGTCTGTGCAGGGATATGAGACCATGGAAGCTGAAGTGCCAAACCTTATATATTGTAGTATAGGAACAGCATTAGCACTATATATATGTTATTGACATGCTCTATTGCATGCTTACTAGGTCTTTCATCGGAATTTATTTATTTATTTATTGGAATTTATTAACTGCCATTGTGAAGAGATTCACCAAAGGTAGTGTACAGCAGGAATTTAAGTTTACATCACATTATAGCTATGTTATTTGAATGTTTTTCAAGGTTATCTATTATGGTACAACTTGTATTGTATCATATTTCTGTTATATGATTATTCTACAGTGCTTTTAAATATGTATAATTCTGATTCTATTTCATGCTTGTATTTATTTACTATTAATAAACATTTTACTGTTAACAACATTATAATTTTTATGTTACACTGTGCTTTACAGCACCTTGGGTGAATCTTGTCATTAATGCAGTAAAAAAAAAAATAAGAAAGTAAATAAATAAATAAATATACACCTACAGCATCTGTTTCAATCAGATTTCCATACCCCACCACCTCCCCAAATGAGGTTATTGTGTTTTTCCTATTCTTTCTATTGACTTCTTTTCAGAAATGCTTACAATTGTTGTTCATTTGTGCTGTGCAATGGAAGACCACACAACTGGTCTATTTCAAGTATGAATCTAGCTATAAATGATATCCAGTGGTCACATAGCTATCATATGCATACATATGATTTTAAGTGGAGGAAAAACCTCAAATGTTAAAGGAACACTCCGTCGTTGATTACATCAACATAAGGGAGATCCTTTAAATCATCATGGGCAAAAACCTCCTTGTTCAAAAGTATGGCTGTTCTTATCAAATACTTATTAAACCGTGTAAATTTCACTAATCGGTTATCAATGCACTTATCTTTTAAACTTTACAGTCAATTGGACACCTCCCACGGCCCAACTTCGGCCCAAGTTTCAAATTCTGCCTCAGGGTCCGTGGCGTCTGACTGAAAAGATCTGCAAAAGAAAAACAATTATTCTCGCATCAGCATATTTCTTCTCAAAACACAACCTCAAAACCCGTTCTATTTCAAGTATGCCCACATTATAGCTATTTGGTGTTGGCATTCACTTGTTCAAGCTGTTAAAAATGTTTGGACATAATTCAGATAGAAAAGCGCAGCACATGTGTATGATTTTTTTGTTATCCATCATCTTATAAAAATTTCAATTAAATAATCAACTAGATTATACATCACAAAGGAAAGGAATTCCTGTTATTGTACTGTTACAATAATCTGCAGGTGCTCAAGATTATAAAGTTGACAGGTAAGATCTATCCACAGCTTAGACAAGGTAGTAAAGAACAACCCAATAATCTAGGTGGGTCATCATGTTACTGTTATTAAAACCAGCATATGCAAATGTAATTGCATTAAGGTGTTGCCATTCCTTTGTAGTGGACTCTTGTTGCTTCCTCTTTCACTCTAGTATTCCAGGATGAGCATGGGGTTGACAGCATGCACAATGACTGTAGTTTCAGTACATGAGCTCGTGGGAGAGGAGGTAGAAATAAAGCTGTCTGGGGGAATGGTAGTAAATATTTGTGAGAGCCAGTTTGCTGCCTGGAGCTTAAAGAATAAAGCAAAAGATACAATCCATGACTGAGATGAGACTTAAGACCAAAATATGTACAGGTCTATATTGAAATATGGCAATCACCAGCTATATCATTAAACATGTATATTTAGGGTCTCTGCATAGTCAGTGGCAGTACCATGGTGGCATAAATGTGCATCTATGGAGACTAGTCTTCCTTTTTTTCTCCATCTTCAGTTAAATAATCTGCATATCTTAGAAGCTAATATTCCACAGTCAGTGAAGAAATTGAAACTAAAGAAAGATTGTATATGTTAGTAAGATGATCCAAATAATTTGATAATTAATTATATTCAGTACTGGTACTATAAAAGAAAAATATATTGCAGTTATTGTTCTTTTGAATGTTTATTATTAGTTACTTTTTAAATTATTGTTTTACCTAATGTGGGATATTTATATTTATATTTTCATACGGAATATGGAGGCTCTAGGTACTTATGTTTTTACAATATTTTTTATATATGGATTATATATATATATATATATATATATATATATATATATATATATATATATATATATATATATATTAGTAATTTTGTCTGTTTGTATTTTAATTTTGGTTGTTACTATAAAGGTTTTTAAATGTCATGTTATTTGCCTCGTGGCCCCTGATGCAACCCTGCTGGGCGAAACACGGCCAGTGTCAGGCTGATTTGAATATTTTATTGTCATTCAATAAATTGATGATTTTCTTCTACTGATCTGCTTTGTTGTTTTTCTACCATAGAAAGTGCTGCCAAATGTCAGGCCACCAGTGGATGACCTCTTCAGCTGGCAAGGCTTGAGAATCCCCACCAGCAATAGCTCCCCTCAACTCAAGGCCACCCCAATTACTATTTACTGACTATATAGGATGTTTGGAAGCTCTTATTTTTTTGTCATTGGAGGTAATACAAAGTATTGTGTGAAAGGGTGTCCAACTCCAAAGTTTTGTACCTGACATATTTATTGTTTTAAAAGTTTATTTTGTATCTGCAAATCTTATTATAAATATACAAATAAATTGTAGCTATATATTAAAATATGCAGAAGGTTGTCATGTTTAACATTATCCCATGTAGAGGTTGTGTCAGCTTAAGATCAGGGGTGACTACACCTTTGCATACAACTGTATTCATTTTTTTTTTAAATTAGGATTTATTTATCACCTTTTTGAAGGAATTCACTCAAGGCAGTGTACAGTAAGAATAAATCAAACATGAGCAATAGACAATTACATCAGTAAAAATATAGGCCTGGTTGAAGAGCCAAGCTT
Organism: Microcaecilia unicolor; assembly: GCF_901765095.1. Classification (NCBI taxonomy): domain Eukaryota; kingdom Metazoa; phylum Chordata; class Amphibia; order Gymnophiona; family Siphonopidae; genus Microcaecilia; species Microcaecilia unicolor. Next base: position 155,417,248 of record NC_044039.1, on the reverse strand, counting down.
TCACCTGCTTTCTGAAGTAGAGATAATCTTGTGTTAACCCTAGAACGCATGACGTTAAAAATATACATATTAACGTCATGGGGGCCTTTTAGGCCCCCATGCACATAATGTAGAAAAACACACAAATAACTTTCACAAGTTTATTTCAAAATTGCTCAATAAAATATGAATAGTGGACAACATTTTAATTATAATTTTTCACAGAAAACACCAAAAAATCTTTTTTTTCCCAAATTTCACGCAAAGACATGAAAACACACAAAAATGCATAGAAATCTATAGCAAACTAGCTGCAGCTACATTTTTATTCTAACTTTCTTTTCTATTATATTAGTCTTCCAAACAATTCTGACATGTTATTTTTTCAGAAGAGTGTTCTTTGCAAACAGTTTCCTTACAAGTGGAACAATATCGCTCAGTTTTCCTCTCTATGTTTCTTGGACACATGAAACAACGCTTTCGTTTTCTTTCTCCTGGCTCTGGAGTAATCTGAAACTGTACGCCACACCGTTTCATTGCTTCTTTAGTTTTCTTTGGCAAGCATTTCAAGTCGCTTCGCTCTATCATGTGAGGTATTACAAGTTCATGACAAAGGTCCTTCAAGAATAAGCGTCTCCTGTCCTTCCTCTGTGCATGAAATTCAGGATGAGTTTCTGTATAAATAATGAACGAATTTAGGGCTGCTACATCAAGCATATTTGAAAATAGTACTACAGGCCATCGTTTTGTTTGCCTCTTACACGAATATTCTCCCACCATCTCATCCATTTTATCTACACCTCCTTTTGTTGCATTGTAATGCAGGATGATTTCTGGTTTCAATTTTTGGTTATTGCTGTCAACACTGCAATCGTGATGCATGGTACTGAGTAAAATTACAGATTTCTCCTTCTTTGCCTTGTAAGATACCAAAGTCGCTTTGTTATTGAATCCAAAGACACTCTCATAAAGTGCTCGCTGACGATTGTGTTTGAGTGCTGCTGGAATTTCTCGTCTGTTTTGCTTTATAGTACCAACAAGTGTAATAGCTTTTGCAAGCAGAAAATTGCCTAGTTCAACATTGGTGAAATAATTGTCCATGGTGATGTTTCTACCTGAATTGAATATTGGAACAGCAAGAGTTTTGACTATTTCAGACCCCAGATCCTTCTGTACTGGTGCACCAACCTCTTTGCCACAGTAGATTACGCCATTTATGCCATAATAATTTGCAGAATCACACATCCAGAAAATTTTTATACCGTACTTGGCTGGCTTGCTGGGCATGTATTGTATGAATTTGCAGCGTCCTCTGAACGGTACAAGTTGCTCATCTACAGTAACATTAGTACTAGGATTGTAAAGTTTTGTGCAATTTTTGATAAATATGTTCCAGATATAACTGATAGGGGCTAATTTGTCTGTTTCAAACCTCGCTGCACGAGTTCGCTTATCATCAAAGCGAATGATCCTTCTAATTTCCTCATATCTGCCCACTGACATTGTCGCCTTATAGTGTGGATCAGAAAGTGGGTCCAGAAATAATTCTCGTATTGGGACATCATACGATTTTTGACTCCCTGCCAGCAGGAAAAGTCCAATATATGCATAAAGTTCCTCTTTTGAGATATTTTTCCAGGACTTATTTTTTGCTGAAGCGATACGTCTTCCTTCTAGGTTTGAACATAATAGGACCTCTTCTGCAATATTGTCAGAAAAATAAGTACAGAATACATCTTTAGGGGTAAAGTAACTGGGACTTCCCACAGCTCCTTGAGCCTGTCTCACAATATTGTGTATTGGAGTACGTCCGACTAATGTAGGATTACTGTCCCAAAAAACATTCGTTTTGGATGTTCTACTTATCACTTCTTGAGGATCCATTAGATTCACTTCTTCATCATCAGAAGAATCACTGGATGAGGATGTTTGATTAGCTGGTGGCAGATATTCTTCATCAGACAAAGATAGTTCACTTTCATCATCGCTTTGAAACATAATCGCTTCAATCTCTTGGTCAGTCAGACACTTGGAGGAAGACCGTGCCATTGCTGACTAGATGTTAGAAAATGAAACAGATTTCCTCTCAACAGCTTATCTTATCACAGGTCCTTCAGCAATTAGCTCACTTTGAGGCTTATTTTCAAAGCACTTAGCCTCCCAAAGTTCCATAGAAACCTATGGAACTTAGCCTCCCAAAGTGCTTTGAAAATATGCCTCAGTGTATACTGTCCTCAGTGTTCAGAGGACCTGAGGTGATGTCATGGCCTTATCACTCCCTCCAAAAATCACATGACATCCTCACATGTTATTATCCACACCCTGGCCCCTCCACCAGCATTACTGAGTACAAATAAAGTAACTTGAGACACAAACACTTCTGAGAACATGATAAAAACAGCGGGGGCCTAAAAGGCCCCCAATTCGTACAGATGTAGTTTTCACCAAACAAGCATTGTTACACCATAATGCCTATGAAAAAAAATTATATGAACAACTGGATATTATCAACAATGACATACTTGAGTAATACCTTGAGTTTCAAAATTCTAACTAAAGTAATTTTGCAGATAATAGCAAAAATGTAAGCATGGGGGCCTAAAAGGCCCCCAATATGCGTTCTAGGGTTAAGCAGAGCCTTTCAGGAGGTGCATTCCAGAGTGTGGGGGTTACTCCAGAGAAGGCTCGCTTGTGGGTATCACATCATATAATGTCTTTTGGAGAGGGTGTGGTTAGTGATAGTCCTTGAGAGAATCTTAGTGTCCTTGGGGGTGTGTAGAGGATCATCCTATTCTTCTGTCATGTTTGTGAAGGAAAGAGAAAAAAGTTATAGACTGGTCTATAAAAGGCTATAGTATATGTCAAAATACAAATGATAGTCATGAATGCCTGTGCAGGGTTATCATTTATAGGAAAGCAAATGCTTATTATTATGAAATGTCACTCATTGCCTCTAGTAACCTATTGCATGTTATCTTGTCAGTTTTGCTTCTTCCTCCCTAATTTATCAAATGCTGCATCTTATAGTAGTTGAAGACAGGTTGTTAGAAATTGTACCCTTAGAATGATAGGGCAATGAAATGTGCTAGCTATCTACCAGGGATTCAATGACATTTCATGTATGGCATCTTTCTTGCAAAACAAGTTAAAGTCAATAACTCAAGCTATAGTCTAAGTGTAATTCTAAACTTAGGATTTAAATGGCTTAAGTATATTGTTAATGTGTACTGAAAAGCCAATGATACTATAAGGTTCTGTAAATCCTGCTGTGATACAAATGGCCCCTTAACAGATGGGGGAGAAAAAACACTTAAGGGCACACTAACAGGCTTATTTTTGAAAGAGAAAGATGCCCATATTTCAACCCAAATCGAGAGATGGGCGCCCAAATCGGTATAATTGAAAGCCGAGTTTGGGCGCCTCCAACTGCAGTCTATTGCGGAAATAGCCAAAGTTGATGGGGGGGTGTCGGAGGCATGGTGAAGGTGGGACTGGGGCGTGTTTATCGGCCGAGGAGAGATGGGCGCGCTCTCTGACTTGTAACTTTTATCTTATTACTACTACTACTACTTAACATTTCTAGAGCGCTACTAGGGTTACGCAGCGCTGTACAATTTAACAAAGAGAGACAGTCCCTGCTCAAAGAGCTTACAATCTAATAGACAAGTGAACGGTCGGTCCGATAGGGGCAGTCAAATTGGGGCAGTCTGGATTCACTGAACGGTAAGGGTTAGGTGCCGAACGCAGCATTGAAGAGGTGGGCTTTAAGCAAAGACTTGAAGACGGGCAGGGAGGGGGCTTGGCGTAAGGGTTCAGGAAGGTTGTTCCAAGCATAGGGTGAGGCGAGGCAGAATGAGCGGAGCCTGGAGTTGGCGGTGGTGGAGAAGGGCACTGAGAGGAGGGATTTATCCTGTGAACGGAGGTTACGGGCGGGAACGTAAGGGGAGATGAGGGTAGAGAGGTAGTGAGGGGCAGCAGACTGAGTGCATTTGTAGGTAAGAAGGAGAAGCTTGAATTGAATGCGGTATCCGATCGGAAGCCAGTGAAGTGACCTGAGGAGAGGGGTGATATGAGTATATCAGTTCTGGCGGAATATGAGACGTGCAGCAGAGTTCTGAACAGACTGAAGGGGGGATAGATGGCTAAGTGGGAGGCCGGTGAGGAGTAAGTTGCAGTAGTCCAGGCGAGAGGTAATGAGAGCGTGGACGAGAGTTCGGGTGGTGTGTTCAGAGAGGAAAGGGCGAATTTTGCTGATGTTAAAGAGGAAGAAGCGACAGGTCTTGGCTATCTGCTGGATATGCGCAGAGAAGGAGAGAGAGGAGTCAAAGATGACTCCGAGGTTGCGGGCAGATGAGACGGGGAGGATGAGGGTGTTATCAACTGAGATAGAAAGTGGAGGAAGAGGAGAAGTGGGTTTTGGTGGAAAGACGATAAGCTCGGTCTTGGACATGTTCAGTTTCAGGTGGTGATTGGACATCCAGGCAGCAATGTCGGATAAGCAGGCCGATACCTTTGCCTGGGTCTCCGCGGTGATGTCTGGTGTGGAGAGATACAGTTGGGTGTCATCAGCATAGAGATGATATTGGAAACCATGAGATGAGATCAGGGAGCCCAGGGAAGAGGTGTAGATTGAGAAGAGAAGGGGTCCAAGGACCGATCCCTGGGGAACACCAACAGATAAGGGGGTGGGGGTGGAGGAAGATCCATGAGAGTGAACTTTGAAGGTGCGGTGGGAGAGATAGGAGGAGAACCAGGAGAGGACAGAGCCCTGGAACCCAAATGAGAACAGTGTGGCAAGAAGTAAGTCATGATTGACAGTGTCAAAAGCGGCGGATAGATCCAGGAGGATGAGGATGGAGTAGTGGCCTCTGGATTTGGCAAGGAACAGGTCATTACAGACTTTAGAAAGTGCTGTTTCTGTCGAGTGAAGAGGGCGAAAACCGGATTGAAGCGGATCAAGGATGGCATGAGAGGAGAGAAAATCAAGGCAGCGGCTGTGGACTGCGCGCTCAAGTGTCTTGGAGAGGAAGGGTAGGAGGGAGATGGGGTGGTAGTTGGAGGGACAGGTAGGGTCTAGTGATGGTTTTTTGAGGAGTGGCGTAACTACAGCATGCTTGAAGGTGTCGGGGACAGTTGCAGTGGAGAGAGAGAGGTTGAGGATATGACAGATGGAGGGGGTGATAGTAGGAGAGATGGTGTTAAGTAAGTTGGTGGGGATGGGATCAGAGGAACAAGTGGTGCATTTTGAGGAGGAAAGAAGGCAGGCGGTTTCCTCCTCGGAGATATCAGGAAAGGAGGAGAAGGAGGTCTGGGTTGGTTGGTTGAGGGAGAGGGTTGAAGGGTGAAGAGGAGGAGGTGGCTTGGTAGTGAACTCAAGGTTGATCTTTTGCACCTTGTCGCGGAAGTAGTCAGCCAGTGATTGAGGAGAGAGTGACGGGGGGGTGGGAGCGGAGGGCACTTTGAGGAGGGAGTTAAGGGTGGCGAAGAGACGACGAGGGTTAGAGCTGAGAGAATTAGTCAATTGGGTGTAATAGTCCTGTTTGGCAAGGAATAGTGAGGACTGGAAGGAGGATAGCATGAATTTGTAGTGAAGGAAATCTGAATGGGTGCGAGATTTCCTCCAGAGGCGTTCAGCAGATCGGGCGCAGGAGCGAAGGTAACGGATGCAAGGGGTCAGCCAGGGCTGGGGATTAGTACGCCTTGTGGGACGGGAGGTGGATGGTGCAAGGGTGTCCAGAGCAGAGGAGAGAGTGGCATTGTAAGCGGAGACAGCCTCGTCAACAGACTCGGAGGACATGATGGAGGGGAGGAGATTAGAAATACTAGATGATAAGGTGGGAGGGTCAATAATCTGGAGATTCCTGGAAGTAGTGGTTAATGTTGGGCGGGGCTGAGGGGGAGGGTGAAGAAGTGTGAAGGTGATCAGGTGATGATCAGAGACAGGAAGAGCTGAGGTGTGGAAATTGGAGGGTGAGCCGGAAGAGGAGAGGACGAGGTCAAGGCAATGGCCATCACGGTGAGTAGGGGTGGTGGAACATAGCTGGAGGTTGAAGGAGGATGTTAGAGTGAGGAACTGAGAAGCGTGAGAGTTGGACAGGTCATCAACGTGTATGTTGAAGTCTCCGAGAATGAGGGATGGAGATGAGGGTTCAAGAAAAACAGAAAGCCAGGCATCGAAGTCGGTGAGGAAGGAAGGGAGGGATTTATCAGGGGGGGCGGTAAATGACTGCCACTCTGAGTGGCAACGGGTAGAATAGACGGATGGAGTGGACTTCAAAGGATGAGAAGCAGTGAGACTGTGGTAGGAGGAGGGGTTGGAAGCTACAGGAGGGCGAGAGTAGTAACCCGACGCCTCCTCCACGGCCAACTAGGCGGGGAGTATGGGAGAAGAGATAGCCTCCATGGCATAGAGCCGCAACTGAGGCAGAGTCGTCAGGGGAGAGCCAGGTTTCAGTTAGGGCAAGCAGGTGAAGGGAATGAGAGATGAAGAGATCGTGGGTGAAGGGAAGTTTGTTGCAGACCGAGTGGGCATTCCACAGTGCACATGAGAAGGGGAGGGAAGAGGGGGGGAGGAGGGGAATAGATATGAGATTGGAGACATCCCGGAAACGTTTGCATGGATAGGACGAGGACAGGTGTGGGGGACCTGGATTGGGATTGATGTCTCCTGCGGATAGCAGGAGGAGGAGCAAGAGAGTGCGGAGGAGGGTGGGGGAGGTAGGGCGACGAAGGCGACGAAGACGGGATGCGCTTAGGAGGAATGGGGATGGGTTAATGGCAGGAAGGAAGTGTTGAAGGTTGAGAGCTAGGAAGGAGGAGGGGGACAGGAGAGATGGTGAGGTGGTGAGGGACGGGGGTGAGTAGGGTATTGCAGTAGTGAGCAAGATGGGAGAGGACATGGGTGGGCAGTGAGTTCCAGTGGTAGACAGCGGTAGGGGGAGGGGAAAAAGATTAGGAAGGGACAGGGCAAGGAAGAGAATGTGTAAAGGGGCCATAAGTAGTAACTGAGGTGTTACGGGTATATATGTAGTGACTGAGGTGTTAAGCGATAGATAGAATGGCAGAGCTGGATTAGAGGCTTAAAATTGGAATGGTAGGCAGCAGGCAGGTAGGCACTGCCCAGTAAGAACAAGTCACACCCACTATGTTTGAAAAATGTGGGAGGAAAGGAGGTGAAGAGCCTGAACACAGAGACAGAGCAGTTATCTACAGGCAGATTAGGTTGCTTGGGAGGGTATATAAGAACTATCACCCTAGGGGTGGGTGGGTAGAGGGGTGGGTGGGAGGGATCTAAGTCTAAAATGTACAGACAGAGCTGCAGCACAGCCAGTTAATCTGTAAAAAAGGTGGATTTCTCAAGAAAAACTGGTATAGAAGGCTGCCCCTCTAACAGAGAATCAGGTCACACCCACTAAGTTTGAATTTGTGGGGGAGATTCAGAGACAGAGCTGCTAAGTCTAAAATGTACAGACAGAGCTGCAGCACAGCCAGTTAATCTGTAAAAAAGGTGGATTTCTCAAGAAAAACTGGTATAGAAGGCTGCCCCTCTAACAGAGAATCAGGTCACACCCACTAAGTTTGAATTTGTGGGGGAGATTCAGAGACAGAGCTGCTAAGTCTAAAATGTACAGACAGAGCTGCAGCACAGCCAGTTAATCTGTAAAAAAGGTGGATTTCTCAAGAAAAACTGGTATAGAAGGCTGCCCCTCTAACAGAGAATCAGGTCACACCCACTAAGTTTGAATTTGTGGGGGAGATTCAGAGACAGAGCTGCTAAATCTAAAATCTAAAATCTTATCCTTATGTTTCCTTCTGTCTGTCCTTCCCTTATCTTTTTTGGTCCTGTCTGTTTGTCCTGATTTAGATTGTAAGCTCTTTTGAGCAGGGACTGTCTTCTTCATGTTCAATTGTAAAGCGCTGCGTATGACTGGTAGTGCTATAGAAGTGATTTATTGTAGTAGTAGTAGTAGTAGTATATAGCACGACTTATATTGTGCATGCAAATCCGGTCGTACTCTGTATTTGCATGTGCAACTTAATTAGTTAACAAGTTATTCAGCGCTGATAATTGCCAATTAACAAGCAATTATTGACACTAATTGGCATTAATTAGGATTTATATGCACAACTGTCTACCCCCCCCCCCCCCCCTGTACACTAAGCTGCACTAGTGCTTACAATGTGCTAATGAAAACACAGCCCATTCATTTTGAATGGGCTGTGTCGGCATTGCCGCTCTGCTTACTAATCATGGGGGGGGGGGGGGGGTAAACGTATTCTGTAACGTGATGTGTGCAAATTCTAAGTCACATAGTTGAAAAGGGAGTGTGGCCACGGGATGTGGAATGGACGAGCCATGTGCATTTCACATATCTATGCGCATTTTTATAGAATACATCAGTCCACTCCTAATTTAGGCATCAGCATTTATGCCAAGCTTTACTTGGCATAACTTCCCACAAATAAATTTAGTCATGCAGTTGGGCACTTAGCATATTCTATAATCCGCATGGAAATTTAGGCTTATTCTATAAAGTACACATAGATTTAGGCATACTTTATAGAATATGCCTGTATTTTTTCCCCATATGGATTTTTCAGGCGCCATATATAGAATCTAGTCCATTACTCTTATGTCTAAACTGCCATGACCTGTCCAAAACCATGCCATTTTATAAAATGATTAAACCAGTGATTAAAATGGCTAAAGTTATATCATGGAAGTCTCTAACCCATGGTAACTCAGGGGTCCTTTTATAAAGGCATGATAGAGTTTTTAGCACACGCTAAAAATAAGTATATGCTAAATGTTAGAGATGCCCATATATTTCTATGGGTGTCTGTAGCATTTAGCACGCGCTAATCATTAGCAAGCACTAAAACTGCTAGTGCACCTTTGTAAAAGACCCCCTCAATATTGCAGGAAGTTGCTCCTGAGGTAAATGAATAATGTAACTTGTAATTAACCTCAGAAGCTGTATTATTTTTCTCCCCAGAAGTAGGTTAAAGAGGCAATATATATATACATTGCGGAAATGAATTATGTATTTTCTTTCGTTTGTACATGAAAAGATTTACAACAGAATGCATTTTCTAATGATTGGTATACTTTATTTTAATTCTGACAATGCTAAATTTATACGGTAAGAGCAATTTGCCAAAAATCCAATCAGAAAAGCTTTCAGTAGCAGAGTTTGGCTGAGCAGATTTCTGCATCTGAGAAGCTGAGATAAAGACCAAAAAAAAAAAAAAAACCCAAGAAGGAACAGACCTGAAAACAGTATTAAAATACAATTAAAAGGATACACAGAGGATGCAAGATGGGTGGAGCCACATTTAAATTGCAGTACAGGTTTCCTAGCAACCCAGTAGTGCTATGGAGAAATGTGTCACTCAAAGGCATCAACAGTCAAGAGAACGTCACTTCTGGACTAAACATAGTAACATAGTAGGTGACGGCAGAAAAAGGCCTGTATGGTCCATCTAGTCTGCCCAACAAGAAAAACTCATATGCGCTACTTTATATGTATACCTACCATTTTCAGGGCATAGACCATAGAAGTCTGCCCAGTACTAGCCCTGCCTCCCAACCACCGGTGCTGTCACCCAATCTCCACTAAGCTTCTGAGGATCCATTCCTTCTGAACAGGATTCCTTTATGTTCATCCCACGCATTTTTGACTTCTGTTACCGTTTTCATCACCACCACCTCCCGTGGGAGGGCATTCCAAGTATCCACCACTCTCTCCGGAACAGGTTCGTTTGCGGATTAATACCTTTCAAATATTTGAACATCTGTATCATGTCACCCCTGTTTCTCCTTTCCTCCAGGGTATACATGTTCAGGTCAGCAAGTCTCTCCTCATGCGTTTTGTAACACAAATCCCATACCATTTTTGTAGCTTTTCTTTGCACCACTTCAAATTTTTTTTTACACCCTTAGCAAGATATGGCCTCCAAAACTGAACACAATACTCCAGGCAGGGCCTCACCATCAACTTGTACAGGGGCATCAACACCTCCTTTCTTCTGCTGGTCACACCTCTGTCTATACAGCCTAGCAACCTTCTTGCTATGGCCACCGCCTTGTCACACTGTTTCGTCACCTTCAGATCCTCAGATATGGGAGGCAGGGATAGTGCTGGGCAGACTTATACGGTCTGTGCCAGAGCCGGTGGTGGGAGGTGGGACTGGAGGTTGGGAGGCAGGGATAGTGCTGGGCAGACTTATACGGTCTGTGCCCTGAAGAGCACAGGTACAAATCAAAGTAGGGTATACACAAAAAGTAGCACACATGAGTTGTCTTGTTGGGCAGACTGGATGGACCGTGCAGGTCTTTTTTCTGCCATCATCTACTATGTTACTATGTATGTTACTATCAGACTCTCACCTCCTAACACATACGTCTCCTGTGGATGTCTACTCCCTAAGTGCATCACTTTGCATTTCTTCGCATTGAATTTTAATTGCCAAACACTAGACCTAGCTTCTGCAGATCTTTTTTCATGTTCTCCACTCCATAGGCACCCCTTATAAGAGGCTTGGGGAGGCTTAGCCAGGTGGGGCGCAGTGGGAGCAGTCGCTCCCCGAAAGATCTTTAAAAGAGATGGTGCCTAAGCGCCAAATGCTGACCGGCGGTCTCTGCCTCCTCCCCCCCTCCCGTGCGAGTCTTGCACCTCCCCCCGCTCTCACCCATCCGCGTTCTCCCTCTGACTCCGCGCCGTGGATTCACAGCGCCAGCCTTAATCTGCCTGCGTCGCAGCCTCTCCCTCAAACGCGTCCCACCTCTGCGTAACACAGGAAGTTGCATTAGAGGAGGCGGGTGCATCTGAGGGAGAGGCTCCGACGCAGGCAGATTAGGGTCCTATCATCACCCTGTGGGGAATCTTGTCAAAAGCTTTGCTGAAATCTAAGTACATTACATCTATAGCACATTCCTGATTCAATTCTCCGGTCAGCCAGTCAAAGAATTCAATGAGATTCGTTTGGCACGATTTACCTTTAGTAAAACTATGTTGTATCGGATCTTGCAACTTATTGGCTTCCAGGAAATTCACTATCCTTTCCTTCAGCATCGCTTCCATTACTTTTCCAATAACCGAAGTGAGGCTTACCGGCATGTAGTTTCCAGCTTCTTCCCTATCACCACTTTTGTGAAGAGGGACCATATCCGCTGTTCTCCAATCCCACGGAACCTCTCCCGTCTCCAAGGATTTATTAATCAAATCTTTAAGAGGACCCACCAGAACCTCTCTGAGCTCCCTCAATATCCTGGGGTGGATCCCGTCCGGTCCCATGGCTTTATCCACCTTTAGATTTTCAAGTTATTCATACACACTCGCTTCCGTGAACGGTGCTATATCCGCTCCATTCTCATATGTACTTTTGCCAATCAATCATGGTCCTTCTCCAGGATTTTCTTCGGTGAAAACAGAACAAAAGTATTTGTTTAGCAAATTTGCTTTTCCTTCATCATTATCCACATAGCGGTTCGCAGCATCTTTCAGTCTCACAATTCCATTTTTAGTCTTCCTCCTTTCACTAATATACCTGAAGAAATTTTTGTTGTCCCTCTTTACATTTCTAGTCATTTGTTCTTCCACTTGGGCTTTCGCCAGACGTATCTCTCTCTTGACTTCTTTCAGTTTTATCCGGTATTCCTCTTCGTGTTCCTCTTCTTGAGTTTTTCTGTATTTCATAAATGCCAACTCTTTAGCCTTTATTTTCTCAGCCACTTGCTTGGAGAACCATATCAGTTTCCTTTTTCTCTTGCTATTATTTACTCTCCTTACATAAAGGTTTGCGACCATATTTATAGTTTATTTCAGCCTGGACCACTGCACTTCCACTTCTCGTATGTTTCCCGCAGCCCATCAGCTCCTTCCTCAGGTATTTCCCCATTTTATTAAAGTCAGCATGCTTGAAATCCAGAACTTTGAGTTTTGAGTGGCTGCCACCAACTCAGCTGTTACATGAAACCAAACTGTTTGATGGTCACTGCTGCCCAGGTGGGCACCCACTCGGACATTTGACACACTATCCCCATTTGTGAGCACCAGATCCAGCGTCGCTTCCTCTCTCATGGGTTCCATCACCATTTGTTTGAGTAGAGCACTTTGAAAAGCATCCACAATCTTTCTACTTCTTTCCGATTCCACAGATGGAACGTTCCAATCCACATCTGGCAGATTGAAATCTCCCAGCAACAGCACCTCTCTTTTCTTTCCCAACTTATGGATATCTGTGACCAGATCTTTATCTAGTTCCTCCGATTGTGTCGGAGGTCTGTAGACAACACCCATGTGGACAGAGGTTCCATCATCTCTTTTTAAGGTGATCCATATCGCTTCTTCCTTTCCCCAGGCCCCTGTCATTTTAGTCGCTGCGATATCATGTCTCACATTCAGAGCTACTCCTCCACCTTTACGACTATCTCTATCCTTCCTAAATAGATTATAGCCTGGTATGTTTCCGTGATTGCAACAACGCCTAAGTCTGCCTCTAACATCAGGGCTTGCAGTTTATGAACTTTTTTTTGTTACATTTGTACCCCGCGCTTTCCCACTCATGGCAGGCTCAATGCGGCTTACATATTGTATACAGGTACTTATTTGAATCAAACTCAGTTCCTCAGTTCCCCAGGACCAAAGTCCACCACACTAACCACTATGCCACTCCACTTTGTTGCTTAGACTGCGGGCATTTGTGGTTATCTCTTTCCATCTACATTTCTGTGGCATTTTTGTCTTCTGCTTAGTTTTTTGTTTAGTTTCTGCTGTGTTGATAAGAGTTGATTTACTAAGATTGTTGTTTTCATTGCTTTCTTTTCTAGTGTCACATCTTGTCTTTAGCTTTAGCTGGGGGTGATCACTTGAAGTGACCTGACTCCATATGCCACCCTCAATGCCTACAAGCATATTGTCTAAATTTCTCCCCAAGGACTTTTTTCCTGCCACAGTGAGATGCAGCCCGTCATTACAATATAGTCTTTTATTTTTCCATGTATTGCCCCATCCTCCTATGTACCTAAAACCTTCTTTGAGACACCAGGCTTTAAGCCAGCTATTGAAATTTTCAGTACTTTGCAATCTTTTCTCTCCCTTTCCAAAGGTAGCTAGTACTTCAGAGAAAGCTATTGTTTGTATCAAAGGTTTTAACCCCTCTCCCAGCTCCTGAAAACCTCTCTGCATGGCCAGTGGGGTATTACTAGACAAGTCATTTGTTCCCAAGTGGATAATAACATCAGTGTTTGACTCGTTAGTTTCTTCTCTGATTATAGAGATTATTTGTTTGGTACTCCTGGTAGCTGAAGAGCCTGGAAGGCATTTTTTTTTTGTTACATTTGTACCCCGTGTTTTCCCACTCATGGCAGGCTCAATGCGGCTTACATGGGGCAATGGAGGATTAAGTGACTTGCCCAGAGTCACAAGGAGCTGCCTGTGCCTGAGGTGGGAATTGAACTCAGTTCCTCAGGACCAAAGTCCACCACCCTAACCACTAGGCCGCTCCTCCACTCTTGCATGGCCCCTTGAACTGTGTTTCAAAGTTAATACCTCTGATAATGGAATCCCCCAGTAGCAACAGTTTCCTGGTATGAGTTTCAACATTAGTGCTTTGGGGGTGTCTTTTCTCTTTGGGCACCTTCATATCTTTTTGTTCTACCTTCATTGCTTTTTCTTCCGCCTCAGTGCACTGGCTGCACAAGTGAGGTCAGATGGCAGCAGTGAAAATGCAGCAACAAGAATTGGCAAAACCTCTTTTTTATAAGAAGAAGACAAAGCCCTGTGATTAGAAAGTAAGATTCCAGTAGTGTTCAGAGGAAGATCTGATCTGCTAAGTTTATGACATCATCATCTATGATGTCCGGTGTTTTAAAAGCATGTCTCCCATGAGGTATATAAGAAATTGTTTCATTAATGGCTCAGGGCATTTCTCAATTGCCTGCAAGAGCATCAGACTTTCAAAAACCCAATACACCAGGGGAAAAAAAAGTTCTACTTCAGTAATAGGTCATCAGTTAAATAAATGAAACATAATAGGGGCTAGATTCTACATATCATGGCTAAAAAATTGGCACACAAAAAACAGCCGAGGTATATTCTATAAACCACACCTAAATTTAAGTGTGGTGTATAGAATACGCCTAAATCTAGGTGTAATTTATAGAATACGCCCAACACACATTTTCTGCGACTATATTTGGTCATAGCCATTTACATCAATGAAAACCTAGTGTAAATACTACCACCTAAATTACATACAGGACAGGTATATTCTACAATAGTGCATGTATTCTAGGAATGTCCACGACCTGCCCATAGCCACACCAGCTTTTCAGATATGCGTCTTAGAATTTACGCACATCACTTTATAGAACACGCTTTTAGAAATGTATCCAGTTAAATTCAAATTAATGCCAATTAGTATCAATACTTGTTTGTTAACTTCAGTTATCATTGCTGATTGTTTGTTAAGCTAATTAAGTTGCATGTGGAAATCCAGAATACGACCGGATTCACGTGCAACTCAAGTCATACAATATAGAATCCAGGGGGTAAGTGGCATGAACCTCCACACTTCTACCTTGTTATAAAAAATTAAAAACAATTTTTAATATCCTATGTAAATATAAGTATCTACAAAATATTTTTTTAAGAAATGAGAGCACATGATGGTGTGAAAATTGTTTAAGTTCTGGATTCCAACATACGGCTTGTCCCTGGGTGCAGTCCTAAGACCTTTTTGTGATAAAGCTTAACTGACGCTCTCAAAAATATTTTAAAATATTTTATAGATACTTATATTTACATAGGATAGCAAAAATTTGTTTTTTGTATTTTGTAAAGATAGAAGTGTGGAGTTGTATACCATTTATTGTGTTTCACTTATTTAAATTGGAAACATCAGACTTTGGGGTCCTTTTACTAAGCTGTGGTAAGCACTACTGCTTGCTTAACACAGCTTAAAAGAGCTTACCATGTGGCACACTCAGGCATCTTGCATTAAGTTCCGAAGGAGCGTGCATACACCAGGAGGTAAAAAAGTTTTTGGGGAAAATAGTGGGTGGAGCTTGATCAAGATGGCTGCCTGGTAAGGAGCTCTGCAAGATGCTACTGTTCCTTACTCCTTTTCCCAATGGTCAAAAGGAAATCCAAGACTCATTTTTTTCCTGTGGAACCCAGCTCTGTTATACAGTTACCTGGACCAATGGGTTCGACTTTGCAAATTATGGAGCAGTCTTCAGCTGGAGGAGGCAATGTGGCAGAGGTTTGTTCTACCTTCCTGGAAACAGTCAGCTTGTCTCTGGAAGGATGGAGCCTGCCTGGACAATCGTTTTCACTGGCTGCATCACAAGATGATACTCAGAAGAGTAGTGAAGCAACCCTGCAGCAGAGACTTATGGAAGGAGAAGAACCAGTGCTTTTTTTGTAGAAAAAAAGGTGCCGGTACTCATTATGGGCGGGGTCACCACATATGGCTCCACCCCTATGATAGCCACACCCACATTAACCACACCCCCCGATACCAGCCATGGCGCATATAAACAGACATCATTGAAAATATTACAGTACTATAGGAGAAAAAAATAACGTGATTTGCTAAGTAGTAGTAGTAGTATACCCAGTGCAAAATAAGACAGCCAATGTAAATTCTCAAATTGGACATATTACAAACACTAAAATGAAAATAAAATGATTTTTTTCTACCTTTGTTGTCTGGTGACTGTTTTTCTTTCCATATTGGTCCCAGTCTGTGATTCTGCTTTCCTTTGTTTTCGCTTAACTCTTCTGTGCCATTTGTCATTTTTGTCTCCTTTTTCTTTGCTTTCTTCAATATTTTTCAGGCTCTCTCTCTGTCCAGATTTAATTCATTCTTACTATCCATTCTTTAATTTCCTTCATCTACCTGTGGCTTTTCATCTTTTCCTCACCCTTGTTCTCCCCATGCCCCTTCCTCTTATTCTCCAGTCTTTCTCTATTCCCCTTTTTCATCCAACAGCTCTGCTTTCTCTCCCCATCCTTCCAGTGTCTCCCCTATTTCTTTCTGCATTCTTCCATCCAGCGTCTTCCCTCTTTCTTTCTGCATTCTTCCATCCAGCGTCTTCCCTCTTTCTCTCCCTATCCTTCCGTTTTCCCTCTCTCTCCCCATCCTTCCATCTGTTTTTCCCTCTCTCTCTCCCCATCCTTCCATCTGTTTTTCCCTCTCTCGCCAATCCTTCCATCTGTGTTTTTCCCTCTCTCTCCCCATCCTTCCATCTGTTTTTCCCCTCTCCCCAATCCTTCCATCTGTTTTTCTCCTCTCTCCCCAATCCTTCCATCTGTTTTTCCCTCTCTCTCCCCATCCTTCCATCTGTTTTCCCTCTCTCTCCCCAATGGCCATCTGTTTTTCTCCTCTCTCCCCAATCCTTCCATCTGTTTTTCCCTCTCTCTCCCCATCCTTCCATCTGTTTTCCCTCTCTCTCCCCAATCCTTCCCTCTGTTATTTTCCCTCTTTCTCCCCAATCCTTCCCTCTGTTGTTTTCCCTCTCCCCCAATCCTTCCCTCTGTTGTTTTCCCTCTCTCTTTCTCTCTCTCCCCAATCCTTCCCTCTGTTGTTTTCCCTCTCTCTCTCCCCAATCCTTCCCTCTGTTGGTTTCCCTCTTTCTCTTTCTCCCCAATGCTTCCCTCTCTGTTGTTTTCCCTCTTTCTCTCTCTCCTCATCCTTCCATCTGTTTTTCCCTCTCTCTCCCATCCTTCCATCTGTTTTTCCCTCTCTCTCCCCATCCTTCCATCTGTTTTCCCCTCTCTCCTCAATCCTTCCCTCTGTTGGTTTCCCTCTTTCTCTCTCTCCCCAATCCTTCCCTCTGTTGGTTTCCCTCTTTCTCCAATCCTTCCCTCTGTTGTTTTCCCTCTTTCTCTCTCTCCCCAATCCTTCCCTCTGTTGGTTTCCCTCTTTCTCTCTCTCCCCAATCCTTCCCTCTGTTGTTTTCCCTCTTTCTCTCTCCCCCCAATCCTTCCCTCTGTTGTTTTCCCTCTTTCTCTCTCCCCAATCCTTCCCTCTGTTGGTTTCCCTCTTCCTCTCTCTCCCCAATCCTTCCCTCTGTTGGTTTCCCTCTTTCTCTCTCTCCCCCTCCCAATCCTTCCCTCTGTTGGTTTCCCTCTTTCTCTCTCTCCCCCTCCCAATCCTTCCCTCTGTTGGTTTCCCTCTTTCTCTCTCTCCCCCCAATCCTTCCCTCTGTTGGTTTCCCTCTTTCTCTCCACCCCCCCAATCCTTCCCTCTGTTGTTTTCCCTCTTTCTCTCTCGCTCCAATCCTTCCCTCTGTTGGTTTCCCTCTTTCTCTCTCTCCCCCCAATCCTTCCCTCTGTTGGTTTCCCTCTTTCTCTCTCCCCAATCCTTCCCTCTGTTGGTTTCCCTCTTTCTCTCTCCCCCCAATCTTTCCCTCTGTTGTTTTCCCTCTTTCTCTCTCTCCCCAATCCTTCCCTCTTTCTCTCTCTCCCCAATCCTTCCCTCTGTTGGTTTCCCTCTTTTTCTCTCTCCCCAATCCTTCCCTCTGTTGGTTTCCCTCTTTCTTTCTCTCTCCCCCCCCCCCCCAATCCTTCCCTCTGTTGGTTTCCCTCTTTCTCCAATCCTTCCCTCTGTTGTTTTCCCTCTTTCTCTCTCTCCCCAATCCTTCCCTCTGTTGGTTTCCCTCTTTCTCTCTCTCCCCCCAATCCTTCCCTCTGTTGTTTTCCCTCTTTCTCTCTCTCTCCCCAATCCTTCCCTCTTTCTCTCTCTCCCCAATCCTTCCCTCTGTTGGTTTCCCTCTTTTTCTCTCTCCCCAATCCTTCCCTCTGTTGGTTTCCCTCTTTCTCTCTCTCCCCAATCCTTCCCTCTGTTGTTTTCCCTCTCCCTGCCAAGTTTCCCGCGAACGGCGCGAAGTCGCGATGCACACGGCACCAGCCCCTATTTCCGGCCGCTGCTGCTTCTCCTGTTGAGCAGCAGCGGCCGCTACACAAAGAAAAAGAAGATTAAAAAAAAAAACTTCAAACCTGGCTGAAACGCGGCACCCCGGCACTGTAGACAGCCATTAGGCATTGGCTGTTGCCCCGCAGCCGCTCCTCCTCTTGCCTCTACGTCACTGCCCCTGGAGGAAGACCCCGGAGGAGCGCAGTGACGTAAGGCAAGAGGAGGAGCGGCTGCGGGGCAACAGCCAATGCCTAATGGCTGTCTACAGTGCCGGGGTGCCGCGTTTCAGCCAGGTTTGAAGTTTTTTTTAATCTTTTTCTTTGTGTAGCGGCCGCTGCTGCTCAACAGGAGAAGCAGCAGCGGCCGGAAATGGGGGCGGGGGGAGCAAATAAAAAAGGTGCCGGTACGCCGTACCGTTGCGTACCGGCACAAAAAAAGCACTGAGAAGAACCCACAGCCCCAGTGAAGCAAGGGGAGTCAATGATGGTGTCGACAATGAAGGGGATCCAGTAGTCAGAAGAGGAGAATTTGAAGGGGGGTTTTACCCATGGATTAGCAGGTATTCAAACTCATTCCTTCAGGCCTAGGACAAAGTTACCCCCCTTACTGAAGCCTTTGATTTTTAGTTTCTCAACTATATGGGAGGCTTTTTCCATCCTTCAGTCCTCACTGGGAATCCAGATACAGAATTTGTCTTCACAAGGTAATTCAATGCTGACTGAAATGGTGGCTATAAAAAGAATATTTGATTTGGAAAATAAACGTATGCTTATGAGACAAGGCTGGAGACTTTGGTGACCCAAGGTCAAACTTTGATGAAGGACAGTGTGAATATACATGTAAAACTTTGGAAAATGTTGTCAGACAAAAGAGCCTTAGATTGCTTACATTTCATAAAGCTTTTTATATTAATGCTCATGATATGTTTAAGAGATATTTACCACAGATGTTAAAGGTCCCAATCTCAAAAACGTATTAACTACCAGCTAGGAAAGAAAGTTTGTTTCTAACCAACAAGGTTTATCTTTGAATAGTCTTGATTTGATTCATTTTATTGAGAGGTCCAACACAGAAACTCTGCTTCCAGCTACACTTCTGGTTCAGCTAGCATTAGACTAACAGAGAATGGCTACTCAAGCTATTCTTTAAATATTAAGATTCAATGTTTATGAATTATAAAATAAGTATGTTTCCTGATGTATCGAGAACTACCCAAAAGAAGAAAGAGCAATTTTTACTTTCAAGATCAGAGGTGCTACAGCTGGGGGTGACCTTTGTGCTTAGATACCCATGCAAATGTGTGATCACTCTTTAGAGCAATTTTCTTTTTATTATTATTCACTGCAAATGACTATTTTTTTAAATCTGGAAAAGTGATAGTCGCTTCAAGTACTCCTCAGAGACTGTCTTCCCAAGTTCTGCAATGATAGTTTAATCAGACCACCCTCGGGTTACATCTTGTTCTCTGTATTTCTTTTTACAATTTGTTTATATTTTCTCTGCCGTTGTTGCCCCCTCCCCATTAATTGTGGACTAACAATAATGTACGATTACTTATATATTCTTTATTGTATTTATCATTTATCTTCAATGATTATTTCCTTCATATACTGCTTATTTCTTTGGTGATGTTATCTTGTCATGTTAAATTTTAAATTGAATAAGTAAAAAAAAATTAAAAAATTATTTTTATTTTACCATGGAAGGGGTGTGGATGTGTTTGCTACACAACCTTAAATTTGGATGTCCTTGGATTTGGACGTCTCTGACTTTCAGCGATTTTCGAAACTAAAGACATCCATGTCAAAAACGTCCAAATGTGAGCCATTTGGATGTGGGAGGAACTAGCATTTGTAGTGCATTGGTCCCCCTGACATGCCAGGACACCAACTGGGCACCCTAAGGGGCACTGCAGTGGACTTCATAAAATGCTCCCAGGAACATAGCTGAGCTCGCTGTTTCCTCCACAAATGTAACAGGTGCGGGGGGGGGGGGGGGGGTATGGGCCTGGATCCACCTGTCTTCAATGCACTGTACCCACCAGTTGCCTGCCAGAACATCAGACTCTCAAAAACCCAAAACAGCAGGGAAAAATAGCCCTACTTCAGAAATAAGTCATCAATTAAATAAGTAAAACACAGTAGGGCCTAAATTCTATATATCACGCCTAAAAAATCAGTGCCAAAAATATGCCTAGGTATATTCTAAAAACCACACCCAAGTTTAAGGTCCCAGTGCAGTAATACCGACAAAGCCCATTCAATCTGACAAAAGAGGACCTTAGTGCCCTGTTTACTAAGCCACACTATAGGCACACTGATGTTTTTAGCATGTGCTAATGCTAGAGATACTCATTGGAATATATGGGTGTATCTAGCATTAGTGCACTCTAAAAATGCTAGTGCACCTTAGTAAACAGGGCCCTTAGTTGGTAGCTATGTGTGAGAGTCATTTTTTATACCACCAATTGCAGAGGCATCATAGCAGTTTACAATTAATAAATGTGTAAGTGGAGATACACAACATCCATAAACAGACCATACAGGAGCATTAGGAAGGGGAATAATGTGTAGTACCAAGGTCACTTGTCAAGGACCTGGAAGTTATAATCTTCAGCAATCGATGCAGATAGTGATATTATCAAATACCTAAGAATAACAATTTGTAGAACAAAATAAAATATCTAGATAATTGAAAATGCATAGATGAAAGAAAATAACATTGCAATAGAAGAAATGAATAAAGATATTGTAGTGAAGTTATCAGAAAATCAGGCTGCAAAACTTCTCCATTAAGATTTATAAAAAAATCCAATAATCTCTTATAGATGTCAACAACCAGGCCATATTAGCTATTACTGCAAAATAAAAATGGTGATTGAATGAGGCTCAAGAAAAGGTTGGAGAGTTTAGAGAGAGAGATAGAGAGGTAACATAAACAGGGAGAAAGAGTGAAAGGTGGTATGAGTCTAATCTAAGTGGAAAGAGAGAATGTGGTAGACGGTATGAATAGCCTGGTCTGAGTTTAGGAAAAGAAGTAAGTGGTTTTGTGGAAGAACTAAAAGGAGAAGAAATTGGCCCAAGTAAGACTGCAGTAGAAGAAATGTGACAGAGATGCTTGAGAAAAAAAAGACACCTTTCAAAATAAGAAGATGTATAACGCCTTTTGCAGAAAGAGCATGACCTTTATTTATTTTTATTTATTTATTTATTTATTTATTGCATCCCACATTTTCCCACCCTTTGGTAGGTTCAATGTGGCTTACATATTACAAGAGAGGTGGTTACAGATTTCAGTTTAGTGGAAATAGAGCACTTAATACAAATGATCAGTACTAGCACAGACTGCGTTTACAGTTTGTATGGGGTGGAATAGGCTGAATCTGCGAGATTGAGGTTTGTATCGTTGTTGTCCATTTCTGAGGGTATGTGTTTGTACTTTATGCAAAACGTGAGATAAAGTATGAGAAGGATATGTCTCTACTAAAGAGAGAAGTGGGGGAAAAAAAGCAATTAAGGAAGGAAACACTTCTGTCAGATCCAAAGGCTTGGAAGTGAAGGAGTAATGAGAATAAAGAAGTAGGAGAACAGAAATCTGTAGGGAATACAAACATGCCTGTATGAGCAGTTTTCTTTTCGGAGCTATAGATATTAATGAAGAAGATAGTCATAATGCTCTGGCTAACCCATTATGAATATCATTCCAAGTCCAGCAGTGAGAAAGAGGTGGCAGGGTTATTAAACCCACTAATAGCAATGCAGGGAAAAACACTAAAAAGGGTTCTTATTATTGCTTGAGATATTTCAGCTGTGACCCCTGCCAAGCAATATGTTGCTTGTATAATAAGTTTTGCAGCAGGGCATCAAACCAGGGCACAACTACCCTACTGTGACAGTTGAATAAAATCCTTCTCAATGGAAATGTTGTTCTCAAAGAAGAAACTACTTTGCCAGGAATAGATGCCCACATTGCCAGAATAAGCATAACTAACAGCAATTGAACCTTAAAAAAAACAATTTTTGTACTCTTCCTCAAACCTTTACAAATATGGTGAAGTAAATTTATTTTTCCACAGGTTACTAAAATTGTACAGGTCAAATAAATACTTTTCTCTGAACGATTCTTTACTTTTTCCCAGCTGCAAAAAAGATTTTCAAATAGATTTTTTTTCTTTTTTTTGCAGCTGGGAAAATTTTAAATCTATTTGAAGTCCTTTATCTCAAAAACAATTAAGCACTAATACACTAAAGCTTGCATTAGATAATATTAAAAGTGCACATCAATAAAAACATGAACATTCATGTTAAAACTGTGCTTAAGAAATTTGCACTGATGTCGGCATTGCACTCATTACTATAAAGTTATCACAGTAGAATGAGCATGCTATTTTGGGGTCATTATATATGGTGCCTCAAGTTTGGCACCTTGAAGCCAAACTCTGAGGACTAGATTCAGTAAATGGTATCCAAATTTGGGCACCAATAAAAATGCCCACTGAGTGTATTCTAGAAATGTCTCTCTATGTTGGGTGCTATTTATAGAATAGTGCCAGGATTTGAGGATTTACACCAACTAAAACCTGGTGTAAATTGTTGCACAAAAATTAGGCACAGATCTCCTGAACTCTATAATTCTGCCATAGTGGAGAAAGACTAGTATCAGATGATAACGCAACCAACTCCAGCGTATTCATTTCAGTGATATGACAGAGTCCCTTGCAACTGTGGATCTTTTCCTACATTGGATTACAACTTGTTAGTATGTTTACTGCCTAGGTGTTCAAGGACACCACTAAACTGACCCACAAGGACACCTACCTATTAGGAGAGTCTCTTCAATGTACATCCTAGGCCTGACATCAGTGACTTAGACAATTAATGCACCACATGGAGCCAGGCACCTCCATTTTTTAAGATGATAGTGCTGCAGGCAGGAGCGAGTGGGCCTAACAAAGCTTAGTAAAAAGGCCCCTATGCTAACAATTACATACAGATTAAAAAGGAAAAGAAAATCCAAATTCACTTTACCACTTTAAAAGTTTGTGAAAGCACAGGTTTGCATCTAATTTCTGAAGGTAAAGAGTAAAAAACAAAAAGAGAGGGTATACAGCATACACAGAAAGTATACAAACAAAAAAAGCAACACTGGGCCTTCAAGAATGGGACAACAGGAGTATTTTATTGACAAATGACCTGACACGGGCCGTGTTTCGGCGTACAACGACGCCTGCCTCAGGGGTCCGGTTTAAGTTGCAAAAATGTATGTGTATATATATATATATATATATATATATATATATATATATATATATATGTCTAATGCCTCTAAGAATGAATAGAGGAAGTCTTCCTGTCGAGGCAGACAGCCATGATATAGAAGGTAAACGCCTGTGTTACTCTTGTCTTTGAACAAAAACAAATTAGAAAATCCTAATTCTAATTTGTTTTTGTTCAAAGACAAGAGTAACACAGGCATTTGCCTTCTATATTGTGGCTGTCTGCCTCGACAGGAAGACTTCTTCCATTCTTAGAGGCATTGGACGCATATATATATATATATATATATATATATATATATATATATATATATATATATACATACATTTTTGCAACTTAACCCGGACCCCTGAGGCAGGCATTGTTCTACGCCGAAACACAGCCCGTGTCAGGCCATTTGTCAATAAAATACTCCTGCTGTCCCAGTCTTGAAGGCCCAGTGTTGCTTTTTTTTTTTTTTTTTAAGGTAAAGAGTTCCATTAACTAGGAATCACACATTATACAACTTCTTGCAGGAAAAGACAAGCCTAATAAAAGAGACTGAAGGAAATTCAAACTTAATGAAATGAATCAATCAATCAATAAGGTACTAAGGGGTCCTATATTAAGCTGCAGGAAAAGGACCTTATGGTAGCAGCGGGGGCCATTTATCCTGCATGTCAGGGCCCTTTTTACCACAGCTGGTAAAATGCCCCTCAATAAATGGCCATTGGGGTGGCGGTAAGAGCTCTACGGTAATCCAGCGGTAAGAAAAGTGAACACAAAATAAGTCCTTCTGTACAAGAGGGTCACTCTGTGGCCTCTCTTGCAGAGCTACAGTGTGTAACATATGCGGCTGGGCTCAGGTCTGGCTCCCCAGAGATACCAGCACAATTACTAGCAGTTCACTGAGGCCAGCCTGCAACCAGCTGGTCAAAGATATTAAAGTACAAGATTCCAAGTCAAAATTGGCCTACCTAACTGTAGCAGTTGCAGTTTATACATAGGTGGTGCTTCCCTCTGGGCCTCCTCAACCTAGCTGTGCCATGAGCCTTTACACTTCCAAGTTTCTGCTCTCCTGGTTCCACCCCTCCTGTATGACTTCCCCTTTGAATGAGTCTATGGATCTTAAGGTGGTTCTGATGCTGTGAGGGAATATCCTTAAGGTGACGTGACAGCATCTTATAGACTCCCTCACACCACTGTAATCTCATTAAGCTACATTTCCCATTCCTACTACTGCTGGTGTTTTGGCAAACTTCTGGATGATTACAGGCTGCACTGCCACTGGCCCTGATCATAGCACAATTTCAGGTCCTCTGAGTCCCCAGCCAGTACCTGCTCCACAGCTCCTCAGTTTCATCTGTGTGACAGAGACATTGCATTGTAAGCACATGCACTCATCTTATTCATTTAAAATATTTGGTCTATGCTGTTGATACATACTTTAAGTATATGTCTTCATTCTATCCATTTACAATCCTCCTACTACGCAGCACACTCCGGTATCCTGCAGTAGTTTAGGGGCCCTTTTACTAAGCCGCGTAGGCACCTAAACGTGCCCGCATGTCAATTTTGAGTTACCGCCTGGCTACCGCGTGGCCTTTGTGGTAACTTCATTTTTTACGCACGTCTGCTATGCGTGCCGGAAAATATTTTTATTTTCTGGCATGCGGGCGGTAATCAGTATTTTACATGTGTAGACCATTACCGTTCAGACATTAGGTCTAAGACCCAAAAGGGACAAGCACCAATTTTCATTTTGCCGCACGTCCATTTTCAGCAAAAAATTTTTAAAGGCATTTTTTAGAGCTGCGCTGAAAAATGATTCTGTGCTCGCCAAAACACACGTCTAAACTACCGCAGGCCATTTTTCAGCATGCCTTTGTAAAAGGGCCCCTTAATGTTTGGCATATGCTACTCATGTGCTAAATATAGAAAATATTTGTTGTCCCGTGGGGAGGAGCTTCATTTTTTTGTTGTTCTTTTTTATGTTAATAAATTCTTTTCACATATGTACTGTAAAATGCAAACAACTTTTCACTGTAAGAAGGAATAATATCTGTTTTGTCTTTAAAAATCAAAATTAAGAGATAAATAAAGGCAAAATAAATCAATCTGTGTATAAGGCTACAAGTACAAAGGGAGAGGTCCCAGTAGACTGTTTCATTTATTTTGTTATTCTTCCTTAGATTTTGATTGGTATTTCAAAATAAAATGTATTTTCTAATATTAGTAAATTTCTATTTCAAACTTAGCAAGACGAAGATTATTGATGCAATTGCCAGATCCCTAAAATAATAAGAATATATAAATCCAACACCTTACTTTTCTAATTTTTTTTCTCCCTTCCCACGTATATACACATGAAAGGCAATGAGAAGCGAAATGTCACAATTCATATAAAATAAGCATGTATTGTCAGGCCCATATTTTTATTCTTCTGCATTACAAACAAATTCAATTGATTTCCATCAAGCCATTCCAGTGGAGCTCTCTGCCTCTCTAAACAAGTGGATTTTTGTTTCTACACTTGAAATATTGTGGTGTTACTTCAAAGTCCAAATGCTTACTTTCGTACCAGCATTTGCTTAAGCAGTATCTGATTCTAATGCATCAGGGTGTCTCTGTTATAGATTTGTTCTCAATTTCTATGTTGAGAATCTAATGTTGGATTGATTTAGAATGTATTTATTTATTTATTAGGATTTATTTACTGCCTCTTTGAAGGAATTCACTCAAGGCAGTGTATAGCAAGAATAAGTCAAACATAAGCAATAGACAATTACAGCAGTAAAAATATTGAAATAGCAATACAATGTATGGCATAAAATACTACTTACAATGTCAACACAATACATAATAAAACATTATAATAGATAGCATAGGTTATAAGCAGAGATGGAACTTATAGATATGTAAGAGAGTAAGAGGAGTTAGAAAACAAGGGGACTAATTTAAAGAAAGTTGCTCATAAGTTAGAGAGCTGCTTAAATATTGTCCTGCTACAGTGTGTGTGTGTGTGTGTGTGTGTGTGTGTGTGTGTGTGTGTGTGTGTGTGTGTGTGTGTGTGTGTGGTGTGTGTGTGTGTGTGTGTGTGTGTGTGTGTGTGTGTGTGTGTGTGTGTGTGTGTGTGTGTGTGTGTGTGTGTGTGTGTGAGAGAGAGAGAGAGAGACTAGCAAGTGAGTTAGTTCTTCCATTAAAAGCCTGGTTGAAGATCCAAGTTTTCAACCTACTTCCTGAAGTAATGATAGTCTTGTATTAAGTGAAGACTTTCAGAGAGTACATTCCAGAATGTGAGGCCTACTACAGAGAAGGCTCGCTTGCCGGTATTATGTAATGTCCTTTAGAGAGGGTGTGGTTAGAGATACTCCTTGGGAGGACCTTACCTCCCAATATTCAATTTAACCGACCAGGATCAGCACCTGGTTGGTTAAATGCCTCATAACCGGCTATCCAGTGATATTCAGCAAGGGATAACCAGTGTTAGGTACAGGCACCAATCATACTCGAGCCAGGTGACGGGAGAGAGAAGATTTTTGGTCAGAAGAAGAAGTATATTTTGTGAGGGAATCTGGGGGTAGACTGGTTTCAACCCACCCACCAACCCCTATTTTAGGTTTGAGTGTTTAGGGTATATGATAACTAGCAGGTTTTGAAGGTTTATATTTATGTTTACCAGATCCAAAACATGCTTGGTAGCTGCTGTAACTCCTGGCATAGATCTTTTAGGACATAGATGTTTAGTTCCCTTCTGAAATGGGGAATAAATATCTATTACCTTCCCTAACCTTTCCTCACCCAAATCACACCCAGACCATGCCTCCTGGTCATTTACATGCACTTGGATCTGAGATGTGCATATCCTGGTTTTGTAAAATGGGGTCTTTCTAGTAGTTGTTTATGCAAGATAAACATTTAAGGGTAAATGGAAAGTCATGTGTAAATTCAGGTGCAGTCATTTGCACAAATGAAAATGTGGTGCAAATGCCCACTCCTAAATTTATGCATGGAGTACCATTATTCTGTAATTATGAACATAACTCGAAGCCACTCCCCTATTCCATCCCAAAACGCCAATGATCATCCCATTTCTGTGCCCCCTCTTTAAGAACATTCGGAAATTTTAGGCATGGATCCCATGCTTACCTTTATGCGCTTTGGTCCCAATTGAATGTAATTAGTGCCAATAATTGTTAAAAAAAAGCCAATTATTGGCACAAATTTATTGATTTATTTATTTATGCATTCTTGTATCCCACTGTTATCCAAAACAAGTTTTGGTTCAAAGTGGCTTACAATTTACATTCTGATACAATTTACATTCTGACGAAATTACAATGATTGTTTACAGTTTGCCTTCTGGTGGAAATTGCAATAATGAATTGCATTCAGGAAGGGACTAGCGATTAGGAAGCGTCTAACACTGATGGTTTACAATTAGAAAGCGGAAAGATCTTTGTTAGCTTAGTTACTTTGTTGTAGAGTTTTTTTTAAAAAAAAGGTAGGATTTCAGTTCTTTTCTGCACTGGAGATAGTTGGTGATGCTTCTTGTGATCTTTGGTTTTGAATTCCACCATTTGGAACCTAGGTAGCTAAATGCAGCCATGTAGATAGTTTTGTAAGTTATGTTTCTGCAGCTGGGTAGGTGAAGAAGCAGGCAGCCTCTGGTTTCTGGTCTTGCATTTCTTGGGGATAGTTTGATTATATCTAGCGTATATTTAGGCAACATACCGAATAATATTTTGTAGATGATGGTGCTAGCTTTGAAGATTAATCTTGCTTTGATTGGTAACCAGTGTAGTTTTTCAAGCAGCAGAGTGGTTCTTTTGAATTTCGACTTATTGAATATTAGTCATGCTGCTGTGTTTTGGACAATTTGTAGTGATTTTAGTGTGTTTCCCTTACAATTCAATTAAATTGTGCGTTCAAATTGGGAAGGCACCTAAATTTGTGCACAAAATTCTGGGCACCCTTTACAGAATCAGGAGGTTAGTTTACACATATCTCAAAAGCAAATAGAGCTTGCAAAATGAGGGCCATAAGCTATTTACATTTCTGTGATAATGAGAGTGGTTTATTGTATAAATGCTGGTTCATGGAAGGGTGAGGGATGAGGAGTGTTGAGAGAGAGAAAGAGACTGCTACAAATGGAAGGATATAGAATTGCAGTTTAAGATGTGAGGGACATTGAGAGTGTGACTGTGAGGGGTGATGAAAGAGCATACAGATTTATTATTTTAAAAGTAAAAAAAATGGAATCCATCCAAAAATGTGCCTAATATTAACTTTCACAAAATAGAAAAACTAATTACACATATTTTAAGAACCCTAACAAAGTATTTAATTAGCTTGAAAATAAACACTTCAGTCATAATAGATCCTAGAAGCCTTAACTACCATATGTCTATAAAGTACAGCAGTAACCAAATATTCTATCCTACGTTACTACAGTATATCAATAAAAGGTAAAAATCCACACATAAATATTGTCTGTAGAAATGCCACCTTATGCAAATCGTCACCTAACAATGAGATACTAATTAAGC
Source organism: Microcaecilia unicolor (assembly GCF_901765095.1). Taxonomy (NCBI): domain Eukaryota; kingdom Metazoa; phylum Chordata; class Amphibia; order Gymnophiona; family Siphonopidae; genus Microcaecilia; species Microcaecilia unicolor. The sequence continues at coordinate 155,388,540 of NC_044039.1, read as the reverse complement.
AGCTCTGAAGTGCAAGGCTGTAAGGCTTACTAGGAAGACAGAATAATTAATATGCTGTAGTTAAACTCTGACTCTGTATACAGGTCGTGATCACATCACTCGTGTATCATAAAAGAATTAATTGAAGCACTTAACAGGAAGCAAATTGTGTTTAAAAGGACAATGATACACTCTGCTTCACGGACAGAAGTGGATGACTGTTTTATCCCCCCTTAACCCCCCTTCCCTACCAGTGTCTACTCCTCTTCTGAGAAAGAGACGTGCATTATCAATCACAACATACTACATAGTCTGAGTTAGACAATATGGTTGCAGATTTCAAAGATAGTGCAACCCAGGGAATGTGGATGAACAGATGGAAAAATGAGATGGTAATATTTTAGACTGTGGAAAAGATAGCCCTTATAAGGATATAGCCTCTTATTTAAAGGACATGTTCTCTGTGGTTTACAGAAAGAAAAATACAAGTTGAGACAGAATCAAAAGTTTGAATAACTTTTGTAGAAGTCAGGGAAAAGAGAACATAGGGACATTTCTCTAGAGACCTTGGGTGTCCGCATAGACTTCAATAGCAGTATAAGTTAGACTTTACAGTGACATCACTAGTTGCTGGGGAGGAGTATTATTCTCTTGACCTATCTAGCCCTGAATAGATTCTATAAAGTAGACGTATCTTCTGTGCCCAGTATTCTAATCAGAGGAGAAGGTTAGTAATAGAGGAAACTGCTCAGGAGTATAAAACCCTGTGCAGAATTCAAATCCTTGTCTTCGGTTCTGCCTTCAGTCCACTTACCACATAGGTAAAGAGTGAGACTTCCCGCCTAATGCCCTAGCCAATGAAGTCCACATGGTTTTAGTAACAGAGACACCTGAATACCCTAATCATATCTTTGCTGACAGGGATGCTGTGGCCCTGAAAGCCAAAGAATTACAGTTCACAAGCCCCCCTCTTCCTCACACTGCTTCTTTAATGCAGACATTAGAGTATGCCTCCAGCCGACATTCACTGTGGCAGTCCCCCCCCCCCCCCCCCACCTCCTGTGGCTATACCTCTCATCTTAGAGCTTGGGAGAAAGTGGGAAGTTGGGTTTGAGATGTCCCAAGCTGGAATCATGCCCTGTGTAAGATACTCTTAATACTCTCATCCCATCTACTGTTTCGTGGCCATCTCAAGGAAGACAATGGACAGGGAATGATTTTTGTGCCCTGATCATTCATGCACCCTGTGCAACCACACCACTCACAGAGTCTAGTTAGGATGGCCCTGAGTTGGGCTTATTGTGTAATTCCCTTACTTTGGGTGCTGAGCCCCCCCCCCCCCAAAAAAAAAACCCACTACCCACAAATGTACAACATTACTGTAGCTCTTAGGGGAGAAGGGAGCAACTACATGTGGGTACAGTGGGTTTTGGAGGGCTCCCATTTACCAGAACAAGTGTTACAGGTGGGGGGGGGGGGATTGGCATGGGTCCGCCTGCCTTAAGTGCACTGCGGTACCCACTAAAAGTGTTCCAGGGACCTGCATACACGCAGGCCTCTAGGACTAGTTGCTGCTGTATAACCTTGGCACACCAGTTGACACCTGAAGACTAATCTCTTTGAAAAAGTCCTTTATTGGAATAAGCACACTTACTCACAGTTAACTGCAGATCAGAGGTTGTGCCCCAGTGGCAAAGAGTCCCCTGGTACTAAGATTAGCAGTAGGTCAGAGCTGCAGAATGGTGTACAATGCCCTCTTTCAGCAACATTCAAGGTAATAACTAAGGTCTCTAACGTGGGTAACACATGAAAGGGATCTAAAACTGGCTTACAAAAATGGCCACTACCTCATGGACTACCGGAAACAAAACAGGGCACACTGTGACCCAGTTAGCAGGGGAAAAGCACCATGGGAGTAGAGCCTACCAACAGCGTGAGCATTTAACAGAAGCTACTGTAATCATGTAGCCCAATACCCTACACCCACCACAATGCATTGCTGATTGATTTGATTACTTTATTTTTTGTCTATTAGATTGTAAGCTCTTTGAGCAGGGACTGTCTTTCTTCTATGTTTGTGCAGCGCTGCGTACGCCTTGTAGCGCTATAGACTACTACTATTATTTACTACTATTTAGCATTTCTATAGCGCTACAAGGCATACGCAGTGCTGCACAAACATAGAAGAAATGCTAAATAGTAATAGTAGTAGTAGTAGTGCACCTAACAGAAAAGGTGTCACACTCACCTGAGAGCCACATCACAACCAGGGAAAGGCTGTCACAGGATAGAACACATTCTGCTGTCTTGGAGGTGGGTACGGCATTTGAGGCTGGCATAGAGGCTGGCAAAATATGTTTATAATTGTGTTTTATGGTGTGGGAGGGGGTTGGTGACCACTGGGGGAGTACGGGGAGGTCATCCCCGATTCCTTCCGGTGGTCATCTGGTGAGTTGGGGCACCTTTTTGAGGCTTGGCCGTGAAAATAAAGGACCAAGTAAACCCGGCAAAATACTTCTTAACGCCGCTTTTTTTTTGTTCCATTATCCACGAAAGCCGGCCATCTGGTAGCCACGCCCATGCCCACCCATGTCCCACCTTTGCTAAGCCGCAGACACGCCCCTTGAACTTTCGCCGGTGAGCCGACGGGAAAGCGGCGATGCTGTCAAAAAAAGCAGCTTTCGATTATACCGTTTTCGCCGCTTTTAAGAAATCGCCGACCATCTCCCAATTTATGTCAGGAAATGGCCGGCGATCACTTTCGAAAATAAGCCTGAAGGGCATCCATATATGCTGGAGCTGCTCACACAGCATGTAATAAAATACGCTTAGACAGTTCTGCACGTAAATTCAAATTAATGCCAATTAATGTCAATAATTGATTGTTAATTGGCAATTATCAGTGCTGATCGTCTTTCTAGGTTATGTGCATTGTTATGGAATACACTTAGATTTCCACACGGAAATGTCAGCACGATATATAGAATCCAGGGGATAGTGATTCTGGATATTCGTATGAATTTAAATGATAGTGCCAGTGTTAAAATAGTTATGGTCACAACAGATGTAACATATTGACCCCAATATGATTTATTTTAGTACAACATGAGTTACTTTATCACAGAGTGCATTGCACTAAAATACCTTGAATTGTGATAATTTAGTGTAAGCATACTCCCAACTTTAATAAATCCCACAGTAATGCCAATATGTTGTCACATTAATTTTCCCTATTAATGCACCTTAATGATGCTATTGTAGGGCAGCTAAGTATAGAGTCTCATTAAAAAGTAAACACATTATAATGAGATAATCAGAGAGCTAACGTTTTGTCTAATAAGGTAGTAAATAAGACATAATGTAGAAGAATAAAAGAGACAGAGAGGCTAGTGGCTCTCATTCAAATGCTCACCCATTCCTAATATTGTGCTCCATAGAATTTTTATATGCAATTCTGTATTGCTGAATGACATTTCAATCAACAATTTTTTCCTGTGACTGATAAAATATACAATTTCTCATGTCATAAGAAAGATTTTTGAAAGCTTTGCGGTACTGAGTATTTTTTAATATTAATTTTGTATCATATTTCTATGGAACATAAGACAAGCAATAGTATTCCTTTCTATTTCTGAGTGAAATTTTTCCATCAATTATCTTTGAAGTGTAAAAGCACATTGCTTGGTTGACTTAAAGGAAATAAATTGTTTTATTTGATAGAAAACATGCTGAGCTGTAAGACATAGTTTCAAAGTAGTTCTTGTAACAAAAAAAATAGTATATTTTCTAGCTAGAATTTTTTCAACTTTTGACCTTTTCCCCAAAGGAAATATTTCTGTTTCTATGGATAGCATGGCTGCAAAAACATATGGAGGAGTATTTTCGATATGATGTCTAAATCCTACTTTGAACGTTTTGCTGAAAATATCCAAAACTCAAGTGGTGAACGTGACCATTTTTAAACCTGAAAAAATGTCTACTTTTTATTTTGAAAATGGCCATTTCCTAGAAGTTTTAGAAGTTTTGGATGAGGTTCTATATATGAAGCCTAAAAAATAAGCATCTACTATAATAAAATGCACCCCCAACGTTCTGAGGACAAAGGTTCTGAACTTACAGCACAGCGATAAAAGGTTCGTAAGTTCATGGTGGTGAAGCCATCCCACTGACAATGCCCCACCCTTGCATCAAACGTGATGACGACAAGGGCGGAAAAAAAGAAAAAAAAAAAAAGAAACGTTTCCAAGCAACGCAAAGCTACAGAACAGGGACCAATAAGAAACAAGCAAACCACAAGAAGGGAGTAGCAATGCACAATAACAAAGCACAAATGTAACCAGGCAACGGAACGCGACATAGAAGGGACCAATCAGATGAAACAACAGAAGAAGAAAGGAGGAGCATTCAGCTGTACAACGCCTCATTATCGCAGTAGCACACACAGCAGACGAACAGCGCTGGAAAGACAGAAGAACTCAGTAGTGGGTATGTACGGAAATAAAGCGTACCCCTAGCCAACACCTAAGTGCGCCGCCAGGACTACCTAAGCACCATCAGCTAAAATATAACCCGACCCAGCCAGTATAAAAGACAGACCCAGGCGGGGGGAGGAGTAAGGAAACATGTGGAGTGTGTTTCCCTACTCCTCCCCTGCCTAGAAATGGCTGGAGACTGCAAAATTCCCCTGCCTCAGAATCGCAGGCAAATGAAAGTAACTTCAACCCCCCCCCCCCCCTTCACCTTCTCAAAAACAAACCCAGACCGAACCAGTAACCCACCTCGGGGATGCACACAGCACACGGTGTTCAATCATACATAAGCAGCTGTCCTGCAACTAGGGTTACCATTTGTCCGGATTTCCCCGGACATGTCCTCTTTTTGAGGGCACTGTCGGGAGTCCGGGCGGATTTCTTCGTTTGCTGGCTTTTTGTCCGGGTTTTCTCCGAGTCCTCCGCTCCTCCTCCTGACCCTCAGTCTCCTCCCCTCGTCCGACGTGCAGCGTCCTTGCGTGACGTGCCCGTCCCAGTCAGCTGATTAGTTGATCCGCCCTTCTTCCGTCCTCAGTCCTCCTGCACGCACGAGTCAACTAGTGCCTGCTGCTGCAGCCACGAGGTAAATTTGTTTTTTATCTGACTCTTGTGGGTCCGGGTCGGACGGAGCCACTTTCTTGATGTAGGCAGCTGCTAGACTTCACTGAGTTGGCAGGCTGCCTGCCATGCAGTCGCGATGGTGGTGGTGGTGGGGGGGGGATTCGGGGGAAGTAGAAGAAAACCGGAGATAGAAGTAGAAGAAAACTGGGGCCCGCCTGGGGGGGGGGGGGGGAGACTAGAATGGAACTGGCTGGGTAATTCAATTGGTATCTCTCTCCCCGTTGGTTAAAATAAATCCTCCTGTTCTCGATTTCATTTGGATTGGAACAAAGGTGCACAAATGTCCGGCAGCTTCTCTGTGCTATCTTTTTCAACTCTCCTTAAGGCTTCCTTACCATTCCTCTCCTCATCTATCTATCTACAAGTGGTATCCTCCGTCCTATCACGCTGGGTTTTTTTCTTTTTCTGTTAAACGTTTTAGTGCCCAATGTTGTTTCTCTTAAAAGTGCCCCCATGCGGAACTAATCATCTTGTTGTGGATTGCAGGGTGACTTGTTATTCTGTGGCTCCAACTTTTAAGTGCTGTCTAACTTGCCTGCCTGCAAAGGGAGCGGAATATACAGAAAAAAAGAATAGAAAGGCTACAAAGGTTTGTTTTAACTTCTCTCTTTCCTGAAGAGACAAGCCTGTTAACACTGTTTAGCAATGCTGAGGTAATAAAAAAAGAAAACCCCAGTTTTATTACATCCAGTAGTGCTGTAATCACTAACCAGCTTTGTGATCTAAAAAAATGTGTATGTCCATGCTTGACCCTTTGATGTGGAAAGGAGGGGAAGGGGGTCATAATACAAATGGAATAAGAAGGCTCTCTGGATCTATTCTTCAGTTAAAGCTGAAGACTCCTATCAAGTTTAAGGTGATAGTGAGTTATGTGAACCTTTCCTCTGCTTTTGCTTGCTGGGTATAGTGGCAACACTGGTATATGTAGGTTCCAGTGAACCAAACCATCAGGAACATAGGGTAGGTTTACATTTTAAACGTAACTCTTGATAGTAATTAAAAAAAAAATTAAACCTGCAGCTTCCATTAGCTATGGGCTTAAGATACAATATCTCTTGTTGAGAACACGGCCATGCATCCGGGTGGGTTGAGCAGGCTGGAGGGCAGACTGCTGGGCAGTCCTCAGGGTGTCCTATCTAGGGTTACCATTTTGTGTCCTCTGAAAAAGAGGACACATGTCACGCCTCATACCCCGCCCCCGCCACGCCCCCTTCGGGTCCTCGTTCCGCCCCTCTATTCCCCGCCCCCCGTCACATGGTTCCCCCCCCCTCACATATTCCCCCCCTCACTTACTATCTAGCCCTGGTGGTCTAGTAGGGTCTTCTCTTCGGGGCAGGAAAGAGCCCCCTCTTTCCTGCCCGGAGCGCTGCCTGTCCTTGCCTGCTGCATCCTCCTCGGTCTGGCTGGAGATTCAAAATGGCCACCGAGAGTTGAAGTGGCCTCGCGAGAGTTCAACTCTCAGCGGCCATTTTGAATCCCCAGCCAGACCGAGGAGGATGATAGACAGGGGAGGCAGCGCTCCAGGCAGGAAAGAGGGGGCTCTTTCCTGCCTCGAAGACGTCACTAGACCACCAGGGAACATGGTAAGGAAGGGGAGGGGATGGGAGTAGGGTTACCACGGCGCCGATCGCCCGCCCACACGCACGCGCCTGCCCGCACCCGCGCCCACGTTTGTCCAGAAATCCGGACAAACGTGGGTGCAGGCAAAATCCGCCGGACGCCCTGGACATGCCCTCAAAAAGAGGACATGTCCGGGGAAATCCGGACGAATGGTAACCCTAGTCCTATCCTCCCCTCCTCTCCTTTACCCTTTACCTTACTGTGGTGCCCTGGTGGTCTAGTGATTTCTTCAGGGCAGAAAAGAGCCCCCTCTTTCCTGCCCGGCACACCTACAGACTGTCTTGCTCCCTGTGCCACTTCAAAATTGCTGCTAACAGTTCAAGTGGCAGTTTCATGAGACTTCCATTGAAGTCTTGCATAGGGGGCAGGGCAAGGGGTGGGGCAGGGGCGGGATGGGGGTGGGGAAGAGGTGTGCCAAGGGGCGGGGCATGTGTACTCTTTTTTCTTAGGGCAAATATGGTAATCCTACCTGCAACCGACCCAAAGAGCCGGTTTCCTCCTCTGCCGTTCCCCTCCACCACCAGCACAAACAAGGACTGAAAACCGCAAATCAAAAAAAAAAAAAAAACCCCGCCATAAGGCAACCCCTAACCCACCTCCTAACCCACCCCTAACCCACCTTCCTTTGTCTTCACAGGAAAAGCAACAGCAGCCCAAACACGCCCCCCCCCAAAAAAAAACAACAACATAACGAGCACCTCTCCCTTCCGCCCACCTAAGCAAACACTGCTGCCTCAGTACAACAGCGAAGATACTTTACAACAACAAAACATCTATCCAGCACTGTGCAAACGCATCCCTGCACCAAGACACAGCCACAAAGCCTGACTCTTCTCCAACCCACTTTGCAAGCATGGGCAGGGGAGGGAAACTCCTGCAACTGAGATAAAGAACATGGAACTGGGAGGGAGGGGGGACCCTGCCACATACTCTCATTCACACACACACTCTCGCAACGTCTCTCTGTCTGTCTGAGTCACACACACTCTCTCTCTCACACAGACCATCTCACTGCAAGCATGATCTTTTTCAAAAACACTTACATCCCTTAATAGCAAACAGAAAAAAAAAAACCTAAACAAAACCACATGCTAGCGCCCGTTTCATTTGTTTCGGAAACGGGCCTTTTTTACTAGTATTCTATAATTGGTGCCTAGATTTAGGTGCCAATTAAAGTATATGCTTATTATTATTAGCATTTGTATAGCGCTACCAGACGCACGCAGCACTGAACACCTGATACAAAGAGACAGTCCCTGCTTAAAAGAGCTTACAATCTAAATAATACAAACAGACAAGACAGTTACGGGTTGATATCTCAGGAGTCCTTTTACTAAGGTGCGCTTTAAAATGGCCTGCGGTAGTGTAGACATGTGTTTTGGGTGCACGATTTATTTTTTAGTGCACCTAGAAAAAATGCCTTTTTTGCTGAAAACAGACATGCGGCAAAATGAAAATTGCCGTGCGTCTATTTTGGGTCTAAGACCTTACCGTAAGCCATTGACCTAACAGTGAGGTCTCACGTGGTAACCAGGTGGTAATGATCTACACACGTCAAATGCCTCTTGATGCACATATCTGCCGTGTGCCAGAAAATAAAAATATATTTTTCAGATGCGCATAGCAGACGTGCGCCAAAATTGAAATTACCACAAGGGTCACGCGGTAACCGGGCAGTAACTCCAATTTGGCACACATTGGGTGCAGATAGGCACCTACATGGCTTAGTAAAAGGGCCCCAGAGGGCTTAAAACTACATGCATTCATTTACACCAATGAAAACATGATGTAAATCTCGGTGCATAGATTTACGCGCACTGGGCCATGTTCTATAACTACGCGTGTAAATTTTGGAACGGCCACAAAATGTCCGTTTCCCCTGCCATAACCATGCTTTTTTTTTGTTTGCACACATTAGAAGTTCGGTACACTTCATTACAGAATACGCTTAGGGCCCCTTTTACTTATCTGCGGCAAAAGGGGGCCTGTGCTGGCATCAGCTCGTGTTTTTGACGCAAACTGAGGCCCCCTTTTACCGCAGCAGGTAAAAGGTAGGTCTTGCTTTTCTGTAGGAAATGGCCATGCGGCAAGTAAAGCACTTGCCGTGCAGCCATTTCAGGAGGGAACCACCACCCATTGAGGTGGAGGTAAGGGCTCCCGCGCTAACCTGGCGGTAACTGGGGAGCATGCGTCATTGCTCGATTACCGCTGGATATACACTGGCGCTAGAAAAGTAAATTAATTTTTGCAGCGCCAGATATGATGGTGCTCTGGGGGTGGAAAGTTCTACCTGGCTGCTGCGGTAGCCCGGTGGTACTTCTTTTTTAGCAAGCGGACTGTTCTTTGAGTGGTATGCTTTCTGAATTTATTGTTTTCTACTTGGTTTTTCCACTATTTCAGAAACAAGATGGATGCTTCTAAGTACCATATCATGCTAACATTTCATCCTCTCTCCTTGTCCTTTATGAGCTTTGTTTTGTATACACTGGGACTCTGTGCACCTAACTGATTACTTGATGCCCTATTCTTATTTGTTCTACAAGATACTAATTCATTTTCTTGGGACAAGTGTAGAACTTTCTTTTCACTCATTTGCATTGTTAAAAATAGGATGCTGATGCAATTTAATTTTTTCCTAATTTGTTTTTCCATAAATGAAATGTGCCTATCTAATGATTTTAAGCAGAGGCTTCCTTGTAGTAAACTTGATTACCCTGAGAAGAACAACTACCATGATAAAGATTTCAATTTATGTTTGGAATTGTAGGGAGTCAAATTGTGAAGAAGATGGAAGAAATCTCCCTAGTCATTCTTGGGAAATTCTATGTGAAAGGTTATAGAGATGTTCAAGTAAATGATTTGTAATGAGACATTGTAAAGTTATTAGCTGCCATTGTGCAACTTGTGTGAACTGTTTAACAGTACATATCAGGGGCATAGCTAGACTTTGGTGGGAGGGGGGTCCAGAGCCCAAGGTGAGGGGGCACATTTTAACCCCCCCGGCACTTCCGCCCCCTGCCCCCCCCCCGCCCGCCATTGCCCCCCCCTGCTGCCACCAACTTTGACCCCCCCCGCTGCCGACCCTCTTGACCCCCCCCTTCCGCCAACAACCCTCCCCCGCCGCCACCATCGCCTACTTTTGCTGGCGGGGGACCCCAATCCCCACCAGCCAAGGTCCTCTTCTTCTGGCGCAAGGCTGGCTGATCTGCAAGGCTTTGTTCTGTTTCTGTGAGTCTGACGTCCTGCACGTACAGCGTGCAGGACGTCAGACTCAGAAACAGAACGAAGCCTTGCGCTGGAAGAAGAGGACCTCGGCTGGCGGGGGTTGGGGTCCCCTGCCAGCAAAGGTAGCCCACGGCGATGGCGGCAGGAGAAGGGTTGGCAGCGGGAGGGGGGGTTGAGAGGGTCATCGGCAGGGGGGTACAGGGCCAAATCTACAGGGGCCCAGGTCCTCGTTGCCCCATGTAGCTATGCCACTGGTACATATTGTGAATAGTCATATGGAGTTGGTCAGAATGTATGTGTAAGTGAATATATGTGGAAGTATTTGAACAGGAATATGTATATGAATTATGATATACTCTTTTGGGATAGGTCAGAAAAGCAATTGATTTTATTCTGATTTAACTAGAAATAGAACTGTATAAAGCATAAAATCTGAGATGAGCATTGAGCTAATGGCATTTTGTTTAAGAATTGGGAAGGCATTAAGTGAATTGTTATCCTTTATGACCTGAGGCCTAAACAGAGGCCCTCATTGCCCTGCTCTGTTTAATTGAATTATTGTTTGGAGTCATGTTGCAAGTTCAAAGAACTGTCCTTTCCTTCCAGTGGAAGTAGGACATCACATCATTTGAACCCTGACTGTATGACCACTGTCAGCGCTAGACTCCGTGTTGCAATTGTGTAAAGACTGTGGCTTCCCAATACCAGAACCAAGTCTGGCCTCTGCAGACTCCTCTGTCATCAGGATTGTCTGCCTATCACTGCAATGAACTTTTTAAGTGACACTACCTGACCAGTTTTCTAGCTATGTAACTTTTACAATTACAGACTTTTTCTTATTTTCTTCTTCCTGTACTTAGTATTTGGTTTTCTCTGTATTGCTCTTATTTTTTATTTTGCTAAATATATGCTATTAAGGTTCAAATTGTTAATTGTCCGTCCATTCCTCACGAAATGTTTCCTTTAATTAATGTGACTCCTTTGTAGTATCAACCACTCCTACACATCATTTTTGTCCCATTACTCATATATTTTTATTATTAACTTTACCTATATTGTTTTTGAACCCTTGTGCCCTTTGTTTCTGAGCACTTGTTATGACACTCCCTGAAGATCCCAGTCCCTCAACTTGTGTGTGAAAGGCCACAAGATCTTTGACCTTTGGCCTTTCAAGAGGGAGATGTATATTCCTCTCTATACTAGGCCTGAAAGATGGGTCTGCTAGCCCTCAGATTTGCTACATTTGCTGTCATCAGCATAAATTTAGTTTCTCCCTGTAGCTGCATGTAAGCAGAGTGCTTGATCAGTACATGGAAATTATTGGTCCCATGTCAAGGAGAAACACAGGAGGAACTAAGGCTATGCGGCCCATATATGGCAGATACAAATGGACATAACCTTGATGGTGAAGAGAAACTGAGGACCTTCCAAAGGAGGAGTATTTCCTGTCCAAGAGAAGGACACCAGGTGTTTCATACTACTTGTTTGTTGCATGGTTTTTGTACCCTGGGATCACGCTTTATAGATAAGGAATTAGCCAATGGCCACTAAGTGTGCATGTAAACAAAAGCAGGAAAGGATGACAGAATAGAGGAAATTGCCATTTTTGTATACATATAAAAATAACAGAATATTACTATATTCTGTAATGGAAGAAAACAGGAAAATCCTTATATGAGCACAAGTAAGATTAGGAGAAATCACATGATTTAGCAGAAATGAAACTTGTAATAGTATATAAATGAAGAATGAGAATGTTTTGCTGAGCAGATTTTGTTTAACAGTCTTTCCGTCTGGCTTTTCTGGGTGACAACCTGCTCCAGAGAAAACAATTATTTTGTATTGGCTTAGAGAAATACCAATAAAGATTTTTTACTGGTTGCGCCATGTCTAAGTCTGAATTGTCTCTTTTATTCCAGCTTAGGAGTTTTTCTCCGAGGGCTAAAGTGTCCTCTCCTCCTAGGGGGCAAGGGACCGAGGGGAAATTACAAAGATAAACGCAAAAAGCACAAAACTTTGTTCGAAGTGGTATTTTAAAAAAATAAGATAGAAGTTTTTCTTTTTTTCGAAAATGGCTATGTTTCCTATTCAGATTTGGTGCATTTAGTGCAAAACATCCAAAGTCCAACTTAGATTCACTATTGTAGATCCCCTCTATGTCTAGTTAGACTTATCTTTATGTAATTTATGTAATGTTATGAATTTATATTTTTAGGGTCCTGTCTATTAAGATGCAATAGCATTTTTAGTGCATACACCCATATATTCCTATGGGTGTCTTTAATATTTAGCATGCACTAAAAACTTAGGGCTCTGTTTACTAAGCTGTGCTAGTGTTTTTAGAGCATGCACAAAATTAGCGTGCGCTGTGTAGGCACCCATAGGAATATTGTGGGTGCCTACACAGTTATCACGCGCTAAAAGCACTAATGTGCCTCTAGCGTGGCTTAGTAAACAGGGCCCTTAATTTGTAAACCATTCTGAGCTGCTGATCTGAATTTTATGTTATCTTATGCTATTAATCTGGGACAAAAACATTAGTTATCAATGTGGGCTACAAATAAAATGGGTTATTTTACCATAGGTTGTGCTATTTTAGCACATGGTTCCATTTTATATAATGAGACCCTGTGCTAAAATAGCACAACTTGTGGTAAAATAAACCATCTTAATGTTAGCCCATGTTGATAATTTCCTCCCTTAGCAATGGTCAAGATCTGAAAACTGCTGCTACTATGTATCACTCATAAAGCACTGCTATATGCACAGAGAATAATACAGATATACATAAAAGACAAACGTAAATGACAAAAGAGTTTTTCACACTAGTATGGTTTTCTAGTAAATTTTGATATTAGATGTTAATTATGTCTGTTGCTCATTTTTGCCTGTTATGATACTTTTGAAATGTATATATTTTATCTGATTATGGAGCCCTACTAATAAGCTGTGCTAAAAAGTGACCTATACTTACTAGCACGTGGTTTTCCCATGCGCTGAGGGCAGTTTTAGCCCGGCAGTAAAATGGCTGCATTTTCTTTTTCCACCATCAATGGCCATAAGCTAATTTTCCAAGTAGCACATGGCCATTAGTGCATTGATCCCATACTTCCACCTATTTACTAGGCAGTAAGGGCTCCTGAGCTAATTACATGCTAATTGGTTAGCGCATGGTGATGCAGCTGCACTGAGGGCACCTTTTACAAAGGCGCACTATCATTTTTAGAGCATGTGTTATATCTGCATGTGCTAAATGTTAGAGATGCCCATATATTCCTATGGGCATCTCTACGTTTAGCGCACACTAATCATTAGTGCACGTTAAAAATGTTAGTGCATCTTTGTAAGAGACCCCCCCCCCCCTAACTTTTTAGTGCTGGGCAGACCTACTCTCTGTCGCCAAACATACCCCCAGTGAGAAAAAAATATTTTCTATTTTTTAGCATGTGGTAGCATAGTAAAAAGACCCATATATTTGTATTGTTTTGATGTATGCATTTAAGAGGTCCTTTTACTAAGGTGCGCTGAAAAATGGCTTGCGGTAGTGTAGGTGCGGGTTTTGAGTGCACGCAGAATCATTTTTCAGCGCACCTGTAAAAAATGCCTTTTTAAAATTTTTGCTGAAAATGGATGTGCAGCAAAATCAAAACTGCCGTGCATCCATTTTGGGTCTGCGACCTTACCGACAGCCATTGACCTAGCGGTAAAGTCTCACACGGTAACTGGGTGATAATGACCTACACATGCCAAAAGCCACTTGGTGCGCGTCTGATACGCACAGCCGAAAATAATTTCCGGACGCAAGTAACACAAATGAAATTACCACAAGAGCCATACGGTAACTCCATTTTGACACACGTGGGCTGTGCATAGACGCTTACACATCATAGCAAAAGGGCCCCTAAATGCATTATTGTAATCTGCCTTAAGCTTGATCTTGAGAAAAGTGGAATATAAATGTCAAATTAAATTCAATTAGCTTTTTTGAAGCATCCTCAAAAAGGTGAGTTTTAGATTAGATTTTAATATGGCCAAAGAAGAAGGATGATGCACTGACTCAAAAGTCTAGTCACGCTGTACAGAAAGGTGAAACGAGTAACATAGTAACATAGTAGATGACGGCAGAAAAAGACCTGCATGGTCCATCCAGTCTGCCCAACAAGATAACTCATATTTGCTGCCTTTTGTGTATACCCTACTTTGATTTGTACCTGTGCTCTTCAGGGCACAGACCGTTTAAGTCTGCCCAGCACTATCCCCGCCTCCCAAACACCAGCCCCTCCTCCCAACCACCGGCTCTGGCACAGACCGTATAAGTCTGCCCAGCACTATCCTCACCTCCCAACCACCAGCCCTGCCTCCCAACCACTGGCTCTGGCACAGACCGTACAAGTCTGTCCAGCACTATCCCTGCCTCCCAACCACCTGTCCCGCTGCCCACCACCGGCTCTGGCACAGACCGTATAAGTCTGCCCAGCACTATCCCCGCCTCACAACCACCAGCCCCGCCTCCCGATCTTGACTAAGGTCCTGAGGATCAGAGTAGAATCAGGAGTTATAATTGAGGAGAAGCAAAGATAAGAGTGACTTACCAGATGAAGAAAGTTCATGAGAGAGCATGTAGAGAGAAAGCAGAGAAGAATTGCAGAATGTTAATGATAATATTTTTGAAAGAATGGCAGTCAAAATGTAGAGGCAAAATCAAAACATAACCAAAAAGAAGGGGGTGGAATGCATCAGCAAGGCTTGGCTTGTGCTTTGCTTGCACCTCACTATGGTGTTTTTTTATGTGGTATTTGTTTATTGGACATTGTGCTCAGCATTTTTGGACTCATTCATTGAAATTGTTTTGACTCCTGATCTAGGCACATTGTGGCACCAAAATGCAGACTGCATCAAACCTTTTTCATTTTATTGTACCGTTTAATAAATATCCTTCATTGGGACCACTGGTCAACCCCCTTCGTTTTGGTTGTGTTTTGATTTTGGCTTTTTGACTAGGGTGTTGTTTTCTCTTTCCTTTGGAGACAAATATAGAGGCCTATTTGGAAGACATCTCTCGATATAAATGATTGTATTTAAAAATGAAGATTCTCCATGGAGAAGCAGATTTAATCATCATATGGAGTGATGTCATTCAATGGTACCAATGTGGCAAATTTTCCAGAAACCTGTGGATGAGCCCAGAAGGCTATTACAGGCATAGCTGTCGTTTCCTGTCTAGCTGACCCCGTATAAGGAGGACTTCTTAAATTATTTTTCTATCAGCAACACTGACCACATTTTTCTTTCCTGAGAAGAACATTTTGCTGCACCTTCTTTTCCTTGCTAAATCTCCTCAGTTGTTTCTTGTCTCTATTTGATTGTGCTGTTTCATTAGTTATTTGTTTTGGCACCTATTTAAGTTTCAATACTTTTTTGATATGGTTGCTTGGCCCTGAGACCTTTTTTACTTCTCAGCTAGGCCTAGTTCAGTTTATTTTTCCTCATTTGATTTTACTTCTGTTTTCTTCAGTATGGTAGAGTGGCAGTGGTTTCACTGCAATCCCAAGATGTCCATAACTAACAGTTTTGTGGATTACATTGACTGTTTAGGCCTAGAATGCAGTGTCCCTGGTTTTGGATGTCATCCAAAGCAATTATCCTCCAGTACCCCCTCATCTGTACTGAAGCTATTGATATGGAAGGGAAAAGGATCCTTAGAGATTGTTGTTGGTTCTCCCATACTCTTATATGTCTCAGGTCTAAGGCTAGAGGTACAAGACATATTTGAAGATATACCCTGCAGTGGAGGGTATCTTCTTAAAGATGAAGTCAAAGAGTCAGTGGATCTCATTAAAGTCTACTGTACAGCACTTAAAATACTCTCCACTGCTACCTCTAAATGACCCTTCTCATCAAGAGGGTATCAGTGTAGACCAACATGGAAACTGTGCTTTCCTTTTGAAAGATTTCCTCTTCTCAATCATCCCTATCAGCAACAGGGATTGGGGACTCACAAAACAAGACAAATCTTTCAAGAAAACTGATTCAAAATCAGGTATGGATTTTTGACTGGACCCAAAGCATTATAGGGTTCATATTATTTGTAAATGGGACGTCATTTAGTCGAGGCAAAATGACTCAGAATGTACAAAAACTACCAGAATTTCAGGCGTTTATATGTTTTTTTAATACACATATTCATATGTACCTTTTCCCTTGTGTATAGAAATAAAGGGACCCTTTTTTATAAAGGGCTTGCCGCGTACCAAAACGAAACTACCCCCGGGCTACCACAGGAGCCCTGCAATAGTTCCCACCCCCAGCACGCCGGGTTAGCATAGGAGTCCTTACTGTCACCTAACTAAGTGGTGGTAAGGGCTTCCCCCGGAAATGGCCACACACCAATCCCTGGAATTAGCACAGAGCCATTTTCTTTAAAAAATATTAGAAAGCCTTCTACTCGCTGAGGTAAAAGGGGCCTCGGCATGTGTCAAAAACACACTAATGCTACCGCAGACCATCTTTTACCACAGCTTAGTAAAAGGGGCCCAAGGTGTATAAAGAAATTCAATTTATCCCATCCAACCTTCACAACTAGTTCATGTGGATTATGAATAAAGAGGCATTCAGGCTTATTTTCAAAAGTGATCGCCGGCGATCTTCCGACATAAATCGGGAGATGGCCGGCAATCTCGCAAAAGCGGCAAAATCGGTATAATCGAAAGCTGCTTTTTTTACACCATCGCCGCTTTCCCGTCGCTGCGCCGGAGAAAGTTCAAGGGGGTGTGTCTGCGGCAAAGTGAAGGCGGGACATGGGTGAGCATGGGCGTGGCTACCAGATGGCCGGCTTTTTGCTGATAATGGAAAAAAAAGCGTCATTAATCAGTATTTCGACGGGTTTACTTGATCCTTTTATTTTCACGACCAAGCCTCAAAAAGGTGCCCCAATTGACCGGATGACCACTGGAGGGAATGGGGGATAGCCTCCCCATACTCCCCCAGTGGTCACCAACCCCCTCCCACACTAAAAAAAATAACATTAAAAACCTTTTTTACCAGGCTGTATGCCAGCCTCAAATGTCATACCCTGCTCCCTGACAGCAGTATGCAAGTCCCTGGAGCAGTTTTTAATGGGTGCAGTGCACTTCAGGCAGGCAGACCCAGGTTCATCCCCCCCACCTGTTACACTTGGGGTGCTAAATGTTGAGCCCTCCAAACCCCCCCAAAACCCACTGTACCCACATGTAGGTGCCCCCCTTCACTCATAAGGGCTAAGGTAGTGGTGTAGAGTTGTGGGGAGTGGGTTTGGGGGGGGGGGCTCAGCACCCAAGGTAAGGGAGCTATGCAATTGGGAGCTATTTGTATATTTTTCTAACATTTTTAGAAGTGCCCCCTAGGGTGCCCGGTTGGTGTCCTGGCATGTCAGGAGGACCAGTGCACTACAAATGCTGGCTCCTCCCATGACCAAATGCCTTGGATTTCACTGGCATTTTTTTCCATTATCACTAAAAAACACAACCGGCCATCTCAAACCCGGCAAACTCTGGCATTTGGCTGGGCTACACCGTATTATCAAAAAAAAAAGATGGCCAGCCATCTTTTTTGATAATACGGTTCCGGCCAGCTGTAGCGCCACCGCCAAAATAGATCGCCGGCGACCTATTTCGCCGGCGACGTTCGATTATGCCTCTCATTGTGATGCAAAAGGAAGCAAGGAAGCTTATTATTTATGAATTTGTTGAATATTGGAGTTGCAAGAAACAATCATATTTTTGCATGCATATAAGATTAATGCTTAAAGTAGAGAGAAAGCATAAACACATGCACACATAATAGATTTCAAAATCAAATTAAGAAATAAAGACAGAACTATAAATATTGTGCTGTTCAGAAGATGGTGTTTTGCTCCAGGCTGAGATGCTACAAGCTAGTTCTAATAGTCCTGGAGGGTGTTGTTACATTTGGTGATTCCAAGTTATACACATTTTGTTACTGTGATATATGACTCCTTCCAGTATCAGCATCTCAGCGGTCAGAGAGGGGAAATATGTAAGGAAATTATCTGGAAAATAATTCCGTATGTGTGTGTGTGCAAGAGATGGGCATATAGAGAGAGAAATATATAATGATACAGTTATAGAAACATAGAAACAAAGAAAAATGAAGGCAGATAAAGACCACATGGTAACACAGTAACATAGTAAATGATGGTCCATCCAATCTGCCTAACAAGATAAACATGGTATGTGATACTTTATATGTGTACCTGAGTTTGATTTGTCCTTGCCATTTTCAGGGTACAGACCGTAAAAGTCTATCTAGCACTGTTCTTGTACTAAAATTTCTGAAGTTAACTTTGAAGCCCCTTAAAATTTACACTCCAGCCCATCCATATCTATTCAGTCATGATCAGGGCCCAGCATTGGTTTTGCTTCCCAATTACTGATGTTGCTACCCAATCTCTGCTAAGATTCTGTGGATCCATTCCTTCTATGTGTTTATTCCATGCATGTTTGAATTCTATTACCGTTTTCATCTCCACCACCTCCCGCAGGAGGGCATTTCACATATCCACCACCCTCTCTGTGAAAATATACCTCCTGACATTACTCCTGAGCCTGCTCCCCTTCAACCTCAATTCATGTCCTCTAGTTCTACCACCTTCCCATCTCTGGAAAAGGTTTGTGTGTGGATTAATACTTTTCAAATATTTTAACATCTGTATCATGTCACCCCTGTTTGTCATTTCCTCCTTTTCTCTAAGGTATACATGTTCAGGTCAGCAAGTCTCTCCTCCTATGGTTTGCAACGCAAATCCCATACCATTTTTGTAGCTTTTCTTTGTACTGCTTCCAGTTATTTTACATCTTTAGCAAGGTACGGCCTCCAAAACTGAATACAATATTCCAAACAGGGCCTCATCAATGACTTGTAGAGGGGCATCAACACCTCCTTTCTTCTGCTGGATATACCCCTCTGTATGCAGCCTAGCATCCTTCTGGCCACAGCCGCCGCCTTGTTGCATTGTTTCTTCACCTTCAGATCCTCGGACACCGTCATCCCAAGGTCTCTTTCCTGAATCGAGCTTACTAATCTCTCCCCTCCTATCCGGTATTTCTCTTTTGGGTTTCTGCACCCCAAGTGCATCACTCTGCACTTCTTGTTATTAAAGTTTAACATTTAAAGTATTCCTTTAATAACTTAACAAAAACACAGATACAAGCACTTAAGGAACTACAGCAAGACACCTCCATTATAATACATAAAGCGGATAAGGGTGGGGGTACTGTGATCCAGGACATGACTAATTACAGGGAGGAAGCAATTGAGAGACATCAATTTCTACACTGTCCTTGACCAGGATGCCATGATTCAATACCAAAGGGAAATAAAATACATTCTACAATCAGCAAACACAGTGGGGATTATCTCTACTAGAGAATTCTAATATTTATACATGGCACACCCTAAAATACCTCAAATACGGTTTGTCCCTAAGATCCAGAAGACACTGTCCTATCCTCCTGGGAGACCCATAGTGGCCAGCAAGGGTGCTTTAAATGAACCTTTATCTCAGTACCTGGATTTTTATCTACAACCTTAAAGGATTCAACGCATTTAATCACACTTTTACAGGACCTACCGATGGTTGATACTTCCATCATCTTGGCCACCATGGATGTGCGATCCTTTTACACTATGATACCCCAACAAGAAGTGCTACAATTGATTGACACGCAGCTACAACTAACGGACAATTCAAGCAAAAAAATCACATTGCTGAATCAAATGGCACAGTGGGTAATCCTCATTAATTACTTACAATTTGAAGAACATTACTATCTTCAGACATGTGGGATGGCAATGGGGGCCACAGTAGCTCCTACCATGGTGTGCCTGTACATGGCAGAATTTGAACGTCAATTTGTGTACCCATCTATGTTTAACACCCACATACTTCTTTGGAATAGATTCATCGATGATGTGCTCCTCATCTGGATGGGAGACATTACAGCTTTGCTACAGTTTTTTGAATACCTTAACTCTTGTGATCTAAACATTTCCTTTGATACCAATATAGGACACAGCCAGACTAATTTCCTAGATATACAGACCAAAATACATCAAGGGGCGCTGCAGACCCAAGTTTACCACAAGCCTATGGATACCAATACTATCCTACATTATAATAGCTTTCATGCTAGAACACAAAAGGATGGCATTCCAATGGGTCACTTAGACTTAAGAGACTATTGGGCTCATTTTTGAAAGAGAAGGACATCCATCTTTCGGCATAAATCGGAAGATGGACGTCTTTCTCCCAGGGCGTCCAAATCGGTATAATCGAAACCCAATTTAGGACGTCTCCAACTGCACTCTGTTGCAAGGACAGCCAAAGTTCAAGGGGGCGTGTTGGAGGCATAGTGAAGGCGGGACTTGGGCGTGCCTAACACTTGGACATCCTTGACCCATAATCGAAAGAAATAAGGCCGTCCCTGACAAACACTTGGATGTTTTTACCCGGACGTGTTTTTATTACAACTAAGGCACAAAAAGGTGCCAGAAATGACCAGATGACCACCATAGAGAATTGTGGATGACCTGCCGTTACTCCCCCAGTGGTCACTAACCCCCTCCCATCCTCAAAAAACATCTTTAAAAATGTGTCGTGCTAGCCTCTATGCCAGCCTCAGATGTCGTACTCAGGTTCATGACAGCGCATGCAGGTCCGAGGAGCAGTTTTAGCGGGTACTGCAGTGCACTTCAGACAGGCGGACCCAGGACCATACCCCTCTACCAGTTAAATTTGTGGAGGAAACAGCAAGCCCTCCAAAACCCACTGTACCCACATATAGGTGCCCCCTTCACCCGTAAGGGCTATGGTAGTGGTGTAAAGTTGTGGGTAGTGGGTTTTGGGGGGGAGGGTGGGGGTCTCCACACACAAGGTAAGTTATCTATGTTCCTGGGAGCAATTTATGAAGTCCACTGCAGTGCCCTCTAGGGTGCCTGGTTGGTGTCCTGGCATGTCAGGGGGACCAGTGCACTACAAACTCTGGCTCCTCCCACGACCAAAGGGCTTGAATTTAGTCGTTTTTGACATGGACGTCTTTGGTTTCGAAAATCTCTGAAAGTCAGAAACATCCATATCTAGGGATGTCCAAATCTAGGGACATCCAAATTTAAGGATTTGGACATCCCTGACGGTATTTTCGAAACGAAAGATGGACGTCCATCTTGTTTTGAAAATACGGGTTTCCCCGCCCCTGGATTTCACCGATTTGCAAGGACATCCAAATCGCAACTTGGACGTCCCTTTTGAAAATGCCCCTCCATGCCACTCAACAGTTTCAATAGACATGACACAGATTTATACAATACATTCAGACAGAGAGGCTACTCTAAGAAAATAATCAAAAATAACTCATAAAAGGGCTAAGAATGCTCAGCTGCAGTGGCTTTTAAAGCCACCTGAAACAACCAATGGGTGTCAGGACCAAATGGTATGTGTTCTACCCTTTTCTGCCCAAGCCAATTAAATTAAGAACATCATTCGGAAACATTGGCCGCTATTACAGCTACACAGAATGCCATCTGATCTGTGTTTTGCTTACACCAGAGTGCACATCTTGGGAAAATTACTCAAGAACAGGGGCAATCACATACCCCCTGTCACAACAGCAGGTCATGACAGATGCCACAGATGTGTTTACTGTCAGTATGCAAGGACCACCGTCAAAATTAACATCCAGTCACAGGACGGGATTATATATTGAGGGGTAACACAAATTGTGAATCTTCCCAAGTAATATATGGGATCCTATGCCCTTGTGCCAAGTGGTATATTGGCCAATCAAAATGCAAGATCAAACATCGCATAGCTGAACATTTAAGTAACCTACATCACCAGAAAAGGGAAGCAAATGCAACACGAGGAAAAGGATCTCCAGTTCGTGGTTTTATGCCAGATGATATTAAAAAGAGGAGATGACGTGGTATCCACGCTGCTACATAAGGAACAACTATTTATTTATTACTGGCACACAGTTAGCCCAGATGGTTTAAACAAGGAAATTGATTGGTGGTCCACAACACACCTCTCGTAGGGTTTAAAAGGAAGAGAAGTGGCAAAGCATCATGTTCTGCGCATGCACCGGTGTTTTTGCCAGTTGGAGAGATCAGTTGGGCAGTTCCCGCAACAGGTTAGCCAAGAAGAGCACTTGTAGAGCACATGGTCTTTGGTTGCCTGCAAGCCCCTGCCAAGCAACCTGAAGAAGGAAAAGTAGGAACCCGTTTAAGAGAAGTAAACCTTTGGCTGTAAAGATGAGTTGTGGCTCAACAAAACCACAGCTGTGACAGAGGAGAGGTACGGGTGGGCAGATGAGAGAAATCACGGAAAATTACTAATATGTTAAAAGACCTGGAAAACATGGCAAACTCCCTCTCTGAAAAATGAAGGGCCAATATTCATCATAGTTTCTGTGGGCATCAGAGGTTCCTGTTCATTTAAACTATGACGAGCAGGCCAAGAGTCAATTAAGCAGCACTTCAACAGGCAGTACAGCTGAATATCGGCTCTAACCACTGCTGTACTCTCCATGGAGTACCTTGACAATTTTTGCACCTTGTAAGTGAGCCATGAGATGAAAAATTTTGAAAATCACTGCTTTAGTAAAAAGCCCACTAGGTCATCCTGTCCATTGGTTTATATAATGGAAAAGGAAGACTTTTTGCACATTTTTTAATGATTGCAGTATATAACCTTTTAGGATCATGGAGACAAATATATAGACTGTTAAAGTGTGGAGGCACTTTCAGGAGTCTACAGAATAGAGTACATTTCACACAATGAAATGCATTGTTTATTTTGCTATATACACTGATGCCCAAATTCTATATATGGCACCTAGAGTTATATGTGTTAAATTGAGTGCATGACCAATTTAATGCCTGTAACTTAACTGAATAACAGGCCAATCAGCTCTGATAATTGGTGGTTACAACCAATTATCAACACTAATTGGCTCTAATTAGGATTTGTACACATATCATATTCTATAATGATCTGCACATAAATCCTAATGCGTGTAACTGTTGGGGTGTGGCGGGCATTTTGAGGGTATTCTGGGGCGTTCCTAAATTTTATGCATGTACATATAGAATTGCGCCTAACTGTAGGCGTAGTTATGCTCTAAGAACTATTCTATAAAGGAAGGACATATGCCCCTTGTAGAATTGTGCTAAGCACATTACACAATTTCAGTGACGATTTTTAGGTGCTACTTGTAGAATTTTGCCCTGAGTGAATATTGAATGATAAGTTGATCCATTTATTCAGTAGGCAAGGAAATATTTTGAAGCTTCTACCCAGGTAAAGATCTATCTACCCCATGTGGAAAAAAAAACAAAGAAACAAATAAATTCCCACCCCACCAATACAGACAACCATATCCTTGCTGCTCACAACATGTATGCTTCTATCCACTAGCAAAAAAGAAACATGGCAAGGTTGGTGGAAGATTACAAAAAGGTTCTGTACTCTACTTGCTGAATTTTCGATCAGAAATCCTATAGGGCAGTGTAAATCCAGCCAGTCGATCAAGAAGAAGAAGAAGAAGACAAAGGCAGAAACTGATCTGGAAAAGCAGGGATGTATGCAATGAAGGCACTACCTGGGAGGAGATAAAACCATTGCAGCAGATTGAGACAGAGGAGAAAGTTTGTTGCTCAATGAACAGCGAAGTATGAAAGGAATTGAGAGAGAAAGAGAGACATCAATGAGAGAACTGTATTTACTTCATCTCTATATTTACAAAATGAATATTTTGATTGAATTTCTGATATAAATATGATTTGAGGTGGAAAAAGGAGAAAATAGCATGATAGGATCAATCAAAACCACAGGAATTAATTATATTATTTCAATGTAATGTTTCTTGTTTACTCTTTGGAATGTGACACGCATGATTTTTTTTCCAAGAAAGATTGAGAATGTGAGAAAAGGTTATCATGATTGCAGAAGTCCTGTTATATTAATTTAAATGTCAGCATCATTTTCCCAGTAAAGAGTTACTAGATGAGCCAAGTACTTTAAGAACTGATGTCATCTATCAATATAACATGTAGAAGTTTGAATAATTTTCAAGTATGTTACTTAGAAAATGTTATTAGATGTTTTTCTGTAGAATACTCCCCTTGCAGTGGTTGCAGACATTTTCCCCAGACACTTTACCATTTGTTCATTCTAGATGGACAACTTATTTCAGAGACTGACTGCTGTGTTTGTATTCTTGTGATATTACATAAGTCATCTACTGAGTACCTGCTGGCTGCAAGTCTCCAAAAGCTCAAAGTGGCTGCTGCTGCTTTTGATGGCTCTAGCTTACAGCAGAAATGACATTTGTACAGGGATTAATGAATTCCTGTACTGAAAGAGTGCATTTTCCTAGAAAAATAAAAATGTTGAGCTAAAAGACCTGAAAAACCAGCATGCATTTCATGCATAATATAATGGCTAGGTGCCTTGACAATCTGACACTTCCCCATGCAGTTAGTGCACGGCATGTGGTGTTGTAATTGAGTGTGATGTCACTTAGAAGATAATATTAAGGGTTAATGGTGACTACTGGAAACATATTGCTGTTATTTCAACCAAAAGTTCCATTAAAATAGAGTATTTTTAAAATACTTGGCTGATCAATAGATATCCCTAATAAAATTTTTAGACGACGGTATATTCTGTAGTATTCTATTCTGTATCATTATGCATCCTGCTCATAGTGCATTTAATTTTATGTAAGTAAAATGTATGGTCCATGTCCATATTTTCTCCTCAAAGGTTCTTAGATCTCGTTTGTCTTATATGGTAGAATGACATGTAGCTCCTGCTCTTGTCCACTAGGACAACCTCCAGCGAGTCCCAAGACTTGGGATAAGACCAGATATGGTTGCTGGGGAGAGGTCTGTTTGGTGTGGGGCCTATATTGATGGGGGCTTACCTTAAATGGGAAGGTCTTACCCAAGGGGAGTCTTTATCAGAGGGAGGGGACTAATCTTGAGGCATCCGTACCATACTTTGTAAACCGCACTGAACCTGCATTGTAACTCTGTACTATACTGTGTAAGCCGCACTGAACCTGCTAACTGCGGGAAAGAGCGGGGTATAAATGCTACAAATAAAATAAATAATCTCTTTTTGAGGGCTTAAATGTGTGGGGGAACCATGTTTTCTGTCTTTTGCACCAGGAGCCCACATTCCATGCCTTGGCAGGCAGCGCATGTGAGCCCTCACTATCTCCTGGGGTATGGAACTTGGGTCTGTTCAGTATTTACCCTGTACGGTAAATGCAGACAGATGATAAACATGATAGTGGAGGAGTGGGGTGGAGGAGTGGCCTAGTGGTTAGGGTGGTGGATTTTGGTCCTGAGGAACTGAGTTCAATTCCCAACACAGACAGCTCCTTGTGACTCTGGGCAAGTCACTTAACCCTCTATTGCCTGCCACATTGAGCCTGCCATGAGTGGGAAAGTGTGGGGTACAAATAAAAAAAAAAAACATACAGGATTTGCACTTACTGACCTTAAGTTTTGAACTTAAGGTGTTGGAAGTGCAAAAATTTACCACACTTTAGTAATGTGTCCCATTGTCCTCAAAACACTATTATGTTTTCTTATTATTACAGGCATGGCTTTTACTGGCAGTTGGTTCATTTTCTTTTTCTGTAGAGTAAGCAACAGAACTTTATTACAGTGCCTGTGACTTTAACTAAACATATCTGAACAACAGAACAAAATGGAGATGCCACTAGGAAAGAAGCATCTGAAGAATAACTACTGAAAATCAATCTTTCTGAGACTGAAAGTCCAATGTGCAGTGATCATCTAGATAGGAAAAGGGACATCCAAGTCTGCACATACATGATTTCCCAAGAATTTTGCAAAAGGTTCACTGAATGTTGAACCCTTTTATTTATACACCACTCTGATTAACCTGAAGGGTGGTATATCAAGTCAAAATAAACTAACTATAAGAGTGCATAAGACGCATAGTTTGAAGCACACATAGGGTTAGATTCAGTAAATGGCACTCAAAAATCAGCACCCAAAAATACTGATGCTCAATGCTGTTCTATAATGGGCACTCAAAGATGAGTGTCCATTAAAGAATAGCATTGAGTGCTGATTTCAGCACCCAAATAGGGCGCCAGAACATATGCCTGCAAAAAAAAAAAAAAAACAGGTGTAATTCCTTGCATCCAATTTGGGCAATCATCTCTGGTATTCTATAACAGTGTGCTCAAATTTTAGGACTGCCCCTGACCCGCCCATGCACCTCTCATGTCCATGTCCCCTTCTGGGTTGCACGCTATGGGATTTAGATGCACATTTTTATAGAATATTATGTAGCAAGATGTGCATGAAAATTCAAATTAGTGCCAATTAACACCCAATTATTGGCACTAAATAGCTCGTTAGTCCATTTAGTTGGGTACACATTTTGGACTGGCATTCAAATGTTTGCACCCAATTTAGGGCACCATATGTAGAATCCAAGGGATGGTGGGGCAATCTATTTTACAAAAGAATATGTTGAAAACAAGAACAGTATCACCCAGGATTTTGGATGGGTAAATGTTATGTAAATGGCTATTTTGCAATCTACTGTGCACAATATTATATATACTCTTCTAGTGTTAACACAATCAATATTCCTCAGATTTTTTCTGTTTTAAGGGTTTTAAATTTTTTCATTAGGAGGAAAAAAAGACCTCAGAAGCCTACCATGCTCAGTGCCACAGCACAGACAGTTTTTAGCACTAAATAGGTATACAGCTCAATCATGGGTCAAAAAATCTCCGTTTTGTTTTTGTTCTTTTTTCTTTGCAATTAAAATATCAAAATAGAACTTCTTTTATCAAGCACAAATAGCCAGCACTTAACTTCTTGCAGCAATCCCAACGGGGACCCGTTTCGCCACCGGCTTTCTCAAGGGAACTGCCTGCTTTTATTTTGTACCTGTACCCCATCTGAAAAACAGAATTATTGTGAGACCACCACAGTATAAAAATGATATGGCCATGCTCTAACAAAAAACATACCTGCCATTATCTCAGCAGCATTTTCTGGTAAACCTTTTTCAAAATGGTGTATTGCTTATATACCAACGCTCAACTGGCTTCAGCCAATCAAAAACCACTGACATTTTATCTGTGTCATTCAACAACTTTATTGAACAACCAGCACTGTCTCACAAAAGTCAATGAAGCAGTGCTATATTGTCAAAGATCCATGCTGTATTGAAAACAATCATCCATGCTGTATTGAAAGAAAAAAGGGGAAAAGGAGGTTTTTTTGACCCATGATTGAGCTGTGTACCTATTCAGTGCTAAAAACTGTCTGTGCTGCAGCACTGAGCATAGTAGGCTTCTGAGGTCTTTTTTCCTCCTAATGAAAAACTTTTAAACCCTTAAAACAGAAAAAATCTGGGGAATATTGATTGTATTAACACTACAAAAGTATATATAATATTGTGCACAGTGTGTGGCTGGAACTTGTTCTTTGTACCTGTGCTACAGTTTGTGTATGAAGTGTTTTGCAATCTAGACATGTAAGTTCCTGCACTTACATACATACATGCTGGATTATGCAAAACTGTATGTCCAAGGGGGTTCATTAAATAAGAAAACTAGTAAACTCTAATTTTGGTGGTCAATATTTAAGCAACAAGGTCAGCATTACGTTTTTTTTTTAATGTCAGTCATAGCATTTTAATATATTATAGAGTCAGCTCTGCTATTTGCATAGCAAGTGGCACTGAATATACACAGAGATCACTGAGTAGTACTGATTCTATATAGAGAATCATTTTCTTTGTGGTGTGAATTATTTGGGTTTCCAGGGTTAGGTGCCGATCAATTGTGACCCCTAGAAGTTTTAAACAAATCAATAAAATCAACTCAGAACTACCTAAATTTTAGAAAATTATTGAAGTCTGTCCTGTTCAAGAAGGCTTATTCTCCAGGTTCAACATAATCTGATTAACTCCTGGTTTCAACAAGATTCATGGACACTAATTATCTTATATTATTTTTTACATATTGTTTTTTTAAATTATGCCCTATTTTCTATCTTACTTTTACACTGTTTAATTGTACTTTTCTGTACTGTAGCCTTCCCTACAGTTTTGTGTAAGCCACATTGAGCCTGCAACTAGTAAGAAAATGTGGGGTATAAACATATTAAATAAATAAATAAATAAATAAATAAACATTTAGCCTCTATCCATTTATCTATATGACTTGATAGAACCGTCTTTTCACTGTTCCAAATTAAACTGCATAGCTCTATAGTGAATGGCTAAATGTTTCTGCCTATCCATAGAGTTGGATGGAATGCCCATGCTCTACCCCATTACTAATCAGATCATGCCAGGGTGGTGTATAAAAATTTTCAGTGGTACAATGAGGATAATGCTGTTGAAAGTTCATGGACAGGACACATCCACACCATGGCTGCTACTATATGAATAAGTGCTTTTGTACATCAGTATCTTTGTATTTAAAGGTATTTTATTTAGAGGTGATTTTAAACATCAGAGGCATAAACGTGATTGTCCCCTTAAACTTTCTCCAATCCTCAGGTTCATGTTTACTCCAGAGTGGGTGTCAATACCAATGTTTTTAAAAGTATGCATGTGTTTTAGAAATGCATATTTTTTTGTCCAGCCTAAACCATGCCCATAATGCACCCCCTTCAACACTGTGGCACAAAGCACGGGAGGCAGACTACACACATGACGAGGGAACCATGTTGGACACGGGAAACAGCCTGGAATAGTGGAGATCATTGGCTGCTGAGGACGGAGAATGGCAGAGAGAAAGCCCGAACAGCAGCTCATCTAACCCAACATCCCCCACAGCTGATGAAAAAAAGCATCAGTCTATTTGCAGACCTTGAAGATCCCAGCAAGGGAATGTCACTTCAGGTAGTACAAATCCCCCCACTAGAATAACAAAGAACCCCCCCCCCCCAAAAAAAAAAAAAAATAAAACAAACAAACAAACACCTGCACTCTAATACTTGCAATCTAAAGCAGTTCAAAATGGCTAATGTAAAGATATGGTTACACTACTACTTGATATTACTATGGATAATCCCAGTAATTATTTCAGCTAGATGGCACCAAAACACTCCTCTAGTTGGACCAAAATACAAATATCACAACCAACCAGAGAATAATATGCTAACAAGCAGCAAAAAGATAAATCTGAGTGATAATCAAAACATACATAAGACTAAAAATGCACAGACAATTACAATCAATTAAGCATATCAACACTAAAATGATACATACGTCCCGATCCCTACAGGATATATAAATGCAAAATCTGTAGTAAATAAGTCAGCCATAATCAGAGACTGGATTGAAAATTAACAACTAGGATTATTATTCATAACAGAAACATATCTACACCTCAAAGACAACCTGGTTATACACAACCTATGCCCACCAGGCTATAAAATAATATACATAAACAGAACCAAAAAGAAAGGAGGTGGGGTTGCCTTAATATACAAATCCTTCTTCAAAGTGGAATTTGTTATGGTAGAGATGAAAACAGTAACAGAATTCAAAAATGCATGGGATAAACATAAAGAAATCCTGTTCAGAAGGAATGGATACTCAGAAGCTTAGCGGAGATTGGGTGGCAGAGCCGGTGGTGGGAGGCGGGGCTAGTGAGTGGGAGGCGGGGCTAGTGCTGGCCAGACTTCTATGGTCTGTGCCCTGAAAATTGTATGTGCTAAGTCTGGGCTGTATAGTGGATTGGGTAAGGCTGTGAGAGAGAAAAGAAGGGAGTGGGAAATGGTCCAGGCTGTCCAGGAACAAATGAGGAGACTTCAGATGCTGGTAAAATGTTCATTGGTGAATACTCGACACAGCTCCGTGTTTCGGCAGTGAGCCTAAATAAACAACAATAACAATAGGACATAAAATATAATATGCAAAACAATTAAAATAATACATTTAAAACAATTATGTATATAATAAAACAATTAAATAAATATAGACATTCATAAATGACAGTCATCACTATAAATAACTTGCATATAGAATGAATTTCAAGTGGAGGGACTCCTTCAACAGTCAGAAATTCTATCACAACATGTTGCTTAAATTGTACAAACTGCTCGCTGCATTTTCCATTTCACAAGCAATAGCAAAACAGCCTCTTCACAAAGACACTTCTCGCCAAATGAGGTGAAAGAAGAGATTTCAAAGAACATGTGAGCACATGTAGTACATCAATGCTGCCATCTGTTGATGAATTCTAGAGGTGGAGGCACTACTTTTCATTTAATCATCATATAAAGAATAGACAAGAAAAGGATTAAAAACAGTTCATCTGTGACTAGACTTGACATTGTGTGGCCTTTGGCCTTTTTTAAACCTTACATTATTGTAGGAAACTAAAGACCATATATATGTCTGATGTTCAGTTGTGTCTTTGCCTTGCTTCTTCTTTTATAAAGAAAAGGGCACTTTTTATTGCTGTTTTACTAGAGATTGGTAGCTATACATGACACAGTACTGCTATAATGGTGATGAAATTCCAGCCCGTAAAGAGATTATTACACACTGGGCAATCTCTTTTTCTCTTGAATTAATCTTCTTTATGAGAGATTATACTGCATCACAGGAACAATTGAAGATCATAGGTACATCCCAATGAAATACCATTTAAAATAACAGCCTCCCTCTTACTTCCCAATAGTCAGGATTTCTGTAAATTTCAGTAAAATGTTAAACTATTATCACAATTGTTGAAAATTTCATACCTCTCTCCAGGTAAAACTCTACAGGCCTATTAAGTAAAAAGCATTAACTACTACTACTACAAATCATTTCTATAATGCTACCAGTCGTACGCAGTGCTTCACAATTGAACATGAAGAAGAGACAGTCCCTGCTCAAGAGAGCTTACAATCTAATTCAGGACAGACAGACAGGACAAATAAGGGATAAGGGTAGTTATCAATGCCTGTGTACATACATTAGCATGTCATTAATGTGATATTTCAGTTATTTTACTGCTATTACATTGAAGAAGCAATTATTTTGTGTGGGTGGGTAGAGGCATGATTGCAACCATAAAAATGGAGTTTGACCTCCCACCCCTATTTAGGGTGGTTAAAAGTACAAGTGCTTTTTCACACAATATTTATTTCTGTACTCAGGGAAATGGGATAGGGTTTGGTAAAGGGATTGGAGCTATGCAAGATTTATTTTCATATCACAGCACACGCGTTGTACCTGTTTCCATGTACGTGTGAAATATGCAGAATCAAAACTGCCTGCGGTGTATCCTCTGCCCAGATGTTCTAAGATGAAAACACATCATTGCCATTCAGGAGTGCAGTATTCAAGGCCATTTCTACTGATAAAACAATCTTACCTATTGAAATGGGCTCTTTAAATATTGCAAACAATTTAGAAAAAATAAAAAAAGGAAGGGATATGTATATGCTGAACTATGTAGATTTGATCTGTAGATGAAATCCAAGTTAAATCCCTTCATCGATGGTTTCCAATAAACATTTGCAAGTGCAGCCTATTCCGCCAGTAACAAAATATAGATGTTGGCTCCTCTGTGAATGGCGCATTAAATAAATATTGCATGAGTATATATAATGAATATACATTACTTCTACTAGGGTGGTTTAATTAATGTAATGATGACTGCAGAGTTGGTCAGTTTGAGGACAGGGGTAACAGTCAAATACGTACTTATAATGCATGTATATTTTAGCTGACTGCACTACTTAACCTAGACACTTGACTTCATCCAGTGATTTAAAATAAAGCTATGTTAGCATGTTTTGTATACATTTACTAAGAGCAAGACGTCTGGTCTGGTTCTCTTCTGTTGTGTATGTTGCAAAATAAATGTACATAGTGGAAGAGAGCATCCTTTGCCTATGACTTAGAATAAGGCTATTAGTATTGTGCTGTTAAGCACCATCTGTCTTTTACAGTGTATGAATAATACATGATCTTTAAGTTGCTCATGGTCAGATTGTTAATGGTTCTGAGCTGGTCTCTAGTTGATGCTTTTGCAGGATTAATATACAAGTATGTGTGTGATTGCTGTACAACATTTCCATGCCCTGTTTGTCTGCAACTGTTCACCCACATGGAATAATTAAATCTAACTCGTTCACCGCTAGATGGAAAGCATAACCCTAAACCATAAAAGAGTTCAGAACTGTGTGATTTAACAAATGCATGTAATCTACATTCCTCATCAGATTCCTTTGGGATTCCCTCTGAAGATGTATATTAAAGCTTTGAGTTTCTGAAAATCATACTTGTGTATTAAGCCGGTGTTAGTTAAACTTTTTAGATGTGATATGAGAATTCAAAACTTCAGTCACTTCATTAGTTTATTTCATAATTTTGATACTCATCAGGACACTGCATTAGTGATACTTAAGATTAAATAGTTCATTAAATTTAATGCCTGATCTTTAGAGCTTTTCAAGTCAGCTTTATCAGTTGATTTTGTAATCTCTGTACCAATAACAATATTTTTTTCATTTCCTATTTAAAATATGACCTTATATAAAGAAATTGTTTAGGTTGAAATTAGCTCTCTCATATTAACATGAATACATTCACATATGGTGAGATTTATGATTTACAATAAATATGTCTGCATGTTTTCTTATAATTAGGTAGGAAAAATAGTAACAAGAATTAAAATGGACATTTACCTGCAAAGTGGACCAAAACTAATCAAACTTAGGGGCATTTTAACTAAACTGTGGTAAAATGTGTAGTTACTGTGGCTTGACATGGGATTTTACAAATGGACAACTGCAAATTTAAAGTGGGGGAGTCCAAACTATTTTTTTATTGCAGGTTAATCATTGACATTCAGATTAAGGCATGTTACTTACTCTCAACTTAGTAACAAAGAAATATTTAGGACCACATTCTATATATACTACTACTACTTAACATTTCTAAAGCGCTACTAGGGTTACGCAGCGCTGTACAATTTAACATAGAAGAACAGTCCCTGCTCAAAGAGCTTACAATCTAAAGGACAAATGTACAGTCAGTCAAGTAGGGGCAGTCAAAATGGGGCAGTCTAGATTTCCTGAATAGAGGTATAAAGGTTAGGTGCCGAAGGCGACATTGAAGAGGTGGACTTTGAGCAAGGATTTGAAGTTGGGTAGGGAGGGGGCTTGGCGTAAGGGCTGAGGAAGTTTATTCCACGCATAGGGTGAGATTAGGCAGAATGGGCGGAGCCTGGAGTTGGCGGTGGTGGAGAAGGGTACTGAGAGGAGGGATTTGTCTTGTGAGCGGAGGTTTCGGGCGGGAACGTAAGGGGCGATGAGGGTAGAGAGGTAGTGAGGGACTGCAGATCGAGTGCATTTGTAGGTAAGAAGGAGAAGCTTGAACTGTATAAGGTATCTGATTGGAAGCCAGTGAAGTGACCTGAGGAGAGGGGTGATATGAGTATATCGGTTCAGGCGGAATATAAGACGTGCAGCAGAGTTCTGAACGGATTGAAGGAGGGATAGATGGTTAAGTGGGAGGCCAGTGAGGAGTAGGTTGCAGTAGTCAAGGCAAGAGGTAATGAGAGCGTGGATGAGAGTTCGGGTGGTATGCTCAGAGAGGAAAGGGTGAATTTTGCTGATGTTAAAGAAGAAGAAGCGACAGGTCTTGGCTGTCTGCTGGATATGCGCAGAGAAGGAGAGGGAGAAGTCGAAGATGACTCCGAGGTTGCGGGCGGATGAGACGGGGAGGATGAGGGTGTTATCAAATGAGATCGAGAGTGGAGGAAGAGGAGAAGTGGGTTTTGGTGGAAAGACGATAAGCTCGGTCTTGGCCATGTTCAGTTTCAGGTGGCGGTTGGACATCCATGCAGCAAAGTCAGATAGGCAGGCCGATACCTTGGCCTGGGTCTCCGCGGTGATGTCTGGTGTGGAGAGATACAGCTGGGTGTCATCAGCATAAAGATGATACTGGAAACCATGAGATGAGATCAGTGAGCCCAGGGAAGAGGTGTAGATTGAAAAAAAGAAGGGGTCCAAAGACAGATTCCTGGGGAACTCCAACAGAGAGCGGGATGGGGGTGGAGGAAGATCCATGAGAGTGTACTCTGAAGGTGCGGTTGGAGAGATAGGAGGAGAACCAGGAGAGGACTGAGCCCTGGAACCCAAGTGAGGACAGTGTGGCAAGAAGTAAATCATGATTGACAGTGTCAAAAGCGGTGGATAGATCGAGGAGGATGAGGATGGAGTAGTGGCCTCTGGATTTTGCAAGGAACAGGTTGTTAACGACTTTAGAGAGTGCTGTTTCTGTCGAGTGTAGAGGGCGAAAACCGGATTGAAGCGGATCGAGCAATGAAAGAAATGAGCACGAAACACTATTCTATAAATGGTGTTCCGAGTTGGAAGCCATTTATAGAATAGCGCCTAACACCAGGATCTGCGCATAACTTTTAGACGTGAGGATTTATACCAACTGAAATCCCCACACCAAAATGAGGTGAAAGTCTCGCCTATTCTGTAACACGGCACATAAATCCCTGGAACGCCTATGACCCAGCCATGACCCTCCCATGGCCAAATCCCCTTTTTGGATCCACACACACAAGAATTTACATGCATATCTTTATAGAATAGTGCATAGAAAGATGCAGGCATACATTCTAATTATTGCCAATTAGCTCCAATAATTGATTATTAGTGCCCCATTTATCAGCATTAATTGGTTAATTACTCATTTAAATTGTACATGCAAATTGGGCATGTGCCCAAATTTGCATGCAAAATGTTGTGCATCATATATAGAATATAGGGGTTAGTGCTTTCTATTTAGGAAACATTAAGTGGTCCAGCATTAACTAGGCATTAGTTAGCACATGGTAAGTGCAGTCTGTTAACTGCGAAAACCTTCCATGCCTAAAATCAGGAATGGGACTGGAAGGTTTTTAAAAAAGGTTCCAGAAGTGATCTGGGAAATTATAGAACAGTGAGCCTAATGTTGGTGCCGAGCAAAATAGTACATACTATTAAAAAGAACAA
Source organism: Microcaecilia unicolor (assembly GCF_901765095.1). Taxonomy (NCBI): domain Eukaryota; kingdom Metazoa; phylum Chordata; class Amphibia; order Gymnophiona; family Siphonopidae; genus Microcaecilia; species Microcaecilia unicolor. The sequence continues at coordinate 155,353,486 of NC_044039.1, read as the reverse complement.
AATTACAGAGCATATTCATAAGCATGGATTATTAAAACAAAGCCAACATGGATTTAGTGAAGAGACATCTTGCCTCACCAATCTACTACAGTTCTTTGAAGGGGTGAACAAACATCTGAATAAAGGTGAGCTGGTTGATATTGAGGGGCATAATCGAACGCGAACGCCCATCTCCATGGGCGTCTATGTCCGAAAACGGGTATATGAAGAGTCAGGATAGACCGTATTATCGAAAAGATGGGCTTCCATCTTTCGTTTCGAAATTACGGTTTGGATGGACCAAATGCCATGGATTTGGTCCTTTCTGAGATGGGCATTTTTTTTTTTTTTAGCGATAATGGAAACTAAAAATGCCCAGCTCAGAAACGTCCTAATCCAAGCCATTTGGTCGTGGGAAGGACAAATGCACAACACTACCATAGCTCTTAGGGGTGAAGGGGGCAACTAAATGTGGGTAAAGTGGGTTTTAGAGGCCTCCCATTTACCACCACAAGTGTTACGGGTGGGGGGGATGGGCCTGGGTCTGCCTGCCTGAAGTGCACTGCAGTACCCACTAAAAGTGCTCCAGGGACAGGACTTGTTGCTGGTGTATAACCTTGGCACAGCAGTTCACACCTGAAGACTAATCTCACTGAAAACGTCCTTTATTTGAATAAGCACATTTACTCACAGTTAACTGCAGATCTAAGGTTGTGCCCCACTGACAACGAGTCTCCCTAGTACTGAGATTAGCAGTAGGTCCGAGCTGGCAGAATGGTGTACAATGCCCTCTTTCAGCAACATTCACGGTAAGAACTAAGTGCTGTAACGTGGCTAACACATGAAAGGGATCTAAAAGTGTCTTACACAAATGGCCACTAACTCATGGACTACCGGAAACAAAACTGGACACACTCTGACCCACTAAGCAGAGGGAAAAGCACCATGGGAGTAGAGCCTACCAACTACCAACATCATGAGCATTTAACACAAGCTAGTGGAATCATGGAGCCCAATACCCTACACCCACCACAATGCATTGCGGATGTGACTCTGCAGTGCCCTTATCAGAAAAGGTGTCACACTCGCCCGAGACCCACATCAGAACCAGGGAAAGGCTATCAGAGGATAGAACACATTCTGCTGTCATGGAGGTGGGTACGGCATTTGAGGCTGGCATACAGGCTGGGAAAAAAAGTGTGTAAAGTGGGGGGTTTTTGGTGGGAGGGGGTTAGTGACCACTGGGGGAGTCAGGGGAGGTGATCCCCGATTCCCTTCAGTGGTCATCTGGTCAGTTGGGGCACTTTTTTGGGACTTGGACCTGAAAAAAAAGGGTCCAAATAAAGCGGACCAAATTCTCGTCATAAACGCCCTTCTTGTTTCGATTATCAGCTAAAGACGCCCATCTCTCCTCGGCCGATAACCACGCCCCAGTCTCGCCTTCGCCATGCCTCCGACACGCCCCCATGATCTTTGTTCATCTCCGTGATGGTCTGCAGTTGAGGACGCCAAAAATTGGTTTTCGATTATACCGATTTGGACGCCCACGGGAAACAGACGCCCATCTCCCGATTTGGATTGAAATATGGGCGTCTTTCTCTTTTGAAAATAAGCTGGATTGTGTATCTGGATTTTCAAAAGGCATTTGACAAAATGCCTCATGAAAGACTCCAGAGGAAATTGGAGAGTCATGAGATAGGAGGTAGTGTTCTCCTGTGGATTAAAAACTGGTTAACAGATATAAATCAGAGGGTATGATTAAATGGTCATTTTTCTCAATGGAGAAGGGTAGGTAGTGGGGTTCCACAGAAGTCTGTGCTGGGGCTGCTGATTTTTAAAATATTTATAAATGATTTAGAGATGGGAGTAACTAGTGAGGTAATTAAATTTGCTGATGACACAAAGTTATTCAAAGTTGATTGTGAAAAATTACAGGAGGACCTTATGAGAGTAGGAGACTGGGCATCCAAATGGTACAGTAGATGATGTTTAATGTGAGCAAGTGCAAAGTGATGCTTGTGGGAAAGAGGAACCCGATCTATAGCCATATGATGAAAGGTTCCACATTAGGAGTTGCCACCCCGGAAAAGGATCTAGGTATCATCGCTAAAAACATGAGCGTGCCTTATTAAAAGACTCCCTGAGTTTTCTGAATTAATTATCTTTTTTCATCAGCCACAGTCCATTCCTTTTGCGTCAATTTGGCATCTAGTAAACGCTTGGCTGTATAATAACTGTCAGTATAAATATTAAAGGGATGGGCATTTGTTTGCAACAATACAGGAAATGTCAGTGACATATCACATGTTGTTGCATGTTGTTACCAAATGAAAAAAAGTAGAAAAACCATTAACATTTTCATTTTATCATTTGCTGATAATAGTGTGTACTATTTTGAGAGAGTGCACGCAGGGGACCTTTCACAAAGCATCAGTAAGTCCAACATGGGCTTACTGCACACTAACCCAAACTGCTTCCGGCCCAACATGGCCACCGGAGGTAGTTCCGCCTTGAGTATGTGCCATTTCCAGTGTGCCAGAATTTTTATTTTTTTTTTTTAATTTTATAGCATGGTGCTCACCCGGCAGTTATCGGGCATCGCCGCACACTGCCCAGTTATCGCTGGGTTACCGCGGGAGCCCTTAATGCCACCTTAATGTGTAGTGGTAAGTGCTCCCCCAGCATGGCCACACTGTAAGAGTAATCTTACTACATGGCCATTATTTTAGGGGCTTTTTACCCACTGCAGTAAAATGGCCCCTGCCACCACCACATGACCCCACAATTTGCAAAGAGGGCACCGCTGTGCATACGTAAACTATCATGAATGCATGAACACACAGTGTGTACCTTTTCAGAAAGAGTGCAGCCACTTAGCACATATATGTTTTGTTACAAAATCAAGCCCTAAAATAGTATATAGTTTGGTAAGACTGGACTTACAGAGATTGGCTGAAGTGTACAGAAGCTTGAAGTCTAGAGAAGAAATTCTGCTAAGAATATCAACATTACATGACTGTAGGTTACTAAGTATCAAGTCAAGGCTTGGATTATCCTCAAAGTCTATCCACGATAAAGCATACCAAAATATCCAATAACTGTGTGTGTGTATTATGTTGTAGTTAAACGAGAAAAAGCCTCAAATGCTAAAGAAAGCCACCCAACTTAAGGGTGCAACCTTTCATTCATCATAGGTTGAAAAACCTCTTAGATGTTGCAAACTTACACTTGAACCAGATTGATATCTTAAAGGTTCTAAGGTGCACTTACGTGAACAGCTGTAGTCGTAATTCACCGGTCACGGCCCGACTTCGGCCCGAGTTTCGTAGACTGCCTCAGGGTCCATGATGCCAACCAACTATATCCAAAGCTGTGATTCATTTAGTGCTACAGTTCCTCGCCCTTCTTATAGTATTTACATGGAAATAAGATGGAGGGTTAGAGTGGTGGACTTTGGTCCTGGGGAACTGGGTTCAATTCCCACTGCAGGCACAGGAAGCTCCTTGTGACTCTGGGCAAGTCACTTAACCCTCCATTGCCCCAGGTACAAATAAGTACATGTATATAATATGTAAGCCGCATTGAGCCTGCCAATGAGTGGGAAAGCACGGGGTACAAGTGTAATTAAAATAAAATAAAATAAGAAGGGCATGGAATTCTACCTGGATGGCTGGCTGTGCGGAAGGCTTGCAGCAGGAGGTGAGTATAATTACAGAGAGGGCAAATTTCCCCAGTTTCTAAACCCTTCCCAGTAGTGCATAATGGGGTCTGTCTTAGGATAGGCACAGAACCTTGGAAGGATAAAACATGGCATGGCTTCAGGAAAGGAGGTGCTCCACACCTGTAGTGCTTTCCTTCAGGGAAAGGAGTCAGTCTTGAGGAATTAGATCCAGCCTTTGCTCCCGACTTAGTAAGCAAGTAGTATAGCGGGAGCCAGAGTGAGGCTTGGAAACAGATGGGACCATTTCTCTCAGGAAGACGCCAAGGTAAAAAGGAGGAGAGAAAAGGACATCAACCTGCCTCACAGAGAACCAGCTGCAGGGAGTAAATGGGCTAACTAACCCAGGGCAGGAGGACCCTAAAGTAAATGCAGTGCCAGGTTAGTGAGATAAAGGGAAATGTTACTGACCTGCCTGAAGAGAGAGAGAGAGGGTCAGGGTCAGACATGTGAAGAGTGCAGAGATTGTTATTGGGAAGTCCAAGCCTACAGATGGGATTAGGTGGGGAATTAACCTGGTCAGAGAGGTTCATTAAGGGGCACAGTTCCAGGCCGTGGCCTAGAAATGCTGGTGCAAACTTATGAGAAACTTATGAACTGCTATGGACTTAAAAATGCCAGCCGGGTTAGGGAGGAAAAGAGAAACCCTTCCTGTACAGTTTTTTCAGGGCCACCGAGAGACTGGGCCAGGCCCGGGACAAGGCCGCCCACCGGGCCCCCCCCCCCCCCCCCACCCAAGGTCATCGGGCCCTCTCTCCACCCCCGGGCCCTCTGCACTAACCTTAAGCGCCTCACCTTCGAAAGCGCAGCAACAAGCAGCGGCAGACCACTCCTTCCTTCCGTGTCCCGCCCTCGTGGAAGTTACATCAGGCGAGGGCGGGACACGGAAGGAAGGATTGATCTGCCACTGCTTGCTGCACTTTTGAAGGTGAGGCGCTTAAGTTCAATGCCAGGGAGCGACGGAGGGTGGGCGGGCTGGACAGCGGTGGCGGCGCCAGGCCCCCCCTGGAGGCCCGGGCCCGGGGAATTTTGTCCCCCCCTCTTGGCGGCCCTGCAGTTTTTGCATTAATTCTTTTTAGGTTGATTTTTTCCTTTGAATCCTGAAGCACATGTCAGGGAGACTTGTGCTGAGTTTTTAAGACTGAACTTTGCTAATGGAATCTAATTTTTTGTGCTCAATAAAAGCTCTTTATGTTTTGGAACCTGGTTGCTGTGTGAGTGTCTGAGCTGGAGGGGTGGAAAGCCTGGACCGGAGCTAGAGATGGATCAGGGGTATTTTTCCTGACCTCTTCCAGGGAAAGTGTAAGAGGGAGCAGATCTGGTGAAACAGACAGTGCAACGACCTGGTGGGATAGGTGGGATACTATGATATACAGATATATATATATATAGAGAGAGAGAGAGAGAGAGAGAGAGAGAAGGTAAGTTACATTCTGGTTTTGTATATACTCCCCTATCCCCAGTTCAAAACTCAGCTTGGGCAATCAGCATTGTTTAAAATACTGGCTACAGTGACTGAATTAAATCCAGATATTCAGTACTGGTATCAAGAGAGTGGTTTGTGCTGAATATTTGGATTCATAGCTAAGCACTGGCAACATTTAAATTGCAGCAATATTCAGCATTTTTGCTGCCATAACTTTCTCTAAATAGTTATTCCATTAGCAGACTACATATTACTGCTAACCAGATAGCTGCCAGCTTTGACCCTGGACTGTCCCAGCATTATCCAACAGTGCCAAGGTAGTCTATAAGGATATTTAGCAGCACTATTCAGATAGCTCTGCTGAATATCAGTACATAGGCCTGGCTAAGGCATTTATCCAAATAATGGTGACAGTTATCTGGATAAACATCAGTGACTATTGTCAAGGCCTCTTAAAGCGTAATATTATTAAGGCTTTAATATCCAAGAAATGTAATCTCTGAACATCAGCGCACCCAAAAGTCTCTCTTCTTTTTCTGAAATTTACTTAATTGAATAGTTTACTCACAGTCAGTCGATATTCAGACGTTCATTCCCCAAGGCAAGAGGCTTCGTAGTTCTGAGAGCTGCAAAGGTGGATGGCGGTAGAAATCTGAAGAAAAGAAGCTTGTTGCAGAGATGGGAGGGTGATTAAATACATGAAAGCAGTTCAGACATGGGGTGCTAGATTTGTGCAATATCTTATGGGAAAGAGTGAACAAGATGAAAAGATGAGTTTTCTTCAGGGGAACAGAAAGACAAGTGCTGTGGTGGCAAGATGGAGAATGTGCCTCGTGGAGACAGGGAGGCCAGGAAAAGCCCCACACAAGCCCAGGGAGGGGGAAGTAAAGAGGCCAATAGGGACAGAACCTGAGATCAGGTAACAGGGGTGTTCACAGGGGGCAGTCCTCAATTGGAGAGAAAGGTCAAACTCTAGTTGACCTATCAGGACAGAGATAGTAAGAATAATCAGGCAATGCTAGCAGGTAAACAAAGGAGCCAAGCTTGGCTGAGAAATGGAGGAGGTCTTTGCAGGAGAATAGACCACTGTTAACAGACTTTATAGACACAAGCAGGGGTGGTTATTGTACATGGGAGACTACATTTTACATGATGCAATGCTCATATATCTTTGTAGTGAGGACTGCAGCAGTAAAAATCCTTAGAAGTGAGAATAACAGTAAAGGCATTAAACACATTTTTAGGGCCACACTATAAACTAATGTAAAGCTGTCGGGGGACAGAATAAGTATTGATAAAGCAGTTTGTACCTGAAGCAATGAAATGTTAAGGGAGTAAATGCTGAGATGCCCATAGGAATATAATGAATGTCTCAGCATTTACCGCCAGCTGATTTCTACTGCAAGCTAAAAATGCTACCGTGGCTTAGTAAAAGACCCCCTAAGTGATTTTCCCAAGACCACTTGGAGTGTTAGGATTTGAACTCTGTCTTCTCTGATCCTTAGCACATTGCTCTAACCACCAAGCTACTCCTCTGTCCATTCTGGGACAAAGTCCATGGTACGAACATATGAACAAAAAGAATTGCCATACTGGGTCAGACCAATGGCCCATCTAGCCCACTATCCTGCATCCAGCAGTAGCCAATCTGATCACAAGTACCTGGCAGAAACCCAAATAATAGCAAGATTCCATGTTATGGATCCCAGGACAAGCAGTGACTTCCCCCTTGTCTACTGCAATAGCAGACTGTGGACTTTTCCTCCAGGAACTTGTCCAAACCTTTTTTAAACCCAGATATGCTAACCACTGTAATCAAATCCTCCAACAACGAGTTCCAGAGCATAACTATTCATTGAGTGAAAAACATATTTCCTCCTATTTATTTTAAAAGTATTACAAAGTAACTTCACCGAGTGCCCTAATCGTTGTACTTTTTGAATGAGTAAAAAATTTATTCATGTTTACCCATTCTACACCACTCAGGATTTTATAGACCTCTATCATATCCTCCTTTAGCCATCTCTTTTCCAAGTAGAAGAGCTCTAACCTCTTTAGCCTTTGCTCATGAAAGACATTCCATCTCCTTTATCATTTTGGTCGCTCTTCTTTGAAACTTTTCTAATTTCGCCATATCTTTTTTGAGATACGGCAACCAGAACTGAACATAATACTCAAGGTGAGGTTGCATTATGGTATTCTTGGTCTTATTTATCATCCCTTTCCTAATAATTCCTAGCATCCTGTTTGTGTTTTGGCTGATGCCACATACTGGGCAGAAACTTTCAGCGTATTGTCTACAATGATACCTAAATCCTAAGGTGGACCCAAGCATCAAATAAATATGATTCAGATTATTCTTCTCAATGTACATCACTTTACATTTTTCAACATTAAATTTCATCTGCCATTTGGATGTCCAGCCTTCCAATTTCCTAAGGTCTTCCTGCAATTTTTTACAGTTTGCATGTGGTTCAACAACTTTGAATAGTTTTGTGTCATCTGCCAAATTAATCACCTCACTTCTCATTCACATATTAAATAGCATGGGTCCTAGTACATATCCCTGCAGAACTCTACTATTCACCCTCCTCCACTGAGAATGGTCATTTAACCCTACCCTTTGTTTTATGTCCATTAATCAGTTCCTAATCCACAACAGAACGTTGCCTACTATCCAATGGCTTTTTTCATTTTCTCAGGAGTCTCTCATGAGGGACTTTTGTTAAGCTTTCTGAAAATCTAGATACAATCAGCCAGCTCACCGGCTGCTTGCCAGGGTCCTTTTTACCACAGTAGATAAAAAGCCCCTAAAAATAAAATAGCCTCGCAGTAAGATTACACTTACCGCATGACCATGTGCAGGGAACCCTTACCGCCACTCATTGAGGTGGCGGGAAGGGCTCCCGCACAGTGGTTTTCCTAGGGGCGCTGACACCTGGGGCGGATCGCCGATGCGCCCCGCCCGGAACAGCGCGACCCTTCCAGCGAAATAACTGCCTGGGTGCAGCGTGCCCCCCCCCCCCCCGGCGAAAGAACCCCCCCCCACGAGTGCACGCCACTGACGGGGGTGCCGCGCGCCTGTCGGCTCTTCGTTTCCATGCTCCCTCTGCCCTGGAACAGGAAGTAACCTGTTCCGGGGCAGAGGGCGCATGAAAACGAAGAGCCAACAGGCGCGTGGCACCCCCCCAGCAGTGTGCACCCGGGGCGGACCACCCCCCCCCCCCCTTGGTACGTCACTGCTCCTGCAGTAATTTGGCAGTAACCAGACAGCACATGGCACTGCCTAATTACCGCAGAGTTAGTGCCATGGTAAAAATAACAATATTTTCTGATATACTGGAAATGGCACACACTTGAGGCAGAACTACCACCGGCAAGCCAGTTGTCCAGCAACCCTTTCGTAAAATGGCCTCCTAGTGATTACAGCTTTCCCATCATGCAGCACATTTTCAAGTTCCAAAAGAGAAGCCAATAGACAAACATCATTACCTTCTCAACTACATCAACATTCTCACTAATTTCCAAAATATTTCTCTTTTGGCTTCTCCACTGGAATAATCTGCGTGTTCAAACTTACTCCATGTTGCTATAACTTCCTAAGGGTCTTGTGATACATTAAGAAACAAACCAATTATCCTTATCAGCCTCTCAAACCTAATGAAGTTAAAAAAGAAAAAAAAAGAAAGAAAAAGCTGAGTTTTTTACCCACTGTAGAGAGCTAGGGGATTGTACGAATCCATCAAAGTGCTCACAAGAGGAAACAACTGTTTCCAGAATAAAGCTGATGAAATCTACTGTAAGCGTCAGACTGTGAACAGAATTATATTGGTGTGCTCAAACTTGCAAGCACCAGTTCTTTTCTGTTCCATATCTTGTTTATCAGGATTATCAGGATTCTTTTCTTTTTAAATGAGACACAGATGTTGAAAAGAAAAGGTACAGTGACTTTACAAGAGAAACAGAAAAAAAGTTCCTTACAATTCCTCAGTGACTTAGGAGTCAAACGAGATTTAAAGAAATAGGGATATCAATATTTAGAACCAGTAAGAGTGTCTTTATTTCCACAGAATATGATGACAGCAATTTTCAAAATAAGCTGCCCATGCTTTGCACATGTGGATTCTTTATAAATCTTGAAAAGAAAGCTCAAGGTCAGGAATACAGTTGGCCCGTGGACTATGCATGTTCTTTTTGGCAGACTAAATTTGACTGATAAAAGCATGCATACATTTGAAAAAGAAGTGTATGCATGCTATTTTTCTAAATCCTACCCAAAACATACTCCAAGAATGTTTCATAATCTAATTTATGCTACTCATGCTGTTGAACCCTAAAGATACTTTTAGCAGGGTAAAGATGAGTATTGTTCAGAACAACCTTACCACTCAGCTAAATTAATATTTACTTAAGTAAATGGATTATAAAATTGCTCTCTAGCTTTATTTATCATTTTGGATAGGAAAACTGCTTGAAAGTGAGCATTGACCAGTGGTTCAGGAAAGAAGGGGACACTAAATTTGAGTTCTGTGTATTGACATGTTCTCCCTTCCCATTCTGAACATCAAGGCCTACCTGATTCCTTTACCTCTCTCGCCTCTCTCCTCGCCATGACTATCAGAAAAAGGAAACGGGCCATCCTGCAACACTGCCACATAGACCATCTGGCAACACTGCACACTATAGGGATAATTTTGTAAAGCAGCATTTTACATGCTCAAAGAAGTACTTAGAAAGCAATTTTATTACTGGTGCCTCCATTTATGTGCCCAAAGGGCAGGAAATAGGAGCCCATTCTATAACAGAACCTAGGAATTATGGGGCATACTTACTAAAAGGCATTAGGACAGTGGATCCCAAACCTAATTCTGGAGGCACTCCAGCCAGTCAGGTTTCAGAATATCCACAATGAATATTCATGAGCGAGATTTGTACATACCGCCTCCACTGCATGCAAATCTCTTTTCATTAATATGTGTGAGACACAGGTGAGGACAGGCATTGAGAGGAACAGTAGAGGCAGAAGTATTAGCAACGTGGGTAAAACATCAAGAACCAGTGATGAATATTATCCATATCGGGAAAATTTCCAATTGATAGATTATACCTGATGCTGGTATCCAAGTATGACCTACTACTACTACTATTTAGCATTTCTATAGCGACTACAAGGCGTACGCAGCGCTGCCAAACATAGAAGAAGACAGACCCTGCTCAAAGAGCTTACAATCTAATAGACAAAAAAAATAAATAAGTAAGCAAATCAAATCAATTAATGGACCTGGTGGCGGAACATCTGGTATAAGTTTAAAACATTGTGTAAGCATTTAAAAAGCACAGCTGTATGTAGAGTTTAAATACAGAGGGGGAGGGGATAATTCCTAATTCTATGCAATGTAAAAGTCAATTTTATGACAGGGGAACTGTGCAGAGATGGGTTGTGTACTTTTTAAAAGTATTCAGTAAAAAGTAAAAGTACTGGTTTCAAAAGGCAAGTGAAAGTAAAAGGTAGAAAGTCTTATCCAAAAAAAAATACTCAAGTAAAAATAATAAAGTACAGTTCTTAAAACTTCTTTTTCTTTTACTAAAAGTATTCTTAACAAGATAGACCACAGAATCTAGTATGTTTATAAGCAACCTTCCAGAGGGTCACACAAGGTCCTTCCTAGGGGTAATTTCAATTTTGAAAAGTTGACTTCTATGTCCCCACCTATCCAGTACTGTATCATATCCTATATCATATCATCTGTACATAGACAACCCAGGTGGAGTAGTTTGGGTAGAAAAGGCATGGAGTCATTACATATGAGTGTGTTTTATAAAATATGCATGTACACACATGTACACCTTTTTGGGGCAAGTGTAAATTTATGTGTTAGCTTTCTCATGCTATTGGGCTGGACTTGTGTGCCTATTTTGTAAAGTAACGTGTAGGCATCTATATTCCTTTATAAAATAGAGTTAAAATAGGTGCCTGTTTGGATTTCTGGCATGTATGTCTTGTTATAAGATTAATACACATGTAGGCATTCCTGGGGGTGAAGAATGGAAAGGACAAATGCAGAGACCATCCTTTTATATGTATCTTGTAAAATACAAAATCACCAGATATGTAAACAAAAAAAAATCTATTAAAGTTGTTTTTTAAAGAACCTCAGAGGTGTGGCTCAAAGGTTAGAAAACCATTAGCTGGAGACGGACGACACCCACTTAGTGATCAGTTATTGATCCTAGCACTGTTTTTTTCTTAAGCATCCTTGCAAATGTATTGTAAACTATAGATCTGTAAAAATACATTTTTATCAGTGAACTTTCTTTTTGTCTGCTAATTGTGGCTTTGGCTCCTTCTTCCATGACAGTGGTTGAAGTTTAAGGTGTTTGAAATAATGGTAACTTGTATATTTAGCAGTTACTTTCCACGTTTCTTTAGTTTTTAATTTTTTTGTATTAATATTTTCTTTGATATCTTTAATTAGCTTCATCCCTCTATATTGGGGACTGTAGTGTATTAATGGTTATTGTTTCCCTTGGATGGATTGATTATTTCATTATTGTACTTTTCTTTACAAGCATTTGAAGATTGTATTACTCTGTATTCATTATAAAAGAAATTGAAAAAAAGAGGAAAATATACTTTCATTTTAAACTGCTACGGTTTTAATCTTCTATTCTTAGATACTTATAAATTGGAAATGTAGGTGCTTATTCTCCAGTTTATCATGGCTTTTTTGAGAGTACAGTAATTATTGTTTATGTGGCTGAGTACCTTTCAGTGACATGAAAGTTATACATTTCTGTTGAAAGGCATGAAACACAATGAAGAATCCAAGGCAGGCAAGGGGAGTTCTAGAGAAAGTTTTTTGTTTAACTTTCTCTGATGTTAATTCAATAAACATTTTGGGGGGGGGGGGGGTGGGTTCTGTGTTTATTGGTTAATACCTTCAATCAGAAGTCCCATATATAGGAGCCCTTTATTAAGCAGTGCTAAAAGGTAGCCTGTGCTATACCCCGTGCAGGTCTTTCCTGCATGCTAAGGCCACTTTTAGCACTGTTGGGAAATAGCTGATTTTTCTATTTTGACAATATGGCTATGTGCTAATTTTATATAATTGAAGGTGGTGTACTAAATGCTCATATAATTTATCAATATCTCACACCAAATTAAGGGGTCCTTTTACTAAGATGTGGCGAAAAATGGCCTGTGCTGGTGTAGACGCATGTATTAGATGCGTGCCGATCCATTTTTCAGCGTGTCTGTAAAAAAAGGCCTCTTTTTTGGCCGAAAATGGATGTGCGTCAAAATAAAAATTGGCGCATGTCCATTTTGGGCCTGAGACCTTACCACCAGCCATTGACCTCGTGGTAAAGTCTCATATGTTAACCAGGCAGTAATGGTCTACATGCATACAATGCCAATTACAGCCCGTTAGAGCCACACATTGAAAAATTTCCGGCACGCCTAATTGGATGCATTTAAAAAATGAAATTACCACCCGGGTCACACAGTAGCTTATAACACAGTGGTCTTCAAGGGCTTCATTTCTCTATCATAGGCATAAAAATCTTCCTGTGTACTTTATTAATAAAATGTAAATAAATGATCCACTACAAATTGCATTCAGAACAAAAGTAGTACTTAGCTTTTAGCCTATATCACCACATCTGTCTGATGGTGACCAGCGTTTTGTTAACTGCTTCAGGGACTTGTGAAGCAAAATTTTCAAAAACTCAGAGAGGGCCTGTGAGAGCAGCGGTAGAGTCTGCGCTCTCTGAGTTTTTGAAAATGCAAATCCTCACGCCCAACTGATGGCAGTTAGGCATACAAATCCAAATATTCTATAACATTGTGCTTAAATTTCTGGGAATGCCCCTGACCTGCCCATGCCCTCCCATGGCCACTCCCCCCTTTCAGTCCATGTATGCATTAGGGCTTCTTTTACAAGTCGCACTAACGATTCCGTGCAGTAAATGAAGAAATCCATTCAATAACCTATCGTCTTCCTCGCATTTGCCGCAGGGAATTGCTAGTGCAGGAGTTGTAAAAGAGTCCCTTAGACACTATGTCATAGAGTAAGGCATAGGGTAGATGCATGCATAACTCCTAATTAACCCCCCTGTTACTAAGCCATGGTAGTGACTGCCGCTCGACACTTTGAATGTGCTGTGTCCGGCATTAGCGCACGGGACAGGGGGTAAGTATCAATTAACTCCAATATTGATTTTTAGTGTCTAATTGACTAGCTAGTCTGCACATCTGTGATCCGCAGCCAATTTGGGCAATGTAATAAAGCGGGGGGCATGTGTCCAAAAGGCTGACTTTTAAAAAAGTACACAGCGCATTCCAAACTATAGGGTCAAGAAAGTAAAAATTCAACATTTTTGCTTTGTTTTAGACTTCTGTCACTCTACTTGGACAATTTTGAAAGGAAGACATGAGCAAACTGGTTTATTTGACTGAAATTAGAAGAAATAAAGACACAACTTTATAATACCTGAGGAATTTTTCCATGTATGTTAGAATATATTATTGGATTGAAACAGAAATAATTAATTGTACAACCTTTTTATAAAAACTATCACTAGAGACTAGGGACAGAATGCTGTTACTTTAAGGAAGTAACTAATTGATAAAAGTGCCCTGTCTTGTAAATCATTAAGATGGAAGTCTTCTGTCCTTAATGTACCTCCATCCTGATGAGGGCGTGTCAAGATGGCGTCATGCTGTGACCACGGTTGAGGTCTTTTGAGGACAATGCGATTAAACAATATTCCCCGTTAACAAAATGCCTCATACAAAGTGAAAGGGTACGGTCAAAGCCGGTACTTTGATGGCAAGGACCTCCTCACCAATGCAACAAACCATCAAGAGGTTCGCCATGAGAACGCCTGACCAGTTTACTGGGAGGAATCCCGCTGTCTCGTTGGAAGGAGAACCATGCAATCTGGGACTAGATGTCACCCTTTCTCCCCTGGTACTCAACCCGTAGGCCTCCGCTCCCAGCAGAAGTCACTCAAATCGGAAGTCAGTGAGGGAGGACCTCTGGCTCGAGGTTCTAAGGAGTTGGGAACCAACGGAGGTTTGAGGCCTTTGGGCCATCAAACTGAACAGAAAGCTCTACTATCAAAACCGGAGACGGTGACATTGGAGAGCATATGGGAAGCTCTCCAAAAATTGGATATTACACTGATCAACTTGATGGAAGAAATAGCGGTATTAGTGAGTACAGTGGAAACACTTTCTAAATCTGTTGAAGCTATTAAAACAGACTCAAATACTCAAATTGCCGTAGTTAAAGAAGATGTAAAGAAACTACAAGAATTCTCAATAGTAACAATAAAAGAAAGAAATTTGATAAGTAGGAAAATTGAACAGATTGAGAATTACAATCATAGTTTGAATTTGCCTTTTTTTAAATTTTCCTAGAAGTCCTTTGGAAGCATTTAAAAAATACTTGATTGAAATTTTGAATTATGCACCAGACCTTATTCCTCCAATTAATTGTATTTACTATATACAGCCTAAAAAGAACCCAGAGGAGTTTTTGGAAAAGGGCTCTCAAGAACATTTAAAAGATAAAAACGAAAACCTGAATTTAACTGATATATTAGAATAATTTATTTATTTCAAAAGATTTTGAAAAAATGACACTACAAGTGGAGGAGCAGCCTAGTGGTTAGAGCACTGGGCTTGAAATCCAGAGGTGGCTGGTTCAAATCCCACTGCTACTCCTTGTGATCTTGGGCAAGTCACTTATCATTCTATTGCCTCAGGTACAAACTTAGATTGTGAGCTCTCCTAGGACAGAGAAATATCCAGTGTACTTGAATGTAACTCACCTTGAGCTACTACTGAAAAAGGTGTGAGCAAAATCTAAATAAATAATACTAGTTTCCTTTATATTTGAACAGGATCTAGAAGCGGTAAAGCATTTATACTTCAAGAAAGCACATACGATGTTTTATGGTAAAAAGATATGGATGTACCCAGATGTTACAAATCAAACTCAAGATAGAAGAAAAGCCTTTTTGGCCCTGAGAAGAGAGACTCTAGCAATTGGGGCCTCTTTCTATCTTAATTATCCATGTAAATATGTAATTAAATATTCAGGGTTAAAATATGTGTTTTTCCAACCAGAACAATTAAATGCTTTTGTTGGTCTAAAAAAGTTGGAATCCGTCTGATATCCTTAAAATAAGGTTGGGAATATAATTTGTAATATGGTACAGGTTTAATCCATGTTAAGATATATATGTTATAATTTTTTCCTCATTTGGGTTTCTCTAAACAAATCTGTGAATACGCTCCACTAGTATAGTGGTCTAAAGAGGACAGATATACGTTCCTTTTGGTTTTTTTTCCCCCTTTATTCTTCTTTTTCTTCAATTTATTTGTATTATAATAAAAAGGGAATTTTGTCTTTTTTTTTTCTTAATCGAGTTTCACTTGTAATAAATATTTGGTAAATAATTTTTAAAAAATGTACCTCCATCCTAAAGGTACTCACAAAAAAGGGTGTACTTGAGACTGGCTTTGTAATGACCACATAGCACTCTACTGAAAATCTGATACGCATCACATAAAATGCAAGATACTGCAGTGACACAAATGCTGCATTGAGGTCTCACTTGGAGTATTGTGTTCAGTTTGGAGGCCGTATCTTGCTAAAGATGTAAAAAGACTGAAAGCGGTGCAAAGAAAACCTACAAAAATGTTATGGTATTTGCAAGGCAAACCGTATGAGGAGAGACTTGTCGACCTGAACATGTATACCTTGGAGGAAAGGAGAAACAGGGTGACGTGATACAGACGTTCGAATATTTGAAAGGTATTAATCCACAAACAAACCTTTTCCGGAGATGGGAAGGCGGTAAAACTAGAGGAGATGAATTGAGGCTGAAGGAGGGCAGACTCAGGAGTAATGTCAGGAAGCATTTTTTCACGGAGAGGGTGGTGGATACGTGGAATGCCCTCCCGTGGGAGGTGGTGGAGATGAAAATAGTAATGGAATTCAAACATGAATGGGATAATCACAAAGGAATCCTATTTAGAAGGAATGGATCCACAGAATCTTAGCGGAGATTGGATGGGGATGTCGGTAATTGGGAAGCGAAACCAGTGCTGGGCAGACTTCTAAAGTCTACACCTTGATTGTGACTGAAGTTTTAGTATAAGAAAAGTACTGGGCAAACTTCTACGGTCTGTGCCCTGAGAATGGCAAGGAAAAATCAAACTCGGGTATACATATAAAGTATCACATATCATATAAAATGTGTTTATCTTGTTGGGCAGACTGGATGGACCATACAGGTCTTTATGTGCCATCATTTACTATGTTACTGTGTTACCTTTAAAAGGGACCCTATAACAGTGCTTTTCAACCCTCTACCAGAGGTACATCTAGCCAGTCATGCTTTCTGGATATCCACAATGAATGTGTATAAGGTACATTTGCAAATATAAGAGATCCATTGTATGTAAATGTACCTCATGAATATTCATTGTGATAATCCTGAAAGCCCAACTTGCTTGGTGTACCTCCAGATGAGTGTTGAAAAGTACCACCAAAACTGTGGTGAAATATCGTTCATCATATCTTTCAGAATATCACATATCTAAATTAATATTTCTATGCAAAGATGAATTACAACATCTATGTAAATTGTTCAAGAAAGTGTTAGCTACAGAACATTGTGTTACATTAATACTTAATTTCATGTACTGAAAGATGGTGTTGTTTTGTTCTAGAAGGTGCAATGTTTTACTGTCAGTTGTTAGATACATAGTTTATTCAAGCTGTGTAATGTAATCTTTATGAACTTTTCTTGTCATCTTCTTGCATTGCAAAGTAGTTGGTTGAAACAGCTTCTATTTCAGAAGACAGCTCTCGACTAATACTTTATGAATGATATATTTATATAAGAAAAAAAATGTTCAGCAGTTGGAGTAATTTTATACATTTCCATATTGGTGAAAAGTACATATATACTCACATTTACAAGTTTTAATTTTTGTGGATACTTTTTAAGCACAGAAGTGGAAGGGCAGTGGTCCAAGCTGAAAGCTGCTCTAAATATGGCAGCTGATCTTTATACAAGGAAAGTAAATAAAATCAAAAGATGCAGGCACATGGTTCTCTAAACGAGTGGCTGAAAAAAATAAAAGCAAAAAAGACTGTTCAAGAAATACAGAAGAATGCAACAAGAGATCATGGAAAAGATTACCAGATTAAGATCAAAGAAGCGAAGAAAAACATACAAAAGCACAAGTGGAAGGAAAAATGGCTAAAGATGTAAAGAGAGGCAACAAGACCTTTTTCAGATATACTGGGGCAGGGGCGGACTGAGAATACTCTGGGCCCCTGGGCATTGAGAGTACTCTGGGCCCCCCCCCCACCATGCTGGTGCCACCCTGCCCTCCTGCCATGCTGCTGCCCCTCCCCCGCCATGCTGCTGCCACTGCTGCCACCAGTGCTCCCATCCCTGCTGTGCTGTCTCCCTCCCACCGTGTTGCCACTGTCCCTCCCTACCTTGAAGGGCCTGGTGGTCTAGTAGCTGTGGCTTCATCAGCGGAAGGAAATGAATCTCCTCTTTCCGGCCCACCTGCTGCCTCTACTCTGCCCAGCACAGTACCATGTTTACAAAATGGCTTGCCTCTCGCGATGCTACCGAAGGAGTCTTGGCAGCCATTTTGTAAACACAGTGGTGCCGTGCAACCAGGGAGAATAGCGGCAGCAACCACTAGACCACCAGGGCCCTGTGGGGACTGTATTGTGCAGTGGCGGGCAACTTGGGCACTGCCTGGTTGCCCAAAGGGTCAGTCCACCCCTGTATTGGGGAAAGGAGAAAGGATAAAAATGGAAGCAAATTTGTTAAACAAATACTTCTCTTTGGTGTTCACAGAAGAAAATCCTGGAGAAGGACTGTGGTCAACTGCTGAGGGTATTTCTGAGAATCGAGTGGATATGGCACCATTCAAGGTAGAAAGTGTTTATAAACAACTTGAAAATCTGAAAGTGGGCAAAGCTGCAGGGCTGGATGGGATGCATACGAGAATACTAAGGGAACTCAGAGAAATCCAGGCAGGACCTCTTAAGGATTTATTTGATAGATCTTTAGAGACAAGTGAGATTCCACCGGACAGGAGATGAGTGGATGTGGTCCCTCATCACGAAAGTGGATAGCTAAAGGCCGGTAAGCCTCACATTGGTGGTAGAAAAAATAATATAGTCGCTGTTGAAGAAAAAGACAGTTAACTTTCTAGAATCCAAAGGGTTGCAGGATTTGAGGCAACATGGTTTTACAAAGGAGAAGTCTGCCAAATGAATCTGATCCCCCCCCCCCCCCCCCCCAGTATTCAGCCGGCAGTGGTCAGCGTTTTTTACACTGCTGATCGTCACCGGCTAAATTATCCCCCGATATTCAGTGCCGAGCCATGTACAGGCACCGGCACTGAATATCAAGGGATAATTTGGGGAAGGCAGACTGCTGGAGCTTATGCGGGCTTGGCTGATGGCTAACTATCAAGCTGGGACACATGTAAAAAAAATGAAAGTTTCTTTTCACCCTCCCGTGGCTCCTGAAAACAGCCCTCATGGATGACCCTCCCCAACAATAACTCTGCTCCACTCTGCCCCCCTCAACACCCCCCCCCCCAACAGCATCCCCTCCAGGCAGCTGCCCCATCTCACCCCCACCTCCCAGTCAGAACCCTCCCCTGAGGTTTATTTGTCCTCCCTGGTGGTCCAGAAGGCATCAGGGTCAGGAGCTAAATGTCAAGATTTGGGCGTCCCCGACCGTATTATCGAAACAAAAGATGGACGTCCATCTTGTTTCGATAATACGGATTTCCCTGCCCCTTCACCGGGACATCCTGCGAGGACGTCCTCAGGAAAACTTGGGTGCCCCTTTCAATTATGCTCTTTTTGATGACCTGAAGATGTTCACCCTGGAGGACAGGAGAGACAGGGGTAATATAACACAGACATTAATATAACACAGACATTCAAATATTTGAAAGGAATTAACATACAAACAAACCTTTTCCAGAGATTGGAAGATGGTAGAACTAGAGAACATGAATTTAAGTTGTATGGGGGCTGACTCAGGAATAACATCAGTATTTTTTCACAGAGAGAGTGGTAGATACCTGGAATGCACTCCTGAGAGGTGGTAGAGATGAAATTGGTAACGGAATTTAAGAATGCATAGGATAAACATAGAGGAATCCTATATGGAAAAAGTGGAACCAAACAAATTTAGCAGTCATTAGATGGCAACTCCAGCAAAGCCAGTGCTGGGCAGACTTCTACAATCTGTGCCCTGATCATGGCTGGACAGATTTGGATGGGCTGCAGAGGGGCTTCAATGGCAGCTTCAGTAGTTGAAGAACAAGGCCAGTGCCGGGCAGACTTCTACGGTTGTGCCCTGAAAATGGCAGGGTCAAATTCAAGGTCAAGATCAAGTATGCATATGAAGTATTGCATCATACCTTATGCAATGAGTTTTATCTTGTTGGGCAAATTTGATGGACAATACAGGTCTTTAAACTCTGTTACCACGTTGCTAAGTTTCTCTGACCATTAATGTGTGCCTACTGTTGAAAATTGAAAAGTATGCACATTGAGGTTCATTTTATAACAGTACACTTAGGTTAACAAGGAGCATAGGGGCATGTGTTGTACCTTTTTTTTTTTAGATAAACAACACATAAAATTATGTTCCTTTATAAAATAATCTATGTGAAAATAGATACACACATTTATAGCTTCTCCGATAAAGGCATAATTGTGTGTGTGTATATGTGTGTATATAAGTGCATATTTGTGTATTGTATAATGTATATTCATGTGGGCTATTTCACCCCCTTCACTTTTTGTCCTCCTTTGGGAATGCCTATGCATATATTACATGAAGGTAGATGCTAAATGCCCACTTTTTATGCTCGAATACCCCTGGGAAATTTAGTAAGAGCACACTTGAGCACATAGAATGATATTCTACATGCTCAGAAAGTTACCCCATAGTTCTAAACCCTACTCATCCCTGCCCCAGGAGAGCCTCCCTTTACAGCAAGTAAAGCCAGGAAATAGTGGAGTTTGAGGGAGAGGCAAATTAGGGAGGTGATCATCAGTGTGGGGACAAGGAATGGTTAACAACCAAGAATGCAAGTTTGCTGATTGGCTGCACAAGATCTGTGGATAGCCAATCAGGATTGTGGACTGGGCCAGCAAGAAAGCAAGCATGGTGCTCTGGGCCATTTTGTGGGGAGTCTGAGCTTGTGTGAGGCATGCATCTGCCCACCTGCCCACCAGTGGCATAGCCAGACAGCCAATTTTGGGTGGGCCTGAGCACAAAGTGTGTGGGCACAAAATGTTCTCTCTTCCCCAGCACTTCCCAATTCAAAATATAAATCCTTTAGCAGATGAGGGTCCCCAATCTCTGTCAGCTGAAGGCCTCCAGTAAAGATGGCCAGAACTCCTCTCCACCAAGCCCAGTAGGCAGCAGCAACTCCTTGAGCCACTGATGCCAGCACCCCATACATTCTTAGTTGTCAGTGGCTCCAGGATGCTGCTCCCATCTGCCAAGCTCAGTAGAAGGCATCTCTGGCCAGCTTCAGAAGAGACCCCAGCTAGTAGGGCTTAGGAATCCCCACTAGCTACAGCAAGGGTCAGGGCTGCCATTAGCCATGCTGGTGACCAGGGCAGAAAATAAAGCCCCTCCCCCAATTCCCTCTCCTCTCCAATCTCCTCATCTGCCGCTAAAGTCACACTGACAGACCCTCAAATTAGAAATAAAAATATATAGACAAAATTGAACTGGGAACCTCAGCATTTACTGCAACACTGGAGAAAAATAACCCAAATCAAAACAAAAGCGCATTTCCTTTTCTACTTAACACAATAAAAAGACATCCGCTATGCACATTTCCCAAAGTTAACATATTCCATTTAAAATATTCAAAGTAAAATGATTTTCCTACTTTATTGTCTGGACATTTTATTTTTCCATCATGTTGGTTCCAATTTCTGTCTGTATTCTGCTAATTCTTCAAGCGGTTGCCCATTTGTCATTTTTCTCCTGTCGTTTCATTTCCTTACTACACCTACCTCTGAAATTTTGATCCTTCCATTTTAGCTCTTTCCTTCCTTTTTTTCTTTTCTGCCTCTCTACACTCAAATTTCATCCGCTTCCTAAATCTTTTCTTTCTTTTTACTTTTCAGATATCTATCACATTTCCATCTCCTTTCACCCACTAGCTCTCCCATTTCCCATCTCTCTCCTTCTCAGCCTTCCATTCCCTTCTATCTTCGATCTACGCGCCATTACCATATTTCTACCCCCTGTGATCACTATTCTCTCATTTTTTCCTTGCCATCTCTCCACTCCCTGGGCCTCTCCCCCATGCTTTCCACCATTCCCAGTGTCTCCCTCCCTCCACCCTTCCAGCCCAGCATCTGTTCCCTCTTTCTACCCTCCTCACCCTCGTAGCCTGATATTTCCCTATCCCTTTTACCTCCCATCACCAGCATCTTCCTGTCCCATCTATCTCCCCTCCCCCATTGTCCAGCATTTTTCCCTTTCCCTTTCTCTTCCCTACCATCCATTGTCTATCTTCTCTCCCTGGATCCATCTTCCCTCTTTCTCCCCTCCCCCGCTTGTGCATCTCTCCTTTCCTCTCCTCTTCTCCACCTTCATGTCCAACTTTTCTCCCTCTCCCTGCCTTGAGCCCCTGGTTTGATATCTCTCTCTGCCCCTCACCACCACCATCATCATCTCTCCATCCTTCCTTTCCCTCACTGCCATGTTCAACATTTCCCCGCTCACCTCTCCCTTCCACTTCCATGTCCTAAATGTTTTTTTCTCTCATGCCCTTTCTCTCCCTCTCCCCATCCCACCCATATCCAACAATTCTCCCTCTCTTTCCCCTTGCAGCATCTCTCCATCCCTCCCCCTACCTAGCTCTACCCTGTCTCACTCCCTCATCCCAACAGTGCTCCTGTCTCTCCCCGACCCCCCACCCACACACCACCACCACACACACACGTTTTTCCCTCCCTTTCCCCAGCGACAGTCTGGCACCTGGCTGCAGGCCTTCTTTCCCCTCCCCTTCGGGCAGCGCCAGCAGTCTATCGCTACAGCTGAGCAAAGCTGCACCGCACCGGGTCCGTCTCCGTCCGTCCTGCCGCTACTTCTGCCCTCCGGCTCCGTTGTGATCTTTGTTTGCTCTCTTCTGCTGCCAGTGCTTATCTGCAGCGGTTCCGGATCCACGCGCTCCCAGGCCTGTCTGTATGCTGCCTGCGACTGCTTCCTCTGCACTGGCCCCGCCTACTCTTCTGAAGAGGCGGGGCCCAGCGCAGAGGAAGCAGTCGCAGGCAGCATACACAGACAGCCCTGGGAGCGCACAGATCCGGAACTGCTGCAGATAAGCTGCAGAAGAGCAAACAAAGATCACGGAGCCAGAGGGCAGAAGTAGCGGCAGGATGGAGACGAACCCAGTGCGGTGCAGCTTTGCTCAGCTGTAGCGATAGACTGCGGCACCATCATGCACTCCAGATGAATGACGCTTGGTTTGGCGTCACCACAAAACATGCTATTACTAACTTGTTCTTAATGGGCTTTCTGATTCATCACCTAGAGCTAGGTCGTTACCAACTAGCTGAGAGTATGATATGATGGAAATTATTATTGTATTTTGTGCAGGCCCATTTAAGTGACAATGGCAATTATGTATTGTTTGGAATTCATTAACAAATAAAACTGAGTTTGGATTATGCCACACATATTTTGTTCTCATTGCTTCATTTTGGGGAATTTGGGAGGGAGTTAGTAAGTGCTGGAGAGTGCCTATGTTATGGCTAATTTATGAAGGGAAGTGGATTTTATTAAGGGACCCAACATAGCCCTTGTTTTGGTTTATTGCCTGTGTCAGTGGTCGATGGTCTTCTCAAAGATACAAAGCTTCCAGGAATGATTTTACAGTGAAAATATTATAGATAAAAACAGCAAGTCATCTTGCTGTCTCCTCACTAGTCCACTGATTTAGGTTTCCACCTTTGTTTTATCATTGGGCCACTGCACTGTTTCCTTGTGCATATTCTGCTTGTGTTGCTGTTTCCCTCTGCCTGCCCACTCTGCTAATTTCCATTTATAATGTACGCCTTGGGAAGATCTCAAAGTTAATACAGTTTTGATGCATTTATAAATTTTCCAATTTATTTTCCATGCCAATGGGATCATTTAAGAAGGGTTATGCACCATGTAAATGTGTCAAAAGCTGATTTACACATGTAAATGGCCGTAGCATTTACAGAAGGTTCTACTTACACATTTATCCCCGTAGAACATACAGATTTAAGTGGGGCATGTTTAAAGTATATGAGTTTTTACAGTTTTGCAATGAAAGTACATGTGTATATCAAAAACATCTACACTGGCATTTACATTTGCTCTCAGGCATGCCTGACTGTCAGCAATCTGCTTGTATTGACCGGGGCTTTGGAAGAGTGACCGTGAGGGGAATTGTCTTTACCTTTCTGGAGTTCAAACAACTCAAACAGTGAAAAACAAAATTGAGTTTCGGAACTCAGCTCCGTATTTGGATCCCCTTGAACTTGCAGTTTTGTAAATCTGCAGATTATAGGTCACAATACAGTAATACCTCAGTTTTCGTTGACTTCGGTTATCGTCGGTTTCGTTTTTTGTCGATTTTTTGCGTGAAAAATTTGTCTCGGATTTCATCGGTTGCCTCAGATTTTGTCGGCGTGCCCACGTGACCTCGCTGCTAATTTTGCGAAAACAAAGGGCGACCCACGCGTTCTCCTGCTCAGTGTGGCGTTGTTTCTCGTTGTGTGAGCATCACCCCGTGCGTCTAGCCAAACAATTCCATATGGAAATAATTGCCTCGGTTTTCGTTGGTTTCGGATTTCGCTGATTGTTTTCAGATGGATTATCGATGAAAACCGAGGTATCACTGTACTGGCATTTACAGTACATATGCAAGTTGAAGTGCCTACATGTATCATGGCCAGCATTTACAGGTACAGAATCCCAAATGATGCTGCTGTTTTTTTTTTTAAGTGCATGTTGAGAAATAGCTGTTCCCAACAAATCACATGCTTTTCTATTAGCTCTATGTTCAGCAGAGTGACATCCCTGTGCAAAACTGGGCTTCATTGAGGTAATTCTATAAAGTCACTGCCAAGTTTATGTGGCCACATCTCTATATATAAAAGGCACCACCAACGTTCTAAATGAAGCCTCCAGCCGGAAGTGTGAAGGGGGAAAAATATCCGGTTTCCCCATGAGTGTCTGCCCCGCCCTCGCTCTCTCTGTAACACAAACAGTGAAGGAAAATACAGCAAAGCAGGAAATCAAATCGCTCTCTCTGTAACAGTGAAGGACTCAGAGGGGGGAGGGAGAGAGGGCAGAAGCCCTCACTATCTCTGTAACACAAACACAGCAGGAAACTTAACACTGAAGGACTCAACTCCGAGGGGGGAGGGGACAGAGAGCTGAGGGGACAGACAGCACACTCCCACATGCACACAGAAGAAAACCTTGCTAGCCCCCGTTTCATTTGCATCAGAAACGGGGCTTTTTTACTAGTATTTACATAAATGACCTCAGAGAATGCTGGTTGTGTAAAAGCACTTGCTCTAGCATCAAGATGCATTCATTTACAGTGGTGTACACATGGGTAGAGTTTGAGCAGAGCATGGGTGGTGCAATCAAGTATATGCATAGATTAAAACATACTATAATATTTTGTTCAAACTTGTAAAATATAGGAGTGGACATTTACATCAACTAACGCATGTTCAGATGCTCCTGGGGAGCTTTCTTAAAGGGGTTGGTGCACTATTAATAGTAAGCACTGGCTTTCTTCTCTGTATCCCTCTTTGTGTCCCCTAGCAAAGATCCAATGAACAGACTCCTAACCTATCAAATTCACTTTTAGGACCCCCAGTCAAGCCCCCACCCACTGAAGGCATCTCTCCCACTATATGTAGCAGCTGAATGCGTTTCTTGGGCAAGAAAAAAATCAAGTCATAGCTGGCTTTATTTTGGCCATGGCATAAAGTAGTAGGCTATGATTAGTGCAGTGGGCTCAGAACCAGGGGAATGGGTTGATTTCCCACTGTCTCCTTTGACCCATAGCAAGTCACTTAAGCATCCTTTGCCCCAGGTACACAAAACCTTACATTGTGAGCCCACTAGGGAGAGAGGAAGTCCCCAAATTAACTACTTTGGTTGTACCACCGAAATATCAGTATGTCAAATGCATGAATGATGACTAGGGCTACACAATTAATATGTTATTAATTTAACTTGCATTAGTAACACATTAGGCTCTGACCTTGCAACTCTGTCCTCCCTTTCCTCCTCCTCCCATGGTATGAGATCTCTCACTCTTTCTTTCTCTTTCTGGCATCTCTTCCTCTCCTGCCACCCCCCCCCCCCCCCTCCCCATATGCTCTGGCATCTCTTATTCTCTCATTTCCTCTCCTTCCCCCTTGTGGCACTCTGAACCAGCGGCACTAAAGACACTCTGCTTCCATCCAACCTGAAGCCCTCCCTTTGTAACATTCCGCCTCCTCTGATGGAACTTCCTGTTTCTGATGAGTGGGCTGCTACAGAAGGAGGGCTCTCGGTTGGATGGAAGCAGTGTGTCTTTAGCTCTGCTGACCTTAAGGCAAGTTGGAGGGTTATAGGAGGGGGAGGAAGAAAAGTAAGAGATGCCAGAGTGCAAGGGAAGGGAGAGGAGGGCAGGCCTTCCAATATGACTGAAATTGTATGTATTAGTTTTCAACATGCACAACTACCAGCGATTTCAGAAAAAAAAATGCAAAAATATGCCATACAAACTCTTCCTTTCAAACATCCAGAAGAATAGTGTGGGGAAGTGGGGGTGGGGGGGGGGGGGGGGGGGGAAGAAGACTATTATGGATCTTGTCCCTGAGAAGTGTAGGAAGTGTGCTTAAATTATTACAATACCATCCACATCATTGTGCGTACTTTCACACATGTACTTTACCATCTGTGATTATGCCTCATTGCCTTACATTTAACGCCAGTCATAACAAGCATTTAAACCTATTTATATGCATTGATGGGTGATGTGATAAGGATACACAGATCATTCCTTCTTTCCTGCCTTGCCTGATTGCCTCTATATCCATACAACCTATTGCATATCTGCAAACATGCACATTTGATACCCTGCCAAGGGCACATGATACACTGCTGAATGCATATCAAATAAACCATTTGAAAGTACAACCCTGAGTTCAAACTTTCCACTAGACCATAAAATTCCTACAGTACTCCATCTGTTTTTGAGTGAGAAAAAAAATGAAAAAACATCTATCCTGTAAGTGTTAAAATAACTACTTTCATCATAGCCTCAGGAAGCTTACAAATTTTAGAAAAGGATTTCATGCTTCTCCCATATTCTCTGCAAAGGTTTTGTGGAATTGTTTATTTAATTCAATAGTCACATGAATGATGAGTGGTCCCTAATCCAATATATTAGCTCTCTGGTCCCTTTAGTTATCTAAAATGAGAGCCCAGTATAATTTCAGCAGTATTTTATCAAGCACAATGAAAAGTAGTAGATTTGACAGTTTTTTGGCTGCTATACCATCTTATATAAAGACTGGAATAATATTAACGTAATCAAATTGATGCCTTTTAATACTGTTTTATTTTTGTTTTACCAGCATAACGGGGGTAATCTTATAAAGTTCTTTCTGCATATATATGGCAATATACACACATTAAAAGGATCATATAAAATAGCATGGGCCATATAATTTCATGTGATGCATGCACTTTTACTGCAGAAGCTGTCGGGGCACTTTTAAGGGATTCTATATATTGTTCCTCAATTTCTGTGCAGAAATTGAAGTGTATTCCATAACAATGCACATAACTTCATTAGTTAAGCTAATCAGAACTGATAATTGGATGTTAATATTAACATACCTAAATTTTTAACATACCTAAATCTGCACTACCCAAGCTGCAAAGGACTTAAATACAAATCAACTTACACATCCAGCTTTTCCTACATAAGCACACAACTGTGGAACGCATTACCAAAAGCCTTGAAAACGACTTACGACCACCTAAACTTCCGGAAATCACTAAAAACCAACCTGTTCAAAAAGTCTTACCCTACCGATCCTACTTAAATGCCTGATCCCTGCAACACAACAAAACTGAAGTACGTAATGGACAAAACTCAACCCTTCCGTTGTATGATTCCCTAATGTGGCTATGCCACATGATCTCTATCTTACCACAACATCACTTTGTATTTGTTATCACCGGAGTCCGCAAGTGCCTCTCCAGTACTATGTAAGCCACATTGAGCCTACAAATAGGTGGGGAAAATGTGGGGTACAAATGTAACAAATAAATAAGAAAATAAATAAATTATCAGCACTAATTGGCATTAATTAGAATTTGCACACAGTACTTGCTAAGCGTATACTGTAATGTAGTGCACATAAATTCTAAGTTGCATAGTTGAAGAGAGGATATGGTTACGTGAGTGGAAAGGGTGTGTCGTGGGCATTTCTACAAACTATGTGTTATAGAATACACCTGCTCTGTGCCTAATTTAGGCATCGCGATTTACACCAGGTTTTAGTTGGTGCAGTTGACCACGACTAAGTTTAGTCACATGAAGCAGCACTCAGTGTATTCTATAATGTACGCCTAAATTAAAACGTACTTTATAGAATACACATTGATTTCCATGCAGAAATCAAGGCGCGATATATAGAATTTAGTCCAGTATGTGCAAAGCACAGATGGAGTTTACAACTATATGCACTGATTATAAAATGCACTAATCTATGTGCGCACTTGTGACTTGTGAACTTAGCACGCAAACATTTACACCTGCTCAAATGTATATGTCTTTAAAAAATCTTGCCTAAGTAGGTGCCTATTTAACTTAGATGCCTTCTTATAAAGTTGTGCTGAAAGGACTACATTCAGTAAATCGCACTGAACAATCAGTGTGGGAAAAATTATGCACCAAGTAGTATTCTATAAAGGTTACCCACACTGCAAAAGGGGGCCACAGCTTGTAAAAGGGAAGGCTCATCTTCCTACAGGAAATGGCTGGGTGGCAAGTAAAGCACTTGCCACGTGGCCAGTTTGGGAGGGGAGCCCTTACCGCCACCCATTGAGGTGGGTGGTTATGGACTCCTGCATTAACTCGGTGGTAACCGGGCAGTGCTAGGGGTGGGAAGTATTGCCGGGCTGCTGAGGTAGACTGATTGTAATTCCTGTACAGCAAGTGGTAAGCCCGCATTGGGCTTACCAGCGCTTAGTAAAAGGAGCCCTAAGTGCCTAACCCATGCCTAATTTAAGTCATTTGCATTTATGCCTGCTCAAAGCAGGCATAAATGTCAACACTTAAATTAGATGTTGAGTGGGCGTATTCTATAAAAATGCATATAATTCATAGGAACTCCCCCAAAATACCCCCTAAACACTCCCCCCCACCCCCCAGAAAATATGTATCCTAGGATTTTCATTTGGATCATTATAGAATCCCAATTAACAGCAATAATTGGTCATTAGCAGCTAATTATTGGTGCTGACTGGCTCATAAATTCATTGATTTGCACATGCACATCGGCAATGAGCACTGATTTGCATGCACAGCTTTAATTGCCATATATAGAATCCCAGGTAAAATGTGTAATATTTGGCAGTCTGCTGCTTTACATTTTCTATGATAGGCGATTGACTATACAAACCTTAAATTTGATTCATTATGCAGCTATGTCAGCATGTGCTTTTTCTATAGCAGGTCTGATGTTATGTAACCAACTTCCAGGCTATATTTGACTTTGTAGTACATTGTACCAATTTAGAAATGTGTTAAAAATTAAGCTATTTTTACAAGCCTTCTCTACTATTTAAGTGTTAATGATTGACAGACTGGATGATTCCTTTTTCAAATTCCTTTGTGTATTAATGCTGTCTGCTGGTTTTTAAATTATTATGTATGCTTTTTGTTGTAAGACACTTAGAGGGGCATAATCGAAAGGGGCGCCCAAATTTTCCTAGGGATGTCCTCGCAGGATGGCTCCAGCAAGGGGCGGGGAAACCCGTATTATTGAAACAAGATGGGCATCCATCTTTCGTCTCGATAATACGGCCGGGGATGCCCAAATCAGCAAATTTAGGTCGACCTTAGAGATGGACATCCCCAGCAGAAATGGTCATCCCCAGGACTTGGTCGTTTCTGATTTTCAGCGATAATGGAAAGTGAGGATGCCCATCTCAGAAATGGCCAAAACCAAGTCATTTGGTCATGGGAGGAGCCAGCATTCATAGTGCACTGGTCCCCCTGACATGCCAGGACACTAACCGGTCACCCTAGGGGGCACTGCAGTGGACTTCACAAATTGCTCCCAGGTACATAGCTCCCTTACCTTCACCCAGATGCACTAACTGAACGGAAAAAGCCCTCCCCTTACCGATCCCTTAGCGATTTGGAAAGAAACGGGCATGCATGAAGGAAATCGCATGCAAATGAGCTGCTCACTGTTAGCTCATTTGCACATGATTTCCTTCATAAGGAGGGGAAGCCAGTGCAGAGCAGCCAAACGTTATGCCAGAGCCGGTGGTGCGAGGCGGGACTGGTGGTTGGGAGGCGAGGATAGTACTGGGCAGACTTACGGTCTGTGCCCTGAAAAAGACAGGTACAAATCAAGGTAAGGTATACACAAAAACTAGCACATATGAGTTTATCTTGTTAGGCAGACTGGATGGACCGTGCAGGTCTTTTTCTGCCGTCATCTACTATGTTACTATGTATATGCGTGGCTGCTCTGCGAATGCCAAAGACAAACTGCATGTATAATAGCCATCTACAACCTTAGAAAAAACCAAGTCCAGGTGAAAATGTCCAAGTGCTTGTCAGGGACGTCTTTTTTTTTCAGAGTATGGGTGAAGGACGTCCAAAATGTGGATGTTTCTGTGAGAAGGATGTCCATGCCTATGCTATCCCTCTGACATCCCCTTTATTTATTTGGATTTTGGATCACAAGTAGCAACAGTGGGATTTGAACTGGCTACCTCTGAATTACAAGACAAGTGCTCTAACCACTCCCCTCTGTTCCACTCGCTTGAAATTTGACCGTCCCTGTGGTGGTGGTGGTGGGGGAGCAGTTCAGGACATCCAAAATGTTTGAAAGAAGGATGTCCACACCTTCGCTATGCCTCCGCTGACACACACATACCTCCCCCCCCCCCCCCCCCCCCCAGGGACCTGCATACTGCTGCAATGGACCTCAGTATGACATATCAGGCTGGCAAAAAAGTTTTTAAAGTTGTTTTTTTTCAGGGTGGGAGGGAGTTAGTGACCACTGGGGGAGTCAGGGGAGGTCATCCCCCGATTCCCTCTGGTGGTCATATGGTCAGTTCAGGCAACTTTTTGAGGCTTGGTCGTAAGAAAAAATGGACCAAGTAAAGTCGGCCAAATGCTTGTCAGGGACGCCCTTCTTTTTTCCATTATTGCTCACAGACGTCCATCTATTAGGCACGCCCCAGTCCTGCCTTCACTACGCCTCTGACACGCCCCCGGGAACTTTGGTCATCCCCGCGATGGGAAGCAATTGGGGACACCCAAAATCGGCTTTCAATTATACCAATTTGGGCGACCCTGGGAGAAGGACGCCCATCTCCCGATTTGTGTCGACAGATGGGCGCCCTTCTCTTTCGAAAATAAGCCTGTTAGTGTTAGGCAGGGTATACATAAATTCTAATTAATGCCAATTAGTGCTGATAATTGCTTGTTAACATCCAATTATCTGTGCTGATTAGCTTGTTAACTAATTAAGTTATACGCATTGTTATAGAATACACTTTGATTTCCGCATGGAAATCTCGGTGTGATATTTCCGGGGCAAGTCTCTTTTACTAAAGCATAGTGATCCTGTTATTCAGCCCACAGTGGGCAGCACGTTTGTTGTCTGTCACCAGTGCCATGCCATTTCCGGCAACCGGGTTTATTTTGGCCACTGAAAAGTTAACCGGCTATGCCAATATTCAGTGCCAACTGGTTAAACATTTTAGCAGTTTAAAGATAGGCTGCTATTTAAGTGGCCTATTTCGACCACTCAAAATAGCCGGTTTGGTGCTGAATATCCGGCCAATGAAATAGTTTTGAATATTGAGGGAACTGTGTTTTGCATTTAGGGCACTTTAAGTGCAAAACTGAAAGTGTGGTAAGTGCACAGCCTGTATATTAAATAGTGAGTGTATCTGTGCAGGACGTCAGACGCACAGAAGCCCTGCAGAGTACAGCGAAGATCAGCTGAGAGGAGCGCATCTGTGTGGGCCGCGCACGCCGGAGTCAGAAGACAGCACTTCTGCTGGCGGGGGTTCAGGTGGAAGGGGCCCGGTGGCGGTGGTGGGTGGGACTGCGGCGCCGGGTCCCCCCTGGAGGCCCGGGCCCCAGGAATTTTGTCCCCCCTGTCCCCCCTCTCGGCGGCCCTGGCCTTTCCCACTAATCCTGACCTTCCACTACTACTCTTCATTAAGGGGATCTTTTACTAAGCTATGTAAATGTCTACATACGCCCAACATGTGCCAAAATGGAGTTACTGCCCGGCTACCGCGTGGCTCTTGCAGTAATTTCATTTTTGGTGCATGTCCGAAAAATAATTTTTGTTTTCTGGTGTGCATCCGCTATGCATGCAGGTCATTACCGCCCGGTTACCGCGTGAGACTTTACTGTTAGGTCAATGGTGGGCAGTAAGGTCTCAGACCCAAAATGGATGCACACCAATTTTGATATTGCCGCACATCCATTTTTGGCAAAAAATTTTAAAAAGGCATTTTTTGCAGGCACACTGAAAAATGGATCTGCGCGCGCCCAAAACAAGTGCCTACATTACCGCAGGTCATTTTTCAGCGCACCTTAGTAAAAGGACCCCTAAATTTCCCAGGTGGCTCAGTCATGTTAAATCTAGGATATAAAAATCTAGGATGGAACATTACATACATAAGTGTGGGACCCGCCCATGCACCTCCCCCCTGTGAATGTCTCCTTGCAGTTATGCACTTTTGCATTCTGCATACTCATGTTCTAGAGTACTATTCATAAGCAAAGCACTCTTACGTGCATGAATGTAACATTCACATGTAAGTGCTAGTATTCTATAGTCTTAATGCATAAATGACTCTTTCATTTTTGAGCTACATTTATAGAATGAGGGGTATTGGGCTAGATTCTATATATAGCGCCTAAAAAAAATCAGCACCAAATAAAGCACTATTCTATAAGACGTGCAAAGGGACCCTTTGACAAAGGTGTGGTAGGGCTACCTCGCAGGTAGCGCACTCCAAATCGACCCTACCCCTGGAGTACCACTGGACCCCGGTGGTAGTTCCAAAGTTGGAGCATGCAGGTTCTGGCAGTAAAAAATAATTTTCTAACATGGAGGGCCTTCTCGGCGGTAATCGGCAGCACAACCACATTGCTTTGTGCTGCCCGATTACTGTGGGGTTAGCACATGATCCCTTACTGCCTCCTAAAACGGTGCCAGTAATGGCCCAAGCAGTAAATAACCATGCCATAATTTTAATATTAGTGCATTGCCTTTTACTGCCCTAAGTAAAAGAGGCTTTTTTCCCACTGCGGTAAAAAGTGGCCCTCGAAGCACCAATTTCATGCACCAAAACTAGTGCAGGCCATTTTCTACCATAGCTTAGTAAAATATTTATGTTTGATTTGTAGAATAGTGCTTATGCCTGGGACTCACGCCTAACTTTAGAGGTGACCATTTGCACCAACTGAAACATGGTGCAAATGTGAGTGTTTCAATTAGGCATGTTTCTCCATTATTTTATAACAATGTACATAACTGCTAGGACCCCTCCCCCATTCCACCCATGACCCTCCCATTTCCACTCCTCTTTTTTTACTCTTGCATAAAATTTAGACGCAGATCCTGTGCCTAAATCTGTATGTGTAAGTTCCAATTAAATCTAATTAGTGGCAATAATTGCTTCTTAAAATGCCACTTATTAGCAAAAATTGGCTCGTTATTCAATGAAATTGTGCACGCAAATTGGGCACATACCCAAATTTGCTCATATAAATTTTGGCAACTTTTATAGAATTAGTGGGATTATGTATTTTAAGGTGTGATATACAACTACATATTTTTACAGGATCATTCTAGAAAGGTTGATGTTGGAATAATCATGACTGTTGAATTTATTTTTCAAATTTTCAGGAGGTGGGGGAAGGGCTTGGATTTTTGAAAGATTATTGAGGGTTAGTAAAAAGCTAAAGGGGTCCTAATGTCCTTGCACCAGCCCTGACAGTAGAAAAATGGTAAACGAAAAGCATGTGAAAACACCTGAAACTTAGGCTATTTTTTGTAAGAAAATAGTTTTACACTTTTATTGCTTTAATGCAGCTGTCATAAAGATTTATAAAAGTCAATGTGGTGTGCAGCTATTCCAGCCAGAGGATAATTTTTACATTAATGCAAATGAGTTTTTATAATAAAAGTATGCAAGTTATCCCACCAAGTGACTTTGTGAAGGTTCATAGATTCGCCGTGTCATTACTAAGGGAGCTTTCTTGATATCGTAGCTACTGTTGTTCTGAACTATGAATTTCTCAGTAAGTAAGGGGCTCTGTAAAGGTCCATTATTTTGTTGATGTAAAATGCTAATATGTACTTATGTGTATTTGAGGTGAGAATGGTGAGAGTAATGAGCTAGAAGAAAGATATGCAGATGAAAAAAATTGAGTTTCAAAGAGAAGTATAACAATTTTTCCTAATTATTGGTAACCTTGTACTGGATCTTACTACACACTTAAAAGCAGATGCACTAACAGAATTTTCTGTGGGTCAGTGGCATTTTTGAGTTGTAGTTTGTTATAGACTCAAGTAAGATCATTAGAATTTTTTTTCATTAAATTATGCTATATAAAGATACCAGCTAAAAAGATAACTGCACTTTAATGAAGGATAATTATTCTTTTTGTGGAAAACTATAGTGAAGCCTTTTCCACATATCAAATGAGCTAATTTGAATGATCTTGTATTATGGCAGCACATTAAGGGGGTAGCTATCAAAGTGCAGTAAAAGGCAGGCTTTTATTGCACCTTGATATACCACAGGAGTCACCAACACAAGGCATCTCAGTACCACATGAATAACATTGCTTGTGAGCCACCTCATAAACAGCATTATTCTGTTAACCTGGGAGAACCAAGCCACAAAGCTGCAACCTGATGCCCTTATCTGCATCTTAAAGGGACCAGCAACATTTCAAGACAGCTGTTCCTAACAGGTCCTCCCAAATACAAAGTCTCTTTTGTGGTCCTCCAATCAAGTTCCACCCTCAAATAGTACTCCCCACAACCAGAAGCCCCTCTCAATCTGAAGCCCCCCCCCAGTTTAGAACCCTCCAGCTAAAAGTCTCCCCCCACACTGGAAGAACTTCTCAAGTCTTGAAATCTTCCACTAGACCCTCCCACCCTCCTGAAAGCCCCCCCCCACCCACCCTAGCTTTGATAATCCTTGATCCTTAGTAGGACTGAACAGGAGAGATCCCTAGTCACTTCTGCCCTCACTGGCAAAATGTAAAATACTAATATGTACTTTTGGGTATTTGAGGTGAGGATAGTGAGAGTAATGAGCTAGAAGAAAGATATGCAGATGAAAAGATGAGTTTCAAAGAGCAGTATAACATTTTTCCTAATTATTGGTAACCTTGTATTAGATCTTACTTCACACTTAAAAGCTAACAGTTACTTAGTGGTTTGACTTTTAGCATGCACTAATTTCCATGTTAAGTGATTATCATAGGTTGGGACAGGAATAGGTGTGGGCTACATTTTGCATTTTAACACACAATAAGTTAACATTCATTATGGTACAAACCACTAGGCAACCATCTATAATACGAGCAATTAACTACTGGCCCACAGTTCTTGCTGCCTACCAAGCAGCCTATTATAGTTCTTTTAATTTCCCAAGATATGCGCAGATAACGTTCAGACAATCAGGGG
The DNA here is from genome assembly GCF_901765095.1 of Microcaecilia unicolor. Classification (NCBI taxonomy): domain Eukaryota; kingdom Metazoa; phylum Chordata; class Amphibia; order Gymnophiona; family Siphonopidae; genus Microcaecilia; species Microcaecilia unicolor. The sequence continues at coordinate 155,318,298 of NC_044039.1, read as the reverse complement.
CTCTATTACTAAGGTGCTTAGGCCACCTATGCACATCCAACGCACGTCCAATGCATGCCAAATTGGAACTACCGCCTGGCTACTGCATGCCCCGGATGGTAATTCCATTTTTTGATGCGTGTCCAAAACACGTGGTAGAAAATATTTTCTATTTTCTACCACGTGGCGCTTGCGCAGCAGTAATCAGCAGTTTACATGCACTGGCCACTTAATGCCCGGTTAGCGTATGAGACCTTACCTTTAAGTCTATGGGTGGCGGTAAGGTCTCAGGCTGAAAATGGACACGCAATGGTTTTAATTTTGCTGCACGTCCTGTTTCAGCCACAAAATAAATGCCTTTTCTTCCAGGCGTGCTGAAAAAATGACCTGCATGCGTTCAAAACATGTTCCTACACTAGCACAGGCCACTTTTAGGTGTGTCTTAGTAAACGGGCCCCTCAGTAAAGATAGATAAAAACACTTGGCCTGGATTGGCCGCTGTCATGGACAGGATGCTGGGCTCGATGGACCCTTGGTCTTTTCCCAGTGTGGCATTACTTATGTACTTATGGTCTGATATTCAAAGCGATTTAATAGGCAGAACAGGCTCCTGCCCATTCAATTGCTGAGGGCCACCCAACCACTGACATTCAGCGTCTTTAACTAGGCAGTGCTGCTCAATATCAGCTATGACCAGGCAACAAAAATGTTGGCAGGTCCGGAGTAGTTAAGGTTGTGGCACTGGGGAGGAGCTGGCAGTTATGTAGGTACCAACAGGTGATCGGAAGTTTTGTATCATATAATTTCCAGCCGCCTGCTAATTCCAAGCCCTGGGGAAAAAAATGCTGGCTGCTAGCTTAGAGAGAACTGCTTCCTGCCACCCAGGGGCATTCTACCACTCCAGCCCTCTAAAAGGGACCTCCCTCCCCCCAGAGCTCTGGAAAAATCTATCACTTTAGGATTACCCATTCCCATGGGGTATTACAGACCGTTTCAGAGTACAGAGAATTTATTGATTACTTTGACTTCTGAAATTAGAAAGGTTTTAATTAAAGGAGATCAAATGGTGTTTTTCCAGTTTGATATCTCTGCTTCCTTTTATACAATAGATCACAATATTTTATTGCTCAGGTTGTCAAAACTGGACATTACAGGTATTGTTATTGCATGGTTCTGCTCTTTTTTGAAAAATAGGAGCTATTGAGTTTTTAAAATTGGAAAATGTTCTCCCAGTTGGACCCCTTCTTGTGGGGTTCCACAAGGATTACCTATTTCTCCAATTCTGTTTAATGTGTATATATGTTTGCTGCAATCTGTTATTTTAGAGTTGGGAGAAATATTATCTTCTTATGCTGATTACTTTTTGGCTTGATCCCTATTAATTCCGACATGGTAGAAGTTTCAGCTCCATTAATAACTTTATTAGAAAAATAAGTAATTGGTCATTATTATACACCCTTAAACGTAATGAAGATTACAAATAAAAATGTTATGGTTTAATTCAGATTTGTATTTTAAATTATGATGAGATTACTTTGAAGCAGTGGCGTAGCCAGACAGCCAGTTTTGGGTGGGCCTGAGCCCAAAGTGGGTGGGCACAAAATTTTCTCTGCTTCGCCCTACCTCCACCTCAAAATATAAATACTTTAGCTAATGAGGATCCTCAAGCTCAGTCAGCTGAAGAATTTCTCTGAAGGTGGCCAGAACTCTCTTTTACCAAGCTTGGCAGGCAGCAGCAATGACCCTAAGCCACTGATGCCAGCACCCCACACATGCTTAGCTGTCGATGGCTCAAGGATGCTGTTGCCAGAGCTTGGTAGAAGGGAGCTCTGGCCGCCTTTGGAGGAGATCCTTAGCTGGGGATGTCTGGGAATCCTCACCAGCTATACCGCAAGGGTTAGGAATGGTGTTAGACCTGCTTGGGCCCAGGTCAGAAAATAAAGGAGGGCTCCCCTCCCCGATTCCCTCTCCTCTTTGCCTCCCTTCCAATTTTCCACCTGCCATTACTATCACACCAACAGAACCTCACCAAATACAGAACAAGGGATCACAAATTAGAAATAAAAATATTTAGACAAAAATTGAAAAGGAACCCAAGAAGTTAAACTTAGCATTACTGCAACACTGGAGACACAAAACATGCATTTCCTTTTCTACAGAACACAATACAAAGACATTTCCTATGCACATTTCCAAAAGCTAACATATTCCATTTAAAACATTCGAAATAAAATGCTTTGTTTCTACCTTTGTTGTCTGGACATTTTATTTTTCCATCTTGCTGGTTCCAATTTCTCTTTTCTGTTTTCCTCTCTGCCGTCTGCTAATTCTTCTTCAAGTGGCTGTAGTCCATTTATCTTTTCTCCTCTCTCCTGTCTGTTCCCTCACTATTCCTGCCTCTGACATGTTGATCATTCCTTTGTAGCTTTTTTCTGCCTCTCTCTCACCCTTCTTTGTCTCCTTTTTACTTTTCAACTACCTATCAAATTTCCATCTTCTTCTTTCACCCACTAGCTCTCCCATTCCCCATCTCTACTTTCTTGCTCTCCCATTCCCCATCTTACTCCTCCCCATCTCTACTTTCTCTTTTTATCTTTAATCTACTTCCCATTATCATATTTCTACTCTCTGTAATCACTATCTCTCATTCATTTCCTTGCCCTCTCCCACAGGGTTCCACCATTCCCATCATCTTCTCCCTCCACCCTTCTAACCAACATCTGATCCCCTCCCCACCCCACCATGGTAGCCTTATATTTTCTTGCCCCTTCTCTCTTCATTCCTGTTAAATAGTAATAGTAGTAGTCCTCTCCCCCATGGCCCAGCATTTCCCCCCTCACCACCTACTGTGTACCTCTCATCCACCCCCATGTCTATCTCTCCCTTTCATTCCCACTGTCCAACGTCTCTCTCCCCTTCCCATACAGCATATATACCTTCCTCCCCTCTACCAGCATGTCTAACATTTCTCCCTTCCCTCCACCCCTATGCCCACCATTTTGCCCTCCTCTCTACCCCTATGTTTAACATTTCTCCCCCTCTCACCACCTATCCCCTCTCTATGCAGCATGTCTCCCTCTCCTCCACCTCATATGCAGCCAAGACTTCTCCCTTCCTGACCCCTCCACCCCTTTACTGGATCTCTCCCTTCTTCCCCATGCAGCTTCTCCCCCACCCACCATGCCTCATCATTCCATCTTCCCTCCTCCCTGTGCAGCATCTTTCCTTCCATCTTCTTCCCCCCCCCCCTGTGCAGCTGCTGTCCCCGTCTTCCCTCCCCCATCCAATATCTTTTCCCCATCATCCCTTCCCCTGTGGCGTGCCGTAACTTTCACCTCATCTTCCCTCACCCTCACCCTCGCAGCCCGCAAAGCAGCGATTCCGATCGCACGCAGCTTCTTCGGCTCGCACATGCTGCCTGCCGGCTGCCGCTCAAATCTCCTTGGAGCTACTAAGCAGCAGCGCTAACCTGGAAGCTCAGAGGAGAGGCTTCCGGGTTAGCGCTGCTGCTTAGTAGCTGCAAGGAGATTTGAGCGGCAGCCGGCAGGCAGCGTGTGTGAGCCGAAGAAACTGTGTGCGATCGGAATCACTGCTGGGCGGGTCTGCGAGGGTGAGGGTGAGGGAAGATGGGGGTGAAAGTTGCGGCACGCCATGGGGGAAGGGACGACGATGGGGACCGAAGCCTCCAGAATCGCTGTGCTGCTGGGCGGGCCTGACCCCAAATTGGGTGGGCCCAGGCCCACCCGGGCCCGCCCGTGGCTACGCCCCTGCTTTGAAGGTTGAAAGTATTTCAAGGGTTTTAGGAATAATTCTAGATTTTATATTAACCATAGATTAATAATTTGATGAAAACATATTCTTTAAACATAAGCAACTTAGATTAATTTGTTCTTATTTTGTAGAAAAAAAAACATTTTGCTGTTCTTGTTCAATCATTAGCTCTTTCACAACATGACTATAGTAATGTTTTGTATACTGGTATTTTGACAAATGTATTATATAGGATTCAATTGATTCAGAATACTGCTCTCTGATTGATATTTAGAAAATCGTGATATGATCATGTAGTTGCTAGTCAGAGCTTGAATACTGTTTAAGATATGTTGTTTAGATGTGAAGCAGTGCTTACTTTGTTGCCTGCCCTGACTTCGGATTGAACTTGACTCTGCTTACTTGCTGCCTGCCCTGATTTTGGATTGAACTTAACTCTGCTTACTTGCTGCCTGCCCTGACTTCGGATTGAACTTGACTCTGTTTACTTTGCTACCTGCCCTGACCTTGAATTGGACCTGACTTCTGTAGCGTCCGCCTGCCTCTCTGGTGGCTGGCTGACTCCGTTCAGTTCCTGAAGTCCTGGTGGCCGCCTGCACCTGGGGGCTCTACTCCTGGGGAATGGTGGTCATGCCCAGGTGAAGCTGGGGTTTGTTTGGCTGCCCGACCAAGTGCGGTTTCTTCATCGGCACCCTGCTCAGTCGGGGCACAAGGGCTCACTACCGAGGATCATACAGTCAGTCAAAAAACACGTGCTGACACTAGTGCAGGCCCTCTTTTACCATAGCTTTGTAGAAGGACCCCCTAGTGTCTCTACTATGGCCTTGTCCTCCCTGAGTGCACCTTTTACTCCTTGATGATCTAATGGTGCCACTGTTTCCCCACACAGGCTTTCTGCTTTTGATATACCTGAAAAGCTTATTCCATTGAGTTTTTGCCTCTATAGCATGTTTCTTTTCAAATTCTGTCTTTGCCTTCCTTATCAAAGCCAGGCATCTAATTTGCTGGAGCATATGCTGCTTCCTGTTGCCATCATTCGGATCCTTTTTATCCATTTTGTGAAAGATGATCTTTTGGCTCTATTAGCCTCTTTCACTTCACTTTTATAATATGTTGGCTGTCATTTCTACTTTTTTTTTTAATACATATGATCCAGTCTTCCAAAATAGTATTTCAAAACAATATTTTTATGCATAAGAACATAAGAATAGCCATATTGGGTCAGACCAATGGTTCATCTAGCCGAATATCCTGCTTCCAACAGTGGCCAATCCAGGTCACAAGTACCTGAAAGTACAGTTAATTTTATTCTGGGCACATAGAGAAGTTGATCAAGCTTTATGTACACAGAGAAGTTAATGAGTGATTACTTGGGGTGTCAACAGCCCAAACAATTCAGTTTTAACACATTTTTCCATTTTTTTAATGTGGAAATTGTATGTGCAATAGAACTTTTTAAAGCATGCAAATCAATTGTATGTGTGTTAATTTGTGGGACACAAGCACACATGCAATTTGCATACACTTTAATTTTGTAGGTAACTGTGTGAGGGAATCTATTCTCATGAATGCATTCCCCTAGTGGATACATTTGCTGTCCTTGCCTAAAAGCAAAATCACATATATACTTTCTTGTCTTGATATTCAGAACATTTGTTTTCCATTGCCATGGTGACACAACTATCTTCCCCTATGTTTCACTGCAGCAAACATAACTCTCTGTCTCCTCAGTCTTATAAACAAGTTTACCCTTCACTTGGCCATCTTTCAATTCAAGTCTATGGCACACAGTGCAGTCCCTTGATTTGTACTCAAACAGTTCATGCAGGTTCCTTTCTCCTAGCTCCAGCTGTGCTTCTGAGGAAAAATATATATTTTTTGTTGTATTATGTTATCTTCTGTCTGAAGGTCAAGTAATACGTTTTACTAATGGTATACATGTAGGTCTATGTTTTAGCTCTTCAATTTCCATCAAACACCTTAACATTTTTTCATTATTTATGAACTGATATAAACATTTGGCCCATTATTCAGCCTCATTCATTCATTCATTCATTTATAATTCTGGCAGCCATAGTTATAAAAAAAATAGGATATGTGGCACCAATATCTAGTTAGCTTTGAGTGGAGGAGTAGCCTAGTGGTTAGAGCACCAGGTTTGACATGCAGAGGTGATCAGTTCAAATCCGACTGCTGCTTCTTGTGATCTTGGGCAAGTCATCCACACCCCATTGCCTCAGGTGCAAAATTAGATTGTGAGCTCTCCTGGGACAGACAAGTACCTGAGTATAACTCATCTAGAGCTACTACTGATAAGGTGTTAACAAAATCTAAATGAATAAAATAGATTTTGAAAATACTGATTTGGGCATTTTTGTGAGAAAAATGTCCAAATGCTGCTTTATGACACTTTTTAGATGTTTTTCTCTTTCAAAAATAAGCCCCATAGTCATTGAAAACAGATTATTAATAATGAGGGTTGCAGAACAGGTTTCACCGTCTTATTTAAAAAACAACAGCGACAAATATCTACATATTTCAGAGCTTCTTTGTTTGCAAGTTTTCTTCCCAGTTAATTTGCTTGAGTAGGAAACTTCCATTCAAAGGAGACCCCTAACCCACTTTGAAACTTATCCCAGGAAAAATGACTTGCACACAATTACATCTCCTAACTTGTGCAGATATTTTACCTGAGTTAAAATACATGGAGTTACTATTCAAAAGCATTTATCCAGGTAGCAGCACACTGAAAAAAAAAAATATTCAGTGGCGCTAAATATCTTTACATATTACTGAGGCACTGTTGGAGTGGTCCTTGGTGGAGCCAGGATGGAGCCAGAAATTATCAGGGTAGCAGGGAGATTCAGTCTACTTCCCAGATAGTGATGGGCACTCACCACATTATCTAAATATTCAGCGGCAGCCATTATCCAGGTACTGCTATTGCATATCTCAATATTTTTGCCAATGGTGGCTAATGTTAAAAAAAAAAAGCTCTGACCGCCATCGGTTAAACATTGTTTGGTATATGTATAAGTGAAAATCTGTCTCCAGCCTCATCAATAGGAATACTTCCTCAAAGTTCAGATAAACTTGCACATATGCTGTCACCAGAGGACAATTCTATAATAGCACATCTTTATTTAGGTGCCTGACGATGGGTGATAAGAGCCTGTTTTATAACAGAACCTAGGTACCTAGGTTCCATTATAGAATAGTAGTGTAATTCAGTGTTGCTAGGCCTAACATTTAGGTGCCTGTACTTAGAGGATCTGGAATAACTGTGGTGACTAAGATTCTCATTTTCAAAACAAAAAATGTCCAAAAAGTCATAAGGTGGTAGATGAACATTTTTCTCTCAGAAATGTCCAAGTTGAGATTTTTGAGACTCCGATTTTAGTTATTTTTCTCGACAATTTGTCCAAATTTCAAGGGGATGTGTTCAGGGAATGTTTTTGGTGGGATATGGGCGGCACCAAAAGATAAACATTTTTCTGCAATAAAATAAAACGAAAACGTCTAGGGCCAAAATTAAGACAATTTTGGCTAGACCTGTTTCAATCATGAATAAATGACCAAAAGGTAGCCTAAATGACCAACCCTCTAATTCAATAAAAGTTGACAAAAATTGTGCTTGCAAATTTGGGTACATCCCTAATTTGTGCATGAAATTTAATTGAATAAAGAGCCAATTAGTGCTAATTGATTTTTAGCAAGCAATTATTAGTGCTAATTGGATTCAATCACAATGTACACGTTGTTTTGGGTTACACACATAATTACAGAATAAGGAGGTTCCACACGTAAAGTTAGGCAGGGGTATTTGCACCACATTTTTGTTGATGCAAACGGACGGGACTAAATTTATGTGCGACCCTAAGGATTTAAGCACAATTCTATAAATCACACCTAACTTTAGGCGCGGCTTATAGAATAGCACTTAAGTGTTTTTTTTTTTCAGCACTGCTTTTTTAGTTATAATTATTTATAGACTTCACCTCCAAATGACCACTGGAGGGATTAAGGAATATCCCCCTTACCCCCCCCCCCCAGTTGAAAAAGACCTCCTCCCACTCCTCTAAGATGTGACAGTGACAGTACATACCAGGCTCTATGACAGCTTCAGATATGATGATCTGTCTTGTTAGAGCAAACAGGTTCCAGGAGCAACCTAGTGGTTGGTGCACTGGATTGTAGAGAAGAGGACCAGACCCTATCATACACTAACTGGTATACTCTCTAACTGGTACACTTGTGGTGGAACGTATGAGCCCTCCAAAAACCACTAAATACTTACTATACCTGCAAGCTTGGGGGCTATTTTAGTGGTGTACAATGAGGTACAAAAGGTTTTTCTCCGTTCCTGGAAGGCTCACCATACAATATAAGGGTGTTATGGTGAAATGTATACCTGAGACCTTTTATGTGAAGTCCACTGCAGTGCGCCTCTAGACTGCCTCACTGCTCTCCTCCCCATCCCAATGTGGACCTTAGAAATATGAAATATACAGGCTCCAGTATTGGGGTGGCAAAATGGCTGAGAGCAAGTAGTTTCATACTTTTTGAGTGATGTCTTCAGATGGGTTAGATCTGTGTATCCCAGACCCTTGCCTCATAGAAAATAAAGGACCACAAAAAAAGAGAAAAAAATCAGACAAAAACTGAAATGGAGACCCCTCCCCCTTCCCCTCTGCCAAAAAAAGCCAGATTCAATAAGCAGTTCAATTCTGGTAAAAGAAACAGAAATGTATTTTCTTCTGTACTCTGCTGAAATACAAAAATATATAAGATGTACATTTTCTTAAAACAAACACATTCTGATATTAAAAATAATTACATAAACATATTTTTTTCTACCTTTGTTATCTGGGCACTTTTCTAATTGAGTTGGACCCAATCTGTTCCATTTTCTTTTTTTTTTATCCGACTTCTAAATTCTTTTCTAGGTCTGCCTTTCCATTTCTTCTCCTTTCTCTTATCCTTTTCCCCTTCCATCTCTATATACATCTGGTACTGATCTTTCTTTTTTATATTTTTTTCTCTGCCTCTATATCCACCTATATATGATTTTACCCTTCCTTCTTCTTACCCTCTACCAGCTTTTTGCATCTCTGTCTCATCTCCTTTCCAGCAATCCCACTTCCCCCTCTGTCTTTCTTTTTTTCAAGTTTCCTATTCCCCTCCTCAGTTCACCATATCCATCTTTTGTATTCATTTACTCTCCACTGCCTGTCATCCACTCATCAGCCCAGCTCCACACTTGTCTCTCCTTGCTGCCCTTGCCTCCAGGCTACTTTTCTATACCCCATATCCTATTACCTCTCTTTCACCATCTTTTAACCCTGTTTCCACCCTCAATCCCTTGGGAGGCCCATCCCCTTCCTCTCATATCCTTCCCCAGTACTGCCATCCCTTTTCAGTGCCTCTCATCCTCCCTCCATTCTTCCAGGTCATTTACACTCTGTATCAACCTTTCCCCATACTTCATCCCCATTCTCTTATCCCTCATTTCACACTCTCACCCAGTCTGCCAACCCATTAACATGCCCCCCACTCATATGCACCAATTGTCAAGTACTCAGCATCCCATTGAAATTCGCACTCCATCTCTCCCACCTGTAATTCCCTGCTCTGCTCCCTAAAACTCTCCCATTCAATCACCAAGTCCCATCTATCTTGTGCTCTGTTCCCCTTTCCTCCCATTCCTTGTCCCATCCATCTTGTGTTCTGTTCCCTTTTTCTTCCCATTCCTAGTTCCATCCGTCATATGCTCTGTTCACTTTTTCCTCCCATTCCTAGTCCCCTCCATCTTATGCTCTGTTCCACTTCTCTAATTTTTACACTCATCCATCTTGTGTTTTGTTCCATTTCTCCTCTCATTCCTAGTCCTATCCATCTTGTGCTCTGTTCCCCTTCCTTTCCCATTTCTAGTCCCATCCATCTTGTGCTCTGTCCCCCATCTCCTCCATCTCCTCCTTCTCTCTGCTGTGTCCTGCCCACTTCCTGTTTCCGCAGAGTGGGATGCAGCAGAGGTTAGGCCCCGGAGCAGGCCTGTATAAATTGTTTAATTGGCTGAAACTGTGACCACCAACTTCTGAAGACTTCTTCCAAACACACGTGTGGTCACTTGAAATTTGTGTCATTATAATACTGGATCTTTTTATCTAGGGAGAAAAAAGCCTTTGCTTGTCTGTGGTCTAATTTGAACTTCTGTATGACTCACAGACTCTTTCTTCATCAGCTAAAAAACCTCCAGTTATGAGCAATATTTGCTTGTATATTCATCAAATACCATAATTGTTGCCAGGCAGTGCTGGTAATGTAAAGTTAAAAGTGTCATGGTGGAGGTTGAGGGAGGGAAAGGGGTGAGCACAGATGCTGGACTGGCAGGGGGAGAGGGAGAGAGCATGCAAAAATTATCAGATCATGCAGGGAGGGAGGTGGGATCCCGGACTGCAGGCAGCTTATTTGGGGGAGGGCAATTACGCCCATGCCCATCATGTTCTGCCCATTTGTATGCCCCTTTGCACATACACACTGTAAGACACTGTAATTGCTTATCTGCAGAATAGCATTTAGGCAGCATACTGACATACATGCATGTAAGTATATACCTATGTGCATATATGCAATTATTCTAAACATTTGCACACAATGTACATGTAAATGTTAGCACACAATTTACAGAATAGTTACTGGGGTTTAAATTAGGTAACATGGCTGATTATTTGGATGGGATTTTAAGTATATATGGTATTTTACATAAATGTAAATGTGGTTTAAGTGTATTATAATAATGTATTTATTGTCAAATGAAACACATTCTATCAGGATATTATTACATCACAGTAGTACATAAAATCAATGCAAGCATTTAAAAAAATTGTTAAAAATTGCCTGCACATAGGGTGGTCAATTTTGTAAAACCACTGCTCTGACCACAGAAATTTTATTTTTAGAAAAATATTCATCCATATTACTAATGACAAAAATAAATTGGGTATTCCATTAATCTAAAAATAAAATCACATTTAATAATATACAGTTGAGATTTAGGAGGCACATTATAGAAATGGCTGCATAAATGGATGTGGTCAGTAGGGAGTTAATATTATAAAGTCATTCCTGCACACGGTATCCCCACATGCACATAAATGACCTCTTATAACATACTAACTGGCATAAAAGCATGTGCCATGGGCATGCACAGGGGCGGAATGTGGGTGGGGTTAGTACATACATACATATATTATGAAATATGTTTCATCTACTTCTTTATATATGATTAAAGTATGTGCCTTCATTTACACCAGCTCTTGAGCAGTTGCAAGTGACCATGCCTTCAGTCACAGCACATTCTCTGCCACATATGCTAGTATTTTACAAAGGGGTCCTTTTACCAAGCCACGCTAAAAAGTGACCAGTGCTGGTGTCCGCGCATGGATTTTCCATGCACTGCGGCCACTTTAGCGTCATGGTAAAATGGCCACCATGCCATATTTTTTGTAATGGCCACTTGCATGGCCATTACTGCAGGAACCCTTACCGCCACCTATTTAGGAGGTGATAAGGACTCCTGCATTACTCCTACACTAATTGGATAGTGTGTAGTAATGTGCCTGCACTACCTGATTAGCATAGGCATGCCTACTCTCCACCCATGGGCACATCTCCTGCGCTGAAAAAAAATATTTTCCAGTGCAGGATTAGCGCACACTCCACAGAAAACTATTGTGGGATGCCTCAGAGCATCCCGTGGTAGTGCCTTTTAAGTGTGTGGTAGGTTCGCATTAGGCCTACCGCACCTTAGTAAAAGGGCTCCAAAGACAGGTAGACACCTTTTGTCTTTGTAAAATAGTGCCACATGAGCATCTCTGTAGGTACCTGCCCAAGGAAGTCTGTTGTAAAACTACCCTCCACGAGTGTAAAGAATGGGGATTCTAGGGAAAGTACATAGGGAAGTACATACTTATCTCCCACTCAACACTTTCCGGAACCTGATACAGTCTACTGTTATTACCTGCGCTGACTACTGCAACAGTGTCTTTTTAGGATGCAAAACCCAAATACTGAAGAGACACCAAACTGCCCAAAACACGGCTGCCAGACTTATTTTTGGCAAATTAAAATTCAAAAGTGCATCACCTCTGTGAGCAAAGCTTCACTGGCACCCCATCAAAGAAAGAATATATTTTAAGAACAACACAATGACCCATAAGATCATCCATGGTGAATCCCATGGCTACATGAATGAATTGATCGACCTCCCTGCTAGAAACAGATCTATTTCTTCACGAACTTATCTTAACTTACACCTTCCTAATTGTAGAGGAATTAAATACAAGACCTACTACGCATCCAGTTTCTCCTTTTTGGGCAGCCAGCTTTGGAATGCTATACCCAGACCAATCCGATTAATAAACGACTTCTTGCCCTTTAGAAAAAAGCTGAAAGCTCATCGCTTTAAGCAAGCCTACCCAAATGCCCCAAACTAATCTCGCCAACTTCCACCCCCAATTCTGTTCTGACTTAAATACAAACCTCCCGTCCTTCTCTATCCATCTCTCCTTAATTTTATCCCTCCTTACCCTTTCTCCCAAATTACACTATCCTATCCTTTCTACTCTCTTTTATCCTAGTCATATATTATCTAGCTCAAATTATCATGCACTACTAAGCCTGACTTTACATTGTTTTACTACTGTTTTATTAAAATTCTATTAACTTTGTATTTCAAATTACTATGTAAGCCGCATTGAGCCTGCATTGTGTGGGAAAGCATGGGGTACAAATGTAATAATAATAATAATAATAATAATATACACTTTTCTTTCAAAATTGATGCTCCGATATACATACATACATGTATATATATGACAATCCCAGAGTTATGCATATATACTTCACATTTTGTAATATATATATATATATATATGTGTGTGTAGACCAAAATTCTGCCCATCTACCTCTGCCCCAAAGAACACCTACTTACATAAAGTAGAAAAGTAAACATGACGTCTCACCCTTTTTGTACTTAAAACATGCATATGGTGGTAAATTAGCAGACAGCAAGAAGCAGACCATTAGATGTAGAGGTCAACAATTTCTTAAACAAATATCCAACATGGCTACATTTCACTCAAAGGGTATTTGTTTAATATTATTTATTAATTAGTTATTTATTGGCACTTATTAACCACTTTTATGAAGAGTTTCACCCAAGGCAGTGTATAGTAGGTACAGTTTAACATCAAAGTTACAATAACAGCATAACAATAGTAAAATGTACAAACATAAACATAAATACAATGAAAGAAGAAACTTGAAAATAGCAAATTGAAACCCAATAATAAGACTACCGTAATATAGGATCAAAATATACACATTTAACAGCACTGAAGTTCAAATAACAGAGATATAATATGATGCAAACATAATAGTGATGGCATATCTAATAAGCGCACAATTAGACCATTCACATAACATTACTATGATGCTAATGCTTTTCTACAATACAGCTCACCATATAGCTGAGGGGCCAAATGCAGATATATAGACGTGGACAAGGTGGGTGGTACATAGTCAGTTGGGAGAAATAAATGGGTGGCTAAACTTTGTACAGTTAATCAAGATATAAGAAACTGGTCTAAGTTACAGTGTGTGTAATAAATAGTTTATCTCCAAATCTGTTGGTCTGCATTTTGCTGTATTCTGTTCCACCTGTCAACAGATCACTGTCTCTTCAGTTATTGTGTTATGGTAGTAAATTAGGCATAGCTGGATTTCTATGCAAAATGGGGTTTACTAATAGAAAGTCTTTCTAAAATTGACTTCTTTGTTTCCAATTAAACATAAACATTTCCAGCAAATTATCTTCATATTTCCAAATACTCTATGAAGAACCTCAGGAGGGAAAAATATTTTGTCCCAGGTCCTTAAATCTGCAGTTGCAAACTGTTGGGTTTTTGTTATCAAATTAAATATCATTTTCACATTAATGAGTGCCCAACAGTTTAATGCAACCAGATTTCATTAGTTCAAGGCATCTCAATAACTATCCAACCTTTCTATATTGACAGTTGGTGAACTGGCAAACAGATGGAGGGGTGATGCAATTCTGAACAAGTTATCGCTCATGTGAATATAATCAGCAATGAGTTTTGTGTAATAAATTTAGAATCTGAACCACAAAAAAAAAAAAAAAGAAAAGAAAAATGAAAATGAACTTTCTCTTGGGACTGTATATTCAAAATGTATATAGCGGAATTAAGCATATTCTATTGGGGGGAGGTGGAAGCAGTCTAAATATGAGTCTCATTTCCAGGGTTTCGGGACCATGGAGTCTATATCTTCAGGACTGAGGAAGGAGGAAAGGTAGCTGCAACTACAATGTGCCTTGAGAGTGGAAAGACATTTTATTTATCTGGACATGACTGACTAGGAACAGGTACCAGTAGCTGAAGTGCTGAGGATATCAGAAAGTGGAGAATAGAGTTTAATATTCCATCAAGTGGGTTGAAGAGGGCAAATTTCAAAACTGTTTACTTGGGTAAATAGATTGTCTACAAATTGCCCAGTCTCATCTATAAACCAGTAAAAGAATTACTCCACTTGGAGGGGCATTTTCGAAAGGTCGTCCAAGTATGAATTAGGACACCCTCGCGAAGTCGGCCAAAATCAGGTAGGTATAATCAAAAAATAGTATGGACATCCTTAGACATTCCATTATCGCAGTGCAAAATGCCCAAATCAGGGATGCCCAAAGTATAATAAAAAGGATGCCCATCTTCCAGAACCACAAATTGACATCCCTAAAACATTCACTATACTTGCCAATTTGTCATATCAACGTCCTTTACCGGTTCTACGAGAAAGACATCCTTATTACTATACTTTGGACTTCTCTGATGTACCTGGTTGTTCCGCAAGTACAGTGCAAGTAGTTGCGGACATTCAGGTATGGGAAATATAAGGAACATCATAAGTGTAAAGTACAGTAACAAGGACATGTTTCTCACAGAACTGCCGAAGGACATCAATCTTACTATATTTCATGTACCTGGATGTCCGCAACTACATGCACTGTACTTGTGGAACATGCAGCTATGGGAAATATAAGGAACATATATATTTTATTGTGTGTATATATGAAGAGGTTCGCACACTTGATAATGATCTATATAAGGAAGGCTCCACACTCATCCAAATAAGGCCCTGCAAGCGTGACGACGGTCCATGCAATTCATGGACGTCCATGCGTCATGGTTGTCCATGTGCTGACCCATCGTATATGGGGCAGGACATCCACATGCTGACTCGTCCATATATGGGATAGTCGTCCATATATGGAACTGTGCACGTAAGTACATCCATCACGCATGGGCGTCCATATAAGGCAATGCACGCTTTCCAACTGTTATTCCCTGACAAAAATGTCTTTACAGCAAAAGCCAAATTTCAGCGACGCAAAAAGCTTGTACCTGGTGTACAATTGCCTAAAACACCAGCACATTCTTTTTATGCACCACCACCACCTGCCCCCCAGGACTGTCTCCATCCAAGCCTGGTGTCTAAGAGACAGGTTGGAAAGGTAAGTGTTTGCTTCCCTCCCCCCCAGTCTATCAGGGCCCCCTCCTGTAGCTACACATATAAGAGCTCCCTCAGCGATATAAGCACTAACTGTAGTCTGTATTCAAGGTTAATCAGTGATATGTACACATGCACATTCATTAATAGAATCTATGTACTAGAAAGGAAAACCATTCCCACATCCCTACAATACTGCACACAAACGGTACTCTCTGCCCTCATGTCCACCTCAATGACATCACCTGTACCAATGTAATCCCCCCCCCCCCCCAAATCAGTGTTGTGCATCTCTCCAATTTGATTTCCAAATTAATTTGTGTGCTGAAGGCAAGAAGGGCCATCCCCTGACTCCTGGTGTACAAACTTATATCTTGCAGAACTACTACTATTACTACTATTTAGCATTTCTATAGCGCTACAAGGCATACGCAGCGCTGCACAAACATAGAAGAAAGTCCCTGCTCAAAGAGCTTACAATCTAATAGACAAAAAATAAAGTAAGCAAATCAAATCAATTATTGTGTACAGGAAGAAGGAGGGTAGGTGGAGGCAGGTGGTTACAAGTGGTTACGAGTCAAAAGCAATGTTAAAGAGGTGGGCTTTCAGTCTAGATTTAAAGGTGGCCAAGGAAGGTGCAAGACGTAGGGGCTCAGGAAGTTATTCCAGGCGTAGGGTGCAGCGAGACAGAAGGCGCGAAGTCTGGAGTTGGCAGTAGTGGAGAAGGGAACAGATAAGAAGGATTTATCCATGGAGCGGAGTGCACGGGAAGGGGTGTAGGGAAGGACGAGTGTGGAGAGATACTGGGGAGCAGCAGAGTGAGTACATTTATAGGTTAGTAGAAGAAGTTTGAACAGGATGCGAAAACAGATAGGGAGCCAGTGAAGCGACTGAGGAGAGGGGTAGTATGAGTAAAGCCACCCTGGCGGAAGACGAGACGGGCAGCAGAGTTTTGAACCGATTGGAGAGGGGAGAGGTGACTAAGTGGGAGGCCAGCAAGAAGCAGATTGCAGTAGTCTAAACGAGAGGTGACAAGGGTGTGGATGAGGGTTTTGGTAGAGTGCTCGGAAAGAAAGGGGCGGATTTTACGGATGTTGTAAAGAAAGAAACGACAGGTCTTGGCGGTCTGCTGGATGTGAGCAGAGAAGGAGAGAGAAGAGTCAAAGATGACCCCAAGGTTTCGAACCGAGGAGACAGGGAGAATGAGAGAGCCATCAACAGAAATAGAAAACGGGGGGAGTGGGGAGGTGGGTTTGGGGGGAAAAATGAGAAGTTCGGTTTTGGTCATGTTTAATTTCAGGTGGCGTTGAGACATCCAGATAGCAATGTCAGACAAGCACGCTGAAACTTTGGTTTGGATGCAAGGTGAGATATCAGGGGTAGAAAGGTAGATTTGGGAGTCATCAGCATAGAGATGGTAGGAAAAGCCATGGGATGAGATTAATGAACCAAGGGAAGAAGTGTAGATAGAAAAGAGGAGGGGACCAAGAACAGAACCCTGAGGTACGCCGACAGGCAGAGGGATAGAAGTAGAAGAGGATCCACCAGAGTGAACACTAAAGGTGTGGAGGGAGAGGTAGGAAGAGAACCAGGAAAGGACAGAGCCCTGGAATCCAAGTGAGGACAGAATATCGAGGAGTATGCTGTGATCGACAGTGTCAAAAGCAGCGGAAAGATCAAGAAGAATGAGGATGGAATATTGACCTCTGGATTTAGCCAGTAATAGGTCATTGGAGACTTTAGTAAGAGCAGTTTCGGTTGAGTGGAGAGGGCGAAAACCAGATTGTAGTGGGTCAAGAATAGCATGTGAGGAGAGAAAATCAAGGCAGCGGCGGTGAACAGCACGCTCAAGTAATTTGGAGAGAAAAGAGAGGAGGGAGATGTGGCATTCGGAGGGACCTCGAGTCCCTCCACTGGAGGTTCCACCGAATAAAGTGGGAGAACCCTGACATGATCAGGGCAGTGAGACGGTGCCTCAGGGCTCGACATAAGTACTATAAACAAGACATCTGTACTCATTTGTAAATGTATTTATTAAATAATGCAAATGTTGTGTACAATATCAGTTTCCATGTGGCTAATAGGCAACTAGTAAGTCATAACACCTCTGTCCCAGATCAAGACCTGAGGTTGCAGCTACCCTCCCATGAGTGTGGCTGCAACTTCCAACTAACCTCCTCTGAGATGAATGAGATGACATGCCTCACTTCTGTATCCCCCTTTCTGGGGTGGATACTGTTTCATGGTATTCCTGCCTGAGGTCCTACTCTTAGTGGATGTCATTGCCTCATGTTAAAGTTATGGGCTTCCCCGCCCCCCTCCCCCCCCCAAAAAACTGGTCAGCCAACCATAGTCACAAATCATAATGCAAACATGCTGCTGACCATTGAGTGTGGTCTGCCAACATATCCTGTGTACTCTGTGTCAGACCAGCTTCTAGGGTTCCCTGTCATGTCATCTCATGCATCTCACACCCGATGGGTATAGCCCAGGGCTCACCACACCTTTCCCCATCCCCCACCTCAGGCCAGCCAGCTCCTGCACTATGCAAGCCATATTGGATGCGCTGATCTCAAAGACAATCCTTTTACATACACAGGGTGGCAGCAGCAGGAGGAGGAGGAGGCAGAGGAGGAGGAGGAGGTGGAAGAGGAGGAGGCACACTCGTCCTTCCCTACACCCCTTCCCGTGCACTCTGCTCCATGGATAAATCCTTCTTATCTGTTCCCTTCTCCACTACTGCCAACTCCAGACTTCGCGCCTTCTGTCTCGCTGCACCCTTCGCCTGGAATAAACTTCCTGAGCCCCTACGTCTTGCCCCACCCTTGGCCACCTTTAAATCTAGACTGAAAGCCCACCTCTTTAACATTGCTTTTGACTCGTAACCACTTGTAACCACTCGCCTCCACATACCCTCCTCTCTTCCTTCCCGTCCACATTAATTGATTTGTTTTGGTTACTTTATTTATTTTTTGTCTATTAGATTGTAAGCTCTTTGAGCAGGGACTGTCTTTCTTCTATGTTTGTGCAGCGCTGCGTATGCCTTGTAGCGCTATAGAAATGCTAAATAGTGGTAGTAGTAGTAGTAGGAGGCAGAGGCGGACCAATGGGCAAATATGTCTCCTCTGGAGGGGGAGGATGAAGAGCACCCACCAGCCCCACCAACACCACCACCAGCTCCACCAACACCAGCAGCTATAGACAACAGTGCCGCAGTACTGCAACTCCTGCAGCAACTGGTTGCTGTAGTCAACCAGTTGTTGCAGGAGGTGGCAGCACTGCGGCACTCTGTTGAGGACCGCCAGCAGACTCATAGCCAGCTCATGCTGCTGGTGATAGAGCTGCTGCGATGGCAATTGGAGGGACAGGAGAGGGGAGAATGATTTTGGGGGGGAATTATATATAGTTTGTTTTTGTATATAGTTTAAATACAATTTTACACTTTTGGCACTGACCAGGGTCTGTGTGTGTACTTTGTGTACTACATATGTGGTATTATCAAATGCTGGGGTTGATGTGAGAGGAGCCAGCAATCTGGGTTGCATGACAGGTGAACTGTGACAGAGAAACATTGGTACATACGTGTCAAAAGTGTGGCCATACAGAAGGCCACCTGCTCCGTCCAAACTGCATGGCTGAATGGTAAGGGGGGGGGGGGGGGGGGGGAGAGACTGGGTGGGTATTTCTGTTGAGGAACAGAAATGCCCATCCAGCATCTCCCCCTCCCCTTACCATAGAGCCCCACAGTACAGCTCTGCTCGTCTTTGGCTCTATTTTTAGCCCTGCCTGTCTCAAGCCCCAGTTCTGCATGTCTCCAGCTCCAGCCCTGCCTGTTTTTTTGCCTTAGTGCTTTGTCCTACATGAGTGGTTCGCCTGCTGTTAGCCAATATCCAGCGGTGCTCCAAGGGCTTATCTTCCCTGTGATCATAACAGGTATAACTCAAATTTTATGATTAATCAAAACCTATAATGTAGCACACTTGGTTTTATTGTGGTATAAGGAATTTGAATCATCTGTTGAATGATTCATCTTTTTCAACTTTCTCTCAACTTATGGATCAATATTACTTACCTGAAACAGAGTTTTAACGTTGGTTTCAACTCTGTCATTCTTATGCTTCAATTTTTAAATCACTCATTTCATGCCCTCAGGTCTCTGAACTAGTAAAACTCTGTACTATCAGTACCCTACAGGGTCATACCGCTTCCATCTATATAAATAATTCTCACCTCCAACATTCTGAAGCTCAGTCTGTGGCAGGGAAACACTGAAGCCCTGCACTGTTGGTAGGCTAGGCTGTCAGCACCACTCACTGTCACTCATGCACTACTCACTGTCACTCATAGACCCGCCCTCAGCCACGCCCCTTCCGCACATAATTCACAACCCCAACGTTCTAATGAAGCTGCAACTTCCGAAGTGGTCTAGATCAGAATTTCTCCCCATGAGTGTGTGCCCCGCCCTCGCGTCACAATGTAATGACGTCGAGGGCGGACCATTGACACTCGACTAGCGAAACGGACAACACACACCACCCTGAACACAGTCGCCGCTGCCTACAGTCCGAACCCGTCCCCCACACACCTCCAACACCCAGCCCCTCCCAAGTCACCGATGAACCCTCCACCATCCCGTACCGACTCAGGCGCCGCTGGACCTAGACACCACCCTCTACCCTCTCCCTCACCAATTGTGCTCTCTCACTCCCCCCTCCCGAGTGGCCGCTGGACCCCGTCCCTCACCGCCCTCACCCACCCTCCTCCCCGATGGACACTCACCGCAGCCACACGCTCGCCGTCCCGCCGCTCTCCCTCTCCTCTCCGAGTCCACGGTCGGACTCTTGGAGAGGGAGGGCACCGGGACCATGAGCGACCGGCTGCGGCGAGTGTCCATCGGGGAAAAGGAGGTGGGTGAGGGCTCTGGGCGGGGGAACGTGTCTAGTGGCGAATCGGGAGGAGGGAGGGACAGAGCAGCTAATGTTTAACAGCTCTGTGTTGTGACTTTAATATAAGAAGCTCGAACCCGCAGGGCAAGGCTGCTTCTCAGTTCCCACATTCGCCTTCCGCCTCTATCAACCCTCCCCACACCACCCCGCACTCACGGAAACCGATCCCCGTGGCCACGACAGCTGCCGTCTCGCAAACCGCCTGCCTGGAGCACACTGGGACTGACGCTACGGGGCGAACTGGAGCCTTCTCTGGACGAGGTTCCAGGACAAAGAGTAGCACTACAGTGCAGCTGTGGCAGAGAGGGGCAGAAAGGCCATTGTGCTGGAGGTGGAAAGACAAACGTCAGAGCTGGGGCTTTGCTGCCCTTTGTTAACAACCTCCCACTAGCACTGACATGCCTCTTAAACCTATTTTATTGCACAAGATTGTAATGGGGGAAGACAAAAGGACAGCAGATGCTAAAGAACAGGTAAACAAAAAAAAAAAGGATAAAAAGGGGACACAACACACACACAATGAACTCACTTTCACAAACACTCTCTCTGGACGCTGGGGTGCGGACAGAGGAAGTAAAGAATGCAAAACCAGATTGGGGATTGGGGGGAGAGCAGGAATTAATTGGGAGGATGCAGTCACACACACTCAGATACTCGCCCCTACCCTCTGACTTCGCAACACACTCTCTCTCACATACACACACATACACGATCTCTATGTGACACACATGATCTCTCAGACACCCGCCCCCTCCCCCCTCTGTCAATCTCACACACACACACACACACACACTGATGCAGGACATGGATAGATGGACACTCACTATCTCTGTATCGCCCCCCCCTCCAACGCTCACCCCCCTCCAAGCCCACCACAATCACACATTCACTCTCTCTTTCTCATACAGTCACTCTCACACACACTCTCTCAGACATACACACTCTGAGGAAAAACCTTGCTAGCGCCCGTTTCATTGGTTTCAGAAACGGGCCTTTTTTCCTAGTATTACATAAATCCCTCAGAGTTCAAAACTATATCCTTCAAAATTACTCTTGATCATTATGGTCCAATGAAACTACTTGAAGAGATGATGACAATTCATGGAGAATTTTTTTCAAGAACATTATACACCCCACGGCTTCCATTAGTTGTATGCAATCACTCTGGGATCCTTTTACGAAGCTGCAGCAAAAGAAGGCCTACACTGGCATTGGCACGTGTTTTTGACACATGCCGAGGCTCCCTTTTACCGCAGCAGGTAAAAGGCAGGTCTTTGTTTTTTTTTTAAGAAATGGCCATGCGTCAAGTGAAACACTTGCCACGTGGCCATTTTGGGGGGAGCACTTACTGCCACCTATTGAGGTGGCGATAAGGGCTCCCGTGCTAACCTGGCAGTAACCAGGCAGAGCACGGCACTGCCTGATTACCGCCGGGTACATACTGGCGCTACAAAAATTGAAATAGTTTTTCAGCGACAGAAATGGCGTGCGCTGGGGGAGAGAACTACCACCAGGCTGCTGCATTAGCCTGGTGGTATTTCCCTTTTAGCGAGCAGTAAGCCTGCATTGGGCTTACCGTCACTTCATAAAAGGGCCCCTCTATTTTCTAACCATAAGGCTATCTAGCCCCATAGCAACTACACTGAACCAATTTATGCTCCTCTAATCTGTGTTGGCATTGTTCTTCTCAATTAAATAATATTGCTTATGTTGTTTTTATGTCCTTCCATTTATCCTTTTGGTCCTCGGTATAGCATCAAATCAAATCTATACTCCCTATTACTTCCCCCATCTCAGCTGACATAATTGTTTTTCATTCCATAGCTCTTACAGACAACTAAATTATTTGACATTTTAATAGCACTTACTATTCAGATGATTCTGCAAAGTTGGAAATCCGCATCCTTGCTTAATATTTCATTTTGTGGATGACTGTTTTTACGATTCATAGATATGAATGTAAAGTGGCGGAATACACAAATAGTGGTATCATCATAGAAAATAATCTGGTCTCCTATTGCTGCTTTTAAAGGCCCATAATGACATTCCCTTTGGGGGTCTTTTATAAAGCATCAGTAAGCCCAATGCGGACTTACTGAACGCTAAATTGGGACTACAGCCGACCCAACGCAACCGCCAGTGGTAGTTCTGCCATGAGCATGCAGCATTTCTAGAGGAAAAAGAAAACTTCCATGAATTGTGCGGCAGTAACCTGGCAGTAATCGGGCATTGCCACGAGCTGCTTAGTTACTGCGGGAGCCCTTATCGCCACCTCAATGGTGACATGGTAAGAGTTCTCTTACCACATAGATATGATTGTCTGGGGGCTTTTTACCCACTGTGGTAAAAAGTGCCCTGGTGTGTAGGAAAAATCCCCCCCCCCCCCCCCCCCCCAGCGCCATAGGAGGTGGAAAAAATTATTTTTATTGTAGGTCCCAGCCCGATATTCAGACAGGGTTCGCATAACTTTCTTATGCAGGCTCATCTGAATATTGTCCAGGACTGCATTAGCTCCAGCAGCCTGTCCACCCATAAATATTCCCTGATATTCAGTGCTGGACGTGGTCCGGCAATAAATATTAGGGGATAATTTAACCAGTGATGATTAGTTTTTAAAAAAATGCTGACCACCATTGACTGAATATTGCTTTTATTTTTACAGCTGCTTCTTTGTATAAACATAGTTTTATTTTCATCTTGCTTTTATTTTCCTTCCTTACACAAAGATCTGTTGGCCTTTTTAACGCCCTTGTCAATTTAGCTCATGGTCTTTCCAATTCCCTCATCTCCTCCCACCCTGCCAACTCCTCCTTCAGGTACTTCCCCATTTTGCTGAAGTCACCTTGTTTGAAATCTATGACTTTTGAGACTGGTTTGAATGGATTCTGCCTTTTCTATTATACTGAACCACCCAAGTGGCTACCCAACTGAACATTAGACACACTTTCTCCATTTGTAAGTACTAGATCTAGTGTCCACACTTCCATGGTGGCTTCCACTACCATTTGGACAAAGCACCTTGTAAAATAGTTATGTAATCACTTGTTCCAGTCTCTTAATTGCTTATACTAGAGATGAAGAATATTGTTGACCATAAATAAGTTCCTGCTTGCAGATCTGATAAAAATGTACTTAACCCAATAAAAGTTTTGCCATCTGAAAATGGTAGCATTGTCCTGGAAGTCAGTCAAATTTCAGAGTTGTCAAGAAGGGCAGGTAAGGAAGGCAGCCTACCAAGCGGAAGGACATATGCCTCATTTGCAAGCATGTTTTCAATGTTCCATGCTGTTGCTGCAGTGGCAGGAACATGTCTGTGTATTTACATGGCAGCTAAGTGGTAGCTATATCATCTGAAAGGAATTCTATCAGGCTGGCCATATCATGTGAGGGAATCCCCCCTCCACCCCACCTTGGCCAGCCTCATCTCTCTGGACTACCCAGAGTACCTGAAGGAATAAGAACAGACCAGTCTACTTGATTCTATTTTGTTATACTTTGTTTTTTTTACTGTGGATTTTTAAGCAGGATTTTCTGGTTAAAAGGCCTCGTGCATTACAAAAGTTTTTCGATTAATTTGCCATCCTGGTTCAATGTGTAACAATAAACACAACAGTCAAGACTGGTTCGTTTTTCTGAATATGTTGGTTTTTAAAAGTTCTTTAATGTGCCTTATTTTATTCTCTTTTACTAACTTATGTAGAACTATATATGCAAATGTTCACTGTTATTAAAACTGGTTTACTTGCGGGCGTATTTTCAAAGGATCCTATGGAACTTTGTAAGTCTAAGTGCTTTGAAAATGAGCCCTCTTCTGGATTATCATTCTTGGCATATGTGAAAAATTATTCTTCAGAGATCAAACCAGAATTCCCAAGGGCCATAAATGGCAAGTCTTAATAAAGTCTGTCAATAACGCACTACTACATAAGCATTTAGGGGTCCTTTTACTAAAGTTTAGTGTGCGCTAATATAGGTATAGTATTTGATGCCCAGCAGTTAGCGCACGTTAAGCTTTAATAAAAGGACCCCTTAATTTGTAATTTAGCACATGGTAAGTTTCACAGCTGTAGAGTAACTATTATTGCAGCCATGCAGTAATTTGTTACTCTTCACTACTAATTCATGCAGTAACTTCTTACTTTACTTTAGCAAACAGGTCCAAATGAAGTCATCATTTAGTTCAGTTTTGTTGATATTGTAGAAGCTAAGCATGAAGAGCAAGGAAGATAGAAGATAACATAGGGTAAGAATATACATTGTGATCAATCTCCAGATTTTTATGTAATTCTATGTTTTGTACAATTTCTTATGCCATAAAACTTGTTAAATTCTGATGATCCAGCATCATAGTGTCAACAAGGAACTGCACAGTTAACGGTGGTTCTTGTGGGGAAAAAAAAAGAAAGAATAAAAATAGCATATCTAAGCAGTCTATTTATACAGAGAGCAATCAGTGTGGAAAATTTGCAGGATATCCCAAAAAAAAAGCATAATGTTAATCAGCCTCTGGAAAGCATAGGGTATTCATAGATAATGAATCTATGTTTGAGTTTAAGAATTCAACAGTTCCTTTATGCTGCACAAAACTGGAGTTGCCATATACAATCGTTCATTATCTTCATCTCATGAGAAATGAATACGATAATCATTCATCTTAGTAGAGAATATTCACTGCAATTGCTGGATTTGTGACTCCCCTCTGCACACACATGTTTTCGAATGCCATGTAGTAAGAGCATTGCTTCTTATGGGTCACTTCACTATACTGAATATACTTGCCATTTCTCCCTTTGATAACTGTGCAATAGGGTGATTTTTATTCCAAGTTGATCAATATCCTCTTTTGATTTTATGTGCGTGAAAGATAATCCTTTTGTAAACAAATGTTTATCAATTAATATAACAGAGTAAAAGATAAACAAAATCACATTCTAGGGATGTGCACAGGGCAAAAACCTTTTGGCTGTCTTCCTCAGTTTTCAAAGTTTTTACCTTATTTCACGTGTTTATTTTAGTTACATTTTTAACTCAACAGATTGTCTTAACATGTGCTAATTAATGTGAAGGGCAATTCTATAAATGTGTGCTTGCACTTACATGCTTGAAGGCAGCCTGACCAGTCCTTATGCAGCCAGAACAGAATCAAGCCATCATTATGGAGCTTATTGTAGAGAATTGTGAACTCATTATACTTATAAACTCATTAGATTGAAGCTTTGCTCAGCACCCTGTGTGTGAAGATATAAAGACACATTCCAGTAGATATTCAGCTAGCGGCAGTCAGTGTTTTTTTAAACACTGACCACCACGGGCAGAATTAGCTTTGGATATTCAAAAAAAATCAAACTCAAACATATCACCACCGTGGAAAGCAGTATGTGGAGTACCTCAAGGATCACCATTATCACCTATACTCTTCAACATGATGATGATTCCATTGGCACAGTCCCTATCTAATCGAGGACTCAACCTGTTTATTTACGCAGATGATGTTACTATCTACATCCCCTTCAGACATGACATGAAAGAAATAGCCAATAAAATCAACGATGGCCTGAACATTATGGACTCCTGGGCAAATTCATTCCAACTGAAACTGAACACTGAAAAAACACACTGTCTCATCCTTACCTCTCAACATAACAAATATAAACCCACAACATTAACTACCCCAAGCCACACCCTCCCTACATCAGACAGTTTGAAAATACTCGGTGTCACACTTGACCGTAACCTAACTCTCAAGAACCAAGTAAACTCTGTAATAAGAAAATGTTCCATGCAATGTGGAAGCTTAAACGACTAAAACCCTTCTTCCCAAGGCCAACCTTTCACTACCTAATACAGTCAATGGTCCTAAACCATACAGACTACTGCAATGGTATCTACGCAGGATGCATGGAACAACTAACAAAAAAAAATCCAGACCGCCCAAAACACAGCAGCCAGATTGATATTAGGCAAGACACGCTTCGACAGTGCCAAATCTCTTTGAGAAAAACTTCACTGGCTCATCTTCAAAATGTGCACTCTGGTCCACAAAATCATATATGGTGTAGTCCCAGGATACATGATGGACCTCATTGATCTACCAACAAGAAACAGAGTCAGTACTGCTAGATCATATCTAAACCTACACTACCCAAACTACAAAGGATTGAAATGCAAAACAACTTAGGCATCTGGCTTCTCCTACATAAATGCACAATTATGGAATGGCCTCCCAAAAGCTGTGAAAACAATCCATAACCACTTTAGCTTCTGGAAATCACTGAAGACCATCCTGTTCCAAAAGGCTTACCCTACTGACCCAACTTAAATGCCTGAATCCAGAAACACAACGAAACCAAAGCCTGTAACGAACACTATATAACTCTTCTCTTCGATTCTCTTATGTATCTGTAACACATGATCCTCTTTGATAATAACATCACTTTGTATCTGTTTTTCATTGAAGGTGACTAACGCCTTACGGTATTATGTAAGCCACATTGAGCCTGCAAATAGGTGGGAAAATGTGGGGTACAAATGTAACAAACAAACAAATAAATAAATAAATAAATAAAAATATTTAGTGAGAGGCCATCTGGGGCTAATTTATGGCCTGACCATCAGAGCTTATGCGGGCCCTGGTTGAATATTGGCTGGGAAGAAAGAAAGAAAGAAAGAAAGAAAGAAAGAAATATCCTTCTCTCTCCCACCCATTCTTGCCCCCTGGAAATTCCCAAAGACCCCCTCCTATAGCCTCTCCCTCCCTCCTAACCCTCTAGAAGAAGATAAAGCCCCCCTACCCAAGTCCAATCCCCCTCCCTCCCAATCCTCTGAAAGTACATAGACTCTCTACTGATTTCTCTCCCTCCCTCTCATCCCCCCAAAAAGCAAGATCCACCCTTTGATCTCCCCTCCCCCAGGTCCATATCCACTCTTCCCAACTGATAATAGACCCCTGAGCCTACCTAAAGTCTCTGGTGGTCCAGTGGGGGTGATGTTGGGGATAAACCTCACTGACTCTTATCCTAGTGGCTGCCTCTAAAAAGTGTCTACTGTAACCTCTTGTGGCAGCCTCACAGTATATGGTGGTCAACAGTGCCAAAAGCTGCAGATCGCTCAAACAAGATGAGGATACAATACAGATCTTTGGCTTTGGCTGTAAGGTGTTCATCAAAAATTTTGAGAAGAACAGTTCTTGTGGAATGTAGTAGAGGGTGAAAGTCAGGCTGGAAGTGATCTAGAATAATTTGTGATCAAAGAACATCAGGACAGTGTTTTTGAGACATTTAGATATAAAAGGGAAGGAGGGAACTTGGGTGAAAGCAGGCTTGTAGGATCCAATGAAGTTTTTTTACGGACTGATGTAAATACAGCATGTTTGAAGAAAGAAGGAACAGTTGCCATGATAAATAACTGATGATATGACAGATAGAGGGTATGACTGAGGAGAAAGAACTGAATAGGTAGATCAGAAGAGAATCAAAGGAAAAAGTAGTAAACTTACATGTGAAGATGGGCAATTTCATCCTCTGTGATTTTACAAAAGGATCAAAGGATAGTAGGGGCCAAAGGAAGAAGAAGTGAACGAAGTGGAGGAGAAGATGGCATCCTAGTAGAGAATCCGTGTTTTGTGAATCTTGGCATATAGAGGTAGGTATTACAAGTCTGGGCAGAAACTAGAAGGGGAATGGAAGGTGTGCAGTGGCAGCTAAGAAAGCAAATAGAATGTTAGGAATTATTAGGAAAGAAATGGAAAACAAAAATGAGAATGTTATAATGCCTTTGAATCGTACCATGGTGTAAATGCACCTTGAATACAGTGTGCAATTCTGGTCATTGCATCTCAAGAAAAGATATGGCAGAATTAGAAAAGGTACAGAGAAGGGCAATGAAAATGATAAAGGGGATGGGACCACTTTCCTATGAGGAAAGGCTAAAGTGAGTAGGACTCTTCAGTTTGGACAACAGACAGCTGAGGGGAGATAAGATAGAGGTCTATAAAATGCTGAGTGGAGTGGAATGGGTAGACTTGAATCACTTGTTTACTCTTTCCAAAAACACTAGGACTAGCGAGCATGCAATGAAGTTACTAAGTAGTAAATTTAAAACAAACTGGAGAAAGTTTGTGTAATTAAACTTTGAAATTAATTGCCAGAGAATGTGGTTAAAGCAGTTAGCTTAGCAGGGTTTAAAACAGGTTTGGCTAATTTCCCCTAAAAGAAAAGTCCATTAGCCATTATGTCCAAAATCCGAATAGGAAAGAAGGTCATTTAAAAAAAAGTCTTTTTTTCTGAAAATACTATTTTGAAGATCTTAAGTTTTTGCTAGGCAATTCTAGGATAATTCTAATATTACTTAAGGCTTTGCTTGAGATTATTTTATTAGTAATTGTTTTCACGATGCGAAACCACCTTTTGCACAACCTAGCTTCAAACAGGAATGTCTCATAGGCTGAAGGTTAAATATAAGTTTCTCTCTCCTTCCCAGCTCAGTGAAAGATTTTACTCTTATACCTTGGATTACTGGTGAGTAGCTCATAGCCAATTCCCTCTGTTATTCCTTCTGGCTTCAGGATCTGGGGAGAGGGTAGGAAGGGATCTAATCTGCTTCCAAAAGAGCTCTGTTCTGTGGCAGGCAAAAATCCCTTTTTTTAATTTGGACTTCTGTGGTACTTGAAACTGAATTTTGACACACCTGGGGTTCAAGTGCTAAGAGTCTGTTGGGCGTCTACAGCCCAACTGTTTTTTAAAGCCCACCTCAATTCCCACTCTGAAGCTACTCTCTCTTGTTACTTTAGAAATCTCTATAGTTCAAAACGGTCAATGAGACTGAGCATTTTTATTGCTGGGTGAGAAGCGAGAATCAGTCATACAGTCTCCCCATGGGTTTTCATGTACACACCACTATCTTTGTTTCAGGTTTTACTCTGACCAGCTATAGGAAACCCCAGACTTCTGGTAAGATGAATACTCAGTTCTAGATATGTTCAAGGGGATGTAAAACTTTGTTTAATGATTTTCTGTGGTTGTAATGTTAAAAAAAAGGTTTGGACGAGTTCCTGGAGGAAAAGTCCATAGTCTGCTATTGAGATAAACATGAGGAAGCTACTGCTTGCCCTGCGATTGGTAGCATAGAATCTTGCTACTAACTGGGTTTCTTCATAAAAAAACAAGGGCACTCCAAAGCAGAAAAACCAAAACAATATAAGGGAGTACTTCAACAGAGCAAAAATGGCAAAATCCTGAAAACATGTGAAACAACTACAAAACTACATGTATATTAACTAATTATGCATTTCCTAAATTCTATTCCAGAAAAAAATATTTTTATTTTATAGAAAAATTTTTTCTTTATAGAAAATGGTGGCTCAGAGGCATCATATACCAATTTTATAGGCTATGAGGTCTCTTATAACCCACAGCTATTCCAGATCTGCAGCACTTGCATACATAATAATCATCTGCTTCCGATGCCAAGTATCTTATTTTATTTTTTATTTTTGGCTCTTAACAACCGTTTATTCCACTTTAAAAGTAAAAATGAAAATAAAAATCAGCGACCTCAGTAATTAACTGACACAAAGGGAACACAGCGCTGGAGGTGATTAAAACTCCCAACACCCACTCTCAAAACATTATGGCGTTTTGGTTCCAAAGAACCTGCTTCTGGGGTATTTGCAAAAAGGTCACTAGACGATACAACAAGCCATGTTACATAGACGGCAACCTTCCAAGAGACGCTATAGTTTAAAGTTTCTTTGGAAACAAAACACCATGATGTTTTGAGAGTGGGTATTGGGAGTTTTAATCACTTCCAGCACTGTGTTTCCTCTATGTCAGTTAAGTATTGGGGTCACTTTCTTTCCGGAATCTTTTCCGGAGATGGGAAGGCGGTAGAACGAGAGGACATGAAATGAGATTGAAGGGGGGCAGATTCAGGAAAGATGTCAGGAAGTATTTCTTCACGGAGAGGGTGGTGAACGCTTGGAATGCCCTCCCGCGGGAGGTGGTGGACATGAAAACGGTAACGGAATTCAAACATGCGTGGGATAGGCATAAAGGAATCCTGTGCAGAAGGAATGGATCCACAGAAGCTTAGCTGAAATTGGGTGGCGGGGGGAAGAGGGGTTGGTGGTTGAGAGGCTAGGATGGGGGAGGGCAGACTTATACGGGGTCTGTGCCAGAGCCGGTGATGGGAGGCGGGACTGGTGGTTGGGAGGCGGGAAATACTGCTGCACAGACTTATACGGTCTGTGCCCTGAAAAAGACAGGTACAAATCAAGGTAAGGTATACACATATGAGTTTATCGTGGGCAGACTAGATGGACCGTGCAGGTCTTTTTCTGCCGTCATCTACTATGTTACTATGTTACTATATGTCACTGATTTTTATTTTCAATTTTACTTTTAAAGTGATAAGAACCAAAAATAAAAAAATAAAATTGAGTACTTGGCATTGGAGGCAGATGATTATTATGTATGCAAGTGCTGCAGATCTGGAATAGAATTTAGGAAATGTACAATTAGTTAATATATACACTTTTTTTAGGATTTTGCCATTTTTACTCTGTTGAAGTACTCCCTTTTATTGTTTTGATTACTATTTGGGTTTCTTCTAGGTACTTGTGACCTGGATTGGCCACTGTTAGAAACAGGATATTCAATTAGATGGACCATTGGTCTGGCCCAGTATGGCTATTCTGATGTTCTTATGTACTACAACTATTTGTTTCCTTTAAAAAAACAAACAACCCCCCACCCACCCCTTTGTTTCTCCGTTTGTTTGCAGTTATGGTGGGAAATTTTTGCTCGACATTAGTGGAACTAACTGTCTCACATATATGAATCCATGATTAAGGCAAGAAGTTACTATGCTGTGGTAAAATTTGAAATTTTACCGCAGCTTAGTTTATTGTTGAAGTCATCCACTTGCAGTAAAGGAAAAATGCAACTTGAAATCAGCCTCACAAAGTATATTATTTTGATCCTCAGGAGCATGTCTTAAATGGGTTAATGTTAAGATATAATTGTGGAAAAACCAAAAAACGTGAAGGAGATAGGTGGAGACTCAACTGGCTTGTACTCAAATAATGAGTTCGTTACACACAGAGGTGAAGCCTCAAGAAGCCCCCGGCTCAAACATTAAAGAGCTCACGGGAGGCTGGGCTGCTTCATCATCGGCAAACACCCCACTGATCTACTGCAAATGTCCTTACAAATCGTTATTTCTCTCTTTTTTTCTTTTTCATATATAATTTACTTAGCTTAGTATCCAGGCTCTCAGGACGCTGAGCATGACCATGACCAACGGTAGCCAGCGTTTCGTCACCTGCCTCAGGGTCAAATGGTCTGCGTCAATCTGTAAAGAAAAGAATATATCAAAACAGCAAACTAAAATATAGCCTTGAACTTATCTTGATCTATACAGCAGAGACCTTAGCCCAAGTCGATACTCAGCACTAGCGGACCCATAAAGAAAATGGCCCCTCCCAATTTAAATGCTGAGTGACGTCAGACGCCAGGATTCAACCTGACCAATCAGCTTATGGACAATTGATGTATGAAGTAAAACAGAACCCTTAATGTCATTAATCCGTGAAGTTAAGTGTCTCAAATCTAGAAAAAATGGCCCCATTCAATTTTGCCATTCAGGCCTGTTGGAGTCAATGTATTCAAACGATAAATCCATTTTTGTTCGCACTGGAATAGGATCCTTTTCCTATTGTCCCCTATCCTTGCTCTGGAAACTTCAATCTGCTGTAAAACAAAACATTTTAGTTCAGCAAAAGAATGTTGTGCTACATCACAATGACAGGCAAAAGGTGTTGCAACTTTTTTAGTATTCAGTACACTCCGGTGCTCGATCAAACAAACGTACAACGTCCTTGTAGTCTGTCCCACATATAGCATATTACAGGGACAGACCAGGCAGTATATCACGTGGTCTGACTTGCAATTAGTATTTACCTGTAGGGCAAACTTTTTAGAAGACACCGGGTGTATAAACTCAGAAATTTCCAGCATGATTTCACACATATAGTAATTTCCACAACGTTTATGTCCTACTAGTGCTGAGTATCGACTTGGGCTAAGGTCTCTGCTGTATAGAGGGGCCATTTTCTTTATGGGTCCGCTAGTGCTGAGTATCGACTTGGGCTAAGGTCTCTGCTGTATAGAGGGGCCATTTTCTTTATGGGTCCGCTAGTGCTGAGTATCGACTTGGGCTAAGGTCTCTGCTGTATAGAGGGGCCATTTTCTTTATGGGTCCGCTAGTGCTGAGTATCGACTTGGGCTAAGGTCTCTGCTGTATAGATCAAGATAAGTTCAAGGCTATATTTTAGTTTGCTGTTTTGATATATTCTTTTCTTTACAGATTGACGCAGACCATTTGACCCTGAGGCAGGTGACGAAACGCTGGCCACCGTTGGTCATGGTCATGCTCAACGTCCTGAGAGCCTGGATACTAAGCTAAGTAAATTATATATGAAAAAGAAAAAAAGAGAGAAATAACGATTTGTAAGGACATTTGCAGTAGATCAGTGGGGTGTTTGCCGATGATGAAGCAGCCCAGCCTCCCGTGAGCTCTTTAATGTTTGAGCCGGGGGCTTCTTGAGGCTTCACCTCTGTGTGTAACGAACTCATTATTTGAGTACAAGCCAGTTGAGTCTCCACCTATCTCCTTCACGTTTTTTGGTTTTTTCGGATAGAAAGTAGTAGAGGGAGATTGCCTTCACTATTAGTTTGAATCAGAAGATATAATTGTGGTCCAGGATTCCCCTCCCTTAAATATACTCCCAATCTCCATACCTGTACCCCCAATAAAAAAATATATATATATTCTAAATGTTCACCCTAGAGACCCCTGAACCATACAAAGACCCTTTACTCCCTAAAAACTCCTCATCCCACATAGACCCCCTCCCAGGCCTACTTCTAGTTACCGCTCATGGTCTAGGGGTTCTGAGACTAGAACAACCCCCAGCCATTTCTAATCCTGCCAGTACTGGCCTGAAAATGGCACCATTGACCCCTAGTGGCAGTCTTTTTGTACTACCACTACTAGTCAGACTACTATATAAGACCTTTTAGGGCTCCTTTTAGTAAGGTGTGCTGAAAAATGGCCTGTGGTACAGTAGGCATAGGTTTTGGGCATGCGCAGAATCATTTTTCAGCACACCTGTAAAAAAGGCCTTTTTAAAAAAGTTTGCCAAAAATGGACATGCAGCAAAATGAAAAATTGTTGCACATCCATTTTGGGTCTGAGACCTTACCGCCGGCCATTGACCTAGCAGTAAAGTCTCACACGGTAACCAGGCAGTAATGACCTACGCGCGCCAAATACCACTTGGAGTGCGTCCAATAAGCGTGGCAGAAAATAAAAACTTTTTTGACTACACGTATCGGACGCATGCCAAAAATGAAATTACCACAAGAGCCACGCGGTAGCCGTGCAGTAGCTCCATTTTGGTGCGAGTAGATGCCTATGTAGCTTAGTAAAAGGGCCCCTATATTTGCATTTCTACAGTCAATTTTATATCTATTGGAGTTTTCTGCTATTTTGACAACTCTCGGATCTCTTGTACTGTCAGTAGGTGAGAGCACATTCTGTTGAGCATGCATGTAGTTTTCCTTCTCTCTACAGAACTCATTATTTTACCTTTAATTTGCATTTGTTGCCTGCATTGTTTCTCATCATGGCTCAATAAAGCTGAAAAGAGAACTTAGCAGGAATAGGTGAAGATTTCCCTCTTCTCATCTCTCAGTGCTCATTTACCAGTGAATATTTGCATGATAGAAACTGCAACATCAGAAAAATGCTATTCTGTAGATGCTGTGCACAGGTGCACTAAATGAATGAGATGGGGAATTCAGAGCAGAAAAATTCCAATTTACTTCTGTAGAGAAAATGAAAAACACAACAACAGCAGAATAGAATAAAAGAGAAAAATTAAAGTAAACTATATTCTAATTCAGGAACTGGCAAGTATTTTGAAATGTCCCATGAGAATTCCATAAAAATAAGATTATCCTTCCCCATTGCAAAAGGAAATTCTCATAGGATAAACGACTTTCTATTTTCTCTGCAAATCATTGCTCTGTATTCATTCAGTAAAATCAAAGTGGTTAATTTGGTTAACTTCAGGAGATGAGGATGAATATCTTAGGTTTAAAAGCCCTCCTGCAACCCTACAGATCATTTAAATTCTGGTGAAGCAGTTCAGTTTATCCGTATGATATTCGAGTTATGCATTGACTGCTGAGTGGACAATGTATAACTCCCTTATGAATTGATTTTTTTAGAAATTATACAGATAGTATTAGGTCATTTAGGGCTCCTTTTACGAAGTGGAGGTAAAAGGGGCCCTGCAGTGTCATTAGCGCGCAGGTGTGCTGCATGTCAAGGCCATCTTTTACCACCAGGGGCAGGGCCGTCGAGAGACTGATCCAGGCCTGGGGCAGAGCTGCCACCCCCCTCCCCCCCCCCCCAGGATTGCCGACACTGATGCCACCCCTCCAAGATCGCCGCCGCCGCCCCCACCCCCACTCCCACCTGCCGCAACTGCAACTACCTTGGCTTGCAGGGATCACAAGGTCCTGCCAGGCAGAAGAGGTCTTCCTCCAGCGCAGCTCTTCTTCACTCTGCTGCATGGCCTGCCCCTGTGGCTGCTTTTTCTCTCACGTCGCGCATGCTCGGTTTCAAAAACGAGCATGCACGACCTGAAGGGAAAAGCTGCCACTTTGTTTTCCATGTCATTTGTAGCATTTTTCATTTTGTTTTGGATAGTCTTTATTATCATTTTGGGAACAATGCCATTCAGAGTGTTCAATCTTTCAAAATATTGTGCCCTCTTTACAAAGACACTCATGAAAGTGCACACACTGTTTCTAAATGAGCCTGCCTTCTTTGTAAATAGCGCACACTATTTGCAAAGAGTATGCATGACTTGTAGCAAACGAAAAACCATATAATGTGCGTTTTTTTGCTTCTTTTTGTTAATGATATAGAACAATATAGGATATGTTGTTGACATTTCCCATGTCATTGCAAATAACAGCTTACCTCTGAATGTAGAATGTGTAGGACGTAAAGAGTACTGAATGATGATCTTTTAATTTAAAGGTAAGAGCATTGTTGCTCAGTACTACCTACTCAAAAGCATATGCTGAAAACTACTGCATCCACAGCTGTTTGCTAAAATGCAAGCCAAATTCAAGCAACACTTGCCAATAGTGCAATCTGAATCCAACCCAACAAAAGCTGATCTCACCTTCTTTGCTTCTCTCTGCCAGAGAGTCCTATCTCACAGCCTCCTTTACTCTCAGGGTGAGAACGATACAATCCAAAAGTTCTTTGAGTACTGGCTGGAGAGAAACCCCCCAAGGGTCCTAACAGTTTTCTCCAGCTCCTGGCCTCTTTCTCTGAAACTTCCAGAGTATTTTGTCAGCCCACAAAGTTCCTTATATAATTTATCCATGCAAATCTCATGCAAATGAGTCCCATCTTGTCCAACTCTCAGCTTTTCATCTTTAAACCTCTCTCCCCTCCTAAGAGTCCTTCAACTATTCCCCAGAGGGTTAGCCCCACCCTTGCCACCTCCCACGTAGTCTCCTCTACCTAACTACAATCACCCCAAACAAGGCTCCGGGACTCCCCCTTAATATAATAGTGGGACTAGACCCAAATAGTTTTATGGTAGGGGCCCTAAAATGCCATATTTTTTAGGGGAGATCTCTTTTCCAGTGATAAGACCAGGCAAGGCATTATATAATTGGCTGGGGGGGGGGATTCTGAATTTATATAAAAACAGGGAAAGCCTATAAAAGAACTTTTTGGATCATTCTGAGATAAATTCAAGGAAGGTCTTTTAAAGGTAGGTGCTACACATTTGGGCTCTTTTCATGTTCTCTTGCAGGTTGTATTTTCTGATCCTCACAGGGTGGTGTCCCACAGGGGTTATTGTCAGCTCCATTGCTATTTAATATTTTCATGGCCCCTCTAGCATCTCTTCTCATCAAAGGGGGTTTCACACTGTTCATATATGTAGATGATATCCAAATTGTGATTACCTTTGATCCCAGTACTCCTGTTTCACTTACTACACACATCTCTTAAGTTAAAAGTGGCCCTACACTGGATTCACTCTAATAGAATGAAACTGAATGTAGATAAAACAAAGGTCATTATTTTTTCTCGCACGGGGCTGCATAGCTCTGCTGTAGCAAGTATATTTGTTTGGTACTACAATCCCTGTATTAGACTCCCTGAAGATTTTAGGCACTACCCTAGAGGCAAACCTTACATTTGGTCTCCATATTTACACGGTAATCTCTAGCTATCAGCTCCGTCAAATTCGCTCTCTTCTTCCTTTCTTAGAACGAGCTGCTCTGCAGATTCTCACCTATGCCTTAGTCCTTACCCTTACTTCTATTGTCTACTGCAATGCTCTTTTTATTGTTCTTAGTCAATGGGCGCCACCGTCTCCAGACATTGCAGAATGTAGCACTTAAGCTGGTCAATGGCAGCCAAAAATATGATCATGTTACTTCCCTCCTGCGCCAAGAACATCGGCTCCCCATTCACATCTGTATTCACTACAAACGTTTAGCCATTGTTTATAAAGTTCTCAGCACTGGTCAACCCTCCCCCCCCCCCCCCCCCCCCAGGTTCTTGCACAATATCTGACCTTGTATTATCCACCCCGGGCACTTTGTTCTTCTGACCAACAACTACTAACAATACCTAGTATTCAACAGATCCCGTTGGTTTCTCTCCGGAAAACCATGTTCTTAGCACATGTAAGCTCTGTCGAGCAGGGACTGTCTCTTCATGTTCAAATGTACAGCGCTGTGTACATCTAGTAGTGCTATAGAAATTATAAGTAGTAGTAGTATTACAATTACAGTCTTCCTATTCAGATTTTTAATACAGCACTGAAGACTTAACTTTTTCAACAAACCTATGGGTTATCCACCTGAGTTTAGGACCTTCTCCATGGGGATTGTTGCTCTCACAGATTAAACTGCTGCTGTTGCAGCCTGCTTTTGTCTTCCCCCCTGTCCTGCCACTACCCCTCTTTCTCCTTTTCCCCTCCAGCTCCCTCCACCTTCCATTTTTTCCCTTTCTTTTTCTCTTTCCTATCCTATATGTAGTTCCTTTCCCATAATTTTAGAAATAGTGACTGCATTGTACACCACTATAACAGCATGTTCCTTTGGTGGTATATCAAATAAAGTGAAACTTGAAACCTGTCAATTCTATATTGGCAATGCCATGTGGAACTGTAGTTATGCAATACTAGTGTATGTCCGCATTTACATGCCTAACTTTAGGCAAAAGCACTTATGGCAACTCAAAGGCTGGTTTAAGTACTTAGATCTAACTGCAGACAGTTTGGCTCGTAACTGTGTATATTCTATAAAATGTGCCTGCAAGTCCTGGGCATGCCCCTAACTCTTCCATGCCCCTCCCCAGTCTATGCCCCCTTGCAGTTATTCACTATGGGTTTTGTATGCACATTTTATAGAATACTGAATAAGGTCAATTGCATGTATAGGGGGAGATTCTATATATGACGCTTAAAACATATGGTGCAGAAATCAATGCCGACCAAGAGTATTCTATAAGCTGTGCCTAGATTTAGGTGCTGTATGTAGAATACACTTATATATCAGCACCTAAATCTGTGTGCCTCTATTTACACCAATGAAAATGTGACATAAATCCCAGCGCATAGATTTAGGTACACTGGGCCATATGCTATAACTAGGTCACACCTCTCCTTAAGAAGCCTTCACTCGACCCTACTTGTCCCTCTAATTACCGACCCATCTCCCTCCTTCCTTTTCTCTCCAAATTACTTGAGCATGCTGTTCACCGCCGCTGCCTTGATTTTCTCTCCTCACATGCTATTCTTGACCCACTACAATCTGGTTTTCGCCCTCTCCACTCAACTGAAACTGCGCTTACTAAAGTCTCCAATGACCTATTACTGGCAAAATCCAGAGGTCAATATTCCATCCTCATTCTTCTTGATCTTTCCGCTGCTTTTGACACTGTCGATCACAGCATACTTCTCGATACCCTGTCCTCACTTGGATTCCAGGGCTCTGTCCTTCCTGGTTCTCTTCCTACCACTCCCTCCGCACCTCTAGTGTTCACTCTGGTGGATCCTCTTCTACTTCTATCCCTCTGCCTGTCAGTGTACCTCAGGGTTCTGTTCTTGGTCCCCTCCTCTTTTCTATCTACACTTCTTCCCTTGGTTCATTAATCTCATCCCATGGCTTTTCCTACCATCTCTATGCTGATGACTCCCAAATCTACCTTTCTACCCCTGATATCTCACCTTGCATCCAAACCAAAGTTTCAGCGTGCTTGTCTGACATTGCTGTCTGGATGTCTCAACACCACCTGAAATTAAATATGACCAAAACCGAGCTTCTCATTTTCCCCCCCAAACCCTCCTCCCCGCTCCCCCCGTTTTCTATTTCTGTTGATGGCTCTCTCATTCTCCCTGTCTCCTCAGCTCGAAACCTTGGGTCATCTTTGACTCTTCTCTCTCCTTCTCTGCTCATATCCAGCAGATTGCCAAGACCTGTCGTTTCTTTCTTTACAACATCCGTAAAATCCGCCCCTTTCTTTCCGAGCACTCTACCAAAACCCTCATCCACACCCTTGTCACCTCTCGTTTAGACTACTACAGTCTGCTTCTTGCTGGCCTCCCACTTAGTCACCTCTCCCCCCTCCAGTCGGTTCAAAACTCTGCTGCCCGTCCCGTCTTCCGCCAGGGTCGCTTTACTCATACTACCCCTCTCCTCAAGACCCTTCACTGGCTCCCTATCCGTTTTCGCATCCTGTTCAAACTTCTTCTACTAACCTATAAATGTACTCACTCTGCTGCTCCCCAGTATCTCTCCACACTCGTCCTTCCTTACACCCCTTCCCGTGCACTCCGCTCCATGGATAAATCCTTCTTATCTGTTCCCTTCTCCACTACTGCCAACTCCAGACTTCGCGCCTTCTGTCTCGCTGCACCCTACGCCTGGAATAAACTTCCTGAGCCCCTATGTCTTGCCCCATCCTTGGCCACCTTTAAATCTAGACTGAAAGCCCACCTTTTGACTCATAACCACTTGTAACCACTCGCCTCCACCTACCCTCCTCTCTTCCTTCCCGTTCACATTAATTGATTTGATTTGCTTACTTTATTTATTCTATGTTTGTGCAGTGCTGCGTACACCTTGTAGCACTATAGAAATGCTAAATAGTAGTAGTAGTAACTAGTTATGTAAATTTCAGAATGCCCACAAAATGCCCATTTCTCTGCCCATAACCATGCCCCTTTTTGCCTGCTTGCATTAGAACTTAAGCATACTGTATTACAGAATGTGCTTAATGAGTTATGCACATAAATTCTAATTATTACCAATTAGTGCTCATTATTGCTTATTAAGAGCTATCAACGCTGTTTAGCTTGTTAAGCCAATTAAGTTATGCGCGTTGTTACAGAATAAGCTTGGATTTCATTAGGATCTCTAGGTGCGCAGTATAGAATTCAGGGGCAACTGGTAATTAGTGCCAAATAGCACCAATTAACACTACTTAGTGATAATTATTGCTGGTTAACATCAGTTATCAGCTCATTATTATAGTAAGTTAAATGCACAGCTGACCTAATTCTATCATTTCCATGTGCAACTTTGCATGCTAAAGGTAAGGTTGGTCACACAAGCTTATAGAATTAAGGGGTTTGTATGTGGCAATCAAAAATTGATGGGGTGCAACTGTTTCCTTACCAGCAGACGAGGCCATAACTTTGGATGGTGCGGAGGGTGAGATAGAAAAAAGGTATTTCTGGTGAGTTGTGAATTGAACAACACACATGCATTTTGATTTTCAAATACATTCATGCATTTTTATTCCATTCCACTATTGGTAGATAACACAATTACAAAATAAGCAATGCGCCACATTCTCTATAAGCAATTTTCAAGGAGAAAGAATCCATGTTGTCTCCTTTCAAAAATGCCTTGCAGTGCTATTGGAACAAAAATGCGTTGTAACAAAATGGTCATCCGAAAAATGTTATTTGGTACTAATACTGTGTTAAAATAACTTTAACACCAAAACAATCATTCCAGGCAAGCAGTAAAAACAAAACAAAGAGATGTATCACATGCAAATGCTTGCAAAGTATCTAATTACTGTGCAAATCAAATAACATACCTCACTTTGAATGTGTTTGATGAAGCAAGTACTCAAATGTAACAAATGTGGCTTGTTTAATATTGGCAAGCCGTAATATTGGAAAAAAGTTAACTACCCCTTTAGAAATGTAATTAACTTCCCCTTAAAGCACTGGCTTACTAACACATAAGACAAGAATCATGGAATAATTATTAAAAAGGCCAACTAATACCCCCCCTCAACTTAAGTTGACAAATCCCTGGTCGACTACTGATAAGGAAAACCGAGGGAGTGGGAAATAGACCAGGCTAACCAGGGACAAACAAGGAGACTTGCTAGTAAAAGGTTTATTAATGAAGACTCGGCACAGCACCAGGAATACCTCTTTTCCATCTCACCTCCCTAGACCCTCACTTGGTACCATAAAGTATTAAAAGGTGCTATCCCTTAAGTCCTGCCTCAACATTTTTATATCCTTCAGAGTCTAGAAGAGGTAGGAACAATCCCCAGCTTTTTTCAGAATAGCACTACTTGACTTAAATCGGTACATCAAAACTGCAGATGTCATTATTTTCCGAGATGCTGCGACCTGGCCTTCAGCATCACCAGTGGCAGAAACTGGGGGTTTATCGGGGCATGCATGTAATCAAAGATATACAGATGATGCTATTTAGGTACAATTTGTAAACTGCTTTGACTGTAACCACAGAAAGGTGATATATATATATGTAATTAATTTCATTGAATAATCAAGCAAAGAGCTGTGAGATATAAATAAAGAGAGAGAGAGAGAGAGAGAGAGAGAGAGAGAGAGAGAGCTGCTCTGTGTTTGATTAATCTTAACCAAATATTGTTGAACCTGGCCAGTGGAGAGGTCAAGCTAGCTCCTCACACCTTGATGGGTCAGGTGGCACCTCCCATAATAAGGCAGTGGCTAAGCTGATGTTTATTATACTGGTATCTATTCAAACTTTATGTAAATCACAGCTGCACCCAATGCAAATGAATGTTGCCATGTTTTAATCTAACACTGGAAATCTCCGTATAGTACTTCAATGACATAGGGTGGGAGGGGCCTCAACCTACAGGTCCTGATAGAGTTGTGGGGGCTAAGAACTTGGAAGATTACTAGAACATACTTTATTCAAATTCTTACAAAGAAAAATTAAAGCTGTTTTGATTTCATTGTTATTTTGGAGATTACACCAGGAGGAGACTTCATAGGGTTATTTAAATGGCTTGCTGGTGTTTAGCAAAGGGCTTTTATCAGACTATGAGGCATATTTTCAAAGCATAGGTTTCTATGGAACTTTGGAAGGCTAAGTGCTTTGAAAATATGCCTCTATATGAGTTAATATTCTATTGCCATTGTAAGAATTTGCACATTATTTATTGCCGGCTAAACATGAGGAGGATGTCACAGACTGTCTCTGGACGTCTGAAAATATTGTAGACTTACTTTGAACTGTATGCTTATATGCCTGAGGGTAAATATGGGCCGAGAATTTGGCTGGGTTTCTGTCCCTCCCCCCCCCCCCTTTTTTAAAAACTATTCCCTGTCTCAGGGACAAAAGCCTTCCTTTCAATCCTGTGATTCTCTAGCAGTTACTAACATCCTCACACTAAAAGCTGATAATAAGATGTTAACATCTTTGTCAGTTGTAAAGTGATGATTTCA
This sequence comes from Microcaecilia unicolor, assembly GCF_901765095.1. Classification (NCBI taxonomy): domain Eukaryota; kingdom Metazoa; phylum Chordata; class Amphibia; order Gymnophiona; family Siphonopidae; genus Microcaecilia; species Microcaecilia unicolor. The sequence goes on along the minus strand of NC_044039.1, from coordinate 155,276,163 downwards.
ATCAAACAGAGACAGCTTGAATGACATAACTAGAATGCAAGAACCTAATAATTCACCCCCTTTGTCAATTGACAAATAAGATGGGTTTTTTTGTTTGTTTGTTTTTCAGCTACTAAAATAATTCTGAAAAATACTAAGGGGCTCTTTTACTAAGCCGTGCAAGCATCTGTGCATGACCAACGTGCGCCAAAATGGAGTTACTGTCCAGCTACCACATGGCTCTTGTGGTAATTTCATTTATGGCATGCGTCCGATACACGTGTCCAAAAAATTTTCGAACGTGCGTATTGGACGCGCACCAAGTGGTATTTGATGCACGTAGGTCATTACTGCTCTGCTCCTGTGTGAATCTTTACTGCAAGGTCAATGGCTGGCGATAAGGTCCCAGGCCCAAAATGGACGTGTGGGAATTTTAATTTTGCCACACGTCCATTTTCAAAAAAATATTTTTAAAGGCCTTTTTTATAGGCATGCTGAAAAATGGATCGGTGTGCACCCAAAACCCATGCCTACACTACCTCAATACTAAGCTAAAGGCAGAAACTTACAATATTTAACCTGGAACCATGAATATATCTAATATAAAACTTCTTGGTACCCAGTCAAAATTCTACTAGCTGTTTTCATATATATTTCAATCTGTTTCTTCAGCTTTTCTTTCTCTTTTGAATATACTTTACATAGACTTCTCAGTGACCTCAGTGATGTTCACCGCCAACACTACAAGAGTTTTTTATGGCGATGTATATTTATTTATTGCATTTGTACCCCACATTTTCCCACCTCTTTGCAGGCTCAATGTGGCTTACAATATATCATGGATAGTGGAAATGAGAAGGGAGTAGACATTTGGTGTCTACATCTTCATAGGTTCACTTTAACGTGTTATTCTCTTATTTTATTTTTTTATTTTTCTTACTTTTAATAGAAACACTTATTCAATTATTCAACTTATCTTTTTTAGTTGGACCCAGGGGTTCTATTGCCTCAAGCCATTTTTCAGCGCACTGCCGGGCTACCGAAGCAGCCTTGTGGTACTTACCACCCCCAGCGCACCGTCATATCTGACACTACAAAATTTCTTGTAGTGCGGTGTACCTGGCGGTAATCGGGCAGCACGCCGGCTTAGCGCAGGATCCTTTACTGCCACCTCAATGGGTGGCGGTAAGGGCACCCCCTCTTATCACATGGCCATGTGTGTCTGGGGGCTTTTTATTGCTGTGGTAAAAAGGGACATGATGCCTGGGAAAAATGCCCCCCACCGCTAGAACAGGGCTTTTTTTCCTGCAGCTTGGTAAAAGGAACCCTTAATAATCTATTCCTACTGTTAACTTAGGGGCCCTTTTACAAAGGCACGTAAAGGGCTACCGCGTCCAGCACATGCCAAATCAGCATTTACCGCCCGGCTATCGCATTCCCTTGATGGTAATTATGAATTTGGTGTGCACTGTAAACACGCGGTAGAAAATATTTTCTATTTTTTACCACATGGAACTTACCCAGCAATAAACAGCAGTGGGAGCGTGTTGCATGCCTACCGCCCAGGTAGCGCTTGAGACCTTACCGCTAAGTCAATGGGTGGTGGTAAGGTCTCAGGCTGAAAATGAGTGCACACTGGTTTTTATTTTCTGCACGTCCATTTTCCGACACCTTAAAAAAGGTCCTTTTTCCAGGACGAGGTAAAAACTGGCCCGGCGCGCACTCAAAATACGCGCTTACACTGCCACAGGCCACATTTTGCCGCTGCTCAGTAAAAGGGCCCCTTAACCTTTTATTGTTAGTCAATGCTGTTTATTGCTTGTAAGTCACCTTGAACCTGAGCTAGTTTGGGATGTTTGTCCTGTTTGTCCTAATTAGATTGTAAGCTCTGTCGAGCAGGGACTGTCTCTTCACGTTCAAGTGTACAGCGCTGCGTACGTCTAGTAGCACTACAGAAATGATAAGTAGTAGTATTATAATGTGGGGTATAAATATCACAAATATACTAACTCCAAATTGGCCAAATTGCGTATTCAGCATACTAATTTGGATACATTAACCATTCATTAAAATAGCTACTAGGCATGAATGTAGAAAGGAAAGAAAAAAGTTTTAATTTCAATTTACCTGTAGAATCCTTCCATATTTTTCTCATTTCTGTATATTTTGGTTCTTTACACTCTTTTTCAATAGAAATTTAAAACAGTATGAACCAATATCCTTTGAGCTTTTGTTCTAGAAAATCAGAAGAGGTTCATGATGACATGGAACTAAATTGGATACTGAACAATGGATGGATAATGGAAATTTAATTATAGTTCATCTGATTTTTTTTTTTTAAGAGAAAATCTACCCCATATTACTTTGTCAGCTACCATGATGCCAATGATGCAGCTTTAATCACTGACAATCACAGAAAAGGAAACTGAAATCCTTTGAATTCAAATTATTCACAGGTTATGTGGAGGGGCATTTTTGATATGACATCAAAGTATGACTTTGGACGTTTTACACAAAATGTCCAAAATGTGAATAGGGAAGAAGGGGGTCCTTTTACTAAGGTGTGCTGAAAAATTGCTTGCGGTAGTGTAGGCGTGGGGTTTTGGCGCGCACCGATCCATTTTTTACTGCTCCTGTAAAAAAGGCCTTTTTTTTTGCTGAAAATGGACATGTGGCAAAATCAAAATTGCCATGCATCCTTTTCGGGTCTGAGACCTTTCCGCCAGCCATTGACCTAGTGGTAAAGAATCCGGGCAGTAATGACCTACGCGCATCAAATGCCACTTGGCGCACGTCTGTTATGCGTGCCATTAAAAATATATTTTTTTCAGATGTGTGTATTGGACACATGGCAAAAATGAAATTACCGCAAAAGTCATGTGGTAGTTGGGCGGTAATTCCATTTTGGCGCATGTTGGGCGCACGTAAACGCTTACGTGGCTTAGTAAAAGGGCCCTTTGGTCATTTTCAAAAAAGGAAAATATCTGGGGTTTTTTTTTTCAAAAATACTATTTTCAACAAAGTTTTGTGCTTTGTACATGTTTTATTTTACCATTAAAAAAAAAAGTCCAAGTGAAAAACATAGAAAATCAAGTCATTGGGATGTAGGAGGGGGGGGCAATCATTTTTAGTAGATTGGTCCTCCAAACATCCCAGGAGAGCACTGGGTCACCCTAGGAGGCACTGCAGTGGACTTCAAATTAATTCTCCTAGGTACAAATCTCACCATTGCTCCCTTATCTTGTCTACTGAGCCCCCTGAAACCCACCACCCCCAACTGTACACTACTATAATAGTCCTTATGAGTGTAGGGGGCACATATATATGGGTACAGTGGGTTTCTGGTGAGCTTTGGAGGGCTCACAGTTTCCACCACTAGGCTACTCCAGGGACCTGCATTCTGCTCTAATGGACCTGAGTATAATATCTGAGGCTGGGGGTGGGAGAGTGGGAGAGGGTCAGTGAACACTGAGGGAGTATGGTGAGGCTATCCCTGATTCTCTCCAGTAGTCATCTGGTCATTTAGGACACCTTTCTGTTCCATTATGGCTGAAAAACATCCAAATCCCACCTTTAACACACCCTCACCAGGGCTGTCATTAGGGAGGGCAAACAGGGCAGCTGCCCTGGGTCCTACAGCTGCAGGGGGCCCCACTGTCCAGGCATTTCTTCCCCTTCTCCCCACCACATTTCATCTCCTCCTTCTTTCTGGATCTTCTTTAAAAAAAAACTTATTTCCCTTCTCAGAGAGGCCCCAATGCTGCAGCCATTCTCACAAGTTGCCGGCGGCTGCCCTGAAACATTTCCTCAATCTGCTCCCCCCGGCCCTAAGATGCAATTTCCTGTTTCCATCTGGGTGGATCCTGGAGAGGGGGAAAGCTGCTTGTGAGGATGGCTGCCACACTGGGGCCCCTCTGAGAAGGGAAATAAACATTTTAAAGAAGACCGCAAGGTGAGGGGAAGGGAGGAAGACTGACTGTGGTGGGGAGAAGGGGAAGAGTGCATAGTAGCAATGCAAGTAGGGAGATTGGGGGAGGGGGATCAGTGATCAAGGACCCCCTCCTTAATTATTGCCCTGGGCCCCACCATGTCTAAAGCCAGCCCTGCCCCCAATACGCCTCCTTGAGATTTGGACGCGCTGCAAACAAACAGCATACAAAAATGTCCTAAAATAGGTTTTGAAAATACCAATTTGGATGTTTTTGTGAGAAAAACATGAAAATGCTGCTTTATGCAACTTTTTAGACATTTTTCTCTTTTGAAAAATGAGAGAATGGAAAGATTATGCTAGAAGCATTAGTTATAAGGAACACACTGAAGGATGCAAACTAATAATTTGACGTATTAATACTATTAGATTTGTAGAAGAACTTATTGGAATACCCTAAATACCCCAGCTAGAGCCATTAGTACAATGGCAAGCCTTGAGGATGACAGTCTCCTTATTTTTGGACTAGAGATTCAGATACTGTTTGTACACAAGAAAGAAAATGTCAAGTTGGGAATATATATTATTTATTATAATAATAATTAGGAAATAAGCAAGCTTACAAAATAAGGGCTCTGTTTACTAAGCTGCGTTAGAAGCGCATCAGTGTTTTTGCACACAGTAAGCATTAGTGCATGCTAAGCATGTAGCCACCTCATAATATTCCTATGGGCATCTACACGGTTAGCAGGTGATCATTTTTAGCACGCGCTAAAAACACTAGCGCATCTTAGTAAACAGGGCCGTAAGTCTTTTCTGTACGACAAAGGAATATAGAATATAGACATATGAATACATATAAGATATTGTATTACAGCACAAGTGCAATCATTTCCTGAGAAATAGTTACTGTATAGCAGCAAATATATCAAGTTTGCTGGCTATAGACCTGAGAATGTAACTTGTTCTGTGCAACTAAGGAGATAACAGAAACTATACCCCCCAAAACCCAGGAATGAACATTTCCCTCATATCTGTAGCCAGCTGCTTCCCCTCACTTGGAATAGATAGGATCTTCCTTACTTAGCTCTATTTGTGCTTGTAACAACAAGCTAGGTCAGTGACAGCTGGATGGTGTACAGAGTAAGCCAAATAGCGTCCTTCACTCAGCACGGAATGCCATACTCCCTTGGTCTCTGATGGAACTCATAAATTCTCAGCTTCTGTAAAGTCATCTGTATAACAGCAAGCAGTTATCACAGAGAGGTTCAGAGAGTGGAGCAGTAGCCCAATGGTTAGTGCAGTGGGCTGGGGAACTGGGTTCAATTCTCACTGCAGTTTGTTGTGGCTCTGGGCAAATCACTTAACCCTCCATTGCCCCAGGAACAATACTTAGGGGCCCTTTTACTAAGCCATGTAAGCATCTATGTGTGCCCATTGCATGCCAAAATGGAGTTACCGCTCTGCTACCATGTGGCTCTCAAGGCAATTTCAGTTTTGGCGTGCGTCCGATATGTGCGGCCCAAAAAAATTTATTTTCAGACGTGCGTATCAGACGTGTGCCAAGTGGCATTTGATGCACATAAGTCATTACCACCCGGTTACCGTGTGAGACTTTACCACTAGGTCAATGGCTGGCGGTAAGGTCACAGACCCAAAATGGATGCGTGACAATTTTTGATTTTGCCGCACATCCATTTTTGGCAAAAAAATTTTTAAAAAGGCATTTTTTATAGGTGCGCTGAAAAATGATTCTGCGCTTGCCCAAAACTGCACCTACACTACTGCAAGCATTTTTCAGCGTACCTTAGTAAAAGGACCCCTTAGACTGTGAGCCCACTAGGGACAGGGAAGATGCCCGTATATGATAAATGTAAATTGTTTTGATTGTACCATAGAAAGATGGTAAATCAAATCCCCTTGCCCCTCTTAGGCATTTCTCTCCTCAGAGAGCTTTGAATACCACCAGGTCTTCTTTTAAACGCCTTTTGGAACCAAAACCTCTGAGCAAAGCCTGCTCCTCAACACTGCATGTTGGTCACCAGGTGGCTTGTCCAGACTAATCAGGTATTGTATACGTCTGTCCAGCAGATGATATGCAACCACAGATAATGAGGGCCCTCGAGCCATCCAGATGATACTCATTATCAGGGCTGATACATGATGGTTTGCTAACGAGGTATCTAACTACGAATACCTCATCTCTGTATCTTCTTTGTGAACATCTTTCCCCAAAACTTATCATGGTTAGGACAGGACAGCCAGCACCAGATATTCCGCAAAAAACACAACATGCCCTTGTATGATGTCAGTCAGCAACAAGTGCTGTAAGAAGTCCTGTAGCATCCATGACATTATTGTTCAAAAAATGGTTCATGGCCTACAGGTTGCTATTCAGAGGAACTTAGGTCAATAGTGACACCAGCCAGATTAGTACTTTTAGAAAAATAAAAAAAAATAAAAATAAAAAAGCACTGCCATGGTTTTTCATATAACTTTGGTTAATATATTATAATAAATAAATACAATTACTTTATTGTTTAAAACAAACAAACATTAGAATGCACCACTGTTCCCTCTAAGCTGAATGGGAGTCTTCCTTCTACAGTTCTGCCAGTGGGGAGTGCTGTTTCACTATGACATTTTAATAGTGAGGGACTGGCAAGCTCTTCAGGACTCTAGGGAACCTGCCTGTCCCTAGCGACTGAAAATATTATATTGAAACACCACCCTCTACTGGCAGCAATGCAGTTGGAGGACCCCACTCAGTTTGGAGGGGGGAACAGTGCTGCACTGTAATGTTTTATTTTATAATATTAGAGTAATTTTTTTTTTTTTTACTAAGATTCATTAACTGCCTTTATGACAGTGGTGGTATTTGCTGTGTTGTAGCACCCTTATACTTTGCAGACTACTTATATACCAGCTGATAAGAAAGTATTTGACTTCTGTTTATCTGTATAATTTTTGGTGGAGTTTAGAATTTAGCTTTGTTAATAATAATAATAATAATGTCATGAAGAAGGCAGGCCTACAAATTCTAGAATGACTCCAGTTGAAGTCTAAAACACTAAAGGGTCCTTTTACTAAGCTGCGCTAAAAAGTGGCTTTAGCGTACCCTTATGCGGGTCTTACCCATGTGCTAAGGCAGAAAATGGCTGATTTTCCATTTTCCAAATTAATGGCCACCGCGTCTTGGCAAAAGGAACCCTATAGGTGGTGTATCCATCATTTTCACATACTGTTACCACTTGGAAAAAAAATATACCAAGTCTAAGTTCATTACAGAAATGCAAATCCATTTAACACCATCTATTTGTCTTGCAGAGTAAAAGTTAATGTACAATAAACTACCACGGGCCCTGTTTACTAAGCCATACTAAAGGTGTTTTAACGTTTTTATTGTGTTTTTATTGCGTGCTAAAAATTAGAACACGTTAACACTAGAGACGCCCATAGGAATATATGAGTGTCTCTAGTGTTTAGCGTGTACTTAGTAAACAGGGCCCCATGTATTAACTGCAAGGTGCAGCCTTTGCCCATTTCTACCCATTTCAACACAAAGGGACAAAATATGCCATAGTTGTTAAATTTTAGTTATGGAATTTTCTAAGGTGCCAAGTATCTTTTAAGGAACAATTACAAGATGACAGAGGGCTGCTGGGAGATGATGGTGAAGCCATCTAGTGTTCAAGCTATATTTTGGAGGTAACCTTCATTTCTCCCAGTCCCAAAGCTTCAAAGAATTAATCCATCCCTGTAAACTGTGTGTAGGCCTTTTATATTTAACTGCTCATAAGTTGTAGGTTTAGGTGTTAATTTTTCTACTAGAGTTTCTTTGAAAGAACAAACAATGATTATTGGTGTTTTTACATCACAAGTACTATTGTTGTCTATCTTTTCAGATATAACCAGATACATATATTTCCACAACACAAATATCCTTTATATAAAACTATGTTCATATTTTCCCTAGTAACCAGAGTCAGCACTCACTTCCCCCCCAACCCCTAATATCATTACATGCCATCTACCTGGAGAAGAGGAGAAGCCTACTTAGATTCAGGAAAGCCTGCTTCTCTCACTGATAAACCTGGTGACCTTGGCACTTGCTATGTTTTCATTGTGTTATGCTCCAACATAGACTTTAAGCTCTGTCTGGGACAGAAACCCTTTTTCAGTACCTGAATTATAATTCATTTTGAGGCCCTTTTACTAAGCTGCAGTAAAAGGGGCCCTGTGCTGGCAGTGGCAGCCGTTTTTGCCGCATACCAGGGACATTTTTGCTGCAGCAGGTAAAAAGGCCAAAACTGGAATGGCTGTGTGGTAAGTTTACACTTGCCGTGTGGCCATTTTGGTGGCAGCACTTACCACCACACATTGAGATGGCGGTAAGGGCTCCCATGCTAACCCAGTGGTAACTAGACAGCACGCGATGCTGCCTGATTACTGTCTGGTAACCTTCTGTGGAAATATTAGTTCTTCCCAATCCTAAATCAGTCCAGTTAAAATCATCATGCTTTCTTTTTTGCTGCCTCTTTCTTTTGGAACTCTCTCCCTCTTGCCCTTTGGGCTGATCCATCTTTTAAGAATTTCGAGTCAAAACTAAAAACCTGGCTTTTTACGTAGGCTTTTTCATTACAACATTAATTTTCTAGGAGTCTGCATACATTGCTCCCCTCCCTTTCCTGTTTCCTACTTCATGCCCCCCCCCCCCCCACTTCCAAATTCATCTCTATTACTTTCCTTTTCCTTTTTGTCTGTCCTTGTCTAGTTATGAGTGACCTGGTTTGATTGCCTCCCCTCTTTCCCATTGAATATTGTCGTTTCTTTTCATTCAGTTATTTTATGTTTTTATTTGATTGTAAACTGCCCAGTTCTGCGAGTAAGCTTGGGCTGTATAGCAAGTTTTAATAAACTTTAAACTATAGCGCCAAAAATGGTGCACTCTGGGGGTGGAACTACCACCGGCGTCTGCATTGGGCCAGCGGTAGGTTCGGGTTGCCACATGGCAAGTCTTTAGTAAAAGGGCACCCTTGAGCACATATTTTCGAAAAGGAAGTTGTTGAATTCAAAATCCAAATCTTAGTCTAAATCTACCTCGTTATTCCCTCCACCACTCACAAGACATCTCCTACAGAACCCAGCACTTTTGTACTTTACTAACCTGCCTTGGCTCTGTCCTCTTGCCAGCCACTCATGTTCCCCACTGTGAACACCTGTACAGTGGAACAAGTGGATGAAGGAGTCAAATGAAAGCCCTTCAGCTGCTACAATTTTGTAATGGTTTTTTATCTACTGTTGTCCAGTATGTACCTTTTTTTCTATAAATATTTATCCACTGAAACCTAAAATGGAAAGGGAAATGGGACTTGATACTGCCTTTCTGTGGTATTTTGCAACTGGGGCAATGGAGGGTTAAGTTACTTGCCCACAGTCACAAGGAGCTGCAGAAGGAATTGAACCTAGTTCCCCAGGATCAAAGTCTGCTGCACTAACCACTAGGCTATGCTTCATAGCAAGTTGATGAGTCATGCTCAGTGTCCAAAGCCTATTTATTTACTAATCTCCTCTACAAAATAGCTTAAGGTAATTTATGATGACATAGAAAACATGCATACATAATATTATATTAAAATCATATAGAACACCAACCCTCCATCCCAACTCCATATATCCAATATACAAATCCCAAACAAAACCCAAATCCCTAACCTCCGTCTCAAAACACCCCCCCATGAATTTCTTTCACAAGGAAGCCCCCCCCCCCCAAAAAAAGAAGCTTCATTCTGTCAGATCACTCTTTGAGAGTTGTGCTAAACTTTCAGAAGAATCTAGTCATGTGCCAATCCTCTATTCTCCATCTTTTGACCTCTTCTTCCTTCAGTTTCAAATTCTGGTCCTGTCTTCCCCTAAGAAATGTAGGTTCTCCTTCATATCCTTTTATGGATCCTCTCCTTTAAAACCTTCTTTTTATAGTGTGTATTTCCATTGACTAAGCTGAGGCAATGAGCATGACAGCAACAAGGGGAAACCGAACATGTGTCTCCATATTTGGGACTGTACCTTCCACTCCTTCATAGAAGCAAAGAAAATGGTTGACAGATAATACCAAAATACTCTATTCTTGATGCAATATCATAGAAACTACCTACCTCAGTTTTTACAATTTTTTTTTTTTTTTAAATCTCCAAGGGTCCCTTTTACAAAACTGCAGTAAGCACTAATGTATGATTCTCACAGCAAATAAATGGCATACCACAGGGTGTGCTGAGGTCTCCCATGGTAATTTCAGGAAGTGTATAGTTTTTTTCATGGTGGAGGTATGTCTGGGGGCAGTGGGTATGTTCTGTGCTAATTGCTTAGTCAGTTACATTGCCGCATGCAAACCGATCAGTGTGTGATTAGGTAAAATGGGCAGTGGTAAGGGCTCACGTGCCAATCTGTTTTAATGGCCACATGCTAATGGCAAAATTAGCACGTGGCTATTAATACAAGAATAAAATATTCTGCCATTTTACCCCAGTGGTAAAAATGACCTTAGCGCGTGGGAAAATCTCACGTAAAGGCACGTTCAGACCACATTTTACAGCTGTTTGGTAAAAGGACCCCTTAAGGATCTTCAGTGATTATTTATACTTTATTGACCTGTGTTTTGACCTTTTCCATCTACTGGGTCAATATGCTGTGTGTTAACTACATTTCCTCCATAAAGGGAAGACTAGAGATAGCCAGTGTGACTATGGCCATTCAGCTGAAACGGAACAATATGATGAACCACAATAATCTGTACATCAGTAAAGGAAAAGCAAAACTACACAAACTGTGGCCTAAATCATTTTCATGACTGGCAGACCTTGATATATCACTATTTAGCTCTTGAACATATTTCATATAATAGCCATATGAATTACTGTTTCCTTGTGTTACCCTAATTTTATGCATTTCCTTTCCATGCTGGAGAAGGAAAAGCAAGCACAGGAATCTACAGCACATATTTAGGACCCCTTTTTTTCCACAGTGGGTAAAAAGGTTGTTTTCAGCCCAAAGAAGGAAATGTCTTTGTGTTAATCACAGGGCTTGGCACGCAGCCATTTCCAGAGGGATCCCTTGCCACAAACTATTTAGGTGATGGTAAGGGCTCCCACATTATCCTGGCAGTAACTGCTGCCTGATTAATGGGTTCTTTTACTAAGCTGCGATAAGCTCTACGTGCATGCAGCGTGCACCCAAATGAGACTATCGCCAGGCCAGCGCACCCTCCTGGTGATAATTTCAGATTTGGCACGTGCCCATAACGCGTGGATGAATTATTTGTTTATGTCCTCCTATGTGTGGCCAGTTCTGGCGGTAATTGGCACTTGGCACGCCAGACGGTCACCGCACATGTAGCGCATGAGCCTTTACCACTAGATCAATGCGTGGCATTAAGGGCTCAGGCCGGTTTTGGGCACGCGCTGGTTTCATTTTTACCACAGGTCTTTTCCCGTCCCATTTTTTAAAAAGCCCTTTTTCATAGATGTGGTAAAAACTGGCCCAGCACATGCCCAATACACATGCCTACACTACCTCAGGCCACTTTTTTTTACTGCTGCTTAGTAGAAGGGCCCCTAAGCCCTAGCACTTCAAAATATATATTTCTGTCGCACTAGAAATGCATGAATGCTGGGAATCGGAACTACCCCCGGGCTCCTGTGGTAGTTCCAATTTGGTAGATCTACCACCACTTTGTAAAAGGGCCTCTTACTGTTTTACTTCAGTGCTGTCACCATTTTCATTAGTGAGGGAAAGGAGAAAAAATAAATAAATAAAAGTAGAAGCACACTATAGGGAGTTTTCAGTGATTCCACTGCTGCAGCAAGCACTGTGGTCTCTGGCTATCACTCTGACTTTATTTGGGTCCCCATGGAATTGTAGGATACAAAGCTTGGGTCAATGAAATAGCAATGTTTATGTGGTCAGGTGAGGGGGAAGAGGGAGGAAAGAATGTATACAATTTTCTGTATTCATCAGAAGCTGTGAGCTCCCTCAGGCCATTTTCTAGTCTGGTGTGGTAGTGTGTGTGTGAGGGAGGGAAGGAAGGGACAGGACAGAGTTGCCTGGCCATAGGAGCAGGAAACAGGGAACTTGATGTTGTAAAAAATATGTATTTTTTCTATTTTCCGGTTTTCAGAATCTGCTGGCCAATGAAAAACCAACCAATGGCAGCATTACTTATTTCCTTCTCCTTCTGTGCACAGACATTTTCCCATATGCAAATATCTGGCATGATCCCTCTCTCTTTCACACACACACTACCACACCAGACTAGAAAATGGCCTGAGGTAGCACACAGCTTCACACACACATTACTCGGCAGTAATTGGCAGTTGACGTGGGCTGGATGTTTACCACCCAGTTAGCACGTGAGACCTTACACTGAGTCAAAGGGTGGCAGTAAGGTCTCAGGCCAAGATTGGATGCGTGCTGGTTTTTATTTTGCCACACATCCATTTTCCGGCACATTAAAAAAAGCCTTTTTGTCCAGGCGTGCTGAGGAAAGGTTTTGTGAAAAATGATCTGAAAGTCCATTTTGGGCATAGGTTTTTAACAAATTCCTAACTTATGAGGTGCAGTACATGATATCGCATCACCACAGCTATATAATTTTAATTTGAATAGAATTCAGTGCATAGCAAAATATGTGAAAAATGTTACTTTGTTCAATTGCAAATATTTCTCAAATTGGTTTTGGTGAAATTTCTAAACTGCCTCATTACTACTACTACTTTTATTTCTATAAGGGCTCTGTGCACAGCATACAAGAACAATAGCGGTTTAGTTTTACCCACAGACTTTGAACTAGTACTCAAAGAACATGTTCCTTTTGAAAATTAGCCCTGGGAAAGTGTTCTGGCAGAGGTCTGATGCATCTGTGAGTATTTTGTCAGACTGCACAATACATAGTAAGCTATACATGTTCCAGGGCCTGTTTGTTGTTTTTTCTAACTGAACATATGCATGTTGTTGATCTCCATGTAGAGTTTGAGTTTTGCACATAAAAGTCAAATTTTTAGTGCACATTATTGTAAATAGCACTTGGTATTTGGGGTCTTAGCATATGACGTACCAATTGTGAAATCTTTTGTACAGTATACATAGCTCTATTTGGGTGGTGGGGGGTCTTTTAAAAAGCAGATCTAGCCTTTTTAGTTTGTGGTAAAATCAGCTGGCAGTAAAAGCTGAGGTGCCCATTATATTCCTATGGGCATCTCAGCATTTAGCGCCAGCTAATTTTTACCATGAGCTAAAAAAGCTAGTGCGGCTTTGTAAAAGGCCCCCTACATGAGTAGCTGGACTTTGAATAGAGCAAAAAACAGCTCTACAATGAGAAGACAATGGAAGTGACATACCACTCAATCAGAATTAGTTGACTCATCTTTCATTGTTTTCATAATTATTTTTGAAGAAATAAATGAGTTCCTGAATATGCTGAGAACTATTTCTCAAAATGGTGAAGGGATATTTGAATAATACATTATCTCCTGCAAATGAGCTTTATATATTATACTAAATATGGGACAAGATATATTGTTGCAGCATGTTGAAAGGGACAGAAAATTTAGCAATGTGATTTATTCCTTTAAACTGAGTTTGAGAAAATTAGGTCAACATGGAGGGGAATTTTCGATTTGATGTTTAAATCTAACTTCAGACGTTTTGCTGAAAATGTCCAAAAATCAAGCAGTGAAAATGACGATTTTCAAACCAGAAAAATGTCTTTTTCCTTTGAAAATGACCATTTCCTAGATGTTGTGCTTAGTATGTCTATCTTTTTGGACCATTAGAAAACAAACAACAAAAAAAAAGACCAAGTGAAAAACACACAAAATCAAGTCATTGGGACTGGCCACACAGGTATCCCAGCAGAGCAGTGGGGCATCCTAGGGGGCATTGCAGTGCACTTTACAGAAAAGATCCTAGGTACACATCTCACCATTACCCAATTACAGTGTATGGTGAGCCCTTCAAAACCAATGAAAAACCTACTGTACCCAACTGAAGACCATTTCAATAACCCTTATGGCTGCAGGTGTCACCTATATGTGGGTACAATAGGTTTGGGTGAGTTTTGGAGGGCTGATAGTTTCCATCACTAGTGTAATAGAGTGGATTATGGGCCTGGGTCATCTTCTCTACAGTGCACTGCACTGATCACTAGGCTATTCCAGGAACCTGTTTGCTGCTCTAATAGGACTGGCAATAACATCTGAAGCTGTCATAGAGGCTGGTATGTACTGTTTCATTTATATCTTTGCAGGGTAGGAGGGGTCAGTAAGGGAGTGTCATTCCTTTATTCCTGCAGTGGTCATATGGTCATTTAGGGCACTTTTTTATGGCTTATTACTAAAACAGGTCTAAATCAAAATGCTCAGCTTATAGTCTCAGATGTTTTTGTTTTGTTCCATTATGACAGAAAAATGTCCAAGTGTTATGAACACCCAGATCCTGCCCTTAACATGTCCCTGACACGCCCCTTGTGATTTAAACACACTTCTGATGGACTTTATAGAAAAATGTCTAAAAATTGGTTTCAAAACCACCAATTTGGATGTTTTTGTGAGAAAAATGGCCAAATGCAGATTTATACCACTTTTTGAATGTTTTTCTCTTTTGAAAACAAGCCCCTGTAATCACCCCCAAATTAACATAAATTCTGATGCACGAATTTACACATACTCTTAAATTAATGTATACATACTGCTAATCATTTTCTATAGCGCTACTACTTACACGCGGTGCGTACACATTATATGCAGGTACTTTCTCTGTCCCTTGAGAGCTCACAGTCTAAGTTGTGTGACTAAATTTGTGACTAGTGTGCAAAATTGCACGTGTAAGTTATAGAATAAGGTTAGATGCACACGTAGCATCAATTAATATAAACTAATTGGTGTTAATAAGCACAAATAAGGTATAATTGACCTTAATTGGTGCAATGAGAAAAGTAAAGCGATTAAGAGGCAGGGTTGAGTCAGAGGTATTATCAATGCATGTAACTTTCCATTTTCAAAATTGTGCATGCTGGTTTTCAAGGAAAAAAATATTTCTGCAAAAATAACAGGTTTAAATCTCTGAATGTTCTCCCATTAAGCAATATTCAAATGGTAAATAAGTGTATAGTTGTGCTTTGAGAATTGGTACACATATTGAAGCTATTTAGATTATTATAGAGTTTCTTATCATAAGCACCAACATTTCACAATGAATGGCCTTCTCATCGTCGGAGTTTGCACAGGCAGACTCAGAGATTCAGCCGATTCCTGAGCTTCATCATAACGCCTGCAGTCCTTTCTATCATCAGATTTGCGGACCATCTTTAAATTCTTTTTGTTGCCATTTATCTTATTCTCTATTTTTTTCTGTTTCTTCCCCTCCCTTCTTCATCTGTGCCTTCCTCTCTACTGATATTGTAATTGTTTCTTCAGTTCTTTGTAAGCCGCTGTGAGGTATTAAGCAGGGTATAAATGTTCTGAATAAATAAATATAAAATTACCCCTCCCTGGACACAGTGAAAGAGCATGCTCAATATTAGGGGTGCTCAGCACCTAGTTACACCCACAGACCTGCCTCCTATGCTTCTACTTGGAATCTGAAAGGAGGATTGCCAGATATGAAGTATATAAGGAATCTTGTTTGATTTTCTAGCCAGGTGAAATATAGAGCAAGAATATGACAAAAACTGTCTTGGATAAGGAGTGATGTCTTACTTGCAATCACTGTGCAGCTGGCAAAATGAAATGAGGGTATTCAAATATCTCAAAATTATAAATCACACACTTGAAGTAAAGTCTTTTCAGAGGAAAGCAACTTCAAAACAGTCACAGTATGAGATCCAGAGGGAGGCTTGCTGAGGGAGAACCTCAGAGAAGAATGTTGGGTGAATGGGATCAACATCCAGGGATAATGGTGGAGACAAAAACTGGAAAAGAAGCTCGCTTCCTGGAGATGACCACGTGGCTGTGCAAGTGGTGTCATCAAGAGCATTTTGACTTCCTAGACCATGGGATGCTTTTCTTAGGGCTGCTGAGCAGCTTAGTAGAAGGGCTCTGAAAGTATTTTATAAAGGTAACAGCTAAGGGATGGTGCTTTTTCAGTTGTAGCTCAAGGCAAGCTGCATTCAGGAAAACAAACAAAAAGAAACGGTTTTCCTTTTTCCTCATGCCATTAATATTTCTGAATAGTGCTTGCTGTTGAAGAGAGGTGCTCACTACTGAGAAATAATATTCACCATTGAAGCACAGGGTGCAGTATTGACAAGTAGTGCCTACTATTGAAGAATGAAAACAGTTTTAAGTAAATTAAATGCCAAAACCTAGAAATGACATAGGGAATGAAACAAACATCGTTAGCTTACACATCCCTGGACAAGAGTGAATGGAGATCGTTCCTGCCCCTTTTGAATCCCAAACATGGGGGGGGGGGGGGGGGGGGCAAAGGGATGGTATCTAGGGAGAATGAGACAAGCTTGGGAACCTTTCTAATAAAATGTTTGGGTTTGTTTAGTCAGTGCAGGAAGGAGAAGAAGATGAAGCTGACAATTTTATTCCCCTTGCCCCCAGTCATATGTGTTCACTCCTCTCCCCTTCTAAATCCCCCCTTACAGGTTGATCCTACCCAGTGTGTTTCTTCTAGCAAAAAAGGTGCCGGTACTCAAATGTCAGGCAACCCTTCAGGGATGAGGGGATCACTGAGGGACTCACCCCACAATAGCCAGGACCCCTGCAACCAGTCACAGAATCTATGACAAGGCAGAATTTGTGTGTAGAGCCTGAGCTCTTTCATTAAAACTTGGGGACCATGGGCCAATTTCAGCACACAATGGAAAAGGTGCCGGTACTCAGTACCCCCAAGTACCCCCTCAAAAAAAGCCCTGATCCTACCCCCCCCCCCCAATCCTCTTAGTTCCTACCAGTGGTCTCCATGGTGGTCTAGTTAACCCAGGCAACAGCACAGCCCTGCTGCTGCCACCCAGGACTGTGCTGGGATCCAAAATCACCACCATGACCCCTAGAAATCATCTTATGGGTTGTGGGGGGGGGCAGTAAACCTTTGGGAAGGGGCAATTTAGAAGGGGGAGGAATGAATTCATATGATGTGGGGGACAGGTGGAATTAGGTTTCTCAGTAAATGGGATGTCAGGAAGGAGAATCAGGCCTGTCTGTGAATGTTGGGGTGTCAGGAGGGAGAGATCAGATGTGCTGGGTGAGTGCAGTGCACCATATTTGGCAACCTGCTGTGCTACGAGACTGCAGATAGTGCCTCCTCTTGAGGTGGTGGTAAGTTCAGCTGCTCTATTGGTAGTCGTAACAGCTAGCATATAGTAACCACCAGTACACTAGCTGTCATAACCAGCCGCACTTCCACCTACCCTTGTCACTCTCAGGTCCCACCCAAAGCAGCTAATGTGAGGTCTGCATTACACTGCATTAGCTGCTTTATGCAGCTTTGTGAAGGATCCCCTACATTTTTAGGGGACACTAATGAAGTAAATTCACACTATCAAATTCACATCCTCAATATCAGCCTTTCTGTGGTACAGCCAAAGTGGTTTTCATTTATTTTATTTATTTATTTGTTTCATTTGTATCCCACATTTTCCCACCTATTTGCAGGCTCAATGTGGCTTACATGGTACCGCAACGGCGTTCGCCAGTTGCGGTATGAACAAATACAGGTGTTATTGTGGTAAAAGAAGGTTCGTATTTCGTAGATGCTTTGGGGAAGTTAGGGAGGGGGAATGAGGGTTAAGGTATGTCCATTACAGTCTTTGGTTTTGCAGTGTCGCAGGAACTTAGGTTTTTATGTTGGGTCGGTGGGGTATGCCTTTTTGAACAGATTTGTTTTTAGTTCTTTCTGGAAACTTAGGTGGTCGTTATATGCAAGCATTTTCTCTGACCCTAGTGGACTCACAATCTAAGTTTCTGTACCTGGGGTAATAGAAAGTTAAGTGATTTGCCCAGAGTCACCAGGAGCTGTAGTGCCTGCACTAACCACTGCACTAACCATTAGGCTACTCTTCCACTGATATTTGTCCTAGGTAACTTTAGCCAAATGTTTTCAGTCATACTTATGCTTTGAAATGTGATCTAAATATTTCCCTAAACAACTTCATCTGGATTATTTTACAGCTCACCACTCTACTGAACATTAACCTAAATGTTTCCATATTAGGCTGAGAGACATCCTCAGCAGCAGCCCACCCCAGTGGCATCCCTCTTCCGAGCCTAATTCTTCCCCAAAGATCCATTCTGTCTCTGTAGTGAACGTGTGGAATGGAATGGAATGTGGTGAACGGTGGAGGGATCCCTTAGGAAAGGAAGAGTTATTGGTTACTGAGGAAATGCAGACTGGATGGGTCATTTGGTCCCTATCTGCTGTCATGTTTCTATGTTATCTCAAAACTATGAATTGAATAAGTTTATGCTCCTACAAATCCCCTGTGCTTACTACCCTGAACAAAAACCCAGTACCATTAATTGCCAGCAAAATTCCCCCATCTTCCATATTGCCAACAGAACAACCTCCACAGTCATTAGCAGGAGTCTCCTGCCTCCAGATCCACCAGCAGAACCTACCTTCCCTAATCACCAGACCAATTCCCCAGCTCAGCAGCAGAACTAAAACTTCTGGCCAATACAATACTTCTCCATCTCTCTTCACAGAGTGATAGTACACACTTCCCAAGTGACTATCCAGAGAGACTGCATTAAGCCCTAATATGTAAATATTTTATACCCTGCCAGTATGAGGTATGCCCCCTCATTAAGAAATTCAGGGCCCCTTTTACAAAATGGTAATAAGGAACTACCACCGGGCTACTGTAGCAGCCATGTGGTACTTCCCACCCCCAGCACGCCGTCATATATTTATTTATTTGGTGTTGGTGTGTACCCGGCGGTAATCTGGCAGTGCCACTCGCTGCCTGGTTACTGCCAAGTTAGCACGGGACCCTTACTGTCACCTCAATGGGTGGTGGTAAGGGCTCCCCACCGAAATAGCCGTCCCGGAAGTGCTTTACTTGCCACATGACCATTTATTAAAAATAAACAAAAGACCTACCTTTTACCCCCTGCAGTAAAAGGGGGCCTCGGCATGCATCAAAACACATGCCAAGGCCAGTGCAGGCCCCCTTTTGCCGCAGCTTGGTAAAAGTGGCCACAAGTATTCTTGAAGTCCAGCATGCTGAGCTTTGTGTGATTCCTATCTGCCATTACTCCTATATTAAACTCTACTGTTGCAAGGGTCATAGAGCTCAGATGACCATCTATTTACATATTGAACCCAACAAATCTAGATTACACTAAGAATGAGAAACAGTTAAAGCTGAATCTATGTGAATTTTATTGCATAGCAGGAATGAATGCTAGAATTGTACTATAAATTTCATTGAAGCAACCAACCACCAATATCTTTTCTTTAAGAACAGGAATGGAATATCTTATCTGGTTTTATTCTAGTGCTTTATGAAACAATATACTTATGAAGAAAATAGAATATCTCATGCTGTAGTTTTAGTACTTAAGGATGGCATATTGGTTTAATTTCAATACTTGAAAATCTTTTCAATAGTTGAGTTTCTGGTTAAGTTTGTGACTTAGATGAACACCTCACTGACATCAATAAGAAATAACTCACTTCCCCCAAAAATACTACTTGTTTTTACAGCCATTGCATACTATAAATTGCTGAAATAAATTTTACTGAATTTGCCATCTTTGTAGGAATTTATAGCAAATAGAAATGCTAAATTTCAAGCTATACCATGCATAGTTGCTAAGATAAAAGAACATGTATTTCAAAGGTTGAACATTGTTCTCCAGAGCTAAGTTTTCTGTACAATTTATAATTCCTTCAGGCAAAGGTTTAAAATGGTTGAAAAGTAACTTCAGTAGCACAGCACTTCAAACAGACTTAATAAACAAAATGTACCTACTTCAGAGTGTCATGATATAGATATGAATGGAGGGATTTGGACATTACCAAACTGAATCATTGTCTCCAGAATTTCAACCCAGTTAATCAAAATTCCATTACAATGGACTAAACTCACCCACATCCTTTCTGGCCTAGAAAGAGCAAATAAAAAAGCCATCAGCTGTCTAAAAACTGACCTTTGATAGACATCCAGCAAAGGGAAAATACATACCCAAACTTGAAAAGGGGTTATTTTTAAAAGCATTTCTATGAGTAAAAAATGTTTTACAAGTTGAAGGGGCTTTTTAAAAAAATTGCCCACCTGATATGTGGATAAATTTAAGCATATGCAGCCTCTATGGGTTTGATATTCAAATGGATTTATATACGTTTAGGCAGTGCATTTTTTTCTAGCAAAAAAGGTGCCGGTACTCAAATGCTCACCCAGTACTCAAAAGCCAGGACACTCTTGATGGGTGGGGTGATCACTGAGGGACCCACACCACAATAGCCAGGCCCCTTGCAACCAGTCACAGAATCTATGACAAGGCAGAATTTGTATGTAGAGCATGAGCTCTTTCATTAAAATGTGAGGATCATGGATCAATTTTAGCAGACAATGAAAAAGATGCCAGTACTCAGTACCCCCCCCCCCCCCCCCAAGTTACCCCCTCAAAAAAAGCCCTGCATTTAGGGCTAGATTCTATATATGGTGTGAAAAAAATCAGTGTAAAAAAAAAAGTTATTCAAGAAGCTGCACTTAAAGTTAGGTGTGGTTTATAGAATAGCGCTTATGCCCAAGAATCGCGTCTAACTTTAGGTGCAGCCATTTGCACCAACTGAAATGTGGCACAAATATATGTGCCTATCTATATTAGGTGCATGTTCCCGTTATTCTATAATGATGCATATAAATTTTAGGAACACCCTAGTTACATCCATGGTCTGCCCATGTCCATGTCCCCTTTTTTAGATCATGCACAAATTTTAGGCATGGATCCAGTGCCTAAATTTATGCACATAAATGCCAATTAAATCTAATTAGTGCAAATAATTCTTAAAAAGCCACTTATTGGCACTAATTAGCTTATTATTTAATTAAATTGTGCACACAAATTGGGCACGTGCACAATTTTTGGTGACTTTTATAGAATCAGGGAGTTAAAGGGTAATTCCATAAGGGGCACCAAGATTTAGGCACTAGGAAAGTGCCTATTTGAAGTCTATTCTATAAAGTTTGGTAGATGTCTACTTTTCATTTTAGAATACTGGTGTACAATCATGGCCAAAATTTTATGACACCTCCATTTTCATTATTTATTACGGATACTTAACAACATACACATGAAACAAATCAGATTTTAAAGCTATAAATTGTCTATATTGTATTTGACATCTAAAGGCAATGGGCCCAATATTCAACTGGCAGCGGGCAGCCGTTTGCTGTCCACCGCCAGCGTTAAACCCCTGATATTTAATGTTGGGCTACTTCCGGTGACTGGCATTGAATACCTGGGTTTATTTTGGCTATTAAATCGTTAACCAGCTATGCTGATATTCAGCGCTAACCGTTAACTTTTTAGCCATCAAAGTAAAGCCTGCTATTTAAGCGGCCTATTTTGACAGTTCAACATAGCTGCGTAGGAGCTAAATATTCATGTCTGTCACATGATATAGTCAATTAGCGGGTAGGTACTAATTGGGATATTCAGCAGGAGATAATAAATTATGTCCCACTGAATATCCACAGTTAGGCGCTTAAACAATATTTACCCATCTGGAGCTGTTCATGGCTAGTTAAATAGTTTTAAATATTGGGGGATTTTCTGCAGACATTTTCTCCTAGATATCTGTCTTTACAGTAATGTACATTGTTCTTAATAACTGTCTGTATGTGTTCTGGCATTAATTTGGCTAGTTTTCTGCAGAATTCCAGAGTTATCTCCTGAGTGTACACAGCTTTGATTCAGGGTATAAGTCTGCTTCAGATGTTAGGTTGAGTATGACCACTTTCTACTTCATTGCGGTCCACACATTTTCAATAATTTTCAAATCTGGGCTATTGCCGGCCAAGGTTCTATCAGTTGCATCTGTTCACGAGCCAGGCATGCCTTAACAGCTTTTGTTCGATAGCCTGGTGCACCATCCTGTTGGAAATTAGTTATGTTGTGAATTAGCATAAAGTTTGGCAGATTCTCCATCATCCTGAGCCAATGCATGGATGATATTCCTCTATCTTTTTTCTACAGTCTGTAGTGGGAGTTCCTGAGGAAGGAAGCATTGTCTGAAATGGGGCACCATTGAACCGCTTTGTGAAGGATATCAGGCATATTGATTGAGATAAGTGCCTTTTTTGGACATTGGGTTTGTGGGGATAAGGGTCCCCATTGCTCCAACCCCCTTCTCCGAGTCAGAGATCATTTCAACTAGGGTAGAAGTCTAACTTTCATGCTGACAGTGTACCTCTATTAAACTGCTGTTTCCAATATAAATTTTAATAATTTGGTGTCACTGACAGCAGTATGGAACTCAACCTGACACAGTTATTCAGGTTTTCCCTGATATCTGTGCCCAGGTACAGCCAAAAAATAGTTTTCAATTATTTTATCCTGAACACCCAGAGCTGTTATAAACAACATTTTAAAAATACACAATTATCTTCTTCCCCTCATATTTCCTCACACACGGTCCCATATAACACATTCTTGAGCCAAAATTCAATGTGGGCTCAGAATATTAACTAACAACCCACTCTCTCACCAAACATTCAATTCCTTCTAAAATTTTACAAAAATACTTCCTTTACAACACTAATGAATATACACCAGTTCACACACTGTGTCCTTCTAAAAGCAGTCCCTCCCAACTGCTTAAACCAGCAGTTTAGAACTTTGGAGTTTTGCTACTGCTGACTTGTGAGCCCATGAGACATTCACAGCACGAGCCAGCAGCAGGTTTGCCCTTCTGAACTTATCTAAACAAACCCTTGTAATAAATAACTTTTGCAATTCCCCGTTCCCCCTTGAAACATTTCACCTTTTTAATATTTTTCTCTTTCCTCTGTGTTCCCATTGTAAGCTTCTGCATGCACCCGCTAGACAGTTCTGCCCTGGACTCAGCAGCCTGTGGCTCTCCCATGTCCTGCAACTAAATGATCCCAAGTAACAAGTACTCTGGTAATTGGTAATAAAATCAAACTACAAGCCAGATACTATCATAACGTGGAAACTGTAAAAGGTGAAAGCTTGACCTCGCGTTTAAATTGAACACTGTGGATATAAGTTATCGTATATATAGTATAATATAGTATTTATTTAGGAGGGTCCTCAGAGTATTTACTCACCCAATATGAGGCTGCTTTTACATCTCATATAACTGAAACTTGCATACTCTGTGGGTGGTTGAGCATCTCAATCATTGAACCTCTCTGTGGTTTTTTAATATTCTATATCGTGACTTATCCAAACCACTACAAAGTGCTCTAATTATAAGAGAGTTAATAACTCCACCACAGTAGTAAAATTCAATCAAATTGAATGTCCTGAGCATGCACCCTTTGAGCACACACATGTCTGGTGCCTCCAGGTTCGCAGATCTGATTAAAATCTTCAAGTGGAGAAGTGGCCTAGTGGTTAGGGTGGTGGACTTTGGTCCTGGGGAACTGAGGAACTGAGTTTGATTCCCACTTCAGGCACAAGCAGCTCCTTATGACTCTGGGCAAGTCACTTAACCCTCCATTGCCCCATGTAAGCCGCATTGAGCCTGCCATGAGTGGGAAAGCGCAGGGTACAAATGTAACAAAAAAAAGGGAGGACTTCCCGGACCTCCACCCCCCCCCCCCCCATCTATGCTGCCTTCCCCAAGTGTTCTCTTCCCACTCCCAGCTCCAGAGCCACAAAGCTATGCAGGCCTCAGCCTCCCAAACACCTCTATGCTTGCCCAGGTCTTTGCATAAAAGCAGAGGGCTCAGGAAAGGCCTCAACACAGCCCTGGACTTTTCTCTACCTTCTGACCAACCACTCTGGCCAGCGCATATATATGCACACACCTCGCCTTGCCAGCCGAGTACACCCGGATCAAACAACCACCTTGGTTATATTATATAAAAGCAAGTGACAATAGTTCAGATAAATTTTGATTCATTGTTTAAGAGCAGCAAAGAAAACACAGGATTCTGCATGTACAGTGGTATCGGTTTTGCACTTAATATCATTAAGTAACATCGTGACTCTTTTTGATCTACATTTCACTAGAAATACTGCAGAACTCTGGTATCATTGAGACAATATTGGCCACATCAATAGCAGGTCAATCTCTGGCTGTTATGAACTTAGCTGGCCAGCGCTGAATATCGACTTGACTGGCTATGTTCTTAGTGACCAAAAATAAACCAGATAACAACAGAAACAGCCCAGTATTGAATGTCCGGCATCATCGCTGACCACAGGAGTTAGCCGGTCTAACTCCCATGATCTGAATATTGGCCCCATTGTTCTCTGTCTAGAACTTGATGGTGAAGTGGAATATAAATGCCAAAATAAAATTAAATTACTGTGATCACGGCCACATCAAGGCTCTTCACTTTTCTCTGCTGCTTTTGTAGAGCTGAAAAGTGTGTTGGGGGAAGGAAGGGGGAGGGAACACCAGGATTGAAGATGGAGGAGGCAGGGAAAGTGAAAGTCACTGGAAAGGGGATGTGAAAAAAGTAAATGGGGCTTTATGATAGAGGAGCCCACAAATGTATGTTTGCTTAGAGCCCAATAAAGTGTTAATCCAGCTCTGGACATGCTTCCTTAGGTGACACCAATCCTGCTAGTCCATTCTAGTCGGCTTTTGCCATTTATATAAACTACTGACCTTATTAAAGGTTTTCTTTGAAAAATAAAACCCTTTCTCCCTTAGGCTGTTCTGATTTTACAGTATAAACTTCTGTTTTCTTACTGTGCTTTGATCTTGGATCACTAGTAGTTTTACACTGTTATGGCTTGCGGGTGTGCTTATTTTTTTCTTGCTGTTGAAATTCAACAGCAACAAAAGCAGAGACATTATAATGCATACAACCCTGAGAGTCACACTTGAGGGGGGGGGGGGGAGGTTATGTTACTGTTAACCCAAGTTATTAGCAGCTATGTCTCATTGCATAAAATAGGACTCGTGCTAAAATAAAAACATAATGAAGGAAGATAAATACCTTATGGCCTAACCAGTCTATCCATCCATGTCATCTACTATCCCTTCCTCTCCTTTAGAGATCCTATGTACTTGCCTCAAGCTCTGATATATTCATTGTCTCTACCACTACCACCAGGAGTCCATTCCATACATTCACCACCCTTTCATTGAAGAAGTATTTACTCCAGAGTCTGTTCCTTTCCACCTTCATCCTATGTCCTCTCATTCTGGAGTTTCCTTTAATTGGAAAGAGGCTCACTTTGTGTGCATTTATGCTACAGTGGTTTAAACATCCTTATCGTACCTCCCCTCTCACGCATTTCTTCCAAAGTATTCATAGAAGGGATAATATTCAGCCTGCAATGGTAAGCGGCTTGCAAATTGCTTCCAGCCATGGGCTTAGCTAACCCCAGATTTTCAATGCATGGGAATGCACAGTTCCCAGATCTGAATATCTGCTTATATTCAGTGACCCAAAAGTTACCTGGACACCTATGGTAACTTGCTGCATAAAGTTAGGACAGCTGCTTTGCTACAAAATATTTTGTCACTTTGAATGGGCTGTGTCGGCATTGCCGCGCAGCATAGCAAACATGGGGGTTAGTCTTTTCCATAGAATATGGTGCCTGGGAGAAAGGACTTTTACCTGAGAATTCTGGATAGTTAAATATTGATCTTTAGGGTGTTTACTGTTGTATTCTGATGGAAAAGCCCTACAGATACTCAGATTCAAGAAGCAGGTATGCTCGAACATTTTCCTAGACTGATGCAGAGATCAGAATAATTTAGCTTTTTTTTAAAATAAAGAACCCATCAATCAGTTAATACTTATATGAACTAATTTTAACTAAAGCAGACACTGCTTTATCCATATTATTTAAATGATCCATGATCTATAATTTTTGTTAAGACTGTCACTTAATGAAAATGAACTGCCAGCATAGACTTTTTATGGTATTCCAGGGGGAATTGAAATTTTCTTTCTGAAACGTCAACTCTTTTCTCACACCTCCTACACTGTTGAGCTTAATTAAAAGATTCATCAAGTTTACAAGTCTCATTACTGAGTCCTTAATTATAGTTTCCAAAAGTGGATAAAAGACATGAATTCACCTGGATGCTTCGATTCCTTTAGCCCATTTCACTGAAAGATAAATGTCTTTGTTATCCTTCCCTGAAGTTCCTATTGACTGCAGGGCTTTTATTTCAAGCAAGTACTGTTCATTTTTTCCCCTACTGAACTGTAAAGTTGTAGGGAAAGCAAAACTTTTATTTTACATTGGTGTGTGTGTGTGTGTGTGTGTGTGTGTGTGTGTGTGTGTAGGGGAGGTTTTAATTTTCAGGTCATTTTATCTGCAGTGATTCACTCAAATTGCAAAGGACTCTCACCCAATACAATATGAAAGCTACATAATCCTGGCTGCCAAAAATTATGATTTATGATATATAGCTTTTTCATGTTTGATACACCACTCTTAATAAACATATCAGAATGGTATACAAATACAAAGCCAAGGAAAGGGAAAACAATGATGGGTCCAAAATTCAGGTGGCAGTGCTTAGCATTATGCTGGCCACCACTGGCATTAAGCCATGTCTGGGCTTCGGCATTGAGTTTCTGGTTTTGCGGACCTGCCTAACGCATAGCTGGTTAAGTGTAATATTCAGTACCTTTACCAGCTTTGGGTCACCTCCTAAAGATAGGACTGACCTTGGCTGGTTAAGTGCTGAATTTCGGCACTTAACTGACCAAGTGCCAACTCCACCCCTGGAATGCTCCCAAAAATAGCTGGTTTTCAGTTCGGCACTAACAGGTGATTTAACCAGCCAGGAGCCATTTCTTTCTGGTTAAATCACTTTGAATATTGACCCGTCCAATTTTAATCAGCTTAAAGAAACAACTAAACATACATACTGATTCAAAAGGAAGTTTAGTTGAATGGAGAGGAAAGCCATATGCTTATCATAATGGAGATATATAAATCAGTCAACAAATATGTGTTCCTAGTCAGAATAGATAGATTAAGTACAGTTATACAAAAATTGAAACAGATGATGATACAACTTGAAGACTGGTTTTTGATTTGACAAATCAAACTAGCAAAATGGATTTGTCTAATTTGTATAACTTACTCTAAACTCAATCTTTCAGATGTTTGCTATTAACACAAATAAGGGGAATATTTAAAAGTAATGGTATGCAGCCCCTCCCTCCCCGTTTTCATTTTATTTCTTTTCTCATATCGTTTGCAGCATTGTTTGGCTTTCTTTTGTTTTGGGGGTACAATTTCATTAAGGTTATTGCATTTTTGCAAATAACATTATGTGCAAAGAAGATCCATTCTTTCTAAAACAGTGTACATGGGAAAGAACAGTGTTAGCAAATAATGTGCACTTTTATCAGCAAATGAAATGCAAATACAAAATGTCATGGTTTTCCTGCTCATTTTCATTTCTAAACAGCATGCAGTGACATGGGACATGTCATTCACATATCTTAGAACATAAAAGTAGCCATACTGGGATAGACCAATGGTCCATCTAGCCCAGTATCCTGTTTTCCAGACAGTGGCCAAGTCAGGTCACAAGTACCTGGCAGAATCCCAAATCGTGACAAATCTCCATATTACAAATCCCAGGGCAAACAGTTGCTTTCCATGTCTGTCTCAATAGCAGACTATGGACTTTTCCTCCAGGAATTTGTCCAAACCTTTTTTAAACCCAGATATACTAACCGCTGTTACCATCTTCTCCGGGAAAGAGTTCCAGAACTTAACTATTCAGTGAGTGAAAAAAAAATTTCCTCCTATTTATTTTAAAAGTATTTCCATGTAACTTCCTCGGGTGTCCCCTAGTACTTTTGGAACGAGTAAAAAATCGATTTACTTCTACTTGTACTACACCAGCCAGGATTTTGTCATTGCAAATCCTGATTTGCTGGTATTAGATCTTAGATGTGCAAGTGTACCTGTAAGGAGAAGGTAAGCCTCCATTGAGCAAATATTTGGAAGTTGTATGTCCATTAAACCTCAAAGGAATGTAATTGTGAGGAAGAACTGGCCAGAAGACTCCTGATGCAGGCCAATAGACTGAAACACGACTCATATTGAATCAATTAAGATTCTGAAAAAAGGAGGCTTGTGCTTTTGAAGTGGACGTGCATGTGTACCTTAAGTCCTCTGAAATCCTAACCAGAACATGCTCCTATCAAACCTATAAATGTTTTTTTTAAACACATACAAACCTTCTAGATTCACTACCTTCTTTTTGTTAAAATCTGAACCCATGCTATAACAATTAATCTCATTTTTTATAAGCACTTCTTGTGAGACATGAAAATGCCATTTCCCTGCTGAATATACTTATTTTCAATGTCCTGGCTGGAACATGTAACTTGAAGATGAAAATACAACATTTCTTCAGACTCCGTGCATAAATAATAGCAAGTAGACCTCAATAATGATAGGTCTGAAATGACATTTCACTTTCTATGACTACTTTGTAAAGGTTAGCTATCAAAATTTTCAGTCTTCCACTGGCTGCAAAAAAAAAAAAAAAGGCTAGCATTTGAGCTAATGAAAGTGTTATAAATGTTTTCAGCATTAGAAGTTTTCTAGAAAGAACCTATGAACAGTGGGTAAATATTTCACATGACATTCATCATAAATCAACTATAAATTAGTAATACATTTCGGAACAATATTTAAATGGGAAAAAAAAGTTACATACACTATTCACAGCATACATGCTTATCCCCACACAGAAATGGAACACTGTTGAGGTGGAGCTTGGGGAGATTGGCTGAACTTTGGATTTGGATATCATTTTGAAATCCCAGCATATACTTCATCCCATGTGAAGGAGCAATTCTGTAAATGTCATGCACTGTAAGTGGGACATGCCTAAATGACAGCATCAAGAAGTTCTCTATAAAGGGAGGGCTGGTGGGTACGCCCTTTACAGAATAGGTGCATGTACTGTAACAAATGTAAGCACTCACATGTAGTGGTGCATCCAGTGATCAATATGTTCTGATGCATACATACATATATACAACTTGCATCTTGGTGTTGCAGGTGTGGGACTAAATCTGCCTATCCTTGAATGACACTTCCCCTTAAGGATAATCGCTCACAGTATCAGAGCCACCTTAAAACTCATATTCCCGCCCAAGAGACAAGTGACATAGGAGGGGTGGAGCCAGGAGGGCATAGTCCAGGAAGTATAAAAGCCTAGGGAACAGCTAGATTAACATCACCCAGAGGGAAGCAGTGAAGCCCTACTGTGTTAGCCTCCACCACCTGTGTGAACTGCAACTGCTACATGCAGATTCAACTTGGAATCTTCCAACTTTGGATTTTTGAGCCAAGTAACTGCTAGTGGTAACTCTGGGGGAACCAGGGCCAGAGACAAATAAAGTGTACTGCTGTGCTGAGAGTAATATATACTGTGACCTGCAGGAACAGGCCACTTGAGAACCTTGTTAGGTCTATGGAACATTTTATGTTTATTTTCGATCCTCCACCTGTGAATCAGGACCCCTACTTGATACTATAATAAATAGCATTTTCTTTTATCTGCACTCGTTATGTGGCTTCAGCTTGTCCTGGCTCCTGGAAACACAATATTTTGAAAAAAAATCAAAGAAAAATAAATGACATGTACTCAGGTACTTGAAATGCCTAGGTATGGCAGAAGACTGGGCTGTCTGAGGATTGATGTGATCCTTTAAGGCCATCTATAAGAGTTCAAACAGTTTCTGTGGATTTCTTCAGACTCAGGAAGGTCCTAGCAGGGTGGTCTTTGGTCTTAAAATTGAGGCATCTGACTGTTTTCTTGCTATCTTCTATGGATTTTTATTCATTAATATGCATTTTAGTACTGCAAAATCAATGTACATGCCTTGATCAATGGACTAATAAGTGAACAATTAATTTATTTCTGCTAAAACCTTTAATGTGTATTTAAAAACTATTAAAATGAATGCATAAATAAACTGGAAAAAATGCCCCCAAAACATGGAAAACATGAGTGGAGGAGTGGCCTACTGGTTAGGGTGGTGGACTTTGGCCCTGGGGAACTGAGGAACTGAGTTCAATTCCCACTTCAGGCACAGGCAGCTCCTTGTGACTCTGGGCAAGTTACTTAACCCTCCATTACCCCAGGTACAAATAAGTACCTGCATATAATATGTAAGCCACATTGAGCCTGCCATGAGTGGGAAAGCACAGGGTATAAATGTAACAAAAATAAAATAAAAAAGTCAAACTCAAACTAAAAAACAAGCAAAAATGTTTGGCCTGAACATATTCCTATGGTACAATTCTATAACTCGGTTCCACGTGTGCACCAATTCTTTAATGGCATCTATGCGTACCTCAGAATTACTGATTACTGCATAACCTACAGGATACTGCAAGTTACGCACATATGTGGGAGATATATCCACGTTGCCCAAACACTACCCACACATATGCCTTTTTTGCAGTTACACACTAATGCACATATGTACAGTTATTTTAATGGGCACCACTGCTTTATTTTATAGAATCATGCATAGTGTGTATATGCATATAAATGACAATTATCTCAGCACTTATATGCATATTTATTTATTTATTTATTTATTACATTTATATCCCACATTTTCCCACCTATTTGCAGGCTCAATGTGGCTTACAAAGTACCGTAAAGGCATTTGCCATTTCGATTGTTAACAAATACAAGATTGTGTTGTGGTCAAATGAGGTAGAAGTGATAGACATCAGGGGTCAAGTGAAGAGGATAGTATGTTGTCCAGTATGATCATTGATTATATTGTGTAGCTGGGTGTGGAGATTTATGTTGGATTGGTGGGATAGAGGTGGGTTTTTAATGATTTCCTGAAGTTTAGGTGGTCATGTATTGTTTTCACTGCATACGGGAGACCATTCCACAGTTGTGCGCTTATGTAGGAGAAACTAGATGCATAAGTTGTTTTGTATTTTAGCCTTTTGCAGTTTGGGTAATGTAAGTTTAGGTATGATCTGGTTGATCTGCGTTTGTTTCCAGTTGGTAGATCTATGAGGTCTGTCATGTATCCTGGGACTACGCTGTAGATGGTTTTGTGGACCAATGTGCAGATTTTGAAGATGATCTGTTCTTTGATTGGGAGCCAGTGCAGCTTTTCTCGAAGGGGTTTAGCGCTTTTGAATCGTGTTTTACCATATATCAGTCTGGCTGCTGTGTTTTGGGCGGTCTGGAGTTTTTTTGTGAGTTGTTCTTTACATCCTGCATAGATTCTGTTGCAGTAATCTGCATGGCTTAGGACCATTGATTGTATTAGTTTACGGCAGGTGCCCCTCGGGAAGAAAGATTTTATTAGTTTAAGTTTCCACATTGAGTAGAACATTTTCTTTATTACGGTTTTTACTTGGCTCTCGAGAGTGAGGTTGCGGTCGATTGTGACTCAGAGTATTTTTAGGCTGCCTGAGATAGGGAGTGCATGTCCTGGGGTGTTTATTGTTGCAGGTTTGTAGTTGTTGGGATGAGAGGATAAGGCAGTGTGTTTTTTCGGTGCTCAGTTTCAGTTGGAATGAGTTTGCCCATGAGTCCATGATGTTCAGGCCCTCATTGATTTCAGTAGTTATTTCAGTCAAGACATGTCTGAAGGGAATGTAGATTGTAACATCATCTGCATAGATGAATGGTTTAAGGCCTCGATTGGATAAGGACTTTGCTAGTGGGATCATCATCATGTTGAAGAGTATTGGTGATAATGGTGATCTTTGATTACATGAACAGTGGACATTCCCAGGGCCAACACAACCCAGTAAGCACATTAATCATGGCAGGGGGGTGCCGACCTCTGGAGGGTGCTACAGGCCATGCTTACCACTGTCGGCGACACACAGTTCCAACCCCCGGTTCCCACCAGCCTGCCCTCAGCTCCTGCGATAGCCCCCATTTTGTTCCTGCCACTCTGCATTTAAAACTGTTTTATTTTACCTCAAAGTCAAAGTGGCAGCAGTGAAAGCGACAGCAGCAGTGAAAGAAGCAGGCTCGCCTCCAGTCTTCCCTTCCCTCACAGTGTCCTGCCTTCATCTGATGTAATTTTCTGTTTCTACAAGGGTGGGACACTTTAAGGGAAGGGAAGGCTCGAGGCGAGCCTGCTTCTTTCACTGCTGTCGCCGCTGCCACTTTGTTTTTGAAGTAAAATAAAGCAGATATAAACGCAGGGTGGCAGGAACAAAAAGGGGGCTGTTGTGGGAGAAGAAGGCGGGCAGGTGAGGGGACTGGGATTGGAACTGGAACTAGGATCAGCTGAGAAGGGGGGCTAAGGCTGTAAGTTAATGGCTGAAAAGGGGGGCAGGTGGGGGCTGGGGCTGAAAAGGGGGCAGATGGGGACTGGGGCGAATCGTTGGACATGGATGGGAGGGGAGGATAAGGGGACAAGCAGAATCGATGAACATGGATGGGAGGGGAGGGCAGAAGAGAATCCCTGGATGTGGATGGGAGGGGAGGGGAGTGAGGAGAATCACTGGGCATGGAGGGGAAGGCATGGGAGAAAGGAGAATTGCACTAGAATATAGGAAGGGAGAGAGGAGAATCACTGGACAAGGATGGGAGGGGAGAGCAGGGGAAATGAGAATTGCTGGACATGGATGGATGGAGAGGAGGGCAGGGGAGAGTTGAAGGACATGGGTGGATGGAGGGGAAGTCAAGGGAAAGAGGAGGGTTGGACATGGATAAATGGAGGGGAGGGCAGAGGAGAGAGGAGAATCGCTGGACATGGATGAAGAGGAGAGAGAGAGAGGAGAATTGCTGGACATGGATATAAAATCTAGACACATCCTGAAAAAGCACTTAGCACTATTCTATAAGTCATGCCTAAAGTTAGGTTTATAGAGTAGTGCATAGGGCCGGGAAATGTGCCTATATTAAGGTGTGGCCATTTACACCACTGAAAACTAGGTGTAAATTCCCATGCCTCAATGTAGCTGTGTTCCCCTAAATTCAATAACAATGCATGTAAATTTCTATCATGCCCCTGATGCGCACACACTCCTCCTGTGGCCACGCCCCCTTTTCATCTACATGGGTTAGGATTTCCGTGCACCTCTTTTTAGAATACACCTAAAAAGAAGCATGCGTTAATTCCAATTATTGCCATTTAGTGATGATAATTGGTTGTTACCTGCAAATCATCATCACTGTTTGGCTTGTTAATTAATGTGTTGCCCAATTTAATACATGCTACTTGCTGCACCTGATGTAGAATCCAGGTGTGTACCTGAGGTAATGGAAGGTTAAGTAGCTTGTTCAAGGTCACATTACTGAATAGTAACCCAATAATGTTAAAAAATTGGCATGATGTAAAAATTCCAAGTTATAAACAGTTCAGAACATCAGCATTTCCTTTTCCACAAAAGCAAAATCTGTATAAAACTATTGTCAAATATTCTAAGTTGTGCTATAAGCTACTGCATAATTTGCCCTATTTCCTCTTGCTACTTGGTATTTAGCTTGAATTGTTGAACATGACACATGTTATACTAAAGAATTGCCATTAAAAATTAACTAGTCTAATAGTTCAGTTAATAACATAGACGATGAAACACAGCAGGTGGCTGCTTGAGCAACTTGTAAGAATTTGTTAGGTATAATTGCTGTTTTACTCATAATGGCAGCATAGTGTATCAAAATGACTTGATTCTAATGGAAGTTGGAAACATAAATACACATTTTGAATTTCTTATTGCTAGCCACTACAATGTTTTTAATATTATAGGTTGCAAGGGTAAAGCTATTTACCAAGCTAGAATACCACTTATACTAAATCCAAAGCTAATTGTTCATTATTTATTAATCAGTGGGCTACTCTTTTGCTCAAAGTTTCATTATCTCTCTGTCCATTCATTTTTTGTGATGATATTTTGCCAGAAAACCAAACTATTAATGGACCTATATAATAAAGTTTAACGTGTATGTTAAGGGTCTTTTATTCATGCTAAAAATAGTGTGCTAGACATATTAAGATACTTATGTATCATAAAAATATATAAGAGCTAAAATTAACATCCATATGTAAAGTATATGCAAATGAGTCTTTATTGGACCTATGGGAATTCATACGGTATGTTCTCCACATCTGTTATTTTACATAGGCTTAGTAAAACCTGAAAATTTAACACTTGCTTCAGAGCAGATGCTTAACGGACCCTATTACTAAGGTGCACCTAAAAGTGACCTCGCTGGTGTAGGTGCGTGTTTTGGATGCGCGCAGGTCCATTTGCTCAGCGCGCCAGGAAAAAGGCATTTTTTTCGTGACGGAAAATGGACGTGCAGCAAAATTAAAACTAGTGTGCGTCCATTTTCGGGCTCAGACCTTACCGCCACCCATTGACTTAGCGGTAAGGTCTCACACGCTAACTGGGTGGTAAGTGGCCAGGGCGCTTAAACTGCTGATTACAGCTGGGTAAGTGCCACATGACAGAAAATAAAAAATATTTTCTACTGTGTGTTTTGAGCGCGCATCAAAAATGGAATTACTGCCCAGGGTACGTGGTAGCCGGGTAGTAGTACCAATTTCACGCACATTGGAAGTGTGTAGGTGCCTATTTGCCTTTGTAAAAGGGCCCCTAACTTTGCTAGGCCTGCTGAGTGCCAAAATTCCCCATGCTAAATGATTATTTTACTCTTGGACAGTAAGCAAGGGCATTTCTCCACCATCCATCCTGAGTATTTCAATACGAAAATTGATTGGAGTTACAAATACCTCTTCCCAGTGGTGTGCTGGTAAATTTTTAACAACAGGCTCTCTCTCTGAACCACCTCTGCACCCCTCCGTCCACCTCTGTGCCCCCCCCCCCCAAAAAAAAAAAAAATAAAAGATTTGCAGAGCTGGCTATACCCGGGGAGAGAACGTGCTTTCAAACAATCCTTACATCCAAATTTACCTTCTTTTAATGTAAAAAAAAAATATCCTTTGTCCTCCATCTTTTAAGACACTGCCTACCTGCTGGATAGTGATGGCACAAGGAAAGCAAGTAAAGACTAACTCAAAATAATCTGGCTGTTCCTTAGCTGGGCCCTAGTATTACCATATTGAAAATGCGACCATACCAACAAGCCTCTGTGGTTATGCTCCACTAATAAATTAAAAGATTAACTGAATTTCTTGAAAGGATTATATAAACTTAGGATGCATCATGATTAGGTACACACACATATGCTTATTTATTCAATATCACAATTCTTCATACAGCCACAAAACAACCTTTTAGGGTAGATAGTGTTCACAATGAGCTCCTTTTATTACCGACCAGACAGATAAGAGTTTTCAGTTTTGGTACAGTATAAGTTATCACAAGAACAAAATATAAGAAAACCAATATGGGCTGCATTAGGGGCTTATATAGCCCATTTATGTATAAACAAAAGAAATCTGCATGAAACAAAATATTTATTTTGACTAATAAAACCACTTCCCCCTGACACATGTTCAAAACAGACAAATCCATTTGTCTATCTAAAAGGTAAACTTCTACAAAACAGATGAAGACCTGATTCCATGTGTGCCCCAATGAAAGGAGAGTTTAATTCTACTTCCATTTAATTTCAATATATTCCATCAACTTTATAACACCAGGCTTCCCATGGTAGATTACAACAACAACAGTTAAGACACGAACCCATCAGAAAACACAGGATATCCTCACTGAAATTTGGCTATTCATGCCCATTGCCCTCTTTCTCTCCCATCCAGTGTTCTATCTTGCCCCCCCCCCTTCCTTTTCACATTTTATGATCATTGATCCCCCATTCCCTCCCCCCCCCCCCCGGCTAAATATTAGATCACCCAGGGCCTAATTACCTGGCACTGGCTGGAATGGAACTGAAGATCGAAGATTCTTCTGCCGATGAGGAGGCGGCGGCAAGGGTGTGGAGCAGTGCACTAGCAGGAAGCAGAAGGCGCTACCAGCCCGTGGCTGCAAGAGTGCCGTGCACTGCGGTCGGCCGCGAGCTGGAATGGACAGAGCAGGAGCCAAACACCTGCAGGAGCCGTTACAGAAGCGGGAAGGGCGCAGTCACTGGTTTGCAGGGTGCCGCAGAGGAAGGCGTCGTGACATTCATGGGCGGGACTCGAAGACCGGAGAGCAAGAGGAGCCATAGGGGGAGGAAGGAAGGCATCATGATGTCGACAGATGGGCGGGACTCGGAGACTGGAGAGGCCGAGAGAGAGTGAGAGAAGCCGCTGGGAGGAGACAAGTGAGTCGCAGTCTCGGTAGGTCAGGTCAGGTGTAAGGCGCGCGCCGGTACAGCATGGATGGAGCAGAAGTTAGAAGAAGGAAGGACACCCCCCCCCCCTTGGTTTGCATCGCCCCGCCCTCGGTACACCAATAGAACCAGCCCAATGCAGCACGAGGAGGCCTCCCTCCCACTGTAATTTGTAGGGGGGGGGAACTTTGTTGCGTCCCTGCTGACAGAGACAGCTGAACAACCGGCTCGCAAAATTCTTCAAAACTTAACAACCGGCTCTGCAGAGCCGGTGCGAGCCGGCTCCAGCACACCACTGCCTCTTCCCAACTTCCTCCCAAACCCTTCAGCCCTCAAGTTAAGAGCTTTATTTCGGATAGAGATTCTCTAGCCAGTTCTCAGGACATACCCAACAAGTTCAGTTTTCAGGACATATATGTAGAGAGAATCTATCTATCTATCTATCTATCTATCTATTGTAAAGAGGAGGTGGAACGGTCTAGGGGACAAGAAGAGAAAAGGAGAGAAAGAGACTACAAATCCCAACATGCACTAAAGGAACCCAGTGGTAGGAGAGGGTACGTGCATTCCCGGGAGTCACCAGAGGAGGGCTGCAGGGAAAGGAGTAAGGCCGAGTCTCCAACCTGGTGGAGGAGGTGGTGGGACAAGTGGGCGGAGAAAGAAAAGATACAAAAGATCCTTAATGAAGAAAAGGGGAGGCAGCTGAGGGAAGGGCGGGGTGAAGAGAATATGGACTGGGCTCCTGAAAAGGGGGAGGAGGAGGCGGACCCATGCCCTATGGAACTGACTGAACCGGAGAACGCCCAGGAAGAGCCGATGGACTTTTCAGCGCTGGCTCAGCGAAAGCCCGGGAGATAACGGATGCCAAAGTGGGTCCAAGCGGGAGGAGGTCAGGTGAGAGTGTGACTGACCAAGAGGGTGGAGGCCCTTGGCTTTGTTCCCGCGCAGAGCCAGAGCGAGAGAGAGAGAGAGAGAGAGGTACGGCGTGAAGGACTTGTTACGTGTTTGAAAAGCTAAAGAAGGACTGGGCTGCGGCTCATGGTTTTTTGTTTCACAAGAGCCACTTACCTGTGAAGAGAGAACAGGCCAGAAGTTTAATGTGGGGGGGTGTTTTTTTTTGCTACAACTCTCCAGGAGAGGGAGAGGGGAAGCAGCCGAGAAACACGGGACTGTAGTATTGATTTGTTTTTGTGGCAAATTTTCCTCTTCTAAGAGCTAGAGGGGAAGTAGCTGCTGAAGCCTGGGCTGAAGAGAGTAAAAGTGTTGGGGGCTGGGACTTGAATAAAAAGCCAGACCAAACGAGAGACTCTCTTCCTATCCCCTGAACAGTTTTCTTTGTGTTTTTTTTTTAATTGAACTGTACCTGAATTTGTTTGTGATTTTTGGAGCTGCGACGGATGAGTTAAGGAGGAGCGAGCTTACACTATCTATCTATCTATCTATCTATCTATCTATCTATCTATCTATCTATCTATTACATATTCATTGTGGATAGCTTGAAAACCTGACTTGCTATGTCATAAAGACTGGGTTTATAATTATTGGTTTAGGATAATATTTTACCAATCTCCTGATAAAGTGCTCCCTATATGGAAATACTTTCCCATCTATCCAATCAAGAAGCAAAAGACTCCTTTGGGCAAGCAACATTCTTCTATCCACTTCCTTCAAGAAACAAAAGCCTTTTCTTTGGCAGTACTGCTATATTCTACCAAGAAGCAAGTTTAGCCCAGATCTCACCATTCAATACCCACTTGTCTAGAATTGATACTTACTATTCCTAAGAAACCAATTATCTTCAGTGTCTGTGTGTGTGTGTGGGGGGGGGGGGGGGCAGGTTATATATCTCTTTAATCTAGGTGTTTAAACTATAAATGATGCAGCCAAGAAACATGTTATATAATGGTCAATGAACTAAAGTGTGGAACCCTCTACAGCTTTCTGTACTGAGAAGTGTGCTAATATGAAATCCTGGAGTTTTTATACATTTCTAGCCCCCAAAATACACAAATTTTCACAAATTTTCCATTCATAGCAGGTATCTTTTGTGCACAATCTACTATGAGCAAACGTTTACTTAAATTTAAAATTAATGAACTGCTGAGATGTCAAATAATTCAATAGAAGCTTACAAATTTTGAATTTAATGAAATAGGAATAGAAAAATGCTTTGGAGGCCAGTTTCTGGGGGGGAGTGGGGTGGGAACCCTTCATGATGCAATTCAGCTTATTATCATGGTAGCAAAATTATGGGATAACAATACCAATTACCTGCTAGAAATCTAGGGGGTCTTTTACAAAGGTGCGCTAGTTTTGTTAGCATGCGCTAAACACTAGAGACACCCTTAGGAATATATGGGCGTCTCTAGCATTTAGCGCATGCTAAAAATGCTAGCACGCTTTTGTAAATGGACCCCCCAGTGTATTAGTACAATGAACAACGGCCTCATAGTGGGGTTCTTCTAGGTCATATCATTCAAAGTTTGGTGATATGGACACAACAGAGCTCTTCATTGCCTCATTCTCTTATTCTCTGAATGGCATTTTGCTGCAAATTTTATTGTATAGACTCCTAAATGTTATTGGCACCATTACTCTAAACAGCTAATTTCAATTTTATATTTAATCAACAGGAGAAATGAAATATGACGTCGCCTGTACCACCAACAAATGAGTGATTATTCACAGCAACTAACACAGAATGAATGGAACCTTTTCTCTAGGACACATGCACTGCATGTCCAAGTATGTATGTGGATCAACAAAAGACATACACTTATCAGGATCTGTTTAGCCCTATGACACCAAACTTATAAGGAGAACTTCCTTTGGAAAATTGACTAAAAATGGGTGCACATGCTAAGTCAGCGGTGGAGCACAAACCACAGTAGCTTATTTAGAAGGACTTGTAAATATCCATGGTCTAATAGTTATGCTTACAGAGAGGGGTAATCTATTCAGCTGCAATACATATTTTGCTTTATAATGGAAATGTTCCAGTTATGTGGGAGAAATGAAGTAAAGACTAGGACTTACTGTGTTTCTTTAATTAGTTATTCTGGTTTTTAACTCCATTTACCACATTGTGTGCAGTTGTTTGCAATTTATGTTATGTTATATTATACCATCAGGCTTATTTTTGAAAGAGAATGGCTCTCATCTTCTGACACAAATCGGGAGATGGGTATCCTTCTCTCAGAGGGTCACCCAAATCGGCATAATCAAAAGCTGATTTTGGGCGTCCTCAACTGCTTTCCATCACGGGGACAGCCAAAGTTCACGGGGGCGTGTTGGCACCATAGTGAAGGCGGCACTGGGGCGTGATTAAGAGTTGGGCGTCCTCAGCCGATAATGGAAAAAAGAAGGGCGTCCCTGACGAGCACTTGGCTGACTTTACTTGGTCCATTTTTTCTTGCAACCAAGCCTCAAAAAGGTGCCCGAACTGACCAGATGACCACCGGAGGGAATCGGGGATGACCTCCCCTTACTCCCCCAGTGGTCACCAACCCCCTCCCATCCTAAAAAAATATATTTTTAAATATTTTTTGCCAGCCTCTATGCCAGCCTCAAATGTCATACCCAGCTCCATCACAGCAGTATGCAGGTCCCTGGAGCAGTTTTAGTGGGTGCAGTGCACTTCAGGCAGGTGAACCCAGGCCCATCCCCCCTACCTGTTACACTTGTAGTTGTAAACGTGAGCCCTTCAAATTCCACCAGAAACCCACTGTACCCACATCTAGGTTCCACCTTTCACCCCTTAGGGCTATTGTAGTGGTGTACAGCTGTGGGGAGTGGGTTTTGGGAGGCTCAGCACACAAGGTAAGGGAGTTATGCACCTGGGAGCAATTTCTGAAGTCCATTGTAGTGCCCCCTAGGGTGCCCGGTTGGTGTCCTGGCATGTCAGGGGGACCAGTGCACTATGAATGCTGGTTCCTCCCATGACCAAATGGCTTGGATTTGGTCATTTTCGAGATGGCTTCCTCGGTTTCCATTATGGCCAAAAACCGGGGACGACCATCTCTAAGGTCGACCATCTCAACACTTAGGTCACCTATCTTGTTTTGATAATACGGGTTTCCCTGCCCCTTCATGGGGCCGTCCTGCGAGGACGCCCTCATGAAAACTTGGGCACCCCGTTCGATTATGCCCCTCCACATCTTCTATTCTGCCACTATGCATTGTAGTTTAGGGTGGATTCCACTGATAAGAAATCAAATCAACTTCATAGGACAGCAGAAGCATTTGAAAACATTGTAAGAGATTTTTCCAGATGTATCAAGAGAAACTCGGAAGAGATGTCGACAGTTTAAATTAGGTGTCCCTCAGATTGGTGCTGATTTATGGTTTGTTTGTTTTTAACCTTCTCACCTCACTGTTTTTCTTGCAGGGAAACGGATCACAGGGGTTTGATTGCTCCCTTGTGATATTGCTGTAACTTTAAAATGGAATTCTGTAGCATCTCAGGTGTTAATTTCTTTTTGTAACTTTTTTTTTTTTCCCTTTGGTAAAAGCACTCCACTCTATGTAATCTTGGATCCAGTTGTCATCTTGTAAAGCTTGTTATTTCTTTTCTTTTCATATTATTTGGATAGCTACACTTTTCTGTACAAGTTATTTACTTGGTTGTAAAATTAAAATGTTGATAACTAAAAAAAAAAAAAGAAAAGGAAAGAAAAACTGACGTAACTTCCGCGAGTGTGGGACATAAGGAGGGAAGGAGGGGCAAATGGAGGCGTTCTGCTGCCTGCAGCGCTGCTTTCATGGAGGTGAGACTGAGATTTCAATGCCGGGGGCCTGGCGGCGGATGGAGGGGGGAGCGGCGGAGGCAACCTCGGGGGGAGGTGTAGGGGGGAGTGGCAGCAGCGACCTCCGGGGGTGGAGGGGGAGCACTGGCTGCGGCGATCTCGGGGGGAGCGGTTGCTACCTCGGGGGGGTGGAGGGGGGAGTGGCGGCGGCGACCTCGGGGGGCAGGGCGGTGAGGGCGGGGCCCCAGGGGCAGCCTTGCCTCAGGTGCGGGCCAGTCTCTCGGCGGCCCTGTGGCCAGCATTGCTTACAGGAAGGAAGAAACACTGGGGGATTAAGAAGGAAGCCTCCCTTAATCCTTCCAGTTGAGTGTTACAGGAAACAAACACTTTTGAATCCTAGACATCCCTTTCCAAAATTAGTTGCATTTATTTGAACAGTGTCCAAATGCATAAAGAACAAATTGTCCACACATTAACAGATGCACAATCATGTGGGTGTGGGAGTGGGAATGTGATG
Source organism: Microcaecilia unicolor (assembly GCF_901765095.1). Taxonomy (NCBI): domain Eukaryota; kingdom Metazoa; phylum Chordata; class Amphibia; order Gymnophiona; family Siphonopidae; genus Microcaecilia; species Microcaecilia unicolor. The sequence goes on along the minus strand of NC_044039.1, from coordinate 155,234,606 downwards.
CAGCTGCTTTTTTTTATTATTTTTTTTAAGAGAGAGATCTGTCCTTTTTGCTATAGGTATATTTGTGTTAACTGACACAAAAATATAAAAACATAGTGGTAAATATTCTTCTTGTAGTGGTTGATATAGATCCTGCTATTCAACACTAGGCCCTATCCAGAAGTTATCCAGATACTAAATGCTGGTACCCAGAGAGCAACCCAGGCAGGCTAAGACTGACATTTATGCAGTTCAACCCTGGTACTGCCACTGAATATCAGCAATGCCTGGACAACTCTTGGCTCTGCCTTTGCTTCATTGATGGCTAGTCCAGCCAGGGCCATGCCTAGGGTCTCTGGTGCCCCCCTGCAGACTATCAGTTGGCGCCCCCCCCCCCCCCCATGTGGCTTTTTAACAGATTGTCAACAATATCAAAGGGTTAGAACATTTATCTTATTGTTACAGGTTTTAAACATTTTTCCCTGAAGTGATCCGTCTGCATAACATCTCCTAAGAAAACTGCCTGTTGAAATCCTTTAGATTTATTAAATAGAAATATAGAGCCCTATATTAAAGTGACTAATTCCAGTCAAAGTGTATTTAAAAAGGCACATTATATATTTTTACAATACAAAACGACAAACGTCTGCATAACATCTTCTAGGACCCTATGCTCTTTTTAGCCTTTGCTTGCACCTAAGGTTGACAGTATGAAAACATGAATTCACCCTACTATCCTAAACCATGTTTGTGTGTCTTTTGGTTTTCCAATAAAAACCCAAAACAAACCTCCATTTAATACTAGATTATAAGCCTTTTACTTCTACACTGGGTTCCCTTAGAAAGAAAAGTAAACAGTGTCTTTAACATCAGATACCTAAAGAATAAATTAATAAAACTGTGCAGTACTGTGACAATCTAGCGAAGTGTAAGCAGGAAAAGTGCTGACTCATCACCTGCTAACATAAAGCAAGTAGATTCACCAGCTTTAGGACATTTTGGCCTCAGTGCTCTCCACCAGTTATGCACCAAAGATGTTAAAAAGAAAAACAAGCAAGCAAAATAAATCATAATACAACGATGAATAAATAAAAGCAGGAAAATCAAGGTTCTGGGTTCTGAAAATATGGTTTATATTTTTCTCTAAATAGATTTCCCACGGGCTTCCTGAATTTACATAGCAAAGTTTCAAGGCAGAAAACAAAATGTAAACACCAGTTATTTCGCCCCTCCCCTAAATGGAAATGTTGAAAAGAGCTTCAGTCAAAATAGGATAGTTTTTTTCAGCTGCTCTTGTAGATGGACTAAATGAACAGCTGTATGTTACTAATATCTTAGTGATTTTTATTCTCAGGCCCTTCAAGCAGTAATTTTCTGCTTTGAAAATGGAAACAGAAGGTTGGCCTACAAAAGAATGCAATTTGCATTCGTTTCCACATTTTAAAGCGCTCAGAAAGTTAGGATTCACTAAATCCGGGTAATTGTAGCACAAGTAAATATGATTCATTTAACTATGATTTGTATTTAGTACTAATCGATGCCAAAGTTTCTGGAGACATAAAATACAGACAACAATTTAAGGACTAGTTTCCAATTGTTTTAAATACAGTTCATAGTACTGATGATGGCACAAACTGTTAAAACACATTTTCATCATACAATAAATATCAAATGTGACCACAATTTCAGTTTCTTAAGTTCTCACATTGCATATTTTAGGCCATAAAACTGCGAAGTGTGAAGTAAAAAAAAAAAAGTTTGTCTCTTGTGTCAAACCCAATATATAACCCTTCTATTATTTTAGGTTAGACGAGGAAACATTTCCAACAAGATTTCTTCTTCCAAGCCATAAGGATCGGCAGTAATTTGGAAATTAGTGAAATGTTACTCTTGGTGGGGGCTTTGGATTAAGAGGCTGGAAGAGTGTGAAACAAGCCAACGTGTAATTGTATGATAAGGCTTTCACCTCACGAGGAATTTATTGGCCAAGTTGCTGTTTCCATTCCGTCCTAATCTTGTTTAGCACATTCATTCTCTGCAATCTGTCTCCATAATCTTCTGTGACAGAACGGCAGCCAGTGGAAGCATGCGTGTTTGGAGAGCAGCGAAAATATGCAGAGGCTGATAAACTAACTGATGCTAATTATCCACATTTAGGACACCAACCTGCTTATAATCGAAATAGAAAAACGCCTATATTGTGACCCAAATCGGGAGATAGACGTTTATCTCACAAAAACGAATAAAGCAGTATAATCGAAAGCCGAATTTGGACGTTTTCAACTGCACTCCGTCGTGGATGCGGACAAAGTTGATGGGGGCGTGTCGAAGGCGTGGTGAAGGCGGAACTGGGGCGTGGTTATCGGGCGATCAGAGATGGGCGCCTTTCGCCGATAATGGAAAAAAAATATTCGTTTTTAGCGAGAATTTAGGGCACTTTTCCTGGACCCTGTTTTTCCACAAATAAGGCCCCAAAAAGTGCCCTAAATGACCAGATGACCACTGGAGGGAATCGGGGATGACCTCCCCTGACTCCCCCAGTGGTCACAAACCCCTCCCACCACAAAATATGCTGTTTCACAACTTTTTATTTTCACCCTCAAATGTCATACCCACCTCCCTGGCAACAGTATGCAGTTGTTAGGGGGTGCAGTGGACTTCAGGCAGGTGGACCCAGGCCCATCCCTCCCCTACCTGTTACAATTGTGCTGCTTAATGCTTATTAGTCGTCCAACCCCCCCAAACCCATTGTACCCACATGTAGGTGCCCCCCTTCACCCCTTAGGGCTATAGTAATGGTGTAGACTTGTGGGCAGTGGGTTTTGAGGGGGATTTGGGGGGCTCAGCACCCAAGGGAAGGGAGCTATACACCTGGGAGCTATTTTAATTTTTTTTTTTTACTTTTTACAAGTGCCCCCTAGGGTGCCCGATTGGTGTCCTGGCATGTCAGGGTGACCAGTGCACTACGAATCCTGGCCCCTCCCACGACCAAATGCCTTGGATTTGTTTGTTTTTGAGCTGGGCGCCTTCGGTTTCCATTATCGCTGAAAACCGATACCGCCCAGCTCAAATCCGCCCAAATGCGATGCATTTGCCCGGCACAAACCGTATTATTGAAACAAAAGATGGACGCCCATCTTTTTCGAAAATACGGTCTGTTCCGGCCCTTCGCGTACCCGTCCTCGGAGATAGGCGCCCATGGAGATGGGCGTTTGCGTTCAATTATGCCCCTCCAAGTGCAGGAGATCAAGGTTTACAAATAACAAACCAGAGCCAATGATGGTGGCTTCCTAGTGTGGAAAGAATCTTTCCACACTAGGAGGCCACCATCATTGGCTCTGGTTTGTACAAAAACAGCTGATTTTAGGAAGCAGGAGCAGCACTGCAGGCAGCCATCAGCCATTGGCTGTTGGCTCTGCAGCTGCTCCTTTCGCTCTACGTCACTGACCCTGAAGGAGAACCCCGGAGGAGCGCAGCGACGTGGGAGGTGCGGCTGCAGAGCCGACAGCCAATGGCTGATGGCTGCCTGCGGTGCTGCTCCTGCTTCTTGAAATCAGCTGCCGGACGGAGGTACAAAGGAGAAAAAAAAGGAAAGGGATCTTGCAGAGAGAAGAGGGCGGGCAGTTGGGCAATGGGAGCGGGAGGGCGAGGTAAGCATGGTGTGGCGGCGCCCCCCAGAGGACGGCGCCCCCTGCCGTGCTTACCCCGCTTACCGTGTTGGCACGGCCCTGAATCCAGCACTAATTGGATAGTGCTACAACAATATGTGCAAATATTCAGTAGCACTTTCCAGTTAAGTGCCACTGAATATCTGTCTTGGACTTGGTCAGCAGGAATTAACTATGTAGAATCTGCTCCTACCCAATTAACTTTCAATGAACATTGAGCAGATAGAATATAATGGCAGATAAAGACCATACAGCCCATCCAGTCTGCCTATCTATACCAACTATTGAACTCTATAATCCCTTTCTCTCTCTGAGAGATTATCTGTGCTTTTTCCATGCATTTACCACTTTTTCCATAAAGAAAACTTTCCTTAGATTATTCCAGAGTCTATTCTATTTCACTTTCATCCTATGTCTCCTTATTCCAGAGCTTCCTTTCAATTGTTTGATGACAGGAGCAGTGGATTGAGGGGAAGAATATTGTGTTCAAGGTTGAAGTATATGGGAACGGCTTTAGAAACATTTGATATTGACCCACCTCTGTCCAATGCTCACATTTAAAGAAGGAACTTGTTGGACTAAGAAGATAATTTTGCATTTGTTGTTTATGTGTAACATGGACATCTGAGCCTGGCTGTGTTGTCTAAATGTAGTCAGGTATTTAATAAAAAGCTTTGTGACTACGGACTTTTAAAAAATGCTTATCTCTGCCACTGAAAAAATGCATTCCATCACAATGACAAACTTTACATACGTAAGTATGCTATTGATGTGCCACTTATAACTTCTAGTTGATAGCTTTCATAATCCTACTCTGCACATACAACTAGCATTGTTTTTGAGCAGAGCTTCAAGTTCATGTCATCTGTCAAGTTCATGTCAATAGAGGCAGGAAACATTTACAAACATTGTGGCCAGGAGGCAACTTAATCTTGACATGGATGAGTGTCTCCTCCTCTTGGCCAGTATTGTCATGACCAGAAGATACACCCTCTTTCCTCAATAGAGAAGGTAACGCTTTCAACTGCAGGCTGTTTTTATCCAGAGGGACATCTGCTGGGCCCTGAAAAAGTGTTCATACTACTTAGTATGGATTATCTCCACGCATCCTGCCAATGAGACAGGAATCTAGAACAAGTAAAGCTATATAAAAGAAATTTGCTGCCATTAAATAAGAATCTCAGTGGTATTTGGCTGTATGATTTTCAGGGTATGAATGGTTACATTGGCAGGGGTTCTCATGTGTGTATCTGCTACTTTCACACTTACATCAGAGGAGGACCCAGGAAACTACAGGCTGATAGTGTATACCGTGGTCCAGAAAGAGGCACCAAGGGTCTGATGCTGGTGTTACACCAAAACACGGCCCGGGTCAATTCCTTCAATAAAGATTCCATGCTTGTCCATGCTTGAAGGCCCTTAGTGATTCATTCTGGCTTGACATTCTATGGCTAGACATTTGAGGAACAGCCCAAAGCCAAGGCCACTCATGAAACGGAGATAAAAAGGACAGAGGTAGAGACTACTATGGCATCTGAATCTTTCAATAATAGCTTTGCTCCACTCCTCACAACCATTGCTCAATGACAAGTAATGGGAAATGCAAAAACTCAGACTATCTAGGGGAATGGGGAAAGATGGCCTGACAGAGGTATCAGATATGAGGGAGATATGGGGAAGAGGCTCACTGGATGTTGAAGTAGAGGATAGGGGGCTGTAATGTAGGATGCTTGTAAGTCTTTATTATTTACCTTATCTGTTTGCATCTACTGTGTTGCAATTTCACTTTGAGGTTCTTTTACTACTCTATTTCTCATACCAGAAATGAACTCGCTATAGTTAATTAACTTATTGCTATTGTTATTACCCACTCTATCATTCAGGAATTTCAATGTAAAACCATTATGTATATCACCTTCCTTACTGCAATAATACTTGCAATTTCTATCCGGAAATGGCGATCGCCACTACGGTATAATGTAAGCCACATTGAGCCTGCAAATTGGTGGGAAAATGTGGGATACAAATGCAACAAATAAATAAATAAAGCTTAGCTTCAGTTATCTGCAGCAGAACCCATAGGAATAAAATGGGCCCTGCTGCAGATAACTCAAGCTAAGCTTTAGTAAAAGACCCCTTATGTTTGGCATACCAAGGCAACAATGTATGCATGTTTTCTTTTCTGTAAATGAAAGCTCTCTCACCTTACACCCTTGTCAAAACCCACCCACAAACTGTGTTGCAAAATGTGCTAAATTGTAAGAACTTGACAAGCTCCATGATGTGAACTTTTGCTATGGCCCTTGAAATGGGATGAGATCTCCATCTTATTTCATGTTAGTCACCTTATAAGTCTGGAGTGAACTCAGCAGGATTTGAACAAGTGATCTAAAGATGAAGGTCTCTGTAATGACATAATGATTCTTTTGAGCCTGCTGTGTAATATGCTTATAATTTAATCATAGTTCCTGGCATGAAAGGCCTTCACTTATAGTATACTACTAAGCATGTTGATCTTCTTGGCCTCAAGAGAAACAGCGAACAAACACATTTGAGCAGTAGGTTATTGAAAAATTAATAAAATGCTAATAGTGCATACTTTCAGTGGTGCATATTGTTTTTCCTACAGTCCTAACAAACAACCAGAACTGATCAAAAATTGTCCTTTTTGGGTTTTTTTCATTACATTCTTTCTATTAGAAAAAATAAACAAAAAACTGCATGCTATTTCTCTAGAAAATAGTGGGACACATAATGGTGATTCATACATTTTATATAGTTCAAAATGAAACCCCCTATATAAAGTGGTTTTCAATAGGACACAGTTTGTTTGTTTGTTTGTTAGATAGACTGGTATTGCTCACTAATTTACACTATTTATCAGTAAGGAACCAATTGTGCAAGTGCACATATTATTGAGCAATAGGGCACACTACTGAATAATAATGTGCAGTATTTGAACAACGATGCACACCATTGATGACATTGCTACAGAAATTTTTAAAAAATGAAAATAAAAACCCTCTAAACAACATTATGAGCTAAATAAAATTAAAACTTTTGGCCTGCACATTTTTATTAATGTGCTATTTTATAAATACCATGCACATTGGACCTGGGGAAAGGAAAGAGTGATATGGATCACATTGAAAAGAAATGATGGAACCTCTGTCCACATGGGTGTTGGCCACATACCTATGATACAATCAGAGGAACTAGATAAAGATCTAGTTACAGATATCCAAAAATTTGGAAAGAAAAGAGAGGTGCTGTTGCTGGGAGATTTCAACCTGCTGGATGCGGATTGGAAAGTTTCATCTGTAGAAAGAAAGAAGTAGAGAGATCATGGACGCCTTACAAAGTGCTCTGCTCAGATAAATGGTGACAGAACTCAAGAGGGAAGGAGAAATACTGGATCTGGTACTCACAAATGGGGAAAGTATGTTTAATGTCTGAGAGGGTGCCCACCTGGGCAGCAGTGATCATAAAACAGTTTGATTTGATAACAGCTAAAGTGAAGGGCAGTCACTCAAAACTCAAAGTTCTGGATTTCAAACATGCTGACTTTAGCAAAATGGGGGAATATCTGAAGAAAGAGCTGACGGTCTGGGAGGATATACGAGAAGTGGAGAGGCAGTGGTCCAGACTGAAAGGAGCTATAAATATAGCTACTAACCTTTATGTAAGAAAAGTAAATAAAAACAACAGAAAAAGGAAACCAATATGGTTCTCCAAGCAAGTGACTGAGAAAATAAAAACTAAAGAGTTGGCATTCATGAAATACAGAAAAGCTCAAGAGGAACACAGAGAGAAATACCAGATGAAACTGAAAGAAGCCAGGAGAGGGATACATCTAGCAAAAGCACAAACAGAAGAACAAATGGCTAGAAATGTAAGGAGTGGTGTCAAGAATTTTTTCAGGTATATTAGTGAAAGGAGGAAGACTAAACATGGAATTGTGAGACTGAAAGATGCTGTGAACCGCTATGTGGAGAACGATGAGGAAAAAGCAAACATGCTAAACAAATACTTCTGTTCTGTATTCCCAGAAGAAAATCCTGGAGAAGGACCACGACTGACTGGCAAAGGTACATATGAGAATGGAGCGGATATAGCACCATTCACGGATGAAAGTGATTATGAAGAACTTGAAAATTTGAAGGTGGACAAAGTCATAGGACCGGGCGGGATCCATCCCAGGATATTGAGGGGCTCAGAGAAGTTCTGGCGGGTGCTGTTTAAAGATTTGTTTAATAAATCCTTGTAGACAGGGGATGTTCCTTGGGATTGGAGAAGAGCAGATATTGTACCTCTCTACAAAAGTGGTGACAGATAAGAAGCTGTAAACTACAGGCTGGTAAGCCTTACTTCAGTTATTGGAAAAGTAATGGAAGTGATGATGAAGGAAGGGATAGTGAATTTTCCTGGAATCCAATAGGTTACAAGATCCGAGACAACATGGTTTTACCAAAGGTAAATCGTGCCAGATGAATCTGATTGAATTATTTGGCTGGGTGACTAGAGAACTGGATCAAGAATGTGAGCTAGAATTTTTCTGCTGTTCATGTTCACTAGAGGTGAACATGAACAGCAGAAAGATTCTGCTGTGAGGGTGGCTGTGGTAGTCCCTCGCCATTGCCTAGTAGTTATTGGATTTAAGAAAAGCCTACAGCGCACTGGATGTCTAGATCAAGCATATGGACTTTGTGATTCACGGAGGCAGTGGGGACTTGGTCCCAGTGCAAGCAATATAAAACTGGAAGCAGGCTGCGTCAATGAAAATGCAGCTTAAGCAAATGAGCTGGCTTTAAGAGCAGAATGTCCGGAAAGACACCGGTCGCGCTGTGAAGGCAAAATCGATGAACAGTGTGATACATATCATGTGATGTATTGTATTGCATTACTTTGATAAATATGTGAAGCTTATATTAGACAGTAAGGGCGAGTGGTGGATGAATGTTGATGAATGTGAGTGCAGTTAGATGATGTATGTCATCTGTTTTTGTAATAACGTAATTGGTGAAAATAAAAGTTAAAGTTTTTGATATATTACTGGAGTTTTTAGTGTTATAGTATAGTTATCACTCTGGTATCAATATATTATCCCCCTTTGGTTGGTTTGATGACATGAGAACAATGTCAGGCAGACTTTTATGGTCTTTGTCCCGCAAATGACAAGACAGATTCAGATAGGCTGGAGTGGGCTTTGAAGGCAATTCCAGTAGGTGGAACATAAGGACAGAGCTGGGCAGACTTCTATGGTCTCTACCCCAGAAACACCAAAGAAAGACCATGATCAAGTATATAATATCATGTTCATTGTTGATTTAAATCTTGAATTGATAATGAATGTGACTGTTGGGCAGACTGGATGGACCATTCAGGTTTTTATCTGCTGTCACTTACGATGTTACCTATGCATATTTATAAAATACTATTGTAAGCAGCAGAAATTGCAGCTATATTCCATCTAACCCTCTATTATTTAAATACACATATAGGGCTAGATCCTATATATAACTGTATATATCGCCTAAAAAATTGGCACCAAAATTTTAAATGCCTACATGTATTTTATAAAGTATGCCTTAATTTAGGCGTACTTTATAGAATAAGCCTAAATTTCCATGCAGTTTATAGAATACACTGAGTGCCCATCGACACAACTAAATTTAGTTGTGTCTATTTAAGCCACATTTTACTTGACATATATGCTGATGCCTAAATTATGCATGGACCGGGTGTATTCTATAACAACATGGGTAATAACCAAGGTCAAAATTTATATACTAGAACTCAGTAAGGTGTTATAAATGTAAATTTGTCCTTGAAGGGTAGACAGATTTGTGCCCTCTAAGTGTTTTGGATAGTCAGGTGTCAATGAAGATGCGTAAAAAGATACTAAAAGGAAAATATATAGATATATTTTCATTGGGGCTCTTTTATTAAGCCACGTAGGCACCTATGGGTGCCCAACGTGCACCAAATTGGAGTTGCCTCCCGGTTACCACGTGGCCCTTGCGGTACTTTCAATTTTGGTGTTCATCCGCTACGTGCGTCTGAAATATATATTTTATTTTCTGACGCGTGTAGACCATTACCACCTGGTTATCGTATGAGACCTTACCTGGCTTGTGGTAAGGTCTCAGACCCAAAATGGAAGCACAGCAATTTTCATTTTGCCGCACGTCTATTTTCGGCAAAAATTTTAAAAAGACATTTTTTGTAGGTGCGCTAAAAAATAATTCTGCATGCACCCAAAACACACGTCTACACTACTGCAGGCCATTTTTCAGCACACTTTAGTTAAAGGACCCCATTGTTAGCTAGAGATCAGGATGTCTGTGATAAGAAAAAGGCTGAAGAAAATAAGGAGGAAAGAAAAAGAAAGTAAAAGTTTTTAAAAATATTACAAATTAGCTTCTTGCGTTTCATGTGATGATGTCTAGTGTGATTAGTGAAGCTTGTCAACACCTTTATCCTGGATTACTTAAATATTCTGATTTAATTTTGAGGGCCCATAGGACATATGGTGGGTGGGTGTGGTTAAATTATGATGAAAAATTTAGGAAACGTTTGGCTAAAAAAACACTTGGATGCTTGGGGGTCTAAAGATATAGACATTTGGGGGCACCTTTTACTAAGCCACGTGGGTGCCTTTGTGTACCCAACTCATGCCAATTCGGAACTACTGCATGGCTACCACATGGCCTGTGCAGTAATTTCATTTTTTACATGTGTACAGTACGCACACCAGAAAATATATTTTATTTTCTGGTGCGCAGCACTACCTGGGTGGTAATCGGCATTTTACATGCTCAGACAATTACAGCTCAGTTAACGCGTGAGACCTTACCACTAACTCAATGGGTAGCGGTAAGGTCTCAGGCCCAAAATGGACGCGCGTCAATTTTTATTTAGCCGCTCGTCCATTTTTGGCCAAAAAAGGCCTTTTTTGCAGGCGTATTGAAAAATGAACCTGCATGCATCCAATACACGTGTCTACAACAGCACAGACCATTTTTCATTGCACCTTAGTAAAAGGACCCCTTGGTTGGCAGAAATAACTCCTTTTCGTGGAGATGCGTTTAAAACGGGTATGGGTCAATCAGTCAGTGTTTTGAGTAAACAACCAATGCTGCAAAATGGGGGTTCAATACCTTCGGGGAGTAATGCATTACCTCAGAATTATCATTTAGGTAATAATAGAAGTTTTGACTCTTCTGCTTTATTGAGAGCAGGTGAGCAGCCCAACTTTTGTTTCCATTTTAATTCAGGTCGCTGTGAATGGCTGATTTGTAGATTTCAGCATAGATGTAGTTTATGCAGTAATAATCACCTAGCTTTTAAATGTGGTGCTGGTGATGTTTCTGGACAAAAGTTGTTTTTTTTTCTCCACTAAGCAGAAGTACAGGATCTTCTGTTGTGAAGGCCCTATTTATTTATTTATTTATTTGCTGCATTTGTATCCCACATTTTCCCACCTATTTGCAGGCTCAGTGTGGCTTACATTGTTCCATCATGGCTATTCCCAATCCAGAGTTAAAGATACAAGTGGTGATACATAAAGAGCATGAATAACATAGTAAAATTAATCAAACAAGTATGAAGAGATCACAATTCGGGACCAGAGAAAAAGTGGTATTGCATTAGGGTTTATATGATGGATCGTTGCGGTATGCTTTGATGAAGAGGGAGGTCTTCAGTGATTTCCAAAAGTTGGTTAAGTCAGGAATTTTTTTCATACCAAATGGTAGTGCATTCTATAGCTGTGTGCTTATGTATGAAAAGTTGGATGCATGTGTTAATTTGTATTTTGGTCCTTTGCAGCTGGGGAAATGGAGATTCAGGAATGTGCATGCTGATCTTTTGGTGTTCCTGGGTGGTAAGTCTATGAGGTCTGACATGTAGACAGGGGCCTCTCCGTAAATTATTTTGTGAACAAGGGTACAAACTTTGAATGTAATACGTTCTTTAAGTGGAAGCCAATGTAGTTTTTCTCTTAGGGTTAAGGCACTTTCGTATTTTGTTTTACCCTATCTCCAATTAATGTTGATGCTGTGCAGTTTTGAGCTAAAGGTTATCCAGATTGTTGGTTGTTGGATTTTCATTTGGGTTTTCAATACTTTATGACAGACCCGTATTGTTGCACAAGGCTAGGAATATGTTTTCTATAGCTCAAATGAAGCAGGTGATTGCGACTAAGTTTGCCAAAAGAGGTTGATTTGGGAAGAATTGCTGGCCTGTTTGATAAGGCTCAAAGGCTGCATTGGAGAGTTTGGTTATTTCTCCTTTAGGCATAATCCTGAAGAAGGACGAGGTATCCTGATGGATAGAGTGTTCATAGTCTTATAAATCCAATGGCATGTGCTGTGCAATATGCAACATTTGATTCTGCAGTAGCCCTTTTAAGAACTTGTGATGCAGGTTGTTTAATGGAAACATCAGATACTGAGTCTGCATTTAGACTTATGCCCATTCACCTGGTATCTTTTCATTTGTTGGGTTTTCGTTTTGGGGGGGGGGGGGTTGAATTTTTGTGTAGACAAATGTTTGCCCATGCGTTGTTCTGTTGCATATGCATATTTTGAAGCTTTTGCCTCCTTCTTTGATTGGGTAGTTGTACAAGCTCTATGAATAGACTTGATTATCCATTATTTGGATGATTTTTTTTTTATTTGTGAGTCCAGCTAATGCTTTACTACTTTAACATTTTTGGGTACAGTTGAATCCTATTAAGATGGAATCTTGCTTGCCTAGTACAAAGGTAAAATAATTAAAGAATTTAGTGGAGACTGCTTCATTAGTAAAACAAAATTACTTTAACCCATTTGCAAAGTTTATTAGATCACTTGAACTTTGTGTGTGAAGTGATTCCAGTGGGTAGGGTATTTACTAGAAGACTGGGTTTGTTGTGTAAGGGTGTTAAAAGAAAAAATAATTTCATACACCTGGATAGTGGGGTAAAAGAGGATTTAGAAATCTGGAAAGCCTTTTTGAAAGACGTTAATGGAAAATGCATGTGGCAATTTCCAATAGTTTCTCACACTGATTTAGATTTATTTACTGACCTCTCTGCCAGGGCAGGTTTTGATATATATTTTAAGACGGGGAGTGTTCTGTCCTCTGATAGTCTTGCCCTGATTTATAATGTGACCCTGGGATGAGTTGATACCTTTGCTGTCATTTTCACTGCAGAGCCACATGAACGATGCATTGTGGGTGGTGTGGTTCTCAGGCAATACAGCTTCACTTGCCTGTCTGCATAAAATTGTTATTATTGGTTGTGCTGTTGCTAGATGGCAGGCTTTGTTACCATTGGTGGGTTTCCCCCTGCTGCCTGGATCAGTGTGTGCACTCCTCTGTCCCTTTCACCATGAGGTAGTCTCCATCTTGTTAGATAGCACCTTTTCCTGCCATATCCCTTGTTAATGTACTTGTTTTTTTACCTTGTGTATATCTTACTGAAGAGATATTGCACTCCAGTCACCCAGCTCTGAGCTACTGTCTTCTCAGAATTACGGAGTCTCTATGCCATGGGGCAGTGCTTCTGAATTACATCTGACTGTGAGTAATCTTTGTGTTATTCAATAAAGGAACTTCAGAAATATAGAGTCTTCAGGTGTGAATTGGGGTGCTGAGATTAAACATCAGGATATCTAAACTTAGAGGACAGTTTGAGAGGCCTGAACAGTGGGTTTTCAGGAACTTCTGATGTCACTTCATTCTTTACTTAGAAGTTCCAACTCATATGATCATTGCTTCAATTTTTTGTATTTTGTTTGTATATCAAAGTACTAATCTTCTTTGGAATCCATATTTTTTGTAAACTGTGCAAAATGTATATATTTCAAGTACAGTCCTTAAGGCAGAATGTTTGAACAGTCCAATCTATGACAGTGCTCTATTTTGTCTTAAAAATTGCATGAGGTTCCAAATAATCTTCCAGCAATTGATAGCATTCTGCTCCAGCTTGCTCGGCAAAAGAATGACTTAACAATGAACATTTTTAAATTGACCACCATTTAGATTGCACCAATTCCAAATTGCCATGTATTTTGCTCTTAGCCAGCTAAACATTCTAAAAAAAAATCAATACTTATAAATCATTAACAGCCTTCATTCACACATATTATTCCAATCAATTTCCAAGTCAAGCCATCAGAAATAATGGACAGTAGACTAAAAATTCAATATGTTTTTCTGATTAAGTCTCACTTCTTGATCCCCCACTCCCCTCCACTATGGACACCCATTCAATAACTCTCCATTTCAAATCAGAAAATGCATAATGGAACTGTAAACAGTGCTTCACCATAGGTGTTTGATGTTTTAAATGATTTTGTATGTTCAGTGAAGTAAGTCTGTTAGTTCTGCTGATGTATTTCAGGGAACAGGGGCAAAAATCATATATTCCACATAAGATGATAAACAATTGACAGCCTGGTGTGTGTAAAAGTTTTTCCAGCTTTAGGATGAGATAATTCCATCCCTATAAAGGTTTGAGTGAAAAATAAAACAAAACAAGAACCTAATATATTCATTATGTCCAGTGACACAACTATTCAGTAAAACTGAGGGTACTAGTATCCTTTTATAAGCTAGAAAGTGGCTTGCTTCTAAAGAAAAAAAAATCATAACATTAAAATATACCAGTGCCAGTGGGTTTTTCAGCATGTGAATTATAAGAATATTTCATGAAGTGTATTTTTCTAGTTTGGCCAGAAGGTGGTACATGTTTTATTTTTAAAGCTGTTACAGAGAAATGATTATTCCCTCTTTAGTTTAACACAGAGAGGAAGCAACCTGCAATGATATGGCCAGCTAGTTTTAAAAAATATTGTTCTGGGCTCTGATTGGCCCAAGAGCTCAAATTTAGTCTGGCAATACTGGGTTTTTCTCCAGTCTCAGTTTGCAAGCAGAGAGAAAACCTGTAACCTGTGAGCAGCTATATTTCCTGTACTTCCCAGGCACTATCCAGGTAGTGATAAAATGTTAGATAGTTTTATAATTGATCCTTATTCAGTTACCTGTTATTTGCATGTTATTTTGCATCTATTTTTATAGTTCAGTGTTCAATATTTTTATGACAATAAACATTTTTTAGTTTATTGATTCTGCTTGTCTGGACTGACTAAGAGTTCTGGTGGGTTGTGTATTGAGCCTTTAAGTTCTTTCCAAGAACTGGGGGATCCACTGGGAATGTGGCACCAGTAACCTAGAAATCATCGGGGATAACTTGAGATTGGGAGACTCACCCAGAGGCGATTGGGACCCAGTTGTTGAGGGGAGGGTGCTAGTGTAGAGCACATGCCCAGGTTCAGGTGGACCAGAGTTGTAATGGGTATAGACCCTCTAAGTGGCCACAGTGTTAACTCCAGGCGAGTGGCTAGGTGTTTTGTGACAGTCAGTGAATAGAGTTGGCTAAAACAGATTTATTAGAATATTGTAATACGTGGAGGGGCATAATCGAACAAAAACGTCTATCTCCATGGGCGTTTATCTCCGAGAACGGGTCTGTGAAGGGGCGGATCGAACCGTATTTTGGGAAAAAATAGACGTCCATGTTTTATTCGACAATTTGTGAGCTGGGCGTTTTTGTTTTTCAGCGATAATGGAAAATGAAAGCGCCCAGCTCAAAAACAAATAAATCCAAGGCATTTGTTCGTGGGAGGGGCCAGGAGTCGTAGTGCACTGGTCCCCCTCACATGCCAGGACACCAACCGGGCACCCTAGGGGGCACTTTTACAAAAAAAACCAAAAAGGTAAAAGAGCTCCCAGGTGCATAGCACTCTTCCGTTGGGTGTTGAGCCCCCCAAATCCCCCTCAAAACCCACTGCCCACAAGTCTACACCATTACTATAGCCCTAAGGGGTGAAGGGGGGCACCTACATGTGGGTACAGTGGGTTTGGGGGGCGGTGTGGAGGGCTCCCATTTACCAGCACAAGTGTAACAGGTGGGGGGGATGGGCCTGGGTCTACCTGCCTGACGTCCACTGCACCCCCTAATAACTGCTCCAGTGACCTGCATACTGCTGCCAGGGAGGTGGGTATGACATTTGAGGGTGAACATAAAAAGTTGTGAAACGGCATATTTTTGTGGTGGGAGGGGGTTTGTGACCACTGGGGGAGTCAGGGGAGGTCATCCCCGACTCCCTCCAGTGGTCATCTGGTCATTTAGGGCACTTTTTGGGGCCCTATTCGTGGAAAAACAGGGTCCAGGAAAAGTGCCCTAAATTCTCGCTAAAAACGCATATTTTTTTTTCCATTATCAGCGAAAGGCACCTATCTCTGATCGGCCGATAACCACGCCCCAGTTCCGCCTTCACCACGCCTTTGACACGCCCCCATCAACTTTGTCTGCATCCGCGACGGAGTGCAGTTGAAAACGTCCAAATGCGGCTTTCGATTATACCGCTTTATTCGTTTTTGTGAGATAAACGTCTATCTCCCGATTTGGGTCGCAATATAGGCGTTTTTCTTTTTCAATTATAAGCTGGATAGTAACATAACATAGTAAGTGACAGCAGAAAAAGACCTGTACGGTCCATCCAGTCTGCCCAACAAGATAAACTCATATGTGCTACTTTATATGTATACCTGACCTTGATTTGTATCTGCCATTTTGAGGGCACAGACTGTAAAAGTCTGCTCAGCACTTGCCCCACCTCTCAACCACTAGCCCCGCCTCCTAACCACTGGTGCTGCCACTCAATCTCTGCTAAGCTTCTGAGGATCCATTTCTTCTGAACAGGATTCATTTATATTTTCCCACGCTTTTTTGAATTCTGTTACTGTTTTCATCACCACCTCCCTCGGGATGGCATTCCAAGTATCCACCACTGTCTCCGTGAAAAAATACTTCCTGACATTTTCTTGAGTCTGCCCCCCTTCAACCTCATTTCATGTCCTCTAGTTCTACTGTCTTTTTGTCTCCGGAAAAGGTTCATTTGCAGATTAATACCTTTCAAATATTTGAACACCTGTATCATATCACATATGCTAAACAATCCTCTTGGGGTGAGATTTGTATTTTGAAAAAAAATCTCAACACCAAGCTGATTTAACAGCCTTTAATGTATAACCATTGGCCAAACCACACCTAAACTTTCATAATGTATTGTCAGCCTTCCAGGATCAGAGAAAAACTACTGTATCTACAGGTCCACCAGTGCAACAGCCCTCAGACTTCAGACTTGCAGGACACTTATACTTAGGTACAGGAAGTATTTCTATGTTTCAGGAAGGTTCATATATTTATACTGAAATTAAGGAGTTAAAGTGGGAATTGGATCTGGGTACTGTTGTTCACTGTCCACTGCACTGACCAAAAGGCTACTCCATCCACTTGCTTGCTTGCTGCTTTTCAGGAAAGCATCTCAGTTGGGACTTAGATGTCATATTAGAAATGCTCTTCCATGTATCTGCTTGACCTTTCAACCTAATGGCTCCTTTTAAAAAGATGCTCTACTGATTAGCGGTGCGCTAAATGTGAAGAATCCTATTCTATCCCCATGAGCTTATTCGCATTAAGCATGCCACTAACAATAGCACAGCTTTGTAAAAGGAGTCCTAAGTTATAAAAATACTTTCTACACTTTTAAATATAAAGAGATATCCAACATTGTAGGTAGGATTAAATGGTCATTTTTCTCAATGGAGGAGGGTGTAGTGCCACAGGGATTTGTACTGAGACTGGTGCTACTTAACATATTTATAAATGATCTGGAAATCGGAATGACGAGTGAGGTGATTAAATTTGAAGATGACACAAAAATATCCAAAGTAGTCAAAACGCATGCGGATTGTAAAGAATTGCAGAAAGACCTTAGGAAACTGGAAGACTGGGCATCCAAATGGTGGATGAAATTTAATGTAGACAAATACAAAGTGATGAACATTGGGAAGAATAATTCAACTCACTAATGTTTGGCTCCACTTTAGCAGTCAGCACTCAACAAAAAGACCTAGGTGTCATTGTAGATAATACGCTAAAATCTTCTGCCCAGTGTGTGGCGGCAGCCAAAAAAAGCAAACAGGATGCTAGGAATTATTAGGAGAGGGATGAAAAATAAGACCAAAAATATTATAATGCCTCTGTATTGCTCCATGGTGCAACTTCACCTTGAGTATTGTGTTCAATTCTGGTTGCCGTATCTTCAAAAAAATATAGCGGAATTAGAAATGGTTCAAAGAAGAGCAACCAAAATGTTAGAGGGGATGCAACTGTTCCCATATAAGGAAAGGCTAAAGAGGTTAGGGCTCTTCAGCTTGGGAAAGAGTGTGGATATGATTAAGGTCTATAAAATCCTGAGTGGAGTGAAACGGGTGGAGGTGAATCAGTTTTTCTGTTATTCAAAAAGTACAAAGACCAGGGGACACTCAATGAAATTGCATGGAAATACTGTTAAAACAAACAGGAGGAAGTGTTTTTTCACTCAAAGAATAGTTAAGCTCTGGAACTCATTGCCAGAGGATGTGCCAATGCAGTTACTGTATCTGGGTTTAAAAAAAGGTTTTGACAAGTTCCTGGAGAAAAAGTCCATAGCCTGCTATTGAGATGGACATGTTTGCGGCCTTCTTCACCCCTCACCCACTGTCTCATGCATGTCCTTAGATCTGCTGGGAATTTGTCCTGTGGAGAGAGGGATGGACAGAGGGTTCAAGCTTTGAGTTTGGTCATTTTTCATCCTGGAGAGGGATAATGATTTTCGAGACCTCTTTTTTTTCTTATTTATAGCTATCTGCATAAATGCCAATTCCATCACTTTTTCTCATTGGTGATCATGAACGTTATTGGGTTGTGTTTAGGGAGGGTGTTCATATTTTATTAAGGTTTGATGATTTTTATTTGGAATCAAACAAATCCAACATCGAAAAGCCAAATAACAACACGAAACATAAACATCAAGCCATTACATAACAATAACCAAGCATAGCATAAGCAAAAACTTTGTACAGCAAAAGGCTGGATAACTTATGATCCCATTTTTATTTTGTGGGAAAACCCCCACACCCTCCTCCCCACACTCCTAGTATCAAATTTAATGATTATAGACAAAATCACCCCCTTCCCCCCAGCCCTTCTGGAACCCATATCTTGAACACACACAAAGATGACCTAGCGTCTGGACTCTGATAACCCAGGCCATCCATGAAAGGAGAATGTCCTTACTTTTGGTGTGACTTATTAATTAAGCATCGTCAAGACTTGTCCCCCCACCCTTTTGATTTCCTTCCCCATTTGGACTCTTGACTGCATCGTGCTGTTGCCAATGAGGAGTCTTTGTATTAAACATAAAGATATAAAAATGGTAATGGTAACTTAGCAAAGTGTAGAAACATATCACTTAAGGAATATAAACCTCATCTCTCTCACTCAAAACACCCCCCCCCCCCCCACCTAAATAAAAAAAAACTACTTCCCTCTAGCTGATAGTGGTGTTTTATAGCATAAAGTCTAGACTTCTTATAGAGGAGTAGCCTAATGGTTAGTGCAACAGACTTTGGCCCTGGCAACCTGGGTTCAATTCCCACTGTAGTTCCTTGTGACCTTGGGCAAGTTACTTAACCCTCCATTGCCCCAGGTACAAAAAATTTAGATTGGAAGCACCCTAGGGACAGAGAAAAGTACCTCTATATAATGTGTACAGCACTGTGTGCTACAAATTGTGTTTCTGCCAAGTACTTGTGACCTGCATTGGCCACTGCTGGAAGCAGGATACTGGGCTGGATGTATCATAGGTCTGACCCAATATATCTGTTCTTATGTCTAAATAGCAAAGGAGTGTGTTGTGGGCATGCTTTCGGCAGAACTACTAGGGAAAGCCCAAAACCAGAATTTCTAACAGCAATTATTGTAAGGGAAGAAGCGTCCAAGTCTAAAAAGAAGGATGTCCTAAGTTAGACCTGTTTCAGTCATGTACAGGGTACAAAAGGATGCTCTGATTGAACAGCTAACCACTGGAGGGATTAAGGTATGACACCTCCTTAATACCCCATTGATTACTGTCACTGTCAACATCCTCTGAAAATGAAACTGAAAGGGGATACTGGGCATTATGACAGCTTCACGTATTATGGGCATTCTTAGCAAAGCAAGTAGTAAGTCTGAGGAGTAGCCTAGTGGTTAATGTAATGGGCTTTACACTAAGGGACCTAGGTTCAAATCCCACTTTAATGTTTTTGTTGTTTATTGTGAACCATCCAGAAACAGAAAAATACTTACTGTACCTGCAAGCCTAAAGGTTATTGAAGTGGTGTATATTCAGGTACAGAAGGTACTTTTCTGTTCCTAGAAGGCTCAGTATTACAAAATAAAAAAGTTAGGGGCCCCTTTACTAAGCCGCATAGGCACCTACATGCGTCTTACATGCATCAATTTGGAGTTACCGCCCGGCTATCACGTGGCTCGGGCGGTAATTTCATTTTTTTCGTGCATCCGCTACGTGCACCGGAATATAATTTTTCTATTCCTGCATGCAGTAAAAACCGGTCAGTAATTTCCATTCTACATGTGTAGACGATTACCACACGGTTACTGCGTGAGACCTTACTGCTAGGTTAATGGGTGGCGGTAAGGTCTTTGACCCAAAATTGACGCGCAACAATTTTGCCGCATGTCCATTTTCGGCAAAAACTTTAAAAAACATCTTTTTTACAAGTGCGCTGAAAATGGATCTACGCGCACCCAAAACACACACCTTTGGTTTAAAATCCACTGCATTAACCTCTAGGGGGCTCCTTTGCTTTGCAGGGACATGTGTGTGGCCATTCTTCGAAGCATGCTGCCAGAGGTTCCAGTCCTTGCTTTTTTTCCACTCATATGTTGGATGTTCCAGTTTGCAAAGTATTCATGTTGGGTGCCCTCAGCACACGCACATCCATCTCACGTATTTTCAAACAGAAAATTCTGACATTTGTCATATTGGAAAATACATGTGAGATGGATGTCCATTTTGGACATTATGAGCTGGACGTCTCTATTCTGACTTAGACTTTCAAAAATGCCCCTTCATGTAATTTCACATCATACAAGAGTAAGAAATTAATTCACATCTTCCCGTTTCACTCTATTCAGAATTTTCTAGATCTCAATCATATCTCCAAGCTGAAGAATCCTAACACTTTTAGCCTTTCTTCATATAAAAGGTATACCATACACATCCATCTTAAATACTAAATAATAACGCAATACACGATCTATACATTACCGAACTTTTACCCCACATGATTGAATAACTGCTTTAATACTTATGATCAAGCATTATCACTTCAACCTTATGCTGAATAAGAACTCTCTATAATCAATGACCTAATGTATGTTAAATCCCAATTTATTCTGAGGAACCTTCATGCAATACCATAATTTATTCTTCTTTAACATGTATGTATGTATGTATGCATATGGTATATATATATATATATATATACCATGATCTGTTTGATATATGCTATTTTCCATGTATGTTACCATGTATGTAATCACCTTAACGCAATAACATCTGTAATTCTGGTACCCGGAAATGGCAACCGCCATTACGGCAAATGTAAGCCACATTGAGCCTGCAAATTGGTGGGAAAATGAGGGATACAAATGCTACAAATAAAAAATAAGAGGAGTTCCAGCCCCATTAAGTATTCAGGTTGTCCTTCTTTGTATCTTTTCTAATTTTGCTATATCATTTTCAAGATGTGGCAACAAGAATTGCAAACAATACTCAAGGTGACTTTTGTGTTATAGAGTGATATAGAGGTATCTATTCTTTGTCTTATTTTCTCTTCTTTTCCTGATACTCCCTTACATTCTGTTTCCTTTCTTGTCTGCAGTTAAAAATATATGTTGAGATTAGAGATAATAGAATGTAAATAGGTCAAGCTTTTCACTTTTGGCAGCAAAAGTTTCACAGATCCCTGCATGCTATGAGTTGTGTTCTTCATTCATTTTGCTTGGGACCTTATCAAGCTTATTTTTGAAAGAGAAAGGCGCCTATCTTTCAACACAAATTGGGAGATGGGCGTCCTTCTTCCAGGGTTGGCCAAATCGGCATAATCAAAAGTCGATTTTGGGCGTCCTCAACTGCTTTCCGTCGCGGGGATGACCAAAGTTCATGGGGGCATGTCGGAAGCATAGTGAAGGCGGGACTGGGGCATCCTCGGCCAATAATGGAAAAAAGAAGGGCGTCCCTGATGAACACTTGGCCGACTTTACTTGGTCCTTTTTTTTTATGACCAAGCCACAAAAATTTGCTCTAAATGACTAGATGACCACCAGAGGGAATCGGGGATGACCTCCCCTTACTCCCCCAGTGGTCACTAACCCCCTCCCACCCTAAAACATTTTTAAAAATATTTTTCCAGCCTCTATGCCAGCTTCAAATATCATACCCAGCTCCATGACAGCAGTATGCAGGTCCCCCGAGCAGTTTTAGTGGGTACTGCAGTGCACTTCAGGCAGGCGGACTCAGGCCCATCCCCCCTACCTGTTATACTTGTGGTGGTAAATGTGAGCCCTCCAAAACCCACCATAAACCCACTGTACCCACATCTAGGTGCCCCCCTTCATCCCTAAGGGCTATAGTAGTGGTGTACAGTTGTGGGGAGTGGGCTTTGGGGGGGGGGTTGGGGGGCTCAGCACCCAAGGTAAGGGAGCTATGCACCTGGGAGCTTTTTCTGAAGTCCACTGCAGTGCCCCCTAGGGTGTCTGGTTGGTGTCCTGGCATGTCAGGGGGACCAGTGCACTACGAATGCTGGCTCCTCCCACGACCAAATGGCTTGAATTTGGTCGTTTCTGAGATGGGCATCCTCGTTTTCCATTATCACCAAAAATCAGGGGCGACCATCTCTGAGGTGAACCTAAATGTTGAGATTTGGGTGTCCCTGACCGTATTATCGAAACGAAAGATGGCCGCCCATCTTGTTTCGATAATACGGGTTTCCCCGCCCCTTCGCGGGGACGTCCTCAAGAAAACTTGGGCGCCCCGTTCGATTATGCTCCACCATATGTCATGCTTTACATTACAATTGAGGCTGTTGTATGACTTGGTGATCACAAACCCTCTTAACCCTTATTTCTTGCTTTCATGTACGGCTAAACTTTCCTACAGAGACAGTATACAGAACACACACATTTCTATTAGAGGATCTGGGCACAGTTTTTAAATATTTACTGATGAGAGAGATTTTAGCCATTTGTGACAAGCAAGAAAGCTCATTTTGTTGACAGTTTGTGATGATTTATGATTACAAACGCATTGTCAGTGTGACTGATATTTAACAACATACAGGATCAAAAAGACTGAGTTTTCAGTTCAGGCTCAAAATGAACAGGTTTTTATCCAGTAAACAAGAAGAGTGGCTTATAGCTGTCAGCTTGTAGTGGAGTATGTCACTCATGAACAGCTTGCTGAAAAATAATTTCCCAACAGAAAGGTTTGAAACAAAAGGGCTTTAGCAAAAGGCACAAAATGGGAAAAATGCCCTTTCTGAAAATGATCCAAAAATGAGCAGCTCACTCTTATCAGATCTTACCTAGTATAAGATACGGGTGCAATAATAAAGCAACCACTCACACCAATAATATTTGTATAGAAATACTTTCAATAGCTGCATTAAAACATTTATGTCTGAACTATCAGCCAGTGGTCCATTTACTAGTTTAGACCAAAGTAGTTGAGGGAGTGGTAGCTGCTCAATTACAAGAGCATTTTTTGGACTTTGCTTTTTTGAATCAATCTCAATATGGTTTCTAAGGACCTTTTTGGATAAAGGGACACAAATTATTGTAATGCAGTTGGACCTTTCCACTGCTTTCAGGACTCCTTTTACTAAGCGGCGGTAAGCTCGATGCAGGCTTACCTCTCGCTATTTAGGAAGTACCACCGGGCTACTGCAGCAGCCCAGCGGTACTTCCTACCCCTACCGTGCCATCATTTCCGGTGCTATGAAAATCTGTAGTACCAGATAGTACCCGGAGGTAATCGAGCAGTGCTGCTCGCTGCCCAGTTATGACTGGGTTAGCGCAGGAGCCTTTACCACCACCTCAATGGGTGGCGGTAAAGCTTCCTCCTGAAATGGCCGTACGGCAACTGCTTTACTTGCCGCCTGGCCATTTCTGGCAGGAAAGTGAGACACATTCCGAAGCCAACACGGGCCCCCTTTTTGATGCAGCTTAGTAAAAGGGGGGCCTCAGTTTGGTGCTACATGATATTTTACTGCTTCTGCTGAGCGAAGCTGGAGTTACAGGATTAGTGTCTTAAGTAGAGGAGTGTGGTAGCCCTGTTAGTCCACTCTTAAGGTTATCAATAGAAATCAAACAAAATAAAACATGGAAAAGAAAATAAGATGATACCTTTTTTATTGGACATAACTGAATACATTTCTTGATTAGCTTATTTCCGATCTGACGAAGAAGGGCAACCTTCGAAAGCTAATCAAGAAATGTATTCAGTTACGTCCAATAAAAAAGGTATCATCTTATTTTCTTTTCCATGTTTTATTTTGTTTGATTTCTATTGATAAGGTTTAGTGTTGGAATTGCTTAGGGGTAATTTTACCAAACCATGCTAAAAAGTGGCCGGCACTGCTCTCAGTGCATAGGTTTTCCGCACCCTGCAGCCACTTTTAGCATGACAGTAAAATAGCCACAACTCCATATGTTTCTTTAATGGCCACACGCTAATTTCCCAATTAGTGCATGGCCGTTACTGAAGGAGCTCTTACCAACACCTATTTTGTTGGTGCTAAGAGCTCCTGTGCTAACACCACAGTAATTGGTCAGTGTGCGGCTTTGTGCCTGCACTACCAAATTAGTGCAGGGCATGCCTATATTCTGCCCATAGCAGTGGTGTAGCTATGGGTGGGTCTGGGTGGGCTCAGGCCCACCCAGCAGCAGTGCCACACTGCTTTCTCCCCTCTTTCCTCTGCGGCATCCTGGCATCTGCGATTCTGTCTCTAAACCCCGTCCTTCACCAGTGTACCATACAGGACTCTTCAGCGCCTTCAGCAATTCATTCTTGCTGCTTGCGCCAGCCCCGCAGGCTTCCATTTGCCGCGTTCCATCAGACAGGAAACAGGCACTGATGTCAGTGAGGGCGGGACACGGGAATGCGGCAGATGGAAGCCTGCAGTGCCAGCATAAGTTGGCGCTGAGGATGCCTGTATGGTACACTGGGGAAGGACGGGGTTCAGAGACAGAAACACAGATGTCGGGACGCCGTGGAGAAGAGATGCGGGGTAGGTGAAAAAAATCTGTATTTTTAAAAATATCTCCTGGAAGATATTTTTTTTGGGAGGGGGGAGATCCCATTGTACCTCTGGGCCCATCCAAAATATGCCTCTGATGATTGTATTGGCTGTATGCGGTAAATTATATTTTATGTAATCTGCCTTAAACTGACAGTGGTAAAGCGAAATATAAACATCTGTTTTGAATTAAATAAAGTAGATTAAATTACTGTACAAAACAAAGCATAAAGAAGAACAGATTGGTAACCTGAAAAAAATAAGACAAGGCTGCACTAGTGACATTTTCCATGCTCAGCTTCTACCAGTTCTTTGGCTTGCCCTGTCTTTGCTGGTAGGTGTATTATCTCTGTTCAATAATGTACTTTAAGATGCAATTTTTATACTACCTTTCTGACCTTTTCAAATCTAATTTTTCTCATTTCCCAAGGAAGGTTCTGAAAGTTTTGGACAGATGAATAGATCTGCCCTTATCTATCCTACACAGGGCAAAAGTGATTAATGTGAATATTCTTACCCACTTTTCATTTTCCCAGTATATCTCCATGACTGGCTATTCTATGTAAAACACAGCACAAACATGTTCTGCATGTTAAGTATCAGCATATCAGACTTTATCTTTAATAGATTTTATGCCAGTATTAGCTTTATATTTAAAGTTAAAAGGTAGAAAACAATGAATCTCTAGTATCTATCTATGGAGTCATTTTACCAAGCTGTGGGAAACGGCCTCAGTGTGCCCTTATGTGGGTTTTTCCTGTGTGCTAAGGCCATTTTTCCTACAGCCAGAAAATGGCCAATTTTCTATTTTTCATAGTAAAGGCCATGCACTAATGTTGACATTAGCATGCGGCCATTAACAAAAATCAGCGCATGAGCACTTACCGCCATCCATTTTGTAGGCAGTAAGGGCTCACATGCTAATCCTGCACTAATCAGTTAGGGATCCTTTTACTAATCTGCAAAAAAAAAAGTGCTCTGTGGTAGTGTGGGCACATGTTTTTGGTGCACTTAGGGCCATTTATTTTACTGCGGCTGGGGAAAAAGGCTAGTGGAGAAGTAGCCTAATGGTTAGTGCAGCAGTCTTTGATCCTGGAAACCTGAGTTTAATTCCCACTGTAACTCCTTCCTGCTTATAATCGAAATAGAAAAACGCCTATATTGTGACCCAAATCGGGAGATAGACGTTTATCTCACAAAAGCGAATAAAGCTGTATAATTGAAAGCCGAATTTGGACGTTTTCAACTGCACTCCGTCGCGGATGCGGACAAAGTTGATGGGGGCGTGTCGAAGGCGTGGTGAAGGCGGAACTGGGGCGTGGTTATCTGCCGATCAGAGATGGGCGCCTTTCGCCGATAATGGAAAAAAAATATGCGTTTTTAGCGAGAATGTAGGGCACTTTTCCTGGACCCTGTTTTTCCACGAATAAGGCCCCAAAAAGTGCCCTAAATGACCAGATGACCACTGGAGGGAATCAGGGATGACCTACCCTGACTCCCCCAGTGATCACAAACCCCCTCCCACCACAAAATATGCCGTTTCACAGCTGTTTATTTTCACCCTCAAATGTCATACCCACCTCCCTGGCAGCAGTATGCAGGTCACTGGAGCAGTTATTAGGGGGTGCAGTGGACTTCAGGCAGGTGGACCCAGGCCCATCCCTCCCCTACCTGTTACAATTGTGCTGCTTAATGCTTATTAGTCGTCCAACCCCCAAAACCCACTGTACCCACATGTAGGTGCCCCCCTTCACCCCTTAGGGCTATAGTAATGGTGTAGACTTGTGGGCAGTGGGTTTTGAGGGGGATTTGGGGGGCTCAACACATAAGGGAAGGGTGCTATGCACCTGGGAGCTCTTTTACCTTTTTTTTTGTTTTTGTAAAAGTGTCCCCTAGGGTGCCCAGTTGGTGTCCTGGCATATGAGGGGGACCAGTGCACTATGAATCCTGGCCCCTCCCACGAACAAATGCCTTGGATTTATTCGTTTTTGAGCTGGGCGCTTTCATTTTCCATTATCGCTGAAAAACAAAAACGCCCAGCTCACATATTGTCGAATAAAACATGGACATCTATTTTTTTCGAAAATATGGTTCGGTCCGCCTCTTCACGGACCCGTTCTCGGAGATAAACGCCCATGGAGATAGACGTTTTCGTTCGATTATGCCCCTCCTTGTGACCTTGGGCTAAGTCACTTAACCCTCCATTGCCACAGGCAGTGACATAGCCAGACTCAGTATTTTGGATGGGCCCAGTTAACTTAGACGGGCCCTTCCACACCATACCACAACCTCCCTCCCGGAGCTTACCTCATCAACATCTCTCCTCCTCCGCTGCATCTCAGCATCTGCCTGCCCGTCGCTGAATCCCGTCCTTCCCCGGTGTACCTTACAGGCATCCCTGGCACCTTCAGTGATCAATTACTGCTGCCTGCACTGTCCACATGGTGTCTCAGCATCTGCCTGCCCATTGCTGAACCCTGTCCCTCCCCAGTGTACCTTACAAGCGTCCCTGGCGCCTGCAGTGATCCATTATTGCTGCCTGCGCCGGCCCCGCAGGCTTCCATTGGCCAGATCCCGTCAGAGAGGAAGCAGGAAATGACATCTGCAAGGATGGGACCCAGCTGATGGAAGCCTGTGGGGTGCTGGAGACGCCTGTAAGGTACATCGGGGAGGGACAGGGTGCCACGGAGGAGAGATGTTGATGTGGGGTTCCGCCGCTGGGTGGGTCTGAGCCAAGAATGGGTGGACCTGTGCCCACCCAGGCCCACCCGTAGCTACGCCACTGGCCACAGGTACAAAAAACTGAGATTTGAGCCCCCCCTAGGAACAGAGAAAGTACCTGTATGTAATGTGTACAGCACTGACTATGTCTAGTGGTGCTATAAAAATGATTAATAGTAGCTTTTAATGGGGCAGTAAATGGCCATGTGCTAGAATTAAAGGTAGTGCATGGCTATGTACTGCTTGAGCCCTTACTGACACTCATTGTCCTAGTGGTAAGGGCTCACTGCTACACACATGGTACTCACGTAGCATGTGCCAAGAATGCCTCCCCCGCGGTAGAAAATATTTTTTTATTTTCTATCATCGGAAACAGCACACACCAACTTCAAAATCACCACCAGGTGGGCATGCTAACTGGGCGGTAGTGTCAATTTGGAATGTACTACATGCGCAGTAGCCCTACCACTGCTTTGTAAAAGGGCCCCTCAGTGTGCGCTAATGTAGCTGCGAGGTGGTAGCGGGTTGGGCTGTGAGTAAAGAGATTTAGCTATGAGAGGTTTCATAGTGGTCTCTCTGTTTTGGCATAAGAATCTTAAACATCGTATTGTTTTTCATAGATACCATTTTGGACTCTTGATGCAGGCCATTAGGCCGAAACATGGCCCATGCTGGTCCTTTGTTATTTTAATAAAGAATCATTTTAAGCGCTTTTATTGCACACTTTACTGTGTGGGTGTTGTGACTGCTTTCTACTGTTCAGTTTTCTTGATATGCTGATTAATACAGAAATGCTCAATCTCTGTTCCCCAACTTGCCACCCTCTATGGAAAAAAAAAATCTCTTGGGTACACGGTTTATGTGTGCTGAGCGCGCCCCAAGGTAAACCCTTTTAATCTGTGTTAGGTATGCATTAGCGTCTAATGCACCTTAGTCAAAGGGCCCCCTATATAAGCAAAATGTACACACACATGTCCAGGCTCGTTTTACAGGCATGTGGTTTATTATATAAAGTATGTGCATGTAAATAGGATGAAAAAAAAACATAAAATGATCTGATATTGATGGTAATGAGGAAAGTCCTGATCCTTCAATGGTTTGACAGGTACTTTCAGTTGATGACTGGTTAGGAATAGAGGTAGTATACGGAGATTAATGCTTCATTTTGTTTATTTCAGATGTTTTGAAGAAAATTTTTATTAAAATAAGAAATCTAAAGCTTTGCTGAGTAAAAACAAGCCGTGAGTTGCCTTTTGCTCTACAAATAGTCACAAAAACATTAGTCACCTGAGACAGTATGTGAGAGAATTTTTAAAAGTAAAAGATTAAGGAAAGGTAAGTGAGAGAGAATGAATTCAAATTTAATTTACGAGCAGCTGTGGGATTTTTTGTGCTCTACTGAAGTGAAAGGCTGAGTAAAATGAAAGGGAATTCTAATTGCAAACACAAAGAGCAACTTTGGGAAACACTTGAACTTCCTGGATGAACTGATAAACTAATTTATTCCATTGTCAGTGGGTTTAAGATCAAGTTCAGACAGAAAAGAAGTTGAATATTGAGCAGGACATTTGGGAAATAATTTTGAATATCTTATCTAAATGTTTCAAATTACAGTATATGAATACCCAGCAACACTATCAGATCATGTCTTTAAATATGAGCTAACACTTATACATGTGTCATGCATGTAAATGTTTAGAATAGTAATATATACATGTACCAACATGCTGCCTAAGTGCTGTTCTGCAACTACTCACTTAGGGATCCTTTTACTAAACTGCGGTAAGAAATGGCCTTAACACACCTTTACTCAGGTCTTTCCCACAGTTTAGGCCTTGAAACATGCCTATTTTTCATTTTTTTCAATGTAAGGCTAATGTTAGTCTAACCCTGATCTTGTAAGGGGGATAAAACACTTAACCAGCTAGGATAACCACAGAAATAGGACTGAATAAAACACAGTCCTATCTTCATATGGGTCATCCTAGCCAGTTAAGTGCTGAATGCCACATTTAACCAGCTATGTTTTATCCAGCTGTGCATGCTTGAATATTCAATGCTGGTGCCCGGACATGGCCTGGCATTGAAAATCTGGCAATAAAGCCGGCAGTGGTCAGCAAAACACTGACTGCCGCCAGCTGAATATCGAGCCTAATATGTCTGCTACTGGAGAGGGATTATGTTGGTGATACTGAGATGAAACAGAATCAGATTTTATTTTGAATGATGAATTCTATGGGGAAATACTCTAGCTCAGCTCTGCACCCATTGTTGCATGAGGAAGGCTCCTGTGTAAGCAGAACATAGGCTTACGCTGAACACTGTGATATAGTCCACAACAATTTAAACAGCAGAGGTAATTTAAATCTCTCAGAAGACACCCCTGCACTCTAAAATTCTCCAATCACTTTAAATAGTGGGTAAATCCAAATATGTAGGAAACTCAGCAGCAACTCATTTCACACAGGGACTAACCCCATGACTTGTCTGCATTGTCATTGGCTTTTATTGCATATCTTCTTAATCACTTTATATTTCAACAATACAAAAATTAGTATAAACTTTTAAATTTACCTTTCAGTTTCAAAAGGCTACATTCGAACTCCTGCCAACATGGGCCATGGTTCGCCATGCTGCGTCAGGGCGATAGTTCCTATATCAAGATGCGAGCAGCTTCAGGCATTTTAAAGTTTATACAGAATCCAGGGAAATATGTCTTCACTTGGCTAAGCTGACCAAATTCTGGGCTGGATAGAGTTAACTTTGTTAAGGGCAATGCAGGAAAGAAGATAGGTTAGAGTTTGGTGGATGGAAGCTGATTGGGTGAAACTTCTGTCCAGAGCACACAACATTTTTCAGGGAGAAGAATGCAGTGGAATATTTTGGTAGGCTTTGCTTTTTCTTTTTTTTTAAGCCCTGGAGGCAGGTTGGATTTTGACCCTCCCACCTTCTCTATGGTCAGGTTGTTAGTGGTACTGTATAGAGGTGGGGGTGGGGCAGTCACAGCGGGATCCAAGAAGTCATTCCCCTTGGGATGGAGTCTTTTAGACTTTCATTTGCTGATTCACTGTAGATGAAAGTGCGGGTTGGGTTCATATTTGGTACCAGCATGAATGCAGTGATTCAGCACGTTTTGGCGGTACTACAGACCTTGCCTTGGGGTGGGGGTGGGGGTGGGGGGGTGATCTATATTGGAGACTTTTCTAATGCAGTTATTTCAGTGCCATTTAACCATTACAGTTGTGACATGGAAACTGATAAATAGTTGTAAGATGGTTTTGACAAATGGTGGATATGGAGAATGGTATGATTTTGTGTGTTCCAAAGTTTCAATAAAGCTGCAGCTGGTTATTGAATTGTCATTTCAAAATAGGGAGTGCAAATGCCACAGTTACATAAGTTATGAGCGTAAGTTTGAGGTCTGTCCATGAGAGGCATAATCAAACGGCGCCAGCGAAATAGATCGCCGGCGATCTATTTTGGCGGCGGCACAACAGCTGGCCGTAACCATATTATTGAAAATGATGGCCGGCCATCTTTTATTTCGATAATACGGTTAGAAAAGGCCAAATGCCTTGGATTTAGCCGGGTTTGAGATGTCTGCTTTTGTTTTTCAGCGATAATGGAAGCTAAAAGCGGCCATCTCAACCCCGGCATTTGGTCGTGGGAGGAGCCAGCATTTGTAGCGCACTGGTCCCCATGATATACCAGGACACCAACCGGGCACCCTAGGGGGCACTTCTAAAAAAATTTTTAAAAAAACACAAATAGTTCCCAGGGGCATAGCTCCCTTACCTTGGGTGCTGAGCCCCCCAAATCCCCCCCAAACCCACTCCCCACAACTCTACACCATTACCATAGCCCTTATGGGTGAAGGGGGGCACCTACATGTGGGTACAGTGGGTTTTGGGGGGGGGATTTGGAGGGCTCAACACTTAGCACCACAAGTGTAACAGGTAGGGGGGGATGGCCCTGGGTCTGCCTGCCTGAAGTGCACTGCACCCATTAAAAACTGCTCTAGGGACTTGCATACTGCTGTCAGGGAGCTGAGTATGACATTTGAGGCTGGCATACAGGCTGGCAAAAAAGGTTTTTATTTTTATTTTTTTAGTGTGGGAGGGGGTTGGTGACCACTGGGGGAGTACGGGGAGGTCATCCCCCATTCCTTCCGGTGGTCATCTGGTGAGTTGGGGCACCTTTTTGATTCTTGGTCGTGAAAATAAAAGGACCAAGTAAACCCGGCGAAATATTCATTAACGCCGCTATTTTTTCCCATTATCCGCAAAAGCCGGCCATCTGGTAGCCACGCCCATGCCCGCCCATGTCCCGCCTTCGCTACACCGCCGACACACCCCCTTGAACTTTCGCCGGCTCGGCGACGGGAAAGAGGCGATGGTGTCAAAAAGGCAGCTTTCGATTATACGGATCTCACGCTTTTGAGAGATCGCTGGCCATCTCCCGATTTATGTCGGAAGATGCCCGGCGATCACTTTTGAAAATAAGCCTGCATGCTACTTCCCAGCTCCACCACTATGCAAATATCTGTTATGTAAGTTAAACAGGTAACTGCATCATAGCACTTAAGTGACATGTTGGCACACACATACACACATGTTAGTACTTTAAAAATGTGCACATGTATTATGTGCATAAATGTTAGCACCTATTTTATAGAATTACCCTATCAAAGGGTAATTCTATAAACAGGTGCTTATTTTTAGGCACCAAGAACACACCAATTTGTAGCCTATTCTGTAATGATAAGTAGGAGTCTACTTTTCTTTATAGAATACTAGCATAACAAGGGCCTGTTTTCTAAGATACACTAGAAGCGCGTTAGCATTTTTTAGTGTGTGCTTAGCACTAGCGTGTGCTGATTGTGTAGACATCTGTAATATTCCTATGGGCATCTACACATTTAGCGTGTGCTAATTTTTAGCATACGCTAAAAGCGCTATCACGCCTTAATAAACAGGGCCATAAGTCAATAACTGATCTATATTTTTTACCTATGATCACTTACACCAACCATAGAGCCAGGGCCGGTCTTAGCAAGTGCGGGGCCCTGTGCAGACCAAGTTGCTGGGGCCCCATCCTAGCCCCGCCCCTAGCCCCACCCTAGCTCCACCCCATTGATAAGAGTATTCAATTTTTAGAAAATTTTTTATTTATGAAATTTCAAATAAAGACAAATGAAGCTAAACTTGTACAGAAAAACTGATTGAAATAATGAGCACAATGCTATCATGAACCCCCCCCCCTCCCCAGAAATTATTCAGTTCAAGTCCACTACAATTAGTAGTTCCAATTCTCATAACAAAGGAGAATAAAGGAAAAATATTAAGAAAAGATTCAGTACTTTCAAATTCCCCTATTACTCTGTAACTCATCAAACCAGAGAGGCAACACAGAGATCCCCAACCCCAAGTAGCCATCCCCAGTAAGTTATTCTGCTCTGCTTAGAATATATCAGCTTTCATTTCACAGTGTGATGGTCAGAGGAGAGCCAGCACAGTGTGCCAGAGATAAGATACAGGCATCCTCATTCAGTTCGAATTACTTTGCAGTTTGCTTTGGGTATAGTCCCTATTATTTTTTTTTCTGCTTCTAAGTTCTTATCAGAGTTTCTCCATCTCTTCTTCCATTATTCCCACATGCTCAAGTCCCTCATTTTACTGTTGTTTCCCAAGATGGCAACTACATGCAAAATATGCATTTTAGCTCACTTTGCTATTCTTCAAGTTTCTTATCAACCAGAATAACTTCTGTTTGTAACTGTGAGCTGCTTTTTGTATACCTATAAGGAGCTTCTGGATTCTTATTGAGTTTCTGTGTTCCTTCCATTGGAGCCGGGGCCGGTGCTAGACAAGATGGGGCCTCAGGGCAGATGCTAGGGAGCGGAGACATAAAGCTAGCTTGTAGATTGTCCCTCTTTCAATTTTAGGCAGGTTTGGGACCCCCAGTGACATGGGAGCCCAAGGCAATTGCCCTGTTTGCACATCCCTAACACTGGCCCTGATTGGAGCACATATAGCTGGGTGGCTAGTGGATATGAGGATCATTTGGTAACTTGCCTGCCTGGTGTGAAGGTGGCACATCTCTCACATTATCTAGATAAGATCTAAGGCAGCACTGGGGAGGAGCTAACTTCTTGTACATGAGTACCATTGACATTCAAAAGTGTGTATGCAATATACATGTATAAATGTAGCTATTTACACATATAAAGGGTACATGCTGACACAGTAATCACCTACATGTATATTCAGAGGTGCCATTTAAACAGCTGGTGCTCCAAAAGGTTAACTGCTACTGTCAGGCCCCAAATGTTCAATCATTCTGCTTTGATTTTGAAACCAGATGACGAACAGGGAAGATTTCACATAGAAGCCAACTTTTTTAAATGATTGGAACTTTTCTCTTCCTGGAGACAATCGAGGACTTTGCTCAAACACCCACAAAGCTGGCTCCTACCCTGAGCTGGGCAGTCAAAAGAAAAAGCAGCTGAACTGGTCCTGTCAATTACTTTGTTAATTTTGAAACCAATGCTTGGTGATATGTGCTATCAACAGGGCACTCAAAAGAGAATGCTGAAGTCCGTGCAGTGAAATGTATCAGAGGAAGGCGAATCACTGAGCTGTCCGGAGTTTGCACAGAGGTTCTGCATAATCAGTGCTACTAATGTGTTTGTTTTAAAGCCAGCTAATACCGCCATGCAAATAATTAACAGAACAATACATCTAGGCAGTCAAACATAAGGTTGCTGGAAACTAATTTAAGTTGGTGATCAAGGGCAAGCAGGAATCCAACCTCCTTACCTTGACCAAGGGCTACTGAGTTCAAACGATTGTGACCTCACCAGAAGCAAGTAACCTTTTAGCTACACTACAGGTGGCCCTCGTTTTTAAAGTCCTGAGGTGTTCTCCCTCCATCTCCGACACCGGCGATTCACACAGCCTGCCTTCTGCCAGCATCGGGGCGGGGCCTCTCCCTCAGACGCGTCCCACCTCTCTGCAAGACAGGAAGTTGCATTCAGGAGGTGGAACGCGTCTGAGGGAGAGGCCCCGCCCTGACGCTGGCAGAAGGCAGGCTGTGTGAATCGCCAGTGTCGGACTCGGAGGGAGAACGCCTCAGGGCTTTAAAAAGAAGCGATGACGCAGATGGGCGCGAGCGGGGGAAGATGCAAGACTCACGCGGGAGGGGAGGAGGCAGAGAAAGGCAGAGGCAGACTTGAGGCGCACCACACGGGGCCCCCTTAAGCGCGAGGCCCTATGTGGCCGCCTCGGTCGCCTCTGCCTAAGACCGGCCCTGCATAGAGCTTGTGTAAATGGTCACGCCTAGATTGTTAAAGAACATGCACACTGTCCACAATTCACCTAAACTCAGCCCATGTAAACTTCCACCTGCATAATACACACCATCAAATATTGGTGCATAGTTACAGAACAGCAAGTTACCAGAAAATGGTCTTTTAAGCATGCATCAACATATGTATGTACATGACAAGAATACTACCAATTATGTTGTGTTCGTACAGCCCAAATCCAGAGGGATTCTTATAGAAATATCCTCATAATGCTATCCAATATTATAAAAAAATACTCATCACAACATTGAATGTTTAAATGTTTTTAGAATATTGGTCTCAATGAGTTTATTCAGTCAGGGTCCATTGTTTTAGGTTACATCAATTTTTAAAAAATGTAAAAAACCTCTGAACCACAGGAGACTTTCAAATTATGAAAAATTGATGAAACTGCAAAAGTTCTGACTAATAAACTGGCAAAACATTCTGTTCTGAGTCAACTTCTGAATTATTTAGCTAAAAAAAAAGGGACGTTTAAAACCGTCAGCAGAATGTTGACAAGCTGTCAGCATTGTTAAAATAACTGATGAGCGCAGTGACATCCCAGACCTGGTTGCTAGAGGTCCTGGCAAGGGTCAATACCTCTAATAAATAGTGTTATGAAGTGCATATATATTTTTTTTTAAATATGGATGCTGCTATCTTACAGATATGGGAAGTGTATATCACACAGATCCAAACCTGATTGCAGGTTCCAAAGCCCTTTTCAGCAGTCTGTATAAGTTTACAAGGGACATTGATTCTAATCAGTTGGTTCAGAGAAAGAGTGAATGAACATAAGGTTGGGATGTTGTTTTATCACAGCAGAGACACAGAAATTTAATTTTTATGTCATACTACATGCATAGTGGTCCTTTTACAAAGGCGGGCTGAAAAATGGCTTGCAGCAGTGTAGGTACGGGTTTTGGGTGCGCGCAGAATCATTTTTCAGCGCACCTGTAAAAAAGCCCTCTTCTTTTATCCAGAAAATGGACGTGTGGCAAAATCAAAATTGCCGCGCGTCCATTTTGGGTCTCAGACCTTACTACCAGTCATAGACCTAGCGGTAAAGAATTTGGGTGGTAAGGACCTACGTGCGTCAGATGCCACTTGGCGCGTGTCCGCTATGCGTGTCTGAAAATAAAAATTATTTTTCAGGTGCGTGTAGCAGATGCACACTAAAAATGAAATTACCACAAAAGCCACACGGTAGTCGGGCGGTAAGTCAATTTTAGCGCATGTTGGGTACGTGTGGAGGGGCATAATTGAACGTGAATGCCCATCTCCATGGGCGTCTGTCTCCGAGAACGGTACGTGAAGGGGCAGGACAAACCATATTTTCGAAAATATCGGATTTGTGCAGATTTGAGATGGGCGGTTTCGTTTTTCAGCGATAATGGAAAACGAAGGCACCCAGCTCAAAAACGAACAACTCCAAGGCATTGGGTCGTGGGTGAGGCAAGGATTCGTAGTGTGCTGGTCCCCCTCACATACCAGGACACCAACCGGGCTCCTTAGGGAGCACTTTTACAAATGAACAAAAAACAGTAAAAGATCTCCCAGGTGCATAGCACCCTTCCCTTGTGTGCTGAGCCCCCCCAAATCCCCCCAAAGCCCACTGCCCACAAGTCTACACCATTACCATAGCCCTAAGGGGTGAAGGGGGGCACCTAGATGTGGGTACAGTGGGTTTTGGGGGGCTTTGGAGGGCTCAGCATTAACCAGCACAAGTGTAACAGGTAGGGGGGGATGGGCCTGGGTCCGCCTGCCTGAAGTCCACTGCACCCACTAACAACTGCTCCAGGGACCTGCATACTGCTGTGATGGAGCTAGTATGGCATACAGGCTGGGAAAAAAAGTTGTTAAAGTTCTTGTTTTTGGTGGGAGGGGGTTAGTGACCACTGGGGGAGTCAGGGGAGGTCATCCCCGATTCCCTCCGGTGGTCATCTGGTCATTTAGGGCACTGTTTTGGGACTTGTTCGAGAAAAAAAAGGGTCCAAAAAAGTGACCTAAATTCTCGCTAAAAACGGCTATTTTTTTCCATTATCGGCGAAAGCCGCCCATTTCTGTTCGGCCGATAACCACGCCCCAGTCCCGCCTTCACCACGCCTCCGACATGCCCCCGTCAACTTTGGCTGTTTCTGCGACAGGTTGCAGTTGAAGATGCCCAAAATTGGCTTTCGATTATACCGATATGGCTGCCCACGGGAGAAAGACACCCATCTCCCGATTTGGGTCGAAATATGGGCGTCTTTCTCTTTCAAAAATAAGCTGGATAGGCACCTACGCAGCTTAGTAAAAGGGGCCCATAGTTAGGTACATGAATTATTGTGCTGCCCTAAAGGCTAAAATCTAAATTGCACCTGGGGCCATAAAGGAAAAACTGACTTGCCCAAGATCACAAAGATCTCAGTGGGAAAGAATGTTGTGAAATAGGCATACAAATATTGAGTTTCATTACAGAAGAACAAAGGTCCCTGTTTATTAAGTTGTGCTAGCGTTTTTATCATGCACTAAATGCTAGAGACACCCATAGAAATATATGGGTGTATTTAGCGTTTAGCGCACACTAAAAACGCTGGCCCCAAGTGTGATAGGAAGTTAGTTTTCTTTAATAATTTTGCTGAGGTAGATAGTAGTTACTGAAGAAAGAAAAGTTCCAGAAAGAAGATTCCAAAGAGGGAACAATGTGAATTAGGGATCCTGTGATGAACCTGGTGTGCCCCAGTGACATAGCCAAGGTGTTCTCAAGCCCACCTAGTAACAGTACACCTACGTATGATGTGGCTTGCAGGGATCCCCAAGCCCCACTAGCCGAAAACTCCCAACAACTGTCCCTCCTGCACAAGATCTTCACCTGCAACGAGCAGTGACTGATACCTATTGTTCACACTGGCCCTATAGTCTTCCCTCTGATGTATTCCCGCCTATGAGGAAACAAGAAGTTGCATCAGTGGGAAGGCTGTGGGGCCAACATGAGCAGTGTGTATTAGTTGCTGCTTGCTGCCAGCGAAAATCTGCTATTTAAAAGGTATGCAGTGGAGGGGGATGTTTGAGATACTCACATGGCATGCAGGTGAGAGAGGGAGAGACCAAATCACTTGTGGTACAGGGCGGAGTTCTGCCCACCCATCTTGGGCCCAGGCCCATCCAAAATTGCATGTCTGGCTACTCCCCTGGTGTGCCCAATGATACTCAGAATCTGAAGATGTACATTTACAATCTCAACAATGCACAGCTGATCAAGGACTCAATTAAAGATGGTTGGGGGGGGGGGGGGGGTAGCACCAGATAACCAAACAAAGATGGATGCTTAGAGAGGCTCCAGATCTTCACCAATAATTCTAACAAATTGCAGCCTTATTTTCTCACTGCTTCCTTTTTTTGTACAACTGCGCTTTATCTCTCCACGGCTAGTACTAAACAATCTAAAATCAAAATGTCATTTGCAATGGGTTCTGGCACTGAAAGATTAAAACCGGAGCCCCCCGCTCCTGGCAATACAGCAAAAGAAAAATCGCTATGGCAGCTAGTCAATTTTGTCTCCTTATATTGGACTTCAATTTAGTTGCTATTAACTCTCATAAGGCTGTGTAATCAAGACACAATTTAATGTATTTGTTGGTGGATTTCTCGGTTGTAGTTTTTCTCCTGATCTTTCATCTTGTCTCTATCCCCATTACTCTATAGGGAGATTATATATGATATTTGCTATATCTGGTTATGTCCAATGTTTCATTTCAGTTTGTCTGTGCATTGCAGTTTCTGTTTACTGCTCTCCTTAGTATTATTGTGACCATATTACATGTAAGCAAAGTTATAATCATTGCTGTAGTCCTCCGAGATGAGTAATTAAAACTTACTTTCACTTGATGTTAAAGGAATCACCCATCCCATAAAAAGGAAGACATTTGTATTATATCAACAACATTTAAATACTTCTATTGCTTTTATTCAGTAAACTCATTTATCAGCTTTAGAATATTCTAAGTTGAATTTTACTTGGTTTCTTAACTGCTTTTTCTCTCCTGGGTTAAAAAGAAAAAATGTTCTATGATACCATTATACTGACAATGAAGAAAGATGGGTTATTGTGATAATACAATTAAATTGGGTTTCATATGCACTAGTCAACATATATGCTCCTACTTCCGATCAACCACAAATTTTCAAGGATTTTGAGCACCAACTTTCATTAATACACATTGATCATATAGTTATGGGAGATGACATGAATCTCCCAGTGGATTCAACTTTGTGCTGAAAATCCTCAGCTCGCTATAAGCCACCTAAATCACACAAATCTCTCACTGACTTGGTACATAATTAGAGTTTAGTTGATTCCTGGTGCTTATTACATCCTGATACTCTGGACCATACTTTTTATTCTATTCCTCACTACTTACATTCTGGACTATTGGTTTACCTCTAAAGTGTTGGTTCATTCTCTCCTGTCTGCATTCATAGAACCAAAACATATTTCTGACCATTCTGGTATTACTGTTAATCTGTACACCCTGTCTACTGTTTCATAATCCAACTTGTTGAAATTCAATTCAGTTTTAATTCAAGATGATGATTTTATTAAAAAAGATTTCTCAAAGCACATCTGAATACTTTTCATTGAATGACTCTATGGAAACTTCATTCCAAATCATATACCGGGTGGTAGCGTTGATTTGGCACTACAGGTGTGGTAACCTTTCCGCCGCTTTATAAAAGGGCCCCTATAATTGTAAAATGTATGTGAAAATTGTAGCCGATCGCTTAAATCCTGTAATTGGTTCTCTTGTTGTCCCTGAACAAAGTGGCTTTGTTCAGAATCATTTAGTATGCACAATACAAGAGTCTTTAGCCGTATTTACAGATTACATCAGCTCCTGCTTGTATTGTTTCTTTAGATGCTGAAAAAGCTTTTGATTATGTTTAATGGCCCTTTTTTTTTTAGGTTTTGAATTGGTTTAATTTTGGTGACAATTTTATAGATATGGTATCTGTTTTATATTCCTCTCTCATAGCTAGATTATATATCAATTCTACTTTTATAAATCCGTTTAGTTTATTTAGAGGTACTAGACAGGGTTGTCCTTTATCACCTTTATTATTTATTTTAGCATTGGAACCACTACTTACTTAAATGAGAATAAGGAGATTCAAGGTATACTTATAGGTAATACTTTTATCAATCTCTCTCTGCTTACACTGATGATGTCTTACTGTGTATCACTAACCCTGAAACATCAATACCTTGTTTATTTAATATTTTAGAATCTTTTGGATCCCTTTCTGGTTATATAGTAAACAGGTCAAAAACTGAAGTGATGTCATTAAGGTGCTCATTTTCAAAGCACATAGACTTACAAACTTACATGAAGGGGCATTTTCGATATGATGTCTAAGTCCAACTTTGGATATTTTGCTGAATGTGCAGAATCCAGTGGCGAATATAGCAGTTTCAGAAACATGTATCTTTTTTTTTTCCCAAAACGACCACTTGCTATATGTTTTAGTGCGCTGTGCATTTTTCTTTTTGGTCCATTTTCGGGGAAAAAAATGTCCAAGTGAAAAATGCACAAAAGCAAGCTATTGGGACATAGGAGGAGCCAGCATTCTTAGTAAACTGACCACACAGACATCCCAGCAGAGCAGTGGGGCACCCTAAGAGGTGCTATAGTGGACTTTCCATAAAAGCTCCCAGGTACACATCTTACCCTTACCCCCTTATATTGTATGGTGAACCCTTCAAAACCCACCAAAAACCTACTAAACCCAACTGTTCGCTACTAATATTGCCCTTATGTCTGCAGGGGTAACAGTAGTTTTATGATGGGTTTCGCAGGGGGAGGGCTCACATGTTCCACTACAAGTGTAACAGTTAGAGTGGGATATGAGCCTGGTCCCCCCTTGTCTGACCTGCTATAGAATAGAACATAGAGGTAGGATGTTTCTGAACTTCTTTAAACCAAATTTTTTTTTCTAGAGCAGGGGTCGTAGCTACATGGGATTTGGCCCTGCCCCCTCCCCGCCACCGAGCCTCTCGACCCCCCCTCCTGCCGCAAACCCTCCCCCGCTGCCATCGGGTACCTTTGCTGGTGGGAGTCCCCAACCCCCGCCAGCTGAAGTCCTCTTCTTCGGCGCGGCCGCATTGCTGATCTAAAAGCAAAGCTTCTGTTTCTGTGAGTCTGCCGTCCTGCACGTACAACGTGCAGGACGTCAGACTCACAGAAACAGAAGCCTTGCTTACAGATCAGCAATGCGGCCGTGCCGGAGAAGAAGACTTTGGATGGTGGGGGTTGGGGACCCCCGCCAGCAAAAGTATCCAACGGCGGGAAGGGGGGGTTGAAAGGGTTGACTCCAGGGGGGGTCAAAGGTGGTGGTGGTGGTGGCGGTGGCGGCAATGGCAGGGGGGTCAAAATGGCAGGGGGGTCGGTGGTGCCGGGGAGGGGGTAAAATATGTCCCCTCACCTCGGGCTCTGGACCCCCCCCCCCCTCCTGCTGAAGTCTGGCTATGTCTTTGTTCTAGAGCACTGTTTTTTTATTTCTTTGAATTAAAAAGCAGCTGGAGGAGAACTGGTGTGTCTAGTGAAAGAGTGGGAAAGAAAGGTGTATTTTGTTAAGAGCGGGAAATGGGTAGTGGTTTGTCAAGAAAGACCTGCAGGGTAGGGTTAAGTGCCAACAGGAAGCAAGCACATCGTTTACAAACATGAGAAGAACACTCCAGTAATGAGGAATGATACCTCTAATAAGGAGGATTTTATACTGAAATATATTAATGATTTTAGGTTGTTATTTGGTTGAAACTCTCAAAGGGGATCCCCATCCAGCTCTGCAAACTCCCTTGCCTTTTCAGTGATCTAAAAAGTCCAATGTAGTCTTTGATTCAAAAAAGTTTAGGGATGTTAAAATTGTCTTAGACTCAAATGGAGGTTTCTTAATATATTACACCAAGTAGGGAGGGGTGTCTAAAAATTGGTCATACTAGATTACTATCTTTATGTAATTCACCTTTTATATACTGATGTATTTTAAAGTAATATTTAGGACATTTTAGAAGCAGGAGTAGGAGGCTCTAATGTTGTAATACCAAAAAATCAACCAATGTTCTAACTTAAGCAGGAATGCTATCTCCTCAGACCAGTCAAAGGGCAAAGTGTCCCATTTCCCTGTGCTGGCTTTAGGTAGAGTATGGGATTTCATATATGATAATGCCATAGAGCTAAGAGTATCCTGAGACCTCTACATGGCTTATTAAGGGGCCCTTTTACTAAGCCGTGTAAGGCTCTACGCGCATGATACTTTACTACTAGGTCAATGGCTGGTGGTAAGGCCACAGACCCAAAATGGACACGCGACAATTTTGATTTTGCCACACATCCATTTTTGGCAAAAATAAAAATAAGGGCTTCTTTACAGGTGCGCTGAAAAATGGATCAGTGCACACCCAAAACCCATGCCTACACTACCGCAAGCCATTTTTCATCGCACCTTAGTAAAAGGACCCCTATATGATTTAATGTCACCTCATATTACACTTGTTTGGCCAATACTGCTATGACCTAATCTCATTGCAGATTCTAGTTTATCAGCAGAGAAAATCCAAAGCTACAGCTACCTCATCATGATAAGATAAACACTGACAGGTTGTGTGGGTGGGTCTGGCAACAGATTCCAGTCTTGGTTTAATAGCTCCAACATGGCTGGTATACTGACCTCTCTTTTTATGAAAGTATAACAAAAAGTGATATCTAGGGGCTTCTTGGGGCAGGGTATTTGATATTCTATATTTTGTTTTTGTCACTAATAACAATAATTATTATGGCATTTGATGATAATATAGCTGCACTGTTATTCTCTACTACCTACCAGCTCAGTGCTTGAGTGGTTTTATTGAAATGAGGGTTAGGGAAGGGGACTGAATGTGACTGCCTATGTTATGCATTTTAAAGAGTTTATCACTTTTTCTGCAATAGCAGTTTTCTTTATTTTTCATTTTCTTAACATTTTGAGCTCTTTGCCCATTTTTCAATTTGTCTGTCAGCCATTTATTCACCTTATCTCTCGTTTTATAATAGAATTGTTTGAGTGTGCCTAGCTTTTCATCTATTTCATCTACCTAGAGAGTTTTTTAACTGGTCTCTTGCATGTCTCAGTTGAGTTAATATTGTTTTTCCTGTATTTCTTTTTGTGATCTGCTTTCAGTGTTAATCTAAGCTGTTCAGGATCATTTGTGAGTTTTAAAGTTTTCTTTCTTATATGTGCAACACATTAAGATTAAGTTACAATTGTTGGTTTTAGAGCATCTTAGATCATCACCAATGACACATCTCTGTGCCATTTTCTGCTAAATATAACTCAATTGTAACTTTCAGTTTTTCAAGACCCCAGAGGTTTGTGTGATTCTAAGGAGCATGGTTATCATTGAAAGCTGTCATTAAGATGTGTTGTTTTACCACTAAATTATACTATGTTATCACAGGTCCCATTTTTTGCAATGAGACCCAGGGGGTAGTTATCAAGGAACAATAAAAAGAGAGGTTTTACCAAACCTTGAATTACATAGCAAACATGGAAGAGCATTTTCGATATGACATCTAAGTGGGACTTTGGACGTTTTGCGTTAAATGTCCCAAATCTGAATAGCAAATGTATTTTTTAAAATACCATTTGTATCAAGGTTTTGTTCTCTGTGCGTTTATCTTTTCAGACCATTTTCATTAAAAAAAACACACACACACACACAAGTGAAAAGTGTAGAAAATCAAGCCATTGGGATGTAGGAGGGACCAGGTTTTTTAGCAGACTGGTCCCCCAGACATCCCAGGTACACATCTCACCATTGCTCCCTTATCTTGTCTGCTGAGTCCTCCAAAGCCCACCCGAAACCCACTACCCCCAACTGTACACCACTACAATAGCCCTTATGGGTGAAGGGGGGCACCTATATGTGGGTACAGTGGGTTCATGGTCAGTTTTGGAAGGCCAAGAGTTTCCACCACAAGTGTAATAGGCAGGGGGAGGTATGGGCCTGGGTCCACCTGTCTGCAGTGCACTGCACTCACCACTACACTAATCCAGAGACCTGCTTGCTGCTGTACTGGACCTGGCTGTAAAATGTCAAAGTGTTAGGCATGCCCTAAGCCCACCCTAATCCTGCCTTTGAAACAAACCCGACAAGTGGAAACATTGAAAGACACATGATGTGTTGATCTATGAGGTGGGTCTTTAAAAAGACCTTTTTCGAAGAAACTTGCTCATAGACAATTGGAATGGCAGCGTAAAGCAAA
Organism: Microcaecilia unicolor; assembly: GCF_901765095.1. Classification (NCBI taxonomy): domain Eukaryota; kingdom Metazoa; phylum Chordata; class Amphibia; order Gymnophiona; family Siphonopidae; genus Microcaecilia; species Microcaecilia unicolor. Next base: position 155,190,366 of record NC_044039.1, on the reverse strand, counting down.
AAAAAAAAAAAAAAGTCTACGAGCAAGTTTCTTCGAAAAAAGTCTTTTTAAAGACCCACCTCATAGATCAACACATCACGTGTCTTTCAATGTTTCCATCAGCTGTTCTCCGGTGACCTAGCTACAGACCCACTATATGGATCACCTTACCACGTACTTTTAAACGTGTGTATCAGATGTTCTCCGTTGACCGAGACTCCTGATGCAGGCCTAATGGCCGAAACACAACAGTTGTGTCGAGTCTTTTTTCATCAATAAACAAGTGTTTTTAAGATCAATCTATCCAGGCTTTGGTTTTCTGTGGTCAAACTGGCTAGTATCTGGTGGTCTAGTGAGTCCAGTGGGCAAACGTGATCCCTAGTCACTCCTATCCATGCCAGCACCTTTCCTTAAAATGGTGTCCTGAGTTATAATCTCATGAGACTACTGCTAGAGGTTATAAGAACATAAGAATAGCCATACTGGATCAGACCAATGGTCCATCTAACTCAGTATCCTGTTTCCAACAGTAGATAATCCAGGTCAAAAGTACCTGGCAGAAAACCAAATCTGTAGCAACATTCCATGCTTCCAATCCCAGGGCAAGCAGTGGCTTAATAGCAGCCTGTTGACTTTTCTCCAGGAACTTGTCCAAACCTTTTTTAAACCCAGATATGCTAACCACTGTTACTGCATCTTCCAGTAAAGAATTACAGAGCTTCACTATTCACTGTGTGAAAAAAATATTTCCTCCTATTTGTTTTAAAAGTGTTCCATGTAACTTCATTGTGTATCCCCCTAGTCTTTGTACTTTTTAAAAGAGCAAAAAATTGATTCATTTCTACTCATTCTACACCACTCAGGTTTTTGTAGTCTTCAGTCATATCAAGCCTAACCTCATATGAGAGGAGTTCCATCCCATTTATCATTTTGGTTGCTCTTTTTTGAAACTTTTCTAATTGCGCTATCTTTTCTGAAGTATAACAGAGAGAGGGAACAAAGCACAAAAAAGCCAAGAAACAAAACAAAAAACACCAAGGGCCTTCAAAACAAGGGAGAATAAAGTCTTTAATCATATACGTTAATGAAACAATACTTAAATGGACCTGACATGTGTTTTTATGTTTGATATACACCCCTTATGCAGGTGCTGGGCGCCGAAACACAGACCATGTCGGGTCCATTTAAGTATTGTTTCATCAACGTATATGATTAAAGACTTTATTCCCCCTTTTTTGAAGGCCTTTGGTGCTTTTTGTTTTGCTATCTTTTCTGAGACATGGTGACCAGAACTGAATAAAATTCTCAAGGTAGGGTCACACCATGAAGTAATACAGAGGCATTATAGTATTCTCAGTCTTATTTACCATCACTTTCCTAAAAATTCCCAAAATCCTGATTGCTTTTTTGGCCACCACCACACACTGGGCAGAAGATTTCAGCATATTATCTACAATGACATCTTGATCTTTTTCTTCGGTGCTGACCCCAAGGTGGACCCTAACATTAGGTAACTATGATTTGGATTATGCTTCCTAATGTGCATCACTTTGCATTTGTCTACAATACAGTTCATCAGTCATTTAGATGCAAAATCTTCCCATTTCCTAAGGTCTTCCTGCAATGTTTCACAGTCCACGTGTGTTTTAACAGTCTTGAATAGTATTGTGTTATCTGCAAATTTAATCAGCTCACTCATTGTGTTAAAATAACACCATTCCCAGTACAGATCCCTGTGGCACTCTAATATTCACCCTTCTCCATTGAGAGAAATGGCCATTTAACCCTATCCTCTGTTTTCTGTCCAATAGCCAGTTCCTAATCCACAACAGAAGATTGCCTCCTATTCCACAACTCTTTAATTTTCTCAGGAGTCTCTCATAAGGAGCTTGTCAAAAAGCTTTCTGAAAATTTTGATATACTACATCAACCGTCTCACCTTTATCCACGTGTTTATTCACGCCTTCAAAGAAATGAAGCAAATTGGGAGGCAAGACTTCCCTTGGCTGAAACATGCTGACTCTGTCCCATTAAACCATGTTTATTTATATGTTCTGTAATTTTTTTCTTTATAATAGTTTCCACTATTTTACCTGGCACTGATGTCAGTCTTACCGGTCTATAAGTTCCAGGAACACTCCTGGAAATCTTTTTTCAAAATTGGCATTACATTGGCCACCCTCCAATCTTCATGTTCTACAGACAACTTTAATGACAGGTTGCAGATTATTAACAGCAGATCAGCAATTTCATTTTTGAGTTCTTTCAGTACCCTTGGATGCATGCCATCCAGTCTAAATGATTTACTACTCTTTAATTTGTTGATTTGGCTCAGTATGTCTTCCAGGTTCACCAAGATTTCTTTCAGTTCCTCCACAACATCACCCTTGAAAACGATTTCTGTTACAGGTAAATCTCCTTCTTGTGTAAAGACTGAAGCAAATAATTCACTTGTTTTCTCCACTATGGCCTTGTCCTCCGAGTGCCCCTTTTGCTCCTTCATGATCTAACGGTCCCATGGATTCCCTTGTTGGCTTTTTGCTTCTGATGTACCTGAAAAAGTTGTTACTCTGAGTTTTTGCCGCTGCAGCAATTTTCTCTTCATATTCTCTTTTTGCCTTCCTTATCAATGCTTTGCATCTAACTAGCCAGTGTTTATGTTGCTTCTTATTTTCTTCATTTGTGTCCTTTTTTCCATTCTTTGAAGGACAATCTTTTGGCTGTAATAGCCTCTTTTACTTCACCTCATTTTTTAACCACGCTAGCTGTCTTTTTCTCTTCTTTTCAACTTTGTAAATACATAGAAGGCATCTACTACTACTACTTAACATTTCTAAAGCGCTACTAGGGTTACGCAGTGCTTTACAATTTAACATGGAAGGACAGTCCCTGCTCAAGGAGCTTAAAATCTAAAAGACAGGTGTACAATCTAAAGACAAGTGTACAATCTAAAAGACAAGTGTAGAGTCAATCTGATAGGGCATACTATATTTCTCGAAAGGTTAGGTGCCGAAAGCAGCATTGAAGAGGTGAGTTTTAAGCAGAGATTTGAAGATGGGAAGGGAGGGGGCTTGGCGTAGGGGTTGAGGAAGATTGTTCCAGGCATAAGGTGAGGCAAGCCAGAATGAGCGGAGCCTGGAATTGGCAGTGGTGGAGAAGGGTACTGAAAGGAGGGATTTGTCCTGTGAGTGGAGGTTACGGGCGGGAACATAGGGGGAGATGAGGGTAGAGAGGTAGTGAGGAGCCGCAGACCGGGTGCATTTGTAGGTAAGGAGGAGAAGCTTGAATTGTATGCGGTATCTGATCGGAAGCCAGTGAAGTGACTTGAGGAGAGGGGTGATATGAGTATATCGGTTCTGGCGGAATATAAGACGTGCAGCAGCATTCTGAACGGATTGAAGGGAGGATAGATGGCTAAGTGGGAGGCCGGTGAGGAGTAAGTTGCAGTAGTCAAGGCAAGAGGTAATGAGAGCGTGGACGAGAGTTCGTGTGGTGTGCTCAGAGAGGAAAAGGCGAATTTTGCTGATGTTGAAGAGGAAGAAGCGACAAGTCTTGGCAGTCTGTTGGATATGCGCAGAGAAGGAGAGGGAGGAGTCAAAGATGACTCCGAGGTTGCGGGCAGATGGGACGGGGAGGATGAGGGTGTTATCAACTGAGATAGAGAGTGGAGGAAGAGGAGAAGTGGGTTTAGGTGGAAAGACGAGGAGCTCGGTTTTGGACATGTTCAGCTTCAGGTGGCGGTTGGACATCCAGGCAGCAATGCCGGATAAGCAGGCCGATACCTTGGCCTGGGTCTCCGCGGTGATGTCTGGTGTGGAGAGATATAGCTGGGTGTCATCAGCATAAAGATGATACTGAAAACCATGAGATGAGATCAGTGAGCCTAGGGAAAAGGTGTAGATTGAGACGAGAAGGGGTCCAAGGACAGATCCCTGGGGTACTCCAACAGATAGTGGGATGGGAGTGGAGGAAGATCCATGAGAGTGTACCCTGAAGGTGCGGTGGGAGAGATAAGAGGAGAACCAGGAGAGGACAGAGCCTTGGAACCCAAAAGAGGACAGTGTGGCAAGAAGTAAATCATGATTGACAGTGTCAAACGTGGCGGATAGATCGAGGAGGATGAGGATGGAATAGTGGCCTCTGGATTTGGCGAGGAGCAGGTCGTTGCAGATTTTAGAGAGTGCTGTTTCTGTCGAGTGTAGAGGGTGAAAACCGGATTGAAGTGGATCGAGGATGGCATGAGAGGAGAGGAAATCAAGGCAGCGGCTGTGAACGGTGCGCTCAAGTATTTTGGAGAGGAAGGGTAGGAGAGAGATGGGGCGGTAGTTGAAGGGGCAGGTAGGGTCAAGTGATGTTTTTTTTTAGGAGAGGTGTGACTACGGCGTGCTTGAAGGTGTCAGGGACAGTTGCAGTAGAGAGAGAAAGGTGAACGATGCGACAGATGGAGGGGGTGACAATATGGGAGATGATGTTAAGTAGGTTGGTGGGGATGGGATCGGAGGAACAGGTGGTGCATTTCGAGGAGGAAAGAAGGTGGGAGGTTTCATCCTCAGTGATCTCAGGAAAGGAGGAGAAAGAGGCCTGGGTTGGTTGGTTGTGGGAGAGGGTTAAAGGGTGAAGAGGAGGTGGTGGCTTGGTACTGAACTCAAGGTTGATCTTTTGCACCTTGTCGCGGAAGTAGTCAGCCAGTGATTGAGGAGAGAGTGAAGGGGGAGTGGGAGCGGGGGGCACTTTGAGGAGGGAGTTAAGGGTGGTGAAGAGACGATGAGGGTTGGAGCTGAGAGAATTGGTCAATTGGGTGTAATAGTCCTGTTTTGCAAGGAATAGGGAGGAATGGAAGGAGGATAGCATGAATTTGTATTGAAGGAAGTCTGAATGGGTATGAGATTTCCTCCAGAGGCGTTCAGCGAATCAGGTGCAGGAGCGAAGGTAATGGATGCAAGGGGTCAGCCAAGGCTGGGGATTAGTACGCTTTGTGGGGCGGGAGGTGGATGGAGCGAGGGTGTCCAAAGCAGAGGAGAGAGCGGCATTGTAAGCGGAGACCGCTTTGTCTACAGTCTCGGAGGACATGATGGAGGGGAGGAGATTAGAGATAGAAGACATCTGGTCTGGGCTTCCAAGATGGTATTTTAAACAATGTCCATGCCTGATTTAATGTCCTAACCTTTACAGCTCATCCTTTTAACTTCTTTTTAACCATTTTCCTCATTTTATCATAGTCGCCCTTTCGAAAATTAAATGCTGCTACAGGTTGAAAGTATAAATAGAGTTTAATTTGTTGAATCTTACTGTGGAATTGGATTGTCCTTTGATGAAAGATGGACTACATTTTCTTAGCTTAGCATTGACCAGATCAAATAAATATGAATAGAGTAATTGTCATCCTTCATTAGTGAAAAGCTTTAAATTTATTTCTAGTGAAACCTTTCATGTAATTGTTAACAAATCCTTGTCTGAAGGGCATCAGTTAGACCATTGCTTAAGAACTCTACTTTGCCCCTCAGAAGGGACACCACCTTGTAGTGGTGGAGGGGCTTCTGTGTTTCAATGACTTAGAGGGCTATGCTTGAAGGGTTACCCATATCAGACAGGCCTCTGAGGAGAAACCAGACAAAGAGTGTCCCAAACTGGGAGAGTGGTAAGATGGTGACCTGAAGTTCGTATGCCCAGTGGCCCAGCTGCCCTCTGAAGTTTTGTCTTCTTTATGTAAATTCCCTTTCTGCAATTGCACTTTCCTTAACTGAGAGGAAGGGAACAACCAGCAGTCAGCCGCTGATGGCCAGCGTTTTGTCCCCTGAGCAGCAAGTGTGGGACCGCTGTGCATCGAACTGCCCATAGATAAAAGGGTTGGCGAGTCCTTTGATTAGCGCCGGCGAAGGAGCATCAACGCTCTTGGACCTGGAAAAACAACTCCATTGCTCCTGAATTATTCAACCACCATGTCCAAAGGAGTGGAGGAGTGAGTTAGAGGCATATGCTGAAACGGAGGACGTTTACAGCAGAACCTGAATCAGCGGAACCACTCCTAAACACCTCAAGAGAAATCACCTTGGAGTTTTTGGCTTCCATGGAGGTTACATTGAATGCCATCTTGAAGGCGCTTCGGGACCTGACGGAGGTAGTAAATAACTTTGTTTCAGATATAATCTTATTGGAGAGTTACAAGGACAATTTGACTGAACCCTTTGAGAGTGAAAAATTGATATAATAAATGAAGTTCTACACAAGCTAGAAGTGGTTATGATCCTGAAAATGATAATGGACCAGAAACTTTGAATGATAAGGTGGATGTTATTGTGGATGATTAATGTCGAGATTATTGTTTTTCCCAGAGTTCCAGGTATGACTCCTAAAGTTTTCCTCAGAAATATGTCCTTAATTATTACTTCGAAAGGAGTGAAGCCTGTGAAAACTGGGATTGCTTTAATCAGTGGGATTTGAATTAGAGACAAGTATATGTATTGTTAAATAATTTCTGGTTTTTAAAGAGAGAGAATGTAATCAGATGTATTATTTCTAACTAAAATCTGGACAATAAGTATGTTCTCAATGAAATGAATTGACTATACACCGTATTTGGTCTTGAAGAAGCCAACCAGATGATCAATGTGGAATAATGTATTAGATGAGTAATATCTGGGGATAATCAGGTTAATACCATGTTTTCTTTTTTCTGTTTACTGTTTAATTGATCTCCTTGTCTTATCTCACTCTCCCTATTTTTCTTCACTTTGTGATCTAAGAAAGAGAAAGATTGCATATAATCCATATATCTAGTTGGGATTGTTTTCTTCTTATCTTGTATTAATGTGCAGTCATCTCTGTATTACTGTTTCCAAGTGACCCTTGTAAAATGAAAAATTATAAATAAATGATTTAAAAATTTTAAAAAAAGGACTCTACTTTGGATTCTGGATTAGTTAATAATTACCATCCAATTTCTAATTTGGTATTTTCAGAAAAAATGATTGAAAAAGTGTCTACGACCAACTGACTGAACTTCTGGATTCTCATCATATTCTTGATAGATATCAGTTTGTTTTTTTGAAATGATCACGATACTGAGGCATTGCTACTATCTCGATTTGATGTTGTTCATGCTGGTTTTGACAATGGTTCTTATTTCCTCCTAGTATCACTGGATATTTCTGCGGCTTTTGATACTATTGATCATTGAGTATTGTTGCAAACATTGAAATTTATTGGAATAGATGGTACTGTATATGATTGGTTTGTATCTTATCTCTCAATGAGGAAATTTTCTGTGAATCAGAGTTTAGATCAGTCACCACTTATGAGTGTGTCATTTGGAGTTCCACAAGGGTCTGCCTTGTCAGCAACATTGTTTAATATCTTTTTAAAACCATTATGTCTTTTGCTTGGTACCTTAGGGTTGGATTACCGAATTTATGCCGATATTAAGTTTCTTTTGAAAATGGAAGAATCTGTGTCTAAGACCTTGGACTTTCTTAACATGTTGTTGAGTATGATTAAACAATTGATGACAAATAATTGTCTTAAAGTGAACATGAGTAAAACTCAGATTTTTATTGGTCACTAACTTCATTTCATCCTTTCCTAAATTCTGCACAATTGATAGTACTGAAATACCGTTTGTCCAGAAAATTAGATCACTTGGTTGTTATTGATCCAACTTTATCCATGCACAATCATATATGCAGCATTTTGAAGAACGTTTTCTTCAAGTTAAGGGTGGTGAGATGCTTGAAGCATTTTTTGACAAATGACAATTTTAGAATAATTGTGTAAAGTGTGATTTGTTCTCACTTTGATTATTTTAACAGTCTGTAAATTGGTGTTCCTAAAATAGTTTTGAAATCCCTACAAATTGCGCAGAATGCCATTGTAAGATTAATTTCTGGACATTCTAGATATGAGCATTTTATTCCCATCTTGAAGACATTACATTTGTTTACAGCATTCATTGCAAGATATTCTTATTAGTGTTTAAGGTTTTGACTAACAAAATTTCTCTGGTTGTGTCATCAACTTTGCATTTGCAGCAGCCGTATCACTCTTTGCATTCAGCAGTTACTTATCTACTGGTACTTATCTATTGGATGGTGCATCCAATAGATATATCATGTGATGTACCTGAAAGAGAATAGATTGTCTATGTTTTATATAGCAGGATCCAAGATGTGGAATGAGTTACCACTAAATATCCTTTCATTGAAAGTTTCTCTTAAGACTTTTTTTTTTTAAATTTTGTCAAGCCTATAGCTAGAATGCTTGACTTTTATGAATTAATATTTTGAAATTTTCAGTGTAGAATTGAATGTTTATGGTATTTTAAGATTCGTTTGTATTTTTCTAAATGTATTAGATTATGGATTCATTGTTGTAATCCGCCTAAAATCTCAATATAAGTTTTGAAAAATAAAAATAAGTAGATTTCCTTAGTGGCTTCATTCCAGATAGTAGCTCAAACTTGATCATATTATAATCACTGTTTCCCAGTAGACCCAACACTGTTACCACTTGTACTATGCCCTGCACTCCACCAAGGACTAGATCTAAAATGAATTCCCCTCTTGTCAGTTCCTGGACCTGGTTGGTGCTCCCTGATGTAACATTTATCCAGTCAATTTGGGGTAATTGAAATCACCCGTTATTGTCCTGTTGCCCATTTTTCCAGCTTTCCTAATTTCTGTAAACATTTCATCATCTGTCTGTTCTGTCCATGTGGACGGTAGTTTAGCCCTACAAGAATATTCCTTCCTTTCACACATGGAAATTCTATCCATAATGATTTCACGCTGCTATCTGTTTCATATGGAATGTTTATTTTATTTAACACAATTCTCTTTTTAACATATAGTGCAACCCCCTCCAATTTGATCCCCTCTATCATTGAGACATAATTTGTACCCTAGTCACACAGTGTCCTATTGATTGTCCTCCTTCCACCAAGTCTCTGAGATATTTATTATATCTATCTCATCATTTACTGCATTGTTACACAAATGGCTTTAAAAATGATTCTGAAAAAGATACCAATATATCCTTAAACATTCAAAACTCTTCTCTTTCTCTTTAGGCAACTATTCAGATCACTGTTAGCTTAAAACACATTTTGCACAAATATTGACTTTTATTTTTGAGCAGCCCAGGTTACATATTAAAAAATGCAGTTCACATTTTCTTCTAACCTTTAGAAATGATCAAAATGGGAACATATTGACATTTGGTCTCCAGATACAGTTACTTAGTGAAACATTGTTGCGATAGAATTCTGCAGTCTTTAAATTCACAGATTTCTTTTCTATTTTGGAGGCTCCTTTACATAATTTTATTGCTTCTTCCTAGGTCATAATACGTGCTGCATACACCATGCTGATTTTTCAGTAATGACTGCTATGAAATCTCGAAGAAGCCTTTCTATTAAAATACATTACATTTTGGGTTTAATACACTCTTTTGGGCCCTTTTACCAAGTGGGATTTGCACGCACTGAGGCCACCTTTTACCACAATGGGTAAAAAGGAATTTTCAGAATAGAGGCAGTAAATGGCCATGGGCTACTTGAATAAGTGGTATATACCATTTATTGCTGGAGCCCTTAGGGCTCCAACAGTAATCAGGCAGTGTGCAGCACTGGCAGATTACCAACGGGCTCGACTACTCCCCACCCACTGGTGCTAGAAAATAAAATGTATTTCTTAGCAGCAGAAATGGAACTACTGCTGGGCTCCCGGGTGAGCCCATCAATAGGGCAGATTTGTCACTCACTATCCTAGCGGTACTACTATTAATAACCACCGTTAATAAGACAGGAAACAATTCCAGAAAGGCTACATTCCAACACCAACCCCTAGTTTCCCAATATAAGGTCCATTTCTCTGTGCACCAGGCCTCTTGGAAATAAATTCCAAATCCTATACCACCATAAGCATCAGAAAATAACTACAGTTCCCAGGATGACAAAGAAGGAGCAGGCCAAATACTCAACCTATTGAAATCTTTCAGGAAGGGAAGCCATATACACAAATCCTCCTTTACATTACCAGACACACAATGAACCACCCGCTGTAAAAAAAAAGTGGCAAAGGCTTCAAAACACGCACAAGCCACCGAGCAATCCATAGTCATGCAATGATCAAAGTAGAACTGTCCCTCAAATTTATTTATTTATTTTATTTTTGTTACATTTGTACCCTGCGCTTTCCCACTCCTGGCAGGCTCAATGCGGCAGGCGATGGAGGGTTAAGTGACTTGCCCAGAGTCACAAGGAGCTGCCTGTGCCGGGAATCGAACTCACTTTCTCAGTTCCCCAGGACCAAAGTCCACCACCCTAACCACTAGGCCAAAAAGATGAAAACAATCAAGGTGAATAGGCAAAAGATGATAAGCGGCTTCAATATCTCCTTTTGCCTTTAAAGCACTCTGACCACACCAGCTGAATCGCACAGAACAAAGCTCAGAAGGAATAAAGTCATTAACACTCTGACCCTAAGGGAAGGATAAATTATGAATAAGACAAAAGGAGCCAGGCTCCTTCTTAGGAACCAAACCCAAAGGGGAAATTACTAAATTTCAAAAAGGAGGCACAGGAAAGGGACTTGCAAAACATCCCACCTTTAATTCCTGGGACATCCCTATGTGCACATCCCTGTGTGCAGCCACCAATGGGGCATTAGAACAGTAATGAACAAGTGGAAGACCAAGATAGGGAATGGCAAACCCAAAATAAAACCTGTCCTAAAGAAACCCCACCATATGTTGGTGTGGGTAACCAGACAATCAGATCTCTAGTGCTTCTAGTTTAATGGGGAAGGAGCTTTGCAAAAATATTCCAGGTCCCCCACCCCACCCCTGGTCACATGCTCTGACCCCTAGCAATCCCAGCATAGCTAGAGCAATGAAATGCCAGATGGGCTGCTCCACAGAGTGAGCAACGATGCTGAATCCGGCAAGCTGGTCAGTCATACCTACCCGCATTGCAATGAAAACAAGCACTCAAATTACTAGAAGGCAAAGGATATAATCCAGAGCACACATAACTAGAACTCTGCCTGCCAATGGACATTCGAGATGCACTTCCCGAGTTACCCATATGAGAAGAATTAGAAATATTCTCGGGAACTCAATGTCTGGCTGAAGTCATCTCTGACAACAAGACATCTACATCACGGAGACCCCAAGCATCAGACTTGTCCTTTGCTTGTCCCTTTCTAAATTGTTTATCGTAGTTGAGCCAAGCCCAACCACCATAAGTCTGGTAAGCATGAAGGATCAAATCTGAGTACAAAGACAGTTTTGACTCACCTAATATACTCACACAGATATGGAAACCTAACATCCATTTAAAAATAGATTTAGGAACCTGAGATCTCTTTTTCTTCTCATCATCTGTAGAGTCAGATTTCTTGTGATTTCCTGAATTACCTTCACAAGCTAGCAACAAAAATAAATCAACATATTTCCCTAACACAATTTTCCGCCTCAGCCTCTTAGGCACCTGGCAATCCAAAGGCACAACAGTGCAAAGTGTATGCCCCCTATGAGACACCCATTCATCCCTCCCTACTGAAGATTCACCTAGACCATATTCTAAAGGTAACACCATAGGGTTAACCTCACCCTTCATCTCAGAAGATGAAGAATCTGCCGAATCAGAATCTCAAACCTGTAACAAATTAGACCTAACACAATGGCTCTTATTTTCCATATCCAATCTTTTCACCACTCTTTTCAAGTTCTTCATAAACTTCTTATCCCTTAACATTTTCTTTAAATGATCAACAGAAACCTGTCCCTTACCCCGCAATCCATCCTGTGCCCTCCCTGCATCTCCACTCACCAATTGCCCTACCTCACTGTCACTACTGGACTCACCTATGAACAATCTCCTCCCCTCATCTGTCAACTCCACTATGGTTGACGTGGTCTAGGCCCTCTTTTCATAACTCATTCCTGCAACTGCAGCCTCTTCCTCCCATTGTACCCTCCCTTTTTTAGCACTACTCCCCATCTTAGTACCATCTTAGCTTCTTCCTCCCCTTCACCCCAGACTACCACACTACATACTCACTTATCCACTTCCCTTGCCTGCTGACCCCCCTTTTTTTAAAACCAAAGTCTAGCTTCTTAATTTTCTGCTTCCTATGAGTCATTACCCCAAATATCCACTTCACCAAGAACCCACCCAACCAGCAAATCAACTTGCAACTACCCCTCAATTCAAAATACCCTAATACCAAAATAAATCCACTTATCCCCAAAACCCCTCAACAATCACCCCTCTGTTTAGATTGATAGATAGATAGATATAGAAATATATATATATTTATCTTCTAGACAGTGTATATATATTTTTTTGTTCAAGCCCCAAATACACTTACAATACCCAACCCCAAAACACAGGAAAAACCACCTTCTCAGCAGAATGTGGCTGGCACTAGGACCACATTGTTGCAATCAGCTGATTCCTGACACTCTACTCACAGAGCCAGACACACTGCCACTGCTCTGCAAAGCAAGGAGAACATGAATGCAGAGGCCAGGCTGCCAGAAAAGAAGAAAAACTTCACTACCCACAAACCAGGAAACAAAAACAGCCAAACTAAAGTAGAGATTGCACAAAGCGCACTGAACCACCCGGGCTCCTCACCAAATTAAGCCCACCAACAGCTTGCGCTGACTCCAACCAATCTTGCCCTCTCCTCATTGGCCCACCCCAATCCAATGTGCTTACTCTTCATGTGCTGATGTGACCCTTTCATAAATTAAACTTGGTGAAGACACCGGGCGTCTCATTTATGTTAAGGCACCCCCAATAAAAATATCAGGGTTGCCAGCCAAATCAGTGTGCCTTTCAAGAGCATTTATTTACATTGACCTCTGATGCAGGCATACATATGCCAAAATACGTCCCTTGTTGGTTCTTTTCATTAAAAAAAAAACTCTTAATTGTTCAATTCTTGGAGGCCCAACTGTTTTTGTTTTTTGTTTTTGTTTTTTTTTTGCTGTTCTTGTGTGTGTAATTCTACTACTACTACTACTACTTATCATTTCTATAGCGAACCCTTTCTTCTGTACCTTAATGCAACTTAGCAAGCAGACCTCTATTTCATCAGACTTTAAGAAGATTTGAATTTGGGTGGCATTTTGGCAGGGATGGGGTGGCACCTGACATTACACAGAGAGCAGAGACATGTATTTTGTTCACCATATAACTTATCTGTATAAATCCATCCACAGAGATTGCAGACCTCACTTCAAATGATTAGTTATCCATATAAAATCAGGCCATCATTTTCATGAGCCCAAGTTGTACAGATAGGATTGCTGGAAATCTGTTTCAAGGTAAGCAAATAAAATATCCATATAACTTCATGCTGTCAGCCCACACTGAATATTTACCTCCTTTACATTCAGAAAATCCTTTCAGTCTTGGATTATTCCATTTTTCTTGGTTTTCTATATCATCTCCCAAATAATTTCTTTGCTTTCATTTTTCAAACATTGTGGGCTTTGGAGTTAAAAGTCATCCAAGATTCTGATATTTCTGCAGTTATATTCCACTTCAGCCGTTCTCTCGCCTATATTTTCAATTTCAATTCTTCGTTCAGCAAACAACCTTTGGACATCTTTTCTTAGGGAAGCAAATTCACTTTTCACATCCTCAAAAATATTTAGATATCCATCCCAGTAATAAACGCACATCTTCTTTGGCTATCAGTTTTGCAGTACTGTCATGCTTTCAATTTTCTCAGACAGATGATCTTTTGCTGACACTGACTTAATCCAAGCCCTAGCTTTCCATTTCAGATCTACAAACCATTATTGTACCGGTGCTTGTGGATTCTGTTACATTTTTTTTCCAATAGAAATAGAGGGTTTGATATTCAGAACACTTTATACGGTTAGCATCTAATGGTGTTTTGTCTTATAAATTCTATGGAGGCCAATGCTTTTTTTTTTAACTCATCATCCAGCCCAAATTTACATGTATAACAAAAGAGACCCCATTGGCATTCCGATGACAGCAGAATGAAATTACCTGGATAACTGCAATATTCAGCTGCCATCCAGCTAATGTTCTGTTGAATGACATTTAACAAATAACGATTCAAGTCTGTTAGTGGTTTAAGGGGGTCATTTTACTAAGCTGCATTAGGCGCTAATGCACACCTAATGTAGAAAAGTGGCCTAACATGGGATGCACTATAGGGATTGTGTGACTGTGCTACAGTGGTTTGAAGCGGAAGAATTTACCAGTCGGAGACATAAAGTACCAACAAGGATTTTTTGTGACTTCATTCAGATAAGTGACAGTGCATTTTTAACACTTTTGCCTGTTTAAAAAATGTCTTTGAGAGTGCATCTTGCTGACTGTTTAAAAAATTATAATACTGTGTTTTTTGGAGTAGTGTTTTTTTTTTTCTATTGGAGTTGTTTTCTACTACCTCTGTTTCGGAGAAAGCATCCTTTCTCAGGAACCTGCTAAATTTCCAGGCTTCCTCTTACAATAAAACGAAGAAAGGAGAAAAGTGTTTGTGAAACACTGCCAGTTTGCTGACCGATGGTGCTGCACAGCACAGCTGAGTTTGATATTATTAACATTGTACCTTCTCTGTTTATTGCATTTGTTGCACTGCGTTGGTCAAGGCTCCTGACAAAGGCACGCCAGCTAAAAGATGGCCATGTTGAGTCTTTCAACAATACACTCGCAGTACTCTGGAAGCAATAAAGACTTATTTACACCATTTTGCTTTGGCTTCGCTACCTTCTGTTTCCTCACTCACTGATGTGGTTTTCCTTTTACAATGTCACTCACGTGGTGGTTGAGTGATTGGCGATATAGTTGCTTAAAAATTCAAACTAAGATCTCCTTTCACATTAACTAAATTTAATTTTGTGTAAGATTTTTTGGAAGTTGTGGACACATATATCCTCAGTATAAATGTTAACTTCTTTGTTGGGAATTTTGTGTGTGTATGACATCCCTGTAGGCGCTCCATATATACAGGTGTTCCACCAGGCTTCTAATTTAATCCTTGAAGGAGTGATGGTTGTATCCTGAGCATTGCCCTTGTGAAGAATTTCTCAAGACCCCATCTCCAATTAATTGGAATGTTTTGTCCAAGTGATTAGCTAATTATCTTCTTTTGGATAAGGCAGGTTTTAGAGTAGGTTTTATTAATCATTTTAGTAGTTAGATATTAATTCTTTGGTTCTATCTGAAAGAGAAGTGGTAATTAAAAAACAAAAACCTGTCAGTGTTTTTGAAGTCCAGTCCTGGAGAATCCCTTGCCAGTCAGGTTTTTTGAATATCCACAATGAATATGCATGAAAGAAATTTGCACATAATGGAGGCAGTGTATGAAAATCAAGTCCAACACGAACACCGGCGGTAGTTCCAGCCCCAGAGCACGCCATTTCCCATGCTAGGAATTGTCCCATATTTGTTAGCGTGGCACTAACCCGGCAGTAATCGGGCAGCACAGCGCACTCCCTGGTTATCACTTGGTTAGCACAGGAGCCCTAACCACCACCTCAGTGGGTGGCAGTAAGTGCTTACCCCCCCCCCCCTCCCCATGGCCACACAGTAAGAGCAATATTACCACATAGCCATGGCTATTTTCAGCCTTTTTTACCTGCTGCAGCAAAAAATGGCCCCCACTGCTAGCACAGGACCCTTTTTACCACCGCTTGGTAAAAGGACCCCTAAGTAATTTGAGTTGTATAGAATTGCTAGCCCATTTACATGACCTTCTTTTCCTAACTAGTTGGTGTCCTCACCAGGCATTATGCTTAAAAAAGAGCCTGGGAAATTGTGTTTAACCCTTTAGTGTCCAGTGTTCCCGCAATAAGCCATATGGGAACAGATTGATGGGAACATTGGACACTAAAGGGTCATAACTTATCTGGAAATCCTGTTAATTATTCATCACATTATTCTTCATTGGATCAGGAAATTTTCTGTTGTAATCTGGCAGTAAGAGTGCTTTGATGGCATTTAGATTGCTGCTTGTGCATCCAGAATCTTTTTCCATTGTTGTGATTTAAGTTTGAATCTAGTATGTTTCAATAAATGTATACATTTGGGTGTGTTGTAGCATGTTAGCATTTTGAGGGGTTTTCTACATTTGTTCATTGGGTGGTAGAACAGGTTGATGGGATTTGAAATGTCATTCACTTTCTGAGCATCTGCTGGATTGATTTGAAAAAAAAAAATAGATTTGAATATGGCTTGCCATTAGCTAAGGAAAAATTGGAAGGCTCTTGTACTGTGCTATCTTTCTTGGTTGTGGAGATGGATTCAGTTCAGGTGCAATCTAGATTACTTATAGATACAGTTCACAGATTTATTGAGGCCATCAATGGGGCTTTGGTAGCTAAGAAGTTAATGTCATTGGTCATTTCTAATTTTGTTTGTAGGTTACCTCAATGAGAAGGGATTTAGATGTTAACTTTTCTTACCAAGCCATCATTTCATAGACACATATGTAAGATACGGGTCATATGTACCATAGGCACCATCTACTATCTCTTCCTTTCCCTAAGAGATCCTATGTGTCTGTCCCATGCTTTCATGAATTCAGATACTACTACTACTACTATTAAACATTTCTATAGCGCTACTAGACTTACGCAGCGCTGTTCAAATCAACATGAAAAAGACAGTCCCTGCTCAACACAGCAGTCTTCATCTCCACCATCTCCACTGGGAGGCTATTCCATGCAATCTATCAGTATTTCATTAGGATTCCTTTGCATGTAAAAGAGGATTTGAAGTTGTGGGAGCTCTTTTGCAATGGTTTAATTGTGTTATGGTTTGGCAATTAGCTCCAAATTCTAATATAGATTTTATGATGGATCTGGTGGAGTGGGTTTTGGAATTTACTTTGCAGTTCTTTGTGTACTGAGTCTTGGCCATTGTTACGGCATGAGAACAGTTTGACACAGAATGTTGAAATTATTGAGCTGTTTCATATTTGGGTAGCTTTTATGCTGTGGGGCGACAGGTTTAGGGGCAGGTGGGTGGTGATTAAATCAAACATTATGGATATGGTATTTGTAATTAATAGGCAATCTGTGTTTTGTCCATTGGCAGTTGAAGTATTACGCCTTCTAATTTTCTGCTACTTACATTTAAATGTTATGTTAACAGCTCATCATATTCCTGGCCTTAATATTTTGCTCACTTGGCTGGAGGTAGACAAAGTGCCTAGAAGGATGCCAGATAAGTTTTGAAACATAGTCCAGTTCAGTACTTGTTATCTTGTTCATTATCTAGTAATACTTGGCAATATCACAGTAGGGGTTAGAAGCTATATTAGCAATTTGTGGATGCTTCTCAGTGGGTACTGAGTGGCTGTATATCTTGATGGAAGGTGCTAGAGTTTATTATAACTGTGACTGGAAGGGATTTGTCAAGATGTGTGGTAGTTGCTGCCTTGGCAAGTGTTACATTTTATTGTAAATTGTTGGGGTTTTGATATCATGAACTGAGAAAAGGACATTGACATTGACACATCAGATAGACAATAAAAGCAAGGCCACTGGATCACTTATAGCGAAAAACTAATTCAAATCCCAAGCCTATGAATTATTTTATTTATTTGTTGCATTTGTATCCCACATTTTCCCACCTTTTTGCAGGCTCAATGTGGCTTACATATTACCGTTAACGGCGTTAGCCGATTCTGGTTTGAACAAATACATGGTTTGGATTAATTCAAAGCGATATTGTGGTAGAATGAGGTACACGTTGGGGGGAACTTAGATAGGGAGAGGGGAGGAAGAGTCAGGTAATGTCCATTATGGTCTTTGGTTACATTGTGTTGCAGGTGTCCAGGTATTTTATGTTGGGTCAGTGGGGTATGCTCTTTTGAACAGTTCTGTCTTTAGAGCTTTCCGGAAATTTAGGTGGTCGAGCGTAGTTCGTGACCATAGTGACCACAGTCCAACTTTTTAAAACTTTATTATTATATTACAAAAAATATATTTAGCTTATAATATGGCAACAATCTAATATCAAAAATATATTTTATATATTTTAAGCTAAAGACATTTATTGTAATACAATAATAATGTTTTTAAAAGATGGACTATGGTCATAACTGATTGATTTACGTATTATAGGCTTGGGATTTAAAACAGTTTTGCGCTATAAGAGATCCAATAGCCTTGCTTTTGTTGTATATCTGATGCATTCATATCCTTTTTAGAAATGGCACGTTAGCATTACTCCTTTTCTCTGTTCATTATTTCTGTGGAGCGTGTTTATATTTCCCTTCATTATAATTACTGGGTTTTAGAGATCAGACTGCAAGGTTCTCTTTGTTCTCACTGCTTGGTGGTGATTCATTGCTTGCATCAGTCTGTTGGCTATAATACACTATCCTGCTTATAATCGAAAGAGAAAAACGCCTATATTGCGACCCAAATCGGGAGATGGGCGTCTTTCTCCCGTGGGTGCCCAAATCGGTATAATCGAAAGCCGATTTTGGGCATTTCCAACTGCAATCCGTCGCAGAAACGGGTAAAGTTTACGGGGGCGTGTCAGAGGCATGGTGAAGGCAGAACTGGGGCGTGGTTATCGGCTGAGGAGAGATGGGCGTCTTTAGCTGATAATCGAAAAAAAAAGGCGTTTTTACCGCGATTTTGGGTCACTTTTTTTGGACCTTTTTTTTCACGAACAAGTCCCAAAAAAGTGCCCCAACTGCCCAGATGACCACTGGAGGGAATCGGGGATGATCTCCCTGGACTCCCCCAGTGGTCACTAACCCCCTCCCACCAAAAAAAAACACTTTAAAAACTTTTTTCCAGCCTTTATGCCAGCCTCAAATGCCGTACCCACCTCCATGACAGCAGAATGTGTTCTATCCTCTGACAGCCTTTCCCTGGTTCTGATGTGGCTCTCGGGTGAGTGTGACACCTTTTCTGTTAAGGGCACTGCAGAGTCACATCAGCAATGCATTGTGGTGGGTGTAGGGTATTGGGTTCCGTGATTCCACTAGCTTGTGGCAAATGCTCACGATGTTGGTAGTTGGTAGGCTCTACTCCCATGGTGATTTTCCCCCTGCTTACTGGGTCAGAGTGTGCCCTGTTTTGTTTCCGGTAGTCCATGAGGTAGTGGCCATTTTTGTAAGCCAGTTTTTGATCCCTTTCACGTGTTAGCCACGTTACAGAACTTAGTTCTTACCTTGAATGTGGCTGAAAGAGGCCATTGTACACCATTCTGCCAGCTCTGACCTACTGCTCATCTCAGTACCAGCGAGACTCGTTGCCAGTGGGGCACAACCTCTGATCTGCAGTTAACTGTGAGTAAGCGTGCTTATTCCAATAAAGGACGTTTTCGGAGAGATTAGTCTTCAGGTGTCAACTGGTGTGCCAATGTTATATAGCAGCAACAAGTCCTAGAGGCCTGCGTGTGTGCAGGTCCCTGGAGCACTTTTAGTGGGTACCGCAGTGCACTTCAGGCAGGTGGACCCAGGCCCATCCCCCCTACCTGTAACACTTGTGCTGGTAAATGGGAGGTCTGCAGAACCCACTGTACCCACATGTAGTTGCCCTCTTCACCCCTAAGAGCTATGGTAGTGTTGTACATTTGTGGGTAGTGGGTTTTGGGGGAGGGGGTTGTGTGCTCAGCACCCGTGGTAAGGGAGCTATGCATGTGGGAGCTGTTTCTGAAGTCCACCACACTGACCTCTGGGGTGCCCAGTTGGTGTCCTGGCATATCAGGGGGGCCAGTGTACTACGAAACGTGGCCCCTCCCATGACCAAATGGCTCGGATTAGGACGTTTTTGAGCTGGGCGTTTTTAGTTTCCATTATCGCTAAAAAAAACAAACGCCTAGCTGAAAAACGTCCATTTTTTGAAAATACGGTCTGTCCTGCCTCTTCACGTACCCGTTTTTGGACATAGATGCCCATGGAGATAGGCGTTCGCGTTCGATTATGCCCCTCTATGACATTATTTGATATGTTGCTGGGGGGTATGTTTATCTCCTTATGAAGTAGCATTATTTCAGGTGGCAGACTTATTTTTTTGCTTTTTTTTGGAACATTCTGTGTTGGTGAGTTAGTTGATGCTTCAAAAATTTTTTAGATGAGGGGGGTTCTTTAAGTGGGTGATGTTTGGCTTTAAAAGAAGAAGGTTATCTTTCAGATTAATCTGTCTGAAAAACAGATCAGTTAGGGAGGGTGTTCCAGGGCTGGTAACTTGTCCAGTTTGTGTGGCTAGTGCTTTTAGAGAATGTGGAGTGGAGGGTGGGGTTTATTAATTGGTACATGGTGGTATCAATTCACTGCTATTCTCGGGAAGTCTATGTGAGAAGTAGATTTTGATCCATTAGATTTCGGGATGCATTCTTGTACAATTGGGGCAGTATTATTTGCTCCAGCCCGGGGCATGTCTTCTATAGCTATTCACAGAGTAGACAAGAGGCACTCAGTGTATTATGTCATGTGTATGTTATTGTTTGTACTTTATTTTGCTGAGTTGTCTTTTCTTTTAGTTTTTATTATAGTTTATTGGATGGAAGAAATTGTCATATTGGTTTGTTACCATTCTTATGTGATCTAGGCTCAAAAGTGGGCTGAAAAGTCAATTATGGGAACTCATTTCAGTCTTCACTCTGCTGGATTCTGGATCTATTGTTTGGCCATTTGTGGTGGGATCACTGTCTTCTCTTTTGCAAGCCAAGTGTTGGCTGCTCCACATTTGTTAATTCATTAGAGGATGTCACGGCCGTGGTTGTGAGCCTTCATCCCGACTTGCTTTATCTTCTGGTGGTTGGGTTCTGCGGTATCTTCAGGCCATTGGCATCCTTTCTTGCTATGCTGGGCCACTGACACAGCAGTCTCCAGTGCTTCTTCCCCCATGTGGTGCTGGCTGGTTTCCTCAGGCACATGCAGACGTGCAGGATTCTCTTTCAAAGGGACTGCTCTCTGGAACACCAGGGTCACTGAAGATCATGTCGAGGCAGGGGCATATATCAGATAGCCCTTGACACTCTGCTGTTGCCTCCACAAAAGGTTCCCGAGCCTATGTCCTCTTGCCTGCCTCACCTTCAGCTCTTACCTTGCCTGATCTCTAGCCTTGTCTTCCAGCCCTGCCTCATCTCCACTGTTGGAACAGAATGATCTAGTGCTCGATGACCTCCACAGTTTCCTGGGACAGGTCAAGAAGGTCTTCAAAGAACCTGGAAAAGTCACATTGGCAGCATCTGAGCTTTTTATACAAAAGCAGGGGACACGGACTTTGGGCAATTATGCTATACAGTTCAGCACCTTCATTTCTGAACTGAGTTGAAATAACAAGAGCCTTGTCACAGATTTTTGTCAGAGGTTGGCAACCCAAATCAAGGATCAGCTGGCTGGGTGAGACCTCCCTACTAATTGGATGGCCTTATCTTTCTCTGTAAGATGTTAGATATCCGGTTCCAGGAGAGAACTTGGGAACTGTGCTCCTCAGAGAAAATGTCTTTGAAGATACCTAGCTACCTATATCCTATGTACTTCTAGTCAAAGGGAGGGCCTACCCTCTGATCTTGAAGAATCCATGCAGGCAAATTGCACTTTTATCTCTGTTCAGGAGAAACAGAGGTGTCAGACCTTGAATTTATGCATCTACTGTGGGGAAAAAGGACACTGGGCACTTACGTGCCTCAACAAGTCAGGATCCTTAAGCCAAGTCCTAGCAAAAGGTGTGGTTCTGGATCCACCCCCTGGAGCATCTAGTACTCAATTTCTAATTCTGACGGTGCTTGATCTACATTAAGGAGAGAAAAGTGTCATAGATGAAGCCCTTGTCCAGCATTTCAAAATTCCTACCCAGGATTTGTCTAAGACCATTCTGGTCTCCTCAGTATATGTGAATGTACAAGGATATCTAAAAACCCATACAGTTCCAGTATGCCTGCATATTGGTGATCATAGGGAGAACATCGCTCTATATGTTCTCCAGACATCCATGAAGTCTATTGTCTTAGGTTTCCCCCGACTAAAGAGATACAACCCAATTTTAGATTGGGAAAGAGATGAAATTACTGCCTGGAGTGACATCTAATACCAATGTTGTCTGCATTCTGAGATATCTGCTGTCTCCTTAGCTACTGCCAGTATTTCTGTTGATATGACCAGGAGTAAGGGGGCTCTGGTCAAGGTATATCCCAAGCAGCAAGCTGAGATGTGTGCTCATCATCAGAGGGAAACAAGGAAGCCATGGATCTCCTCATGGGAGGAGGCTTCATCAGGGTACTGGGGCTAAAGAACTGGTCCTTGTTCTTGTGATTGAGGACACCCCTGGTTCTTGGAAGACATACGGTTTGAAGGAGAACTTATGTAAGGGGACTTCATTAGATATTTCCTCATAAATCCAAGTCAAGATGCTGGGGAGGAGGGGGCTTTGTGGAGGAGGTACTGTCATGGCTGTGGCCGTGAGTATGCATCCTGACTCACCTTATCTTCTGGTGGTCAGGTTCCATGGCATCTTCAGGCTGTTGATGTCCTCTCCTGCAATATCAGGCTACTGACACGGTGGTCTCCACAGTTTCTGCAGGCACTGTTCCTTTCCCCATGTGGTGTCAGCTGATGCCTGTTTTCCCAGGCATGTGCACACATGCAAGACATTCTTTTAAAGGGACTGCTCTCTGGAATACTGGGGGAATGCTATGGATCACTTTTGGGAAGGGGCATATATCGAAAAGCCCTTGACACTCCACTGGTGCCTTCACAATAGGTTGCCTAGTTCATTCCTGAGCATGTATCCTCTTGCCTGCCTTACCTTCAGCTCTTACCTTGTCTGACCTTCAGTTTTGCCTCCCTTGTCCTGTCGCATCTCCAGCTCCAGCCCTTCCTCAACTCCAGCTTCAGCCCTGCCTTGTCTCCAGCTCCAGCCCAGCTCTAGCCCTACCCCATCTCCAGCTCCAGCCCTGCCTTGTCTCCAGCCTCAGCTCCTTTTTCTGGAGCCATATGATAACCCTCCCCATCAGGCTAAAGGACAGGCATAGGTGGATTATGCACCTGTGTGTAATCCTGAGAAAGAAATGCTTTTTGTGATTACCCTTGAAAAGCATATCCAGAGTTTACATCACTTATTAAGCTGAAGATAACCACAGTAAGAATTTACTTGTTACTAATCTTATAATAAAGTTAAGTTTATTCCTGATCCTCCTGGCATATTGTGTGGTTCCTGGACTTGGAGCTGGAGGGAACCAGGACTCAGATACATGTCTCTCAAACCCCAGTTTAGACTCTAGATCCATAACTATTCCCAGTTGTCTGACAGAAGCCTAGAAGAGTGAATGCAAGTAGCTTGATAGTGGAGTTGGAAAAACAGAAAGAATAGCACTCCCCTTGGGACTCAGGCCTGGAAGCTAACCTGGTTGAGTTCCCGGTTTACACATAGTTTTAGGTCATGAATTGTTAACAATGGATTGTCCAGACCTTTTTCAGCTTGATGGGGTCCATCTTTCTGAAATGTCTGGATATTTATTTCAGTATTTTTCCTAATATTTTAGAGGTTGGGGGCAAGCGTCAGGGCTACAGCTGAGGTAGGAAAGCTGAAGACTAGCAAGTCACTGTCTTGGCCTGCGGTGAAGTTGGATATGTGTGCCGTATTAGCTCCAGCCTAAGTAGTATTGGTGTATTATAATGTTTGATTGGGAGGACCTATGGTTTCCTAAAGTTACTACTAGGGAGTTGAAAGGTCTCCCTTGAATGAATCAGTAAGACATATGATGCAAACTACTTGGCATCACTGTAAAAGCTTTTGTCCAGTTATAATTGATACACTCATTTGGCGAGCTGGGCTGCTGAAGATGGCAGATGACAGTTTGTCTTTCTATTTAGTGTTATGCTCATATTATGATTTGCTGGGCTAGAGAGAGGTGTGTCAGTTTAAATATATAATTTATGGTTCCACTCACTGATTAATAATTTATGTTCTTGGGATAATAATAATAATAATAAAGCTGCAGCTCTGTTTTGCCATAAATATTTGTGTCTGTTTATTGAAGGAGGAGGGATTGTATCAGTACCGCATTATTTATTGTGTGGCACTTGTGCTCTCTCTCTCTATATATATATATATAATCCTCCTCTAAACTTAGTCATAGAAGAGATAATTTAATGAAAGTTTTAAAATGTTTAAAGCCTGCTTTATACATTGAAAAGGCCTTTTACAAAAATGTGCCCCTGCATACTCATGTGGAACTGCAAACACCAAAAAAGATCTGATGTTCTTATAAAAGCACCACACATAGGTGTTGCCAGGGTTTATTTGAGTGAAGATGGAGGCAAAGTTGTAATGTGTGTGCATATTTTATAAAATATGACAGTACAGTATATATGTGTAACACACTCACACATTATTACCTTCTTATTTGCAGGTAATGTATGAATGAGAATTTGTGCAATATTGGGGTTGCTTCTTCATGCTTATTTTATAATTTCAAATAAGCACCTTTTTATTACTTTATAAAGGGCACTCTTATATGGTTATGCTTCCTGTCAAATATAAAGTCATGCCTTTTGAAAGGTCATTTCACCCAATCAACATTTACTTCTGGGTTTAAGCTCCACCCATGTAATGACACATCTGAGAAGTAAATAAGCTATAGCTCAGTCCAGTCTTGCTCACTATTGCCTTCAAAATATGTTCTCCTTTTTCTCCAGGTGGTATTTATTTATTTACACACTTTTGATATACCACTAAAAGGTCTTCATATAGGCAGCTAAGTGGTTTGCATAGCAGTTAAAAAATAATGAAGATTTTTTTTTTTTTTTTTGGGGGGGGGGGGGGTAGGTGTGGGGTATTACTTCTTTGTGAAACTTTCTTGTTTATCAGCTTATTCAATTGCCACTTTAGACATAAGATTACTTGGAATTTGTTAGGACTGGCATGAGCAGCTTTCTGTTATGGTTTGAATACCATAAAAGTATTTTAAAAAATAAAGAAAAAGAGAGAGAATGGAAAGGAGAGGAAAGGCCTACAAATGGAGAGCTCAGTGGTTTATATAACAACAAAAATAAAAGAGAAATACAGAAGAGAAAGAGGGGAAGAGAGAGTAGTGGCAGGAAGCAGGTAAAAGTGAATCTACATGATCAAAAATGGACCCCAATCAATTTTTAATTATGTCATCAAAAATAGAAATGAATATACTGCCCTATAAAGTCCAAAGTATTGCTGCTTGATAATGGTGTGATGTAGAAGTGAGATTTCTCAACATCTATGTACAAATCTTCCTTTCTTCTCTCTCTGTTTTTAACATGTAAATTTTTGACCATGTAAACAATCACTGATTCCTTTCCCCTCCCTCCATCAATATAATTTTAATCATGTGAATGCATACCACCATCATCAATGGCCAGAAAAAAGCTTGCTTAAAAAAGTGAGTTTTCAAAAACTCTATGCCAGCCTCAAATGTTATACCCAGCTCCATGACAGCAGTATGCAGGTCCCTGGAGCAGTTTTTAGTGGGTGCAGTGCACTTCAGGCAGGCGGATCCAGGCCCATCCCCCCCTTCCTGTTACACTTGTGGTGGTAAATGTTGAGCCCTCCAAACCCAATGTACCCACATGTACCCACATGTAGGTGCCCCCCTTCACCCTTAGGGCTATGGTAGTGGTGTACAGTTGTGGGGAGTGGGTTTGGGGTTTTTTTTTGGGGGGGGGGGCTCAGCACTGAAGATAAGGCAGCTATGCACCTGGGAGCAATTTGTGAAGTCCACTGCAGTGCCCCTAGGGTGCCCGGTTGGTGTCCTGGCATGTGAGGGGGACCAGTGCACTATGAATGCTGGCTCCTCCCATGACTAAATAGCTTGGATTTGGTCGTTTTTGAGATGGGCATCTCGGTTTCCATTATCGCCGAAAACCGTGGACGACCATCTCAAAAATGACCTAAGGACGACCATCTCTAAGGTCAACCTAAATTTCATGATTTTGGCGTCCCTGATCGTATTATTGAAACAAAAGAAGGACACCCATCTTGTTTCGATAATATGGGTTGCCCCGCCCCTTTACGGGGCCATCCTGCAAAGACACCCTCGTGACAACTTGGGCGCCCCGTTCGATTATGCCCCCACGTGTCTCCTATTTCCACAGGAGTGGGATCCACCAGCCTCTCAACACTTGGCAGGAACTCTCCCTCTCTGGTCTTACTGGGAGCCATTATATACTGATTACGTGCCCAGGGAGGTTTGGTTTCTACATGGCCTGTCCCACAATAGTCCCTCCTATGGATCAGGTGCCGAGGCAGCTGACTCCTATGATTCTATGCAGTCTCATCCCAGCCCCTCTCCTCCTGGAAGTACTCTGTTAACCAGATATAAGGTTATGGACTTGGACACTCCTGAATATGGCATTTGATAAACAGATCCTCAACTTATGATTTTGTGGAATAATTCAAAATGGAAACATATGAACCCCCTCCCCTGCTCCCCCCCCCCCCCCACCCCAACACCCAAAGGAGACAGCTCTGTGGGTAAAGTGGATGCCCCGATATTGAGCAAACTCATAAGAATATAAGAACATAAAAGTAGCCATACTGGATCAGACTAAGGTCCATCTAGCCCAGTATCTTGTTTCCAACAGTGCCAAGCTAGGTCACAAGTACCTGGGAGAAACCCAAATCATGGCAACACTCCATGCTACCAAACTCAAGGCAAGCAGTTGCTTCCCCATGTCTATCTCAATAGCAGACTATGGACTTTCCTCCAGGAACTAGCCCAAACCTTCTTTAAACCCAGATATGCTAATTACTGTTACCACATCCTCTGGCAAAGAGTTCCAGAGCTTAACTATTCATTGAGGGGAAAAAATATTTCCTCCTATATGTTTTAAAAGTATTTCCATGTAACTTCCTTGAATGTCCCCTAGTCTTTGTACTTTTGGAAAGATTAAAAAATCTATTCTATTCATTCTACACCACTCAGGATTTTGTAGATATCAATCATATCTCCCCTCATTAGTTTCATTTCCAAGCTGAAGAGCCCTAACCTCTTCAGCCTTTCCTCATATGAGAGGAGTTCCATCCCCTTTATCAATTTGGTTGCTCTTCTTTGAACCTTTTCTAAATCCAGTATACTTTTTTTGAGATACGGCAACCAGAACTGAACACAGTACTCAAGGTGAGGTCACACCATGGAGCAATATAGAGGCATTATAGTATTTTCAGTCTTATTTGCCATCCCTTTAAGAATTCCTAGCATCTGATTGCTTTTTTTTTTATCGCAGTTGCACATTGAGCAGAAGATTTCAGCGTATCATCTACAATGACATCTTTTTCTTGTTCGCTGATCCCCAAGGTGGACCCAAGCATCAGGTAACTATAATTCAGATTATTCTTTCCAATGTGCATCACCTTGAATTTGTCCACATTAAATTTAATTTGCCATTTGGATGCCCAGTCTTCCAGTTTCCTAAGGTCTTCCTGCAATATTTCACAGTCTGCACGTGTTTTAACAATTTTGAATAGTTTTGTCCTCTGCAAATTTAATCACCTCACTCACCATTCCGATTTCCATATTATTCATGAATATGTTAAATAGTACTGGTCTCAGAACACATCCCTGCGGCACACCACTGTTCACTCTTTTCCACTGAGAAAAATTACCATTTAATCCTACCCGCTGTTTTCTGTTCAATAACCAATTCCTAATGCACGCCATACCATTGCCTCCTATCCCATGACTCTTTAATTTTCTCAGGAGTCTCTCATGAGGAACTTTATCAAAAGCTTTTTGAAAATCTAGATACACTACATCAACCGGTTCACCTTTATCCACATGTATATTCACGCCTTCAAAGAAATGAAGAAAATTGGTGATGCAAGACTTAAGAACATAAGAGTAGCCATAATGGGTCAGACCAATGCGCCATCTAGCCCAGTATCCTGTTTTCCAAATAGTGGCTAAACCAGGTCACAAGTTCCTGGCAGAAACCCAAATCGTGGCAACACTCCATACTACAAATCCCAGGGCAAGCAGTTGCTTCCCACGTCTGTCTCAATAGCTGAACCCATGCTGACTCTGTCCCATTAAACCATGTATAGCTATGGGCCCCTTTACCAAGCTGCAGTGAAAGGGGGCCAGTGCTGGCATTGGTGTGTGTTTTACGCGTGCGCCGAAGCCCCCTTTTACCGCAGCTAGTAAAAGGGAAGTCTCGCCTTCCAGCAGGAAATGGCCATGCGGCAAGTAAAGCACTTGACGTACGACCATTTCAGGGGGGAGTCCTTACCACAACCTGTTGAGGTGGCAGTAAGATCTCCCACGTTAACCTGGTGGTAACCGGGCAGCATGCGGCACTGCCCAATTACTGCCGGGTACACTCCGGCGCTACAAAAATAAATACATTTTTGTAGCACTGGAAATGATGGTGTGCTATGGGTGATAAGTACCACTGGTTGCTGCAGTAGCCCGGCAGTACTTCCTGTATAGCAAGCGGTAAGCATGCGTTGGGCTTACCACTTAATAAAAGGAGCTCTATAATAGTTTCCACTATTTTTCCCAGCTCTGATGTCAGGCTTGCCAGTTTGTAATTTCCCGGATCAATCTGGAACCCTTTCTAAAAATTGGCTTTGCATTAGCCACTCTCCAACCTTCACTTACTATGAACAATTTTAATGGCAGTTTATATATTACTAACAGCAGATCAGCAATTTCATGCTTGAGTTCTTTGAGTACCCACGAATGTATGCCATCTGGTCTAGGTGATTTACTACTCTTAATTTGTTGATTTGGCTCAGTACATCTTCCAGGTTCACCTAGATTTCTTTCAGTTCCTCTGCATCATCTCCTTTGAAAACCATTTACTGTGCAGGCAGATCTCTTATATCTTCTTCTGTAAAGATAGAAGCAAATAATTCATTCAGTTTCTCTGCTATTGCCTTGTCCTCCCTGAGCTCCCCTTTTGCTCTTTCATGATCTAACGGTCCCATGGATTCCCTTTCAGCCTTTCTGCTTCTGATGTACCTGAAAAAGTTGTTACTGTGAGTTTTAGCCTGTGTGGCAAGTTTCTTTTCATATTCCTTTTAGCCTTCTTTATTAATGCTTTGCATCTGACTTGCCAGTGCTTATGTTGCTTCTTATTTTCTTCATTTGGGTCCTTTTTCATTCTTTGAAGGACATACGTTTGGCTGTAATAAGCTCTTTCACATCACCTTTTAACCATGCTGGCTGTCGTTATCTCTTCTTTCCACCTTTATAAATTCATTGTGTCTAGGGAGGACTTATTGTGTTTGGCACCGCCAATAATTTTGAAATGTTGGCATCTATGTTCCCACATAAGAAAACTGAAATATAGCTTCTTTGTTACAGACTTCAGTGTGTAAACAGAAAGTTATTCACTGGCACAGAAACTAAATAGTCTGAATAATGCCTGAGAATGGGAATGAAACACAATGGAAACAAAAATACTGAGATTGATGAGATCCTTTTGGTGCAAAAGCTGTTTGATGCTCAAAAACTAACTGAAAACGATGAGTTCCCTTTGGCACAAAAACTGTTTGATCCTCTATAACTGACCAGACCATCATATGCTGGATGAGTTTCAGCTAGCGACATTGGTGTTATCATAAAGAGATGAACTGCACAGAACTAGGTCAGGTTACATCAGATTCTGAAATGAACTATCTGAAGGGAAAATTAGATGGTTTGCCCAGGTATCAATAGAGGTAAGAAATGGCTTTAAAGCAGGGGTGTCGGTTGGATTTTGAGGATTTCCCTAATGAATATGCATGAGATCTATTTACATACAATAGAGGCAGTGCATGCAAATAGACTGCATGTGCATTCATTGGAGAAATCCTGAAAACCTGACTGGATTGTGGTCTTCGAGGACTGAGGTTGGACAACCCTGCTTTAAAGGGTTTTATGAACAGAAATTTTTCAAAGAGTTTAAAAATTTATCTTCTGGAGGCAAATGGTAAGAGAGTATATAAGGATTTTATTTGTTTCAGTTTGTTTCCCATTTTGTCAGCTTTTTATTTTCAATTTTTATTTTGCTTGTTATTTGTTTAACTTTGTTGTGTTTATGACATTCACGGCTATGAGATATTTTTGCACAAAAAGAATGAGATTCTATACGTGGCACATAAACAAAATCCCTATGCATATTCTATAATTGGCATATAGAATACACTTAGTTGATATCTCAATGCCTAAAACTACACACATCCATTTATACCAATGAAAATGTGGTGTAAATCCCGGCATAGATTTACGCACATTGGGCCATATTCTATAACTACACACTTAAATTTCAGAATGCCCATGAAACACCCATTTCCCTGCCCATAACCATGCCCGTTTTTGCCTGTGTGTGTTACAAGTTCGGCGCACTTCATTACAGAATATGTTTAGTGAGTTGTGTGCATAAATTATAATCAGTGCCAATTAGTGCTCGTTATTGCTTGTTAAGAGCTGTTATCAATACTGATTAACTTTTTAAGCCAATTAAGTTACACACAGATCTCTAGCAACGCTATATAGAATTCAAGGGAAATAATATGATGTTAAGTTAAAGCACAAATTAAAATAAGAAGTCTTTGACCTATGAAAGAAATGATCATTTATTGTTTATTAATTTACTATACCACTGCTTATTGCAATGCAAATTAGAATGGTTTACAAAGTGGTATACTCTAAAATCAATTATTAATTAAAAAGAACTCCATTTAAAATAGGGAAAAAACAGATATACCTTTCATAGTAGAGAAACACTAAAAATCATTCCAACCTGCTTATTTATCAAATCAGACACCAAACCAACCCCCCTGTTTACTAAGCCATGCTAGCGGCTGCCGCACAGCAATGCCAACACAGCCCATTCAAGGTGAATGTGCTGTGTCAGCATTAGCACACAGCAGCCGCTAGTGTGGCTTAGTAAACAGGGGGGCAAACATGTAGTAGTTATTTCATTTCAGTTGTAGGGTTCTATGCAAAATGTTTAAAAGGAAGATTTAATCAACAGTGGGGGATCAAATGCAACTTGAAAGTACATAAGAACATAAGAGTAGCCATACTGGGTCAGACCAATGGTCCATCTACCCGGTATCCTAGTTCCAACAGTGGCCAATCCAGGTCACATGTACCTGGCAGAAACCCAAATCATGGCCACTTTTCATGCTACAAATCCCAGGGCAAGCAAATGCTTCCCCATGTCTGTCTCAATAGCAGACTGTGGACTTTCCCTCCAGAAACTTGTCCATAAACCCAGATACACTATCCTCTTTTACCACATCCTCCGGTAAAGAGTTTCAGAGCTTAACTATTTGTTGAGTGAAAAAATATTCCCTCCTATTTGTTTTAAAAGTATTTCCATGTAACTTTCTTGAGTGTCCGCTAGTCTTTGTACTTTTGAAACAAGTAAAAAATTGATTTACTTCTACTCGTTCTACAGCATTCGGGATTTTGTAGACCTCAATCATATCTCCCCTTATCCTTCTCTTTTCCAGACTGAAGAGCCCTAACCTCTTTAGCTTTTCATCATACGAGGGGAGTTCCATCCCCTTTATCATTTTGGTCGCTCTTCTTTGTATTTAAGGCACAGAAGAGATGATAAGATCTTTACAGCCTAATTGGTTGTGGCAATGAGTTCCATAGCTCTGGTGAAAGAAAATAAAAAGCTGAAGTGTGCGTGGATTCCCATCTTGCTCTAGAAGGTGATGGTAAGACAGGTCTGTTATCGATAAGTGAGCGGAGAATACAGACTTGTGTGTAAGGAATAGTTAATGCAGCAAGATAGGATGGAGATGCAGTGTGAAGGGCCTTATGTATCGAGGGTAAAATCTTGAATTTAATTCTGTATTCAATAGGAATACAGTGAAGGCATTAAAGGCATTATATCTAGAGGCTCAACAAATAATGCAGGCTGC
The DNA here is from genome assembly GCF_901765095.1 of Microcaecilia unicolor. Taxonomy (NCBI): domain Eukaryota; kingdom Metazoa; phylum Chordata; class Amphibia; order Gymnophiona; family Siphonopidae; genus Microcaecilia; species Microcaecilia unicolor. The sequence continues at coordinate 155,158,536 of NC_044039.1, read as the reverse complement.
AGTGTTCTGAATCATTTGTAATTGTTTCAAATTATTTATGTATTACAAACCTTGCAAAATATGAAAGCCAGATTGCTATGCTCTGCAAAAGAATATGATCAACAAACCCATACTACAAGAGAATAGACAACTAACAAAAATCAACACAACTTCGAACCTAGTTGACCCCTACCAAATAATTCAAGTGGGATACATAAATGCCAGACCAGTAATCAACAAAACAACAATAATAACAGACTAGATCACGGCAGATAATCTCGACCTACTATTCATCAGTGAAACCTGGATCCACGATCATAAGTGATGGGGAGAAATGAAAAAATAGACTTTTACTTCAGCAGATTTAGCCCATACGCAGCAGAGCTTTAGAAGTGTTAACTCCCATTTTTTTTTGTTCTCTCTCTCTCTCTCTCTTTCACACAGACTCTTGAATAAAAGATTCAATTACTCTCTCTTCTTTAACGTCCAAACAAAAAATGATGTTTACTTACAGTTTCTTCAGATAACTATTTACATCATACTTGCAGTAGACATGGTAAAACTACTGAATACAAAATTCTGTCAGTTGGTTATCATACAGCTTGAAGAGAGATTGCTAACACCATCTTATGCTGACACAGACTGACTCACTCTCAGAGCAACTAGAGTGACTCAGACACACCCACAAGACATTACACTATATCCAATTACATCCTAGCTCATAGAATTGCTGACAGTTAATGCATGCAGCACTTGTCTTTCACATATTCCTACAATAAGGACCCCATAATTTTAGATCTATGCCCCCCAGGTTACAAAATCACTCACTGGACAAGAAAAGCAAAAAGAGGCAGAGGCATAGCACTAATCCATAGATCCCACTTCACTGTAACAATAACCGAGTCCATAACACCCCAACTTGAAATTGCCTCAGTTAGAATCCACCATACAACCTTGTCTTGTTTTACAGACCACCAGGTAACTGGCATGAATGCCAATCACACTTCATGGATTTCATATCAAATACCTGTGTATCTAACTCCAATCTACTTATAATAGGGGACATAAACCTACACCTGGAAGACCCTAACTCAACCAATGCACGTGAATGCAAGGATTTCCTCCAACTATGGGACCTCAATTGGCCAAATATGCAAGAAACCCATGTCAAAGGACACACACTCAACCTCATCACACACAAACTGTCGTAAGACTTAAACCTAATACTATCAGATACAAAATGGGCAGACACACCATGGTCAAACCACCACAAACTAATCCTATCCCTACAATGGCGAAAAAAAGGCTCATACCACAAACAAGAACGCACAGCCTACACCACGAGAGGCCAAATTGACCCGGTAACATTTTGGCAACAGATTTATAAGAACGAATGGGTAACACAAACGGACTTGAAACACTATCTCCTTGATTGGGACAATAGATGCAGAAGCATATTAGACAAAATAGCACCACTACAAACAAGAACCTCACAAAGACACAACTCGATACCATGGTTTAATGAAGAACTGAAAAAACTAAAAACACAAATTAGGAGGATTGAACGAGCATGGAATAAAATAAAAGATGAACACATACTTAACGCATGGAAACAAATGCAAAGAAAATACAAATATGCAATAAGACAAACCAAAAGGTCATACTACAAAACCAAAATAGAGCCAGACTACAAAGACATGCATAACCCTTTCCAACTTGTGAACAAACTACTAGATACCACACCGGTTACCACAACCAACATAGACACCCCATCAGCAGACAATCTTGCTAAATACTTCAATGAGAAAATTATAAAGCTACGAAACACGTAACCACCTAACACCACTGACCACGAAAAATTCATTGACTGTCTGGACCCAATCCCTGATGAATACCCAGCAGACCAAATCTGGACAAATTTCGCTCTACTTACTGATGAAATCGTCACCCAAGCGATCAACAGGTTCGCCAAATCCTACTGCAAACTGGACACATGTCCCAACAACCTAATAAAATCCGCCCCTCAACGCTTCATAGCAGACCTCACGTCACACCTAAACTACATGCTACAACATGGACTCTTCCCTAAGGATAAAGGAAACATACTACTAACCCCAATACCTAAAGATTCAAAGAAAAAAAAGCAAATGACATAACCAACTACCGCCCGGTAGCATCCATCCCTCTGGCAGTCAAACTAATGGAAAGCATGGTAACCAAGCAACTTACCGACTACTTAAACAAATTTTCAATACTACATGAATCACAATCAGGATTTTGATCCAACCACAGCACCGAAACAGTACTAATCACAATAGTGTACTTCTCCTACAATTCAACATGTCCAGTGCATTCAACATAGTAAACCATAAAATACTACTAAACATCCTAGAATACTTCGGGATCGGTGGAAGTGTACTTAATTAGATCAAGGGCTTCCTAACCGCAAGAACATACCAAGTGATATCAAATTCGAACACATCATCACCATGGAAACCAGAATGTGAAGTACCCCAAGGATCACCTCTTTCACCGACCCTTTTCAACCTAATGATGACACCTCTAGCCAAATCACTATCCAACCAAGGCCTTAATCCTTACATCTACGCAGAAGATGTCACGATCTATATCCAGTTCAAACATGATCCAACAGAAATCGCAAATGAAATCAAACACAGCCTCCAAATCATGAATTCATGAGCGGATGCATTTCAATTAAAACTCAACACAGAAGGGGGCGTGTCCAAGATGGCGACTCACACCCGAGGATGAACGCTCCAAGTGTTCTGGATGTGAACCTCTTTTCTTTTCACTACGATAACAATAATGCCTCATACTAAGAGGAAAGGCGTGGTGAAGAGTAAACCGCCGGTGCTCCTTACCTCTACGCCCCTCCAGACAACCTTGGACCGTTTCACCACGAGCTGCCCTCGAGTGACCGGTGTGTTGCAGGCTGCGTCGAGAGAAGTCGAGGGAGCGACTTCTCTCTTGGCCACAGAAACATCTCTTTCACCGCCGGACGTTAACGCCCCTCCGTGTCCTGCCCGCTCGAGAGGGCGGATGTTAGACCCGATCTCTTCGGAAGGCGATGGAGACGGTTCTGAAAATGGCGGCGCCACCCCGGAGTGAGCAGAGGAAACAGCATTGGAGCATTTTACTCCACAGGAGGTAACGCTGGACTCGATTTGGAAGGCTATTCAAGGTCTGACAACGATAGTGACGAACACTGCTCAGGAGACTAAACTTCTTGTGAGTAAAGTTAATTCTTTAACCGAAATGGTAGAAAATATTAAAACTGACTATTCTGAAAAATTTGAAACGATTCAGGCTGAGATAACGTTGAAGGCTGTAAATATGACTTTAATTAAATATAAAACAGTTATGATGAGGAAAATTGAACAAATTGAAAATTATATTAAACGACTGAACTTAAGAATCTGAACTTTCCTGTAATAGAAGGCATTGGCCCGATGGAATTATTCCGAAAATATTTAAGTAATGCCATACTGGGAAAAGACCAAGGGTCCATCGAGCCCAGCATCCTGTCCACGACAGCGGCCAATCCAGGCCAAGGGCACCTGGCAAGCTTCCCAAACGTACAAACATTCTATACATGTTATTCCTGGAATTTTGGATTTTTCCAAGTCCGTTTAGTAGCGGTCTATGGACTTGTCCTCTAGGAAACCGTCCAACCCCTTTTTAAACTCTGCTAAGCTAACCGCCTTCACCACTTTCTCCGGCAACGAATTCCAGAGTTTAATTACACGTTGGGTGAAGAAAAATTTTCTCCGATTTGTTTTAAATTTACTACACTGTAGTTTCATCGCATGCCCCCTAGTCCTAGTATTTTTGGAAAGCGTGAACAGAAGCTTCACATCCACCTGTACTACAATATTCCCCCTCTCTTATACCTCCTGTAAACAAGATTTTCTATATTTCCTTTTCAAAAAAAAGTCAGGGGGAATTGAAGGAAGGATCTCAAGCTGAAGCTGGACATAACTTACAGGATATATCAACATTTCTTGAGCAATCCTTTTCTGCCATATCTCAACGACAAACATTACTAATATCTTTTGTTTTTGAACAAGATATGACTTCACTGTTTAAGTTATACTTTAAGAATTCTATGAAGACCTTTTGTGGGTCAAGACTGGATCCTGATGTCAGAAAAACCACTCAGGACAGAAGGAAATTATTTCTATCTATGAGAAAGGAAACCCGAGCACTTGGAACCACTTTTTTATTGTCTTACCCATGTAAATGTTTAGTTAAATATTCGAATGTTAAATATGTTTTTTTTTAACCACAACAACTTAAATGTTTTATAGAACAGAAGAAGCTTTCCAATGTGAATCCAGCTTAAGATAATAACTGTTAACATGGAAAAATAATTGGGTAGATTATGGAGTCAGGCCATTTCCTTTTATTTTAATTTTCTTTTTGATCTCTCTAATTAAAAGACTAACCCACCATATTTGTGGTCTAAGGAAGAGTAGCATAACTTGATTTATAATTTTAGAGAGTGGGAAAATATTTTCACTCTTATTTCCTTTTGTGTATATTTCCATCTCTGTTTTTCCTTATACAAGATGTTGATGCTTGTAAAATGTTTGAATAAATAAATAAATAAATAAACTCAACACAGAAAAAACACAATGTCTCATCCTCTCATCACAATACAACATGAACAAACCCATCACTATAAACACCCCAGGCTACACCCTTCCTGTTTCAGATAGCCTGAAACTTTTCGGAGTTACAATTGACCGAAATCTCACACTAGAAAGCCAAGCGAAAAATACAACAAAGAAAATGTTCCATTCAATGTGGAAACTCAAAAGAGTAAAACCTTTCTTCCCAAGGGAAATATTCCGCAGCCTGGTACAATCAATGGTGCTAAGCCACCTAGATTACTGCAATGCAATCTATGCCGGATGCAAAGAACAAATCATTAAGAAACTCCAAACTGCCCAAAACACTGCAGCCAGACTCATATTTGGAAAAATGAAATATGAAAGTGCCAAACCTCTAAGAAAAAACTACACTGGCTCCCACTCAAATAACGTATTGCGTTCAAATTTGCACCCTGGTTCATAAAATTATTCACGGCGAGGCCCCGGTCTACATGACAGACCTCACAGACTTACCAACCAGGAACACAAAAAGGTCAGCATGCACATTCCTGAATCTCCACTATCCTAGCTGCAAAGGACTAAAATATAAATCAACATATGCATCCAGCTTCTCCTACATAAGCACACCACTATGGAATGCACTACCACATGTCATAAAACAATGCACGACCTAACAAATTTCCGAAAATCACTAAAAACCAACCTGTTCAAAAAAGCATACCACAATGATCTATCTTAAATACCAGATAATGAAACTTATACCAGAACTGGACAAAACCGAACCCTCTATACTTGATTGCTTAATTTACTCTGTCACTTATTAACTTTAATGCAATATCACTCTGTATTTCTCATTCCAGTTAGGGCGATCGGCATTACGGCATAATGTAAGCCACACTGAGCCTGCAAATAGGTGGGAAAATGTGGGATACAAATGCATCAAATAAATACATCATTTTCACATATTACATTGGCTGCCAATCGAAGCGAGAGTGAATGGGCTGTGTCGGCATTACCGTGCAGCTTTGTAAAAGGGGGGGGGGGAGGGTTAGTAGGTTAAGAGGGGCATTTTCATTATGACATCCAAATCTAATTTTGGACATTTTGCAAAAAACATGAAAAAAAATCCAGAAGTGAACATGGCCATTTTCAAACCAGAAAAATGTCCAACTTTTTGTTTCAAAAATGGCCATTTGCTAGATGTTTTTGTGCTCATTAGTAGACTGGCCACACAGACATCTCAGCAGAACAGTGGGGCACCCTAGGGAACACTGCAGTGAACTTCACATAAAAGGTCCCAGATACACATCTCACCTTTACCCCATTATATTGTATGGTGAGCTCTCCGAAACCCACCACAAACCAACTGTACCCAACTGTACACCACTACAATATCCCTTATGCCTGTAAGTCACCTATATGTAGGTACAGCAGGTTTTTGGCGGGTTTCGGAGGGCTCACACTTTCCGCCACAAATGTACCAGTTAGAGTTGGATATGAGCCTGGGTCCTCTTCTCTACAGTTCACTGCACTCTACAGTCCACTACTTTGCTTGCTGGTCTAATAGGACTGGCCATAACATCTTGAAGCTGTCATAGAGGCTGATAAGTACTGTTTCTTTCCACATTATTGGAGGGTGAGAGGGAGTCAGTGACTACTGAGGGAGTAAGGATGGGTCATGTCTTAATCCCTTCAATGGTCATCTCATCATTTAGGGCTCCTTTTTGCCAATTAAGTGTGATTAAAACAGGTCTAGACCAAAACGTCTAACTTTAAGCCCTGGACATTTTTGCTTTGTTCCATTATGGGACAAATCCTGCCTCCGATACACTGTACTCCCAAATACTACACTGACACATCCCCTTGTGCTTTGAATGCACTACAGAGAAAAACATCTCAAATCTGAGTTTCAAAAATCACGATTTGGAGGTGTTTTGGAGAAAAACATACAAATGTCACTTTATGCCATTTTTGAGATGTATTTTATCTTTTGAGCCCCTAAAGTAATTGCATTAATTATATTTTTGATTTATGTAATTCCTAGGTATGCCTAGTCTTCTTTTTGTGATCCCCACAGAGCTGTGACATGCAGTTGCGAAATACAAGAAATTGCATGTTATTGTATTGTAGCAATAATGCCATTATAGTACCACTAAAAGTCTTGGTGGCTATTTTGGCCAGAGAAGCATCATGGCATAGACAACTGGGCATTGCTCTTGCCCTACTAGAACCCATGGACCCTTGTAAGGCCAAGGTAAGGATTGTGGGGTAGAGGCAAGAGTACTGCTGGTAAGCTCTCTTGAGCAGGGACTGTCCCTCCCCGTATTTAAACTTGTACAGCGCTGAGTAACCCTGGCAGCGCTATAGAAATGCTAAGTAGTAGTAGTAGTAGTAGTGGGGGGCTGGCTTGAGGTTATTTTTAACCACAAGAGGAAGTTTGGCATTGATACGGGCACCAAGTGATAGGAGCTTGCCCACACATAGGGGTTACTGTGGGGGACTGCTTTGGGAGGCAAATCCTTAGGGTAGCCCTGCCACTGGGGGAATGGGTCAACAAAAGGGAAGCTTCAGGGGGTTATATGTGTAAAGAGATTACATCAAAGGGGGAGTGGTTGCCTTCAGGGGGAGGGGTTGTCATTAGACAGGTCAATGGAAGAAGAGGAGTTTGATGTGAGGAGGGTGGTGGCATAGGGGATGGTGCCATAGGGGAGCTGCCACTTATCGGGATCGTGTGCAGAGATAGTGGCACTTTTTAAAATTGTTCTCACTTCTGGAGGGGGGGGGGGGGGGGGAGTTATGTCCCCATGTGCAGTTTTATAAAATTGCTGCTTCTTCCAGATATGGAGAACCTTTCACTTTTAAAATGGTATGTGATTTTCTCACATTTTGACTTGGATGCGTGAATTCCCGTCTCATATTCTATTTAAAATCTGCATCTAATGCATGTTAATCATAGTAGCACACACTAGCAACTCTAGGAGATACTGTGAGGACAGTGTAAATTTGCTGGTGAGAAAGATATACTAGATGCAGGGAGGGGGAGGTGAATTGTCTATTTTTTCCTACTGCACAAGAATTTCATACCCCGTGCACTCACAGCCACACTTCAGAGCATCCATGCAATCACTCACACATCCAGCATCCTCCACCCTCACACAATCTACAACTCCTTACAACCCCTGCCACTCTTGTATCTCTTAAACTCCTCCACCCTCCTTCACTTACATACTCCACCGCATCCCTACACTCAAAGTCACACAGTCCACACTCATATATTTCGCTTAACACCCCCCCCCCCCATGAAACTGACCTTTATATAATGTTTAGAGTACACACTTCAGAGTGTAAGCTTACGGCCCCAACGTTGCAGAGTTCCAATTGTCCAATAGTCCGTATATACACATATTAAAAACCTGACATTTTGTAACACATCCTATATAATAAAACACACCTCCAACATTCTGAAGCTGACTGCATGACTGAGGCATTCCTGCTCTCTGTATCTATCTCTTGAATTGACATCACGTACTTCCGGGTTCGTCACAAGCAGAAGTGACCAACCACACGAGGTTTCTCAGCTTCAGAATGTTGGAGGTGCATTCTATTAAATAGGATTGGTCAGTTCCTTGAAGCACAGCCAGAGCTCAGCGTCCTGCACAGTAACGCTCAGACACCAGAGAGAGAGGGGGGGCTGACACCAGAGAGGGGGGAGGTATCTCTGTCACACACACACTCTCTCACACAGTCTCTCTCTCTCACAGTCAATGTCTTTCTCTCTCTCACTCTCACACACTGTCTCTCACACATTCTATGTCTCACACTGTATCACATTCACTCTCTATGTGACACACAGTCACTCACACACTCTCTTAGTCTCATACACTCAGTCTCACAGAGAGTCTGTGTCTCACACACACACTCTCTGTCGCACACACTGTATCTGTGTGAAACACACTCTCTCTCTCTCTCTCACACTGTCTCACATACGCACTTGCACACACTCATTCTCACACACACACTCGTACCCAGGCTCACTCTCTCTCTCTCTCACACTTGCACATTCACTTGCTCTCTCACACACAGTCACTCTCACGTACACTCTCTGAAACATACACACTCCGAGGAAAACCTTGCTAGCGCCGTTTCATTTATGTCAGAAACGGGCCTTTTTTACTAGTTCACTATAATTTACAAAAGAAAGGTACATAAGATTCAAATCTAAATTGTATCACAACAAAATTCAATGTGTGTATACAAATAGAATGTTTAATTATTAACACTGGAATTATTATGGTTGTTTCAGCCTCATAGATCAAAATGTGTGCCGACCAGGCGACCTTGCCATTGTATTAGTTATGGAGGCTTTTAAGAAATCTAGGGCCCTGTTTACTAAGCACTGTTATAGGCGCATTAAAGTTTTTAATGCGTGCTAACCATGTACGCACGTTAACCATGTACGTGCCTACAATATCCCTATAGGCGCCTACATGGTTAGCTAAAAACACTAATGCACCTTAGTAAACAGGGCCCTTGGTTTGTATGGTTTCAAGCAGAGATCTATGAGAAATCCTGTGAAAGTTCTCTTAAATATAATCCCCATACTTACAAGCCAAAGCTTGATTTAACAGGTAGAGAAAATGAACACAGAAAGACATAATTAGAAGAAAGAGAGCATTGGAAAATTGCATGTCATGGTCTCATTAAAAGCTAAAATAATAAATAGCTTGGTAAACTTTTATAACATCAAGTTTCCTAAGCATCCTCATAGAGCCAATGTACTTCCTGGTGTCCACACCAGCTGTACCACTCACAATGGTATTCACTTTTCTACTGCTTCATTGAAAATTTTAAGTTGCTGCTTTCCATGGCAACATCCCACTCTCTGTTTATGCATCTTTCTCCAACAATTAGTTACCATATCTGGCTTCAGTCTTCAATCTCCCACCCACAGTCACTCCATTGGATACTTTGTAACTTTTCTTGGCCATAAGGAGCTCACCCACTGGTCTTTATTCCCTTTATTATTCAGTACTTTAGTTATAGTCTAAATCTCTGGAATTAAAAACATGCCTTTCATGATTTTTTTCATATAACCCACCACCTGCCTGCATGCCTACCTGTTGTAAGATCTATAACAAAGATGTCAATATTAAAACTATTTTTTTCTGGCTTCTAAATTGACTTGCTAGATTTTTAAAGAACTTGCTTTGGTATAAATCTATCTTTATTTTTTCATTAATAGTTTGCATTAATTGTGGGGTATACACATCTGCACTAACTTTGCATACAAATTAAGAGGTCTGTTTACTAAGCAGTGCTAAAAAGTGGCCTGTGCTATCCGCAGTGCGAGTCTTTTAGCACTGCCAGTAAATGGCCGAATTTCCTATTTCTGCAATAATGGCCATGCACTAATTTTCCCAAGCAGCACAAAGCAATTACTGTGCGAGTGCTTACCAACACCTATTTTGTAGGTATTTAGGGACAGATTCTATATATGGTGACTGAAAAATCCGCACAGAACACATTTCTACCTAAGCATATTCTATAAGATTTACATGTGATCTATAGAATATGCTTTGTTGATATTATAGCACCTAAAACTACTCACATCCATTTACACCAACGCAGTGACGTTCTTAGGGTGGATGACACCTGGGGCGGATCACCGATGTGCCCCCCCAGGTGCAGCACGACCCCCCACCCCCGGTTAAAGGCCACCTTCCCCCCCCCCCCCCCGGCGAAAGGACACCCCCCTCCGGGTGCATTTTTACCTGCTGGGGGGGTGCCGCGCGCCTGTCTGCTTCGCTCGTTCCATGCTCCCTCTGCCCCAGAACAGGAAGTAACCTGTTCCGGGGCAGAGGGAGCACGGAACGAGCGAAGCAGACAGGCGCGCGGCACCCCCCCCCCCAAGCGGTGTGCACCCGGGGCGGACCGCCCCCACCGCCCCCCCATTGGTACGCCACTGCACCAACGAAAACCTGGAATAAATCCCAGCATGTAGATTTACATGCACTGGGCCATATTCTATAACAACGCACGTAAATTCTGGAACACCCATAAACCATCCCTTTCCCCGCTCTTATCCGCACCTCTTTTGAACTGCGCGCATGAGATGGTAGGCACAGTTCATTACAGAATAAGTGAGTTGTGAACATAAATTTTAATTATTGTCAATTAGTGCTCATTATTGCTTGTTAAGTGCTGTTAAAAATGCTGATTGGCTTATTAAGCCAATTAACATGTGTAGTTATAGAATATGCTTGGATTTCAGCATGGATCTCTAAACACGCTATATAGAATCCCCAGGTTAGGGCTCAAGTGCTAATCCTGTGCTAATCAGTTAGTGTGCAACAGTGCCCATGCACTAACCAATTAGGATAGCCATGCACACTCTCCGCTCCCAAACACACCCCAGTGTTAAAAAAAAATGTTTTTAAGTGTGTGGGTAGCACAGAGACATGCAAAAACTACCACGGAATGCCTGAATGTGCTTACCGCAGTTTAGTAAAAGGACACCTAAAGGACTGAAAAGCTACATTGTTTATGTGTAACAGATGTTTTCTATAGACAGCAGAATTGATAATATTTTATGTGTTTATTTAGTAGGTGATATCATCCTATGCAGGGCTTTTTTTGAGGAGGTACTTGGGGGTACTGAGTACCGGCACCTTTTCCATTGTCTGCTAAAATTGACCCATGGTCCCCAAGTTTTAATGAAAGAGCTCAGGCTCTACACACCAATTCTGCCTTGTCATGGATTCTCTGACTGGTTGCAGGGGGCCTGGCTATTATGGGGTGGGTCCCTCAGTGATCACCCCACCCCTGAAGGGTGGCCTAGCATTTGAACACCGGCACCTTTTTTGCTAGAAAAAATGCACTGATCCTATGGCACCAGGATGGAACTGCTCTCTGAGAACTCAGAAATTTACTCTAAAAGTGACCCTTTTACTAAGCTGTGCTATGGGCTTAGTGTGTCCTTACATGCCACTTTCCTGCACAGCCATCAAAAAGGGCTTTTTTTTCTATTTGTTGTTATATGGCTGTGCGCTAATGTTAGCTTTAGTACATGCCCACTGAAAATAATTACTGTTGGGGCACATCACTTTCTATTCAGGAGGCGCTAAGGATGCCCACATTACAGATATGCCAACCACTTAGCATAGTGGTGATGTCAGCATGCTGGCTGATTAGTGCATCCATGCCTATTCCCCATCCCTAAATATATCAAAACAATCTGTATGTTCAATGAACCACGCAAAGAATGTATTTAGTTAACAACTATTAATAATCTGACCTCAAAGCATTCAGTCCCTACATGGAGTCCCATATACTATTGTAGGCCAATCATATACCATGGGACTCCTTGTTGGGACTGAATTCAATTTATGCAAATAACCCTGGATCTTTGAATCCAGATTATTTCATGGTTGTTAACTAAATATATACTTTGCTGGGTGCATTGAACATACAGACTGCTTTGATATATTTTGTATTACGTCTGTTGCCTTATTTTTGTTTTTTATTCTCCATCCCTGACATGACTCCTCTGAAAAATAAACAAACACACATGTGCTTAGTGCATATAGAAACCAAAACACGAATGCAGAACACTTTAGCGCATCTCACTTTAGGCTATTTTTTCTGTGTTAGGTGTCTATTAGCAGCTAACACGGCTTAGTAAAAGGGCTCCAAAGCTCTGAGCATGCAAAACCTTCCTGTGTCGCACTGCCTCCTCAGCCTCTCAGGTAATTCAAAACCTCAAACATTCAGGCAATTCACAAGGGCCAGGAGGAATTGTGTGCTTTACCAATCCTACTGTTTACAGAAAACATCTGTTACAGGTAAGCAGCAATTTTTTTTCCATCAACAAGCAGGACTGAGCCAGGCACCCATGAGGACAAAGACGCCAAGTTGCCCAGTTCCAGGCTCCAGATTTTGGGATAGTCCTGGATTTTTCACCAGCCCATCATGGTGCATTATAGGACTTGCAGCACAGATTTCACTGGGCAGGATCAGGCACTACAATCCTACACTGCTTTGGGATATAACTTCAAAACCAGGACTCAGCAAAGAGTATCCAGGCTGGACTAGGTAACTTGGCATATCTATGTGGGTGATTTACAGACTACTTTTCCCAATTTCAAGAGAGGTCCACACTGAAAATATGTAAGACTTGCTAATTTATAGGGACAGACTGGCCTGTACCATGAACAAAGACACTGTACTGTGTTGAAGCCTGTTACAAACAATAATACACAGTCAACTGTAAAAGCATGGAGAGAGGCCCATGTAACTGCTTTGCAGATGGTATTCAGTGAGGCAGACCAGGAGGGCCATGTGGCTGTGGTTGCTGTAATCTGATGTGATTTGACCTTGGAGCTGAGAGGAATATCTACTTGTTTATAACAGAATTGTAAAGAAGAAGCCAGCCAGTCTCCTACAGTTGTTTTTGCAACTCGCATACCAGTTCTAATAGGATTGAATAAGACAAAAAGGTGAATCATTTTTTTGAAAAATTCAGTTCTTTATAAGTAGCAAGAAAAGAGCCTGTTTACAGTCTAGCATGTGGAGGGTTTTCTTGTTAAAATTTGAATGAGGCTTTGGAAAGAAGGCGATTTAGGTGGCATTAGAGCTTTCATCCAATTATTTAGGGGCATGCATAGGACAATAGACCATTCCAGGAGGTCAAAAGGCAATTCTTGTACACACATGCAGTAAATCTCTTTCTGTCAACAATTTAGACCACACTGTTAGCTGTAGTCTGAAGCAATTCATTTCCTTACTGAAGCAGTTGATGGGGGATATTCATTATCAGAGGCAGCTTTAAGGTATCATGTAACTATTCACATTATTTATATAGTCTTCAATATTTCTTCAACTCCTCTTTTAACTCCAATGGGAGAACAGTGATGTTCTCTGTAACTCTTCCTCTTAAGATACAATGGCAACATTCAGCAGTTCTTTACAATAATGATAAAACAAACTTAGGGGCCCTTTAACAATGCTGCGGTAGAGGTACTGTGGCATTGGTGGGCACCAATCTGGCACTATTGCCGGTCTACCATGAGAGACATTGGTAATGCTGCCCCACACTGTGCACCATTTCCATTGCATCAAAAAGTTTTGTAATTTCTTAGCACCAGGGACTTACTTGGTGGTAAATGGGCGGTAAGGGCTCCCCCAAGAAATGGCAGCCCGGCAAGTGTGCACTTACTGCCATTTCCTTTTTCTACCTTTTACCTGCTGCAGTAAGAGGGTCCTTGGTGCATAGCAAATCCACGGGCCGAGACACTATTGAAAGACCCCTTTTTTTGCAGCTTGGTAAAAGGGGCCCTTACAGCCTTGGTGATCTCTCTCTCTTTTGCTATTTTTTTTAGCACTTGGTCATAAATTGAAGAATGAAAAATCGACCATTTTACGGCTATGCTAAAAGTGGTGTAACCCATCGATAGGAAGCGCACTCAAAGCAATCATACTCTCAACAGGATGTGCTTCCTTGGTCAAATCCTGCAAAACCTCTTTTTGGATATAATTCTGTAATTGACAATAAGCATATCTATCACTATTCCCCAAAACAAATTGCATGCTTAAGGCCTCAAAGGACACAGGCCTACCCATCTCAAGTAATTGCCCTAAAATACACAACCCCCAATGTTGGAAAGTAGCATTTTGTTTGTCCTGGAAGAAATACACCATTGTATCTGATTGGTGTATAGTAAAATGATCTTCTAGTATCAGCAAAGGAGTGTTTTACCATTCCCCATATTCTTAAAGTAAGGGCTGTATATGGATTGACTCTATACCCCACAAAGGATACAGGACCTGGAAGCCAAGGCAAAGCCCATATTGGGATGTCCCTCAAAGAAAGTTGCTCAATACCCATCTACTGCTTAATAGAACACAAAAAGGCACAAACGTTTCCACACAAGTCACTCAAACAAACAAGAGTGGAAAAAGCCAACCATAACGTCCAGGGTGACCAAAGTTTATTCTCCAATCATGCAGTGCTAACAGCTTGACCCAACACCGGCTGTGTTTTGACAAACACAGCCACACAGTCTTCGTCAGGGCTTTCTTAACAAAAACAAAATAACAATATATAAATATAATACAAAAATAAAAATGTTGATAAAATATGAAAATATGAAATAAAACTGACTAACAGTCAAACAGACCTCAGATATTGAGATGACATACTCTAAATTGGTTAGAGAATTAGAATCATTAGTTTTACTCTTTAGGAGTCACATAGCTCAGGATGGATTATTGAATCAGAAAGGGGTCCTTTTACAAAGGTGCCCTAAAAATGGCTTGCGGTAGTGTAGGCGCAGGTTTTGGGTGCGCACCGATCCATTTTTAGCGCGCCTATAAAAAAAGTTTTTTAAAAATTTTTGTTGAAAATGGACGTGCGGCAAAATGAAAATTGTTGTGTGTCCATTTTAGGTCTGATGCTTTCCACCAGCCATTGACCTAGCGGTAAAGACTCACGCAGTAGCTGGTAATGACCTTTGCATGCCAAATGCCACTTGGCGCGTGTCCATTACGTGAGCCAGAAAATAAAAAAAATGAAATTACTGCAAGAACCATGCTGTAGTTGGGCAGTAACTCCATTTTGGCACACGTTGGATGCACGTAGATGCTTACACAGTTTAGTAAAAGTACCCCAAAGTCACCACACCATATGAGATATGTGGGTTGAAATAATATAATTTGCTTCATTATTTGATTTTTTTCTTTATATTTATTGTCTTGATTGGAGAATAAACTTTGGTCGCCCTGAACATTGTGGTTGTTTTTTTTCCACTCTTTTTGGTTCATTATTTTTATCAAAATAATATGGCTCAACCAATTCCGAGTCTCCAGAAAGCAATATATATCCTGTAAGTGCTTATCAAAAATTTTATGGTACAACTGCGTTCTTTGTGTAGTAAGATGAACCCCCAAATACTTTAAACTCTTTGTCACCCAGTGAAAAGGAAATAGAATTTGTAATTAGGGCTTTACAGAATATTTGTATTCAATTTGATTCGGCCCAGAATAGTCCTATGGATACATTATTCGTATTTGGCCAAATAGTGATTTAAATTTAAATACAAATAATCCGGGGCTCTACTGTGTTAAATCCTACTGAAATAAACACTTGATCTCTGATTTCACTTTGCTTCTTTCATTATTTATGTTAAAGCTCAATGTCCATTATTCGTATTGGGTATTTGTAGTCGGCCGAATAGTAAAACATGCTATTTGGTACAGCTTTATTTGTAATTCTTGTTGCATTGTAAGAGGGACTGTAAGATTAAGTATGTCAGATTTAGAAAATTTCACTTTAAAGCCCAAGTTCTTACTATAAGCTTCAATTTCTGACATAACATAACTGCCCTCAAGGGATTGCTATGGCCTTGTCAAGGATAAAAGAACCTTATCTAAAAACAAAATTATTTTATAACTCTCCCACCACTAGATATACCTTCTATCAGTGGTTTGTCCAGACATAACAAGCATAGAACTCCATCGCAAGGGCAAAGAGGAGGGGGGAGGAGGACAGAGGGCTTTTCTGCCTCATTCCCCTTCCCAGTGGAATAGATTCCAAATAGCAACCACTAATCCACAATGAGTCAAGTGAGGCCTTGTATACAGCTTGTACCCACTGTAGGAAACATCCCCCCATTTCCCAATGCTCCAGAACTTTAAAAAGAATGGGCCAGGAAACCCTATCAAAGGCTTCCTCTGCATCAATGGACAGGAGGGAAGCCGTCTGCTTGGTTGCCTGTGCTGTCCATATCAAGTTGAGTATTTTTCTAATGTTAGCTGTGGCCTATATCCCCCTAATAAAGCCTGTCTGATACTTTGTAGCCAGGTGTGGAAGTGCCAACTGTAGCTGTTCCACTA
This sequence comes from Microcaecilia unicolor, assembly GCF_901765095.1. Lineage (NCBI taxonomy): Eukaryota > Metazoa > Chordata > Amphibia > Gymnophiona > Siphonopidae > Microcaecilia > Microcaecilia unicolor. The sequence continues at coordinate 155,142,034 of NC_044039.1, read as the reverse complement.
AAATCTTGGTAAAGATCTTATAGTCCATCCCCAGTAATGCAATGGGAAGGTAGGAGCTTCAATCTTGCGGATCTTCATGGGGCTTATGAAGTAACACAACCCCCACTAAACAGAGGGACCAAGACAAATCCTGAGTCACTCAAGAGCATTATAGAGATTCAGCAATGGCCCCTGAAGATGTCCTGCAAACATCTTATAAAATTTAGTAGTAAACCATCTAAACTCAGGGACTTTTCCTGAGGCAGTGCCTTAGTGGCCCAGCCAACTTCCAAGCTCGTAATAGATTTTAGCTGCTTTTGAGCTGAGCTAGAAAATCTATCCCTGCCAACCCCCTTCAGATATACCTCACAGTCCGACTCGGCCACTGGAGATGGCCGAGTCAGCATATAGGTTCTTATAGTACGTGGAGAAATACTGTTGAATCTGTGTATCAGGACATGCTACAATCTCCTGCCCAGGTCTGTTTGCTATGTTGTTTCTGACTAAGTCTCTTCAATTTTGTGGCTAATAATCTACAGGCTTTGTTACCATATTCATAATAATGCTGCCTAGCCTTATCCAACTGAAAATGGAGATCCTGCAGCTCAATCACTTGTTATTCCTCATGCAAAGGTTTTAATTTTGCATGTACTCCTGGTATTTCCCCAGCAGCTTTCTGCTGGTTCTCAAGATGTATAATCTGGGCCCTGAAATGTCGCTTTGGTTGCAATTGTGGTTTCTTTCTATGGACTCCTGCAGGTATCAGTTGACCTGGAATCACCGCTTTAAGGCACTTTCAGATTACACTGGGAGAATGAGACCCAGTATCATTGTTCAATGCCCTGTTTCATCTATAGTTATACCACCATATCCTGATGCAAGCTCTCCTTAAGCAGCCAGTGATTAAATTGTTTTTTTCCCCCAAACTGTCCCTACAATCCAGCCATATGAGTGTGTGATCAGACCAAATTGCCAGATCTATCCCTACTGCTCTCACTTGATCTATAGCTTTTCATCAATAAGCTAAAAATCTATCCTGGAATAGGAGGCATGCAGAGGGGAATAATTCATACAGCCAAACTGTTCAGGAAATTGCCATCTCCCCACGTCCCTTACGGTAAAGTGGGACATAAACTGGGTCAAACTTTTAAGGCTTTTATGTTCCCAGCATCTTGTCCCCTGAGAACTATACACACAGGGGTCAAGCACAACACCTCTCATTTGAGCTAATAATGTGTCTGCTAACCTAGAAAAAAAGGAAGCATGATCTATATTTGGCACATCCCAGCATATAACTCTTGTTCGTAAAACATTTCAGTACAGGATTACTTCTTTACAAAGCTTTTATTTGCACTCAAACTTGAATTGTATATGTATCATGGCCTGTGTCAACATAGCCAAGTTTCGCCAATGCTGCTTCAGGGCAAAGGCACTGTAACCAAAACGCTGCTTCATATCAGTGCTCCAGCATAGCAGGTCAGTAACTATAGAAAAAAAGGCAACCAGAGAGGCAAAGCAATCTGTTACACTGTGCATAACAAAGCCTTGCTGCCTAGCAGACAACATGGATCTACATGAGAAGGAAGCACCACACTGTACACCAAAGATCAAAAAACTGGAGAACTAGGTGCAGCAGCAGTCATTCAAGAAGCACAGTCCATTCCAGACTCTACAACTGCACTCACACAATGCAGGAAGTACTCTTCTCTATGCACATGTTGCCAGCGAGCTCCACCAGCTTGGCTTGTTGTGGCAGATCCATTCTCCCCAACTGCTCTCAGATTTGCAACTAGTGCCAGTCCCGCCTCCAAAAAATAATTCTTAAGGTCACTCAAAGATCTGGACTATATGTTTTCCAGCAGCAGTAAAGGCTATCCCAATAGAGTATTACCAACAATGGCAGATCTTCGTTTGCTGCAGAACTTCCATGAAGTCCCAGTATTTCTGCCTGCATCATAAGAGTAGCTGGGGCCACATCAGCATACATTTCAATTGACACGTCTTCCCACCTCAAGCGGCCTTCCCTACGTCGCACTATTCTCATAACTTGTTCTTTGTCAAGGAACCTGTGCAAGCAGACTAAGATATCATGGGGCACATTATGCTCTCATGGCTTCATCAGTCTATGCACACGATCCAGCATACACTCATGATCTTGCCCACGAGACTCATCATCCTGAAGCAATTCCTGAAAGATTTGCTACACCACCTCCCTACAGCATGCATCAACCACTGTTTCATGGTTTTCTCACAGGCGGGCATTGCTTCTACATAAACGGTTCTCCAAGTCCTCCACTTTCAGGCATATATCACTTTAATTATTGTCCAGAGTCACTATTTGCTCTTGCAAATGGACTATATCCTCACCATGACCATCCAAATGGGTCTCCCGTTCTTTCACGCATTGTCTGATGTCTGACACATTTTTTAAATCTCTTCCAGGGAGAAGTACAGCTCACTGCAGACCGTTCCAAGCTCAGCTCTGATATCCTGGAACTATTGCTTTATTTCCTCACAAAGTGGGCCTTCCTTTAGGTAGTTCAGCTGTGTCCCCTGCACCACTCTCACGCTCAGCTTCTGCTATCTTCCCATCCTGAGCTGTGATGCCAGCGCTCAAGTATGTTTTAATGTCTGCTTGCTGCTTTTCTGTTGCCATAACTGTTTTGCCACACTCTCCAGCCGTGTGTAATTCTCCTCTAATTATGATCTAAATACAATGGATGCAATTATAAGCTGATTGCAGACTGGTGGCTCCAGAGCTCTTCTCTTAAGCCACCATCACCATTGCTGATGTCACTTCTTCTCCTAGAAGCATACAATCTTATCAAATAATGCACACTACTGGAATTCTACTGGGGGTTATCAATAGGGCACTTTGCTTCTTTTCAACCCACACTGCTTGCCTAATTGACAATTTTACACCTTCAGGGCTCCCTGCTCCCTCTGCATACCAGTTGGTTTCTTGCAGCTGTGTGTTTAAGCAAATATGGTTCTTTTCTGTTAAATTGTCTGAAGGAAAGGGTTGCCTGCTTGCAACTTCCAAACTGAATTTGCCAATCAATGTGTAGCTTTTTTTTTTTTTTTAAATAAGCTGACATCCATCACAACACTATATAAGAGCAGGAAGCTCTTGAAGGCTCTTTGTGGAGAAAAGAAAGGCATCAGTGTGGAGAGGAGACTGGAGACAGCCAGTGAAATACATTTTTCTTTTACAAACTAGGGTTTGACAAATTTAGGGCCCTGTTTACTAAGCTGTGTTATAGACGCGCTAGCGTTTTTAAAGTGCATTAACCACATACGCGCATTAACTGTGTACTTACCTACAATATCCCTATAGGCACCTACACAGTTAGCACGCATGCTAATTGTAGGTGTATTAAAAATGCTAATGCACCTTAATAAACAGGGCCCCTAGGCACAAGCGGCAGGAAGAGTAGCTTAATGGGGCCTATATTCAAGGCAATTTAAGCGAGCAAGATTCTCTCCTGCCCGCATAAATCGCTTCCTGATGCTTAAGTGAAGATATTCAGCAGCACTTAACCGGAGAGTGCCACTGAATATTCCCACCAATCACTCAAACAAAAAGTGGGAAAGTCAGGGGCAGCACTGGAGAGGAGCACCAAGTTATGTGAGTGTCAGCATTATTCAGTGCTGGCATTCACATAGCTAAGCATCTTAATTTAGGACAATTCAAAAGCTGTCCTAAATATGGCTCTTAGCTATGCGGGAGCCAGCACTGAATCAGGGGCGTAGCTACGGGTGGGCCTGGGTGGGCCCAGGCCCACCCAGTCCTAGTCTGCGAGCCAATCGCAGCTCTGATGTTATTTTTGTTTTTTACCTCTAAAGTCGTCAGAGCCTCTTGTAGCTGCTCCGGATTAATCTTTTCAGTTAATTGCAATCTTCTTGCCTGCAGCGGCGAACAGGTGGCCCTAAAAGCAGCAAGCAGCCAGGCTCGTCGACTCCATCTCAGCGTCTCGCCCGCTCGAAAGGAAATGACATCAGAGGAAGGCGGGACGCAGAGAGGGCAGGAAGCGAAGGAAGAACAGAGTCGATGAGCCTGGATGCTTGCTGCTTTTAGGGCCGCCCGTTCGCTGCTGCGACTTGGGGAGTGGAGTGGAAGTGAGCCAGCAGCCTATCTGGACCACCATGGATATAGATAGGCCCGGGACAGGGCCTACCTGGATGGCTGGGGGGGTGCGAGGGCTCTTCTAGGGGGGTGGTTCTTGATGCAGGCTGTGGGGAGGGAGAGGGAAAGAGGGGGCATTGTTGGGTTTTTTTTTTTTAACACAAAACTAAGGTATGAGAGCCCCTGCCTGATATTCAGCTGGGCCACATAACCTTTATGCAGGCCCCAGCAGAATATCGTTCAGACCTGCATAAGTTCAGATGCCCAGTCCGCCCAAAATTATCCCCCAATATTCAGTGCCAGTGCCCGGACATGGCCCAACACTGAATACTGGGGGATAATTTAGCTGGAATATCAGGAGGTCTGTGACTTACCTCTTTGTAGTTCTGCTTGAAGCAGTCAAGGGTACACAGAGCCAGATATATGAGGCAGCGGGCAGAAAGCAAACAGTACAGTCAGGGAGAGAAAAGGGATAAATGTACTGAAGCTATGTTTGCTTCACTCAGTACAGCTCAGTGACAAACTTCTTTTCAGAAGACACAGACAAGTACTCTGATAGTCTGACATGTCTCTTTCTTTCTAGTTGTATTTCAGGCAGTGCTAGACAGTGCTCACTTGTGTGTGGCATGTCTAACCATAATACTACTCAGGGGCAGGCAGAACCAGATATAGAAGGTAGCAGGCACACAGAAGCGGAGCCAGGATGAGGCAGGTTGACTGCGCGGGGGGAGCGAGAGCGGACTTCCGCCGATGCACATTTTCAGTGCAACAGGATGAAAAAGAAATAGGCGCCGGCAGAACTCCGTTTGGAGGAACGGCTGCTCCCCTGGCGCCCCACCTAGTTACACCACTGCAGGCACAGTACTAATATGCTCAGTGGGAATATTAAGGGAAAGAGACACAGATAGTATGTTTATTTGTATGCCTATCTTGAACATAAATACATCAATCATACCCTTTTCAAGAGGGAGGAAGCATGTAGGTGAGAGAGGATTTAAGAAGGGGGATGTACTAGGTGGCACTAGTAGTACCACTAGGATTAATCCCCCCACCAAAAGAAAGCATATGTTATCAGAGAAGTTGGAAGAGGGTTGGAGGTTCAGCATGACAGGAGCACAAAGCCAGTGCAATGCCACAAATGTTCCACATCCACATATTTCAATGTGGAACATTTGTGGCAATCGTGATTCAAAATCGGCTCCTGAGGAAGAAGCAAAACAGTCTCCTCGTTGAGCCATGGAAAGTTAAGCTGCTGCATTATTTTCAGATAAGTGCTGTTTGGTGCAATTGATGAACTTTAATGGTTTCTTTAAGACATAAGTACATAAGTACATAAGTAGTGCCATACTGGGAAAGACCAAAGGTCCATCTAGCCCAGCATCCTGTCACCGACAGTGGCCAATCCAGGTCAAGGGCACCTGGCACGCTCCCCAAACGTAAAAACATTCCAGACAAGTTATACCTAAAAATGAGGAATTTTTCCAGTCCATTTAATAGCGGTCTATGGACTTGTCCTTTAGGAATCTATCTAACCCCTTTTTAAACTCCGTCAAGCTAACCGCCCGTACCACGTTCTCCGGCAATGAATTCCAGAGTCTAATTACACGTTGGGTGAAGAAAAATTTTCTCCGATTCGTTTTAAATTTACCACACTGTAGCTTCAACTCATGCCCTCTAGTCCTAGTATTTTTGGATAGCGTGAACAGTCGCTTCACATCCACCCGATCCATTCCACTCATTATTTTATACACTTCTATCATATCTCCCCTCAGCCGTCTCTTCTCCAAGCTGAAAAGCCCTAGCCTTCTCAGCCTCTCTTCATAGGAAAGTCGTCCCATCCCCACTATCATTTTCGTCGCCCTTCGCTGTACCTTTTCCAATTCTACTATATCTTTTTTGAGATACGGAGACCAGTACTGAACACAATACTCCAGGTGCGGTCGCACCATGGAGCGATACAACGGCATTATAACATCCGCACACCTGGACTCCATACACCTGGACTTACTTGGCAGTTTGGGCCACTTTTCACATGATTTATCTATAGGAATCTAAGTCCTGTGATGTTATAAGGGCTTTGATGCAGCAGTGATTTAATATAGCCAAAGTAGAGGAGGCCATGTTAGGCTCCTCATTGCAAGCAAGGCTAGGCACTAGTGAGTGCCGTCACACTGATTACTGAGGACTTTATCTTCCTAAATCTCACATTTTCGTATTATCTATTGCGTTTCTCCTTCAGTATTTTATTAGGGTGTGTTTATTCTTATGTTTAGTCGCGTGCATAAGGGTAAGAATTTCCTCAAGAATGTGTGTTGGCTTGACAAAGAGATATGTGGTCAATTGTACACAGATGAGTGATAGTTCTTTAGTATTTTAGCAATTAAAAAGGGGTATGCAGCTAGACTTGTTTTTATTTTATTTCATGTTGTTTCCCCATGTCATTTCTGGGAATGCTCATTTTATTTGAGTTGTTTTTTCATTATGTTGTCATGGGAGCAATGTTGATACGAGTATGCACTGTTTGCACAGACTGTGCACTCTTTCCTAACAGTAAACGTGCGCATACTATTCACGCACTATCAGGAAAGAGTGTGAACTGTTTGCAGATAGTTTGTACTCTGCAAATAGCACATATTCTTAAAAGACTGTATGCTCTTTAAAAAGACTGTGCACTATTAACTACACTTGAAAAGTACAAAATTGTTTTTCTGCTCAATTTCATTTGCCAATGAAATGAAAAGGCATGGGGAATATCATTGGCATTTCCTATGTTGTTTCAATTAAGTTATTTGAGATCTAAGCAGCATTTTTGCTGTTCAACTGGCTATAGTTACTTTGGAATTTAAGACAGTTCAGCATCTGAGATATGTTTCTTACTAAAAAAAAAAAAAAAAAAATAGGAACACTGACAGATTAGGTTCCCTATAAAATTGTACTAATGACTACTGTTGCACGATTGCTATGCGTATGTGACCATCTGTAGGAAAAGGTGAGTAACCAGAAACACAAAATGGGATTTTAATGAATTCTGTTAGAGTAATTTGTAATACAACAGTCCAAATCCCATTCTTTTTATGTGAAAAAATAAAAAAGTTATAGAAGTTATAGAAGTTGAAACATATAACTTTTACAGACTTCTTAACGACCCATGACGTGAAAGATCAGCTATTCTAAACATTTTGGATCTCCTACTTTAGTCACCTTTTCCCAGAGACAGTCACACATGGGATTGGAGATGAGCTGATGTGGTCCCACTTCAAAAAAAGTGGGGACAGGGAAGAAGCAGGAAACTACAGGCCAGTAAATCTCACATTGGTGGTAGGAAAAATAATGGAGTTGCTGCTGAAAGGAAAGGATAGGTAACTTTCTAGAAGCCAACGGGTTACAGTATCCGAGGCAACATGGCTTTTTACCAAAGGAAAATCCTGCCAAACAAATCTGATTGACTTATTTGGCTAGGTGACCAAAGAACTGGATGAAGTACATGCGCTAGATGTTATCTACTTGGATTTCAGCAAAGCCTTGTAAATAAGCCTTTCAGAAGACTTGTAAATAAGCTGAGAGGGCTGAACTTAGGTCCCAAATTGGTGAACTGGATTGGAAACTGGTTGACTGACAGGCAGCAGAGGGTGGTATTAAATGGAATCGGCTCAGAGGAAGGGAAGGTGAGTAGTGGAGTGCCTCAGGGGTCTTTGCTGGGGCCGATTCTGTTTAACATATTTGTGAGAGACCTTGCTGAAGGTTTAGAAGGAAAAGTTTGCCTTTTTGCGGATGACACGAAGATAACCAACAGAGAGGATACCCTGGAAGGACTAGAAACCATGAAAAGGGATCTCCAAGTGTTGGAAGAATGGTCAAGGGTCTGACAGTTAAAATTTAATGTACCAATCCTGAGTTATTCTAATGATTATAGGTTTGTGGTTAAGACTATCTTAATATAAAATTAAACCCATTTACTCAAATAATGTCAAACATTATTATTAAAATGTTTTAGTGCTCAGTATATCATTGACGCCATGCCTTATGCTGGAGGTGATTTACCTTCAGCAACAAACCAGACACTCATTTCTACACATCATAGCACCACCCTTCCTGCCTGCCTATTTTGAAAAACTTGACCAAAAGTGATAACAGTCATATTTTTGTCACTTATCTTGCGTTGAAAAATTGTCGGGCTGATTTTAATAGTGGTGGTGTCCTTCTTAAAAAAAAGTGTCTGTCCCAGTTTCAGCACTGGCGAGTGCATAATGTGCTGTGACCAAACCAATATCTCATACATGCATCCTTTCCTGTTCCCGACATGCTGACTCTGCTCCCAATGTGTCACTAAAGATGCTTTCCTTTTTTTAATATGCAAATTACTTGTGTTCCCCCATTCATTGTTTAATTTTCCTTCTAGGGTGCCCTATGTACCATTTGCTGCAAGTTACAGCAAATGGCATAGACCACCTGAGATGTATTGCAATCAGTCCTGTTTTTCAGATTGAAAGGGCACCCTGTGGCTGGATTGATGACTATTTGCATAACCAAAGCATATTGATAGTAAATGCAATTATTGCATCTAAAATGACCCCTTTCTGTTTGTATGCTGATGACTTCATCTCTCCCCTGAGAGAACATTTCTCCTAAATTATGCGATCTTGTATATGTGAAGCTAGGTCTCTCCTCTAAGCCCGCATGTAAATAGAGTAGATGCCAATGTTGTTGAATAATATTTTGAATTCTACCTACTTGACTAGAATAAGGCAATATACTAATTGTTCATTCTTCTTTCATTTTACTACTTGTAGGTGTATTCAGTAACCATTCCCTGTGCATTGGTCGCCCTTTTAATCTGCTGCTTTTATCACCTTAAAGGGTTATCCCCATTCACTGAATCTATTATACATCTGCCCCGCATAATATTTATATGCCTCTGGTGAACTACATGTTCTTTTAATCCTCAAAAATTCCATTTTTTGTTTTTGTCGGGTGAAAACTTTTGTAGTGCAGCAGAGTATTTCTGTCCATTGGTTTCCAAAAAACCGAAGTGACAAACTTATGATTATTATATTCTATATGGATGTCCAGAAAATGTAAACAATGTCCCCCTACATGAGTCTCAAATTTAATATTCATGTCAAATGTGTTGAAATGATCAATAAACTGTTGTAACATCTCTTGATCCCCTGTCTATAACAGTAACACATCATCTATATATTGTTTCCACATTTTAATATGACATGTAAACTGTGATGAATATAAATGCCGTTCCTCAAATGCTGCCATTTATAGGCAAGTGACAGTTGACACAACTGTCGCCCCCTTGGCCATTCATCTTGTCTGTAAATAGAAAGAATTCTCACCTTGAAAATATTTTTTTGTGATTACATATTGAGCCATTGGGTTCAATAATGCTGATTTCTTCACAGACAAATCCAAAATACTGATATTTTCATCCACTAGTTGTAATGCTTGTTGCAGTGGCACATTAGTATACAATGAGACTACATCCATAGTGATCAATGTTAATTTGGAGCATTGCTGCATGGACACAGTATCCAACATTTGTAAAAGATGTATGGAGTCCCCTACACATGAAGGTATAGAGGGTAATTTCATTTGGGATGGAAGCCAGGAATTGGGGCAATGGTTCAAACAGTGAATTTCTCCCTGAAACGATAGGTTCTCCCAAGTGGAAATTTCAGAGATTTATGTATCTTGGGTATAAAGTATATATCTGGAATAACTGGCTATTGTTTATAGAGATAATGAAACTCGTGTATTGATATAATGTCATCATCATATGCTGTTTTTTAACATGTTATAAATCCAAGCCTGAATACTTGATAAACCTCACTGTCCATCAATTGTCGCATTGTTTCTGTTTTATATTTGTCTCTATTCTGAATGACTACCCCTCCCCCCCTTATCCTCTCTTAGAATGACAATAGTGCTATCTGTTTGTAATTCCTTAATAGCATTAAATTGTGTTTTAGTTTTATTACTCACTGTATGCTTTATACTATGCTCCATTTCCTGTATATCTCTTAATACTAAATTCTGGAATGTTTCAATGGAGCATTTGGGTGGGGGGCCAGGGCCGGTCTTAGCAAGTGCGGGGCCCTATGCAGACTAATTTGGTGGGGCCCCATCCTAGCCCTGCCCTACCATAGCCCCGCCCTAGCCTGGCTCCGCCCCCACCCTAGCCCCACCCCATTGATAAGATTATTCCATTTTTAGAATTTCTTTTTATTTATGAAATTTCAAATAAAGACAAATGACGCTGAACTTGTACAAAAAAACTGATTGAAATAATAAGCACAATGCTATCATGAAACCATAAACAGCACTAATTCCAAGGACAAGACGAGCTACAACCTTATGCGTGGCATGGAAAGCCAACTGTAATTACACCGGGCTCTAAAACACCAGTGCACAACCTAGTGAAAAAAAAAACAAAAAAACAAAAATGGCTGCAAACTATACTCTAGCAGAATACTGCACCTTTCTTGATCACACCTGAAAAACACATAAAGGCAAAATACTGAACTGGAAAGTAACCTCAAGAAGTCAGAATCAGCATGCAGCAATACTACAAAAATTGAAATTTACATGAAAAATATCACAGATGCACATTTCCAAAAACTGACATATTCCAATTAATAAATCCTGAATAAAATAGTTTTTTCTACCTTTGTTGTCTGGTGACTTTGTTTTTCTGATCATGCTGGCTCAGTATCCGATTGTGCTGCTATCTGTCCTCTTAACTCCGTTTCCAGGGCTTCCTTTCCATTTATTTCTTTACTTTCCGCCTTTCTTCTTCATTTCTTGCCCTACATCCGTAAGTAAAAGTTGGGTCCTCCGCAGACTTGACTGTCCAGTGGATCCAGCTTCTGCCTATTTTCTATATCCATGTGCACTTTTTCTCCTCTCTTCCTTTTACCTCAACTCATCTCCTTCCTCAGTCTTCCCTCGCCTCCATCCATGTCCAGCATTTCTTCTCTCTCCTCCATCCACCCATGTCCAGCGACCCTCCTGTCCCCCCTGCCATCCATCTATGTCCAGCAACCCCCCTGTCCCCTCTGCCCTCCCCTGCCATCCACCTATGTCCAGAAACCCCCCCTCCCCTGCCATCCACCCATGTCCAGCGACCCTCCTGTCCTCCCTGCCCTCCCCTGCCATCCACCTATGTGCAGAAACCCCCTCCCCTGCCATCCACCCATGTCCAGTGACCCCCCTGTCCCCCCTGCCATCCCCTGCCATCCACCTATGTGCAGAAACCCCCCCGTCCCCTTTGCCCTCCCCTGCCATCCACCTATGTCCAGCGACCCTCCTGTCCCCTCTGCCCTCCCCTGCCATCCACCTATGTTCAGAAACCCTCCTGTCCTCCCTGCCTGCCCCTGCCATCCTGTCCAGAACCCCCCTCCCCTGCCACCATGTCCAGCGACCCTCCTGTTCCCCCTGCCCTCTCCTGCCATCCTCTTCTCCCCTTCAACCAAGGAAGGTTAACTTTTCTTTTAAATTTACCCTCCACAGCAGCGTCAGTGAAAACGCTCCTCCCCTCCCGAGTTCCCCCGACGTCTGTAGCAGAACAGAAGCTCTTCCTGATTCGTTTATTCTCATTGTCCCGCCCTCGGGGGTGGGACAATAAGAATGAACGAATCAGGAAGAGCTTCTGTTCTGCTACAGACGTCGGGGGGACTTGGGAGGGGAGGAGCGTTTTCACTGACGCTGCTGTGCTGGATTCCGGCGACGGAGGGTAAATTTAAAAGAAAAATTATCCTTCCTTGGTTGGGGGGAGAAGAAGAGGGCGGGCAGGGTGGTGGTAAGCATGGTGCGGTGGCGCCGTGCCATGCTTACCTGGCTTGTTGTTTACGTCGGTGCCCTGGGAAGAGGCTGACTGAGGCGTGCCGCGCGGGGCCCCCCTAAGCGCGGGGCCCCCCTAAGCGCGGGGCCCTATGCGGCTGCCTCGGTCGCCTCGGCCTAAGACCGGCCCTGTGGGGGGCATCCATACTGATGGCATCCTATATATTTTAGAAAAACAAGAAGGGAAATCCTCTATCCTCTCCTCGTCCTATTGGAAATCCTAGCCAAAATATATTTTCAATTGCAGTTTAAAAAAACAACAACAGTATAATTGTTGCCTAACTCAAAAAGCATCATACCTATTAGATGTTACGAATGATAGCCCAAGTTCTAAAACTTGAAGTTGAGCTATTGACAAAACCTTTGATGACAGATTAAATATTATTCTCTGATCTTGCATGCTTCCAGCATAAGGCACGGTGTCACTGATATATTAAGCACTAAAAATATTTAATAATAACGTTTGACGTTATTTGAGTAAATGGGTTTAATTTTATGCTAAGTTAAAATGTAATGTCAAGAAGCGCAGAGTGATGCATTTGGGATACAGAAATCCAAAAGAGATGTACCAGATAGGAGGGGAGAGACTGGTAAATTTGGCTCAGGAGAGGGACCTTGGAGTGATGGTGTCCAAGGATCTCAAGGTCATGAAACACAGGGCTGCCGAGAGACTGAGCAGGGCCCGGGGCAAGGCCACCCCCAGCCCCCCCCACCGCTGCCGCCCCTCCCTCATTACTTCCTGTTTCCGCGAGGGCGGGGCACAGTGAGGGAGGGCCTGAAGGGAGGCGATCTGCTGCCTTTACACGGAGGTGAGGCGTTGCCGATTTGAATGCAGGGGGCCCGGTCACGGTGGTGGACGGAGGGGAGCTATCAATGGAGCCGAGGGCGGGCATGTGAGACCGGGGAATGCAGTGCCGGCGGCCTGGGAGCAGGAGAGGGAGGCAACATGGTAGGGATGGGGGTATGGCGGCGGTGGCTGCAGGGGGGGGGGGCGGCAGCGGTGGGGGGCCCTGGGTGTGGCCTTGCCCCGGGCCCTGCTCAGTCTCTCAGCAGCCCCCTTGGAGGCCAGGGCCCAGAAAATTTTGTCCCCCCTGCCCCCCCTCTCGGCGGCCCTGATGAAACAATACGACAAGGTGATGGCTGCGGCCAGAAGGATGCTACGCTGCATAGAGATGGGTATAACCAGCAGAAGAAAAGAGGTGTTGATGCCCTTGTACAAGTGTTGGTTTGGCCCCGCTTGAAGTATTGTGTTCAGTTTTGGAGGCCTTATCTTGCTAAGGATGTAAAAAGACTTGAAGCGACTTAAAGTGATGAAAATGGTATAGGGTTTACATAGCAAGAGGCACATGGAGAGACTTGCAGACCTAAACATGTATACCCTGGAGGAAAATAGAAACAGGGGTGATATGTTACAGACGTTCAAATATTTTAAAGGTTATTAATCCTTAAACAAACATGAAAGGGGGTAGATTTAGGAATAATGCCAGGAAGTATTTTTTTCACTGAGAGGGTGGTAGATATTTGGGATGTCCTCCCAAAGGTGGTGGTAGATATGCAAACGGTAACAGAATTCAAAAATGCATGGGACAAACTCAAAGGAATCCTGTTTAGAAGGAACAGATCCAAAGAAGCTTAGAGGAGATTAGGTAGGAAAGCCAGTGCTACGGCAGACTTCTACTGCCTGTGCCCTGATCGAAGCTGAATAGATTTGGATGGGTTGGAGTGGAATTGTTCAGGGGCTTTGACAACAACTTCAGAAATTTTAGAGCAAGGCCAGTGCTGGGCACACTTCTACGGACTATGCCCTAAAAATGGCAAGAATAAATCAAGATCAGGTATATATATGATGTATCACATCATACCATAGATAATGAGTTTATCTTGTTGGGCAGACTGGATCTGCCATCATCTACTATGCACAGCAAAAGCATATCTGTGTGTTTGGGTATATGGAGAAAAAGAAGAAAGAGAAAGTTCTCCACGAATGAGATGAACCGCAAAACCAAAAAAGGAGAGGAGTCCACAAAGATTGGTTTTCAATCTGTCGCTTATAAAAATGCCTAAACTCAGCAGTATAGTGATGACACACTTGTGTCTTCAGCAAAATTTGAAGACCAATGCAAGATCAAATCATCAGCAGTCTCATTCAAATCTAAAGGAATGTTCGTCTTGTGACCCCTGACGCAGATATATGCTGATGACGAAACACAGCTATGTCAGGTATTGATTGAATATTGGCAATAAAGAGATTCCTGGTTCCCATATATCTTTGTGGACTCCACTCCTTTTTTGGTTTCGTGGTTTGGGTATATGACATACTGTACATCCCCAGATCAGAGAAAAATCTGTAGCTGAAATGTAAAGGTAGTTCTCAATGAACTATGGCCAAGCATCAAGATGCAAAAAATACCATACATTCTTTCTTTTATATGCCCCTGAGCTGTAAAGCACCTCAAACCTTTATTCATTTTTCTAAAATAGTAGAAGTTCTGCTTTTTGAATGGAAATAAAATGCAACATTTCATCATGTATCACATATGCTAAGCAAGCCCTCATACCATCTAATATCTACTTCATTATTTTAATAGAGACAGTCAAGCTTGCATAATCTTGAATAAATCAATAAGACAGCATGCAGCTTGATAGGCTGATGATAACGTTGAGCTTCTGCTCAGTGTGCTGCTGCGGCTAAGAAAGCAAATAGAATGTTAGGTATTATTAGGAAATGAATGGAAAACAAAAATGAGGATGTTATAATGCCTTTGTATCGCTCCATGGTGCGACCGCACCTCGAATATTGTGTTCAATTCTGGTTGCCACATCTCAAAAAAGATATTGTGGAATTAGAAAAGGTGCAGAGAAGGGCGACGAAAATGATAAAGGGGGTGGGACGACTTCCCTATGAGGAAAGGCTAAAGCGACTAGGGCTCTTCGGCTTGGAGAAAAGGCGGCTGAGGGGAGATATGATAGAGGTCTATAAAATAATGAGTGGAGTTGAATGGGTAGATGTGAAGCGTCTGTTTACGCTTTCCAAAAATACTAGGACTAGGGGGCATGCGATGACGCTACAATGTAGTAAATTTAAAACAAATCGGAGAAAATATTTCTTCACTCAACATGTAATTAAACTGTGGAATTCGTTGCCGGAGAATGTGGTAAAGGCGGTTAACTTAGCGGAGTATAAAAAAGGTTTGGACAGCTTCCTAAAGGAAAAGTCCATAGGCCATTATTAAATGGGCTTGGGGAAAATCCGCTATTTCTGGGATAAACAGCATAAAATGTTTTGTACTTTTTTGGGATCTTGCAGGTATTTGTGACCTGGATTGGCTACTATTGGAAACAGGATGCTGGGCTTGATGGACCTTTGGTCTTTCCCAGTATGGCAATGCTTATGTACTTATGTACTCTTTATTAAAGACTAGTAAAAAAGGCCCGTTTCTGTTTTAAAGGAAACGGGCGCTAGCAAGGTTTTCCTCGGAGTGTGTATGTTGAGTGTGAATGTGCGAGTGTGTGTGTGTGTGACAGAGAGAGAGTGAGACTGGGTGTGAGTTTGTGTGTGAGAATGAGAGTATATGCCAGGGTCCCCCCTCTCTCCCAGTTCCAGGGTCGTCCCCCCCCCCCCCCCCCAGTATGTCTCCCATTTGCAGGGGTGTCCTCCTCCCTCCCATCCTCCCTTTTTCCCAGTTGCAGGTGTTGGAATGTATTGTATTTTTACATGCATTGCCTGTCAGATATTATTTCTCTGTGATTACTCTGTGACCTCTGATGTGAATTACTTAGAGAGGTCACACAGCTATGCAACTTCCTGTGGGGGATAGATGCAGCACATGAAGCACATGGAGCACATGGAGCTCATGATCTCTCCTAACCTGAGAGGATCTATGGTGGTGTGAGCATCCATTACCATCTAAGCACATGGAAGGAGCTGATAATACAAATGTATAGTAATATGTATATATAAGCCTGTCTGATTATAATCTAACTGCAAACTGTGAGTAAACAGATGTTTTGTTACTTCAACTTTAAAGTGACTCAGCAGTGAATTATTCAGGGGTGAATGAGAGAGAGATGAAGAAAGAAATTAACATTTCTAAAGCTGAAGCTGTGTGTACTAAAATCTGCTAATTATTTACTACAAATAATCCAACAAAAGGGTTATGGGCCCAGGGCTCAGGAATTGAAAAAGAAGAGAAATATTACCAGGCAGAAAAAAAGGCCACATTTTTCTCTTAAGTTTTAAAGGAAAGATTCAGTCTGTCTCTCTCTCCCCCCACACAGCAGACAGAAGGCTAAGAAAATGGCTGAGGGAAGAAATTCACCATTTTTCTACTCTCTCAAGGTGCCTAAGTTAACTGAATTTAATTATCAGCAATGGGAACTAAGATTCATATGTCTCCTTCGAGCAAAAGGATTGAATATATGCTTAGACCAAGACAGAACAGCTGAAAATATGGCTGAATGGGACAATGCAAACTATTATGTGAAGTGCATGTTTTTAGAAGCTCTCTCAGACAAACAAGCCATATTAGTGGAGGGAAAAGATACACCAAAGGACATTTTATATAAACTGAGAACTATGTATGCAACTACATATGCAAAGCAGCAACCAATTTGGCTGGCAGAGTTGAATGAAACCAAATTAAGGGATAAAAGTAAATGTAATGATCACATTATGTATCTTATGTCTTCATTTCAAAAGCTAGAACTTTCTGGAATTCCCATGTGTGATGCATTGAAAAGAGCATTTCTTTTTACCTCACTATCAAAGAAGTTTGATGTTTTTAGGTCTGTAAATGAGGCCATTGAAGGGCAATCTTTTGAACAGGCAACATCAAAACTAAGGCAGGAATGCATAATAAATGATTCTGAGGAGATGTGTTCTCAAAGTCAGTCAGAGAGAAATGAAATAAATTTCTTGGCAAAGAACAGAGGAAGGCGGAGCTATGGGAAAACTCCACCCAAGGGCAAGCTGATTTGCTACTCATGTGGAAAGGAGGGACATGTATCTAAATGGTGTAAGGAAACACAAAACACTCCCTCTAGCTCACCTAAGCCAATGGAACTAAAGAATTTTCAAACCAGGAAATGTATGAAGGACAAAGATAAACACAAGGGCTTTCTAATGGCAGAAAAATCTTTGACTATGGTAAATAATAATTCAAATGAAAGTACTTGGATTTTGGATTCGGGGAGCACATGCCATTTAACCAATTGTAAGAATTTCTTTCAGGAAATGTGTCCAGAGGAAGGTATTCTTAAAACTGCAAACGCAGGGACTGCTAAGATCCAAGCAAAAGGTATTGGATTCTTAAAATGCAAAGTGTCTAATGAAGTTAAAGAAATTCCTGTAAGTGATGTCTTGTATATTCCCCAAGCAGTTTGCAATATGCTTAGTGTATCTACATTAGATAAGAAGGGATTTGTGATTCATTTTGAAAACAGTAAGTGCACAATCTCTAAAAATGATGAAGTGTATGCTGAAGCTTTTATGCATAATGATGTTTATAAGCTGAACATTTCAGGTGAAGCCTCACATATGGCGCAAGTAAGGAAGAATGATGGTAAATATAGTCCGGAAATCTGGCACCGCCGCCTGGGACATCGTGATTCTAAGGTGATCCAGGATCTTTACAGTAAGCAACTAGCCACTGGCATTCAGATAAGTGCAGATGCTGGTAAAATGGAGAAATGCATAGACTGTGTTACTCAAAAAGGTGTGAGACCCTCATTTCCTGCATACACAGGAAATAGGAGTAATAAAGTACTGGACTTAATACACAGTGACTTATGTGGACCGTTTAATATCCCATCATTGGGAAATAACAGATTTGTGCTAATATTCTTGGATGATTTCTCTAGATACTGTGTGGCCTATTTGCTGAAAGAAAAAAGTCAAGTCACAGACATGCTGAAGAAATACGTAGCCATGGTGAGCAATAAATTTGAAAGAAAACCAAAGGTTCTTCAGACCGACAATGGTGGTGAGTTCACTTCACAAAGCATGCGCACATTTCTAGAACAAGAAGGCATTCAGCATATCACAACAGTAGCTTATACACCAGAGCAAAATTCTGTTGCAGAGAGAAAATTTAGGTCACTTGTGGAAATGACCAGATGTATGCTGTCAGATAGCAATCTCCCTAAAAGACTATGGGGGGAAGCCATTCTCACAGCAGTGTACCTACAAAACAGAATGCCAACTAAAGGCGCTGAGCGCACACCACATGAGACATGGCATGGTAGGAAGCCAAACCTGTCACACATAAGAACATTTGGAAGTACAGCATATGCTCATGTACCAAAACAAAGAAGGCATAAGCTGGATTCCACAACAGAAAGGGGCATTTTAGTTGGCTATGCTCCAGGACACAAAGGATATAGAATTTTAAATCTGAAAACTGGCATTGTTGGCATAAGACATGTTACATATTTTGATGAAAACAAAAGGGTTGATAAAGGCTGGATTATCCCAGATGAGCCTTATCATCCAGAATATGAAACTAGAACCATAATAGACATGCCAGTGTATATAAATGCCATACCAAGGCAGATGTCTGAAAGCAACTCACCTGTATCTAACGAGGAACAGGCAGAGGAAACAGACACAGAAAGGATCATTGAAGAAGACAGTACAGTTGGAGAAGGGGAATCAATTGGAGAAGGACTCTCAGATTTAGAGGATGCGGAAAGGTCAGACCAACCTGTTGTCAGACGCTCATCCAGGGAAAACAAAGGTGTTCCACCCCCAAGACTGTCTTACCTAACAAAGTCAGCAGAAGCTCAAGAGCCCTTAACATGGGATGAGATTGAGAAAATGCCAGCAGAAGAAGCTGCTGAATGGCATAAAGCTGCACAAGAAGAAATTGATGCATTGGATAAAAATAATACTTGGATTCTTACAAAATTACCTCCTGGCAAGAAAGCTATAGGATGCAAATGGGTATTCAAGTTAAAAAGGAATGCACAAGGAAAAGTGGAAAGGTATAAAGCCAGATTAGTCGCAAAGGGATATCTTCAAAAATATGGAGAAGATTTTGATGAAGTGTTTGCACCTGTAGTGAAACACACGACAATAAGAACACTTCTGAGCATTGCAGTCTCAAAAGGCATGCAAGTCAACCACATTGATGTGAAAACAGCATTTCTTCATGGAGAAATAACTGAAGACTTGTACATGGAACAACCAACAGGTTTCATAAATACAAAACAAAGACAGCTAGTGTGTAAATTAAACAAAGGTCTTTATGGATTAAAGCAAAGTGCAGAATGTTGGAATGACAAATTGCATGAAATATTGACAAATTTAGGATTTAAGCAAGGTGAAGCAGATAAATGTTTGTACACTAGGTGCAGAAATGGACAATATGCATACATTTTAGCTTTTGTTGATGATCTGCTCATTGCAAGCAAAAGTGAGCAAGAGTACAAGGACATTGTAAAGTGTTTAAACCTCAATGTTGAGATAAAAGAACTTGGAAATGTGTCATACTATCTTGGTATAGAAATTGAGAAACAAAATGATGGTTCTTATCTTCTAAGCCAGAAGCAGAAAATAAATGAGCTTATTGAAAGTTTAGGTATGCAAGATGCCCAAGTTGTAAGCACTCCCATGATCACTGATTTTCTGAAGGATGAAACAGTAAGAGAACCTTTACCAGATAACATCCAATATAGATCAGCCATAGGTAAGCTTTATATCTAGCTACCACATACAGGGCTGATATAGCAAATGCAGTAGGAATTTTGAGCAGAAGGGTCAGCTCACCTACCAAATCAGATTGGACTGCAGTTAAAAGGATGGTAAGGTATTTAAAGGGTACCATTGATTGTAAATTAAAGATTTCAGCCAATAGTAATCCAAAACTAATATGTTACTGTGATTCAGATTGGGCAGGGGATCATTCTGATTATAAATCCACAAGTGGATATGTGTTTATGTATGGAAATGTACAAATTTCATGGGCCAGTCATAAACAAAGTATTGTGAGTCTGTCTTCTACAGAAGCTGAATACGTGGCCGTATCGGAAGCGTGCAGAGAACTGATGTGGATTGAAAAACTTTTGCTGGATTTTGGAATATCTGAAAAGAGACCAATCCAGATAATGGAAGATAATCAGAGCTGCATCCGACTGTCACAGAATGACAAGGTTCAGTCACGCACCAAGCACATCGCAACGAAATACCACAACGTGCGAGAGTTGGCAAAAGAAGGGGTCATCAGTCTACACTATTGTCACACCAGTGAGATGACAGCTGACATCATGACCAAAACGTTACCCAGAGAACATTTTGTGAATCTGCGTATAAAGCTTGGACTTTGTATGAATAAATAATTGCATGACAGTTATGCATGAGAAGGGGTTTGTTGGAATGTATTGTATTTTTACATGCATTGCCTGTCAGATATTATTTCTCTGTGATTACTCTGTGACCTCTGATGTGAATTACTTAGAGAGGTCACACAGCTATGCAACTTCCTGTGGGGGATAGATGCAGCACATGAAGCACATGGAGCACATGGAGCTCATGATCTCTCCTAACCTGAGAGGATCTATGGTGGTGTGAGCATCCATTACCATCTAAGCACATGGAAGGAGCTGATAATACAAATGTATAGTAATATGTATATATAAGCCTGTCTGATTATAATCTAACTGCAAACTGTGAGTAAACAGATGTTTTGTTACTTCAACTTTAAAGTGACTCAGCAGTGAATTATTCAGGGGTGAATGAGAGAGAGATGAAGAAAGAAATTAACATTTCTAAAGCTGAAGCTGTGTGTACTAAAATCTGCTAATTATTTACTACAAATAATCCAACAGCAGGGTCCTCCCTCCCTTTTTCCCAGTTGCAGGGTCCCCCTCCCCCCTCCCAGTTGCAGGGTCTGTGTGTCTCCCCCCTCCTTTTGTCCAGTGGAAACAGCTGTAAAAACGGCAATGAGAAGCAGCACCTAGGTTTTCTTTCTTTTTTTTTTTTTAGTGTATAGGAATGACAGCTGCTTTGGGGAGTGGAATCAGAGATTAACCAATGGGCTTCCTTGCTTACCATAGACTTGCTTTGTTCACTTCCACTCCTGTCTATTGAACGTCCTGCAGCATGTCATAGCAGCCAATCAGTGGCACTTCAGGAATGACATCACTTTTATCAACTCCACTTCTACTTTCCTGAGCTTCTCTGGCTGGAATCCACGGTTCCAGGCAGCCTCAGAACATTGGAGGTGAGAATTATTATATAGGATGTATTTTAGTCTGTTGAACTTGTAGCTTTACCACATATTGGGGATCTCTTACTAAGCTGCACTAAGAGTTGGCCTGCGCTATGATTCATATGTGGGTTTCCCCATGTACTGAGGCCACTTTTAGTGCAGCTATAAAATGGCCACATTTCCATCTTTTCTATTAATGACCAGATGCTAATTTCCAAATTAGCGCATGGCAAGTAGCACGAAGGCCCTTACCGACACCTATTTAGTAGGCAGAAAGAGCTTACATGCTAACCAAGTGCTAATTGGTCGGCATGTGGCATTATAGCTGTGCTAACCGATTAGTGCTGGTTACACCTACTTTCCGCCTCCACAAACATGCCCCCCCCCCCGGCGCTTTAAAAAATGCTGTGCCAGAGAAGTGTGAGCAGATGTCTGAACTACTGCAGGGTGCCTGAATGCACCCCACTGTTTGCATTTTGGCTCACGGGAAACACATGCTAGTGCTTACCACCACTTAATAAAAGGACCCCATTGTTTGGGGCATATACTACAGTAGGTTAATTGCAATAGATAAAGGAATTATGTGTCCTTAAAAAAAAGTCTAGCTTTGACAATCAAAGGCATATTATTCTGCTTGTAGAGGCTATTGCTAGCTTCTTGATTAAACTATAAATATACAATTTCTTAGACTAATCCATGCAATGTATATACATTTAATAATCAACATAATTCATGAAGAAAAACTCAGATGCTTTAGCAAACACACAGAATAAATCCTGTAAAATTTTGACTTGCATTTTTAGCTTCAGAAGAGCTTAAGTGAAGATATAAGACTCAGTCTTTGCAGAATGAGTTGCAAGCTTGTAAGGTCAGTTCCATCTTCCTGTTTCCATGGCAATATATTACATGGCACTGCATGTCTCTCCCTATTCCAAAAGCTCAGTTCTTGATTCTGTTTGAGCTGTTTTGGAATAGAGGAGAATGAAAAAAGGAGCAAAGAGTAGGATGCGAATGAATTCCTAAGACCTGAAAATTCATGGGGGAAAAAAAAAACACTTTAGTGCTAGTTTAGTTTCAGATGCAATGCAAATTTTCAAAGCGGCACAACAATGTTTCTGCATAAAGGGGCTCTTTTATTAAGCTGTAATAAGCACTATCGCGTGCTTACTGCAGCAAAAAAGGATTTGCCATGGGGTGTGCTCAGGCATCCTGCGGTAATTTTAGCATTTGTGCCTGCTACCCATATGCTAAAAAAAAGAACTTTTATTTTTTTTAGGGCAGGAGACAGGTCTAGGGGTAGATAATGGTCATGTTCCACGCAAATTAGCTAATGAGAACATTAGTGCATAGCCATTAATGGGGAAAATAGAAAAATCAGCCTTTTTACCCCTGCAGTAAAAAATAGCCTTAGCACGCGGGAATGACCTGCATAAGGATGTGCTAAGGCTACTTTTTAATGCAGTTTAGTAATAGAGTCCCCAAGTTAGGCATCATGTACTCAAGTATGTGAACACATATGTGGGTTAAATAACAATCTGGCTATATGCTTTTCTGTAAGTACAACAGCAGAAGAGAGGGATCCCAAAGTACACAGCACAAGGCGAAATGGCAGAATAAAGCCCCAAGGGACTCCAAAGTTGGGATAGCAAAGCAGTTCTTTAATGAGAGACCCACACAGGCTGTGATTCAGCATAAACACCTGCATCAGAAGTCAATTATTGAAATCCACTCTGTCAATAAACACTATCCAATACACTGAAAGCTGATTAGTCAACAGTTTGCCTCAGTAGCGCTACTTCACCGTACTACAGCAGCAAACTTGTTCAGGGCACGCCAAAAGAAAAATATATTAGGAACAGCCCAAATAGACCATATTGCAATAGTCCAGTTTAGGTTTAATTCCTTTAATTGGATTTCAATACAATACAATAGAAGCAAGAGCTCACCACAGAACAACAAGCAACATGTTACAAAAGGATCAACGATTGTACTACTAGTTTAAATTATTCTTGCTGAGTATATTTTACACTCTTTTAAGTTTATGTAACATATAAAATCATCTTTCAACCAACTGATTTACCTGAGGTTCTAGCCTTAGATTACAATCAAGGGTAATCCCTAATATTTTCAAAGAGGATTCTAGTTTAAAAGTTGTTCCATTGATGTCACAGGAAGTAAAAAAACAAAACAAAAAGCAATGCCTATCCTATTGTAAGTTAAAAGAAATTTGGTCTTCTCACAATTCAGTTTGAGATGATTAATATTCATTCATTTACTGATTAAGAATGTACAGTCTAATATTATTGATTTTGTCCCATTTAAACTAGAAACCATTGGTAACAAAATAGTAATGTCCACGTAAATAAAAACCTGAAACCCTGATTTTTCCAATTCGGCTCCCAAAGAAAACATAAGAACATAAAAAAGGATGGTGGATAATGGGAACCCCTGTGGTACTTCACGGGTTGTGGACCAGTTCTCTGGAAGATCCCCGTTCATTTTGATTCTATAAGATCTATTGTTAAGAAATCCTTTGAACCATTTCAGCATATTGCCAGCAAATCTAAACTGACCCCAAATCTGTAATAAATCATGATCGACCAGATCAAAAGCACTTGAAAGTTTAAATTGCATAATGAGAGCTTGCTTCTCAGAGTTAATTAATGATCAAATATCAGCTATTAATGAACCCATTACTGTCTCTGTGCTAAAATTAGCATGGAAACCAGACTGTGAATAATGTAAGATGTCAAAGTGATCCAAATATTCTACAAGCTGTTTGCCACCAGACCTTCTGTAAGCTTGGTGAAAGAAGGGATGGAAGCCACTGGTCTATAATTTGTTTCAGAATATCAATGGTTATAACCCCCTCCCCCACACACCCCCACTATAAACCTTTCATTAGCACTATCCTCTATTTTATGTCCATTAAACATATTTAAAGTGAAGGTTGACTTATGCTGGTGCTTATTTTAGAAACTCTATTCATGTTTTGGATGACTGAAAACCAGCAATTAGACATCCATATTGTATAGATTTCCAAATCTTGATTTTATAAAGACAGAATATGGAAGTCTTTATGCCAAGCATGCGTGGTCTAGGTGTGTTTTGGGTGGGACTAAGGAAGAACCAACCCATAGATGTCCAACTCAAATTTCAGAAGGAAAAGGGACATCTATGTGCAAAAAGAAAGATGCTGGAACTTAGACCTGGTACTTGGCACAACCAGGTTACAGAGGGGACTCTGACTGAGCAGCTCTTTGCTGGAGGAATTAAGGATTATTTATTTATTTTTCTTACATTTGTACCCTGTGCTTTCCCACTCATAGTGGGTTCAATGTGGCTTACATATTATAGACAGGTACTTATTTGTACCTGGGGCAATGGAGGGTTGGGTGACTTGCCCAGGATTACAGGGAGCTGCCTGTGCCTGCAGTGGGAATTGAACCCAGTTCCCCAGGACTGAGGTCCACCACTAGGCCACTCCTCCACCCCCTTAATCCCCCAGTGGATGCTGTACCCTCTCCCCCAAATGAAAAACTGGCAAGGATTACCAGGTTCTGTGACAGCTTCAGGAACTATGGCCGTTCATAGTAATAATTTATTTTAAAATTGACTTTTTTTCTATTTTATTTGCTTTTTCATAGTGCATCCAATACAAATTAATTAAGGATAAAGAGTGAACACAAAGAATAATAAACACATAGAGAGCATAGGTTATGCTAACAAAACTAACTGTATATAGTCCACAGTTACAAGAGGAGTAAGACCCAAACTCCTGAGGAAATAGCAAAAAGGAAACAAAAATTAAAGAAAACAGCAAGTTGAATATCAATAACTCATATGACCAAGATCAAAGGGGGGGGGGGGGGGTCTTCTCTATCAGTTAGAAACCCTTTTCCTTCCAAGAAAAGCTGCAACTGAGAAGCATCATAAAATACATTAGAATGTTTACCTAATTGAATAACACATTTGCTTGGATATCTTAATTTAAACAGCACCAATATCAATAACATGCTGACTATGCTAGATGAGGTGACAAATATTCAACAGCCAGCTAAACCATTCCCAAGTAAAACCTTTACCAGTAGACTCTCAGTTCTTAATCCAACTCTTCTTTAATGTCGCAATCATAGCAAATAAAGAAAACCAACTTACAGGTTAGTTGCTTGAACAGAATTGTTGCCTTCTGCACACACATGTGCAGATGGGTATGACAAGACTTGAACCATGTGGTGCACTCATTTTCCAAGATGCATGTTTTGTAGACATCTCCATTTGCAGGCTTATTTTTGAAAGAGAAGGGTGCCCATCTTTTGACACAAATCGGGAGATGGGCGTCCTTCTCTCAGGGTTGCCCAAATCGGCATAATCGAAAGCCGATTTTGGGCGTCTCCAACTGCTTCCCGTCGCGGAGACGACCAAAGTTCCCGGGGGCATGTTGGAGGCGCAGAGAAGGCGGGACTGGGGTGTGCCTAACAGATGGTGTCCTCGAGTGATAATGGAAAAAAGAAGGGCGTCCCTGACGAGTACTTGGCCAACTTTACTTGGTCCATTTTTGTTACTACCAAGCCTCAAAAAGGTGCCCAAATCGGGGATGACCTCTCCTGACTCCCCCAGTGGTGAGTAACCCCCTCCCACCCTGAAAAAAACAACTTTAAAAACTTTTTTGCCAGTCTCAAATATCATACTCAGGTCCATCGCAGCAGTATGTAGGTCCCTGGGGGGGGGGGGGGGAGGTGTGTGTGTGTCAGCGGAGGCATAGCGAAGGCGTGGACGTCCTTCTTTCAAACATTTTGGATGTCCTGAACTGCTCCCCCCTCAGGGATGGCCAAATTTCAAGGGAGTGGAGTCAAGGAGTGGCCTAGTGGTTAGAGCACTGGTCTTACAATCCAGAGGTGGCCAGTTCAAATCCCACTACTGCTACTTGTGATCCAAAATCCAAATAAAGGGGGTGTTGGAATCATAGCAAAGGTGTGGACATCCTTCTTTCAAACATTTTCAATGTCCTGAACTGCTCCCCCCTCAGGGATGGCCACATTTCAAGGGAGTGGAGTAGAGTTGAGGAGTGGCCTAGTGGTTAACATAGTAACATAGTAGATGACGGCAGAAAAAGACCTGCATGGTCCATCCAGTCTGCCCAACATGATAAACTCATATGTGTATACCTTACCTTGATTTGTACCTGCCTTTTTCAGGGCACAGACCGTACAAGTCTGCCCAGCAGTATTTCCCGCCTCCCAACCACCAGTCCCGCCTCCCATCACCGGCTCTGGCACAGACCGTATAAGTCTGCTCTGCACTATCCTCGCCTCCCAACCACCAACCTCTCTTCCCCCACCTGCTCCGCCACTCAATTTTGGCTAAGCTTCTGAGGATCCATTCCTACTGCACAGGATTCCTTTATGCATATCCCACGCATGTTTGAATTCCGTTACCGTTTTCATCTCCACCACCTCCCGCGGGAGGGCATTCCAAGCATCCACCACCCTCTCCGTGAAAAAATACTTCCTGACATCTTTTTTGAGTCTGCCCCCCTTCAATCTCATTTCATGTCCTCTCGTTCTACTGCCTTCCCATCTCCGGAAAAGGATTTTTTTGTGGATTAATACCTTTCAAGTATTTGAACGTCTGTATCATATCACCCCTGTTCCTCCTTTCCTCCAGGGTATACATGTTCAGGTCAGCAAGTCTTTGCTCATACGTCTTGGAACGCAAATTCCATACCATTCTCGTAGCTTTTCTTTGCACCGCTTCCATTTTTTTAACATCCTTCGCAAGGTACGGCCTCCAAAACTGAACACAATACTCCAGGTGAGGCCTCACCAACGACTTGTACAGGGGCATCAACACTTCCTTTCTTCTGCTGATCACACCTCTCTCTATACAGCCTAGCAACCTTCTCGTTACGGCCACTGCTTTGTCACACTGTTTCGTCGCATTCAGATCCTCGGATACTATCACCCCAAGATCCCTCTCCCCCTCAGTACCTATTAGACTCTCACCGCCTAACACATAAGTCTTACAGAGCACTGGTCTTACAATCCAGAGGTGGCCAGTTCAAATCCCACTACTGCTACTTGTGATCCAAAATCCAAATAAAGAGGGTGTTGGAGGCATAGCAAAGGCATGGACATCCTTCTCACAAAAACATCCACATTTTGGACGTCCTCAACTGCCCGTCGCAGGGAGGGAGGCATAGCAAAGGCCCCCAACACTTAGACGTCCTTCACCCATACTAAAAAAAAAAAAGACGTCCCTGACGAGCACTTGGACATTTTCACCTGGACTTGTGTCTTTTTAAGGTTGTAGACGGCAATTTATTTAAGGTTGTAGACAGCTCTTATGAACGCATATTGTCTGCGTGTATGAAGCCGTGTTTGGCATGCGCAGAGCAGCCATGCATAATGCTTAGCTGCTCTGCAATGGCTTCCCCTCCTTAGAAAGGAAATCATAAGCAAATGAGCTAACATTGAGCAGCTCATTTGCATGCAATTTCCTTCATGCATGCCCGTTCCTTTCCGAATCGCTAAGGGATCGGTAAGGGAAGGGCTTTTTTCGTTCAGTTAGTGCATCAGTTAGTCTACTGCAGTGCCCCCTAGGGTGCCCGGTTGGTGTCCTGGCATGTGAGGGGGACCAGTGCACTACGAATGCTGGCTCCTCCCACGATCAAATGAGTTGGATTTGGTTGTTTTTGAGATGGGCGTCCTCGGTTTCCATTATGGCCGAAAACCGGGGACAACCATCTCTAAGGTCGACCTAAATGTTGAGATTTGGGTGTCCCCGACCGTATTATCGAATGAAAGATGGCCAATAATACGGGTTTCCCTCCCCTTCGTGGGGATGCCCTCAGGAAAACTTGGGAGCCCCACTCGATTATGCCCCTCTTGGCCTCCTCTGTCTGTTAAGGCAGATGTCACCTACTATCACCAATCCCAGGGTAAGTCGATAGGCATATGGAGTGTCAGGTAGACCTGCATATGACCTATGAATTCTGATCAAAGTTGGTACATCTCTTCCCAACAAGATCTTGGCATTTGGGTCCAAAGGTTGCAGATACTCTGCTGTAGGCTGGAGATGATGATGGTGTTGCACAACCTCTGATGGGAATTTCTTCGCAGTTATCAGGTAGATGGGACTTGTTGCTACCATCCATTGCTTCTATCACATATCCACTTGCTCTTCTCCTCATTCTCTTTGACATAACTGTATAGGTTTTGAAGTGGTAGGGATAGCAAGCTCCCTGGATACCAAATAAATCAAAGATTTTCGTCCTTGCCAGGGACTGATTGCTCTGGTCATCTATGATGACATATATCTTTACTACCTTTTCTGGTTGCTGTTTTGAATAAACCTTAGCTACACATATCTTGGCACATGACCATCCACTGTGGCCTCCTCTGCACACTTGTGTACAGTTTGGAGTAACATTTGGTGGTGATGCTTGCTGTACCTTCTTCTCCCCATTGTGTCTTGACTCTGAGGCTGGGGTTCTCGTGGAAGTAGGCTTACTCTTTCCAGTGTGTAAATCGTTAACATGCTGATCACTATTGCACTCCGTACACTTGATGGCTGCTTTACATTCTTTAGCCATGTGATTGGATGAAGAACAGCATTTGTAGCAGAGTCTGTACTTTTTCACCAAATCTTTATGTTCTCTTAAAGGTTTCTCCCTAAACCCTCATTTTTGGTGAGGATGAGGTTTCTTATGTATAGGACACTGGCAGTCTGAATCCTCCACTTTCTCTTTAGTAAGAGGACGATCAGTTATACTGTAGGTTTCCCTGTATTCCCGTACTTCTTGACTGGCTTTTCATTCAGGAAATAGCCTGTCTTTCCTGCTTCAGGTACATCAGACATGAAACTGGGATACTTTCTCCTTTTTGCTAAATCTTGGATAAACTTCAAAAAGACTGGGAAGGGAGGAAAAATCTCTTAGTGGTCCTCTTTATACTTGGTACCTACTGATGATCATTTTTCTCTTATGTCATATGGCAGCTTTGATTTGTTTTCATTTATGCCCCAAGCTGTATCCAAGTAGTACAGGCTGGGAAGATTCAGATCAGCTATGAGTGTTTTCAGTTCCTGGAGAAGATATCATTCTTGTAACTTGTCATTAACTCTATTTGTCTCCGTTTTCTAATTCCTTATTCTTTTCATCAGTGCCTGTTGGATAGCCTCTGGGCTGCCATAGCACTGGTCAAGTCTCTCTCATATTTCTTTCAAACCTCTTGAGAGGTCATGCAAATATGCATCTGATAATCTCTTTACACAATTGCCTGACTTAGTTCTCAGCCACTTTCTCATCAGGTTCATCTCTTGCATTAGAGTGAGCTTCATAATTACTGTGGCATCCTTAAAGTTAGATTTCCAACCTCTATAATTTTCAGGGTGGCTATTGAACTGGTAAAACCCCATTTTCACCATCATTTTATGAGCCATGTATGTTGCTAGATCTTCTCTCTCTAAAGTCTCTAGCATGCTGGCAGTAGGTACCTGTAGCTGCTTGTGTGCTGGGTTTGACTGAAGTTGGGCATGTAATGTGGCTGGTCACATGGCCCTTGCTTAATCACAGAGTGTTTTGCTGGACATAACTGCTTAACTTTTACCTGAGCCCAATTCCTGGGTAGCGCCAGAGTCTGTGGTAGAAATGAAACTTTTCCCTTAGTGTGCTTTCCTGGAGTGAGAGCCCATGGTAGTGCATCTGTTTGCATGTGAGCATGAGGATCCTGTAGTGGTGGTTCACCTCCCTAGTGTGCTTTGCCTTAGACTCGCTTCTTTTGGGTGAATTAGAATCTGGTGTAGAGGAACGGGCTTGCTCAAAACTCATGACTCTAAGTCCGGCTGTGACTGTGTACTGAATCTTCAGTGATGATGTGGCTGAGCTGACATTCCCTGCCATCCTGCCTTATACCCATTTCCAGGACTGTGGATTCGACCTACATGGCAGCTGCTTCTTTCTCTTGCTGGAGCAGCTTCAAGGCAATGTCTTATTCTGCCTTGCATTTAGCAGTGGTTTTTGCCTCTTCTTCTAATGCTGCCTTCCTGCAGGCAATGGCAAACACTGCTCTCACCTCTTCTTCTTCTAATGTTGCCTTACTATATCCAGTGGCAGCCACTGCTCTCACCTCTGCTTCTATTTCAAATTTCTCAAGTTGTATGGCTGCTTCTTGTTTACTATAAAGAACTTTCATTTGGCAGCCTTGGTCTTTGTTTGGACCTGAAGAGCTGCTGCACTGGTTGCAGACTGATTGGAATGCCTTGTTCAGTATGATTTTAAAGACCTGGAACTTCTAGAATTTCTAGAACTGCATCTAGAGCTACCAGAGTGTTGGGACTCATTCTCCCCTGTAGGGCCTGTCTCTTTCTTTGAGCCAAACTGTCTTCTGTATTAGTTCTGTTCAGAAATTGGAAATACTCTAGTGATTTTTGCTAGTACTTGTTATGGATGGCTTGTAATTGCTCTGCATGGTGAAACCTCAAACATTTCTTGTTCTACTTTGAGCCAGCATTTTTTTCAAAACAGAGACACATTTTTATTCTTCAATGTCATACATCTCTCTGGCTTTCTCTGTAGGTATATGTGGTCTTTTGGACCTTGAATCCTTTTCACTACTAAGGTTGTCTTGTGCTGTATCCCCTATGTCAGCCAGATCAAAACTTCAGAATCTGCCATTGCCTTGCACTGGTAAAATAATCCCCCCTTTTTTTGGTCTTAGACCACCTTTGCAGAGTGAACCTTGGCTCTGTGTTGAAATATTGCCTTGTAAAAACAGTGGTGGTGTGGGGGTTCAGGTAGCTCTCTGTACTCCTATTATAACCAGCACTTTTAAACTAGGAAGCCCTTAAATGATAACTCCTTTCTTTTCTTTTGTATCTTGCAGACTGTGTGTGTGGTGGTGGTGGGGGGGGGGGGGGGGGGGGTGAACTCATGTAGATACTTTTGCTTGAGACTGTAGGAAACTGTAAGTTCTTGTATAGTAATCCTCTTTTTGTAAATATCTGCAGGCAGATATTGTTGGAGTAAAGATGGAGGAAGGGGTACTGCTTCTTGCTCTGTGCAAAACACCTGGCTTCAGCTAGAAGCTAGATTCACACTGTCTGGAAGGGCCAATGAAGTCTGTACAAATCCTTTGCTTATGGCCTTGAATGCAAGCTCTAATTATCAGTTATTCAAACAGACCAATCTCTCACTTAATTCACATGGAGGGGCATAATCGAAAGGGGTGCCCAAGTTTTCCTGAGGACGTACTCGTAGGACGTCCCGGCAAATGGGCGGGGAAACCTGTATTATCGAAACAAGATGGGTGTCCACCTTTGTTTCGATAATACGGTTTAGGATGCCCAAATCATGAAATTTAGGTCGACCTTAGAGATGGTCATCCTTAGAGATGGTCGTCCCCGATTTTCAGCGATAATGGAAACCGAGGACGCCCATCTCAGAAACGACCAAATCCAAGCCATTTGGTAGTGGGAGGAGCCAACAATTGTAGTGCACTGGTCCCCCTGACATGCCAAGACACCAACTGGGCACCCTAGGGGGCACTGCAGTGCACTTCAGAAATTACTCCCAGGTGTATAGCTCCATTACCTTGTGTGCTGAGCCCCCCAACCGCCCCCCCCAAAACCACTCCCCACAACTGTACACCACTACCATAGCCCTTAGGGATGAAGGGGGCACCTACATGTGGGTACAGTGGGGTTCTGGTGGGTTTTGAAGGGCTCACATTTACCACCACAAGTGTAACAGGTAGGGGGTATGGGCCTGGGTCCACCTGCCTGAAGTGCCCTGCACCCACTAAAACTGCTCCAGGGACTTGCATACTGCTGCGATGGACCTGAGTATGATATTTGAGGTTGGCAAAAATATTTTTTTAATTTTTTTTGAGGGTGGGAGGGGGTTAGTGACCACCTGGGGAGTAAGGGGAGATCATCCCTGATTCCCTCCAGTGGTCATCTGGTCATTTAGGGCACATTTTTGTGACTTGGTTGTATGAAAAAAAGGACCAGGTAAAGTCGTCCAAGTGTTCGTCAGGGACGCCCTTCTTTTTTCTATTATCGGTCGAGGATGCCCATGTGTTAGGCACGCCCCAGTCCCGCCTTCACTATTGTTACCACCCCTCTCGGCTGGACTGTAGTGATGTGCTCCCAGATACCTGATGGTTGTAGTCATGGCGAATATCCAGGGAACACACACTCACAGCCGAGGGAGTGGAACAAATAAACTAACCTCGTCCTTTACTCTCAAAGAATAATGGAGGAAAAGAATCTAAGTTTAGGATTTGTTCCTGAAATGGAAGAGCTGCACTTTCAGATTTGCAAATGATCTTTTTCTTTATTGAATACAAA
The DNA here is from genome assembly GCF_901765095.1 of Microcaecilia unicolor. Taxonomy (NCBI): domain Eukaryota; kingdom Metazoa; phylum Chordata; class Amphibia; order Gymnophiona; family Siphonopidae; genus Microcaecilia; species Microcaecilia unicolor. The sequence continues at coordinate 155,109,526 of NC_044039.1, read as the reverse complement.
TGCAAACAAATTTTCATTCAAATACATTCAAATTCACAATTAGTGTGAGGCTTAATAGAACTGCAATAACATATTCAACATTCAAATGTAGTTTTACATGTTTACCCTTAACTTTGCCTGTTTCACCTAAAAAGGCAGAAAAGAACCTTTTCAGATATTTAAATTGTTTTTTTATCAAAATCAGATATTTGTTTTTATTCTCTTTCCTTGCTATTGATGTCAGAATTTGTCTTTATGGGTATTATAGATGTTTGTGCAAGGATCTCACTTGAACCCAGAACACTTAGCAAGTCAGGAAAACATGTTTTTTTTAATATTTGATGCTGTTCTGTTCTTTAGTTTTCCCTTAAAATGTTGTGAAAAAATAATATATTTCTTTCAACACCCTTGGCAATGTCACTTAGCTGTAGTTGAATTTATTTAGGTTATGTCTTTCTTGCGTTGGAGCTCATCTGGAACCCTTCAGAGGATGACTCCCCCAGATTTCTTCTCCCTAAACCTCACTTATAAAGAAAATAAATTTAGGCAAGACCCTTGAACTCCCTCTGTTCTTGTTCAGGCTCTGGTGACCATTAACCAATTCTCAATACTGTGGCCACACTCTCTAATTGAAATAAAATAAGTTAAAGGTTTTCTCACTACAAAACCTATTTCTCACTGTTGATTCCCTGTTCTAAAATCCAGCAGGCTTCAAACTGCATTCAGAGATCTCACACAGTAACCCATTCCATATTCAAATGGTGATTCAACATTTCATCTCACAGACTTCACATATAAACACAACATTTCCCTGCACAGCTATCAGATTAATCTGGAAAATACAGCATACTCATAAAAAACAGTGCTGGATTTTCTTTAATCTGCAGTCTGATTCCAAACCCTGTACTGAACTCAGAACTCTCACCAACAACACACCTTTCCCACAGACACAGCTTAATGGCTTCTTTTTCCAAATATCAACTTCCCTTCTCAGTCCTTCCCCTGTGTCATACTTAAAATCCTTACACACTTTTTCCTGACACCCTTATAGGCTTTCTCATGTAGTACAATTCCCACCACAAATCAAAGCCTCTCTCACCCTAAAATGGTAAATCACTTATCTCTGGAAATTCAGTGCTATACTGGAACATTCACACTCACCTCAGCTCACTTTCAATATCAAAGTACCCTTTTTCAATGACACTTATTTCACTTTAAACTCATAAAATATACTTTTATTTCTCTTACTTTTCACACACTCAGCCTTTCTCTCCATGCTCACAGCCCTAGTCTTCAGTTCACCCAGTCTCCCTAGCAACCAGGGTTGCCATATAAAAAAAAATTCCCACACAAAACCGCTCAAAACCCACCCAAAAACCGCACACACACCACCCCCGACGTCATCAACCCCGCCCCTTCTGTCATCACCCCACCCCCGCCGTCATCACCCCACCCCTTCCGTCATCACCCCCGCCCCCGCCGTCATCAGCCCCACCCCTTCCGTCATCACCCCGCCCCCACCGTCATCAGCCCCGCCCTCACCGTCATCGCCCCGCCCAATACGTCAACAAACTCCGCCCAAAATGTCACAAACCCCGCCTCTGTCGCCATTAGCCCCACCCCCCGCCTGCCGAAAAACCACCCAAAACCCGCACAGAAAAAAGAAAACGAGCCCAAAAAACTGCAACCCGCCGCGGGCAAAAGTTTCCCGCGGCGGGTTGCGGAAAACCGCCCAATTGGGCGGGAAAACCACCCATCTGGCAACCCTGCTAGCAACTACTCCCTCTAGAGGAACACCTGATGTCCCTCAACCAATCAGCTGGTCAGCTAAAGACTGAGTTTTTTTTTCCTCTGATCTGTTTGAGAATCTCCCTCCCCTATAGAAGTTACTGCAAAACTTCCTATATACAGAATCTCCAGGTCAATTTTAACCTGACTTAAAACCAGTGGCGTAGCCAGAAGGCAATTTTTGGGTGGGCCAACAGGTTGGATGGGTGGGCACTAGAGTTGCCAACTTTTTTGAAAAAGGAAAAAAACAGCAAACCTGATGCACCCATGCTCTGTCCCTACCCCACTCCCCATAACTTCAATGAGGGTTGCAGTGCAGCTTCAGTGGCTGCAAGCCAATTTAGAGCTAAGGGAAGTACAATAGACTGCACTATTCAGCCCCACTGAGCCATGGTCCTCCAACACATATATGGTATTGAAGCCAAACACATTCTGCATCCAGAGAACCTCCTGGCCCTCCACCAACAATGGATACAGAGCACAGCAAGGACAATTCTCCATAAAACTCATCATATAAAGAAATTTTGTTTTCTAGTGTAATCTCAATTGCAGACATATTATAAATTAACTTAATGCTACATGGAAACTTCATGCTAACAGAATACCTCAGTCACACACACAAGACACAAATGCCAAATACAGAATAAGTGACCACAAACTCTAGAAATATAAATTAAATGGAAACCCCAAGAAACTAGATATTGCATGTAGTACAACACCTGAGAAACAAGAAAGAAAGGCATTTGCTCCTGTGCAAAATATAAAGATGGCACATGCCAGGGATGGTGTTAGGGGATGCAACTAGGGCAATTGTGCTTGGTTCCTTGGCCAGAGAAATCCTGCATGCTGGAAGCTGAAGGCGCAGCCTGGTAATGGACTTTGGGGTCCTTTCTTAGATTTATTTCCTGGACCCCAGCCATGTTTACCATCAACTTTGACAAGATGTACATTCCAAATCCAACATATTATATTCACAACATTGAAAATAAAATATTTTTTATACCTTTTTGTTGTCTGGTCATTTTTTCTCAAATCATATTGGTCCCTGTCTCTGGTTTCTGCTTCCCTCTTTCTTCTCTTAACTCACTTGCCAGGGTCTCCTATTTGACATTTCTTCTTTCTTCATGTCCATCATCCATCTCCCATCTCTGTTTTCCTATAATTCCTTGTTCATTATCTCCCCTGTGTTCATATCCCCTCATCCATCATCATTCCTCTGTGCACCTATGCACCCCATGCCCAGCATATCCCTTCTGCGTTCCTATTCTCTCCCTTGTCTGGTATCTCTCCCCCCACCCCGTGTCCATATACCCCCCTCTCCAGTGTCCAGCATTTTATCTCTATTCCATATCCCCGTTCCTCCCCCCGGTCAGGCATTACCCCTCTGTGCCCATGTGCCATCTCCTTACAGCATCTCACATTTGTGTCCCTGTCCCCATGCTCCCACCTAATGCCCATCATCTCCCTTCTGTATCTGTATACTTCCCTATGTCCCCTTTCTCCCTCCTCCACACCAATGTGTCCCTCTCCCCTCTGATCCCACCCCCCAACCAGCTTCTCTTCCTCACTTTCCTTCCCCTTATGCATCTGGCTCTTTCTCCCTGCATCTCTCTCCCTTCCCTCTGCATATCATCATCTGCATATACAGCACCTCTCCTTCAGCCCCCCCCCCCACATGTCCAGCATCTCTCTCCCTTTCATCCAGCCCCCCTACATGTTCAGCACCTCTTTCCCTTTCATCCAGCCCCCATACATGTCCAGCACCTCTCCCCTTCACTTCAACCCTCTGCATATCCAGCACTTCTCCCCTTTCCCTCCACCCCCCTGCATATCCAGCACCTCTCCCCTTCCTTCCACCCCCCTATATATCCAAAACCTCTCCCCTTCCCTCCAACCTCCCCTCTGCAAATCCAAAACTTCTCCCCTTCCTTCCAACCTCCCCTCTGCAAATCCCAAAACCTCGTTCCTTCCTTCCAACCTCCCCTCTGCAAATCCAAAACCTCTTCCCTTCCCTCCAACCTCCCCTCTGCAAATCCCAAAACCTCTTCCCTTGATTCCAACCTCCCCTCTGCAAATCCCAAAACCTCTCTCCTTCCTTCCAACCTCCCCTCTACAAATCCAAAACCTCTTCCCTTCCCTCCAAACTCCCCTCTGCAAATCCAAAATCTCTCCCCTTCCCTCCAAACTCCCCTCTGCAAATTCCAAAACCTCTCCCCTTCCTTCCAACCTCCCCTCTGCAAATTCCAAAACCTCTCCCCTTCCTTCCAACCTCCCCTCTGCAAATTCCAAAACCTATCCCCTTACTTCCAACCTCCCCTCTGCAAATCCCAAAACCTCTCTCCTTCCTTCCAACCTCCCCTCTGCAAATCCAAAATCTCTTCCCTTCCTTCCAACCTCCCCTCTGCAAATCCAAAACCTCTTCCCTTCCTTCCAACCTCCCCTCTGCAAATTCCAAAACCTCTTTCCTTCCTTTCAACCTCCCCTCTGCAAATCCAAAACCTCTCTCCCTTCCCTCCAACCCTCTGCCCCTGGCAAGTCCAGCACCCTGCTGTTCCCTCCCTCCCTGCCTCCCCTTACTGGGCCAGCACGCAGCACCCCACTGACTTCCTCACCCTCTCCCACCCCTGCCGCAGCGCTTTATTTAATGTTGTCGGTGCTGCTGTTACAGTTTCCCACCCCCGCGGCGGCGCTTTACACTTTACCTAACAGCAACGCTACAGATGCAGCGCTGACGTCCGACGTCCTGCTCCGGGGCCTTCCACGCTGATGTAACTTCCTGTTATGGAGGCGGGACGCGGAAGGTCCCGGAGCAGGACGTCGGACGTCAGCGCTGCATCTGTAGCGTTGCTGTTAGGTAAAGTGTAAAGCACCGCCGCGGGGGTGGGAAACTGTAACAACAGCGCCGACAACATTAAATAAAGCGCTGCGGCAGGGGTGGGAGATGGTCACGGTAAGAATCTGCTTCTGGGCGGGCGGGCCTGAGGCTAAACTGGGTGGGCCTGGGCCCATCCAGGCCCACCCGTAGCTACGCCCCTGCTTAAAACAGCAAGAAACATTTTATAGTACAATCCCCACTTAATCATGGTTTATTTCTTGAAAAATAAAACCACATTTAAGAAACATCTCACACTTTCTTCAGTTAACTCCATTAACAATTCCCAAACTAACTTTAAACCTTTCCCAGCCAGCAGCATCCACCAAAACCCTGGAACAGCCCCCCCCCCAGAGCCCCAGGAAAAAAACATTTAATATATGTTACCATATATTACACTATGCCTCTGACACACCCCCATGAACTCTGGTCGTCCCCATGACAGAAAGCAGTTGAGGATGCCCAAAATCGGCTTTCGATTATGCCGATTTGGGTGACCCTGTGAGAAGGATGCCCATCTTGTGATTTGTGTCGAACGATGGGCGTCCTTCTCTTTCAAAAATAAGCCTGATAGTAATGTAACAAATCATGCAATTTTTTAGCTTTGATAAACTTTCTCAGAGCCAGTATTTCCTAGACTACCCCAGAACTGCCTTCTATATAACTCTCTAGCAGCAACTGTTATCAGGCTTTTACTCTAACAGTAAAGATTTCCACTCAAACTGACACCACAAGTTCTCTCAAGGCAATGCAATTTACTTTAACAAACTGTTCAAGCTTAAAATTAGGGCTAAGGCTTGCTTTAGAGTCAACTATATATGCATCCACAACTGTTACATTTACTCTATCCACCTGATAAAGCTAAGGCTTCAGCTTGGCTCCTAGATGATATAAGCCCCGAGGCACAAAAGCAAAACCTCCTGCCAACAGGAGCAGAAAGCAAAAGTGGAATTCTTGCCGCATTTGGCAACTTGGGTGTTGCTATTCCTTGGAGTGTAGAAGGACCTGCTGGGCCTGCTGGGCTGAGCGTAGTATCTCTCTCCAATGCAGGGCTCTTCCTCATGCCCTGCAAAGCAGAAATATCCAGAATAACATTCTGACGAGTAAACTGAGGGCCTCTTTTACCAAACCGTGCTAGCAGTTCCCGCACTGTCATGGGGGAACTACTAGTGCAGTTTAGTAAAAGAAGCCCTGAGTAATTTCCGTCTGGCGGAAAGGGAGAACAGATGAGCTGGAAGGTGCCCAAGGTTTCCCCTTTCGTTTTAGACATGAAGAAGTTAAGATAATGTGTCCCGAAGGACCAAAAAATTAAAAGTTCAGATGGAACTCAGTTCAAGCACTACCTTGCCGGCAGTAATCGTGCCTCTAAAATTAACTTCTTAATTGTTTTCTATGTGGAGGAGTAGCCTGATAGTTAGAGTAGCAAGATGAGAACCAGGAGACCTTGGAACAAATCCCACTTCAGTGTTTTTTGTGATTTTTTTGTTTTTTTTTAAATTGTAAGCCCTCCAGGGACAGACAAATGCCTACTGTATCTGAATCACACCACATCAATAGTAAAAGGAGTAAAGGGTCATGGATTTGATGTACTACCTTTTTTGTTTACTTTTATTATATGCAGGTAATTTCTCTGTCCCTAATGGGCTCACAGACTATGTTTTTGTACCTGGGATAAAATAGAATTAAAGGCCCTTATACAAAGTGGTGGTACATATACAAGCGCAGAATCAGAACAACTGCCAGGCTACCACAGGAGAACGGCAGTAGTTCCCACCCCCAGTGTGTGCCATTTCCGGTGTGACAAAAATATTTTCCAGGTTAATAGAGGAGCCCTTACCGTCACCTAAATAGTTGGTGTTATGGGCTCCCCATCCCCCGACCCCACGGAAATGGCTGCATGCAAATCCCTGTGATTAGCGCAGAGTCATTTTTTCTTTGGCCAAAAACAACCTTGTACCCACTGCGGTAAAGGGGGGGGGGGGTCTCTGCGCACAGCAAATCCATATACTGACACCTCCACAGGCCCCCTTTTACTGCAGCTATATGTCAGCAGATCCTGTTCTAAACTTCTAGCAGCACCAGCGATATACCGATCTGGACAACTTATTCTGAGTTGGATGTCCTTTCTATAATGCCATTCACTGTATTCAACAACACAGGACTATGTTAGGAACATTAATATATATCATTGTTAGTAGCACAAATGGGAATTTATTTTTATAAACTGAAATAATCATACATTTTAGCAATCTTAAAACATTTTAAATGTTATCATAATGTTGAAATCACTTTGAAAATGTTACCATATCATATTTAAACTTAAACCTGTATAAAGTTATGGTTCTAATTATACATGAAATATCATTAACATTGGCATTCACACATCCCCCTTTCCACCTTCAGCATACATATCCAATGACTACCGAACCACCAAAATCAAGTTACTTGGCAAGACATTTGGCTGTAGCTTTCTCAACAGAGCATAACTTTTAACAAGCAGCTTTTCAAATTCCATGTTACATTAACTTCCCCCACCCGAATAGCTAGTCGGTGATGAACTAACTACCCCTAAATGTCCACACATATTAATTTCCCATTAATCCCCCCCCTACACATCCCGTGGTTCTGCAGAGTCGTGCCCCTTCTCTTAGCAGTGGTGCACACAAGACAGTAATTACTATTCCTCCACTGACCCTCATAACAGACAGTGATCATGAACCATTCCCCATTCTTAATTCCTTCCCTGCCAAGCTGCAACTATCCTACCCCCTACCCCAAACCCCACAACAATCCAGGAGAACAGAAAAATCACACATTGTACAACTCCCATGTCCTACAACCGCAGGAGTGCAGGGTGGGACAAAATCACCCCACCAACAACCTCCCTCTGCCCTCCCTCTCCCCATCCCACATCAAGGTCCCTTCCCAAAAAAAACAATCTTTTATTCCACCCCTTCCAAAATTATCCTCCCAACCCTTCCTTATCCATTCACCTATCCATTTCTTTTCTCCTCCCTTCAACTGTACTAATCTATCGCTATAATATTCTCCAACACCCTCTAATGTTATCTGGCCTCTGCTTTATCCTAGATGGCCTCTTTATATCAAAACATTTTTTCCCAGAAAATAATTTTGAGTTATCTATTAGAACATGATTTAGCTCTACCCCTGTTACCACCTTGAAATAACAGTTAGTGCATTCAAATTCATGTTGTAACTGCATGGCCTGTTAAGAAATAACTAATAGGTATGGACTGTGCATTGTATATTAAAATATGTGGTAACATGAGAGAGGGCATGCCCAGATCAAACAGAACTACACAGCAGGTTAAGGTAGCAGGTAGGCAGGGCCAGCATTAAGGTATGGGAAACAGGGCAATTGCCTTGGGACCCATGCCACAGGGGGCCCCAAGCCTGCTTCAAATTGAAGGAGGCATAGCCTGCAAGCATGTTTTAGGGACCCTTCCCCAGTTTTTGCCCTGGGCCATTACATGTCTACCACTTGTCTTGCAGATAGGGGGGAGAAAGTAAACACAAAACTAGTCCTTATATGTAAGAATCAGTAGTGTAGCCAAGTTGAGGACGCGGGGGGAGCGGAGAGTAGACTACCGATGGTGCCGGAGTATATTTTAAATATGACAGATTACGTGAAAAATAGGTGCTGGCAGAAGTCCATCTGGGGAAGCAGCACTCCCCTGGCGAGTCACCTAGCTACGCCTCTGGTAAGAATGTCCTCTTGTGGCCTTCTCCTTCAGGACTATGGTGTGCACTACTGCCTCTCAGTAATGAAGAGTACGCTGCTTAGCTCTTGACTTTGCTTAACCCAGACTTATCAGAACAATCTTTAGCAATTAACATAGGCCAGTCTGCAACCAGCCATGTCAAAGATCTGCAAATAATCAAGTTGTAGTTGGCCTACCTGACTGTCATGATTGCAGTGCACACATAAGCACTGGAGACATATGCAGCCTGGCATCACTGCTGCCTTCTGGACCTGCTTAACCTAGCTGTGTCCTGAGCTTTTATACTTCCTGGACCATACCTACCTGGCTCTGCCCTCCCATGTCACTTCCCCCTTGGGCGGGACTGTGAGTTTTAAGATGATTTTGACACTGGGAGAGAGTGTCATTAAGGGGAAGTGACAGCATCCTATAGACTCCCTCACAACATGCAATGTCACTCTTGTACTTAGCATAGATACATTTACTGCCTCCTAAGCATCAGTGTATCTGTGCTAACTGTGAATACATTCATAAGAACATAAGAGTAATCATACTGGGTCAGACCAATGGTCCATGTAGCCCAGTATCCTGTTTACCAAACAGTGGCCAAGCCAGGTCACAAGTAGCTGGCAGAAACCCAAATCATGGCAACACTCCATAGTAAACATCCCAGGGCAAGCAGTTGCTTCCCATGTCTGTCTCAATAGCAGACTATAGACTTTTCATCCAGGAATTTGTCCAAACCTTTTTTAAACCCAGATAGGCTAACCGTCATTACCACCTCCTCTGGTAAAGAGTTCCAGAGCTTAACTATTAGTTGAGTGACAAAATATTTCCTCCTATTTGTTTTAAAAGTATTTCAATGTAACTTCCTCGAGTGTCCCCTAGTCTTTGTACTTTGTGATAAAAAAAATTAAACAAAAAAACATTTCTGTGCTCTAACTAAATGTGAACATGCTGAGAATACTCACAACAGGCCTTGCATTTGCAACATGTTAATTTCTGCATCCAGAGTGTGATAAAGGCAAACGTAAAACCACACTTTAGTAAAAGGGCCTCTAAGTGTTACATATGAAACACAATTAATATGATATAGAAGCAACAATATCAAAGATTCAATCCTTAAGTTGTACTTGATGATAAACCTATAAAAGATGCCATTTAAATCCCTAGTTTCTGCATTTTGTTCTTTTCCTTTCCACTTGAAGAAGATCCAGTAGCATCGTCTAGAAAGCAATGTGTGTTTGGAAGCTATTGCTTTTGAATTGTTTGTTTCAACCACTTCAGGTCTCTATGGCCTTGTACATTCTCTACAGCTGTACCCATTTATGAGATTTATGTCTCATGTAAGGGCTAAACTAACAAACTGAAGAGATCCTCTGCTGTGAACTCAAACAAAGTCACATATTTTTTGCTTTAGTTAGGAATTTCTGCATTGACAGATAGGTACACTGTCTACCTCAATTCTGCTTTGCCAATATAAATGGTATAAATCTTGAAACTCCTGTCTATGACCCTCAGAACGGATGCTCTGAAAGGAGACAAAGATAAATCCAAATAATAATTGACCAGTGGCAGATAAATTAATCAAATCCTATTCAAATGTAAAGACTTGTTCTCTTCAGTGCATAATTATCATTATTCTATTGTTTTCTCTTCAGATAGTCTGTAGTAGTAAAATCAGTTTCAAGCTGTTTCCATTTCCTCTTCTTTATTATTGGGCTCTTTTAATAAGCCACAATCGGGCTACTGTGCATGATGCTTGCGGCAAAACAGCACTACCACAGAGCACGCTCGGTCACCTTGCAGGAGTTTTGGGTTTGCCATGCATCATTTCCCACACCAGAAAATATTTTTCTGTTTTCTAGCATGAGGTTGTGGTATAGGTGTTCCCTGCGGTAATTGGCCATCGCCACGTGCTGTCTGATTACCGCCGGGTTAGCGCATGAGCCCTTCCCGCCTTCTAAATAGGTGGCAGTAAGGGCTCAGGCAGAAAATTGCCATGCACCACTATTTATATTAGCATACAGCCATTAATGATTTTTATTTAAAATAATGGAAGTTCCAGTCACGGTTACAAGTGGCCTTAGTGCATGGCAATTTCAAGCATCTACACTACCGCAGGCCAATTTTTTTGTTCACCGCAGCTTAGTAAAATGGCCCCAATACTCAATGGGGAGGGTCCAAGGAAACAAAGGGGCAGACGATCTGCAAGCTCCAAGATGGAAAATATACAAAGCAGATCGTTGATGGATAAAAATGATTTTAATAATAAATTAGAATATGCATACAATAGCCCAACACAGGCCGTGTTTCGCCCTACTGGGCTGCTTCAGGGGCTACAAAACAAAATAATATATAATAAATAATCAAATATAAAGTTAAAATTGAAATTAGAATTAAAAAATTCAATCTAAATCCCACAGAATTTACATGTATATAAAAGAACAGATAAATCAAAACATACATATATATATAGTAAAATATCACATAAATCAAAATATACATATATATATACAATAAAATATCACATTAAAAAGTCAATGTTCTAAATAATATTATCATAATTATGTTATGCTTGTAAATACAAACAAAAACTGAATGAAATGCATAAGACACCCACCTCTTCAATGTTTCTCCACTACCAAAGGGGGAGTAAAATGATAAAAGCAACTGTGATACAGTGGCAGCGTAGCGTTAGTGAGGAGGCGGCGCTCCCCCGCCCCGACGTGTCTTCTTCCCTTCGCTCAGTGTCCCGCCTTCTTCTGACATCATTTCTGACGTCAGAAGAAGACGGAACCGAGCGAAGGGAAGAGACTGACACGTTGGGGCGGGGGAGCGCCGCCTCCTCACTAACGCTATGCTGCCACGCGCCGGAGAGGTAAATTTAAACAAAAAAAAAAAGGACAAGGATCTGAGGAGAAGAGGGCGAGGTAAGCATGGTGTGGCGGGGCGCCCCCCCAGAGGATGGCGCCCTCCTGCCATGCTTACCTTGCTTACCGTGTCGGCACGGCCCTGCTGTTGGAGGTAAACTGCTTCTCCTCCTTCAGACTCCCAGCTACCTATTGTGGAGACCAAACAACCCCTTAGGCTCATCTGCCTGGGCCTAGGAAAACAAGCAAGAAGAGGGAATCTTGCTATAGTGGCTAATCATCCACTCCCTTGAGCCAATCATTCCTCTTTTCCCCATATACTGTGTCTCCTCTAAACAACAAAACCTTCCTTTAAATGACCCTCATAGCATGAGATGGGTCAGTAATCAAGTTGCTAATTAGCCCTTCACCCAGATTCCTCCAGCACCTGCTCTTTCCCAACTCCAGCCCTATTGCCTACTGGGAAATATAGTCAAGACCCTTTTTAAAGGGACCAAGCTTAAAAGTGCCATAATTTGAACAGAGAACTTTCCCTGTTTTTTTCCACATTTCTGTCTGCATCCACAGTGGCCTTCAGGCAACATACCACATCACATACAGCAAATACTAATGAACAATAATAACAAAGAATACCCACATCAATACTGCAACTAATGTTGGCAAGATATTGGCTGTAGCTTTATTACATAAGTCAGCAAAAAATACAGTGGAACATTCATTCCCCAAAACAACAACATCCCAAATCTCACCATGTTCCAGCTAGTTGGTGACAAACTAGCCACTTGTAAGAAATCAGAGATCTTCACATATTATTACAAATGCCCAACCCCTGGTATCTCAGGATCATGCCCCAACAATCTGAGGCAGTGACTCACATGAGTACCCAGCAACATACTTCAGGACTCACTAACCCTTCATTTTTCCACTAATGATCAATGTCTCATCCATTCAGGATCAGGACTTCTTCCAGCCCAGCTGCAGCCGAGAACTGAGCCAACCCCCATCATAGCAGAGGAAGAGCTGGGTGGGAAACTATTTCCACCACGCCTAGCCTCTTACTGCCTCCAACCCTCACACGAACCAAAACCAAATCCTTGCCATCCCACTCAAGATGTCCCAAACAACATTCTTCCAAACTTCGCCTCCTCTCCACTTTTGTCCAATCAAAATTATTCCTTTCACATCTATCATCACAGAACTCTATCCCATCATTTTAAGTCCAGAAACACAATATTGATGCCTCTTCCCACTCCCTACTTCCCACCCCCTTTACCGCTCCCTTTATATTAAGCTACTCAAATACCTTTCATAATTCCCAAAATATAAAATGCTAGAGGCCAGGGGGCTTAGCCATGTTATATGCCCTTTGGATAATTCTAAAGGGCACCCGTATCCCCTCTTACCACCATGACACTGTCCTGACAGTATTGGGATAGTATAGATGTAGAGTCTTGGCACAGGTGGGACTTATGCAGGTGATATTTAGTGCCTGTGTCCACATGGAGGGGCATAATCAAAAGGGACGGCCAAGTTTAGCTGAGGACATCCTCGCAAAACGTCCCGGTGGAGGGGCAGGGAAACCTGTATTATCAAAACAAGATGGACGTACATCTTTTGTTTCGATAATACGGTTGGGGACGCCCAGGTCTTGACATTTAGGTCGTCCTTAGAGATGGTCATCCCTAGACTTGATCGTTTCTGATTTTCGGCGATAATGGAAATCAAGGACACCCATCTCAGAAACAACCAAATGCAAGCCCTTTGGCCAAGGGAAGAGCCAGCATTCATAATGCACTGGTCCCCCTGACATGCCAGGACACCAACCGGGCACCCTAGGGGCACTGCAGTGGACTTCAGAAATTGCTCCCAGGTACATAGCTCCCTTACCTTGTGTGCTGAGCCCCCAAACCCCACTACCCACAACTGTACAAGACTATCATAGCCCTTACGGGTGAAGGGGGGCACCTACATGTGGGTGCAGTGGGTTTCTGGTGGGTTCTGGAGGACTCACATTTACCACCACAACTGTAATAGTAGGGGGGATGGGCCTGGGTCCGCCTGGCTGAAGTGCACTGCACCCACTAAAACTGCTCCAGGGATCTGCATACTGCTGTGATGGACCTCAGTATGACATTTGAGGCTGGCATAGAGGCTGGCACAAAATATTTTTAAAGATTTTTTTGAGGGTGGGAGGGGTTAGTGACCACTGGGGGAGTAAGGGGAGGTGATCCCCAATTCTCTCCGGTGGTCATCTGGTCAGTTCAGGCACCTTTTTGTGGCTTGGTCATAAGAAAAACAGGACCAGGTAAAGTCGTCCAAGTGCTCGTCAAGGACGCCCTTTTTTTTCCATTATGGGTCGGGGATGCCCATGTGTTAGGCACACCCAAGTCCCGCCTTTGCTACGCCTCCAACATGCCCCCGTGAACTTTGGGCATCCCTGCGATGGAAAGCAGTTGGGGACGCCCAAAATCGGCTTTCGATTATGTCGATTTGGGCAACCCTGTGAGAAGGACGCCCATCTTCCGATTTGTGTCGAAAGAGTGGTGTCCTTCTCTTTCGAAAATGAGCCTGATAGTGTCTTAAATAACAGCTCTAACTTTGCTCAGTTAGCTTTGCATGTACAGAACTAAATATTGGCCAAAATAACAGACTGTAACCTGCTGGGCTCTGCTAAGAGAAGGAGGAAGGATGCATTGGGACAGGCAGTTGCTCTATTCAATACCAGTGTTTTAAAAAGGGGCCCATGGGTTGGAAAAGTCTGCAAGGGGAGAAGAGAGAACTGTAAAAAAATTCCAGGGCATGGGAAAAGTGGCAGGAACTTCCTGAAGCAGTGTTGAGAGGCCCAGAGGAGGAATTTAAAAGGGCCACACCTAATTTTTAAGAATCGGGTTTGGGAAAAGGAAGAAAACATACAGTACAGGGGGTATGGGACTTCCTGAATTAGAGCGAGACAGGATAGCCAAATAAAATCCTAAGGGAAGATTAAGGGGGCACTAGAGAATGTGCAACAAAATTGCTGCTTAAATGGGTAGCTCTGTGAGTAACTTGAACAATCCTGGTATTTGGTGTGTTTTTTTGAGTCATTTTTTTCTTTTTCTTTTACTTTTATGGGCAAACAGACCAAGCTTGATTTTGCCAATATTGAAAGGCAGATGGCTAAAAGATCAAAACCTGATTTGTCGCCATTGAAGCCTGGAACTTCTAAGGATTTAGATCAGTGGTTCCCAAACCTGGTCCTGGAAGTACCCCAGGCAGTCAGGTTTTCAGGATATCCACAATAAATATTCATGAGAGGGATTTGCATGCAGTGGAGGCAGCTCATGCAAATATCTTTCATTAATATTCACTGTGGATATCTTGAAAACCTGACTGCCTGGTGTGCCTCCATCACCAGGCTTGGGAATCACTGATTTAGATGTGTCTTTGTCAGTGATTATACCAGGGGCGTAGCCAGACAGCCAATTTTAGGTGGGCCTGGGCCCAGGATGGGAGGGCAGAATAACTTTGCCCTGTCCCACAAGTGATTTGGTCTCTCCCTCTCTCGCCTGCATGCCATTTGGTCTCTCAAACATCCTCCCTCCCTCGCATGCAGCAGCTAATACACACTGCTCATGTTGGCCCCACAACCTTCCCTCTGAAGCAACTTCCTGTTTCCGCATAGGTAGGAATACATCAGAGGGAAGGCTGTGGGGCTGGTGCGAATAGTATGTATCAGTCGCTGCTCGCTGCAGGCGAAGATCTGCTATTTATAAGGTATGCAGGAGGGACAGTTGTTGGGAGTTTTTGGCTGGTGAGGCTTAGGGATCCCTGCCAGCCACATCATAGGTGTGCTGCTACTGGGTGGGATTGAGGCCAAAGTGGGTAGGCCTGGGCCCATCCAGGCCCACCCTTGGCTACGCCACTGGATTATACAGTGGAGATCCTGAAAGTCAAGGATTTGCTCCAGGATAACCATAGCACTATTAAGTCTATTCATACAGATTTGATGTGTACTACTGAGCAAATGATGGCACTTACAACTTTGGAGAGCAGTCAACCTCTCATCCTGAAGACTTTATGTTACTGATACTGATTCTTGCTTTTATTAGGCACAACTGTGAAGTTCTGTGGAGATTACATCAATCATAACACATACACACAAGCTCAACAGATTAAGAAGCCTAAAAGTTCTATTTTGACAGGTAAATAAAGTAGAATAAGTGGAAATTAAGTATGAGAGTCTCTGTATTAGATTGCAGCAAATGGCATTCATCTAGTGGGCTTACTGGAGGGTGGTTGAGGGCACAGATGTGATATCATTCCTTGAGAGGTTCTTGTCAGAGCTCCATGGTCTTCAGTGCAATCAAGCATTTGAAGTGAAGCATGCACATTGAGCGCCATTAAGCAATCCTAACTGCTCAAAGTTTCCAAGGCCAATTATAGCTTGTGTGCTGAGATGCTCCTATGTTGTTCAAATTACGCAGGCAGCTAAGTTAGTCTCCTTTCCAATTTCAAGGAAACACAATTTTGATTTTCTCAAATTTAAGTAAAGATACGGTGAGTCTTCATAAGCAGTTTTTTACTGTTAAAAGACTCATTGAAGAAGGCTAATGTGCTGTTTTTCTTGTTTTACCCAGCTCGTATGAGGGTGACTCTTAATAATGTTACACACAACTTTGAGGATCCTGCAGCTCTGAACAGCTTCATTGATTACAGGTGACTACAAGGATGCACTGGACTAACTGATCTCTTCTTTGGACTTTTGGACTGGCTTGCAGTTTGCTAAATGCATTGTTAGAAATATGCTATAGTACCTGTTACCTGTTTTCTGATTGAGTGTGTGTATGTGCTTACTGGTGCATGTGGTGTGTGATGAAACTAATAGTATCATTCGTATTTGTGGGATCTTGTTTGTTGCGGCTGCTAACGTATTGTGCTGTCTAAGCCAAATGTGTTAGACTGCATCTGGTGTTGCAGCTTTGCTGTTTGGCTTTTTGTGTGTGTGTGTGTGTGTTTTTTTTTTTTTTAATAATTGGACTGCATGTTTAAGGATAACCTCTGCAATGAATTGCTGTGTTCTGCAACTTTCTGGTTTATTTATTAGTGTATTGCCCTTGTAATGGCATTTTGTCTTTTAAGCAATTTATATATATTTGTGTTGTTTCAGCGTTTCAGGATTCTTTAGTTTTTGAAACAGTAATTGCTGTAGACCTGATAGGAAATTTGATATTTTTGCAGTCTGATTTGGTTTTATCCTCAGTGTATACCAGTACTCCAGATGTTTGGAGTATGATTTGTATGTAAGTTTGGGAGTGTGTGCTAATTGATCTGTATACGGGAGTGTGTTGGCATATTTCTGTAGTTGTGTACTTACTTTTTGGAAGCCGTGTCTGGAATGTGCACAACTGTCTGTAAGGGTTTTGCGGTAATCTGGCAGTTACCACATTTTACCTTGACCACATTTTACCTTGGCTTAGTAAAAGGGGCCCTCATTTCCTTAGCTCAATAATTTTCTTGTGTGAGGCTTTAGCTCTTAAGAGTATAGTCCAATTTAATACAACTGCCATGACCTGTGCAGGTAAATAAATGGAAACCCATGACAAACTTCAGTAAAGTACAGAGGTAAACAGTAGGGCTACTTCTCTGAAAGGTGGCTTACATGTGCACCCATGGGCCTGGATAATAGCTTTCAATGGAAACATCTCCACAGATTTTCTTACTGAAAATATCAACAGACCAAGACCACAAGGAAAAACATCTGCAGAAATCAGACATGGTGATTTTAAAAGGATATCCTCATGAACCCACCCCCAACATACCTCATTAGCCCATAAAAAGCCCACAACAGGTTTACATGATGGTTTTCCAAGGGTAAAAGCTCATTTACAAATTTCCCCATTAATGGATGACACTAGAAAATACTTGACTGCAATTGACCACAAATAGAGACACCATTCCATGGATTCTATATATGTGCTAAAAATTATGCACACAAATTTGGGTGTGTGCCCAATTTGTGAGAGCACTTTAATTGAACAATGAGCCAATTAACACCTATAATTAGGTGTTATCAATTATTGGATCTATTTGGCAATAACTAGAATTTGCATGTGCATTTTTGTAGTCAGTATTCTATAAAGATACGCATGTAAACTTCTACACATATATTCAAAAAGGAAGCATGACAATGGGAGGGGCATGTGCATTCTAAGAATTTGCACACAGTTACAGAATACGGCAGATATGCATCTAATTTAGGTCCAAGGATTTACACCAAGTTTCAGTTGGTGTAAATTCTCGTGCCCAAAATTGGGCATAGTTCCCGGTACTAGGTGCTTGGCGCTGAACACAAAACACCACTTATAGAAAAATTTTCAACACCATATATAACATCTAGTGCAGGCCACTTTTAGGAACACCTTAGTAAAAGGGCCCCTTAGCTGGTTATCTTCAAACTACCCCCCCCCCTCCAAAAAAAATGGATATTCAATGCCGGTTACTGGAAACGGCCTGGCTTTTTATATCCGGGATTAGTGCCAACTGCAGGAGTTAGCCAGTCTAACTCCCATGGCCTAAATATCGTCCCCCCCCCCTTTGTTTTTATATTATATGCTTACTTTGCTGGTAGGTGTGCATGGGATGGAGTTTGTGTGGATCATAGATGGAGTTTGCAAGTATACATGTAGAATATAAAATATGCTAATTGATATGCCTAGTTAAATAATAAACTTGTGGATGCCGGCTTGTGAGGACACATTTTGTTTCTTATGATACTGGTTAGACAAACCTTGATCTACTTGCTTTATGAACTATGAGATTAAAATCTGAAGAATTTATACTCCTTTCATTGACCCCTGACGCAGGTGCTTGATGCCAAAACACGACCCATGTCAGATTTTCCATTAAAGATTCTCGACTACCCCATCTTGATGGATCTTGGTGTGTATTAGGCTACGTTTATATGCTATTCACCTTTTACCAAAATATCATAACGAGTACCATAGAAAAAGTTTAAAGGATTCAAAGAATTAAAAGTTGTTTATATTCTTACTCACCAGCACAGCTTCAGATAGGTGCTTTTTTTTGCAGTCACACTTGCAAGATCGACGTGATTTATGCTTCTTATCCTAGTATTTTATAAAGATAAGTAGTGCATATATGTCTAATAGTGCCTAAGTACACAGTTACTTGTCCTCTTAAATCAAGTGCCTTATTATAAAAGTGCCATCACTGGGTTCAATACTCAGTATATTGATCTACCTCTCTTTGGGGTTGGAAGGAAAATGGGAGTCACTTATGCTATTAAGTGGTAAAGATCATAAAAAATAACGTGGGAAGGAATTGAGGACCCTTGAGCAGACAATGATACAGAAAATATATATTTGTTGCAGGGGTGAGGGGAAGGGAATGTCTGAGAAAAGGGTAGCTGGCTAAATTGGACCTCCTTTTTCAGATCTACATTTGTGAGGTTTACTGAATATCATGTTAATTAGATACATACTCAAATCCCCCTCCCCTCCCAGCTTCCTGACCTGGGAGTCTCAATTCTTACCTCAGTATTTTATATAAAATTGAGCTTTAGATCTCTTGAAAACTGATCTCTCTGTATAAAATTTAAGATACAGGCAATTGAGAGAATTCTACAGTCACCAACTAACTTGTACATTGTAAGATTCAGTTTATTTTGAAGACTATCATTCTGAGATTACTTCATTGTAAGTAATGATGCTTTCACTGTGCAGTTTCATACCACAGTGAAAATAAATACAAGGTGTTTGCAAGAGTCCTGAGTTGTATTGTGCTACTGATCACTTTTATTTGTCAAAATATCCTTAAAATAAAAAACATGTTGGGATCAATATTCAGCGTCAGCGGTGAACATTTTGCTCAATGCCGATGGTGATATTCCCGGATATTCAAAACCAGGTTCTGTGCTGTCATTGGCTTTGAATATCCAGTTATTTTTAAGCTAGCTAATACATAGCCACTTAAGTTGATATTTAACACTTAAGCAGCCATGGGTTACTGCATAAAGGTACCCTTTTACTACCCAGGTATAGGACTACTGCTGGGTTTGTGCATAGGAAATTGGCCCTACTACTAGGCTTGCTCAGGAGCCCGGGAGTAGTTCTGGCTTCCAGCAGACACTGTTTCTAGTGCAAAAATTTTAAAAAAAATTTTTCTAGTGCCGCGCGCTGCCCAGTTACCACCGGGTTAGCGACAGAGCCCTCACTGCCTTCTAAATAGGAGATGGTAAGTGCTCCTCCAGCAAATGGCTGCATGCCAATATGTTTCGATTGCATATGGCCATTTACCAGCCCTTTATAGAAAATTACCTTTTACTCACACTGGTAAAATGTAGCCTCGGTGCCTGGAAATCCTGCATGCGAATGCCACCGTAGGGCCACCTTTTACAGCCGTTTGGTAAAGGACACCAAAGAGAGGACAGACATTTATGTGGCCCCATTTATGTACTAACCCTGGCCAATTAAGTGCTGAATATCAGCATTAACCATCGGATTCTATAGAAGCATGGATCTATAACAATGCATGTAACTGAAGCTTAACAAGCTAATGAGCACTAATTGGCACAGATCAGAATTTAGATGCACAAGTCTCAAAGTGTATTCTGTAACGATGTGTGCCAAACTTCTAACACACACAGGCAAAAGGGAAATGGGCATTTCATGGGTGTTCTGAAATTTACATGCCTATCTATAGAATATGGCTCAGTGTGCCTAAATCTACACACTGGGATTTACGCCACATTTTCGTTGGTGCAAATAGACGTGCATAGATTTAGGCACTGAAATATCAACTAAGCGTATCCTATAATGGGCGCCTAAATCTAGGCACTGATTACAGAATATGCTTAGTTGGCCGTGATATCAGTGCTGATTTTTTAGGCACCATATATAGAATCTCCCCCTAAGTGGCCTAGTGCTGACCCTGCCCCAGGAATGCCCCAAAGATAGCCGGCTATGGGGTCCTTTACTAAGGTGCGCTGAAAAATGGCTTACGGTAGTGTAGGCAAGGGTTTTAGGCGTGCACGATCCATTTTTCAGCACTCCTGTAAGAAAGGCCTTTTTAATATTTTTGCCAAAAATGGACTTGCGGCAAAATCAAAATTGGCGCGCATCCATTTTGGGTCTGAGACCTTACCGCCAGCCATTGACCTAGCGGTAAAGTCTCACATGGTAACTGGATGGTAATGACCAACGCGCATCAAATGTCACTTGGTGCGAATCCAATACGCGTGTCTGAAAATAAAAATTATTTTTCGGATGCATGTATCAGACGCACGCCAAAAATGAAATTACCACAAAAGCCACGCGGTAGCCAGGTGGTAATTCAATTTTGACGCACGTTGGGTGCACTTAGACATTTATGCGGCTTAGTAAAAGGGACCCTATGTGTTTGGCACTAACCACAATATTCAGTGGCACTTAGCTAGTTAAGTGCTGCTGAATATTAGCAGCTAGACCCATCCAAACGGTTTAACCGGTCAGCGGATGGCTAAATTATTTTGAATATCAGGTAGATTATTCTTGTATCACATATAGCAGAATAGCAAGTACTACTTTTTTCACAACCCCTTTTGAAAGAGTGAAAAGAATAATTTTTTAGCAGACTTTGTCTATCCTGCTGAATTAATTAAAAAAAAAAAAAGTTTTGCAGATTCATTGAAATCCCCCTACAGTTAAAGGATGAATTACAGTTTCTACCAAAAGGGAGTATTCAGCTAATCTCTTTCAGACAAGTAATGTATTTCAAAGGGCAGAGGAGCTGCTGAAGCTTCCCATGACTCTTTGCCTTAAATTTTATTAAATACTTTATCACCCTAGAAAACACCTCAGAGCTAGTTACAGCTGCAGCGAGCTCTAAAATACGATAATGTAATGCACCAGAAAGTCTTGCCCATTTTTACATGTCTCTACTCTGGCTCATTCTAAAGAGCTGGGAAGCCTTTAAAGATAAACCAATCCTTTGTAGAAGGGTGAATTGTAATTATTCACCTTTAATTAGACCAAAGAGATTTTCTGAAGAATTTCACATGTAGCTGGAAGTTATGAAAGAAAATGATATTAGGTTTAATTATCAGCATGAAAAGAACAGTAAAAACAATTAACCCAATATCACGAATACTTTGAGGTCAAGATTCAAAATGATTTATGCAGAGTTAACTACAAAAATTGTTTATGCTGAAAATTTAGGACTATCCAGCCATATAATCTTGTTGTCGTGTCAAAAGTTTGCAAACTTGGGAGGAGGAGGGTTACTTCCTCCACATAATTTCATATCTTTATAGTGCTGATATTCACTACTGACAAGAGAATTTTGGCCCAGAGTTACTAACCTCCTAATTCTAAAACCTTGTGTGTATATTTCATGCTTACTGTGCAAAATTGCATGTATAGATTATAGACTACTTCCAAGTTAATTGGTAAATTAAACAATAATTGGTGCTATCAGCCAATGATCAGTGATAACTGGAATTAATTGGTGCTAATTGGTACTTGTGACAAAACAGTGTGTTTTAAACCTGTAAAATTGCCTTTATTAACTCTTGAAGTGCATTTCTCTAGTTTGGCCAGCAGGTGGTGCATGTTTTATATTAAAGCTGTTATAGAAAAGTGCATGCCCTCTTTTAGTTTCCACTGACAGTGAAGAAGTGAATCTATAGTACTGTGAGCAGTATACTTTTAAAACTTGTTAATTGGGCTCTGGTTGGTTTGGAGTTTGAAATTATACAGCAATTGTTGCTAGCTTTTCCTTTAGTTTCAGCCCGGTGAACAGCTGTATGCCATGATCTCCCTAGGTACTTTCTAAGCTAATGTTTAGTTAGTTTTATTGTTGATCCATATGTCAGTTACCTGTTATTGTTTGTTGATTGCACATTTTTTGTTCATTGTTCAATTTTTAAGACAATAAATAATTGTTTATTGTCTCTGCCTGTCTGGACTGATAAAGATTCCTGGTGGTTTGTGTGTTGGGTCTGTGAGTGCTTTCTGGAAACTGTGGGACCACTGGGAGTGTGGCTCCAGTAACCTAGAAATCACTGGGGATAATTTGAGAGTGGGAGATTTGCCCAGAGGTGGTTGTGACCAGTCAGTGGGAGGAGGGTGCTAGTGTAGAGTACAAGCGGCAGGTTCAGGCGGACCTGAGCTGTGCTGGGGATAGACCCTCTAAGTGGCCGCAGGGTAACCCCAAGTGAGAGGTTAGGCTTTTTGTGGCAGTACTAATTTGCAGGTATGCATATAACAGCACTTAGGGGTCCTTTAACCAAGCTGCAGGAAAAAGGACCTTGTGCTGGCAGTGGGGCCATTTTCCTGTGCGCCAGGGCCCTTTTTACAGCAGCAGGTAAAAACACTCCAGGCACACATGGCCATGCGGTAAGAGAACTCTTACCGCATGGCCATGCAACAGGGAGCACTTACTACCACCCATTAAAGTGACGATAAGGGCTCCTGCACTAACCCTGTAGTAACCAAGCAATGCGCAGCGATGCCTGATTACTACCAGGCTTTCGCCGTGCAACCCATTTCCAGGGTTTTTCTTTTTCTCCGGAAATGGCATGTGCTCAGGATGGGACTACCACCGGTGGCCGCGTTGGGCCGGCGGTAGTCCCGAAAGAGCAAGTGGTAAGCCCACGTTGGGCTTACCGCCGCTCTGTAAAAGGGCCTCTTAGCTATAGTCATGCAGGCACCTTCATGCATATGAACTGATTTTTCTTGCTTCATCTAGAAAGGATGATTTCACTCAATCTTTCATGTCAGGTGACACCCAGTGCAACTTGAAATTAGGATGCTGCTGCATAAACCTTAGTATTAGTAGGATACTCAAAAAGATGAGGGGAGTGTCTTTCACCACAGTGACTCTTTTTTTTTTTGCCACAGAATCACTGTGTTCTAGAGCAGATGGAATACTCAGCAATTTCTTTCTGACCTGCTGGATAGTTGGCATGAGTAATCGAAGTTAACAGTCATTCTCTCCGTGAAGCTTATCTAAGGTCATGGCAATTGTTGACATAATTATCAGGTATTCCTGAAGAACATCTAATTCGATCTTCTTGAAGTGAGACATATCCAGGGCATCCATTACAGCTGAAATCTTGTCACAAACATGTGGTTCCTTAAGCCACTGGATGGCATCATACGTCACATTCCATCTAGTCTCACCAGGAGTGCAAAGGGATAAACCTATTATAGATTTAACAACATCTGAAACCTTTGTACTTCTACTTATACTGTTCTAAAGTTTGCTTCCATCAGTGGGTGTTAACTTCTGGATATCAGTGGTTGCAATCAAATTATCAGTGGCCGGCCTACTTTTTTTTTGATTTCTATTGATAACCTTAAGAGTGGACTAACACGGCTACCACACTCCTCTACTAGTCAATATTCAGAAACCACAACACTTTATTAAAAATAACCCAACTTGGCCACGTTTCGCCTCCCAAGAGGCTGCATCAGTGGATTTACTTTAATGTGCAAGAAGGAGGAGAAGCTTTGTTTATGAAATTCTGATTATCAAGTATTTGTGAAAAGCTGAGAGCAATTCAGGGATCCTTTTACTAAGGTGTGCTGAAATATGGCCTGCGGTAGTGTAGACGTATGTTTTGGTTACGCGCAGAATCATTTTTCAGCGCACCTGCAAAAAAATGCCTTTTTATATTTTTGCTGAAAATGGACGTGTGGCAAAATGAAAACTGCCGCGCGTCCATTTTGGGTCTGAGACCTTACCGCCAGCCATTGACCTAGTGGTAAAGTCTCACATGGTAACCGGGCAGTAATGACCTACGTGTGCCAAATGCCACTTGGTGTGTGTAGCTGACGCACACCAGAAAATAACAAATACTTTTTAGATGTGCATAGCGGAGGGCGCACATAGACGCTTACGCAGCTTAGTTAAAGGGCCCCTCAGTGTTGCTAGATGCTAACCATTGCAAGGTGTATGTGCCCATAGGGACCCTAGTAGAGAATGACTCAGTGCTACTAGATGCTAACCACTGATAGCTGTATGTGACGATAGGGACCCTAGTAGTGTAAAGTAAATCCCCTGACGCAGCCTCTGTATACATCTAGCATGCACAGATTTGAAGGTGGCATGTTCTAGATGGACATTGGGGATGATATTCAAAGCAATGTAAAGGGACAAAAGAAGCTCTTTCCTGCTTAAATTACACTCTGTAGGCCGGCCACTGATAATTTGATTGCAACCACTGATATCCAGAAGTTAACACCCACTGATGGAAGCAAACTTTAGAACAGTATAAGTAGAAGTACAAAGGTTTCAGATGTTGTTAAATCTATAATAGGTTTATTCCTTTGCACTCCTGGTGAGACTAGATGGAATGTGACGTATGATGCCATCCAGTGGCTTAAGGAACCACATGTTTGTGACAAGATTTCAGCTGTAATGGATGCCCTGGATATGTCTCACTTCAAGAAGATCGAATTAGATGTTCTTCAGGAATACCTGATAATTATGTCAACAATTGCCATGACCTTAGATAAGCTTCAAGGAGAGAATGACTGTTAACTTCGATTACTCATGTATGGTTTTAAAGTTACCTTACAAGAACCATACAAGAACGTAAGACCTTTGAAGTCAGAATGATTGAATATTTTAACACCCAACAGAAAGGACTTAACAAGGATCTGGGGTTCCTAGCCCATTATAAACCATAAAGCTGTATGTCTCTGTTGATCACCCTCCCCTCACCTATCCACACCCATCCTGTTAGAATATCAATGATATGCTTTGATGTCCCCATGCATATTTCCTACCCACCCCCCTCCTCCCACCCTGTCAGACTGTCATAGTAATGCTTGAATGTTTTCACTTATATACACTGTCAGCTAGCACATTTGCTTATTTCCGATCTGAGGAAGAAGGGCAACCTTCGAAAGCTAATCAAGAAATGTATTAAGTTATGTCCAATAAAAAAGGTATCATCTTATTTTCTTTTCCATGTTTTATTTTGTTTGATTTCTATTGAATATTGACTGAGATCCATTCTGTTCTTTGATTCTTAGAACATTTTCAGGCTTATTTTTCTCTTTGTTTTACAATGGTTTCTGACATTTTTCCTTAAAAGATGTAGAACATTGAATTTATTTCTCCATAGCTTGAGATGTCCATGTTTTATTTGTTGCTTTTAAAGTGAGAAGTACATGTCAGTTAGAATTGTTCTACAGTGTGGTAACATACATCCAGTTTTCTTTTTTTTTTTCCTAAGGAATTGAGAACATTTTGGCAAACTTTAAAGAATACGTGGAGGGGAATTTTCGAACGGGGACGACCATCTCTAAGGGCACCCAACTTTAAGGATGGGTTCGCGAAGGGGCGGGGCAGCGCGTATTATCAAAACAAGATGGACGCCCATCTTTTGTTTTGATACTAAGGTCGAGGATGCCCAAATCTTGACATTTAGGTCAACCTTAGAGATGATCGTCCTTGGTTTTCGGCGATAATGGGAACCAAAGACATCTATCTCAAAAACGTCCAAATCCAAGCCTTTTGGTTGTGGGAGGAGCCAGCATTTGTAGTGCAGTGGTCCCCCTCACATGCCAGGACACCTACCGGGCACCCTAGGGGGCACTGCAGTGGACTTCAGAAATTGCTCCCAGGTGCATAGCTCGCTTACCTTGGGTGCTGAGCCCCCCCCCCCCACAGGTCCGCCTGCCTGAAGTACACTGCACCCACTACAACTGCTCCAGGGACCTGTATACTGCTGCGATGGACCTGAGTATGGCATTTGAGGCTGGCATAGTGGCTGGCAAAAAAGTATTTTAAAACTTGTTTTTTATGTTGGGAGTGCGTTAGTGACCTCTGGGGGAGTAACGGGAGGTCATCCCCAATTCCCTCCGGTGGTCATCTGGTCAGTTGGGGCACCTTTTTGGGGCTTGGTCATGAAAAAAAATGGACCAAGTAAAGTCGGCCAAGTGCTCGTCAGGGACGCCCTTCTTTTTTCTATTATCAGCTGAGAATGACCATCTCCTAATCACGCCCCAGTCCCACCATCGCTACCCTGCCGACACGCCCCCATGAACCTTGGTCGTTCCCGTGATGGAAAGCAGTCGAGGGTGTCAAAAAATCGGCTTTCGATTAGGCCAATTTGGACGACCTTGCAAGAAGGACGCCCATCTCCCGATTTGTGTTCAAAAATGGGCATCCTTCTCTTTCGAAAATAAGTGTGATAGCCCTCATATTTACTTTGAAATCTAAGGGGGTAAATTTTCAGATTGGCAATTGGATATCCGTGCCTGTGAGGCAATATCCCTTTAAGCCTGCAAGCCCATTTTTAAAGTGAAAATCAGAGTAGAAACTCCTTTTGAACATGCAGATGGCTGATGAATACTGAAGGTCTTGTGCTTCAATATATATATTTGTGCCTGCTTTGAAGAAAGTAATTTATTTATTTATTTAAAAAAAAGATGCACCATCTACCATTCTGGGTGGCTTACAGTACTACAATAATAATCATTTCAACATGAAACAACACATTCTTATGGGTCCATTTTACTAAAGTGCACTGAAAAAAGTCCTGCGGTAGTGTAGACGTGTGTTTTGGGCGTGCGCAGAATCATTTTTTACCGCACCTGTAAAAAATACTTTTTTGCCAGAAATGGACGTGCGGCAAAATGAAAATTGTTGTGCATCTATTTTGGGTCTGAGACCTTAACACCAGGCATTGACCTAGCGGTAAAGTCTCATGCGGTAACCGGGCGGTAATGACCTACACACGTCAAATGCCACTTGACATGCATAGCTGATGCTTGTCAGAAAATAACAAATATTTTTTGGACCCATGTAGCGGAAGCACGCCAAAATGAAATTACTGCAAGGGCCATTTGGTAGCCAGGCGGTAACTCAGAATTGGCGCACGTTGGGTGCACATTGGCCTTACGTGGATTAGTAAAATGGTCCTTTAATAAAACTAACATAAAACAAAATAAACTTCCAAATCAACACCAACATTATACTGCAGTTAGGTCCACCTATAAGCATTAAACTGTAGCAAACGCTTGTTGAAATAAAAAAAGTTATGTGCATGGCTATCAGAATGAAACTCCCTGCATTATTCTCCCTCCTCTGCTCTTTCTCATCAATTATGGACAGTGTTTTACTCTACCAATTTTGATTTAAAAATTAATTGACACTTTTAACCCACTTTTACCCTCAAAAATTAAAGGCAAATTGAAAGAGAATACAGATGCTTACAAAATGCATTCACAATTTTCACACAATCATAACATAACATGAACAATATAAACAACTCCAACACTCACAAGTCCCAATCCCACCCCTTTAAATCTGTTCTTAAAAACAGCATAGTTTTGGAAATCCTTTTGAAATTTACCTTGAGAGTGTCCCATCTCTGTCTTTGTTTTTCCCCCTCTCCAAACCATATTTATTGAAGTTTAGCTTTGTAAGGATACAATGTTTATTGATTTGCAGTAATATATTACTTCATCCTCTGAGTATAATAATAATAATTTAGATTTATATGGCTCCTTTCATCCACATGGGGTCTTAATTCATTTTAATATTTAATACACATACCTATCTAAAGGGTGTATAACTGCTTTGCATTTTTATGGTTCCTAGACTATATGAATGCTTCACAAGAAGATAAGGCAGAAGAAGTAATGAATTTATTATTATCCTACTATAGTTGAGTAAACTGAGGGGCTAAATGAAAGTGACTTGTTTCAAGGTCGCATAGAGACTCTCTAGTAGAGGACAAACTTAAACTCAAATACTAGGATTTCTTTTAGCTCATAGACTATATAATCAGGAGACTACCCCTTCCATATGTCTCAGTAATTGAACAGTACAAAGGCATTTTATAGTATTAGATACAAGTATGCATTTAACATTTCATTTTTACATGGAAGTGGGAAGATATATATTTCTGTCCCGTTTTTGGCACCATCAATTTCTATGGGGACAAACTTCGGTTTAGCGCACCACTTATAAGTGCAAGATTCGCTTATATGCATGGTTTAAGACCGCTCTGCAGGAAAGACTCCGCATAAGCGCGCGCACGGAATATGGAAGCCAATTGGCGCATGACAACCAACAAGATTTCAAATTTACCGCCCCCTTAACTGCCACGGGCAGAATAAGCGAAGGAATGTTGTTAGAGTGTACACTGAGGTTGTCGTCATCGTCGTCGCGGCGGAACTGTAAGACTTTAACACTGGCTGAACAAATAGAAGTTCTTAAAAAATTAGAAAACAAACAAAGTCAAGCATCTATTGCTAAAGAACATGGTGTCAATCCCAGTCAAATTTCACATGTCTTGAAGCAGAAAGACCAGCTTCTGGAAGACTGACAAAACAATACAAATCCACAATGGAAATGAAAACTGGTGGGAAAAGCTGATGAGGTAGAAGATGGTTTTCTCGAGTCAGGAGCAGAGAGTTTCCTGTCAGTGGTCCACTGCTTATGGAGAAAGCTAACCAGCTAGCTGAAAGTCTTGGACTAACTGAATTGAAAGCCACTGTTGGATGATTGGAAAGATGGAAGGAGAGGAACAACATAAAATTCAAGAAACAGCATGGTGAGAAAGAAGACGCTGATGACATTGGTGCTGAAAATTGGGTTGTTTCAGTTCTTCCTACCATCTTGAACGAGTTTGCACCTTGTGACATTTTCAATGCTGACGAAAATGGTCTGTACTGGCGAATGATTCCTGATGAAATACTTGCATTCAAACATGCCGAAACTACTGGAGGTAAAACATCGAAGGACCAACTGACGATCCTCCTTTGCTGCAATATGGATGGGAGTGAAAAGTTGGAACCCCTCATCACTGGAAAGAGCAAATAGCTCCATTGCTTCAAGAAAGTTAAGCGACTTCCTGTGTCATACGAGGCTAATGCAAATTCATGGATGACTGAGGAAATTTGGAAGCAGTGGCTAAAGAAGTTAGACACTAGAATGCGGGCACAAAAGCGTCAGATTATATTGCTTTGTGATAATTGTGCTGCACACAGGGATGATGTCAGGCTGTCTAACGTCAAGGTGGTCTTCCTGCCACCAAACACTACCTCTCTGATCCAACCTATGGATCAGGGCATAATAGCCAATTTCAAACAACATTATCGGTCTCTTTTGCTACGTCATCTGATGAGCGCTATGGATGACCAGACTGGCAAGGATAAACGTGCTGTTGAACTGGCTCATAATCTGTCACTGTTGGATTCCATACATATGCAGAAAGAAGCCTGGAATCATGTTACACAGGCAACCATTGTGAACTGCTACAAGCGGGCAAGCGGGGAATCCTGTGCAGAAGGAATGGATCCTCAGAAGCTTAGCTGAAATTGGGTGGCGGAGCAGGTGGGGGGAAGAGGGGGTGGTGGTTGGGAAGCAAGGATAGGGGAGGGCAGACTTATACGGTCTGTACCAGAGCCGGTGATGGGAGGCGGGACTGGTGGTTGGGAGGCGGGAAATACTGCTGGGCAGACTTATATGGTCTGTGCCCTGAAAAGGACAGGTACAAATTCAATTCAAGGTAAGGTATACACACATGAGTTTGTCTTGGGCAGACTGGATGGACCATGCAGGTCTTTTTCTGCCGTCATCTACTATGTTACTATGTTACTATGTTGTTAAGGATGTGGAGAGGGATGAAACAGATGCAGCTGTTGCAAACATGTTAGATGAACAGGTTATTTCCCAGCCGGTGTTACTGAAGAGGCGTTTCATCGCTACGTAGCTGTTGATTACAATCTACAAAGAGCTGACGACAGCACTGATGTCAAGATATGCGCCTACACGCAGGCAACAACAGCTGATGATGAAACAGATGATGAAATGAGCAGTGAAGCACATGCTGACGAAATTCAACAACCTCCTCCTGTCACTTTTGCAAGAGTGCTGGAGAGTCTCAACACCATGCAGGCCTAGCTGGAGGCCACTGGATGTCAGTGCTATGACAGTTTTTACCGTCTGGCAGACATAGAGGGGCATAATCGAATGAAAACGTCTATCTCCATGGGCGTTTATCTCCGAGAACGGGTCCGTGAAGGGGCGGACCGAACCGTATTTTCGAAAAAAATAGACGTCCATGTTTTATTCAACAATGTGTGAGCCGGGCGTTTTTGTTTTTCAGCGATAATGGAAAATGAAAGTGCCTAGCTCAAAACGAATAAATCCAAGGCATTTGTTCGTGGGAGGGGCCAGGATTCGTAGTGCACTGGTCCCCCTCACATGCCAGGACACCAACCGGGCACCCTAGGGGGCACTTTTACAAAAACAAAAAAAAAGGTAAAAGAGCTCCCAGGTGCATAGCACCCTTCCCTTGGGTGTTGAGCCCCCCAAATCCCCCTCAAAACCCACCGCCCACAAGTCTACACCATTACTATAGCCCTAAGGGGTGAAGGGGGGCACCTACATGTGGGTACAGTGGGTTTGGGGGGCGGTGTGGAGGGCTCCCATTTACCAGCACAAGTGTAACAGGTTGGGGGGGGGGATGGGCCTGGGTCTACCTGCCTGACGTCCACTGCACCCCTAATAACTGCTCCAGTGACCTGCATACTGCTGCCAGGGAGGTGGGTATGACATTTGAGGGTGAACATAAAAAGTTGTGAAACGGCATATTTTTGTGGTGGGAGGGGGTTTGTGACCACTGGGGGAGTCAGGGGAGGTCATCCCCGACTCCCTCCAGTGGTCATCTGGTCATTTAGGGCACTTTTTGGGGCCCTATTCGTGGAAAAACAGGGTCCAGGAAAAGTGCCCTAAATTCTCGCTAAAAACGCATATTTTTTTTCCATTATCGGCAAAAGGCGCCTATCTCTGATCGGCCGATAACCACGCCCCAGTTCCGCCTTCACCACGCCTTTGACATGCCCCCATCAACTTTGTCCGCATCCGCAACGGAGTGCAGTTGAAAACGTCCAAATTCGGCTTTCGATTATACCGCTTTATTCGTTTTTGTGAGATAAACGTCTATCTCCCGATTTGGGTCGCAATATAGGCGTTTTTCTTTTTCAATTATAAGCTGGATAGTCTATGGAACTCACAGACTCAATAGTGTACAGAGGACAATAACTGATTACTTCAAGTAAGCCTAATGTCAGTTAACGGAGACTGTATACTGTACATGTAATAATAAACAGTACTGTACATATGTTTATCAGATGTCAAGCTTCTTTGGGTCACAACGGTTAAGTGCACACTCCGGTTAACTGCATGCATTTCTTTGGTCCCAGACCCTTGCAGGAGTAAATGGAAACCTAGATGAGCTATGGACTTAGGGATCCTTTTACTAGCATTCATTAAGCAGTTATGGAAAGATTCTATAAAGGGGGTCTTAGGTGTTGGTGCTTCGATGCAGTGCAGGAAGAGCCTATTCTTAATTGGTATCTGGGTGCTCAGATTCTGTTATAGAATATTAACACAAACTCTCAGTCAGTGTCACAGCTAAATGTAGGTGTCATGGGAGAAGAATGAAGAGCACTGGCTATCTGTATCCTGTAGTATTTCAAATAAAATATGTACACTAATACATCGGATTCGGTTCTCAGGTCTTCCACTTTTTCTGTGAAGAAAAAACAAGAAACCTGTTCCTTACAGACCAGCAGCACTTACTAAACATCCCATCTTTTCATCATATATATTATGCTCATATTTGAGATTCTCTATTTTCAGTCATGGATTCAACCCTTTGGAATAATCTCCCTGGTCTTTTACATGCTGAACTATCTTTGAGAAAATTCAAGGCATGTCTTAAGACTTACTTCTATGAGAAAACATATATCTCCTGAGGAATCATGAAAGACCTGGAGTTTGTGAAGCCATGCTGTGGAATGCAAAGCACTGCCAACTGTCTAGTCTTTTTTTGCTTTTCTGCTCTCTTGAAATGATGTAATTTCATTTTCCTTGCTTTTTAAACATGTTTTTATTACTGTTAACTGCTTAACTGTTTTAATGATAGGTAGTATATCACATCCAATAAACCTGGAATCTTGAACTTTGAACCTTATGCCAGGTCTATCGCAGCCATAAATGGATATACCTAAGGGGTCCTTTTACTAAGGTGTGCTGAAAAATGGCCTGTGGTAGTGTAGGCATGGGTTTTGGCCGCGCACAGGTCCATTTTCAGCGCACTTATAAAACAAGGCTTTTTTTTTAAATTTTTGCTGAAAATGGACACGCAGCAAATTCAATATTAGTGCGCATCTATTTTGGGTTTGAGACCTTACCACCAGCCATTGACCTAGTGGTAAAGTATCATGCAGAAACCTTGCGGTAATGATCTACATGTATCAAATGCCACTTGGCGTGCGTCTGATACGCACATCCAAACATAAAAATTATTTTTCAGATGCGCGTATTGCTTGTGTGCCAAAATTGAAATTACCACAAGAGCCACACGGTAGCCGGGCGGTAACTCCATTTTGATGCATGTTAGGTGCGCATAGATGCTCACGTGGCTAGTAAAAGGCCCCTAAGTGCAACAAGCATTGCACACAGTTTACAGTAATCTATTGTGTACATAAGTGAGAGACATGTTTATGTCCCACCCATGCTCTGCTCATTTGTACATCCCCCTTACAGTTATGTTCTGTGTTATTTACACACTCTTGTAGACTAGCAGTTAAAGAACTTGCATGGGTAATATAAGCAGAGGTTAAAATAAGAAAACTATATTATTTTTTTAACCTGGGGGAAGTGCTACCAATGAGGGAGGGGGTCATGCATCACCCTGGTGCTACTGCAGGTTGAGCCACAATTTTTGTGGCAATCCAGGCAGGGCTTCTTCCACAGCCACTGCAGACCAGCTTTGACTGCAGGCAGCTGAGGAGAAGAGGCTCTGTGGGAGCTTCAGGGCTGAGCCAGGAAGCATGCTGTGCATGCATTTCAATAACTTCTTTAGCCCCCTTCCCACATTATAATATGCCAGCCACCCACAATTTGGAGGGTCAAAAGACACCAAGGCTGCGTCTTGTGAAAGCAATCAGTAAATTTATTTTTCCCTACCTACCAAATATAATTACAATGTATAATTGCTTTTGGGAGATCAGCTATTGCACACAGGTACTGACTGAATCTCCGATTAAGTACTTCCATACCGGCACTTATATAGGTTCATTAAGGTAACAAGTTACACATAGGTAATCTGACAATAATCACACATTGGATATATGATAATAAGATGGTTGCTGCTTATTGGGTCTATGATAATAATGTGGTTAGTACTTCACTGAAAATGCTATTATTGGAAGACTTTATCATGCACAGTTGTTTTCCAAAGGAACTACGTTGTTCCCTATATCGAACATCTGTTTCCTTTGTCTTGGAAAACTTGTCTGCAAAGCTTATTTGCACCCTCACCCTTTCCTCATTTCTTGTCTGCACAAGGAGTGTCTGCAATTCTCATATGAGAGACTAACCGGGACACAAATGTGACCACTGACATTAGTTCTCTGGCTATTTTGGTCCATGATTCTAACTTTTATAACTTCATGTCCCATATACTTATCATTGGAAATGCAAAATCATCATGTCATAGCATCTTTCATTGGGATTGCAGATTCATCAAAATGTGATTGCAGATTCATCATTTTTACTTAACATCAGCAAAGTCATCCTGATTTGCAAAATCATCTTCCCAGCAATCATACTTCTGTTTCTCCATCACCTACTTCCGTGGTTAACAGACAATTCCCTTTAGATTAGCAAAGCTATAAACCATATCCTCCTGCAAAGCATATTTCTATTATTTCCCCATGTCAGCTCATTTTGTTCTTTCACAAGCAGAAAAGGACATCAGATTCTGTGTCACTCTTGTTAACTTGCTTCTCAGTGACTTGCCCTCTTGACCTGTACTGTGAGGCCTAGCTTTACTCATAACTGTCAGGCTACCATAGCAGTCCTGTTGTTTGGTTCATGTCCAGCATGTCCCATATCTACACACCGGGTAGTGTCGAGCTATAAAATAAAACATTTTTTTTCCAGCGCACTGGAAATGGCACATGCTCAAGGCGGAACTGCAGCCTGCGGCAGCCTGGTTAGGCCAGTGGTAGTTCTGGTTAGCTCGTGGTAAGCCTGCATTGTGTTTTTTACTGTCGTTTTGTAAAAGGGCCCCTGAGAGACAGAAGTTAAATCTTTTGTAGTGACTCTTTAAAGTAACTTTTGATATGAACCTAGTTTAAAAAAAACTGGAATTTAAGGTCAGAAGGTCAGATATTAAAAAAAGAATTGAAATATAAGGTATTTTTAATGTCCTTTGGGATTTTTGGCACCTTGTGATAGAAAGGTGCATATTTGAAGAAGGGATTCTTAAAGGGATTGAAAATTTAAAAGTCTCTGGAAAGATTTTCCTTCTTCCAAGAAGAGTTCTTTTTTGGAAAAGATATTAATTAATGTAAAGAAGAATTGCTGTGAAGTAAAACATTAGGTAGGAAAGAATTTTGAGTGAATGGGTTAGAAAGATTTAGCATAGACAGGGAAGAAAAACTCAAATTAGATTTAGGTTCCTAGAAAGTAGAAATATAAAGATTATTAGTTTAGCTTAATTAGAGAAACAGTATGTTTTAGTTCCTGAAGAGCCTAAGGGCCCTGTTTATTAAGCTGCATTGTAGGGGTGTTTTTTAGTGCACACTAAAAACTAGCACACACTAATGATAGAGTCACACATTATATTCATAGTCTACAGTGCAGCTTAGTAAACAGGGTCCTAAGAAAATATAAGTTTTAGGGATCTTACATAAAGAAATAGGGAGACAATTTATTTCCTTTATTCATTTAAAGGTTAGATTTACAGGTTCTTCAAAGTAACAAAAGAATCATTCAGCTGAAGATCAAGGGCTTAAAAGCAAGGAGAAGAACCAAGAAAGCTTGAATATTCTAGATAAGTTATCCAGGACTAGAACACAATCACATGTACCACAAGTGACAGAGTTTAAATTTTCCAATACATGTACACTGGCTTCAGATTAAAACTTATTACTGACAGAGGAAGAAAAATAAAGAAAAAGAGTAAGGGTAGAGTGAAAATATTAAATACTACTTACATGAGTAGCTTAATATTGACAGGAACACTGCAGATGCCTGATAGATATAAAAAAATTTTGAGATAAACAACAATTAAGATGTACAAATTGAAAAAAAAAATCAATTTCTCAAGCTTTTGGTAGAGGTGTGTGGTAGCCGTGTTAGTCCACTCTTAAGGTTATCAATAGAAATCAAACAAAATAAAACATGGAAAAGAAAATAAGATGATACCTTTTTTATTAAGTTATGTCCAATAAAAAAAGGTATCATCTTATTTTCTTTTCCATGTTTTATTTTGTTTGATTTCTATTGATAACCTCAAGCTTTTGGTGAAATTAGTTTTGGAGCTGAAGAAAAGAATTAAGAAAAATAACATGATACATATCTGATGTTGATGCTGTAGCTTGGTGAAAGGTTTAAAACTGAAGATTGTCATTGAAACAAATTTGGTAATATTCTGTAGAAACATTAAAGAGGCTTTACTGTACAAACTCAGCAGGATTTACAAATTTTAAAGTGATTTTAAGATCTGTATTTTATGTTTTAACTAATTATTTGTGCACAATTTTTAAACACAAACTAAAAATTTGAAAAATGTTTAATTATTTTATAATTTTAATATATATTAATAAAATCTATTTATTAAACATCAATTATAACTAGTTTTTTTTATTTTAGAAATTTTAACATCAATCTTCTCATGGCACATATTTTAATACAACATCTATTCTCATTAGAATTTTGCTAGCATTTTCACATTTTAAATTTCCTTTCAGTATCTTTGAGATGCTTGGACAAGATTAGGGGTTTTTTTTTTAATTTTTTTCCTGTGGAGTGACCTCTCTTCTCCAAATATCTCTGACTGAGGTAATTGGTCACTGTGCTAATCCAAATTCAGTCACCTGGTAAATGTAAGTCAGAGTTCGCTCTTGGATATAGGAGGTGCTGGAAACAGTAAGTGGCATCTTTTGCTGCATTTATGCACACAATGCATGCATAACTGCCTTTCATGCATGCAAATTAATGTGTGGTAACTGTTAGCACAAAGCTTTGATGACCATTATCAAGCTGTCATGACAGCACCTGCTACTTTATAGACTTACTGCATACCCTGCTGTGGGGCGGGGAATGGGCATTTGACTGTGCATTGTATTTAGCACACAGTAACTTACTACGCATTGTCACTGTTGCCAAACATTACTTTACTTTGGTGCATTTTTATTAAGATAATAACATAGTAGATGACGGCAGAAAAAGACCTTCACGATCCATCCAGTCTGCCCAACAAGATAAACTCATATGTGCTGCTTTATGTGTATACCTGACCTTGATTTGTATCTGTCATTTTTAGGCTTCCTTTATGTTTGTCCCACGCATTTTTGAATTCCGTTACCGTTTTCATCTCCACCACCTTCCGCGGGAGGGCATTCCAAGTATCCACCACTCTCTCCGTGAAAAAAATACTTCCTGACATTTTTCTTGAGTCTGCCCCTCTTCAATCTCATTTCATGTCCTCTAGATGCACTAAGAAATGAGTTTAGCTTCTAAATAGGAGGCAGTAAGTGCTCATGTGTTAATTTTTTTTTTTTTGCAAGTCCCACACTCTAATGGAATAAGTAGTGCAGGACCTGAAAAAAAGAAAAAAGTCCTGTTTTAGGGATTTGCTAGGAGCAAGGAGAAAACCACTACAATGGTGAAGGTGCACTGAACCCCTCCGTATTTCATTTGGTACCCTCTTTTTGGTGGATCTTAGAAGTTTATTGAAACTCTGGTTTCACAGCATTAGATTCGTTTTTGTATTTACAAGCGAATATCAACCCGCTACATTGTAAGACTGCTGAAGCAGGTGCTTAGGCGCCATAAGACAGCAGCTGTGTCGAGTTGTTTTAATAAAGATTTTGGACTACATATACATCTCCCGTGTTCTTTGAAATGAGCCAGTTCACCCTACTCCTCCTTTTTTGTTTTAGGAATTTGCTAGAAATGGGCTTAGCATGCAAGAAAGTCCTATGTTAAACACAGGAGCACTTACGGCCTCCTATTTAGAAGGCACTAAAAGGGAGCTTCTATATATGGTGCCTAAAAAACTGCTGCTGAAATCAGTTCCGAATGAGACTATTCTATAATTGGCGTCTAGATTTAGGCGCCAATGATAGAATAGGCTTAGTTGATTTTTCAGTGCCTAAACCTATGCGTATCCATTTACACCAACAAAAACGTGGCATAAATCCCAGCGCATAGATTTAGGCATACTGGGCCATATTCTATAACTAGGCGTGTAAATTTCAGAACGCTCACAAAACACCCATTTTGGTGCCCATAACCACACCCCTTTTTGCCCGCAGACATTAGAAGTTCAGCGCACATTGTTACAGAATATGCTTAGCTGGTTGTGCGCCTAAATTCTAATCAGTGCCAATTAGTACTCATTATTGTTTGTTAAGTGCTTTGGGCAGGCAGTAGCCCCGATTTAATGTTCAGTAAGCCCCTGTTGGGCTTACCAACATTGTGTAAAAGACCCCCTAAGTAAGCAGATAAAGTTAGGACAGCAAAACAGCTGTCCTACCTTTGTCCTCTTAGCTAACTGGTCACCAGTCTGAATATCGTCCTTTGACCGGTTAATATCCGGGTGACTGCATATACCAGGATATTCAAAACCAGAGCCCAGACAATGGAATATCTGGGCTCAATTCTACCTGAGGCTGACAAAGGCTTAAACACTGCTGTCCTCCATGGGCTGGATATTACCCCCTTATTATTAAAATTGTAGAACTAAGGGGCCCTTTAACTGAGCTGCGTTAAGCGCTAATAAGCGCCTAATACAGCAAAAATGGCCTAATGTGGAACATCTTAATCATGCACTAAATATTTTCTGTATTTTTTAGGGGGCAAGTCAGGGAGTTGAGTGGATGTTCCTTCACTAACCAACATTAGCATAAGAGTATTAATGGAAAATATAGAAAATTAGGGTGTTTACAGCAGCAGTAAAAGAGGCCTTAGTGTGTGGGAAAGACCCGTATCCGAGTACATAAGTACTTAAGTATTGCCATACTGGGAAAGACCAAAGGTCCATCAAGCCCAGCATCCTGTTTCCAACAGTGGCCAATCCAGGTCACAAATACCTGGCAAGATCCCAAAAAAGTACAAAACATTTTATACTGCTTATTCCAGAAATAGTGGATTTTCCCCAAGTCCATTTAATAATGGTCTATGGACTTTTCCTTTAGGAAGTCGTCCAAACCTTTTTAAAACTCCGCTAAGCTAACTGCCTTTACCACATTCTCTGGCAACAAATTCCAGAGTTTAATTACACTTTGAGTGAAGAAATATTTTCTCTGATTCGTTTTAAATGTACTACATTGTAGCTTCATCGCATGCCCCCTAGTCCTAGTATTTTTGGAAAGCGTAAACAGTGTTCTAAAGGTCTCTTTTTACCGCTGCTTCGTAAAAGGACCCCTAAGGTAGCTAGGCCCATTTCTTTCACCTTGCTCCCTTTGTATGTTTCTGAACTTTGGCATAAAATTGTAGCTTCTCCCTCCACAGCACTTAACTCAGTTACACTGAACAGATGTTTTAAAGGGGGGACACAATTTTCATAGGCATTTTTGCACACAAAACAGTATTTTAAAAAAGAAATAGGGATTTTGAAAATTACCCAACCTCTATGTATGCAGCAAATACACATGCAAGTGTGTATAGCTGTATCAGAGAGGCTTTTTCAAAGTTGGGGAAAGGGAGGAAAGTGTACTCATGTGAATAATTAAGGATTTCAAATCGTATGTGCAGAAATTCTCACAGTAAAAGTACCACACAAATAGCACAGAATAGACTTGCATTTTACCACATCAATTTACAAAATGAAAAAAAAATTCCTATGGAAATCAATGTAAACCTTTTGGGTAAAAATTCCCTACAGACTGTACACATATACATTTTGTTTGAAAGTTCCCTCCCCATCCCCCCCATCCCCCAAAAGGGCTGCCGTTTTAATAATAATTGAAGTTGCTAAGATCAGATACCGCTCATATTTGTACATGTTCCACTTCAAAACAGGATACAGAATTTACTACAATTTACATAAACTGTTGCAAGATCAAATGGAGGACGGGATGAATAGGAGATCCCCACTGACTAGCCATAAAATGTTCAGCAGTCCACATTCCAGTCGTTCACAAGCTGTTCAGAAGTTTATGAGCCTTTCTAACTCTCTTAAAATATGCTAGCTCCTGGCTAATTCCTTCTGGAAACACTGCTTGACTTTTACAGGCCTGGCTCCCCAACAAACATTGAACCTTCATTGTTTCTTGAAGAGCAGTCACTCAAGCAATGGAAGGGGGTAGAAGAGTGTTTTGGGGAGAAATTAAAGGATTGAGTGGACACTGGGACAGAAACAAGGCATAGTCCACCAGATTTATATGGTGGCCTATTTACATAGCCAAGTTGCCCCTCCCCTCCCTCATACTTTTTTTAATACCTTTTCACTTTGTGTTATTGGAAGAAGAGGGGTGTTTAGGGTGAACCATGGCAGTCCAGTAAAAATAGGCTGATCTTGGGCTAGCAGGCAGAGCTGATTGGCATTAGGATTTATGGTTCACCAATTTATTTATTTTTATTTATTTTATTGCATTTGTATCCTACATTTTCCCACCTATTTGCAGGCTCAATGTGGCTTACAGAATATGGTTATGACATAATCATTCCATTATACCAGATACATTTAGTGGTGTGCAAAGATTAAGTAAGGGAAGAGAGATGGCAGGTGTTAGTCAGGGTGGAAGGTAAGGTAGTTTTGTAAGGCTATGGGTTCTATTTGTAAGCCTTATGGAAGAGATGTGTTGTCAGAGATTTGTGGAAGTTATTTATTTCGTCAATAGCTTTCAGGGATGTAGGTAGTGCATTCCACAGCTGCGTGCTCATGTAAGATAAGGTGGTGGTGTGTATTAGCTTGCATTTTAGTCCTTTGCAGCTGGGGAAGTGCAGATTAAGAAATTTGCGGGATGATCTTATGGAGTTTCTGGGAGGCAGGTCCACAAGGTTTAGCATGTAGCTTGGGGCATCTGCATGAATGATTTTGTGTACAATTGTGCAAATCTTGAACGCGACGCGTTCCTTGAGTGGGTGCCAGTGAAGTTACTCTCTTAGGGGTTTTGCACTTTCATATTTAGTTTTTCCAAATATGAGTCTGGTGGCGGTATTCTGGGCTGTTTGGAGTTTTTTGATGGTTTGTTCTTTGCAGCCAGCGTACAGTGTGTTACAGTAGTCCAGATGGCTTATTACCATTGATTGTACCAGAGTACCGAAGATATAGCTCGGGAAGAAAGGTTTTACTCTTTTGAGTTTTCACATGGAGTGGAATATTTTTTTCGTTGTGTTCTTCACGTGAGCATCTAGTGTGAGGTTTCGGTCAATGGTGACTCCGAGAATTTTTAGATTTTGTGCGATGGGAAGAGAACAGTATGGTGTGGTTATTGTGGAGTAATTGTTTTTGTTGTGTTGTGAGGTGAGTACAAGACATTGTGTTTTCTCTGCGTTGAGTTTCAGCTGGAATGCATCTGCCCAGGAGTGCATGATTTTGAGGCTTTGGTTGATCTCGTTGGTGATTTCGTTTAGGTCATGTTTGAATGGGATATAAATCGTGACGTTGTCTGCATATATGTAGGGATTAAGGTTTTGGTTTGCTAGAAGTTTGGCTAGAGGTATCATCATTAGGCTGAAGAGAGTTGGTGATAGGGGGGATCCTTGGGGAACTCCACATTTGGGTGTCCATGGGGGAGATATATCCACATTCATTGTCACTTGGTAAGATCTTGTGGTCAGGAATCCTTTGAACCATTTGAGAACTGTTCCTCCTACTCTGAAGTATTCTAGTATATACAATAATATTCCATGATTAACCATGTCGAAGGCGCTGGACATGT
Source organism: Microcaecilia unicolor (assembly GCF_901765095.1). NCBI lineage: Eukaryota > Metazoa > Chordata > Amphibia > Gymnophiona > Siphonopidae > Microcaecilia > Microcaecilia unicolor. The sequence goes on along the minus strand of NC_044039.1, from coordinate 155,068,380 downwards.
CGAATTGTAGGAGGAGTATGTTGTTACCAGTTGCAATTGCTTGTTTGAATGAGTTCATTGCAGACACAAGTACTGTTTTGGTGCTGTGAATTGACCGAAATCCTGATTGGGACTCGTTTATTGAGTGTTTATTTAGGTAGTCAGAGAGTTGTTTCGTCACAATGCCTTCCATGAGTTTGGTTATAAGCGGAATAGAAGCTACTGGGTGATAGTTGGTTAGGTCCATTGTGCTTTTTTTAGCATTTTTTGGCAGCGGAGTAAGTAAGATGTTTCCTTTCTCAGTGGGAAAGAGACCATTTTGAAGCCTGTGGTTTACATGATTCGTAAGATTGGGAACATTGGAATAGGTATAGTGGAGCGATATACAGACTGCGGGAGGCAGGCCAGCTAAGTTTGGTAGTTGGTGTTGAGCCTTGAATATTGTTATCATTACTGAGAGCCTTGGTTCAAGGCCTGAGACCTTGGGTCAGGATCTAAAAATGACAAGAAAAGTACAGGCCTTTAACTGTAATCTGAACTTTGAAAGTTCCAGTAAGGCTTCTGAGCTATTGGGACATACCATGCAGCAAAATAAGGAAGGGCTAGGGTGCAAAAACCTCATAAACAGGATGGTGTGGTTTACCAACAGGGTAGAGACAGTTACACCCAGGAAGATATGGTCAGCTGAGTGGTCTCGCAAGAAGATGACCAAGCTTTCTGATTAATGCTGGAAAAACAAGCACGTAAGGTAAATGGTACCATATATAGTCACTAAGGTGGTGACTACAATATATTATATCCAATAAGGTGTGAATATGTCAGATTACTTGTATCCTAAATTGACATATAAAAGTGAATGTACTTCCTGCTTTAAGTGTGTGAGACTGTCACAGCCAGCACCTTTGTGCAAGCAGTGCTGCTCTTTCACATGAAAAACCAATCAATTGCATTGGCAAGTAATCCAATTGATTTCTCATAATTAGTCTTGCATCCCTTATACATATATTTGGAGAATAATAAATAAAGGCATTTCATTGCTTGTATATTCTTTGGAGTCTCATATATAGAAGTAATTCTTGTGTAGCAATGTTCTGTATTCACAGTGAGATACCACTGATCTGCTAATTGTACAAAAACTTGATAAGGTATCCAATAAAAGAGCAAACTGATGCAGCCTTGGGTAATTTATTTCTTCCTAGGTTAGTGGGTGGATCACTATATTGGGAGGGGTAAATACACCCTAAAAAATACAGCCTGTATATTCAGTGCCGGGTCATTTCCAGTGATTGGCATTTAATATCTGGGGGGAGTTTTGGCCGCTATAAACTTAACCGGCTAAGTTACAATTCAGTGCTGGTCGGTTAAGTTTATAGCGGTCAAAGATAGATCTGCTATTTATGTGGTTCAATATGGCTATATAACTTAGCCGGCGAAGCACTGAATATTTATTTATTTATTTATTGCACTTGTATCCCATATTTTCCCACCTATTTGCAGGCTCAATGTGGCTTACAAAGACCTGTTATGGCATCGGGCCTTCCCTCACGCTGTCTGTCCCGCCCTCTGCTGACGCAACTTCCTATTTCCACAAGGGCAGGACAGACAAAATACAGACTTAACACATGCGACCAGCTTTTCCTACATGAGCACACAACTGTGGAATGCACTACCAACTAACTTGAAAACAATCAACGAAATAACCAACTTTCGCAAATCTCTGAAAACCTATCTCTTCAACAAGGCCTACCACGAGAATCCATAGCTTAACTATAACACATCACCACTCCACCCCAATTCTGAATGCCTTCATTCTATAACTGTCTGCTTAACTCTTTTTTGTCATCCTTGATCTCTTTGTAACACCAATTGTATCTTTTTACCCTGGAATGACGATGCCATAACAGGTCTTTGTAAGCCACATTGAGCCTGCAAATAGGTGGGGGGGTGTCGTGCTGCACCCGGGGGGGAGCTGGCAGGGAGCACCCCCCCCTCCGAGCTGACACCCGGGGCGGACCACCCCTCCCGCCCCCCTTGCTACGCCACTGGGAAAGTCCCATGTTAAAATACACTAAGCCCATTATTTGATGTATTTTAATAAAAGGGTTGCTTAATGTTTTTGTGTAATAGTCACAGTTAACCAGCTGCCTTAGATCAGCACTTCTCAAACCAGTCCTCGGTGTACACCCAGCCAGTTGGGTTTTTATGATATCCACAATAAATATGCATAATAAACTTCAAGTAACCATACAATACATTTAATTACCCTTGTTCAACTTCTGATCTCCTGTATCCTTATCGATAACATTTTTCATTTGTTCTTGATTTCAGTCATCGGTCACTTTAACATTCCATATCAAAGTTAATCAACATTAGAAAACTTCTAATGCACAAATGTACTCCAGCAAAAATCCACCTCAAACAAATTCCAATTGGTATATTGTTCTAGATTTAAGCATTCACCACTGTAATTGAACACAACCATCAACTGCTCCTTTCTCTCCTTTTTGATTGTCCAGATGTTTATATCTATGTTACTTCATCTGCTTGTATGGATAAGGATATAGGAAATCAGAAAACAATACAATTATGTATAAGGAAAATGTGATTTAAGCTGATGCATGATTATCAGCAATGTTATAGAGAAAAATGATGTACTGCAATAAAGGACAAAGCAATGATATAGGAGAGGATTTTTGGTTCCAACAAATATTACTGCGTATAACCCATTGGTTATAGGTATGTGTGTTTGAAGTATGTTTGAGTTAAGATAGGGTGGTATGTAAGAGTATGAAGAATGGTAGATATTTTAAAAGAATTAATGGGATTTAACTAGAAAGGAGATATGAGAAGTTTTGTAAATTAATTATGTGGAAAATTTTGATATAAAAATTGAATAAAGGTAATTAAATATATTGCACGGTTACTTGAAGTTTATCATAATTATAGTTGGTGGAACTATATTGGAATACAGCTACCTATTGTTATATATTATAGCAATAAATATGCATGAGACATATTTAAATGCACAGCTTCCTTCATATGAAAATCTATCTCATGCACACTTATTGTGGATATCATGAAAACCGGACTGGCAGGGTGTGCCCCAAGGACTGAATTAAGAAGCACTGCTTTTAAATATGCAAATAAAGGACAAAGCAATGATGTTCCTAAATCTATACACTCAAATTTTGATTGATTTGATTTACCAGCTATTTAGCTGCAAAATTAGCTGGATAAAAGTGACTGAACATCCAAGATAAGATAAATGGCTAAATCTAGCTGCTCAGTGAACTTTGAATAATCACATCCATCTCTCTATATATCATGCTATTTTTCTACGAGTGAGAAGGGGTGATGGGTAGTTTTATTGTACTGATATTAATTCAATGTCCAAATAAAAGGTAAAAAATATAATTCTAATGTTTCAAGTTAAAACTATGCAAATTCCGAAATAAAGTTACAGTGTAATAATGGCTATTATGCTTTTTATAATATATCTACCTGTTGCTTTTTTGGTTATCACCACAATACAACAAATGCTTTTTTTTTTTGTTACTGTTCTTAGCAGTTGAATTTGTAGCAGAGTTGCTCATTCTCCCTCCAAGTCACTTAGGGGCCCCTTTTACAAAGCTGCAGTATATTGCAGTCAGGGTTCCGGAAAGGACATAGTACAGAGACCATTCTCACATCTCTGCTAAGTGAGCTTCATGGTAACTTAGATAAAGGTTTGGTCTCCCTGTATTATGGGCAGCATTTGACTTGATCACTCAGTCACTGTTGCTTCAATGACTCTCTTCTTTGGGATTAGCAGGCACAGATTTGGCCTGGTTCACTTCTTTCCTTCAACACCCATCATTCACAGTTACACACGTGGGTGTTACTTTCACATTCTTTCCTCTAAATTGTGGGTTTTCCCATGGTTCTACTTTGTCCCCTCTACTGTTTAATATTTTCCTTAGTCCACTAGCCACATTTATTCAATCTTTCAACATATATCTATGTGGACAATATTCTTCTGATTTAACACACTGATCCTGTAATTCCCAACTTTCAACCTTTGCAATGTTGTTTGCAGGCAGTTGCTGAGTGACTCAGGACCAACAGGTTGATTCTTAACACAGAAAATACTGGTACAAGTTGGATTTCTAACCACCTGCCTCCTTCACCTATTATGCCTATTCCTTTTCTCCCAGCCACCTGTAAATTATTTTAAATATTTAGGAGTGATTATTGACTCCCAGCTTACAAAAAACAGAATTCTTCAATCCTTAGATCTGGTTTCTGGCATTATGAGAGCTCCATATGGCTCACGATTTCTTACTTCTGAGACACTTCATACATGCCTGTCACCTCGCATATGGACTATTTCAATATCATAAATGCAGTCTTACCCCAATCAGCTATAAAAAGACTGCGATCTCTTCAAAATACAGCAGCTCGATTCTTGCATAATGCCAAGCGTCATGACCATGTCACTCCATTATTTCAGGATTTACACTGGCACCCAATTTCCTCCAGAATGCAGTTTAAAGTACTACTGCTGACTTTTAGGGCAGTTTGGAAAGGAATCCCAGACTAGCTGTCCAGTCTTACTATACCCTATGTTCCCACTCATATATTGCGCTCATTTAATGATCACCGTTTGATTGTTCCTTCTCTGTCAAAAGCCTACTGGGAACTAACTCGAACATCAGCCTTTTTTTCTTGGCCCCTTCCCTGTGGAATAAGCTGCCTCAGCAGCTCCGTTCAGTGCTTTCTTATAAGAATTTTAAAGTAGGTCTTTTCTCAGTAGTATTTAATATGTTATGAGAATGATGGAAGATGGATGATAGCAGAGGCCACAGTCCCCTTCTGTTTTCTTCTTCTCCTCCCTTTTTTATTTATTGGTGTGATTGTGATGCTTTTTCTGCTTTTCATGGAGTTCCTTTCAGTTTTCTTTTATGAATTTTAATTGTACATCACCTAGTATTGGCTAGTCCAATTTTGGTGATAAATCAAGTCTCTAGAATAAACATAATCATAAGCACTAATGTGTGCTTACCGCAGCAAAAAAATGACATCCCGCATTAATTTTGCCATTTGTGTGTGCTACCATGTGCTAAAAAACAAATTGCATTTTTTGCTGCAGGGGGTGTAGAGAGTAGGTGAGTTCTCCACTAATCATTTAGCGCAGCAACATGGCTGTGTGTTAACTGATTAGCAATGCTTTGCATAGGAGCCCTTACCGCCTACATAATGGGTGGCAGTAAGGGCTCACACAGTAATCTGTTTTAATGTCCATGCATTAATGGCAAAATTAGCATGTGGCCAGTAATACCAGAAATAGGAATTTTAGCCATTTAACCCCTGCAGGAAAAATAGCCTTAGTGCAAGAAAGACCTGTGTATGGTATGCTAAGGGGTTCTTTTACTAAGGTGCGCTGAAAAATGGCTTGTGGTAGTGTAGGCATGGTTTTGTGTGTGCACCGATCCATATTTCAGCACACTTGTAAAAAAGACCTTTTTAAAATTTTTGCCGAAAATGGATGTGTGACATAATCAAAATTGCCACGCATCGATTTTGGGTCTGCGTCCTTACCACCAGCTATTGACATAGTGGTAAAGTCACAAGCGGTAACTGGGCAGTAATGACCTACGTGCATTAAATACCACTTGCCGCGTCTGATACGTGCATCTGAAAATAAAAATTATTTTTCAGCTGTGCGTATCAGACACACGCCAAAAATGAAATCACTGCAAGAACCACAAAGTAATCGTGCAGGAACTCCATTTTGGCATGCATTGACCACTTTTTCCCACTGGTAAAAAGGCACCCCTAAAATGATATTGCCTTTAGTTTTCTGATGGGGGAATGGGAGGAGGGTGAAGCAGTTGTCTATTGCTACTATTAGAGAACTAATGCTAAATTAAACAGACAAGTGCTACCAATGCCAACAGGGCATTCCTTTGTTGGAGAGATTAGTTGAGGATCTGTTGATGTCAATGTGAATTACAGTGGAATAGTAACTTTAGAAGTCAAACAAAATTCCTTTCTTGTGCTTCCAAGCTCTTCTCAGTTGTTCTTTCAAAGTTTTCAAGGTTGCAGTGTAGTGCTTTGAGTGATCCTCCAATTGTCTTTTACGAATTTGTCAACCTTTTTTGTGTGACACTCATTCATCATTGTCGCAAGTGGTCCACTTCATTTTTGATTACACAAATCAGTCCTTCCCAGTCCACAGTCTTTAAAATTTTTGGCCCAGTGACACACAGTGCTCACATCAACACAGTCATTACTATAAACAACCCGCATGTAGCAGTGAATTTCAATTGGAGGGACTCCTTCAACAGTTAGAAATTCTATCATGGCACATTGTTTAAATCACACCGATGAGTGCTTACTGCATGCTTCTATTTCACAAGAAATAGCAAAATAGTCTCTTCACACAGATATTTCTCATCTGCTGAAGGGCCCTATAAGCTACGCTGTAGACGCGCTAGCATTTTTAGTGCATGCTAATGCTAGAGACACCCATATATTCCTATGGGTGTCTCTAGCATTAATGTGCGCTAATTTTTAGTGCACACTAAGTGAACATCAGTGCTGCTATCTGTTGATGAATTATAGAGATGGAGGCATTACTTTTTTATTTAACTCTAGTAGAATGTTGATCCAACATGCACACTACTTCTAATATGATAGCAGGTCATTCTATAAATGCCTGCCTATTCTCAACATTTTTAGCAAGAGCAGAAAAACTGGAGTATTTTCAAATTTAACTTTCTGTCGATCTTCTGCCTTAGAAGATGACAGGATATATTCTGCCAAATCAGTCTTCAGTGAAAAGATATGTTACATTATTAACCATCATTAATGCTTTCAATAACTCACACAAGCATTTGTTCTAATTCTTTAGAGCCTCTCACACAATACGGGGGGCATTATTCAATATATTTTTACAAAAATGCACAGGAATAGGGAAAAATCCCCTCCATACAGCTTAGAATCTTTCATTCTGTTTTTCATTAATTAAAAACTGTTGTTCTTGAAACCTTCAAATTTGGTTACCCCAAGAATTAGAATTTGAGTGCATGAGAAAAGCATTTGCATATAGAGTGATTTTTGATTGGAACAACTTAAGGTGATTCCGTTAAAGCCCCTAGTTCATTATCATCCTTTTAGATGTAATATGTGACTGCAATTTAACACCTAATTTCTTGCCGATATAGTTAACAATCACTGGGTATTTATGTGCTCTATATTTTATATTGTTAGTAGATACATTAAACATTCTGCCATAGCAGTATATTTATATTTGTTTCCTTTATTTAGTGGCTATTTGACTTTTTTTTATTGTGTCACTGTCTCCACTTAAGATGATGTTGCTATGTCATGTTTATATCATATTTCAGCCCTTATACTATTTCATACTTTATTTATTTATTTATTGAGAACATTTATATCCCACATATTCCCAACATAGCAGCCTCTATGTGGCTAACAACAATTAGAGAATTTACATCATACTAATGCAAGGATGGGACAGAGAATAAGGATCAACTGGGGGGGGGGGGGGGGGGGGGGGAACAACAGGGGAAACAGCAAGGGATGGCAGTTCCATAGAAAACTACTTTAATCAATGTTTTAGTGACAGGAAGTTTATAAAACTAGAAATTTAAATTTACAAGGTCATTTTACTAAGCTGTGGTAAACCCTAATGCGTGCTTATAAAGAGTGTATTATTGTGCCCTACTGTGAACTATTGATTAAATAATGAACCCTACTGCCCAGTAGTGTACTGTATTGTGCATTATTGTGCCCACTGATAACTATTGAGCAACACAATGATTTTTCCTATTGACAACATGGACAGAAAACTAAATTTCAAAATTTTTCTGACTTTTCAGGTTGAAAATGACATGAAACAATATTGACTTGCCCCAACCATTTCAAATAAATGTGAATCCTATTACATGCCATTGTTACATGTTTTGATTTTGGGGGTTGGAGGTTATTAAACATCTCAGGGGGTCATTTTATAAAACATTTTCTTCCTTTATTCCATGTTCTATATGCAAAAAAATAGCTATTAGAAATTTGAACTGAGGTGTAAATATGTGAAAAGCAGAAAAACTGAAATATAACACCAACTTTTAAGTGATTTCTGTATATTTATTTATTTATTTATTTGTTACATTTGTACCCCACATTTTCCCACCTATTTGCAGGCTCAACGTGGCTTACATAGTACCGTGAGACGTTAGTCATCTTCATTGAAGAAAACAGATACAAAGTGATGTTGTTATCAAAAAAGTTAATGTGTTATAGAGACGTTAGAATCGTAGAGAAGAAGAGTTATATAGTGTTCGTTATGGGCTTTGGTTCCGTTGTGTCCTGGATTCAGGTATTTAAGTTGGGTCAGTGGGGAATGCCCTTTGGAACAAGATGGTCTTCAGTGATTTCCGGAAGCTAAGGTGGTCATGGATTGTTTTCACAGCTTTTGGGAGGCCATTCCATAGTTGTGCATTTTAGGAGAAGCCGTATGCGTAAGTTGTTTTGTATTTTAAGCCTTTGCAGTTTGGGTAGTGTAGATTTAGATATGTTTATCTTGTGGTACATTTCCCTTGCGTAAAATCTCTAAAAACTGCCTTCTAACATTATTGCATTACTATAGCAGAACCGACTCTGTTTCTTGTTGGTAGATCTATGAGGTCTATCATGTATCCTGGGACTACACCATATATGATTTTGTGGACCAGGGTGCAAATTTTGAAGATGATCCGCTCCTTGATTGGGAGCCAGTGCAGTTTTTCTTGAAGAGGTTTGGCACTGTCGAAGCGTGTCTTGCTGAATATCAGTCTGGTTGCTGTATTTTGGGTGGTCTGTATTTTTTTTGTTAGTTTTTCCATGCATCACTCGTAGATTCGGTTGCAGTAATCTGCATGGCTTAGGACCATTGACTGTATTAGGTATCGAAAGGTTTCCCTTGGGAAGAAGGGTTTTAATCGTTTGAGCTTCCACATTGCTTGGAACATTTTCCCTGCAGACTCTGCTCTCCACTAGGGGTTGAACCTTCAGGGCTCCTCTGGAGACGCTGGCTTCCTGGTTGTGGAGGAGCTGCACGTTCGATGGGGCTGAGAGAGGCCCCATCTACACTGTTGGCCTACGCAGAAGGACATGTGCTCAGAACATAAGGACCAGATTTGGAGACAAGGGGAGATCAGAGGGACGACAGTTTGGGAACTCCAAAAGCGACATCAGCTCCTGTACTGCTTGCAGAGACAGTGAGTATTCTGGAAAATGCTGCTAAAGCACCCCTTCCTGAACTAACATTGGAGAAAATGGAAAAACCAGCTGTAGTGACGCTAGAGTCACTATCCTGCTTATAATCGAAAGAGAAAAACGCCTATATTCCGACCTAACTCGGGACATGGACGTCTTTCTCACGCGGGTGCCCAAATCAGTATAATCGAAAGCCAATTTTGGGCGTTTCCAACTGCACTCCGTTGCGGGAACGAATAAGTTGATGGGGGCATGTCAGAGGCGTGGTGAAGGCGGGGCTGAGGCGTGGTTATCGGCTCAGCAGAGATGTACGTGCTCGGCCGATAATGGAAAAAAGAAAGGCGTTTTTAGAGAGAATATAGGTCACTTTTGTAGGACCCGTTTTTTTCACGAACAGGTCCCAAAAAAGTGCCCTAAATGACCAGATGACCACCGGAGGGAACCGGGGAGGACCTCCCCTGACTCCCCCAGTGGTCACTAACCCCTTCCCACCAAAAAAAAAAACGAACGTTAAACACTTTTTTTCCAACTTGTATGCCAGCCTCAAATGTCATCCCCAGCTCCATGACAGCAGTATGCAGGTCCACAGAGCAATTTTAGTTTAGTTGGTGCTGCGCGGGACCCATGCAGAGAGGAAAAATCGGAAGAAAAAAAAAAAACCAAGCAAGCGCAGTCAGGGACGTCCGTCCAAATTAAACCGATAGTGAAAGGGGGAATCAAACCAGCAACCTTCTGATTACAAGCTCAGTGCTCTAGCCAGTGCACCACATTATTCAGTTGCTTGGAAATACTTCCCTTTCCATTAAGTCCCTCCAAGTTTCTGTCAGCCAATCACAGCTGTTTAGCTGACACCGATGTCAGCTAAATGAGCTGTGATTGGCTGACAAAAACTTGGAGGGACTTAATGGCAAGAAAAGGAAGTCTAAGCAGTGGTGCACTGGCTAGAGCCCTGAGCTTATAATCAGAAGGTTGCTGGTTTGATTTCCCCTTTTACTATTTGGACGTCCCTGACTGCACTTGCTTGCTTGTTTTTTTTTTCTTCCGATTTTTCCTCTCTGCATGGGTCCCGTGCAGCACCAACTAAACTAAAATTGCTCTGGGGACCTGCATACTGCTGTCATGGAGCTAGGTATGATATTTGAGGCTGGCATAGAGGCATCTCAGGGGGACCAGTGCACTACGAATGCTGGCCCCTCCCACGACCAAATGCTTTGGAGTTGGTCGTTTTTGAGCTGGGACGCTTCGGTTTCGATTATCGCTAAAAAACAAAAATGCCCAGCTCAAAAAACGCCCTAATCCAATGTATTTTCGAAAAAAAAGATGGACGTCCATTTTTTTCGAAAATACAGTTCGGCCCGCCCCTTCACAGACCCGTTCTCAGAGATGGACGTTCTTACACATAGGCGTTCGTGTTTGATTATGCCCCTCTATGGGACTTAACCTTTACTGCACATTCCTCCCTACAATCTGTGGTAACAAAAAATGCTATAATCATTAAGACTTTATCAGAAACTGCATTAATTCAATTGCAAAAGACTGAAAAACAAGCTGTAAAAGTAAAATCTCTTACTGAAAGAACTCAAAAAATGGAACTTGTGGGTCAAACATTGATTAAAGATAAGAACTTTACATCCCGAAGGCTGGAATATCTGGAAAATCAGTCTAAGAGACTTAATTTGAGACTAATAAACTTTCCTAGTTCACCTCTTATTACCCCTGTACAAATGGTAAAAAAATATCTTGTGGAAATATTGGGTATGCCAGAAAATTCACTACCACCAATAACTAGAGCGTTTTAGTTGCCAACTGATTCTAGAATGGAATCAGAAAAATTTCCTCAAGGTGGTGCAGTGATGAATCTGACTACCTTTTTGGAGTCATCATTAGACATTATAACGAAAAGAGCAACATTATTAGTCTCATTTGCCTTGGAGATGGATCGGGATGCAGTACTGAGACTTTCTTTAAGACATTTGGATTCAGTTTTTTTGGGGTCAAAAATAAGAATATACCCAGACTTATCAAGAGAGACTCAGAAGAGGCGTAAAGCCTTTTTGGCTTTATGCAGAAGAACTGTGGCAATAGGAAGTACCTTCCTGTTGAAATTTCCTTGTGTATGTAGAATAGTGTTTCAATCTAAACAGTTTCAATTTTTTGACCCCAAACAGCTAGAGGAATTTCTAATTAGAAGGGAAGAGGTTAATGTAGTGGTTTAATCCCATATGCACACTGTTTAACAGCCTTGGAGTTAATCACTCGGGGATGTGACGCTTCATTATTATAATTTACAATGTATGTTTATTTCCTTTAGATTATATTATTAATCTTACATCTTGGATTGATTTCTTATTCTTGTGGTCGATAATTATTTGAAACTTAAAAAAATATTTGCTTGTCTATATAATTTTTATTTTCAAATTGTGTATTATCATTCATAAACGTGAAATTATGTTTGTTAAAAAGCTTAATAAAGATAAAGTAAAAAAAAATACACTCATACATGCATAGAGTACATTAGAGCAGGTAAATATTTTATGAAAGTTTTTTAAGGCTATTGGGGATATTTCTGGGAGTCTACTTTAAAAAGAAACCAAAAAAAGGAAAGAAGGGAAAAAAAACACTATGAATGTATACAAGTCTAAAGCAATGGCGTCGCGAGGGCAGCTGACACCCGGGGCGGGTCGCCGCTGCACACCCCCCCCCGGATGCAGCGCGACGCACCCTCCCCCCTCCGTAGCGCAACCCCCCTGCCCGCGAGAACATACCTGGAAGGCGGTGAGCGGCGGGCGGGAGGGCCAATCTGCCGAGTGCACGCCGCTGGGGGGTGTCGGCGCCTCGCTGGTTCCTTGCTCTCTCTGCCCCGGAAGAGGAAGTAACCTGTTCCGGGGCAGAGAGAGCAAGGAACCAGCGAGGCGCCGACACCCCCCAGCGGCGTGCACCCGGGGCGGACCGCCCCACCGCCCCCCCCCCTTTCCTACGCCACTGGTCTAAAGAACAGGAGTGTGTTTGGGGGAGGGGACTGAATTCCAACCAAATACAGAGGTGATTTAGCGTGCATAAAATTATGTTTATTGATAGACAAAAAGAAATCAATGATGGCGAAATGTTCCAAAGCCAATAAAATACATAAAAGATTGCCTGATTCTATTTCATGCAAAACGGAGTTTGCAATACACATAAAAACATTGTCAGACTCGACATGCAGAAAGGAGTTTGCAATGCACACAAAAATATCACCAGTCTATTTTAAAGAAGCTCAAGTCACAGATGCCTATATTGCCTTTATAAAGTCTGCTTAAAGGCACAGTTTAAAAACATTAGTCACTCTGTTATGAAATTAACCCCCTGTAATAATCTGTGTGGCATTGGGATATAGAGAGGGGCATAATCGAAGGGGATGCCCAAGTTTTGCTCAGGACGTCCTCGCAAAACGTCCCGGTAGAGGGGCGGGGAAACCCGTATTATTGAAACAAGATGGACATCCATCTTTCGTTTCGATATTACGTCTGGGACGCCCAAATCTTGCAAATTTAGGTCGTCCTTAGAGATGATTGTCCCTAGACTTGGTCGTTTCTGATTTTTGGCAATAATGGAAACTAAGGATGCCCATCTCAGAAACGACCAAATGCAAGCCCTTTGGTCATGGGAGAAGCCAGCATTCATAGTGCACTGGTCCCCCTGACATGCCAGGACACCAACCAGGAACCCGAGGGGGCATGGCAGTGGACTTCAGAAATTGCTGGGACTAATTACATTTAATTGAAATATATGTGCGTAAATGTAGGTGTGGTACCCATGCCTAACATTATGCATGAGTTGGAAAAGGGGACATGGAAATGGGTCATGAGCGCAATGGAGATGTTCCTAACATTTATGTGCATTGTTATAGAATGAGGGGGAATATGCGCCTAATTTAGGTGTGTACATTTGCACCATATTTCAGTTGGTGCAAATGGCTGCACCTAAAGTTAGGCATGATTCCCAGGCATAAACACTGTTTTATAAACCTTACCTATTTAACCTTAGCTTACCTATTTAACCATGGATTATAGAATAGCACTTTTTTTAGTGATGATTTTTTTGGCACCATATATAGAATTCACCCCATATAGTAGCACATAAGTGCGTTTGCACGTAACTTCACAGCGGCATAGCCATGTGGGAGCATGGGAGAATCATGGGCATGTTACCCTCTTATGTGTGTAATTAACAGAATAGTGTAAGTTATACATGTGACATGTAGCACTTAGGTATATCCAGATATACCCGCCATCGACTTAGTGTAAGTGAGTGTACCCAATCAATCCCGTGAAAAAATGCCAAAATTACTTAAGAGGAAGCCAGGGACCTGCACCACCGGATATAAATTGGTGCTGTATTAATATATATAAAGACAGTTGGGAAGAGTACAGGAGAATTTGGTATAGGCTGTGATGTACAGCTGAGCTTTATTTCAGCGAGAATAGCTGCAAATAAGATTCACTTAGGGGGTCTTTTACTAAAGGTTAGCTTGAATTATTTGCAGCAGGTCCCATTTTATTCCTATGGGCCCTGCTGCAGATAACTCGAGCTAGCCTTTAGTAAAAAGACCCCCTTAGGAAGCTCTATACATCATTAGAACCCCTGCCGTAACTCCTCTCCCTTTTTTTCCATTAATTTTAATTAATTAAAAATGATGATTTAATTTTTTTTTATATAAAAAGCGTAACAGGTAGACAATGATCTGATAAGCTAGAAAAATAATCAAAACAAGTCCAAAACCAAAGTTTTGTATGTATAGTATAAATCTACTACTACTACTACTACGTAACATTTCTAAAGCGCTACTAGGGTTACACAGCACTGTACAATTTAACATAAAAGGACAGGCCCTGCTCAAAGAGCTTACAATCTAAAGGACAAGTGAGTAGACAATACGATAGGGGCAGTCAAATTGGGGCAGTCCGGATATCCTGAAGGTAAGAGTTAAGTGCCGAAGGCAGCATTGAAGAGGTGGGCTTTAAGCAGAGACTTGAAGATGGGCAGGGAGGGGGCTTGACGTAAGGGCTCAGGAAGGTTGTTCCAGGCATAGGGTGAGGCGAGGCAGAATGGGCGGAGCCTGGAGTTGGCAGTGGTGGAGAAGGGTACTGAGAGGAGGGATTTGTCCTGTGAACGGAGGTTTCGGGTGGGAACATAAGGGGAGATGAGGGTAGAGAGGTAGTGAGGGGCAGCAGATTGAGTACATTTGAAGGTAAGAAGGAGAAGCTTGAACTGAATCTGCACCAGAATTTCAAAAAGAAGCAGTAGAATAACGTATCTAAAACTGCCGTTACTTTAATTTTTTCATTCTTCATAAACTTCTCACAAGACGGGAGGGGAATTGATGAATCTAGATTGAAATCTCTTTGTCCATCTGGTTATAAAATTTTACACTTACCAAAGGGAGAATCCTCATGGGGGGGGGGGGGGGGGGGGCTGGGTAATATTATTGCATAAATCTTTTTTTAAGGTTTGTCTCTTAGATTTTGTTAGTTCTCTATTGCTGGAAATCTTAGCATGCATGGTTACTGATGATTCATTTCAGGGTACCTTATGCTTCATTTTGTGCTATGTTCCTCCAGGGAAATGGTACAACATTAAAAGTGATTTTTTTTTATTTGTAGCCAAACATTCTATAAATGCTAATTTTATCCTATTATTGGGTGATATTAATCTCCATCTGGATAACCCAGCTGATTCTCAGGTAGAAGGCATTTTTTACATCTTTAGATGGGTTGTATTTTACTTCTTTAATTGATTCCCTAACTCATGGAAAAAGGCCATCAACTTGACTTAGTAGCAGTTACAATCAAAGATTGTTGTGTAAAAAGGGGTGATACAGGGATGTATTGGATTTGGAGGAAATGCATTAACCTTCACTGTATAAGATTTAAGGACATGTGCTCAGAACATAAGGACCAGATTTTTACCAATAATGTTTATTTACAATACAGGTAATGCAATAATGTTAGAAGGCAGTTTTTAGAGATTTTACACAAGGGAAATGTACCACAAGATAAACATTGCTAGAAAGTCTGAATTATTAATTAGGCTGGATTAATAGTAACTCACTTTGATTGAGGCTCAGATGAATTCTTTCTGCTGCTGGCTGAAGTGGTGAAGGAGGTCTTTTCTCTGTAGTTGGATGGTCTTTGGTTGAGGTTCAGATGAATTCTTTCTGCAGTTGGTTGGAGTGGTGAAGGAATCTTTTTGGCAGATTTGTTGAGAATGGAACCTGGCTTGTCCCAGAGAGATTCAGTGAAGGTCCAGAGAGGTGCAGATCGTCCAGCAGGCAGGGTCCAGGGCAAAGAGAAAGAGAAAGAGAAAGATGGTTGACTGAGAATGTTCCAATGTTTTATAATTTCTTGTTGGACCAATAGGCTGAAGTCAAGTTGGGTGTATTGATCCAATGAGAACTCATGGATAGCTGAAAACTAGTTTTAGCTAGTTTTGAGATGGAGCATGGTGGCTGGTCACATGTTTAAATGACATCATAAGGATTCCTGTCTAGCCATCTGCTGGTGGCATACACCTATACTTGACAGGATTAAAAGAGTCATTGGGAGTAGATGGGCTTTTGTTTGTCAGATTAGGTGGGCTATGGTCTGGGAGTTTCGCTGTCTTTTGTTAACTCCAGTCTCTGTGATTGCTGTCGATATGCAGACTTTGTTCTTTGGAGTGGTGGTAATAGTATTCACCCAGTCAGTTCTATTGTTATAAGCTATCACTGGTCTTCCAACAAAAATATAAATCTGACAATTAAACTCATATCAAGCTATAATTGCAATTGTAAGTTCTTTTTCAATGGATACCATGGTTGGATCATTCTTTTGTTATACTTCTCTCTATCATGGAGGAAGGCTCAGAGAAAGCAACCTATTGCACCAGCCACTTGTTCTTACAGAGACAGGATTGACCCTATGTTGTTTTGGAATGAAGCCAATGAAAATTTATCTGTAGATAAAGCCACTAAGAACTTCCTAGATGATTGGAACCAGATTAGTAAGGAACCTTTAGATGGATTGTCCCCTTTTATAACTAAAACTAGAATTCAGAGAAAAATTGATAGATGGTTTGATCAAGAATTATTAGTTCTAAAGCATACATGCAGAAGGTTGGAAAGAGTTGGAGACACACCAATCCTCAATGGAGAATAAGACCAAATGGTGTGAGAAAATCCACTTATGTTAGCTACCAAAAAGATGAATTACACTAAATTGATAAACACTGATCACCTTAATTCAAAGAAGCTGTTTGCTATGTTAGACCATTTGACTAATCTAGATGATTTTACATCTGTTACCTCAGATTCTCCTGCCTCTGACTTGGCCCTCTACTTTAAGGGAAAAACCAAGGAATCAGAGACCAACTTTTACAATCTAAGGTGGCATCTATTTATGAGGAAATCCCATATGTTAATATTCCAGCTGATAGATTTAAGCAACAATTTGAACATGTTAGTTTATCAGTCTTTTTGCAGTCTGGATATCTTACAGCCTTATTTGGTTAACATGTTGTCAACTGAATTTTTACTTTCCTTAACAGATTGGATTAATTTCCATCTGGATGTAGGTTCATTTCCCTCATTTGGGTGTAATATTGTTCTTACTCCAATTCCAAAGAATCCAGAGACAAGTTTAATGGAAGTAAGTAATTACTGTCTGGTGGCATCTATTCCTATTTAAAAAAAATAAAAGTAGTGATAGAAGGCTATGTTAAAGAGCAGCAACATTTATATCGTAATCAGCATAACCTTCTCCATAATTCCCAAATCAGACTTTAGAAGGAAAGGGGATGGTGCTGGGTTCTTTGGCAGCCTATAGCAAGCAACTTTGGTGTAAGGGTCAATGTGCAATTATTTTACAATTTGATTTGTCTAGTGCTTTTGATTTAGTTGATTTGGAATTAATGACAAATATTTTCTATAACTGTGGCATTCAAGGCTGGGTATTAAGCTAGTTACAGAATTTCTTTGAGAATCACTCTTATATGGTCAAAAGAAATGACATTTTGTTACCAAGGTGTAAGGCTTTTTGTGGTGTCCCACAGGGGTCACCCCTTTCACCATTGTTATTCAATATACTTATGAAATTGATTGGTGAAGTTCTTGACTATTGTGCTTTCAGACATTTCATTTATGCAGATGACATCACAGGTTGTTGTTTTATTTTTGTTTGTTCGGGGTTTTTTTGCCTTTGTCTCTGTCTTGGGCAGATACTTTGAAACATATCCAAGAGTGTATGAGCATAATAGAACATTGGATTTCAGTCCACTGACTTAAAATTAATAAGCAGAAAGTGACATTTTTATGGTTAGGACCTAGTAACAATCCTAGATATATAATACTCATTTTAATATTGAGCATCATACCTTTTCATTGGACTTGCATTCCAAACTTTTGGGGGTTGACAATTTAACAACTATGCAGTTTCAGGTAAGTGCTATGATGAAATCTATTTACTATATCCTTAGGAAGCTGAGATCTTTAAAGTATTTTACAGTGGATTCATTTCAGATACCTGTTCAGTCACTGTTACTGTCTCATTTTGATTATTGTAACCTTGCCTTGATTGGCTGTTCTAGATCCTTACTTACTGATTACAGATTGTTGATCTATGGGTTAACTATGGATTTCATCAAATCCAGAACTTAAGTCAAAATGTCTGAATCTATGTCTTAAACTTGGGGGCTCATTTTCAAAAAAGAACAATGTCTAAAAAGTGGCATAAAGCAGCATTTAGATATTTTTCTCACAAAAACATCCAAGTCAGTATTTTCAAAACCTATTTTTCAAATGTTTATATATGCTGTTCTTCAGCAGTGTGTCCAAATTTCAAGGGGGCACGTTGGGGGCATGTTTACAGCACTGCGTAACTCTAGTAGTGCTCTAGAAATGTTAAGTAGTAGTAGTAGTAGGGATTTGGGTGTTTTTAAGACTTGGACATTTTTCAGTCATAATAGAACAAAACAAAACCGTCCAGGATTAAAACCATGATGTTTTCAGCTAGACCTGTTTTTATAATGAATAAAGCACAAAAAGGTGCCCTAAATAACCACTGGGGGGAATCAGGGATGACTTCCCCTTACTCCCCCAGTGGTTAGTGACCCCCTCCTACCCCCCAAAAATGTGATTTAAAATAGTGCTCACCAGCCTCAGATGTTATACTCAGATGCATTACAGCAGCATGCATGGTCCCTAGAGTACTTTAATAGTGGGTAGAGTGCACTGCAGACAGATGGACCCAGGCCCATACCTCCCTTTACCTGTTACACTTATAGTAGAAACTGTGAGCCTTCCAAAACTCACTGTACCCACATATAAGGGAAATGGGACTTAATATACTGCCTTTCTGAGGTATTTGCAACTACATTCAAAGTGGTTTACATATATTCAGGTACTTATTTTGTACCAGGGGCAATGGAGGGTTAAGTGACTTGCCCAGAGGCACAAGGAGCTGCAGTGAGAATTGAACTCAGTTCCCCAGGATCAAAGTCCACTGCACTAACCACAAGGCTACTCCTCCACTCCTTCACCCATAAGGCTATTGTAGTGGTGTACAGTTGGGGGTAGTGGGTTTTAGGTGGATTTTGGGGGGCTCAGCAGAAAAGATAAGAGAGCAACAGTGAGATGTGTAACTGGGATCATTATTTTGAAGTTCACTGCAGTGCCCCTATGGTTCCCTGTTGCTCTCCTGGGATGTCTGGAGGACCAGTTTGCTAAAATTGCTGGCCCCTCCTGTATCCTAATGGCTTGATTTTCTCTGTTTTTCTCTTGCCCTTTTTTTTTTTTAAATGGTTAAAAAAAAAACACACATACAAAGCACAAAACCTTGTTCAAAACAGTATTTTTGAAAATAAAAGAGACATTTTTCTTTTTTGAAAATGACCTTCTTTCCTATTTGGATTTTGGACATTTTTGTGCAAAACATCCAAAGTCAGACTTAGATGTCATATTGAAAATGCCCCTCCAAGTTACCTAATTGTGGAGTACCTCAAGGCTCACCCATTTCTCCAATCCTCTTAATATTATGATAGAACCTATAGACCAGTTTCTAGAAGCCAAATGTTTCAATTCATTCTTGTATGCGAACGATGTCACTATCTATGTACCATTTGAAAATCGGATTCAGGATATCCTAAATAGCATTCGTGATATCCTGGATCTGATGGAATACTGGGCATCTACTTTCCATTTAAACTAAACAGAGACAAAACTAAATTCCTTATTATATTTAACCCAAATAATATTTTAGCACATAACAGTTTCACAATTCATCAGACAATCTACCCACTTGAATCAAAACTAAAAATATTAGGGGTCATCATTGATCAATTTTTGACTTGCCAAGATCAAGTCAAATCTGTTATCTCCAAGGCATTTAAAATCTTCTGGAGATTAAAGAGAAGCAGACCTCTCTTTTCAACCTCCACCTTTCAACTCCTTGCACAAACACTTGTTCTTTCACAGCTTGACTACTTGACTACTGCAATGCAGTGTATCTAGGTACTAAGGAATGTCTAACAAAGAAGTTACAAACAACTCTAAATACTGCTGATAGACTGATCAACAGAGTTTCAAATTTGATAGGTACCTCCATGCCTCATCAAATTGCATTGGTTTCCTATCAAAGCAAGGATTATATTTAAAACTTGTATATTCATCTACAAAATCATCTATATGGTCTGGCACAGATTATATGCTGGACATGATCGACCTTCCAATTCATAATGGATGCGTGACAATTTTGATTTTGCCACACATCCATTTTTGGCAAAAAGTTTAAAAAGGCCTTTTTTAAAAGTGCGCTGAAAAATGGATCGGTGCGTGCCCAAAACCAACACCTACACTACTGGAAGCCATTTTTCAGCACACCTTAATCAAAGGACCCCAAAATGTGATACGTTATGCACATACAGAGCAAACATTGATCCACACATTTAGACCTGACCTAGTGCTGATATAACTGTCTGCATCTGCTACTTACACTAGTATATAGAGAAGTAGACATTTGCTTTGCTTTTTTAAATACAGCTAAATAGGTGCTTTTTTACCTGCTAATCTTAGCCACCCTGTTTTGGGCATGTAGATGGGCTCTTTTGAAATTAGGTCACTTCTACATGTATGTAGAGTATAGAAGTAAGGTATGGGCACAACATGGGCACGGTTTCAATTTATTGGTATATTTCATAAAATACATATATACCCACTTAAAATACATGTTAAGATTTACACCTGCATACACCAGGCATAATGTCTGTGCTTTGATTGTAATTATTACTGCCGCTAAATTTTATTTTTTATATAGTCGCATTGGCATTACATAGAGGGATGAGGCTACAACAATGAATCAATGCTTGTGTGACAGTAAATAATTACTGAATGGATATGTTTTAGGCAGCATAGTAATTTTTCTGTGTGGGTGTCTTGAACATAAGAATCACTGCAGCATATCACTTTTAATGTTTTTGGCAACTTGTTCTCTCTGAGGCAGCCCTAGCTGGGCAAAACACGGGACATGTAGGAGACATTCTGTTTGCGATTGAACGTTTAGAAATTGAACATCTGCCTTTCAGATAAGCACCGTGATTTACTATATTTACTGGTGCTTCATTTTTTGAGATTTTTTTTCATTAATGATAATTGGAAGTTGGCCACTATTTTTCTATAAGTGTATATAACTTTTGCTAGCTTTTGCTGTTGCAACATCATGTAATGATTAAAGTAGGTAAGCTGTTAATGGCTGGTCAAGGGCTAAGATTAGATGCCCTTCTGATTACATAGTTTTCTCCAATAAGTTTTAAAAATGTTATTTTGATATTGATAATTTGAATTTAAATTCATCTCTGAGGCGCTGTTTTACTAATTTGTGCTAAAATGTTGGTGGCACTGTTGTTAGCACATGGGTTTCCCATGCACAGTGGCCACTTTTAGCATGCATATTTTTCTGTAATGGCCACATGCTAATTCCACAATTAGCATGTGGCCATTACTGTGGGAGCCCTTACCACCACCTATTTTGTAGGCACTAAAGGCTCCTGCTCTAACCCCATTCTAATTGGGCAACACATGACAATGTGTCTGTGCTACCCAATTAGTGCAGGGCACACCTACGCTCTGCCTAATGACATGTCTCCTGCGCTAAAAAAGCAAAATATTTTTAGTGTGGGATTAGCATGTGCCTCAGTGCATCCCGTGGCAATGTTTTTTGGCACATGGTAGGCATGTACAAATGCCTACTGTGGCTTAGTAAAAGGACCCCTGTGTGCCTTAGCAGTTTTTCTCACATCTTTATAAAGGGGAAGGGAAGGGAAATGGGACTTGATATACCGCCTTTCTGACATTTTTGCAACTACATTCAAAGCGGTTTATATATATTCAGGTACTTATTTTGTACCAGGGGCAATGGAGGGTTAAGTGACTTGCCCAGAGTCACAAGGAGCTGCAGTGGGAATTGAACTCAGTTCCCCAGGATCAGTCCGCTGCACTAATCACTAGGCTAATTTTATAGCAAGGTGCCAAATAAGCACCTTGCTATAACATTTTCTCCCAATAATACATGTCTGGCATATGGCCTCAGTCCATTAAGGGTCATTTAATATGGTTGCTTGACACTAGACATCAACCACATAGTTATAAAATACTCAGCCACATTGGCTTATTTGAAAGCATCAAATTATTATAATCACTAATATGAGCACATAAGCTGTGTAGATATTTCTTCTTCCCTTAGCTTTACAAAACGTACATAAAGGCAGAAGTTAATAAAGTACTATGTAATATTCAGTGCAAAACTGGAATGTTTCATCAAATCGTTAGATATTATTACTGGTGATTAAGGTTGAGTAAAGGATGACGCTATTTCAGCAGTAAGAAATTCATTTTAACTATACTGAAAGTAATGCTGCCAAAATAAAAGCAGAAATAATGTGGACAAATGATAGTTCTGACCTTCTAAACATCTGCTCGTAGATTGTAGTAAATTACAAAAATCAATGTATTCTATACTAGAAAATGTTGAGGTTGATTTATTAATACCAGAACAATATTTTTTCAAGAGTAAGATTGTTGCCAAGGCACAGCACATTGCAAAATCATAATCCAAAATAGCCTTGACTCCTTTTCACCAGTGTTGATAACTTCTATTAGGAGAAGTGTCCACAGTACAAACAGACTTCATATACAGCAAGGCTTTCAATTTTTTTCCTACTGTACCACTCCACCAGAGCATTTTTAAGTGCTATCGCGCCATATCACAAAAAAATAGAAACTTTCAAAACTATTTAACAATATTTTTTCTTTCACGAATACAGTGCATTCTTGATATTCACGATGGTATGGTTCATAATAAACCAACATGAACCACAAATTTGCGAACACTGAGACATTGTCCATGTGGGAAAGTAGGAGTTAGGTTCCAGCTATACCTATGTGTCCATGAAACCGTGGAATGTGAATAATTATTCCCATGGGAAATACAGGTTTATGGGCCAGCACTTAACAAAAACCAGTACTGGAACTCATTGGGTTTTTTTTTTTTTTTTACTGTGCCTGCTTAGAAACCAGAAAGAACATGTAGTATCTTGCATACAATTTTTTTTATTTGCTGTACTGCTTACAGTACTAAGGGGCCCTTTTACTAAACTGTGTAGGCGCCTACATGCACCCAATGCGCATCAATTTGGAGTTACCACCTGGCTACTGTGTGGCCCAGGCAGTAATTTTGTTTTTTTATGCGTGTCAGCTACGGGCGCCGGAAAATAATTTTTATTTTCATGCACACTGCAGAAACTGGGCAGTAATCGTCATTCTACGCTCATAGATGATTACCGCACAGTTACCACGTGAGACCTCACCACTAATGGGTGGCAGTAAGGTCTCAGACCAAAAATGGACGTGCGGCAATTTTTATTTTGCCACATGTCCATTTTCAGCAAAAATAAACAAAAGGCCTTTTTTACAGGCACGCTGAAAAATGGATCTGCGTGCTCCCAAAACACATGCCTACACTAGCGCAGCCCATTTTTCAGTGCATCTTAGTAAAAGGACCCCTAATATTCTTAAATAAAGAAATTGCACACAACAGTGCTGGAAAATAAATACCATACAGTATTGCACAACAGTAAGCAATTAGTGTACTTATCAAACAATGCTGAATACTGTACCATGATTTTCAAATGTGTGTGTCTGTGAATACGTGAACAAAGCAGCATAAATGGCAAATTGCAACTTCTATTTGCATCTTTGCAGATGTGCGAAATAACAAATACTGATTGTGCGAATAGCAAGAACATATTCGGCCTTATTTTCGAAAGTGATGAGCGTCCATATTTCGACCTAAATCGGGAGATGGGCACCCATCTCGCAAAGGCGCCCAAATCGGTATAATCGAAAGCCGATTTTGGGCATCTTCAACTGCACTCCATCGCGGGAACGAACAAAGTTGACGGGGGCGTGTCAGAAGTGTGGTGAAGGCGGGACTGGGACGTGTTTATCAGCCGAGGAGAGATGGGCACCTTCGGCCGATAATCGAAATAAAAGGGCAGCAGAAGCGAGAATTTGGGTTGCTTTTGCTGGACCTTTTTTTTCATGACCCAAGTCCCAAAAAAGTGCCCCAACTGGCCAGATGACCACCGGAGGGAATCGGAGATGACCTCCTCTGACTCCCCCAGTGGTCAGTAACCCCCCCCCCACCACAAAAAAGAACTTTAAAAACGTTTTTTGACAGCCTGTATGCGAGCCTCAAATGTCATACCCAGCTACCTGACAGCGGTATGCAGGTCCCTTGGAGCAGTTGTTAGTGGGTGCAGTGGACGTCAGGCAGGCGGACCCAGGCCCATCCCCCCCTACCTGTTCCACTTGTGCTGGTTAATGTTGAGCCCTCCAAAAAACCCCAAAACCCACTGTACCCACATGTAGGTGCCCCCCTGCACCCCTTAGGGCTATGGTAATGGTGTAGACTTGTGGGCAGTGGGTTTTGGGGGGGATTTGGGGGGCTCAGCACACAAGGGAAGGGTGCTATGCACCTGGGAACTATTTTATTTATTTTTTTTAATTTGTAAAAGTGCCCCCTAGGGTGCCCAGTTGGTGTCCTGGCATGTGAGGGGGACCAGTGCACTACGAATCCTGGCCCCTCCCACGACCCAATGCCTTGGATTTGTTCGTTTTTGAGCTGGGCGCCTTCGGTTTCCATTATCACTGGAAACTGATAGCGCCTAGCTCAAAAAAGCCCAAATCCTAGGCATTTGCCCCGCACAACCCATATTATCGAAAAAAGATGGGCGCCCATCTTTTTTCGAAAATACGGTTTGTCCCGCCCCTTCGCATGGCCGCCCATGGAGATGGGCACCCACTTTCGATTATGCCCCTCATTGTATCATTTCTTGAAATGGTACAAAAAAAAATCTCAGAATCAAAATAGATTATGTATAGTTGAAGTCCGGGGATACCCATTGTCTTCAGTCACATGGTGGTGTGGTTTTTGAAAAGTTTGTAATGGATGAAATATTCTTGTATAAAAACATTTGGCAGCACTCAGTTTACAATACATAACGCAGGCACTTGCGTGACTTCAACTCGCATTTCACTCAAACACAACAAATAAACCAGTCCAAGCCTTAACTGGCAAAACCCTGTCACAGCTTTATTAAATTAATAACACATCAACTGTTTAAACTTCAAACATTTCTTGCAATGTAATAACACATATCATTGGCAATCACATTAATTTCCGTAATCACTCACAAAAATATCCACACAAAACAGGATTTAATGGAAAAAATGTGGCCGCAGCTTTATTTAAATCCTTATCAAGTAAATAATATTAGCATAACATGAAAAGCACCAATATGTTTTTAATGGCTTTCAATTTAATGGATCTATTTTATGCTGCTAGTCAATGCTGAACTAGCCGCCCAACTTAACAACTTAGTATTAAAAATTCCTTCTTATATGTATTCTAATGAAGCCTGCGGTGTTATAAAGACCTATCCTTATGCTAGCGGCGGCCTCGCACACCAGCGTATCGTACCCCAAAGATAAACATATAATTCTGTTAATAATGAAGGTCACTTACAAAAATTACCTGGTTTTCCCCATCAAAGCGATGACAGCTTAAGTTAGTCATTGCTGCTCCATGCAAAGCTGAGGCCATATAAGGTCAAAAAACTGCCTCCAACAAATCCTGAATTGTACTGATAAAAATATCCAGCTCTGTATCCAACAGGTGGACACCATCAGGATGGTATAATCCTAGACAGTCAGGGGAAAGTAGTTCATGAGTGAGTAGCATACCACCCAATGATCCCACAAATCGAGATATTTTCACATTCACCCTTTTTTTACAGACATTCAATAGCTGGCAATGACCTAGCATCGCTCCAAACTAAGGGCCCTGTTTACTAAGGTGTGGCAAATGAGAGGAAGTCCATTCAATTCCTTTGGGCTTCATCTCATTTGCTGGGTGGGAATCAGTAGCGCAGCTTTGTAAAAGAAGCCCTAAATGAGGAACTATCTGTGATCACATTAGGTGAGTACAAGGAAACTGACATGCCAAATACAGAAAAGTCCTCTTCATAGACCTAATTAAATTGACCCCTTTTACATAGCAAAGGTCATTCCCACCTAAATGAATCAAAATTAAATCTGGATAAGAGAAACACAGTGCCTAAAATGAAGTGGGCAGCTATTGGTCCCAACACATTCCCCAGTGTCCAATCCAATGTATAGAAATACCTGCAGTCGCTAGCCCAAGGTGTGTCCCCCAGTGTGACTCTGAAGCTTGCTTTCCAGCCCAGAATAAATGGGACTGCCCACAAATCCAGATGCAGATATCTACTGGAATCAGATGACATGCTGGAACTAAAGAAAATATATACACATTTAAAATTAATCATACATGTATTATTAACAGTCACAGGTCAAACATAACTCAAGTAAAGATTGGACACCCACTGCCCCACATGGCAGATCAACTCTGACAAACTGCCCTTTGCTGCTGCTATAGAACCTGCACCAATTCAGAATGAGTGGGTCCCAAATAACAAAGGGTCCAAACCCGTGGTAGGAGCCAACTTTTCAAAATTATTGGGGGTGCTAAGCCCAGTGGAAATAACCCTTCCTTGGACACATACTGTACAAGGAATTTTCTCAATATTGGGGGTGCTTTCTTTTTTCCATTATTGGCCGAGGACGCCCATCTCTTAATCACACCCCAGTCCCGCCTTCGCTATGCTTCCTACACGCCCCTGGGAGTTTTGGTCGTCTCCGTGACGGAAAGCAGTTGGAGATGCCCCAAATCGGCTTTCGATTATGCCGATTTGGGCGACCCTTGGAGATGGATGCCCATCTCCCGATTTGTGTCGAAAGATGGGCGCCCTTCTCTTTCGAAAATAAGCCTGACAGCGTTGAAGGACTGATCCCTACCTTTACATAACGGTCAGCTCTGAAGTTTACAAGTAAAAAAAGACTGGCAACCCCAACAGATCTATATCATCGATGCCAGGGAAGAATTTGACCATTTGCTCTTCAAACATGTGATTAGATCAAATGTTGTTCATGTGGCCTGAAAGATTTGTGTGTACTTTGTCAGTTGGACAACTTATTGAAATTTCACTCCTTACGCTTGAAAAAGAACAGAAACAACAAAAGAAAAGGAGGCATTTAAACCCTTCCTGTGACCTTGACTAGCCACATGTTTTTTCAAAAGTTTCTCTGTATAATGTTATGCAAATTATAGCTCAAACACTCCTAGATTAATTTCTTTGTATTTCAAGTAGAAAAGTACGTCCTTATTTCCTCTGGGATGGAAGTACTACATTTACCATTCTGCTGAAAGACAAAAATAAGCATTATAACACAAACCACGTTTTGTTATGGTGCCCAGGAGAGCTTAAAGATGCACAAATAACTGCAGTGGAAAAAGGTCTATAAAAGATATGCTTTAAAATAAATGTCAAAGGATCAAAAAATATACGAGAATGTAAAGGCCACTGTTAGAAGAATGTACAGTATGTTAGGAATGCCCTTAGGTGACGGAACACCGTTTTATAGAATATAAGATGCAAAATGCAACAAAGATTAATAAAATTGAATTGTGAATATTTTACAAAGCAAGGAAACCGTGTTTACAATTACAGTATGACTCTGCTGGCAGATACTGTTTAATCAATATAAAGCTGTGGGCTATCTATTACTGCTACACTAAAGAAACATTCAGTAAATATATGACTTTCTTACATTCTACATGATATATTAGACATAAAGGGGCCATTTTATAAAACCGTGCTAAAAAGTGGCTTGACTTAATTCAATTTTGTGTATCCTAGTTTTACTAAACATGCAGATGGAGTTATCCTGTATAGAATTTGAATGGGAACCTATGATCTGGTCTGACTACTTTGCCTTATAATTTACACTTAGGGGTCCTTTTACTAAGATACATTGAAAAGTGACCTGTACGCGTCCAATACACATGTCTACGCCAGTACAGGTCACTTTTCAATGTATCTTAGTAAAAGCGCATCTGCAAAAAGGCCTTTTTTTTTAGCCCAAAATGGACATGTGTCAAAATAAAAATTGGCACGCGTCCATTTTGTGCCTGAGACCTTGCCGCCACCAATTGACATAGCGGTAAAGTCTCACACGTTAACTGGGTGGTAATCGATAGCATGCGTGCAATGCTGATTGCCGCCCAGTTAGCGCCGTGCACCAGAAATTTTCCGGGGCACGTAGCAGTCGCACATAGAAAATGAAATTACCACCCAGGCAATGTGGTAGCCGGGCAGTAGTTCAAAATTGACGCATGTAGGACACGCGTACACACCTATGTGGCTTAGTAAAAGAGTCCCTTAGATGGAAATCAATGGAAAGTAGGAAAGTACCTAGTCAAAGATATAGTATGACAAGAGGAAAATTTGACCCTATGCAATGTTGGCAAAAATTACTTACCCCTTTTCTGAGAAATGCTTCAGATCATCCAGGATCCATGATAAGCATTATACTACCAATCATGAACATCAATTAAATTTACTACCAGCAGAGGAGTTAGCTAATTATTTTGAAGAAACGTTACTAAATTAAGATTAGTAGTATGTTCTTCCCACTTTTAATTAGGAAAGTAGAAGAAAATATTCTTATTTTGGATAGTACTACAAACTTAATGAATGATATCCCAGTAGATATAACCTGGTGCCAGGAAAAATGGTAGAGACAATTATAAAGGACAAAAATTATAGACCATATACATAATAATGGATTAATGAGGAAAAGTCAGACTTGATTTAATCAAGGGAAATCTTGCCTAACCAATCTACTACATCCCTTTGAAGGGGTGAATAAACATGTGGATAAAGGTGAACCAGTCAATATTGTGTATCTGGATTTTCAAAAAGCATTTGACAAAGTACCTCATGAAAGCTTCTTGAGTAAATTAGAAAGTCATGAGATAGGAGGTCATGTCCTACTGTGGATTAAAAACTGGTTAAAAGATTAAAAACAAAGAGTAGGGCTACATGGTCAGTATTCCTAATGGAGAAGGGTAGATAGTGGTGTTCCCCAGGGGTCTATGCAAGGACCACTGCTTTTTAACATATTTATAAATGATCTAGAAATTGAAATAACTAGTGAGGTAATTAAATTTGTTAAAAATTGCAAGAGGACCTTATGAGACTGTGAGACTGGGCATCCAAATGGCAGATGACGTTTAATGTGAGCAAGTGCAAAGTGATGCATGTGAGAAAGAGGAACCTGAACTATAGCTATGTAATGCAAGGTTCCATTTTAGGAGTCACCACCCAGGAAAAGGATATAGATGTCGTCATTGATGATAGGTTGAAACTTTATGCTCAGTGTGCAGTGGCAGCTAAGAAAGTAAATAGAATATTAGGATTTATTTGGAAAGGAATAGAAAACAAAAATGAGAATGTTAGAATGCATTTCTATCGCTCCATGGTGCTATCACACCTTGAATACCATGTGCAAAAAAGATAGAGCAGAATTAGAAAATGTACAGAGAAGGATGATGAAATTGATAAAGGGGATGGGAAGACTTCCCTATGAGGAAAGGCTAAAGTGGCTAGGGCTCTTCAGCTTGGAGAAGAGATAGCTGAAGGTTTGATATGAGAGAGGTATATAAAATACTGAGTGAAATGGAATGGGTAGACGTGAATCTTTCCAAAAATACTTGGACTAAGGGGCATGCAATGAAGCTGCTAAGTAGTAAATTTAAAACAAAGCAGAGAAAATATTTCTTCACTTAATGTTAATTAAACTCTGGAATTCATTGCTAGAAAATGTGGTAAAAGCAGTCAGCTTAGCAGGGCTCAAAAACGGTTTGGATATTTTCCATTATTAAGATGGACTTGGGAAAAGCTCTAGAATATGCAGCATAAAATCAGTTTTACTGTTCTGGGATTTTGCCAGGTACTTGTGACCTGGATTGGCCATTGTTATAAAAATGCTAAATAGTAGTAGTAGTAGTGGAAACAGGATACTGGGCTTGATGAACCTTCAGTCTATTCCAGTATGGCAATGCTTATGTTCTTATTTATCTTCACCATCAGATGTTGCGGTATTATTGAAAAGATTTTCTAAATCTCACTGTTACCTGGACTCTTGCACTACATATTTGTTGAAAATTGCTCTTTCAGCTTTTTTGCTCTGGCTTTACTCTTGGTTAGAGCTCTTTTAAAATGTGAAACTTCCAGCATTATCTGGGAAACATTGTGTTAAGTCCCATCCTAAAATTTCTCTAGGAGGTCACAAATTACCTTCCAATTATCGATCAATGGCAAATATACCAATTTTTTGTTAATATTTTTGTTAAAATAATGGAGAGCCTAGTTGCAAAACAATTGATTAATTATTTGGACTGGTACAATATATTACCTAGTTCTCAGTCAGGCTTTAGGAAAGAATTTAGCACAGAGAGTCTTCTATGCACTCTAGTAACCGAGATGAAAAAGCTGTTATCAAAAAGTCACCATGCTATTATGCTTCAATTTGATTTATCAGCAGCATTTGATCTGATTGATCATGAGATACTTTTAAATCAACTAAGTGAAATTGGCATAACAGGATATGTACTTCACTGGTTTAAAGGATTTTGGAAATCTAGATCCTATACAATCCACAGGTCAGATCAAGAATCAAAGAGATGACATCCTCCCTGTGGGTTCCTCCTTATTCCCTATACTTTTCAATTTAATAATGAGTACATTAGGATGAGAACTTTGTTTAGTGTAGGGTCAATATCTTTACATATGCAGATGACATAATGATATTGTTAGACGTTCCGAGGGACTCTGGAAAATGTAATGAGCTAGTGCAAGATTGCATAACACAGGCTGAAAATTGTGCAACCATATATAAACTTAAGTTGAACAAGGGCTCCTTTCACAAAGCCCATTCAATTCCTATGGGCTTCATCACATTTACCACATTGGAATCACTACCTTGGCTCTGTAAAAGGAGCCCTAAGTTTCTTTGGGTTGGTTCTTCTCCACTATCTACCAAGTTAAAAATTGGAACTCTGGAACTTAATTTGGAATTCTCTAAAAATTATAGGAATGAACCTAAATTCAGACTTAAGTTTGATGGAACAGTTTACATTATTGGTAAACAAGATCTTTTTATAAAATGTTTTTACTTTATCAAATTTGAAATATTTGGGGGTCCTTCTGTAAAGGTGCGGTAAAAAATGGTGTATCCCAAGGTGCACTGAGACATCCTGAGGTAATTTTGCCGTGTGTACTACCCACATTCTAAAGGAGAAGGAGTCAGGCATCTCTTCTCTCTTCCCTTCCTGAATACAGCAATTCCCCTCTTGGTCCTTCATGCTTCCTTTCCAGCATTTTACCCAATCTTCATTTCTACCATTCCTATGTCCAGTATCTCCCCCAATTACCCCAATCATCCCTAATTACCCCAATCATCCTTTCTACCCCATCCCCTCCAGTATTGCCCTTAATGTCACTTTCCATTCTGCTGCCACCCCAGCCTCATGCAGAAAGAAAATGACATCATAGGACGTCAGAATCCCCCCTGATGCAACATCTTATGTCAGAGGGGCTGGGCTATTATGTGTCAAGTATGAACACGGGCTCCAAGGCTCCACATTGCTATTTTCTTTATTGCATAAACACATCAATGTACTCACAGTCAGACTTCGTTATTCAGGGCTGAAACAATGCTTGGAGGTAGAAGTCTGAGGAAAAACAATTCTACTGCTGAGGTGGAAAACAGATGAACAGGCAGAGACAGCTCAGAAATGGATGCCTTGAATGTGCTATATCTTATTGACAAGATATATTTTACAAGGTAAAAAAAAAAACAAGTTCTCCTCAGGGAGTCTATCAGGCCAAGTACTGACAGAAAACAAGATGGAGAAAGTTTCAAAGCTAGAAAAAGGGGGAAAGCAGGGGGGCTCCCAAGCCCAAAGAACAAAAGCATAAAGACCAATGAGACAGAGCCATCAGGTAGCAAGGCAGTCATGCTAGGCTGAGAAGGAGAAGAGGTTCAGGCAACACCACACCAATGATAACAACCCTCAAATAAACAGACAAGTGTGTCCGCACTAGCTGCGAACCACATCACACACAATGCATTGCTCCTCTAAGTTACAGACAGATCTGCAGTAATGCATTAAACACATTTCAGAAACCTACTATAACTAAGGCAAGGTCTGTCAAAGGACAGAACAAAGGTCTCCCAGGGGAGGGCTGCTGCTGAACCGGAGCCTATGGATGTTTCAGCCCTGGTCAAGGTAAAGAGGGATAAGCTGAAAGGATTTATTGCAGCCATGCTCTCTAACCTGGTACAGTTGTGGAAATAAGATTCTCAGAAAAGAGCCCTGGAGTTTGACGTGTTTAAATCGGCTCAGGGCTCACTGCAAAGACTGAAGCTTGTTTCAGGAAGGGTAAGGGAAACTGGATAAAGTGCTCAAGCCTGCCCCATGTGAGCAGATACCAGGTGTTTGTTGCTGGTATGGTAAAGGGAGGGGGGTGGGTCCCTTCAACCTCTAAAAGTACAAGGAGGTGAAGGAACAAAGGGCTTGAGCCGAAAACAGAGGAACTGTGATATATAAATGAACTTTATTCCAGTAGAACTTTGTTCCAGTATGAACTTTATTCTAGTAGATAAATGAACTTTGTTCCAGTATGAACTTTATTTCAGTGGAAGAGTGGCCTAGTGGTTAGGGTGGTAGACTTTGGTCCTGGGGAACTGAGGAACTGAGTTCGATTCCCACTTCAGGCACAGGCAGCTCCTTGTGACTCTGGGCAACTCACTTAACCCTCCATTGCCCCATGTAAGCCGCATTGAGCTTGCCATGAGTGGGAAAGCGTGGGGTACAAATGTAACAAAAAAATAAACTTTGGGCCAATATAGGAGCACACTTTGTTCTTGTGAAGGAATTCTCTGCAAAAGACTGCATTAACTGTTGGGGAGGGAAAGTAAACACAGGATATAGAGGTTCAAGAACAGATAAGGCAAGAAGGCTGTACTGAACACATTCTGCTGGGAGGTCACCTAGGCTGGGGCCTATAGGAATTTAAAAGTTAAGTGCTCGGGGCCCTGAAAAGACTGATCCTGGAAGTAAGTGTCAGAGTTTTGTGGTGTTCATGGACATGATTTCAAGATATTAAAGAAAGGTCACACAGAAAAGGCAGAATGGAGTCGTGTCTCGGGATTATCAAGGGCTGACTGACCCCGGCTACCCACACGGAGGGAGACGTGACATTCTCTGTACCTGGATAGTTACAGTATCTGAGCATTTGCACCCTTGAATATCAAGGGTGCCCAGATGACTTCTGGTTCCTCCCCAGGACCACCCCAGCATTAACCAAATAGTTTTGCAGTGGTCACACATGATATTCAGTGGCACTATCCATTTGATGTCACTGAATATTATGTGGGTACCTGGTCAGCAAGAGTTAATCCTTCAGGAGTGGCACATGCCTTGGTAACTCCCCCTGAACACTGGCCCCAAAATATGTATGGACTACAACAGGAATTTTAGCAATCAAATAAATCTATGACATGCAGAGTCTCTTATCTGCTAATATGGAATGAGCTATAGTAATCAACATTAAGTTGATTGTAAAAAGTAAAACCAACATTGTCAATTTGTTAAAATATCTTTGTTTCGCAGAATAAACATCTTTCTACTCTGAGCATACAGACTGTGAAGTGATTGTCATTTAACTACTTGCTCTTTCTTGATTGAGATGAGCATTATTGCATACATATTTTCTGCATTTGTTCAAAACATGATGTGAGTCCATGCCACTTTATTTTTTATCTTTCCCATGCTACTTCATCATGTCATAATAAAGTTCTTCGATAAAGAATATCATACAGCTGAGTGATATGCAATGAAGACCTGTGAGACAACTTCACAAGCATTGGAAGTGACCCAGATGAACTTCCATGTTATAAAAAAATGCTTATAAATGCTTTTAGTGAACTTAAAATTGTTATACACAGCATAACTGTCATAGTTCAAGTTTATTACTCACGTTGAATAATCCCTTGCTGATATGATTTTTAGTCACTAATAATCTTCTAGAAATTATTCCAGGATCCTTAGTATAACCACTGAAAATTAAAACTGCAGCGTCTTCTTCAGGTTAAAAGAGCTGTAACTGTGAAGAAATATCTCTTTTTCCTTAAACATCTGAATAGATGATGTTTGAAAGGATATACTGGTCTATATATTAAACTATAGTAAAAGAAAAACAGTGTGTGTTCCCAGTCATATTAATGCAGGACGGTGGGCACTAATGCTGGGTCTGCCATTCTTTAAAAGGGTTGGAAAATATTAATTAATTGCTGAGCACCTCCTTACCGGGGCCTCAAGAATGCTAGGTTGCTGATTCCTCCCACTCCAGGCATGGGCCTGTAAGCTAAAGCAAAATTTCATGGAATCATGATCATCATTTACTCCTCATCCCCCTTTCAACACTTTTAAGCCAGTGATTTAGTGAAGATCCCATACCCTCACCTCATTCTGGAGTTTCAGTGTGCTAATAATGTAGTTAAGACTTGCCCTCTGAAAGTCTCACACTCAGGGTCAAAACTTTATGTGGTAACCTAAGTTATCCTTTCCCTTCTAGAAATGATGATTAGGTGAAATGGACAGGTTCAACTCCCATTCACTCCTGCCCATCATCAGTCATTGTGGATACTGAGGAATCCTGACCTATAGTTATACCAGGGGCATAGCCAGACCTCAAAGTGGGGGGAAGCGGGGTCCGAAGTCCAAAGTGAAGGGAGAACATTTTGGCCCACCTCCCTACCACTCCCCTGTGCCACAACACCACATACCTTGGCTGGTAGAGGTCCCCATCCCCCACCAGCTGAAGTGTTTCTCTAGCAATGCTTTCCTTACATTGTCTGCCCTGCTTCCCCTCACATTGTGCAAGCTACATTTTAATGACATTGAGCATGCACAAACTGTTGCACATGCTCAGTTGCACAAAAAACGAACATGCACGCGACGAGAGGGAAGCAGGGCAGGCCATGTAAGGAGAGCAGCACTGGAGAAACACTTCAGCTGGCGGAAGCTGGAGACCCCTTCCAGCCAAACCAGAGGCCCTGGATCCATTTTGGGGGGTCCAGGCCCCGTAACACCCCATAGCGACAACACTGAGTTATACATTCTATTTAGGCTTCTAAGGTATGTGACTTCACTGAGGAGCTCTTTTACAAAGGAATGGGAGGGCTAATGCATGGGTATCATGCTCCAAATTGGCAGTACCACTGGGGTAGAGTGTGCACCCGGTGATAATTTCAAGTTTGGTGCACACCAAATCCCATGGTAGAAAATATTTTTTCTATTTTCTACCACGGGAGCATTCCCAGCGGTAATCGGCAGCGAGGCCACATTGGCATGTGCTACATGGTTACCATGAGGGTAGCGCATGAGCCCTTGCCACTAAGTCAATGGCTGGCAGTAAGGGCTCAGGCCATAAATAGGCACACGCTAGTTTTCATTTTTGCACACGCCCATTTCCCAGCCCATTAAAAAATGGCCTTTATCCCAGCCACGATAAAAAGTGGCCCAGTATGTGCCCAAAAGACGTGTCCACACTACCACATTCTACTTTACCGTAGCTTTGTAAAAGGACCCCTATGTTATTAACACATTGGAACCTTATAATGGTGCTGAAGAGAGAGTGGTTCCCAACTTGACTGCCATATTATTGATGTATAGGGAGGGAATTGTGAGTGGGTGGATGAATATTGTCCATGGCTTCTGCTTTTTTTTGTTATTACTAGGTCACATGCATAGAAAGGGTCAATAATCTTGTATATTTGATCGGGGGGGGGGGGGGTGAGGATCTTTCTTAATATATGCTGTCCCCTTAAAAAAAAATCTCAGGAGCATCAGCTTGCACGTTAGAAAGTTGATGCTTCCAGAGGAAAATGTAACCTCTAGAAAGGTAGTTAACTTTCATGCAATAGCATGGCTTTTCAACCTTAGCACAAACAGTTACTGTATTTCCATATTAATGTGCTACTTTGCAAGCATTTGTATGTGACACAGCTCATTAATTTTTATATGAGCTTAGCCTAATTTTTCCCATTAAAGCTTTATTATTGTAGCATAATGCATGTTTTAGCCCAATAAATTTGAATTAAATGACCTTTAATTCACATTATTATGATAACACAGCTTAGTAAATAGGCTCACTACTGAGCTAACAAGTGAAGTGAAACTAGATGTCTAGATTTAGTTGCTCAAACAGTCGATGATCCCAGGATAGTGTAGGGGCAGGAAAGGAATTTAGTAATATAGCTCTGGTACCTATGAATGGTACCAAAGCTTCCCAGCTAATATTTCTAATATCTGGGAAGGAGCCCTTGTAAGAACCAGTGATCATCAGATTGTATAGTTTGTGATGTAGGTATATCAGGAAAAAGTCACATAAAATTCAAAGACCTAGCTTTCAAAAATATCAACCTTGGTAGTATAGGGAAATACTTTTGGGAGATGCTGACAGAGAAGGACGAAATACGTGAAATGTAAGAAAATGTGCTAAACTGAAAGGAGATATAGAAATAACAATACATCTTTATGCTATGTAACTGCCAAGGAGATACCTCTGCTGCAGAGCAGGCTTTGGGAGGATTTCTTGGGGGTCACTGTGGTGATGTGGAGCTAGCAGAGCTGCCCAAGGTGGGAAGAGATGGGGGAAGCCCAGCCCAACGGGAGCAGCGCAGAGAGACAAATACAATTCTGCGTACTGGTGGAGTGGGGTCTTTGGTTGCCCAGCCTCTGCTGACACCCTGAGCACTGAGGGGGAGTCTTAGATCTGGGGAAGTGGATCCTGGTCACTGCTGGAAGAGTGTAACTTCTGAAGAGAAGAGGATATCTGTAACTGTTTCGCAGAGTTGGAAACTATAAGAGGAGGAAGGAGTGCCTGGTGAGAAAAGACACTCCAGGTGGGAGGAAAGTGGGTGTGGAGGAGCCCTATTCCCAGCAAGACTTTGCCCAGCAATTAGTGGGACTAGTGGTCTGGGATGGGATGGCTATTGAACAAATTATAACTGGATGTGACTGTTTAATATTTCCTTTTTTCTCTTTTAAGTGCACAAATTATATATACCATATTTGTTGAAGTAATTGTTTGATTGTTCTTAAGTGTTTGTTGAACTATTAAAGGGTTTGAAGTTTATTGGAAGTGACTACTTGATTTGATTAAAACACTGATCTACAGAGATCAGGGTGGGGATACCCTCCAGCCTACTGGGATCTTTCCATATCTAGCCTGTGCCCTAAAGAGCTCAGCCAAGAAGATCTGTACTAAGCCAGTATGTAAAGAGTACACTGTATGGAATGACCATTACAGAATACTGGCTTAGCACGCATCTCCTACCTAACTTTGGGCGAGAGAACTAACACTTTCCAAAATCCAGTATAAATGCTGATGCCTAACTAATTATTTATTTCTAGAAATATCCCAAACACTATCTAATCTAATAAATTAATAGATAGTATGTTATCACAGTGTGACCACCATTCTCATTCATAAATTAACATTGTTTATTAGACGGGGATCCTCAGATTTTTTTAACCGCCTCCACCATCCGGGAACTGTGCCCCAATGTATTAATGGTGTTGCTCACATCGTCATCGATCATCAATCAGATACCGCATACAGTTCAAACTTCTCCTTGTTACCTACAAATGCACTCAGTCTGCAGCCCCTCATTACCTCTCTACCCTCATTTCCCCTTACGTTCCCGCCCGTAACCTCCGCTCACAGGACAAATCCCTCCTCTCAGTACCCTTCTCCACCACCGCCAACTCCAGGCTCCGCTCATTCTGCCTCGCCTCACTCTATGCTTGGAATAAACTTCCTGAGCCCTTACGCCAAGCCCCCTCCCTACCCATCTTCAAATCCTTGCTCAAAGCCCACCTCTTCAATGTTGCTTTCGGCACCTAACCTTTATACCTTTCAGGAAATCTAGACTGCCCCTATTTGACTGACTGTACATTTGTCCTTTAGATTGTAAGCTCCTTTGAGCAGGGACTGTCCTATGTTAAATTGTACAGCGCTGCGTAACCCTAGTAGCGCTTTAGAAATGTCAAGTAGTAGTAGTAGTAGTAGTTGCTCACATCGTCATCGATTGACCCGTGTTTTTTTTTCCTATTTTAAAATGTTTTTTACTTTTACTTTTTCAAAAAAGCTTCTCATATAATTCGCTTTAAATATTCTTCTTCAATCAATATCTTCAAGTTCATTGCAAGCTTTTGTATACAAGCTACATCTTATAATGTTACTTAGCTTTAAACGACTTTCAGAAGCGATTTTTCTCCCAGCTCAAACCTCTTTATTAGATTAGACAGTGTTTGGGATATTTCTAGAAATAAATATTGAATTAATCCCCACACTAGAAGCAAAAGGTCTATTAAATCAGATGCCTAACTAATGGCAGTTGGGTGCATAAATTACACTATTCTATAACATCCTGGGAATGCCCCTGATATACCAATGCCCCTCCCATTGCCACACCCCTTTTGGAATTGCATGAGAGAAGTTAGGTGCCTACCCCCTATTTAAAAACAATTTAACCGGTTGGTGATGGTCACTGACTGGTTAAATCACAGCTGGCTATCTCTGAACATTCAGCAGGAGATAACTGGTTATCTCTGCTGAATATTCACGGTTAATGCGTAACTGCGAGCAGGCTATCATGGGGGCATTCTGGGGATGGGTCAAAGTTATGCCCCGATATTCAGTGATGACTGGGCAAGCTTACCATACAGATAGGACTGCTAATCGATGCCCAGTTGGTGTTGAATATCAGCTTAACCAGACATGCATTAGCCAGCCAATGAATACCCAGATATTCAATGCTGCTCACCGGAAATGGCCCGGCATTGAAGACTTAGTGTCAGCACTGGCAGTGGGCAACTACTGCTCTGTGCATCATCGGCTGAATATCGGGCCCTTAGTTTACAGAATAGGAGCATAAGTCAGTTATGCACATAAGTGCTAATTAGTGCCAATTAGTGTCATTTAAGGTCAATTATTGGTACTAATTATGTTAGGCATATAACAGACCATATTCTATAACTGGGCATGCTTGCCCTGGAATTTGTAGTATGGAGTGTTGCCACAATTTGGGTTTGTGCCAGGTACTTGTGACCTGGCTTGGCCACTGTTTGGAATACAGGATACTGGGCTAGATGGACCACTGGTCTGACCCAGTATAGCTACTTTTATGTTCATTTGTACACTCCAAACACATGAATCCAGAATAATCTGCACTAAATCTCAAAAGCCAAAACTGAAAATAATAAGAAATAGCATAAGGAATGGCAAGTCAAATGCAAAGCTCTGATAAGGAAGGCAAAGAGGAACTTTGAAAAAAAGATTGCGTTGGAGGCAAAAACACATAGGAAAGATTTTGTTAGGTGTATTATAAGCAAGAAGCTGGCAAAAGAATTAGTTGGACAGTTAGATGACCGAGGGGTAAAAGGGGCACTCAGGGAAGACAAAGTCATAGCAGAGAGAGCTTTGGTCTTTACCGAAGATTTAGGAGAGATACCGGTGCCAGAAAAGATATTCAAAGTCGAAGAGTCAGAGAAACTGAATGAAATCTCTATAAATCTGGAAGATGTAATGGTGCAATTTGACAACTTGAAGAGTAGCAAGTCTCCTGGACCAGATGGTATTAATCCCAGAATACTAAAAACTGAACTTGCAGAACTATTGTTAGTAATATGTAATTAATCTTTAAAATCAAGCATGGTACCGGAAGATTGTGGAGTGGCCATTGTAACACCGATTTTTTAAAAAGGTTTTAGAGGTGATCTGGGAAATTATAGACCTGTGAGCCTGCCATCGGTGCTGGGCAAAATGGTAGAGACTATTATAAAGAACAACATTACAGAGCATATTCAAAAGCATGGATTAATGAAACAAAGCCATCATGGATTTAGTGAAAGGAAATCTTGCCTCACCAATCTATTACATTTGCTTGAAGTGGTGAACAAATATGTAGATAAAGGTGAGCCGGTTGATATTGTGTATCTGGATTTTCAAAAGGCATTTGACAAAGTACCTCATGAAAGACTCCAGAGGAAATTGGAGAGTCATGGGATAGGAGGTAGTGTTCTATTGTACATTAAAAACTGGTTAAAAGATAGAAAAGAGAGTAGGGTTAAATGGTCAGTATTCTCAATGGAGAAGGGTAGATACTGGGGCTCCCCTAGAGATGGGAGTAACTAGTGAATTAAATAAATTTGCTGACGACACAACGTTATTCAAAGTTATTAAATCACAAGAGGATTTTGAAAAATTTCAAGAGAACTTTACAAGACTGGTGGCAGATGATGTTTAATGTGAGCAAATGCAAAGTGATGCATGTGGGAAAGAGGAACCCGAACTATAGCTACATAATGCAAGGCTCCACATTAGGAGTCACCGACCAGGAAAGGGATCTAGGTGTCATCGTTGATGATACATTGAAACACTATGCTCAGTGCATGGTGGTGGCTAAGAAAGCAAATAGAATGTTAGGTATTATTAGGAAAGGAATAGAAAACAAAAATGAGGACGTTATAATGTTTTTGTATTGCTCCATGGTGCGAATGTACCTCGAATACTGTGTGCAGTTCTGGTCACCGCATCTCAAAAAAGATATGGTGGAATTAGAAAAGGCATAGAGAAGGGTGACAAAAATGATAAAGGGGATGGGACGACTTCTCTATGAGGAAAGGCTAAAGCGTCTAAGGCTCTTCAGCTTGGAGTAGAGATGGATGAGGTGAGATATGATAGAGGTCTATAAAATAATGAGTGGAATGGAATGGGTAGGCGTGAATCGATTATTTAAAACAAAATTACAGAGCACATCCGAGGACATGGATTACTGAGACCGAGTCAGCACGGCTTTTGTGTGGGGAAATCTTGCCTGACCAATTTACTTCAATCCTTTGAAGGAGTAAACAAACATGTGGACAAAGGGGAGCCGGTTGATATTGTGTATCTGGATTTTCAAAAGGCGTTTGACAAGGTACCTCATGAAAGGCTACAGAGGAAATTGGAGGGTCATGGGATAGGAGGAAATGTCCTATTGTGGATTAAAAACTGGTTGAAGGATAGGAAACAGAGAGTGGGGTTAAATGGGCAGTATTCACAATGGAGAAGGGTAGTTAGTGGGGTTCCTCAGGGGTCTGTGCTAGGACCGCTGCTTTTTAATATATTTATAAATGATTTAGAGATGGGAGTAACTAGCGAGGTAATTAAATTTGCTCATGACACAAAGTTATTCAAAGTCGTTAACTCGCGACAGGATTGTGAAAAATTACAAGAGGACCTTACGAGACTGGGAGACTGGGCGGCTAAATGGCAGATGACGTTTAATGTGAGCAAGTGCAAGGTGATGCATGTGGGAAAAAAGAACCCGAATTATAGTTACGTCATGCAAGGTTCCACGTTAGGAGTTACGGACCAAGAAAGGGATCTGGGTGTCGTCGTCGATAACACACTGAAACCTTCTGCTCAGTGTGCTGCTGCGGCTAGGAAAGCGAATAGAATGTTGGGTATTATTAGGAAAGGTATGGAAAACAGGTGTGAGGATGTTATAATGCCGTTGTATCGCTCCATGGTGCGACCGCACCATGAGTATTGTGTTCTATTCTGGTCGCCACATCTCAAGAAAGATATAGTACAATTGGAAAAGGTGCAGCGAAGGGCGACTAAAATGATAGCGGGGATGGGATGACTTCCCTATGAAGAAAGACTAAGGAGGCTAGGGCTATTCAGCTTGGAGAAGAGACGGCTGAGGGGAGACATGATAGAGGTATATAAAATAATGAGTGGAGTGGAACAGGTGGATGTGAAGCGTCTGTTCACACTTTCCAAAAATACTAGGACTAGGGGGCATGCGATTAAACTACAGTGTAGTAAATTTAAAACAAATCGGAGAAAAATTTTCTTCACCCAACGTGTAATTAAACTCTGGAATTCATTGCCGGAAAATGTGGTGAAGGTGGTTAGCTTAGCAGAGTTTAAAAAGGGGTTGGACGGTTTCCTAAAGGACAAGTCCATAAACCGCTACTAAACGGACTTGGAAAAATCCAAAATCCCAGGAATAACATGTATAGAATGTTTGTACGTTTGGGAAGCTTGCCAGGTGCCCTTGGCCTGGATTAGCCGCTGTCGTGGACAAGATGCTGGGCTCGATGGACCCTTGGTCTTTTCCCAGTATGGCATTACTTATGTACTTACTTATGTACTTATGTTTACTCTTTCCAAAAATACTAGGACTAGGGGTACGCAATGAAGCTACAAAGTAGTAAATTAAAAATGAATTGGAGACAATATTTCTTCACTCAACGTTTAATTAAACTCTGGAATTCGCTGCCACAGAATGTAGTAAAAGCAGTTAGCTTAGTGAGGTTTAAAAAAAGGTTTGGATAGCTTCCTAAAATAAAAGTCCATAAGCCATTATTAAAAGGGACTTGGGAAAAACCCATTGCTTTTTTCTAGGATAAGCAGCAAAAAATGTATTGTGCTGTTTTGGGATCTTGCCAGGTACTTGTGACCTGGATTGTCCACTGTTGGAAACGGGATACTGGGCTTATTGGACCTTCGGTCTAGCCCAGTATGGCAATACATATATACTTATGTACTTATCTGTGCTAAAATCCAAGTGTAGTCTTTAACAACACACTTAAAT
Organism: Microcaecilia unicolor; assembly: GCF_901765095.1. Classification (NCBI taxonomy): domain Eukaryota; kingdom Metazoa; phylum Chordata; class Amphibia; order Gymnophiona; family Siphonopidae; genus Microcaecilia; species Microcaecilia unicolor. The sequence continues at coordinate 155,025,935 of NC_044039.1, read as the reverse complement.
TTGTTGGATTAACAAGCTATCCAGTGTTGATAACAGCTGTTATTTATTTTATTTATTTATTATGACATTTATACCCCACATTATCTCAAATAAAATTCAAGTCACAAAGTAACAAACGTAGAACCACTCACTATGGGCATTCTGCAATGCAGTGCACCTAACTTCTAATGGGCGCAGGCAAAAAGGGGAGTGGTTATGGGTGTGGAAATCGGTGTTTCATGGGTGTTCTAAAATTTGTGCACATATTTATAGAATACGGCCCACTGCGCCTAAAACTACTTGCCAGGATTCATGTCACATTTTCATTGGTGTAAATGGAGGGGCATAGTTTTAGGTGCTGAGATATCAACTAAGCATATTCTATATGCCACACCTAAATCTAGGCACCACTTATAGAATACTCTTAGTCAGCACTGATTTCACGTCAATTTTTTAGGCACCTTATATAGAATCCTTTCCTATATGTTGACAATCCACATTAATTTGCTTTTACCATACATTGAGGACATAATACAGCTTAGTAAATTGGCTCCTTGTAAGGCCTCAGTGGCATAAAAATACCTACAGAAATTGAAATGTGAGGTCATGTTTAAAAAAGTGAGTAAATCTAAAATACAAAGCCACATGTCAGTTACGTTTTCATTAGTGAACTACTATAGTTGGGATCTGGCAGGTTGCAGAACCAAAAGCAGCATGTTTTTCAGCAAAACTAATCTGATCAGTTTCATGAACTGGATGGCTAGACAACTAGATAAAGGACATACTTGAATTTCAGCAAAAACTTTGATTTGATCCCATGTAGGAGGCTTATAAATAAAGAAACCTGGGACTCAACATTGTACACTGAATTAAAAGTTGGTTGATTAAGACAATAGAGAATAGTTAATAAATAGAATTCACTCTGAAAAAAAAAAGAACAGTGATTGGTGGAGAGCCCCAGGGATCTGTCCTGAAAGTGGTTTTAGTCAACATCTTTGTAAGTAGTATTGCATAGGAGTTAGAAGGAAAAGGTTTGCCTTTTTTGCCAATGTGCAATTAAACTCTGTAATTCGTTGCCAGAGAATGTAATAAAAGCAGTTTCAGATGGTATAAATCCTCGTGCCCAAGGTTAGATGCAGAAATTGGCTCTAACCGCTATTCTATAAATAGTGCTCAACTCAGAGTGCCATTTAAAGAATAGCACTCCGTGAGGAATTTTCTCAGTGCCACTTACGGAATCCAGGGCCCCTTTTACTAAGCCACGTAGGCGCCTACGCACACCCAATGCATGCCATAATGGACTTACCTCCTGACTACCACGTGGTTCTTGCGGTAATTTCATTTTTGGCGTGCTTCCGCTACGCGCGTCTGAAAAATAATTTTTATTTTCAGATGTGCATAGTGGACGCACGCCAATTGGCATCTGATGTGCGTAGGTCCTTACCACCTAAATTCTTTACCTCTAGGTCTATGGCTGGCAGTATTTTATTTTATTTATTGCATTTGTATCCCACATTTTCCCACCTTTTTGCGGGTTCAGTGTGGCTTACAATAGGAGTTAAATGCTGGAAATACAATTTGTTACATATTGGTTATGGATTATATTTTGCATAATTATGCGAACCAATTGAAGTGTCGTTGAGAGTGTAACAATGGAGCACAAACATTGAAACATTGGAAGGAAACAATGGGAGCTTAGAGGGCGATAAGGGGGCATAAAGACATATAATATATATCTTTCTGTGATTAGAGGTATGAATGATGTGATATTATGGGAAAGAGAGTTCCGAGGTGAATGTGTGTTGCATTCGTGGATAGTAGGTGTGGACTTTATGTGTTTTGGTTCTTTCCGTAAATCTTTTCGAAAAGATGGGTCTTCAGTGATCTGCGGAAGGAAGCTTGCTCGTTGATTGTTCTTAAGTTGCGTGGCAGTGTATTCCAATATTGCGTGCTCATGTGAGAAAAGGTTGATGCATGTAGCGTTTTGTATTTCACGCCTTTGCAGTTGGGGAAGTGGAGGTTTAGGAAGGTTCGGGATGATCTTTTGGCGTTTCTGGGTAGTAGGTCTATTAACTCAGACATGTAGGCTGGGGCTTCGCCATGAATGATTTTGTGGACTAATGTGCACACTTTAAAAGTGATGCGTTCCTTTAGTGGAAGCCAGTGTAGTTTCTCTCAGAGACCCAAAATGGACGTGCGCCAATTTTGATTTTGCCGCACGTCCATTTACGGGGGGAAAAAAGAAGCCTTTTTTACAGGCACACTGAAAAATGATTCTGCGCACGCACAAAACCCATACGTACAATACCGCAAGCCACTTTTCATCGCGCCTTGTAAAAGGACCCCTAGCCCACAATTCATACTTGGTATGTATTTTTTACAAAATTTAAGAGCATTATACCACACTCTATTGTATATTCTTCTTTTTTTTTCAAAGATATATGAATAAGAATGCAATAGATTCATATCTGGAGTAGAGAAAATTACTAAAAGAAAATAGTTGATTTTAATGTGGTCAACATGGGTACTATGCATCTAATAACTAACTGAAATGGGTCATAAAGAGAGGTCACTGTATAAAGCACATGCCCCTCATTCAATAACTGTGCACCTACATGGATAAGTGTACACTTGTGTGCATAAGTGCTTGCAGAACACTCAGTGGTATTCTATAAAGCATGCACGTAACTGTCTTAGGGGTCCTTTTACTAAGGCGCACTAACAGATTTAGCGTGCATTAACGATTAGCACACACTACGTGCATCCAACGCGTGTCAGTTTGGAACTACCGCCCGGCTACTGTTTGCATGGCAGAAAATATCTTTTATTTTCTACCATGTGGTGCTAACTGGGCGGTAATCAGTAGTGTACTTACACTGAAGATTACTGCCCAGTTAACGTGTGAGACCTTACCGCTAAGTCAATGGCTGGCGGTAAGGGCTCAGGCCCAAAATGGATGCATGCTGATTTTTATTTTGCCGCATGTCCATTTTTGGCAAAAAAAGGCCATTTTTGCAGGTGCGCAGAAAAATGGACCTACGTGCATCCAATACATCAACAAAGGCTATTTTTCAGCGCACCTTAGTAAAAGGACCCCTAAAGGATGACGCCCATTATATTTCTATGGGTGTCTTATCATTTAGCATGCACTAATCATTACTGCATGCTAAATCTGTTAGCTCCTTAGTAAAAGGACCCCTTAGTGCATTACTTCAAGGGGGTGTACATGTGGCTGGAACATGGGTGAAGTATGAGTGAGGCTGCCAATTGCATGCATAACTTACAGAATACTGTATGTTATGTGTTAAAGTGCTACATTTAGGTGTTAACATTTATGCCAGTGATAGACCTGGCATAAGAGAAGCAGCACTTAAATGTACATCAATAGGTACTGACCTATGCTAGTATTCTTTTACAGCTTCTTAGAACACAGATGCCATTAAAAAAAAGCCTACACACTAAAGTGGAGGGTATAACATTGGCAGAGAGCCACTATAAAATGGGGGAAGGGTTAATTTGAAAAGTGATGTTTTAGGAAATTTGTTTTTTTTCTGGGAGTGATATTGAAATAATCAATGTAATGTAAATGCATTAAGGGTTGGGAAAGTTAGGACATTTGAGAAAAGGGAGGCAATTGGGGAAAAGAAAATGTTTTAGAAGCAGGGATTGGATAAATGTTAATCAAGGATGGGGTTAGCGTTAGCGGGAGAGAATGAGAGACACTGGGTGGGAAGGAAAAGGTGTGTGAGCAAAGGAAAGGGAGGGTATCTGTGTTGGTGAAATTCACCCACCCTGGCGAAAATTGTTTTTTTGGTGTTTTAGAATCTGGGAGGTTGTGGGTTCGCAGCTTGGTTGCGGGATATTACGTTTATTTCTGTAAATTTGGGCAACATTTCAAATCATAGGGCCTAAGTTAGGCATAGCAGTGTTGGTTTAGTGCATCACTGCCATGGGATGGGGCATGACCCTATGGTACTGCAGGTCATGGGATGAGTAATGTGGAAGGTATAACGGGAAGAAGTTGAATGGTGAAGCTAATATATTGCTGTCTAGCTACATGGGTGGTGAAAAAAGTTTATAATTTGTTTGAAAAAGATTGTTTGCCAGTTTCTTGACAATCTGAGAAATATAATTGCCTCATGTGTGTCACTGGATTTGGGTTTGTCTGTCAAGTGGCAAATGAAGCTTGTGAATGCCAGCGTTACAGAACTGGTGTTCAACATGCAGCATCAGTGCTCCTATATCGTGATGTCCAGTTAAAGAATTGGCCCTTGATATTTAATCTATCTGACCATAAACTATGAGCAAGTAAGCTACTTACACAACATCATGCTTATGCCTACTAATCTTGTTCTGTTTGTTTTTTGTTAATCATGTGGTCCATTCAAATTCTTAGAGCTTGAATTTTTTTTTATAAGTGCAAAAATTGAAATTAAATCTGAGACTGACTTTACTACTTTTTCCTTTAAGCCTCAACCTGCAATATACCATTATCCATGAGTGAATCATTTGCTGCCTTCTAGAAGAGTATAGTTAAATGTAGCCCTGTAGTAGTAAACAGGTAATTACATTGATTCTTTTTAGTGTGCTATCTCTTTCAACAAAACACTAGCCCAACACGGGTTTACTGCTCGCTAATCCAGAACTACTGCCAGCCCAACGCGGCCGCTGGTGGTAGTTCTGGCTAGAGCATGCGCCATTTCAGGCGCTTCAGAATTTTTTTTCTGTAATGCGGTGCTAACCCGGTGGTAATCGGGCATCGATGCACGCTGCCCGGTTACTGCCGGGTTCCTGCAGGGGCTCTCACTGCCACCTCAGTGGGTGACAGTAAGTGTTCCCTGCCGCATGGCCAACTGGTAAGGGTTATCTTACTACATGGCTATTTTGGGGGGAAGCATTTTACCTGCTGCGGTAAAAAGGGCCCTGGCGCATAGGAAAATGGCCCTCACTGCTACCACAGGGCCTTTTTTCCCGCAGCTTGGTAAAAGGGTCCCTTAAGGCTTTTTTTTTTAAAAAGAGAGACCCGTGGCAGGTAATTAATATTTGGCTTTCATTTTGTCACTTTGATGAGACTCCAGAAGCAGGCAGGCAGACGATGTCTGACGAAAAGCTAGAAGGACAACCATTGCAGTGGTGCATCTGCAGTGAGAGACTGATGTGAGCGTTGAGTGAAGACATTTCATTTATTTGATAGCTGTTCCCATGATTTCAGCTAAGTGCCTTTTACTTTTATCTCACTTTTTGGATTTGAGCAGTATATTTGTGAATTTCAGTTCTTTATGAGAAGAGTAAATGATTGTATGTTATATGACTTTGGGTTGAGGCCTAGGATGTCCCATAAGAGACCTAACCTAGATTAAGTCCACAAATTTTTATACTGATACTCTTCTCATAAGGTTTATGCAGCATGTAGTTTAAACCACTGGTTGGTGGTTGTAGGATTCAAATTTAGTTCCATTTCTCCACTATTTCCTGTGCATCTTGAACTATATGATACACAGCAGGTATTTGCAAGGGAACATATACACAGGTAGGTCTAACACTTCTGCCTATAAGTTATAGAACATTACACATGTATCTGTGGCATTTAGATGCTAACACTTTACACCAGCTATTTGGCTAATTTTTAAGCACGTTACACATGGTTAAGAAAGAATTCTATAATAGAATGTAGGCTCCTTTGTTCCTTTATAGAACAGACTCCTACCAGGCACCCTACTGTTATAAATTCCTATTTTAAAGGGCAATTTCATAAACTGGCTGTCCCCATTTGCACTACACATGTACATTTTTAGAATAATAGCATTTATGTGTGTTTATGTATACAAAAGTGCTAGCAGACTGCCTAGATACTATTCTGCAAATACCTAAGTTACGTGGAGGGGCATAATCGAACGCGAACGCCTATCTCCTTGGGCGTCTATGTCCGAAAACAGGCAAGTGAAGAGGCGGGACAGACCGTATTTTCGAAAAAATTGATGTTTTTCAGCTGGGCGTTTGTTTTTTTTAGCGATAATGGAAACTAAAAACGCCCAGCTCAAAAACGTCCTAATCTGAGCCATTTGGTCGTGGGAGAGGCAACGATCCATAGTACACTCGCCCCCCTGACATGCCAGGACACCAACTGGGCACCCTAGAGGTCAGTGTGGTGGACTTCAGACAACGCTCCCACATGCATAGCTCCCTTACCATGGGTGCTGAGCACCCAACCTCCCTCCCCCAAAACCCACTACCCACAAATGTAGAACACTACCATAGCTCTTAGGGGTAAAGGGGGCACCTACATGTGGGTACAGTGGGTTTTGGAGGCCTCCCATTTACCAGTACAAATGTTACAGGTAGGGGGGATGGGCCTGGGTCCGCCTGGCTGAAGTGCACTGCGGTAACCACTAAACGTGCTCCAGGGACCTGCATATATGCAGACCTCTAGGACTGCTGCTATATAACATTGGCACACCAGTTGACACCTGAAGACTAATCTCTCCAAAAACGTCCTTTAATGGAATAAGCACGCTTACTCACAGTTAACTGCAGATCAGAGGTTGTACCCCACTGGCAACGAGTCTCGCTGGTACTGAGATTAGCAGTAGGTCAGAGCTGGCAGAATGCTGTACAATGCCCTCTTTCAGCCACATTCAAGGTAAGAACTAAGTTCTGTAACGTGGCTTCTCCGAGGACAAGCAGGCTGCTTGTTCTCACTGATGGGTGACGTCCACAGCAGCCCCTCCAATCGGAAACTTCTCTAGCAAAGTCCTTTGCTAGTCCTCGCGCGCACCGCGCATGCGCGGCCGTCTTCCCGCCCGAAACCGGCTCGAGCCGGCCAGTCTTCTTTTGTCCGCACTCGGTACGGTCGTGTTTTCGCTGTGTCGAGCCCCGGAAAGTCGACCTCGCGCGTCCAAATTTATTTTGACGTGTTTTTTCTTCGGAAAAGTCTTTCAAGTGTCGGGAAGTGCTCCGGAACCCCCCCCCCCCCCCGGGTTTCGTGTTAATCCTCCCCGTACTTCCAGCTTTTTGCCCCGATAAGTTTTCTTTCGTCGTCGGGGTAGGCCTCTTTTCGGCCTCGGTCGAGATTTTCTCCCTTACAAATTTTTTGGTGCTCTTTTTCCGTCATTTCGGACTTTGATTTCGCCGGCGCGATTTTTCCGCCCATGACATCGAAGCCTTCCAGCGGCTTCAAGAAGTGCACCCAGTGCGCCCGGGTTATCTCGCTCACTGATCGACACTCGTCGTGTCTTCAGTGTCTGGGGGCCGAGCACCGCCCTCAGAACTGCAGTCTGTGTTCCCTGCTTCAAAGGCGGACTCAGGTAGCGAGACTAGCCCAGTGGAACGTGTTGTTCTCGGGCTCTTCGTCGGCATCGGCACCGGGATCTTCGAGTGCATCGACGTCGTCAGCGTCCAGACCATCTTCCTCGGCCGCCCCTGCATCGAGTGCATCGAGGCATCGGGCCTCTGCATCGGCGCCGAGACATCGGATAGCTGCATCGACGTCGGTGGTACCGGGACCTCGTCTGCTGATGTCGTCGGACGGTGGTGCATCGTCAGGAGTGCAGGTGAGGGCTGTCCATTCCCCTGCTGGTGGCGGTGAGCCTTCGGGTGGGTCTCCTCCTACCCTGAGGGCTCCTGCGGTACAGCCCCCCCGAGACCGACCTCCTTCGGCCTCGGCCCCGAGGAAGCGACGGCTGGATTCTACGTCCTCCTCGTTGGTGCTGGGGAGCTCCGGTGACATGCTTCGGAAGAAATCAAAGAAGCATCGACACCGGTCGCCTCCCCGCGTCGGCACCGAGAGCTCTGGGTCGCCGAGGGAGTCGGCACCCAGCAGGCATCGGCACCGAGAGGACCGCTCACCCTCTGTTCAAGAGGTGTCGATGCGCTCCACTCTGGACAGCCCGGAACAGCCTCCTCGCCCGGAACAGGTTCTGACGTCGACGCCTGCATCGACCTCTTTGCCTTTCTCTGCAGCCGCTCTGAACGAGAGCCTCCGGGCCGTTCTCCCAGAGATTCTGGGAGAGCTGTTGCGCCCTACCCCTCCGGTACCGGCGGTGCTTGCGCCTCCGGTACCGTCGAGCGTGGCGCCGGCTGGCCCATCGCCCGGGGTGAGGTCCCCGACGTCGGTACCGCGTGCGGTACCGACTGCGGCCACCTCCCAGGAGGGCTCCCCGACTACGTCGGCGGAGGGAGCTTCGCCGATGCGGGCCAGGGAGTCTACCTCTCGACGCCCCCATCGTGGACATGGCTCCACTGAGTCGAGCCGGGCGAGGTTGCAGACACAGGTTCGTGAACTTGTGTCTGACACCGAGGGTGAGGCCTCGTGGGAGGAAGAAGAAGACCCCAGATATTTCTCTGACGAGGAGTCTGAGGGTCTTCCTTCTGATCCCACTCCCTCTCCTGAAAGACAGCTTTCTCCTCCTGAGAGTCTGTCTTTCGCTTCCTTTGTCCGGGAGATGTCTACGGCCATCCCCTTCCCGGTGGTTGTGGAGGACGAGCCCAGGGCTGAAATGTTTGAGCTCCTGGACTATCCTTCTCCACCTAAGGAAGCGTCCACTGTTCCCTTGCACCATGTCCTAAAAAAGACATTGCTTGCGAACTGGACAAAACCTCTAACTAATCCCCACATCCCCAAGAAGATCGAGTCCCAGTACCGGATCCATGGGGACCCAGATCTGATGCGCACCCAGTTGCCTCATGATTCTGGAGTTGTGGATCTGGCTCTAAAGAAGGCTAAGAGTTCTAGGGAGCATGCTTCGGCGCCCCCGGGCAAGGACTCTAGAACCTTAGACTCCTTTGGGAGGAAGGCCTACCATTCCTCTATGCTCGTGGCCAAAATCCAGTCTTACCAGCTCTACACGAGCATACACATGCGGAACAATGTGCGGCAGTTGGCGGGCTTGGTTGATGCTCTTCCCCCTGAGCAAGCCAAGCCTTTTCAGGAGGTGGTCAGGCAGCTGAAGGCGTGCAGAAAATTCCTGGCCAGAGGGGTGTATGATACCTTTGATGTTGCGTCCAGGGCCGCTGCTCAAGGTGTGGTGATGCGCAGGCTCTCATGGCTGCGTGCCGCCGACCTGGAGAATAGACTCCAGCAGCGGATTGCGGACTCGCCTTGCCGTGCGGACAACATTTTTGGAGAGAAAGTCGAGCAGGTGGTAGAGTCTCTCCACCAGCGGGACACCGCATTCGACAAGTTCTCCCGCCGGCAGCCTTCAGCATCTACCTCTACAGGTAGAAGATTTTTTGGGGGAAGGAAGACTGTTCCCTATGCTTCTGGTAAGCGTAGGTACAATCCTCCTTCTCGACAGCCTGCGGCCCAGGCTAAGCCCCAGCGCGCTCGCTCTCGTCAGCAGCGTGCGCCTCAGCAGGGCCCCGCGGCTCCCCAGCAAAAGCAAGGGGCGAGCTTTTGACTGGCTCCAGCAGAGCATAGCCGACATCCAAGTGTCAGTGCCGGGCGACCTGCCGGTCGGGGGGAGGTTGAAAGCTTTTCACCAAAGGTGGCCTCTCATAACCTCCAATCAGTGGGTTCTGCAAATAGTCCGGCAAGGATACACCCTCAATTTGGCCTCAAAACCTCCAAATTGTCCACCGGGAGCTCAATCCTACAGCTTCCAGCACAAGCAGGTACTTGCAGAGGAACTCTCCGCCCTTCTCAGCGCCAATGCGGTCGAGCCCGTGCCATCCGGGCAAGAAGGGCTGGGATTCTATTCCAGGTACTTCCTTGTGGAAAAGAAAACAGGGGGGATGCGTCCCATCCTAGACCTAAGGGCCCTGAACAAATATCTCGTAAAAGAAAAGTTCAGGATGCTTTCCCTGGGCACCCTTCTCCCCATGATTCAGCAAAACGATTGGCTATGCTCTCTGGACTTGAAGGATGCCTACACACACATCCCGATACTGCCAGCTCACAGACAGTATCTGCGATTTCAGTTGGGCACACGCCACTTCCAGTACTGTGTGCTACCCTTTGGGCTCGCCTCTGCGCCCAGGGTGTTCACAAAGTGCCTAGCTGTGGTAGCAGCGGCACTTCGCAGGCTGGGGGTGCACGTGTTCCCATATCTCGACGATTGGCTGGTGAAGAACACATCCGAGGCAGGAGCCCTGCAGTCCATGCAGATGACTATTCGCCTCCTGGAGCTACTGGGGTTTGTGATAAATTATCCAAAGTCCCATCTTCTCCCAGTGCAGAAACTCGAATTCATAGGAGCTCTGCTGGATTCTCGGACGGCTCGCGCCTATCTCCCAGAGACGAGGGCCAACAACTTGTTGTCCCTCGTCTCGCGGGTGCGAGCGTCCCAGCAGATCACAGCTCGGCAGATGTTGAGATTGCTGGGCCATATGGCCTCCACAGTTCATGTGACTCCCATGGCCCGTCTTCACATGAGATCTGCTCAATGGACCCTAGCCTCCCAGTGGTATCAGGCTGCTGGGGGTCTAGAAGACGTGATCCACCTGTCCACGAGTTTTCTCGAATCCCTGTATTGGTGGACAATCTGGTCCAATTTGACTCTGGGACGTCCTTTCCAAATTCCTCAGCCACAAAAAGTGCTGACAACGGATGCGTCTCTCCTGGGATGGGGAGCTCATGTCGATGGGCTTCACACCCAAGGAAGCTGGTCCCTCCAGGAACGCGGTCTACAGATCAATCTCCTGGAGTTGCGAGCGATCTGGAACGCTCTGAAGGCTTTCAGAGATCGGCTGTCCCATCAAATTATCCAAATTCAGACAGTCAACCAGGTTGCCATGTACTATGTCAACAAGCAGGGGGGCACCGGATCTCGCCCCCTGTGTCAGGAAGCCGTCAGCATGTGGCTCTGGGCTCGCCGTCTCGGCATGGTGCTCCAAGCCACATATCTGGCAGGCGTAAACAACAGTCTGGCCGACAGACTGAGCCGGATTATGCAACCTCACGAGTGGTCGCTCAACTCCAGAGTGGTGCGCCAGATCTTCCAAGCGTGGGGCACCCCCTTGGTGGATCTCTTCGCATCTCGAGTGAACCACAAAGTCCCTCAGTTCTGTTCCAGGCTTCAGGCCCCCGGCAGACTGGCATCGGATGCCTTCCTCCTGGATTGGGGGGAGGGCCTGCTGTATGCTTATCCTCCCATTCCTCTGGTGGGGAAGACTTTGTTGAAACTCAAGCAAGACCGAGGCACCATGATTCTGATTGCTCCTTTTTGGCCGCGTCAGATCTGGTTCCCTCTTCTTCTGGAGTTATCCTCAGAAGAACCGTGGAGATTGGAGTGTTTTCCGACCCTCATCACGCAGGACGAAGGGGCTCTTCTACTTCCCAGCCTCCGGTCCCTGGCTCTCACGGCCTGGATGTTGAGAGCGTAGACTTTGCCTCTTTGGGTCTGTCAGAGGGTGTCTCCCGCGTCTTGCTTGCTTCCAGGAAAGATTCCACTAAGAGGAGTTACTTCTTTCTGTGGAGGAGGTTTGCCGTCTGGTGTGACAGCAAGGCCCTAGCTCCTCGCTCTTGTCCTACACAGACCCTGCTTGAATACCTTCTGCACTTGTCTGAGTCTGGTCTCAAGACCAACTCTGTAAGAGTTCACCTTAGCGCAATCAGTGCATACCATTACCATGTGGAAGGTAAGCCGATCTCGGGACAGCCTTTAGTTGTTCGCTTCATGAGAGGTTTGCTTTTGTCAAAGCCCCCTGTCAAGCCTCCTACAGTGTCATGGGATCTCAATGTCGTTCTCACCCAGCTGATGAAACCTCCTTTTGAGCCACTGAATTCCTGCCATCTGAAGTACTTGACCTGGAAGGTCATTTTCTTGGTGGCAGTTACTTCAGCTCGTAGAGTCAGTGAGCTTCAGGCCCTGGTAGCCCAGGCCCCTTACACCAAATTTCATCATAACAGAGTAGTCCTCCGCACTCACCCTAAGTTCTTGCCAAAGGTCGTGTCGGAGTTCCATCTGAACCAGTCAATTGTCTTGCCAACATTCTTTCCCCGTCCTCATTCCTGCCCTGCTGAACGTCAGCTGCACACATTGGACTGCAAGAGAGCATTGGCCTTCTACCTGGAGCGGACACAGCCCCACAGACAGTCCGCCCAATTGTTTGTTTCTTTTGATCCCAATAGGAGGGGAGTGGCTGTAGGGAAACGCACCATTTCCAATTGGCTAGCAGATTGCATTTCCTTCACTTACGCCCAGGCGGGGCTGGCTCTTGAGGGTCATGTCACGGCTCATAATGTTAGAGCCATGGCTGCGTCGGTAGCCCACTTGAAGTCAGCCTCCATTGAAGAAATTTGCAAAGCTGCGACGTGGTCATCTGTCCACACATTCACATCTCATTACTGCCTGCAGCAGGATACCCGACGCGACAGTCGGTTCGGGCAGTCAGTTCTTCAGAACCTGTTTGGGCTTTAGGATCCAACTCCACCCCCCGAGGGCCCTGTTTGTTCTGTTCCAGGCTGCACTCTCAGTTAGTTGGTAAATTTTTTAGGTCAATCTCAGTTATGTCCTCGCCGTTGCGAGGCCCAATTGACCATGGTTGTTGTTTTGAGTGAGCCTGGGGGCTAGGGATACCCCATCAGTGAGAACAAGCAGCCTGCTTGTCCTCGGAGAAAGCGAATGCTACATACCTGTAGAAGGTATTCTCCGAGGACAGCAGGCTGATTGTTCTCACAAACCCGCCTGCCTCCCCGTTGGAGTTGTGTCTTCCCTTGAAGTGTATTGTCTTGCTACATACTGGACTGGCCGGCTCGAGCCGGTTTCGGGCGGGAAGACGGCCGCGCATGCGCGGTGCGCGCGGGCGCGCGAGGACTAGCAAAGGACTTTGCTAGAGAAGTTTCCGATTGGAGGGGCTGCCGTGGACGTCACCCATCAGTGAGAACAATCAGCCTGCTGTCCTCGAAGAATACCTTCTACAGGTATGTAGCATTCGCTTAACACGTGAAAGGGATCTAAAACTGGCTTACAAAAATGGCCACTACCTCATGGACTACCGGAAACAAAACAGGACACACTCTGACCCAGTAAGCAAGGGGAAAAGCACCATGGGAGTAGAACCTACCAACTACCAACATCGTGAGCATTTGCCACAAGCTAGTGGAATCACGGAGCCCAATACCCTACACCCACCACAAAGCATTGCTGATGTGACTCTGCAGTGCGCATAACAGAAAAAGTATCACACTCAACCGAGAGCCACATCAGAACCAGGGAAAGGCTGTCATAGGATAGAACACATTCTGCTGTCATAGAGGTGGGTAAGGCATTTGAGGCTGGCATAGAAGCTGGAAAAAAAGTTTGTAAAGTGGGTTTTTTTTTGGTGGGAGGGGGTTAGTGACCACTGGGAGAGTCCATGGAGGTCATCCCCGATTCCCTCCAGTGGTCATCTGGTCAGTTGGGGCACTTTTTTGGGACCTATTCGTGAAAAAAGGGTCCAAAAAAAGTGACCCAAAATTGCGGTAAAAACACCTTTTTTTTCGATTATCAGCTAAAGACGCCCATCTCTTCTCGGCCGATAACCACGCCCCAGTTCCACCTTCACCACGCCTCCAACACACCCCCATCAATGTTACCTGTTTTCGCGACGGATTGCAGTTGGAAACGCCCAAAATTGGCTTTTGATTATACCGATTTGGGCGCCCACGGGAGAAAGACGCCCATTTCCCGATTTGGGTCGCAATATAGGCATTTTTCTCTTTCGATTATAAGCTGGATAGGGGTCCTTTTACCAAGCTGCAGGAAAACGGGACCTGCAGTATTGGCGGGGGCCATTTTTCCTGCATGCCAGGGCCCTTCTTATGGCAGCAGGTAAAAGCCCCCAGACACACATGGCCATGCGGTAAGAGAAGTCTTACCGCTTGGCCATACGGTGGGGAGCCCTTACCGCCACCCATTGTGGTGGCAATAAGGGCTCCCATGCTAACCCAGCAGTAACCAGACAGCGTGCGGCAATGCCTCTTTACCACCGAGTTACCGCCACGCAAGTCATTTCCGGAGGTTTTCTTCCCCCCCCCTGAAATTGCACGCGCTTCGGGTGGGACTACCTTCAGTGGCCGAGTTGGGCCAGAGGTAGTTCCGGAAGAGCGAGCGGTAAGCTTGCATTGGGCTTACTGCCGCTCTGTAATAGGGCCCCATAGTGCATATTTGCAAGGGGAGCATAAACAGAGGTGGAGCACTTATGCATCTAACTGAGGTTCCCAGTTATATGCATAACAAGCAGAATACTGTAAGTTATGCATGCCCCTGCTGTATTTAGGCACCTGTACATATTCCAGGTCTCTGGCTGGTGTGACTGCAGGTTACGCTAGTATTCTGTAATGGAACCTACCGGTAGGTGTCTAAATTCCATTATAGAATAGACTTTTATTGTGCAGCCATGGGGCACCTAAATGGAGGTGTCCACTTATAGAATTGCCTCCTTAATGACTTCAGCTCCTGAATTGATGCACCCCATGGAAGAAAAGCTTGAAATTAATAAGGAACTAAGCTCACAAAGTGCCTTAATCCCCTCTGCTGCAGATGACATGTTCTCAAAGCAATCAGAGAAATATTTCCTTGCCTTTCTCCCATCAGCAGCAATCACCTTCCTATGTTGCTAGTACTCACACGTACCAAGCTGTTTCCTCTCTTGCAGTCTCTAAAATCCTGTCTAGGTGACACACGATATCTGCCATCCTTGTAACAAGTTTTGATAATATAAATGATAAAACTTTGAAATGCACATTTTTATTATACTTATGTTTTTTTTTAGTAAAAACAAACATATTAATATATTCTATAAATGGTAAATACAACAGTTAATTTTTTAATCAACGAGATCACTGGAATTCATTAGTAATATATGATTGGCATACTTTGCACTTTATGTTAAAGATTTCTATAATTAAATAGCAATTACGGTTCCCTGCTAACCTGGAAATTGGATAATGGATGTAAATGATGGAAGTCAATTGATCTAATTGATTTAATTGCAAGTCTTGATCAATGGTATGTGGTGTCTGTAATTGTGCCTCCTGTACAATAACTGGAACACAATGTGAAATGCATGGAGATACTTTCTTAAGGTAGCAGTAGTTCCTTATAATTTATATATGTTTTGAACAAACATTAATAAATATTTTAAAAGCCATAAAGCACATTTTCTTTTATTTTGATAGTGATTTGTTCTAAATCAACCTAAATGTAAAAATACTTCCTTGTGATCTGCTTGCAGCAGCATTTAGGCATGTGACAGACACTTCTATAACTTGGCACGTAATGTTCGTCACCAGTTGTGCACGTCTATTATAGAATAATAGGACTTAGGGCTACATTCTTTAAATGGCACCCATGGAGAGGCACCAAAATGATGCGTGCTAAGCTAGTATTCTGTAAAGGGCAATCTGTGTGGAATGGCTTTATAGAATACTAGCTTACAGGGGAATTCTATATATAGCACCAAACATTAGATGCTACTTCCGTGCCAAATTTCCGGCATGGAAAAACACTCTAATGGATACAAGATTCTGAAGCAGGACAGAAATGGCAGATCTGTGTGAAAAAGATGAAAACAAAGGAGAAGCAAACCCTCACGGAACCATGAGCAGTAAGTATAAAAGTGAGGTGAATCCAAAGAGGATATCAAAGAGTCTTTATTATAAACAGGCTGAAAAACGGCTAGACACAGCCGTGTTTCGGCACAAAAGGCCTGCCTCAGGGGTCCGGTAAATCTCTGAATGTTATGGCAAAAACATCTAATAAAAGAGTGTGGTCACCATCCATGTCATTGAATCCTCAACGGTATACAAAAGCTGAACTGCAAAACGTTGTCCAACCAGCTAGGGTCCATGACATTAAAGATACCCAGTTCAGCTTTTGTATTCCATTGAGGATTCAATGACTTGGATGGTGACCACACTCTTTTATTAGATGTTTTTGCTATAAAATTCAGAGATTTACCGGACCACTGAGGCAGGCTTTTTGTGCCAAAACATGGCTGTCGGGTCATTTTTTAGCCTGTTTATAATAAAGACTCTTTGATATCCCCTTTTTTGATTCACCTCACTTTTCTACTTACTACTTACAGATCTGTGTGAAAACAAACACACTGATTTATAGAGTGGCACATAAGTGTTTTTGTGTGAATCTGCAAAGGGGGTGTAGCCATGGGAGGAACATGGATGGGTTAGGGGCATTCCCTTAAAATGTATGAAGTGCTGTAGAGTAATGCAGATCCATGTGCACTGGGATTTATACCTGGTTTCAGCTGGTGTAACTCCTCGTGCCCAAATAGGTGTAGATCTCGGCACTACATGCTAATCTATTAAGGGCACAAAGCAAAAGGCACAGTGGTAAGTAGATCAAGGCACTCCAGGGACAAATCAAGGAAACTTCAAATGCTCAATGAAACAATATGTATTGATAGACGATGCAACACAGCACTGTGTTTTGGCCAGATCAAATACAAAGACTTCTGAGGCAGGCCTTTGGCCGAAGCACAGTGCTGTGTCGAGTCTTCTTTGATTTGTCCCTGGAGCACCTTGGTCTACTTCCCACTGTTCCTTTCGTTTTGTGTCCTTCGTGTGATTTCAGCATTCCTCCACCAAGGTGGATGTTCTCTGTACAATCTATAAAGGGCAAGTAAAACTCGGTGTAAATGCCAGCGAATAGATTTTAGAAATGTCCATGACCTGCCCATGGTCACATCCCCTTTCTGGCTCTGCATCTTAGAATTTATACGCAGAACTTTACAGAATACGCTTAGTAAGTGGTGCGCATAAATTCTAATTAATGCTAATTAGTGTCAATAATTGCCTGTGAAGTGGCAATTATCCGTACAACCCTGGTATTGTTAAATATGCCATATGCTCTGCACATTTTCACTGAAACATCTGTTCCCCCCCCCCCCCCCCCCCCATATTCAAAACCATTTAACCAGCCAGGAATGGCACCTGACCAGTTTAGTGGCACTTAACCGGCTATCTGGTAATTTTCAGTGAGGGATAGCCAGCTATCCCCTGCAGAATATTCCAGATTAGTAGCTAGGAGATAACTGGCTATATTGCATGGTATAGCCAGCTATCCCCAAATATTCAGCAAATTGCTTGCTATTATAAGTGGCAACATTGGACCTCGTAAAAAGCTGTAATATTTTTGGCCGGTTTAAACCCTGCAGCTCTGAATATTAACTTATCCGGTTACGCTTAAACTGGATATTCAATGCCAGTCACTGGAAATGGCCCAGCATTGAATATCCAGGCTGACTGCTGACCGCAGGAGCTAGCTGGGCTCCTTCATGCAATCTGAATATCAGCCCCAATATTTTCACTACTACGATTTATCTAAAATAACACTACATATATTTCAATGCATCTATTTTTTTAGGCATGTACAGTATTTGTATGATGTGATTCATATGACATATCATCCTATGCCCTCCCTTTAAAAGCATTTTCCACATATTTATGCTTTACACATGGAAAAAGGATTTATGCATTTACCCCAATAATACAAAACGCTATAATAAATAAATAAAATAAATGTTCTATGAAATTATTAGATATGTCAGAATTAAATATCCATGCTAGTCTGACAAGCCTTCATTTTCTTCTTGTGTATGACTAATATATAAGAAGGCTAGCAATTGTGATTTAACACTAAGATATTAAAGCCAGCTGATTGCTCTATGGGAAGCTGAATACATTTATTTAATATTTCTTTTGCATGTGTGAATCTAACACAGAGCTATTAGAATTCCATATCCTATTCCTTGAGCCAGTATGGATGTGTATTTTTATCATTAAAAATCCAAAATAGGAAAATCTCAAAGTTGTAGGATTTGTTTCTCTGCCATCAGTAATGTGCACACAAGGGGCCTTATTCTATCAAGTTTATGCTCCTAAATTTAAGCTCCTAAATTATGAGCATATTCTGTGCTTCAAAATAGATTAGGCTCATATTTTAGGAGCATACATTTTGAGAGCATAAATTTAGGAGCATAACCTTTACAGAATAAGGCCAAAGGTGTGGTAAATGCAAAGCCCAAGTGGTAAATGTGGGGGGTCTGTCAAACATCTACCCTGCATATTGCCCCTCAGTTCTATATATGGTGCTCAAAATTGTGCATGCAAATTAGGGCATGTGCTCAATTTACATGTCACAAAAGTTGGAGGCGCCCAAAATCGGCTTTCGATTATACCGATTTGGGCGCCCATGAGAGAAAGGAGCCCATCTCCCGATTTAGGTCGAAATATGGGCATCTTTCTCTTTCGAAAATAAGCCTGTAAGTGATGTTATGATAGAATAAGGTGTTACAGACACATTTGGGAATCGTAGAGAGGAAGAGTTTTGTTGTATCCTTTACGAGCTTTAGTTTCCTTGTGTAGCAGGGTGGTTAGGAAACCTTTGATCCAGTTAAGTATATGTCCACCAATCCCAAAGTGATCTAGTAGTTTTAGTAGTATGTTGTGGTTACCATATCAGAAGCACTTGACATGTCAAATTGGATGAGGAGGATGTTTTTACCTGTGGCCATTTCCCGCTTGAATTTGGCCAGAAGAGTGACTAGTACATTTTAGGTGCTGTGAAGGGGGCAGAATCCTGATTGTGACTCATGTAATAATGAGAACTTGTCCAGATATTCAGTGAGCTGTTTGGTAACTAGGCTTTCCATCAGTTTGACTACTAGTGGGATGGATTCAACTGGGCGGTAGTTGGTGAGATCATTGTTTTTTTCTTGGTGCCTTTTGCTATAGGGGTGAGTAGGATGTTACCGTAATCCTCAGGGAATAAGCCATTTTGTAACGTAATTTAGATAGGAAGTGAGGTCCGCTAAGAAACAGTTGGGTGCGGATTTAAGTAGATGGCTGGGGCAGATGTCCTGTTTACAGTGGGTATTGGAGAACCTATAAGTCGCCTGTGTGACTGATTCAATGGTAAGGAGAGCAAATTTTGTCCAGGTACGGTCTGCTGGGTATTCGCCAAAGGTTGGGTCCATTCCACTGATGAACTTATCGAGGTTGGTAATGTGCCGAGGGAGTGCGTTGCGTAATTTTATTATTTTTTCATTGAAGAATTTAGCAAGTTTGTCTGCGGATGGATTGTCTATGTTGGTTGTGGTGATTGGAGATGTCTACTAGTTTGTTTATGATTTGGAATAGTTTCTTCAGGTCTTTGTAATCCGCTCCTATTTTTGTTTTGTAGTAGGATCTTCTGGTTTGTCTTATTGCATATTTGTATTTTCTTTGAATTTGCTTCCATGCATTTAGGGATTCTTTGTCTTTCACTTTTTTCCATGCTCGTTCGAGTTTCCTGGATTGTGTTTTGAGAGTTTTTAGATCGTTATTGAACCAAGGTATTGTGTACTACCTAGGATGGCTTCATTTTTCTTTCCCCTCATGTCTTTTGCACTTTCATTTAGGGTTCATTTTAACTCACAGGTTCTATAATGCCTTTGTATCGCTTCATGGTGCGTTCTGTTCTGGTCGCCTTATCTCAAAAAAGATATAGTGGAATTATAAAAGGTTCAAAGAAGAACCACCAAAATAATAAAGAGGATGGTACTTGTGACCTGGCTTTACCACTGTTTGGAAAACAGGATACTGGGCTAGATGTACCATTGGTCTGACCCACTATGGATACCCTTATGTTCCTCCTAGGTTCATTATGTCCACACATTTGTGCTCATCATTTAGATCTTGCTTCAGCTGATAACCCAATTCTTGACAGAATTAATATTTAAGAACTAGTGCTTGTAGTCTTTAAACATATAATAAGGAGAACTACATATACACATTATGGTGGAAATTCAATATATGGTGCCTAAAAAGTGGTGCAGAAATCAATACTGACTAACCAGCTCATTTTCAAAAGAGAAAGGCACCCATATTCCGACCCAAATCGGGAGATGGGGCGCCTTTCTCCTGTGGGCGCCCAAATCGGTATAATCGAAAGCCGATTTTGGGCGCCTCCAACTGTCGCAGGAATGGACAAAGTTGACGGGGGCGTGTTGGAGGCGTGGTGAAGGCGGGACTGGGGTGTGGTTATCGGCTGAGCAGGGATGGGTGCCTTCGGCCGATAATCGGAAAAAAAATGGGCGTTTTTAGTGAGTATTTAGGTCACTTTTTTGGGACCCTTTTTTTCACAAACAAGTCCCAAAAAAGTGCCCTAAATGACCAGATGACCACCGGAGGGAATCGGGGATGACCACCCCTGACTCCCCCAGTGGTCACTAACCCCCTCCCACCAAAACAAAAACAACTTTAACAACTTTTTTTGCCAGCCTGTATGCCAGTCTCAAATGCCATACCCAACTCCATGGCAGCAGTATGCAGGTCCCTGGAGCAGTTGTTAGTGGGTGGAGTGGACTTCAGCCAGGTGGACCCAGGCCCATCCCCCCCCCCACCTGTTACACTTGTGCTGCTAAATGGGAGTCCTCCAAACCACCCCCAAAACCCAAGGTACCCACATCTAGGTGCCCCCCTTCAGCCATAAGTGCTATGGTAATGGTGTAGAGTTGTGGGCAGTGGGTTTTGGGGGGGATTTGGGGGGCTCAGCACCCAAGGGAAGGGAACTATGGATTTGGGAGGTATTTTACTTTTTTTAAAATTGTTACAAGTGCCCCCTAGGGTGCCGTGTTGGTGTCCTGGCATGTGAGGGGGACCAGTGCACTATGAATCCTGGCCCCTCCCACGACCAAATGCCTTGGATTTGTTTGTTTTTGAGCTGGGCACCTTCGTTTTCCATTATCGCTGAAAAACGAAACTGCCCAGCTCAAATCCACACAAATCCGTTGCATTTGCCCGGCATAAACCGTATTATCGAAAAAAAAATGGACGCCCATCTTTTTCAAAAATACGGTCTGTCCCGCCCCTTCACGTACCCGTTCTCGGAGATAGACACCCATGGAGATGAGCATTCGCGTTCAATTATGCCCCTCCACGTGTATTCTATAATCAGAACCTAGATTTAGGCGCAATATATAGAATACGCTCAGTTGATATCTCAGCGCCTAAAATTACGTGCCTCCATTTACATCAATGAAAATGTGGTGTAAATCCCGATGCATAGATTTAAGTGCAGTAGGCCATATTCTATAACTGTGTGCAAATTTCGGAATGCCCAGAAAATGCCCATTTCCTCACACATCACACCGCACCCTTTTTCCCTTCATGCATTACAAGTTAGGCACACTGCATTACAGAATGTGCTTAGTGAATTGTGTGTGTAAATTCTAATTATTGTCAATTAGTGCTCATTATTGCTTGTTGAGCTGTTATCAATGCTGATTAGCTTGTTAAGCCAATTAAGCTTCACACTTTGTTATTTAATCTACTTAGATTTCTGTGCAGATCACTAGAAGGTCCGCCATATAGAAGCTGGGGGTATTTGTATTTTTATCAGACTTTGTATTTGTTTCTGGAATCAGACATGTTAGTTTTTCTATCACACATGTTACAGGTATGTGATTTTGTATAACTCTATGAGTAATATTTACCATGATATCTATTCTTGTTATTCATTATTTTATTCATTTATAAACTTACTGCATTAGTTACATTCATTCTCCGAGGACAAGCAGGCTGCTTGTTCTCACGACTGGGTGACGTCCGCGGCAGCCCCCACCAACCGGAAAGAAGCTTCGCGGGACGGTCGGCACGCAGGGCACGCCCACCGCGCATGCGCGGCCGTCTTCCCGCCCGTGCGCGACCGCTCCCGCCAGTTCCTTTTTTTCCGCGCCTGGAGAGAGTCGTGCCTTGCCGCTCTCTCTGTTCAGCCGCCGGATTGTTCGATCGCGTGTACGCTGATCGTGTGTTTTTCTACTTTTCTAACGGTTCGTTACCGCCCGGTTTCCTTTTACCAAAAAAAAAAAAAAAGAAACCCTGCGCGTGTGGGGCACGCGCTCCCTTTTTTCCCTCGCTTCCAGCGGGGCCGCCACGTTGCGGCCTAGTGGCCGCACGGTCGTTTTGCTTTTTCGTGGTGTGATTTCAGCCACCATTGACGACTTTGACTTCGCCGACGCGATTTTTCCGTCGATGTCCTCGAAGGTCCCGAGTGGATTTAAAAAGTGTGGTCGCTGCGGCCGGCCGATCTCGCAGACCGACACCCACGCTTGGTGCCTCCAGTGCCTCGGGCCGGAGCACAATCTCAAGTCGTGTGCTTTGTGTCTCGGTCTCCGGAAACGGACTCAGGTTGCGAGGCAAGTTCTACGGGACCGTCTTTTTGGAACTTGCGCCGGCCCCTCGACGTCGACCTCGAAGGCATCGGTATCGACGCCCGGTCCTTCGGTACCGGTATCGATGCCCGAGACATCGGCACCGATGGCAGCGACCCCAGGAGAACAGGTCCCGTCGGCCCGCCGGTCCTCCGGTGAGAGTGGGGGTGAGAGGCCGCGTGGGCAGTCGGCCCCGGTCACTCCCTCAGCTCGTGGGCCACGGGACCGAACCCTGTCTGACCCGGTACCTCGAGACCGAGGGGGATCGACCTCCTCCTCCTCCATGCCCTCCGGCGCCGGTGACGGGCATCGGAAAAAAGACAAGAAGCGTCGTCACCGGTCGCCCTCGGTGCAGCCCGATGTCGGAGAGGAGGCGACGCCGAAGCGTCACCGTCGAGAGGAGCGGTCTCCGTCGGTTGTGGAGGTACCGACGCGTCGGGGTTCCGGCACCTCGGTGCCGTCTCCTGGCTCCCAGCAGCTTCTGGCACCGACACCCCTACCGGCCCCACCGCCTTTCCCGGCAGCGGGCCTGGACGAGTGCCTCAGAGCCATCCTTCCGGGGATCCTGGAAGGGCTGATGCGCCAGGCTGTGCCGGCGCCGGGGGTGCTTGCGCCCTCGGCGCCGATGACTGTGGCGCCGGCGAGCTCTAGCCCGGCGCCGGGGCCGTCGACACCGCCGCCGCTTGCGGGGCCGGTCTCGACCGCCACGCAGGTGGAGTCCCCGTCGACGTCGATGGAGGGAGCTCCGTCCCCGCCGGCGCGGGAGTCCACCGCTCGACGACACCGAGACCCTGGTGCCTCGACGTCGAGCCGGGCCCGGTTCAGGACTCAGCTACATGAGCTTATGTCCGACACCGAGGATGAGGACTCGTGGGGGGAAGAGGAGGACCCTAGATATTTCTCCTCAGAGGAGTCTACGGGCCTTCCCTCGGACCCCACGCCTTCACCGGAGAGGAAACTCTCACCTCCCGAGAGTCTCTCCTTTGCCTCCTTTGTGCGGGATATGTCTATCAGCATTCCCTTCCCCGTGGTCTCTGTGGAAGAGCCGAGGGCCGAGATGCTCGAGGTCCTCGACTATCCATCACCACCTAGAGAGTCCTCCACGGTGCCGCTGCACAATGTCCTAAAGGAGACGCTGCTTCGGAACTGGGTGCGACCATTAACTAACCCCACCATTCCCAAGAAAGCAGAGTCCCAGTACAGGATCCACTCTGACCCAGAGCTAATGCGGCCACAATTGCCCCATGACTCGGCGGTCGTGGATTCTGCTCTCAAGAGGGCATGGAGTTCGAGGGATACCGCCTCGGCGCCCCCGGGGCGGGAGTCTCGCACTCTGGACTCGTTTGGGAGGAAGGCCTACCAATCCTCCATGCTCGTGACCCGCATCCAATCATACCTGCTCTATATGAGCATTCACATGCGGACCTATGTGCAACAACTGGCGGACCTGGTCGAGAAGCTCCCGCCGGAGCAGTCCAGGCCTTATCAGGAGGTGGTCAGGCAGCTGAAGGCGTGCAGAAAGTTCCTGTCCAGGGGTATTTATGACACCTGTGACGTGGCATCTCGTGCTGCGGCCCAAGGTATAGTGATGCGCAGGCTCTCATGGCTGCGCGCCTCTGACCTGGACAACCGCACCCAGCAGAGACTGGCCGACGTCCCTTGCCGGGGGGATAACATTTTTGGTGAGAAGGTCGAGCAGATGGTGGACCAACTGCATCAGCGGGAAACCGCTCTCGACAAGCTCTCCCACCGGGCGCCTTCAGCATCCACCTCCACAGGTGGACGTTTTTCCCGGGCCGGGCAGGCTGCACCC
This sequence comes from Microcaecilia unicolor, assembly GCF_901765095.1. NCBI lineage: Eukaryota > Metazoa > Chordata > Amphibia > Gymnophiona > Siphonopidae > Microcaecilia > Microcaecilia unicolor. The sequence goes on along the minus strand of NC_044039.1, from coordinate 155,002,012 downwards.
TATTCTTTTGCGAAGCGTAGGTACAACCAGCCGGCCCGAAGGCCTCGTCAGGCACAGGGACAGCCCCAGCGCGCTCGTTCTCGTCAACAGCGTGCGCCTAAGCAGCCCCCTGCGCCTCCACAGCAAAAGCCGGGGACGGGCTTTTGACTGGATCCATGGGAACATAGCCGCCCTACAAGTGTCCGTACCGGACGATCTGCCGGTCGGAGGGAGGTTAAAATTTTTTCACCAAAGGTGGCCTCTCTTAACCTCCGACCAGTGGGTTCTCCAAATAGTGCGGTGCGGATACGCCCTGAATTTGGCCTCCCTGCCTCTAAATTGTCCTCCGGGAGCTCAGTCCTTCAGCTCCCATCACAAGCAGGTACTTGCAGAGGAACTCTCCGCCCTTCTCAGCGCCAATGCGGTCGAGCCCGTACCACCCGGGCAGGAAGGGCAGGGATTCTATTCCAGGTACTTCCTTGTGGAAAAGAAAACAGGGGGGATGCGTCCCATCCTAGACCTGAGAGGCCTGAACAAATTCCTGGTCAAAGAAAAGTTCAGGATGCTTTCCTTGGGCACCCTTCTGCCAATGATTCAGAAAAACGATTGGCTATGTTCCCTGGATTTAAAGGACGCATACACTCACATCCCGATACTGCCAGCTCACAGACAGTATCTCAGATTCCGCCTGGGCGCACGGCACTTTCAGTATTGTGTGCTGCCCTTTGGGCTCGCCTCTGCCCCACGAGTGTTTACAAAGTGCCTCGTGGTGGTGGCGGCGTATCTACGCAAGCTGGGAGTGCACGTGTTCCCATATCTCGACGATTGGCTGGTCAAGAGCACCTCGGAGGCAGGAGCCCTCCGGTCCATGCAGTGCACTATTCAACTTCTGGAGCTGCTAGGGTTTGTGATAAATTACCCAAAGTCCCATCTCCAGCCTACTCAGTCTCTGGAATTCATAGGAGCGCTGCTGAATACCCAGACGGCTCAGGCCTACCTTCCCGAAGCGAGGGCTACCAATCTCTTGGCCCTGGCTTCGCAGACCAGAGCATCTCAGCAGATCACAGCTCGGCAGATGTTGAGACTTCTGGGTCATATGGCCTCCACAGTTCATGTGACTCCCATGGCTCGTCTTCACATGAGATCTGCTCAATGGACCCTAGCTTCCCAGTGGTTTCAAGCCACCGGGAATCTAGAAGATGTCATCCGCCTCTCCACCAGTTGCCGCACTTCACTGCTCTGGTGGACCATCCGGACCAATTTGACCCTGGGACGTCCATTCCAAATTCCGCAGCCCACGAAAGTGCTGACGACGGATGCATCTCGCCTGGGGTGGGGAGCCCATGTCAATGGGCTTCACACCCAGGGTCTGTGGTCCCTCCAGGAAAAGGATCTGCAGATCAACCTCCTGGAGCTCCGAGCGATCTGGAACGCACTGAAGGCTTTCAGAGATCGGCTGTCCTGCCAAATTATCCAAATTCGGACAGACAATCAGGTTGCAATGTATTACGTCAACAAGCAGGGGGGCACCGGATCTCGCCCCCTGTGTCAGGAGGCCGTTGGGATGTGGCGTTGGGCGTGTCAGTTCGGCATGCTCCTCCAAGCCACGTACCTGGCAGGCGTAAACAACAGTCTGGCCGACAGACTGAGCAGAGTATTGCAACCGCACGAGTGGTCTCTCCATGCCAGAGTGGTACGCAAGATCTTCCGAGCGTGGGGCACCCCCTCGGTGGACCTTTTCGCCTCTCAGACCAACCACAAGCTGCCTCTGTTCTGTTCCAGACTTCAGGCACACGGCAGGCTAGCGTCGGACGCCTTTCTCCTTCATTGGGGGACCGGCCTCCTGTATGCTTATCCTCCCATACCTTTGGTGGGGAAGACCTTACTGAAGCTCAAGCAAGACCGCGGCACCATGATTCTGATAGCGCCCTTTTGGCCCCGTCAGATCTGGTTCCCTCTTCTTCTGGAGTTGTCCTCAGAAGAACCGTGGAGATTGGAGTGTTTTCCGACTCTCATTTCGCAGAACGACGGAGCGTTGCTGCACCCCAACCTTCAATCCCTGGCTCTCACGGCCTGGATGTTGAGGGCGTAGACTTCGCTGCGTTGGGTCTGTCTGAGGGTGTCTCCCGGGTCTTGCTTGCCTCTAGGAAGGATTCCACTAAAAAGAGTTACTTTTTCAAGTGGAGGAGGTTTGTCGTTTGGTGTGAGAGCAAGGCCCTAGAACCTCGTTCTTGCCCTGCACAGAACCTGCTTGAATACCTTCTGCACTTATCAGAGTCTGGCCTCAAGACCAACTCAGTAAGGAATCACCTTAGTGCGATTAGTGCTTACCATTATCGTGTGGAAGGTAAAGCCATCTCTGGAGAGCCTTTAGTCGTTCGATTCATGCGAGGCTTGCTTTTGTCAAAGCCCCCTATCAAGCCTCCTACAGTGTCATGGGATCTCAACGTCGTCCTCACCCAGCTGATGAACCCTCCTTTTGAGCCACTGAATTCCTGCCATCTGAAGTACTTGACCTGGAAGGTCATTTTCTTGGTGGCAGTTACTTCAGCTCGTAGGGTCAGTGAGCTTCAAGCCCTGGTAGCTCATGCTCCGTATACCAAATTTCATCACAACAGAGTAGTGCTCCGCACCCACCCAAAGTTCCTGCCGAAGGTGGTGTCGGAGTTCCATCTTAACCAGTCAATTGTCTTGCCAACATTCTTCCCCAGGCCGCATACCCGCCCTGCTGAACGTCAGTTGCACACATTGGACTGCAAGAGAGCATTGGCCTTCTACTTGGAGCGGACACAGCCCCACAGACAGTCCGCCCAATTGTTTGTTTCTTTCGACCCTAACAGGCTAGGGGTCGCTGTCGGGAAACGCACCATCTCCAATTGGCTAGCAGATTGCATTTCCTTCACTTACGCCCAGGCTGGGCTGGCTCTTGAGGGTCATGTCACGGCTCATAGTGTTAGAGCCATGGCAGCGTCGGTGGCCCACTTGAAGTCAGCCACTATTGAAGAGATTTGCAAGGCTGCGACGTGGTCATCTGTCCACACATTCACATCACATTACTGCCTCCAGCAGGATACCCGACGCGACAGTCGGTTCGGGCAGTCGGTGCTGCAGAATCTGTTTGGGGTGTAAATCCAACTCCACCCTCCAGGACCCGAATTTATTCTGGTCAGGCTGCACTCTCAGTTAGTTGTTCTTCGTAGGTCAATTTCTGTTATACCCTCGCCGTTGCGAGGTTCAATTGACCTGGGTTCTTGTTTTGAGTGAGCCTGAGAGCTAGGGATACCCCAGTCGTGAGAACAAGCAGCCTGCTTGTCCTCGGAGAAAGTGAATGATACATACCTGTAGCAGGTGTTCTCCGAGGACAGCAGGCTGATTGTTCTCACCTACCCTCCCTCCTCCCCTTTGGAGTTGTGTGTTTCATCTTTTGCTAGTCATTCAACTGGCGGGAGCGGTCGCGCACGGGCGGGAAGACGGCCGCGCATGCGCGGTGGGCGTGCCCTGCGTGCCGACCGTCCCGCGAAGCTTCTTTCCGGTTGGTGGGGGCTGCCGCGGACGTCACCCAGTCGTGAGAACAATCAGCCTGCTGTCCTCGGAGAACACCTGCTACAGGTATGTATCATTCACTTTATACAGGGTTTATATAATTTATATTCTTTGAATTTTATTTGTATGTAATTCAACTGCCATATTTTCAGTTATGATTTTTTGCTCTTTATGGTTTCCATTATATTGTTTTTTATGATTATATTATCTAAGTTTTTATCTCTGTGCTATTAGCCATCAATGTGCATTTTTAACTGTATTTTGATCTTTTTGATTTTATGACAATTCCATACCAATATTTTATATATGTTATTCTCATTTTGGAATTTGGACCTTCCTTAGACTTGTTTGGACCCCTGATGCAGGAATATTGCTGAAACACAGCCCATGTTGAGTGCTCTACATTGGACAGCATCAATTGAATAATAGGGAACTCACTTCTCCTGAGGAGTGATATTACCATCAGAAACTTGGGACGATGATACTACAGTACATTGATGGGCACTCGTTCTACTTGTCTGATGTGGTTTATGTTTAGTGTATATGTGCATGTAATTTTGTACTCCGCTTAGTTCTTAGGCAGAATAGAATTTTTTAAAAATAAGAAAATTAAACAAACACATAAAATACCTGAAAGTCAAGGGAATGAACTGAAAACAAAATGAACATTTTGGTCTGTGTATATCCCTAGCGCAGACTATTAATGACATTGCCTTCCAAGATAAAACAACAATTTATAAAATATTGGTGATAGTCAAAAATCCACAAATATGTGGTTCAAAGCAGCTTGGAAACAGGATACTGGGCTAATGGACCATTGGTCTGACCCAGTATGGCTATTCTTATGTTATGTTCCATTTTGATAGGGAAATTCTGCATAGTAATTTCTTACAAAAATGTGACTAAGAAAGCAAATAGAATGTTAGGTATTATTAGGAAAGGAATAGAAAACACAAAAGAGGACATTACAATGCCTTTGTATCACTCCATGGTGTGACTACCACAAAATTTGTGTTCAATTCTGGTCACCACATCTCAGAAAAGATATAGAGGGGCATTTTCGAAAGAAACATCTAAGTTGGGATTTGGACATCTTTGTAAAACATCCAAATACGGAGGCGGGGAAAAGCGTCCATCTTTCGTTTCAAAAATACCAAGGACATCCTTAGATTAGGACGTCCCTAGATTTTCGGGATTAGGAAGAACCAGCATTTCTAGTGCACTGGTCCCCCTGAGATGCCAGGACAGCAATTGGGCACCCTAGGGGGCACTGAAGTAGACTTCATAAAATGCTCCAAGGTACATACCTCCCTGGGTCTGCCTCTCTGAAGTGCACTGTACCCACTATAACTGCTCCAGGACCTGCATGCGCTGTCATGGATCTGAGTATGACATCTGAGGCTGGCATAGAGGTTGGCATGTAATATTTTTAATGATGTTTTTTGAAGGTGGGAGGAAGTTAGTGACCACTGGGGGAGTAAGGGGAGGTCATCCCCGATTCCCTCCAGTGGTCATCTAGTCATTTCAAACACCTTTTTGGGCCTTATTTGTAATAAAAACATGTCCGGGTGAAAACGTCCAAGTGTTAGACATGGACGTCTCTGCTTTTTTCAATTATCGGTCAAAGACATTCAAGTCTTAGGAACGCTCAAGTCCCGCCTTCACCACGCCTCCGATAAGCCCCCTTGAAATTTGGACGTCCTTGCGACGGACTTGAATTAGAGACATCCAAAATCGGGTTTTGATTATACCAATTTGGACGTCTCTGAGAGATGGACACCCAAGTACCGATTTATGTCGGAAGATGGACGTCCATCTCTTTCGAAAATGGTGCCTGATAGTGAAATTAGAAAAGGTACAGAGAAGGATGACAAAAATGATAAAGGGGATGAAATGACTTCCCTATGAGGAAAGGCTAAAGTGGCTAGGGCTTTTCAGCTTGGAGAAAAGATGGCTGAGGGGAGATATGATAGAGGTCTATAAAATAATGAGTGGAGTGGAACAGGTAGACATGAATTACTTGCTTACTCTTTCCAAAAATACTAGGACTAGGGGGCAATGAAGCTATAAAGTATTTCTTTACTTAATGTGTAATTAAATTCTGGAATTTGTTGCCAGAGAATGTAGTAAAAGCAGTTAGCTTAGCGGGGTTTTAAAACGGTTTGGATGGCTTCCTAAAGAAAAAGTCCATAGACCATTATTAAAATGGACTTGTGGAAAACCCACAGCTTATTTCTAGAATAAGCAGCATAAAATGTATTGTACTGTTTTGGGATCTTGCCAGGTACTCGTGACCTGGATTGGCAACTGTTGGAAACAGGATACTGGGCTTGCTGGACCTTCAGTCTGTCCCAGTATGGCAATACTTATGTGCTTATGTAAATACATTTCTTCTGCTATTAGGCATTCAGCCTCCCAATCCCACAAAGTCTTTCTGCAATTCTTTCCTATCTACTCATAATTTAACATCTTTAATATTTTTGTGTCATTCCTGTTGCTCCCTTTTCCAGACCATTTATAAATAAGGTAAAATGTACCTGTCTCAGATATACCTCTGAGACATCCAGGGGTCCTTTTACCAAGCTGCGGTAAAAAGGGACCTGGGGTAGCAGCGGAGGCCATTTTTCCTGCACACCCGGGCCCTTTTCACCTCAACAGGTAAAACGTCTCCACCAAAAAAATGGTCATGCAGTAAAATTACTGTTACTGGATGGCCATGTGGCAGGGAGCACTTACTGTCACCCATTGAGGTGGCAGTAAGGACTCCCGCAGTAACCCAGCGGTAGCTGGGCAGTACACAGCACTGCCCGATTAGTGTCAGGTTAGTGCCATGGTAAAAATTCTAAAAATATTTTCCGGTGCACACTCGAGCAGGAACTACCACCGGCAGCTGCATTGGGCTAGTGGTAGTTCCGTGTTGCCACTTGGTAGCCCTTACGTAAAAGGGCCTCTCAACTATTTACCTTACTCCACTAAGAAAATTGGCTAGTCCTAATGTTTGTTTTCTATATTTTAGCCAGTTCCCAATCCACAATAAGGCCTCCTATCCCATGAGATACTTGTGAAGATCCAGTTATCTCTGTGAGGCACTTCTAAAAATCCAGTTATATTATGGACCTTATTTTAGAAGCATCTCCATTTGTAAATAATAGTATTTCAATGTCTGTAGAGGCCCAGATGTTTAAATACCATTTTTCATTGGAGCATGTATCTTGTTGCTTTACTCATTGGTCATATGGGGTCATGGGGTTCGAATGAAAGGCACGTGGAGTGTCATATTGAGTAATCAGGATGAAGCAGACATTGACGCATTATGTGCAGCGTAAGGAAATCAAGGTAGGAACGTATCCTTACATATGAAAGATTTACTTGGTACATATTCATGAACTAAAAATGACAGCAGTGATAAGATTTGCTCATAGAAAACCCAGGGGCCCTGTTTACTAAACCGTGCTGTAGGTGTGCTAACATTCCAGCGTGCACTAATGTTAGAGATACCCATTATATTCCTGTGGATGTCTCTATCGTTAGCGTACACTAGTACAAGCTAAAAAGTTAGCATGTCTACAGAGCAGCTTAGTAAACAGAGCCCCTGATGTATTAAAACCAACAATTTAAGGGCTCTGTTTACTAAGGTGCGTTAGCATTTTTAACGCACCTACAATTAGCGTGCACGCTAACTGTGCAGGCGCCTATAGAGATATTGTAGTTATATACGCTGTTAAGGCATGTACATAGTTAATGCGTGATAAAAATGCTAACGTGGCTTAATAAACAGAGCCCTAAATTGGATACAGTAAAATACCAGCAACCAATGATAATGTACAAACAAAGGTGTGTTATGATCAAAACAAGCCACTTTACTCACAATCCGCAATGCAGCATGTTGAAAGGAATTCATGTCTATATTGAGAAGGGTAAAGAGATATACCACCTTTCTCTGGTACAACCAAAACAGTTTACATATTATATACAGGTACTTTCTTTGACTTGGGCTCACAATGTAAGTTTTTGTTCCTGGGGTAATGGAATATGTAAAACACAGACATCAGTATTTATTTATTAAGACACATTTGATATACCACCTTAAACTAACAGGTAGATCTAGGTGGTGTACAATAAAAACACAAGAAAACATTTTTTAAAAAAACCTGAGGGATACCTAACTGCCTGATGTAGGGACATTGTAATCACTGAGATCTGTGGCCTTCCTACAGTGCCAACTCTCCTCTGATTCTATTTCATCCCCTTAGAAGCCTCCCGAAAACCCATAGTGCTATACAGTTCTCCTAAGTAACCCCCCTGAATACACACCCCAGCTAGCAGCCCCCAATAACACTCTCCCATGTAGCAGCACTGCCAGTACCACACATCCTTCTGCGAGGACTTTTCCCCCAGTGACACATGACACCCCTGAGGAGGATCTTCTCATGACACCCACCCCCACCTGAGAACTCCATTGTGGCAGCTGTCTGCTCCCCAAGCAGCCCCCACCAGTGGGTGAGGCTTTCATATATGGGCGAGAGCCTGACTTGTGGCAGTCTCACCCAGGATAAACCCCCTTGAGCCAAACTCCTCAGATAAGCCTTGCCTTCCCACCCCCCATCCCCTGGTGGTTAGTGGAATGGGAGCAATACTCATTCAATCCCACTTTGTGCCTTCAGCACTTCAAAATGGCTGCCAAGATCTCTAGCAGTAATACCACAATATTATCATTTGAGGTCTTGGCTTCCATGTTTAAAGGCCAGAGGTATGAAGTAGCAGCAAGTGGGCATCGCTCCCATTCCACTAACCACCAGAGATTGTCTTTAAGCAAAGGGATGAGGTTTGGGGCCCTGCTGGAAGAGCTTGGGCCCGAGATGTTGATAAACATGTGGATAAAATTAAGACTTTAAATATAGAAGATGACTCTAGATAGAATGCGGAGAAGGAAATTTACACATCCAAGTCAAGATGTTGGGAATTCCCACACTATTTTACTAAGGTTAGAGTGGCTGAATGGAAATCTTTTATAATTTTGTGTGCAACTTATCTGGCTTTCCATCTTTTCAATTTTTAATATGTGACAAGGGGATATATCATCTATTATGACTGAAAAGAAAGAGTCTCTCTGTGTCACGTCTGTGGCCGTGCCCCCTCTCAGACTCACCTTATTTCCTGTGGTCAGCTTCTGAGCTGGCTTCTGTCTGTGCTTTGTGAGTTAGTTCTGTCTCTGTCTCTGTGTGCTGGCTGCATTAGATTGTCTGTGTGTTGTCACCCGTTCCAGATTTCAGCCCAGTCCAGTCCGGATATTCCAGGCTGCCAGACCTGCTTGTTTTGTTTGAACCTGTACAGCACCCTTAGTTGCCTGGTGATTGTTGCAGCTAAGTCTCAGCTGCTGCTGGGCTTATTAGCCATTTTGAAACCTTTCTGCTTTGCTTTTGCATTGTGTCTAAGGCCCTGGTATGTAGGTGCTTTAGCACTTCAGCCTGAGTTTGTTTCCTTGCTCTAGTTCTTGCCTGAAGTCTTGCCTGTTCTAGTTAGTCTGTGTTTAGTTTAGGGTATTGCTTGTTTACTGTATTGCTTGTTTCCCAGTCCTGTGTCATGATTGTATGTCTTTGCCTAGTTCTGGGTTATCTGTGTTTGTTCCCTGCTTCAGTGGCTGCTTGCAGCTTTCAGTTCAGTCTCCTGTCTAGCTCTGTTGGTTCCCTGTTTCAGTGGCTGCTCGCAGCTTTCAGTCCTGTCCTTTAGCCTATCCTTTCCCTGCCTTGCTGTCCCTGTGCTGCCTAGCTGTTATCCAGTCCTGCCCTGTCCAGTAAGTCCTGCCGGCCACCTGAAGCCTGGAGCTCAACTCTTGGTGAAAAATGGCCAGGTGTAGGTGAAGCCTAACTGTTTGTCAGAGATCTGCCCTGTCTCTAGCGTGGGGTGGTTTTGTCTGCCACTGCCGCTCCTCGGCAGTGGCCCAAGGGCTCACAAACCCAGTTTCCAGCTTTGAAAACGTGACACTCTGGTAATTATTATTTTCACATTAACAGATGTTTTATTTTTGAATGCTTACTGGTTTCATCTCTAAGATGTATGTTTGCAATTTAGATCATCATTAGAATATATTATTTTACAGGAAACTATATTGGTGCAGAATTCTTTTCTAGATATTGCCTATTTTGCACATTAAGGACTAGATTCTATAAATCATGCCAAAATGGAATTCACTTAAGCATATTCTATAAAGAATGCCTTAATTTAGGTGTACTTTGTAGAATAAGCCTAAATTTCTGCACGGTTTATAGAATACACCGAGTGCTGGTCCATGCAGCTAAATTTAGTCGTGGCCAATTATGCCAAGTAAAACCTGATGCAAATCCCAAAGCCTAAATTAGGCATAGAGGGAGGATTCTATATATGGCACCTAAAAATTCCACGCAGAAAACATTTTCGCCTAAGTATATTCTATAAGAGGTGCCTAGATTTTGGTGCGGTATATAGAATACTCTTAGTTGATATCCCAGCATCTAAAACTAGACACGTCCACTTACACCAACAAAAACATGCCGTAAATCCCGGCATGTAGATTTAGGCACAGAGGGCCATATTCTATAACTACATGTGTAAATTTCAGAATGCCCACGAAACTCCCATTTCCCTGCCCATAACCACACCCCTTTTTGTCTGCACACATTAGAAGTTAGGTACAGTTCATTATGGAATACACTTAGTGAATTGTGCACATAAATTCTAATTATTGATAATTAGTGCTTATTTTTGCTTGTTAACTGCTATCATCAATACTAATTAGTTTGTTAAGCCAATTAAGTTATACACATTGTTATGGAATCTGTCTGGATTTTGGCGCAGATCTCTAGGCACGCTATATAGAATATGGGGGACAGCAGGTTTATTGTATAACAACACACATAGATTTTAGATACACCCTTGACCCGCCCATTCACCACCCATGGTCATGCTCCATGTTCAACAATGCGACTTAGAATTTACACGCACACATTACAGAATATGCTTAGGAAGTAGTGCATGTAAATTCTAATTAATGCCAATTAGTGCTGATAAGTGGCTGTTAACATCTAATCAGCGCTGATTTAGCTGGTTAACCAATTAGCTTCTGTACATTGTTATGGAATACGCACGCTTTGATTTCTGCATGGAAATCTTGCACGATATATAGAATCCCAGAGTAACCGCGTAAAATATTTTAGCAAAAGGACCACTAAGTTTAAATAGCTCTTTCTTTTCTTTTTTATAGTAGCTTAAGTACTTTTGCCTCTGAGTATTTTGTGCTACTGGCAAAGGAAGGGGTCCTTTTACTATGCTATGCTAAAAGTGGCCATGCACTCTTATTAGCGCGAGGGTTTCTGTGTGGGCTGAGGCCACTTTTAGGAAGGCTGTAAAATGGCTGGAGCTGAAATTGGGGGCTGAAAAGAAGGGGGCAGGTGGGAAAAGGTGGCTGGAATTTGGAAATGGCCCTAATTTAGAGGCTAGGAGAAGGGGACTAGGGATAGGAAAAGGGGGATGATTCTGTCAGATGGTAGGGTGACAGAAATGATCTGAAGCTAGGGCTGGGGTAAAGAGAAGGGAGGGCCCAGAGCTATCAGACTGGGGTTGGGGATGGGGTTAGGTGGAGGGATCTAATGCTAGGTATAAGACAAGGGGGCAGATAGAATATAAGGCAGGGGCTGGGAGAAGGACGAGAAGGTCAATTACTGTGTGAGTGAAGGGAAGAACTAAGAGCATACACAGCCATTGGAGCCAGATCTGTGGGTGTCGTGGGTGTTTGAGTGTATCCAGGAAGGGCTAATTTCCATTGGGTTTAGCACCCCCAACTGAAGAGCACTTTTCCAAAACTCACTCAGTCCATGTTTTGTCAGTTTTGAACTATGCGATTAATTTTGTTCATCAAGGCAAGATTCATTTACTGTAGCTTATTCATGTGCCAAATCCACTAAGGCAGTGAGTTTTGGCACACAAATAAGCTACAGTAAATGAATCTTGCCTTACTGAATGAAATTAATTACACAGCTCAAAACTGACAAAAAATGGACAGAGTGAGTTTTTGAAATGTGCTCTTCAATTATTTTGCAAAGTTGGTTCCTATGATGAGGGGAAGGTTATGATGGAGAGCACTGGGATTGATATTCGGGTTAAGGTGGAGCAAAGAGAGTAAATAAAGGGGGAAGGTGGGCAGATGCTGGAGAAGGGGAGAAGGAAGCACGAGAGAAGAGGCAGAGGCAAAAAATGATGAGAAAAGGGGAAAAAGAAGGATGGTTATGAAGTGCGTGAGGGACAAAGGAAGGGGACAGATCTTTGAAGGAGATGAGAAAGGGTGGAAATAGGGAAGACAAAACAAAAGGGGAAATGGGAACCTGAATAAGAGGGTAAAACATAAAGGGACTAGAGCTGGAGAGAGAATGAATGACAGGGAAAGAGCTGGGGTTGGAAACAGGTGAGAGGCAGAGAAGATAGGCTGGGGAGGCAATTAATACAGCGTGTGGAAATGTGAGACTAGAAAGTGGGTGAAAGACAGGAACTTAACACATTACCATTTGTAATTCTGTTACCTGGAAATGGCAACCGCCATTACGGCAAATGTAAGCCACATTGAGCCTGCAAATTGTTGGGAAAATGTGGGATACAAATGCTACAAATAAATAAATAAATAAATACATAAATAAATAAATAGGAGATTGGGGAAAAAATAAGACACAGATAGGAATGGGAGAACCAGGGAGGTAAGCGCAGGAAGTAAAATGCTGATAGGTAGGTGAATGACGGAGACAGGATTATGGAGAGGAGAGGAGGAATAAAATCTAGCTACAAGTAGGTAAAAAAAATCAGATGCGAGAAATGGAGAAAACAGTGAGACAGAATTAGAGTCAGAGTAATATGTATCAGAAGAAAGACAGTGAACAGCAGATAATGGAAATTAGATCCTGGAAAAGGACGTAAGAGAAAACCAGAGAGGATGTGAGACCAGGACCAACCCAAATGGGAAAAACAAAGTTGATTAATAATTTTTAAGATCAGAGGTTCTCAACCCAGTTTTCGGGACACACCTAACCATTTTGGTTTTCTGGATATCCATGTTCAATATGCATGAAGTAGATAGGAATGCACTACCTTCATTATATGCAAATCTATCTCATGCATATTCATTGTGGATATTCGGAAACCCAGACAGGCTAGGTGTGTCTTACGGACTGGGGTTGAGAGCCTATGATTTAGAGAAATGAAATGTCAGCCGTGAAAATGTGGATTTCTTGTATTTTGTTCAGAACAGGAAGAAATGTCTTTCTCATTGTTCTGCTGCTCACAGGCTGGTTTCTTGGGTTTTCAATTTCATTTTTTCTAGGTATTTGTTTCTAATGTGTAGTTTCTTAGGGGCCCCTTTTACTAAACTGTGGTAAGCAGTACTGCGGGGTGCGCTGAGGCATCTCGTGGTAGCTCAATGTGAGTTATATTCAGTTACAGTAGGTATTTTTCTGTCACTTGAAATTTGTACCTAAGGCAGTGGAGGGTTAAGTGACCTGTCCAACTTGTCCAAGATCTGAAAGAGCTGCAGTTGGATTTGAACACTGGCTTCCCTGGTTCTCAGCCTGCTGCTCTAACCATAAGGAATAGCTAGTACAGATAATGCATATTCCAAACATGTTTGGTAACTCAGCATTAAACTAAAGGGTAGTACATCTGACGTTTGGTGGGCATTTGACAACCTATTAAAAAAATAATCAGCAAATCATTTTCTTGTTGCCATTTTTCTGAATGGAGGAGGGTGAATAGTGGAGTGCTTCAGGGTTCTGTACTGGGACTGGTGCTATTTAACATTATTCATAAATTATCTGGAAATCAGAATGATAAATGAGGTGATTACATTTGCAGATAACACAAAACCATTAAGTTGTCAAAATGCAGGTGGATTGTGATAAATCTTAGGAAGAACTTAGGAAACTGGAAGTCTGGGCATCCAATGGCATATGAAATTTACTGTGAACAAATACAAAGCGATGCAAATTGGGAAGAACAATCCAAATCATAGTTACCTGATGCTGGGGTCCACCTTAGGAGTTAGCATTCTAGGTGTTATTGTAGACAATATGCTGAAATCTTCTGCCCAGAGTGCAGCAGCAAACAAAAAAAGCAAACAGGAGCTAAGAATCATTAGGAAAGGGATGCAAAATAAGACCAAGAATATTATAATGCCCCAGTATTGTTCCATGGTACTAACCTCACCTTCAGTATTGATTTCAATTCTGGTTGCCATATCTAAAAAAAAATGTAGTGGAATTAGAAAAGGTTCAAGAAGAACAACCAAAATGATAGAGTGGATGGAACTGCTCCCATATGAGAAAAGGCTAAAGAGGTTAGGACTCTTCAGCTTGGAAAAGAGACAGCTGAGGGGGAACATGATTGAGATCTACAAAATCCTGAGTGGAGTAGAACGGGTAAAAATGAATCCATTTTTCACTCTTTCAAAAAGTACAAAGACCAGGACACTCAATGAAATTACATGGAAATATTTTTAAAACAAATAGGATGAAGAATTTTTTTTTCACTCAAAGAATAGTCAAGCTCTGGAACTCATTGCCAGAGGATGTGGTAATGGCGGTTAACGTATCTGGAGAAAAGTCTGTAGTTTTGTGACAAGGCAACGGCTGTGGCCAGAAGGATGCTAGGCTGCATAGAGAGGGGTATAACCAGCAGAAAAAAGAAAGTGTTGATGCCCCTCTACAAGTCATTGGTGAGGTCCCACTTGGAGTATTGTGTTCAGTTTTGAAGGCTGTATCTTGCCAAAGATGTAAAAAGACTGGAAGCGGTGCAAAGAAAAGCTACAAAAATGGTATGGGATTTGTGTTGCAAACAATACGAGGAGAGACTTGCCGACCTGAACATGTATATCTATATCTTGGAGGAAAGGAGAAACAGGGGTGACATGATACAGACATTCAAATATTTGAAAGGTATTAATCCGCAAACAAACCTTTTCCGGAGATGGGAAGGTGGTAGAACTAGAGGACATGAATTGAGGTTGAAGGGGGACAGACTCAGGAGTAATGTCAGGAAGTATTTTTTCATGGAAAGGGCGGTAGATATGTGGAATGCCCTCCTTCGAGAGGTGGTGGAGATGAAAATGGTAATGGAATTCAAACATGCCTGGAATAAACACAAAGGAATCATGTTTAGAACAAAAAGCAATGTTCTACATGCTCAAGCCAATTATAAAATCATACTCATAACTGAAATAGATCTAGGCAATTAGGGGTTAATTCTATAAGAATGTAGCTATATTTAGGTGCACAGTATGCACCTACTTTCCTTTATAGAAGACTAGTGTAACTGGATATATATGTGCATATGTAGTTAGGCTCAAGAAATTATGGCAGCTGGTATTTAATTGTTCACACTTAGCTCGGGGAGATACACATACCAACTTGTTATAGGCATAAATGAGTCCTGCCCATGCTTTGCTCAGATTCTGCTTATGTGCATGCCTTCCTGTATTTATAAAATAGCATTTTGACATTTTGGGATATGTTTACTAAGGTGCGTTAGCGTTTTTACTACGCCTGTAAATTTAAGGCCCGTTAAACACTAACGTGCCTTTACATTTCTATGGGCACATTAGTGCTTAATGAGCATAAACCATTTATGTACATTAAAAACGCTAATGCACCCATAGCGCCACTTAGTAAACATAGGCGTTAGACACATATGTGCACACATGACCCCCATATGCACCATTGTGTTAAATATTTATGCATGTAATCAGTGTATATATATTAACATCTATGTTATAGAATTACCCCTTTATGCCAGATTCCAGAGGACTACATCGAAGTTGTACTGGGCTGGAGGGACTTTTGCATGCAGTGTGTTGTTTGCAGGGAGAGGGGAAACCTTGATCTTTCGAAGAACATCCAGCCTTCCCAAAGCTCTTTTTTTGTCCTCATTTCACCCATGCTTCAACTTCCAATCAGTGCCCAGTCATACATTGTTTTTGTGTGTTTTCCTACTACTTATAATTTTGAGCTTATAACTCCTTCCTTCCATTTTCAACCTGGAGACTTCTTTCTTTTCAACTCTGGCGAGTTAATTTTTCCATTCATCAGCAACGTTTTATTTTCTTACCTGCTGATCCTTAATCATCCCTTATCCATCAAACATTCTGCTTCATTTCTTTTCTAGTACCGTATATCCCACTGGAAATAAATTTACAGCTCTTTTGTTTCACTGCCAGTGAAATCTTGCTCAATAAATCAGCCTAAGGGTTTGGATCAGCATAAACCATTGATGGACATATATTCATACCTAATAGTTATTACTCAACTTCACATGAGCCATTTGCTGACAATGCTGTGGTTAATTTCAATAGCAACTCATTCTTTGCCAAACTAGTATTACCAAAACTACAGGTTGCAGAAATTCAACCCAGCTTCAACCCTGACATCTAAACTCTAACCTGACTCGTACTTCCTGTAATGAATAATAATTAGTGATTGTTTACTAATTATAGAAGGTAAAATTAGCATGTAACAAAGGGTGTCAGCTTTAAGAGCTTTCACTAAATTTCACCTATATACAAACAGTAACTTACCTCAATAAATCTTATTAGCTGCTTAATAAAATATTGGGTTAATCAGTTAATTTTAAAAACACGTTTTAACAGGCTACAGTTGATTCGATTTATTTATTTAAATTATTTATAACCCAAATTATCACAACATGCCAAGTGGGGAACAGGTTAGACATCAGATGACAGCAATTAGATATGCAAGCCTTTATCTAAGTACATACATATTGTCATACTTTGACAGACCGAAGGTCCATCAAGCCCAGCATCCTATTTCCAACAGTGGCCAATCCAGGTCACAAGTACATGGAAAGATCCCAAAAAAGTACAATACATTTTATGCTGCTTATCCTAGAAATAAGCAGTGGGGTTTCCCCAAGTCCATTTTAATAATGGTCTATAGACTTTTCCTCTAGGAAGTAATCCAAATCTTTTTTAAAAACCCGCTAAGCTAACTACTTTTACTACATTCTCTGGCAACGGATTCCAGAGTTTAATTACACATTGAGTGAAGACAAATTTTCTGTGATTCATTTAAATTTACTACTTTTTAGCTTCACTTCATGCCCCCTAGTCCAAGTATTTTTGGAAAGAGTAAACAAGCGATTCACGTCTACCCATTCCACTCCACTCATTATTTTATAGACCTCTATCATATCTTCCCTCAGCTGTTTTTCCTCCAAGCTGAAGAGCCCTAGCTGCTTAAGCCTTTCATCATAGGAAAGTTGTCCCATCCCCTTTATCCTTTTCGTCACCCTTCTTTATACCTTTTCTAATTCACTATCAGGCTCATTTTCAAAAGAGAAAAACGTCCAAAAAATGACATGTCTGCACTTGGACATTTTTTTTTCACAAAAACGTCCAAATCAGTATTTTCGAAACCTCTTTTTAGATGTTTTTCTCAGAAGTGCATCTAAATCTCAAGAGGGTGTGCCAGGGCGTGTTCAAGGCGGGACTTGGGTGTTCCTAAGACTTAGATGTTTTTCAGCTATAATGGAACAAAATGTCCAGGACTAAAGCTTAGACATTTTGAACTAGACCTGTTTTATACCAAATATCTGCAGTGGGAATTGAACCCACTACACCACATGCAAAGTCCACTACACTAACCACTAGGCTACTCCTCCACTCCATATAAAAAGGTGCTCCAAATGACCAGATGACCACTGGAGGGAATCAAGGCTCACCTCCCCTTATGCCCCCAGTGGTCACTAACCCCCTCCCACCCCAAAAATGTGATTAAAAATATTACTTGCCAGCCTCAGATGTTATACTCAGGTCCATTAGAATAGCATGCAGGTCCCTGGAGTAACCTAGTAACATAGTAGATGACGGCAGAAAAAGACCTGCACTGTCCATCCAGTCTGCCCAACAAGATAAACTCATATGTGCTACTTTTTGTGTATACTTTACCTTGATTTTTATCTGTCATTTTCAGGGCACAGACCGTAGAAGTCTGCCCAGCACCAGCCCCGCCTCCCACCACCGGCTCTGCCACCCAATCTCGGCTAAGCGTCTGAGGATCCATTCTTTCTGAACAGGATTCCTTTATGTTTATCCCACGTATGTTTGAATTCCGTTACCGTTTTCATCTCCACCACCTCCCACAGGAGGGCATTCCAAGCATCCACCACTCTCTCCATGAAAAAATACTTCCTGACATTTTTCTTGAGTCTGCCCCACTTCAATCTCATTTAATGTCCTCTAGTTCTACCGCCTTCCCATCTCCAGAAAAGGTTCGTTTGAGGACTAATACCTTTCAAATATTTGAACGTCTGTATCATATCACCCCTGTTTCTCCTTTCTTCCAGGGTATACATGTTCAGGTCAGCAAGTCTCTCCTCATACGTCTTGTAACACAAATCCCATACCATTCTCGTAGCTTTTCTTTCCACCGCTTCAATTTTTTTACATCCTTAGCAAGATACGGCCTCCAAAACTGAACACAAAACTCCAGATGGGGCCTCACCAACGACTTATACAGGGGCATTAACACCTCCTTTCTTCTGCTGGTCACACCTCTCTCTATACAACCTAGCAACCTTCTCGCTATGGCCACTGCCTTGTCACACTGTTTCGTCGCCTTCAGATCTTCAGATACTATCACCCCAAGATCCCTCTCCCTGTCCGTACATATCAGACTCTCACCACCTAACACATACGTCTCTCGTGGATTTCTACTCCCTAAGTGCATCACTTTGCATTTCTTCGCATTGAATTTTAATTGCCAAACCTTAGACCATTCTTCTAGCTTCCGCAGATCCTTTTTTCATGTTTTCCACTCCCTCTCGGGTGTCCACTCTGTTAGAAATCTTAGTATCATCCGCAAATAGGCAAACGTTATCTTCTAACCCTTCGGCAATGTCGCTCACAAATATATTGAACGGAATCGGCCCCAGCACCGATCCCTGAGGCACTCCACTACTCACCTTTCCCTCATCCGAGCAAATTCCATTAACCACCACCCTCTGGCATCTGTCCGTCAACCAGTTCCTAATCCAGTTCACTACTTCGGGTCCTATCTTCAGCCCGTCCAGTTTATTTAAGAGCCTCCTGTGGGGGACCGTGTCAAAAGCTTTGCTGAAATCTAAGTAGATTACGTCTACAGCACGTCCATGACTCAATTCTCCAGTCATTCTCCTTTCACTAATATACCTGAAGAAATTTTTGTCACCCCTCCTTACATTTCTAGCCATTTGTTCTTCCGCTTTCGCCAGACGTATCTCTCTCTTGGCTTCTTTCTGTTTCATCCGGTGTTCCTCCCTGTGTTTCTCTTCTTGAGTTTTTCTGTATTTCAGAAACGCCAACTCTTTAGCCTTTATTTTCTCAGCCATTTGCTTGGAGAACCATATCGGTTTCCTTTTTCTCTTGCTTTTATGTACTCTCTTTACATAAAGGTTTGTGGCCCTATTTATAGCTTCTTTCAGCTTGGACCACTGTCCTTCCACTTCTTGTACGTACTCCCAGCCCATCAGCTCCTTCCTTAGGTATTTCCCCATTTTACTAAAATCAGCACACTTGAAATCCAGGACTTTGAGTTTTGAGTGGCCGCCCTCCACTTCAGCTGTCATATCAAACCAAACCATTTGATGGTCACTGCTGCCCAGGTGGGCACCCACTCGGACATTTGACACACTATCCCCATTTGTGAGCACCAGATCCAGCATCGCTCCCTCCCTCGTGGGTTCCGTCACCATTTGTCTGAGCAGAGCACTTTGGAAAGCATCCACGATCTCTCTATGTCGTTCCGATTCCGTAGATGGAACCTTCCAATCTACATCCGGCAGATTGAAATCTCCCAGCAACAGCACCTCTCTCTTGTTTCCCAACTTTTGAATATCTGCGATCAGGTCTTTACCTAATTCCTCCAATTGTGTCGAAGGTCTGTAGACAACACCCACGTGGACAGAGGTTCTATCATCTCATTTTAAGGTGATCCATATCGCTTCTTCGTTTCCCCATGGCCCTGTCATTTCAGTCGCTGCGATATCATTTCTCACATATAGAGCTACTCCTCCACCTTTACGACCCTCTCTATCCTTCCTAAATAGATTATAGCCTGGTATGTTTGCATCCCATTCATGGGAACCATTCAGCCACGTCTCTGTGATTGCAACAATGTCTAAGGCTGTCTCCAACATCAGGGCTTGAAGGTCATGAACTTTATTGCTTAGACTGCGAGCATTTGTGGCCATCGCTTTCCATCTACATTTCCTGGTATGTGTTTCAACATTAGTGACTTGGGGGTGTCGTTTCTCTTTGGGTACCTTCATATCTTTTTGTTCCAACTTCACTGCTTTTTCTTCTGCCTCAGTTCTATTTTCAGGAATATCACAGTGCTGTAATGGCGCAAATTAATTTATTTCGTCAATTTTCTGAATCTGCCATTAATTGATCACTTTCGTTTAATTTTTATTTTTTCAAACATATGCATATATGTGCTATAATCTTTTATGTGTTTAGACATGAGAATTCTTTGACATATTTGTATTTATTCATGTGCAAATTGTATTTCTATAAGCACACCATTTTATGTGTTTATATATTTATTCATTGTTTGACCCCCCTTTTTTTAATATATGAGAGGATTCATTTAATTTTTAATGTGTATAAATTCACCTTTGAATGCATTTGGTTATCCATGTTTAATGTATCCAATGCACACTGCTTTCTTACTTCGTGTAGACATGAGAATTCATTTACATATTGTTATTTATTTATATGTACATCATTTTTATACAAGCACACCATTTTTTGTCTTTACATATATTTAAATATGGAAGGTTTTATTTTATTTTTTGATGAATTAAAATGTTTTATTTTCTTAAAAATTTAATCATCCGTTTAAATTCATATTCATTCTTAAATGCATCTAATTTGTTATTATTATACATACTTTTTTATATAATAACATTTAAAATTATAAAATTAATTTTAAATATTTAAACGTATATATATGTTGTCTACTTTTATATTGTTTTTATGATTTATGTATTCAAAATTTGATTATAGACTCCTGATGCAGGCCTAACGGCCGAAACACGACGAGTCTTTATACCTCAATAAACATCTTTATTATTATATATCCTTTCAGTCTTTGGAATCCTTGGTCACCCTCCCACTTTTATTTCATTTCTTGTTGTTGTCCGTGGGGCGTCTAGAGTTCTCAGCCTTCTGGCGGATATTTTTTCTCTATATAACGAAGTCTGCCTGAGCCTACCGTGAACCATCTATTTTTAGGTGGTTTTATTCTTTGAGGCAGTGGTGAGAAGTTGGTATGATTCTGTGCAGTCCTAGAAACCGCTTTAAGTGCATCCAATTCCTGCTTTACTTTACTGAGCTCCTGTTTTAAACTAGATAGCTGAAGACAGATAGGACAAGCTTAAGTCTCCAGATGATTGGCGTTGAAACTAAAGCACCACAATTATTACAGAAAATAAAAGTCATCCTGCTTGGTTGAAATGGGTATGAGCAGGTTTACTATGATGGGGTTTACAGTCTGCAAGATTGCTTGTGTATGAATGAGGAGTAACGTTAATGAGTTATGGCTTGTGTATAAATGAGTGGAAAACCCTGGGGTGGGTGGGACTATAAGTCCCAGTGAGTCAGCTAAGTGCTGTATCAAAGAAAGTTCTCTAGGTGTGATCAGAAATGGTACAGTCTGATCAAAGAATGTTCAGTTGATTTAACTTTCAAATTCCCTTAGAATTTAACTTTCAAATTCAAATTTCCCTAGAATATAACTTTCCTTTTGTAAATAAATCTAAATATTCCCAATAATTATAGCAGTTTCATCAATGTAAAATGCAACTTTATAACTACATTGCAGTTTGAAAAGCCTATCCTCTATCAGAGCTAGGCAGGAAAGGAAAGAGGGTTCACAGGACAAATTAATTAAGCAATAAGCATTAAATTAAAGAGAATATCAGGTATCTAAACTTATAGCCGAAAAGTTGAGAGGTTAGAATAAAATAATCAGAATTTGACTTAGCAGTAATTTGGTTCAGGTCCAGCACATGGAATGCTGCAGACAAGTGGTCTCTGTCTCTTTATTCAGAGCCCAACCCAATCTAGTAGTGGTGCAGTGCACTGCAGACAGGTGGACCCATGCTTCTATCTCCCCCTACTTGTTACTCTTGTGGAGGAAACTGTGAGCCCTCCAAAACCCACCAGCAACCCACTGTACCCACATATTGGTGCTCCCTTCACCTGTAAGGGCTATGGTAGTGGTGTACAGTTGGGGGTAGTGGGTTTTGGGTGGGTTTTGTAGGGCTCAGCTGTCCAGGTAAGGGAGCAATGGTGAGATGTGTACCTGGGAGCATTTTATAAAGTCCACTGCAGTGCCCCCAAGGATGCCCTATTGCTTTTCTGGGATGTCACTTTTCCACTATTCTACCTGATGCCAAGCTTTCTATTTTTTTTTATAACATCTGAGCCTTGTGTCTATTGTTTATCAGTAGATTTTGGCTTTGAATTCAGATCTATATATAAAAAGGAGGTCTCATTACATATATCTAAATCCCAGAGTGCTATTTTTCCATACTTCATAGCAAGAGTGTACATTCCCTAATTATCTGTCCCCATGCAACTGAAGCTTTTACCTCCTCAGTGCATGTAAATGGTTTCATTCCTGTGTGGATTCTCTGATGCCGTGTGAGGCTTTTTTTCCAACCAAAGTTTTTACTACACTCAGAACATGTAAATGGTTTTACTCCTGTGTGCATTCTCTGGTGCATTGTGAGGTTTACCTTCTGACCAAAGCTTTTACCAGACTCTATACATCGCAAATGGTTTCTCTCCTGTGTGGACTCTCTGATGCACTTTGAAATTTACATCACAACCAAAGCATTTACCATACTTAGAACATATGAATGGTTTCACTCTATTGTGGATTTTCTTGTGTATTTTGTACATTTTGCATTTGGACATTTTTTGTTTGAAAATAGACCAAAAAATAAAAGGTCCAAATCACAAAACGTTTTTCCAAACAGCATTTTCAAAAGGAAAAGATAGACTTTTTTTTTTTTTTTTTTAGAAAAATGACCTTCTTTCCTGTTTTGAATTTGGACGTTTTTGTAAAACGTACAAATTCAGACTTAGACATCATATCAAAAATGCCCCTCCATGACACTCTGGCTTAAATTCATTAGTTTATGTCTGCCTCAGATTACTTTGGGAGCATATCCTCTATCACTAATGCCGTAAAAGTGTTCAGTAGTGATATGATATTGGAGACATGTCTTTGACTCAGAGGTCTTATCTTACGAAAACCAACAAAAATACATCTATTCTTTATCTTATGTATCTTTTGTGAAAGTAGAAGCAGATGTGCTAGAGTATGGCTTATGAGAACAGGCCCCTTTAATTGTAATTGGTTCTATCATGAATTTATCCAAATCCATCTTCAGTCCAGAAAGCAGAATACTGATGAGGCAATATTAAAGACTCACAGCTGTTATATTATTATTATTATTATTATTATTATTATTACTACCACTAAAGTAGCATGGTTGCTGTGTTAATCCACTTGAATGTACTTTTTTAATTGTATGTTTTTTCCATGTTTGTTCTTAGTAATTGATCATTAGTGCTGCTTGAGAAATATTTATATTTGCATTTGCAGACTGCTGCCAGATGTACAGGTGCTAAAACAGAGCAGAGAGGACACTTTTAAAACGAAGTATTAGAAAAAAATAATAAACACATGGCCATATTTCAGGCTTTTTTCCCCCAGTTGCTAACATGCACAAGCCAGTCTTCAATTCTGTGACCTTCAAGTTGGAAGGCAGCCACCTTCCAAGAAGAGCTATTCTTTTTTATCAGTCCAGCTCAGAGACTAGCCATCCTCACTCTTACAGAGGTTGCAAAAGAAAACAAAATGTAGCTTAAACAGACCCCGTGCCCCTAAACAGCCTTCTCTTTAAAAAAAAAAAATGAGGAAATAAAGGCCAACAACCAAGTTGTAGGTGTTGCTTTTTTAAAAAAAAATCAGACTAA
Source organism: Microcaecilia unicolor (assembly GCF_901765095.1). NCBI lineage: Eukaryota > Metazoa > Chordata > Amphibia > Gymnophiona > Siphonopidae > Microcaecilia > Microcaecilia unicolor. The sequence goes on along the minus strand of NC_044039.1, from coordinate 154,978,434 downwards.
TCTCCACCCCCACCCCATTTTACAAAGCCGTACTAGTGGCTGCTGGTGCAGTAATGCCGACAAAGCCCATTCATTTTCTTTATTTTTTTTATTTTGCAGGGGGTCTTTTACAAAGGTGCCTTAGCGGTTTTAGTGCTCACTAATGATTTCCATGCACTAAACACTAGAGATGCCTATAGAAATATATGGTGATCTCTAACGTTTAGCACCTGCTTATTATTAGCATGTGCTAAAAATGCTAGTGCCTTTGTATAAGAACCCCTAATTTTTTTCTTTAGCATGTGGACTTGAAAAATTAAATGTGTGAGCACTTACCACCTCCGCTAACTGCTCCCACATTAAGTCCACATTATCCAGTTAGCAAACACTAATCACATTGTGCTAGCTGGATAACACTTTCATGCCCATTTCCTTCCAATGAAATGTTCCCTTCCAAAGAAATTAGACAAAATATAAATAATACATGGTTAGCGCACGTAAACAGGCAAATTACCACAATACATTTTAATGCATTTTGGGCTACATTCTATATATCATGTCTAAAAAATTGGTGCTGAAAAAAAATATGCCTAGGCATATTCTATAAAGTACACCTAAATTTAGGCGTACTTTATAGAAGATGCCTAAATTTTGGTGTGGTTTATAGAATATGCTGGTGCCCCTCCACACAACTAAATTTAGTCACGGGCAGTCACGCCAAGTAAAACGTGGTGTAAATGACAACTGCAAAATTAGGCATGGACCGGTTGTATTCTATAACGAGAAAAGTTGCACTTGCTCCCAATCAACAACGGACCATCTTCAAAATTTGCACTTTGGTCCACAAAATTATCTACAGTGTAGTCCCAGGATACATGACAGACCTAATAGATCTACCAACCAGAAACAAAATCAGATCATCACGATCATACCTAAACCTACATTATCCAAACTGTAAAGGACTAAGATACAAAACAACTTACGCATCCAGCTTCTCCTATGTAAGCGCACAACTATGGAATGGACTCCCAAATGCTGTGAGAACAATCTATGACCACTTAAACTTAAGAAAATCACTCAAAACTCACCTCTTCAAAAAGGCCTATCCCACTGATCCAACATAAATCCCCGCACCCAGCAACAAAGCATAACTTCCTTCGATCCCCATGACGCCTGATCCACATCTACCTCATCTGACCACAATATAACTTTGTATCTGCTATCTACCAAATTGGCAAATGCCTCTACGGTACTATGTAAGCCAAACTGAGCCTGCAAATAGGTGGGAGTAACTGTCAGGTCCTCGAGGCAGGACCAGAATTTGTGAGCCCTTGGACCACTGCCGAGGAGCGGCAGAGGCAGGCAAGAGCACCCTGGAACTGGATACAAGGAAGAGCAGGACTGGAACTCTGGACTGGAGGAGTACTGAGGCAGGTAACTAGAACAGGCAGAACAGGAACAACTTCACCTGCGCTTGACCACCATTCCTCCAGAGTTGAGCTCCGGAGTGCGGGTGGCCAGCAGGACTTGCAGGATAAGGCAGGAACTGACGATCCAGAGGACCTACCCTGGGGCTGGGATACACAAAGGAAGCTAGGCTAAATACTAGACTCGGACTGAAAGCTGCACGCAGCCACTAAGCCAGAAACACAAGACAGACCAAGGGGACAAGACGTACACAAAGGCTAGGCAGAGACAGGATTCAGGATATACACTCAGGATATACACCCTAGCTAGGCAGAGACAGGATTCAGGATATACACTCAGGATATACACGCTAGCTAGGCAGAAGCAGGACTCAGGAAATACAAGCAAGCTTGGCAGAAACAGGACTCGGGATATACAAGCAAGCTTGGCAGAAACAGGATTCAGGATAAACAAGCAAGCTTGGCAGAGCAGACAGAAGAGGTAACCAGGAACTAGCAGAGTCTTTGGGCAGGCGGCGGGCAATAGAATAAACCAGGAGCTAACAGAGTCTTTGGGCAGGCAGCAGACAATAGAAAAAAAACAGGAGCAAACAGAGTCTTTGGGCAGGCAGCAGACAGAGGAATAAACCAGGAGCTAACAGAGTCTTTGGGCAGGCAGCAGGCAGAGGAATAAATCAGGGATAACAGAGTCAGGGCTGAAGCTTCAGCAGCTACAAACACAGACAGAGAGAAAATGGCTGAAGCTTCAGACTCCACAGTGCAAGGCAAAGGAAGGACTAGCAGTCCACAGACACAAAACAGAAGAGCAAAAGCCCACACGGAAGGACTAGTAGTCCCCAGACACAAACAGAAGGGCAGCGCCCACACAGAAGGACTGGCAGTCCAGTCCACAGACACAAATAGCAGATGGGCAAGAGCCCCAGAGAAACAGTGCATTCACTAACCTCACGACCTTTTGGCATAACACTCTTACTTACAGTGCAAAGGCCCTGAATGCAAGCACAGCACTTCCTTATGAAGGCTCTCACTGATGATGTGACCTACTGCAGGACAGGAGCAGGGAACACACTCACACCAAGGAGAGGCTTGGAACACATAGGAAGTGAACACACAGGAAGGACAAGCAGGAGCCATCTTGGAAGCTGGAACAGAACCAGTGGGAGCTATCTTAAATTCTGGCTCCTCAGAGAGGCATAGCCCACACAGGTGAGGTCTAGTGAAGCAATCAGCACACAGAGACAGAGACAAGACTAACACAGAAACAGACAGAAGCCAGCATAGATGTTGACCCCCAGAAATAAGGTAAGTCTGAGGGTGGTCATGGCCACAGATGTGACAGTATCAAGTAAATAAATATAACAATATGTATAAACTTTAGAAATGCCCATGACCCGCCCATTCCATGCCCATAGCCACTCTCCCTTTTCAACTATGCGACATAGAATTTATGCACATCACGTTATAGAATACACTTAGTCAGTTGTGCACGTAAATTCTAATTAATGCCAATTAGTGTCAATAATTCCTTTTTAATCAGTGCTGATTGGCTTGTTAATTAAGTTGCACACGCAAATTCAGAATTCAACTGGATTTGTGCATACAACTCATGTTGCACTATATAGAATCCTGGAGTTTACTGTGATCCTTATTTTGGCATGCTAACCAGGCATTTCTAAGCCACAGTAGGCCTAACTCAGACCTTTCGTGCAATAAAAGGGCACTACTGCAGGACGCACTGAGGCATTCCACAGTAGTTTAGGCAGCAGCGCGCGTTACTCCCATGGTAAAAAATATGTTTCATTTTTTACTGTGGGAGGCACGTCTGGGGGGCAGGCAGTAGGTGTACCTGCACTAATCGGGTAACGCAGGCACATTACTATGTGCTTCCCAATTAGCACAGGAGTAGCACAGGAATAGCGTAGGAGCCCTCACCGCTTCTTAAATAGGTGGCGGTAAGGACTCCCAGTGGTAATGGTCATGCACTAATGGAGTAACAGAGAGAGGGAGCAAAGCACAAACAAAAAGCCAAGCCACAAAACAAAAAGCACCAAGGGCTTCCAAAAAATGGGGCTTGAAGTCTTTAATCATATGTTGAAGAAACAATACTTGAATAGACCCGACACGGTCCGTGTTTCGGCACACAGCGCCTGCCTCAGGGGTCGCAAGAAACAGCTGACAACATGCGGCGGTATTGTGAAGACAATACAGTTGTAAGGATCAATGAACTGCAATGCCGTATGATCCCCTTCACATAGAATAAGGACAAAAAAATACTCTGGTGAGCAGACGCGGTCCTTCAGTAGCTAGAGTGCACAGAGTGCCAGAGTGCACAGCAAACCCATGCGCAAACCGCAGCACTGGCCACTTTCTAGCACACCCTGGTAAATGGACTCCTTAATGCCCTTTAGTAAAAATGCCTGTAAAAATGCCCTTTTGTAAAATAAAATGCCACTTATATCTTTTTCAGGAGTTACCCTCTCTTCGTTAGGTCAGTGAAGAATCAATGCGGTTGCGCTGTGTTTAAATTGTACAAACTCATCTGGGTTTCATATCCAGATAACATGAAACTTAGTGTACATTGTTTCTCCACTGACCTGCTAAATAAATAGTGTTGCGGCATTTTAGGTCAGGCAGCGTTAGGGCCTTTTAAGTCATGTTAAGGCCTAATAAATGCAACTTAAGGCCCTAACGCTGCTTGATTAATTCACCCTAAGGGGGTCTTTTACTAAAGATTAGCATATTACCTGCAGTAGGGCCAATAGAAATAAAATGGGTCCTGAGGTAGGTAAGATGAGCTAATGTTTAGCGAGAGACCCCCCTCAGTTAGTCCAATGAAAAGGTATCAGTTAAAGTTTGCTTGTTGACCCATAGTTGTACATATCCAGGTGGAATAATATGGTGATCACTATTCTCTCCTTTAAAAAAAAAATCAACACAATTCAGTTATTTTCAACTTCATTTGTAGGCTTTTGGAATTATTCCAAATTGTTGAAGTCATCCCTAGAGAACAGAGGTTGGTGAACCTTCTGCTTTTAAGCTTTGATTTGGATTTTTGGAGGACGTGGTGGGGTAGGGCAGGGAAGTACTGTTTTTTCTTCATTTGTTGTTGTGTTTTGTTTCATTGTTAGTGTCTGCTATTTGAAAATAGCATGTATTATGAAATGGGTAGATTGCCCTCTCAGGCATTTAGGCATGCCCTGGTGAGACAAGTGCTCTTAGGAAGGGGGACTGGGCAGCACCAGTGGCAAAAAAAGACAGAAACAAAAATTAATGCCCACTGGCGAGCTCAAGGCCCTGCTTTATTCCCTCTCTTTCTGTATTAATAATAGGAAGGTTATGCTGGAGGAGAGGACAGGAATGTAGCAAGGCCTGAGCTCTGCAGCAGTTCAGAGGTCTATATTTCACTTGCAGGCTGGGTCACAGGGATCCTTTGGGCTGTCAGAGGACAGGTAGGAGAGATTTAGGTTGTTCTAAAAAAAAAAAAAAGTTCCTTGGGCCATTTTCTTGCTACAATCTGCCCCTGATTTTGAAATGAAAAATTATATGAGACAAAATAAAGCAAAAAAACTCATACATTTTATAAAAACTTTTTATTCAATTTGTTCTGAAAAGAAATAAAATGAAACAAACTTATTTTTATTGTATTGTTTGTTTTTGTTTCAAAATGAATACATATCAGTACTATGTGGTACAAATCATTCTTTCCAGAAATAATTATTTCTCCATTATTGCTGATATTAAATATGAATCTCAAAGTCAAATATATTTTTTGCAACCTTGATTATGAATAGATTAACTAAAACAGCTACAGTTTTCATAGCTTTTAATATTAAAGAAATGCCATTTTGCTAAGAAAAGTAGTGTATCTATCTATCTATCTATCTATCTATCTATCTATCTATCTATCTATCTACTGATTTAAGAAAGTTATCTGAAGTTATCAGAAACTTTGAATACTAGATATAAAAGGGTTTTCTCATTAGCACCCAAAGATAAGTTTACCTGAAATTATGAATTGACAGGAATACAAGAAAAAATGTGAAGAAATGGGGGGGGGGGGGGGGGGGGGGGGGCTCCTTTTACTAAGGTGCGCTGAAAAATGGCCTGTGTTCTGGGCACCTGCAGAATTATTTTTCAACGCACCTACAAAAAATGCCTTTTTAAAATTGTTGCCGAAAATGGACGTGCAGCAAAAAGAAAATTGCCGCACATCCATTTTGGGTCTGAGACCCCACCACCAGCCATTGACCTAGCGGTAAAGTCTCATGCAGTAACCGGGCAGTAATGACCTACATGCGTCAAATGCCACTTGGCATGTGTCCAATATGTGCGTCCAAAAATAAAAATTATTTTCGGACACGTGTATCAGATGCATGCCAAAAACGAAATTACCAGAAGAGGCACGCGGTAGTCGGACAGTAACTCCATTTTGGCATGTGTAGATGCTTACACAGCTTAGTAAAAGGGCCCTTGGGAAATCTGTATTGAACAAGATTGAATAAAGTCTATGCTTGGTTTCAAGCTGTGGATGGAGTACTGCACAGATTGTCTCCCCTGATCAAGACACAGAGCCCAGCACGATTGAAAGCTGAAACAACAGTAGAATTAGCGGTATGCGTACCCCATGGATGCCCTGAGCATGGCTTGGAAATCTGGATAACCCGGAAGGTGGAATGCAAGGACATTCACCTTTTGCATATGCAGCATTGTGGTTAATCACTGTGAAGACAATTTTCATGGTGATCTGTTAAGAGAGTTGGACTATTTTTTGATTCCACGGAGTAGAACAAGCTGTTACGTGCTTGTGTTAGGGAACATTCATTCCATAGGGGCATGCAGATGAATGAATTAATAGGGTGTATGTGAGCGCGAGATGGTGTGCTTGTGAACGGTGGGAGGGACTCTGGGTAACCCAAGAGTATTGTTACATGATCATGTATTAATATATCAATGTGTTATTTTTTATGAATCTCAGAGTACAGAGTTGTATGTAATGTAAGGTCTGGTACTCTGCTTATAAGTGTTATTCCCCTCGTGTGATAGATTGTTAGCAGCTTATTGTCACCTTGGGTGCTGACCTGCAGAGTACCACGAGGATCAACACTATTGGCAATTTTGTTTACTACAGTATCTACCTCAAACCACTAGCTAAGCTGATCTGGTTGATGGATACTAACTTCTATATCCATGTGAATGACTTTTTCTGCAAAAGTTTCAGTGGTTACCAATACAATACAAGGCTAAATTTAAAACGGTATGTTTAATTTTCAAGGACCTTAAAGGTAGTGAGCCATTTATCCTGAAGAATAGGATCTTCTGCTACACATTTCCAAGGTCGTTAAGGGCCTCCCAAGAAATAGCTTTGACTAGACCATCTCCAAAGGAAATCACATGATGTGACAAGCCTTCTCTGGAGTAGCCCCCATACTCTGTTATGCATTCCCAGAAAAGGTTCACTCAAAGCAAGCCTATCTGTGTTTCAGGAAGCAGGTAAAAACGTGACTCTTCTCTCAAGCATTTTATGAAAGAGGCAATTAACTAGTTAGTCACCTACAGAAGGACTAACATCAAGTATGTCTTTAGTCCTTTGCAGAACTGGAGATAGTTTGTGATGCTTCTTGTGATCTTGGGTATTGAGTTCCACCATTTAGATTCCAGATACAGTGGGGGAAATAAGTATTTGATCCCTTGCTGATTTTGTAAGTTTGCCCACTGACAAAGACATGAGCAGCCCATAATTGAAGGGTAGGTTATTGGTAACAGTGAGAGATAGCACATCACAAATTAAATCCGGAAAATCACATTGTGGAAAGTATATGAATTTATTTGCATTCTGCAGAGGGAAATAAGTATTTAATCCCTCTGGCAAACAAGACCTAATACTTGGTGGCAAAACCCTTGTTGGCAAGCACAGCAGTCAGACGTCTTCTGTAGTTGATGATGAGGTTTGCACACATGTCAGGAGGAATTTTGGTCCACTCCTCTTTGCAGATCATCTCTAAATCATTAAGAGTTCTGGGCTGTCGCTTGGCAACTCGCAGCTTCAGCTCCCTCCATAAGTTTTCAATGGGATTAAGGTCTGGTGACTGGCTAGGCCACTCCATGACCCTAATGTGCTTCTTCCTGAGCCACTCCTTTGTTGCCTTGGCTGTATGTTTTGGGTCATTGTCGTGCTGGAAGACCCAGCCACGACCCATTTTTAAGGCCCTGGCGGAGGGAAGGAGGTTGTCACTCAGAATTGTACGGTACATGGCCCCATCCATTCTCCCATTGATGCGGTGAAGTAGTCCTGTGCCCTTAGCAGAGAAACACCCCCAAAACATAACATTTCCACCTCCATGCTTGACAGTGGGGACGGTGTTCTTTGGGTCATAGGCAGCATTTCTCTTCCTCCAAACACGGCGAGTTGAGTTCATGCCAAAGAGCTCAATTTTTGTCTCATCTGACCACAGCACCTTCTCCCAATCACTCTCGGCATCATCCAGGTGTTCACTGGCAAACTTCAGACGGGCCGTCACATGTGCCTTCCGGAGCAGGGGGACCTTGCGGGCACTGCAGGATTGCAATCCGTTATGTCGTAATGTGTTACCAATGGTTTTCGTGGTGACAGTGGTCCCAGCTGCCTTGAGATCATTGACAAGTTCCCCCCTTGTAGTTGTAGGCTGATTTCTAACCTTCCTCATGATCAAGGATACCCCACGAGGTGAGATTTTGCGTGGAGCCCCAGATCTTTGTCGATTGACAGTCATTTTGTACTTCTTCCATTTTCTTACTATGGCACCAACAGTTGTCTCCTTCTCGCCCAGCGTCTTACTGATGGTTTTGTAGCCCATTCCAGCCTTGTGCAGGTGTATGATCTTGTCCCTGACATCCTTAGACAGCTCCTTGCTCTTGGCCATTTTGTAGAGGTTAGAGTCTGACTGATTCACTGAGTCTGTGGACAGGTGTCTTTCATACAGGTGACCATTGCCGACAGCTGTCTGTCATGCAGGTAACGAGTTGATTTGGAGCATCTACCTGGTCTGTAGGGGCCAGATCTCTTACTGGTTGGTGGGGGATCAAATACTTATTTCCCTCTGCAGAATGCAAATAAATTCATATACTTTCCACAATGTGATTTTCCGGATTTAATTTGTGATGTGCTATCTCTCACTGTTACCAATAACCTACCCTTCAATTATGGGCTGCTCATGTCTTTGTCAGTGGGCAAACTTACAAAATCAGCAAGGGATCAAATACTTATTTCCCCCACTGTAGCTAAATCCAGCTGTGTTGGTGGATTTATAAGTTATATTTCTGTAGTTTGGTAAGTAAAGTAGTAGGTAGATTCTGGTTCCTGGGTTTGCATTTCTTGGGGATAGCATGTAGTCTGGGGACATGCCGAATAGTGTTTTGAAAATAAGAATGCTTGCTTTGAAGAATAGTCTTGCCTTGATTGGAAGCCAGTGCAGTGCTTTGAGTAGTGGTGTTGCTCTTTTTTATTTCAACTTTTTGAATCAGTCTTGTTGCTATGTTTTGAATGGTCTGCTGTGCTTTTATTATTATTAACATTTGTATAGCGCTACCAGACGCACGCAGCACTAAACACCTGACACAGAGAGACAGTCCCTGCTCGATAGAGCTTACAATCTAAAAATACAGACAGACAAGACAATTAAGGGCGAGGAAAGTACTGGGTGAGAAGGAACAAGAATAGGGGAATTGAGTAGTGGTTAGGAGCCAAAAGCAGTGGTGAAAAGGTGGGTTTTCAGCATAGATTTGAAAACAGGTAGAGATGGAGCTAGGCGTACAGGCTCAGGAAGTCCATTCCATGCTTTATTTGCACCCTACATATGCTGCATTGTAGTAGTCTAGTTAGGACAGTATCAGAGATTGTGCTATTAGGCAAAATGATTGTCTGGGAAAGAAGTCTCTAATCCGTCTCTGTTTCCATAGGTTTCTGAAGCACTTTAATGTGATTGCTGATACTTGGCTTTCTATTGTCAGACGTTTATTGAGAATAATGCCTAGTATTTTTAGTTGTGTTTCAATTTGATATGTTTGTTGGTCGATTGTGAAGTTTTGGTAGGAAGTGGGGTTATGTGGACTAGATAGAACCAGGAATTTGTTTTGTCATTATTTAGTTGAAGTTTGAAGGTTGCAGCCCATTTTTCCATAAGGTTCAGACCTTTTTTAATCTTATCCAATATTTCTGTAATGTTGTTGTTGAAAGGTATGTAGATGGTGAAGTCATCGGCTGTGGTGGAAAGGGCCCTGCGGTAATGGCAGGGGCCATTTTTGCCATGCACCAGGGTTCTTTTTGTAATGGGTAAAAATCCCCTAAAAAACATGACCATGTGGTAAGATTATTTTTATCATGTCGCCATGCAAGG